>NC_142472.1:43280480-45780480 GCF_049115385.1 Moschus berezovskii
TTGTCTTTCCAGTAGTCAATTACGATTGTGAGTACTGCACCATAAAGAAGGCGGAACCCCAAAGAATCGATGCCTTTGAAATGTATTGCTGGAGAAGACTCCTGAAAATTCCTTAGACAGCAAGGAGATCAAACCAGTATATCTTAAAGGAAATCAACCTTGAATACTCATTGGAAGGATTGATGATGATGCTCAAGTTCCAATATTTTGGTCACCTGATGCGAATAGCCAGCTTATTGGAAAAGTCCCTGATGCTGGGAAAGATTAAAGGCAGGAGGAGAAGAGGGTAGCAGAGGATGAGATGACTGAATGGCATCACTGGTGCCATGGATATGAAATTGGGCAAACTCTGGGAGATGGTGAGGGACAATGGCAAGCCACTCCAATACTCTTGCCTAGAAAATCCCATGGACGGTGGAGCCTGGTGGGCTGCAGTCCATGGGGTCGCTATGAGTCAGACATCACTGAGTGACTTCACTTTCACTTTTCACTTTCACACATTGGAGAAGGAAATGACAACCCACTCCAGTGTTCTTGCCTGGAGAATCCCAGGGAAGGGGGAGCCTGGTGGGCTTCCGTCTATGGGGTCACACAGAGTCGGACACGACTGAAGTGACTTAGTAGCAGTAGCAGCAGCAGGGCATCCTGGAATGCTGCTATCCATGAGGTCATAAAGAGCGGACATGACTGGGCAACTGAATAACGAACAAAAATGTGCAATTGGTGACACTGAAAGAAATAATCTAAATCAGTCTCTGCCTTGCTGACTTTAGGCTTGGTTATGTAAATTGCTTCAGCTGGTGGTTGTAGGCAGCTATGTTAAGAGTTGAGGCTACAGCAAGCTTATTTAGTTTATATTGTTCTCTAGTATTGTTCTCTATGTTCTCCCATGCATGGGAGAAGGCAATGGCACCCCACTCCAGTGTTCTTGCCTGGAGAATCCCAGGGATGGGAGCGCCTGGTGGGCTGCCGTCTATGGTGTCGCACAGAGTCGGACATGACTGAAGCAACTTAGCAGCAGCAGCAGCAGTAGTACTCATGAGGTTTGCCATAAGGAAAATACTGAATAATGACAAGAAGAAAGTGGAGACATGTGGAGCAGACATGAACTAACTCAAATATTGAAGCCAAGGACACCTGACATATAGTCAAAAACAGAACAGTTCAGCTGACTTGCATACCCTAGAGCAAGAAAAATAAATGCGAATTGTAGGCCACTGATTTCTGAGTTGATTTTCCATGAAGCATTGTTGTAGTACTAGTCTACTAATACATCTAATACAGTATGATCTTGTGGCTTAAACCATCAAAGTGAATAGCTTAATTAAAGTTCAGTGTGCAAACTCTAACTTTCTTTAATTTAGAACAAAGACAGTAAGGGATTTCCCCAGAATTCTATGCATTTCTCTAATAAATTATCATGTCTATCATTTATAATTTATTGATAGACACAAAATCAGACAGCTACAAAAAAAAGATATCAAAATATCAAGTTAGAACAGGATTGTAGACTGTAATATATTCACATGTATTTGTAAATACACTGAAAAGACAATGTTTGTATAATAAACAACACTCCTTTGTAATAATGCTCAACTATTTTTTCTCCTTAACACTTTAAGTCTATCTTCCATCTAGCAAGTAGGGAGGGAGCATGAGTGCTCAGTCTTGTCCTACTCTTTTCAACCCCATGTACTGTACCCTGCCAGGCTCCTCTGTTCATGGCATTTCCCAGGCAAGAATACTGGACTGGGTTGCTATTTTCTTCTCCAGGGGATATTTCCAGCCCAGGGATGGAACCTCCATCTCCTGCATTAGCAAGCAGATTCTTTACCACTTAGCCACCTGGAAAGCCTTGGTAGCAAGTATTTCATTTATTTTCTCTTAAGAAATTTTGAAATAGTTCCATATTGGACACTAAGCTAGTTTTTTGTCATGGGTGAGCCAATTTTATTTCCCATGTCTAGACAGATCTCTCAATACAGCTCATTTGAAATTATCCAGTGAATACAATAGAACAATTAAAATGACTCAAATATTAATAATGTATATAAATTGCCTTTTTTTATGTTACCAGAAAATTAAATAACTAGTTAACTTCCATTGAAATTTAGTTTTCAAATTCAGTACAAAATTTCAATTTAATTCAAAATTTAAAATCTTTCTGGTTTTGCTTGTTTTGCTTTTTGCTTCATGAGCAGCCACAAAAGTCTTATTTGGGTGCTTTTGAGATTTCTGTATACTTTTTTCTTTGGCTAACTGTGGGGAAATGAACAAGACGGCACCAGTCAGTTTCTCTCACCCCATTTTCTCATGCCCTCTTCACCCATGTTCTACAAACAATGACTTTTGGCTGTGTAACAGCTGACATCACTTATAGCATGTCTCATGTGCATCACAAGGTACTTGCTTCCTCATGGGCTACTTTGTACAGTACACCTGTATGAGCTTCACCATGAAAGCCTTGGCTGTTGTTGCATTAGGGCTACATTAGAGCAGCATCTTAGGCCTCTTGATGAAAGTGAAAGAGGAGAGTGAAAAGGTTGGCTTGAAGCTCAACATTCAGAAAACGAAGATCATGGCATCTGGTCACATCACTTCATGGGAAATAGATGGGGAAACAGTGGAAACAGTGTCAGACTTTATTTTTTGGGGCTCCAAAATCACTGCAGATGCTGACTGCAGCCATGAAATTAAAACACGCTTACTCCTTGGAAGGAAAGTTATGACCAACCTAGATAGCATATTAAAAAGCAGAGACATTACTTTGCCAACCAAGGTCCGTCTAGTCAAGGCTATGGTTTTTCCTGTGGTCATGTATGGATGTGAGAGTTGGATTGTGAAGAAAGCTGATTGCCGAAGAATTGATGCTTTTGAACTGTGGTACTGGAGAAGACTCTTTGAGAGTCCCTTGGACTGCAAGGAGATCCAACCAGTCCATTCTAACGGAGATCAATCCTGGGTATTCATTGGAAGGACTGATGCTAAAGCTGAAACTCCAATACTTTGGCCACCTCATGCGACGAGTTGACTCACTGGAAAAGAGTCTGATGCTAGGAGGGATTGGGGGTGGGAGGAGACAGGGACGACAGAGAATTAGATGGCTGGATGGCATCACCGACTCGATGGACATGAGTTTGAGTGAACTCTGGGAGTTGGTGATGGACAGGGAGGCCTGGCGTGCTGTGATTCATGGGGTCGCAAAGAGTCGGACACGACTGAGCGACTGAACTGAACTGAACTGAGAGCAGCATCATGGTTATGTTATATGAGGTTATGTTATACCTACATTGTGATTCCTTTATGGTTATGTTGTGGCTGCTACTATGGCTGCTGTGTCAGCCAGAAGAGAGACTGTGTTATGGCTGCGATGCCAATCAGAAGAGAATAAACTTGTCTGCAGTTCCTATGTCTCCTCGAGTCTTCTCCAAGCCTCTTAGCTGGAGCCTTGCCTACCCTGGGTTCAGCGAATAATGCAAACAGTGTGAAGAGGATCAGCAATACACTATCCAAGAATAAAATCTCAGAATTTGTATTAAAACAGCTTCAATTTCCTCATGTCTCTCACACTCCAAAACCTCTAAAAGTACACCATTTCTCTAAAATTAGCCTTAATGCAATCTCTGTAATTCATTAAACAAAAAAGTGACGATTCAGTGTTACTCAGAAGTGGGTATAGATGAAAGATATGAGAAAAAAAAGACAATAAAAATTTAGGTTTCACCTTTCACAAAATGCCAGTTTGTACCAACTGTTCAGAATTTACATTTGGATGTAATAAATGTAATTATTACATTTACGACATCTGGGAAAAAATCACCCAGCAAAATGTTAGTCTGTCATCTTGCTTTAAAAAGATGGAGTATGCATCCATGTTCACTTTCTCTCTCAGCATTTGAAATGGTTCTGATTTGCCCACATGTAGATTTTTTCAAGGTTACTATTCTTCCTCCTCTGTTTCCCTGAAATTCTGCATTCCCTTGGTTTCCCCTCATATATTTACAAAATGCTGTTCCTACAGTCTTTTTTAGCTTGAATTTAAGGCACTATACGGTTGAAATTAATATAATAATTCTGTATGGAAACATAATATATTTAATTCTACTACCAAGATGCCCTACTATGAAACATGAAACTCTAACACGCCTCAAAGTTCCAGTGGCCTCTTATGTTGAGGTTTCTCTGTATTCCCTTCTCTAGAAAGACCACATATTGGAAAAGAGCAAGACCCTATGGGGCCTGCCTGGGACAGATCTCCCTCTCCATATCCTGCCATATCCTCTGACTGACTTTTGTTTCTAGAAAAATTTTAGCTTTCTGGAACTTTTTTGAGTGAAAATAAAAGAAAACATTAAAACAAGACACAAACATAATAGCCCAGGCATCAAACAAAGTCAAGGCATGTGTACCCCATACCACTTGGAACAAGGAGAATGATGCTGACTTTTAAATGCTACTCAGTCACCACACCACCAATTAGAAGATCTATGAGCTGATCACACACCACAAGACTTCCCAGCCCATCCTTACCATCTTTAAAAATATTTCTCTGAAAACCATCAGGGAGTTTAAGCATTAACTGCCTGGACTCTTTGCTTGGCCAGTGGACCCAAGTTTGGTTTGGTAACAGCCTTATTTATCTTTTGTCTCCATGCTAACCAATTTGCTGCATATTCTTAAAGGGTAATTCCAGGCCCATGATTCCTGTTGCCTAAAATATTTTCTCCCTGATCTTATAATATCTCTGTTTGTGATTCACTTAACACACTATTCTTAGTCAAATTGCTTGGTTTCAGATCTTGAGGAAGCAAATGTCTAATGAGAACCTCTACAGGTTATCCCATACTATGCACAAAAAATCTTTTCTGTATATTATTTTGTAATTTATTTGTTAATTTCACAAGACTGGGGTAATTTTATTCATTTTAAAGACACCAGAAGCATCCTTACCTATTGCATTATTTTCTGGTGTTAAGGGTTGAATTATATCTTCTCAAAAGCTATTGCAGTCTTAACTCCCAGTACCTGTGAATGTGGCATTATTTGGAAGTAGAACTGCTGCAAATGAAATTAAAATGAGATCATTAGGATTGATTCTAGTCCAGTATGACTGGTGTCCTAAGGGAAAATTTGAACACAGAGATAAAATGTGTAAAATAAGACAATATGCAGATACAAGGATTATGCCATCCACACATCAAGGAGTGTGTTAGTGTAAGAGGAGGCAAGAGAGAGGCCTGGAGCACTCTCCCCTATAGCACTTGGAAGAACCTAACTCTTCTGACATCTTTATTTCAGAATTTTAGTGGCTATCAGAACCTCAAAACAATAAATGTGTATTGTTTGAGTCACTGAATTTGTGGTATTTTTATTTCAGCAGCCACAGGAAACTAATACACCTCTGAAAAAAAGTCTTATATGTTTCATTTACTTTTGTTAGTCTCCTACACTTCTCAAGCAGGACCTGGTAATTTTTTTTTTAAAGTTAATCTACTTTTAACTTTAGTTCCAGTACTTTTCCTGATGCAAGAAAAATACTGTTTTCAACTGAGGGATCTTTATTTCCTTTGCTTTCTATTTACTTGGATCAGATGTTTATTTTACTAAGGTGGTCCTCCTAACTTTATTTCATAAGTCTCTTGGAGTGAAAGATACAATTTTTGAATTCAGAGTATGAAACAAAACAAAACACTTCTTTCTTTCTTTAAAAAATCCTCACTTCCCCAAATAGCCAAATTTTACTGGGAAGGTCATCAACTACTTGTCCAGAATTTCAAAAAGCTAGATTTAATTTATAATTTCATGTTTTGCTTAAATTTAGTATCTCATAATCCAAAAAGTCCCCTTGTAGTCTAGTGTTCCCTTATGGCACAAGAATAACCTGCTTTGCAACTTAGAATTCTATTTTTATTTTACTTTATTTAGGATTCTATTTTTTTAATCAAGAAACTCAGCAAATGTTTGAATTTCATACTGGTATTCTCAAACTTTCTTTCTGAAATGTGTCCAATTCTTACCTGATAAACTAGTGCAATTGTTTAAATAAACAAAGAACAATGTTAGAGTATATAATTCTGTACTTCTCTGCCTCCCACTCTTCTTATGGAAGATTTCCACATTTTTAATGTTGCCAGCATCTTGACTTTTTCTTCTTACATGAAATCTTATTGAGTCCTGACCCAGAAAGAAAGTAACTTCAACTTTGCTGGTTTCTGTTTCAAAAGCAGCCAAGTATGGAGAGATTATCTTTCTTCCCTATTTTATAATAAATTTGTTTGAGACCTTCACATTTTTTCTAAGCAAATCTCTTCTTCTTATGCTGAATCAAATGCCTTCCATTGCTTTTCTTTCATTTTCAGTACAGTTTCAATTCTGACTAAAAAAATAAACTGCTTTTTAAACTCATATTATTCTCCATTATGTCTCTGTGCAATCTTAAGTCCAACTGACAAAGTATTAAGAGAACAGTATTTCTAAATTATCACTGAGCCCTTGGGTTCATAATAGTTGTACTGATTTTTTTTTTCCCTATCTTACCTTAGTGGCATGATTTCTCATGGTTTCAAATTTCTGTTCCACATTATCTGTTCACTGAACATATTCATCCCACTGTGGTGTTGATTTATCCACAAACTGTGGGTTCCTGAAATCCTCAATTGAAATCTCGGATAATGTCAGAGCCCATCTGAAAACACGGTGTGGAAATGACTACAGGAGCTTCAGGGGATGTCACAGGGAGTCAAAGTTTACTGTTATGACATTGTCTTCCTTGGACTTGAATGTTATTCATAGATACCAAGGAAAACAAAATTGAGCAAGCCAGACTCCCATGCTGCTGCTGATCAATTTCTTAAATTTTATATATTGTCAAATTCACATATTTACACACTAGTTTTCTAGCTTTGTTCTTTGCTTGCTTTCATTTTAAAGTCTTGTTTTGCATACCCAGCTAAGAAAAATAGAGTCATCAAAAAACTATTCAACCTCTATCACAGAATCTGCCTGTATTTGACTCTTCTGAAATAAGAATAAAAATGCTTTGTCAATAATGCAGCAATAAATTATTATAATATCACTTTTGCCACATCAGAGTCTTCCGGCTTTTCTCACAAAACTTTTCTCCTAAATAAGTTTCTTTTTAAATATATTCAGATGATTCTACATCAACCTCCTATGTATAAACGGTTCAGATAGAATATGATGGTCTGATCTTTGTAATTTTTTCTTTAATGTCAAGAAGAAAACAAAGTATAGTTTTCCAAGGACTTTGCAAGCCTTTGGTCTATTTTACCAGTACATGTAACTACCTCAACCATTTTTCTGGATTCAGTTGTCTATTGACTAATAGGATGAGTTTTATTTTCACATGGAATCCCTGCATTTGTAACTTCCCAAGTTAAAGTGACATTTATACCACTGCAGTGAAAGAAAAGGCCAATCTTATATGCGTCCTCAGGAATAAAGTACATAGTAAGACACTTTCCTTACTTCGGAAGTTGCATCGGTTTAAGTAGCCTAGCTCCTGAACCCCTGAGTCCAGTGTCCTTAGTTCAGAATTTGAGACTAGCTAAACTTAGGGTTAATGTGAGGAAATAATAATAGTGAGGAATGAGTAGGATATAGCAGGAAAAAAAAAGAAAAAGAAAATATAAGGTCAGTTATTTGGGTTAGCAAATTCAGAAATAAGGAAGTTAAAGAACAGGGAAGAATGTTTTAACGACTGCAAGGCACCATGATCTTGTCTGCTGTCTTAGCTTCTCAATGTAGATAGATTCTTCTGGGTGAGGAGGCAATAAGAAGTGTAAGAAGTATGGATAGTGATGTCTATTCTTCCTTATGAGAAAGGGGGACCAAAGTGACCACGTTACTCTCCTAAAAAATTTACTCTTTCACAGAAAAATTATTTCACACATATTAGCAGATACTGAGCTGTTCAATGGAATTCATCAGGAACAAAGAAAAGGGAGGCAAATACCAATGTAATCATTATCAGAAGACACAAAAATAATTCATTTAATAGAATTCTATCTTTAACAGTGTTATAAAGGTGATTTCTGAAGTATAGCAGAAAAATCACTGACATTCACCATCTAAGATAACTGAAGTTAAATTCAAGTTAAAAAGCATCCAACTCTGTTACCTTGAAAAAATCTCTGAATCTTTCTGAATCTTAGTAGTTTCTTGACAAAAGAATAATAATAATACTACCTATCACTCAGGATCATCATGAGGAGAGTATGAAAATAGCTTGTGTAAAAAAGCTATCACAGTGCTTTGCATATTTTGGTGTTCTATGAACAATATTACTTTTTAAATAATGTTTGTTGATCTTCAGTCCCTAAGTCGTGTCTGACTCTTTGTGACCCCAGGGACTGCAGTACCCAAGCTCCCCTGTCCTTCACTAACTCCTGGGGTTTGCTCAAAATCATGTCCATTGAGTCGACCATGCTATCTAACCATCTCACCTTTTGCCCCACCTTCTCCTTTTGCCTTCAATCTGTCTCATCATCAGGGGCTTTTCCAATGTTCGGCTCTTCACATTAGGGAATTCATCATTGGAGTTTCAGCTTCAGCATCAGTCTTTCCAGGGAATACTCAAGGTTGATTTCCTTTAGAATTTATTGTTTTGATTTCCTTGTTCTCCAAGGAACTCTCAAGAGACTTCTCCAGCACCACAGTTCAAAAGAATCAATTCTTCAGCACTCAGCCTTCTTTTTGGTCCAACTCTTGCATCCATACATCACTATTAGAAAAACTACAGCTTTGACTATATGGTCTTTTTTAGGCAAAGTGATGTCTCTGCTTTTAATATGTTGTCAGTTCGTCGTAGATTTTCTTCCAAGGAGCAAGGGTCTTTTAACTTCATGGTTGCAGTCATCATCCACAGTAGGAGCCCCCAAAAATAAAGTCTCTCACTGTTTCCACTTTTTCCCTCTTTTATTTGCCATGATGTGATGGGACAAGATGACATGATCTTAGTTTTAAAATGTTAAATTTTAAGCCAGTTTTTTCACTCTCCTCTTTCACCATTATCAAAAGACTCTTTTTATCCTCCTCACTTTCCACCATTTAGATAATGCAATGTGTCTTAAATTCATGATAGCAATGTTGGAAACTAGCCATAATGTATAAAAGCACACTCTAGATGTATCATGTTCTTCACTATTAATATATACTTCCATGGTCTTCCTCCATGCATATTCCTTGACCTTTTGTTTCAAAAAGACCAAAGAAGGGAGTCAGAGGTAGTTTATTTCTAGGCTTCAGTAAGTACATGGTTTCCCTAGGATAGTTCCTAGTTAGCAAAACTAGGAAAAATGATGGATAGGAGAAATGCATACAAATGCTCCTTCTTCTCAGCATGATAGTTGTGATATATCTTCTTTGAACCATTGCTCCACAATATTTCTACCAAATACAACTTCATAGCACCAGATCTCAAAGCAGGCAGTAGCTGGCTTTCTGGACAGGAGCTTCTCTGAGGCCTTAGCCAGGGGAAACTGCTAGTATTTTGTGTATTCAAGAACTGAACTGTGAGGGTGGTAGCATACCCTGGGTGAATTGTGACAAATGGACAAGATATTAAGAAACAAATGTTCCTCTTTCCTCCCAAGCAAATAATTTCAAATTATATTTTACATGGATCAGTATGTGAGTGGGGGTAGCACACATGTGTCCTACTAGGCCTGAGTGATAGTCCTTGACAGAGTTTACATGCACCATAACGCAATCTCAGTAGTAACTATATCCCTGGTTCAGTCTTATCAAATTAACAACCTGAACAAAAACAGTATCTCGAGCTCTACTTTCTGAAGAAAACATTCTAAGGCACCACACTATTTTTCTGTTTTATTTTTATTTTTTTGATAGTTCAGATAGTAAATTATATTTCATGTGTACTTTACCTTTATTTTTTAAATATTTAATTGAAATATACTTGATTTATAATTTTGTGTTAGGTTCAGGATAGCAAAGTGACTCAGTTTTGTACTTACACACATACATATATATGTTTATATATATCGGATGCGAGGCCTTGGAGCAGTGAGTGACCGACAGGAGATAAACCATATCCAAGGTAAGGAGTGGTGGCTGAGCTTTACTGGAGTAGCCGTGAAGAGATCCCCCAAGCCCAAGTTAAGAGAAACCCCAATAAGACAGTATTCACTGAGAGAGGGCATCAGAGGGCAGACATAATGAAACCACAATCACAGAAAACTAGCCAATCTGATCACATGGACCATGGCCTTGTCTAACTCGGTGAAACTAAGCCATGCTGTGTGGGGCCACCCAAGACAGACAGGTCATTGTGGAGAGTTCTGACAAAATGTGGTATACTGGAGAAGGGAGTGGCAAACCACTTCAGTATTCTTGCCTTGAGAACCCCATGAGCAGTATGAAAAGGCAAAAACATAGGAAACTGAAAGATGAACTCAGGTAAGTAGCTGCCCAAAATGCTACTGGAGATCAGTGGAGAAATAGCTCCAGAAAGAATGAAGGGATGGAGCCAAACCAAAAACAACACCCAGTTATAGATGTGACTGATGATAGAAGCAAGTCCAGTGCTGTAAAGAGCAATATTGCATGAGAACCTGGAATGTTAGGTCCATAAATCAAGGCAAATTGGAAGTGGTCAAACAGGAGATGACAAGAGTGAACCTCAACATTTTAGGAATCAGTTCATTAAAATGGACTGGAATGGGTGAATTTAACTCAGATGACAATTATATCTACTACTGTGGGCAGAATCCCTTAGAAGAAATGGAGTAGCCATCAGAGTCAACAAAAGAGTCAAAAATTCAGTATTTGGATGCAATCTCAAAAATGACAGAATGATCTCTGTTCGTTTCCAAGGCAAACCATTCAATATCAAGGTAATCCAAGTCTACACCCTGACCAGTAATGCTGAAGAAGCTAAAGTTGAACAGTTCTATGAAGACCTACAAGACCTTCTAGGACTAACACTCAAAAAAGATGTCCTTTTCATTATAGGAGAATAGAACGAAAAAGTAGGAAGTCAAGAAACACCTGGGGTACCAGGCAAATTTGGCCTTGGAGTACAGAATGAAGCAGGGAAAAGGTTAATAGAGT
The DNA here is from genome assembly GCF_049115385.1 of Moschus berezovskii. Lineage (NCBI taxonomy): Eukaryota > Metazoa > Chordata > Mammalia > Artiodactyla > Moschidae > Moschus > Moschus berezovskii. Next base: position 43,291,572 of record NC_142472.1, read on the forward strand.
TTTGTCAAGAGAATAAACTGGTAATAGCAAACACCTTCTTCCAAAAACACAAGAGAAGACTCAACACATAGACATCACCAGATGGTTAATAACGAAATCAGATTGATTATATTCTTTGCAGCCAAAGATGGAGAAGCTCTACAGTGAGAAAAAACAAGACTGGGAGCTATCTGTGGCTCAGATCATGGACTCCCTATTGCCAAATTCAGACTTGAATTGAAGAAAGTAGGGAAAACCACTAGATCACTCAGGTATGACCTAAATCAAATCTCTTATGATTATACAGCTTCTCCATCTTTGGTTGCAAAGAATATAATCAACCAAAGATGGAGAAGCTGTATAATCATAAGAGATTTGATTTAGGTCATACCTGAGTGATCTAGTGGTTTTCCCAACTCCCAGATGTTCAAGCAGGTTTTAGAAAAGGCAGAGGCACCAGAGATCAAATTGCCAACATCCGCTGGATCATGGAGAAAGCAAGAGAGTTTCAGAAAAACATCTATTTCTGCTTCATTGACTATGCCAAAGCCTTTGACTGTGTGGATCACAATAAACTGTGGAACATTCTGAAAGAGATGGGAATCCCAGACCACCTGACCTGCCTCTTGAGAAACCTGTATGCAGGTCAGGAAGCAACAGTTAGAACTGGACATGGAACAACAGACTGGTTCCAAATAGGAAAAGGAGTGCGTCAAGGTTGTATATTGTCACCTTGCTTATTTAACTTATATGCAGAGTACATCATGAGGAACGCTGGGCTGGAAGAAGCACAGCTGGAATCAAGATTGCTGGGAGAAATATCAATAACCTCAGATATGCAGATGACACTACCCTTATGGCAGAAAGTGAAGAGGAACTCAAAAGCCTCTTGATGAAAGTGAAAGAGGAGAGTGAAAAGGTTGGCTTGAAGCTCAACATTCAGAAAACAAAGATCATGGCATCTGGTCCCATCACTTCATGGGAAATAGATGGAAAAACAGTGGAAACAGTGTCAGACTTTGTTTTTTTGGGCTCCAAAATCACTGCAGATGCTGATTGCAGCCATGAAATTAAAAGACGCTTGCTCCTTGGAAGGAAAGTTATGACCAACCTTGATAGTATATTAAAAAGCAGAGACATTACTTTGCCGACCAAGGTCCGTCTAGTCAAGGCAATGGTTTTTCCCGTGGTCATGTATGGATGTGAGAGTTGGACTGTGAAGAAAGCTGATCGCCGAAGAATCGATGCTTTTGAACTGTGGTGTTGGAGAAGACTCTTGAGAGTCCCTTATACTGCAAGGAGATCCAATCAGTCCATTCTAAAGGAGATCAATCCTGGATGTTCATTGGAGGGACTGATGCTAAAGCTGAAACTCCAATACTTTGGCCACCTCATGAGACGAGTTGACTCACTGGAAAAGACTCTGATGCTGGGAAAGGTTGGGGGCGGGAGGAGAAGGGGACGACGGAGAATGAGATGGCTGGATGGCATCACCGATTCTGTGGACATGAGTTTGAGTGTACTCCGGGAGTTGGTGATGGACAGGGAGGCCTGGCGTGCTGTGATTCATGGGGTCGCGGAGAGTCGGACACGACTGAGCGACTGAACTGAACTGATGATTATACAGTGGAAGTGAGAAATAGATTTAAGGGACTAGATCTGACAGAGTGTCTGATGAACTATGGATGGAGATTCATGACATTGTACAGGAGACAGTGATCAACACCATCCCAAAGAATAAGGAATTCAAAAAGGCAAAATGGTTTTCTGAGAAGGCCTTACAAACAGTTTAGAAAAGAAGAGAAGTGAAAAGCAAAAGAGAAAATGAACTATATACCCATTTGAATGCAAAGTTCCAAAGAATATCAAGGAGAGGTAAGAAAGCCTTCCTCAGTGATCAGTGCAAAGAAATAGAGGAAAATAATGGAATGGGAAAGACTAGAGATCTCTTCAAGAAAATTCAAGATACCAAGGGAACATTTCATGCAGAGAAGGGCTCAATAAATGACAGAAATTGTATGTACTTAACAGAAGCAGGAGATATTAAAAAGAGGTGGCAGTAACACAGAAAAACTGTACAGAAAAGATCTTTATGACCGAGATAATCATGATGGTGTGATCACTCACATAGAGACAGACATCCTAGAATATGAAATCAAGTGGGCCTTAGGAAGCATCACTACGAATAAAGCTAGTGGAGGTGACAGAATTCCAGTTGAGCTATTTCAAAACCTAAAAAGATGATGCCGTGAAAGTGCTGCACTCACTAGGCCAGTAAATTTGGAAAACTCAGTAGTGGCCAAAGGACTGGAAAAGGTCAGTTTTCATTCCAATCCCAAAGAAAGGCAATGCCAAAGAATGCTCAAACTACTGCACAATTTCACTCATCTCACACACTAGCAAAGTAATACTCAAAATTCTCCAAGCCAGGCTTCAACAGTACATGAACCATAAAATTCTAGATGTTCAAGCAGGTTTTAGAAAAGGCAGAGCAACCAGAGATCAAGCTGCAAAAATCCTCTGGATCATCAAAAAAGCAAGAGAGTTCCAGGAAATCGTATATTTCTGCTTCATTGACTATACCAAAGCCTTTGAATGTTTGGTTCACAATAAACTGTGGAAAATTCTGAAAGATATGGGAATACCAGACCACCTGACCTGCCTCTTGAGAAATCTCTATGCAGGTCAGGAAGCAACAGTTAGAACTGGAAATGGAACAACAGACTGGTTCTAAATAGGAAAAGAAGTTTGTCAAGGCTGTATATTGTCACCCTGCTTATTTAACTTATATGCATAGCACATGATGAGAAACGCTGGGCTGGATGAAGCACAAGTTGGAATCAAGGTTGCTGGGAGAAATAACAATAACCTCAGATATTCAGATGATAGCACCCTTATGGCAGAAATTGAAGAGACTCTTGATGAAAGTGAAAGAGAAAAGTCAAAAAGTTGGCTTAATGCACAGCATTCAGAAAACTAAGATCATGGCATCCAGTCCCATGACAAATAGATGGGGAAACAGTAGAAACAGTAGCTGACTTTATTTTAGGGGGCTCCAAAATCACTGCAGATGGTGATTGCCGTCATGAAATTAAAAGATTTTGCTCCTTGGAAGGAAAGTTATGACCAACTTAGGCAACATATTAAAAAGCAGAGGCATTACTTTGCCAACAAATGTCCATCTATTCAAGGCTATGTTTTTTTCCAGTGGTCATATATGAATGTGAGAGTTGGACTCTAAAGAAAGCTGAGCTCCAAAGAATTGATGCTTTTGAACTGTGGTGTTGGAAAAGACTCTTGAGAGTCCCTTTGGACTTCAAGGAGATCCAACCAGTCCATCCTAAAGGAGATGAGTCCTGGGTGTTTACTGGAAGTATTAATGTTGAAGCTGAAACTTCAAACTTTGGTCACCTGATGTAAAGAGCTGACGCATTTGAAAAGATCCTGATGCTAGAAAGATGGAGGGCAGGAGGTAGAGGAGACGACAGAGGATGAGATGGTTGGATGGCATCACTGACTCATTGGACATGAGTTTCGGTAAACTCTGGGAGTTTGGAATGGACAGGGAGGCTTGCCACGCTGCAGTCCATGGGGTCACAAAGAGTTGGACACCACTGAATGGCTGAACAGAACTGAACTGAATACATTCATTTTCCGATTATTTTTCCATATTGTTACAGAATACTGAGTAGATTTCCCTGTGCTATGGCTTCCTGAGTGGCTCAGTGGTAAAGAATCTGCCCGCCAATATAAGGAGATTCAGGAGACATGAGATCTATCCCTGGGTTTGGAAGATCCCCAGGAGGGGGAAATGGCAAACTTCTCCAGTGTTCTTGCCTGGAGAATCCCATGGACAGAGGAGCTTGGTAGACTATAGTCCATAGGGTCACGAGAGTAGGATATTACTGAGTGACTGAGCACCAACACATTCACTCAAAACCCATGCTGTACAATTCAGTACAGTTCAGTCAGTCAGTCGTGTCCGACACTGCGACTCCATGAATCACAGCACACCAGGCCTCCCTGTCCATCACCAACTCCCGGAGTTCACTCAAACTCATGTCCATTGAGTCGGTGATGTCATTCAGCCATCTCCTTTCATCCCCGTACCTCCCGCCCCCAATCCCTCCCAGCACCAGAGTCTTTTCCAGTGAGTCAACTTTTCACATGAGGTGGACAAAGTATTGGAGTTTCAGCTTTAGCATAAGTCCTTCCAATGAACACCCAGGATTGATCTCCTTTAGAATGGAATGGTTGGATCTCCTTGCAGTACAAGGGACTCTCAAGAGTCTTCTCCAACACCACAGTTCAAAAGCATAAATTCTTCTGTGCTCAGCTTTCTTCACAGTCCAACTCTCACATCCATATGTGACCACTGGAAAAAACCATAGCCTTAACTAGACGTAGGTCCCTATTAGTTATCTATTTTATATATAGTAGTGTGAATATATATAAGTTAATAAGCAGGTGACAATATACAACCTTGATGTACTCATTTTCCTATCTGGAACCAGTCTGCTGTTCCATGTACATTTCTGACTGTTGTTTCCTGACCTGCATACAGGTTTCTCAAGAGGCAGGTCAGGTGGTCTGGGATTCCCATCTCTTTCAGAATGTTCCACAGTTTATTGTGATCCACACAGTCAAAGGCTTTGGCATAGTCAATGAAGCAGAAATAGATGTTTTTCTGGAACTCTCTTGCTTTCTCCATGATCCATCGGATGTTGGCAATTTGATCTCTGATTCCTCTGCCTTTTCTAAGACCTGCTTTAACATCTGGAAGTTCTCGGTTCACATATTGCTAAAGCCTGGCTTGGAGAATTTTGAACATGACTTTACTAGTGTGTGAGATGAATGCAATTGTGCGGGAGTTTGAGCATTCTTTGGCATTGCCTTTCTTTGGGATTGGAATGAAGACTGACCTTTTCCAGTCCTGTGGCCACTGTTGAGTTTTTCAAATTTGCTGGCAAATTGAGTGCAGCACTTTCACAGCATCATCTTTCAAGATTTTCAATAGCTCAACTGGAATTCCATCACTTCCACTAACTTTGTTCGTAGTGATGCTTTCTAAGGCCCACTTGACTTCACATTCCAAGATGTCTGGCTCTAGGTAAGTGATCACGTTATCGTGATTATCTTGGTCATGAAGATCTTTTTTGTACAGTTCTTCTGTGTATTCTTGCCACCTCTTCTTAATATCTTCTCTTCTGTTAGGTCCTTACCATTTCTGTCCTTTATAGGGCCCATCTTTGCATGAAATGTTCCCTTGGAATCTCTAATTTTCTTGAAGAGATATCTTGTTTTTCCTATTCTGTTGTTTTCCTCTATTTCTTTGCATTGATCACTGAGGAAGGCTTTCTTATCTCTCCTTGCTATTCTTTGGAACTCTGCATTCAGATACTTATATCTTTCCTTTTCTCCTTTGCTTTTCGCGTCTCTTCTTTTCACAGCTATTTGTAAGGCCTCCTCAGACAGCCATTTTGCTTTATAACATTTCTTTTCCATGGGGATGGTCTTGGTCCCTGTCTCCTGTACAATGTCATGAACCTCCCTCCAGAGTTCATCAGGCACTCTATCAGATCTTGTCTCTTAAATCTATTTCTTACTTCCACTGTATAATCATAAGGGATTTGATTTAGGTCATATCTGAATGGTCTAGTGGTTTTCCCTACTTTCTTCAATATAAGTATGAATTTGCAATAAGGAGTTCATGATCTGAGACACAGTCAGCTCCTGGTCTTGTTTTTGCTAACTGTATACAGCTTCTCCATCTTTGACTGCAAAGAATATAATCAATCTGATTTCGATTTTGACGCTGGGCTGGGAGAAGCACAAGTTGGAATCAAGATTGCTGGGAGAAATATCAATAACCTCAGATATGCAGATGACACCACCCTTATGGCAGAAAGTGAAGAGGAACTCAAAAGCCTCTTGATGAAAGTGAAAGAGGAGCATGAAAAAGTTGGCTTGAAGCTCAACATTCAGAAAACAAAGATCATGGCATCTGGTCCCATCACTTCATGGGAAATAGATGGGGAAACAGTGGAAACAGTGTCAGATTTTATTTTTGGGGGCTCCAAAATCACTGCAGATATTAACTGCAGCCATGAAATTAAAAGACGCTTACTCCTTGGAAGGAAAGTTAGGACCAGCCTAGATAGTATATTAAAAAGCAGAGACATTACTTTGCCAACAAAGGTCCGTCTAGTCAAGGCTATGGTTTTCCCCGTGGTCATGTATGGATGTGAGAGTTGGACTGTGAAGAAAGCTGATTGCTGAAGAATCGATGCTTTTGAACTGTGGTGCTGGAGAAGACTCTTGAGAGTCCCTTGGACTGCAAGGAGATCCAACCAGTCCATTCTAAAGGTGATCAATCCTGGGTGTTCATTGGAAGGACTGATGCTAAAGCTGAAACTCCAATACTTTGGCCACCTCATGCTAAGAGTTGACTCACTGGAAAAGAGTCTGATGCTAGGAAGGATTGGGGGCGGGAGGAGATGGGGACCACATAGAATAAGATGGCTGGATGGCATCACCGAATTGATGGAAATGAGTTTGGGTGAACTCTGGGAGTTGGTGATGGACAGGGGTTCCTGGCCTGCTGTGATTCATGGGGTCGCAAAGAGTCAGACACAACTGAGCGACAGAACTGAACTGAACTGAGTGTGAATATGCTAATCCCAGTCTCTTAATTTATCAGTTTCTCCCAAGTTTCCTCTTTTGTAACCATAAATTTGATTTCAAGACCTGTGGGTCTGTTTTTGTGTTGTAAATAATTTCATTTGTATCATTTTTTAAATTAGATTCCATGTGTAAGTGATATCATGTAAGATATGTTTTTTTATGTCTGATTTATTTCACTTAGTATGATAATGTCTAGTTCCATTCATTTTGCTTTAGTGGCATTATTTTGTTATTTTTATGACAGCAGTCAGGATGACCATCATCAAAAATCTACAAACAATAAAATACTGGAGAGGATGTGAAGGAAAGAGATCCTTGCTGTACTGTTATTGAGATCGTAAACTGGTACAACCATTATGGAGAACAGCACAGGAGTGCCTTAAAAAAGTATACATAAAACATCCATATGATCCAACAATCCCATTCCTCGGCATATATCAAGAAAAAATAATAATTTGAAAAGATACATGCACCCTAATGTTCCTTGCAGCACTATTTATAATAGCCAAAACATGGAAGCAACACAAATGTTTATTGACAGGGGAATGGATAAATAAATTGTGGTATATATATGTGTATATATATATATACACTCCATTATGTTTTTGAAATTTAGTTATTAAGACCCACGTGTGTCAATTGAAGTTAACACTGACCATAATGGAAACATTCCCTGGCAACTTCTAATCTACTTTCTGTCTCTCTGGATTTGCCTATTATGAATGTTTCATATAAATGCTATAATGTAGTGTGTGGCACAAAAAATGATACTTCTGCTTTCACTTAGCATGCTATTTGCAAGGATTATCTATGTTGTGGTCTATTTCACTACTTCATCCCTTTTTATGGCTGAATAATATTTCATTTTATGAATACACCTGGATATTCATTGAAAGGACTGATGTTGAGTCTGAAACTCCAGCTCCAATATTTTGGCCACCTGATGGAAAGACTGACTCATTAGATAAGACCCTGATGCTGGGAAAGATTGAAGGCAGGAGGAGAAGGGAATGACAGAGGATGAGATGGTTGGATGGCATCACCAACTCAATGCACATGAGTTTGAGCAAGCTCTGGGAGATGGTGATGAACAGGGAAGCCTGGTGTGGTGCAGTCCATGGGGTTGCAAAGGGTCAGACACTGAGTGACTGAACAACAACAACAATGAATATACCACATTTTGTTTACCTGCTTGTCAGTAATAGACATTGGACTGTTTTCATTTTGTGATCATTATAAATAATGCTTCTGTGAACATTTGTGAAGATATTTTTATGTGGACATATGTTTTCAATGCTCTTTGACAAATAATTAGTAGTGAAATATTTGATAACTCAATGTTCAACATTTTCAAGAACCCTGAAATTGTTTTTCATAGTGGCTGAATAATAATCTTATCATCAATGCATCAAGGTCCCAGTTTTTCTGCATGCTTGCAATTCTTATTTTCTGGCATTTAAAAATTTTACCTATCCAAGTGGGTGTGAATGAAATATCAGTGAGGTTTTGATTTCCATTTCTCTAATGACTAATGTGCTGTGCTAAGTCACATCAGTCGTGTCCGACTCTTTGTGACCCTATGAACTGTAGCCAGCCAGGCTCCTTTGTCCATCAGATTCTCCTGACAAGGATACTGGAGTGGGTCACCATGCCCTCCCCCAGGGGATCTTCCCAACTCAGGGATCAAACTCTCATCTCTTAATCTCCTGCACTGGCAGGTGTGTACTTTATCACTAGCACCACCTGGAATTTTGAGGATTATTTCATGGATGCATTGCCCATTTGTATAAGTTCTATGGCCAAATAAATGCATTCTTTTTCTTTTGTTGCTTGTGTGAGTATGAGAAAATGTATCATTTTTTTCATAATTCTTAGTGTAGTTATAGTGGAGAAAGTTCTTTTTCTTAAATTGGATTTTGCAAAGCATTTGGTTACAGCCTTCAGAACAGCAGGGAAGACTTAGTGAGATTAAGCAATAATAATAAGATCAATTCTAGCTCTTTATTATTTAAATATGTTTTCCATATTTAGAAGGATGATAGGACAAATTCATTACTGGCTTCTGAGAGCTAATATTCAGGCCCTATGCTCTGTTCTTTTACAGAGAAGGCAATTATCTGAAGATATGTGGCTTGCCTAAGATCACCCAGCAAGTTATTGGCATAGTAGGAATGTGAACACATGGACTCTCAGTTTCCCATCTGTTGCCTGGTTCATTTGGCTGCTTTGTTAGGAGTGGGTATGTATGTATATTTATGTAGTATTTTAGGAACAAGCAAAAGAAAGTGGGACTGTTTGTGCATTGTTTCAGGTAGACAGGGAATTAGGAATAAAAGCAATTTTCCTTCTTAATAACAAATACATTAAAGGTGATTCTACCACTCTGAGAGAGAAGTAGATCAAATAATTACCCTGTGTGTGTTAGTTGCTCGGTTATGTTCAACTCTTTACAGCCCTGTGGACTATAGCCTGCCAGGCTCCTCTGCCCATGGAAGTCTCCAGGCAAGAATACTGCAGTGGGTTGCCATTTCTTATTCCAAATAATTACCCTATTTCAAAGCATTTGGATATTTAATTCTATATCACTTTATATATAGTTAACCAAAACCTTGGGATATATATATATAAATGATGTGTTATACATCATTATAAAAGTTATGGCTCTACTATGATGGCTAGAATAAAAATGTTATGCATAGGTGGAAGAGGAAAAGTGTGCCTGTATTAGATGAGCAGAATATTAAAAACAGTCTCTAGAACCTCCTTATTCAACATCTATAGAACACATCATTCTAAACAAAGCTGAAAACATAATGAAGGGACAGGTAGAAAGTACAAAAACTATAACAAGGAGTTACAATTAGAGAAAGGAAGAAAGGAAAGATGAAAAGGATGATGGAGAATAAACCAACAGGAGGTAAACAAATAGGACAGTGACAGAAGAAAAGATCAATATGTTTGCATGTCTTAATTTCTACAGCTTAGTCAGAAATACTATTCAAAGTTTTGTTTTGTTGTTTTCCTTAATTTCTCTTGGGAAAAGAACCTTATACTGTGACAGGGAATAAGAAGATTAAGTTATGTAAACTTTTCTGGCTTAGTCCTCAGTTGTATCTTTGAGAGAATGATCAGGATATGTGTGCATATTAATTGCGTGTATGTCACCTATACCTCCTTGTCTTCTAGCACTCCCTCTCTCCAGTGCTGAAAGTAGGTACATAAAGAAAAGGGATGTTATGGTCATTTCATCTTTCCTCCCCAGGTGATCTCTCTCTGCCTCCAGCAACATGAAGCCCACATGTGGGAGAAAGATAACTGTATTAATCACATTATACAAAAGCATAAGAACATGATCACCTAAACTATATATATCATAAATGATGCTCCTCTTCTATTTTAAGGGAGATCATTATGTTCATTTTCTACCTCCTTTCTTTACAGAAAAAATACATTCGGTGATAGAATAAAGTACCGATTCATATAAAGCAATGGCAACTAAACTGTATTAACATGATCTTTCTAATTTCAAATATTCTTAAGTGAGAAGTTTAAAAGAATGTCCTAATGCTATTTATACTGATTATCCAGGATATATTTAAATTTTTTATTAATGCACTCTTTTATTTAAATTTTTTAAATTATTTTCATTAGAAGTGTTTCATTTTGGAAGTGAATTGGAAGGTTCACCATTATAAGACAATGTGAAGTATATTGGGAATTTCACAGTTAATTTTCAGTTACTAATCATTGTTCAGCTTCCTTTGTGGCTCATCTGGTGAAGAATACGCCTGCAATGCGGGAGACCTGGATTTGATTCCTGGGTTGGGAAAATCCCAGGAGAAGGGAAAGGCTACCCACTCCAGTATTTGGGCCTGGAGGATTTCATGCACTGTAAAGTCTATGGGGTCACAAAGAGTCGGACACGACTGAGTGACTTACACTTCCACTTTCTTCAATCATTGTTCATGACCAAATACAAAATTATGAATGTCCAAATAATCACCAGTTTGATATACAAGAATCAGAACTGAATAATTTTCTTGATAGACAAACAAGATCTACTACATGTTGATATAGGTTAAAACTATATTCTTCTCTGTAAAGAAGCCTCATAATCATCAGAAGACTGAGATTTAAAAAAAAAAAAAAAAACTCTTCGTAGCTATATAGCCATCCTATGAATTCCTTGATTTTTGAATAAAAATCAAAATAGAAAATTTATCATTACATCTTAAATTTTAAACTACTTAGTGAATAAATTGTGCTAATAATCAAATACGAGAAAGTTTAACTATGCTGATAATATAACATGGGGGAAATATGATATAAAAACTAGACATAAAGTGGGAAAAATTCAACACAGAAACTCAAAAATTAGTAAAATACTATTAGACTCTAAAGAATATTGCTTTATATGAAGAAGTATATTAATTTGAAGTAGGGACCCAGGTTAATTTGTTGGAGGTCTTCAGTATGAACCCCCTGTATTCCATGGGCTAACCTTGTCATTGAAACGTATCCTCAAGAGAAAGCCAAATACCTAAGGTATTACCTAACAATCTCCTTGTTATATTATGTAGTTTCTATTTTTACAGTGTATGTGTCAACTTCAAGGATTTTCAGGTGATTCAAAAACTTTAAATTAGTAAGGTGAGTACAAATTCCAAAAACATGCCAAAGTGCAGAAATGAACACTTACTTTTGTTGAGTTATAGCATTGAGCAACAAAGGAGTGATTTGACAGCAGTGACAAGTGACTTAGCATATGACAATTTGAGGCCACACAGCTTCCAGGGAGAGTAAGGTTCCAGTTATTTTTTCCTACTAGATTGTGGGCAATGGTGGATCAGATAAGTGACTTTCAAGCCTCAGGCAGCTATAACTCAAGGAAACAGAAGATTAGTGGGTTTGGCAATGATTCCAGATGAAAGACTACAGCTGGACTTATGGTATCTTATTTTTATCTATCCCACTGTCTGCTGTTCCTCCCTAGAGATCTGCTTTCTTTTTCTCTACTTTTTCTATCCAAGAGAGTTAATGGAACATACAACATCAATAACACAACTAATCTGTGAAGTAGACACACAAAAGATCTCTTGTAACAGAGGCCTAGAATTGCAGCAGTGTAAGGCAGGAATGAAGAGTATAGATTTCAGTCCCAGCTCTATATTTTTTCCCAGGAAAAGACACTGAACATCACTTTTTTTTTAATGGAAGAATTGTTGTATTTGATGCACAAAATAACTTTTATTTCTACAATTCCATTGTTATACCTTCTTTAATTTGTTGCAATTTTCTACAGTTCTTTTCATTATCTATGACAAGATTTCACTTGTTTCATCTTTCTTGGCCATCAGCTGTTTTCTTTATATTAGTTCTTAAGTTATAACACAATCCAATTTATGCTCTGTATCTTTACATATTCTGGAACTATAGGCTTCTTTCCCTGTAACAAACCAGATATTTCTATTTAAGTGTGCACTCTAATTTTCTAGTTATCTATATATAAAATACATTCATATGATGTATTTCCAGAGATTACAAATAAATACTTTCCCATCATCACAAAGAGCCTGCTCAGTCAGTTCAGTCATTCAGTGTGTCCAACTCTTTGAGACACCGTGGACTGCACCATGCCAGGCTTCCCTGACCATCACCAACTCCTGGAGCTTGCTCAAACTCATGTTCATCAAGTTGGCGGTGCCATTCAACCATCTCATCCTCTGTCATCCCCTTCTCCTCCTGCCTTCAATTTTTCACAGCATCAGGGTCTTTTCCAATGAGTCAGTTCTTGGCATCAGATGGCCGAAGTATTAGAGCTTCAGCTTCAGCATCACTCCTTCCAATGAATATTCATCCTGGTAATCTATATCAAATATAAAAACTAGTAGCTCTGCAATTTATGTAAAGTATTACTGACCTTATGCAAAAAAATCTTTATGTTAAGGTCCCCAAATAATGGCTCATGGGACAAAATGTTTCACTCAATGAATCCTCCCACCCTCTTTCTCTAAACCTGACACTCTATAATCCCCTTGACTAAAACAGCTGCAGAATTTTATGATGAATTATTTTGCTATTAATTTCTACCCACTGTGAAAATATAAGACTGTTACCTGTGTCTAAGTTTCAAAATTATATCCTTTGCTTATCTTCATACTATATTTGCTATTATTTTAATGACCTTCATAAATGTATCAGATGTTAATATGCTTTTAAGTTCAACAATCAATGCAATTCAATAGCAGCTGTGATGCCACTACAAAAAAAAAAAATATTGTTTTGACATGTTATATAGTCTCTTTCAGTTTACATCTAAAGTCATCCCAATGCTCAAAACACGTATTAACATATATTGCTTAATCTTGCTTTACTTTTATAATTCTTGGAAATTAAGTGAATTTCTTCTCTATTTTCAGCCATATAATAGTTTTCTGTTGAAAAAAGTTTTCATAAAAAGTTTTCTGTCAGAAAGTTTTCTAAGAAAGATAGGTGATAGCAAAGTACTAGGAGATTTCAACTATTTAATGATACACATAATTACAGAGAATTTTGAAGAGTTATTCATTAACACTATTTAACCTATGTCTATAAATTTGGAAGCATTTTTAACTTAGATGTATTTTTTTTCACATGTAAAATGCTCCAATTGGCAGTATAAGAAATAGAAATTTTGAATCATTATATACATGAAAATTATTAAAGAGCATAGTTTTATAATCCCTTCCACATCCCAGTTCTATAGGCTTTAAAAGTGAATTCTACTCTACTTTAGATGATCAGATAATCATTCTTTTACAGAAAGTTTCAAAAATACAAGAGAAGAGTAGGGAAAAAAGTTCATTTCAATTCAGTTGCTTAATCGTGTCCAACTCTTCGCAACCCCATGGACTGCAGCATGCCAGGCCTCCCTGTTCATCACCAACTCCCAGAGTTTACCCAAACTCATGTCCATTGAGTTGGTGATGCCATCCAATCATCTCATCCTCTGTCGTCCCCTTCTCCTCCTGCCCTCAATCTTTCCCAGCATCAAGGTCTTTTTTATTTTTTAATTTATTTATTTTAATTGGAGGCTAATTACTTTACATTATTGTATTGGTTTTGCCACACATTGACATGAATCTGCCCCAGGTGTACATGTGTTCCCCATCTTGAACCCCCCTCCCACCTCCCTCCCCATCCCATCCCTCTGGTTCATCCCGGTACACCAGCCCCGAGCATCCGGTATCATGCATCGAATCTGGACTGGTGATTTGTTGCACATATGATAATATACATGTTTCAATGCCATTCTCCCAAATCATCCCACCCTCACCCTCTCCCACAGAGTCCAAAAGACTGTTCTATACATCTGTGTCTCTTTTTCTGTCTCATATGCAAGGTTATCGTTATCATTTTTCTAAATTCCATATATATCCGCTAGTATACTGTATTGGTGTTTTTCTTTCTGGCTTACTTCACTCTGTATAATAGGCTCCAGTTTCATCCACTTCATTAGAACTGATTCAAATGTATTCTTTTTAATGGCTGAGTAATACTCCATTGTGTATATGTACCAAAGCTTTCTTATCCATTCGTCTGCAGATGGACATCTAGGTTGCTTCCATGTCCTGGCTATTATAAACAGTGCTGCGATGAACACTGGAGTACATGTGTCTCTTTCAATTCTGGTTTCCTCAGTGTGTATGCCCAGGAGTGGGATTGCTGGATTATATGGCAGTTCTATTTCCAGTTTTTTAAGGAATCTCCACACTGTTCTCTGTAGTGGTTGTACTAGTTTGTATTTCCACCAACAGTGTAAGAGGGTTCCCTTTTCTCCACGCCCTCTCTAGAGTTTATTGCTTGTAGACGTTTGGATAGCAGCCATTCTGACTGGCGTGAAATGGTACCTTATTGTGGTTTTGATTTGCATTTCGCTGATTATGAGGGATGTTGAGCATCTTTTCATGTGTTTGTTAGCCATCTGTATGTCTTCTTTGGAGAAATGTCTGTTTAGCTCTTTGGCCCATTTTTTGATTGGGTCATTTATTTTTCTGGAATTGAGCTGCAGGAGTTGCTTGTATATTTTTGAGACTAATCGTTTGTCAGTTGCTTCATTTGCTATTACTTTCTCCCATTCTGAAGGCTGTCTTTTCACCTTGCTTATAGTTTCCTTTGCTGTGCAGAAGCTTTTGATTTTAATTAGGTCCCATTTGTTTATTTTTGCTTTTATTTCCAATATTCTGGGAGGTGGGTCATGGAGGATCTTGCTGTGATTTATGTCGGAGAGTGTTTTGCCTATGTTCTCCTCTAGGAGTTAGTTTGTGGTGCATGACATAGTGATGCAATATTTCCATACATTACAAACTGATCAACACAGAAAGTACGGTTACCACTGTAACAATACAAAGTTATTGCACAATTATTCCCTATGTTCATTACTAGTACATATTTTGTACCCTGATGCACTTATTTTGTAAATTTATAGCTTTTAATTTCACAAAACTATTCCTTCCTTCAAATTCCTTCCCTCTGGCAACCACCTGTTTGTTGTGTATATATGACTCTCTTTCTGTTTTACATTTGTTCACTTGTATTGACTTTTAGATTCCACATAGGAGTGAAATCATATGATATTTGTTTTTTTCTGTCTGACATTTCATTAGCATGATATACAGTTTCCATTTGTGTTGTCACAAATGGCACGATTTCACTATAATTTTTATTTCATTAATTTTTAATATTAACTCTAATATTCCTTTGTATATCTATCCCACATCTTTAGCCATTCATCTATCTATAGACTTATAATCATTTCCGGGTCTTGGCTATTGTGAATAGTGCTGCTACGAACACTGGGATACAAGTCTATTTTAATTACGATCTTTTGTATTTCTGTGGTGTTAGTTGCTTTTTATCCCATTATGCCTTTTCATTGGCACATTTAATCCACTGACATTTAAAGTAAGTGTTAATTTGTATGTATTTATTATCACTTTGTCAATTGTTTTTTTTTTTTTACTTCTTCTTTGGTCTTTTCTTTGGTATGTTCCCTAATAATTTGATTGCAAATTTTAGCATTATGTTTGGATTTCTTTCTCTTTTTTGGTTGTCTGTGTATCTATTTTATATTTTGATTTGTGATTATAATGAAGTTTTTTTATAATAATATATAACAATATATTCCTACATATATATATGATGTTAAGCAGTATATTTAATTGGATAATCTCTAGTTAAAACACACTCTAACAATACTGCATTTTTATCTCCCTCCCAAGCTTGATGTCTTTGACATCATATTTTATGTGTTTCTTTTTATGTGTATGTATGCATCTCTTAACAACTTATTGTGAATATAAGTGGTTTTACTACTTTGTCTTACAACCTTCCTACTAGCTTTGTATGTTGTTGATCTACTGCCTTTATTACAATATTTGCCTTTACCAATGAGTTTTTCCTTTTTAAATTTTCATGTTTTGAGTTGTTGTGTTTTGTCTACTCAGAAAGTCCCTTTAACATTTCTTGTGAAGCTAGGTTAGAGGTGCTGACTTCTTTTAGCTTTGCTTGTCTGTAAATCTCATCTCACCTTTAAATCTGAATTATAGACTTGCAGGTAAAGTGTTTTTGATTGTATCATTTTCCTTTTATCACTTTAAATATGTCATGTCACTCTCTTCTGGCCTGCAAAGTATCTGCTGAAAATTCAGCTGATAGTCTTATGGGAGTTCCCTTGCAGGCAACTAATTGTTTTTCTCTTTCTGAATTTAGTATTTTCTCTCCATGTTAAATCTTTGCCATATTAATTACAAAAGGTCTTTATGCAGTCCTCTTTGAATTGATCTCATTTAAGATGTTCTGTGCTTCCTGGATCTGCTTCCCTTCTCAGATAAGGGAATTTTTCAAGTATTACATCTTTACCATCTTTTCTCTATATTCTCCTTTTTAGATCTCTATAATGTAAATGTTAGAGTGTTTGATGTTGTCTCAGGAGTCTCTTAAATGATGCAATATGGATTTTCTGTTAATATTTATTCATTTATTTGACTGTGAGGGATCTTAATTGCAAAACCCAGGATCTTTTTTGCTTCATGCAAGATATTTGTTGCAGCACACAGCCTCTCTACTTATGGCACACAAGCTCAGTAGTAACAGCACATGGGCTTAGTTGTATACCTTCTTGCAGGTAGTAGAGTGGCAAAATTGTAATGACATTATGCTATGAAAGATAAGATAACTCTGTATGCGAGACAGCAAAAGACACACAGATGTATAGAACAGTCTTTTGGACTCTGTGGGAGAGGGTGAGGGTGGGATGACTTGGGAGAATGGCATTGAAACATGTATATTTTCATATGTGAAACGAATCGCCAATCCAGGTTTGATGCATGATACAGGGTGATCAGGGCTGGTGCACTGGGATGACCCAGAGGGATGGGATGGGGAGGGAGGTGGGTGGGGGGTTCAGGATGGGGAACACATGTACACCTGGGGCAGATTTATGTCAATGTGTGGCAAAACCAATACAATATTGTAAAGTTTAAAAAAAAAAAAGAAATATAAGAATATGGGAAAATTGGAAACTTTTAAGCTTTGCTGATGTTCCATGTTTGGAAACTTACATATGCATTCTGGAGATATTTAGTAATATCTGATAAAATCTTGGGCTTCCCACATGGCTTAGTTGATAAAGAATCTGCCTTCAATGTGGGAGACGCAGGTTTGATCCCCAGGTTGGGAAGATCCCCTGGAGAAGGAAATGACAACTCACTCCAATATTCCTGCCTGGAGAATTCCATGGACAGAGGTAAAATCTTATATGCAAATATAACACATCCATTATTTAGTCTCACAACAGAGTATATACACTCCAAAAATCTTTCCATAAGACTGTAAAGAGACATTAATAAAGACATTCATCACTGTGTCACAGATTTTGGTAGCAGAGCTATAGGCAGATGACAAGTCCATTACAGGTGTACCAGTGCTAATTTGCTTCAGTTTTGTCTGACTCCTTGTGACCCGCCAGGCTTCTCTGTCCATGGGATTCTCTAGGCAACACTGAATTGGGTTGCCATGCCCTCCTCCAGGAGTTCTTCCTGACCCAAGGCTAGAATCCATATCTCTTAGGTCTCCTGAACTTGCAAGCGAGTTCTTTACCACTAGCGCCAAATGGGAAGACCATCCATTATTGGTGGGTTGCACTTTCATCTGTGAGATATATATATATAATGTGTAGATACATATATCATATGTATGTATGTGATAAATAAATAAAGGAAATATAATAGGCTACACTTCTAATCAAAACATCAGTATATCTCAAAAACCTAATGTTAAGGGGAAAGCATAAGAACGCAATAGAATTTATAGGACAGTAGTACTAAAGAAAATGAAAACTCTCATCTTAAACAAACCTACACAATTTGAAGACACATTTATACACAATTCAACATAATTCAGATGGACTGAAAGTGTATACATTACGTACACTAGAAAGGTGTCAGTGCAGTTTGTGTATGTGTGGAATAGGTAGAGTATGCGAATTAGTCTTATGTGAAAAAATATGGCTAAAATAAAAGAGCAGTTAAAAATGCAAGAAATGTTAAGGGGTGAACTTCTTGGTTAGAGCATTCATATTTTTATTTAGTTAATATAAATAAAATATAAAATAAAATTAAATAATGTGTTTGTTTAATATTTAAATATTCTGTTTTCTATTGTGAATTGAAAGATTCAATATTTTTAATGAAGCTTTTACAATCATATTACAGATGTTCTTGCAATAATTTAAAATTTATATATATGCTCAGTTGCTTCAGTCATGTCCAACTCTTTGCAACCCCAATGGACCTTAGTCTGCCAGATTCTTCTGTTTGTGGGGTTTTCCCAGCAAGGATACTGGAGTGGATTGTCATGCCCTCCTCCTGGCGATCTTCACAACTCAGGGACTGAACTTGCATCTCTTGCATGGCAGGTGGATACTTTACCTTTGAGCACGCCCAACATTTATATGTATATATACGTATATGTTGGAGAAGGCGATGGCCCCTCACTCCAGTACTCTTGCCTGGAAAATCCCATGGAAGGAAGGAGCCTGGTAGGCTGCAGTCCATGGGGTCGCTAAGAGTTGGACACAACTGAGTGACTTCACTTTCACTTTTCACTTTCATGCATTAGAGAAGGAAATGGCAACCCACTCCAGTGTTCTTGCCTGGAGAACCCCAGGGACAGGGGAGCCTGGTGGACTGCCGTCTATGGGGTTGCATAGAGTCGGACACGACTGAAGCGACTTAGCAGCAGCAGCAGCAGCAGCAGCATACATATATGTACACACATATATTTTTCACATTCACTTCTTAACATACCTTAACTTAATATTTTTCAACCTGAGGCTGCTAAAGCACTGGTCTTCCTTTAATAAACACACTCATGAAGCATACATTTATTTTAATATGTGTCTAGTGTAAGTTATTTGAATAATAATAAAAAATGTTTTAAAGAGGGGAAATTTAAGGTAAGAAGCTTTTCCAAAAGTAAAGTTAAAAATATTTTTATTATAATGTATCTAAAGGTTTGGCATTTTATTGTAACATACTATGAAAATGAGATATTAAAATATCTATAGTCTTAATATAGTCAATTTTATAACTTGCTTTTCATTTTAATGCCAACTGAATGTAAACGAAATGAGAGTGTTTAATCCCTAACATTGCCTCTTGGGAGTTTTCCTTGATTTTAGATATGATGTGAATGCTGGATGACTCATTCAGTATGATTCAGTGCCCTTGAGGAAGGTTGAATAGAATAGCTCAAATAGAGAAGATGAATTCCCTATAGCATCTCAGAATGTAACATTTTCAAAAGCTAGAGAAATTTTTCCACACAATTAGCACAAAATCACATTGTCAGGGATTTGCCTTCAGGTCATTAACTAATATGTTCGCTAACAACTTGCACAAAGTGGATTGAAAAAAAAAAGAAATAAAAAAAGCTTTCTCTGAGTCAGAACTGTGACTGATTTTGAATTAAACCATGCTTACTGGAATTCTATCAATAGACTTCAACTTTCAGTTGTTTTGCAATGACACTCAAAAAATGTATTTCTACCTCATGTAGAAATGAGGTAGAAAATGCTCTTTACACAAAATTCATTTAATTATTTCATAATTTATTCTGTTTCTCTTACTGGAAAATAAATGCCATTCATAATAGTAAATGAAATATAATGTATGCCATTTTTGTAAAGTTTTACCTTTGTTAATGTTGCATTTGTACTATATACAGAAGAATCACACTAGTAATATTATGAAAAGATTAAATATAACAGTTTTGATGAAGAAAACTGTCTACAATTCATGGTGAACTATAAAAATATTCCCCAACTATTATACAATTTGAAAATAAAAGAAACCACAAAGCTTTAGGGATAATTTTGGGTATTAATATGTAAATTCACTCACTCTGGGTAGGGTGAACAATTCTCTAAATTCAAGTCCTAAAGGCTTATCAATCCTCCTTAGATAACATAATCTATTATTAGTACAGGTAAGGCAAGGAACTATTTGGAAAACTGTACAGGAGAATATTTCTATGTTACAGAATAGAAACTCAGTTCTTACTAATGTCAAGTAGTAGGACCTGAGATTTTACATATGTCAAAACTGGAATATAATATCGTCCCAGCTCATGGGGCTTTGTGAGAATTAAACAGAACTTACATTCATTGGGAAGGAGGAAGTGACAGAGAGATATTAATGTAAAGGATACAAGGACTCACTCAGCAGAAGAGTAACTAATTTCCATAATTCAGCCATGCGATTGCAGTATATATTTAAAAGTATGCCTTAGCAAAGTTGCAGTTCTCACAGCTGGTACAGAAAAGCTCTTCACAGTATTGCTGATCTCTCATAGAATGCGTGCAAGTATCCTGGAGTAAGTTGGGAGCTTGAAACCCCTTTTCACTGCCCCCTTCATATATTCTTACAGAACACTGACTGATACTACTATGATGCCATCTGAGATAACGGGAAATAATGGTGACAAGTAGCAAGTTTCCCATTTTCCATTGAGCCTTAGTAACCCATCCCTGTCAACTGGGGCTGTCCTCTGATGGGGCTATTGGTCATCTTGAGGATGTCGAGAGGCTAAAAAATAAATCCTCATGATCAGATGGAAAAGGGAAGAAGTCAGTATCCTAGTTCTCTCTACAGAATGGAATGGGATGGTTGAGAGAAATCTGACCAGAGATTGGTCAGAAGCTGATCTTGATTTAGAGACTGTTGATGGTATTATGCAAATATACAGGAATACACCAAGCTCAGTAAGACAAAGCTTGTCAAGAAATATTTAGATACCTTTATTTTCCTTTTGTTTTCTTCCTCTATTTCATCTTCATTGTATGCCTTATACAAGGATCATTATCTTTGCACCAATATTTGGAGCTTTTGTGGGAATAACTAATAATCCATTATACTGTAAATGTATTACAACTGTTTATCTGAATCTTAGTATGTTTATAAATTTTGCTAATACTAAAAACAGCCATAGAGTGTTATTCTTTTTCTTTGGTACTTTTAAAAAAATATAATATATAATCTTTTTATCTACATAGATTCTATATCATTTTACTTCTTTATGATGATGTAAGTTTTGTTATGTTGTGATGTAATATATCTTGAAGTAAACTTGTATCTTGTGTATAGTATTATGGGCTGAATTGTATTCTCCAAAATTCATGGGTAGAGGTCTCAGCTTCCAATATTTGGAAGGAGGGTCTTGTATGGGGTAATTGAGGAAAACCAAAGTCATAATCCAAAATGCCTGGTCTCTGTATAGGAAGAGAATATTAGAATACAGACACACACAGGAGGAAGACCTGTAAACACACAGGAGGAAGACCATTAAACACACAGAATGCGCTTATCTAAAAGCTGAGAAGAGAGGCCACAGAAGAAACCAATCCTGCCAATACCTTGATGCTAGACTTCTAGCCTCCAGAACTGTGAAGAAATAAATTTTAGTTATTTAAATCAACCAATCAGTGATACTTGATTATTATAACCCTAGAAAAACAACATATATGGGTATCAGTTCAGTTCAGTTCAGTCGCTCAGTCGTGTCCGACTCTTTGCGACCCCATGAATCACAGCACACCAGGCTTCCCTGTCCATCACCAACTCCCATAGTTCACTCAAACTCATGTCCATCAAGTCGGTGATGCTATCCAGCCATCTCATTCTCTGTCATCCCTTTCTCCTCCCGCCCCCAATCCTTCCCAGCATCAGAGTCTTTTCCAGTGAGTCAACTCTTCGCATGAGGTGGCCAAAGTATTGGAGTTTCAGCTTTAGCATCAGTCCTTCCAATGAACACCCAGGACTGATCTCCTTTAGAATGGACTGGTTGGATCTCCTTGCAGTCCAAGGGACTCTCAAGAGTCTTATCCAACACCACAGCTCAAAAGCATCAATTCTTCAGCGATCAGCTTTCTTCACAGTCCAACTCTCACATCCATACATGACCACTGGAAAAACCATAGCCTTGACTAGACGGACCTTGGTTGGCAAAGTAATGTCTCTACTTTTTAATATACTATCTAGGTTGGTCATAACTTTCCTTCCAAGGAGTAAGCGTCTTTTAATTTCATGACTGCAATCAGCATCCGCAGTGATTTTGGAGCCGCCCAAAATATGGGTATAGATATAGATAAAAGGATATTGAACAGAGACATACAAAAATATGTTTTTGTGATAGTGGCAGTAAGAAGTAGAGGATACATCTAACTTTATCTCAGATAGCTTGTTGTAAAGATTACCAAGTGATTAATTCATCTTTTAGCCAATACACTAAACGACATTAGTATGGTATTAGTAGCCCACCAGGCTACTCTGTCCATGGGATTCTCCAGGCAAGAGTACTGGAGTGGGTTGCCATTTCCTTCTCCAAAATGACATTTACCACTTATTAAATCCCTATTGCACCAGAGTCAGATCCTAGACTCATGTTCTACACTATGTAGGAAGTTTGTTCTTGGAAAACCAAGTATTTGGACATGTTTTTGTTAGGTAGAGTTTAGGCATTAGCAACAAGGGGTGACCTAGCTGAAAAGATTCCAGCTGATAACTAAACTCCACCCAGTTCAGTTCAGTCGCTCTGTCGTGTCCGACTCTCCGCGACCCCATGAATCACAGCACGCCAGGCCTCCCTATCCATCACCAACTACCAGAGTTCACTCAAACTCATGTCCACAGAGTCGGTGATGTCATCCAGCCATCTCATTCTCCGTCGTCCCCTTCTCCTCCTGCCCCCAACCTTTCCCAGCATCAGAGTCTTTTCCAGTGAGTCAACTCGTCGCATGAGGTGGCCAAAGTATTGCAGTTTCAGCTTTAGCATCAGTCCTTCCAATGAACACCCAGGATCGATCTCTGTTAGAATGGACTGGTTGTATCTCCTTGCAGTACAAGGGACTCTCAAGAGTCTTCTCCAACACCACAGTTCAAAAGCATCAATTTTTCGGCAATCAGCTTTCTTCACAGTCCAACTCTCACATCCATACATGACCACGGATAAAACCATAGCCTTGACTAGACGGACCTTTGTTGGCAAAGTAATGTCTCTGCTTTTTAATATGCTATCAAGGTTGGTCATAACTTTCCTTCCAAGGAGTAAGCATCTTTTAATTTCATGGCTGCAATCAGCATCTGCAGTGATTTTGGAGCCCAAAAAAATAAAGTCTGACACGGTTTCCACTGTTTTTCCATCTATTTCCCATGAAGGGATGGGACCAGATGCCATGATTTTTGTTTTCTGAATGTTGAGCTTCAAGACAACCTTTTCACTCTCCTCTTTCACTTTCATCAAGAAGTTTTTGAGTTCCTCTTCACTTTCTGCCATAAGGGTAGTGTCATCTGCATATCTGAGGTTATTGATATTTCTCCCAGCAATCTTGATTCCAGCTTGTGCTTCTTCCAGCCCAGCGTTCCTCATGATGTACTCTGCATATAAGTTAAATAAGCAAGGTGACAATATGCAGCCTTGACGCACTCCTTTTCCTATTTGGAACCAGTCGGTTATTCCATGTACAGTTCTGACTGTTGCTTCCTGACCTGCATACAGGTTTCTCAAGAGGCAGGTCAGGTGGTCTGGTATTCCCATCTCTTTCAAAATATTCCACAGTTTATTGTGATCGACACAATCAAAGGCTTTGGCATAGTCAATGAAGCAGAAATAGATGTTTTTCTGGAACTCTCTTGCTTTCTCCATGATCCAGCGGATGTTGGCAATTTGATCTCTGGTGCCTCTGCCTTTTCTAAAACCTGCTTGAACATCTGGGAGTTCACGGTTCACATATTGCTGAAGCCTGGCTTGGAGAAATTTGAGCATGACTTAACTATCGTGTGAGATGAGTGCAATTGTGTGGTAGTTTGAGCATTCTTTGGCATTGCCTTTCTTTGGGATTGGAATGAAGACTGACCTTTTCCAGTCCTGTGGCCACTGCTGAGTTTTCCAAATTTGCTGGCATATTGAGTGCAGCACTTTCACAGCATTATCTTTCAAGATTTGAAATAGCTCAACTGGAAGTCCATCACCTCCACTAGCTTTGTTCGTAGTGATGCTTTCTAAGGCCCACTTGACCATACATTCCAAGATGTCTGGCTCTAGGTAAGTGATCACGTTATCGTGACTATCTTGCTCGTGAAGATCTTTTTTGTACAGTTCTTCTGTATATTCTTGCCACCTCTTCTTAATATCTTCTGCTTCTGTTAGGTCCCTACCATTTCTGTCCTTTATCGAGCCCATCTTTGCATGAAATGTTCCCTTGGAATCTCTAATTTTCTTGAAGAGATCTCTTGTTTTTCCTATTCTGTTCTTTTCCTCTATTTCTTTGCATTGATCACTGAGGAAGGCTTTCTTATCTCTCCTTGCTATTCTTTGGAACTCTGCATTCAGATGCTTATATCTTTCCCTTTCTCCTTTGCTTTTCGCTTCTCTTCTTTTCACAGCTATTTGTAAGGCCTCCTCAGACAGCCATTTTGCTTTTTTGCATTTCTTTTCCATGGGGATGGTCTTGGTCCCTGTCTCCTGTACAATGTCATGAACCTCCGTCCAGAGTTCATCAGGCACTCTATCTATCAGATCTAGTCCCTTAAATCTATTCCTCACTTCCACTGTATAATCATAAGGGATTTGATTTAGGTCATATCTGAATGGTCTAGTGGTTTTCCCTACTTTCTTCAATTTAAGTCTGAATTTGTCAATAAGGAGTTCATGATCTGAGCCACAGTCAGCTCCTGGTCTTCTTTTTGCTAACAGCTTCTCCATCTTTGGCTGCAAAGAATATAATCAATCTGATTTCGGTGTTGACCATCTGGTGATGTCCACGTGTAGAGTCTTCTGTTTTGTTGTTGGAAGAGGGTGTTTGCTATGACCAGTGCGTTCTCTTGACAAAACTCTATTAGCCTTTGCCCTGCTTCATTCCGTGCTCCAAGGCCAAATTTGCCTGTTACTCCAGGTGTTTCTTGACTTCCTACTTTTGCATTCCAGTCCCCTATAATGAAAAGGACATCTTTTTTGGGTGTTAGTTCTCAAAGGTCTTGTAGGTCTTCATAAAACCATTCAACTTCGGCTTCTTCAGCATTACTGGTTGGGGCATAGGCCTGGATTACTGTAATATTGAATGGTTTGTCTTGGAAACGAACAGAAATCATTCTGTCGTTTTTAAGATTGCATCCAAGTACTGCATTTCGGACTCTTTTGTTGACCATGATGGCTACTCCATTTCTTCTAAGGGATTCCTGCCCACAGTAGTTGATATAATGGTCATCTGAGGTAAATTCACCCATTCCAGTCCATTTTAATTCACTGATTCCTAGAATGTCTACGTTCACTCTTGCCATCTCCTGTTTGACCACTTCCAATTTGCCTTGATTCATGGACCTAATATTCCATTTTCCTATGCAATATTGCTCTTTACCGCCTCGGACTTTGCTTCTATCATCTGTCACATCCACAACTGGGTATTGGTTTTGCCTTTGCTCCAATCCTTTATTCCTTCTAGAGTTACTTCTCCACTGATCTCCAGTAGCATACTGGGCACCTACCGACCTGGGGAATTCCTCATTCAGTATCCTATCATTTTGCCCTTTGATATTGTTCATGGGGTTCTCAAGGCAAGTATACTGAAGTGGTTTGCCATTCCCTTCTCCAGTGGACCACGTTCTGCTGTGGTGCATGTGATCAGATCAACTAGTTTCCTGTGATTATGATTTCAGTGTGTCTGTCCTCTGATGCCCCCTCGCAATACCTACCGTCCTATTTGGATTTCTCTTACCTTGGTCGTGGAAAATCTGTTCACAGCCGCTCCAGCAAAGTGCAGCCTCTGTACCTTACCTTGGATGAGGGGTATCTCCTCAAGGCCGCCCCTCCTGACCCTGAACATGGAGTAAGTAGATCCTCTCGGCCTCCTGCGCCAGTGCAGCCGCCCCCTGTTGGACGTGGGGCAGCTCCTCTCGGCCGCTGGGCCTGGCCTCAGACGTGGGGTAGCTCCTCTCGGCTGCGCCTCTTTGCCTGGTCGGTTGCGCCAGGGCCGGCGTCTCTCGCGTCTGCGCCGCTGGGGCCGGGGTCTCTCGCGTCTGCGCTGCTGGGGCCGGCGTCTCTCGCGTCTGTGCCGCCACCAATGCCTCCCAGAAGAGCTCAAAGATATGTTACAAAATAACCACAGAGACTTTTCCAACTCTGGGAAATGTGCACTAATCACATAATGGATATAAATTAACCACAGGGGCTTCTCCAACTACAGCACATGCGCTCTTTATTCACAACTGTATCCTCAACTGACCTTAGGCAGCCAGGAGCATATTCATTTCAGTTCAGTTCAGTTCGGTTTCTCAGTCCTGTCCGACTCTTTGCAACCCCATGAATCGCAACATGCCAGGAGCATGTTAAGGGTTCATAAATATTCTGTACATACATGCATCTGATTATAACAGACTGAATTATGGGAAAGATATTTGAGCTTGCTGTTAGGCAACTTGCAACTGTCAATCAAAACTGTCAGTCCATGCCCACCTAGGTGACTATGTAAAAGCCTGTCTTAAAAATCTCCGGAACTCATCATTCTGGCTCCAGTGCCTTCTTGGTTTGGCCCACCTCTCCCTTGAGGTATTCTTTCTGTTCTTTCTTCAATACTTGTTTTTGCCACATATAAGACTTCAGATTCTTCTTTGTGTCCTTACAAAGAACCTAGGCCCATGAAGAAGGGTCTTCTTTGGTTCTCCCTATCTGGTAGCATTATCAGTGAAGGGAATTCAGAAAAGGTGAATGTAATTGGCTCTACTGTCTGACATCTGTGTCTTTAAACTTAGTTCCAAAATCTCATCAGTGGTGTACTGCCTACAAGATCAAGATTAGTCACTGTGGAACAGCGACCTGATGCTGTCATGTTTTTTGGAGAAAGTGGCAGAGCATGAAGCCACCTTAAGTAAGATAGACCAATCTGCTAATAATTGACTACCTCTAATAGAAAAAGAAAAATATAAAGCTAGTTTAGAATAATCCGCTTTTCTAAAATTATACTTTTTTATCACATTTCTTTTAATGATTTTTTTTAATGAACATGAAGATCATTATTTAGATTACCTTTGTCAGAATTTTTCTTAGGTTGAATAGAGATGAGCAGAATAATTTAGATGTACTTTTCCTTACTTTTGCTATCATTGAAATATTTGTCGTTTTTTCTTTTTGCATGTAAATTATTATTAATATATATCATCTTGTCTTCTGTTTAAAGTAATTAATTTACATTTAAAAAGTTTAATTATTTGCTAATAGCCTGATTCTTTATTCATATAAATTTAGTAACACATCAATAATATTTTATACAGCAGTGGTAAAGACTCCACTTGCCAATGCAGGAGACGCAGAGATGTACTTTCCATACCTGGGTCAGAAAGATCCCTTGGAGTATGAAATGGCAATCCACTCCAGTGTTCTTGCCTGGAAAATTCCATGGGTAGAGGAGCCTGGCAGGCTACAGTCCATGGGATCACAAAAAGTTGGACAACATGCTCACAGTTACCACTCCAGTTATCAGTTCAACTCAATATTTTGCTAATGATTTAATAAATTATATTTATTTAAAGTAATTCCGGTCTATAAGTAAATTTATTTTATTACTAGTCCAAATGTACACAACAGAAAATAAATTGTCATTTTTTAACAAAATACTTTTTTTTTTTAGTGCTGCATTTTCAAGCAAAGTAATAAAATAGCAGAGAAAAAAAAAACAAAAACTGGTTTATCATATGTTGATTCTTCCCCTTCATGGGTCACAGCCTTGTTGTGGCAAACAGGCTAGTATGATTCAATGAAGCTATGAGCCATGCCATGAAAGGCCACCTAAGATGGATATGTCATAATGGAAAGTCCTAACAAAATGTGGTCTACTGGAGGAGGGAATGGTGAAGCACTCCAGTGTTCCTGCTGAGAACCACATGAACCACTCGAAAAGGCAAAAAGATATGCCACTGAAAAATGAGTCCCCTAGGTTGGAAAGCTACGGAGAAGAGCAGTGGGCAATTACTAATAACTCCATAAAAAATTAAGATGCTGAACCAAAGTGGAAACCATGCTCAGTTGTGGATGTGTCTGGTGGTAAAAATAATGTCTGATGCTAAAGAAAAATACTGCATATGAACCTGTAATGTTAGGCCCACAAATCAAGGACAATTGGGCATGGTCAAGCAAGAGTGAACAATTGGGCATGGAGAGAGCAAGCGTGAGCATAGATATCTTCAGTTCAGCTCAGTTGCTCAGGTGTATGACTCTTTGTGATGCCATGGACTGCAGCACGCCAGACTTCCCCGTCCATCACCAACTCCCAAAACTTGTTCAAACTCATGTCCGTCAAGTTGGTGATGCCATCCAAACAT
Organism: Moschus berezovskii; assembly: GCF_049115385.1. Taxonomy (NCBI): domain Eukaryota; kingdom Metazoa; phylum Chordata; class Mammalia; order Artiodactyla; family Moschidae; genus Moschus; species Moschus berezovskii. Next base: position 43,320,143 of record NC_142472.1, read on the forward strand.
CTTATCTTCTGTCCCCTCTCTTCCTTTTCCTTGATATCTTAGGAATCACTGAATTAAAATGGACAGGAATGGGGGAATTTAATTTAGATAAATCTGCTGTTGTGGGCAAGAATCCCTTAGAAGAAATGGAGTAAATGCAGTACTGGTGTGAAATCTCAAATACCACAGAATGATCTCAGTTCATTTCCAAGGCAAACCATTCAACATTAGAGTAATCCAAGTCTATGCCCAAAACACTGATGCTAAAGCAGTAGAAATTGACTGTGTTCTATGAAGTTCTATGAAGACCAATGAGACCTTCTAAAACACACAAAAAGATGTCCTTTACATCATAGGTGAGTGGGATGCAAAAGTAATAAGTCAAAAGATACCTGGAGTAACAAGTAAGTTTGACCTTGGAGTACAAAATAAAATAGGACAAAGGATAACAGAATTTTGCAAAGAGAACACACTGGTCATAGCAAACACTCTTTCCAGCAACACAAGAGATGACTCTACACATGAATATCACCAAATGGACAAAACTGAAATCAAATTGATTATACTATAAGCAGTCGAAGACAGAGAACCTCTATTTGGTCAGCAAAAACAAGACCAGGAGCTGACTGTGACTCAGATCATCAGTTCCTTACAGTAAAATTCAGGTTTAAAGGAAGTAGGGAAAACCACTAGACCATTCAGGCATGACCTAAATCAAATCCCTCATGATTATACAGTAGAGGTCATGAGTAGATTCAAGGGATCAGAACAGTGCCTAAATACTATGGAAAGAGGTTTGTAGCATTGTATTGGAGGCAGTGACGAAAACAATTCCAAAGGAAAAGAAATTTAAGAAGGCAAAGTAGTTGTCTGAGATGGCTTTAAAAATAGCTGGGGAAAGAAGAGAAATGAAAAGTAAGGGAGAAGAGGAAAAATATATCCAACTGAGTGCAGAGCTCCAGAGAATAGCAAGGAGAAATAAGAAAGCCTACTTCAATGAACAATGCAAAGAAATAGAGGAAAATTATAGAATGGGTAAGACTAGAGATCTCTTCAAGAAAATTAGAGATACCAAGGGAGTGTTTCATACAAGGATGGGCACAATAAAGGACAGAAATGGTAAGAACCTAACAGAAGCTGAAGGGTTTAAGAAGAGGTGGCAAGAATACACAGGAGAACTAAAAAAAAAAAAAAAAAAAAATGATCTTAATGTTTGGGATAAGCACAATAGTGTGGTCACTCACCCAGAGCCAGACATCCTGGAGTGTGAAGTCAAGTGGGTCTTAGGAAGCATTAGTACGTAAAAACTTGTGGAGATGATGGAATTCCATTTGAACTATTTCAAATCCTAAAAGATAATGCTCTTAAAGTGCTGCACTCAGTATGTCAGCAAATTTGGAAATCTCAGCAGTGGCCACAGGGTTAGAAAATGTCAGTTTTAATTCCAGTCCCAAAGAAGGGCAGTGCCAAAGAATGTTCAGCAAATTGCAGTCATTTCCCATGCCAATAAGGTTATTCTCAAAGTTCTTCACGCTAAGCTTCAGCAGTACATGAACTGAGAACTTCCAGATGTACAAGTTGGGTTTCAGAAAGGCAGAGGAACCAGAGATAAAATGTGCAATGTTTGTTGGATCATAGAGAAAACAAGGTAATTCCATAAAAAACATCTATCTCTTCTGATTGACTATAGGAAAGCCTTTGTCTGTGTGGATCACAACAAAGTGTAGAAAGTTCTTAAAGTGACGGGAATCTCAGACCACCTTTTCTGTCTCCTGAGAAACCTTAATATGGGTCAATAAGCAAAGGACAATATGGTTGGATAGCATCACTGACTCAATGGACATGAACCTGAGCAAACTCCAGGAGATAATGGAGGACAGGAAAGTCTGTCAACCTGCAGCCCATGGGGTTACCTAGAGTCAACTTAGCAACTGAACAAAAACAACAGTGCTTATTCTCTTCATTACCTCAATTGTGTTACGTAACAAGCCCAACGTCAGTGATTAAATTAATAAACACTTATTTCGCTGGTAAGAGTCTGGGTTCATAATTAGACTTGGCTGTTCTGGATTGTTCTGTTAATCTAGGATTGGGCTCATACAACTGCCTATGATCAGATGGCTGTTGGCCTTTCATAGCTGATTGGTCCACATGTTTCTTATCTTAAAGAACTAGCCCAGAAGTGCTTTGTGGGCAGTATTAGAAAGAGTAGGAAACAAGCTGAAATAGGCAGGTGTTTTCCTGATGTTACGCTTGAGTCAGCTGATCAAATCTCCTTGGACAATGCCAATCACATGATTTAGCCCAGATTCAGTGTAAAAGAACAATTGATGTAACATCAGAAACAGGGACAAAGTAAATCTTTTTGAAAACTACCACACTTGGGAAATTTAATTCCTAGTGCTTACAGAAACAATTTGTCTTTTTGTGAGTCATTTGTGATGGGTTTCCCTGATAGCTCAGTTGGTAAAGAATCTGCCTGCAATGCAGGAACCCTGTTCGATTCCTGATTGGGAAGATCCCCTGGAGAAGGGAAAGGCTATCCACTCCAGTATTCTGGCCTGGAGAATTCCATGGACTGCATAGTCTATGGGGTCACAAAGAGTCGGGCACGACTGAGAGACTGTCACTCACTCAGTTTATCAGTTTATTCCAGTTATGGCATCATATGTTGCAGATGCAAGTTTTATCTCTAGTTTAGTATTCTAATCAGTCTAAATCAGAAATGTTTCAATAAATTCATCAGATATATCATTCACCATGCAGTAATAACATTGATGCTTTCTATAAACTGAATGGTTCTAGATATTCTGGGGAGGTGAAAAAACATAGATACTGATGTAATGCTACTGCTTCAAAGATATATGTAGGATTGTAGAGTTTAAAAATTAAAGGTTGGAGCAGAATCAAGAGTAACACCAGATATTCTACTTTAATATTGTTGAGCAAACCTATTATCTCTTTAATAGCTAATTAAAAAAAAATGATATGAATCATGATTGCTTTGTGTTGTTTTTATTTAGTAAAGTAAACAACCATAAAATACTTTCCCCTTTGTTGATGCAATTTTGTGTTTCTGACTTTTCACTCTGAATGTAATTTAGTTTATTACAGCTTCTTCAGTACAAAATCTATAATTTCAGACAGCTCTAATATCTTCCTAAAATCCCTAACTCTGCTGTTATTTCCCTTTGGAGACCCTTAATGAGCCATTTTCTTGGGATTACTGTCTGGTCTATTACAGTCCCTGAACATAAGTTATAGTATCCCGAGCATAAAATAACTGCTTATCTACTCTAAATTTGTTCCTGAATTTGTAATTTTTCCGTTACTTTCATGTTTTTCAAAATCATGTGTTAATTCTACTTTTAAGGACAAGAAACATTAATACATTCTATAATAATTTTTAAATAATTATGTATTTTATTTTTTTTTATTTTAAATACATATTAATAAAATAAAATAATAATGAGATTGTAGGGAAAATGTCTTACTTTATTGTTTCAATTATATCATCTTTCTGTTTAAAATGTGAATCATAGCCAACAAATTGTAGATTATTAATATGAAATTTCTTTAAAGATTTGTAACTAATGTTATCAACATCTGAACTTAGATAATATTTTCTAACTTATTTAAAGCACGCATATAAATTATTATAAAGCATCTATATTCACTGGGAATTCTTCAGGCAAGAATACTGGAGTGGGTAGCCATTTCCTTCTCCAGGGGATCTTCCCAATCTGGGATTGAACCCTGAAATGTTTCCCATACTTCAGGCAGATTTTTTACTTCCTGAGCCACCAGGGAAGCCCTGCCATGATTGCATACATCTCTTCCCAACTCTGCATTCATAGCATCACATTGACATCTTGAATTTCGTATAATCCCAATTAAGGCTTTTTTTCCACCTTTCTTTTGGTTGCACTGGTTGTTAAATATTTACCTAGCTACCACAGGCAAGGTACCTGAAAGTTAAAATAGTCAATCGAGATGTTTTATAATCATATATCCATTTTAAATAAATTAGAAAATATTATCTAACTAAGTATTCTTTGAGTCAATTGTGAGCATCCTCTGAGTGATCTCCAGCACACCCTGAGTCCTTAAATATTCTTTAAATGATAATATCAATAAATATATAGATATCATATTAGTTCTTCTGGCAATCAAAAGTCCTACAGGAATTAATAATAAAGATTAGTTATGTGGACATGGATCAGAACTAAGTTAGGTATATTACAGGGACTTCAGTGAACTGAAGGGTGCACTATCTCATTAAATGACACAGCAGTTACCTGGTTCTAGAGGAATATCTCTGAAATATTTCCAGATTCTCTTTCTGTGAAATAATTTTTCTTGAGTATTTCTCATTAAAAAGATATGTTTTCATTGTTCAGTCACTCAGTAGTGTCCTACTATTTGCAACCCCATGGACTAAAGTGCACAAAACTTCCCTGTTCTTCACCATCTCCTGGAGCATGCTCAAACTCATGCCATTGAGTTGATGATGACATCCAACCACCTCATCCTCTGTTGCCCTTTTCTCCTCCTGCCCTCAGTCTTTTCCAGCATCAGGGTCTTTTCCAATGAATCAGCTCTTCACATCAGGTGATTAAAATATTGGTGCTTCAGCTTCAGCATCAGTCCTTCTAATGAATATTCAGGACTGATTTCCTTTAGGATTGACTTGTTTGATCTCCTTGCAGTCCAAGAGACTCTCAAGAGTCTTCTCCAACACTATAGTTCATAAGCATAAATTCTTTAGTGCTCTTTATGGTCCACCCCTCACATCCATACATAACTGCTGGAAAAATCATACCTTTGACTATATAAACCTTGTCAGCAAAGAGGTGTCTCTGTTTCATAATATAATGTCTAGGTTTGTCATAGCTCTTCTTCTAAGGAGCAAGCATATTTTAATTTCATGGCTGCAATCATAATATCCTGAGACTTTAATGTGAAAATAAAATATGTCATTGTTTCCATTGTTTTCCCCATCTATTTGCCATGAAGTGATGGGACGAGACTCCATGATCTTAGTTTTTTGAATACTGAGTTTTAAGCCAGGTTTTTCACTCTCTTCTTTCACCTTCATCAAGAGCCTCTTACTTCCTCTTCACTTTCTGCCATTAGGGTGGCATCTTCTGCATATCTGAGGTTATTGATATTTCTCCATGCAATCTTGATTGTAGCTTGAGCTTCGTCCAGCCTGGCATTTCATGTTATGTACTCTGCATATAAGTCAAATAAGCAGGGTGACAGTATACAGACTTGTGGTGCTCCTTTTTCAATTTTGAACCAGTCCATTGTTTCATGTCCAGTTCTATCTGCTGCTTTTTGAACCCTGAGATCTCTCAGGGGGCAGGTAAGGTGGTAGGGGTATTCCCATCTTTTTAAGAGTTTTCCATATTTTGTAGTGATCCACATAGTCAAAGGTTTTGGTGTAGTCAAAGAAGCAGACATAGATGTCTTTCGGGAATAATCTTGCTTTTTCTATGATCCAATGGATGCTGGCAATTTGATCTCTGACTTTTCTAATTCTAACTTGTATATCTTGAAGTTCTCGGTTCATGTATTATTGAAGCCTAGTTTGAAGGATTTTGATCATTACCTTGTCAGCATGTGAAATAAGCACAATTGTGTGGTAGTTTGAGAATTATTTGGTATTACTCTTCTTTGGGATTGGAATGAAAACTGACCTTTTCCTGTCCTTTGGGCATTGCTAAGCTCTCCAAACTTGCTGGCATATTGATAGCATCATCTTTCAGGATTTGAAATAGCTCAGCTGGAATTCTGTCACATCCACTAGCTTTATTTGTAGCAATGCTTCCTAAGGCCCACTTGACTTCGCATGCCAGGATGTCTGGCTCTAGGTGACTGATCATGCAATTGTGGTAATTATCCCAGTCATTAAGATATTTTTTCCACAGTTCTTCTGTGTATTCTTGATATCTCCTCTTAATATTTTCTGCTTCTGTTCAGTCAGTTCAGTTCAGTCGCTCAGTCATGTCCGACTCTTAGCGACCCCATGAACCACAGCACTCCAGGCCTCCCTGTCCATCACCAACTCCCAGAGTTCACTCAAACTCATGTCCATCGAGTCGGTGATGCCATCCAGCCACCTCATTCTCTGTCGTCCCGTCTCCTCCTACCCCCAATCCTTCCCAGCATCAGAGTCTTTTCCAGTGAGTCAACTCGTCACATGAGGTGGCCAAAGAATTGCAGTTTCAGCTTTAGCATAAGTCCTTCCAATGAACACGCAGGATTGATCTCCTTTAGAATGGACTGGTTGGATCACCCTGCAGTCCAAAGGACTCTCAAGAGTCTTCTCCAGCACCACAGTTCAAAAGCATCAATTCTTCGGCGATCAGCTTTCTTCACAGTCCAACTCTCACATCCATTCATGACCACGGGAAAAACCATAGCCTTGACCAGACGGACCTTGGTTGGCAAAGTAATGTCTCTGCTTTTTAATATGCTATCTAGGCTGGTCATAACTTTCTGCTTCTGTTAGGTCCACACAATTTCTGTCCTTTATTGTGCCCATCTTTGCATGAAATACTCCCTGCTGCTGCTGCTGCTGCTAAGTCACGTCAGTCGTGTCCGACTCTGTGCAACCCCATAGATGGCAGCCCACCAGGCTCCCATCTCTGGAATTCTCCAGGCAAGAACACTGGAGTGGGTTGCCATTTCCTTCTCCAGTGCATGAAAGTGAAAAGTGAAAATGAAGTCACTCAGTCGTGTCTGACTCTTCGCGACCCCATGGACTGTGGCCTACCAGGCTCCTCCGTCCATGGGGTTTTCCAGGCAAGAATACTGGAATGGGTTGCCATTGCCTTCAGGGTAAAATGTTCCCTAAGTATCTCCAATTTTCTTGAGGAGATATGTAGTTTTTCCTGTTTTATTGTTTTCCTCTATTATTTTGCAATATTCACTTAAGAAAGCTTCCTCATCTCTCCTTGTTATTCTGTGGAACTCTGCATTCAGATGGATATGCCTTTCATTTTCTCCTTTGCCTTTCCCTTTTCTTCTTTTCTCAGCTGTTTTAAGGCCTTCTCAGACAATAATTTTGCCTTTTGGGCATTTCTTTTTCTTGGGAATGATTTTGGTAAACCCCTCCTGTACAATATTATGAACCTCTGTCCATAGTTCTCCAGGTATTCTGTCAGGTCTAATTCTTCAGATCTATTTGTCACCTCCACCGTATAATCATAAGGGATTTGATTTAGGTCATACTTGAATTGCCTAGTGGTTTTCCCTACTTTCTTCAATTTAAGTCTGAATTTTGCAATAAGGGGTTCATGATCCGAGCTACAGTTGGCTTCTGGTCTTGTTTTTGTTGACTGTATAGAACGTGTTCATCTTCAGCTGCAAAGAATATAATCAATTTGATGTTTCCATTTGGTGTTGTCTATGTGTAGAGTCATCTCTTGTGATGTTAAAAGAGGGTGTTTGCTATGACCAGTGGGTACTCTTGGCAAAACTCTATTAGCCTTTGCCCTGCTTCATTTTCTACTCCAAGGTCAAACTTGCCTGTTACTCCAGGCATCTTTTGACTTCCTAGTTTTGCATTCCAGTCTCCTATGATGAAAAGGGAGTGTTTTTTTTTTTTTTTTTTTATGTTAGTTCTCGAAGGTCTTCTAGGTCTTCATAGAACCATCTGACTTCATCTTCTTCGTCATTAGTAGTTGTGATGGACTTTTATTATTGTGTTATTGAGTGGTTTGCCTTGGAAATGAACCGAGATCATTCTGTCATTTTTGAGACTGCCTCCAAGTACTGTATTTTGGAGTCTTTCATTGACTATGAGGGCTATTCCATTTCTTCTACAGATTCTTGCCCACAGTAGAAGGTCTGAATTAAACTTGTCATATGAATTTAATTCGGTCATCTAATTAAATTCACCCATTCCCATCCACTTTAGTTCACTAATTCCTAAAATATAAATTCACTCTTGTCATCTGCTGTTTGACCACTTCCTATTTACCTTGATTCATGGACCTAACATTCCATCTTCCTATACTATTTTGTTCTTTACAGCATCAGGCTTTACTTTCACCACCAGACACTTCCATAACAGTGTGTTGTTTGTGTTCTGGCTCCTATATGAAATAATACATATATAGACTTTAGTATTCCCTAGTACTTTACATGGGCCAGAGATTAATAGTGCCAGCGTTTATACATACACATGCAAACACTTTGCATTAGAGTCTGGGTGAATTTGTTACCATTAGCCCATATTCCTAGACAAAAATATATGGTTCAAAATGAGAACACAAAATGTTAATGAGATGACAAATGTAAATATAATGCACCGCTAAATGAAAATTAGATAAATTGGACTTTATATTCAAACTTTTCTGCTCATCATGTCTCATGGTTGAAAAATCAGAAAGCAAGCCATAAATTGGACAAAATTTTGCAATAATCATGACTGTGAGAGAACCTGTGTCTTAAACAAATAAATAACTTTTAAAATTCAATAAGAAGACTAATCACCAAGAGAAAAGAAATGTAATTTTAAAAAATTACTTCACAAAGAAAAATATGTTAATAACCAGTATGCATAAGAAAATATGTTCAATGGCATTAATCATAAAAGATATACTAATCTGTATTATATTAAGCCACAGTGATATGCAGCCTCATATCTACTAGAATGACTAAGAGACAAAAGTCTGGCTTTCATTTTCAAGAATGTTAAATGTTAGAGAACACAGATTAGAATAAATTCCTTGAAAGGAAAACATAATATAAAATCCTGAGCAGATATAGAAGGATTAATCTGTGGTAAATATATTTTCCTTTTAATACGAGTGAATAGGTACAATTCTACTTGAGGTAGAATAATAATGCTAGAGTTTTTGATGTGTATTTTCTCATGGATCTAAGAAACAGGCTTTTCAGTTAGTAGTGAGACATCAAAGATAGTGGAGATAGGAGACTTTAAAATTTGTTTACATTAGAAAGCAGGAATAAGGTGGAATTGCTGGGCAGTGTTTTCTTCATCTGCATTTGGGTGATTTTATATTGTAATAACCAGTAGAGGCAGAGAGGACAGAGTACGGAGTCAGACCACAGTTAAATCCTTTATTGGAAAAATCATACTTGTGATCTTGGAAACAGGAATATTTACTTGTGTTATTCTTTCCTCATTTGTAAAATTAGGATAATGAAAGTAAGTTGTTTGCAAAGATGAAATGAGTTAATATATGTAAAATTTTAATACTCTAAGTATTCAATGTTACTGTTATGTTAATAATAGCAACACCTTTTTGTTCAATTGCTCAGGAACACAAGGAAATAAACAAGGAAATAAGACAAGATATAGATGAGGAAATGACACATAGTTACATGTAATCAGAGTTGGAAATTTTCAGGTCAGTGAACTGCAGTGTGAGTTAAAAGAGTAAAGAGCATTATCTATGAGTAAAGAGTAAAGAACCAGAATCTATGCTGAATAACAAGAGAAGTGAAAATGTGAGGGGTAACAGTAGTGAAAATGCTGATTGAGTTCTAAGTTAGATTTCTACATGATTGGGTAAACAGGGAATTAAGGTAGCAGGTGGACAGAGTGTATTAACTTGGATAGTTCAGAATTCTGAATCAATATATTTTCAAATCATAAATATTTTAAGATATGATAATGGGGATGGACACTGATGTTATTTGGGGAAATGGTTTTGGGGAATAAAAAGATCCAAGGGACTGTGTGGTCCATTTTTAGACTAATCTTTATGTGCAGTTTGAGGTTATACAGAAGAGTAAAAGGAAGCAGAAAACTATGATCTGAATTCCAAAAGGCTTAAAATCTAAACCATGGCAAATAAGAAGTCTGAATATGAAATACCACATAGGATAGAAAGTGGTATTTCATATCATAAGCTTCACTGAAACTAAATCTTTTACAGGAGGAAACAAGATAAAAGCTTTGGAAGTGCAGTGAGAATGAGGAAACCTACACTAGCTCCATCTTGGCTGGTGCCTAAAAACCTGAGATATATACCAAAGAGGGCAGTATCACTGGGGTCTATCTAAGACAAAAGGAACTCTCAGAAAAGAGGTTAAAGATACAGAAAATTTGATAAAACGTTCAGGATAGTAGAGAATGATGTAGAGTCGGGATATATTAGAGGATCTATAGAGCATAACAATGTAAATCAAAGTGAGGAAGGATGGACCTGTGAGCCTGAGGTTTGTGGCCTTAAATATAGCCTATAGAATATGGTTAGAGGCCTGATAGTCTCTTCAAGATAAACAGGTTCTCATCTCTAAGAAGATATTTGGAACATCCATGCCACTATCTGTCCTGTAGCTAATGACTATCTCCTCAGTCGTGTACGACTCTTCACGACCTTATAGACTGTAGCCTAACAGCCTCCTCCGTCCATGGGATTTTCCATGCAAGAGTATTGTAGTGGGTTGCCATTTCCTTTTCCAAAATTTAAAAATTTTAAATAAATGGTTGGAGCATTAGACTTTCAGATGACTTTTAAGTGGCCACCCTTTCTGGAAACTATAAGGAAAGACCTAGAAATGCATAACAAACAAACGAAGTTCATATACACTAAAGTTTGAGTGTCAAAATGTACCCATTTTTTTCATTTCCTCCGTTTAACATACAATTTCAATTGATATCTAACAATAATATGAAAACTTTAAAAAGTACACTTATATATATCTAATTATTTTATTAGTCTGTGAAGATGAAAGATCAGAGATGTTATGTAGAGGGATATTGACATAAGTTGTTTTAACTCATTTCTTACTTACATAGTTTCTCATTTGCAGAGTGTGCTATAAATATTAACCAAAACATCTTTGTAGCAGTGCCAATCTTCAGCTTAGCATATGAATTCAAAGAGGAGATACTGAAATTTTGAGCAGAGTGTCCTGTGTCTTCAGTTTAAGCTGAATGGCTGCTGGTTTTGCTGAGGCAATAACGACAGCTTCCTCACTGAAAAGGATCACTGATAACTGTGTCCCCTCCATGGGCACTGCCCTTCCTGACCTCACCACCAAAGAGTAGTTTATTCTTTCTAAACACTAGAGCAGGGAGTTTTTGGAATAAAGACTGCTTTCTGTGAACAATTATATATCAGAATTCATGTACAGACAATAAGGCACATAACCATAAATCCCTAGAACACCACACTGGACATTCTCTTGCTTACAGGCATCTTCCAAATATTTTAAGGTAAAAGCAATGATAAAGGCTTTGCATATCTTCCCTGTCCCAATTGACTATAAGTCATTTGAACACTGCCTACAAATGTTGCTTCTTAACGTTCTCCAAGGCTGAATTATTTTGTTTAAATGGGGGCTGTGTAAGTTCCAAAGAAAGTGCCAAATCGTTTATCAGGGAGATATACTCTCTTAAGGGATAAAGTAATAGTCTTTATCTTACTTTTAATAACAGTCTTTTATCTTACAGAGTGTGGAATCTTAAAATCAGAGAACACGTCTCTTTTCACTTAAATGTATCTGTTTTACTTAGTAGAATGCTAGTTAGAGGTGTTTAACAAATGGTATGCTGCAGTCCGTGGGATCGCAAAGAGACGGACAGGACTGGGAGACCGAACTGAACTGAACTGACAAATGTATCTTGACTCTTTTGCAGATGTGACAGCATCTAGGGAAAGGAAAGTGTTTTCCTCCTATACTTTTTCTTATATTCTTATTACCCAACATTGGACAAAAATCAGAATGAAATATGACTTCAAAAAAAATCTATTAAATGTTTACCTTGCATTAAGTGCTCAAAATATATAATGATTAAAATTAAGGAATAGCAACAGCCCTCTAGCAGTTTGTAACCTAGTGTTCTGCAAGTATCTATGTAGCTCTAATAAATCCATAATTCCAAGCGACTTCGTTTCTGCAGAATTGATTTTTTAAAGTGGATTCAATTAGATCACTTGTCAACATTTAGACAACACCTGAGAATTCCATTTCTTCCCCAATTTCCATTGAACAGGGACTGTTCCACAGATTCACATTCCAAACTCTACAAGCTCTATTATGAGTTTAAAGACTTTTATTTTCTCACTCCCTTTTCTCCCATTAATACATTTATTAGAGGGCATGGCACCCTCCCAGGAAGCAAAAGGAAGAAGACAATAATTGGGAGAGAGAAAAAAAAAAAAAGACAGTGGGAAGTCGGTGAACATTCATTAATTTGTATATTATCACACATTTTAACAATTCTTATTATTATTTTATTGGCCTCAGCTAGATTATAGGAATAAGCATAAACTGAATATTCTTTCAAGAGACATATATTTTCATGTTTATGGATACAAAGCTTTATATTTTATTATATTGCTCATAATTCTAAGAGCAAGTTTTAAGACAAACTTTCCTCTGTGACATTGATTCCTTACACTGTTTACCAAATGACTCTGAAAGTAAGAGGCAAACATCTAGTCCATTCAGAGTCACATGTTTTAAGAAATACATTTTTTTTCCATTCTAAAATAATATTTACCAGCAATAGATCTGTACAACTTAAGTAAACCTAAAGAACCACTGGGCTTCCCTGGTGGCTCACACGGTAAAGAATCTGTCCACCTTTTTTTTGTTTGTTTGTTTGTTTTTCTTTTCAATTTTCAGGGTTTAATTTGGTTTCTAGGACCAGCTACTGAGCACTGCTCATTTCTAGGCTTCTGACTCCAACCCGACCAATAGTATTTCACCTTCAAAATTTTGAATTTTCTTTCTGGAATGTCAATGATACTCATGATTTGCTGGTTACAACTTCAAGACACACTTTTGCTTTATTTATTATTATTATTATGCATTTTTTTTCCAGCTAGCATGTTTGCTGTCTTTCCCCTGAAGAATCTGAGTCCACTCCTCCAGGAGCTTTGACTCTTCCAGAAGGGCCTTTTCCTCCTCTGAGGAGCACTCTTTGCCTCTCTCAGAGCCTTGTTCTCCTCACGAAGGGCCTGTTCCTCCTTCCACACAGCTTATTTTTCCAGCCCCAGCGCCAGACCTTCTTTCATCAAGGCCTCTTCCTCCATCTTGATCGAGCGCTCCTGATGCTGTAAGGGCCTTAATTTCCTCCTGGGGAGAACTTATTTCTTCTTGAAGGGCTTTCACCATTCTGGAAAGCTTTCTCCTCTTCCCGGAAAGCCTTGACCTGAGCTCGATTCTGTTGCCAATAAGACTCTTTTTCTGTGTTCAAGGCATTCATTTCTTCCCCAGGTGATTTTTGGCTTTCTGAAATGGCACTGTTAAACTTAACACAGCATCTGATTTTGCTGTCTCAGGGACTGGTTTTCCTCACGAATTAACTGATTGACCATTCGGAAGGCTTTGTTTTCTTGCCGAGAGGCTTTGTTTGCTCCCCAGAGGGACTTGTTGTCTTTTAAGAGAGCCTTGTTTTCATTCCTGATCACCGAAGAATTGATGCTTTTGAACTGTGGTGTTGGAGAAGACTCTTGAGAGTCCCTTGTACTGCAAGGAGATCCAACCAGTCCATTCTAAAGGAGATCAATCCTGGGTGTTCATTGGAAGGACTGATGCTGAAGCTGAAACTGCAGTACTTTGGCCACCTCATGCAACGAGTTGACTCACTGGAAAATACTCTGATGCTAGGAAAGGTTGGGGGTGGGAGGAGAAGGAGACGACAGAGAATGAGATGGCTGGATGGCATCACCGACTCTGTGGACATGAGTTTGAGTGAACTCCGGGAGTTGGTGATGGACAGGGAGGCCTGGCGTGCTGTGATTCATGGGATCACAGAGAGTCGGATACAACTGAGCGACTGAACTGAACTGAACTGAACTGTTTTCATTCCTGGACTCCTTATTGTCTGAAGATTTTTTCCCACAACTGAGATATATGTTTGAGCTTGTTTGGATCTTGGATGAAAGAGAGGAAAACAAATGCAGTATTTTACATCTGTTTGATTCAGAGACAAACATTGTTTCTTACTGTTTATCTGAGCAGAGTATGTAAATTCCCAACCTGCTGGGCTTCACCAAAGGTGAATTAATGGTATTTGGAACAAAAGTGTCCTAAATTTGTTGAGAATGTGTTTGAATAACATTGGCTCTTGGGTTGACTTGCAAAAGCAGTAAACCCAGCAGGGATTTAACAAGGCTCAGTCAAGCCCACTGCAGGAAAAATAGATAAACAGTGAAATTATGAGCAATAGTCAGTAATTATTAGGTTGATATAAAAAAAAATTGAAAAGGTTTAAATTTCAACACAAAAATTATAAACTAATAATTCTAAATTACATATCCAATCTACAAATAGATGTAAGATCAAGGTTAATGTATTGAAGTTGTCTCTATTAAACTAAGCTAAATTCTGAGTTAAACTATATAAAATCAACTATTAATCTTTAACTAATGTACTCATTCTTGTTTAGTCCTTAATTTGTGTCCAACTATTCTGTGACCCCATTGACTGTAACCCAGCAGGCTCCTCTGTCCAAGGGATATCCCACGCAAAAAGACTGGCATGGGTTGCCATTTCTTTTTCCAGGGAATCTTCCCTATAGGAATTGAACCCGTGTCTCTGGCTTAGCAGAGGATTCTTCACTGCTGAGCCACCTGCTACTGCTGCTGCTAAGTCACTTCAGTCGTCTCCGACTCTGTGTGACCCCATAGACGGAAGCCCACCAGACTCCCCCATCCTTGGGATTCTCCAGGCAAGAACACCGGAGTGGGTTGCCATTTCCTTCTCCAATGTGTGAAAGTGAAAAGTGAAAGTGAAGTCGCTCAGTCGCGCGGAACCCACAGTGACCGCACGGACTGCAGCCCACCAGGCTCCTCCATCCATGGGATTTTCCAGGCAAGAGTACTGAAGTGGCTTGCCATTGCCTTCTCCGGCTGAGCCACCTAGGAAGCCCAATAAATTCAATATTCGTAAATAAGTCACCAGTTATTAATGTGAAAAATACCATATACTCAAAAAAATTATTTCATTGTAAGAACTAGATAGTATTTTTAAAGAAGTTATTCACTATAATTTTTACCATGCTTACTTATGTATTTAGTAGTAGTATTACATATTTAAAAAAATATTCACAGACATATTTCTGTGGTCTCTGGATTCCCTGCAAGCCTGATTCCTCTTAGTACTGGAAACCATCTAGGCAAGATTTTATGTCATCTATAGTGATGTCATATATGATATACTGGGTGCTATATATAGTGTTTTGCTAAGTTTTAATATATTTTTTAAGAAAAAAATGTAATTTAAAAGTAATGCTCTATTTGATATCTTTCATACTAATTTATCTTTCATCTAATTTCATCTAATCTTTCACCACTAATATCTTTCATATAACTTATTAAAATGAATTTATAAGATTGATCTTTGTTATAAGTGAAACAACTCCTAATAACTTCATAACTTAAGAATTAACAAATACTGGTAAATACTGTACAATTAAAGTTGAAAATACTTTAAATGATTTTAATATCGATGAAACAATAATACACTGGATAATCAGTATTAAATAACTTTGTAAATTATACCAAGAAACTAGTACTAACTGCTGCTAAGTCACTTCAGTCGTGTCCGACTCTGTGTGACCCCATAGACGGAAGCCCACCAGGCTCCCTCGTCCCTGGGATTCTCCAGGCAAGAACACTGGAGTGGGTTGCCATTTCCTTCTCCAATGTGTGAAAGTGAAAAGTGAAAGTGAATTCGCTCAGTCATGTCCGACCCTTAGCGACCCCACAGACTGCAGTCTACCAGGCTCCTCCATCCATGGGATTTTCTAGGCAAGAGTACTGGAGTGGTTTGCCATTGCCTTCTCCGCCAGTAATGTTATCTAAGGTAATTTTTTATTTTATAAAATATATGTCCACTGTTGCAATATGAGTATTTTTATAATTTTTAAAATCTGAGTCTTTGATGAAATATTTAAATATTGAAATCTTTGCATATTGCATAGATACCACAATGTTTTAGTTATGTATACTTAAAAATTTAAAATTGGTTTAAGGTATAAACTTGAAAATAGGATATATAATAGCATGTGCAAACCCAAACCACTCACCTTCACAAAGATTTGCTAATTTATTCATTATGTGAGATTTCCTACCAGCTATTTACATTATGTCTGTCTAATATAAATTGAAAAAGTATTTTTTTCACACATACATAACTCTCTGTTAATAATATAGTAAAAAGTCTAGATCTATGTGAAAATTTTCAACTTCTTTGTTTTTAACTTTATGAGAGTAAAATATCCTCTTGATCATTTCATATGTAATTGAGAAACTATTTTGTATAACTATTTACTGGCTTCCGTTTATACCAATGTTTTTAGTCTGGCTGTTTTACTTCTGCTACTATGGTAGCTGACGATTCAAAAAGAGTTTCAAAGACAAAGAGCCCTGGGCATTCTGCATTGGGATGTTGTATTCTTGAAATCTAAGGGGAAACCAGGAATTAAGAAGAAAAATCTCTGTTGTCCTTGATCTATTGAATAAATTGAATTTATTATTTAAAACTTTTCCTGAAATAAACTACATACCCACATAGTTTCGCCAAAAGATTCTTTTAAATATTTAAGAAAGAGAAGATATTATTTCTAGGAACTCTTTCAGATGAGAGAAAAAAAGAACAGCTTGTTGTTTTGAGAGCACATTACTTTACGTAAAACCCTGGTGAGGCTATTACAAGAAAGAAAAACTATAGTCTGAAGTGTCTCATAAACATAGATGCAAAAACCTAAGTAAAAGATTAGCAAACCAAGTCCAACAATACATAACAATACATAAAATGCACCACTGCCAAACTGAGTTCAATTCATGAATGCAAGATTGAGTTAACATTGGGAAATCAATTAATGTAATTCACTACATTAATTTGTTCTGTTAAGAATAAAGGAGAAAATTTTCATCTCCTGCCAAGATGAGAAAAATAGTTTCAGTATAGTCAGAAAAAAGCATTTTATAAAACAGAAATCAACACAGTTTTATTACTAAAACAAAAGCCAAAATAAAGAAACCTTCACCAACAATGTTTTAACATGCTAAGAGCACAAAAGGACTACTTTAATTCAATTATGAGTATTAAAAACACCTAGAGAAATAGCAGATGATGACATACAAATAGATCACAAATATACAAGGATGCCCACCATCATCACTTTGATTCTTCCTTGTCCTGGAAGTTTTTATTATTGCAAGAAAAGGAAGTGTAAGAATTAGAAAAACATAAGGCTCTTAGGATTTGCAAGTCATATGTCAAACATTTATAAGAAAATGCTACATTATTATAATAAAATAGTTAATCTACAACTAGCTTATTAAAATTGAATATAGTTTAGTAAGATTATTGATATAAGGTCAATCTAAAATTAGCTTTATTTACATATATTTAGCTAATTACTGGAAAATGAATTTTATAATTATATTAATACATTATGTACATTGGCAGTAAAACCACATAGAAGTGCATTTTTGCCAGACTGCTATATGGAAAAGTTTAAACATTATTGAGAGAAATTGTTTTATTTTTAGTTTACTTAATTGCGACCCTGTTAGCAGAAGCATACTGACTGGCACCACCCAACCTGGCCAGGCTCTCTAGTAATCATTTGCATGAGTTTTTTATTATGGGAGGTCCTGGTAAGGAATACGGAACTAATAAGCCACCACCAACTGGAAGAGTTTAGGAAAGGTCAATAGGAATACCACATGTCCGTCCAATTCCCAGAATCCCCCTCGCTAGCATCCATCTTTGCTGAGTGATGCATGTGACACCAGGAAGGACTCTGAGTCAGAATGATTGGCCAAAGACAACCAGGAAACTAGTCCCATCACCATA
Source organism: Moschus berezovskii (assembly GCF_049115385.1). Classification (NCBI taxonomy): domain Eukaryota; kingdom Metazoa; phylum Chordata; class Mammalia; order Artiodactyla; family Moschidae; genus Moschus; species Moschus berezovskii. Next base: position 43,337,927 of record NC_142472.1, read on the forward strand.
AAACCCAAGGCTGTGAGCCACATAACAGAGCAGTTCTCCTGGGTTCCCTTACCCTGCTGCTCTCTGCCCTGGTGCCTTCTTCCAACAAAGTCTCTTGTTTGTCAGCACGTGTCTCCTCAGACAATTATTTTCCAAGTGTAGGACAAGAGCCCACTCTTGGGGGGGGCCCACTTCCTAGGGCCCACCTCCCTACAACAACCCCATGGCCCATAGTCTGCCAGGTTCTTCTGTTCATGGGATTTCCCAGGCAAAAATAGTGGAGTGGGTTTCCATGAGAGAAATTAGCTATAAATGAGCTATAAATAGCAGGAAGAACAGACCATATTTATGATTGGAAGGTACAATATTGGAAAGATGTTAAATTTCATCAAATTGATTTACGTATTCAATGAATTCTCTGGAAAAATAATCACAGCAGTTTGTATACAAACTGTGTACACATGTACACAGTATACAACATGTGTACACTGAAAAGTTGATTTTCATATTTCTATTGACATGCCAGGAAAAGATATGACAATCTTAAAAAGATCAGCTTTTTAAAAAGCTATAGTAATTAAACAGTGTTGTGTTAATTCGAAGATAGATAAGATGGATAGATATCTTCAACAGAGAAGATGTACATATTCAAGGACACTTGCTACTTGGAACAAAACTGAGAAATCTGTCCAACAACAAAAGCAAGTGAAACAAACAATACATATCATATGATTTTATTTACACAAAGTGCAAAATCATGTGATAATATATAATATTACAAGCCAAAGTAAAGAAAGTTTCTTAGAGTTAATGATGTGATAATGATATCATGTATGATTTACTCAAAATATTAATGTAAAAAGGCAATAGAAGAAAATATTTACACAAAAATTGATATATCTTTGTGTTTGGTTATTTTTATAGAAGTTTACCATTTAATAGCGGTGTTATCTTGGGCAAGTTAAATTTTTCACTCTCTTTTTCATCAACTATATAACAAAGAATACCTGATCATTTTCATCTGTGCATATAATGAATAAATGTACACATAAGGAACATGGAAGATCATCTGGCCCATGATAAGTGTGAGTCACCACTACCACCATCATCAATTGTCATTACTATAATTACTTTTAAATTTTACTTATATTGAAAAGCACTTTCTAGCATACCTTTATATTTGTATCAAAAATCACTAGCATTGTTGCTCCAGTACTTTGCTTCAAAAATTCTTGGTCAGATTAGTATTTCCATTATTGGCAAATATATTATTCCTGATATCTTCAGATAAATCATGAATTTCAAGGTGGTCTTGAATTTAATATCATTAAAAAATTAAGTTGAAGAAAAGAAAACAAGGGAAATGACTCTTTGACTATTTATTATTACTATCAGAAGATGTAGACTTCATTAAAGGAAAACAAATGTCATGTTTAGTAGCATCATTTTAGAAAGAAAAGTTTTCAAGCTTTCTAAGTTTTTTCTAAATATCCATTAATTGATTAGTAGATGAATTTTCTGGTTTCTTTTTAATTAACTTATTGACTAGGGCCATATTCTGTATAGTAATGTAAGAATAGTGCCCATATATTGTAGATTATTGGGTAAAGCAAATATAGTAAAGATTCAAAATCATGTCCTTAGGAAACTTCTTGCCGCAGATCAGGAATTATCTAACACCATTTTATAGTTAACTTACTTTATTTTCTGTGCCCTTTTTTGTTGAAGGTTTGGCACATATTGATTGCATAAAACATTTTATAAAAAATAAAACCCCACATGAAAAATTGTGGTGTTAACAAAATCAGTATTCAAGAATCAAATGTCTTAACATTTAAGCTAGTGTTGTTTGGCCCTGGCTTTTGTCATTTTCCGGTTCCATAACCTTAGTAGTCCTTTTAGAGCCTGAGCTGTCTGCTCTAACTCAGCCTAAACGACTTTTATTTCAAGTAAAATCAAGACTTTTGAAGATGAACAGCCACAGGAATATCAGGACCACAAGTCCAGAGACACTTGGGATGCTGCTGCCGCTAAGTCACTTCAGTCGTGTCCGACTCTGTGCGACCCCATAGAAGGCAGCCTACCAGACTCCCCCTTCCCTGGGATTCTCAAGGCAAGAACACTGGAGCGGGGTGCCATTTCCTTCTCCAATGCATGAAAGTGAAAAGTGAAAGTGAAGTTGCTCAGTCGTCTCCGACTCTTAGCGACCCCATGGACTGCAGCCAACCAGGATCCTCCGTCCATGGGATTTTCCAGGCAAGAGTACTGGAGTGGGTTGCCATTGCCTTCTCCAGACACACTTGGGGGTGGAGGGCAATTTAAAATCTTAAATTGTTCTTAAATTTAACATCACAGCACAAAATAACAAATGGAAAACAAAAGACAAGCAGGAATCAAACATGACTAATGTAATACTGGGGTTCCCTGGTGGCTCAGATGATAAATAATCTCCCAGCAATGCAGAAGACCTGGGTGTGATCCCTGGATTGGGAAGATCCCCTGGAGGACCTAATTACTACACACTCTAGTATTCTTGCCTGGAGAATCCAGAAAAGCCTGGTGGGCTACAGTTCATGGGAGCACAGAGAGTCAGACACGGATGCACAACAAACACACACACATCGATGTGGTATTACTGAGATTTTTGAGGTAACATTCCCAATATCATCATTGTGCTCTGAGTTGTAGCTTCCCAAACTCATGTTGCTGTCCTAACCCTAATAATTCAGAATGTCAGTGTATTTGGAGATATATTCTATACATCAGTAACTTAGGTAAAATGAGATCATTCAGTTCAGTTCAGCTCAGTCGCTCAGTCGTGTCCGACTCTCTGTGACCCCATGAAGCACAGCACGCCAGGCCTCCCTGTCCATCACCAACTCCCGGAGTTCACTCAAACTCACCTCCATCAAGTCGGTGATGCCATCCAGCCATCTCATTCTCTGTCGTCCCCGTCTCCTCCCACCCCCAATCCCTCCTAGCATCAGAATCTTTTCCAGTGAGTCAACTCGTCGCATGAGGTGGCCGAAGTATTGGAGTTTCAGCTTTAGCATCAGTCCTTCCAATGAACGCTCAGGATTGATCTCCTTTAGAATGGACTGGTTGGATTTCCTTGCAGTCGAAGGGACTCTCAAGAGTCTTCTCCAGCACCACAGTTCAAAAGCATCTATTCTTCGGTGATCAGCTTTCTTCACAGTCCAACTCTCACATTCATACATGACCACGGGAAAAACCATAGCCTTGACTAGACGGACCTTGGTTATGGTGGTCTAAATATCCTATGACTGGTGTCCTTGTAAGAAGAGAAAATTTTGTCACAAAGAGTCACAGAGGAAGACTATCTGAGGACAATACGAAAGGAAAAGACTGAGATCTCCAAGTCCCAGAAGGAATTAGTCCCGGTGACATCTTAATCTCAAACTTCTAGTCTCTAGAACAGTGAGAAAATATATTTTTGTTTAAGTCACTTAATGGCAATTTGTTATGGCAGGTCTAGCAAACTAATGAAGGAATCACTCCTCCCTGCTTAACTAAAAAAAAAAAAAAAATAGACTTGTGAAGTTTAATTCATAGGAAGAAATTGACTATCAATAGATTGGTTTTGACCCTCCTACATTACTATTTTGCATAATCTTATTTTTATTTCTCTTTTGAGTCCCTGGTTTCTAACAACCAGTTCTAGATTCACTTTAGGCTTTAGCTAGGAACCCAGAACCTACATTCCCATGTGAGTGGGTATTTTCAACCATGCACAACAGTGGTTGTTTATTCTCTTCCTTTTAATTAAATTGTTTAAAACATCTACCTGTTAAGGAGGTTTCTTTCTTTTGATTGAAGTATACCTGACTTACAGGACTATATTCATTTCAGGTGTACAAATATTGATACCATATTTTTATATAGTAGACACCATACAAAATTGTCACAATATTATGTCTATTTTTCGCTGTGAGGTACATTATGTCCCAGTGGCTCATTTATTTCATATCTGGTAATTGTACTTATAAAACCTATACACATATTTTTCCAATTCCCCTACTCCCCTCTACTCTGACAACTACTGATTTGTTCTCTGGGTTAAGGAATCAGTTTCTGTTTTGTCATATTTGTTTGCTTTGCATTCAGTTTCTACACATATGTGAAAACAATTAGTATTTTTCTTTGTCTGACATATAAAATGTAGCAGAATACTCTCTAGGTCCATCCATGTTATTGAAATGACAAGATTTTTTTCTTCCTATTATGATTGAGCAGAATCTTGTTGTATATTTATACCACATTTTATTAATTAATTCATCTATTTATGCGCACTTAGGTTGCTTCCTTGGCTATTGTAAGTAATGATACTATAAACATTAGGGTGCCTATGTGTTTTTGCTGTACTGTCTTATTTTCTTTGGATAACCTAAGAGTGGAATTTCTAGGTCATATGGTAGCTACACTTAGTTTTTTAATTTGGTTTGCTAATATTTTCATTAAGGATGTTTGCTTCTATGCTCTTCAGGATTATTGGCCTATATTTTCCTTTTTTTGTAGTGTTTTTGTCTGGTTTTGGTATCAGTGTAATGTTTGTCTCCTAGAATGAAATGTCTTCAGTTTTTTTTTTTTAATGTCTGATAGAATTCCCTTTAAGTCTTTTGGTCCTGAACTTTGTTGGGATTTTTTTTTTTTTGATTACTGACTCATTTAATTACTAGTAACTTGTCTGTTCGAATTTTCTATTTTTCCCTAGTTCAGTCTTGGAAGGTTGTATATTTCTAGGACATTATTCATATTTTCTACATTGTAGAATTTGTTGGTGTATAGCTAGTCATATCAGTCTCTTATGTTTGCTTGCTATGGATTGTAATATCTCTTCTTTCATTGTAACTTTATTTAGTCCTCTTTTTCTTTTTTTAATAGATAGAGATAAAAGTCAATTTTTAAAAATCTTTTCAAAGAATAAGCTCATAGTTTCATTGATCGTTTCTGTTGTAATTTTAGTTTGCATTTTCTTATTTCTTCTCTCATACTAATTAATTCCATTTGTTAAATTTGGACTTTGACTGTTCTTCCATTTCTAATTTCTTACATGTAAAATTAGGTTGTTTATTTGAGATTTTTCTTATTTCTTGAGGTAAGCCTGTATCACTGCAAACTTACATCCTAGAAATGTTCTTTCAACATCCCATTGGTTTTGGAACATTGTGTTTTCAATTTTGCTTTACTCAGTATTTAAAAAAAAATTTTTTTAAAATTTCACTTTGATTTCTTCACTGACTCATTGGTTATTTAGTAGAATGTTGTTTAGTTTCCAGGTCTTTGTGTTTTTACAGTGTTCTTTCTGGAATAGTTTTCTAGTTTCATGTCATTGTGGTTGTAAAAGATGCTTGATATTTCCTTTTTCTTAAATTTACTGAAATTTCTTTTTGTGGTCTAGCACATGACCAATTCTACAGAATGTAATAAGTACACTTAAAGAAAATGTGTATTCTGTTATTTTTCAATGAAATTTTCTGAAGGTATCTATTAGAAATATCTGCTCTAATACAACATTAAAGACCAAAATTTCCTCATTGATTTTCTTTCTGTAAGTGGATATTTAAAGTCCTCTGCTGTTATGGTGGCTAAGTGGTAAAGAATTTGCCTGTCAATGCAGGAGATATGAGTTCAGTCCCTGGATTGAGAAGATCCCCTGGAGAAGGAAATAGCAACCCACTCCAATATTCTTGCCTGGGAAAACTCATGGACAGAGGAGCCTGGCTGGCTATAGTCCTTTGGGGTTGCAAAAAGAGTCGTACACAATTTAGCAGCTAAGCAACAACAAATGCTATTGCATTAATGTCTATTTCTTCCTGTATATCTGTTCGTGCTAAGTTGCTTCAGTTGTATCCAACTCTTTGCTACCCCATGGACTGTAGCCCACCAGGCTCCTCTGTCCACAGGGATTCTCCAGGCAGGAATAGTGGAGTGGGTTGACATGCCCTTCTCCAGGGGATCTTCCCAACCCAGAGATTGAACCTGTGTCTCTTATGTCTCCTACAGTGGCAGGCAGAGTCTTTACAACTAGCACCACCTGGGAAGCCCAAACATTGTATCTTTTAATGTTTTCTATAAGGAAATGGCAATCCACTCCTGTATTCTTGCCTGGAAAATCCCTTGGACAGAGGAGCCTGGCGGGCTACAGTCCATGGCAAGAGTCGGACACAAGTTAGTGACTAAACCACCATATATGTTTAATTGTTCATTTGTTAGGTGCATCATTATTTTTAAAAGTTGCATCCTTTTTTCAATTGACCTCTTTATCATTATGTAATACCTTTATCTTTTGTTATCTTTGTTTTAGTATCTATTTTGTCTGAGTATTGCTACCCCAGACTTCTTTTTATTTCATTTCACTTTCAGTCTTTGGATGTCTTTAGCTCTAAAGTAAATGCCTTGTAGGTGGCTTATAGATGGGTCTTTTTTTTTTTTACATTCAGCCACTGTAGGTCTTTAGATTGGAAAGTTTATTCCATTAACATTTAAAGTGATTATGAAGAAGTATGTACTTATTTTCATTTTGTTAATTCTTTTCTGGTTGTTTTCTAATTATTCACTATTCCTTTCTTCTTCACTGAGTCTATTCCCTTGTGGTTTGGTGGTTTTCTTTAGTGTTATGTGCTTCAACATTTTCTCTTTTCTCTCTCTCCTATATTTTAGGTTTTTGATGTCATTTTTCACATCTTTTTTTTGTAGTTCATAACTAATTATTGTTGTTTCGGTTGATTTTCTGTAGTTTGTCTTTTAGCCTCATCCTGGCTTTTTAAATGGTTTCTCCATTGTCTTTACTATATATGGCTTTTACCAGTGAAATGTTTTCTTTCATATTTTTTTTTTTTATTATGAGTTTGGCATTTTTTTCTTCACTTAAAGCATCAATTTAACATTTCTTGTATTATTATTTAACATTTCTTGTAATTAATGCTAAGTTGGTTTAAGGCATAGTGAGCTCTGAGATTTCTCTTGTCTGGGAAATCTTTTCCCTTTTCTTCAATTCTGAATAATTACTTTGTTGGTAGAAAATACTTAGCTGTAGGGTTTTTTGTAGGTTGTTTTCATTTATTTGTTTTCTTTTGGTACTTGAAGCATCATGCCACTTCCTTCTGGCCTGCAAAGTTTCTGCTGAAAATTAATCTGATGACCTTATGAAGATTCCCTTGGATGTGACTTTTTTTCTTGTTGCCTTTAAAATTCTCTCTTTATCTTTAATTTTTCCATTTTAATTATACTATATATTGAAGTGGATCTCTTTGAATAAACTTTGTTTTGAACTTTCTGTGCTTCCTGAACCTGAATATTTGTTTCCTTCCCCAGGTTAGGAAAATATTCAACCATTATTTATTGAAATACACTTTCTGACCCTTGCTCTCTCTTTTTTCCTTGTGAGATCACTTATAAAATAAATGTTAATATGGCAGATGTTGCTCAAGATAGCCTTTAAATGATCTTCACTTTTTAAAAATTATTATTTTTTTTGCTGTTCTAATTGGGTGATTTGCACTATTCTATCTCCCAGATTTTGTATACATTATTCTGTATCATCTAATCTACTTTTTACTCTCAATAGTGGATTTTTCAAATTTTATTTATTATATTCTTTGCTTCTCACTGTTTTTTTTTTTTTAAGTATATATTTTCTAACTCTTTGCCAAAGGTCTCACTATGTTCTATCATTATTCTACCAAATTCTGTGAGCTTCTTCATATTTTTTTCTTTGAGGTCTTTATCAGTTAAATTCCTTATAACCATTTCACTGGGAATTTGGGTAGGGGTTGAGATTATCTTGCTCTTTTATTTGAAGCAATTTCCTTTGTCTTCTTATTTTGTTTGACTTTCTGTATTTGCTTCTGTGAATTAGACAAAACAGTTAGCTCTTCTGGTCTTGAAATCTTGGCTTGTGCTGAAGCATCCCTATGAAGACCGTCTGCACCCAGTGGCTTTGGTGGTGACTTTGTTGCAAGAGCTGGGGCTTTATCCAGGCCTGGGCCAGGAGGCTGCTAAGGCAGTCTTGGGAGTCCAGCTAGAGTACCAAGTCCTTTTCACTGTACTCCCTCTGTGCTAAGAATTTGGGTGAGTGAGTTTGTGTGAATCTTTTATGAGCAGAGTCTTGGTTTCCAACAATCCTCAGACTCTCCTGGACATAAGCCACATTGGTTTTCAAAGCAAATTATGGAATCTCATTTTCTGGTGCTGGATCCCATGGCTGAAGTGCCCAGTGTAAGGCTTGAACCTCTCGTTTCTTAATTTATGATATTCCTTCCCATTTTTAGGTCACCACATTACAATTATGAAGTCTAACAAAATTGCAACTCACCCCACTTACACATCTCAATGTAGTTTGCCCTTTATATCCTTAATTGTAGAAAACCTATTCTGTTGGTCTTCAGGCTGTTCTCAGAAAGAGCTGTTTTATATGTAGTTTTAGTTTGGGTACATCTGTGGGAATACATGAGCTCAGGAACTTCCTTCTGTATAATCTCCTCTGCTGTCTCAGTTTCTATCTTATATGAAATTAACCAGTTCAGATCCAGCATGGCTCTGTACGGTTTTTGCACTACCTTGAATACTCAGGGTACTCTGCTTGTTGTTTTCTTCTTGACCAAGAATGTAAAAAATATTGGTGGCTGCTAATCTATTCTTACTCATACAAGCTTCATATTAACAATCCAAAGCTAAAACTTTTATAGGGTGGTGAAGTATACACAAAATTCTGATGACAAATCATATGAAAACAGTAAATATTCTGTAAGTCAATTTCTAAAAGAATTTTAAAGATATAAGGTGATGTTTGCCTAAAACTGAACTTTTGCTTCATTTACGCTTACTTAGAAAATGTTGAACTTTTACATAAACATTTAAAGCATGCATGATGAAGCCACCTGCATCAGCTAAGAGTACAGTTGTTAGCTTGCAAGGATCACAAGTCGTCAAACATTTACAGAGGGTAGCCTTGAGGTTTCCATGTCCTTTGCTTGCTAACTTCTCAGCAACCAGACTGCTTATCAGACCTCATTCATGGGGTTCTACTATTACGCCCCAAGGGTTTTCTCTTGCAGAGTACTGCAACCATCTGAAGAGGTCCTTTTCCAGCTTTATTTCTGAGACCTAAGTGACTTTGCCAAGCCTAGGGAGTCCAGCACTTCTTCTGAAGCTTAGACATTGTTCCTTAAGATGGTGTTTTTACTCAAGTCCCTGAAGTCACCACAGAACTGACTTGAACATCTTGTGCAGACCTTATGAATAAAAAACCAAATGCTCCACTGTAAAAATATCACCTGGATAGACATAAGCATCTCTTAGGTTTAAAATACTTTGTTCACAAACTGAAATCCAAGCAAAGTGCCATAAATCCTATACATATGGATAGTCTTAATCACTTCCTTAAATAACTATTTTTGTTTTATTTTTTAATTTTTTACTTTACATTATTGTATTTGTTTTGCCATACATTGACATGAATCTGCCCTGGGTGTACATGTGTTCCCCATCTTGAACTCCCCTCCCACCTCCCTCCCCATCCCATCCCTCTGGTTCTTCCCAGTACAGCAGCCCTGGGCATCCTGTATCATGCACCAAACCTGAACTAGCATATTTTTTAATTTTTTAAAGATTTTTTAAATTTTTATTTATTTATTTTTTGATTTGGACTATTTTTAAAGTCGTCATTGAATTTATTACAATATTGCTTCTGTTTTAGGTTTTTGGTTTTTGGCTGTGAGTCATGTGGGATCTTAGTTCTTGAGCAGAGATCGAACCTGAGCCCCCTGTGTTTGAAGGTGAAGTCTTAACTACTAGACTGCCAGGGAAGTACCCTGTTTTATGGTTTAGAATATATAACAACTGTATCAAATTTTAAAGTCTCTGAAATGTAATGCCTCAAAGCTGCAAATTTCCCAGGAAGAGACAGGTTCTTAGAAAATATGAACTTTTCAGGAAATCAATTAATAATAGGTATATGTATGCAAAGTCACTTAGTCATGTCTAACACTGCACCCCCATAGACTGTAGCCCACCAGGCTTCTGTGTCCATGGGATTTCCTAGGTAAGAGTACTGGAATGGGTTGCCATTTCTTTCTCCAGAGTATCTTCCTGACCTAGGGATTGAACCCATATCTCTTGTGTCTCCTGGATTGGCAGGTGGGTTCTTTACTAGTGCCATCTGCGAAGCACAATAATAGGTATATTCTGCAGGTAATAGGATGGTGATTATGTGCACAGATTTAAGATAGATTACCTCATCTGCCCTGGAGAAGGCAACGGCAACCCACTCCAGTACTCTTGCCTGGAAAATTCCATGGGCGGAGGAGCCTGGTAGGCTACAGCCCATGGGGTCGCAAAGAGTCGGACACGACAGAGAGACTTCACTTTCACTTTTCACTTTCATGCATTGGAGAAGGAAATGGCAACCCACTCCAGTGTTCTTGCCTGGAGAATCCCAGGGACGGGGGAGCCTGGTGGGCCACCGTCTATGGGGTCGCACAGAGTTGGACACAACTGAAGCGATTTAGCAGCAGCAGCAGCAACTTCATCTACCCAAGAGGAATGAGTAAAATGGTGTAAAGAAGTCATACAGTATGTGAATTGAGAAACTTCCAATTGATGTGGAAAGGAAATGTCCTTCTCCACCCCCAAAAAGTAACTAGTGAATAGAAACCTGCCACTGGGGAAAATAGTTGATGGAAGAATATGGTGCGAGAAGATGACCATGAGTTTCCAGTTCTGTACTAGTTGGAGGTTAAGCATAATTAATGCAAACCTAAGATGCTTAGAGCAATAACCAGAAAATCATGGAACTTGGAAATAAGATTTAACCAGGTAACAACAGTCTTTAGTTTTGTTATATCTGTTTGGAAAAGTCAACGTTGACCTCAACTGTGCAGATCAGTTAAGATGTATGTTCCAATTTAAGTATTGGTTTCAACCGTACATTTCCAGTATTGTCTTAAAAAACAAAAATGACAATCAAATAATAACAAAAACCAACGACTTAATTTTAAGTTACATTCAAAGAACAGTTCCAAAATATAAAAACAAAATACAATCACTGCAATGGTTTGTTAGTTAAGTGACTATCTAATTACTTTACAGAAAATTACCTTTCTTCCTTAAAGCAGCATGAGGCTGCCAAATTAACTCCTGTTGTAGTGAGGAGCCTCATGTTATTTGGCTTCTGGGCTCCATCTGCATTTGTCTGCATCTGCTTTCATCCTCCTCAAACTTCTCTCAAAAGGAGTTAGAAAATCTGCAATTCACGTCAGGGCATCCAGCCAGATTAGAAGCTGCCAAATATCAGCATCAGGTTTTGTGAGAAAAATTAAGTTACTCAAGCCTTCTCTCTAGCACATGATGTTGTATAAAAGGTTATGCAGCCTGAATCTCTATTTCCACCCTGCTGGGTAAAAATAATTTGAAAGTGAAAATGTGAGGTTATGATATGATTTGAACATTTTACGGTGACCTAACCTTTTCAACTGTTATTCTTACTGTGTCTGGTTATCATGTTAGTGATTTTCTAAAAGCATTTTTCTACAATTGTCACAGTACAACATAGAGAGTAGAATGTGAATAATTTCAAATATTACATTTTAAAAAGGTTTCTTGGTTCTATGCCCATCTTTATTTTTTAATTAAATTGAATTAAAAATTTAGTGAAAGACTTGAAATATAAAGTCTGGACAATCTTCTGGAAAATAAATTCAAAACCATTGACAAAAATACTAGAGAAAAAAATTTAAATTTAGAGAATCTAACCAGAAAAACAAAAAAGTTTAACATCAATATACATACATACAACACATATATATGTACACACAAAGGAAATATTTATTAACTAAATTATATCAGAGTAATTCTGTGACTTCAGACACATCTCCTTGTTAGAAAGGCCCAATGAGTGATAAAAGATTCAAACTCAGGAGCATCATTACAAAATTTCAGAATGCCAAGTGTGTCATGGCATATAGAGAAAGAAACATTGAAAACAAAGGAATGAGTATCAGAATGACATCAGTTCTTGACAGAAGACTTTAAGCACAGCATGGGCAGATACTCTGCTGCCTGCTCTACCTAATTGTGAATGCATTATGTCTGAAGATAAAAATACAATAATGTTAAGTGACATTTGTACATCATATTACAGAGATAAATCTGAACCAGGTGATCCCCAGTACAATGCAATCCAGATAAACCCAGAACAGTTTGAAAGTGAGCAGCCAACCTTAGATTGCTGGGCCCTCTTGTCCATTTGGCATGTTCAGAATCACACCACCGTATAAGCTCTCCGGGAACTGGGATCTGCTTAATCTGTTCACTGAAGTTTTGGTGGCATCTAAAGTATGTAAGACATAAGTAAGTCTTCTGTTAAAACTTTCTTAACAAATATGTAAATGGATGGATATTTGAGGCTTACTGCTGATCATCTTAAGAGGAATGCGGATATCACATCAAAAAAACTGTGTAAAGGTAAGCTAGGAGTAAGAGAATCCTGGGATGACATGAATCAGAACTTGAAAGAGCACTAGGGCTCCCACCTTTTCAGGTCCATATTGAGAGTTGCCCTTTGACCTACTTCATGGGCACGCATTTAGTTTTAATTAACAACGGAGACTTTAGTGAAACATTTGGGAGCATCAGTTCAGTTAAATTCAGTTCAGTTCAGTCTCTCAGTCGTGTCTGACTCTTTGCGACCCCATGAATCACAGCACGCCAGGCCTCCCTGTCCATCACCAACTACCGGAGTTCACTCAAACTCATATCCATAGAGTTGGTGATGTCATCCAGCCATCTCATTCTCTGTCGTCCCCTTCTCCTCCCTCCCCCAATCCCGCCCAGCATCAGAAACTTTTCCAGTGAGTCAACTCTTCACATGAGGTGGCCAAAGTATTGGAGTTTCAGCTTTAGCATCAGTCCTTCCAAAGAACACCCAGGATTGATCTCCTTTAAAATGGACTGGTTGGATCTCCTTGCAGTCCAAGGGACTCTCAAGAGTCTTATCCAACACCACAGTCCAAAAGCATCAATTCTTCAGTGATCAGCTTTCTTCACAGTCCAACTCTCACATCCATACATGACCATGGGAAAAACCATAGCGTTAACTAGATGGATCTTGGTTGGCAAAGTAATGTCTCTGCTTTTTAATATGCTGTCTAAGTTGGTCATAACTTTCCTTCCAAGGAGTAAGCGTCTTTTAATTTCATGGCTGCAATCAGCATCCGCAGTGATTTTGGAGCCCAAAAAAATAAAGTCTGACACTGTTTCCACTGTTACTCCATCTATTTCCCATGATGTGATGGGACCAGATGCCATGATCTTCGTTTTCTGAATGTTGAGCTTCAAGCCAACCTTTTCACTCTCCTCTTTCACTTTCATCAAGAGGCCTTTGAGTTCCTCTTCACTTTCTGCCATAACGGTAGTGTCATCTGCATATCTGAGGTTATTGATATTTCTCCCAGCAATCTTGATTCCAGTTTGTGCTTTTTCCAGCCCAGCCTTCTTCATGATGTACTCTGCATATAAGTTAAATAAGCAGGGTGACAATATACAAACTTGACGTACTCCTTGTCCTATTTGGAACCAGTCTGTTGTTCCATGTCCAGTTCTAACTGTTGCTTCCTGACCTGCATACAGGTTTCTCAAGAGGCAGATTTGGTGGTCTGGTATTCCCATCTCTTTCAGAATTTTCCACAGTTTATTGTGATCCACACAGTCAAAGGCTTTGGCATAGTCAATGAAGCAAAAATAGATGTTTTTCTGGAACTCTCTTGCTTTCTCCATGATCCAGCTGATGTTGGCAATTTGATCTCTGGTTCCTCTGCCTTATCTAAAACCTGCCTGAACATCTGGAAGTTCACAGTTCACATATTGCTGAAGCCTGGCTTGGAGAATTTTGAGTATGACACTACTAGCGTGTGAGATGAGTGCAATTGTGCGGTAGTTTGAGCATTCTTTTCTCTCGGCAAAACTCTATTAGCCTTTGCCCTGCTTCATTCCGTGCTCCATGGCCAAATTGGCCCGATACTCCCAGTGTTTCCCTGTTTCTTCAGTGATCCTATTTTTGCATTCCAGTCCCCTATAATGAAAAGGACATCTTTTTTGATTGTTAGTTCTAAAAGTTCTTGTAGGTCTTCATAGAACCGTTCAATTTTGGCTTCTTCAGCGTTACTTGTTGGGGCATAGGCTTGGATTACTATAATATTGAATGGTTTGCCTTGGAAACGAACAGAAATCATTCTGTCGTTTTTGAGATTGCATCCAAGTACTGCATTCCAGACTCTTTTGTTGACCATGATGGCTACTCCATTTCTTCTAAGGGATTCCTGTCCATTCCAGTCCATTTTAGTTCACTGATTCCTAGAATGTCTACGTTCACTCTTGCTATCTCCTGTTTGACCACTTCCAATTTGCCTTGATTCATGGACCTAACATTCCAGGTTCCTATGCAATATTGCTCTTTACAGCATCGGACCTTGCTTCTATCACCAGTCACATCCACAACTGGGTATTGGTTTTGCTTTGGCTCCATCCCTTCATTCCTTCTGGAGTTATTTCTCCACTGATCTCCAGTAGCATACTGGGCACCTACCGACCTGGGGAATTCCTCATTAAGTATCCTATCATTTTGCCTTTAGAGATGGTTAATTATAAAACTAAAATTCTTGTTATCAGAAGGCTTCATTTTTTTTAATTATTTATTTTTAATTGGAGGAAAATTGCTTTACAATGTTGTGTTGGCTTCTGCCATACATCAACATGAATCACCCATATGTCCCCTCCTTCTTGAACCTCCGTACCACCTCCCAGATCTTCGCTGGTGGCTCAGACGGTAGGTAAAGCACCTGTCTGCAATGCAGGAAACCCGGGTTCGATTCCTGGGTTGGGAAGATTCTCTGGGGGAGAAAATGGCAACACACTCCAGTACTCTTGTCTGGAAGATCCCATGGATGGAGGAGCCTGGTAGGCTACAGTCCACAGGGTCTCAAAAAGTTGGACACGACTGAGCGACTTCACTTACTTACTTACTCCCACCTCCCACCCCATCCTACTCCTCTAGATTGTCATAGAACACTGGGTTAAGTGCCCTGTATCATACAGCAAATTCCCACTGGCTGTTTTATATATGGTAATGCATATGCTTCAATGCAACTCTCTCAATTCATCCCACCCTCTTCTTCCCCTACACTGTCCATGTCTGTTCTCTCTGTCTTCATCTCTATTATTACCCTACAAACAGGTTCATCAGTAACATTCTAGATTTCATATACGTGTGTTAATAGATAATATTTGTTTTTCTCTTTCTTACTTACTTCACTCTGTAGAATAAGCTCCAGATTCAGCCACCTCACTAAAACTGACTTGAATTCATTCATTTTTATGACTGAGTAATATTCCACTGTGTGTATATATATATACATATATATATATGTATATATATCACACTATCTTTATCCAATAGTCTGTCAATGGACAATTAGGTAGCTTCCGTGTTCTGACTATTATAAATAGTGCTACTATGAACATTGGTGTACATGTGTCCTTTAGATATGTCTATCTTTAATAATTCATTTACTGTGTGGAAAAACTCTGGATATTCACCTGTTTCACTCTTATTATTGTCTCTCTAATAAATGCTTTTTAATATATTGAAGATAAAGAAATATTATATTTGAGACTATAAGAAATCTCAAGTGCCAATAACTGAATGAGAAATTCGATTAATAATTTTTCATCAATAAGTGGTAACAGTAATAATAATATATCCTCATAGGTTTACTTTGAAGTTTAAACAAATTGATATATGTAAAATTTAAAGAATATGTGGTTAGTGATTAATGAGATAGCTACAATTATTTTATTAATGCATATTTGAATTTCAAATAAAAAGTAGGTAGTGTTAATAGCAACAGTAAAAATATTTTAAATGGTTACAGTATTAATAATTTGTTTGAAAACCTATTCTCATATATGTCAATTTATTTGACTCTTATAGACGCTTCACAAACAATAATAATATAAAAATTCTAAAATTAAGTGCAAATATCTATTTATTTATAAAATTTAATAATGCAATACGTTTATGAATTATTCCAAGTCAAGTAGGGGCAGAAAATGTTTCCTTTTTTCCTTTCTGGGTTCTCTGACTGTTCTTTCAACTAAATTGATATAAAACAGATTGTGCTATATGTTTAGTCTCTCAAAAATAGATTAACAGTAGAAAAAAAATATCAACTTAATTTCATTTATATAGGAACCCCATACTAATATATGCAACTCAAAGAAGTAACCAAAGCAGGCAGCTTTTATATTTTACAGACAAAGGAACAATAAATTTGTGAAGAATTGACAAGACAAAGAAATTTGGACTTGGACAAGTATGTTAGTAATATTAGGTAATTAGAATAGGAAACAGGAGTCCAAAATGCCAGTGGCTAAAAGACAAGGAAGGGAAAAGCCCATGAAAATAGAACAAAGGAAGGTGAAAGGAAGGTTGGAGGAATGGAGTGAGGACCTTAGGTAGAACAAACAGCACTCCTGGCTAGCCCAATTTACATAGGGTAGGCCCAAGGGGAGGGAAAAAATGTATAAAAAGAGGAGCCGAAGGGCTGGGGCTCTCTCTCTCCTGTGTGCACACGCTCGTTCTCTCTCTCTTCTCTTTGCATCTTTGGGTTGGCATGCCGTCACACCTCAAGGATGTATTTTCCTGCTATTTTCTAAATAAAACTGAGCTGTAATACGGAGCTGTAACACTGATCTGTCTAAGAGCTATACCATGGTCTTTTCGAGAACCGAGAGCTATAACATGGTCTGTCCAAGAGCTGTGACGCACTGAGGGCTTTAATGTCCGTCGCTTCAAATTTTTGTTGAGATGAGACAGGACCAAGGAGATTACACTCACCTGACATCTATGGTGCTGTGACTCAGATTTAACCTGGCTGAAACAACCTCAGCGTGGTTCCAACAAGGAGGAGGCCAAGCACAGCAGGAACCCAGCTCAGCGAAAGCTCCCATGGTAGAAGCGGTATGTGAAGAAAACCCAGCGCAAGGAAGTGACAAGAGGTCCACTGTGCTGGAAACCAGGACAGTGAAAAACGAACTCAGCAGAAAGCTCACGTGGCTCAGTCTCAGATTCCAGAAGACCTCTCCTTAAGGTAGGAGGTCCTTGCTCCTATGGCTGGAGGGACATATGCCTAACAAAATATTAATTCCTTTGCAATCTCTTGTTTCTTGTTTTCTCAAACCCCCCATGAACAGGCGGGCAGCAGTGGGCACAATTGAGGGACTCTGGAGAGATTACTCCTTGGTATGTCCCAAAGCACTATCTGCTGAGCCCCAGTAGCTGTTGCTCAAGCTGGTGAGAGTTATTCTGTCCTTAATCTTCTTTGTGCCAAGGATCAGGCCAATGAAAACTGTGAGCATGGGTCAGGTATATAGCAGATTTTCCAGCAGGGTATGAAGGGGATTCCTTGGCACGTTTTTCCCAATGTTTTTTCCTCTTGTCCTTCAGCTCTCTCTCCTGGGACTCAGTTCAGTTCAGTCGCTCAGTCGTGTCCGACTTTCTGCGAACCCATGAATCACAGCACGTCAGGCCTCCCTGTCCATCACCAACTCCCGGAGTTCACTCAAACCCACCTCCATCGAGTCAGCGATGCCATCCAGTCCTCTCATCCTCTGTCGTCCCCTTCTCCTCCTGCCCCCAATCCCTCCCAGCATCAGAGTCTTTTCCAGTGAGTCAACTCTTCGCATGAGGTGGCCAAAGTATTGGAGCTTCAACTCAAGCATCAGTCCTTCCAATGAACACCCAGGACTGATCTCCTTTAGAATGGAAGTTCAGGCTCTGAGGTCTCATTGCAAAAATTCAGAGACAAAAAGATAGGTAAGAGGTAGATTTGTTAGGATTCAGAGAGAAGCACACTCTGCAGGCTGTGGGCCATTGCAGAGGGCTCTGGGCATGGAATGCAGTCTGCCTAGGTTTTGCCAGTAGGATGAATTCATATGCTAATGAGTGGGAGGATCACCCCAACTATTGGGGAACCACCCACTCCTCCATCTTCTTACAATGCCTTGCCGCTGTCCTGCCACCTCTGGGTGTGTCATTTGGTTTACAGATTGGGGATTAAGGTTTACTTGAATTTGACTTGTCATCTTGGACCCAATTGATTTTAATCGGTTTATGTTATGCTCTTGCACTATGTCATTTTTTCAAAGGTTGTGCCCTGCCACCTTCCTTCCTGTTTCATGCCCCTTTCCTGAGCCCCGTCCAGGCACACAATGTTGCCTCTACAATCTTCTGGAGGGAAAACAAGAAAATAGCTGACCCTTGGGAGGGAAATACTGAATAATATCCAATCCCTGTAGATATTCAGGCCTTCATCTTCCATGTTTCCTACAACATGTGCATCATCAGCATCTCTCAGTGAACCCTCTAGGTTGGGCAACAGGCAAACAATGCCTGCTAGAAGTCCATCAGTTGGCATCCCTTCAAAGGCAGTTGGGCTTCTGGGGACAATGTTTGCACTTTGGGAGTTAGCCCTGCAGGCCATTTGGGCCCAAACCCTTACCACCCTTCTCCTAAAGTTACAAACATACCTCTGGATCAAATATCCACTCCACTTTTATGGAACATCTGGTCTGTTGTCTCTTAACAAATTTGTTCTTAAGCCAATTACTAACTACTACTATCAGGACCCTACCCCCTTGTAGGCAACCATTGCTCCACCCAGTCTATTATTAATATACCTTAATGCCCCTAACAGGGCCACTCCTTTATCATTATTTCTGTTATTACCTAAAGGGGGGTCTATGACAAAGAATATTTACCAATGGAGACACCCTAACCTGCTCTTATGGAGGACAAAGGGAGGAAATCAGTGACTTACAATCCCTTAGAGCAGTAAGAGGATAAAGCTTATGACTGTTTCACAGTTTCCCAGTCTCAGGGCACAAGCTTGGATTGCTTTACATCATGATATCTATTCCCATCTATGGTGAACAAAGTGGCGTTGAGTTAAAATTACAACCCCTTAATCTTACCCAACACTGGTCATGCTGGGAACCTTAGGGACGCCCAACTCCAGTCCGGGAGTCCCAGAAGGTCAACCTGCCTTGACCTACCTAGGAATCTGGTCCTCGAAAGGTTGTCATGCCTCAACCTGCTTGGGTATCCACCAGTCTAGGAGTCCCAGGAGGCTGCCACGCCTTGACCAGCCCAGGGACCCAATTCTCGGGAGGCCGACCTGTTTTGACTTTCCTGGGGATTCAATCTCCAGGAGGCTGTCACACCTCAGCCTGCCTGGGGAGCTGCACCCTGACCCGGGGATGGCTGGCTCTCAGGTTGCAACAGCACTGGGTAAGATAAGCTTCAGAAAGACTCACCGCTAAGGCAGTGCACTTATGGAAATAGAAGGAAGCCTATTACTTGTGGAACTGTGCCCAGTCTCGGAAATAACACAGGAGCTCAATGAGAACCTCACTGCCTTTCTGGCAAGGTTAAAAGAGGCCCTCCAAAAATTCACCAGTCTGGACATAGACTCTTACGAGGGACAAGGGATTTTAAAGGACAAATTCCTGTCGCAGTGTGCATCAGATATCAGAATAAGGTTACAAGAGCTACAGCAGCAGGACCCTGCTGCCTCTTTATATGTGGTGGTCCAGGAAGTCACCAATACGTTTTATAATAAAGAACAGGAAAAGGAGGCCAAGGCCCAGGAGAGGGAGAGGAGAGAGACAAGGCATGCCTAGATGCTGGCCGCCCTCCAGGGAAGACCTATGACAAACGCCAAGTCCTTAAAGGACTAATAGAGCTTTGTCAAGAGAATGCACTGGTCATAGCAAACACCCTCTTCGAACAACACAAGAGAAGACTCTACACATGGACATCACCAGATGGTCAACACCAAAATCAGATTGATTATATTCTTTGCAGCCAAAGATGGAGAAGCTGTATACAGTTAGCAAAAACAAGACCGTTAGCTGACTGGCTCAGATCATGAACTCCTTATTGCCAAATTCAGACTTAAATTGAAGAAAGTAGGGAAAACCACTAGACCATTCAGATATGACCTCAATCAAATCTCTTACGATTATACAGTAGAAGTGAGAAATTGATTTAAGGGACTAAATCTGATAGATAGAGTGCCTGATGAACTCTGGACGGAGGTTTGTGACATTGTACAGGAGACAGGGACCAAGACCATCCCCATGGAAAAGAAATGCAAAAAAGCAAAATGGCTGTCTGAGGAGGCCTCACAGAGAAGCGAAAAGCAAAGGAGAAAAGAAAAGATATAAGCATCTGAATGCAGAGTTCCAAAGAATAGCAAGGAGAGATAAGAAAGCCTTCCTCAGCGATCAATGCAAAGAAATAGAGGAAAACAACAGAATAGGAAAAATAAGAGATCTCTTCAAGAAAATTAGAGATATCAAGGGAACTTTTCATGCAAAGATGGGCTCGATAAAGGACAGAAATGGTATGGACCTAACAGAAGCAGAAGATATTAAGAAGAGGTGGCAAAAATACACAGAAGAACTGTACAAAAAAGATCTTCACTACCAAGATAGTCATGATAACGAGATCACTGACCTAGAGCCAGACATCTTGGAATGTGAAGTCAAGTGGTCCTTAGAAAGCATCACTACAAACAAAGCTAGTGGAGTTGATGGAATTCCAGTTGAGCTATTTCAAATCTTGAAAGATGATGCTGTGAAAGTGCTGCTCTCAATATGCCAGCAAATTTGGAAAACTCAGCAGTGGCCACAGGACTGGAAAAGATCAGTCTTCATTCCAATCCCAAAGAAAGGCAATGCCAAAGAATGCTCAAACTACCGCACAATTGCACTCATCTCACACGCTAGTAAAGTCATGCTCAAAATTCTCCAAGCCAGGCTTCAGCAATATGTGAACCGTGAACTCCCAGATGTTCAAACAGGTATTAGAAAAGGCAGAGGCTCCAGAGATCAAACAGGCAACATCCACTGGATCATGGAGAAAGCGAGAGAGTTCCAGAAAACCATCTATTTCTGCTTTATTGACTATGCCAAAGCCTTTGACTGTGTGGATCACAATAAACTGTGGAAAATTCTGAAAGAGATGGGAGTATCAGACCACCTGACCTGCCTCTTGAGAAACCTGTATGCAGGTCAGGAAGCAACAGTCAGAACTGTACATGAAACAACAGACTGGTTCCAAATAGGAAAAGGAGTACGTCAAGGCTGTATACTGTCACCCTGCTTATTTAACTTATATACAGAGTACATCATGAAGAACGCTGGTCTGGAAGAAACCCAAGCTGGAATCAAGATTGCTGGTAGAAATATCAATAACCTCAGATATGCAGATGACACCATCTTTATGGCAGAACGTGAAGAGGAACTCAAAAGCCTCTTGATGAAAGTGCAAGAGGAGAGTGAAAAGGTTGTCTTGAAGCTCAACATTCAGAAAACAAGATCATGGCATCTGGTCCCATCACTTCATGGGAAATAGATGGAAAAACAGTGGAAACAGTGTCAGATTTATTTTTGGGGGCTCCAAAATCACTGCAGATGCTGATTGCAGCCAGGAAATTAAAAGACGCTTACTCCTTGGAAGGAAAGTTATGACCAACCTAGATAGTATAATAAAAAGCAGAGACATTACTTTGCCAATCAAGGTCCGTTTTGTCAAGGCTATGGTTTTTCCCGTTTTCATGTATGGATGTGAGAGTTGGACAATGAAGAACGCTGATCTCCGAAGCATTGATGCTTTTGAACTGTGGTGTTGGAGAAGACTCTTGAGAGTCCCTTGTACTGCAAGGGGATCCAACCAGTGCATTCTAGAGGAGATCAATCCTGGGTGTTCATTGGAGGGACTGATGCTAAAACTGAAACTACAATACTTTGGCCACCTCATGCGATGTGTTGACTCACTTGAAAAGACTGTGATGCTGGGAAAGGTTGGGGGCGGGAGGAGAAGGAGACGACAGAGAATGAGATGGCTGGATGGCATCACCGACTCTGTGGACATGACTTTGAGTGAACTCCGGGAGTTGGTGACGGACAGGGAGTCCTGGCGTGCTCTGATTCATGGGTTCGCAGAGAGTTGGACACGACTGAGCGACTGAACTGAACTGAACTGAACTGTAGACAGGCGGGGCATTGGGCCAAATCGTGTCCAAACTGTGAAGTTTCCTAAAATAGTTTGCTACAAATGCCATCAACTGGGACTTTGGGTGGCACTCTGCCATGGGGACCCAAGAGCCCTGAGGTCAATCGCCAAGCCTTCCCTCACGATGGTTCAACAATACAGAAGCAGCCTGTTCCAACCAGCCCACCTGTCACAGATAACCATCATGGGGCTAGAGCCAAGGGTGCAAGTGGACGTTGCAGGTAGTTCCGAGAATTTCTCAGTTGACACAAGGACTACCTACTCTGTCCTGATCTCGTACTCCGGAGCCTTCTCCTTCTAAACCTGTACCATTTTGGAAACACAACATTTAGGAAAAACAACTACTAAAAGATTCACCGGAGTACTTCTTTGTTGCTGGGATGGACAAATACTTTCCCATCAGTTTCTGGTGGTCCCTGAGTGTCCTACTTCTTTATTCAGAAGAGATATACTCACTAAATTGGGGACCACCCTTGTGACTGAAAGCTTTTCAGCCCCTAGAGCCCTAAAGCTTCTGCTTACTATTGAAGAACCCATTACACCCTCTCCAATAGACAGGGACCAAAAACTATGGGAGGACAAAATTAACCCCCAGGTGTGGGACCAGGGGACTCCTGGATGAGCCCACCAAGCTGAACCAGTAATCACTGTCCTCCAAAATCCCACTCTGTTTGCTAACCGGAAACAATATCCTCTCAAAAGAGAGGCTCGGGAGGGACTACAGCCTTTAATAAATAAATTCCTTGCTTGTGGGCTATTGGTCCTCACCAATTCACCATGTAACACCCCAATCCTTTCAGTAAAGTAAAAGGACAGAACCTGGTGAATGATTCAAGGTCTCCTGATCATAAATGAAGCTGTAGTCCCCCTTCATCCCACAGTACACAAACCCTATGTAATCTTAGGAGAAATCCCACCCAGTGTCAAGTGGTTTACAGTCTTGGATCTCAAAGATGCTTTTTTTTTTGTATCAGTTCAGTTCAGTTCAGTCACTCAGTCATGTCCGACTCTTTGCGACCCCATGAACCACAGCACGCCAGGCCTCCCTGTCCATCACCAACTACCGGAATTCACTCAAACTCATATCCATCGAGTCGGTGATGCCATCCAGCCATCTCATTCTCTGTCGTCCCCGTCTCCTCCCACCCCCAATCCCTCTCAGCATCAGAGTCTTTTCCAGTGAGTCAACTCGTCGCATGAGGTGGTCAAAGTATTGGAGTTTCAGCTTTAGCATCAGTCCTTCCAATGAACACCCAGGACTGACCTCCTTTAGAATGGACTGGTTGGATCTCCTTGCAGTCCAAGGAACTCTCAAGAGTCTTCTCCAGCACCACAGCTCTAAAGCATCAATTCTTCAGCGATCAGCTTTCTTCACAGTCCAACTCTCACATCCATACATGACCACTGGAAAAACCATAGCCTTGACTAGACGGACCTTGGTTGGCAAAGTAATGTCTCTGCTTTTTAATATGCTATCTAGGCTGGTCATAACTTTCCTTCCAAGGAGTAAGCGTCTTTCAATTTTATGGCTGCAATCAACATCTGCAGTGATTTTGGAGCCCCAAAAAATAAAGTCTGACACCTTTTCCAATGTTTCCCCATCTCTTTCCCATGAAGTGATGGGACCAGAGCCAACATTTTCACTTTCTTCTTTCACTTTCATCAAGAGGCTTTTGAGTTCCTCTTCACTTTCTGCCATAAGGGTGGTATCATCTTCATATCTGAGGTTATTGATATTTCTCCCAGCAATCTTGATTCCAGCTTGTGCTTCTTCCAGCCCAGCGTTCCTCATGATGTACTCTGCATATAAGTTAAATAAGCAGGGTGACAATATACAACCTTGACGTACTCCTTTTCCTATTTGGAACCAGTCTGTTGCTCCATGTCCAGTTCTAACTGTTGCTTCCTGACCCGCATACAGGTTTCTCAAGAGGCAGGTCAGATGGTCTGGTATTCCCATCTCTTTCAGAATTTTCCAAGTTTATTGTGATCCACACAGTCAAAAGCTTTGGCATAGTCAATGAAGCAGAAATAGATGTTTTTCTGGAACTCTCTTGCTTTCTCCATGATCCAGCAGACGTTGGCAATTTGATCTGTGGTGCCTGTGCCTTTTCTAAAACCTGCTTGAACATCTGGAAGTTCACGGTTCATACCATTGGCTAAAAAATCCCAATATCTTTTTGCCTTCGAGTGGGAGGCCCCAGGAGAAAAACAACAACAGACAATATTACCTCAGGGGTTCAGAGATAGCCCCCATCTGATTGGGCAGGCTTTTTGACGGGATCTCCCAGATCTGAACCTGGGACTTAATGGGAAAATATTACAATACACAGACCATTCACTAATCTGTTCTCCAGATAAGAAAAATGTCTTACAACATGCAATTCAGGTTCTAAACTTTTTGGCAGAGAGGGGATATAAAGTCTCCCATGCTAAGGCTCAGATGGTCAAGACAAATGTCACTTACCTGGGAGTTCAGATTACTCATGCTTCCAGGAGGCTGTCTTCTGATCAGGTACAAGGAATCCTCCAGTTGACCTCCCCCATGGCTCAAAAACAATTGCGAGCTTTCCTGGAGCTAACTGGGTATTGTAGAATCTGGATACTCAACGATGGTCTAATGGCCCAGCCCTTATATGAAAACTTAAAGGGACAGGATGAGTCAATCCCACTGATGTGGGGAACTCTTCAAAAAAAGGCAGAGGCTACACTAAAACAAGCCTTAACTCAGGTACCTGCCTTGAGGTTGCCAGAACCAGAAAAAGCATTCCGACTTATGTCCACGAAAGAGGGGATAGCCTTGGGAGTGTTAACTCAAAGGTTGGGATCTGAGCCCCAGGCTGTAGCTTACTTATCTAAGAGGCTTGACTCAATTGCCTGAGCCTGGCTTCTCCGCCTTCAAAATCTTGCAGCTATTGTAATTCTGATGGAAGATGCTTTAAAATTCTCTTTTGGGGGCAAACTAGCTATTTTTACCAGCCACCAAATGAAACAACTCCTAAATGGGAGAAGCCATTGATGGATATCTGATCCAAGAATCCTCAGATATCAAGTAGTGCTGATGGAAAATCCAGGCCTCACTATATGCTCTTGTGAGGTTCTTAACCCAGCCACCCTCCTACCTACCCCCGAGGGCTCTCTCCCCTTTCACTCTTTCCTAGAGACATTGGGCCACTGGCCAAAACCCTGAGAGGGACTGTCAGAAGATCCTCTGACCAATCCTGAGGAAATATGGTACACTGATGGAAGCAGCTTTGTCGTGGATGGAAAAAGAAGAGCCGGATATAGAGTAGTCTCCAATTTTGAGACCATAGAGGCTAACTAAGCCTCTGCCACCAGGTCAACAAGCTACAACATGCAGCACCAGTTCAACAAGGACATATAAAACTACAGCCAACCACGGAAAACATAACCCACCCTTAGATGGATACCTCTTAAGGACTCTGAGGCCTGAGACCAAGATGGGGAGGCCCAATACACCTTGCCATCCTAGTTCAAGAAGAAATAGCCAGAAAGACCTCGACGCCCCTTTCCCCAAAGAATCGGGCCTCCCATCTCTTGAGGGGGGAATGTTAGGTAGTTAGAATAAGAAACATGAGTCCAAAATGACAGTGACTAAAAGATAAGGAAGGGAAAGGCCGTGAAAATAGAACAAAGGAAGGTCAAAGGAAGGTCCGAGGAACGGAGTGAGGACCTCACGTAGAACAAAAAGCACTCCTGGCTAGCCCAATTTACATAGGGCAGGCCAAGGGGGAGGAAAAAAACGTATAAAAAGAGGAGCCAAAGGACCGGGGCTCCCTCTCTCCCATGCACGCGCGCTTGTTCTCTCTCTCCTCTTCATGTCTTTGGGTCAGCATGCCTTCACACTTTGAGGATGTATTTTCCTGCTATTTTCTAAATAAAACTGAGCTGTAGCACGGAGCTGTAACATTGATCTGTCTTAAGAGCTATAACACGGTCTGTTTGAGAACCGAGAACTATAACACCATCTGTCAAAGTGCTATGATGCGCCGAGGGCTTTAATGTCCATTGCTTCAAATTTTTGTTGAGAAGAGACAGAGCTGAGGAGATTACACTTGCCTGACAGTAACATGGTTTGTTTATGGCTTTCTGGCTCTAATTCCTTATTTCCAGTAATACTGATGCTGTCTACCATCTTGGAACAGGGGATGTATTCTGGTATATTTGTAAGGTATCTTTCTTCTGGGAGATTAATCCCCGGCTTTCAAAGGGACAAAGGAGGGTCAGAGTGTCCTGCAAGTACTGGTTGTTTCATAAATAAATTTAATTCAAACTAATCAGTACACCAAAATGATAAATTTTAGGGGGGCATATTCTGCTTCTTTTCAGATGTTTACTTGCTGAGTTGTGTCTGACTCTTTTGCAATCCCATAGACTGTAACCCACCAGGCTCCTCTGTCCATGGCATTTCCCAAGCAAGAATCCTGGAGCAGGTTGCCATTCCCTTCTCTAGGGGATCTTCCCAACCCAGGGATCAAATCCACATCTCCTGCATTGGCAGATGGATTCTTTACCACTGAACCACTAGGGAAGCTTTCAGATACTTGGTTACTTTGAAAAGGCAGAACTTCAGAATTTTCACTACAAATTGTAACTCTTCTATACTATGAGTTCTCAGTTACCAAACAGATACCAGAATCTTAGAATTGGGCCAATTTTTTCATATCTCTTCAGACTGTACTGAGCAGAGCATGGTTTCTTTCTGATTGGCTGCTAAGTACAGTTAGTTGATTCTTCAAATATAGTTCATCATTGTATATTTGAGTATACACAAGCTTTTATAATATGTCCCAGAAAAGAAGGCTGATATAGAGTTTGAGATGGAATAAAATAAGAAGTAAAACAACATGCTATTAAACACGTGGCTTAGTCACTGAATTAAAAAGAAAAAAGACTAGTTAATAATAATATTGATAATAAGTCTAATTTTATATGTAAGTAGAAAGGTATGAACTAATATCCAAGGGATGTTAATGAGGGAGTTGATTTGGTAATTTTATAATTCAGGATCTCCCCTAGGTCATTAACTATGGGTATGGATGTAATGTGTGCTTTCCTTTTTCTTTACATATACTGATGAGTAAAGTATTCGTGGCTCATTTACTTTTTAAAGGAATTTTCTGAATATTCAGAGGTAGTATTTCTATAGGAAACCTTTACTATTTATTCAGTTTTCTCTAAATATATGTAATAAAGAACAAATCCTAAGTTATTTCTAGCAAATCAAATTGTCAATGTAACATTTAATTAGCCACATCATTTTATTAGTCACAAATCACAAATCAGATTTTATGGCCCACATAATTAAATATCTGAAACTATAGAAGGGGTATCCCAAAGTCTCAATCAAAGAGAAGAGACAAGGAATTTTGAGGTAAAATATTTCAAACACTTCTCTATGTTTATTTTTTTTTCTAAATAATTTCCATCCTGCAAATTCATATGATGAAAAAGGCTGAAAGACAGGTTCATTGTGCTGCCTTGTCCAGGTCCCCTGTCTTCATTCTTGTTTCATAATGGGCTACTGCACCAATTGGTTCTGCACTGTGCTTTTAAAGAATGGAGTTTTCATATTTACATCTCAATGAAACTGTAGCCTAAAAGTGAGATGTGCCAAATGACTGTTATTCTAAAGCAATTGTTAGGGTGATTTAAATAATAAAGGAAATTAATTATGTAAATATTCTGCTATTCTGACCATTCAACCTTGATAAGTGTCAGCAGAGAAGGAGAAAATTTGGCCATCTTTTCTTTTTCCTTCACTACCTATGAGAATACTACTCATTCAGGTTAAACAGTTCAAAGAAACTGACACATTTCTGAAAATAAATATGCTGGAATGTATATTGTATAGAAAGGAGTACATGAGATTTACATGTTTATAAAAACAGCTCAGATATTTAGAATTGAAGAAATGGAGATATAATTTCAGCGACAGAAGAACAGTTTATAACTCAGTAATAAGAAAGTTCCATTTTATAGCATCTACCATAGCTGGAAGGAATTTAGAGATGGTTGAATCTAACATCTTCACTTTAGATGGAGACGCTGATAGGAGCAAAGGCTAAGTTTCATGCCTAAGGCCATATAACTGGTTAGCAACAGAAGCTTCACCAGCGCCAAGGTATTTGACACAGAGACCAGATCACTTTTCACAGTGTCATAGCTGACTTTCTGTTGAGTGATAAAATTGTTTTATTTCACCTTATATAGTGAAAATGCAAAAAGGAAAATCAAGCAGGACCACATGGAGCTACTGGGCACAAAGCCTTTTTGTGTCTCCTTTTCTGAGTTCCAAAGTCCAGGTTCAAATAGTTGCTAATCAAGGAGGGGAGAGGATGCTGAGACAAGAGAGGAGCCACAAAGAACAATAGTATAGCTTTGGGGGCAGGATATTGGCTCCTTGTCAAGTGATATACATAATATTATCTCCAAGCTCTTCTACAGAATCAAATCCCCACCAAATGGAAGACTTGGTGAAGTACTCTGCATTTTAGAGGTCACAGTTTGCCCATCATCACCTAACTCCAGATGATTTCTGGGTTGAAGAATTACAGGCCTTGCACACACCTTGATCCTTATCAGCAATCCCATGCTTGGACTATAAACTCCTTATCGGGCCCTCTGGGTAGGGACACACAGTTTTGAGAGAATCGACCTGCTGTGGCCCCGTTTACCTGGAAAAGAAAAATAAAGCTATTCTTTTCCACTTCACCCAAAGCTCTGTCTCTAATGTTTATATCAGTGTCAGGGTCCAGAGACCAGATTTAACTTCAGGAGCTTTTATTTATTGATTTAAGGAGATATTTTCTGATTCTAGTTTAACATGAGTCTGAGAAAGAAAATTCTTCCATCATTTACCTAGGCAATCTGTGAATTCATTTCACTAGTGATGTAGTGGCCTTTGGGTCACAAGTACTTGCTTTTTTCTATAAGACTTCTATAAAAACTTTTGCAATGACTTACACACTCTTATCGGAGAAGGCAATGGCGCCCCACTCCAGTACTCTTCCCTGGAAAATCCCATGGACAGAGGAGCCTGGTGGGATGCAGTCCATAGGGTCGCTAAGAGTTGGACACGACTGAGCGACTTCACTTTCACTTTTCAATTTCATGCATTGGAGAAGGAAATGGCAACCCACTCCAGTGTTCTTGCCTGGAGAATCCCAGGGATGGCAGAGCCTGGTGGGCTGTCGTCTATGGGGTTGCACAGAGTCGGGCACGACTGAAGTGACTTAGCAGCAGCAGCTGCAACACACTCTCATATTTCTGTGATGGAAGTGGAGAAGAAACAGACGTAGCAATTTCAAGCAGACCTACACTTGAGAAGGACAGTGACATTAGATTAGGGAATAGGAGAATTGAGAGTTTATTTTTTCTTCGTGGTATAAGAAACATTTCTTTCTGGAATTAGGATTTAGCAAGTATATATATCAAACTTAGATCAAGAGCACATAGACTATTGTTAAGTGAATCAGATGTGATCATCCTTGCCTTTAAGTTATGAACAATTAATTGAGAATATCAGGGAAAGCATGAAGTAAATATTTAACTGAGAGCACTCTGAAAAGGCACTTAAAGAATACATGACACATAATTTGCAGTGCTGAATAGACATTCACAGACATAAAATTAGAATGTGATAAACACTGCAATAATCCTTGTAGGCTAACACAAAGAAAAGAGGCATTCTTGGTAAGGTTTGAAAAAATAGATACGGTTTTAACTAATCTAACTTGACAGAATGAATAACGACAGAATGAAGGAAGCAGTGTTAGGAAAATTAAAAAGACAGAAAAAAAAGCAGTAGGCTCTTTTAATAAGCAATATAAATATAATTCTGAAACAATCTGTTCTTTTGTATTAGTCATAAAGAGTCATGTAAAGTACATAGGTATGTCATCCCCTACCTGAAATGAACAATAAATAGGCCCAGATTTTTCAATCTGTTTGTTTTGATTTCCTCTGTAAATTGCCTCCATTTCAAAACTGTGCTTTTTTGATAATGTAGACTTAACTACTTAATAAAGGTCTTTTTTCCGTACGTGGTTCTTGCTTTCCTTTTTTGCGTTTTCTATTCTTATCATATGTATGTCACCAACGCTTGCATTATTTATAATTTAGAGACTAAACTTGACCTGTGAATTTCCATGTTTATTTTGTGACAGCCTGCTGAATGATAGTAGACTTATAAGCAAAGAAATCAACACTATTTTTTTACCAAAAGGCAGATTGCCTTAAGTAGAAGAACAGTTATGAAAAACTGAAAAAAAAAATGTAAACGTACAAATCTAATAACAGATGTTACTGTTTCTGCCAAACATTGCTCTGTCTCTAAATCTAATTTTTGAAAAAGTGTGAAGTTAATCAACAGAACACAATTGCATTTTCAAAATTTATATATTTTTTACTTTATTTTTTAAGTGGAGTAAATTTGCTTTAGAATTTTGTGTTGGTTTCTGCCATACAACAATGCACATCAGTTATAAATATACATATATCCCCTCCCTCTTGAGCCTCCCATCCCCAAAATTTATATTAATACTCTCAGTGCAATTTAAATTATTTGAAACTGATCTAAATCATTAATAAGTTTAAGCAATATCTTGAGTTCAAAAGTTATATATTACCTTATTATTTGACACTAAAATTGTTGACAGGGATATTTTAAAGTTTTTTGCTTAAAGTAATGACAATATTTTGTAGTGATTATTTTTCTTGAACAGACACAAAAGAGTTTTTTGACCTTGCTGTAGACTTTTCACAATTAAAAAAAAATATCTTCACAGGCACTACTTAATCCTTTCTGTCCCTTATAAACTGATACAGATTACCATTCTGCATGTTGTTGTTGTTCAGTTGCTAAGTCATATCTGACTCATTGTGACTCCATAGTCTGCAGCATGTCAGATTTCCCTGTCCTTTGCTGTCTCCCGGAGTTTACTCAAATTCATGTCCATTGAGTTGGTGATACTACCTAACCATCTCATCATCTGCCACGCCCTTCTCCTTTTGCCTTCAATCTTTTCCAGCATCAGGATCTTTTCCAGTGAGTTGGCTTTTCACATCCAGTGGCCAAATTATTGGAGCTTCAGCATAAGTCCTTACAGTGAAATATTCAGGGTTGGTTTCCTTTACAGTTAACTGGTTTGATATGCTAGCAGCCTAAGGGCCTTTCAAGAGTCTTCTCCAGCCCCACAATTCGAAAGTATCAGTTCTTCAGCAAGTAGCCTTCTTCATAGTGCAGTTCTCCTATTTGTACATGGTACTGAAAAAACCGTAGCTTTCACTGTATGGACCTTTGTCAGCAAACTGATGTCTCTGCTTTTAAATACGCTGTCTAGGTTTGTCACAACTTTTCTTCCAAGGAGTAAGTGTAGTTTAATTTCCTGGCTGCAGTCACCATCAGTGGTGTTTTTGGAGCCCAAGAAAATAAAACCCGTCACTGCTTCCACTTGTTCCCCTTCTATTTGTCATGAAGTGATGGGACCAGATGCCATGATCTTTGTTGTTTTGAATATTGAGTTTTAAGCCAACTTTTTCACCTTCCTCTTTCCCCATCATCAAGATGCTCTTTTGTTCCTCTTCACTTTCTGCCACTAGAGTGGTATTATCTGCATATCTGAGGTCATTGATATTCTGCATAGATATTGATGTAGGCAAAGTGAAGTTATAGATTGATATGAATTGATTATATATGTTTATATGGAAAACATCCTTATGCATACATTTATTTATATGTGTAAATATATATATATGTATAGTATATATATAAAAATACACAAACACAGTTATATATGCAGGTATATACTGAGATACTGAGGAAAGTCAGTACTATGATGTAAGTGATGTTGAAAATGCAGTGGGACCACGTGGCAAGAGTCAGGAGATCCAACTGAGTGTGGGTCAGTCCTAAAACGGACTACCAGCTTCAGCAAAGACCGGTTACTTCAGATGAGCAAAAAAAATTGCGATTTGAGGCCTTCAAGTATGGTGTGCCACGTGCAAGCCCCACACAAAAATGGAGAAGAAAACTCTTTCATACAGGGACGAAGGAAATTGGGAGGACTAGAGTAAAGAAAGAGAGCATGCTTTTCATTGGCTGAGTCCTAACAGCCTCTCATTGACTGAGCTCTTGCCAGGCAAGTAGAGGGAGTCTTTCTTCTTCCTGTTATGCTCTGCTATTATCATAAGGCATAGGAACACCTTCTTCTGGCCTCTCAACTCTCTTTTAATTGAAGTTTCTTCTTATTAATTTTTTTACATTCTCTCTTTTTAATTAAGATCTTTCCCAGAAAATGCTGCTATTTAAAATCAGGTTTTCTGGATTCAGTGGCTTTTTGTGACTGATTGCCTGGGAGAAACTTTCTGGGTGGAGTGCCTCAACATCAGAAGGAATTTGAACAAGTGGGAAAACTATTGAAGTCATCTCTGAGTAACAAGGAAAGGAAGAAGGAGAACTCTCAGACACTTTTAAAGTGACTATGTTACCAAGATCATTGAACATAAGCATTGAAGACTATCTGAAATATTATGCCATCATCAAAGGCTTTCAGAAGGGATTTTTTTTTTTATAGTAGATGATCTCTTTAGAAAACTAAGATCATGCCATCTGGTCCCATCACTTCATGGGAAATAGATGGGGAAACAGTGAAAACAGTGTCAGACTTTACTTTTTGGGGCTCCAAAATCACTGCAGAGGCTGATTGCAGCCATGAAATTAAAAGATGCTTACTCCTTGAAAGGAAAGTTATGATCAACTTAGATAGCATATTAAAAAGCAGAGACATTACTTTGCCAACCAAGGTCTGTCTAGTCAAGGCTATGGTTTTTCCAGTGGTCATGTATGGATGTGAGAGTTGGACTGTGAAGAAAGCTGATCGCCGAAGAATTGATGCTTTTGAACTGTGGTGTTGGAGAAGGTTCTTGAGAGTCCCTTGGACTGCGAGGAGATCCAACCAGTCCATTCTAAAGGAGATCAGTTGAATTCACAGTGATTAAAAGTGGAGATTTTAAAGTTTGTTGTACAACTGAGTTGTTATTTGATCCAAACTAGAGCTTTCTCTTTTTATTAGATCAATAATTGTTGAGTTTTCTCTCTTTTTTTGAGGCCAGGTATTGTGCTCTGTTAGCAAGTTTTTCTAATTTATCCCTTTGGACTATGACAGAGGTTTGGCTGCTGTTGGTTCATTTAAGGACAACATTTCTTACAGAAATGTCAGTAAGGTGATTTCCTTTAGCTTCCAAAAAGCCAAGTTTAGAATGTCCTGAAATCTTAATAATAGCTAAAGTGGCAGGTATAAGTATTGCATCCAATAATTCCTGAACATAGGGTTCATTTAAAATTTTATTTCTACTACAAGTAAGGAAGCCATGTTGCTTCCACAACATTTCAAAATCATGACCTACTCTGAAAGGATAAATATTATCAGTATAAATACTGGAAGTTTTCTCCATTTGCTAAAGTGAAACCTGAGTAAGAGCACATAATTCAGCATGTTGGACCAAAATAGCAATAGGTTAAGGTGCTGCCTCAACAATATCAAAAGGAGTTGTGACACCTTACCCAGCACTATATTTGTTATTGTTATCTTTTAAATAAGAACTGTTAGTGAACCATGAAAAGTCAATGTTGCCTTAAGAAATTTCCTGTGGATCATTTCAAGGAGTCACAAGGGATCCATCAGTGGTAAGCACTAGTGAGGGACTTCATCAGTGACAAAGGGGAGAAGGGAAGCAGAGTTAAGGTAACAACAACACACCAAGAAAAGCTTTGGAAGCGGCAGTTAACAAAAAAACTTCATAGGAAGTGAGTTAGCTAAGAAATGTTGAGTCTAATGAAAATCTGGGAGGGCTTCTAGTGCATGAGATACAAAAATGGTTAAAGAGGGTCCCCAAATGATTTTCTTTCTCAGTGGATGTAACCTAAAAGACAGCAGCTGTAATGGCTATAAAGTAAGGGGGTATCCCCAAACCACATGGTACAGTTGCTGGTTATAATACCTTATTGGTCAATGGTGGTCCATGTATTTTGGATGAGTAACCCAACGGTATTCTCTTTCTTCATATAAGGAAGAAAAGAAAAGGAAAACTGTATGAAAAGGAAAAATGTAATCTGCTCATTGGGATTCTCAGGGGCACATGGGTTCTTCAAATGTGCTTTTACAGTCTTAAAGGCTATGCTGTCTAGTTCTTCCCATTAAATTGTGTTGGTGTATTTTGTTGTTTCTGTTAGTGAGTAACGCATACAGAGCTTTGATCATAGGGAGAAATTTGGAATCTGATTTCTGCAATAACCAACTATCCCTAGAATATCTCACAGTTAGTGCTTAATTTTGGTTTTAGGAAATTTAAGTCACTTGGACCTTTCTGGTCCAAGATGAAGCCCTTGTTCTATATCAGATGCCATAAATACTGAAACTGGGTTTAGGAAAATTGCAATTTTTAAAATGACTTTATGTCTTTTTAAGCTAAAAACCTCAGCAGCATGTAGATGCTGTGTTCCTGTGAGGAGGTTTGAGAAAAAGATCAAGGAAGCAAATCATCCACATGTTGCAATAAAGGAGAACTTCAAGTAAGCATTATTATTCCATCCAATTTAGATTCCAGAATTTGTGAGAAGCAAGGACACTCAGTAAAATCCTGAGATATTACTATCCAGGTGAACTGATTTTTTTTGCACACATGAAGACAAAAAGGTATTGGATAGCTTTATCAATTGAAATACAAAGGACGGTGAAGCATAAATTGCAGAAAATAATTTGTTTTAGGTAGGAATAGATGTTGGTAATTTTTAAGGGTTAGGAACAACATTTTATTAAGAGATGACAATGTTGTCTATTTCTTTGAAGTCCTAACAAACCTGTACCCTCAGCCCATAGATTTTCTCACCATTAAAAAGGGAGTATTAAAGGGCCTAGTACAGGGGCTAATGAGTCCTTGACCTTTATAAACTTTTGTGATGGGCTTTATGCTTTCAAAGGGTTTTTTGAAGGGAAGTAGTTTTGATGTTCACTTTTGCCATCTCCTGTTTGACCACTTCTAATTTGCCTTAATTCATGGACCTAACATTCCAGGGTCCTAGTCTTCATTCTAATACCAAAGAAATGCAATGCCAAAGAATGCTCAAACTACTGCACAATTGCACTCATCTCACACGCTAGTAGTCATGCTCAAAATTCTCCAAACCAGGCTTCAGCAATATGTGAACCATGAACTTCCAGATGTTCAAGCAGGTTTTAGAAAAGGCAGAGGAATCAGAAATCAAATTGCCAACATCCGCTGGATCATGGAGAAGGCAAGAGAGTTCCAGAAAAACATCTATTTCTGCTTCGTTGACTATGCGAAAGCTTTTGACTGTGTGGATCACAACAAACTGTGGAAAATTCTGAAAGAGATGGGAACACCAGACCACCTGACCTGCCTCTTGAGAAACCTGTATGCAGGTCAGGAAGCAACAGTTACAACTGGACATGGAACAAAAGACTGGTTCCAATAGGAAAAGGGGTATGTCAAGGTTGTATATTGTCACCCTGCTTATGTAACTTATAAGTACACCATGAGGAATGCTGGGCTGGAAGAAGCACAAGCTGGAATCAAGATTGCCGGGAGAAATATCAATAACCTCAGATATGCAGATGACACCACAATTATGGCAGAAAGTGAAGAGGAACTCAAAAGCGTCTTGATGAAAGTGAAAGAGGAGAGTGAAAAGTTTGGCTTGAAGCTCAACATTCAGAAAACGAAGATCATGGCATCTGGTCCCATCACTTCATGGGAAATAGATGGGGAAACAGTGGAAACAGTGTCAGAGTTTATTTTTTTGGGCTCCAAAATCACTGCAGATGCTGATTGCAGCCAGGAAATTAAAAGACACTTACTCCTTGGAAGGAAAACCATGACCAACCTAGATAGCATATTAAAAAGCAGAGACTTTAATTTGCCAAGCAAGGTCCGTCTAGTCAAGGCTATGGTTTTTCCAGTGGTCACGTATAGATGTGAGAGTTGGACTGTGAAGAAAGCTGATCGCCGAAGAATTGATGCTTTTGAACTGTGGTGCTGGAGAAGACTCTTGAGAGTCCCTTGGACTGCAAGGAGACCCAACCAGTCCATTCTAAAGTAGATCAGTCCTGTCTGTTCATTGGAAGGACTGATGCTAAAGCTGAAGCTCCAATACTTTGGCCACCTCACGCGATGAGTTGACTCACTGGAAAAGACTCTGATGCTGGGAGGGATTGGGGGCAGGGGAGAAGGAGATGATAGAGAATGAGATGGCTGGATGTCATCACAAACTCGATGGATATGAGTTTGAGTGATCTGCGGGAGTAGGTGATGGACAGGGAGGCTTGGTGTGCTATGATTCATGGGGTGGCAAAGAGTCGGATACGACTGAGCAACTGAACTGAACCGAAGTGAAACATCTTGCTGGGGCTTCTCCTTTGCCGTTGGACATAGGATACTTTTATTTCGTGGGATACAACAGTCTCCTGTCAACAGTTGTTCAGCAGTGAGTTGTAATTTTGGCGTTCTCTCAGGAGAGGATGAGCTCACATCCTTCTACTCCACTTGACATCCTCACCAGAAAGCTGTGGTTTTATGATCCAAGGGGACTTTGATGCCTGAAGTGGCCTCCAGAGGGCACAGATTGGGCTTATGCAAATCTTCATGGGTGGGCTGCTGTGAGTTTTGCCTACATCAGTTGAAGATTTTGTTCATAAGGAAGTTTGCAGTTGACTCAATGGGGGCAAATGATCAGTGTTTCCAGAATTAGCTTTTATAATGTCAGATATGGAACAGATAAAATATAACAAAGGGATATTTAATTCACCTGGTTGGTTAATTTGATGACTACTGCCAATTTCTAGATTTATTTCCCCCTTTTGGAAGGGAGAAATTCTGACATGATATTCCTCTAGGAAGTCTTAGCCAAATAAATGAACAGGGGTGGGAGAACTAGACAAAAGAGTCTGTATATATCAAAGGCTCTGAACAAAAATGAATGGATTTAAAGGCAGAATCCTTTTGAGATTTCATTAGTGATCTTCAGTATTGGAACTGTTTTAGTACTCTGAGACAGAGGCACTAAGACTGTGGCTCTGGTTTCAGTTAGGACTGATAGAGATGCATCCCCAATCTGGAGAGATGTTTCTCTGGGCTGATTAAGAGGGAGGATTGGGAAGAGGTTTGTACTTCCTCAGAGCTTCAACACTAAGAATTGGGAAAAACTGGAAGAGTTCATTAAAAGGCTGAAGGCATCTGAAGTGCTTACATTTCTAACAACCTCTTTCCTAATGTCCTGACTTTTTGCAGTAGCTGCAGAAATTTACAGGATTTACTTTAGTTTAGGAGTCTTCACTTGCTGGAGTGAAGATTAAGAATTTTGTCTTCCTTTTAGGAGACTCATCTAGAGTGAGAAAGAGCTAGTGTACCAGAATAACTAAATCTGAAGTTGGCATTTTCCCATTCTATCCTGATCTTTTTTACTAGAAGGGAAATTTCTCTATTCAACCCATTGAGAAACATGGATTTCAAAGATAGCCTGGTGGAATAAACATCTGAAAGAAGAACATAATTAAAAAATCTGGAGACAACTGTAATATTCATGAATAGATTCATCATATTTTTGTGTACTACACTGAATTTTGATCCAACAAACTGGCTTTGGAAAAGTTCTAGGAATTGCTCAGTGAAATTGCCTAGTGATTGCCTGAGTGATAATATAATAAATTTAGTAGACTGATCTCCCAATTTTAATTATAGAGACCTTTCTGGATTTTCCAACATTGACTGGTTTTTATCCAATGCTGAGCCTTGCCTACACCAACAAACATACAAAAGCGATGTAAGTCAGGGAAACAAAGTTGATAAGTCTGAAGACTATATTACTTTGCAAATCTGGGGGATCTTTGGTTACTTTCGGAAAAATTTTGACCATGGCTTTCAGTTCAGCCTTAGCCCAGGGAAGACAAAAATAATAAAGCTTTAGCATCTAGACACTCAGAAGGCTTAATTTTAAAGTGACAAGTTTTAACAAGTTCAAAAGAAAAGGGATTGTAGAAAGTTTCAGAGAAAAACAGTAGTTTGGCAAAAGATTGATTTTGGGGGAACTGAGGGCATAGAGAAGGTGCAGGTGGCATCAGAGGAAAGAAGGAAGAGAGTACCAGAGGCAGGGCCAGGGCACAAGGACCTGGGGATAAGATGGCACTGGAGGTAGCACCTGAGACAAGGAAAGCAGGGAAGGAAAAGTCTGAGCTTTCAGGAGTCATTGTATCTTTCTTCGATTTTTTGCCTAAGATAATTTTAAAAACTTTTAAAATTTTAATTCTGAAGATAGACTATTTCATGCTCCTGATAATATTTGGAAGCCTCATAATACCACTCATTCAGTTCGGGGAATTTCAAAGCAGAGAAAGTGTTAGTTGCTCAGTCATGTCTTTGTGACCCCATGGGTTGGACCCCACCAGGCTCCTCTGTCTATGGGATTTCCCAGGCAAGAGCACTGGAGTGGGTTGCCATTTCCCTCTCCAGGGGATCTTCCCCACCCAGGGATTGAACCTAAATCTCCCTCAGTTCAGTTCAGTTCAGTTCAGTCTCTCTGTCGTGTCCGACTATTTGCGACCCCAAGAATCACAGCACCCCAAGCCTCCCTGTCCATCACCAACTCCCGGAGTTCACTCAAACTCACCTCCACTGAGTCGGTGATGCCATCCAGCCATCTCATTCTCTGTCGTCCCGTTCTCCTCCTGCACCCAATCCCTCCCAGCATCAGAGTCTTTTCCAGTGAGTCAGCTCTTCACATGATGTGGCCAAGGTATTGGAATTTCAGCTTCAACATCAGTTCTTCCAATGAACACCCAGGACTGATCTCCTTTAGAATGGACTGGTTGGATCTCCTTGCAGTCCAAGGGACTCTCAAGAGTCTTCTCCAACACCATAGTTCAAAAGCATCAATTCTTCAGCGATCAGCTTTCTTTACAGTCCAACTCTCACATCCATACATGACCACTGGAAAAACCATAGCCTTGACTAGACGGACCTTGGTTGGCAAAGTAATGCCTCTGCTTTTTAATATGCTATCTAGATTGGTCATAACTTTCCTTCTAAGGAGTAAGCATCTTTTAATTTCATGGCTGCCATCAGCATCCTCAATGCTTTTGGAGCCCCCCAAAATAAAGTCTGACACTGTTTCCACTGTTTCCCCATCTATTTCCCATGAAGTGATGGGACCAGACGCCATGATCTTAGTTTTCTGAATGTTGAACTTCAAGTCAACTTTTTCGCTCTCCTCTTTCACTTTCATCAAGAGGCTTTTTAGTCCCTCTTCATTTTCTGCCATAAATATGGTGTCATCTGCATATCTGAGGTTATTGATATTTCTCCCAGCAATCTTGATTCCAGCTTGTGTTTCTTCCAGCCCAGCGTTCCTCATGATGTACTCTGCATATAAGTTAAATAAGCAGGGTGACAGTATACAACCTGGACGTACTCCTTTTCCTGTTTGGAACCAGTCTGTCATTCCATGTCCAGTTCTAACTGTTGCTTCCTGACCTGAATATAGGTTTCTCAAGAGGCAGGTCAGGTGGTCTGGTATTCCCATCTCTTTCAGAATTTTCCACAGTTTATTGTGATCCACTTTAGGGTACTTGGTGCTTAAAAAAGTGAACCAGAATGTTTGAAGGTTGAGATCTCGATGCACCACATTGTCCAAGGAAACAACATTTTTCCAAATTTGAAACATTCATTAAAAAATATATATTTCTTTACTTTTTGTTTGTTTCCATGTGTTACATGTAGTGAAAGTACAAATATCAGAGATGATTTTAGTTCAAATGCATTTTAAAACTTATGGAAAATATGCTCTTTTTAAACATTAAAGTATTTTCTGGGAGAAACTTCTAGTTATAAAGGAATGCCTTGAAGTAGACTAAGCTAAGAGCTACTGGAAAGTTTAGATAATATTAGTTAAAATGCAAACATTGTTTGAAGGTATCATATAACAAATAAAACAGCCAAGACTGAAGAAATCTGGGTTTTAATTTTCCCATTTATATAATGGACTAAAGTATAATGGTTGATACTTTATAGAAGATGATGTTAATGATGGTGATTATTGCTGATATTTATACAATGGATACTATATGCTAAGTATTGCAAGGAAGGTATTTGCTTGCTTTTGTTCAATAGTGTTGTGTTATTTCTACTTATATTATCTCTATTTCACAAATGGGAAAACATCTAATAAATGCTACAAGATAGATTTGAATATAACTTCCTCTGACTCCAGGTATTTAGTATTTAACTGGTCTGCTATGAAGCCTATCTACATATCAGAAATAAAATAGATCAAGGAGCCAGTGAAGGGTCTGGATCACTGAAAAGCCTGTTCCATACTGTGTGCCTTGCTGCTGTTCTTTCTGCTTATCCCTTGGTCTGTAATGCTCTTTACCCATTGGTTTTCAAGATTTGTTTACTCATTTCATTTAAGTTTCTATATTAATGTTACAACAGAGAAGAACAAACCTGACTCCCTTATTGAACTATTCCATTTGTTAGCTGTGTTCTGTTGACTGTTTTACTAATGCTGTCTCTTCATCTTTGTGAAAGAATGTTGCCTATTGCCTGAAATATACATGATACCTTATTTTCAGGGCTCTGACCTTCAAGAATTCATTCATGTAGAGAGAAAATATTTTAGAA
Source organism: Moschus berezovskii (assembly GCF_049115385.1). Lineage (NCBI taxonomy): Eukaryota > Metazoa > Chordata > Mammalia > Artiodactyla > Moschidae > Moschus > Moschus berezovskii. Next base: position 43,378,776 of record NC_142472.1, read on the forward strand.
AAGAGAATAACACCTGTCTCATTAGAGGTTCGGAGAAAGAAGGCAATGGCAAGCCACTCCACTGCTCTTGCCTAGAAAATCGCAAGGACAGAGGAGCCTGGTAGGCTGCAGTCTATGGGGTCGCTAAGAGTCGCACAGGACTGAGCAAATTCACTTTCACTTTTCACGTTCACGCGTTGAAGGAAATGGCAAACCACTCCAGTGTTCTTGTCTGGAGACTCCCAGGGACGGCAGAGCCTGGTGGGCTGTCGTCTATGGGGTCGCACAGAGTCGGACACGACTGAAGCGACTTAGCAGCAGCAGTAGCATTAGAGGTTTATAGGAATAATGTGACCAGACCTAGGTGGACAGCTGAAAGAACAAAGAATTATCACACCTCTTCTGGGGTCTGGCTGGCACTGAAAAATTTGAAACAGTTCTCCCTTTTTAGTATTAATAAAGCTTGCATTTTAACTTTAGTAAGACTTTCTTTGTGACTTTCCACCATTTTCTTGTTCTTCTGGGCTTTCAGAATAAAGTTACTACTCCTTGTTTGGTCATCTCATCTCTTAATTTATCATCCTGTCTTGTGGCCAGCAGAATGAAGGCTTGGACTTGGTAATAATATCACCTCTTCAGAGTTCTTTCCTGATTTCACTAACTAAAATGGCATCTTTATTATTTCTACCCTCTTACTTCTCTGCTTACATTATATTGACCATTATTTATTATTATTGTATGACACCATAAAAATAATTGTTAAATATATGATATGTCTCACTACACACTGTAAGCTCTATGAATTATAGATATTTCCATATCTAGAAGTGTTCCTATTCCTGATTTAGAGAACATATGTACAATATTTATGTTACTAAAATAATAGTACATACTATCAAAAATCTAGAAATGGTAAAATTAAAAGCACTATATCAGTAAAATGATATTTAGTAAGAGTTTATTTTACATATAAGAGTAATTCATGAACTGAGAACTTTCAAATTAAAACCAGCATGAAGCTGTGGGGTGTGACATTACAGGATGGCTTATGAAGTGAAAATGAGGAAATTGTTTAAGTTTCAGAGTGATTGGCCCAGATAGCAAGGAATTGGTTAAAAATGATTATCTTATATCATTTTTAGGAATATGACTTGTTTCTTTTATAATTATTAGAGTCATTTATAGGAAATAAATTGTTTCACTTATGATCATGGAATAAGTTAGATTTAGTTTTGTTTATGTGGTTTAAATAGATTTGTTTGCTCAGAATTTTGTAATTCACTCTGAGTCCAAAGTCTTAAGAACTAGGGGAGCCAGTGTCTGAAGGTTGCAGAAGATACATATCCCAGGTCAAACAGAGAGATCAAATTATCCCTTCCTCTGCCTTTTTGTTTACTCAGGCCTTTACTGAATGGATTGGATGATGCCCAACTGCATTCGTGAAGTAGGTTTTCTTTACTCACTCTACTGATCCAAATACTAATCTCTCTTGGAAATATCCTCACAGACACACCCAGAAATAACATTTTATTGGCTATATGATCATCCCTGAACTCAGTCAAATTGTCACATAAAATTCATCATCACAAAGGTGATATTATACAGTGTGAAAATATCATAATTCAACTTCTAAAAATAAGTAGAGAAACCATAAATGTTCAAATTGTCTCAATGCTTTAGTGTTTTGAGTTGTTTGCCTGGTTCTTTATTTGTTGGTCCCAAATACAATAATTAAATAGGCATCATTCTTGTTATGTGTTACATCATTTGCTTTATGAAAATACTCCTAATTTATAAATGAGGAAACAGGAGTTTTGAGGAACAAAATTATTATGTGTGCTTTAAAATGTTTAACCAAAATTAAGTTTGCACTCATGAGTCTAAAATCTTCAATTTTAAAAAGTACTATTAAAATAGTAATTTCACCTAATAAACAATGCATCTAAATATTTTATGACTAAAGCTGGAAGAAGCACAAGCTGGAATCAAGATTGCTGGGAGAAATATCAATAACCTCAGATATGTAGATGACACTACCCTTATGGCAGAAAGTGAAGAGGAACTCAAAAGCCTCTTGATGAAAGTGAAAGAGGAGAGTGAAAAGGTTGGCTTGAAGCTCAACATTCAGAAAATGAAGATCATGGCATCTGGTCCCATCACCTCATGGGAAATAGATGGAAAAACAGTGGAAACAGTGTCAGACTTTATTTTTTTGGGCTCCAAAATCACTGCAGATGCTGATTGCAGCCAGGAAATTAAAAGACGCTTACTCCTTGGAAGGAAAGTTATGACCAACCTTGATAGTATATTAAAAAGCAGAGACATTACTTTGCCAACCACGGTCCGTCTAGTCAAGGCAATGGTTTTTCCCGTGGTCATGTATGGATGTGAGAGTTGGACTGTGAAGAAAGCTGATCGCCGAAGGATCGATGCTTTTGAACTGTGGTGTTGGAGAAGACTCTTGAGAGTCCCTTATACTGCAAGGAGATCCAACCAGTCCATTCTAAAGGAGATCAATCCTGGGTGTTCATTGGAGGGACTGATGCTAAAGCTGAAACTGCAATACTTTGGCCACCTCATGCGACGAGTTGACTCAGTGGAAAAGACTCTGATGCTGGGAAAGGTTGGGGGCGGGAGGAGAAGGGGACGACAGAGAATGAGATGGCTGGATGCCATCACCGACTCTGTGGACATGAGTTTGAGTGTACTCCGGGAGTTGGTGATGGACAGGGAGGCCTGGCGTGCTGTGATTCATGGGGTCGCGGAGAGTCGGACACGACTGAGCGACTGAACTGAACTGAACTGAACTGAAATGTATTTTAAAAATCTTTAGTTTTCTGCCTAGTGTGTATTTTTTCATTATATACTCAGGATACATTGTGTCAATATAGCATTTTCTCTCTCCTGTGGCTACAAAATGTAGTTTGTTTTTATAGGGGACAGACAACTGGGATCAAATCACAAAGGCATTTTACCTGTCACAGACTAGAAGCATACCAGGGAGAGCAAAACTGATGGTACAGTGCATCTGTGCATTAAACATTTCATGGCTCAAAGCCACCAGACTCTTTTCTGCATGACCAACTGACTAATTGCTGTACTTGGCCTTTTCTATTCTCTTCAATTAATGCAATGCACAATTGCACATAGCAACAGAGTCACCCATACAGAACAGAATCTGGGCCAGAATTAGGCTCTAAATCCCAGAAGCACCTGTTACAAATATAAAATGTCCAGATGGTCCAGTCTTTGTGAGGAAGTGTCAAGCATTGACTTATCTGTCTCTCTTACTTTTGGTTTAAGGTCAAAAACATGATCTGTTGGAAGCAGGGAGCCAAATAAAAATCATAAAAAAAAAATATCTGGGATTACTGTAGAAACTTCTCAATTTGTTTATCTAAATTTTTATTGCCCACTGGAGCTCATTGTTATCATTTTCTAAGCATGCAAATGGGATTAGTCCATGATTACATGGCTGGCTTCAGTATAATTAGATAGATTTATTTAAACACAGCTGTAAATCATAAGAAAACACATGAAATATTTGATGATTGTAAATTCAGCAGTTTGTATATTCAAACTGTAGTCTTCAATCAACCTCATTGTTCTGACTTTGTTTAGGATTCTAGGAAATGCAAAATATTACCTCAGCTTAGCTCAGCTCTTTATTGTTTTCTTTTCAAGCATGCAGCAAAATAAGTATGATATTATATTATGATACGTTTCAAGTGAAACTTAATGATATATAGCTTTCATATTCTTCCTTTTTCTTCTCACTGACATATTTAAACTATACTTTTGTCATATGCATAATCCTTAGCAATAAGAATTAACTCAAATGAACCACCCAGATACTTTAAAAAATTTGCAAAAGATGTTTATATGATACATCAAAATTTTGCTCCTTGTTCTCAAATTTTATATCATACATTATTAACTTCTCTTGGAATTAATATTTTATGCAATTTATCTGCAAGAGGAAAAGTTATTTTCTGAAACAACCATGAGTTATTATAACCAAGAGTCCATTTGTTAAAAATTGAGTAATTCTCAAATACTGCAACCAACAGGAAGTATTATTTTTGTTTTCCTGCTTATACATAGTAAGGAATTTTGCTACCAAATGATCACACTGGCTGTCTTTCCTTTCAGACTTAGGTTGGATATAATACGTACAGTTCATTCTACAACTTTTATTCCAAGTCAAAATTACCAGTTGACAACATTTTTTTTCTTTTACCCTTTGATTTTTTTCTTTAATGAAGGATACATTTTAAAGATAAGTTCAGTTCAGTTCAGTTCAGTCGCTCAGTCATGTCCAACTCTTTGCGACCCCATGAATAACAGCACGCCAGGCCTCCCTGTCCATCATCAACTCCCGGAGTTCACTCAAACTCATGTCCATCCAGTCGGTGATGCCATCCAGCCATCTCATTCTCTGTCGTCCCCGTCTCCTCCCACCCCCAATCCTTCCTAACATCAGACTCTTTTCCAGTGAGTCAACTCATTGCATGAGGTGGCCAAAGTATTGGAGTTTCAGCTTTAGCATCAGTCCTACCAATGAACACCCAGGATTGATCTCCTTTAGAATGGACTGGTTGGATCTCCTTGCAGTCCAAGGGACTCTCAAGAGTCTTCTCCAGCACCACAGTTCAAAAGCATCAATTCTTCAGTGATGAGCTTTCTTCACAGTCCAAATCTCACATCCATACATGACCACTGGAAAAACCATAGCCTTGACTAGGCGGACCTTTGTTGGCAAAGTAATGTCTCTGCTTTTTAATATACTATCAAGGTTGGTCATAACTTTCCTTCCAAGGAGTAAGCATCTTTTAATTTCATGACTGCAATCAGCATCCGCAGTGATTTTGGAACCCCACAAAATAAAGTCTGACACTGCTTCCACTGTTTCCCCATCTATTTCCCATGAAGTGATGGGACCAGAAGCCATGATCTTCATTTTCTGAATATTGAGCTTCAAGCCAAACTTTTCACTATCCTCTTTCACTTTCATCAAGAGGCTTTTGAGTTCCTCTTCACTTTCTGCCATAATTGTGGTGTCATCTGCCTATCTGAGGTTATTGATATTTCTCCTGGCAATCTTGATTCCAGCTTGTGCTTCTTCCAGCCCAGCGTTCCTCATGATGTACTCTGCATATAAGTTAAATAAGCAGGGTGACAATATACAACCATAGTAAGGTCTAAATCTTTCTTTACTCTCTTACTAAGATTAAGCTATGACAGTTGTTGACAGATGTTCTTCATCATTTTAAGGAAATGGTGCATATTCTCATGAAGTGTATTATAATTTTAAGGGCTTCTCATGTGGTTCAGTGGTAAAGAATCCACTTGCCAATGCAAGGGACACAAGAGACTCTGGTTCAATCCCTGAGTCAGGAAGATCCCCTGGAGAAGGAAATGGCAACCCACTCCAGTAATCTTGCCTAGAAAATCCCATGGACAGAGAGACCTGGCAGCTACAGTCCATAGGGTCACAAAGAATCAAACATGACTGAACATGACCAGTTTATAATTTTAAGCAGTTGTATTAGAATAACCACAGACACTGAGTTGTTTTATTAATAAGATTTTTGTTTATAAAATCATCCTGTAAAACCTTGAAAGATTAAAAAGCTGTCACTTGAAACATATAAACTCTATATATTCTGAAAGAAAAGAAAAATAATTGTACTGAGAATATTATTTTTGAAGATAACTTTGTTGAGATATACCAATTTCTAATTAACATTTATTTACCCAAAATCTCTTGTTTGGGAATTGACTATGGGGTAGCAGTATGCTTAAATACTAATGTTTTAATTTATGCACATTCATAGTGAACTTATATTTTAATATTGTAGCAAAAATGTTAGAGCTTCTATATTGAAAGATCAGGTTACAATTCCCACTAAAGTGAAATCAAGGTTGTGCTTTCTTTTATTCTGAAGAATAATGTGTTCCTTATTTATGATCTGGATATACCTGCTAACCTTTCTCAAAAATAACAGAAATAGAAATATTCTGTTAGTAATGTTGCTTGGTACTTGTCAGGAATGAAGATAGGAAAATAGGAATTTGGCTTCACAAACTAACTCTTACTGAAAAAGGAGGGAAATAGTCAAGCACCTAGTCAATGCATTTTACTACACATGCCTACTGGAAACAACTATGAAGGCTACACAAAATATATTGAAATATGTTTGAAGAAATCAAGGAGATAGGATTTATGAAGAAATTACAAATGGAAATCTGTGAGAAGAGGAGGGATACATAGGTGAATTGTGAAATGAATCGCCAGTCCGTGTTCAATGACTGATACAGGATGCTCGGGGCTGGTATACTGGGATGAACCAGAGGGATGGGATGTGGAGGGAGGTGGGAGGGGGGTTCAAGATGGGGAACACATGTACAGCTGGGGTAGATTCATGCCAATGTATGGCTCAGCCAATACAATAATGTAAAGTAATTAGCCTCCAATTGAAATAAATAAATTAAAAATAAATAAATAAATAAAATTGTGTTTTAAAAATGTCTATTCATGAAAATATAGCTGAAAAATGAAACACTGAATGCAACTAAATGTATTGGAACATATGTTTATTTATGTACTTAGGAACAATGGAATATGGTGAATTTAAATAAATCAACATTCACAGGGAATAAAGACTAATTGTTACTCATCCTAACCTCTCAGTGGATTAAATTGACCTGGTATTACTAGTGCCCATTGCCTAGTAATCTCCTAGAATTCAGTGAAATACCTTTTGGAGAAAGGTAATATCACACAGAGTCTCAAATTATCCCTAGTATTTTCACAATATCTAGTGTAGCTGGAAAAATTTATCAAATGTATCTTGGGATAGTATTTTGTGATAAAAGCAAGAGAAATAAGACATAATAAGGAAAGATAATATAGAGAAATCAGGTGATATGTGTCACTCATTTTTTTAAGTTAATTAAGCTTGATATATCTAAGGAATTCAGTTCAGTTCAGTTCAGCTTAGTCACTCAGTCATGTCCGACTCTTTGCGACCCCATGAATCACAGCATGCCAGGCTTCCCTGTCCATCACCAACTCCTGGAGTTCACTCAAACTCATGTCCATCGAGTCGGTGATGCCATCCATCCATCTCATTCTCTGTCATCCCCTTCTCCTCCCGCACCCAATCCTTCCCAGCATCAGAGTCTTCCAGTGAGTCAACTCTTCGCATGAGGTAGCCAAAGTATTGGAGTTTCAGCTGTAGCATCAGTCCTTCAAATGAACACCCAGGATTGATCTAAGGAATTAGAAGGTAATATTAGCAATTTTGGCAGTAGACTAGTAACTGCAAAAACATACGAATAAACTTAAAAAAGAGTACCTAATATATGAATATATCAATGAATCAGATAGTATACTGAATCTAGTATTACACTGGGATATATAATCAATCCTCTCTATTCATGGATTCCAAAATTGCATATTCACCTACTTGGTAAAATTTTTTGGTAACTCCAAAGTCAACATATATGGTGCTTTCATGGTCATTCACTGACATAAGCATGTGCACAACAGTGGAGATTTTGAGTCACATATGCATATATTCCCAAATAGATAAAATAAGGCAGCACTCTGCTTTCTTGGATTAGAGTTCAAAATCTTGCTTCTTAACCTTTTAAGCATGACCTTATTAGCATGGGAGATGAATGCAATTGTCCAATGGCTAGCACATTCTTTAGTACTACCCTTCTTGGGAACTGGGATGAAGATCGATCTTTCCCAGTTCTGGGGTCACTGCTGGGTCTTCCAGATTTGCTGACATACAGAATGCAATACCTTGATGGCATCATCTTTTAGGGTTTTTGAATAGTTCTATTGGAATTCCATCACATCCACTAGCTTTATTAAGAGCAGTGCTTCCTAAGACTCACTTGACTTTGCTGTCTAGAATATCTGACTCCGGGTGGCTGACCACACCATTGTAGTCATCCGGTTCATCTTGATCTTTTTTATACAGTTCTTTCATATATTCTTTCCATCTCTTGATCTCTTCAGTGGCTATTAGGTCTCTACAGTTTGTGTCCTTTATTGTGCCTATCTTTGGGCAAAATTTTCCCTTGATACCTCCAACTTGCCCAAACGGGTCTCTAGTCTTTTCCCTTCCTTTGTTTTCATTTAAAAATTTATTTATTTTAATTGGAAGCTAATTACTTTACATTATTGTAGTGGATTTTACCATACATTGACATGAATCAGCTATGGGTGTGCATCTATTCCTCATCCTGAACCCCCCATCCCACTTCCCTCCCCACTCCATTCCATAGGGTCATCCCAGTGCACCAGCCCTGAGTACCCTGTCTCATGCATCTGTCTCATTTATTTTTATACATCATTCATTGGAGAAGACCTTCTTGTCTATCCTTGCAGTTCTTTGGAATTATGTATTTAGTTGGATATACGTTTCCATTTCTCCTTTGTTTTTGGCTTCTTGTCTTTCTTTAGCTATTTGTGAGACCTCCTCAGATAACCATGTTGCCTTCTTGCCTTTCTTTTTCTTTGGGATGATTTTGTTCACTGTCTTCTGTACAATATTATGGACCTCCCTCCATAGTTCTTTAGGCACACTGTTTACAAGTTCTAATCTCTTGAAAATATTCATTGCCTTCACTGCACATTCATAACGGATTTAAGTTGTCCCTGGTTGGTCTAATGGTTTTCCCCAATTTCTTTAGTTTAAGACTGAATTTTGCTATAAGAAGCTGATGATCTGAGTCGGTCAGCTCCCGGTCTTATTTTTGCTGACTGTATACAGCTTCTCTATCTTCAGCTACAAAGAATGCAGTCAATTTCTTTTGGTATTGGTCATTTGGTGGTGTCCATGTATAAATTCGTCTTGTATTTACTATGATTAATGCATTCTTTTGGCAAAATACAGTTAACCTTTGCCCTGGTTCATTTTGTTCTCCAAGGTCAAACTTGCCTATTATTCCAGGTAGCTCTTGACTTCCTACTTTTGAATTTCAATCCCCAATGATGAATAGAACATCTTTGTGTGTGTGTGTGTGTGTGTGTGTGTGCTAGTTCTAGGAAGTCCTCTCAGTTCATCAGTTCAGTTCAGTCGCTCAGTCGTGTCCGACTCTTTGCGACGCCATGAATCACAGCACGCCAGGCCTCCCTGTCCATCACCAACTCCCGGAGTTCACACAAACTCATGTCCATCGAGTTGATGATGCCATCCAGCCATCTCATTCTCTGTCGTCCCCGTCTGCTCCCACCCCCAATCCCTCCCAGCATCAGACTCTTTTCCAGTGAGTCAACTTGTTGCATGAGGTAGCCAAAGTATTGGAGTTTCAGCTTTAGCATCAGTCCTACCAATGGACACCCAGGACTGATCTCCTTTAGAATGGACTGGTTGGATCTCCTTGCAGTCCAAGGGACTCTCAAGAGTCTTCTCCAGCACCACAGTTCAAAAGCATCAATTCTTCGGTGATCAGCTTTCTTCACAGTCCAACTCTCACATCCATACATGACCACGGGTAAAACCATAGCCTTGACTAGACGGACCTTTGTTGGCAAAGTAATGTCTCTGCTTTTTAATATGCTATCTAGGTTGGTCATAACTTTCCTTCCAAGGAGGAAGCGTCTTTTAATTTCCTGGCTGCAATCAGCATCTGCAGTGATTTTCGAGCCCCAAAACATAAAGTCTGACACTGTTTCCACTGTGTCCTCTAGGTCTTCATAAAACTGATCAACTTTAGCTTCTTTAGCATTGGTGGTAGGGGCATATATTTGGATTACTGTGATGGTGAATGGCTTGCTTTGGTAAATGAACTGAGATAATTCTGCCATTTTTGAGGATGCAGCCAAGTACTTCATTTTGGACTCTTTTGTTGATTATATGGGCTACTCCACTTGTTCCTTGGGATTCTTGCCCACAGTAGTAGATACTGTTGCTGCTGCTGCTAAGTCACTTCAGCCGTGTCCGACTCTGTGTGACCCCATAGATGGAAGCCCACCAGGCTCCCCCTTCTCTGGGATTCTCCAGGCAAGAACGTGGGTTGCCATTTCCTTCTCCAATGTGTGAAAGTGAAAAGTGAAAGTGAAGTCTCTCAGTCGTGTCCGACCCTTAGCGTACTACACATTCTTAAAATGTTGATGTTTATTCTTGCCATCTCCTGCTTGACCGTGTTTAATTTACCTTGATTCATGGACTTAACATTCCAGATTCCTATGCAATACTGTTCTTTGCAGCACTGGATTTTTTCACCTCCAGACACATCCACAACTGAGTTCATTTCCACTTTAGCCCAGCTGCTTCATACTTTCTGGGGCTATTAGTAGTTCTCCTCCACTCTTCCTCAATAGCATATTGGACACCTTCAGACCTTGGGGACTAATCTTTTGGTGTCGTATCTTTTTGTACTTTTATACAATTCATGATGTTCTCATGACAAGTATACTGTGGTGGTTTGTCATTCCTTCCTGCAGTGGCTCACATTTTATAGAACTCTCTGTTATGACCTGTCTATCTTGAGTGGCCCTACTTGGCATGGCTCATAGCTTCACTGAGTTACACAAACCCCTTTGCCATGACAAGGCAGTGACCCATGAAGGGGATCATTAAGAGCACACTCTTAGTTGCACTATAATCTTCTTTGTAGTTACTAAATCCAGCCAATGTTAAAGGAGTAGGGGCCAAAAATCTTCAGTCATGTTGAAACCATAAAATAAAAAATGGCTAAAATAATAGATGAGAATTGTGACTCAGTTAATGCATTTGAAAATCTGAATGAATTAGCTTAATTTATAGAAAAATAATATGCAATTTTGGAAGGCAAGACATGATAAACTTTTATTGATCAATAAGCATTAAAATAATTGAATGATATTCATAGTGGGCATCTCACTGTCACTAACACTTTGTCTCCTCACTGAAAGAGATCAAAATGTAATCACCATATACCAAAACTTATGAGATACAACAAAAGTAGTGCTAATAGTTATAGTGAAAATTTCTACATTAAAAAAGAAGAAAAATTTTAAATTAAGAACCTAACATTACACCTCAAAGAACCAGAAAAAGAGCAAATTAAAACCAAATTTCACAGAGGAAAGAAAATTTTTAAGATTAGAGCAGAAATTACTTAAATTGAGAAACAACAGGAAAAAAAATCAAGAGAGCCAAGATTTGGTTCTTTAAAAAGATTAACAAAATTGGTAAATGTCACTTTAACCATATTAGACCACATTAACACAATGAAGAACAGAAACCATATGCTCAATTCATTTGATTTGGAAAATAATTTAAGAAAATTCAACACTTTTCCATTTTAAAAGTGCTAAACAAGCTAGGAATAGAAGAAAATTGCCTCAATAAGTCATATGTGGCAGGCTCATAGTTAATATCATACTCAGTAGTGAATACCTGAAAACTTTCCTTCTCAGATTAGAAATGAAAGAGAATGCTGTATCTCACAACTTTGGTCAATATAGCAATGGAAATTTCAGTTAGAGCAATTAGACATGAAAGAGAACTAAATGCATTCAAATAAAAAAGGAAGTAGAAAAATTATCTCTCTTCATAAATTATATGATCTTATATGCATAAATCTATAGCAATTCAACAAAAAAATATTAGAACAAATAAAGAAATTCAACAAAGTTATAGGAAATAAAATCAACACACAAAAATCAGTTGTTTTTCTTTATATTAGCAATGATCTATATATTAATAATTTCCCAAGAAGGAAATTCAGAAAATTTTAAATAGCCTTTAAAAATATACTTAGAAGTTAACCAAAGAGGTGAAAGACTCATGCAGTGAAAAACATAAAACTTTGCTGAAAGAAATTAATAAAAACATAAATAAATTGAAAGGCACTTTGTTTTCAAGGATTGAATAACTTAATATGGTTAAGATGTCTATACCACCCAAAGCGATCTATAGGTTCAATACAGTATCTATCAAGTTTTCAATGGCATTTTTTAACAAAAATAGAAAAAAAAAATCATCCTATAACTTATATGAAATTGCAATATCCAAAACCATCTTGCAAAAGAAAAGCATAGCTGGAGTCTTCATACTTCCTTATTTCCAAATATTTCAACAAATCCAAAGTAATAAAACAATGTGGTATTGGCATTGACTGACATAGACAAATGGAAGATAATAAGGAATCCTCGAAATAAATTTTCACATATAATGCCAAATTATCTTCAGCATGACATTTCATATGACATCAAGTGCATTTCATAGAATGTATCACCATTCTAGTGAATACAGTAATTCGGATGGTCAAATAAGTATCAGCAGTACTATATATTGCATTTATCCCTTTGAGAGTCACACTATTTATGCAAGGCTCTAAGAATTCCTACAACAAAGAAACAATTTGATCACTGAAACACCCTTTCCTCAAACACATAGTTTGAATTAAGTTTCTCTAAAACACATTTGGGGCATGCTTCACTAGAGAAGTAAAAAGAAAAGACTGTAAAGAAATAACTGATAGCTCAGTTGGTATAGAATCCACCTGCAATGCAGGAGACCCTGGTTCGATTCTTGGGTCGGGAAGATCTGCTGGAGAAAGGATAGACTACCCACTCTAGTATTCTTGGATTTCCCTTGTGGTTCTGCTGGTAGAGAATCCACCCACAATGAGGCAGACCTGGGTTCAATCCCTGGGTTTGGAGGATCATCTGGAGAAGGGAAAGGCTACCCACTCCATTATTCTTGCCTGGAGAATTCCATAAACTGCATAGTCCATGGGGTCACAGAGAGTAGGACTTTCACTGAGTGACTTTCACTTTCACTTTCAAAGCAGCTTAACTAAAACGCTAAAATGTTTAAAGTTGAAATTTAAAGAGTGAAATACAAATAAAGGAAAATTGTTTGAGTAGGAACAAAGTAAAATTAAGAGATGATTCAAATGGCTAAACAAATGTGACATAAAGAAATTGTTTTAAACTGAAATTTAAAAAAAGAAAAACTTCAGAGGACTAAACACTAACTTAGAATAGAAGTACATACACATTTCAAAGTTAAGATTCTCTACTAAATATATGTTCTTAATTTCTTCTTCTTAGGAACTCCTTCAAAGGAAAAATAAATACACCTGGCATGGCATTTCTGAAAATCAATTTGTTTAAACAAATGGAAGAACACTGTAAAATCAAATACCCAGGTTCCAGTAGCTCATTTTTCCCACACCACACTAAAGTCACTCACCGCTTCCTTTGGACATACATGTGATTATAGTACCTGTTGTAAGAGTATTGACTTAAATAAGAATACTGTTGATGGCTACATATCTGGCAGAAAGATTGCTTTTTGGTTCTCTAAATTCTGTTATAAAATTATAAAATTCATCAGTTTCTGCAGGACATGAGACCAAAGTGATGGATGATGTTTGAAGAGGTCAATCCATCTGCTAGGATATTTTTATTTGTGAGGATCTGATAGTTAATCAGAGATTATTAGAGTTCCAAACTCATTTGTGTGCTCCTTGATGAGAGTGACCATGTCACAGGCATTTTTATTTCAGCAATTCCACAGAGTATATTGTAATTAGCGGCCATTTGAATGAATATTTAATGAATTATGCATTTTGAAAAGCCTTTTTGGCATCAATAGTCACAGCCAAAACTAAAAATCCAGATGTCTGGAAAGACAGTGAAAAAATGATGGTGAATACAAAATTTAACTTTCTATTATGATGTAGATTTTAAAAAGGCTCATAAATAGTGTTCAGATGACTTCTTAAGTGTCATGTATCTTGTCATATTCATCTTTCACAATATGGCTATAATGTACTTTCTTAGTACCCCCTCCTCCCGCAGATATTATATAAGCACATCTTAACCACTACCCTTTGCTTGACATTCTGGCTGAATGAACTTGCTAGTACAAATTTCAAATGGAGAATCTGGGACAGAATAACACATAGCTCTCTGGTATTTAAAGCAATAAAAGTCAGGAGAATTTAACAGCTTAAGGCATTTTTAGAAAACATTTAAAATTATTTTAATATTTCAGGAGTTTTATTATAAAATGTATGGCAATGAAACAAAGAATATTTAGAATAATTAATGACATTAAATATTATTATAAGACCATAGTTGAAATATATTAGAAAATCATTACTTTGTTTTATCCATATATTAATATTATATATTTGCTGCTGCTGCTAATGCCATATTTTTCATATTCTGAAAAAAAGGATATGGACACTTTTGGTTTAATTATTCATTTCAGTAAATTCAGGAAAGACACAGTAAATCTTGATAATGAATATCCAATCTACATGTATTGTGGAACATAATAGCAGGACATATGTAACATTTTCAAGTGTTACTTGCAGATAAAATTGGTAACAATGGCTTGATATGGTAAGAGTGTTCTCTTTTATGTTTTTCCCCAAAATGACACTCAAACATTACTTCACAGATGTGTGTGTGTGTGTTTTTCTTCTTGTTTCATTTATCCTATTGAATTTTAAGTTCTTTTCAGTGGATATAGTCAGATGATGAAAGCAGTATATCCTGTTTCAAACTGCTGCTGCTAAGTCACTTCAGTCGTGTCCGACTCTGTGTGACCCCATAGACGGAAGCCCACCAGGCTCCCCCGTCCCTGGGATTTTCCAGGCAAGAACACTGGAGTGGGTTGCCATTTCCTTCTCCAATGTGTGAAAGTGGAAAGTGAAAAGTGAAAGTGAAGTCGCTCAGTTGCGTCCGACCCTCAGCGACCCCACGGACTGCAGTCTACCAGGCTCCTCCATCCATGGGATTCTCCAGGCAATAGTACTGGAGTGGCTTGCCATTGCCTTCTCCGGTTTCAAACTAGGGTGTGCATTTAATTGTACGGCTACATGTCAGTGCACTTAGAATAGATGGCACATGTGATTAGAAGTAAAAATACCAATTATAAACATTTATAGATTTTGTGCAAAGAAAATATCTCTGCAGTATGAAATATAAGGTTAAACATTAATGTTAAAAGCTCAAATTAATTTCTAGCTATATTTATGATTGTGAATTGCAGTCTAATTATCATGATAAATGAAGAAGTTGCTTAGTTTTAATTTTGAGTAAACTATAATATCACATATTAGACATATATGTGCCTAGTTCAGTCAAAGCATCTACTTGTTTTCAGCCCTATGTTTTTGTTTGCTTGTTTTAGTAAAAATAATAATAATAATTTAATGGTTAGGAAGGAAAATGCTCCAAAGGACCCTGAACTATATACTATTAAAGCTATATTATCGTAATATGCCTATTGAAGCTCCTATGGTTAGTATATTACTAATGAATTCCAGTTGAGCTATTTCAAATCCTGAAAGATGATGCTGTGAAAGTGCTGCACTCAATATGCCAGCAAATTTGGAAAACTCAGCAGTGGCCACAGGACTGGAAAAGGGCAGTTTTCATTCCAATCCCAAAGAAAGGCAATGCCAAAGAATGTTCAAACTAGCGCACAATTGCACTCATCTCACATGCTAGTAAAGTCATGCTCAAAATTCTCCAAGCCAGGCTTCAGCAACATGTGAACTGTGAACTTCCAGATGTTCAAGCGGGTTTTAGAAAAGGCAGAGGCACCAGAGATCAAAATACCAACATCCGCTGGATCATGGAGAAAGCAAGAGAGTTCCAGAAAAACATCTATTTCTGCTTCATTGACTATGCCAAAGCCTTTGACTGTGTGGATCACAATAAACTGTGGAAAATTCTGAAAGAGATGGGAATACCAGACCACCTGACTTACCTCTTGAGAAACCTGTATGCAGGTCAGGAAGCTACAGTTAGAACGTCAAGGCTGTATATTGTCACCCTGCTTATTTAACTTATATGCAGAGTACATCATGAGGAACGTTGGGCTGGAAAGAGCACAAGCTGGAATCAAGATTGCTGGGAGAAATATCAATAACCTCAGATATGCAGATGACACCACAATTATGGCAGAAAGTGAAGAGGAACTCAAAAGCCTCTTGAGGAAAGTGAAAGAGGAGAGGGAAAAGGTTGGCTTGAAGCTCAACATTCAGAAAACAAAGATCATGGCATCTGGTCCCATCACTTCATGGGAAACAGATGGGGAAACAGTTGAAACAGTGTCAGACTTTGTTTGTTGGGGCTCCAAAATCACTGCACATGCTGATTGCAGTCATGAAATTAAAAGACGCTTACTTCTCGGAAGGAAAGTTATGACCAACGTAAATAGTACATTAAAAAACAGAGACATTACTTTGCCAACAAAGGTCCGCCTAGTCAAGGCTATGGTTTTTCTAGTGGTCACGTATGGATGTGAGAGTTGGACTGTGAAGAAAACTGATCACTGAAGAATTGATGCTTTTGAACTGTGGTGCTGGAGAAGACTCTTGAGAGTCCCTTGGACTGCAAGGAGATCCAACCAGTCCATTCTAAAGGAGGTCGATCTTGGATGTTCATTGGAAGGACTGATGATAACGCGAACACTCCAATACTTTGGCCACCTCATGAGACGAGTTGACTCACTGGAAAAGACTCTGATGCTGGGAAGGATTGGGGACAGGAGGAGAAGGGGATGACAGAGAATGAGATGGCTGGATGGCATCACCAACTCTGTGGACATGAGTTTGGGTGAACTCCGGGAGTTGGTGATGGACAGGGAAGCCTGGTGTGCTGTGATTCATTGGGTCACAAAGAGTCGATCACGACTGAGTGACTGAACTGAACTGAACTTAACTCATTATATGTAAAAGTGAAAGAGAAATTGAACGTCGCTCATTGTGTTGCCTCTCTGCAACACCATGGACTGTAGTCCATGCAATTCTCTAGGCTAGAATACTGGAGTGGGTAGCCTTTCCCTTCTCCAGGGGATCTTCCAAACCCAGGGATCAAACCCAGGTCTCCTGCATTGTGGGTGGATTCTTTACCAGCTAAGCTACAAGGGAAGCAACAAAATAATGCTAATATTTTAAAGATAACTTGAAAATATATGGTGATCAGAAACAGCTATTCACATAGAAAACTTGGAATATTGCCAAGCAAAAATTGCATTATTTATCATCTTTCCATAGAGATGATACTTTGGTGTTCAGTTCAGTTCAGTTCAGTCACTCAGTTGTGTCCAACTCTTTGCTACCCCATGAACCACAGAATGCCAGGCCTCCCTGTCCATCACCAACTCCCAGAGTTTACCCAAACTTATGTCCATTGAATCGGTGATGCTATCTAACCATCTCATCCTCTGTCGTCCCCTTCTAATCCTGCCTTCAAACTTTCCCAACATCAGGGTCTTTTCAAATGAATCAGCTCTTCACGTCAGGTGGCCAAAATATTGTTTTTATAGTAATTCATATATAGACATTAACTTCATAGATTTTTTAAAAATTGTGAAGTAGATTAAAAAAGAGACATAACAATTGTGATTTTCAAACAAAATACATGCAAAAAAAATCAAGTGCTTAATTAGAATGGTGAGTGGAACTTGCATTTAAATAGAATTATCAGGAGAAACTTTTCTAAAAGATGATGTTCAAGCTCGTAAACACAATGAAAAAAAAACAGCCAAACAAATAGAAGGAAAAGAGGTAGAGTATTTCAAGTTGCAAATGCAAATGTTCCTGCTATCTTAAAGATCCCGATAGATTTGAAAAAGAAAGTGTGTCAAATAGCAAGTAGAAATAAGGTCAGAAAGGCAGACAACAGAGGTAATGCCATGCATTCTAGGATGGGGTATAAAGGTAGGATTTTATTTTGGGTAAAACAGAAAACTAGAGAACATTTGTTAATGGCTCATAAATTTAGGCTCAGATTGACTATGGTAGGACTACAGCCTAAATGCATCTTACCTATTTAGAAGAAAGGATTGGTTAGGTGTGCTAATGGATTAGAAGCTGGTCAGTAAATAAGAGGGGGTGTGGTCATGGCTTTCCTAAACTTATTGGTTGAGCAAGGGGAAGGATGGTAGTCTTATTTAAAGAGATGTGAAAAACTGAATTGGAGATGGGAAAATATTGTGAGAAATAAAAAGTTTTAATTTAATCATATCGTTTGAAATATGGTAAGGTGGATATGTGTCAGAGGAGAGGTGTGATCTGAAAATACAAATTTGTAAATTACAACATAAATAGAGTACTCAAAAAGCAAAATTGAGAGCCTACCTAGGTGAAGAGTATTGAGAATAAAAATGAGCCAAGTTATGATAACAGGAGATAATTCAACATTTAGAGGAGGACAATATCTAGGCAACATTGCTGGGGAAAAAATAATCTCCTAATTATGATGTTAGAAAGAAAAGAAGCAAAGGAAAGAAAACTGAGCAGTAAGCTATAGCTTACTTAAATATATAATTTAGGGATTTTCCTTCTGGTCCAGAGGTTAAGATTCTGTGCTTCCACTGCAGGGGGTGTGAGTTTGGGATGCCAGGTGTTGTACTCAATAATAATAATAATAAGTATATACTTTACATTTATTTTTTATGTTTTTAAATATTTGAATTAACTTTGTATAGAGAAGCTTAGAAAATTCATATATAATTACTGACATGTTCAACTCAGTTCTGTGATTTTGTTTGATTTATTTCATATTTCCCTTACTTATATTTTAGTATATTTAAACTGTTTCTCAGAAATGAGTTATTATTAAAATTAATCTCATTTTGCCTGAATACAAGTGAATATTTATGACTCATGTATTTTAACCATTTCTTGAATGCTGAGTATAGATCTCAAGACTTGAATAAAGAAGATGTAAATGCATACTTTTTGAATCAACAAATTTTTTCGTTGTCAATATGTTCAAATAGCCCCACTCTTAAATGATTTCCCCCATATCAAGGATTTATGTCTTTCTAAAAAGGATGGAAATGAAAGTGTTAGTCACTCAGTCATGTCCAACTCTTTGGGACCCCATGGACTATAGCCGGCCAGGCTCCTGTGTCCATGGAATTGTCAAGACAAGAATACTCGAGTAGGTAGCCATTCACTTTTCCAGGGGATCTTCCTGACCCAGAGATCAAACCCATATTCCATGCAGATTTTTTACCATCTGAGTCACTAGATAAACCCTAGTGTAAGTGTTTAGGTACTCAGTTGTGTCCGACTCTTTGGGAATCCCTTGGTAAAACTGCATAAGTTATAACTTTTTAAAAATTCCATATATTATTTTACCCTTTTATTATTGTGATAAAATTTCCATAAAAATAATGGACTCTTTGCTTTAAAATTATTTGAAAACATTCCAAATTTTTTTAAAACCTGGAATATTGATATTTCTATTCTGTCTGATATTTAATGCAGGAAGAGTTGAGTGCTAATATTTATGAGGATATTGATAGCATATACAGAGGCACACTCTGGCTATCTGTATTTGTTATTGTTTAGTTGCTAAATTGGAGAAGGCAATGGCACCCCACTCCAGTACTCTTGCCTGGGAAATTCCATGGATGAAGGAGCCTGGTAGGCTGCAGTCCATGGGGTCGCTAAGAGTAGGACACGACTAAGCGACTTCACTTTCACTTTTCACTTTCATGCATTGGAGAAGGAAATGGAAACCCACTCCAGTGTTCTTGCCTGGAGAATCCCAGGGACGGGGGAGCCTGGTGGGCTGCTGACTATGGGGTCACACAGAGTTGGACATACCTGATGCAACTTAGCAGCAGCAGCAGTTGCTAAATGGTGTCCAACTCTTTGGGATCTCATGGACTGTTTCCCACCAGGCTCCTCTGTCATGGGATTTCCTAGGCAAGAATACTGGAGAGAATTGTCATTTTTTCTCCAGGGGATCTTCCCCACCTGGGGATCAAACCCACATCTCCTGCACTGACAGATGGATTCTTTTCTGCTGATGGCTCACTGTAATTGTGGATGAACCACTCAACACGTTTTCAGTGGGAACATGAGCCAAGTTTTGTAACTGAGGACTCCAGAGAGGCATTGATTGAAAGTTTTCAGGATTAAACTACACCGAGGGAAGAGGGGGGAACTATGTTGATTTGGAGGGAACTGTTTTCAAAGTGTCTCCTATTTTGGAGGCTGATCCAGAGATGAGTGAAGGCCATCTGGGTGTTGAAAAGATCAACATGAATCTAGAAAGGATGAAAACAACCCCCTCAAAATAGTCTAGCCACAGAAAGAGTGTTGGTAGAATTGGTTAAATTGCTTAAAAACAGGCTTGTATCAGAAACTTAGGATAAAATGACAATGGAAGAAATTTCTCTGTGCTTTCAATGACAAATTAAATGATTAAATAAAATATGTTTTTATGAAAGTTTGGTTTCACATGAAACAATGTTTGCTGTTATCAGTTCTGTTAATAAAAGCTTTTCTTATATTTTCTTATTGAGAGTGCATACAAATCTGGAAAACAAACTGCTAAATATGTTCAGGATGATGTTTGTTGTTAAAATTGTGATACTTTGGAAAACAAAATTGGGTTTTTCCACTAAATGTGCTTGAGCAGGGCTTCCCATGTGGCTAAATGGTAAAGAATCTACCTGCCAATGCAGGAAACATAAGAGACATGGAGTCAATCACTGAATTGTGAAGATCCCCTGGATGATGGCATGGCAAATTACTCCAGTATTCTTGTCTGGAGAATTTTCATGGAAAGAGGATCCTGGCAGTTTACAGTTCATAGGATCACAAAGAGTTGGACACAACTGAAGCAACTAAGCATGCATGCACATGTGTTAGGACAACTAGCATAAACTAGACTGAGAAAACAAGGACATCTAACCATTTTAATTATGCAACAAACTTCTCAGGTGTTATGAGTGGAGAGTAGGCTTTTAGATATTCTTCAATACAATAACCTGAATATTTCTTGTAAGGTAGGGGTGTGTGTGTGTGTGTGTGTGCGCGCGCGTGTGCGTGCACACCCGCGTGTGTATATTTAAAGAGTCTTTTGTTTTTGGAAATGGAAAGATTTGATTGAAACTTTAGGAATTGATCAAGAAATGTCATTCTGAATATTAAGAAAAACATCAATAGCTTCATGGAATAGCTCAGATCAGTTCAATTCAGTCGCTCAGTCGTCTCCGACTCTTTGCGACCCCATGAATCACAGCACGCCAGGCCTCCCTGTCCATAACCAACTCCCGGAGTTCACTCAAACTCATGTCCATCGAGTTGGTGATGCCATCCAGCCATCTCATTCTCTGTCGTCCCTGTCTCCTCCCGCCCCCAATCCCTCCAAGCATCAGAGTCTTTTCCAGTGTGTCAACTCTTCGCATGAGGTGACCAAAGTATTGGAGTTTCAGCTTTAGCATCAGTTCTTCCAATCAACACCTAGGGTTGATCTCCTCTAGAATGGACTGGTTGGATCTCCTTAAAGTCCAGGAATAACTCAACTGTGAAAATTAATATTGTAAATTTTGTGTAAGTAGACACTTTTCTCTAAGTGAATAATATTAAAATTTTGAAAATTATCAAATAGAAAACATTATTTTAATTTGTTTCTTAAAATCCATATGAATTTATCTCAATTTTTAAATTAAGCCACTAAATTCCACATCACATATATGAAACTCAAATAGTTACTTCAAAATCATGGTTTTTTTTTTCCTTTAACCTGCAGACAGCACAGAGATTTGTTTTGGAAGTAAATTAAAACTACAAATGACTATTAATATCTGCACTATTTATAGGCACCAGTTATTTTGTCATTAGTGTAATGTTAAAGATAATTAGTCACACCAACCTGGAGGGAAAGTCAGGACACAAGATAATTATACGTCTCCTTTATAACTCAGCTCCAGGGACCACTTTGCTCAAAATGTAATTTTGATTCAAATCATCTCTTTTAACACAATTTTTCTTTAATTATTTAAAAATATTATTAGAGTATAGTTGATTTACAATACTGTTTAGTTTCAGGTGCACAGCAAAGGGATTCAGTCATCCATATATATATATTATTTTTCAAATTCCTTACCTTTAGTGTTTAAAGAACTGCCGTTTCCCTCTGTTCCATGTGACTGAGAATTCTACTCTGTAGTGCTCCCTGTGTCTACATTCAAACTTGGTCCCTGAGATCATCTTTAGAGACCTCTAGCACCAGTAAAATCCTTCATATTGAGCATTGATATTTAGCCTGTAAAAGTGGAAAATTTCCCTCCAATAGACATCATGACCATTTTTCACAAAACATAGTAATCTTTTCCAACTTTGTTTCATCAAAGCAAAAATTGCACTGGACCATTTTACACAGGAAAGGAAGACTTAATTTTAGCTACTGCAATAGGAGAGAGAGAGACTACAACTCAGCCTGAACTCAACACGGGTGAAACAAAAGGTAACAGAGATTTTAGGTACTGAAGTGAGCTAGTGGAAATGACTGAAGAATGCTAGTGGGAGGATGTTCAGTGAGATGTGCTGGATGCCTTGAGTTATTCTTGAATTTTCAAAAACAAATGTTTTTTCTCTACGATTAGGTCACTTGTGCTTGTTAATTGGCACTCATCAATATTAGGCTCCTACCTTCACACAAAGACTGAGAGATGGAGATGTAATCTCTACTGATGTGTGACATTTCAAAGAGATGACTCCCACATCCTTTGGAAAAACATTAGTGGGTTTTCAGACGTCAAGAGGATTTTAAAATGATTTATACACTTATCAAAGGAATGAATTTATAATTACATGATTTTTTAAAAGTATAAATTCCTTAAGAAAAGGAAGATTGGGAGCACAGAGTGAGCAAGAAGTCAGTCAAAAGTTGTCAAGCAGTGGGAAACATTAAGGCTGCCATTTTGGTCATGTTCATGCAATCATACAGTTAATACCTATCCTTTGAAGTCCAGATCTACTTAAGGACCTTGTTTCTCTTTAGCTTTTCTCTCAATTAGAACAGTTTGGTCCTAGTTTTCTTGTCAGAACCATAGGCTAGCTGGCCTTATAATTGTCCTCATGCTATACTGATCTCTTAAGACTTTTCTAATCATCGCAGTTCTTGACACAAAATAAGACAAGCCAAAATATTATTTTCATTCTCTTCTACCAGCCCAAACTTCTCCTATCCCACCTTCCATGTCAATCCACCTGAATCTTGTACTATTTTTCAAAAATAGATTCATATTTTTCTCACTCATTAGAAAGCATTCTATGAAATAAAAATATAGAATCTAAATATATAACTTTTAAAGACATATGTTTAAGTTTGGATCAATACAGTATGATTCAGTTTACCAGGTATTTGGAAATATTTTAAGAATTAAAAATATTAATATTGTTGACTTAATTTAATGGTGAGCTTCCCTAGTGGCTAAGATGGTAAAGAATCTGCCTGCAATGCAAGAGACCTGGGTTCAATCCCTGGGTCAGGCAACCCACTCCACTATTCTTGCCTGGAGAACTCCTTGGGCAGAGGAGCCTGGCAGGCTACAGTCCATGGGGTCACAAAAATTTGGACATGACTGAGTGACTAACACTTATATACTTAATTTACTGGTAAACATTCATTACGTGGAAAAATGGTATGATATGAAATATAATTAAGTGTAATAAATATATCATTAGTTAGTAAACTAATTAATAAAACAAAGTTTTGCCTGTCATAACATATAAAATAAAGATAAATATTTGATACATTTTCAGCTGTTCAATTTAAAGTTGAAGAACGGATATACAAACCTGTAGAGCAGGACTACTAACCCAGATTAAAATGAACTCTAAATTACTTATTTAATTATGTAGATAATTATATCTATTTACTTAACAGATTATCAATATATTACAGGGGATGTTTCAGATTAATTACTATGTCATTTTAAGGACATTTCTCTGATAGTTTTTAGTACCTGCTTTATCAATATAGTTATATTTTTGAAAATAGATGATGTTGCAACATCAAGCTCTTAAATATTTACCTCTGAGTAAAATAATATAGCACAGAGAACATAACATTGGAACTCAGAAGATCATTGTATAAATTAAAATTATGCCATTACAAGCTTAGGATTTGGAAAAAGCAGATGTTGCTCTTTGTTCCAAAGAATATAAATGGCCGTTAAATATAAAGATTGAAGGCAGAAGAAGGGGATGACAGAGGATGAGATGGTTGAATGGAATCACCAATCGGATGAACATGAGTTTGAGTAAATTCTGGGAGTTAGTGATGGACAGGGGAGCCTGGCGTGCTGCAGTCCATGGGGTCGCAAATAGTCAAGACTGAGCAACTGAACTGAACTAAACTGAAAAATAAAGATGCTTTTATTCAGCAGTATCAAAGAAAGGTATGTGTCAAGAACAAAAGCCACAGGAAAACTGTTCCTAATTTATATTGAGAATAAGATCAAAATAGTAAGATTCATTGAAACAATGATGGCAGAATTTCTGCCCCACAGAGTTCGTCATACTGAGGGTTACAAACAAATATGTAGGCAATTATAATATACTGTCCTGGATTTTATCATGTGAAGACAGAATGCTACGTTATCAGGTTTACTTATGGGAATGATTAAGATAGAGTTAATATGTAAAGCTCAAAGGTAAATGAAACTAGCAGGAGTTATAGCCAGAGAGATATGTGAGAAAACCAAAGGACAGTGAGAATTTGGAACTTATAAATATTTATTTTGGACATTATGCTTAAATAGTTTAAGCATGTAAGTAATATTATTTAGTTTGCATTTATAAAAATTAACTTTTTTAAGAATAAGGGGTTCCTTGGAAAAGTCCAAAACAAGAAACAGAAAATCCAGTTATGAAGCTCTGTGATGAAGGGCAGATTAAACTGGTAGTCCATTCATTCCTTTCTAAAGTGCTCTTTGAAGGTCTACTATGTAAACTAGTATGAACTGAAGGAGATGAAGCAGGTGTTAATAGAAAACAAATTGCACAGGCCTAAGATTAATTTCAAAATTGGAAATGGTTAGATTTACAGATTGTCTTTATTCCTTTCTTTTTTGGTAGAATATAAGCAGAAAGTATGTTAATGACATTGGAAAAATTAAAGGGATGAATGGTAGTGAACCATTACTGTTTATTTTTCAAAACTTCAGCACTCAAGAAGTCCTTTCTTTTGGTTATGGATACTTACATGGAGAAATCATATCCCAAACTGAAACAGTGAAACCAGAAAATCACTTATCTGAACCCTCTTTGCTAAAACATTCCCTGGTTTGCTATTAATGACTAAGCAGTCAAAGACTACCAAAACCAAACTGTAGTTCCACAAAATCAGATTTACTGACCCATAACAAGGGAAGTGATCCAGAAGACTGAGAACCTCTGTTAAATAATGAGAAGAAAGCAACTTCTTATAAGTTTTGGGTGCTTTTTGAAGGATTCTGCAGAGGACCTCATAGAAGCAGGGTCAATTCTGGATTGGCTGCTTTTCTCAGAAGGGTCGGCATTGACTAGAGATTTAGGAGGCTTTTTTTTAAAAAAAAAAAAAAAACAATTAAGTGTCCCCAGTAAGGGGTAGGAATAGAACTGGGGCATTACTGTTAAAAAAGAGGTAGTTAATCAAACAGAGGTCATTATGGCAATTCACAGCTCCTGTATGTCCTTAGGGGAAAAGACGTTTTCTGTTCATTTGGCAATTGTTTCAACATTTTTCTCCTCTTATTCTGATTAATGGCAGGGTTGTTGTTGTTTTTTTTCCTTCTGTGTCAATTTTCACTTTTTTATTTCTTTTTTTTTAATTTATTTATTTTAATTGGAGGCTAATCACTTTACATTATTGTATTGGTTTTGCAATACACTGACATGAATCTGCCCCGGGTGTACATGTGTTCCCCATCTTGAACCCCACTCTCACCTCCCTCCCCATCCCATCCTTCCGGGTCATCCCAGTTCACCAACCCTGAGCATCCTGTGTCATGCATCGAACCTGGACTGGCGATTCGTTTAACATATGATGGGAGTTTTTCTTTCTGAATAGTCTTCATTCATTGTCTGCAGTCTGACAATTTGATTAGCTCATCCCTGACTTTGATTTAGGAACTAGCAAGGAAGAGATTTCTAGTGGTAGGCCAGAATAACAGTGGTAGCAGCATCCATGTAGGAAATAGCAGCTGGTATAGGGAAAATCTGTACAATCGCTTGTCAGCACTGATGACAGCAGTTCTCAGAAGAAATGCCCTAATTTTGGTTATTCCAACTGCTTTAGCCTACTTCAAGCTCTTGTTTCTGCCTATGTCCCAATCTTAATATTATGCATAGTTCTGTGAATTTCCTAGTGACCTGTGGACAATCACTTTCTGTTTTTCTGATACAATCTCATTTTGCTCTTTCATCAGCAAATATACTAAAACTGTAATAATATAATGTTGTTTATAAAAGTTAAACCACAAAAGGAATATCCAACTTCTGGGTAAATCTGCCTTGTAATGTGGCTTAGCTTCCTGTGTGTTTGAGAATGCAAAACTAATTTAGAACTTTAAATATTATAAACACATATGATTTTGTGAAGAGATTTCTAGCCTCTTTCAGGAGGTTTAAAAATAACCTTTAAAAATCACTAAATCTTAATCTTTACTAACTTTAGAATAAATCTAACCCAGATAATTTGAAAGTCAAGCATGGTGATTTAGACAGTAGACCTTATTCCTCCTTGCCTACTGAACCATTGTCTCTGAATTCCCTGGTGACTCTGATGAGTCTACCTGCAAGAATCCACCTGCAATGCAAGAGACCAGGGTCTACTCCCTGGATTGGGAAGATCTCCTGAAGAAGGGAATGGCAACCCACTCCAGTAATCTTGCCTGGAAAATTTCATGGACAGAGAAGCCTGGTGGGCTACAGTCCATGGGGTCATAAAGAGTTGGACACCGCTGAGTGACTAGCACTTTCACTTTGGAATTTTTGATTGCTGAGCACTCTTTCAAGTTCTTTCTCTTCTGATTCTGAGGTATTTTGTATTTTAGTGCTGTCAACTGAGTGAAAATTGCACAATGTAAAAGTTAAGAGTTAAGCTTTTTGGAGAATCTCACTGAGAAGCTGCCCAGGAGACAGCTTCTTAGGTAGCTCTGAAGAATTTCTATGAAAAGATAAGAAAGGAGATATGATATATGTGAACACTTGCTGGGAAACAAAAATGTCAAACTTCCAAAATTTTTTACTAATCACAAAGAATACACATCTTAAGTTAATGATTTTAGTACTTTTCTCTGTGTAAGAAGATGCAAGAATCTAGATTCATTGAGATTATTTCTTAGATATTCATCTTAACTATTTAGGGCCAGTATCCAAAGCACAGAATGCTTCCTGTTTTTCTCCATCCTGAATTCTCCTCAAAGTATACTATCAGTAGGTGACTGTGGTGATTGATAAATTGTTTCTTGTATTATTAGAACTGAAGTGGTATGCAGCATTCTCTGTTTACAGTGTTATCTAGTCCAAAGCCTGGGTTTCTTTGAATTAATAATCCTATTAGGTGAGGGTAGGAATTTGTTAGAAATCTCTGCTTGTAAGCATTTTAAAAATGTTTGTTATAAAATCAGTGAGTAAATAATGAAAACAAATTGTGATTGAATGACGATAGAGAAGAATAGTGAAGAAGAACGTTTATCTGATAATAGACTGCAAGTCAAGCATTGTTTATAAATATATTTGCCTTTATTTTGGATGAGACATACTAATATTTATTTTAATTATATAATTTCTGACTCCAATGACGTGACGATCATTGATAGTTTTTGAATAGTTTCAGTAATTGTACTTAATGAGAATATTATAATCAATGTACAATGGCTGTCAAAATGCAAAGAAGTAATGATAAGAAACTCATGCAGTAGATTACTTTAATTTCAGTTTTCACAAGAAGTAGTCAAACTAATGATTGAGATGGTGAACTCTTTTAATTGCAGTATATAAAAATTTGCATATCTGCAAATTTGTTATCATTTGTAATAGTATTAAAATGTCTTTGGAATGGTTAATATAGTATTAAAGAAGTTTCAAAGTTAAGCAAACTAGAATTGTTATTTCATACAAGATTTTAAATAATTTAAGAAGTCATTGGGCAATAAGTTAGGGTTTATTTTAGTAATCATAATAAAATATTAGTGCCTAACTTAAACTGAGTTACAACCTGAGAGAAACAAAGAAATAGCAGGGATATAGAATTTTCTCCTGCACTGTTATCCTTCTTCATCCTCAAGTTTCCCACATTTGTCTGTGCTCAGTTGCCATATTCACCAAATCTTTATCAGAGGATGGTCCTCAGACTTTGCTGCTGCTAAGTCACTTCAGTTGTGTCCGACTATGTGTGACCGCATAGACAGCAGCCCAGCAGGCTCCCCCGTCCCTGGGGGTTGCCATTTCCTTCTCCAATGTGTGAAAGTGAAAAGTGAAAGTGAAGTCACTCAGTCGTGTCCGACCCTTAGCGACCCCACGGACTGCAGCCTACCAGGCTCCTCCATCCATGGGATTTTCTAGGCAAGAGTACTGGAGTGGCTTGCCATTGCCTTCTCCGTCTCAGACTTTAGTTTAATATTTATATAATCATGGTTTTGAGGCATCTCACTTTAAAAAGGAAAATAATTCTTAGGTTTCACCTCTCATTTCTCCTTTGAAATACTTGAATAATCCATTTTCTTGCATACAATTTTGACCCATATCCAGGGTTCAAGGAAGAATGCTATTGTTAATCACTCAGACATAGTACCTACTAGTTTTCCTCCAGAATTGAAGAGCTTAGTTTCAATTTTCTACTCACAGAGGGAAAAATAAAATACATGAAAAGTCAATGTACAAATAAATACTTAATAGAAAAATGGAGTGCTTGTGGATATCCAGGAGAATACATATCCATAGTTCATGGGCAGGCAGACAATCAAGAGAAAAAAAAAAACTTTTGATTATTCTGTTTATATTTTTTAGTAAAATTGCAAAATGGGCTAGTAAACAGACCTTACATACAAAAGTGCTCCATTTTTGACATCATAATGTTAAAAAGAAAAAGAGAGATCAGGGACTAACACTTCATTCTTCAAAGCTAAATGTAAATGTGGTGATTTTCTTTTAATGTGGTTAATTAAACATCATTTTAATTCTGGAAAAAATGTACAATATAAATGTGTGTGTGTGTGTGTGTTAGTCTCTCATTCATGTCTAACTATTTGCAACCCGCCAGGCTCATCAGTCCATGGGATTCTGCAGGCAAGAGTAGTGGAGTGGGTTGCTATTTCCTTCTCTAGTGCAATATAAATGCTGTAAGCTAAATTAAAAGATATTATTAAAAGTAAAGGGTTAGATCAAATGGTTTTAAAAGTGAAAGGAAAACAAGTTACTTATAAAACTATTATTCAGTTCAGTTCAGTTCAGTCACTAAGTCGTGGCCGACTCTCCGCGACCCCATGAATCACAGCACGCCAGGCCTCCCTGTCCATCACCAACTCCCGGAGTTCACTCAAACTCATGTCCACAGAGTCGGTGATGCCATCCAGCCATCTCATTCTCTGTCGTCCCCTTCTCCTCCCGCCCCCAATCCTTCCCAGCATCAGAGTCTTTTCCAGTGAGTCAACTAGTCGCATGAGGTGGCCAAAGTATTGCAGTTTCAGCTTTAGCATCAGTCCCTCCAATGAACACCCAGGATTGATCTCCTTTAGAATGGACTGGTTGGATCTCCTTGCAGTACAAGGGATGCTCAAGAGTCTTCTCCAACACACAGTTCAAAAGCATCAATTCTTCAGCGATCAGCTTTCTTCACAGTCCAACTCTCACATCCATAGAAAATGTAAATGTTTCATTTATAATTGTGTATCACTTTCAACAGTCCAGGTAAAATAAAATAAATGGAGTTACATTTCAAAGATTTACTTTATAAATATCCTTTACTTATATCTAATAATATTTTATCATTTTTAAGTGACAAAGTATAGCCTATCTACTTCATTACAAACATATACTTTTATGTAATGTACTCAGCATTCAAAAAACTAAGATCATGGCAACAGTTCTCATCACTTCATGGCAAATAGATGGGGAAATAATGGAAACAATGACAGACATTTTCTTGGGCTCTCTGCGGATGGTGACTGCAGCCATGAAATTAAAAAATACTTGCTTCTTAGAAGAAAACCTGTGACAAACCTAGACAGCATATAAAAAAGCAGAGACATTACTTTGCCAATAAAGGTCCATATAGTCAAAACTATGGTTTTTCCAGTAGCCATGTATGGATGTGAGAGCGGGACCATAAAGCTGAAGAACTGAAGCTTTTGAACTGTGGTGCTGGAGAAGACTCTTGAGTTCCTTGGACTGCAAGGAGATCAGCCAGTCAATCCTAAAGGAAATCAACACTGAATATTCACTGGAAGAACTGATGCTAAACCTGAAGCTCCAATATTTGGTCCACTTGGTATGAAGAGCTGGCTCATTGGAAAAGACCCTGATGATGGGACAGATTGTAGGCAGGGGGAGAAGGGGATTACAGAGGGTGAGATAGTTGAATGGCATCACCGACTCAATGGACATGAGTTTGAGCAAGCTCTGGGAGTTTGTGATGGACAGGGAAGCCTGGTGTGCTGCAGTCCATGGGGTTGCAAAGGGTCAGACATGACTGAATGACAACATCTCTAATAAAAGAAGGAAGCCTGAAGTTTTAGAGGCACAAATAAATAAGGGAGTCATCCTTGAATCTCATTGAGTTTTTGACCCTATAAGGATAGAAGGATGCAAATGCATATTAGTAATGAATATGTGAATATAGGATAGTCCTTCATCCTACCTACTACATAGGTAGTCACTGCTTTAACTACAAAATGGTAGGGGGATATCTTAACCATTGTTTTTCAGAATCACAAAGCTCAGATAAAATTCAACTTTGTCATTATAATGATAAAATGAAAAAGAAAAATATTAATACAAAAGGTTGTGTTAAAGTAATCAGAGGTAGAACACATTGGACAACCAATCCAGTGAATTTCAAGAGGTCAATGGGGGAAATCTTTTAAGTTATGCAGCACTGCTCACTGAGTTTATTAAAGCCAGGACATCGATGCTTTTTGTGATACTGAACACAGCATTGGTGTAAAATCATATAGTCTGAACATTTTCCGAGAGAGAAAATAGTGATTTATCGTGGGAGAAATCAGTCAGTCCATGCACAGTCTGTGGTGGTTTTGAGTCCTTTGAAGTTTACATGAAGTAGTCAGGCTTTAGCTTACACGGCTTCCTCCAAAACTGAGCGAAATGGTCTAGTACAAGGCTATCTAAAGTACTAATAGAATCTGGGCAGTCAGAATTTACATCTCTTTGAGGATGAATCAGGTAAAAAAGAGGGAGGCAGTGACTGGAAACATTAGTTTGGACCATTGTTTACAGATTTTGGAAGAAACTGGGAAAATTGAAAATTTGTAAAGAATTGGCAATTTATGCAAGATGGCAAAATCCAAATACCAGAGGTGCTTTATTTTTTGTTTTTTATTTTTCCCCACAGTGAGAGAGGAAACCAATTAAGTCTTTACCAGCCACGATACTGTTTGTATATTCATACGTTACCTACATTTTGTGAAGACCTGCCAAACAACTTAAAAGACAATGTACAGACTCTGGATCCAGAGGCTGTATTATAGTTTTCCTTTGAAAATTTAAAATTTCTCTCTATAGTCATTTCCTTCCATTCTCAATTAATAAAGATACTCTCAAGGAAAGACTATGTATGACCACAAAATAGGTTTGATCTCATTAGAATTTGCTGGGGCATTTTCCCAGCCTGAATAGAACTTTAATATATAGGGTTTTTTTTTAAGTTTGAGGAATATTTTCATAAGAATTTCAG
This sequence comes from Moschus berezovskii, assembly GCF_049115385.1. Taxonomy (NCBI): domain Eukaryota; kingdom Metazoa; phylum Chordata; class Mammalia; order Artiodactyla; family Moschidae; genus Moschus; species Moschus berezovskii. Next base: position 43,410,442 of record NC_142472.1, read on the forward strand.
ATTAGACATTTAAAAGCCTCTTGAGGCATGAAATTCAAGGCAAGAACTCACCACTGGATTTCACCTGCAAATTCATTTCTTCTCCAGGTCTTTAAAATATGCTAAGCAATTTATGCCCTTCAGGATGTGACTTTTTGTACTCATCTTTAAGACTGGGAACCCAATAAACTAGGCACCTAGACTGTTTTCCGACGGAGAAGGCAATGGCAAGCCACTCCAGTACTCTTGCCTAGAAAATCCCATGGATGGAGGAGCCTGGTAGGCTGCAGTCTGTGGAGTCGCTAAGGGTCGGACATGACTGAGCGACTTCACTTTCACTTTTCACTTTCACACATTGGAGAAGGAAATGGCAACCCACTCCAGTGTTCCTGCCTGGAGAATCCCAGGGATAGGGGAGCCTGGTGGGCTCCCGTCTATAGGGTCACACAGAGTTGGACACAACTGAAGTGACTTAACAGCAGCAGCAGACTATTTTCCGAAGAAGGTTTTATAAGCATTGGTTTCCTAAATTCAACCTTAGTTCCTTTAAATTATTTGATCATAGATCACTAAACAAACATCATTCTCAAATATAACATTCCAGACAAGTTATTGGTTTCAAAAATAATGTCCCAATCATGTCCTATTAACAAAGAAATACAGATTCTTTCTGTGCAAAAAATGATAGTTGTCATGGAATTAAAAATACTCAATGAGAGTTTCTAAATTCTGGATCTGTCAGGTTGCTGTTGTTCAGTCACTCAATCATGTCTAACTCTGTGATCCCGTAGACTGCAGTATGCCAGGCTGCCCTATCCTCCACAATCTCCTGGAGCTTGCTCAAACTCATGTTAATTGAGTCGGTGATTCCATTCAACCATCTTGTCCTCTGTTGTCCCCTTCTCCCCCTGCCTTCTATCTTTCCCTGCATCAAGGTATCTTCTATTGAGCTTAATCTTCACATCAGGTGGCCAATGTATGGGAACTTCAGCTTCAGCATCAGTCCTTCCAGTGAATATTCAGTGTTGATTTCCTTTACGATTGACTGGCTGATCTCCTTGCAGTCCAAGGGACTCTCGAGAGTCTTCTCCAACAGCACAGTTCTGAAACATCAGCTCTTCAACACTCAGAATTCTTTATGGTCCAACTCTCACACCCATACATGATTACTGGAAAAACCACAGTTTTGACTAGATGGACCTTTGTTGGCAAAGTAATGTCTTTGCTTTTTAATATCTAGGTTTGTAATAGCTTTTCTTCCAAGAAGCAAGCGTCTTTTAATTTCATGGCACCAGTCACCATTTGCAGTGATTTTGGAGCTCAAGAAAATAAAGTCTGTCACTGTTTCCAGTGTTTACCCACTTATTTACCATGAAGTGATGGGACCAGATGCCATGATCCTTGGTTTTTTAATGTTGAGTTTTAAGCCAGCTTTTTCTTTCTCCTCTTTCACCTTCATCTAGAGGCTCCTTAGTTCCTTTTCACTCAGTGTCATATTGAGCTCTCAGGTTGGGAGTAAAATTCGTCACTTACAGATGCTTTTATTTTCAAAGGCTTAGTTTATTAAATTGCTATGAGTTTTAATAGTTTAAGAGGACGCTTTCTCATACACAGAAAATAAAACAATAGACTTCCTTGGCAGTCCAGTGGTTAAGACTTCCTGGTCCCACTGCAAAGGGCACAGATTTGATCCCTGGTCAGGGAAACAAGATCCTGCATGCTGTGCAATGCATCAGGGAAAAGAAAATAAAACACTAAATCATCAACAATATGCCAAATATAAACCACAACAGTTTATCATTAGTTTACTCAGTCCTGTGTAATTTTTAGTGGTCTAATGGAAGGACTGATGCTAAAGCTGAAACTGCAATACTTTGGCCACCTCATGCGACGAGTTGACTCACTGGAAAAGACTCTGATGCTGGGAAAGGTTGGGGGCGGGAGGAGAAGGGGACAACGGAGAATGAGATGGCTGGATGGTATCTCCGACTCTGTGAACATGAGTTTGAGTGAACTCTGGGAGTTGGTGATGGACAGGGAGGCCTGGCGTGCTGTGATTCATGGGGTCGTGGAGAGTCGGACACGACTGAGCGACTGAACTGAACTGAATGAATCCAGTTTTTTATTCTCTAATGTTTAGAAATTCTGACTCAGTCCACTTGTATGGTTTCTAAGTTGTTTACAATTATGCCCTCCAATGTGTATTCCCATAGTTACCTGGTACAGTTCTTTCCATGGGAAACTGAAATTACTCTTTGTTGAAAAAGAAGCTGTTTGGCCTTCAGTTGACTTTGAGAATTTTCAGGAATGCATCGAAGTAAAACAAAAAGTGTCACTACATGACAAAAACTTAAAATGACTGTGACTAATTTGTAATTTATCATTTTCAGAAGTGAAAGATTGATGAGTTTTCATAAAAAGACTAGTATAATTGACAAGGAAATTCTGTACTTTCCATGACACACGTCTACAGGTGGCTCAGAGGTAAAGAATCTCTTTGCCAATGCAGGAGATGCAGGCTAAGTGGGTTCAATCCCTTGGTTGAGAAGATCCCCTGGAAAAAGAAAAGGCAATCTACTCCAGTATTCTTGCTGGGAAAATTCCATGGACGGAGGAGCCTGGCAGGCTATAGTCTATGAAGTCACAAAGAGTCAGACATGACTGAGTATGTGTGATGATGATGATGATGAGAAGACAAAAGTCAATCCCCCCCCAATATTATCTCTGAATGTAATGGTTAGCACATTTTCAAAGAAAAGCGTATATTCCAACAATTTTATGAAAATACTTAATTACAATCTTTACAAAGAAAAAAAAAATCTTCAGATAAAATATGTTCCTGAGACCTAATTAACCATGATATTGGTAGTTTAGTCACTAGGTGTTGTTTGACACTTGTGACCCCATGAACTATAGCCCACCAGGATCTTCTGTCCATGAAACTCTCCAGGCAAGAATACTGGAGCGGGTTGCCATTCCCTTCTCTAGGGGATCTTCCCAAAGAAGGGATAGAACCCTGGTGCCCTGCATTACAGGTGGATTCTTTGTCGACTAAGCCACAAGGGAAGACCTAATTAACCATAATAAGCACATATTTAGAAAAATAGCAAAAATTTTCAAGAATATCAACTAAAGATATTGCATTGAAAGCAAGTGCTTAGTATCTGTAAATTAATAAAGTTCCATAAATAAGTGATGAGAGTGCCCCAGAGGAAAACTACTTACTGAGAAGGAGTTAAATTCAAATTATGACAAATACCACTGTGCTGTTGCCTGATATCAGTCAAAGCATCTTTACAGCTCTTATAAATGGAACCATACCATAAACTATGAAGCAGTGACAATTTGCTAGCTGTTTCCCATACACAATTTCTTAAATATTTACATTAGCAACAATTTGCCATACAAATTAAATGTGGGAAAGACTGTGTATCTCTCCTGTTTGAGAACACTTCAAATATAACTCAACAGTAGCAACATATCACATAAACATATTCTTTCCAGTTCCTCACATTTTTACAAGACCAAGGAACAAATTTTCTAAAACACCAAAAGATGGCCAGGGGAGAGAATTTGGAAAACAAAAGTGCAGGATGACTTCTTAATCTATTATTATTATTATTTTTTTCCCCCTGAGAGAACAGATCTTAGGCAGTGTTCAACATTATCACCAGAATGGATAGCAGTTTGACACATTCTTACATAGTTAATATTTTACTAGCTGTATGACACAAATTAAGGGCTTTACAGATGGCTAAATTATAAAGAATCTGCCTGCCAGTGCAGGAGACTCAAGGGACATAGGTTCAGTCCCTGGGTTGGGAGGATCCCCTGGAGGGGAAATGGCAACCCACTCCAGTATTCCTTCCTAAAAAATACCAAGGACAGAGGAGCCTAGCGGGCCACAGTCCCTGTGGTCACAAACAGTCCTACAAGACTAGGCAATTGAGCGTGAACACGCGCACACTCACATACACACACACACACAATACAAATTACTCCTAGATATTAACAAAAAACACTTGAACTACATTTCTACAAAAATACTTGTATGGAATATTCATTAATGCTTCATTTCAATAGCCAACATATGAATGTACACAAATTGTAGTATATTCATGTAAGAGAGTACTACTGCTCAGCAATAAAGGGGGACTATAGTATGCAATGAGATGAATTAATTTCAAAAGTTACACAGGGAAATGAAAATAGGAAAAATGTATGCATACTGTATTATTCCATTTATGTGAGTTTCTAGAAAAAGTAAATCTAATCTATCGTGATAGTGATTGTAGATAGGTGGTTGTCTGGGGGAGAGTTAGGAAAATGAAATTCTAAAGTGTAAGAGCAATTTCAGGAGTGATGAAAAGGACAACAGTGGTGGATATTGTAAACAAACATAAATATATGTGTATATATAGCATATATTCAAATTTAAAATATAAAACTACAGATAAACTACACTCATTTTTAATAAAAATTATACCCCACTAATACTGATTTTTAAAACATATTTTAAAGGATAATATATTTTATTATATTTCAAAACATTTGAAAGTTCAGGGGAGAAAACATTTGTTTTAAAATTAAATACTGCTCCCCCAAAATCATTCCTTTGTTCTTCTATAACAATTGTCTTTTCTATCATATATTTTTACTTTTCAAGAAATAGTGATACATGTTATAGTGGAATGTCATGGAGGCCATATACAGACTGCTGAAGCATACGGCTTTAGATTAATTTTGCCTCATTTAAATCCTATTTCCACTCTTAATTAGAAGAGTGGAAGACCTTGTACGAGTGGAAGACCTTGTACGAGTGTAAGACCCTAAGCAAGTCTTTCAAGTTCTCTGTAAATGGCAGTGATAGTAGTAGAATTTGATACCAACCAGGATTCTTGGCCTTCTCCAATCAATAGAAATTGACTAGAGACCAAACAAGAAATTCAGGAAAGGCTTTGTTAGGGCCCCTGGTGCAGCAGAGGGGAGGGAGAACAAGTAACAGTTTCCCCTTGCTCACTCACTTCCCAAGGCAGGGTTAGGGAGAGCTTGTTCCTTATATGGGTTGAGGGTAGGATGTGTCCAGGGGTTGGGTCAGAGGACTGGCTTAGGTTTTTTGTTCACCCCTCTGCTGGTGTTGAGTGCAGGGAACTTGCTCAGTACCCTGATTTTTTTCCCACAACCCTGTTTTTCTCCAGGTACTTCTGAAGTGGCAGTTGGTTTGGGGTATTTTTTTTTTTTTAATCTTTTGTCCATAATTTGTCCCAACTGCACATTCACACAGTTATTTTTAGTCCCATACAATGTTTTTGCACTTTATTGCTTAGAAGAGAGGTTTGCCCAGGTGTAAACATTCCAGCACTGCAGCAAAGTGTCCTAAGTCCCAGCCTGTCTCAAATCTATCATATATTGTTAACATTAAATATTTTAGTATATGAAAAGCACTTACTTATGTACCTAGCAAATACCAAGGTTTATTTGTGTTAACTATTTTTCTTGTCTCTCTCTTTTTTATATTATTGAAATTTGTTTAAAAGAAACAAACAAAAAACTCTGTAGCACTGCATTAAATATGTGGGCTATACAGATAAAAATTAGCACAAAAACTCTCTCTATAAGTAATCCTAGAACAACTGCTAGAAAACAAATATAATGAGGTGTTTCCAATAAGCTGATAAATGCAAAAATAATTAATCCAACAGAAGCCATTTTGATCCAACAAAATTACTCTCTTAGGTATTTACTCAAGAGAAATGAAAACATATGTCCATAAAAACATTGGAAATAAGCCAAATGCCCATCAACAGATTTTGTATAAACAAATCCTGGCATATGTATACAATGTATTTCCAACCAGCAGTAAAACAGGAACAAACTAATGATATTGACACAACAAAATGATGAATCTCAAAAATATGATGCTACATGAGTGAAGCCAGAAACAACATTTACACTTTTTATTATTTCATTTATATGAAACTCTTGAGCAGAGAAAACACTGTAACATTATAGAAATCAGATCATTATAGACTGGGGATGGAAATGGAGGTTTGACTATGTTAAAATATGAAGGAATATTTTTGTTCGGTCGGTATACTTTATATTTTAATTCAAGTGTTTATTATATAGGTGCATATATTTGTCAAAACTCACTGAACTAAACATGCAATATGTTCATTTTTTAATGTAACATATAACTCAATAGAGTTTATTAAGTGCACGCACAAACACACACACACATGTTTTCATGCCTGAGACAGAGCTTGTACAAGCAATTCAGATTAACATTTCAATAGTATATTGTTGCTGTTCACTCACTAAGTCATGTCAGACTCTGTGACAACGTGGACTGCAGTATGCAGGCTCCTCTTTCCTTCATGATCTCCTAGAGTTTGCTCAAATTTATGTCTTTTGAGTTGGTGTTGCTGTCTAACCATCTCATCCTCTATGCCTCCTTATTCATTTGCCTTCTATCTTTCCCAGCATCAGGGTCTTTTCCAATGAGTTGACTCTTTGCATCAGGTGGCCAAAATTTTGGAGCTTAATCTTCAATATCAGTCTTTAATATCAATATCAGTCCTTCCAATGAAGATTCAGTTGATTTCCTTTAGAATTGACTGGTTTGATCTCCTTGCAGTCCAAGAGACTCTCAAGAATCTTTTCCCACACCACAATTAGAAAGCATCAATTATTTGGTGCTCAGCCTTCTTTATGGTCCAACTCTCACATCTGTACATGGCTACTGGAAAAACCATAGCTTTGACTATATGGATCTTTGTCAGCAAAGTGATGTCTCTGCTTTTTAATACATTGACTAGGTTTGTCATAGATCTCCTTCCAAGGAGCAAGTGTCTTTTAATTTAATAGCTACAGTCACCATCCACAGTGATTTTGGACCCCAAGAAAATAAAATCTGTTACTGTTTCCACTTTTCCCCCATCTATTCGCCATGAAGAGATGGAGCTGGATGCCAAGACCTCAATTTTTTTTTTTAATGTTGAGTTTCAAGTGAGCTTTCATCTATATTAGGAGATAATAATAAAACCAAGATCATAGATTATAGTACCATTGTAGTACATGGAGATTGTACTAGTGAAGGCATTCAAAGTTTATTCCTAGGGAATAATTAAGAGGGAGTTTGTGGAAATAAAATTGTTTAAGATAGGTAGGATGTAGAAAGACAGAAGAAATGGGGAGAGAGGAGGGGGAAGAATGAGGGGTGAGGAGTGTGTTTGTGTGTCTGAGAGAGAGAAAGTGAGGGAAAATGTATTCCAAGATCAATAATATGGACTCAGAATACACAGTGATACAAAATCAACAATAAAAAGCCAATACACAATTTTTTAAGAACAAACCTGAGGTAAAACATACCAGTGATACAACTTTGAACAAGAAACCCAACGACAATTTTTGAAGTTTAGATTTGCTTTCTAGAGACAAAGATACAATACCTATTTATTTATTAAAAAAAAACTATCAGATATCACATATTAAGAACCCACCTCAGTCCCTGAAACATTCTCTGGAATAGGAAATAATTATGAGAAAATGATGGCTGTTAAGACTGAAATATTGCACTACACAATAAATGCTGCCTTGGGAAAAGAATCGGGAAATTATGTGTAGCAGCAGACATGATTGAATATTCTTTGAGGAAGAGTAAGTGAACAGGAGGGCTTCCCTGGTGGCTCAGAGGTTAAAGCGTCTGCCTCCAATGTGGGAGACATGGGCTAGATCCCTGGGTCGGGAAGATCTCCTGGAGAAGGAAATGGTAACCCACTCCAGTACTCTTGCTTGGAGAATCCCATGGGCAGAGAAGCCTGGTAGGCTACAGTCCACGGGGTCGCAAAGAGTCGGACACGACTGAGCGACTGAACGGAACGGAAGTGAACAGGAAAAGCACAAACAATGTTTCCTCCCAAAAAACCATTAAAGTTATTAGTCATTAAAGTTATTTACATTAATGCTAAAACATATTATTTTCTATTTTCAATATAAGTCTAGACCACTATTGGTGACTGTGTCATGTCAAAGAACTCCTCAAAATGGATATATCTTAGTATTGCCAAAGACCATGATGAATTACCCCCAAATAGCATAACTCTATTGATTGGTGAAATGTAATAACTGCAGGAGATGTAATAACTGCTTGGTTATGGGTATGTATTCAACTTCTTCAGTTCAGTTCAGTCACTCAGTCATGTCTAACTCTTTGTGACCCCATGAACTGCAGCACGCCAGGCCTCCCTGTCCATCACCAATTACAGAAGTTTACCCAGACTCATGTCCATTGAGTTGGTGATGCCATCCAATCATCTCATCCTCCATCATCCCCTTCTACTCCTGCCCTCAATCTTTCCCAGCATCAAGGTCTTTTCAAGTGAGTCAGCTCTTCACATCAGGTGGCCAAAGTATTGTAGTTTCAGCTTCAACATCAGTCCTTCCAATGAACACCGAGGACTGATCTCCTTTTTAGGATGGACTGGTTGGATCTACTTGCAGTTCAAGGGACTCTCAAGAGTCTTCTCCAACACCACAGTTCAAAAGTATCAATAGTTTGGCACTCAGCTTTCTTCACAGTCCGAATCTCTCATCCATACATGACTACTGGAAAAAACCATAGCCTTGACTAGATGGACCTTTGTTGGCAAAGTAATGTCTGTGCTTTTTAATATGCTGTCTAGGATGGTCATAACTTTGCTTCCAAGCTTCTTATTCAGTCATAATTTCCCCAAAGTATCAGTATGTTTTCTTTCAACTGGCAAGAATATTCAGCATCTAAGTATATGTAATTAAATTTGAATGTGCTACTTTATATATCTCATCAATCAAAATATCGCTATTTATCTGTAATAGGGAAAATTTATATACTAATGAATTTACTTTTAAGTTGAATGTAAATAAATATTGAATTAAATGTCACATGTATCTGACAATTTTTGGTAGCTAGAGCCCTTTTGTAAGATTATTAAATATTCTTTCCTGTAAAGTAAATAGTTAAACTTGTTCTTTGTAGAACTCTTTTCCCAAAATCCTTAAAAATGAAAGATTTTTAAAAATTTCTCTTTATCCTTATTCTATTTCAATGTCTACTTTTTGTGTCAAATATTAGATCCTGATAATAGACAATAGAGCAAAGCAAAAGTCAAGAGAGTACACAGAGGAAGTCCCCCAAAAGAAAAAAAAAAACAGCTTTCAAAAAGTTTCTATCTAAAATTCAGCATTCAGTTCAGTTCAGTCGCTCAGTGGTGTCCGACTCTTAGCGACCCCATGAACCACAGCACGCCAGGCCTCCCTGTCCATCACCAACTCCCGGAGTTCACGCAAACTCATGTCCATCGAGTCGGTGATGCCATCCAGCCATCTCATTCTCTGTCGTCCCCATCTCCCCCCCGCCCCCAATCCTTCCCAGCATCAGAGTCTTTTCCAGTGAGTCAACTCGTCGCATGAGGTGGCCAAAGTATTGGAGTTTCAGCTTTAGCATCAGTCCTTCCAATGAACACCCAGGATTGATCTCCTTTAGAATGGACTGGTTGAATCTCCTTGCAGTCCAAGGGACTCTCAAGAGTCTTTTCCAGCACCACAGTTCAAAAGCATCAATTCTTCAGCGATCAGCTTTCTTCACAGTCCAACTCTCACATCCATACATGACCACTGGAAAAACCATAGCCTTGACTAGACGGACCTTTGTTGGCAAAGTAATGGCTCTGCTTTTTAATCTGCTGTCTAGTTTGGTCATAAGTTTCCTTCCAAGGAGTAAGCGTCTTTTAATTTCATGGCTGCAGTCGGCATCTGCGGTGATTTTGGAGCCCCCCCAAATAAAGTCTGACACTGTTTCCACTGTTTCCCTATCGATTTCCCATGAAGTGATGGGACCAGATGCCATGATCTTAGTTTTCTGAATGTTGAGTATTAAGCCAACTTTTTCACTCTCCTCTTTCACTTTCATCAAGAGGCTTTTGAGTTCCTCTTCACTTTCTGCCATAAGGGTGGTGTCATCTGCATATCTGAGGTTATTGATATTTCTCCCGGCAATCTTGATTCCAGCTTGTGCTTCATTATTCAATACTAAAATGAAATGAGCTATTAACTATGGAAAAGACACGGAGGAAACTTAAAACGTATTCATAGGAAAAAGAAGACAATAGATAAGCTACATGATGTTTCATTCCACCTATACGACCTTCTGGAAAAGTCAAAACTGTGGAGACTATTAAAAGAACAGTTGTTACCATGGTTTAGGGAGAAGAACGGAATAAATATAAGAAGTGCAGAGGATATTTAGAGTAGTGAAAATATTGTTTGATACTATAATGGTAGATATATTTCATTATATATCTGTCAAAGCTAATAGAATGCACAACACTAAGAGTAAAACCTAATGTACACTGAAAACCTTTAGTGATAGTGATAGTGTTGTGTCAAGTTAATTAGCGAAAACAAATGTATCACTATGGAAGGGTATATTGATAACGGAGACACTTGTTAGTGGGGGCAAGGTCTTATGTGGAATCAATATGCCTTTCACTCAACTTTGCTGAGAACCTAAAATATTCTAAACATAAAGTCTACTTAAAAAAAAAGGTTACACTTCATTATTTGAGAAATATACTATGGAGAATATCTCAGAACACTTAGAGTTGGTTTGCTTGTACTTAAGATGTTTTAAATGATACCTTTTCCCCAATATTGTAAGAGAATACATATGACAAAAAGAAAAAGTTTATTGATCATAGGTCTCTCACAAAATTATGTGTGAAGGTGAACACATTAATTTAAAAAGCTTTTAATAACTTTCAATTTACATTTTGACTTGTGCTCTACAGATGGGGAAAATGATACTTATCCCATGCAAACCTTTTCCCTAGCAAGGAATTATATGGTATTTAAAAAAATATTTTCTATATTTACTTATGTTTTAAGTATTTTTCTGTGGGATAACCACAGGTAGAGTCAATCAGTATGTTGGACTCTTTCCTCCTTCAAATACATCAAACAGCTTGTTCTTAACAGTCATGTATAATTGCAGCTTATGGTTTACAAGTTTAAACACCTTCTGTCTCAAGTAAATTTTCCATTCTTGTGGTGAGAATGGTCTTATTAAATTACTTAAGAATCAATTAACTATTACATTCAAGTAAGTACAAAAATCTCTGAAAAGCTATTTGATCTTCACAGTACATAACATAATATTAATAATGACTGGGTAACTTGTGAATACAGCCTCTTATGAAAATGGGGGGAGGGAACTAAATAATTTTTGTTTTATCACAGGATTCTCTTTTTATGTGTTCATATTCTGATATATATATATATTAATAATTGCTTTCTTTATTGCTTCATAATAGACTATTTCCAAAAATTCTTATAGAATTAATGACTGTATACAATAATATGATTATAAACATAAAAACAGTTTAGTAAAAATTTAGCTAGCATGTATAATTGGAAATTTGTGTTGTTTCAATCATGCAAATAAATGACTACCTTTTTGATGAATTTTTTTTTCATTGTCACATAAAAGAATAGTTATGTATCTAATTTTAATATTTCTTAAGGACTTTTATTTCTTTTATTTTAATAATCCTATTAGTGCAGAGGGTACATCTGATAACAAACATTTTTTTTTTGTCAGAAATAAAAATAATATAAAAGGATGATCTTTTGTTAAGTAAGGAACTTAAAGTACCCAAATATTACATTCAATACCTTGGAAATGTATAAGAAAGGTGAGACTTTAAAATAAATATGAAATTTAGTATGAGAAGAATCTTACAAGGAAAAAAACAATAGACCCTGATGTGTGCTCTAACAAATTCTGTGCTGTTTTACTGTACATTTAAGTCACTTAACAGTCACCACTACTGAAGTTAATTGTTTACTTCCCATGCTATCCTCATATTGCAGATATTGGAAATTTTAGTTTTTCAAAACTTATGTTCCTCTTATGACCAAGACTCAGTTCCAAGTACCTTCTTTTTTAACATTAGATCAAGTAGTTCAACTTTCTTCCACATTCTAGACTCTCTCTGCCTCCTCAATTAAAATCTAAGAGCATTCTGTTAGTAATTATTTGTTGATGAACTAATTTTCCAGTACCTTAATAGTAAAAACTTTATAATACATAGTCAGCCATTTCTTAGTGTAAATAACAAGATAAAAATATATTAAACATCTCATGGTTATAAACACATCTGTATGTAGATAAATAACCATAAATACATTTGCAGATTTTGCATTTAATATATATAAGTATGTATATCTATATGGGGTAGCCTGGTGGGCTGCCCTCTATGGGGTCACACAGAGTCGGACACAACTGAAGTGACTTAGCAGCAGCAGCAGTAGATCTATATGGATGTGTTCATAACACTTATATGTAATGTATGAGTTTATTAACTCTAAGTTATCTTATATTGTACAAATATACACAAAGAAGGACAAAAATATATGTTTCAAAATTTATCTTTGTGATTTCTCTGATTTGGGTCTTGGCATGATTATTACTTTTTCAAATAATTTTATTTATTTGTTTTTGGGTGTATTGTGTCTTGGTTGCTTCATGGGTTTTTTGTTTTTTTTTAGTTGCAGTGAGCATGGGGTATTCTGCTTGCAGTGTGCAGGTGACTTTTCTCACTGCAAAGCAGGGACTCTAGGGCATGTGCACTTCAGTAGTTGCAGTACATGGACTTAGTAATTGTGGTTCTTAGGACACGACTGAAGCGACTCAGCAGCAGCAGCAGCAGCAGGCTCTAGAGCATAGTCTCAGTAGTTACAGCACATGGGCTTAGTTACTCTGCAGCATGTAGGATCTTCCTGCACCAGGAACTGAACCTTGTCTCCTCCATTGACAGGAGGATTCTTTACCACTGAGCCACCAGGGAAGTCCAGGGGGGCCTTAGTATTATTGATAATGGGATATTTTAATTTAGTTTAATGTTATATCTATTTTGTTATTAATATTGGATATTTATTAATGGGTACTTAACTACCTAGTACATTTTATTTACTTATTTTAACTAATGAAAAAGCAATGTATAAGCACTTTAGGAAGAAATCACATTTACTAAAATAATATAAAGAAATGCTTTCATTTTTTTAAATTAGGTCCCTAAAAATGTTCCCTTAAATGCTATGTAGATTTAGATTCAAAACCTGAATCTAAATGAATTTTAAACTAGCACTTTTATTCAAAGGAAAAGAAAGGTTTTGTTGAGTTTGAACAAATCTCCTCCTGAAGAGTGTCAATGTAACCATGTCTTTATAAACACTGTTTAAATGGATTCACAGGCAGAAAGTGGAGCAGGAACTGGCAACCCACTCCAGTATTCTTGCCTGGAGAATTTCATGACAGAGGAGCCTGGTGGGCTACAGCCCATGGGGTCACAAAGAGTCAGACATGACTGAACAACTAACACACACACATAGGCATGAAGGAGGGATGTGTTAAAAGTTACCAGTTCCTCCTCCAGCTGAGAAACAAATGGCATTTCTTAGCCACTGAGAATTTGAAACTAGATTCTGTACTGTCCCAGTCAGGATTGCACAATGAAATTTCACATTTGATTTGTCCAAATGTAGTTGACTTCTTTTGCCTGCCCTGTGGTGTTTTCCAACCCTGCCATCTGTGCTGGGATTATTTACATTAAATCAAAACACTTAGGTTTATTCCCTGCTAGTAACCTGGCTCAAGCTTCATATTATTTGTTGTTACCATCAATAGATTTCTACTGAGATTTGCCTCCACTAATATTACCTGTAAAAATGTTAGTTGTGCATTTTCTTGTATCACTGGGATTTTCCCCCCTTTTTATTTCCCTTTAGCTCTCTTTATAATTTGAGTATTTTGTATTTTGTGTTTGTTTTTATCCCATAATGCCCCTTTTGTGTTTGAATACTTCTTATCTGCAAATACTAAAAACACCTTTGTGGTTGCAGTTGTTCATGTATAACAATTTCTATCATTATATTTCTATTCACAGAAGTAAACAGTATATGCTTTTGAAAATAGAAGACCAATGCACCCCCTACTTTTAGTCTGGGGGGTTGGGGAACTTGCTAAGCTTTTAAACTCACTTGTCCAAGTCACAGAAAACAAAAATAAGGGACAAACAGTAAGAAGCTAGTACAAAAGGAAAATTGATAACAGCAAGATAAATGTTTACAAAAACTTAATATAAAGTGTAATATAAAGTGTTAAATTATAGAATGTTTCCAAATTTGTAATGTGACCACTTGGTTTTGAGCAAAATAGTCATATAGTACTCAGAAGCTCTAGAAGATAGCATTAATCTAATGTAAAACATTTGCCATTCTTAATATATAAACTGCTAAATTTTATAGGTTTTCCATTCATTTTCAATCCATAAGCAAAGGATAAAATATATCAAAGTTAAAATGTTTTTCAAAGTGATATTTATCTTTGAAGAAATCTTTTGATCAAAACTGATGCATTTTCTCAGGATGTATTTTCTCTTTACTGGATATAAAAATTTCTTTGCAAAATTTCTCTTTACAATGTTATGATTAAATTGTTCATGTTCTCTAGTTTTTCTCTAATTTTCCAATTATTTTTTCCAATCAATTCTCTAAATATTATTCTCTAGTCTTCAAAATCATGGTTATATTTTATTTATCTATATATTTTCTAATGCAAGAGCTTCCCTCATAAACACTGTGAATCTGATACATGTTACTATACACAATTTCTAGTTATTTTCCAAAACTAGAGCAATAAAACAGAAAATATTGTGTATATATTTTGACATGGTTTTAAAATGAATTGGAAGTGGGAAAGCTAATTAAGTAACATTTTTGCAATTATTACCTTTAAAAGATTGAAAACCAAGGTTATGAAACTTCGAAACTGTTTGCATCATTCACTCATTTGTAACTTAAAATAGTGTAATTATATGGTCATATTGAACTGTGGTGCTGGAGGGGACTCTTGCGAGTCCCTTGGACTGCAAGGAGCTCCAACCAGTCTATCCTAAAGGAGACCAGTTCTGGGTGTTCATTGGAAGGACTGATGCTGAGGCTGAAACTCCAATACTTTGGCCACCTCATGTGAAGAGTTGACTTATTGGAAAAGACCCGGATGCTGGGAGGGATTGGGTGCAGGAGGAGAAGCGGACGATGGAGAATGAGATGGCTGGATGGCATCACCAACTCGATAGACATGGGTGAACTCGCTGCGATTCATGGAGTCGCAAAGAGTCGGATACGACTGAACGACTGAACTGAATGGAGCTGATTATTATCCCTAGTGGTTCAGTTGGTAAAGAACTTGCTGGCAATACTGGAGACCAAGGTTATTTCCTGACCCTGGGACAGGAAGATCCTCTGGAGAAGGGAATGGTAACCCACTCCAGTATTTTGTCTGGAGAATTGCGTGGATAGAGGAGTCTGGTGGGCTACAGTCCATGGGATCACAAAGAGATGGACATGACTGACTAACAGTTCACCTCATTGTTATCCTATGTTAATGTTTTTGTCTGTATTGTTAATTTTTTTTTGCTCCAAGAAAATTTAAGTGTTTATATTAGTGATTTTATATGCTACTTACATTATTCCATAGAAACAAGACAAGGAGCTGACTGTGGCTCAGATCATGAACTCCTTATTACCAAATTCATACTTCAGTTCAGTTCAGTCGCTCAGTTGTGTCCAACTCTTTGCAACCTTATGAATCACAGCACCTCCAGGCCTCCCTGTCCATCACCAACTCCCGAGTTCACTCACTCACATCCATCGAGTCTTAAATTGAACTGAATAGAAACTCAAATCAATACAAATGTATCAATATTGTGAATGCACTACACCAGCAACTTTTAATGTTCTATTGATACATATAATTAATACTATGGGGATATAGTCATTGAAAATTGAAAATATGCAATCTTATTTCTGGTTTCATGGCACGCAATATATTTCCAACATCTTATTTAACAAGCACGGTGGTAAAGAATCTACCTGCCCTGGCCATCATTCTTCATGAATGAAGCAGGGCACCCAAAGCCAGTGCTCTCGGACAACCCAGAGGGATAGGATGGGTAGGGAGATAAGGAAGGGTGGTCAGGAATGGGGGCGACACATGTATTTCTGTGACCGATTCATGTTAATGTTTGACAAAAACCATCACAATATTGTAAAGTAATTATCCTCCAATTAAAATAAATAAATAAAAGAATCCACCTGCCAATTCAGGAGATGCTGGAGTCAAGGCTTCGGTCCCTGGGTTGGGAAATAATCTAAAATAGGAAACGCCAGTCCAGTAATCTTGCCTGGAATACAATATGGACAGAGGAATCTGGTGGGCGATGGTTCATGGGATCACAAAGAGTCAGACATGACTGAGCAACTTAGAATGTATGCATGCATGCACGAGCTATGCAGATCAAATGACAACTTAGAGTAAGGAAAAACACTACCAGAAATATACAGTATCTAGGAAATTACATGAATTATATGAATGTTTATTGAAAATTTATCTCATTTAGAAAGCAACATGTACACCCATGGCTGACTCATGTCAATGTATGGCAAAAACCACTACAATATTGTAAAGTAATTAGCCTTCAATTAAAATAAATAAATTAATTAAAAAAATACAACAAACAAATGTCTTTATTGTGAAGCTTTTATTTCTAGAACATTAAGAACATTTTAATAATTCCTTTACACAGTGACTCATAGGCTACTCCAGCTCTCTTTGACATCTTACAACTTATTTCTCTACCCATAGTACTATTTCTATGCTAAAACATTACAGTAATATCAAAGTAACTGCTAAAAACAAAAGTATCATTTCCTTTTTTTTCATTTAGGGAAAATCTGTCACAGATAAAAGTGAACAACCAAGAGTGGTGGGTTACTGAATTTTTTGAGAAATTACTGCTTTATTTTATTAAACATACATGGTAAAGAACAGGCTTATTTTTCTACCAGTTAATAGGCAATTTGAAGAAACAGACGTTTATTAGTGACATGAAATTTCTTCTCCTTTTTTCAGCTTCAAAACACAGGTATATTCTTCTTTAGTCATAAATTCAATCAAAATTTTTATAATGTATAACTTCAATATGCCAGACACTATGTTAGGCATTAGAAAACAATAGTCAACAAGATATATGGTTGCCAAATATTCCTAATCAAGAGACTTCTCACTGAAACAATTGAAAATTCATAAATGGTTCTGTTTAATTTATGAACGTATAGACTAGGTATTATTAGTAAAGGGAAATAAAATGATGAATCTAATATTTCATTCAAGCTTCATAAAACAATTATCAGGACAGTTTGATAACAGCTTGAGTTTGGATATTATCAATTAAAGCAAATACTTAACTTGTGTTTTAGTATTCCAAATAAACCATACATAAATTTGTTAATTTCTCTTTCCTACTGCCTTTGAGATATATAGAGAAGGCAATTATGACTGTTTATCTGCTCCCTTAAATGAAATCTCTAATGCATCAAGGTTGTATCCAACTATAATAGTGTTGTTGTTGTTGCTTTGGAAATTATCTTTTTAAAAAAAATTATTTATCTTTTATTGAAGGATAATTTCTTTACAGAATTTTGCTATTTTCTGTCAAACCTCAGCATGATAGTGGTTTTACTCACTGAAGTGTCTTAGAAACAGTCTCCTAGCAGCTCAGCTTTTATTCACAACAAAATATGCCAAGAGAAATGACCTTTTTGCATATTTATAATTTTCAAAGGAAATTTCAGAGAATTTTCATTTTTATACAACAAAATTAGACTAGCCATATAAGATGAATGAAGTCTTGACTGAATGCTTTTGGCAGTAAATAAATCAAAGCTTAAAAGTTGCTATTAAGATGTTAGTTGCTAAAATGCCTCAAAGGTTTTATACAAGAAGAGAAAGCTGCTGTTCAGTCATCCTGCAGTACAACGAACTATTAATGAAGATAACTGGGGTTTGGGAGGAGCCAAATCAATCAAACAATGAAATGATCAGAGGTTCCTTACATGAAGGACTCTTAAGACACACCTGACTTGTGCAAATAGAAATGTCCATCTCTAATATTTTATACATATACACATGTATATACATATATATCGGGATTAGTAAATTTCACACTATTAAATACAACAGCAAATACAAATGTCAGTTTTAATTGGGTTCTGCAAAACATTTCCAAAGGAGTATCTATTGATGATAATTTTTGCTTTTTCTAATTTCCTGAGATTTTTGATGTAAAAATAAAACAAAGACAGCTGGAAATACCAGCAAAAACTAAAGAGTTCCCCCCCCCCCTCAGATTTCTAGACATTTTCAGGGATTACATATTTTTCTTTGTAATAACGTTGCTCAAGTCAAAATAATAAAACTGTTCTTCAGTCGTTTAAACTTTTGAATTCTGCTTGGTGAAAGGAATTCAAGAAAACAATATTTGTTACCATTCTCTGCACAACTCTTAGACTTCCTCATGTGACAATCCTCTTTCACTTATATTTAGTATTCCTAAGTCCCTTGGACTGCAAGGAGATCCAACCAGTCCATTCTAAAGGAGACCAATCCTGGGTGTTCATTGGAAGGACTGATGCTAAAGCTGAAACTCCAATACTTCAGCACCTCATGCGAAGAGTTGACTCACTGGAAAAGAGTCTGATGCTAGGAAGGATTGGGGGTGGGAGGAGTCGGTGACGACAGAGAAGGAGATGGCTGGATGGCATCACCAACTCAGTGGACATGAGGTTGAGTGAACTCCAGGAGTTGGTGATGGACAGGGAGGCCTGGCGTACTGTGATTCATGGGGTCGCAAAGAGTCGGACACGACTGAGTGACTGAACTGAACTGAACTGAAGTAGAGCAAATCTCTGGCTACCATTCTTCAGATCCCTAACTGTCCAGTTAACTTTTTAGTATTTATTTTGCTTGAAATACTCTCACTTCATTGTGTTTTAGAGAATTACTTTTGGTCTTAGCCTTCAATGTTTTCAAAAATAAAATAATTAAATTTTCATGAATGTTTGCACTTTGGAAGAGCAGTGTCTGAAGTTAGATCTGGATTGTTACATATTGTTTTCTAACGTTGCACTAGAAATTTAAGCACCTTGCTCTTTTTCAATTTACCAAAGGTCATTTAGTAGTTTTCTTATACTTGACTATCTAAAGGACACTAACAAAGATTAAAAATTAATTATTTAATCCATGTACTTGCAATTAGTATTCAGTTATGAGAATTGTACTTGCCATGTTTATCATAGTAGCAACCATGTTTTAACTTATTACTGTTGTAAGGGTCACTGAGGTTATAACAGACCAAAAAAATGTGATATGTAAATCCAATCACAATTTAGCTTGGTTAAAAAAGAGGTCTGTAAAGACTGCTGGTTACCTTTCTTTACTTCACGTGTGTATCACATATCTGATTCTAAAAGGCACTGCTTTCATGCATCCCCAGGCTTGTCTAGGCATCTATATAGAATTGCCTTTGGAGAAGTTATTTAGCTCAAAAAATTATGAATAAAAATGGAAAAGTTCATGAAAAAATGGATGCATAAGCTATACTAAAAATTATTACTTTTCACTATCTATTTATGTGTATGCTTAGTCACTCAGTTGTGTCCAACTCTTTGTGACCCTTTGGACTATAGCCCACCAGGTTCCACTGTCCATGGGGTTTTCCAGGCAAGAATACTGGAGTGGATTGTCATTTCCATCTTAGGGAAAAGGTATCAGTAATTCATGTTGAAATATAAAATTAGATGTATTAATAATAATATGCATGCATATGCTTTATTTGTATATATAATAAAAGGCCAGTATCATATTGAAGAAAATATTTATAGCTTTAGTTTAGAACAAGTGTTCTGCTTTTTGGTTTGTTTCTTTTTTTTTTTTTAATTCACAAATGAGTATTGAATTCTGCCGAGTATTTTATTATATCTATTGGAATTATTGTATTGTTTTTACTATTTATTTCAATAAAAGAGTGGATTATTCATAGGAAAATCTCTTGACAAATTCAAAATAAACTGATGATTTTTTTTTACATTTATCTTTCTTAGAGGTTCCTGATTGTCTTGCATCTGTGAGCTGATTTTCTCCCTAAGACTTGTGAAATGTTTGACATTTTCTTTATTTTTCTGCCTAAGCCTCCCTCTACCTTCCTTCAGAGAGTTCAGTTGTTATACTGTTTGATACTGTCCCACAGGTCATTGTAGCTCTGTTGATTATTCTTCAATTATTTTCACTGTTCTTTGTTTTGAATAATTTCTATTAATTGGTCTTCACATTTGTTAACAGTTTCTTCCATCTCCAGGGATTTTTCATCTAAATTAATGAAATTTTCAGTGCAAGTTTGGCATATTTTCTTGCTTTCACTTCTCTGCTGGATTCTCTGTCTACTTACTCATTATTTATTGCTTTAAATAAAATAAGAATTTGATTGTCTGCTTTAATCATATTTAAAATGGCTTCTTTAACATTTTTTGTCTGCTAAATTCAGCATAGGTGCCTAATCTTCCCTGATGTGCTTTAGGTATTTTTGCTCATCCCAATTCTCAGGTTACTTTAGAGCGATAATTTTATTTGGACCTCAGATACCTGCCCACTCACAGAATGGTGAAATCACAGAGGGTCCCTACTGGCCACCACCCCAGGAAAAGTCTGAAACACCTTTATTTGTACTCAGCCTATCAGAGTATTGCTTTTTCTGAGTTCTGCTGGCAAATCTACACCTATTGTACAGCCAGGAAATGACTAATAAGACGTTTTTGTCTTTTTATGGTGTCTTTTTCTATGCCATCATCTCTGTAATAGTTTCTATCTAGAGTCATGAGAAACTATTACTCTAATGTCGCTAGTGATCTTAGTTGGATTACAGAGCCAGGAGGGAACATTAAAACTTTCCTTGTGTAGTAAAACATTAGCTGTTAGTCTTAAATACCTAAGGAAAAATCACTCATTTGTGAAGTACATGATGTGCTGTTTCATTGTTAGAATAATAAAAAAAAATAGTCATACACAATTTAACACTTCTTGATGTCTGGTGCTTCTCTATGCACCAGTTTTAATCTGACTACTCATATTTGAAAAAAATGTTTTTAAGCCCAAAGTGTTAGAAATAGATTCTTCTTGGAACAAAAAATGATTTTATTTACCAAATACTATCACCAAATAATCCCAGTAGCAACATTCACAGTCCTTACTGTTGATTTATATTTTACTTTTAATGAACAGATCCAAAATCTTTATACACCACTGAAAAATAATGAATTAAAGTACATATTGCTATTTCTACAGTTCCTTACAATAGTTTTCGTTGCTTTAGGGAAAAAAATTATTCATAGTACCCTCATGAGTCTTTGTATTTCAGTGGAATTAGTTGTAATGGCTCACCTTTTACCTTTCATTTCTGATTTGTTTCAGTCTTCTATGTTCCTTAGTTAGTCTAGCTAAATATTTGCCAACTTAAAAAAAAGAAAGTTCTTATTTTTGTTGATTGTTTTCATATTGTCTTTTTAGTCTCCTTATTTATGCTCTAACCTTTGTTATTTTCTTCTTTCTGCTAACTTTAGGCTTAGTTTAGTGTTTTGTTTTTAGTCCCTTGAGATACAAAGTGAGATTGTTTAAGATCTTTCATTTTTGTCTCTCTGTAGATGCTTATCACTATAAACTTCCCTCTTAGAGTTACTTCTGTATCATCTATTATATTTTATGTTTCTATTTTTGCTATTTTCAAGCTTTGTTTTTGTATTTCAATTTTGATTTCTTCTTTGACCCATTATTGTATTGTTTAGCTTAAATATTCTTATTTGTGAATTTTTCAGTTTTCTTCCTGTCATTGATTTTAATTTTACATTGTAAAATTTTACATTGTAGTCTAAAAATGTTTTCGCTATGGTTTAAATCTTCTTAAACTTCTTAAGAGTTGTTTGGTCACCTAACATAATCTATTCTGGAGAATATTCCCTGTAATATATTGAGAATAATTTTTAGTTTTTAATAAAATAATATAACAATGTATATGTTTTATTTAAAAATTATTTATTATATAATGCTTTATTGACTACTTTATTTTTAAATTTTATATTGGATAGAAAAGCACTGTAGTAAATTAGACTGATTACATTTACATTGATATCTTCCCTGGTGGCTCAAGTGGTAAAGCATCTGCCTACAATGCCTACTATGTGGGAGACCTGGGTTCAATCCCTGGGTTGGGAAGATCTCCTGGAGAAGGAAATGGCAACCCACTCAGTATTCTTGCCTGAAAAATCCCGTGGATGGTGAAACCTGGTAAGCTGCAGTCCATGGGAGTGCAAAGAGTTGGACACGACTGAGCAACTTCAGTTTTTACTTTCTTTCTTTCCTATGCTGTAGTTACCTGGAGGAGAGCACAGCACCCCACTCCAGTATCTTTGCCTGCAGAATCCCCCATGGACAGAGGAGCCTGGAGGGTTACAGCCAATAGGGTCACAAAGAGTCAGGCACAACTGAGCGACTAAGAACAGCACAGCACATGCAGTGGTAAAGAATCTACTTGCAATGCAGGAAACGTGGGAGATGTGGGTTCGATTCCCGGGTAGGGAAGTTCCCCTGGAGGAGAGCATGACAACCCATTCCAGTATTCTTTTTGGGAAAAATCCCATGGACAGAGGAGTCTGGAGGGCTACAGTCCATGGAGGAACAAATAGTCAGACACAACTGAAGCAAATGAGTATGGCACAGCATGCATACAAACACAACTATTCTGTCATGGCAGTTAAGATACTATGATGGCTTGGTGGACAGAAGTAATTTAGATTTGGGAATCAGTGAAACCATAACAAAGGAAGTCATATTTGAATAAAGTTTTAAAAATATAAATTTGCAGAGCAGCCATGGAGACACAGACATAGAGAACAGACTTACGGACACTGGGGGAGGAGAGGAAGGACAGGGTGGGATGTAAGGATGGAATAACATATAAAGTATCATGTGTAAAATAGATAAGCAATGGAAATTTGCTGTAGGACTCAGGGAACTCAAACTGGGGCTCTGTAACAACATAGAGGGGTAGGATGGGGAAGAAGGTAGAAGGGAGTTTCAAGAGGGAAGATAGCTGATTCAAGAGGGAGAGTTTCAAGAGGGAGATAGCTGATTCCCTCTATGGCTGATTCATGTTGATGTTTGGCAGAAAACAAGACAAAATTGTAATGCAATCATCTTTCAATTAAAAATAAATACATTTAATTTAAAATATCATTTCATAAAAAGAGTCCAGGGGAGAAAAGTTTATCATAATATGTAATACAAATGCCTTGAGACTAGCAATAGTTTGCTGTGTTATAAGTTATTATGATTGAGGCACAAATGTGAAATACATTTTCAGGTGAGAATACAAATAAACAGGGGCTGAAAACTTCATATCTATAGATGAAAATAAGTAGCATTTCTTGGTTGCAGAGCATATAATTCTATTGCTTGGATAAATTAATATACATTTCTCCATATTTAAAATTAAATTTTATCTTTTTATCAAAAAATATTCCATATTCTATATATCCTATGTTTATGAAATGATATCTAAATAAATGAAAGCAACTGTTCCTTAAACTCAAAATCTTTTTAGTATATTTTTATTGATTTAAAAAAAACACAGTATTGTTCATTTCAAAGTATAAAAGTATTTTTCATTACTTTCCTTTGTGAATGAAAAATGTTATCAGTGAACAAAGGATAGTTCAGCCATCAAGTCGCCACCACAGCCACCCATGATGGTAAGCTGAGGGAACTCTGGGTGAGACAAATGGGGTGCCCACTACCAAGCCCTCATCCATTGCAGCCACCTACAAAGTTGTGCTCAGAGGTGAACTTGGCAGAGGAAAATACAGGCTAACTGGTCCAGATAGCTGAGGTGCTTGTCAAAGGGATGATTTCAAGGATTCTAGACTCTTGCATCTTCCCATATGTAGAAAATCACTAAATTCATTAATTTGAGGTATCTATTTTTCTTTAATTAACAGTATTTTTTTTTTTAATGTTCCTGATCCTTGTTGCAAACCCTTATATATCCTAACACCTCCCTTACCTCTTCAAAGCAATCCCTCAGAGCTATCTGAGAGGCTATGTCCTGGGCTTAAGTCCTCAGTTTTGTCTGTCAAATAAAACGTAATTCTGAGCTATTAGGTTGTGCATTTCTTTCATTCAATAGCTTCATCATTTTTATGTTCATCAAAAATTAAAAGTGTTCTTTTACTAGAAAACTGTCTGCATTTTTGCTCTATATCACTTTCAGTAATTATTCTCAAACTACACTATTGTCTTATACTTTTAAGAAGTAAATCTATATATCCAAGCATTATTCCTGAAAACAAAACTATTCATTCAAAATGTATGCTATTATAATAAGATACTTCAAACTCATGTTTTATCTATCTACTTTTTTAATCAACTATATACAATTATGTAAATTATATTTTCTTTAACATTAGATATAATAGAGAACACTCACTCGAAAAAGTTATATAACATTTAGAAATTGCACTCATTGTGAAAATCAAGCTCTTTATTTTTTAATTTAAAGATATGAGCAATATTTGAATTTGGAAATGGTAAAGCAGCAGTAGACAGAAAAGGAATTCTAGATGATGTTAAGATCAAAGATATAGTCATGGTTGAATAAGATGGAGATTAGAGAAGTCATGACCCTGAAAGTACAGAATGCTGACCAGTTAATTTATATGAAAGGCACCATTTCTCAGAATGATGACAGGCCTTGGAATGAATATAATGATGACAACCTCCAGCTGTTAAAATTTTCTACTTATCAAAAATAGTTACCAGGATTGAAAATGCTGTATAGGAAGGAATAGTGGTGGAAAGCTACATCATTCTGGTAAAAGGTTTCCATTCAAAACAGCTAAATCTATTACGTAAGTAATGAAAACAAAGTCATATCTTATTAAGTAGAATTCTCTCAGACATACATAGCTACTGTGATTAAAACAATTTTAATATCTTAGATTATAAATAGAGTACACCAAAGTACTGAGCAAAGTACTAGAATAATCTGGAGGCAAGTATCTTAATATTAGACCATGAATTATTTCTGTAAACAATTTTTTAAGCAAAGTGGTCAAAACTGAGTTAAAAAAAAAAAAGCAAAATAACCAAATATATATTTAAAACAATCGACTATGAGGAAGTAGTAGTATATAACATGAATATCTGAAATAAAGTAGCAAAGATCAGAAATATCAAACAGTAATTATAAAAATAGGTTCTTGTTCTACATATTTGTAAAAATAAGAATGTCAAATAAGATGAATAAAATATACAATATAGAATATAATTCAGATACACCAAAGGAGAATTATAAAAATCAATAAGAAACAATCTCAAACACAAGAAAAAAAGGCAAATGAGATAAAATAATATCAAGTTGATTGAATGATCTCACTGAATCAACAGGTAAGCATCAAGAATAAGATGAGCACAATGTAAGCAATATGTTGAAAGAAATTAACTGGCATCTTAAAGTTCTAAAGCAAATAAAAGTATCAAGATATTTCAGGAGAAACCACAATAAAAAATATTTCTATCAGCAAATTCTCAACAAAGTAATTTTAAGGGCTAAGCTTCAGAGAGAGGGAAAGAGTTCTGTTCAGTTCATTTCAGTTCAGTTCAGTCGCTCAGTCGTGTCCGACTCTCCGCGACCCCATGAATCACAGCACTCCAGGCCTCCCTGTCCATCACCAACTCCCGGAGTTCACTCAAACTCATGTCCACAGAGTCGGTGATGCCATCCAGCCATCTCATTCTCTGTCGTCCCCTTCTCCTCCCGCCCCCAACCTTTCCTAGCATCAGAGTCTTTTCCAGTGAGTCAACTCGTCGCATGAGGTGGCCAAAGTATTGCAGTTTCAGCTTTAGCATCAATCCTTCCAATGAGAGTTCTGTTAGAGAGGGTCTAATGGCTGGATGGCATCACCGACTCGATGGACATGAGTTTGAGTGAACTCCGGGAGTTGGTGATGGACAAGGAGGCCTGGCGTGTTGTGATTCATGAGGTTGCAAAGAGTCGGACACGACTGAGCAACTGAACTGAAGATACAAGAAGGGTTTTACCTTGAAAAAAATAGAATACACATGAAGAAAGGGCAAATGAAACTATAAATTACTAGAATCTTTCAGAATGTGCATAAAGGTATCAATGAATTTTAGATTATGATACGATATAAAGTAAATGATAAATTTTATATGTTGTAAAGTCTGTATCAATCATTGAAAAAAAAGATAGGATATATAACTTCATCAAAAAGAAGGATATAGGTGAAACAATTTTTAAAATAATGGAATCCAGAAAGCAAAACAAATGAGTAAACATAACTACAAAGAAACAGAGTCATACATACAAAGAACAAACAGGTGTTTGCCAGAGGGGAGAGGAGTGTGGAGATGAGTGAGAAAGGTCAGGGAGATTAAGAGGTACATATTTCCAGTTATAAAATAAATGAGTCATAGTTATAAAAGTGACAGCATGGGAAAAACAGCCAATAATAATATATTTTTGTATGGTGATAGATGGTAACTAGACTTATTGTGGTGATCATTTTGTAATGTATAGAAATATCAGATCACTGTGTTGCTCAGGAACTAATATAGCATTGTAGATAAATTCAACAAATAGACAAACTCAGATTAAAAAAGGTTAGGTTTGTGCTTACCGAATCAGGGGGTGTAGGGGTAATGGGAATTGGATGAAAGTGGTCTAAATGTACAAATTCCAAGTTATAAGAAAAATAAGTATGAAGAAGCAGCGTAAAGCATATAAATATAATTACCACTGCTAATGTTATATCTCAAAGTTGCTAAGATAGTAAATCCTAAACGTTCTCAGCACAAGGGAAAAAAAATTGTTTTTGAAAATTTTGTGTCTGTATGAGATGATGGATGTTCACCAAATTATTGTGGCAAAAATTTCTTGATGTATGTACATCAAATCTGTGAATTTACGAGTGCAATATGTCAATCATATCTCAGAAAATCTAGAAGAAAGTAAATTAAGAAGAAAAAATTAAATATAGAAAAATTTGAAATTTCAGAATAAAAAGTCAGTTAAAATATTCAATACACATAAACATATACATTATAGACTTCAGCTGCGGTGGCACAGATGCGAGACGCCGGCTTCTGCGCAAAGGACCACACGCAGAAGCGCGTGACTGAGAAAAGCTAACCCACGGCCGAGGTCAGGGCCATTGGCCGAGAGGAGCTACCCCACGTCCAAGAGGCGGTGGCTGCACGGGCGCAGGAGGGCCGAGAGGAGCTACTTCACGTTCAAGGTCAGGAGGGGCGGCCGTGAGGAGATACCCCTTGTCCAAGGTAAAGTGCAGCGGCTGCGCTTTGCTGGAGCAGCTGTGAAGAGATATCCCACAACCAAGGTAAGAGAAACCCAAATAAGACGGTAGGTATTGCGAGGGGGAATCAGAGGGCAGACACACTGAAATCATAATCACAGTAAACTAGTCTATCTGATCACATGGACCACAGCCCTGTCTAACGCAATGAAACAGCCATGCCCTGTGGGGCCACCCAAGACGGGCAGGTCACGGTGTAGAGGTCTGACAGAATGTGGTTCACTGGAGAAGGGAATGGCAAACCACTTCAGTGTACTTGCCTTGAGAACCCCATGCTGCTGCTGCTAAGTCGCTTCAGTCGTGTCTGACTCTGTGCCCCTCCATAGACGGCAGCCGACCAGGCTCCGCCATCCCTGGAATTCTCCAGGCAAAAACACTGGAGTGGGTTACCATTTCCTTCTCCAATGTGTGAAAGTGAAAAGTGAAAGTGAAGGCGTTCAGTCGTGTCAGACTAGTAGCGACCCCATGGACTGCAGCCCACCAGGCTCCTCTGTCCAGGTAATTTTCTAGGCAAGAGTACTGGAGTGGCTTGCCATTGCCTTCTCCGTGAGAACCCCATGAACAGTATCAAAAGGCAAAATGATAGGATACTGAATGAGGAATTCCCCAGGTCGGTAGGTGCCCAGTATGCTACTGGAGATCAGTGGAGAAATAACTCCAGAAGGAATGAAGGGATGGAGCCAAAGCAAAACCAATACCCAGTTGTGGATGTGACTGGTGATAGAAGCAAATTCCAATGCTGTAAAGAGCAATATTGCATAGGAGCCTGGAATGTTAGGTCCGTGAATCAAGGCAAATTGGAAGTGGTCAAACAGGAGATGGCAAGAGTGAACGTAGACATTCTAAGAATCAGTGAACTAAAATGGACTGGAATGGATGAATTTAACCCAGATGACCATTATATCTACTACTGTGGGCAGGAATCCCTTAGAAGAAATGGAGTAGCCATCATGGTCAACAAAAGAGTCCGAAATGCAGTACTCGGATGCAATCTTAAAAACAACAGAATGATTTCTGTTGGTTTCCAAGGCAAACCATTCAATATCACAGTAATCCAAGCCTATGCCCCAACCAGTAACACTGAAAAAACCAAAGTTGAACGGTTCTATGAAGACCTACAAGACCTTTTAGAACTAACACCCAAAAAAGATGTCCTTTTCATTATAGGGGTCTGGAATGCAAAAGTAGGAAGTCAAGCAACACCTGGAGTAACAGGCAAATTTGGCCTTGGAGCACGGAACGAAGAAGGGCAAAGGCTAATAGAGTTTTGCCAAGAGAATGCACTGGTCATAGCAAACACCCTCTTCCAACAACACAAGAGAAGACTCTACACATGGTCATCACCAGATGGTCAACACCAAAATCAGATTGATTATATTCTTTGCAGCCAAATATGGAGAAGTTCTATACAGTTAGCAAAAACAAGACCAGGAGCTAACTGCGGCTCAGATCATGACTCCTTATTGCGAAATTCAGACTTAAATTGAAGAAAGTAGGGAAAACCACTAGACCATTCAGATATGACTGAAATCAAATCCTTTGTGATTATACAGTGGAAGTGAGAAATAGATTTAAGGGACTAGATCTGATAGAGTGCCTGATGAACTATGGACAGAAGTTCATGACACCGTACAGGAGAGAGGGACCAAGAGCATCCCCATGGAAAAGAAATGCAAAAAAGCAAAATGGCTGTCTGGGGAGGGCTTACAAATACCTGTGCAAAGAAGAGAAATGAAAAGTAAAGGAGAAAAGGAAAGATATAAGCATCTGAGTGCCAAGATATAAGCATCTTGGCAAGGAGAGATAAGAAAGCCTTGCTCAGGGGTCAATGCAAAGAAATAGAGGAAAACAACAGAATAGGAAAAACAAAACATCTCTTCAAGAAAATTAGAGATACCTAGGGAACATTTCATGCAAACATGGGCTCAATAAAGGACAGAAATGGTATGGACTTAACAGAAGCAGAAGATATTAAGAAGAGGTGGCAAGAATACACAGAATAACTGTATTAAAAAGATCTGCACGACCAAGATAATCACGATGGCGTGATCACTGACCTAGAGCTAGACATCTTGGAATGTGAAGTCAAGTGGGCCTTAGAAAGCATCACTACGAACAAAGCTAGTGGAGGTGATAGAATTCCAGTTGAGCTATTTCAAATCCTGAAAGATGATGCTGTGAAAGTGCTTCACTCAATATGCCAGCAAATTTGGAATTTTTGAGGTTAAGGTTAGCAAAAATGTCTTTGTCTTAGGAAATACATATCAAATATATTTAAGCATCCTAGTAATCTTGATGTCTGAAATTTGCTTTCCTATTCCACAAAAAAATGTTATCAGTGTACTATGTATGTGTGAATGTGTATATGGTGCAGACATGTTTATGGATGTATTCACGTATATAGAGAGAGAAAATGAGAGGAAAGGAAAAAAGAAGAAAGCAATTATTAACTGTGAACAAAACTGAAATATTAATTATTGGTGAATGACCTATGTGAAGAGCGTATACTATTAATTATACTTTCTACTTTTTGTTAAAATTGCAAAATTGAAAAGAAACATACTAATGGGTAAAGAGAAGGTTGGAAGCATCCAACTTTAAATGTTTTTAAAGAATGTATATATTGCATTTTTTATACTCTTCTAAGTTGCTTCAGTTTTGTCTGACTCTTTGCGATCTTTTGGACAGTAGCTTGTCAGGCTCTGTGCTTGTGATTCTCCAAGCAAGAATACTGGAGTGGGTTGCCATTTCCTATGTCAGGGGATCTTCCCAACCCATGGATCGAAACTGCACCCATTTCTTCTCTTACATGGGCAGCTGAATTCTTTACCTCTAGTGCCACCTGGGAAGCCGTTGCATTTTTTATAAGGCATGTCATGTTTTAACTGATTTAGGATATTATCAACTCCACAGTAAGTTTTTAACAAAGCCATTTATTTAAAATTTTGCTATAATTTCATTATAATATAGTAGCTTTTACCATCAGTATGTTAATCAGTAAAATCAAACATTCTCAAAATGTGATCTATGAACTAGCAGCATCATGAACCACTAAGGCTTCATTAGAAATATGAGTTCTTAAAAACCAACTGCAGTCCTACTGAATAAAAATAAATAAATAAAAAATTCTGAGAGTGGGACCCAGCAATCATTTTAACAGACCACTCAAGTGATTTTAATGTACATTAAATTTTGTGTACTCCTATCTTAATTAATTGATTTAGTTCTAGACCTTTGTGTACTCATTCAAGTATCTTTCTATTAATACATTTACTTCTCATTTAGAAATTATTGATAGATATCTGAATATTTTCAAAATAGTGTTAAATAAACAGAGATGAATAAGGGGAAGTCCCTTAATTAATGATTTGTCAGAGAGAGGAGAATTCACCCAAAATTTCCCAAAAATTATGTATGCTAGGTGCAAAGAATTTATATGTGGACATGGGAGCAGTCTATTTTAGGATAATATGTAATATTCTCAAAGCTCATGATTACTGAGTTGACACAGAAAATCTGTGACACCTATGTACCATGGATTTCTCCTGCCGTAGTTAGCTCCGTGAGTAGAGGCACATATTAAAAAGGAATTTGTACTTAATAGGATTAGGATTTTAGCCCAGTTAAAGAGACTGATAAAATTTTAGAAGTAGGCATAATAATGAATTTCAGTTGGTCAAGGTGGAGGAAAGTATGATGGTATGTGGGAAGGGAGGTTGGCAGGCAATATAGATTCCCAGTTAAATTAACTGATTGAAAGTTCTAAGGAATTTGAAGATTGCTAAAAATGAAGTATCATTGGTGATAAGTAGCCTAAATAGGTAATCAATGTTAACATGTGGAACACTTTGAAATATTGGAGTAACTGCAGATCTGGGTAATAAATTGCCTAGGATATAGCCACGGAGATAACAGAACTAGGGAAGGTATCAGTATCAAGAAAGAAACACAATTCTATTGCCTGACATGTCAGGTTGGTGATTACATTGAACATTAAATATGTTTGGGATATTGACTTTAACTCAGAATTTGTATATAATCTCTAGGTTGAAAACTGTAAAGTAATGATGAAAAATATCAGAGAATGTATCAACATATAGTACATGTCTTTTTCTGTATGACTTATTTCTTTAAGCATAATGTCCTCTAAGATCCATCTCTGTTGTTTCAAATAGAAAATTTGTATACTTTTCATTGCTAAATAGCATTCCATTGCATATATCTACAACATTTTCTTCATTCATTCCGTTTTGATGGGCACACAGGTTGCTTTTATATCTTTGCTATTGTAAATAATGCTTACATGTATTTTTTTTTTAATATAGTGTTTTTATTTTCTTCAAATATACACCCAGGAGTGGATTTTTTCAGTCACATGATAGTTCTAATTTTAATTTCTTTTGGAACCTCCATACTATTTCCCACAGTGGTTGCACCAGTTTTCTTTCCCAACAGTGTACAAGGGTTCCCTTTTCTCCACATTCTTGCCAGCGTTTGTTATTTGTTATTTTTAATGATAGCCATTTTTACAATTGTAAGATGATATCTGTGTGGTTTTGATTTTCACCTCTCTGACGAGTTGACTCACTGGAAAAGAGTCTGATGCTAGGAGGTTTTGGGGGTAGGAGGAGACAGGGATGGCAGAGAATGAGATGGCTGGATGGCATCACCGACTCGATGGACATGAGTTTGAGTGAACTCCGGGAGTTGGTGATGGACAGGGAGGCCTGGCGTGCTGTGGTTCATGGGATCGCAAAGAGTCGGACACGACTGAGCGACTGAACTGAACTGAACTGAACTGATGATAAGTGATGTTGAGCATCTTTGCATGTACTTATTGGCCATCTCTGTGTTTTCTTTGGAAAGATACCTATTTAAATTCTCTGCCCATTTTTTAATCAGGCTAACTAATTATTTTTTTAGGTTTGAGTTGTATATAAAAATCACTTTATGGAATTATGCAGAATTTAAAAAATAAAACAAGCTAGTGGATATAACAAAAAAGAAAGACTCATGGAGAACAAGCTAGTGGTTACCAGTGGAGACAGAGAAGCCGGGAGGGACTTGGTAGGTATAGGGGGTTAAGAGGTACAAGCTATTATCTGTAAAATAAATAAGATAAAGGACATATTGTATAGCTAGGGACTATAGCCAATATTTTGAAATAACTATAGAATATAATCTATATTTTTGAATCACTATATTGTATACCTGAGACATACATTTTAAATCAACTATGTGCTTAGTCTGGAGAAGGCAATGGAAAGTCACTACAGTACTCTTGCCTAGAAAATCCCATGGACGGAGGAGCCTGGTAGGTTGCAATTCATGGGGTCGCTACGAGTCAGACATGACTGAGCTACTTCAATTTCATTTTTCACTTTCACACGTTGAAAAAGGAAATGGCAACCCACTCCAGTGTTCTTGCCTGGAGAATCCCAGGGACAGGGGACCCTGGTGGGCTGCCGTCTATGGGGTTGCACAGAGTCGGACACGACTGAAGAGACTTAGCAGCAGCAGCAGCATGTGCTTAGTCACTCCGTCGTGTCCAACTCTGCAACTCCATGGACTGTAACTCGCCAGGCTCCTCTGTCCATGGGATTCTCCAGGCAAGAATACTGGAGGAGGTTGCCATTTTTTCCTCAGGAAATCTTTCCAACCAAGGGATCGAACCCAGGTCTCCCTTACTGCAGGCAGATTCTTTACTATCCATCTAGTCAAAACTATGGTTTTTCCAGTAGTCATGTATGGATGTGAGAGCCGGACTATACAGAAAGCTGAGTGCTGAAGAATTGATGCTTTTGAACTGTGGTATTGGAGAAGACTCTTGAGGGTCCCTTGGCCTGCAAGGAGATCCAACAAATCCATACTAAAGGAAATCAGTCCTGAATATTCATTGGAAGGATGGATGATAAGCTGAAATTCCAATACTTTATCGACCTGATGCAGAGAACTGACTGATTTGAAAAGACCCTGGTGCTGAGAAAGATTGAAGACAGGAGGAGAAGGGAATGACAGAGGATGAGATGGTTGGATGGCATCACTGACTCGATGGATATCAGTTCAGTTCAGTTCAGTTCAGTTTAGTCGCTCAGTCGTGTCCGACTCTCCGCGACCCCATGAATCACAGCACGCCAGGCCTCCCTGTCCATCACCAACTCCCGGAGTTCACTCAAACTCATGTCCACAGAGTCGGTGATGCCATCCAGCCATCTCATTCTCCGTCGTCCCCTTCTCCTCCCGCCCCCAACCTTTCCCAGCATCAGAGTCTTTTCCAGTGAGTCAACTCGTCGCATGAGGTGGCCAAAGTATTGCAGTTTCAGCTTTAGCATCAGTCCCTCCAATGAACATCCAGGATTGATCTCCTCTAGAATGGACTGGTTGGATCTCCTTGCAGTATAAGGGACTCTCAAGAGTCTTCTCCAACACCACAGTTCAAAAGCATCGATTCTTCGGCGGTCAGCCTTCTTCACAGTCCGACTCTCACATCCATACATGACCACGGGAAAAACCATTGCCTTGACTAGACGGACCTTGGTTGGCAAAGTAATGTCTCTGCTTTTTAATATACTATCAAGGTTGGTCATAACTTTCCTTCCAAGGAGCAAGTGTCTTTTAATTTCATGGCTGCAATCAGCATCTGCAGTGATTTTGGAGCCCAAAAAAACAAAGTCTGACACTGTTTCCACTGTTTATCCATCTATTTCCCATGAGGTGATGGGACCAGATGCCATGATCTTTGTTTTCTGAATGTTGAGCTTCAAGCCAACCTTTTCACTCTCCTCTTTCACTTTCATCAAGAGGCTTTTGAGTTCCTCTTCACTTTCTGCCATAAGGGTAGTGTCATCTGCATATCTGAGGTTATTGATATTTCTCCCGGCAATCTTGATTCCAGCTTGTGCTTCTTCCAGCCCAGCGATGGATATAAGTTTGAGTAATCTCCAGGATTTGGTGATGGATAGGGAAGCCTGGCAAGCTGTGGTCCATGGGGATGTACAGAGTCAGACACGACAGAGTGACTGAACTGAATTGAGATAATACTATGTGTCTACTTCAATCTGTTCACATTTTGAGTTATACTCATGGTTTTCAAATGTTGATTCAAACTTGCATTCATATGATAAACCCCACTTGTTCATGATTATTTTTATATTTTACTGGATTAAATTTGTTAAAATTTCACTCATAAATTTAACATCCATTTTTTTCATGAATGATACTTTTCTGCAGTTAATTATACTACATTTTTCTGGTTTTAGTACTACAAAACACTGACTTTAAAAACTGAGTTGCAAATTGTTTATTTTTCTCCTATTTCTGAAAAGCTTGTACAGGCATCTTGTTCAGCAAGTACCATGTGTGTGTGATACAACTTGCCAGGTAAGTCATCTGAGCCTAAAGTTTTCTCCTTTGAAGCTTTAAAACTATAAATTTAAATTATAATAGGTATAGTTTAAGTCAAGTTATCTATTTCTTCTTGAATAAACTTTGCTAATATAACTTTCAGTTCAGTTCAGTTCAGTCACTCAGTCGTGTCCAACTCTTTGCGACGCCATGAATCACAGCACACCAGGCCTCCCTGTCCAACACCAACTCCTGGAGTTCACTCAAACTCATGTCCATCGAGTCGGTGATGCCATCCAGCCATCTCATTCTCTGTCGTCCCCTTCTCCTCCCACCCCCAATCC
This sequence comes from Moschus berezovskii, assembly GCF_049115385.1. Classification (NCBI taxonomy): domain Eukaryota; kingdom Metazoa; phylum Chordata; class Mammalia; order Artiodactyla; family Moschidae; genus Moschus; species Moschus berezovskii. The sequence goes on from NC_142472.1 coordinate 43,445,484, forward strand.
CTCCCCAGCATCAGACTCTTTCCCAGTGAGTCAACTCGACGCATGAGGTGGTCAAAGTATTGGAGTTTCAGCTTTAGCATCAGTCCTTCCAATGAACACCCAGGATTGATCTCCTCTAGAATGGACTGGTTGGATCTCCTTGCAGTCCAAGGGACTCTCAAGAGTCTTTTCCATCACCACAGTTCAAAAGCATCAATTCTTCGGTGATCAGCTTTCTTCACAGTCCAACTCTCACATCCATACATGACCACGGGAAAAACCATAGCCTTGACTAGATGGACCTTAGTTGGCAAAGTAATGTCTCTGCTTTTTAATATGCTATCTAGGTTGGTCATAACTTTGCTTCCAAGGAGTAAGTGTCTTTTAATTTCCTGGCTGCAGTCAGTACCTGCAGTGATTTTGGAGCCCCCAAAAATAAAGTCTGACACTGTTTCCACTGTTTCCCCATCTATTTCCTATGAAGTGATGGGACCAGATGTCATGATCTTCGTTTTCTGAATGTTGAGCTTCAAGCCAAACTTTTCACTCTCCTCTTTCACTTTCATCAGGAGGCTTGAGTTCTTCACTTTCTGCCATAAGGGTGGTGTCATCTGCATATCTGAGGTTATTGATATTTCTACCAGCAATCTTGATTCTAGCTGGTGCTTCTTCCAGTCCAGCTTTCCTCATGATGTACTCTGCATATAAGTTAAATAAGCAGGGTGACAATATACAACTTTGACGTATTCCTTTTCCTTTGGAACCAGTCTGTTGTTCCATGTACAGTTCTAACTGTTGCTTCCTGACCTGCATACAGGTTTCTCAAGAGGCACGTCAGGTGGTCTGGTATTCCCATCTCTTTCAGAATGTTCCACAGTTTATTGTGATCCACACAGTCAAAGGCTTTGGCAAAGTCAATGAAGCAGAAATAGATGTTTTTCTGGAACTCTCTTGCTTTCTCCATGATCCAGCGGATGTTGGCAATTTGATCTCTGTTCCTCTGCCTTTCCTAAAACCTGCTTGAACATCTGGAAGTTCACGGTTCACATATTGCTGAAGCCTGGCTTGGAGAATTTTGAGCATGATTTTACTAGCGTGTGAGATGAGTGCAACTGTGCGGTAGTTTGAGCATTCTTTGGCATTGCCTTTCTTTGGGATTGGAATGAAGACTGACCTTTTCTAGTCCGGTGGCCACTGCTGAGTTTTCCAAATTTGCTGGCATACTGAGTGCAGCACATTGACAGCATCATTTTTCAGGATGTGAAATAGTTCAGAACTTTAAGAAATAAACATAGCTTTAAGAAATGCTAAGTATCATCAAAGTTATCAAATTTATCCTTTAATTTCTATGTTCTGAGGTATTTAATTCTTCACTTTGTCATTATTTATTCTCTTTTAATTTTTGTCAGTTTGTCTGTACTTTATCAGTATTACTGCTCTGTTTAATGCATTTTAGCTTTGGTTCCTTGAGTTTCTTGTTCCTATTGTCAAGTTTATAGTTTTTTTCTTTCAGATTTACTTTTTCCCTTCTCCTACTTTCTCTGAACTAAATTTTCCCTTCATTTTCTAGCTTATTAAAGAAAATACATAAGATAATTTGGGATGATCTCCTCTAATATAAATATTTAATGCCATCAATTAAACATTTAGCATGATTCCACAAATTTTGCTCTTTTGCATTCAATTCAATTTTCTTCTAATTTTATTTATGACTTCCTCTTTTATATACGGGTTCTTTAGAGGAGTGATCTCTGATTTTTAAATATTTGTAGATATTACAGTTATCTTCCTATATTGGCATTTTCTCCCATTTCATTATAGTAAGAGATAATTTGTGTGATTTCTGTTTTTAAACAAAATATGCTCAGGTATATCTATTATAACACAGAATATGATTTTTATTGGAGAAAGCTCTTGTGTGTTTGAAAATACTGTATCTCTTGCCATTTTGGAGGGAGTAGTCTACATTTTTCAATTAGGTCCTCTTGTTGATGTTGTATAAGTCTACACCGTCCTGGCTGATTGTATGCTTTTTCACAAGTTATTCACACAGGAGTGTAGGAGTCTTACAAGTACAAATGTGGATTTGTCTATTTCTCCTTTCATTTCTCTTAGTTTTTGTTCCATGTGCTTTGAAGTTCTATATAAGTTGAATGTGCATTTAATTAACATTTTATCTCATTAAATTGATCTGTTTTTTTTCATTTACTGTGTTTTAATTTCTAAAGTTGTTCCTTTTTTTAATAGTAAAAGGTATATTTTTTATTATATTATTATCACCAGTAAAGCATTATTTTGATAAAATATTTTGTGAAATACAGTTTTTATCTTTTCATTTTCATCTACCATTGTATTTTAAAAGTGGATTCTAATAGACAACGGATTATTGGGTGTTTGCTTTTTACACAATTTTCAATCTGTACTTTTTAACTGGTATGGTTATTCTGTTCATATTTAATCTAATATTGATATGGTTGGATTTAAGTATTCTATTTCATTATCCTCTGATACATTTCCTGTGACTTTTTCCTTTTATTCCACTTCCCTTGCCTTCTTTCAGGGATTCCCTGATAGCTCAGCTAGTAAATAATCCGCCTGCAATGCAGGAGACCTGGGTTTGATCCCTGGGTTACGAAGATCCCCTGGAGAAGGGAAAGGCTACACACTTCAATATCCTGGCCTGAACAATTCCGTGGACTGCATAGTCCATGAGGTCGCAATGAAGTGGACACAACTGAGCAATTTTCCCTTTCACTGCCTTCTTTTGCAGTATCTATTTCGGTGTTTTTAATATTCTATTTTATCACTATTGAATTTTTGTTCATATCTATATTGATGTATATATTCATCTATCATCTTACCATCTTCCTTCCTTCCTTCCTTCACTCTCCATCCCTTCTTTCTTAGTGGTTCCTCTAGGGTTATCAATATACATATCAAAACTAGCTGATTGTTAATATTTGCAACTTGAAGCAAAATGTGGAAGAACTTCAAACATATAAGTATCTTTACTTCTTATAACAATTTTATAATTTTTGCTTTAGATAGTCATACACATTTTAAATAACTTGAGAGTACAAAAGTAGTCTTTTTTTATTTTCTCAGATGTTACTTTTTTTTTCTTTTTTTGCTTTTTCTATTCCTGTAGTATCCTGTAGTATCATGTCCCCTTGATATCATATCATATCAGCCTATAGAACTCTTTTTTAACATTTTCTTAATGCAGTTATATTGGCAATACACTTTCTTAGTTTTTCTTCATCAAGAATAACATTAATTTACCTTTCTTTCTGGTAAGGGATTCTGCATATGGAATTCTGTGTTAACAGTTTTTCCTTTCAGAACTTTAAAGATATTCTTGTCTTCTGGCTTCCATTATTTCTGATGAGAAATCTACAAATATTCCAATTTTTTATATCAATAGGTAATATGTCAGTGTTTCTGTGGAGAAGGAAGTGGCAACCCACTCCAGTATTCTTGCCTGGAGAATCTCATAGAGAGAGGAACCTGGTGGGCTACAGTTCAAAAGTTTGCAAAGAGTGGGACATGACTAAATAACTGAGCACTCACTTTTTCTAGCTCTTTTCAAGATGTGTGTACATAGATACATATATATACTCATGTATAATGTATGTATATATTATATATATGCTATGCTGTGCTAAGTTGCTTCAGTTGTGTCTGACTTTTTGTGACCCCATGACTGTAGCCCACCAGATTTTTCTGTCCATGGATTCTCCAGGCAAGAATACTGTAGTGGGTTGCCATTTCCTTCTCCAGGGGATCTTCTCAACATAGGGATCAAACCCCAGTCTCTCATGTCTTCTGCCTTGACAGGTTTATATTTTGCTAGTAAGGCCACCTGGGAAGCCCTCATTATATTTATGTACATAAAAACTTGCATTGTGTATATATTATTTACAAGCGTGTGTGTAAATACATATGTCTGTTTTGGAATTCATTAATTTTATTTCATCTGTAAATATATAAATGTATGCTTTTCACTCACTTGTGTCATTTTCAACCATTATCTTATAATTTTTTCTACCCGAGATTTTTTGTCCATTCTCTCCTTGATTCCATGACATTAGTGTTATCCTTTTGTTATTATCCCAACAGACCCTTAGTCTAAGATTTTGATTTTTTTATCTTTCCACCACTCTTCTGATGAGATCATTTCTAATGACCAGTTTAATAACTTTTCTCTCAAAATTTCCATCCTGTTCGAGTTCATCTACTAACTTTTTAGAAGATACTATACTGTTATATTTAATTGCTTTTGAATTCTTTTTATAATTTTTATCTTCCATTAATTTGTGGTGTTTTTTTATTTACCTTAAACATAATTTAATAAAGCTTTATAATCTTTGATAATTCTGACCTCTGAGCTCCCATCATTGTGGTCTGCTCTTTTGAGAATTGCTTATATTTTCCCGATTTCCAAATGTATATTGTCTAAATTTTGATTCTTGCTAAAATCTTTTAGAGAATGTTGCTGTCATTGGTTTGTTTTGTCCTGAAAGTTTTGACCACATATTCTATCTCATTTACTATAGATGATGGTTCAAATGTCAGTATTAGTCTTCAAGACTTTACTATGCTACTTGGAAGTTGATCCGTGAATGTGTTCCACATATATTAACCCGGTGTTATTTTATCTCATATTTCAATTCCCAAAGATGTTGCTGTGCTGCTTTGAATTGACCTGTGGATGTACAGCTCAGGAGTGAGATAGGAACTAGTACAGTTTCACAGACAGAATTGTGGAATGTTCTTATTCTCTTCTCTCCAGAATACTTCCTGTTCTCTCCTGCTGACAGGGATCCCTTTTCCAGGATAAACTAGCCAGAAAATAAATAGGATTTCTTTTGGTGACTCAGTGACTACCACATGGCTGCTTTTACTTTTGCAACCAGGGATCACCTCAGAAAAAAGCAAGAGTAAAACAGAATAATCCCCTCCTCCACCACAACCAAGTCTTCAAGATTTTTTAAAAAATGTAATTATTTATTTATGGCTATATCGGGTCTTAGTTGTGACATGTGGGCTCTTTCATTGCAGCTCACGAGCTCTCTAGAGCACACAGGCTCAGGAGTTGCAGTGCACAGGCTTACTCCACAGTACGTGGGATCTTAGTTCCCAGACGAGGGATTGAACATATGGCCTTTTCATTGGAAGGCAGATTCATAACCACTAGACCACCTGGGAAATGCAGTCTTCAGGTTTTAACTCTCCTGCACAATCCACTCTTTTTTGAGCATTTTCAGAATTGTCAGGTAGTTATTTTTTGCTTTTTGCCCAATAACTTTTAGATGTTTTCAGCAAGAAATGGCTTTTGGAGGAACAAAAAATGACTTTTTAAAAAATGTGTATTTTATATTAAAAAATAAAAGTCATTATTTTTGTAACTCCTTGTAAATTATATGGATGTGCCTGCAATGAAGGAGACCCAGGTTTGATCCCTCAGTCAGGAAGATCCCCTGGAGAAGGGAATGGCAACCCATTCCAGTATTCTTGCCTGGAGAATTCCATGGACTGAGGAACCTGTTGGGCTACAGTCCATGGGGTCACAAAGAGTTGGAAATGACTGAGTGACTAGCACTAGTTTAAAAAAAGATTTTAAACTCTCAGGAACATTTATTGTCATGGATTATCCTGCCATTCTTAAAACATTTTCACCTTTGTCTCAAAAATATCCCTCTTATGATTTTACCCTTGCTTCTATAAATTGCCACCTATCACCAAAAACTAGATAGAGTCCTCTATAATCAGAAAAAATATCTGAGATTTTCACTGCTATCTTGTGTAATGTGTGGTTTAAAGCCTGTCACATATTGAATAGGGAAACAATGCATCATTATTTTTTCTCTTTTCTGTCTTAAATAGGCATGTGCTTATTGTGCTTAGTGCTTCTCTATATTCTACAGGTTTTGGATATTTTAATACTTTACTCTTTATCCAATTATTTGTTAGTGTTTCCTTTAAGGAGTATCAGTGAGTACTAAGTACAATGTATTATAAACACTGGATTTCCATTCCCTTTTGTTTTTTAATATATTTAAAATGTCAAGTTGGTGCCACATATTGATCTTGCAGTCAGTTAAGAGCTCTTGCTCCTAATTTATTTTCCTTGATTTTTAAAGCTCCCTTCTCTCATTCGGCCTTGGTTAGATTAATTTTTGAAACTGAATATTGTGCTCAATATAATATTTTCCCAATTTCATTGTATAAAGTTGGGCATATTTTCTCAAAATATTTTATTTTTTTACTTTTATGGTCTCTTTGAAATTCATGTTATATCTTTTTCTTGGGGGGGCAGGCTATACATACATGACATATATACATATATTTGATAAACATGTCTTTAAATATTCTCCTGAGCACAAAGCTACTTATAGTCAAATCTCAGATACAATATTTACTTCTTTGGTTACATTGACCAGTTAATCAACACTATGTGGATACAATTATGTTCAGTTAATGATGAATCTTCCTCCTTAAATAGATTTTAGTAATTTTTTTTTAAGATGTACATACAACTTAACTTTCAATTTCTTTGTCATCTATTTAAATATTTATTATAAAGATAAATCCTTATGCCCACATACAGTCTGATAAAGCTACCATTTTTGAAAATACAAAATATCCCCCGTAGGCCAGATGTATAAGCTACTTGACAGATGTTGTAGCCCTACTTTAGCTTCCCAGCCAGTCTCTTAGATGAATTTACTGCTTTTTTTTTTGTGCAAGAAGTGCTCAGTTTTAGTAAAGATGCCAATAATTTCATATGCAATGACCTTGGCACAAAGTAACATTTCCAAAATCATAAAGCAACAGCTGTGTGAAATTCATTATTTATCTTTTTTATACACAATATGTTTACTTTTGAATTTTACTTTTTTTCCTTATAAATGTAATTCAGTAGCTTGTTACTTTGAAGTTCCACATAAAGGAAAATGTGTAAGTGCTCATAATAATGTAAGATATTTAACTCATCAAAATTCTAACTGCAACCATTTGCTTTAGAGAAATGTTTAAGAATTCACTGTATAATAGAAAAATCATAAAAGGTTAATTAATGTATGCTCTTTGCACCCATTTATATTTCCTTAAGAAATAGACATTGGATAATAAAATAAAATGTTGTTTTGTTTAAGGCTTGAGTGACTTTTGAATCAGGAAAATAACAAGCAATATAACATGCCTTTACAAAATATTCGTTGAATCATCTGAAAATCACTTTATTAAGACAAAATACATCTACAACATTTTTAATACTGAGGAAAATATGGAAAAAAAAAACCTTAATAATTTGTGATATGCTAGGCTTGCCATCATTCAGTGTTAAACAGTGTTAATAGCTAAATATACAGCAGAGGACATAGTGATCATGCTTAAATGTGATGCTATGTGTATTTGAAAAACAAATAATGTAAATAAAATGAAAACTAAATTAAATTCCCAAGATTGTGATTCATGACAGTTGTGTGGTCTTTAATTTTCAAGATTACTTGGTTTTTGTGTAGTTGTTTTTTTTTTTAATAATTCTATTTCATAGTTTTCAGTGATTTTTTGAAACAATCTTATATATTGAGATAGCATAAATTTGAGGAAATATAATTATTTTACAAGTTTTCTAAGGATTATTGAATAAAATGAGTCAAGATAACATGATGTTGAGAAAAAATAAGAGCAACATTTTCATTTAACCAATTAAAAATTTGGTGATATAAATTATATATATATATATTTTTTCTTAGTTACTCCACTGCCTAATACAATTATAATGCACAGTAAAGAATTCCCTATTTCTTATGATTTCTATTAAGTAATACAAAACAATTAATTAAACATATGTCCTTTAAATGTCCAGTGGGTCTTAGTATCTGTCTTTTATTTTTTATTGATATTTTTCAGCTACCATTCTTTGTTTATATCTGGCATGTGTTCTTTGTGACTGACTGTATTATTCACATCAAAAATTTCATTTTCTTAAGGAAAATGACACAAACAGTTGAAAAAGGCATAGAGTAATTTAGAAGTTATAGAAGAAAACTGATTTCATTCTATTTAGCCTGACACGTACAGACTTACCACAGCCTTAACGATGCAGTGTAGATAGTGCAGATTTCTGGAGCACATATCCTATTTTTCATTCTTTAGTAAATTAATTAGCCTTGGTGCACTTACTGCCTTTTTGGTGAGAGTCTACTTCCTTGTGATGTTCTTGATCTTAGAGGAAATGCTTTCAGCTTTTTGACATCGGTTAAAATGTTAGCTGTAAGTTTGTTATATATGGTCTTTATTGTATTGAGGTTTGATTACTCTGTATCGATTTTGTTCAGCCTTTCATGAAAAATGGATGTTGAATTTTCTCAAAAATATTTTTTTATATCTATAGAGATGACTCTATGATTTCTATTCTCAGCTTATTAACATGGCATATCATATGACCAATTTGCAATCAATTGTATAGAACCATCCTTGCATCCCTGGGATAAATCTCACTTGATTAAGATGTATGATCTTTTAACGTATTGTTAAATTTGGTTTCCTTTTATTTTCATTGAAAAATTTTGCCTCTATGTTCATCAGTTCAGTTCAGTTCAGTTCAGTCACTCAGTCGTGTCTGACTCTCCGCGACCCCATGAATCACAGCACGCCAGGCCTCCCTGTCCATCACCAACTCCCGGAGTACACTCAAACTCATGTCCACAGAGTCGGTGATGCCATCCAGCCATCTCATTCTCCGTCGTCCCCTTCTCCTCCCGCCCCCAACCTTTGGAGGGACTGATGCTATGTTCATCAGTGACCTGTAATTTTAATTTTTTAAACAACATCTTTGTCTCATTGGTATCAAAGTAATGCTGGTCTCATACAATGAGTTTAAAACATTCTTTTCTGTGAAATTTTGGAAATAGAAGAATATATGTTAACTCTTTAAATATTTGGTAAAGTACACCTCTGAAGCAGTCTGGTTCTGAATTCCTGTTCTGTCTTGGGAGACTCTACATTTCTAGGAATTCATACATTTCTTCTAGGTTGTTCATTTTATTGATTTTTTTTTCCAATTCTGGTCTGAAGTTCAAACAAATTTTAATAATCTTGCAGTTTTACTCTCTCTTCCCCTCACGTTTGCTGGTTTTGACAGCATATTTTGTATCTATTTGTTTTGTGTACCCATTAAGTACTTACTGTGGATACTAATGATTTACTACCTTTGTCTTTTAACCTTCTTACTGGCTTTGCACATGGTTAATTAATTCCCTTAACTGTATATTTTCCTTTGTAGAAGAGCCATTTTCATAATTTTCATGTTTCTAATTGTGGCCTTTTCTTTTTAATTTAGAGAAGCTCCTTTAACATTTCCTGTAAAGCTGATTTGGTGATGTTGAAATCTTTTAGCATTGGCTTGTTTGTAAAACTTTTGATCTTTCCATAAAATCTGAATGAAATCCTTGCCAGGTAGAGTATTCTTGGTTGTAAGTTTTCGTTTCATCACTTTAATTATATCATGCCACCTTATTCTGGACTACAGTTTGTGTTGAAAAGTCAGCTGACAGCCTTATGGAAGATGTTTTGCAGGTGACTTGATTTTCCTTTGCAACTTTTGATATTCTGTGTTTATCTTTAATTTTGACATTTTATAATGTGTCTTTGTGTAGTCCTCCCTGAGTTGATTCTGTTTAGGACTCTGTGCTTCCTGGACCCAGATGTCTGTTTCCTTTCCCAGTTAGGGATGTTTTCAGGTATTATAACTTCAAATGTTCTTTCTGCCCCTTTCTCTCTCTCTTATTCTTCTGGGACCCCTATAATGTGAGTATTAGTATGCTTAATGTTATCTCAGTGGTCTGTGCTCATTTTAAAAATTCTTTATTTTCTTCAGTTTAGCTTTAGAGATTTCCACTACTTTGTTTTTTAGGTCACTGGTCTAGTCCTTTGTATCATCTAATCTATTGTTGATTCCCTTTAGTGTATTTTTTATTTTAGTTATTGTAGTCTTCATGTCTATTGGTTCTTATTTACATTTTCAAACTGCTTGTTTAAAACTTCTAAATTCTTACTCTGTTCATCCAATTTTCTCTCAAGTTCTTTGAACATCTTTATCTCCACTTCATTTTGTTCATCATCTGGGGTTTTGTCTGTTTATTTGTTTACGTATACCTCTGTCACTTCATTTTACCTGATTTAGTGTTTTTATTTCTATGTATTTTGTAGGTTGGTTGTGTTTACCAGTCTTGGAGAAGTGGTGATTTATAGGAACATGTATGAGTCCAAGCAGCACACTCCTCTCTGGTTGCAGAGCTGTATGTTTTGAGTGCCCCTTTATTTGGACAGTTTGATTCCTTTTGTTTCAGCAGGTTGACTATTGTCCATGATTTGGTAGACATGGCTTTCCCTCTTTTCTGGTTAGTTGTCAAGCTTTGCCTTATGCAGAGGTTGCTGATGACTGGTGTGTGGAGCTGAGTCATGAGTTGTCTACCTGAAGAGTTCCAGTGGGTCTCAGAATTTGTGCTACTCACTAGTGAGTTGAACTGGTTTTTGGGGTGGGTATGTTGCAGTGACTGGGGATCCTGTATCTAATTTCATCCACTTAATGGATGGGATTTGTTCCTAAAAATGCTAGCTATGGAGTCCAAGGTGTATAAAATCTGGTATCAGTCTGCTGGGCAGTGTCTGGATCCCAGGATGGCTGCCTGAGGGGTTCATTTTGTCTTGGAGCTGGTGTCAGCCTGTTGGTCAGTGAGTCAAGGGCTTTCTTTGGTTGGTTTTGGCCACTTTTGGGTGAAGCCAGGGCTCACTGTGTCCCAGGGTTCATGCTGGTTTACTGGTGGGTGAAGCTGAGTGCTGGGATCTAGGGCAATAGGGCCTTGGAGGCCCAATAGCTGGTGTCAGTACGCAGGTGGGCGGGGTAGATCCTGGGGCATCTGACTGAGGTGCCCAAGTTTTCCCAGAGCTGGTGTAGTTGTATTGGTGAGTGGGGCCAAGGCCTATTTGGTTCCAAGTCTAATACCAGCTCACTGGGATGCAGCATCAAATCCCAGGGTTTCTGGCCATTGGGATCCTGTGGCTGGTATGTTGATCCCCTAGTTGTGGATCTGAGGCTCAAGTTGTCCTGGGATTGCTTCCTACCCAGGGGGGTGGGTGAGGCTAGTGAAGGGCTAGTGCTGGCCCACTAATGGGTATATCCGAGTCTTGGGATCTCTGGCTGCATGGCTATGACTCCCCTAGCACTAGCACTGGCCCACTGGTGTGTGGAGATGGGTCCTGGGCCCTCTGGTGGACATGACTGTATCCTGGGATAGTTGTGGACTCAGGAGGTTGAGAGGCAGTCTACCTTCTGGTGGATGAAGCTATGTCTTCACTTGGCTGATAGCTTGGCCTAAGGAATCCCAGTATAGGCACTGATAGGCTGGTGAGCAGGTCTGGGTTCCAAACTTAATAAGATAGAGGGAGTATTCTAAAATGGTGCCCCTCAGCACCAGTGTCCACATGGTAGAATGACCTCCCCAAAACGCCTGCCAGCAATGTTTATGTCCACAAGGTGAGCTCTGGTTGCCTTCTGCCTCACTAGGAGGCTCTCGAATATGAGCAGATAGGTCTGACCCAGGCTCCTTTCAACTTGCTGATGCCCTGAGTCCTAGAGTGTGTGAGATTTGTGTGTGCTTTTTAGAGCAGAGTCTCTATTTTCCTCATCCCTCTGGCTTTCCTAAAAGTAAGTTCCACCGGCCTTCAAAGCCAAGTATTCTGGAGGGTCATTTTCTTAGTGCAAGATCCCCAGGACAGGAGCTCAATGTGGGTCTTGGATCACTTGTTCCTTGGCAGGAAACTGCAATTCTAATTGCTTTTCTGTTTATCCCTCCCCACCCCTCAACCACCCCAGGAGTATGGGTTTCCTTACTGTCTCATTGTGGTTTATTTTTTATAACTTTAGGTATAGAACATATTTTCTGCTAGTCTTCTGGTCTTTCTCATTAATAGTTGCTATTTAAATTGGTGTAATTTTTAAGTGAAGGTAACCTCAGGGTCCTTCTATTCCATCTTCTTGGCCATTTTCTCGACCACTGTGTCTTAAAGACTATAGCCCGTCGAGGGAATGGCCAACATGGTGCAGTACAAGGACACTGAACTCATCTTCACTTAAAATCACAGCAATATATTTTTTTTCCCTCCTCCTTCTTCATTTTCTTTGGTATCCTTTGACAGTTTGCCTTCTCCTCTTTCTATATGCTTCAGTGTCAGTTATTGGCCCTTATCTTAACCACTTCTCTTTCCTGAGGGGAATTCATCCATAATCTTCTTCAGTTACCATTTAGAAATACAGTTGAGAACTATAATTGAAGTTCCAAGCTCATTTATTTATTTGCTTTCAATATTTCCAATAGGACAAATAAGCAATTAAAACTCAATATGCCCAAAGCTGAATTTATCCTCAGTGCCTCTCTTGTTCTCTACCTCTGACACTCTTATCACTAGAATTCCACCCTCCCCCATATTCTTGGTGAGGGGAACCAGTCATGCAGGTTGGGTTCCTAGACATCATTCCTTACTCACTATTTTCTCTCATTCCAATATTCTGTCATATCCTGACATCCAGCATTTAAATTCTTTTCCAATTTATCCACTTGATGTTTTTAATCACTAATTCTTGACAAGCACAAGATTCTTCTTCATTATTATGATTAATTGTACAAATTGGAACACTTTTAAACATGAAAATACTGATATAGTTACTTACTATGAATATAACTGAAAATAAATAATAATTGTACTCTCCTTGAAAGCTGGATGTTATAGTTATCCCTCCTTTAAAGGTCTTACCTTATCAATGCTTGATCCTATACCCAATCATTCTCTCCACTGCAAGAAGAGTTAATTTTTGTAATGCAAACTCAATACAGCAATAACATTTTTTTGCATTGCTTTTAGAAGTCTGATGCTAGGAGGGATTGGGGGTAGGAGGAGATGGGGGTGACAGAGAATGAGATGGCTGGATGGCATCACCGACTCGATGGACATGAGTTTGAGTGAACTCCGGGAGTTGGTGATGGACAGGGAGGCCTGGCGTGCTGTGGTTCATGGGGTCTCAAAAAGTCGGACACGACTGAGCGACTGAACTGAACTGAACTGAACATGATATGTAAGGCCTTCCATAATCTGGCTCTTGCCTACATCTTAAAATGCATCCTATGCTTCTTTCTTTCCTGCTCACTCTACTGGAGTCACTGGGCTTTTCTTTCAATTTCTCAAATTGCCTTTGCAGTTCAGGGTTTTGCATGGATTGTAGCCTCTAAATTATATAATTTTTCCCCTTCCGTTTTGCACAGATAGTCTCCATTTTGTACTCAAAGCTTAGGTGAAATATCACTTTCTCAGGGAAGTCTTCCACTGTAACCCTATTTGAGACTAATCTCTAAGAAACACTCACAGTTGACTGGCTTTTCCTTTTTAACCCTTCTCACATGTACTACTTAGTTTTCTAATTATTAAATGCAGGCTTCCTACTATAATGTCTGCCTCCTACAGGAAACAACTTGAGTATGTCTTTCATCTTACTATCTTTAGTGATTGAAAATTCATTGTGGGAAAAATGTGTTTATTGAGAAAAGCAGGCTCATAAAAGGTCAAAGGAACTACTTCTGCTTGATTTATCTTTAGTTCAGTGTTTGACTTAGGTAATGAACCTTATCTGTCCTGATAACGATGGGAAAATATAGGGCAATAGCACAAGAAAGAAAGTGGGCCATTTTGTATGTCTGCAGTTTTAGCACTAAATTTCCATCACTTGGCATTTTAACAACACTGTTTTCTCAAAATGGACTCTTAACTGGCAAATCTGATAGATTATTTTGAGCCTTTATCTTTTTTGTTTTTACAGTGCTGGTGAAAATCTCTTTTCTAAAGATTTTTCCAAATTCTGCCATCCCCTGTTTTTCCCTCTACCTCTTTGACAGCTTCTCTGGGATTTTCCTTCTTCCTGTCCCCTATGTTTAGACATTCACTGATTCTATTAATAAATACTTATTTTTGTACTTTTGCCTATTTCTCGTTATTCATTCATTCATTCAAGTAATATTTCTTAGGTTTCTCTTGATGCCACACTCTTACACATGAATTGAACAAGGCAAATAAAATCCCTGCTCTTTGAGCACTTGCTAGATATACAATAATGAATAAACCATGAAAGTTTCCTGCTGTGCTAGAACCTGAATTTTAGTTAATGAGGAGGAGAGGGGAGATGGGGAGAGAAGATAAATTAATAATAAAGCTAAATAGCAAAATATTGTTATCTTAAGAACATAAATCACTCTGTGTACTATTTTGAATACTGTCATGAGGAAAGTTTCTCTTAACAGACACAATACAGGCTGAGAGTTAACTGATGAACATGCTGGTCATCAATTAAATCTCAAATAAATCTACCAGATTGATGGAAATAGCAAGAACAAAGATACTTAGGATGGAATGGAGTTGAACATTCCAGAATACCAAAAACCAGTGGTGATGGAAATTAGCAAAAGAAGAAATACTAATGGGAGAATCACAATTTTTGCATTTTTCCCCTTCATAGATCATAGGTAATACTTTGGGCAATTGTAAACTGTATCTTATCCTTGGGCTATGATAAACAAATCCTTTTTTATTTCTTCTGTTATGATTTCTTTATCATGCAAAGAGTGGAATGTCATCTTAGGCAACTTTGTTGTCTGCAAAATTTCTCACTGATGGTTCTAATGTTAATATCTTCTCTAATATCTCACCTGGTAAAGAATCCACCTGTAATGCAGGAGACCTGGGTTTGATTCCTGGGTTGGGAAGATCCCCTGGAGAAGGGAAAGGCTACCCACTCCAGTATTCTGGCCTGGACAATTCCATGGACTGTATATCCTTGGGGTCACAAAGAGTCTGACACGAGTGAGCCACTTTCACTATGTGTGTATAACACATATGATGCCTTTAGGTTCAATACTATAGAGAAATATAAGTTTACTTTCCATTTGAACTTATGTTTTCTATTATTAGCTCAACAGTATTTTCCCTCCAACTGCTCTTTTCCTGCTTGTGGCACAGGCTTCTGTTTCTTAGATTTAATTTTGCTTAATTTTCCTTATTTGTAAGATCCTCTTAAGACAGCTACTATTTCATTCACTTTGTTGCTCTCCGTTACACAGAGATCAGTTAATCAAAAAACTGTACATTAAAAAATACTGTAAACCCATCCTAAATAAGTAAACTTTCTTAGCTCTTCACAGACCTACTAACAATTTGAATCTCTGATGATATAACAGCAATGTCTCCAATCCAAGTACTGATATAAGTTAAAAAAAAAAAAAGCAGATGTGGAATTGAATAGATTGGATTACAAATAGAGATTTGAATCATTTTAATAGAGATATTGACACACAAATGCAGTGGATAATATTGCTAAGAGAGTGGTAAATGTGATACAAGGACCAAGAATACATTTCTGTCCCCAGCTTTAACCTTTGAAAGCATTGTCCTTGATAGAGCTCATGCCTGTCATTTCTCCCACTGTCATGGTTGTTGTCAGTGTAAATAATTGGTTGGCTCGCCCACTCTCCCTGTCATCCCAGCTTCATGGATGGGTTTTTAGACTAGGAAAATAAAACAAAGAACATCCTGAATTCAAATTGCAATTATTGTGGCAGCCTGCTGCCTCAAATGTTCTTCTTGACCCTTAACACTATCAGAACACGTTGAGATACACAGCATAGTAAGAGTTAGAGGAATGATGTCAGATGCATTTCTCAGATATTATTCCACACCATTTCCTCTAACTTCATTTAACCTTAACCTTAATCATTCCCTCTGTAATCTTCTATGAGAAATTAAAGCTAAATATATTTTAAACTAAATTTAACATCTTTTAAAAAATCAATACAAATGCCCCCTGAAATTTCAGATTCCATGATTGTACTACAATTGCATTAAACAACAATATTAAAAAGTGATCCCTATTTCTCACCTCTTTTATTTTTAATCAACTGACAAGCCTTAAAATAGTTAACCTATATTGCATTTCATATCTATCCATCTCCTTCCATTCCCACTGTATCATCTTGCTATTGGACCATCTAACTGTTCCTGTCTCTTCCTGCAGCTCCATCTTCCTTCATTATATTGTGAGATATTACCTTGAAACAATTACAAGCATGTCTCTTTGACTACAAAATGCATACTGGATCATCACCACCAGTTATATTAGTCAATATTTCTATCATCAGAAGCAATGATTTTCTAAAATAGGGTCCCATCTTGCCCTCACCTTTTATTACTTACACATGACACTCCAAACAATCATACTATTTATAAATTAACATACTTGCACTTATGCATCATATTCCAGACTAATTTTCTAAAAAGCTTTTTCTCCTAAATATGTATATCTAGCAATTATCTTCATACTTAAGAACTAACCTAAACAACCATTTTCCCAATAACTTGTCTTATTCTTCATGAAGATGTTTTCCTACTTTACTCTGATGTGTTGAAGTCATGGTATATTCTACTTCTCTTAAACTTTTATAATTAAGATATATTGCAATGTTATTTATGCTTATTTGTGGACTTGTCTTATTGTACTAGATTTTTAATTTTTCCACTTTAATATAGTGTTTTTTCTTTCAACTGCAGCAGCTCTAACATTTGGATATACCATGTTTTTAACAAATATGTGATTATCCGATCTAAATAAGTGAATCAAGTTCTCTAATGGCATACCCTTTCATAAAAATGGTGGACTATATTGCTAATAGGAGTATTTTTATTGCCATTCTGCTGCTAAGTCGCTTCAGTCGTGTCTGACTCTGTGCGACCCCATAGAGGGCAGCACACCATGCTCCTCTGTCCATGGGATTTTCCAGGCAAGAATACTGGAGTGGGCTGCCATTGCCTTCTCCATTTATTGTCATATATATTCCTTAACTAATTTTGAGTTTCAATCTTTCCACTATAAAGTTTATTTTTACAGTGTATGTGGATAAGCAAACTCAATTCAAGTACAGGTACATGCCTGTAACAATGCTTTATGTATCCGTTTCTTTGCTATATTGTATGTCTTATCTTTATTAGCTTCTTGTCATATTTATAGGCAATAAAAATTCTATAAACACTGTGAAATGACGTGTATGCCCTCACTGATGATTCTGAAGTATTTCTCAGTTCAGTTCAGTTCAGTCTCTCAGTCGTGTCTGACTCTTTGCGACCCCATGAATTGCAGCACACCAGGCCTCCCTTGTCCATCATCAGCTCCTGGAGTTCACCCAAACTCATGCGCATCGAGTCGGTGATGCCATCCTCCCATCTTGTCCTTTGTCGTCCCTTTTCCCTCCTGCCCCCAATCCCTCCTAACATAAGCGTCTTTTCCAGTGAGTCAACTCTTCGCATGAGGTGGCCAAAGTATTGGAGTTTCAGCTTTAGCATCAGTCCTTCCAATGAACACGCAGGACTGATCTCATTTGAATGGACTGGTCGGACCTCCTTGCAGTCCAAGGGACTCTCAAGACTCTTCTCCAACACCACAGTTCAAAAGCATCAATTATTCGGCACTCAGTTTTCTTCACAGTCCAACTCTCATATTCATACATGACCACTGGAAAAAAAGTATTTCTAGCTTACAAAATAAATTTTACAGAAATGTTGCAGCTTAAAAACTGATATTTTAAATGGTTCAGATAATTTCTCACTTGTTTTTATCTTTTTAATGACTAAACTATAGGAACAGTGATTCTTTAAGCAATAAATTAATGGATAGTAAAGTCTTATTTGGTATCTTATGGACTTAATCTGCAAAGTTTTGCTCAAGTTAGATTATAATTATTTAGTAGTTTCCTGTCACACAATTACTTGCTATAAACACTGTTTAAGCTATGTGATATATTTATTAGGCTACTCAAAATAAGTCATTTACAAAACTTAATCATTTTATTTTGGAAAGAATAATAATTATGTCAGTATGGTTTTGTATCAATAAATGAGATTGTTCATATAGTTAATTATCTACATAGATTTTTAAATAATTTAGCTACAAGCAACTATATGGTGTAATTTAATTCTACTAGATAAAATCTACAACATGGAAATGCCTAAGGAAGTAGAGGAATGAGGATATCAATATATTAAAATCCATGGTGAAGACTTTCCCTCTTATGAAAGTAATTAGAGCAATTTATATACCTGTGAATTAATTGAAGATGTGACTGAAATTATAGATGTAGTTATTACCTTCATAGTATAATATATTGTCCATTAGTTATCATCAGTTTTTATAACCTATTTTATAATAACTTTTGGAAGGGACAATTAATTATATCAGATGCTATTCTCAGTTCAGTTCAGTTCAGTGATTCAGTCGTGTCCGACTCTTTGCGACCCCATGAATCACAGCACGCCAGGCCTCCCTGTCCATCACCAACTCCTGGAATTCACTCAAACTCATGTCCACAGAGTCAGTGATGCCATCCAGCCATCTCATTCTCTGTCTTCCCCTTTTCTTCCTGCCCCCAATCTCTCCCAGCATCAGAGTCTTTTCCAGTGAGTCAACTCTTCGCATGAGGTGGCCAAAGTATAGGAGTTTCAGCTTTAGCATCAGTCCTTCCAATGAACACCCAGGACTGATCTCCTTTAGAATGGACTGATTGGATCTCCCTGCAATCGAAGGGACTCTCAAGAGTCTTCTCCAGCACCACAGTTCAAAAGCATCAATTCTTCGTCAATCAGCTTTCTTCATAGTCCAACTCTCACATCCATACATGACCACTGGAAAAACCATAGTCTTGACTGGACGGACCATTATAGCCTGCATATTGAAGGCTAAAGAGTCTTTGAAATATTTTCAATTTGTTTTGTTGTCATTTTATTAGTTTCTAAATTAGTTAAACATTCAAAATAAATAATTGTAAAATATATGAGCTTCACTAAATATATTTAAAGCTAAAGAAAATATGGTGTCTAATTATTTTATGTTTCTATTTGTCCCCGATTGCAAAAACAATAAGATTCATAGCTGGTGTAATTTTCACTTTATATTAAGCTATTGGATTAGAAAACCAGATTATGGAGGAAAACTCTATTTTTCAATAAAAGTGAAAATGACCCTCACATTTCCAGCATTCTTTTACTTTTAGTATTTTCTTCTACATATAGATAAAAGCAAGAAGACATTTCACAATAAAGGATATAGATCATTAGTAAAATAAGCATCTTGATAAAATTTGTGAATGTTTCCTTTGAGCCAAGTCATTTTATGTTTCACTATATTAATGTTTAAAACTAACAATGAATCAGATTCAATAATTAGCTATAGTTTGCAGATAAAAGGAGAACAAAAATAATAGATTACCATGTTAAGATCTAGATTACCATGTTTATAATATTTAAATTGCAGAATTAGGATTCAAATCTGGCCATCTACCACCAAACATTTAATCACATCGTCACAGTGTCTATGGTAGATGAAAGGGCCATGCTGTCTCTTGAACAAACAGGAAAAAATTCTCCGGTGAGTAGGAGCCATCTGTTAAATTAAAAATATGGTATAAGCTTTCTAAGCAGAGGGAATAACACATGCAAAGTAGCTGAGGCAAAAATGAGAAAGGTATTTTCTATGAACAGCAACAAAAATGGCCTCTGTGGCTAGAACGAAGAATAAGTGGTATAAAGTCAGAGAAGTCTTGGTCACTGCTCTGTATTTTATTTCATGCTCAATAATTCACCCTTAGAGAGCTCGCTTGTTTTGTTTCAGTTACAACATATTAATAATAGCAGGAGTCTATGTAGTAACTTTTTCATATGGTTTCTATCAAGAGCAGTTGAATTAATACTATAACAGACTGTGATGTACATTGAATATTTGATAAATATTAGCAACTCTTACTACATTTTAAACTGGATGAGATTCTTAAGTAGATGCTCTTCCATTTTAATTAAAAAAATAGGTCATTCCTATAAAATGAAAAGGAAAATAAATGCTAGGAAAATAAAAAGCATATACTCCAGATCAGTGGCATATAAAAATATTAAAAATGAATGAATTAGCAAATTTAATAAAAGTGAAGAAAAAGTGAAATGAAAGCTGCTGCTAAATTTGATTCCATAAGAAAATATCTAAATACAAGCAAAGAAAAGAGTATAAACACAATTTTTTGAAACAAGCAAATATACACAAGGAAGCACCATTCAAATACAAATGCAATATATGTCAAGGGATTAAATGGAAGTATATCAAGAAAACTACAATTAGAAATATAAAAATAGCTGTCAAAAATAGTATAATTTTTTTAAGAAATTAATCTCTTTTAAATTAAGTAAACAAAGTAAATAAAAAACATAAACATTGAAAACAATATTCATTTTAATTTTGTAAATTAATAAAATTTATTTTATTAAATTTTGTTATGTTAAAATTATGAAAAGTAAAGTCAAACATAATACTGAATCCTTGTCTCTTTCATCTCCTGCATTGGCAGGGAGATTCTTTACCACTGCACCACCTGGCAAGTCCTTATATTTGAATAGTTATGTTTACAATATGAAACATATAAAATGTGACTTTAAAAGGAAATAAAATAGCAAAATAAAGCACCCTGTTAGATGGAACTTCACTTTTATGTTATTTTATTTAAAAATAAATTGGAATTTATTATTAAACTAATTGGGATTCCTAGGTGGCGCTAGTGGAAAGGAACATGCTTACCAATGCAGGAGACATAACAGACAGAGGTTTGATCCTTGGGTCAGGAAGATCCCCTGAAGACAGGCATGGCTACCCACTCCAGTATTCTTGCCTAGAGCATCCCATGGACAGAGGAGCCTGTAACGCTCAGTTCAGTTCAGTTGCTCAGTCGTATCCGACTCTCCGCGACCCCATGAGTCACAGCAGACCAGGTCTCCCTGACCATCACCAACTCCCGGAGTTCACTCAAACTCATGTCCACAGAGTCGGTGATGCCATCTAGCCATCTCATTCTCTATCGTCCCCTTCTCCTCCCGCCCCCAACCTTTCCCAGCATCAGACTCTTTTCCAGTGAGTCAACTCGTCGCATGAGGTGGCCAAAGTATTGCAGTTTCAGCTTTAGCATCAGGCCTTCCAATGAACACCCAGGATTGATCTCCTTTAGAATGGACTGATTGGATCTCCTTGCAGTACAAGGGACTCTCAAGAGTCTTCTCCAACACCACAGTTCAAAAGCATCAACGCTACAGGGTCACAAAGAGTCAGACATGACTGAAGTGACTTAGCATGCAAGTTGGGGTTGTCTTTTAAACTAAGATTTTTGTGACAACAAATGCACATAAAAATTTCATTTCGTTGCATTCTTCTTAACTACAACTAAAATAAAAAGGTGTGTGTCTATTACTATATTACATAAGTATATCTTGTATACTTAATATATACTACATATATATTTACTATATCAACATGTATTTTACCCTAAGTTTTATTTATTATAGTGCCTCCTAAGTAAAAAAAAAAAAGAAAGAAAAAATTCTAAACCTTTTCTATTGGTTTGTTACACCTGCTGTATTTATAAAATGGTAATAACGAGTGTGTGATAATGTGAAGTACTAGGCATTTTTGAACTAGTGTGAGAGCTATTTTTTATATTAATACATCTTATGTAGGTCATCAAAATAAGAAAAACAGAAATTTACTCATTTGAAAATGAAAATAGTGTATTAGAAAAACTAAACACTGGCTCTTAGAGGAGCAATTGTTCTAATGAAAATTATTCTGATTGGTGTTTTAATGGAAAATGTGCAGCATTTATTCTTAAAACTTGAAAAAATATTCTTTTGAGTTCAAAGACATTCTGAAAAAAATAAACATTTTTCTAAATATTATGAAATGAATATTGTTTGCTTTTTATTTGCATGTGAATGGTTCTTGATACCATTTGGGAATAATTAAGAAGAAGTAACTAGATAATGAATTAGCTACAGATTAAGATTTGTATTTTGATCCGTGGTTTACATTAGCACAAAAATAATTTTTGCTTTACTTAAAAATAAGTAAGAAAACTAGGTAAATGTCCAAGTAGAGAAGTACAGTTTTCTATGGAGCAGATTTCTGTTTTGAATATGCACAATTATTAAATTCATAATGCTATACTTACTTAGAATTATTTTTTTTAAGTTAGCTATCATTTCCACCTTGTAACTTTCTCAGGAAGGATGATAGAGGAAATAGTGTAGCACACTTTTTATGTCTTTTACATTTTACGGGCGTCTGGCTCCTACCTGATGCAAAAATGATTCAGAAAAAAATATATATACATATATATAATAAATAGAAAGTTAGTCATGTCTGACTATTTGTGACCCCATATACTATACAGTACATGGAATTTTCCAGGCCAGAATACTGTAGTGGGTAGCCATTCCCTTCTCAGGGGATCTTCCCAACCCAGGGATCAAACCCAGGTCTCCCATATTCCAGGCAGATTTTTTAATAGCTGAGCCACCAGGGAAACCCAATATATGCATCTATATATTAAAGGCTTGCTGAAGATAATATAATGGCCAAGAAACACAAGTTACTGAAAGACTTGTTCTTTTCCTTTTCTTAAATTTAAACTCACGTTGCAACTGCTCATTGGTATTTATTTTGCTTCCTGAGTTTCCTTAGCTACTTAAAAAAAGCTTGTCTTCTTTCCTATTGGATATTATGTTTTTAATACTCTAAATTAAATCACAGTTCAGTTCAGTTCAGTTCAGTCGCTCAGTCGTGTCCGACTCTCCGCGACCCCATGAATCACAGCACGCCAGGCCTCCCTGTCCATCACCAACTCCCGGAGTTCACTCAAACTCATGTCCACAGAGTCGGTGATGCCATCCAGCCATCTCATTCTCCGTCGTCCCCTTCTCCTCCCGCCCCCAACCTTTCCCAGCATCAGAGTCTTTTCCAGTGAGTCAACTCGTCGCATGAGGTGGCCAAAGTATTGCAGTTTCAGCTTTAGCATCAGTCCCTCCAATGAACATCCAGGATTGATCTCCTTTAGAATGGACTGGTTGGATCTCCTTGCAGTATAAGGGACTCTCAAGAGTCTTCTCCAACACCACAGTTCAAAAGCATCGATTCTTCGGCGATCAGCCTTCTTCACAGTCCAACTCTCACAACCATACATGACCACGGGAAAAACCATTGCCTTGACTAGATGGACCTTGGTTGGCAAAGTAATGTCTCTGCTTTTTAATATACTGTCAAGGTTGGTCATAACTTTCCTTCCAAGGAGCAAGCGTCTTTTAATTTCATGGCTGCAATCAGCATCTGCAGTGATTTTGGAGCCCAAAAAAACAAAGTCTGACACTGTTTCCACTGTTTTTCCATCTATTTCCCATGAAGTGATGGGACCAGATGCCATGATCTTTGTTTTCTGAATGTTGAGCTTCAAGCCAACCTTTTCACTCTCCTCTTTCACTTTCATCAAGAGGCTTTTGAGTTCCTCTTCACTTTCTGCCATAAGGGTAGTGTCATCTGCATATCTGAGGTTATTGATATTTCTCCCAGCAATCTTGACTCCAGCTTGTGCTTCTTCCAGCCCAGCGTTCCTCATGATGTACTCTGCATATAAGTTAAATAAGCAAGGTGACAATATACAACCTTGACGTACACCTTTTCCTATTTGGAACCAGTCTGTTGTTCCATGTTCAGTTCTAACTGTTGCTTCCTGACCTGCATACAGGTTTCTCAAGAGGCAGGTCAGGTGGTCTGGGATCACACATAGCATTAAAAGTGTCTTGAAAATGCATTTTTCCATTAAACAATATACTTTCAATAGGATCCTAGGAAGAGATGCATCCCTTTGATTTTTTCATTTCATTCTATGTTCACTTCCATAATTTCTTCTAAAATGTAGTAGCTATATTAAAGTATTTTAACTATTTTATATTGAAATATAGTTGATTAACAATGCCATGCTTGTTTCAGGTATACACTAAAATGATTAAGATATATATATATATATGAGGTATATATATATAAGGCATCAGGGGATGTGCTAATTAGATAGCATCACTGACTCAGTGGACATGAACCTGAACAAACGCTGGGAGATGGAGGACAGGGAAGTCTGCAGTGCTTCAGGACATGGGGTCACAACTTGTCAGACATGACTTAATGACTGGACAACAGTAACAACAAATATATGTATACATCAGTTGGTTAGAATCCACCTGTAATACAGGAGACCCAGGTTCAATTTCTGGGGGGGAATATCCCCTGGAGAAGTAAATCGTGACCTACTGTAGTATTCTTGCCTGGAAAATCTCATAGACAGAGGAACCTGGTGGACTACAGTCCATGGGGTTGCAGAGAGTTGGACATGACTGAAGAACTTAAGCCACTACCATATATACATGTATCTATGTCTCTATTATTTTTCAAATTGTTTTCCCTTTAAAGTTGTACATAATATCAAGCAAAGTTTTCTGTGCTATACAGTAAGTCCTTATTGGTTATCCTTTTTAAAATATAGCAGTGTGTACATGTCAATCCTATTTTTAAGGAATTTCCATATTGTTCTTCACAGTGGCTGTACCAATTTATATTCCTACCAACAGTGTAAGAGAGTCTCCTCTCCACACCCTAAGTATTTACTGTTTGTAGATTTTTTGATGATGACCATTCTGACCAGTGTGAGGTGACATCTCATTGTATTTTTGCTTGCGTTTCTCTAATAACAAGCATTGTTGAAGATCTTTTCACATGCCTCTTGGTCATCTGTTTGTCTTCTTTGGAGAAATGTCTATCTAGGTCTTTTTCCCATTTTTTTTAACTTTATAAATATATATATATTATTGAAGTATAAGTGACTGACAATATTTTGGGTGCATAGCAAAGTGACTCAGTTATACATGCAAACATATATTATTTTTGAAATTATTTTCCATTATAGGTTATTACAAGATATTGACTATAGTTTCCTGTGCTATACAGTAAACTTGTTGCTTGTTGCATAACTAGAAATCTAGCACTCCATTCATACTAAGACAAACAAGTGGAATAAAAATGTCATAATTTTTTTAGTTAGGCAAAAATTAATAAATTTTCTAAAATATCTACTACACATGATAAGGCTTGAGAAAGAATCTAAAATATAAAAGTAGAGACAGAGAAATTGAAAAACATAAACTAAATGAAATGGGATCACTGGATATGAAATAGAAAAAGTGAAACAAGCTAAATAAAAGATTATCATTCAGTCCACTTGTTTTTAAACGTGACTGCTCATTAGAAACATATCTGGACCTCTAAAGAAAAAGATAAGCAATATCTGGGCATTTGTATTTTTCAAAAATTTCAAGATAATTCTGACATACATCTGGATTTTAAAAAGTGATTACAAGTTTTTCTATTAAATGTTAGGTTTGGTATTATATAGAGTTTTATTATTTTTCTATTATTTTCTGTACCATTATCATGATATAATGGTATTAAGCAAGCAATACCATGATGCAATAATATTAATCAAGCAATATTGATTATCAGTTTTCATAATCAATAGCCAGACAAAAAATAAAAATAATTACAATTGCAATCCATAATGGGAACATGATTAATTAACAATATAAAATAATTACATTCAATTTGAGAGGTCAACCAGAGTGATGTGGTAAGTGGAAGTGCATACATGAACACGTTTGCATCTGCCCAGAGAGTCTATGTCTTTGGTTGGTGCATTTAATCCATTTACTTTTAAGGTAATTATTGATATGTATGATCCTATTACACTATTACAGTTTTAATTGTTTTGGGTTTATTTTCTGTGCTTTTTTTTTGTTTGTTTGTATTTTCCCTCTTGTGTTTCTTGCCTAGAGAAGTTCCTTTAGCATTTGTTGTAAAGCTGTTTGGTGGTGCTGAATTCTCTTAAAGTTTGCTTGTCTGGAAGGCTTTTGATTTCTCTATTAAGTCTGAAGGGGAGTCATGCTGGGTAGAGTATGCTTGGTGGTAGGTTTTTCTTTCCTTCCATCACTTTAAATATATCATACCATTCCCTTCTGGCTTATAGAGTTTTTGTTGAGAAATCAGCTGATAGCCTGATTTCAGCTGATTTATGTCTTATGCATGATTACATTGGCCTCAAATCTTCTTTCTCTAATCATTGTTCACCTTAATATCTTTGTTTAGATTCACATTACCACTTCTAAACTGTACTTCATAATTCTCTATCTTGTTCTTAGTTTTTCTTTCATTTTCTTTTTTTGATTTTTAATTCACCATGATTTTCTTGTTTTTTCTATTATTTCTCTGGCCAGCTTTCTCAGTCTCTGCTGCTGTCTTTCACCTCTTCACTACCCAACTCTTGATTACACTTAATTTCCTGACATTCACATCTATCCTCTCTTGGATATATATCACATATCCCCATTTTTGTTCAGGAGTTATCTCACCTATAGGAAAATCTAATAAAACTACTTCACAGCTTAAATATCCATAACTTGTCAAACTATTAGGACATACATATTTCTCAAAACAGCATATCCCTGCCTTCTGGTGTGGACTTATTTTAAGTCAGTCTCCTATATTTTGTTATTATATATGGAACACATTATTTTTTCACAGAGACTACAGTGGAATCATAAATTACCTGAAGGTTCTGTTCTAAAGTGCATATAAATAGCAAACACTGCATATAGATAAAAGTATATCTCAAAGTTCCTTAAAATATCATGCCTACCAAAAAGTCCAAAGGTTACTTTTTTTATCCAGTGTAGAACCAGGTCATCATATAAGTTATTATTGAAGATTTGCATTTAGAGATTATTTTGTGTGTAAAAAGGACTGGTGTATTTAAAATTATATAACTAGATACAATTCCAAGGGAAGTTTATTGAGCAAGGCATACATTTTAGACAGTTAAGGGTGGCGGAAATGAAACTTTTTCTTCTATTTCCAAAATTCAAGTTCTACAGCATAAAACCTTTATAATATTGGTCACATTAAGCAACCTCTCTTTGTCTAAATTTCTTCACTTGAAAAGAGAAAGATAATAGAGTCTACCTTACAAGACATTATGAAGAGTAAATTAATTATCAAAGGTAAAGTGTGTATAACAACTTCTGACATATAATAAAGCCTCAATTTGATTAAGAAAATCTAAAAATAAAAAAATAAACAAACAAAACAACCTCTGGAATTCTTACTTTCAGTGTCTTGGAAACCTCTTAATTTTTTTTTTTTTTGTATGGGGAGGATGTATATATTTTTAATTTAAAACAAATTCTTTTAGAATTAAATTTCAGCCTAACTCAATATTTAATCTCATTTAAGTTAGCAATTAATATTATAGGACTATTCCTATGTTTTCTCTGTGGTATATCTAGGCAAAAGCAGATGCTTACAAATATTATGTTAGAAGAAGGCTGTCCTGTCTGCGTCCTGTTTCATGGTCTTTATCAGCCTCTGCTGGGATGTCCCATTCATCTGATTCTTGAGTATTGTGTTCTGTTTTCTCATTATCCTTACTGATGCAACTCATCCAAGTTTCTGTGACAAAGTCAATGCATAGTGATTGCTTTTGAGGACTTAAGTAGCTCCTCTACTAACTTCTTTTCCACATCAACTTTTCCTAACTCTATAGATCCTCTGAGATACATTCAGCTATTTTACCAGTTTTAGATTTCCATCCTGGAGTGTCTTCCATTGGATTTCATATCTCAAGGTATAGTGACTCATCTATAATTCTTACTTTTCTGATGGGTGACTTCAAATACTTGTCACTTACACACACTAGAGTTTAAGAGTTTGGGAAATAGAGGAGAACACCAGTTATCTCAGACTTCTCTGCTTGGCACACTGTCATACTCACCATTGGCTTGTCTCCCATTGCCTCTGCCCCATATTGCTGCAGAACTCATTGACAGTCTTCTCTTAGATTCTCAGGAGAAACTTGGGACACAAGATTTCCTGTGCTTCTACATCCCTCTTTTGGAGATCTGATCTTTCAATTTCAGTCCCATCACACTCCTAATGGCCCTATGGCCTCTACTAAGAACACTGATAGCATAAAAGTGCTAGATACTTTTCCTCAGATCCCTTCAAAAGCCTTGCCTCAGACTAGAAAGGTCTTTTAATTACTTATGTAGTAGTGGGACAATGACCTTCTGGAATATACTCCATTCTGTCCAACAGTGTAATCAACTTTTTGGAATTCTAGTCCTCTAGCTCTGGCTCAATAACCCAAGTCTTTGAGCCTTTAAAACAAACAATTTTTTCTCCAACTATCCACTATAAATTAAATTCTTAAAACAAAGACTGTAATTCCTAAGAATAAAAAGATTTATCTGGCATTTCTTTTTATGTAGTATGTAGTCATAATTAATGCTACTGGCTTCACATTTGAAGGTGTCTTAAATTCTTGAGAAAAATTGGTCATAGGAAAAAATATCCCCAATTTATCTTATACTCAGTTATCTTACACTTACACTATAAAAAGGAAATAACATCAGAGACCATCTAAGGAAGTCTAAGGTTTAAGTTTTCTATATTGCTCTCCCCTTCTGTTTGTCTTTCACTCTCCACATCTGTCTATCTCTAACAATTTTCTACTTCCTAATGAGATGGCTGGATGACATCACCAACTCGATGGACATGAGTTTGAGTGAACTCCGGGAGTTGGTGATGGGCAGGGAGGCCTGGCGTGCTGTGATTCATGGGGCCGCAAGGAGTCGGACACGACTGAGTGATTGAACTGAGTGTGAGGTGAACAGCAAAGGGACTCAACCAGACATATTCATGTATCCATTCTCCTCCAAACAGCCCTCCCATTCAGCCTGTCAAATAACATTGAGCAGAATTCCATGTGCTTTACAATAGGTCTTTGTTGGTTATCTATTTTAAATATAGCAATGTGTATGATCTTCCCAAAGCCCCTACCTATCCCTTCCCCTTAGCAACCGTAAGTTCATTTTCTAAGTCTATGAGTCTCTTTCTGTTTTGTAAGTAAGTTCACTTGTTCAGCTAAGCGTTTATTTCTCATTTTTTTAAAAATTGAGGTATAATTGCTTTGGGCTTTCCAGGTGGTGCTAGTGGTAAAGAACCTGGCTGCCAATGAAAGAGATGTAAAAGAAGCAGGTTGGATCTCCAGGTCAGGAAGATCCCCTGGAGGAGGTCATGGCAACCCACTCCAGCATTCTTGTCTGGGGAATCCCATGGACAGAGGACCCTGGTAGGATACAGTCCATGGGGTTTCAAAGAGTCAAATATGACTGAAGTGACTTAGCATGTGCTGACAGCCATAGTGGCTTTACAATTTTGTGCTAGTTTCTACTATACAATGAAGGGAATCCGCTATATGATATGTAAACTTCCCTCTTGGATCTCCCTTCCATGTCCCCTTTTCATCCATCAAGTATTTTTGAATACAATGTTAAATTAAGCCAATATCATCTTCCGTGTGGCTGAGTTAGTTCTACTGTGCTGAATATTTCCTTTAACACAATAACCAAAGCCATCCAACATTTTCTGACCATCCACACACTGCCTTGAATATCTTCCACCAAACTCAACTCTAGATTCCTTTCTAGTCCAAAGTTTCCTAGTTTCTCTGTAAATCTTAATCTGGAATCAATTATTTTCATAAAATTCTATCTCTCCTCTTTGCCTTAATTGCAAACAAGTTATTTTCTTAGATAACAATTATCTTGCATTTATTCAAATAAGAACTTTTTTTCTTTTCTATCATTACTTTTTGTATATGTTCATTTCTTTTTATTTTGTATAACCTTCCCCCATATACTGAAGTACATATTTGGAATATATTTTCTCATTTTTCTTCCACTTACATCTCTAAAATATTTCTCCATATTTTTCTGAAAAAGTATTAAACAAAACAAACAAACAAAAACAGAAAAGAAAGAGAGAGAGAGAAAGAATAACAGCAAAAGACCTGTTCTTTGAAGTTCATGCTGTAAGATAGTATCAGTTTCCCCTTGCATTCGTGTTGAGATACCTTGCTTACTACCTGTCTTTTAGATTTTCTTTCCATTGCTACTGCTGTTTTCATTCTTTACAAGTCTATATCCATGTGGCTAATTTTTATTCAAACAATATTTAGAATGAAATGCTTGATAACTAGACTCCAATAAGACATATCAAATGTCAAAGTCTTTCTGAGAAAAATGAATACAGGCAGACTTTATGAAATAAATTATTGAAAATATGCCTTTTTTTGCACACATGCATTTTGAAAGTGTTTATAAAGAGTCAGAGTGCAGAGTAAGACAGGAATCTGTAAAGAGGATAACTTTGGAGAAATTTTTAGTAAAGAACACCATCTATTTCTCCTTCAAGGAAAGCACTTACTTAAAACATGTCACTGTAACTAACATCCTGCTCATCTCTTGGGTAAACTAAATAATAAGGGATAGGCTATAAAAATTTTCCACAGAACCTATCTCTACCTCCTTCCTAAAATATCCATCTCTTTGTTTCTATGAAATTTCACTTGTCTGTTAATTGCCTTCTTTAGTATTTCTTCTCAAGCATTTATTTTTAATCCTAACCATTCCAGTATGCATTCCCTCAGGTTATGAAAATGAAAGTCTTTGCTACTCCCATCTACTTCTTTTCTTAGATGATATCATTATTTACCATATCTGTAAATAACATGCATATTTTGACAACTTTGAAACTTAACTCTTCAAGGTAGTCATCTATAAAATCTTCATTTGTATATTATAGTGCCCACTTGACATCTCTGATTTGACACTTCATAGTATTAATACATGGAGAAGGAAATGGCAACCCAATCTAGTACTCTTGCCTGGAGAATCCCAGGGACGGGGGAGCCTGGTGGGCTTCCGTCTATGGGGTCACACAGAGTCAGACATGACTGAAGTGACTTAGCAGCAGCAGCAGCAGTATTAATACATGGAGAAAGAAATGGCAACCCACTCCAGTGTTCTTGCCTGGAGAATCCCAGGGATGGCGGAGCCTGGTGGGGTGCCGTCTATGGGGCCGCAAAGAGTCAGACACGACTGAAGCGACTTAGCAGTAGCAGTAGCAGCAGTATTAATACATGTAAATGCAACTATAAATTCCTCCTAACCAACCTCAAATCTGTTTCTACTTCTCTTCTAGTAGTAAAAACCATCAAACTGCTGATGACAGACATACCAACCCACAATAACTCTCACGTTTTTTTCAATTCATCAAGTACAATCAGTTTTACTCTTAAAATAAATATTGTACCTGTTTACTCTAATTCTGCACTGCTACCATCTCAGTCAAAGTTATTAACACTTATTTATCTGTGTACTACAGTATATTTGTATCATAATCCATATTCCTATTTCTACTTTTATCCACTTTCAAATTATTCTACACAAGCAGTCAGAATAATCTTACAAAAAAATCTAAATTTGATCATATCTCCAATCTGCTCAAATCTCTAAAACAATAATAAAATTCATTTTCTTTACTATGGCTTACAAAGGCCTATTTTACCTGCCCAGTTATATATCATGATATTTTGAGCCATCTCCTTTAATCACTTTATTTTAGACACACTTTCTTTCTGGTGCCTCTTGCATTAGCCAAACTCTACTATAACTTAGATGCATTGCACCTACACTTTTCTCATATATGGATTGTCTTTCATTAATATAAAAAATGGTTGGTTCATTCCCTTATTTTGATCTTGGATAAAATATCAGCCATAATATAAGGTATTATCTGACAGTCCTATAACAACCTATAATTATTTTGTGTCTAATCTATTTCTCATTGACTATCCTCCCCACACCTTTTCCTTATCTATATATTTAATTATATTCCTTGTATCAACATTTCAATAGTTTATGTCCTTCTCATTTGACTAAAACATTATTTCTGAATGTGGAAATGGGGTATTATTCTCTCCCTTATAAAGTCCCAGAACCCAGAAAAATGTGTTATACTTAGTGGGTAAAGACTCTGTTGACCAAATCTTGAGAGACTGTTGCAAAATAAAATGTCCTATGGAAAGCACTGTCTGAGATGTTGTGTGTGTATGTATGTGCACGTGTGCTTGCTTGCATGTGTGCAAAATAGTGAAACAGAGTTGGAGGCAGAAGTCTGTATCTGGGGGAAATTAGGTCATCAAAATAACATAAAGGTCAATTTATAATCATAAGCAATACAAAAAGAAAAAGGTCATAACTAAGGATGGTTTGATACGAACCTGGTCTAGTAGTTTAGTAAAGATAAGAATAATGGCACACAATTCTTGAATGCTGTTTGGCTATTGGAATTATATCTCTTCATATGTGTCAGTGAATCAGTTGGTAGATATAACACTTTTCCAGGATTACTGACTCTGGGTCCTTCACATTTTCAATTTGGATTCTCGGTTCCTTTTCTTGAAACTCCTTATTATAAGTTAGGATTAACTTCTTTGGCTTAAAAAGGTGGGCTTCTACTATATCTTTGACTCTATATTTTCCAATAATTTTATCATTTCTTGTAGCTAATTCTTTTCTTGCCTAGTTATTGAAGTATTTCAGTGACCACACTTTTTCTTAAACTCTTGCCAGTATTACAAGAATATTTCTTCCTTCCTTCCTTTTTTCCTTCATCCTTCTCTTCCTTTCTTTCTTCTTTCCCTCTATTTTTACTTCAATAAATTTAATATCTATCATATCAGGAATGTTACAATACATAACTATTACAGAATGGACAAATTTCATGGATTCTGGATGCTAGATATAGATGGAGAGTAAATTGCCAAGAGAAATATCAATAACTTCAGATATGCAGATGATACCATGCATATGGCAGAAAGTGAAGAGGAACTGAAAAGCCTGTTGATGAAAGTGAAAGAGGAGAGTGAAAAAGGTGGCTTAAAACTCAACATTCAGAAAACTAAGATCATGGCATCCAGTCCCAACACTTCATGGCAAATAGATAGGGAAACAATAGAAACAGTGACAGACTTCATTTTCTTGGGCTCCAAAATCACTGTAGATGGTGACTGCAGCCATGAAATTAAAAGATGCTTGCTTTTTGGAAGAAAAGCTATGACAAAACCAGACAGCATATTGAAAAGCAGAGACATTACTTTGCCAACAAAGGTCCATCTAATCAAAGCTCTGGTTTTTCCAGGAGTCATGTATCAATGTGAGAGTTGGACCCTAAAGAAGGCTGAGCACCAAAAAATTGATTCTTTTGAACTGTAGTGTTGGATAAGACTCTTGAGAGTCCCTTGAACTCAAGAAGATCAATCCAGTTAATTCTAAAGGAAATCAGTCCTGAATATTCATTGGAAGGACTGATACTGAAGCTGAAGCTCCAATAGCTTTGACCACCTGATGCAAAGAACTGACTCCTTGGAAAAGACCCTGACGCTGGGAAAAATTGAAAGCAGGAGCAGACAGGGACAAGAGAGGCTGAATTGGTTGGATGGCATCACTGATTCAATGGACATGAGTTTGAGCAAACTCTGGAAGTTGGTGATGGACAGAGAAGAATGGCATCCCAGTCTGGTTGCAGTCCATGGGGTCACAAATAGTTGGACACGACTGAATGACTGAATTGATCTGAACTGAGCACACAATAAAAGTAAAAATATCGAGACCTGTTGATTTATAATACATCCTTAAAGAAAAACAGAGTGGCAAGAATGGAAGAATTTTAGACTGAGGATTCAGAGGAAGGAATTATATTTAATCTGATAACACAGTTTGAAAAAACTGCCAGCTAGGTGAGGGTCTGGAAGAAGGTTAGACCACACAGGGGCAGCTGGTGTTATAAAAGCTGCTAGACATAAATTAACTTGCCATTTCAAGGGCCAGGAAAAAGAGTGGGTTGGATCTTAGTAACTGAGGACAAGGTCAGTGACTAGGTGGTATTAAGTTGTCAGGAACAATATCATGAAGGGAATACTGTGGGCCAGGGCAAGGTATCTGAAGCTTATTCTTAAAGTCTGAACATTATTGCATGGTTCAGTTCATACAAAGGACATGATATGATTCAAGACTTTAAAGGAACCCTCTGCCTTATATATGGTAACATGAAATTGTCATACAGTGAGATCTGTGTGACAGTAAGATCTGACAGCATAAAATAGAAACATGAAGCAGAAAGAATGAATTACCTCTTAGAGAATTGATGAAATGGATATCAAGTTATATCTAAACAAAAATCATTTCTAGTACTGCCAATGTCTGTTTTACTTTTTGTCTTTCATGTCATTAACACGACCATAACATTCTATTCATGTCTCACTTGAAAACCATTAAAATTATGACTTTTTCAATCAGATCATTCTCAATCAAATGTAAAAAGTATACAAAGTTTTCTGAAGTCATTTAAACTAGAGAGAAAGTAAGTTATATCCATGAACTCCATTTTTTGCTCATTCCTATACAAATATGTAATTCAGATATTTAAATTACTCTAAATAAGTCTCTGCAATATACTCATTGTCTTTTATACAACAAATGGAATTTCCTTTTATATTTTGAGCAGATGTTCTTCATTCTCTTTCACTTCTGTTATACTGTTATGTGAAGTATAGCCCTTTGTTTGTTGTTGGTAGATAAATATGAGAGCTTGACTTGGCAAGATCTCTTCAACCTGAGCAGGAGTCATTGACCTCTGCAAAATAATTTTAATGCAATGCCTTCCTTATATTAGTCTTCCTGGATGGCTCAGTGGTCAAGAATCCACCTGCCAATGCAGGAGACTTATTAGACACAGGTTCGATTCCAGGGTCAGCAAGATCCCCTGGAAGAGAAAATGGCAACCCAGTCCAGTATTCTTGCCTGGAGAATCCTATGGATAGAGTACTCTGGGAGACTACAGTCCATAGGGTCACAAAGAGTCGAACACAACTGAGTGACTGAGCACATATGCATACGTCCTTATAGTGACAATTGTTTGTAGTTATTCCTGTTAAAAACTTCATGATTGTTCTCATTTATGCAAGTGGTTAGTAAATTATGTTCCTGCCAATTTTTTTTTTTTTGTAAATAGTCTTCTTGAAACCCAGCCACACCCATTTGTTTACATATTGTCTATGGTTGCTTTAGTGCCACAACAACAGAATGGAGAAGTTGTGACAGGAACATTATGGCTGCATGACAGAGACTATACTTATTTTATGGTCTGTATATTTTATGTCAAACATATTTTATGATTTTAATGTATATTATAATCATGCCAGATGGTAAAGAATCTGCCTGCAATGTGAGAGACTTGAGTTCGATTCCTGGGTTGGGAAGATCCCCTGTAGGAGGGCATGGCAAAACACTCTAGTAGTCTTGCCTGGAGAATCCCCATGGACAGAGGACCCTGGCAGGCTACTGCCAAAGAATAGACCCCTCTTTGGGGTCGCAAAGTGTCGACACGACTGAGCAACTAAGAACAGCACATAATTATGCCTTAACATGTAAGACATAATTATAATATAGAATATATGTCTAGAATACTGGAATTGCAAAGAATTTTAATATGCATCAGTTTTTAGCCATAATTTTGTGAGTTAGGTCTTATCATCTTTGCATATGAGCACCAGAGAAGCTATGTCCCATATGCATATTTTAAAATTGTCAGACAAAAAACATTATATTTAGATCTATGTGTAAAATCTTTTTAAATAAACAAGAAAATTGGGTGATTTATTGCTGGACCATGCCATATCTAAATAGCCCAAACAAGTCTTTATAATATTTTTTTAAATTAATATACTATTATAATTAGACATTAAATCTTTCTTGAGTATAAAATTGTCAGTTCAGAAACAATTACATTAATCAAACATATTCCTGACTAGAGTTAATTAAAGAAATGAAATTAATTTTCAATTGCCTTCCATTTAGTTAAAGAACTAATGCTGATTAAGATGATGACTTTTAATCTCCAATCAAGTTTTTCCAATTCTCAAGTTCACAGTTTTAATTCATCAGTAAAACTTCTGTATACTGAAGAAAGTCATTCTGTGTATATTTAAGGATAAATGGATTTGTAATTAGTCCAATTATAACTTGAAAGATTTGTTTTCTATATAGTTTGTGTTGATTTCAAATCTGATGAAATGAATTGCACTGTGAAATAGTGATAAAAAATCATATGTTTAATTCTACTTTTCTTAGTACATCACAAAACTGGATCATTTGATAACAAACATTCTTAAATATTTGGAAAATTAAAATCAGTGTTTAAGTCTATCATTATAAGATTGTAATTCTCATTGTGAATAATAATTTTATTTTCCTCTTATCTATTACATACTTAATACACAGCCATTTAAAAAATAAATTTTAGTAATCAAATGATTAAAGGAATAAAAACAAATTTCTGTACAATAGATAAAGATAAGAATTGAGAAAAAAATAAGAAGGAATTGCAAGTGGCAATAGTTAACTTATTATACTCTAAAAACTATCTAGAAATTACAATCTTACTAGAACAACATGTAATTCATTTCTGAATACTTCATGTTTTACCCTCAAATCAAAATGCGTATAATTTACAGTTTTTTAATCAGCATGAAAAGGAAAAGATTTCCACTTCAAGGAAAGTACATATACGGATTTTGTAGGCATAGATTCTAATTTTTTTTTTTTTTATTCTGTATCGGGGACTTGCCTCGATATGGACCAAGGGTATCCTCGGGATGAACAGCGTCGCCATCAGCGGGGGGGAGGGGGGGCCGGGGGGGATGATAATTCCTTGGTTTACACAGGAAACCAATAAAACCACAGCACGGGATTTGCTCTGTTTACATAGGCTGCAGGCGCCCTCTCGAATCACTGGAGGCACCCCACCAGGGCACCCCCTCGAGTGGGTCTTAGAAGCCCAGGCAGATAAGTAAACACAGAGGGCCCAGCATCCAAGGATCTCAACCAGAAAAAGGAGAACAGAGATAAGGATGGAAAAAGAGAAAGAATGACACGGGGAGACCAAGCTTCAGTGAGCAAGGCCCAAAATTTTATTTTCCAGTGCTGCTTTTATACCCTAAGTTGTGCACATAAAAAATAGAGAAAGGGAGGTATAGAGTCACGCCAAAATCATGCGGGGTCAGCAGTCTTGACCCTTATCAGGATCAGGGCTTATTTTTGTATGTCTCATGATATATAAAAGTTTTAGGTGGTTTACATCATTTTCTGGCCAGGAGGCCTGCTAACAGTTTATGGCCCTCTCTCCTAACAAAGGTTCAGTTCAGTTCAGTTGCTCAGTCGTGTCCGACTCTCCGCGACCCCATGAATCACAGCACGCCAGGCCTCCCTGTCTATCACCGACTCCCGGAGTTCACTCAAACACATGTCCACAGAGTCGGTGATGCCATCCAGCCATCTCATTCTCTGTCATCCCCTTCTCCTCCCGCCTGCAATCCCTCCCAGCATCAGAGTCTTTTCCAGTGAGTCAACTCGTCGCATGAGGTGGTCAAAGTATTGGAGTTTCAGCTTTAGCATCAGTCCTTCCAATGAACACCCAGGATTGATCTCCTTTAGAATGGACTGGTTGGATCTCCTTGCAGGCCAAGGGACTCTCAAGAGTCTTCTCCAACACCACAGTTCAAAAGCATCAATTCTTCGGCGATCAGCTTTCTTCACAGTCCAACTCTCACATTCATACATGAACACGGGAAAACCATAGCCTTGACTAGACGGACCTTGGTTGGCAAAGTAACGTCTCTGCTTTTTAATATGCTGTCTAGGTTGGTCATAAGTTTCCTTCCAAGGAGTAAGCGTCTTTTAATTTCATGGCTGCAATCAGCATCCGCAGTGATTTTGGAGCCCCCAAAAATAAAGTCTGACACTGTTTCTACTGCTTTTCCATCTATTTCCAATGAAGTGATGGGACCAGATGCCATGATCTTTGTTTTCTGAATTGAGCTTCAAGCCAACCTTTTCACTCTCCTCTTTGACTTTCATCAAGAGGCTTTTGAGTTCCTCTTCACTTTCTGCCATAAGGGTGGTGTCATCTGCATATCTGAGGTTATTGATATTTCTCCCAGCAATCTTGATTCCAGCTTGTGCTTCTTCCAGCCCAGCGTTCCTCATGATGTACCCTGCATAAAAATTAAATAAGCAAAGTGACAATATACAGCCTTGACGTACTCCTTTTCTTATTTGGAACCAGTCTGTTGTTCCATGTACAGTTCTGACTGTTGCTTCCTGACCTGCATACAGGTTTCTCAAGAGGCAGGTCAGGTGCTCTGGTATTCCCATCTCTTTCAGAATGTTCCACAGTTTATTGTGATCCACACAGTCAAAGGCTTTGGCATAGTCAATGAAGCAGAAATAGATGTTTTTCTGGAACTCTCTTGCTTTCTCCATGATCCAGTGGATGTTGGCAATTTGATCTCTGGTTCCTCCGCCTTTTCTAAAACCTGCTTGAACATCTGGAAGTTCACGGTTCACATATTGCTGAGGCTTAGCTTGGAGAATTTTGAGCATGACTTTACTAGCGTGTGAGATGAGTGTAATTGTGTGGAAGTTTGAGCAATCTTTGGCATTCCCTTTCTTTGGGATTGGAATGAAGACTGACCTCTTCCAGTCCTGTGGCCACTGCTGAGTTTTCCAAATTTGCTGGCATATTGAGTGCAGCACTTTCACAGCATCATCTTTCAAGATTTGAAATAGCTCAACTGGAATTCCATCACCTCCACTAGCTTTGTTAGTAGTGATGCTTTCTAAGGCCCACTTGACTTCACATTCCAAGATGTCTCGCTCTAGATCAGTGATCACATTATCGTGACTATCTTGGTCGTGAAGATCTTTTTTGTACAGTTCTTCTGTGTATTCTTGCCACCTCTTCTTGATATCCTCTGTTTCTGTTAGGTCCACGCCATTTCTGTCCTTTATCGAGCCCATCTTTGCATGAAATGTTCCCTTGGAATCTCTAATTTTCTTGAAGAGATGTTTTGTTTTTCCTATTCTGTTGTTTTCCTCTATTTCTTTGCATTGATCGCTGAGGAAGGCTTTCTTATCTCTCCTTGCTATTCTTTGGAACTCTGCATTCAGATGCTTATATCTTTCCTCTTCCTCTTTGCTTTTTGTTTCTCTTCTTTTCACAGCTATTTGTAAGGCCTCCTCAGACAGCCATTTGCTTTTTACATTTCTTTTCCATGGGGATGGTCTTGGTCCCTGTCTCCTGTACAATGTCACGAACCTCCCTCCAGAGTTCATCAGGCACTCTCTCTATCAGATCTAGTCCCTTGAATCTACTTCTCACTTCCAGTGTATAATCATAAGGGATTTGATTTAGGTCATATCTGAGTGATCTAGTGGTTTTCCCTACTTTCTTCAATTTAATTCTGAATTTGGCAATAAGGAGTTCATGATCTGAGCCACAGTCAGCTTCTGGTCTTGTTTTTGCTAACTGTATAGAGCTTCTCCATCTTTGGCTGCAAAGAATATAATTGATCTGATTTCGGTGTTGACCATCTGGTGATGTCCATGTGTAGAGTCTTCTCTTGTGTTGTTGGAAGAGGGTGTTTGCTATGACCAGTGCATTCTCTTGACAAAACTCTATTAGCCTTTTCCCTGCTTCATTCTGTGCTCCAAGACCAAATTCGCCTGTTACTCCAGGTGTTTCTTGACTTTTGCATTCCAGTCCCCTATAATGAAAAGAGCATCTTTTTTGGGTGTTAGTTCTAAAAGGTCTTGTAGGTCTTCATAGAACCGTTCAACTTCAGCTTCTTCAGCGTTACTGGTTGGGGCATAGGCCTGGATTACTGTAACATTGAATGGTTTGCCTTGGAAAAGAACAGAAATCATTCTGTCGTTTTTAAGATTGCATCCAAGTATTGTATTTCGGACTCTTTTGTTGACCATGATGGCTACTCCATTTCTTCTAAGGGATTCCTGCCCACAGTAGTAGATATAATGGTCATCTGAGTTAAATTCACCCATTCAGTCCATTTTAATTCACTGATTCCTAGAATGTTGATGTTCACTCTTGCCATCTCCTGTTTGACCACTTCCAATTTGCCTTGCTTCATGGACCTAACATTCCAGGTTCCTATGCAATATTGCTCTTTACAGCACCAGACCTTGCTTCTATCACCAGTCACATCCACAACTGGGTATTGGTTTTGCTTTTGCTCCATCCTTTCATTCCTTCTAGAGTTACTTCTACACTGATCTCCAGTAGCATACTGGGCGAGAGATGCCAGTCCCGGCGGCACAGACGTGAGAGACGCCGGCCCCGGCGCAACCGACCACGCAAAGAGGCATGG
Organism: Moschus berezovskii; assembly: GCF_049115385.1. Classification (NCBI taxonomy): domain Eukaryota; kingdom Metazoa; phylum Chordata; class Mammalia; order Artiodactyla; family Moschidae; genus Moschus; species Moschus berezovskii. Next base: position 43,485,650 of record NC_142472.1, read on the forward strand.
CCATGAGGAGCTACCCCACGCCTGAGGCCAGTGCCGGCGGCCGAGAGAATTTGCCCTACGTCCAATAGGTGGTGGCTGCGTGGGTGCAGGAGGGCCGAGAGGAGCTCATACAAGGTCAGGGTGTCGGCCTTGAGAAGATACCCCTCATCCAAGGTAAGGTGCAGTGACTGCACTTTCTTGGAGCAGCTGTGAAGAGATATCCCACGCCCAAGGTAAGAGAAAGCCAAATAAGACAGTAGGTATTGCTAGGGGACATCAGAGGGCAGACACACTGAAATCATAATCACAGGAAACTAGTTGATCTGATCACTTGGACCACAGCCAAATATGGTCCACTGGAGAAGGGAATGGCAAACCACTTTAGTATACTTGCCTTGAGAAAACCATGAACAGTATTAAAGGGCAAAATGATAGGATACTGAATGAGGAATTCCCCAGGTCGGTAGGTGCCCAGTATGCTATTGGAGATCAGTGGAGAAGTAATAAAGGTTAGCTAGCTAGAAAAAGGCTTATATTCTTTCAAGGTGATTTTCCTAAAGTCAGGCGCTATTCTCCAAAGACACATGACAAGGTTACATTCTTATAAGACAAGGGTGTAGTGAGCTACAAGAAAGGAATTTATTAACTTAAGATCTGATGTGGTTAAATCAAAGGCTACTACTTATTTTCTCTATATGTGATTAATATATTTCTAAGGATACAATAGAAAATATGGAAACTTTGCATCAAGCATTGATTCAACAATGAAATCTTTTTTAGTACTATTCTAATGGTTTTAACTTCTTCAACAAATTCCTGTAGTTTAGAATATTAGGCTTTCTGTCCTTGCATGACTGGGAGGCTGTACACAGTCACATTCGTAGTTGTAAGAGCCTGGACAAACTTGTCAGGCAAGTTTGAAAGCTATCAGAGGGGCTTGGATTGGAACACTCCTATTAAGCCTAGGATAACATTTTAACTACAGGTCTGAATTAATGTTTTCAGAGAAAGGTGGTTGAGCGGAAGCCCCCGTAAGTATTAGAGGACTTGGTAAGAGACGTAAGATAGTAAGGTAGTCAGACTCCGGTTTTCTTTGGGGTAGATGCTCAGGTAAGTCCAGGGGGTTCCTCGAGTCCTGATTGGCCTTTGCCTGTCAGGCCTCTTCCCCGAATGACCTTTGCCACGGGTAGGATTTACCTTGCTGGCTCCCGGCAATTCTGTAAAATGAAAGTATGTTTTACTCATTATATTGGCTGTTATAAATTAGATGACAAGATTTAGATGCTGCAGTTTGTTAGAAAATTTTGTGGAAGATGAACTCGAGATTTTTTTTCTTATTTCTATCTGAAAGATAAGTAGATTAGTGTTCAAAAGGGAACAAAAAATTTTAGGAGAAATGAAATAATCAAATTTTAATAATTCTAACTGTGTTATAGGCAGATAACATCTGTGTAATTGATAATCTTAAATACATATTGATAATTATGGTACAGAATATTTTACTCCAACTAGATTGCTTTCTTTAGCTTTAGTTTTTATTATTTATTAGTTGATGTGTCTAATATATAGTTAGTATCCATAAATATGTAAAATTTGGCACTAGCATTTTTGTCTTTGTCTTTTTACACCTATATAAAAGACATTTAGTACTAACAATTTAAAAACTAATGAGGGTAAAACACTAACCAGACAGATTGCATATATGACTGTAATTATGTTTTTAAGACAAGCTCAATATAAGCATTAGAGTGCAGTTATTTCTTATAACTATTAGATAAAATTGATGTCAACTTGGAATTATATGCAGTTCTTTTTGTAGTGCAGCCTGGTGTTCACATTTTCCACGCTACTAATTTTTTTCATATTCATCACTAATTTATTTTGCAACTGCAAGTTTGTACCTCTTAATCTCCCTCATCTATTTCTTTTCTCCTCCTCATTTCCTCCCCTCTGGCAACCACCTATTTCTTCTCTGTATTTATAACTGATTCTGTTATGCTGTTTCATTTGTTTTGTTATTCTTAGATCCAACCATGTAGTCACAAATAGCAAGATTTCACTCTTTGTTATGGCTGACTAATATTCCATTGCGTGTATGCATATATATGAGTGTGAAAATTATTGCATAGTTCAGTTCATATGAAGGACTTGAGGTGATTCAAGACTTTAAAGTAAACCTCTGCCTGATATATGCTGACACAAAAGCATTCTCTTGGAAAGCAGGTAGGACAAGATATAAAAGACAAAAAGACAGACAAAAGAGTTAGGGACAGAGATCTGTCCTGGGGAGGGAGTCATGAAGGAGGAAAAGTTTTCACACAGTAGAAAATCCAATCACAGGTGGGTCTGTGGGGAGTTTTGTAATCTCAGAAGGCAACACACCAGGAGGAAAAAAAAAAAAGCAAATCACAGATTACACACCTAACTGCAATTACAGAAAAGAGAACTTTCCTGCAAAAGACTCTAACCTAACAACCTAATGAACAGCCTGATGATGGGAAAGATTGAGGGCAGGAGAAGAAGGGGACAACAGACGATGAGATGGTTGGATGTCATCACCAACTCAATGGACATGGGTTTGGGTAGACTCCGGCAGTTGGTGATGGACCGGGAGGCCTGGTGTGCTGCGGTTCATGGGGGTCACAAAGAGTCAGATAGGACTGAGCGACTGAACTGAACTGAAATGAATGAGCAGCCTGGCCCACTCACAGAACAAAGGATTTAGCAAATACCAAAGGAGAGATAGCCAGCTGCAGACCCACCATTCCCTGCCCAGAGGCAGAGAAGAAGGCTTGCAACATCCAGAGCCAGAAGGTAAGGGGCTATTACAACCTAAGCCCCAGAGATGGCATCTTTCATCAAACTGAGAGCAGGCTCCCAGCTGCTAACTACATCTTCCTGAGATCCTGGATGCTTGACTTCAGCCAGGAGGGTCACAGCCTGAGTTCAACTGCCCAGAGGAAACCTGAGAGTTTTGCCTCATGGCAAACCTGAGACAGTGCTCTCAGGACACACAGGGAAACTGAGTGGCTAGGACCAGGGAGGTGTTTAAGATGCAGGGCCCACCTGGGACAGTGCACTGGCCAACTACCTGGTCCCCTGAGCTGCTCAGACAAGGGAAGGGCACAAACACATGCCCAATACACAGAGACTGAGCCAGAACCTGTGGAGGTATGGGTCAACAGTGGCCTGCTACATGAGCTCTAGGTGGAGCAGACCTGGATATGGCATAAGCCCTCTTGGAGGAGGTTGCCATTAACCCCACCATAGAACCACCAGAACTTTCACAGGACTGGGGAAATAGACTCTTGGAGGGCACAACAACAACATCAAAAACCTGTGCACACCAGGACCCAGGAGAAAAGAGCAGTGATACCAAAAGAAACTGACCCAGACTTTTGCATGAGTGTCCAGGAATCTCTGGTGGAGACATGGGTCGGTGGTGACCTGCTTCAGGATCATAGGCACTGAGTGTAGCAATGTGTGAATGAGACATTTTTAAGGAGGTCACCATTATCTTCACCACCTCCAGGAGAGTTTGGCTTCAGATCAAACAACAGGGAGGGAACAGAACCCTGCCCATCAACAGAAAACTGGATTAAAGATTTACTGAACCTGGTCTTGTCTGTCAAAACAATACCCAGTTTCCCTCTCAGTCTCTCCAGAAGCTTCCATAAGCTTCTTATCACTATCCATCAGAGGGTAGACAGACTGAAAACGAAAATCACAAGAATCTAACCAATCTGATCATGTGGACCACAGCCTTGTATAACTCAATGAATGTATGAACAATGTCATGTAGGGCCACCCAAGATGGGTGAATCATGGTGGAGAGTTCTGACAAAATGTGGTCCTCTGGAGAAGGGAATGGCAAACCACTTCAATATTCTTGCCTTGCAAACCCCATGAGCAAGATGAAAAGGCAAAAAGATAGTACACCGAAAGATGAACTCCCTTGGTCGGTAGGTGCTCAATATGCTACTGGAGATCAGTGGAGAAATAAATCCAGAAAGAATGAAGAGACAGAGTCAAAGCAAAAACAACATCCAGTTGTGGATATGACAGGTGATAGAAGTGAACTTCGATGATATAAAGAGCAATATTGCATAGGAACCTGGAATGTTACTTCTACGAATCAAGTCAAATTGGAAATGGTCAAACAAGAGATGGCAAGAGTGAACATCGACATTTTAGGAATTAGTGAACTAAAATGGACTAGAATGGGTGAATTTAACTCAGATGACCATTATATCTACTGCTGTGGGAAGGAATCCCTTAGAAGAAATGGAGTAGCAATCTCATACGACAGAATGATCTCTTCTGTTTCCGAGGCAAACCATTGAATATCACAGTAATCCAAGTCTGTGCCCCAACCAGTAATGCTGAAGAAGCTGAAGTTGAATGGTTCTATGAAATCTACAAGACCTTCTAGAACTAACACTCAAAAAAATATGTCCTTTTCATTATAGGGGACTGGAATGCAAAAGTAGGAAGTCAAGAGCTACCTGGAGTAACAGGCAAATTTGGCCTTGGCATACAAAACGAAGCAGGGCAGAGGCTAACAGAGTTTTGCCAAGAGAACGCACTGGTCATAGCAAACACCCTCTTTCAACAACACAGGAGAAGACTCTACACATGGACATCACCAGATGGTCAATGCTAAAATCAGATTGATTACATTCTTTGCAGCCAAAGATGGAGAAGCTCTATAGAGTCAGCAAAAAAACAAAAAGACTGAGAGCTGACTGTGGCTCAGCTCATGAACTCCTTATTGCCAAATTCAGACTTAAATTGAAGGAATTAGGGGAAATCAACAGATCATTCATGTATGAACTTAACCAACTCTCTTAAGATTATACAGGGGAAGTGAGAAATAGATTCAAGAAATTAGATCTGAGAGAGTCCCTGAAGAAAATTGATGGAGGTTCGTGACATTGTACAGGAAGCTGTGATCAAGACTATCTCCAAGAAAAAGATATGCAAAAAGGCAAAAGGGTTGTCTGAGGAGGCCTTACAAATAGCTGTGAAAAGAAGAGGAGAGAAAGGCAAAGGAGAAAAGGAAAGAAATACCTATTTTTATGCAGAGTTCCAAAGAAGAGCAAGGAGAGAAAAAAAGTCTTCCTTGGGGATCAATGCAAATAAACAGAGGAAAACAATTGAATGGGAAAGACAAGAGATCTATTCAAGAAAATTAGAGATACCAAGAGAACATTTCATGCAAAGATGAATACAATAAAGGACAGAAATGGTATGGACCTAACAGAAACAGAAGATATTAAGAAGAGTTGGCTTTAGGGGAAATGCTTTCAATTTTTCACCATTGAGGATAATGTTTGCTGTGGGTTTATCATATATGGCTTTTATTATGTTGAGGTATATTTCTTCTATGCTTGCTTTCTGGAGGGTTTTTATCTTAAATGAGTGTTTAATTTTGTCAAAGACTTTCTCTGCATCTATTGAGATAATCATATCGTTTTTATCTTTCAATTTGTTAATGTGGTGTATCACATTGATTGATTTGCAAATACTGAAGAATCTTGTATCCCCTAAAGTCAGGAACAAGACAAGGGTTCCCACTCTCACTACTACTTTTCAACATAGTTTTGTAAGTTTTAGTCACAGCTATCAGAGAAGAAAAAGAAAAAGATTGGAAAAGAAGTAAAACTCTGACTGCAGATGACATAATCCTCAACATAGAAAACCCTAAAGACACCACCAGAAAATTATTAGAGCTAATCAATGTATATAGTAAAGCTGAAGGATTAACATTAACAATATAAGAATCAATATAGTGAAAATTAGTATACTACCCAAAGCAATCTATAGATTCAATGCAATCCCATCAAGCTACCAGTGATATTTTTCACAGAACTAGAACAAATAATTTGACAATTTGTATGGAAATACAAAACACCTCGAATAGCCAAAGCAATCTTGAGAAACCAGAATGGAACTGGAGGAAACAACCTGTCTGATTTCAAGCTACTACAAAGCTACTGTCATCAAGATAGTATGGTACTGGCACAAAGGCAGAAATATAGATCAGTGGAACAAAAACAGAAAGCCCAGAGAAAAGTCCATGCACCGATGGACACCTTATCTTTGACAAAGAAGGCAAGAATATACAATAGAGAAAAGTCAATCTCTTTAACAAGTGGTGCTGGGAAAAGTGGTCAACTACTTGTGAAAGAATGAAACTAGAAAACTGTCTAACTCTATACACAAAAATAAACTCAAAGTGGATCAAAGATATAAATGTAAAACCAGAAACTATAAAACTCCTAGAGGAAAACATAGGCACTCTATGACATAAATCACAGCAGGATCCTCTATGATCCACCTCCCAGAGTAATGGAAATAAAAGCAAAAATAAACAAATGGGACCTAACGAAATTTAAAAGCTTTTGCACAACAAAGGAAACTATAAGCAAGGTGAAAAGACAGCCTTCAGAATGGGAAAAAAATAATAGCAAATGAAGCAACTGACAAAAAATTAATCTCAAAAATATACAAGCAACTCCTGCAGCTCAATACCAGAAAAACAAATGACCCAATCAAAAAATGGGCCAAAGAACAAAACAGACATTTCTCCAAAGAAGATGTTTGTTAGATGGCTAACAAACACATGAAAAGATGCTCAACGTCATTCATTATCAGAGAAAGGCAAGTCAAAACCACAGTGTGGTACCATCACACGCTGGTCAGGATGGTTCCAATCAAAAATTCTACAAACAATAAATGTTAGAGAGGGTGCAGAGAAAAGGGAACCCTCTTATTCTGTTGGTGGAGATGCAAGCTAGTGCAGCCACTGTGGAGTGCAGCATGAAGATTTCTTAAAAAACTGAAAATAGAACTGAAAATAGATTGCCATATGACCCAGCAATCCTACCACTGGGCATACACACTGAGGAAACCAGAATTGAGAGAGTTGCATACCCCAATGTTCATTGCAGCACTGTTTACAATATCTAGGACAAGGAAGGAACCTAGATGTCCTTTGGCAGACAAATGGGTAAGAAAGCTGTGGTAAATATACACAATGGAATATTACTCAGTTGTTAAAACGAATGCATTTGAATCAGTTCTAATGAGGTGGATGAAACTGGAGACTATTATATAGAGTGAAGTAAGTTAGAAACAAAAACACCAATACAGTATATTAACATATATATATATATGCTGCTGCTAAGTCACTTCAGTCGTGTCCGACTCTGTGTGACCCCATAGACGGAAGCCCACCAGGCTCCCCAGTCCCTGGGATTCTCCAGGCAAGAACACTGGAGTGGGTTGCCATTTCCTTCTCCAATGTGTGAAAGTGAAAAGTGAAAGTGAAGTCACTCAATCGTGTCCGACCCTTAGCGACCCCACGGACTGCAGCCTACCAGGCTCCTCCATCCATGGGATTTTCTAAGCAAGAGTACTGGAGTGGCTTGCCATAGCTTGTATATATATGGAATTTAGAAAGATGGTAACTATTACCCTATATGCGAGACAGCAAAGGAGACACAGAGATAAAGATCAGACTCTTGGACTCTGTGGGAGAAGGCAAGGGTGGGATGATTTGAGAGAATCACATTGAAACATATGTATTACCATATGTGAAACAGATCGCCAATTGAGGTTTGATGCATGAGAAACAGTGCTCAGGTCTTGTGCACTGGGAAGACCCTGAGGGATGGGATGGGGAGGGAGTTGAGAGGCGGGTTCAGGATGGGGGCCACATGTACAACCATGGTGGATCCATGTCAAAGTATGGCAAAAACCACTATAAATTTTAAAGTAATTAGCATCCAATTAAAACAAAATTAATTAGTTAATATAAAATAAAATCTGCAGATGTTGACTGCAGCCATGAAATTAAAAAATGCTTACTCCTTGGAAGAAAAGCTGTGACCAACCTAGACAATATATTAAAAACCAGAGACATTACTTTACCAACAAAAGTCCATCTAATCAAAGCTATGGTTTTTCCAGTAGTCATGTATGGATGTGAGAGCTGGACTATAAAGAAAGTTGAGGGCCTAAGAAATGATACTTTTGAACTGTGGTATTGGAGAAGACTCTTGAGAGTCCCTTGGACTGCAAGCAGATCCAACGAGTCCATCCTAAAGGAAATCAGTCCTGAATATTCATTGGAAGGACTGATGTTGAAGCAAAAACTCCAATACTTGGTCACCTGATGCAAAGAAATGACTGATTTGAAGACCCCGAAGTTGGAAAAGATTGAAGGTGGGAGGAGAAGGGGATCTCAGAGGATGAGATGGCTTGATGGCATCACCGACTAGATGGATATGAGTTTGAATAGGCTCTGGTAGTTGGTAATGGACAAGGAAGCCTGGTGTGCTGCAGTCCATGGGGTTGCAAAGAATTGGACACAACTGGGCGACTGAACTGAACTGAAATTGCTATATGGTGATATATATATATATATACACATATATTACCTCTTCTTTACCCATTCATCTATTGATGGGCATTTTGCTTGCTTCCATAATTTGACTATTGTAAATAATGCTGTAATGAGCATATGTGTCCCTGATAACTCAATGGGTAAAGAATCTGCCAGCAATGCAATGAAGATAGGGATGTATATATCTTTTCTAATTAACGTTTTCATTTTTCTTCAGGTGAATACCGAGCAGTGGAATTGCTGGATCATATTGAGGAAGCTTTGTACTGTTTTCCACAGTGGCTGCACATATTTAACTACCTACCAAGAAGGCATGAGGGTACCCTTTTTCCACATGCTCAGCAAAATTTGCAATTTGTTGACTTTTTGATAACAGCCATTCTGACACACGGAAAGGGATATCTAATTATGTTTTTTATTTGCATGTCCCTGATGATTAGCTATGTTGAGTTTCTTTTCATATACCTCTTGTCCATCTGTATGTCTTCTTTGGAAAGCTAATTATTCAGATTCTTTAACCACTTTAAATTGAGTTCATTGACAGTTTTTTTTTTTCCCCAGAAGTTTGTCCTTAAAATATAAGAATTGAAGTTAATTTTGTACTTTTCCTAAAACAGAATTTAGTTTATTTTAATAGGAGAAATAAAATTCCTAAAAGTCCTACAATCATTAAACACATTACATTAGTACTTATAATTAATGACTTATTTAGTAAAATAAACCTATGAGTTTTATATACCTGTTATCAAGTATTAAAGTCTTTTAGAAAGACTAATGATCCTAATCTATATTATATCTACAAAAAATGTGACTATATATATAGTGATTGCAAATACTCAAATTTTGCATCTGTAATTGGAAGTGAAAAAACTATGACTTGTTAATTTTATTGCTCTGATATGAATGTTCAAGTGAGGTTTAAAATGGATTAAAAGTCCCTTTTTGTTGCTTTGGTTGTTTGGATTTTATTTTTATGCTGAGTTTTGTTACTTCTTTGTACATTTTGGATATAACCTCTTATCAGATATATTATTTGCAAGTATTTTTCCCCTTCAGTAGGTGTTATTTTTGTTTTGTTGATAGTTTTCTTCACTGTACAAAAGTTTTTAGTTAATATAGTCCCATTTGTTTACTTTATTTTTAAAATTATATTTATTTATTTTTAATTGATTGATGATTGCTTTGCAATATTCATGCACTTGTTTATTTTTGCATTTATTTCCTTTTCCTGAAAATATAACCAAAAAGTGTTATTAAGACCAATGTCAAGGAACTTATTTCCTATTTTCTTCTAGAAGTTTTATAGTTTCTGGTCTTACATCTAACTATTTGAAGACCATACAAACAGGTTTAAAGATATACAGTATCCATAGATTGGAAAAATCAGTGTCATTAAAATGGCAATACTACCTGAGGCAATCTACAGATTCATTGCAATTCCTATGAAAACAATAGAATTTTTTTCACAGAACTATAACAAATAATTCTAAAATTTGTGTGGAAACACAAAAGACCCTAGATTACCAAAACAATCTTGAAAGATAAAAATAAAACTGGAGGTATCATGCTCCTTGATTTCAAACTGAAATACAAAACTACAGCACAGTACTGACACATAAAAAGACACATAAATAAGTAGAAGGGAATAGAGAGCCTGGAAATAAACACATATATGGTAACCAAATTTACAAAAAAGGAGGCAAGAATATACACTGCAGGAAAGACAGCCTTTCAGAAAACGATACTGGGTTAACTGGATAGTTACAAGTCAAAGAATTAAAATGGACCACTCTTTCATAGCATGCACAAAAAATAAATTCAAAGTGGTTTAAAGAGTCTATGTTAACAATTTTTATTTAAAAGTTTTGTTGTTTACTAAGGAATGAGCATCTGGCAGAGTTATATATTGTATCAATACAAATATTTAATACAGTTAATGAGCAACCACCTTTCTGCTAATTGTTTTTCCTGAAAATATTGAGAATAAAATATTTGCCATTTATGCCCAGCATATTAGTAAACATGGCTATTTGGAATGCAATGAAAACACAATTTGCAAAAATAAGTTAAAGTGTCTGCTTTCAGATATAATGTAATTGCCACTATTCCTGCCACAAAACTAGGGTAGTAAAAAAATAAAAAAAATACCCAATTCATATTTTTAAGAACTTTAGAGAGATGTGACACAAAAATGACTAGAAAAATTAAAATTCCATAGATCAAGACACATGTGGTAGGTATATTGTTGTAGCAATGACCTATAATTTAGTCAGCTTATCTCTATCCAAAAGTCACCTTAGGGAGTGACTTTTTTTAGGGAGCCCAGAAAGATGGATTCATGAATTTTCAGCAAAAGCACTGGAAGCCATAAAACAATAAAATGTCTTGCTAAAGTACTGTTACTAAATAACTGACAATATAATGATGTACACTTAGAAATTCTTCAAAACATAAATTGAAATAACTATATCTTCAGAAGACTAGAAGTTGACTAAATATCTCATGTGCACTAAACAATTATAAAGGAAAATAATTGCATACCGAGATACAGAAATTCTAAGTGAAATGAACCATAATAAGATCAAAGAAATGATGATTTAAATTAATGCTGATTGGATTATTTGATGTTGAGCTCTATGAGCTGTTTGTGTATTTTGGAGATTAATTCCTTGTTGATCACTTTGTATGTAAATGTTTTCTCCCATTCTTAGGGTTGTCTTTTTGTTTTGTTTATGGTTTCATTTGCTGTGAAAAAGCTTTTAAGTTTAATTAGATTTCACTTATTTATTTTTATTTTCATTATTGTAGGCAATGGATCAAATAGGTTCTTGCCATGATTTATGTTAGATATTGTTCTGCCTATATTTTCCTTTAAGAGTTGCATTGTATCCAGTCTTATATTTAAGTCTTTAAGCTATTTTGAGTTCGTTTCTGTGTATGGTGTTAGAGAATGTCTTGTTTTCTTTCTTGTTACCTTTAAGTCTCCAGTATTTCCAGTCCCACTTATTGAAGAGAGTATCTTTTTTCCAATGTATATTCTTCCATCCTTTGTCATAGATTAGATGACAATAGGTGCATATCTTTATCTCTGACCATTTTACCCCATTCCATTGATCTATATTTCTATTTGTGTGCCAGTACCATATTGTTTTGATGACTGTAGCTTTATAATATAGCCTGAAATCAAACAGCCTGATTTCTTCAGCTCTATATTTCTTTCTCCAAATTGCTTTGGCAATTTGGGTTCTCTTCAATATAAAATGTAAAATTGTTCTAATTCTGTGAAAAAATGCAATTGGTTATTTGATAGGGATTGCACTGAATCTGTATATTACTTTGGGTAGCATGTGCATTTTGACAATATAAATGTTTCCAATTCAAAGACAGATGTTTATATCATTTTTATTTCTTTCATCAGTATCTTATAGATTTTTGAGTACAAGTATTTTGCCTTTTTTAGGTATGTTTATTCATCAGTATTTTATCATTTTTCATGTAATGGAAAATGGAATTTTTCCTTAAATTCTATTTCTGGCATTTTGTTTTTAGTGTATAAGAATGCAAGAAATTTCTGTGTATTAATTTTGTGTCCTACAACTTTACCAAATTCATTGATGAGCCCTATTAAAAATAAAAATAAGTGGAAGACCTAAATAGACAGTTCTTCAAAGAAGACATATAGATGACCAAAAAGCACATGAAAAGATGCACAATGTCACTAATTTTTAGGGAAATTAATCTCCAAACAAATGAGTTATTACCTAATACCGGTCAGAATAGCCATCATTAAAAGTAATTTACAAACAGCAAATGCTAGAGGAGTATGAAAAAAAGGCAACCTTCCTGCATTATTGGTGGGAATGTAAATTGGAGAACAGTTTGAAGATCCCTTAAGAAACTAAAAATAAGCTACCATATGATCCAGCAATACCACTCATGGGTGTATATCCAGAGAAAAACATGGTTCAAAAAGATATATGCACCCTAACATTCATTGCAGAGCTATTTATAATAGTCAAGATATGGAAACACCCTAAATGGTCATCATCAGATGAATGGACAAAGATGTGATATGAATCCATAATGGAATTTCCTCAGCCATAAAAATGAATGCAACAATGCCATTTGCAGCATGGATATATCTAGAGAGTGTCATAAAAAGTGAAGTGAGTCAGAGAAAGACAGGTATCATATAATATTGCTTATATATAGAATCTTTAAAAAATGGTGCAAATGAACCTATTTATTAAAAAAAAAAAGATAGGTTCACAATTGTAGAAATCCAAGGATAGGGAGTCCTGGCGTGCTGTGATTCATGGGGTCGCGGAGAGTCGGACACGACTGAGCGACAGAACCGAACTGAACTGAAATCAAGCTAATGGCTTCTAAGGGGAAGAGGAGAGAGGGATAAATAGGGAGATTGGGATTGACATATGCACACTACTAGACAGAATATTAAAAAGCAGAGACATTACTTTGTTAACAAAAGTCCATATAATCAAAGATATGTTTTTTTCAGTAGTCATGAATGAATGTGAGAGTTGGATTATAAAGAAAGCTGAGCACTGAAAAACTGATGATTTTTAACTGTGGTGTTGGAGAAGACTCTTGAGAGTCCCTTGGACTGCAAGGAGATCGAACCAGTCAATCCTAAAGGAAATCAGTCCTGAATATTCATTGGAAGGACTGATGCTGAAGCTGAAACTCGAATATTTTGGCCACCTGATGTGAAGAACTGACTCCTTGGAAAAGACCCTGATGCTGAGAGAGGTTGAAGGCAGAATGAGAAGGGGATGACAGAGGATGAGATGGTTGGAGCATCATCAACTCGATGGACATGATTTTGAGTAAGCTCCAGGAGTTGGTGATGGACAGGGAAGCCTGGCAAGCTGCAGTCCATGAGTCAGACAGGACTGAACAACTGAACTGAACTGAATATATACAATAGATAGCTAATAAGAACCTATTGTATAGCACAGGGAACTCTTATCAATGCTCTGTAATGACCTATATGGTGAAAGAACATTTTAAAAAAAGTAAATATACGTAATAATGTATGTATAACTGATTCACTTTGCTGTATACTTGAAACTAACAGAGCAGTGTAAATTAACTATACTCCAAGAAAAATTTAATTTAAAAATTAAGTAAATGTTGACTTAATACTACCACTACACTATTATTAATGATTATGATAATTATAATGTCTTTTGAAGGGTAAAATTACATAGGGTTAAACTGGGACAAATTTTATTCTGACAAATAGGACAAAGATATATCATCATTATTACTTAATATTGTTGTAGATATGTGTTATAACACATTTAGAGAGAAAGAAACTAAAGGTACAAAAAGTATAAATACTTCTGATGCTATGGTTTTTTTACCTGCTGCTGCTAGATATATTTATAAACAATAAAATAAATCACTGAGTTTCTAGATACAAACAAATTAACTGACTAAAGATTTACATCTCAAAGGGGCAGAGAAAGAATTTAGTTGTAAGTTTTTAAAAGTAAATACCCAAGAAAAGGGACTTTGGAGACTTAGGTTGAAAAACTTCAATCAACCTGAGCTCACTAGTGTAGGCAAGGGACAAATTTTTTTTTTTTTTTTAATGTTAAGTGGTTTAAAGAAATGTGAATGACTAAAGCAATTAGATTTTACTAAAGCAATTGGACACTTAGGAATGCCTTCAAACTATACTGACTGACAGTTCAGAATCAGTACAAATGCCGTTATCAGAAAACCTCTATAATCCCAAAGCTCCTGCTGACTCCAAAACCATTCAGTGCCTGTCAGGATTCACACAAACAGTGTGAATGCTTGCAACCAGGCTCTTAAACTCCTAATAATTGTGTTTGGTTAGTGAATTCACAGATAAAATAACTGAGGAAAAAGAAAAGCCTTTACAACTGGTTTTGCCAGAAAAAAAAAAAAAATTAAAAATAGCAAAATCAATAAAAGTGCCACCTCCACTTCACTAAACATTCCAAATCTTAAAATAAATTTCCTGACTTTCTAAACCAAAAAATTCAATTTAACTACAGGAAAACAAAGAAAATAAATATTTTTAATTTCCTGACTCTTTAAAACACACACTAAGGAATGTTGAACATATTTGAAATGCAAACGCAATAAACTCACTTCCTAAGACTAGAATGGTTATTCCCCAAATTTAATAGATAGGCAGAAATATCACTTATAGCACACTAGTTTCATAAATCTATTTATAGGGCATTTGCTGACACAGAAAGAAGTTAGCTAAACTAAAGAATACAAATTACATTACCGTCAAGTACATATCACAGATTAAACACGGAAACATTAGAATTAGTATGGATTATTACAGGTTGGCAGATTAGAAACACTAAGATTCAATTACACTGAGTTTGCTTTTAATACAATACATTGGCAGAATACAGGTAAGAAAACATATTTTCCCTGTAAACTATTAATTTGCAAACTTTTGTTTGCAAACAGAAGTACTGTCCTGACATTCTAAGTCCTAGCACTTAATGGACCACTCTCAGGTTGTATCATTTAGCCCCACAACAGTTACTATATCTGTAAAATTAGTTGACTTGAGCAGAAAATCTCATAAATTACATGTGAGAAGTTGAGTGAAAGACATTATATTTCATATATACAATCCAAAAAGCAATAATGAAGTGGCATGTCCCTAAAAGTAATGATTTGTATGTAATAGAAGAAAATAATACAATGCTTGGTTATTTTTAGTCATTTTGAGCTTCTTAAGGCTAATTTAGTTTGGCATTGAAGGAAATTAGTGTCAAACTCTAAATCAGGCTTTAAAATTTAAGTCCAATATGACATTTGGACAGAATGCTAATATTAGCTGAAGGGTATAACTTGTGCTGTCATTCTTTTAAATATTTATTTGCAATATATCACATCAAAAACTCCTTGGGTAAAAAAGGGTATTCAGTACATTAATGCTATATGGAGGTGCCAAACTGGATTTGGGGGAAAATAACTTTTATAAATACCATTGCTTAAACACCCTCCCTTTATTGTTTTAATGCATGCTGTTATGTATGTCCTACTGACCACAGATTCAAGTATTACATAAAATTATCTGGCTAAGTGATCTCTTACAAATAATTTAGCAGACCCTAATTATTTTTTTTATAAATAATTAGGGTCTGCTAAATTAAAAAAAAAGTGAGTGTATCATTTAAATGGTTTAATTCATTTTTCCAAGTGTGTATGTAGCAACTTAGAATGAGATTAAATATTGTTCTCCAAAGAATTCATTCCAAATTTTCCACAAACTTTTTCAGTGTGCAATGGCCATTTGGTGAATTGGTTGCTGACTAGTTTACTTTGTTCCCTGCAGAATACTTGTTTTTACTACAAAGTTAATACCTATAGAGTGGAGTCTTACTTTAAAAAATGACTTTAACTCTCCTTGTTAATGTCTGGCATACTTTCATAGATGGAGAAGTTTATGAATTTGGAACTTCTAATTGGATTTATCTCAAATCTGCCTTCTGTGATTGCCTTTCAGTATTCATCATATTTTGAGAATACTATTTGTGTAATCTTTTGTTAAATATTATCTCTGGTACAATAGTAATTCCTGGAGAATAAAGCACATTTTGTTAATATCTTTCACTATAGCATCTACTCACGATTAAAAGAATACCTCAGACATTGTCTGTTTTCAGTAAATATCTATAGAAAGAATGCGCAAATGAGAGAGAATAAATGATTGAATAGATAAATGAATGAAAAACTGAAACAGTTTCCCTTTGCATTTAGAACTCAGCTTACAAATGTTGTTTCAAGTCTGATAGATAACTTTCCAGCTGGGCATATTCTGACATAAGAATGTATAGAAATTTATTCGAAAAACTTCAAGAGTTTTGTTTTTGACTTTGAATGGTGAAAGCAATGGAGATTGTATAGGTAAGGATGAGCTCATGCAATAAAGCACAGCTTGTCCATGTGATTTACTTAGGCCATTCATTAGATCCTTAATTCCTAATGCTTTAGTTGGTATTATATTGGCTATTACAAATCTTCTCCCTCATTATTCTGTTTAGAATAACGTCCAGGATCACAAAAGGAACCATTATGGGATGAACTTTTGTGAAGTCCTACGGCCTGCTGGTAATTTCTCTCAGGTGCTCAATTTGAATTTGGTTTGTTGATTAGATAACGATTGATCATGGTTATATATCTCAGAAGTGCTGAGTATAGGTTCAAACCTAGTGCTATAGTTGACTACATCAATGAATAAAGAGAAATGGGGTCTTTAAGTGTAGGAGTAATCTTTCTGCCTTGGAAGGGAGGGATAAAAATCAATGGAAGTGTGGCAAATAGCAGCTAAGCAGAGAATGTGGTGGAAATATGCTGACTCTAAGAACATGTTTTTTTCAGACTACAGAAAAACAATAATGAGAAATAAAAATGTCTTGCAGTGTATGTTTGCAACAGAAGGATTGGGACTTTCAAAAGAAAACATCAAAAATTCAAGGAAGAATGAAATCAACCTAAAGATGCTCTCATCTCTTAGAAAAGTCCATTTTTTTCTTAAAGGAAGAAATGTTTTAATTCAGCAAGAAGCATCAGTCCTTAATATCATACAGAGGGAATAGGTTAATATGTGAAAATGTTACATTGGACAGATGTAAGAGCACAACAGAAAAGAAAATGCAATATGACAGGAATACCAGTTAAGTTATCCTACTGCGCAGAGAGGTGAACCTTTGATCACAATAGAAGAGGTAAAAGGTTTTCACAAGCTTGAAAAAGTAAAAGTCTGAGAACTAGAGAGATTTGAGAAAGAATGAACATTGGAGAAGAAAGGTTAAAGAAACATCAAATAAATCCTACCAGTTTTAGTTCAACAAACTCTTTGAGGACATATTCTAATTCCAAGAAATGAAGAAACAAGTGGGACCCATTTCTGAAATGCAGGAGAGTGACAGAGTCTTCTTAAGTTCAGCAGTGAAGTACTGGAAGCACAGGACTCAAAAATACAAATAAAAATGAAAAAAAGGCCTAGAAAACTTCTCATGAAAAATACTTTCAGATATTACAGTCTGAAGGAGAATGGCATCTTCCATAGGTAATGGAAAGATATTAGCCTAATTAGTCACTTGATAGAAGAGTTATAGCAATCTAAATATTTACCCCCATATTTTAGATTCTAAATTGTGCCACAAAGAAGCAACTTTTTAGTAATTTGGAATCCAAGAAAGATTCTATTATTTTTGTCTGTGTATGTTTTTCCATTCCTTTCCCTCAAGACAATTAAATTTCTCAAATGTAAGCAATCACTTCTCAGATGGAATCACTGTGGATCTTTGAAAAAGCATAAAATACCCAGTTCAAGGATCAGCTCTCAACAAGACACGTGTCTTAGTCTTTGAGGGCTGCTGTAATAAAATACCATCAATTGGATGGCTTATAAACAAAAAATTATTTTTCATGCTTTTGGAGGCTGGAAGTCTGGTATTAAACTGCCAGCATAGTTGCATTATGGTGAAGGCCCTCTTCCAGGTTGCAGACTGAAGTCTCTGTTTCATCACACGTTAGAAAAAGGGTGAGAGAGTTCTCTGATGTCCTTTTAATAAAGGCACTAATTCCATTTATGAAGACTCAGCCCTCACGACCTGATTACATCATAAAGGCCTTACTTTCTAGTACCATAATATTAAGGATTAAGATCTTAACATATGAACTTTTGAGGAACATAAACATTCAATTCATCATATTCCTCCAAGGTATGTGCTTGTGTGTATTTAAATAGTTACAGAAGTGATTTCTGTGTAAGCTTCGGACTTTTTGCCTTCAAACTGTATTTTCATATATATTGTTTTTGAACTTTTCAATTTTGCATCAGATATGCTATATTCTAAGAAAATTTGTGCGTAGATCATAAAAGTATATAGCTGCTTGGATTTGTCTCTAGAGAATTGATTGCATTTTCTAGATATCCTAGAAGTTGAACTAGTTAAAGTGCCCTCATGTGTCTTACTAATAAGCTAGGACATCAGAAAGGTAGGGACACAGTGGGTGTTGGTATTTACTGTTGAACATGATTTATTTACTGACAAGACATTATAGTAGAAGCTTTTAAAACTTACTTCCATGTAATAGATATCACAGATGAACCACTTTATATTTCTTTAATAGTTATGGCAATTAAACTTTTGTGTATGTATGTGTGTGTGTGCATGTGCTTTTCACTTACCAGGAATGTGTTGCCTTAGTACTGTGACTATTTATGTTAATATTGGTATGTGTTAAATTATTTATGGGATTTAATTAAACAACATGCAAAATGATGATTCATGAATGCAGGGAAAATAGACTTATTTTGTTCTATAAGCACTGTTGAATATTTTAGAGAAACTCCCTAAAAGCAAGCCATTAAAAAGAAATCACTGTCAAACTCGTTTTAATAAAGAACTCTAAAAGATTCAGGGGTGGAGGGAGAATAAAATACGTATAGAAATTTTTATATTCAGATTGATTTTTCTGTTATTTTTAACATCTCTTCCTTTTTAAAAAGCAGAGGGAACTGAAAAGATACATAATATAAAAGAGGTATATAAGACAACTTGTTAACATTACACACTATCATTGATGAATTTTCTTTTGTCTAAGTTAAAAAATATTCCAAATCATGTGTATTATCTTGATTTCTGTCTACAAATTTATTCAACTAATTCACCAAATATACCAATCAAATCAGAGAAGATGGATTCTATTCTCCCCTGAATTTGCTGACTTGCAGGTCCCAGTTTTAAGGCTGTCTGATCATCTATGCTGGACAGTATAGTTGTCTATGACTCAATAAGAAAAACAGCATACAGAATACATTATTGACCAGATAAATAAGTGTTATCCTCAAGATAATTAATTTCACACTCTAAACCACTGGTTTTCTGGAGGCAACATTAAAGAGGCATTCAGAGAGTCCCTTGATCAATATGATGTACTGCTTTTCTCATTGGTTCCAAATGATCAATAGAAGCCATTGCAAAGAGCAGCAAAGTGGTCTCACCACAGTGATGACAACAATTCTCTGATCCTCTGCTAATCTCTTTCTCAAGGTGGAAAGTAATGCCCCTAATTGACAACACATTTGTCCAACAGCATAAGAAACTGGAGGAAGGGCTGAAATGACATCCTCTGACTGATGCTAAAGCTGAAACTCCAATACTTTGGCCACCTCATGTGACGAGTTGACTCACTGGAAAAGATTCTGATGTTGGGAGGGATTGGGGGCAGGAGGAGACGGGGACGACAGAGAATGAGATGGCTGGATGGCATCACCGACTCGATGGACATGAGTTTGAGTGAACTCCAGGAGTTGGTGATGGACAGGGAGTGCTGTGATTCATGGGGTCGCAAAGAGTCAGACACGACTGAGCGACTGAACTGAACTGAGGATAAGATATCTATGTATGGCCTTCTACTCTTTCTCTGAAGAGAAGTGTAGATTTGGCAGCTCATATATTGTAAGACCTTGATGACATGTATTTTATAATAAAATTTACGTTTCAGTTGGAGAAGGAAACGCAACCCACTCCAGTATTCTTCCCTGAAGAATCCCATGGACAGAGGAGCCTGGCGGGTTCCATATGTGAAAGTTAAGTCCATGGGGTCGCAAAGCATTGGACACTACTGAGCGACTAAACACACACACACATTTCAGTATGCATTAGGATGTTTCCTTCTTTCTTTCCTTCAAATGCAGAGATTGAATGGATACTACAAACCTCTTGCATGCTGAAGGGTCTATGTAACTTAAAATTTCTATATTTTAACTACAGTAGTCAAACCAGTGAGACAACTTAAGATTGTCCCTTGTAGTTCAGGTTTACTTCTATCTCTCCTTGAAGACAGTTTGGGTTAAATATTTTATCATTTTATGTGCAAAGCTTTCTAGTATATAACAGCTATAAAGATTTGAAAAAATTAATCATTAGAAAAAAATAATCATTAGAAAGTGTTGATCATAAATATGTATAGCTATTTACAGAATTTGCTATAAAGTTAAACTTACAGAAGCAAGCTTGCTTCCTATCAAAATTTTTGAAAAAAAAAAACAATTGAATCAACAGTTAATATCATCCCTAATAGCTTGTCTTAATTTTAAAAACTTTATAAAATAAAGTATAAAAATATAATTGTTTTTTAAAAAACAAGCTTCACATAAATGCCTTCAAATCCTTTCCACAGTACCTCCTTTTTCTATATTACACTATAACATTTTGCCTGTCAGGCTGCTAAAGTGTTTAGCATGCCCTGTCCTATGGGGATTTTATATCCAAGTTCCTCATCCTGTTCAGTTCAGTTCAGTTCAGTCGCTCAGTTGTGTCCAACTCTCCGCGACCCCATGAATCACAGCACGCCAGGCCTCCCTGTCCATCACCAATTCCCGGAGTTCACTCAAACTCATGTCCACAGAGTCGGTGATGCCATCCAGCCATCTCATTCTCGGTCGTCCCCTTCTCCTCCCGCCCCCAACCTTTCCCAGCATCAGAGTCTTTTACAGTGAGTCAACTCGTCACATGAGGTGGCCAAAGTATTGCAGTTTCAGCTTTAGCATCCTGTAGTAGGTTCTAATATGAAAGAAGAACTCATAAAGATTCCAGAATAGAGGATTGGGGCTTTCCTTTGGAGTCGTAGAAGCTATTCACTCCCTCTGACTCTGTTGTTTTCTGGTTTTTCAATAATTTTCTTCCTTTGTTTTTCGTGTGGTTAATAGGGGCATACAAGTATCCCTCAGCTTGGAAAACTATCAACTCATATATGTAAAGACAAATGAGGCCCAGACCTTTATAACATATATTTACCACTCAAAATTTTTTTTTCCTTTGTTTGAAAAAAGCAGTGATATCTTACTGCAATTCAGTTCAGTTCAGTTCAGTTCAGTTCAGTCGCTCAGTCATGTCCGACTCTCTGCGACCCCATGAATCACAGCAAGCCAGGCCTCCCTGTCCATCATCAACTCCCGGAGTTCACCCAAACTCATGTCCATAGAGTCGGTGATGCCATCCAGCCACCTTATTCTCTGTCGTCCCCTTCTCCTCCCACCCCCAACCTTTCCCAGCATCAGAGTCTTTTCCAGTGAGTCAACTAGTCGCATGGGGTGGCCAAATTCAGTGTGCCATTAAAAGCCGTTAAAAATGCACAAAACAGGTTACACATTTCCTTTCTTGTATCTTGTCAAGGCTTTAAAAATTCAGACTCAAATTTGGTTTATTTAATTTCTATGTGGTAAATGCATGTAGAGATTTTTAAGAAAACTCTCTACTTCTAGTCATTTTGTTGTTGTTGCTATTTTGTTTTGTTTTGCTTTGCCTAGAAGTCCCCCAGTATCCATTTAGGGACCAAGTGGTGATTTGATACTCTTGGAGCTGGCTGGTAATTGGGAGTCAAGGTTTTGACCTCACTTTCTTAGGAAACTAGGTAAAAATTTGTAAATACCCAAGCTTTTTGTTTGTCCAAGTTTGTATGATAACCACACAAGAGGCCAATAAACAGGCAAATTGTTGGGAAATGAAATAACAACCTTATTGGAAAAGCAGCAGACTGAGAAGATGTGTCACAGAAAATCATCTTATCTGAGTTAGAATTCCAGCATATTTTCTACTATAGAGGAGGGGGTGTGGCTGGTTGTTGCAAATTTCTTGGTATCAGGTCACGATGTTTGTGTAAACCTTTAAGACAAATGCTGTTCTCTATTCTTCAATTTTTTACATCTTTATGAATGGAAAATTGTTATACCTTTAAAGTTTAGAAAGTTGAGAAAGGGCTGTTCTATACATTTCAAGCTGTAGGCAGCATTCTTAGCTTGTAGCAAGAACAATAGAATATAAAGGTTAAAGTAGACAAAACAGATCCAACATGGAGTCAGATTTGTTCTTTCCCACTAAAATTTCAATTGTGGTTTTAGCTCTGACCTTAGTCCTTATAAAGGATGTTTTCTTCTTTTTTTCAGTGAATAAGCAGCGCATGAAGAGATCATTAATTAGCAGTCTTGCACTAATATTATTCTATTTAAAAAATGGCATTGGGTTCTGGAGATTTGATTATTTTTAAAGAATAACATAACCTTTACAAATTGCCTCTTGGTTTTATTTTTCCTGATGTGTTCCTAGTCATTCAAGAGTCCTGATAAAGATAACTAAAAACACATTTCCTTGGCTCAACACCACCCACAACATTTTGTATACTGAAGTCAATTTAAATTCCCCAAAGCTTCATTCACATGTGTTGATGATCAGTCACTTAAACTACTAGTCAGCATCTGTCATTTCCTCCTCTTCTGCTCCTGGCAGGCATTATTTTATGGAGCCATTGAGTCCTAGTTGCTATGGAGATTTCCTCCACAATTCCAAAGGCAAAAAACATGCCATGTATTTCAACCAATAAAAAGCCATCACACTTAACTGGGACAAATATGTTTCTTCCATTTGTGGAGCAAAATTACCAAGCTGCTCAGTTTGGGGCTTTCAGTTGTTTGACAAAACTTCTGAGGTTATCTTCATTTATATAAATATGTATCCTTTTAAGACAGCAACATGTTCTTGAAATCCTGGCAGGAATCTGAAAGATCTAGCATATGAGTAATTCTTAATATATCTAAGGCTGCAATTACATGTGTCCTTTCTCTCCCATTGTTGACATCGTTGCACCAAGTATATCCTCAATCTTCTCTTCCTTTAGGAATAGATACTAATAAGTGATTTCTGAGTCCCTTGACCATGCAGGTCCTCAGTGGATGCACTATAAGAACTGTCCACATGAATCTGGATATGTCTGATATACAAGATATACCAATATAAAGTCTCTGTTGCTGGAAACGCCACTTCACTCCCAATTCTAAAACTGCTAATTTTGCATGCAAATTTATACTCTGTTGTAATCATTCTACTCAAAATATAAAGATCTCATTTACACTGATTACTTAAAAAGTACATTTATTCTGAAATATATGTCACTATAAAAGAAATTTCAGTTAAAATTTTACCGAAAACTGCAGAAAGTAACCTTGTGAGAGATCCAAAAGAATTTGCTGTCCTTTAGGAAATGTGTTTAGTTCCTGTTCATTTTCCTGGTGGTTATGTGTACATATACAGAGAGTTACCACATATCTTTGAAGTTGTTTGTTATTAGGTTCAAGGATTTCTAAGCTCCTATATACAGAAAGTACTATTCTCTACAAAGCTGCAAATCTCTTATGTATGAATTATACTCATTTTATATTTGGAACAGATGCTGACATCATTGGGAGATACATGACAGAAATTAGTGAAGGAGCTTCAAACTGTGTCCTTGTTGATATATTAATAGGATGGGAGAACTGTCTTCCACATGCTCTGATCCTTTGAATTATATGTAGAGCTCTAAGTCATAAGCATTTAAAATCCTCTTCTATTATAATGGTTTCATTATTCACTTTCATTTTGTTTTAGTACACTTCATATTCCCATTAGTTGAATATACTTGAGAAGTTATCATCTGGGGATTCAAGAATGAATGACTAATGTTTGAAGGGTAAGAAATTTGGATGAAGATACTATCCCACGTTTAAAATACTGTATTGTCACAATTTTACACATATAATTGAGAGGTATCATAATTCTTGAACTCCTAATCCTCCTCCAAAGAAGATATTAGAAGTCTTTTAGAAACCTTTAGAAAATACGTTACATAAAATTGGCATTCAATTATAGTGGCTAAGAACCTTTAAATTATAAATACTGTCTACCATAAAAATGTGTATATCTCTTCTGACATATTTAAGATTCTCATGCATAGTTGATATGTGTATATACAGGATTAGTCTTATCCATGTGCAAAATGAAAAGTGACAAAGAGTGTATAATTTTTATAGGTTCAGGAAAAATCTCTACCAAAAAAAAAAATAGACAAAAGAAGGAAAAGAGGAAATACGGGCAAAAGAAAAATAAGGTGACACTACCATTGGCCAGGTGAGTGATCACGCCATCGTGATTATCTTAGTCATGAAGATCTTTTTTGTACAGTTCTTCTGTGTATTCCTGCCACCTCTTCTTAATATCTTCTGTTTCTGTTAGGTCCATATCATTTATATCCTTAATCAAACCCATCTTTGCATGAAATGTTCCCTTGATATCTCTAATTTTCTTGAAGAGATCACTTGTTTTTCCTATTCTGTTGTTTTCCTCTATTTCTTTGCATTGATCGCTGAGGAAGGCTTTCTTATCTCTCCTTGTTATTCTTTGGAACTCTGCATTCAGATGCTTATATCTTTCCTTTTCTCCTTTGCTTTTCGCTTCCTTCTTTTCACAGCTATTTGTAAGGCCTCCTCAGACAGCCATTTTGTTTTTTTGCATTTCTTTTCCATGGGGATGGTCTTGGTCCCTGTCTCCTGTACAGTGTCACAAACCTCCATCCATAGTTCATCAGGCACTCTATCTATCAGATCTTGTCCCTTAAATCTATTTCTTACTTCCACTGTATAATCATAAGGGATTTGATTGAGGTCATATCTGAATCGTCTAGTAGTTTTCCCTACTTTCTTCAATTTAAGTCTGAATTTGGCAATAAGGAGTTCGTGATCTGAGCCACAGTCAGCTCCTGGTCTTGTTTTTGCTAACTGTATAGAGCTTCTCCATCTTTGGCTGCAAAAATATAATCAATCTGATTTCGGTGTTGACCATCTGGTGATGTCCATGTGTAGAGTCTTCTCTTGTGTTGTTGCAAGAGGGTGTTTACTATGACCAGTGTGTTCTCTTGGCAAAACTCTATTAGCCTTTGGCCTGCTTCATTCCATACTCCAAGGCCAAATTTGCCTGTTACTCCAGGTATTTCTTGACTTCCTACTTTTGCATTCCAGTCCCCTATAATGTAAAGGACATCTTTTTGGGGTGTTAGTTCTAAAAGGTCTTGTAGGTCTTCATAGAACCATTCAACTTCAGCTTCTTCAGCATTACTGGTTTGGGGCATAGACTTGGATTACCGTGATATTGAATGGTTTCCCTTGGAAACGAACAGAAATCTTTCTATCGTTTTTGAGACTGCATCCAAGTACTGCATTTCAGACCCTTTGGTTGACTATGATAGCTACTCCATTTCTTCCAAGGGATTCCTGCCCACAGTAGTAGATATAATGGTCATCTGATTTAAATTCACACATTCCAGTCCATTTTAGTTCACTGATTCCTAGAATGTCTACGTTCACTCTTGTCATCTGTTTGACCACTTCCAATTTGCCTTGATTCATGGACCTAACATTCCAGGTTCCTATGTAATATTGCTCTTTACAGCATCAGACTTTCCTATTATCATCAGTCGCATCTACAATTGGATATTTGCTTTGGCTCCATCCCTTCATTCTTTCTGGAGCTATTTCTCCACTGATCTCCAGTAGCATACTGGGCACCTACCGACCTGGGGAATTCCTCATTCAGTATCCTATCATTTTGCCTTTTGATACTGTTCATGGGGTTCTCAAGGCAAGTATACTGAAGTGGTTTGCCATTCCCTTCTCCAGTGGACCACATTCTGTCAGAGCTCTCCATGAAAAAAGCTAGTGGAGGTGATGGAATTCCACTTGAGCTATTTCAAAACCTGAAACATGATGCTGTAAAAGTGCTACACTAAATATGCCAGCAAATTTGGAAAACTCAGCAGTGGCCACAGGACTGGAAAAGGTCAGTCTTCATTCCAATCCCAAAGAAAGGCAATGCCAAAGAATGCTCAAACTACAACACAATTGCACTCATCTCACACACTAGTAAAGTCATGCTCAAAATTCTCCAAGCCAGGCTTCAGCAATATGTGAACCATGAACTTGCAGATGTTCAAGCAGATTTTAGAAAAGGCAGAGGCACCAGAGATCAAATAGCCAACATCCGCTGGATCATGGAGAAAGCAAGAGAGTTCCAGAAAAACATCTATTTCTGCTTCACTGACTATGCCAAATCCTTTGACTGTATGAATCACAAGAAACTGGGAATACCAGAGCACCTGACCTGCCTCTTGAGAAACCTGTATGCAGGTCAGGAAGCAACAGTTAGAACTGGACATGGAACAACAGACTGGTTCCAAATAGGAAAAGGAGTATGTCAAGGTTGTATATTGTCACCCTGCTTATTTAATTTCTATGCAGAGTACATCATGAGGAACGCTGGGCTGGTAGAAGCAGCAGCTGGAATCAAGATTGCCGGAAGAAAGATCAATAACCTCAGATATGCAGATGACACCACCCTTATGGCAGAAAGTGAAGAGGAACTAAAAAGCCTCTTGAGGAAAGTGAAAGAGGAGCGTGAAAAGTTTGGCTTGAAGCTCAACATTCAGAAAACGAAGATCATGGCATGTGGTCCCAATACTTCATGGGAAATAGATGGGGAAACAGTGGAAACAGTGTCAGACTTTATTTTTTTGGGCTCCAAAATCACTGCAGAGGCTGATTGCAGCCATGAAATTAAAAGACACTTACTCCTTGGAAGCAAAGTTATGACCAACCTAGATAGCATATTGAAAAGCAGAGACATTACTTTGCAAACCAAGGTCCGTCTAGTCAAGGCTATGGTTTTTCCTGTGGTCATGTATGGATGTGAGAGTTGGACTGTGAAGAAAGTTGATAGCCGAAGAATTGAAGATTTTGAACTGTGGTGCTGGAGAAGATTCTTGATAGTCCCTTGGACTGCAAGGAGTTCCAACCAGTCCATCCTAAAGGAGATCAATGCTGGGTGTTCATTGGAAGGACTGATGCTAAAGCTGAAACTCCAATACTTTGGCCACCTCATGCAAAGAGTTGACTCACTGGAAAAGACTCTGATGCTGGGAGGGATTGGGGGCGGAGGGAGACGGGGACGACAGAGAATGAGATGGCTGGATGGCATCACTGACTCTGTGTACATGAGCTTGAGTGAACTCTGAGAGTTGGTGATGGACAGGGAGGCCAGGCGTGCTGTGATTCATGGGGTCCCAAAGAGTCGGACACGACTGAGCGACTGAACTGAACTGAACTGAACCATTGGCCAGAGTCCCTCCAAAAGCCTTGACATTTCCTTAATAGGAAAAAGAAATCAACAACTTGTATTATGCAACTAAAAGTAACAATCACAATTTATCACTCTTGTAAGTGAATTAGGAGACTGTTGAAGATGACTGACAGCTGAATGGAGAGCAAGTGTTGATTGTAGTATATGAGGTCTTGGTGAGGAAAGACATGATTCAGTTTTCTGATGGTCAAGAATTCTGACACTAAAGGAGAAAAGAAGTGTACTCTATAGCTGTAAAACCCAAACATATTTCCTCAATTTATATAATGTCTGATCATTCTTGATAATATAATAGTGATATGTTTGAGTTTTCTTATTAGTTTTATTATTTTGGAGGAGACAAGGTGTATATAAACTCAGAACATTAGACCAGTGGAATTTTATTCAAAATGTGTTTGACATTATGCTTTGTACATGATATTGGACATTTGTATTTATTGCCGACATCAATTATTATAGTAAGGAAATTAATGAATAAATGAAAGAATGAATTTTCAAATATATATTTTGATTGTATTGTTTTCTTTTAGTTTTGCCTTGTTAGTATCACTAATATACAAATTATTACATCCAGAGTAAACTTTGAAATATGCTATATTATATTGAAATCTTTTATACACAAAATTAATTTTATGCATAGTAAAATAATAGGAATATTAAAAGCAATATTAGACATATATAATAAAATGCCGGGAAAACTAAGAAGCATCACCACCCTTAAATACTTTTTGGAATCCAGGCACATTATAAAAAACTATCACTAAGTGCACTAGATCCAGAAGGTGGCACACTTGTACTATATTATGAAAACTTGCTATTTCTTTCTTCATATGCACACACAACTTTAAATGTATGTATTTGTATTTACAAGTATAAACACATAAAACTGCATGCATTTATATAGTGAGTACTTGTTCACATGGCAACATTACAGCATGATTTTTATATTTGTCCATTTAATATTTTGCTCCCTATGTGAAATTGAAAATTGATTTCAGTAACTAATTTGGAACATTTCCTTAGATTTCAAGTAATAGTTTTGTTATACAATTAGCACAAATGAATGCACTAGTGTATAATTATTTTGTTACATTAATTATACAATACAGTATTCAAGCAAATAATTTTGTTATAGGCAATTCATATTCAAAATTAAAAGAAAATCTCATCCATATAAACTAATAGTTACATGGCTTCAGTTTGCAATGGAGTACAAACTGTACTCCATCAGGTAAGTTAAAAACGTTAATTGCCATGATTTAAATTCATTGTATAATTTACTTAAACACATGTAATAAAATTCAATTATAGATCAAGGAAAAAGAAATGTGAATATACTAACTACGTAGAACTTTAATAACCAGATAACTGATTCTTAGTTAACTAAACCTCAATAAGAAATATTTCCAGCAAATGTATAACATTATATACAAATAAAGCCTGAGGGAAGAAAACATAAAATAGCTAGAGACAAATGTGTAGTGTGAAAAATAAAGACTGAGGATAAACACACACACACACACACACAAAACTCAAAAACAAATATAAAACTGTAAATGAAATATGAAAAGTCATCATAAAGATGTGAAAATATTTTGTGACAAAGCAAAATTGGTTTTTATTCTAGGCTAAACAGCCTAGTTCATTCATTTACTTATCAATTTTCCCTATCAATTTTTCATTTATACGGAGAAAGCACAATACAGTGGAAAGCATGGGGCTTTAACGCAAAACCTGGCTTGATGCATGCTCTTGCCTGTTTCCAACTAGTGAGGTGACCTTGAGCAAGTGACTTAACCTGACTGAGAAAGCTGAAGCCCTGCAGAGAAATAAGGGCAGTGTTACTTAGTGTTCAAAGCTGTTGTGACTGATTCATACTTAATAAAGCTTACCTTCTTTTACGTTTTCAAGTTTTGTTCTTGAGGGATGGTTTACAGCGTCAGGTAGAAAATGCAGAAACAAATTCACATTGTTGCTTTTATGATGTCTTTTCACGCCTGATTAGAGGAAAGGAGTCCTTTCTAAGTGCCTCATGTTTCATTTTTCTGAAGAAACCATGCAAATTCATGTGCTTATTGTGAAATTTTATTTTTTGAAATACTTGATTTTTGCAAACAGGAGGAGCATTTTTTCTTTCTATGAAAAAATGGTAAAATCATGTCATTTTTCTTCTTGCTAGGTTGCTGAAGAAATCTGACATAATTTACATTTGTATTCCCATGAAAAGTATTTCAGATTGGGTTGACAATATGTTTTATGACTTGATTACCTACCTAGAAGTTTTATGGTTTCATTTTGGTTTATTTTTTGTAAGATATAAATGTATGCTCAAACTGCAATAATTGAGTATAAGTGATACCTTTCAAAAGCTGAATTTGATGTAAATCCCCCTAAACTACAAAGTGTTATCATTGTTCTAGGTATGTTTCCAGCATAGTTGATTAACTTAATAAATAGCAACATTAAATTGCACAGAACAAAACCCTGATGAAATAAAGAATGGGAATGGCAAAAAGAACTGAATCAGAGGGACTGATGATGGTGAGACAACCCTAAAATTCCAGTTACTAAAATTTCTCTGATAAAAGAAGAAAAATATTAACATAACACTCTCTTCTGTTAATATGGCATAGATTAAAGTGTTTTCAAATAAGTTCCATTATTTTGAAGTTTAGTGCTAACTCTATTTTTATTTCTAGCAGAATTGCTTGAGAATTTTATACAGCTGAGTAGCTCATTTTTTTTGCTATATATATTTACTATTGTTTGTGTGTGTATATATGTGTATGTGTGTAGGTTTCCCAGGTGTTATATATATATATATATATATATATATATATATATATATATATATATATATATATATATATATATATACACATACACCTGTGTGTGTGTGCTCGATCACTAAGTGGCATCCAATTCTTTATGACCCCATGGCTTCCAACCTGTCAGCCTCCCTTGTCCATGGGATTTTCCAGGTGAGAATACTGAAGTGGGTTGCCATTTCTTCTTCCAGGGATCTTCCCAACCCAGGGATTGAACCTGCATCTCCTGCACTGCAGGCAAATTCTCTAACACTATGCCATCTTGGAAGCCCATACATGTCTATATAACATGCTATTATGAAGCAATTCAAAATTAGGATTTGGAAAATTACTTGATGATGTAGAAGAATATTTGGAATAATTTTTTCAGGCACCATTTCATGACTAGTTATTAAGCATCCTTATTGGCTAGTCCCACTTCTGAACTCTGAGTTTGGTATCTTGAATGTGGTTGACACTCAGAATGTGAAAGACAAAATAGTCCCCTCTTAGGATTGCTTTCTTCTCCGCATGCAGAATAAAGAGACATATTATACCATCTGTATCTCGTTGGGTGAATTTATATTATTTTGATACGTTTACTTGTAAATTTTCTAATATCTCAAAAATCAGTTCAGTTCAGTCGCTCAGTTGTGTCCGACTCTTTGTGACCCCATGAATCGCAGCACGCCAGGCCTCCCTGTCCATCACCAACTCCCGGAGTTTACAAAACTCATGTCCATTGAGTCGGTGATGCCATCCAGCCATCTCATCCTCTGTCGTCCCGTCTCCTCCTGCCCCTAATCCCTCCCAGCATTAGGATCTTTTCCAATGAGTCAACTCATCCCATAAGGTGGCCAAAGTATTGGAGTTTCAGCTTCAGCATCAGTATTTCCAATGAACACCCAGGACTGATTTCCTTTAGGATGGATTGGTTAGATTGCCTTGCTGTCCAAGGGACTCTCAAGAGTCTTCTCCAACACCACAGTTCAAGCATCAATTCTTCTGCGCTCAGTTTTCTTCACAGTCCAAATTTCACATCCATATATGACCACGGGAAAAACCATAGCCTTGAATAGACAGACCTTGGTTGGCAAAGTAATGTCTCTGCTTTTTAATATGCTATCTAGGTTGGTCATAACTTTCCTTCCAAGGAGTAAGCGTCTTATAATTTCATGGCTGCAATCAGCATCTGCAGTGATTTTGGAGCCCAAAAAAATAAAGTCTGACACTGTTTCCACTGTTTCCCCATCTATTTCCCATGAAGTGATGGGACCAGATGCCATGATCTTCGTTTTCTGAATGTTGAGCTTCAAGCCAAACTTTTCACTCTCCTCTTTCACTTTCCTCAAGAGACTTTCAAGTTCCTCTTCACTTTCTGCCATAAGGGTGGTGTCATCTGCATATCTGAGTTTGTTGATATTTCTCCTGGCAATCTTGATTCCAGCTGCTGCTTCTTCCAGCCCAGCGTTGCTAATGATGTACACTGCATATAATTAAATAAGCAGGGTGACAATATACAACCTTGATGTGCTCCTTTTCCTATTTGGAACAAGGCTGCTGTTCCATGAGCAGTTCTAACTGTTGCTTCCTGACCTGCATACAGGTTTCTCAAGAGGCAGGTCAGGTGCTCTGGTATTCCCAGTTTCTTGTGATCCACACAGTCAAAGGATTTGGCATAGTCAATGAAGCAGAAATAGATGTTTTTCTGGAGCTCTCTTGCTTTCTCCATGATCCAGCGGATGTTGGCTATTTGATCTCTGGTGCCTCTGCCTTTTCTAAAATCTGCTTGAACATCTGCAAGTTCATGGTTCACTTATTGCTGAAGCCTGGCTTGGAGAATTTTGAGCATGAATTTACTAGCGTGTGAGATGAGTGCAATTGTGTTGTAGTTTGAGCATTCTTTGGCATTGCCTTTCTTTGGGATTGGAATGAAGACTGACCTTTTCCAGTCCTGTGGCCACTGCTGAGTTTTCCAAATTTGCTGGCATATTGAGTGCAGCACTTTCACAGCATTATCTTTCAGGATTTGAAATAGCTCAATTGGAATTCCATCACCTCCACTAGCTTTATTCGTAGTGATGCTCTCTAAGGCCCACTTGACTTCACATTCCAAGATGTCTGGCTCCAGGTGAGTGATCACGTCATCATGATTATCCTCATTGTGAAGATCTTTTTTGTACAGTTCTTCTGTGTATTCTTGCCACCTTTTCTTAATATCTTCTGCTTCTGTTAGGTCCATACCATTTCTGTCCTTTATCAAGCTCATTTTGCATGAAATGTTCCCTTGGAATCTCTAATTTTCTTGAAAAGATCTCTTTTTTTTCCTATTCTGTTGTTTTCCTCTATTTCTTTGCATTGATCGCTGAGGAAGGCTTTCTTATCTCTCCTTGCTATTGTTTGGAACTCTGCATTCAGATGCTTATATCTTTCCTTTTCTCCTTTGCTTTATGCTTCTCTTCTTTCCACAGCTATTTGTAAGGCCTGCTCAGACAGCCATTTTGCTTTTTTGCATTTCTTTTCCATGAGGATGCTCTTGGTCCCTGTCTCCTGTACAATGTCACGAACCTCCATCCATAGTTCATCAGGCACTCTATCTATCAGATCTAGTCCTTTCAATCTATTTCTTACTTCCACTGTATAATCATAAGGGATTTGATTTAGGTCATATCTGAAAGGTCAAGTGGTTTTCCCTACTTTCTTCAATTTAAGTTTGAATTTGGCAATAAGGAGTTCATGATCTGAGCCACAGTCGGCTCCTGGTCTTGTTTTTGCTGACTGTATAGAGCTTCTCCATCTTTGGCTGCAAAGAATATAATCAATCTGATTTCGATGTTGACCATCTGGTGATGTCCATGTGTAGAGTCTTCTCTTGTGTTGTTGGAAGAAGGTGTTTACTATGACCAGTGCATTCTCTTGGCAAAACTCTATTAGCCTTTTCCCTGCTTCATTCCGTACTCCAAGGCCAAATTTGCCTGTTACTCCAGGTGTTTCTTGACTTCCTATTTTTGCATTCCAGTCCCCTATAATGAAAAGGACATCTTTATTGGGTGTTAGTTCTAAAAGGTCTTGTAGGTCTTCATAGCACTGTTCAACTTCAGCTTCTTCAGCATTACTGGTTGGGGCATAGACTTGGATTACTGTAATATTGAAAGGTTTGCCTTGGAAACGAACAGAGATCATTCTGTCATTTTTGAGACTGCATCCAAGTACTGCATTTCGGACCCTTTTGTTGACCATGATGGCTACTCCATTTCTTCTAAGGGATTCCTGCCCACAGTAGTAGATATAATGGTCATCTCAGTTAAATTCGCCCATTCCAGTCCATTTTACTTCACTGATTCCTAGATTGTCTAGGTTCACTGTTGCCATCTCCTGTTTGACCACTTCCAATTTGCCTTGATTCATGGACCTAACATTCCAGGTTCCTATGCAATATTGCTCTTTACAGCATCGGACCTTACTTCTATCACCAGTCACATCCACAACTGGGTATTTGTTTCGCTTTGGCTCCATCCCTTCATTCTTTCTGGAGTTATTTCTCCACTGAGCTCCAGTAGCATACTGGGCACCTACCAACCTGGGGAATTCCTCATTCAGTATCCTATCATTTTGCCTTTTGATACTGTTCATGGGGTTCTCAAGGCAAGTATACTGAAGTGGTTTCTCATTCCCTTCTCCAGTGGACCACATTCTGTCAGACCTCTCCACCATGACCCGTCCGTCTTGGGTGGCCCCACACGGACCAGAGCCTTGTCTAACTCCATGAAACTAAGTGTTGCCATGTGGGGCCACCCAAGACGGATGGGTCATGGAAGAGAGGTCTGACAGAATGTGGTCCACTGGAGAAGGGAATGAGAAACCACTTCAGTATACTTGCCTTGAGAACCCCATGAACAGTATCAAAAGGCAAAATGATAGGATACTGAATGAGGAATTCCCCAGGTCGGTAGGTGCCCAGTATGCTACTGGAGCTCAGTGGAGAAATAACTCCAGAAAGAATGAGGGGATGGAGCCAAAGCGAAACAAATACCCAGTTGTGGATGTGACTGGTGATAGAAGTAAGGTCCGATGCTGTAAAGAGCAATATTGCATAGGAACCTGGAATGTTGGGTCCATGAATCAAGGCAAATTGGAAGTGGTCAAACAGGAGATGGCAACAGTGAACCTAGACATTCTAGGAATCAGTGAAGTAAAATGGACTGGAATGGGTGAATTTAACTGAGATGACCATTATATCTACTACTATGGGCAGGAATCCCTTAGAAGAAATGGAGTAGCCATCATGGTCAACAAAAGGGTCCGAAATGCAGTACTTGGATGCAGTCTCAAAAATGACAGAATGATCTCTGTTCGTTTCCAAGGGAAACCGTTCAATATCACGGTAATCCAACTCTATGCCCCAACCAGTAATGCTGAAGAAGCTGAAGTTGAACAGTTCTATGAAGACCTACAAGACCTTTTAGAACTAACACCCAAAAAAGATGTCCTTTTCATTATAGGGGACTGGAATGCAAAAATAGGAAGTCAAGAAACACCTGGAGTAACAGGCAAATTTGGCCTTGGAGTATGGAATGAAGCAGGGAAAAGGCTAATAGAGTTCTGCCAAGAGAACACACTGGTCATAGTAAACACCCTCTTGCAACAACACAAGAGAAGACTCTACACATGGACATCACCAGATGGTCAACACTGAAATATCAACAATAGGTATGTTATTCTGATAAACAGAGGAAAATAGGTAAACTATAGGTAAACATGCACACTACACACAAACATACACACAGAAAGCAAAGGAAAACAAAACAAACAAACAAAAAATTGGTTATTTTAGAGCTATGGGTTCATCAGAAGTCAGATACCAAGTAAGGAAAGGGGGATAATTCTACTGCATCAACTGTAGGTTAGGCTGTTATTGCTCAGTCGCCAAGTAGTATTCAACTTTTGTGACTCCATGGACTGCAGCACACCAGGCCACGTTGGCCCTCACCGTATCCCGGAGTTTGCCCAGTTCATGTCCATTGAATCAGAGATGCTATCCAACCCTCTTATCCTCTGTCACCCTCTTCTCCTTCTGCCTGGGCATCAGGGTGTTTTCCAATGACTTGGTTGTTCACATCTGGTGACCAAAGTATTGGAGCTTCAGCTTCAGGATCAGTCCTTCCAGTGAAAATTCAGGGTTGATTTCTGTTAGGATTGACTGGTTTGATGTCATTCATGTCCAAGGGACTCTCAAGAGTTTTCTCCAGTACCAGAATTTGAAAGCATCAATTCTTTGGTGTTCTGCCTTTTTTATGGTCCAATTCTTGCATCTGTACATGACTACTGGAAAGAGCAGAACCTTGACTACATGGACTTCTGTCAGCAAAGTGATGTCTGTTTTTTAAAACACTCTCTAGGTTTGTCATAGCTTTCCTGCCAAGAACCAGTCATCTTCTAATTTTATGTCTGCAGTCACCAATCAGCAGTAATTTTAGAGCCCAAGAAGAGAAAATCTGTTACTGCTTCCACCTTTTCCCCTTTTATTTGCCATGAAATAGTGGGACCATACACCATGAACTTAGTTTTTTTTAATATATATCTTATTAATACTAAGTTTAAGCCAGCTTTTTCACTCACCTCTTTCACCCTCATCAATAAACCTTTTAGTTCCTCTTTGCCTTCTGCCATTAAAGTGGTATCATCTGCATATCTGAGGTAGTTAATATTTCTCCCAGCAATCTTGATTCCAGCTTGTAACTTATCCAGCCTGGCATTTCACTTGATGTGCTCTGCATATAAGTTAAATAAACAGTGACAAAAATCTTTTTCATACTCCTTTCTCAATTTTGAACCAGTCAGTTGTTCCATATACAGTTCTAATTATTGCTTCTTGACTCACATACAGGTTTCTCAGGAGATATGTAAGGTTGTCTGGTATTCCTATCTCTTTAAGAGGTTTCCACAGTTAGATCTACATAGTCAAAGGTTTTAGAGTAGTCAGTGAAACAGAGGTGATCCTTTTCTGGAATTCCCTTGCCTTGTCTATGATCCAGAGAATGTTAGCAATTTAATCTCTACTTCCTCTGTCTTTTTGAAACCCAGCTTGAACATCTGAAATTTCTCATTTCACGTACTGTTGAGGCCTAGTTTGATGGATGTTGCTACTCATATACCAGTGACACACTAGTCACTTTACTAGCATGGGAGATGAGTGCAAGTGTCTGGTAGTTTGAACATTCTTTAGTACTGCCCTTGAGAACTGGGGACTTCCCAGGTAGCTCAGCCGGTAAAGAATCTGCCTGAAATGCAGGAGACCCCAGTTCCATTCCTGGATCAGGAAGACCCCCTGGAGGAAGTCATGGCAACCCATTCCAGTATTCTTGCCTGGAGAATCCCATGACCATAGCAGCCTTGTAGGCTACTGTCCACAGTGTCACAAAGAGTTAGAGATGACTGAAGTGACTGACCATGGTGTACATGTATGTATGTATATTACATCTTCTACTTTATTGACTATGCCGAAGCTTTTGACTGTGTGGATCATAACAAACCATGGAAAATTCTTAAAGAGATGGTAATACCAGACAACCTTACCTGCCTCCTGAGAAATCTGTATGCAGGTCAAGAAGTGACAGTTAGAACTGGTGATGGAACAATAGACTGGTTCCATATTGGGAAAGGAGAACATCAAGGCTGTATATTGTCACTCTGCTTATTTAACTTATATACAGAGTACATCATGTGAAATGCCAGGCTGGATGAAGTACAAGCTGGAATCAAGATTGCTGGGAGAATAACCTCAGATACGCAGATGACACCACCCTTATGGCAGAAAGTGAAGAAGACCTAAAGAGCCTCTTGATGAAAGTGAAAGAGGAGAGTGAAAAAGTTGACTTAAAATTCAACATTCATAAAACTAAGATCATGTCATCTTTACCCATCACTTCATGGCATAGATAGAGAAACAATGAAAAGAGTGACAAGACTTTATTTTCTTGGGCTCCAAAATCACTGCAGATGGTGTCTGCAGCCATGAAATTAAAAGATGCTTGTTCCTTGGAAGAAAAGATATGACCAACCTAGACAGAGAAAAAAGCAGAGACATTACTTTGCCAACAGAGGTTTGTCTACTCAAAGCTATGGTTTTTCCAGTAGTCATGTATGGATGTGAGAGTTGGACTATAAAGAAAGCTGAGTGACAAAGAATTGATGCTTTTGAACTGTGGTATTGGAGAAGTCTCTTGAGAGTCCCTTGGACTGCAAGGAGATCCATCCAATCCATCCTAAAGGAAATCAGTCCTGAATATTCAGTGGAAGGATGGATGCTGATGCTGAAACTCCAATACTTTGCCCCCACCCTGGTGGGAAGAACTGACTCATTGGAAAAGACCCTGATGCTGAGAAAGATTGAAGGCAGGGGGAGAAGGGGATGACAGAGGATGAGATGGTTGTGTGGCACCACCGACTAGATGGACATAAGTCTGAGTGTGCTCCAGGATTTGGTGATGGACAGGGAAGCCTGGTGTTCTGCAGTCCACGGGGTTGCAAAGAGTTGGACATGACTGGGCAACTGAAATGATCACATCTTCTTTACCCATTCATTCATTCACGGTCACTTTGATTGCTTCCATATCTCGGTTGTTATGAACAGTGCCAGTATGAGCATTTGGGTGCATGTATCTTTTTGACTTAAAGTTTTTGTCTTTTCCAGATGTAGAGCAGGTATCACTTTAATGATTAGAGAAAATGCATATTTAAAGTACATTCTATAGCATAGCACTTATACCATAGTCCTGGAAAGGATTCCTTTCCAGCTACTCTCTTGTATCCGATTATCTCTTAAACACACCAAACATATTGACACCTCCCTGCTTCTTTTCTTAAAGTTTCCACTCAACAAATGCTTTCTATAATTACTATTATCTATTATTGTGATAAGTCATTTCAGCTGTGTCTGACTTTTCATGACCCTATGAACTCTAGCGTTCCAGGCTTCTCTGTCCATGGGATTCTTCAGGCAAGAATACTGGAATGGATTGCCATTCCTTTCTCCAGGGAATCAACCCAGGAATTGAACTGGGTTCTCCTGCATTGCAGGAGGGTTCTTTACCATTGAGCCACCAGGAAAGTCCATCTATTATTATTATTACTACTATTACTAACATATTGAGCATCAACTCTGAATAAAGGTTTGCTGGTACAGGTAGATGTACGTTCATGATCCTAAGGGAAATCAGTAGCTCATATGTACCACTTTGCAGGCACATAACCACTTTGTATGTGCAAAGAGCTTTTTATCAATCATAACAGTAAATTCTTAGAGCATCTGTATGAAACAGGTACTATTTGAACCTCCATTTTAGAGACTGTGAAATTTATACACAGTTATATGTTCAAGGTCCAGAGAAACCTGGCTAAGCCAGAGTCAACCTACTTGATCTTCACCATAGAGCCAAATTGTTAAGCCTCACATACTCCAAGCAATGGGGAATGATAGGAAGGGCATTATAGATTATCTCATCCTATTAATTTTACATATGAAGAAAATAGAACACAATGAACTTTGTGCCTCCTCTGTAGTCACAAATTCAAAGGAAAATTATTGTCTCTTTATTTAGAACTTTATATTTGGTATAACTTTCTAAAACTGCCCTGTACCAATTTAGAAATAATTTCATCCCTTTTCTTCCTGTAAGTACTTACTCAAAACTTATCTACTTAGAGTATTACACAAGATTGTTTTTTTAGAACAACAACAGCAATAAATAGCCACAACTCAAGAATATTTTTCCCTCAAATCTCTAATTCTGATATTTGTGGGACTTTGAATTCATTTGTCTCTGTAACAATAAGTTTTTCATGTGTATAAAATAAAAAAGTTAAGTATGATGAACTACATTATTTTATGCCTCTTAAAAATCCATGGCATATACTGCTATTTTTCCTAATTGTACTCTTGGGTATTGTTGAGCCATCACTTACCATTGAAAATACAATTTTACATCTAAACAACTGAAGGATTCTTTCAAATTAACACATTTGTTCCTTCTAAGTAATCTGCAGATGTAGTTATTTTTAAATTCCCTGTACAGTGAGAAAGTAGTGATTCAAGAGGCTAATTTCAATACTATTCATCTACTAAGTGGTAAAATGGAAATTCAACCACAGTTACTCTGATTCAACATCCATTAAATTGTCTGCTAAGTTCAGTGGTCTTTTGAATGAAGCATAGTTTTATGACCTATGTATGATGTGACTAAATGAAAAGTCAGAGGCATGAAACATGAACAAAAATTGGAAAGAGCAAAATCTGCAATAAATATTGGAAGGAAATTAAAAGTAAAATAACTACTGATGGGAGGACTTGAAATTGCTTGGGAAACAAGGAAGTTAACATTTCCTTATGGATTTTGGGATATTTGAATGCATCTTAAAAGGACAAGTGATTGACTTCAGAATTTGGACAGTTATCAGTGAAATGCAGTCATTAGAGTGTTCTAGCATCATTCTATTCAAGGTTATTAATTCACCTTTTAGCATAAATTTAATGCTTTCTCTTAATTTGTTAGTTATTATCTTTTGCCCTAGGTTGGATTTTAATTACATTCACTTTGTCATTAGATGTGATGTGCTGGGTCATTATGCCACTTCAAAAATTAGTTGATGAGACAGCTGATATATTTCAATAAAATTCTGTGATGATTTTGTGTGAAATTATCCTTGTGTTGTTACTTAAGTACAAAATCTTTTATAGTTTCTCTCTTGTCATACCTTCATGTTTAGGATATAAAAATGAACATATGGATGTGAAAGTAAGAATGTAGAGTATATTTTGACTGTCATACTTGCATTCTGATAAGACAGTTTATTATAATAAGAATATTACTGAAGGAAAAAATATATATATATTTGCATTGCTGCTAAATGTTATTGAGAAATCCTCTTACACTAAATAGTTGATAATACAAAATTTAGTCCAAAGACAATATATACTGTCATAATTTTAGTGAAACTTTAAAATATTTATTTAGCTAAGAATTAAGTAATTTCATATGAATGTGCATATTGCATATATATACATATACATGCAAATATAATTATATGTATATGTATATATATACACACACACATATATATGCGTATATAATTTTATATATATGTATATGTATGTATATAATGGCACTTAGGGATTTGTCCTTTACGATTCTGATACATTTTATGTATAGAAGCCTGAACGGATGGATGTTTCCAGTATAACACTAATGTGCATGCAAGGTGTGTTGTCAAATATAGGATAATGCAGTATACTAGTTGAAGTGTGTTCTCTCATATAACTAACCACATATGGGGAAAAGATAGCACAGCAGTTCTAGAAGACAGTAGTGAGGGTCTTGAACCAGATTATCTGAATTCAATGTCATACTCTGGTATTTGAATCAGAGTGAATTGGTTAAATTACTTCTCTGTGACTTAGTTTCTTTATCTGCAAAATAGCAATTTCATTGCAGATTAGAGGATATTTTATGGACCGAATACAAACAGTGACTTTCACAGGTAGGTAAATTACTTGCAATAATTGATGATAAAAAGTAATCACTCCCTGTATGTGGTCTTTGGTATGGTTATTATTACATAGTCATACTTTCTCATATTTTTCCTGCATGCATAAATAATAAGCTAGTATTGACTCTGATTCTAGAATCATTTTTCCTGATTTTGTCTCTTCCTTCTATCTGTACTTTACTTGGGGATGCTTTGGAACACATATAGAGTAACCCTCTTGAGGTCAGTGACACAGGTTCTGTGTCTCATAGTCTGTGAGAGGCACCAAAGGGAGTGAGGACCACTAAGATCTGATAATATGCCATTTACAGTTCTTACAGCTCACCAATTCAATGGACGCGAGTTTGAACAAGCTCTAGGAAATAGTGAAGGACAAGGAAGCCTGGTGTGCTGCAGTCCATGGGGTCAGAAAGGGTAGGACATGATTTAGCGAGTGAACAACAAGAGGCAGCAAAGAGAAATATGATCTGCGATTGCTATGAGTCACTTTAGGCTGCTACGTATTCACAAACACCAAAGAAGACATGGATAAATGGTTTTAAATTTGTAACTTCCAATTTCCTTTCCGATGGGTCTCTTTCAAAATTAGGAGTTCTCTTGGGATTCCCTGATAGCTCAGCTGGTAAAGAATCTACCTGCAATGCAGGAGACCTGGGTTCTATCCCCGGGTTGAGCTTTATCTCTGGAGGAGGGCATGGCATCCCACTCCAGTATTCTTGTCTGGGAAATCCCATGGACAGCGGAGCCTGTTAGGCTATAGTCCATGGGGTCACAAAGAGTCCGACATGACTGAGCGATTGAACACACATTTGGTTCTTTTAGAGTAGGGGAATGGGTTCTCAGCAAGAGCCAGTCCTCCATCTTGTACCTGGATATTGATACTCAAAATGTCATTGATGAGCATTTTAAGAGTTTCTTTATTCCTTTTTGGCTCTGGGTCAGCTCTTCAAATGACCATGAATTTTTACTGAGCCAGAAGTGCTGAAGAAAGCTTCATTACTGGCGAATAAAGTGCAACGCCATCATTCATTTTTTAATTTAGGCTGTGCTTCAAGTGTTGGAGGTTGTAATCAATTACATTAACGCATGATGCAATTTGACTCATTTGAGCAATTTCAATCAGGGTTTCATCCTCATCATAGTGCTGAGACTGCTGTATTGAAAGTAAATAATGACCTTTTGATTGCAACAACGGATGTTGTCTTTCATGATTTTGTTGGGCCTTTTGGGAGCATTTGATGCAGTTATTCATGACATTTTATTGGCTGGTAAATAGATTTTGGTAGGATTTTCTTAAATAAGAGTTAAACTAATTCAAAGTGTTATTGCTCAGTGTTCTATTTAAATGTCTGTTTGGTAAGGTTGTTTGATCTCTAGTGTAGGATCCTACAAGACCGAAAGTGACTTTTTCTCTGCTTTTCTATTTACATTTAGTACAAATTCACTTTTTTTATAGGCACATGTCTGTTAGTTTTGTGTCATGATAGAATGACTTGTACAGTTTTTAACATTTTAGTTTCCAAAATTAAAGAACTGTGTTTGTTCCTTAAGTACATAGTAATGTTGCCCAATTGTTATATCCCATTACTGGTATAATTATTCACACAGCTCTAACTTCTAATTCTGTTATCTATAGAAAGCGTAAGCTTACACAGCATATACATATATTTACATGGATTCAAACAAAATATTGTAATAGGCTAATAAATAAAAAACAAGTTTCTTTCCCAAATCGAGCCATTTTCAGAAGAGTCAGAGGCAAAGGGACCTAGCTAACAGTAATGTCGTTCTACTTGATGGACATGAGTTTGAGTGAACTCCGGGAGTTGGTGATGGACAGAGAGGCCTGGCGTGCTGTGATTCATGGGGTCGCAAAGAGTCGAACACGACTGAGGGACTGAACTGAACTGAACTGATGGCTTTATCTGAAGAGCCTAATTGTATTGGTGTTAGAATGACAAATATGCAGAAAGCAACTGGGAACTTCTCAATTTCACTGCTTAGCTGAAAGTCATAGGTAATGATAAGTCTTCCCTGGTAGTTCAGTGGTAAAGAATCGCTGCCAGTGCAGGAGATGTGGGTTTGATCCCTGGATCTGGAATATCACCTGGAGGAGGAAATGGCAGCCCACTCTAGTATTCTTGCCTGGGAAATCTCATGAACAGAGGAGTGTGGTGGGTTACAGTCCATGAGGTCACATACAGTCAGATGTGACTCAGGGACTAAACAACAGCAACAACAAACTGTTGCCTCTGCATTTTGCAATTCCCATGATGAGAAGCTAGAAATTTAAGTGAATATTGGAGGCTCAAAAATTGTCAAATATAGAAATATGCTTCTAGAAGAAAAAATGGTAATCATTAGGCCTTCAGAGAATTCTGTCATT
The DNA here is from genome assembly GCF_049115385.1 of Moschus berezovskii. Taxonomy (NCBI): domain Eukaryota; kingdom Metazoa; phylum Chordata; class Mammalia; order Artiodactyla; family Moschidae; genus Moschus; species Moschus berezovskii. Next base: position 43,528,820 of record NC_142472.1, read on the forward strand.
TTACTGGAGAAATGTCTGCAGGGGAAAAAAAAAAAAAGGAACATGACTGGGTCAAATCGCCTGGTAAACTGTTATGAGAAATGTTTTGGAAATATTAAGGTAGAAGAGCCCTTATCTATGGAGTGCTTTTAGCAGGAAACACCTTTTTGAATTGCTTAATGTAAATACACTTAGCATGTATGGCTTTCTAAACATGGTTTCCTTGATGAAAGTCCTGCATGCTATACAAATATCAGAATATAAAATGGAGGTTTCTCATGACTGAAACAGTTTAATTTTTTTTCCTTTGGTGAAATTGATGTAGCTGCAAATATCATTTAGAGATTTCATATGTTACTCTGGACCAGAATATACTCTTATGTAGGAAAAGAAGATATGACAGTTGCAGTGGCAATCCTGGATTTCTCTCTGTTTTGCTCATCAGTTCAGTTCAGCCACTCAGTTGTGTCCGACTCTTTGCGTTCCCTTGGTCTGCAGCACACCAGGCTTCCCTGTCCATCAGCAACTCCCAGAATTTACTCAAAATCATGTCTATTGAGTTGGTGTTGCCATCCAACCATCTTACCCTCTGTCATCCCCTCTCCCTTTGCCTGCAAGCATCCCCAGCATCAGGGTCTTTTCAAATGGGTCAGTTCTTCACCTTAGGTGGCCAAAATATTGGAGTTTCAGCTTCAGCATCAGTCCCTCCAATGAATATTCAGGACTGATTTCCTTTATACATTGTGGTTACTTCTCTTCTTGAAATTTTTCTGAAAGTTCAGTCTTCGACTGTGTGTATGATTTCACAATGTAGCTCTTCGTGTTATCGTCAAATTTTCTAAGCAATTATGTTTTTACTTATTTTGTAAACCTTTTCTAGAAATAAATGGTGTGCATTTCGTAAGAACATGAAATTAGATATTGAATACAAGTTATAGGGAATTATTTTAAATTGGATTTTAATTGAGTTTGGAATTTTAGACTAACAAGAATTCTTAAGCAAGTTGATTCTTTTGGTGGTTCAGTTCAATTCAGTTGCTCAGTCGTGTCCGACTCTTTGTGACCCCATGAAAAACAGCATGCCAGGCCTCACTGTCCATCACCAACCCCCGGAGTTCACTCAAACTCATGTCCATCAAGTCGATAATGCCATCCAGCCATCTCATTCTCTGTCGTCCCCGTCTCCTCCCACCCCCAATTCCTCCCAGCAGCAGACTCTTTTCCAGTGAGTCAACTCGTCGCTTGAGGTGGCCAAAGTATTGCAGTTTCAGCTAGCATCAGTCCTTCAAATGAACACCCAGGATTGATCTCCTTTAGAATGGACTGGTTGGATCTCCTTGCAGTACAAGGGACTCTCAAGAGTCTTCTCCAACACCACAGTTCAAAAGCATCAATTCTTCGGCGATCAGCTTTCTTCACAGTCCAACTCTCACATCCATACATGACCATGGAAAAAACCATAGCCTTGACTAGACGGACCTTGGTTGGCAAAGTAATGTCTCTGCTTTTGAACATGCTATCTAGATTGATCATAACTTTCCTTCCAAGGAGTAAGCGTCTTTTAACTTCATGGCTGCAATCAGCATCTGCAGTGATTTTGGAGCCCCCCAAAATAAATCTGACACTGTTTCCACTGTTTCCTCATCTATTTCCCATGAAGTGATGGGACCAGATGCCATGATCTTCGTTTTCTGAATGTTGAGCTTCAAACCAAACTTTTCACTCTCTTTCACTTTGAAGAGGGTTTTGAGTTCCTCTTCACTTTCTGCCACAAGAGTGGTGTCATCTGCATATCTGAGATTATTGATATTTCTCCCGGCAATCTTGGTTCCAGCTTGTGCTTCTTCCAGCCCAGCGTTCCTCATGATGTACTCTGCATATAAGTTCAATAAACAGGGTAACAATATACATCCTTGACGTACTCCTTTTCCTATTTGGAACCAGTCTGTTGTTCCATGTCCAGTTCTAAATGTTGCTTCCTGACCTGCATACAGGTTTCTCAAGAGGCAGGTCAGGTGGTCTGGTATTCCCATCTCTTTCAGAATGTTCCACAGTTTATTGTGATCCACACAGTCAAAGGCTTTGGCATAGTCAATGAAGCAGAAATAGATGTTTTTCTGGAACTCTCTTGCTTTCTCCATGATCCAGTGGATGTTGGCAATTTGATCTCTTGTGCCTCTGCCTTTTCTAAAACCTGCTTGAACATCTGGAAGTTCACGGTTCACATACTGCTGAAGCCTGGCTTGGAGAATTTTGAGCATGACTTTACTAGCATGTGAGATGAGTGCAATTGTGTTGTAGTTTGAGCATTCTTTGTCATTCCCTTTCTTTGGGATTGGAATGAAGACTGACCTTTTCCAGTCCTGTGGCCACTGCTGAGTTTTCCAAATTGGCTGGCATATTGAGTGCAGTACTTTCACAGCATCATCTTTCAGGATTTGAAATAGCTCAATTGGAATTCCATCACCTCCACTAGCTTTGTTCATAGTGATGCTCACTAAGGCCCACTTGACTTCACATTCCAAGATGTCTGGTTCCAGGTGAGTGATCACGCCATCATGATTATCTTCATCGTGAAGATCTTTGTTGTACAGTTCTTCTGTGTATTCTTGACACCTCTTCTTAATATCTTCTGCTTCTATTAGGTCCATACCATTTCTGTCCTTTATTGGGCTCATCTTTGCATGAAATGTTCCCTTGGAATCTCTAATTTTCTTGAAAAGATCTCTTGTCTTTCCTATTCTGTTGTTTTCCTCTATTTCTTTGCATTGATCGCTGAGGAAGGTTTTCTTATCTCTCCTAGCTATTCTTTGGAACTCTGCATTCAGCTGCTTATATCTTTCCTTTTCTCCTTTGCTTTTTGCTTTTCTTCTTTCTGTAGCTATTTGTAAGGCCTCTTCAGACAGCCATTTTGCTTTTTTACATTTCTTTTCCATGGGGATGGTCTTGGTCCCTGTCTCTTGTACTATGTCACTAACCTCCGTCCAGAGTTCATCAGGCACTCTATCTATCAGATCTAGTCCCTTAAATCTATTTCTCACTTCCACTGTATAATCATAAGGGATTTGATTTAGGTCATATCTGAAAGGTCTAGTGGTTTTCCCTACTTTCTTCAATTTAAGTCTGAATTTGGCAATAAGGAGTTCATGATCTGAGCCACAGTCACTTCCTTATCTTGTTTTTGCTAACTGTATACAGCTTCTCCATCTTTGATCGCAAAGAATATAATCAGATTTAGGTGTTGACCATCTGGTTATGTCCATAATAGAGTCTTCTCTTGTGTTGTTGGAAGAGGGTGTTTGCTATGACCAGTGCATTCTCTTGTCAAAACTCTATTAGCCTTTTCCCTGCTTCAATTCGTGCTCCAAGGACAAATTTGCCTGTTACTCCAGGTGTTTCTTGACTTCCTACTTTTGCATTCCAGTCCCCTATAATGAAAAGGACATCTTTTTTGGGTGTTAGTTCTAAAAGGTCTTGTAGGTCTTCATAGAACCGTTCAACTTCAGCTTCTTCAGCATTACTGGTTGGGGCATAGGCTTGGATTACTCTGATATTGAATGGTTTGCTTGGGAACGAACAGAAATCATTCTGTTGTTAAGATTGCATCCAAGTACTGCATTTCGGACTCTAAGGGATTCCTGCCCACAGTAGTAGATATAATGGTCATCGGAGTTAAATTCACCCATTCCAGTCCATTTTAATTCACTGATTCCTAGAATGTCTAGGTTCACTGTTGCCATCATCTGACCACTTCCAATTTGCCTTGATTCATGGACCTAACATTCCAGGTTCCTATGCAATATTGCTCTTTACAGCCTCAGACCTTGCTTCTATCACCAGTCACAGCCACAACTGGGTATTTGTTTCACTTTGGCTTCATCTTGTCATTCTTTTTGGAGTTATTTCTCCACTGATCTCCAGTAGCATACTGGGCACCTACCGACCTGGGGAATTCCTCATTCAGTATCCTATCATTTTGCCTTTTGATACTGTTCATGGGGTTCTCAAGGCAAGTATACTGAAGTGGTTTGCCATTCTCTTCTCCAGGGGACCACATTCTGTCAGACCTCTCCACCATGACCCGTCCGTCTTGGATGGCCCCACACGGCATGGCTTAGTTTTATTGAGTTAGACAGGGCTGTGGTCCATATGATCAGATCAACTAGTTTTTTGTGATTATGATTTCAGTGTGTCTGCCCTCTAATGCTCCCTCCAAATACCTACCGTCTTATTTGGCTTTCTCTTACCTTGGTCGTGGAGTATCTCTTCACAGCTGCTTTAGCAAAGTGTAGCAGCTGTACCTTACCTTGGATGAGGGGTATCTCCTCAAGGCCGCCCCTCCTGACCTTGAACGTAGAGTAGCTCCTCTGGGCCCTCCTGTGCCTGGGCAGCCACCGCCTCTTGGACGTGGGACAGCCCCTCTCGGCCACCGCCCTGACCTTGGGTATGGGGTAGCTCCTCTCGGCCCCGCTTCTGATGGTGGATGGTTTTGCGGAGCCGGCGTCTCTCGCCCCTGCGCCACCGCAGCCGGCGTCTCTAGCCCCTGCACCGCCGGAGCCGGCGTCTCACGCGGAGCCAGCATATGATGCTGCTGCTGCTGCTAAGTCACTTCAGTCATGTCCAACTCTATGCGACCCCATAGACAGTAGCCCACCAGGCTCTCCCATCCCTGGGATTCTCTAGGCAAGAATACCGGAGTGGGTTACCATTTCCTCCTCCAATGCATAGAAGTGAAAAGTGAAAGTGAAGTCGCTCAGAAGTGTATAACTCCTAATGACTCCGTGGACTGCAGCCTACCAGGCTCCTCCATCCATGGGACTTTACAGGCAAGAGTACTGGCGTTGGTTGCCATTGCCTTCTCCAAAAAACAACTATAGATACTAACAAATTGCATACTACACCAAACATTAGTTTATCTTGACATGAGTAATTCTGGGTATTTACCAAGAAAAATAATTTTAGAAATTAATTTCCATTATATTTGTTAAAAAATCACTTTCTGACAGTAATTGCTTTGTATTTATTATTTACAATATCTTTGGCTGAGAGGAGCTGCCCAACATCCAAGGTCAAGTGTGGCGGTAAAGAGGAAATAACCCATGTCCAAGGTAAGGAGCAGCGGCTGCACTTTACTGGAGCAGCTGAGAAGAGAAACCCCATGTCCAAAGTAAGAGAAACCCAAGTAAGATGGTAGACACTGAGAGATGGCATAAGAGGGCAGACATACTGAAACCAAAATCACAGACAACTAGCCAATCTGATCACAAGGACCACAGCCTTGTCTAACACAATGAAACTAATCCATGCCATGTGGGGCCATCTAAGATGGACAGGTCATAGTGGAGATGTCGGACAGAATGTGGTATCCTGGAGAAGGGAATGGCAAACAATTTAAGTATCTTGCCTTAAGAACTTCATGGACAGGATGAAAAGGCAAAAAGGTAGGACACTGAAAGATGAACTTGCCAGGTCGGTAGGTGCCCAATATGCTACTGGAGATCAGTGGAGAAATAATTCCAGAAAGAATGAAGGGATGGAGCCAAAGCAAAAACAATAACCAGCTGTGGATGGGACTAGTGATAGAAGCAAGATTCAAAGCTGTAAAGAACAATATTGTGTAGGAACCTGGAATGTTAGGCCCATGAATCAAGGCAAATTGGAAGTGGTCAAACAGTAGATGGCAAGAGTGAACATCCACATTCTAGGAATCAGGGAACTAAGATGGACTGGAATGGGTGAATTTAACTCCGATGACCATTATATCTACTACCTTGGGCAGGAATCCCTTGGAAGAAATGCAGTAGCCATCACGGTCAACAAAAGAGTCTAAAATGCAGTACTTGGATGCAATCTCAAAAATGACAAAATGATCTTGATTCGTTACCAAGGCAAACCATTCCATATCACGGTAATAAGTTTATGCCCTGACCAATAACGCTGAAGAAGCTGAAGGTGAATGGTTCTATGAAGACCTCAAGATCTTCTAGAACTAACACCCAAAAATGATATCTTTTTCATTATAGGGGACTGGAATGCAAAAGTAGGAAGTCAAGAAACACCTGGAGTAACAGGCAAATTTGGCCTTGGGACACGGAATGAAGCAGGGCAAAAGCTAATAGAATTCTGCCAAGAGAACGCAGTGGTCAAAGCAAACACCCTCTTCCAACAACACAGGAGAAGACTCTACACATGGACATCACCAGATGGTTAATACAGAAATCAGATTGATTGTATTCTTTGCAGCAAAAGATGGAGAAACTCTATACAGTCAGTGAAAACAGGATCAGGAGCTGACTGTGGATCAGATCATGAACTCATTCTTGGCAAATTCAGACTGAAATGGAAGAAAGTGAGGAAAACCACTAGACCATTCAGGTATGACCTAAATCAAATCCCTTACTATTATACAATAGAAGTTAGAAGTAGATTTAAGGGACTTAGATCTGATAGACAGAGTGCCTGATGAACAATGGATGGAGGTTTGTGACATTCCACAGGACACAGGGATTAAGACCATCCCCAAGAAAAAGAAATGCAAAAAAGCAAAATGGCTGTCTGAGGAGGCCTTACAAAGAGCTGTGAAAAGAAGATAATTGAAAAGCAAAGGAGAAAAGGAAAGTTATACCATTTAAATGCAGAGTTCCAAATAGCAAGGAGAGATAAGAAAGTTTTCCTCAGGAATCAATGCAAAAAAAAAAAAAAAAGAGGAAAACAATACAATGGGAAGGACTAGAGATTTCTATAAGAAAATTAGAGATACCAAGGGAACATTTCATGCAAAGATGGACTCAATAAAGGAAAGAAATGGTATTTACCTGACAGAAGCAAAAGATATTAAGAAGAGGTGGCAAGAATACACAGAACTGTACAAAAAAATATCTTCATTATCTAGATAATCACAATGGTGTGATCATTCACACTCACCTAGAGCCGGACATCCTGACATGTGAAGTCAAGTGGGCCTTAGAAAGTATTAGTACGAACAAAGCTAGTGGAGGCGATGGAATTCCAGTTGAGCTATTTCAAATCCTGACGATGCTGTGAAAATGCTGCACTCAATATGCCAGCAATTTTGGAAAACTCAGCAGTGGCCACAGGACTGGAAAAGGTCAGTCTTCATTCCAATCCCAAAGAAAGGCAATGCCAAAGAATGCTAATATTGCCACTCAACTGCACTCATCTCACACTCAAGTAAAGTAATGCTCAAAATTCTCCAAGCCAGGCTTCAGCAATACGTGAATTATGAACTTCCAGATGTTGAGGCTGGTTTTAGAAAGGCAGAGGAGTCAGAGATCAAATTGCCAATATCGGCTGGATCATCAAAAAGCAAGAGAGTTCCAGAAAAATCATCTATTTATGCTTTATTGACTATGCCAAAGCCTTTGACTGTGTGGATCACAGTAAACTGTGGAAAATTCTGAAAGAGATGGGAATACCAGACCACTTGACCTGCCTCTTGAAAAATATGTATGCAGGTCAGGAAGTAACAGTTAGAACTGGACATGAAACAACAGACTGGTTCCAAATAGGAAAAGGAGTATGTCAAGGCTGTATATTGTCACCCTGCTTATTTAACTTATATGCAGAGTACATTATGAGAGATGCTGAGCTGAAAGAAGCACAAGCTGGAATCAAGATTGCCGGGAGAAATATCAATAACCTCAGATATGCAGATGACACCACTCTTATGGCAGAAAGTGAAGAGAAACTAAAAAACTTCTTGATGAAAGTGAATGAGGAGAGTGAAAAAGTTGGCTTAAAGCTCAACATTCAGAAAACTAAGATCATGGCATCTGGCCCCATCACTTCATGGCAAATAGATGGAAAACAGTGGAAACAGTGGCTGACTTTATTTTTCTGTTCTCCAAAATCACTGCAGATGGTGATTGCAGCCATGAAATTAAAAGACATTTACTTCTTGGAAGGAAAGTTATGACAAACCTAGGTAGCATATTAAAAAGCAGAGACATTACTTTGCCAACAAAGGTCCGTCTAGTCAAGGCTATCGTTTTTTTCAGTGGTTATGTATGTATGTGAGAGTTGGACTATAAAGAAAGCTGAGCAGCGAAGAATAGATGCTTTTGAACAGTGGTGTTGGAGAAGACTCTTGAGTGTCCTTTGGACTTCAAGGAAATCCAACCAGTCCATCCTAAAGGAGATCAGCCCTGGGTGTTCATTGGAAGGACTGATATTGAAGTTCAATCTCCAATATTTTGGCCACTTGATATGAAGAGATAACTCATTTGAAAAGGCCCTGATGCTGGGAAAGATTGAGGGCAGGAGGAGAAGGGGACGATGGAGGATGAGATGGTTGTATGGCATCACTGACTCAATGGACATGGTTTTGGGTAGACTCCAGTAGTTGGTAATGGACAGGGAATCCTGGCATGCTGCAGTTCATGGCGTTGCAGAGTTGGACACGACTGAGTGACTGAACTGACTTTGTGCAAACTTCAATAATTTTGCTCCCTGGTTTTCTGCCACTTCAGTTCCCGAAACCAGAATATTGTTTAAGAGAAACTTCTGCATTTCCTAATCTTATTTCTGAATGTAAACAAACAGAATCACATGACCATGAGTTCTGAACACTGAAGGATTCCCAATTTTGTACAGCAAGATTTCAAGAATCTTTAGTCATAACTCTCCTTGATTTTCAAATCCCTCACTCATAGACCCCTTCTTATACAGCAGCCTTGCCCCCTACTTCACAAGTTAACAGATTGAATGAGATGAATACTCCATCAGCATTTTATGCAATTGATCCAGAAAATGGTCTGAATTGTAATACCTCCTTCCTCTTAACATCCCATTTGAAATGATTGTTTAGTTATAATAGAGAAATATAACTTCCCCATTTTTTGATGTGGAGCTTATATTTTCCTATTTGGACCTTATTCCATTAGTTGCTCTTTCTGAAGTTTTATCGACATTTATTTTTTATCCGTCTTATTCTTTTCTGCCTTGTCCATGTCTCTCCATTTTAATCAAAATTTTAAAAAATGAAATGGTTATAAGTAAAAAATTTAATCATAATTCTGCCATTCTATCATAATCTGTCTTGTGTAATCAGTGAGGTATTTCACTTCTCTAAAGAGTATAACTTGTTAAAGGGCTAACCTACTGTGTTTAGAGATAAACACAATTTCATATTTATTCTTTGGCACTTTGCCTACCATTCCACTTACAGTGTTCTCCTCAGAATTACCAAAGACATTTTAGTTCCCAGTTATAATACAAAAGCAGTTGAAGTTGCTTTTTACTATCTGATTGCTTTGGAGTAAGCTAAAACTTACTCCTTGGAAGGAAAGTTATGACCAACCTAGATAGTATATTAAAAAGCAGAGTCATTACTTTGCCAACAAAGGTCCGTCTAGTCAAGGCTATGGTTTTTCCCGTGGTCATGTATGGATGTGAGAGTTGGACTGTGAAGAAAGCTGATAGCCAAAGAATCGATGATTTTGAACTGTGGTGTTGGAGAAGACTCTTGAGAGTCCCTTGGACTGCAAGGAGATCCAACCAGTCCATTCTAAAGGAGATCAATCCTGGATGTTCATTGGAGGGACTGATGCTAAAGCTGAAACTCCAATACTTTGGCCACCTCATGCAACGAGTTGACTCACTGGAAAAGACTCTGATGCTGGGAAGGGTTGGGGGCGGGAGCAGAAGGGGACAACAGAGAATAAGATGGCTGGATGGCATCACCGACTTTGTGGACATGAGTTTGAGTGAATTCCGGGAGTTGGTGATGGACAGGGAGGCCTGGCGTGCTGTGATTCATGGGGTCGCGGAGAGTCGGACACGACTGAGCGACTGAACTGAACTGAACTGAATACTGTTTATCAGTCATCTTTCATCTTATGATTGATAAAGCTACTGGTGGTCTTCCCTTTAATTTCTCTAATGCTTATTGTCAGTATTCTTTCTTGGCTATTCATCTTAATCTGGCTCCTTCAACTTCAGTGCTTCCTGCATTCTTTACTGACCTGCCCACATTATATTCATTTGTATTTTATATAAATTATATGTATTTTTTATAAATTATATGTATTTTTTATAAATTTACATTTATTTACTTTAAGAATTCTTGTGGTTTTTTGCCAGTCCCTAAAGATCCATAATCCTTAAATCCCTCTTTCCTACTATTGCTTTGCCCTAAAATATTGTTGCTATTGTTCAGTCACTAAGTAGTGTCTGACTCTTTCTGATCTCAAAGACTGCAGTACAGCAGGCTCCTCTGTCCTCCACTATCTCCCAAAATTTACTCAAATTCAGGTCCATTGAGTCAGTGATGTCATCTAACCATCTCATCTTTCTGCCACCCCCTTCACCTTTTGCCTTCAATCTTTCCCAGCATCAGAGTCTTTTTCAATGAGTCAGCTCTTCCCATGAGGTGGCCAAAGTATTGAAGTTTCAGCTTCAGCATCAGTCCTTCCAACGAATATTCAGGGTTGATTTCCTTTAGGATTAACTGGTTTAATCTCCTTGAAGTCCAAGGGACTCTCAAGAATCTTCTCTAGCAACAGAATTCAAAAGCATCAGTTCTTCGATGCTCAACCTTTTATATGGTTCAAACCTCACATCCATACATTACTAGTGGAAAAATACAGAAGTTTGTTGGCAAACTGATGTCTTTGCTTTGTAATATGGGGCCTATGTCTGTCATAGCTTTCCTTCCAAGTAGCAAATATCTTTATGTCATGGCTGCAGTCACCATCCACAGTGATTTTGACACACCATCAGTTTGTAACTGAAATACAGACCAAAATTTCTAATTACATGTTTAATGTCTGCACTTTGATTAATGTAACTTGTCCAAACCTTCACTCATAGTGTTGCTGCCCTCAAAACTGGCACTTGAAGGTATCATTCACACAGTTATACCAACAGAAGAGAGGAGTTTCTCATTGTGGCATGCTTGATATTGTTCATGTCTGTCCCTTTTGTCAGGTGATTTCCTTTAAGTTGTTTTTTCCCAGCATGCTATAAAATCAGATTTTGGTGTGCTTCATCAAGTGAGAAAAGTATAGACTTCTTATATATTCTAATTTCTGATAAAAGAAACCATTAAATTTGATGAAATCAATATCTGAAATGCCTCTCAAAATTGCTTCCTGTTGCCTATCACTCCTCTCTCCATTCTTTGGTTAAGAACCTTTTCATTTCTGCCCTGGATTACAGCCAGAGACATTTAATTAGTCTTTATGAATCTAGTGTATTTCCAAACTTGATTCAATCTTCATAGTGCTTCCAGAGAGCTCTTAAAACTCATCATTCTATTTCTTTATTTAAAAATATCCCAAAGGCTGTCATCAAATTTTAAAAGACAAAACCACGTGGCCAGATATGAGAAGCTTTAATTTTTTTGCCACCTGCCTATAACAACCTGACCTTAACATCCAAATATTCTATCAGTACTTGGTTCATAACTCTTCTTTTCAAGGAAGTTTTCACTTATTTCCCCAAATTAGGAAGGGTAAAATAAAGTTGCTGTATGGTGTCTATTACAATAATATTCACTTTGTAATGTTTCTTTATACTTTCCTATGACCTAAATAGATGTGGCCCTCCTTGTAACTGAACCAGTATAAATGAATGAGTACAAGAGTATAGAGATGATTATTTATTGTAAATTATGTAAATGTTTAAATGTTTAGAACATTTGTTTTAGAGTGCCAGTTTCTTGTCTGCCACTTAGCAATGTCATCAGCTACGTCAGTTCACTCTGCTACCAACCATGCCAGTGCATGTTCCTTTCCCCTAACATCTGTCAACATGTATTTTTTATTTTGTTTGCTTTTGCTTTACAAAGTGCTATAGCAACTACCAGATTCCTAAGAAAACAGAAACATATTCAGAAAAGAAAAATATAAGTATATACTTTGAAACTGAGATATTTTGTCAAAAAGGAATAAAATCAGTAGACCTCATATTAGATAATTTATCTAGGGAGAAGAAAAACATAGGTGCGGCATGGAAAAATGATTTGTTTTGGGGGGGGGAAGTAATGGAGAAAGGCTTTGCAGTTAGGAGGAACAGAATATATGAAACAAGAATTAAAATGAGATTCATTTTTAAAAGTAAAATAAGTCAAAATATACTACAATTTGTCATTTTATTTTTTCTTTTTTTATTTTACAGTATTATATTGGTTGGTTTTGCCATACATTGACATGAATTTGCCCCGGGTTTACATAAGTTCCCCCTCCTGAACCCCCCTCCCACCTCCCTCCTCCCTTTATCCTCCCTCTGGGTCATCCCCGCACGCCAGCCCCGACCATCCTATAACATGCATCGACCCTGAACTAGTGATTCGTTTCACATATGACAACATACGTGTTTCAATGCCATTCTCCCAAATCATCCCACCCTCACCCTCTCCCACAGAGTCCTAAAGACTGTTCTATACATCTGTGTCTCTTTTGCTGTCTCGTATACAGGGTTATCATTTGCATCTTTCTAAATTCCATATATATGAGTTAGTATACTGTATTGGTGTTTTTCTTTCTGGCTTACTTCACTCTATATAATAGGTTCCAGTTTCATCCACCTCATTAGAACTGATTCAAATGTATTCTTTTTAATGGCTGAATAATACTCCATTGTGTATATGTACCAAAGCTTTCTTATCCATTCGTCTGCAGATGGACATCTAAGTTGCTTCCATGTCCTGGCTATTCTAAACAGTGCTGCAATGAACATTGAAGTACATGTGTCTCTTTCAATTCTGGTTTCCTCGGTGTGTATGCCCAGGAGTGCGATTGCTGGATCATATGGCAGTTCTATTTCCAGTTTTTTGAGGAATCTCCACACTGTTCTCCATAGTGGCTGTACTAGTTTGCATTCCCACCAACAGTGTAAGAGGGTTCCTTTTTCTCCACAGAGCCACAGTCATCAAGACAGTATGGTACTGGCATAAAGACAGAAATATAGATCAATGGAAGAAAATAGAAAGCCCAGAGATAAATCCATGCACCTATGGACACCTTATCTTTGACAAAGGAGGCAAGAATATAAAATGGAGAAAAGACAGTCTCTTTAACAAGTGGTGCTGGGAAAACTGGTCAGCCACTTGTAAAAGAATGAAACTAGAACACTTCCTAACACCATACACCAAAATAAACTCAAAATGGATTAGAGAGCTAAATGTAAGACCAGAAACTATAAAACTCCTAGAGGAGAACGTAGGCAAAACACTCTCCAACATAAATCACAGCAGGATCCTCCATGACTCACCTCCCAGAATATTGGAAATAAAAGCAAAAATAAACAAATGGGACCTAATGAAAATCAAAAGCTTCTGCACAGCAAAGGAAACTATAAGTAAGGTGAAAAGACAGCCTTCACAATGGGAGAAAGTAATAGCAAATGAAGCAACTGTAAACGATTAATCTCCAAAATATACAAGCAGCTCCTGCAACTCAATTCCAGAAAAATAAACGCCCCAATCAAAAAATGGGCCAAAGAACTAAACAGACATTTCTCCAAAGAAGACATAAACATGGCTAACAAACACATGAAAAAATGCTCAACATCCCTCATAATCAGAGAGATGCAAATCAAAACCACAATGAGATACCATTTCACACCAGTCAGAATGGCTGCTATCCAAAAGTCCACATACAATAAATGCTAGAAAGGATGTGGAGAGAAAGGAACCCCCATTTTATTTTTTCTAATAAATCTCATGTTAATTCTTGTTTTGTGTGCTTCTGTATTCTATTTCTTTTATCTGAAATTCTTTTTTTAAAATGTCTGCCCAAATCTACTAGTTTCCTATAGCATATTTGACTGTCTATCAAAAAGAAATGAATTTACTATACTTTTATATAACAACTTCTATCACAAAGGGTCCAAATTATTTTCTTACTGTGCAGCATTAATATACTCACTATTTCAAGACCTATTTTTAAAATCCTTTTTCTTCTAATTCCAATATATCTTAGACTTAAATCCTTCTTCGGTTTAATTCTAGTTCTATAAAATAGAATTATTTGCTTATTTCTCACATGATAGAACTTAAATCTAAATTTAGCTGATTTTTTTCTCATTATTAAAATAGTGGATATTCACTATAGGAAATCAGGAAAGTGTAAATAACAAGAAATGATTACGTATAATTTCTTTGCCTTAGCATATTCACTGCTAGTGATTAAAGGATTTCTTTGCAGCCTTCCTAAATAATTTTTGAAATCAATAGACTAAATATTTTATAGAAAATTAAGAGTAAAGCCATGTTTGTTTAATTTTATATACAGTTAATCTCAAGGTATAAAACTTAGATGGAAAGTGGAGGTATCTCTACTGATATTTGTGTGATAAATAAGTGATGTAACTCACCTACTTTGGGAAATTTTCAGTAAGAGAAAGAAAAATTATTTTCTCAGGTCTGTTAAAGATTTGCCATTTAAAAATTCTTAGTAATTAAAGTTATCGTTACAAAACTTTATTAACATTTTAATGTGTTCTAATTGTATTTTAAAAGTTTGAAGTAATTGCTGCTGCTAAGTCACATCAATCGTGTTTGACTCTGTGTGACCCCGTAGATGGCAGACCACCAGGCTCCCCTGTCCCTAGGATTCTCAAGGCAAGAACACTGGAGGGGGTTGCCACTTCTTTCTCCAATGCGTGAGAGTGAAAAGTGACAGTGAAGTTGCTCAACCGTGTCCGACTCCTAGCAACCCCATGGACTGCAGCCTACCAGGCTCCTCTGTCCATGGGATTCTCCAGGCAAGAGTTGAAGTAATTAGACCATACAAAATTATAATAACTTCAAATAAAATTTGAGTCAGCACTTATTTAACGTCACTTCATTTCATTTTGGATTAAAAATGTATTAAACTCAAAACAATTTCTAAATTTATGTCTGTTTGAAATTATCATATTAAAATTATGGTTAAATTAGTATTTGTTATAGAAACAGTTGTTCAGGCTTAAAGATAAGGATTCATCAGTAAACTGTTGACATTTTAACAACTTAATTCTCCAAATATTTAGTAGTTAATCGAATTATTCTCTACACACACATAGCATCAACATTTATTCAGTTCACTGTTTTACTTTGAGTGTTCTGAAAAACTCTGAGTTTGTGTTGCTTTTATCATCTCATGCCATCTTGGGCAAGTTATTTCAAATTTTTGAGATCTAGTTTATTGATCTATAAAATGGGAACATTATTCAATTACAGAATATAAAACTCTCTCAATGGAGTGACACATAAGAAGAATAGAAACATATTAAGTATAAATCTTTTCTTTCTAAAGCATTCATTACAATGACACTTTATCAAACCCTAAAAGAAATAACTAGGAAGTTTTAAAACTCTATTTGAGGTGAAGTCTGTAGGAGCAGATATTGAATGGACTGGAGATGGTTAAACACATGGTGGGTCCAGGTTCATAATGTTACTATAATGATGTTCATATAGATGGTAGTGAGTTAGAAAGACCACAAATCTGAAATGACTATAGGCATGTATCATATTCTGGAAACACATTAGAGTTATGAAGATAGAAGGACATTTTTCATAATTGATTAGCTCACTATAAAAAGAGCAAGTAGTGTCTGTGACTCCTTTATACTGATGCACTAGCATTATGTGATGGAGTTGGTGAGGGACAGGGAGGCCTGGCGTGCTGTGATTCATGGGGTCGCGGAGAGTCGGACACGACTGAGCGACTGAACTGAACTGAACTGAACTGAACTGAACAGTATTAGATAATCCAAGTTACAGGTTCCTGGGAGACAGCAAAATACCCTACTGAAACTGTTCTCTTGAGGGTATTATTGTATTTTCAATACTGTAATTTTGATTTCTTCTTATTTTGTGACGGTTTTACTGTCTTCTTCACTGAGTTCCTTCCTCAAGTTGATTCTAAAGTAAATAACTTTCCCCCCCTGCTTTCATTAAGTCTCCTATATTTATGTCTCTCCAAAGTGATATAACGGAGAAGGCGATGGTACCCCACTCCAGTACTCTTGCCTGGAAAATCCCATGGGCGGAGGAGCCTGGTAGGCTGCAGTCCATGGGGTCGTGAAGAGTCGGACACGACTGAGTGACTTCACTTTCACTTTCACACATTGGAGAAGAAAATGGCAACCCACTCCATTGTTCTTGCCTGGAGAATCCCAGGGACAGGGGAGCCTCGTGGGCTGCCATCTATGGGGTCACACAGAGTCGGACACGACTGAAGCAACTTAGTAGCAGCAGCAGCAGCAGCAAAATGATATAAACCTACCTGTCTTCAAGTGAACATTAACATTTCTAAGACTGAATGTCTGATCCTGTTTAATAATACACTTAAAACATTAGTAAATTCTAATTACTCCTACATAACTACTCAAAAATATAAAACGTTAGTCACTAACATATACATATATACGCATACATATCTATCTGTAAACACTTTTTCGATACAGTCTTCCACCAGGTTTGTTTCTTCCTTTGTCCACATGTGGAACATATCAGTAAAAATAATAGTCAATAGGATAATATTTAAACAAAAATAGAAAAAAAAAAACACAACTATTTCCAAAGATTCAACATTTTTTCAAGAGAAAAAGGAAAATCAAGCAATATAACTAGCTGATAAAATAGTCAACAATTAAACATAAGCTGTATTTTTAGTGTAACCTCTCTTCTAGCAGAAATAAAACATTCAGTCCCTTAACTGGCATGGGATGAGGAGCATACAATTCTTGCCACATCATAATTTCTCTTTATCTTATTATTTTTTTCCTGAATGTGCTTTCAATAATATCCATCCATGTTTTTCAATTGCAATGTGGGCCATTGAATTGGCCCTCCAAATGCTGGTTTTCTTTAGTTTTTCAGTTGTTCTTTTTTTTCCCCCCCTAAGCAAGGCTTTAATGGGGCTCTTGCTGCAACAGGGAGTAGGGAGAAAAAACAACAGGGTCCCTTGCCTGCTAGATCCCTGAGAGGGGAGTGATCTTTTTCCTTGTATGCGGTGAGTGTAAAGGTGTGTCCAGAGGTTGGGCCAGAGGGTTGGCTTAGGTGCTTTTCCCACCTTTGAAGTGGTGTTCTGTGCAGAAGGTATGTGCAGTATCCCTGCTTTTGTTCTGGACCCTCTGCTTTTGCATCAGGCTCTTCAAAAAGAAAAAAAAAAAAAAGTGGCAGTTGGAATTTTTAGTCGCTTTATCTTTTGTCCAGCATTTGTCCTAACTGTGTATGCATGAAGTTATTGTTAGTCCCACATGATTTCTTTGTATTTTATTGCTGGAGGAGCAGTGTGTCCAGGTACAAGCATTGCAACACTGCAGAAAAGAATCCCAGGTCTGAGCCTATTTCATTGCCTCCTGAGAGACTCTACAGCCTTGTTCTTAAGGGGTAAGAGGCTGAGGAATTTTTTTTTTTTTTAAATGTCTTCCTGCTGGACAGGAGTTTCAGACCCTTGTCTACCATAGGGGTGTGGAAGTCCATTGCTGACAGTTTCAAGGACCCGATAGGGACTTGGGACCACTTTCCATTGGAATGGATTAAAGGCCGTGAACTATCACGAGCCAAACTTCAAACTGTTGGAGCCTTAAAGACACAAACTACACCAAAAGGTAAACAAACAAGGGCTAAAAAGGAGAAGGACAATAGTCATGAAAGAACCTAACAAGGGAAGAAGCCAGGGTTAACTCTGGGCTTCCTTAACTGTTGACCAGACAAGAAAGGTAATATCACCTCTGCCAAAATTATGAAGCCTTGTCAGAAGATAGTCAGCAGTCAGAAGTTAGTTTTGTTTTAATATACTGTTCAGTTCAGTTCAGTTCAGACTCACAGTCGTGCCTGACTCTTTGCGACCCCTTGAATCACAGCACGCTAGGCCTCCCTATCTATCATCAACTCCAGGAGTTCACTCAAACTCATGTCCACAAAGTCGGTGATGCCATCCAGCCATCTCATTCTCTGTCATCCCTTTCTCCTCCTGCCCCCAATCCTTCCCAGCATCAGAGTCTTTTCCAGTGAGTCAACTCATCGCATGAGATGGCCAAAGTATTGCAGTTTCAGCTTTAGCATCAGTCCTTCCACCCAGGATTGATCTCCCTTAGAATGGACTGGTTGGATTTCCTTGCAGTGCAAGGGACTCTCAAGAGTCTTCTCCAGCACCACAGTTCAAAAGCATCCATTCTTCGGTGATCAGCCTTTTTCACAGTCCAACTCTCACATCCATACATGACCACTGGTAAAACCATAGCCTTGACTAGATGGACCTTTGTTGTCAAAGTGATGTCTCTGTTTCTAATATGCTGTCTAGGTTAGTCATAGCTTTCCTTCCAAAGAGTAAGTGTCTTTTAATTTCAAGGCTACAATCACCATCTCTAGTGATTTTGGAACCCCCAACAATAAAGTCAGCCACTGTTTCCATAGTTTTCTCATCTATTTGCCATGAAGTGATGGGAGAGGATGCCATGATCTTAGTTTTCCGAATGTTGAACTTTAAGCCAACTTTTTTACTCTCTTCTTTCACTTTCATCAAGAGGCTCTTTTGTTCTTCACTTTCTGCCAAAAGGGTGGTGTCATTTGCATATCTAAGGTTATTGATATTTCTCCTGGAAATCTTGATTCCAGCTTGTACTTCTTCCAGCCAAGTGTTTCTCATGATGTATTTTGTAATTAAGTTAAATAAGCAAGGTGACAATATACAGCCTTGACATACTCCTTTTCCTATTTGAACCAGTCTGTTCTATGTCCAGTTCTAACTGTTGCTTCCTGACCTGCACACAAGTTTCTCCAGAGGCAGGTCAGGAGATCTGGTATTCCCATCTCTTTCAGAATTTTCCATAGTTTATTGTGATCCACAAAGTCAAAGTCTTCAGCATAGTCAATGAAGCAGAAATAGATGTTTTTTTGGAACTCTCTTGCTTTTTTGATGATCCAATGGATGTTGGCAATTTGATCTCTGGTTTCTCTGCCTTTTCTTTTTTTTTAAATTTATTCATTTATTTAATTTTAATTGGAGGCGAATTACTTTACAATATTGTATTGGTTTTGCCATACATTGACATGAATCCACCCCGGGTGTACATGTGTTCCCCATCTTGAAACCCCCTCCCATCTCCTTCCTCATATTATCCTCTGGGTCATCCCAGTGCACCAGCCCCGAGCATCCTGTATCATGCATTGAACCTGGACTGGCGATTTGCTTCACATATGATAATATACATGTTTCAATGCCATTCTCCCATATCATCACACCCTTGCCCTCTCCCACAGAGTCCAAAAGACTGCTCTATATGTCTGTGTCTCTTTTGCTGTCTCGTATACAGGGTTATCATTACCATCTTTTGAAATTCCATATATATGCGTTAGTATACTGTATTGGTGTTTTCTTTCTGGTTTACTTCACTCTGTATAATAGGCTACAATTTCATCCACCTCATTAGAAGTGAATCAAATGTATTCTTTTTAATGGCTGAGTAATGCTCCATTGTGTATATGTACCAAAGCTTTCTTATTGGTTTGTCTGCTACATAGAAAACCCTAAAGACTCCACCAGAAAATTACTAGAGCTAATCAATGAATATAATAAAGTTGCAGGATATAAAATCAACACACAGTAATCCCTTGCATTCCTATAAACTAATAATGAGAATATAGAAACGGAAATTAATGAAACAATCACATTCACCATTGCAAAAAAAAGAATAAAATACTTAGGAATATATCTACCTAAAGAAACAAAAGACATATATATATATATATAATAACTATAAAACACTGGTGAAAGAAATCAAAGAGGACACTAATAGATGGAAAATGTACCATGTTCATGGATCAGAAGAATCAGTATAGTGAAAATGAATATAGTACGCAAAGTAATCTATAGATTCAACGCAATCCTTACCAAGATACCAATGGTATTTTTCACAGAGCAAGAACAAATAATTTCACAATTTGTATCGAAATACAAAAAATGTCGAATAGCCAAAGCAATCTTGAGAAAGAAGAATGGAACTGGAGGAATCAATATGCCGGACTTCAGGCTCTACTACAAAGCCACAGTCATCAAGACAGTATGGTACTAGCACAAAGACAGAAATATAGATCAATGGAACAAAATAGAAAGCCCAGAGATAAATCCACGCACCTATGGACACATTATCTTTGACAAAGGAGGCAAGAATATTCAGTGGAGAAAAGACAATCTCTTTAACAAGTGGTGCTGGAAAACTGGTCAACAACTTGTAAAAGAATGAAACTAGAACACTTTCTAACATCATACACAAAAATAAACTCAAAATGGATTAAATATCTAAACGTAAGACCAGAAGAGATGGGAATCCCAGACCACCTGACCTACCTCTTGAGAAACCTGTATGCAGGTCAGGAAGCAACAGTCAGAACTGTACATGGAACAACAGACTGGTTCCAAATAGGAAAAGGTGTACGTCAAGGTTGTATATTGTCACCTTGCTTATTTAACTTATATGCAGAGTACATCATGAGGAACGCTGGGTTGGAAGAAGCACAAGCTGGAATCAAGATTGCTGGGAGAAATATCAATAATCTCAGATATGCAGATGACACTACCCTTATGGCAGAAAGTGAAGAGGAACTCAAAAGCCTCTTGATGAAAGTGAAAGAGGAGAGTGAAAAGGTTGGCTTGAAGCTCAACATTCAGAAAACAAAGATCATGGCATCTGGTCCCATCACTTCATGGGAAATAGATGGAAAAACAGTGGAAACAGTGTCAGACTTCATTTTTTTGGGCTCCAAAATCACTGCAGATGCTGATTGCAGCCATGAAATTAAAAGACGCTTGCTCCTTGGAAGGGAAGTTATGACCAGTCTTGATAGTATATTAAAAAGCAGAGACATTACTTTGCCAACAAAGGTCCGTCTAGTCAAGGCAATGGTTTTTCCCGTGGTCATGTATGGATGTGAGAGTTGGACTGTGAAGAAAGCTGATCACCGAAGAATCGATGCTTTTGAACTGTGGTGTTGGAGAAGACTCTTGAGAGTCCCTTGGACTGCAAAAAGATCCAACCAGTCCATTCTAAAGGAGATCAATCCTGGGTGTTCATTGGAAGGACTGATGCTAAAGCTGAAACTGCAGTACTTTGGCCACCTCATGCGACGAGTTGACTCACTGGAAAAGACTCTGATGCTGGGAAGGGTTGGGGGCGGGAGGAGAAGGGGACGACAGAGAATGAGATGGCTGGATGGCATCACCGACTCTGTGGACATAAGTTTGAGTGTACTCCGGGAGTTGGTCATAGATAGGGAGGCCTGTCGTGCTGTGATTCATGGGGTCGCGGAGAGTCAGACACGACTGAGCGACTGAACTGAACTGAACTGAAATGAAGACCAGAAACTATAAAATTCCTAGAGGAGAACATAGGCAAGACACTCTCTGACATAAATCACAGCAGGATCCTCCATGATCCACCTCCCAGAATATGGGAAATAAAAGCAAAAATAAACAAATTGGACCTAATTAAAATTAAAAGTTTCTACACAGCAAAGGAAACTATAAGCAAGGTGAAAATACAGCCTTCAGAATGGGAGAAAATAATAGCAAATGCAGCAACTGACAAAGAATTAATCTCAAAAATATACAAACAGCTCCTGCAGCTCAATTCCAGAAAAATAAACGCCCCAATAAAAAAATGGGCCAAAGAACTAAACAGTCATTTCTCCAAAGAAGGCATACAGATGGCTAACAAACACATGAAAAGATGCTCAACATCCCTCATAATCAGAGAAATGCAAATCAAAACCACAATGAGGTACAATTTCACGACAGTCAGAATGGCTGCTATCCGAAAGTCTACAAGCAATAAATGCTGGAGAGGGTGTGGAGAGAAGGGAACCCTCTTACACTGTTGGTGGGAATGCAAACTAGTACAACCACTATGGAGAACAGTGTGGAGATTCCTTAAAAAACTGGATTTAGAGCTGCCATACGACCCAGCAATCACACTCCTGGGCATACACACCGAGGAAACCAGAATTGAAACAGACACGTGTACCCCAATGTTCATCTCTGCCTTTTCTAAAACCAGCTGGAACCATCTTGAATTTCACAGCACATGTACTGTTGAAACCTGGTTTGAGAATTTTGAGACTTACTTTACTATTGTGTGCTGCTGCTGCTGCTGCTAAGTCACTTCAGTCGTGTCCGACTCTGTGTGACCCCATAGATGGCAGCCCACCAAGCTCCCCCTTCCCTGGGATTCTCCAGGCAAGAACACTGGAGTGGGTTGCCATTTCCTTCTCCAATGTGTGAAAGTGAAAAGTGAAAGTGAAGTCGCTCAGTCGTGTCCGACCCTTAGCGACCCCATGGACTGCAGCCTACCAGCCTCCTCCATCCATGGGATTTTCTAGGCAAGAGTACTGGAGTGGCTTGCCATTGCCTTCTCTGACTATTGTGTGAGATGAGTGCAATTGTGCAGTAGTTTGAGCATTCTTTGGCATTGCCTTTCTTTGGGATTGGAATGAAAACTGACTTTTTCCGGTCCTGTGGCCACTGCTGAGTTTTCCAAATTCGCTGATATGTTGAGTGCAGCCCTTTCACAGAATCATCTTTTTGGATTTGAAATAGCTCAACTGGAATTCCATCACTTCCATTAGCTTTATTCATACTGATGCTTCCTAAGGCCCATTTGCCTTCATATTCCAGGAGGTCTGGTTCTAGGTGAGTGTGAGTAATCACACCATTGTGATTATCTGGGTTTTGAAGATCTTTTTTGTACACTTCTGTGTATTCTTGCCACCTTGTCTTAATATCTTCTGCTTCTGTTAGGTCCATACCATTTCTGTCCTTTATTGAGTCCATCTTTGCATGAAATGTTCCCTTGATATCTCTAATTTTCTTGAAGAAATCTCTAGTCGTTCACATTCAATTATTTTCCTCTATTTTTTTCACTGATTCCTGAGCAAGGCTTTCTTATCTCTCCTTGCTAATATTTGGAACTCTGCATTCACATGGGTATATCTTTCCTTTCTCCATTGCCTTTTGCTTCTCTTCTTTTCACAGCTATTTTAAGGCCTGCTCAGACAGCAATTTTGCTTTTTTGCATTTCTTTTTCTTGGGGATAGTCTTGACTCCTGTCTCCTGTACAATGTCACGAACCTTCATCCATAGTTCATCAGTCCCTCTATTAGATCTAGTCCCTTAAATCTATTTCTCACTTTCACTGTATACTCATAAGGGATTTAAAAATAGATTCAAGGGATTATATTTGATAGAGTGCCTGAGGAATTATGAATGGGGGTTTGTGACATTGTACAGGAAACAGTGATCAAGACCATCCCCAAGAAAATGAAATGTATAAAGGTAAAATGGTTGTCTGAGGAGGCCTTTCAGACAGCTGAGGAAAGAAGAGAAGTGAAAGGCAAAGGAGAAAAGGAAAAATATAACCATCTGAATGCAGAGTTCCAAAAAATAGCAAGGAGAAATAGGAAAGCCTTCCTCAGTGATCAGTGCAAAGAAATAGAGGAAAATATTTGAATGGGAAAGACTAGAGATCTCTTCAAGAAAATTACAAATACCAAGGAAAAATTTCATGCAAAAATGGGCTCAGTAAAGGACAGAAATAGTATGAACCTAACAGAAGCAGAAAATAATAAGAAAGGTTGGCAAGAATACACAGAAGAAGTATACAAAAAAGATCTTAATGACCCAGATAATCAAGATGGTGTGATCACTCACACTCACCTAGAGCCAGACATCCTGGAATGTGATGTGGACCTTAGGAAGCATCACTAAGAACAAAGCTAAGGAGGGGATGGACTTCCAGTTGAGATATTTCAAATCCTAAAGATGATACTGTGAAGTGCTGCACTCAATATGCTAGCAAATTTGGAAAACTCAGCAGTGGTCACAGGACTTGAAAACCTCAATTTTCATTCCAATCCCAAAGAAAGGCAATGACAAAGAATGTTCATACTCCCGTACAATTGCACTCATCTCACACACTAGCAAAGTAATGCTCAAAATTCTCCAAGTGAGTCTTCAACAGTATATGAATCATGAAATCTCAGATGTTTAAGGTGGATTTAGAAAAGGCAGAGAAATCAGAGATTAAATTGCCAACATCCATTGGATCGTAGAAAACACCAAAGAGTTCCAGAAAAACATCTACTTCTGCTTTATTGACTATGTCAAAGCCTTTGACTATGTGAATCACAACAAACTTTCAAAAATTCTTAAAGAGATAGAGATATCAGACCACTGTCCCTTCCTCCTGAGAAATCTGTATGCAAGTAAAAACCAAAAGTTAGAACCAGACAGGCAACAATGCACTGGTTTCAAATAGGCAGTACGTCCTGGCTGTATATTGTCACTTTGCTTATTTAAGTTATATGCAGAGTACATCGTGTGAAATGCCAGGCTGGGTGAAGTACAAGCTGGAATCAAGATTACTGGTAGAAATATCAATAATCTCAGATATGCAGATGAAACCACCCTTATGGCAGAAATAGAAGCATAACTGAAGAACCTCTTGATGAAAATGAAAGAGGAGAGTGAAAAAGATGTCTCAAAACTCAACATTCAGAAAACTAAGATCATGGGATCCCACTGATTTCCTTCATGTCAAGTAGATGGGGAAACAATGGAAATAGTGATAGACTTTATTTTCTTGGGCTCCAAAATTACTTAGATGGTGACTACAGGCATGAAATTAAAAGACTCTTGCTCTTTTGAAGAAAAGCTATGACCAAACCAGACAGTATATTAAAAAGCAGAGACATTACTTTGCCTACAAAAGTCCAGGTATTCAAAGTTACGGTTTTCCCAGTAGTCATGTGTGGATGTGAGAGTTGGACTATAAAGAAAGCTGAGCACTGAAGAATTGATGCTTTTGAACTGTGGCATTGGAGAAGACTCTTGAGAGACCCTTGAACTGCAAGGAAATCAAACCAGTCAATAATAAAGGAAATTAGTCCAGAATATTCATTGGGTGTACTGATACTAAAGCTGAAATTCCAATACTTTGGCTACCTGATGTGAAGCACTGAGTCATTGGAAAAGACCCTGATGCTGGGAAAGATTGAAGGCAGGAGGAGAAGGGGATGACAGAGGATGAGATGGTTGGATTGCATCACCGACTTGATGGTCATGAGTATGAGCCATCTCCAGGAATTGGTGATGGACATGGAAGGCTGGCCTGATGCAGTCCATGGGGTCTCAAAGAGTTGGACACAAGTAGGCGACTGAACTGAACTGATATGATAACCAAGGGATTCATATGCTTTTAATTTTTTCAATCAATTTTAGTATCAAGGGAAAGAGTTCAATAGACTATGGAAAAGTTATACCTATTTAATAACTATTTTATGAGCTGGGTTAATTTTATCTAATAATGAATTCAATTCTTTTTGTTGACTTCTAGAATATATATGTATATATTATCATTTATTTGTTTTTTAGTCACTTATTTGAGACTGGATCTTTGTGACCCCATGGACTGTTGCCCATCAGGCTTCTCTGTCCATGGGGTTTACCAGACAAAGATACTGGGAAAATTTCATGGTTTTTAGAGTGTGTTGCCATTTCTTTCTCCACTATGTGCTGTTACATAAAAGTCAATGTTATTTTACTGAGTAACCAACTACATAGAACATTTATAATGTATTTAACATGTTTATGATACACTGTGTTGGTTTTACAATGACTGATGTTATTGTACCCAATTGTCTTTATAAAGTTACCCTGGATGTAAGTTCCAAGTTAATTTTAAAGGAAAGAAGTGACTGATTCAGAGTGAAAAACAGTTCTGTTAACACCTAGGACAGGTGAAATAATACTAGTGACTACAACCAATAAGCTATCACAGAACCTCCTATTGCCAGAAGATATTGAAAAAAAAAAAAAAGCAAAAACAATTAATTTACACTTTGACCGTGAGAAGCACAATTGTTTATTTAAAAAGAAAAAGAAAGGATTTTGTCATAAGAAGTAACCTTATGCTTTCCCGAGAAAATTGAATATTTCTCTGTCACAGTATCTCATAGCATCTTATTTTTATGATAGATTAGGAGAGTTGAAATAAAGGTATAAGCAGTGCATATAATCATTTAAATTCAATTTTCTCAAATCTTTATATATTGTTATATAATTTCTATTGTTTAGAATTGAACACTGAAGTGGTTTCTTTTTTTATTTCACCATACTCAATAATTTAAAGAAATAAAAATGAAAAACTCTTAATGGAAATAAATGTAATTCTCTCAAGAAGATGTTGATTTTACACTTTCATAAAAATAGCTATTTTAGGTAGAATATATTTATAGTATGATAAAATTAAAGTTTGTATTTAAATATGTAGTTAGCTTAACTGTATTTTATATGTTACAAATGCAACCTTTTATGTCTTGTTTCACAGACAGAAAACTTAAAATATGTGTCTGCTCATTGAGAGTCAATGCTGTATCACCAAATGCATTATCTTGTCTTCAAATTATATTTTCAAATAGATAGGTCTTAAACAAATATGTAGTGATAGTAAAATATCCTGAGTGGATTCTAAAGAAAAGATGTCCATCTTAATTGTTGTGTTTCATGCATTACAAATTCAGAAGTGCTAAATAAATCCATTTTAATACATAAATGATTTTTAAAAATAAAAGTACACAAAGAGAGTAGTAGTGTTAAAATTATTTGAAAGACTTAATTTTAGTTAAATAATGACATTGAAATTCCAATTTTATTTTGAAAAATTATGCTCGTGATGAGATCCCAAAATACAATTTATCCACAAAATTTCTCACTCAACATGGATCAATAAAAGTTCATGTTATTCTTAACCAAAAGAAAATTCTGTATTATTTATACCTCAGAAACATGTTAAATGATGTCTTAAACTAAAAGACAATATATGCATTAGAATAAAAGTATGCATCTTTATTATTAACATCTGCGGGGCTTTCTGCCATTACCAAGTTACCCAAAAGATGTCAATGAGAGGCTGTAGGAAATGACATTCCAAATGAAAAGCCAAACTAAATCATGAAAGTCATTTAGGACATCAGAGTACACTTGTGTTCTCAAAACCAGAGGGTAACCCTGCTGAATGTCTGCAGAGAAATTTTGTGAAGTCAAACAAATTTCTATGCCATTCTCCCAAAACATCCCACCCTCGCCCTCTCCCACAGAGTCCAAAAGAATGTTCTACATATCTTTGTCTCTTTTGCTGTCTCGTATACAGGCCACCTCATGCGACGAGTTAACTCACTGGAAAAGACTGTGATGCTGTGAAGGATTGGGGGCGGGAGAAGAAGGGGACGACAGAGAATGACAGGGCTGGATGGCATCACCGACTCGATGGACATGAGTTTGAGTGAACTTCGGGAGTTGGTGATGGACAGGGAGGCCTTGCGTGCTGTGATTCATGGGGTCGTGAAGAGTCAGACACAACTGAGCGACTGAACTGAACTGAATACAGGGTTATCCTTATCATCTTTCTAAATTCCATATATATGCATTTGTATACTGTATTGGTGTTTTTCTTTCTGGTTTACTTCACTGTGTATAATAGGTTCCAGTTTTATTCATTAGAACTGATTCAAATGTATTCTTTTTAATTGTTGAGTAATACTCCATTGTGTATATGCACCACAGCTTTCTTATCCATTCGTCTGCAGATGGACATCTGGGTTGCTTCCATGTCCTGGCTACTATAAACAGTGCTGCGATGAACATAGGAGTATATGTGTCTCTTTCAATTCTGGTCTCCTCGGTGTGTATGTCCAGGAGTGGGATTGCTGGGTCATATGGCAGTTCTATTTCCAGGTTTTTAAGGAATCTCCACACTGTTCTCCATAGTGGTTGTACTAGTTTGCATTCCCACCACACTGTCTCCAGCATTTATTGCTTGTAGACTTTTGGATAGCAGCCATTCTGACTGGCGTGAAATGGTACCTCATTGTGGTTTTGATTTGCATTTCTCTGATTATGAGTGATGTTGAGCATCTTTTCACGTGTTTGCCAGCCATCTGTATGTCTTCTTTGGAGAAATGTCTGTTTAGTTCTTTGGCCCATTCTTTGACTGGGTCGTTTATTTTTCTGAAATTGAGCTGCAGGAGTGTACATTTTTGAGATTAATCCTTTGTCAGTTGCTTCATTTGCTATTATTTTCTCCCATTCTGAAGGCTGTCTTTTCACCTTGCTTATAGTTTCCTTTGCTGTTCAGAAGTTTGCTGGAGAGGATGTGGAGAAAAGGGAACCCTCTCACACTGTTGGTGGGAATGCAAACTAGTACAACCACTATGGAGAACAGTGTGGAGATTCCTTAAAAACCTGGAAATGGAACTGCCATATGATCCAGCAATCACACTCCAGGGCATACACACTGAGGAAATCAGAATTGAAAGAGAAACATGTACTCCTATGTTCATCACAGCACTGTTTATAATAGCCAGGACATGGAAGCAACCCAGATGTCCATCTGCAGACGAATGGATAAGAAAGCTATGGTACATATACACAGTGGAGTATTACTCAGCAATTAAAAAGAATACATTTGAATCAGTTCTAATGAGGTGGATGAAACTGGAGCCTATTATATACAGAGTGAAGTAAGCCAGAAAGAAAAACACCAATACAGTATACAAATGAACATACATGGAATTTAGAAAGATGATAACGATAACCCTGTATAGGAGATAGCAAAAGAGACACAGATGTACAGAACAGTCTTTTGGACTCTGTGGGAGAGGGCGAGGGTAGCATGATTTGGGAGAACGGCATTGAAAAATATATATTATCATATTGAAATGAATAGCCAGTCCAGGTTCAATGCATGATACAGGATGCTCGGGGCTGGTGTACTGGGATGAACCAGAGGAATGGGATGGGGAGGGAGGTGGGAGAGCAGTTCAAGATGGGCAACACATGTACACCTAGGGCAGATTCATGTCAATCTATGGCAAAACCAATACAATAATGCAAAGTAATTAGCCTCCAATTAAAATAAATAAATTTTAAAAAAGGTAATTACACATTAAAAGATAGATTGGCAAAATTAACATCAGCATATAACTGAAAATTACACTGTACTCAAAGATGTGTGAAAATAAATCCATAAATAATTCTCCTTCTAAGTATACCAATGACTTTAACATGATCAAAATGAGAACTGCTGGGAAAATAATTTGAAATGTTGATGACTGAAGATGATTTATCTTTCTGAAAGTAAATATAATACTTTAATTACCATCTTATATATACACAGACTCACATTTCTTCTTCAAAAAACTGAAACTTTCTTTTACAATCAAGAGAGCTGCCATGGCCCAATCTGACAATTTATACCACCATGTAGCGACCTCACAGGGGCATTTTTATTGGCTTCGGTCTAATAGGGACTTTATATCTGTTTAATATTTGTTCTTCCTGATCTATTTACCACATCCTAAATTAATTATAGTTAGTTAACTAAAAATGCAACTCCAAAATGTTCTTTCTCTAAAGAAAATCACACTGTAAACTTACTAGCTGATGGCCAAACTAGAACTAGAAGATAGCATGAAATATCAGCAGGAGAAAGAAATATTAGAATAATATATATTAATTGTGTTAGCTACTTAGAAAATATTTGTTTACCAATTTAGACAAAGCTCCAAATAGGCTTATAAATATCTGAATAAAACAAATAAATACAGAATAAAACTGAATAAAATTAAAAACAAAATTTTACAGATTAAAAATATCTGAAAAAATAAAATATCTGAATAAAATATATATACATATATATATTCATGTTTTATTTGTATTATATATGTGTGTGCATGTGTTGTTGCTATTAAGTTAAATTGTTTCCAACTCTTTCACAGCTCCATGGACTGTAGCCTACCAGGCTCTTCTGTCCATGGGATTAACCAGGCAAAAATACTGGGGTGGGTTTCCATTTCCTTCTCCAGGGGATCATCCCAACTCAGGGATTGAACTCACATTTCCTGCATTCACAGGCAGATTCTTTACCACTGAGGCAGCAGGGAATCCTGTCTATATGAATTCTCCTATATATAGATAGGATTCTCCATGTGGAAGGCAGCCAGTTGTAATAAAGTTTCCCCTATAGCACCTTCCCTGGTGGCTCAGACAGTAAAGAATTTGCCTGCAATGCAGGCGACCTGAGTTCAATCCCTGGTTTAGGAAGATCCTCTGTAGAAAGAAATGGCAACCCACTCCAGTATTCTCACCTGAAAAACTCCATGGACAGTGGAGCCTGGTGGGCCCCAGTCCATGGGATCACAAAAAGCTGGACATGACTGAGTGACTAACACAACAATTATCCAATAGAACTACAGTGTATGCTACATTTGAGAAATAGGGACAGGCAAATGCTGGAGAAGACTCTTGAGAGTCCCTTGGACTGCAAGGAGATCCAACTAGTCCATTCTAAAGAAGATCAATCCTGGATGTTCATTGGAGGGACTGATGCTAAAGCTGAAACTGCAATACTTTGGCCACCTCATGCGACGAGTTGACTCACTGGAAAAGACTCTGATGCTGGGAGGGATTGGGGGTGGGAGGAGACGGGGACGACAGAGAATGAGATGGCTGGATGGCATCACCAACTCGATGGACCTGAGTTTGAGTGAACTCCGGGAGTTGGTGATGGACAGGGAGGCCTGGCGTGCTGTGATTCATGGGGTCGCGGAGAGTCGGACACGACTGAGCGGCTGAACTGAACTGAACTGAACTGAATGTGGTAGTTACAGTCCTTTGTAAATGGTTTAGTTTAAATATTGTGTGTATATGTTTGCATATATAACACATTTTTAATAAAATAAAACCTTTACTCTGTTAAAATCTAAAATCATATGTAAAATCCTTGGTTAAGTGTAAGATTGAGTTTATACTTCTGAGTCACAGATATCATAGAATTGCCAAGAAGTGTTCACATACTGTAAAGGAAGTGATGAGCATTTGAAAACCCTTCTCATAGCAGCTTGTACTAAATGCAACTAAGTATTGCTGAAACAAAAATCACTAACATAGGAGGACATTTGGTCAATACAGAATGTGCAAATATTTTGATTACTGATTAATATTGTTAACAAAGTTATAAAATCACAAAGTATCACATCTGAAAAATTGTTGAGTTTATGTCAGTAAAATTTCATCTGAAAAGACACATTTTCTAATCTCATTTCTTTTAGTGTTAAACAGGATTTTGGTTACTGGTTTAAATCTATGGGGCTACTATCTCTGCTCTGTATACAGAATTTCAAAGCCATCTGTCACATACTGAACATTTGTATTTACTAAAGGTAGTAACAAATGACTCCATTCTCATTAATCATTAGATTCAGTTGAGGACTTTAATATTAGATGATTCTCATCTATTTAAAATAAAAAATCTGATATCATAATTTATTGATTTAAATGATATATTTGAAATATATCAATATTTTATTTTACAGAGAACACATTTTATTTAAAATTTTAACCTTTCTACACTTTGAATTTGAAAACACTTACTTTGATAGAAATTTGGTTTTTCCTGAATGTCTATGGATTTGAATTAAGGTTGAACATTTAGAATCTAAATTTTAGAGTCAAGTGCCCTTTCATCAATATACATCCATCTCCTAAATTATGAGGTACTATGATCTTCCAAACTCTTATTTTGAGAAACACCTTTTCGGTATTGGACATGTGAAATAAAAACCACACTGCATTAAGGTTTTTGAACACTAGTCTATGAGGCCAGATAATGTATGATCAACAGACACATTTCACTAAAACTTGGGTTTAATTGAGCATCATTCTCAGTGAATGATATACACTCATGCTGCTGCTGCTGCTGCTAAGTCGCTTCAGTCGTGTCCGACTCTGTGCGACCCCACAGACGGAAGCCCACCAGGCTCCCCCGTCCCTGGGATTCTCCAGGCAAGAACAGTGGAGTGGGTTGCCATTTCCTTCTCCAATACACTCATAAAAAGCAATATAATGTTCATATATAATAACGGAACTATACATTCTCAAAGCAGTTCACAATATCTCTTGATATTATTTCAAAAACACACAATTTTTTACAACCACATTCTTATCTTTAGAAATTCATCCAAATAAATATTTTTTAAAGAATCAAAATTGGTATATATCAAATTTAATGAGAAAAGCAAGGCTAATTAAACAGTAATGCCTCTATAGTAGTTTATTTATGGGAGTGTGTCTTTGTTGTGATGGCCAGTTTCCCCCTTTTTCCTTTTTTCATCTTATTCTTAAGCAGATTGTGGTATCAATCATACATTTATTAATTTATTTATGCACCTACGCCCATAAAATAATTTCAGACAATTTATATTAAAAACATATATAACAAAACCAAAGATATTTTTTAAAAAGACAGTTGATATTAACTGAGGTTCTATTTTCCATGTGTTGTATACATATCATTTTATTTAATTACCGAAACAGTAATAAAAAGGAAATCACATTCTTCCATTTTACATAAAAGAAACAGAGTCATACTTGGTAAGAAAATTGCTCAGTCATGAAATCTCAAAGTCTGTTTGCATACAAATGCATAGTTCTATAATGTGAAATCCCATACTTTTATCACTGCAGCACAGCATATCCAAAAGAATAAAGGTAAAAATCAAATAATAAAGAGTTATGGAGAGGTGCCCATTAATTTAAAAGTGCAACATTTAAGTCTCAGCATCTGCGAATCTGAAACTAGTAAACTATTATGTAACAGAATAGGTTACAGAGCTATTACTTTTTACAAAAGCATCTTTCTTTTGAATATTCACATTCTTAACTAAGTTTTTAATAGGAGCAGCTTTTACAGTTTTTTGATTAAGTTGAAATATTTCACAAAAATTTACAAAAGAAATATTTTTTTGATATTGACTAAATAAAAGTTTATGTCTTCTGAATACCAAGTACATAGACACTATGTGTGATATCTTATTGAAAACGTAAGTGCATTTGAGCTATATTTCTGGTTTTAAAGCAGAGTGCCAGATAGCCATATGCTTAGGAATATCAGCAATGTGAATCTGAGCTTCTTTATTTTAAACAGAGGGCAAATAAATTTCAGCATCCCAGTAAGTAATAGGTTAACATACTGTACCATGAGACTTACCCTGGAATCCTCAAGAGTTGCATGGTGATGATGCTTTAGTATGTTTCCTTTTGCATTTGATGTTAAAGAGATAAGAAATAGAGTTTCAAAGAACTACATGAAAGTAATGTAAGATGTTTAATGTTATGAGAAATGACCTTATGAAGAAAATCAAAGGTGCTCTTTTTGCAACAGACTATTTCAGAACTCCTAAAATGTTTCTTTAGAGTTAGAAGAAGGAATGCTTGTATAATGAAAAATATATATATATATACACACATATATATATATTTACCAGTTATAGGTAAAATCTAATTACATAAAACATCATTGCAATGAAGACTTGTAAAAATTTAAAACATTATAGATACATAGTGGTTTCACAGTTTTCAAAGAAAAGTTCCTATATGCAGAAAATTTCAATTGTAAGCACTAATGCAGAAAATAAAATCACTTTTAAGCAATTTATAAACAATAAAATCAGTCAAAGATGGGAGAAAATGTTGTATACCTCTTAGGTTGGTTGATACTTGCTTTCAATACCTCCTTACTGATACTATGTCTGAAATTCAGAAAAAATAATTTGCTTAAAATCATAGTGATATAAGTTGTCATTCATTGAATCCTGAATCTCCAGTTCAACCTCTGTAACTATTGCTAATCACAAAAGAACCAACATTTGTAAGTTAAATCCTACTGTGTGTGTGTGTGTGTGTGTGTGTATATATATATATATATATATATAGGCTTCCCAGGTGGGAAAGAACCCACCTTTAATGCAGGAGATGACATGGGTTCAGTCCCTGTGTCAGAAATATCCCCTGGAGGAGGGCATGGAAATCCGGTCTAGTATTCCTACCTGGATAATCTCATGGATGGAGGAGTCTGATGGGCTAAAGTCCACAGGATCACACAGAGTTGGACACGACTGTAGCGATTTAACCTATTAATATTAATTATTAATAGGTTAGATTGCTTTTGACATGATATTATTATGCTTACTTTATGAGAAAGGAAAATATATATCAGAGAAGTTTAACACCATACTCAAAACTATTTAACAGAATCATTTTTGAAATCTAGATATTTTAACTTGAGATCATATGCTACATCTACTTTGCCAGATTCCTGGACTCTATTCAATAAAAGAATTGTTCTGTTAATTCCAGCACAATAAAACAAGTTGTTGGTCCTTTAAATTTCTTGTGTTACATTTGATATGAATAGCAGCATTGGAATTAAAAAAAGTTAAATTACACAAAACTCTGAGTAATTAAATGTACTTTTGCTGCTGCTGCTGTCACTTCAGTCGTGTCAGACTCTGTGTGACCCCATAGACAGAAGCCCACCAGGCTCCCCCGTCCCTGGGATTCTCCAGGCAAGAACACTGGAGTGGGTTGCCATTTCCTTCTCCAATGTGTGAAAGTGAAAAGTGAAAGTGAAGTCGCTCAGTCATGTCCGACCCTTAACGACCCCACGGACTGCAGCCTACCAGGCTCCTCCATCCATGGGATTTTCCAGGCAAGAGTACTGGAGTGGGGTGCCATTGCCTTCTCCGAAATGTACCTTTAAGTGATCAGAATAAAAGACAGCTTTCTTCCACACATTCTCAAGATTAGGTCTTCAACTCTTAAACTACCTTCATCTTTCTCACCTGCATACATTTCACAGACCAGTGTGATCTGCATTTCCCTCTGTAGCTGCTAAGTCACTTCAGTCGTGTCCCACTCTGTGAGACCCCATAGACGGCGGCCCACCAGGCTCCCTCGTCCCTGGGATTCTCCAGGCAAGAACACAGGAGTGGGTTGCCATTTCCTGCTCCAATGCATGAAAGGGAAAAGTGAAAGTGAAGTCGCTCAACCGTGTCCGACTCTTAGCAACCCCATGGACTGCAGCCTACCAGGCTCCTCTGTCCATGGGATTTTCCAGGCAAGAGTACTGGAGTGGGGTGCCATTGCCTTCTCCGCTTTTCCCTCTACTAATGCAGTAAAAGTATTCTTGTTTCAATCAATTTGTTGTTGTCGTTTAGACATTAATTCATGTCCAACTCTTTTGTGACCCTATGGACTGTATAGTCTATAGGCTCTTTTATCCTTTTGATTGCTCAATACAATTATCTACTCTCAGTTTTTACCTATATAACTTCTCTAAAGCATTTTCAATGTTGTTCACAATCTTTTTTAAACGTTTTTTTTTTCCTTTGTTTTTGATTCAGCCCCTCCTTTCTTCTAATTTTAGAATAGATACTTTTCAAACTTATTTTATTATTACTTTCATTCTGTGTCCCCAGTCAGCCTTTTGCACTTCCAAGTCAAGTCTTCATTTACTTAGTGGATGTTTCTTCTGGATGTTTTACAGGAAGCACAAATCTGTACAAAATTCAACTTGAGATCTGCCTGAAAAGATCAACTTCTGATTCTGCAACTCAATTAAAAATAATACTTCTTAAAATCTGTTTACCTTTTACACATCTCTCTGTTTTTGGGCTCCAAAATCACTGCAGATGGTGACTGCAGCCATGAAATCAAAAGACGCTTGCTCCTTGGAAAAAAAGTCATGACCAACCTAGACAGCATATTAAAAAGTAGAGACATTACATTGCCAACAAAGGTCCATATAGTTAAAGCTATGGTTTTTCCAGTAGTCGTGTATGGATGTGAGAGTTGGGCTATAAAGAAAGCTAATCACTGAAGAATTGATGCTTTGGAAATGTGGTGTTGGTGAAGACTCTTGAGAGGCTCTTGGACTGCTAGGAGATCCAACCAGTCAATCCTAAAGGAAATCAGTCCTGAATATTCATTGGAAGGACTGATGCTGAAACTGAAATTCCAATACTTTGGGCACCTGATGTGAAGAACTTACTCATTTGAAAAGACCCTGATGTTGGTAAAGATTGAAGGTGAGAAGAGAAGGGACGACAGAGGAAGAGATGGTTGGATGGCATCATCGACTCGATGGACATGAGTTTAAGTAAGCTCCAGGAGTTGTTGATGGACAGGGAAGCCTGGTGTGCTGCAGTCCATGAGGTCTCAGAGTCAAATGCAACTAACCGACAGAACTGACTGATTGACTGTACAGACACCTTTCTCTCTCTTCTGCTCATTCACTCTACTCCATCCAAATTATAATCTATGCCTGGAAAGTTCTTACTCAGAGAGTTTCATGACTTCTTCCCTCAAATCCACATCTCACTAAGGCTTTCCATGGAAAATTTCTATTACTCTTTTGCTTGATCTCCTTTCTCACCTTATTTCCTTCATGAGTACATGTTAAGTCACTTCAATCATGCCTGACTCTGTGAGACCCCATGGATTGTACCCTGCCAGGCTCCTCTGTCCATGGGATTTTCCAGACAAGAATAATGGAATGGGTTGCCATGCCCTTCTCCAGGGAATCTTCCTGACCAGGGATCCAACACACATCTCTTGTGTCTCCAGCATTGACAGGTAGGTTCTTTATCACTAGTGCCACCTGGGAAGACCAGTTTCCTTCAAAGTTATCACCAATTTTCATTTTACATTTATTTTATATATTTAATAAATTCTTATCTCCCCTAATAAAAGTTAAACAACATATACTTAATCAAGGATTTTTCAGTTTTATCTGTGGCTCTAAACATAGAATAGAGCAATTTGCTTGGTACATGAAACTTAGTGTTGAATAAATTAGTGA
The DNA here is from genome assembly GCF_049115385.1 of Moschus berezovskii. Taxonomy (NCBI): domain Eukaryota; kingdom Metazoa; phylum Chordata; class Mammalia; order Artiodactyla; family Moschidae; genus Moschus; species Moschus berezovskii. The sequence continues at coordinate 43,565,504 of NC_142472.1, forward strand.
AATAATATATGACTCTTTTTCACATATTTCCTACGCAAAGAACTAAGTTTTATCTATTATGTTATTTTCCAACAATGACAAATTCCAGGCTTATGGCAAAGATGGTTTATTCTCAGGCAGTGACCTCCTCTATGTGCTGTGATTGACTCTGCTATTTTTCCTTATTTTCAGCATCCGAGTTATAGCAGGGCCATCTCTCTAAAACATCCACCTTATACTTTTAATTTCACATAATAAAAGCACTTGCCAGGGGATAAAGTTCAAAGTTGCTTTCATTTTGCATCAAGTTCTTCACAGTCTTAGTTCCATCTCTCTGGAACATACCCAGTTCCATCTCTTCACACCCTTCTGAATTCTTTCCATAGTGTAAACATACAAAACGAATTGTTGTTACTTGATCATACTCTTTTTCATACATTTCTGTCGGTGATCAGAGTTTTTCCATACAGCAAAGTTAACTACTACTCCATTATCCAACAAGCAAATTTCCTTTCTAGCCCTCAAAGACCATTTCTTTTATGAAATTTTCTCTTACCCCTTAAGGCACAATTATCATACATTCTTCTCTGCTTAAATTGTACTTCATACTGTCATTATTAGCATCATCATAACGTGCTTGTGTGGTCATGTATGGATGTGAGAGCTGGGCTGTGAAGAAAGCTGATCGCCGAAGAATTGATGCTTTTGAACTGTGGTGTTGGAGAAGACTCTTGAGAGTCCCTTGGACTGCAAGGAGATCCAACCAGCCCATTCTAAAGGAGATCAATCTTGGGTGTTCACTGGAAGGACTGATGCTAAAGCTGAAACTTCAATACTTTGGCCACCTCATGCGACTAGTTGACTAAATGGAAAAGAGTCTGATGCTGGGAAGGATTGGGGGCGGGAGGAGAAGGGAACAACAGAAAATGAGATGGCTGGATGGCATCACTGACTCAATGGACGTGAGTTTGAGTGAACTCTGGGAGTTGGTGATGGACAGGGATGGCTGGCGTGTTGTGATTCATGGGGTCGCAAAGAGTTGGACACGACTGAGCAACTGAACTGAACTGAACTGAATGTGCTTATGTAATTTCCTGACCGTGGCATAATGTTAATGGGGGATATTCAGTTGCTTATAGCAAGAGCAGGAATGTTGGAAGGTACAAAGAACCAAAATTGCATACATTCCTGAGGTGGTGAAGAGTAGAAAAGATTAAAACCAATGGGAAACAAATATTTGACAGGCTAGTATGCTGTGTAAATACAATAATTATGCAACTTTTTTCCAGACAAACATTACTGGGGACAGGCAAAATAAATCGATAATCTAATAGGATCAGGACATATCAGGAAAGCTATATTTGCAAAGTTCAATGTATTAATTCAACATTATTCAAAATTCAACATTTTGCAGAATTTCTGTGGCACAGACAGTAAAGAATCCGCCTGCAATGCGGGAGACCTGAGTTCAATGCCTGGTGTGGGAAGATCTCCTGGAGGAGGGCATGACAACCCACATCAGTATTCTTGCCTGGGGAATTCCGACAGACAGAGGAGCCAGGTGGACTGCGTCCATGAGGTCACAACGAGTCAGACACGACTGAATGACTGAACACACACTGTTGCACACATTAATTCAACAATTCAATACATATAAAATATGTACTTTTTGCTAGGACCTCTGCTAAATTCTGAGACTACAAAGAATAGTAAGAAATACAGACTTTCTACAAAGACTAGACCTGGACTACTAAATTTCAGTCTGACAATTGGGAAGAGTGATACCACAAAGAACAACAAAATAAGTCTTTAGCTGTTTAATTATCTTCTAATTCAACTCTGGATTATTTGTAAGAACTAACACTCTGTGGGGAGCTATCAAGGACAACGGTAATGAAGAAAAGGATGAATGGAAATGTCAGGAAGATGTACAAACCTGTCTCATTCCCCTCTAGGCTGTGACCCATTCTATGTTATAAACAATATCTTATGTATCTTTGAATTCTCAGGATTTTGAACAAGAAATAGTACATATTAAGTTCACAATAAATACTTGGTGAAATTATTAAACAGAATTAGACTCACAATTACTGTTTTAGTAATTAGTAATTTAGTAGTTAGACCCACAATGGTTGAATTTTACTACAGGGACACATTGGTGAGCTATCAATCACAACAGTATTAAATGGTGTAAACTGAGCATGTCCCAAAGTGTGAAATAGAAAACTCAGAAAATAAAACACCTAAAACATATTTTTTCTTGGCCTTTCTCAAACTTAAATTTCATACTATAATTTTATAATAAGAAATATTTAAGTCTAGGGGATAAAGTAAGCTGTGCAAATATAATCAGAAAATAATATTTGCAAGGTAATTAGTTATATATTATAACCTCAAGATTTATTTTGAAATCTATGCTCTAAATTTAAGAAGGGGGAAAGGTAATAGTATTCTTGCATTCAGAAGGTGGTATGAACTTCTTGGGAGTTTCCCAGGTGGCTCTAGACATGAGATGCAGGTTCTATCCCTGAGTTGGGAAGATCCCCTATAGGAGGGCATGACAATTCACTCCAGTATTCTTTCCTGGAGAATTCCATAGACAGATGATTCTGATGGGCTACAGTCTATAGGGTTGCAAAGAGTAGGATATGACTGAAGTGACTTAGGATGCATCAGTTCAGTTCAGTCGCTCAGTCGTGTCTGACCCTTTGCAACCCCATGAACTGCAGCACGCCAGGCCTCCCTCTCCATCACCACCTCCCGGAGTCCACCCAAACTCATGTCCATTGAGTCGGTGATGCCATCCAGCCATCTCGTCCTCTGTCATCCCCTTCTCCTCCTGCCTTCAATCTCTCCCCAAATCAGGGTCTTTTCCAATGAGTCAGCTCTTCGCATCAGGTGGCCAAAATACTGCCATTTCAGCTTTAGCATCAGTCCTTCCAATGAACGCCCAGGACAGATTTCCCTTATAATGGACTGGTTGGATCTCCTTGCAGTCCAAGGGACACTCAAGAGTCGACTCCAACACCACAGTTCAAAAATATCAATTCTGCGCTCAGTCCTCTTTATAGTCCAATTCTCACATCAATACATGACTACTGGAAAAAACATAGCCTTGACTAGACAGACCTTTGTTAACAAAGTATTGTCTCTGCTTTTTAATACACTGTAGAGGTTTGTCATAGCTTTCCTCCCAAGGAGTAAGCATCTTTTAATTTCATGGCTGCAATCACTATCTGCAGTGATTTTGAAGCTCCCCAAAATAAAGTCAGCTACTGTTTCCACTGTTTCCCCATCTATTTGCCACGAAGTGATGGGATGGATGACATGATCTTAGTTTTCCGAATGTTGAACTTTAAGCCAACTTTTTCACTCTCCTCTTTCACTTTCATTGAGTCTTTTTAGTTCCTCTTCACTTTCTGCCATAAGGGTGGTGTCATCTGCACATCTGAGGTTATTGATATTTCTCCCGGCAATCTGAATTACAGCTTGTACCTCAGGTTAAAGCGTCTGCCTCCAATATGGTAGACCCGGGTTTGATCCATGGGTTGGGAAGATCCCGTGGAGAAGGAAATGATAACCCACTCCAGTATTCTTGCCTGGAGAATCCCATGGATGGAGAAGCCTGGTAGGCTACAGTCCACAGGGTCGCAAAGAGTGGGACACGACTGAGCGACTTCACGTCACCTCACCCAGACTGGCATTTCACATGATGTACTGTGCATAGAACTTAAATAAGCAGAGTGACAATATACAGCCAAGACGTACTGCCTATTTGGAACCAGTCCATTGTTCCACATCTGGTTCTAACTTTTGCTTTTTGACTTGCATACTGATTTCTCAGGAGGCAGGTACAGTGGTCTGATATCACCATCTCTTTAAGAATTTTCGAAAGTTTGTCGTGATTCACACAGTCAAAGGTTTTGACATAGTCAATAAAGCAGAAGTAGATGTTTTTCTGGAACTCTCTGGTGTTTCCTATGATCCAATGGATGTTTGCAATTTGATCTCTGATTTCTCTGCCTTTTCTAAATCCACCTTAAACATCTGAGATTTCATGATTCATATATTGTTGAAGACTCATTTGGAGAATTTTGAGCATTACTTTGCTAGCGTGTGAGATGAGTGCAATTGTGCGGGAGTATGAACATTCTTTGGCATTGCCTTTCTTTGGGATTGGAATGAAAATTGAGGTTTTCAAGTCCTGTGACCCCTGCTGAGTTTTCCAAATTTGCTGGCACTTTCACAGCATCATCTTTTAGGATTTGAAATAGCTCAACTGGGAGTCCCTCTCCTCCTTAGCTTTGTTTGTCGTGATGCTTCCTAAGGCCCACTTGATTTCACACCACAGGTTGTCTGGCTCTAGGTGAGTCATCACACCATCGTAGTTATCTGGGTCATTAAATCTATTTTGTATACTTCTTCTGTGTATTCTTGCCAACCTTTCTTATTATTTTCTGCTTCTTTTAGGTCCATGCCATTTCTGTCCTTTACTGTGCCCATCTTTGCATGAAATGTTCCCTTGGTATCTCTAATTTTCTTGAGGAGGTCTATAGTCTTTCCCATTCAATTATTTTCCTCTATTTCTTTGCACTGATCACTGAGGAAGGCTTTCTTATCTCTCCTTGTTATTTTCTCGAACTCTGCATTCAGATGGTTATAGCTTTCCTTTTCTTCTTTGCCTTTCATTTCTCTTCTCTCAGCTATCTGTAAGGCCTCCTTAGACAACCATTCTACCTTTATGCATTTCATTTTCTTGGGAATGGTCTAGATCACTGTCTCCCGTACAATGTCATAAACCCCATTCATAGTTCTTCAGGCAATCCGTCTATCAAATCTATTACCTTGAATCTATTTTTAAATCCCTTATGAGTATACAGTGGAAGTGAGAAATATATTTAAGAAACTAGGTCTGATAGACAGAGGGACTGATGAACTATGGACGGATGTTCGTGACATTGTACAGGAGACAGGAATCAAGATCATCCCCAAGAAAAATAAATGCAAAAAGCAAAATGGCTGCCTGAGGAGGCCTTACAAACAGTTGTGAAAAGAAGAGAAGGGAAGGCAATGTAGAAAAGGAAAGACATACTTATGTGAATGCAGAATTCCAATGAATAACAAGGAGAGATAAGAAAGCCTTGTTCAGGGTTCAATGCAAAGAAATAGAGGAAAAAAATAGAATGGGAAAGAGTAGAGATCTCTTCAAGAAAATTAGAGGTACCAAGGGAACATTTAATGTAAAGATGGACTCAGTAAAGGACAGAAATGTTACGGACCTAACAGAAGCAGAAGATATTAAGAAGAGGTGGCAAGCATACACAGAAGAACTGTACAAAAAGGATCTTCATGACCCAGATAATCACAATGATGTGATCATTCACACTCACCTAGAGCCAGATTCTGGAATGTGAAGTCAGGTGGGCCTTAGGAAGCATCAGTATGAACAAAACTAGTGGAGGTGATGGAATTCCAGTTGAGCTATTTCAAATCCTGAAAGATGATGCTGTGAAAGTACTGCACGCAACATGTCAGCAAATTTGAAAAACTCAGAAGTGGCTAAAGGACTGGAAAAGGTCAGTTTTCATTCCAATCTCTAAGAAAGGCAATGTCAAAGAATGCTCAATCTACCACATCATTGCACTCATCTCACATGCTAGTAAAGTCGTGCTCAAAATTCTCCAAGCCAGGCTTTAGCAATAAGTGAACCATGAACTTCCAGATGTTCAAGCTGGTTTTAGAAAAGGCAGAGGAACTAGAGATCCAATTGCCAACATCCACTGGATCATTGAAAAAGCAAGAGAGTTCCAGAAAAACATCTATATCTGCTTTATTGACTATGCAAAAGCCTATGAGTGTATGGGTAACAATAAATTGTGGAAAATTCTGAAAGAGATGGGAATACCAGACCACCTGCCTCTTGAGAAACCTATATGCAGGTCAGGAAGCAACAGTTAGAACTGGACATGAACAATAGACTGGTTCCAAATAGGGAAAGGAGTACATCAAGGCTGTATATTGTCACCCTGCTTATTTAACTTATATGCAGAGTACATCATGGGGAATGCTCGGCTGGAAGAAGCACAAGCTGGAATCAAGATTGCAGGGAGAAATATCAATAAACTCAGATGACACCACTGTTATGGCACAAAGTGAAGAGGAACTCAAAAACCTCTTGATGAAACTGAAAGAGGAGAGGGAAAAGTTGGCTTAAACTTAACATTCAGAAAACTAAGATCATGGCATCTTGTCCCATCACTTCATGGGAAATAGATGGGAAAACAATGGAAACAGTGGCTGACTATATTTGTGGGGGGTCCAAAATCACTGCAGATGGTGATTGCAGCCATGAAATTAAAAGACGCTTGCTCCTTGGGAGGAAAGTATGACCAATCTATACAGCAAATTAAAAAGCAGAGACATTACTTTGTCAAGAAAGGTCCATTTATTCAAGGCTATGGTTTTTCCAGTGGTTATGTATGGCTTGAGGGTTGGACTATGCAGAAAGCTGAGCTCCAAAGAATGGATGCTTTTGAACTGTGGTGTTGGAGACGACCCTTGAGAGTCCCTTGAACTGCTAGGAGATCCATCCAGTCCATTCTAAAGGAGATCAGTCCTGGGTGTTCATTGGAAGGACTGATGTTGAAGCTGAAACTCCAATACTTCGGCCACCTGATGCGAAAAGCTGACCCATTTGAAAGGACCCTGATGCTGGGAAAGATTGAGGGCAGGAGGAGAAGTGGATGACAGAGGATGAGATGATTGGATGGCATCACCAACTCAATGGACAAGGGTTTGTGTGGACTCCAGGTGTTGGTAATGGACAGGGAGGCCTGGCGTGCTGCGGTTCATGGGGTCGCAAAGAGTTGGACATGACTGAATGACTGAACTGAACTGAACTTTTGCATTCCAGTCCCCTATGATGAAAAAGATATCTTTTTTAGGTTTTAGTTCTAGAGGATCTTGTAGGTCTTCATAGAACCCTTCAATATCAGCTCTTTCAGCATTACTGGTATGGCATAGACTTGGATTACTGTAATTTTGAATGGTTTGCCTTGGAAACAAACAGAGATCATTTTGTCATTTTTGAGATTGCATCCAATTACTGCATTTCAGACTCTTTTGTTGGCTATGATGGCTATTCCATTTTTTTCTAAGGGATTCTTGACCACAGTAGTCCAAATGCTCTCAAGATGTCAGAGTAGCAGGACATGTGCTCATCTTCTCCTGTGAGAACACAAAATTACAAATCACCACTGAACAACCATCGACAGGATATTTTGGATCCGACCAAAAAAAAAATATACCCTATGCCCAAGGGCAAAGGAGAAACCCCTGAACGATGGTAGGAGGGGCAAAATCACATTTAGAATCAAACCCCATACTCGCCAGAGACACTTGGAAAGCTCAGTCAAACCCATGTCCCTACCAGGACCCACAGACCCTACAGAAACTGAGTCAGACCTGTGTTTGAGTCTCCTGTGGAGGTACAGGTCAGCAGTGGCCTGACACAGAGACAGGGGCTCTGGGTACAGCTACCTGGGTCCCAGAGCTTGTGGCATAAGCCCTCTTGAAGGAGGTCAGCATTAATCCCACCAAAGAGCTGGCAAACAGACGACCCACAAACTGCAGAACAATTATACCAAAAAAATTATTGTACTATTAAGAAAGTTCTAGGACTGACAACAGATTTTCCAACCTCGGAATCTGGCAAAGGGACTGAGAACTCCCAGAGAATTTGATTTTGGAGGTCAGTGGGATTTGATTAGAGAACATACATCGGACTGGGGGAACTGACTCTTGGAGAGCACAAACAAAACCTTGTGCACACCAGGAGAAAGGAGCAGTGACCCCACAAGAGACTGACCCAGATTCGCCTATAAGTATCCAGGAATCTCTGGCAGAGGCACAGGTTGGAGGCAGCCTCCTGCAGGTTCAGGGGCACTGAGTGTGCCAGTGTATGCACAGGACCTTTTTAAGGAGATCGTCATTGTCTTCATTACCTCCACCGTTTGGTCTCAGGTCAAAAAACAGGGAGGGAACACAGCCCCACCCATCCACAGAAAATTAGATAATAGATTTAACATGGTCCTGCCCATCAGAACTACACCCAGTTTCCCCCAAAATCAGTCTCTCCTACCAGGAAGCTTCCATAAGCCTCTTATCATTATCCATCAGAGAGCAGACAGAATGAAAACCACAATCACAGTAAACTAACCAAACTGATCACATGGACCGCAGCCTTGTCTAGCTCAATGAAACTCTGAGCCATGCTGTGTAGGGCCACCCAAGACAGACAGGTCATGGTGGAGAGTTCTGACAAAGCATGGTCCACTGGAGAAGGGAACGGCAAACCACTTCAGTATTCTTGCCTTGAGAACCCCATGAACAGTATGAAAAGGCAAAAAGATAGGACGTTGAAAGATGAACTCCACGGGTTGGCAGGTGCCCAGTATGCTACTGGAGATCAGTGGAGAAGTAACTCCAGAAAGAATGAAGAAACAGAGCCAAAGCAAAACAATTCCCAGTTGTGGATGTGACCTGTGATGGAAATAAAGTCTGATTTTGTAAAGAAAAATATTGCAAAGGAACCTAGAATGTTAGGTCCCTGAATCAAGGTAAATAGGAAGTGGTCAAACAGGAGATGACAAGAGTGAACATCTCTTTTAGGAATTTTAGGAATCTAATTTTAGGAAACAGTGATCTAAAATGGACTGGAATGAATAAATTTAATTCAGATAACCAGGTGATAATCATTTGTAAAATGGTGATGTGATATAAGTGTTTGAAAAAATAAATGGTGAAGAAAATACAAAATCTGCATATATGAGTATTCAAAAAAAAAAAAAAAGTAAATATTTTGTTCTCATGGAAAAGGAACATAACTCCACACTGCCATGCAGAATGTCTTCCTTCCAAAGTGCATAGTATGGAGAGGAAGGAAAAAGAGAGTAACTTTACAGTGAAAATACCTGACAACTACTCCCCCACCCCAGCCAGGTGATCAAGGTCTGTAAATCACCTAAAACTGTTCAAAATAAAGTAGTACCTGTCAAGGGCCACTTTCAACCCTCTTTCAGACACCCAAGAGCTGGAAAACTACTGAAGACAAGAACATACAGATTCTCAGGAAAACCACATCCTTTAGAAGCACAGCCAACTCAGATACAACTGTGGATCAGAATAGACATGAACCCGCCTTCCATTTACCTGCACCTTGTCCTTTAAACTCAGTAAGTCTCAAAACTTCACCCTTCAGAGTCAGTGCTGTTCTCTGTGTCTCCACCCCTTTCCTCCCTTGGAAAGTGAATGTGTGTGTGTTTGCCTTAGTTACTCAGTTGTGTCCGACTCTTTGTGACTCCATGGACTGTAGCCCACCAGGCTCCTTTACCCATGAAATTCTCCAGGCAAGAATACTGGAGTGGGTTGTTATTTCCTTCTCTAGTGGATCTTCTTAATCCAGGGATCAAACCCAGATCTCCTCCATTACAGGTGGATTCTTTACTGTCTGAGTCAAGGAAGTGAATAAGAACTCTTTTTGTTAGTTACTTCTGTGAATCCTTTCATAACTCAATTCACCTAACAAGATCAACAATGGTGATGTCATGACAACAGTAAGTATTCTCGATATGAGATGAGAATTGGTGCTTTACCTCTCTGGTCTAGCACTCAAAAAACAACAAAAAACCCTCAGTTTAGCTACAACATAAAGAATAGGCAAATTCCACTTAAGGCATATTCACAGAAACCCTGGGTAATACTCAAAACTGTCAAGGTTATGAAGAAAAAAAAAAAGGAAACTTGAAGAAATGGTCACAGCTTAGAGGAGCCTGAAGAGCCATGAGAACTAAATGTCATGTGGTATCTCAGATGGAACCATGCAGCAGTTAATGTTTTAGTTAAAAGCAAGGAAATTGGAATGAAATTTGGGCTTCAATTACTAATACGGTGGCATCAAAATTGTTGATGAATAGACCATACTAATGTAAGTAGTTAATTTTAGGAAAACTGGGTGTGGAGTATTTGGGAACATTCTGTACTATCTTTGTAACCTTTCTGCAAAGTTAAATTTATTTTAATAATTCAAAGTTTATTTTAAAAGTCTTCAGCTGTGTTTTCTTCCAGTTCTATTTCACTCATTATCTAACATTTTTCAGCTTTTACTTACCATCATATGCTGATAATGCTCAAATATCATTACAGTAAATCATAACATTTTCAGATCTGCATTTATTTCCATGTTATAGCTGTATCGTTTGTTATCTATTTACTAATTTATACTGTTTGTCATTCTAATTGCTTGTATAGTTTTCTTTTTTTAAAAAATAAGTAATCCTATGGTTAACATTGTATAAATGAATTGTTCTGACTCTGGGTTTTGTGTGTTTGGATTTTAATGTCTGTCTCTCTCTTTTTTAATTCAGTAGGTCTGAAGGCAATGGCAAACCACTCCAGTACTCTTGCCTAGAAAATCTCATGGATGGAGGAGCCTGGTAGGCTGCAGTCCGTGGGGTCGCTAAGGGTCGGACACAACTGAGCGACTTCACTTTCACTTTTCTCTTTCACACATTGGAGAAGGAAATGGCAACCCACTCCAGTGTTCTTGCCTGGAGAATCCCAGGGATGGGGGAGCTTGGTGGGCTTCCGTCTATGGGGTCACACAGAGTCGGACACGACTGAAGTGACTTAGCAGCAGTAGCAGGTCTGAATTAGGTTTTTGATTTATATTTTATAGTTGATTTTTGAAATTTTATATTTTTATAGTATTGGATTATAATTTTTGAGACTGATATAACTGAAGCTTGTGTGCGTGTGCTAAGTGGCTTCAGTCGTGTCCAGTTTTTTGCTACCCTATGGACTGTAGCCCATCAGGCTCCTCTATCCATGGAGGATATCCTCTATTCTCTCTTGGAAGAGATCTTTCCAACCCAAGGATTGAACCCAGGTTTCCCACATTGCAGGCAGACCCTTTATTATCTTTGCCACCGGGAAAGCCCATAACTGAAACTTAAGATAGCTTAAACTAAAAATAGCCCCAATTAGATTTTTTACCTTAACCCACATGATTCACACAAATTAAGCACCTTTTTAATACCAGAAACTTGCTAAAGAGTAGATTCATTTACAGGGCAGAGCCAGCTACTTACCCTCTTTTCCTCCCACCCTTCTGCTATCCTTCTGGATAGATCCTCTCTCAGTCAAGGATTTTCCACCATGTGGTTATTACTAGGCACAGGTTGGTGACACTGACTCCACTTGAATGTTCACACAAGGGGAACAGGTGGAGTCTCAGGATATCATTATCTTTCTATGAGATTTATTTCATTCTTTGATCAAGAGTTAGACTTCCCTGATGCTCCACAGAAGTGGCCTATGGCTCATTTATTCCTTATCCTTGAGAGTTCAACAACGTTAAATATTGAAGGCAGGAGGATAAGGGGATGACAGAGGATGAGATGGTTTGATGGCATCACTGACTCGATGGACCTGAGTTCGAGTAAGCTCTGGGAGTTGGTGATGTACAGGAAAGCCTGATATAACGCAATCAATGGGGTCGCAGAGTTGGAGGTGACTGAGTGAACTGAATTGTCTTATTTTCTACTAAAACTCCCTTTTAAAAATGTAGGGGAAATATTTACACATGCATCTTCCCACTTGGGCTTCCCTGGTAGTTCAGATGGTAAAGAATCTGCTTGCAATGCAGGAGACAAGGGTTCAATCCCTGGGTCAGGAAAATTCCCTGGAGATGGAAATGGTTACCTGTTCCAGTATTCTTGCCTGGAGAATTCCATGGACAGAGGAGCCTGGTAAGCTACAGTCCATAGGGTCACAGTGGAACACAACTGAGTGATGAACACCTTCACTTAATATCCTACCTCAGGGTGAAAATGTTTAGTAATATTCCATGTTTAAAAAATATATATATGGGCAAGCTATTCTGATCAGTATAATCATTTTGACATCACTTTACATTATATGTTAACTATCTAAACTTAGGCATATTTACCATGAATTTAAATTATTTTACTATATAAGCAAATCATGACAAAAGGCTTTATAGGAAATATTCATTCAATGATTGAGACCTGTTCTTATTTCCTCCTCTCTCCAGCTAGATAATTATCAACCATTAAGAAAAAGTTCATAATGGACTAAAATATTTTTGATCTAGTAAGTCAGGTATCTTGATATAGCTAACAATAATAGCCCCAAAGAATAGTCCTATGAAGCAATATTATTAGAAAAAAAAATCTAAATTATTTTTCAGATATTTATTTCATGCTAAATAGTTTAATGGAATAATAAGTGTATGTACACAAACTCCAACAATAAAATCAACTTAGAATTTTCTAAAAGAAAACAAACTTTTTAAGGGTTGGGTTTTTAAAAATTTATTCTCATTCTTTTCTTTTAGAATTTCTGAATTTAAAAAAGAAAAAAAAGAATAGTTTTCGGAATGTGTTGGTCATTTTGTATTGTATCACTTGTCAGAGAACAGAATTAAATCACTTCAAATGATTCATTTCTATCAAAGAAAATGAAATGCCTCCAGTGAAAGGCATCTTCAGGATGCTGACAGTCAGGGTTGAGTGCAAAAAATAGGCAAAATGAAATAAAAAAAGCAGAGCAAAGTGAACACAATAATTTATTCAGGTAATTAGAAAGGAAATTGCATTCAACTGAGTACCATAATTGTTTTGAGGTCAGCAACTAAAATTTATAATTAAACACATTATTTAATATATGAATAATTGTGCCTTCACTTTTCAATATTTGGGCTCAGAGAAATGTTGAGTTAACTGAAGTTAAAGCAAAATATCAAACAAAAAAATTTTAAGCTTGGATGTCAAACTTACTTAAAATTCCTTTAAATAGGGAAAGCTTAAAATTCAGTTCTTATAATATCTCTTCACCAAGTATGCTGCACTGACATATTTAAACTATTTCCTGAAGTAAAGAAAAGCAATTTATCTTATGGAACTCTTTTTGCTAATTTGATATTCTTCTTATGTTTTCTATTTATTATATTATTTCTACAATAAAATGTGCTCTATAAGTTTGAACTCTAAAGAATTTTTAAAAACCTGAAAATTATGAGAAACTGATTATATTCAATTCACTATATTTACAGTAGACACCACTATCCTATTGATGTTATAGCAAACTGTCTGACCAATATACACCAATTAATATAGATGATTCATTATAGAATCATGGTAAACTTGTAGCCTGGGCTTCCCTGGTAACTCAGTGAAAAAGAATTTGTCTGAAAATGCAGAACATGGGTTTGATCCCTGGGTCAGAAAGATACCCTGGAGAAGAAAATGGCAACCCACTGCTGTATTCTTGTCTGAGAAATCCGATTGATAAAGGATCATGGTGGGCTACAGTCTCTGTTGTCACAAAAAAGTTGGAGATGATTGAGCAACTGAACAGCCACAAACCTGTATTCTAATATTTTTCACATCCTTAACTTCCGTATGAAAGGATCATCTTTAACCTACACCTTTTCATGCTTAGATAACTCTAAAGCTCCTTTTGTGGGTTTAAAGGTTATCAATCTTAGAGGACCAAATAGAATTCAGGCCACCTCCATATATACGGAAGATCCTAGGTGGCTCCGTGGTAAAGAATCCTCCTGCAACTGCAGGAGATACAATTTTAATGCCTGGGTCAGGAAGATCCCCTGGAGAAGGAAATGGCAACTCCAGTATCGTCTGGGAAACCCCGTGGGCAGAGGAACCTGGTGGGCAACAGTCCATGGGGTCACAAAAGAGTCGGACATAACTTAGTGACTAAACAAAAACTGATGCACAGTTACAAGTTATCTGAAAAAGTCTCTAGTTCTCTAATTCTGTAGGATTGGTAATAGATCTCTCCTCTTATAATAAAAGGAAAATATGAAAGAAATTCAAAGCATGATGTATAAAAAAGTGGTTCAGTTCAGTCGCTCAGTCGTGTCCGACTCTTAGCGACCCCATGAACCACAGCACGCCAGGCCTCCCTGTCCATCAACAACTCCCAGAGTTCACTCAAACTCATGTCCACAGAGTCGGTGATGCCATCCAGCCACCTCATTCTCTCGTTCCCATCTCCTCCTACCCCCAATCGCTCCCAGCATCAGAGTCTTTTCCAGTGAGTCAACTCATCACATGAGGTGGCCAAAGTATTGGAGTTTCAGCTTTAGCATCAGTCTTTCCAATGAACACCCAGGATTGATCTCCTCTAGAATGGACTGGTTGGATCTCCTTGCAGTCCATGGGACTCTCAAGAATCTTCTCTCTTTACAAATTGAATGTACAATTGCAAAACTTATCTCACTTTTTCATTCTTTCAATAAATATCTATTAAGTGGCAATAAGTATAGCATTGATAATCCTCATCCTACTTTCAAAGAATATAAAGTCTCATGCATAAGATTGATAAGAAAACTAGCAATGAGTCCGAATTAAACACTGCTGGGATCCCAGCTTCTGAACAAGAGTTGGCACTTTATAGGCATTTGATACAAATGTTGAATTAATTCAATATATATTCTTTCACTTACTTGTTCACCTATTATATTATCTTCCTCCTAGGTCATGAAGTTGGTTCAAATATTAAGAATATGAAATCTCTGTTTTCAAGGCACTTAGAGCACATAGATATCCAGGGATTAGTAAAACAACGTCAGAATGGAAGATTTGCAGAGATTGAATAACAGGTTCCCATTTTATCATTGTTTTGAGCAATAGGTCTGTGACATGGAGGTAGGTTATATGCTGAAAACGACTTGATACATGAATTTGAAACTCACCATTCAGTGATATGCTTCAGGCATCCCTTGCATAGCATAGTTGCAGTCTTGAGATGGGAAAAGATTTCTCTGAATAGCATTCAGAGTTGGAAATACATATAGCTCAGGCAAAACACACAGGAAAATATGAGAATCTAGAAACACAAAATTACCAACAGAGTAATTTTGTTTGAGGCAACAAAAATTCACAAAAGCAAGAGATTCAGCCACAGTCTCAAAAGATATAATAATATACTCATTGTAATTAGCAAAACAAAGTGAAGTCACCGGTGACCTCTTTCCTAATGTAGTTTCAGTGTAGCAGTGGGTGTGCACATTAAATCAGATTGGGGGAATGGAAAAACAACAACAGTGAGATAATGAATGTGAGCTTAGAAGGATGTTCAACAAACACATTTGAATGGAAATAGAGAAGACTGCAACTAAATGGTATCTTGGGTCAAAAATTAATTTTTAAGGCGCTTATGTGTAGATAAGAACCTGAAGAGCAGGGAAAGATTAATGTGATTCCATGGGCAGTGGATAATTGATGAAGTCCTTGAGGAGAGTGAGAATGTAAGATGCAGAACAGGTGTGGTGCGTTAATCTTAGCCAAGGAGAGGGACATGTTTTTCACAGAAATTACTTAAAAAGGTGAGTGCTTTACTTGCTGAATGATTTTTGTTTGTCTGCTTGCTTGCTTGCTTGCTTGTCTTTGGTATAGTGGGTGAGGATATCTGTTGGGATTGAGGGGGAAAGCCAGATATATTATAAGACTATAGGAATGTCATAATGCTTAGAAGTAAGTGAAGGTCAAACTGTCTTACAGTTAGACACTACCATGTGAAATGGTGAACTTTTTTCTATTAGAATAAATATGCACATATTGTATTCACGAGCTATAAAGTTATTTTATTTAAATATTGTGAATGGTTATCTCTTGCTGTACCTGGTCTGTGTCTGGGCTCCCAGAATTCTCCAACTTCCTTAGTACCTAGAGAATTCCCCTGTGAGTCTGGGTGTGAGCTGAGGACTGGATGCAAGTGGAAGAAGTCTGTGGCTCAAGAGCACAGGCTCTTCTTGGCTAATCCTGACAGCAGCCAGGGAGTAGTTTCAGGCAGAAAGAAGTTGCAGCAGGAGGACTTGGAATCCCTTCTCATCCAGTGCTTATAGCAGCCTCCTAAGTGCTGATAAATCCCTCCAGTTTTGTTCTGACTCCCATCTAAAAACACTGCAACTGATTCTCTCACTAAATTCCTCTCTATATGAAAGCTCTAGAGTAGTTTCTGCATTCCTGATTGATCTGACTGATATAATTGTCAATAAATAAATTAGAATTAAAAAAAATGTATTGTCTGAAAGCAATGTAAACAAAAGTTTGCATGTTCAGGGTCTTTTGTGTTTACATATGAACTGTGAAAATTTTTGTTCTAGTTCTATGAAAAATGCCACTGGTAATATGGAAACACAAAAGAACCCAGATAGCCAAAGCAGTCAACACTGCTTGTTGGAATGGAGTGGAAGAATCAACCTTCCTGACTTCAGATTATACTACAAAACTACAGTCATTAGGACAGTATAGTACTGGCACAAAAACAGAATATAGATCAATGGAACAATATAGAAAGCCCAGAAATAGACCCATGAATCTATGGGTACCTTATTTTTGACAGAGGAGGCAAGAATATGCAAAGGGGCAAAGACAGCCTCTTCAAAAATGGTGCTGGGAAAACTGGACAGCTACATGCAAAAGAATGAAATTAGAACACTTCCTGACACCATACACAAAGATAAACTCAAAATGGAGTAAAGACTTAAATTTAAGACCAGAAACTATAAAATTCTTAGAGAAAAACATACGCAAAATACCCTATGATATAAATCAAAGCAAGATCCTCTATGACCCAACTCCTAGAGTAATGGAAATAAAAACAAAATTAAATAACTGGGACCTTATTAAACTTAAAAGCTTTTGCACAGCAAGGGAAACTATAAGTAAGTGAAAAGACAGCCCTCAGAATGGGAGAAAATAATAACAAATGAAACAACTGACAAAGGGTTAATTTCCAAAATATACAAGCAGCTCATACAACTCAATGCCAGAAAAACAAGCAACCCAATCAAAAAGTGGGAAAAAGACCTAAACAGACATTTCTCCAAGGAAGACGTACAGATGGATAACAAACACATGAAAAGATGCTCAACATTTCTCATTAAGAGAGAGATGAAAATCAAAACTACAATGAGATATCACCTAAAACGGGTCAGAATGATCATCATCAAAAAGTCTACAAACAATAAATGCTGGAGAGAGTGTGGAAAAGAGGGAACACTCTTGCACTGTTGGTGGGAATGTAAATTGATCCACCCACTATGGAAGATGGTTTGGAGATTCCTTTAAAAACTTGGAATAAAATCACCATATGACCCAGCAATCCCACTCCTAGGCATATACCCTAAGGAAACCAAAATTGAAAAAGACACATGTATCCCATTGTTCATTGCAGCACTATTTGCAATAGCTAGAACATGGAAGCAACCTAGATGTCCATTGACAGATGCATGGATAAAGAATTTGTGGTACATATACACAATGGAATATTACTCAGCCATAAAAAGGAATGCATTTAAATCATTTCTGATGAGGTGGATGAACCAAGAATCTATTATACAGAGTGAAGTGAGTCATAAAGAGAAAGCTAAATACCATATTCTAACTCATATGAATGGAATCTAGAAGAATGGTACTGAAAAACTTATTTATAAAGCAGCAGTGGAGAAACAGATATAGAGAATAGATTTATGGACATGGGGAGGGGGGGGAGAGGGGAGGGGAGGGTGAGATGTATGGAAAGAGTAACATGGAAACCTATATTACTGCATAAAATATAGATAGTCAAGAAGAATTGGCTGTATGGCTCAGGAAACTCAAACAGGGGCTCTGGATCAACCTAGAGGGGTAGGATGGGGAGGGAGATGGGAAAGGGATTCAAAAGGGAGGGTATATATGTATACCTATGGCTGATTCATGTTGAGGTTTGACTGAAAGCAACAAAATTCTGTAAAGTAATTATCCCTCAATAAAAATATATAAAGTTTGTATATATATATATTCAAGTTCTAAGTCAGTTTAACTGAATCAAATATAAATATGGAGCAGAGACCTCACATTATGAACTAAACTATTAGATGGCATCAAAATTGCAGAATGGCGTTAAAAGATTTTTTAAATGCTTAGTTAGGTAAAATGATATATGCTCCATATTTAATAAAAGGTCACTTGAATTTTAACTGTAGTATTTTCTCTTAAATTATGATCTCAGTTAATCTGTTTATCACCTTGTATTAACATTTTTATATGATCTTATCTCTTTCCTAAAATGTAATATCAATATTTCTAAGTTTAGCTCATTTAAAATTTTATTTTCTTTGAGTTCAGATTAATGACCATATTTTCTTTCTTGTTTTTAAAATTAACACATCACCTTATACATTTACCTTTTTGTGTGTATAAGAGAATTCTTAAGTTTTACTCTCTAAGCAAACTTCTATTATATAATTGTGTTAACAAAAATAGTCTCCACATGATCCATTAGATCATATAGCTTACTGATTTAATAACTGAAAGTTTGTACCCTTTTACCAAACTCTCCCTGTTTCCGCTATCCTGAAGCTCCACTCAATCAATTTTCTATCCTTTGTTCCTATGAGTTTCATTTATTTTTGTCAATTCCACATATAACTGACACAATGCAGTATTTGTCTATGACTTTAGCATAATGCCCTCAAGATTCATTCATGTTGTCACAAATGACATGATTTCCTTTTCAGTTCAGTTGTTCAGTCCTGTCTGACTCTTTGTGACCCCAAGGACTTCAGTATGCCAGGCCTCCCTCTCCATCATCAACTCCTGGAATTTATTCAAACTCATGTCCATTGAGTCGGTGATACCATCCAACCATCTCATCCTCTGCTGTTCCCTTCTCCTCCCACTTTCAATATTTCCCAGCATCAGGGTCTTTTCCAGTGAGTCAGTTCTTTCCATCAGGTGGCCAAAGTATTGGAGGTTCAGCTTCAACATCAGTCCTTCCAATGAATATTCAAGACTGATTTCCTTTAGGATGGACTGATTAGATCCCCTTGCATTCTAAGGGACTCTCAAGACTCTTCTCCAACACCACAGTTCAAAGCATCAATTGTTTAGTGGTCAGTTTTCTTTATAGTCAATCTCTCACATCCATACATGACTACTGGAGAAAACACAGCTTTGACTAGATGGAACTTTGTTGGCAAAGTAATGTTTCTGCTTTTTAATATGCTGTCTAGGTTGGTCATAACTTTCCTTCCAAGGAGCAAGTGTCTTTTAATTTCATGGTTGCAGTCATCATCTGCAGTGATTTTGAAGCCCCCCCAAAATAGAGTCTGTCACTGTTTCCATTGCTTCCCCATCTCTCTCTCTCTCTCTCTCTCTTCAGTCGCTCAGTTGTGTCCGACTCTTTGCGACCCCGTGGACTGTAGCCTACCAGCCTTCTCCATCCATGGGATTCTCCAGGTAAGAATACTGGAGTGGGTTACTATTCCTTCGCCAGGGGATCTTCCCGATCCAGGGATAGAACCCGGGTCTCCCGCGTTGGAGGTAGACGCGTTAACCTCTGAGCCACCAGGGAAGCCCATCTATTTGCCATGAAATAATGGGACCGGATGCCATGACCTTAGTTTTCTGAATGTTGAGCTTTAAGCCAAAATTTTCGTTCTCCTATTTCACTTTCATTAAGAGGCTGGTTAGTTCTTTGCTTTCTGCCATAAGGGTGGTGTCATCTGCATGTCTGAAGTTACTGATATTTCTCCTGGCAATCTTGATTCCAACTTGTGCTTCATCTAGCCCAGCGTTTCTCATGATGTACTCTGCATGTAAGTTAAATAAGCAGGGTCACAATATACAGCCTTGACATACTCCTTTCCTGATTTGGAACCAGTCTGTTGTTCCATGTCCAGTTCTAACTGTTGCTTCCTTACCTAAATGCATATTTCTTAGGAGGCAGGTAAAGTGGTTTGTTATGCCCGTCTCTTGAAGAATTTTCCAAAGTTTTTGGTCCACACAGTCAAAGGTTTTAGCATAGTCAATAAAGTGGAAGTACATGTTTTTTCTGGAATTCTCTTGCTTTTTCGATGATCCAGCGGAGGGTGGCATTTTGATCTCTGGTTCTTCCGCCTTTTCTAAATCCAGCTTGAACATCTGGAAGGTCACATTTCACATACTGTTGAAGCCTGGGTTGGAGAAATTTGAGTATTTCTTTGCTAGCGTGTGAGATGAGTGCAATTGTGCTGTATTTTGGCATTCTTTGGCATTGCCTTTCTTTGGGATTGGAATGAAAACTGACCTTTCTAGTCCCATGGCCACTGCTAAGGTTTCTAAATTTGCTAGCAGATTTAGTGCAGCACTTTCACAGCATCATCTTTTAGGATTTGAAATAGCTCAACTGTAATTCCAACACATTAACTTTGTTCATAGTGATGCTTCCTAAGGTCCACTTGACTTCACATTCCAGGATGTCTGGCTCTAGGTGAGTGATCTGAATCATGAAGATCTTTTTCGCATTTCCTTTTCAAAGACCAAATAATGTTCCACTGCATATGCATGTGTTTGTATATCATGTGTATATATATGATATATATGTATCACATTTTCTTTATTCATTTTTCAGTCAATGGACACTTTGCTTCTATACCTTGGCTACTATTAATATTACCACTATGAGCATGTGAGTAACTATCAGGTATTAATAAATTAGCAAAAAAAATATGTTTGGCTATTTAAAGCACTGGTGCTGAGAATCTGAACACAGGTGTAATTTTACATGTGGGCCTTCTCTTTCCTACAGAGAAAGCTCTATTCTATTGTTTCAACCTGCACTCTTCACCCCAGCCAGCTAGCTTATAAAAACATAACTGTATTAATTATCTATTGCTGATCATAAATTACCCAAAACAAAATTTATTATAATACATAGTTTCTAAATTTCAAGTATCTAGGAATAGTTTACCTTGGTGGTTCAGAGTCTCTCATGAAGTATCAGTTATATTGTAAGTGCTTGCTCTTACTATACATTTGTTCAAGCTAGAGACTTCTCTCCCAAGATAACCCACTTGGCTCTTGGTGAAAAGTTTTAATTCCTTGCCTTTCTATAATCTGTAGTCATCTCTATACAGCTTCTCATGACATGGCTTCCTTTTTTTCTGAGAGACAGAAGAAAGAGCAAGTGTGCTGAAGAAGTCATGCTTCTTTTATAGTTACAGATTCTCCAGAGTGAAAAGGTTTATTTTTTTCTTAGTAATTATTGAAGAAAAACAAGAGCTGAAGAGTAGTTAGAGGTACAAGTAGATTTTATTCAGGACTAATAAAATAGGGAAAAATAAACTTCAGTATTTATTCAGTAAACTAGGTTCAGTTTCAAATACAGCATGGGCAAGTAGGAATTTATAGTCAAGAAAGAGAATGGAGTCATTGAATGAAAAACTGTTAAAAGAAAACATCAGGGGTACAGATGTTCAGTTCAAACTGACCTAACAGGATTCTTGGTAAAGACACACCAGGGTAATCAGATATCATTTGGGAGATGGTGGAAGACGAAGATCCAGATTGGATATTGTGTAAGAAATCGACAAAGTAGAGCTCTTGCTAGTACTAGATTTTATAAGGAAGTACACACAGTAGCCTAAGAGAAGTTTCAGAAGCCTTACTAAAATTTGGTCAGGTGAAGAACCTTCAGTTCAGTCGCTCAGTCGTGTCCGACTCTCCGCAACCCCATGAATCACAGCACGCCAGGCCTCCCTGTCCATCACCAACTCCCAGAGTTCACTCAAACTCATGTCCACAGAGATTCGGTGATGCCACCCAGCCATCTCATTCTCTGTTGTCCCCTTCTCCTCCTGCCCTCAATCCCTCCCAGCATCAGAGTCTTTTCCAGTGAGTCAACTCGTCGCATGAGGTGGCCAAAGTACTGGAGTTTCAGCGTTAGCATCAGTCCTTCCAATGAACACCCAAGATTGATCTCCTTTAGAATGGGCTGGTTGGATCTCCTTGCAGTCCAAGGGACTCTCAAGAGTCTTCTCCAGCACCACAGTTCAAAAGCATCAATTCTTCGGCACTCAGCTTTCCTCACAGTCCAACTCTCACATCCATACATGACCACTGGAAAAATCATAGCCTTGACTAGACGAACCTTTGTTGGCAAAGTAATGTCTCTGCTTTTTGATATGCTATCTAGGTTGGTCATAACTTTCCTTCCAAGGAGTAAGCGTCTTTTAATTTCAATCCTGAACTCACATTTCAATACGGCTGCCATATATTATTGGTCCACATAGACCCACCCTACAATGTGGGAAGTGGTTGCAAAAGATGGTAAATATCAGGAATCATCTTTACATTTCGGGGATTTTTATGTTTGTTTTGGGATTCTTAGAAATGGGATTCAAAATTTAAACTGAGATATAATTTTTAGTTACTATTCCTGTAAGAAACACAGGCTTTATTTCTCCAGTACTTATATAAAATATTCATATTTCTTTTTATCCATTTATTCCTATATTACAAATAAAAGTTTTACTCACTTCCTTTCAACCTTCCTTTTTTTTTTTTTTAAATAAATGTCTTTAAGGCTAAAAGTTTATATCAAATCCTATTTCACCATCAACACACATTTTTTGTTGCTCAATTCAATAAATTTTCTTACGAATACAACTTTTCATAGAGGAGACAGTTAAGATTTTTTTTCTTTTATGGTTTATTTCAAAGTTATTATCAGTAATATCTGATTTGTGGGAGAGGAAGGGAAGAGAATTAATTTGCATGTGAAGTGTAAATTATGATGGGGCATAAACAACTGAAATCTGTGAGGGAAAGCTGAAAGTGAAAGCGAAAGTCGCTCAGTGTCTGACTCTTTGTAACACCATGGACTATATAGTTCATGGAATTATCCAGGCCAGAATACTGGAGTGGGTAGCTCTTCCCTTCTCCAGGGAATCTTCCCAATTCAGGGATAAACCAAGGTCTTCCTCATTGCAGGCAGATTCTTTATCAACTGAGTCACAAAGGAAGCCTGAGGTAAAACCGGGACTTGTATTATTCTCTGATCCTCTATGGATCTTCAAAATAACAATGTGTCATGGAAGTTGGTGCCCTTTTTTACATAACCCAGGAGTTGGAGAAGGGGCTTATGAACCAATATCTACCCTGCAATTGGAAAATACTGGTCCAGGATTCAGAAACCTGGAGCTGAAGTTGCTGACAACTAGTGAGACAGTGGTAGACCAGTGACAGCATAGGTGCACTGTAAGAGCAGCTGATTCTCTGTGCCCAGTTTCTGAGCATAAACAGGATATGTCTGCTGCTTCTTAGCTACTTGACTTCTTTCCTGAAAACTGTGTGCAAAATGTTTCCAGTGGCTGAAACTAACCTACAATTATTTGCTCTTTTCGGAAATATAGTTGTACCTTAGTTAAATTGATATACGGCAATCCATTGAGGTTTATCTATTAGCAGTTTGGCATCCATATACACCATTTAACCATGCTTAAATTCAAATTAAAGCAATAACTTAATGTAGCCTTTCTAGCACAATTGAAAACATATCAATCAGAGGTATACCCTCAAAAAAGGATTTCTTTATTTTTATAGAAATTTACTCTTGCTGATTCACATTCACCTTTTAATAGTCTCAGTAGAGATTTTACTGAAATACACAATTAACTGCTGTTAAGATACATTGATGTCAGACAACATGGGATTGAGAAATGAAAGAGAAAAATCACAAAATATATTTACAAATAAACTCATATCAAAATAAGAAATATATTACTGTTAACAATTTTAGTCCTTGACTCTGTAATTAGTGTGGTCATAGCTGGTATTTATGACTACTTTCTTTCACTACCCATTTCATATTCTCTTTGGCAAAAAAAAAAGAAAAAGAATTCTCAGATGCTCATTGTTTTTTGCCTGATAGAGTGACTCAGACTTCAAATCTGCAAATATTTCAAGTGCAAGTAAAATTAAAGGCTACAGTTTGAGAGTGCCTGATTCACAACTTTTTTCCACTGTATCTAGTAAGTCAGGCTTGTAAACTCAGGGTGTGCACTACCTTCTGAGAGAACCCAGTAAATTATGAAAACAACAAAAATAACAATATGCCTTATTTATTTACTTTTTTTCATCTCAAATGTCATTTTCACATAAAGTGTTGCCTGATTCAGATAAAGTATATTGTTCAGGACTTCCCTGGTCCAGTGGTTAAGAATCCACTTGCCAAAGCAGTGGACAAAGGTTTGATTCTGGTCTGGGAAGATACAGCATGCTGTGGGGCACTAAGCTGGTGTCCCAAAACTACTGAGCCTGCCCTCTAGAGGCTGTGATCTGCAACTACTGAAGTCTGCGCACTCTAAAGCTCATGGTATGCAAAAAGAGAAGCCACCATAATGAGAAGCCCACACATCACAACCTAGAGAGTTGCTAGTTGTGCTAGAGCAGCACAACTCTGCTCGCCGCAACAGTAGAGAAAGTCCATGGTCTACAACAAGACACAATGCGGCCAAAAATAAATTGAATAACTAATTTTTTTTTTTAAGTGTATTGTTCATTTGTATGTCCCTTGACATGTAGAGGGCTTCCCCGATAGCTCAGTTGGTAAAGAATCCACCTGTGGTGCAGGAGACCCTGGTTCGATTTCTGGGTTAGAAAGATCCCCTGGAGAAGAGATAGGCTACCTACTACAGTATTCTGGCCTAGAGAATTCGATTGACTGTATAGTCCATGGCGTCGCAAACAGTCGAACACGACTGAGTGAATTTCTCTCACTCTCACTCTGACACGTAGAAAGTATAGCACAATCTTGTCATTTCTTTTATATTCCTACTGATTGGGGATATAAATCCCCATGCAAGTTGTCTTCTGCCCATTAGAGTATAAGCAAGGGCAAAGTAAGATCTGTTATCCCACATTTCCAGGTACATGTTACTTAATAGCCTAAAATTTCACTTCTAAATACCAGTCTCCTTTCAACAGTCAAATTTATGTCTTACAAGAATTTTAAATTTAATGTCATAGTTGTTTTCAAATCATTGAAACTGAATTTTGCATAAACAAATGTCAACCAAAAATAAAGTAGTTTGCAAACATGAAAATAATTTACTTGGGGCCGTAAGCATTATAGTTCCATAGACACAGACTCTGGTAAAGTTAAGAGTGTTGCAGGGAAAGGGAAGTCAGGAGCTTATAAAGACAGAGTCAAGAGGTTGTTAAAAAGTTGCCTGACAAGAGTTTTGATTGACTTTGGCACAGTCAGGAAATATTTGTCCTTAAGGAATAAGGAGCTGTTTTAGGTTAGGGGTTCAGTAAGTAGATATGGTATCAGGAGTTTCTGGCAGATGTTCTGAATGACTTCATCAGATCAAAAGGTTAGAGTCCATCCAGGCTGAGACAGGTGTAAGTTATACTCCCTCAATGGCCTCTTGGCTCCATCTTAGAGGGCTCTCTTAGCAATACTGACTGCATTTTGATTTTCCTTTCACAAAATCTACGTCCGAAGTGCCAAAGAAGTTAAAGGAGGAAGGAAGTCACAGGGTTGAAGGATTCAGGATTGGCATTTTTCTCCAACATATAAATGAAACAGCTCCATTATTTCTGGCAAGTGTTGCTAGTATTAAAAAGACTGCTCTCTATCAAAAATTTGCCTTTGTTGATAATCTGTTTTTCCTCTTCCTGTAGTCCTTAAGATTTTTTCTTTACCCTCAATGTTTCACAATTATTGTGGTATATTTGACATAGATGTATTTTACAATTTATTGTTCTTGGTATTTGTCCTGTGCTGTTTTGTCCTGAGGAGTCCTTGGGAAATCTAAGTAATGCCTTATTTGACTCCACCAATGTACTTTATCATTCCTTTCAAAATTCTTAACTTATGTTGTGATCTGTCAATATAGTTTAAATATCTGTAACCAAAGATGCATTCCCCCCCACACACACGGGGACTAGTCTGTTGAACTGGAATACTTTTAGTGTCTTTTAACTTGTAGGAACCAAACCCTGATCATCATCATCAGCCTCAAAACCCAAAGTACGACAGCCTTGGTCACCTTGTTTTCAGTGTTATTTCAGTTTCTTTTTAATTTTCTAGTCAAAGGAGACAATTGCCTTGTTTTTCAGATATTCTACAAATTCTTTCCAATATTTTTTTAAATTGTTATATGTTGGGAACAGAGAGAATGTACCAGAGAGTGATATGCTGCCATCTGAGCCATAGGTCAATTAAATCATCTTATAATACTGCATTTATTAGTTTCTTCCCTTTGAAACATGTTTCTTATTTTTTTTGCATTTCTCACTTTTTATTTTCCATTTTTCTTTCCTTTAAAAGCCTCTCATGAAAATATAAACCTTCACCGACATATTTTAAGCTTACATTTATGCATATTTCCCATGCTGATGCATTTTCTATATATTTATGTAACAAAACTCTCTACATGTAATTGTTATGATTAATATGCATTACATTTAATGATATGCCTGATGATGCATAGTTCTCCTTGCTTAGTGTAGAAATGAAAGTAGAGAATGTTTGAGAAAAAATTATACAAGTTTTAAATGTTAGAGTAATAAACATGCTGTATGAAAAGGAGCACAAAGAACAGTGCAAATCATAAATATTAAAAAGAGCACAGGATCCCGTGTCAAATCCTAACGATATCCTCTCTGAGTAGTCAAACCCAGAGTAAAAAAAAAAAAAAAAAAAAAAAACATCAAAGAAAGTGCTTTCTTGAACAATTTACTAGCTAATGACAGAATTGTATAAACATAAATGTGAAAAGAGTCAAAAATAGAGTGAAGAAGTAGAGCAAACAGAGAAACCTGTGGAAAATTAATTCCCAGGACTGGAATGTTCAAACACGATAATAGTATTAGGCAGGCAAAGAGAAATGTGTGTCATCCTGGACAAGAAAAGAAATATGCAAATTTAATCTTCACTCAGGAGTGTGCATGTTAACAAGCTCAGCCTAGCAACTAATCAGTCTTTAATATCCCAATACCTTGCCTCCTGCTGTAGTAAAAATGACCTACATCACAATGTTTTACTGAGATATACATATGTAAATAGAAACATTTTGGGCAATTGTTTCAGTACACTTTTTTTTTTAAGATATAAGAACACTAAATAATGGCTAACAAGAGGTTTAGTTTCCAATTCTTTCTGTTTGCCCTTGAGAATTTAACAATTTCCCTTTCTAACCTTCTGCAGTTCTTTCTCCCACATAAATGAGAGAAAAAACAAAACAATAATGTCTTCTCCAGGAGATTTATCTGTCCACAGGGAGAACTGTAAAAATTAATAAACAAAACCTCAGTTAAAATAGTTTAGAGACCAGAGTGGGAAGCTCACATGCTCAACAATGAAAGCAGAGCTCAATAGGAGGAGGAAGGAAAACTTCCTCTTTGCCAGTCAAGAGCTCAGCCAAAGAGAGATTATCACAACTCGGCCAATGAAAACCAATTATACTTCAATCTCTGAATTCTTCCAGGAGACCCTTTATTTTCTCTAGCCCTCCCAACTTCCTTTCCTTCTATAAAAGAGTTCTTTTTCTCTTGCTCTGCAAGGACTTAACTTGTGGCATGCTGTTATAGCTGATCCCAAATTGCAATTCTTTGCTGATCTTGAATAAAGCCATTCTTTGTTGGAGAAATAACTAGCATCCTACTTGTTTAAGGTCAACAGAAGTAAAAGCAAACAAAAAAGAATCTGTTTAGTCACAAATCATGTCAACTCAGATGGAAGATAAAAGTTGTTGTTGGTGTTCAGTTGCTAAGTTGTGGCCAAATCTGTGAACCCATGGATGCATCACTCCAGGCTTCCCTGTCTTTCATTGTCTCCTGGAGATTGCTCAAACTCACATCCATTGAATTAATGATACAATCCAACCATCTCATCCTCTGCTGTCCCCTTTTCTTTGTGCTTTCAGTCTTTCCCAGCATCAGAGTCTTTTGCAGTGAGTAGTGTTTTCTCATCAGGTGGCCAAAATATTGGAGCTTCAGCTTCAGCATCAGTCCTTCTAATGAATATTCAGGGTTGATTTCCTTTAGGATTGACAGGTTGGGTCTCCTTGCAGTTCAAGAGACCCTCAAGAGTCTTCTCCAGAACCACAGTTCAAAAAGCATCAAATCGTTAGTCAGCTTTCCTTATTCTCCAACTCTCACATCCATACAGGACTACTGGAAGAATCTTAGCTTGACTATAAGGACCTTTGTTGGAAAAGTGACTTCTCTGCTTTTTAATATGCTATTTATTTTATTTTATTTTATCTTTTCATCTTTATTTTTTAAATTTATTTTAAATGGAGGCAAATTACTTTACATTATTGTATTGGTTTTGCCATACAACAGAGGGATGGGATGGGGAGGAAGGTGGGAGTGGTTCAAGATGGGGAACATATGTACACCTGGGGAAGATTCATGTTAATATGCTATTTAGATTTTTTCATAGCTTTTCTTACAAGGGACGAGCATCTTTAATTTTGTGGCTAGTCACCCATCCACAGTAATTTTGGAGCCCAAGGAAATAAAATCTGTCATTGTTTGTACTTTTTCCCCATCTATTTGGCATGAAGGGATGGGACCAGATTCCATGATCTTAGTTTTTTGAATTTTGAGTTTTATCTCAGCTTTTTCACTCTCCTCTCTCACCCTCATCAAGAGACTCAGATGGAAGATAAAAATTAGCATCTTTTTAATATAAAAATGTACTCTAAATTTTCATGGAAATAAATAATTGAAGTGAAGATTGAATTATTTAACTTGACTAGGATATATTGAGTACCTAGTTTGTGCCATATATTTGGGATAAAAGAGTGTGCAAAACAAGCATATATGACTCTCACTGGGGAGTTCACATTTTGATAGAAGACAACTTAACAATACCAAAATTACTATATGTTAGGTTCATGGTATGTCAGAAGATGGTAAGGGCTATGAAAAAATAATCAAATAGAACAGGGAAGGCATACTGGTAATGCTTTACTGAGAAGATGGCATTTACCCAAATATTTGAAAAGATGAAAGAGATGGTTACAAGAATACTTGAGAGGTAAGGGTTCCAGGGAGACAAAAACTCTTTTAAAGATCTGAATTCAATCTTAAGTGTTCTCACCACAAAAAAAGAAATAGTAGTTACATGATGTGATGAAGGTATTAACCTTAAAATGGCAATTATTTTGCAATTTATATATGTATGAAGCCAATATGTGCTTTTTAAACTTAAATGACATTATGCTACTTATGGGCTTCCCAGGTAATGCTAGTGGTAAAAAACCGATGTAGGTAGATCAAGAGATGCAGATTCTATCCGTGGGTCAGGAAGATCCCCTGGAATATGAAATAGCAACCCACTCCAGTATTCTTGCCTTTAAAACCCCATTGACAGAGGAGCCTGGTGGGCTACAGTCCAGGCTCCTCTGTTCAAGGTGTTACACAGAGCCAGACACGACTATGTACACATACACATACATGCCAATTATATCTTAAAAAAGCTGGGAAAAACTTCAATAATATAGTGGGGAAAATAAACGGTCAGTGAGAAATGAAATCTGAAATACAATGGAGTTGATATCATTTGGGTAAGGTTTCTCCATCTCCACACTGTTGGACTGGATAATCCTTCATTGCAAGGAGGTTGTCCTGTACATTCTAAAGTATTTAGAATATTCCTGGTCTCTACCCACAAGTGCCAGCAGAATATAGGTTGAAAGTAAGTTATAAGACAATAAGAGAAATATGAGGATACCAGTTAGGAGGTTAGTGCAATGTTCTGTCCAGGTAGAGTATGAGGGCAGAGACCACCAAGTTCTAAGCAATGGAGTTGTGAAGATGGATGGAGCCAACATGGTTTCCTGGTAGTTTGGATGTGGGTTATAGATAAATAAATTAAGAAGTCAAGACTGATGCCAACATTTTTGACCTAGTAACTGGAAGGGTAGAAATAGCATCAACTATGATGGGCAAAGGGTAGAAATAACATCAACTGTGATGCCATCCAGTCCCATAAGTTCATAGCAAATAGATGGGGAAACAATGGAAACAGTGACAGACTTCATTGTCTTGGGCTCCAAAATCACTGCAGATGGTGACTGCAGCCTTGAAATTAAAAGACGGTCACTCCTTGTGGAAAAAAGCTGTGACAAACCAAGACAGCATATTAAAAAACAGAGATATTATTTTTCTGACAAAGGTCCATCTAGTCAAAACTATGGTTTTTCCAGTTGTCATGTATGGATGTGAGAGTTGGATCATAATGAAAACTGAGCGCCAAAGAATAGATGCTTATAAACTGTGGTGTTGGAGAAGACTCCTGAGAGTCCCTTGGTCTGCAAGGAGATCAAACTAGTCAATCGTAAAGGAAATCAGCCCTGAATATTCATTGGAAGGACTAATGCTAAAGCTGAAGCTACAATATTTTGGCCAACTGATGCAAAGAACTGCATTAGAAAAGACCCTGATTCTGGGGAAGACGGAAGGCAGAGGAAAAGGGGATTACAGAGGATGATATGGTTCGATGGCAACATCAACTCAATGGGCATGAGTTTGAGGAAGCTCCGGGGGTTGCTGATGGACACAGAAGCCTGTCGTGCTGCAGTCCATGGGGTTGCAAAGAGTCAGACATGACTGCGACTGAACTGACTGATGATGAGCAAATAAAAAAATAAAAAGTACCATTGAGGTATTTTAATAATTCAACTATTTTTTTCCATAAACTTTAGTCAGCACCATATATACCTAAGGTTATGATTTCCTGCAATTTTAAGATATTGCAGATATGTTAAGTCATTTGAAATTACAATAAATATCCCTTTTTAACTTTTTTGTTCACTTAAAGCTCACATCTCCATTGTTCTGTATTATGAAAATAATATATGCCAATATCCTTAAAAAATGAAAGTAATCTCCCTTTACATAATTTTCTTCATATTAAATTCTTTATTTCAACTCTTCATAATAAATAGTTCACTAATAAAAATAGCATTTCTCTTAAACCTAAAAGTAATCATTCAGTAAGTTGGACATACGTAGAAAATCAGCCAAGCAAACGTCTTAGTGGAACCAGAAAATGTTCTATAAATATCCTTTAACCAAGCTTTGCCATTTATGATACTTACAGAAAAATACTTCTTGTGAAGTCCACATTACTTAGTTTCTCTTTCTAGTAAAAAAAAATTCTCTCTCAAATACTAATTTTCTATTATTATCTGCATTTCACTGTCACACATTATAAAAAGGGTATTTTGCTTAGAATCTTGTTTTCTCACTGGTTATTTACTCACTAACTCAGCAGTTTGTGAAATATTAGGTAATATGTAAAAGAAAAAAGTAACCTGTTATCATATCAATTTTGAAACACTGTATTGAAAGGCAAATTTCATAAGACTTCTGTATCTCAGAGCTTCTCAAAACCTTGTATGTGTCCTTGTATGTGTTGATGCATATAAGGAATCACCTGGTAAGTTATGTAGATTATAAATTTTCCCAAACCAGTTTGAATTCTTTTTCTTTTTAACATATGTGCAATATTTTATTAGTCTTTCTAAAGAATGAACTTTGAAAAGACTATTTTCATA
Organism: Moschus berezovskii; assembly: GCF_049115385.1. NCBI lineage: Eukaryota > Metazoa > Chordata > Mammalia > Artiodactyla > Moschidae > Moschus > Moschus berezovskii. The sequence goes on from NC_142472.1 coordinate 43,596,912, forward strand.
ACCAACAAATATACTGTAAATTCCAACTTAGAAAATTGAAATATTCATGAAATATTTGTCCTTTTGAGAAAAGTATTTTGCTTCTTAAAATCCTTACTCTTTGCTCCTGAGTCCTCTACTTCTGTTTTTCCTCATTTAATCATATCCTAACTAGTCAGTCTTCTGTACAGTTGAAACTGAAATATAGGAATTTTTGTAAAATTCAGTTTCCAGCACCTTTTTAAAAAGCTCTACATAATATACATTTCTTTCTCATCAACATGCTTATTTTCTCTATATGTCTTGCCTTTAAGTCTACAGTTTTATTCCAATTTCTTTATCTTTTGACTTTCATGAATTTTGGCCTGTTTAATATCTCCCATCTCTATAAGCAAATTGCAAAGTCCCAAATTGTGTTGTTTTCTAATCCTTCTCCAAATCTTCCCTACTACTGTCTCTATCATTAATCATCAAAATACTTTGTCTCTCAAGCTAAAAATAATAGAAATAGTTTTAGTTTCTCTGTTTATACACAACATTGAACTGGACTCAAATTTTGCTGGTTTTAGCTTTAGTGTCCCTTGAAATGTTTATTTCTAGTGCAATCATATTGCTGCCCTACTTCCTCTAAATATCCCTTCATGACTGTTAACAGACTTTTAGCTATATTTTCTATTTCAAGCTTTTTCTGAATAAATCATTCTAGTGATGTCATGTCAAGTGCATTCCCCACTGTTGCCTGCTGAATTTTGTACACTTTTCTCTAAATCTCTACTTACTGAAAGTGATCTAAGAATTTCAAAATCATTATTTCCTTTCATGAATTCTCTTTTATCTTTCCATTGAAAATAAAACACTTTCTTTTTGAGTCATCCAAATTACTTTGTATTTCTACTAAGAAGAGATTTTGACTGCTGTGCTCATCATTCTACTCATTGTAGGAAAACTAGCTGTTCACATTTCTGTCTATCCTTTTAGACTGTAAGCAATTTGGTGCTATGAAAATACTTGGATTTTGGGATAATACATACACTGTCTGTGTGACTTTTGAAATAAAAAAAAAACAAAACATTTTTTGGGGCCTTTGTTTCTTTATTTTTAAAAGGATAGTTTTCCCCTTAATTTAAATGACATAATATAGAAAATAATTAATAACAGAGTGATATAGTCCACTACATTTAAATTTCATGACCATCTCCAGGCTCCTTTACACATATTCTTCAGAATCCTTATGAATATCAGCCCCATGATAGGTCCTTAATAAGTACTGTTGAACAAAAGAATGTAGCTACATTTCCTTTATATTTTATTTCCTTGAGAATGGAGATCAATATTTATTTCATATGACTGTCAGTGTTCTTTTCAACACAATGTCCTATGATGAACAGACACTAACTGTCAGTTAAGCCATAAATAAAAATTTTGACAACAAAAGTAACACATTCATTTGACTTTTCTAATCACTTCTTTCGATATAACTTTCCTATTTTATATAAAATCATTTTTAAGAAGTCCGTTCATAGCTCTAAGGCCAGATAACAATCATTAGCATTTATTGACCTTTTGCAGTAGTAATTTAATCTTTGGGGGAACAAAGTTGATTAATCACAGCTTGACATATTGAAATTTGACATAATTCTTTCTCAAATGTGCTTATAGGGCAACAAGTTCAAGGGCATTCAGTCTGATAACTAAGGCACATATTGCAAATAAAATGTACTCAGAAACTCTTCCAGAAATTTAAGGTTTACCCATTTAGGTAAAGTCTGTAAATCTTGGAATGGTCTTGTAGGTGTATAAGGAATTGAGCACATGCTTTACTATTACACTTTTATCCAGAAAATCCACAAAAAAATATGGTTAATAAAAGAAAGATGAAGGATGAACATTTAATAATAATGAAAATCCAAAAGACATTATCATTGAGAGATTTTTAAATATGGCCAATATTGAGGGCATTCTTATATACCAAATATTCAATATCATCTCCTAACACACAGACTATGAAATGCTAGAAACTGTATATTTCTGATTCCATTAGAGAATCTGTAAAATTATATCAGTAAGATGTACTCATGATGAACTTCAATTTGGAATTGAAATAAATGGGGGAAAAAGAGACGGTACTGGAGGTAGAAGATTGTGCCAGAAGTGGTAGGTTTCTTAGAGCTTTCCAAATCAGCAGAAAACTCTGTCATTTTAGCAGAAAGATCAAAGATCTGAAACTGGTATTTGTAGTAGGACTCTTCTAATTTGGTAGGCTGACTCTTAATTCCAGTTTCTGAATGTGACAGGGGAGTTTCTAAAGAAAGCCCATTTCAGTATGGTGACTTTAGAAATCAGAAGTTCAGTCTAGAGCAAGTTTCTTCAAGAACTCAAATGATTCACTAAATTATTTAACATTATATTAGAAATCTGCATTCTTATGCTAATTAAAGTGGATTTTGTTCTCACCTGTATTCTGACCAATAGAAAATTTTATCAGGGATATCTTTAACAGCATTCAGCATGAGGGAAATCTAGGTTTCATAATTTAAACTGCTAGGTTGAAGAGATTCAAACATGCATTCACTGGAATATAGGATATTGGCTATTCCTATTATACAGTGATAAAACAATTAAGTCATTAACTTTAGCAGTGAGAATGAAATTCCTATTGAAGGCAAGGGCTTTGGCAGATATGGAAACTGCTGTGACAAAACCTTAGGGTGAAAATAAAGCTTATCCCACAGGTTGTTGAATTATTTTTCTTGTTCAGTTTCACTTGGCCACTCATTTGAAAGTTAATTGGTAAAGGTTGGATTCCCTCATGATGTGCAGCAGTACGTTCGGAGGAATCAAATAACACTAAATATCACAATCCTCTCAAAGCCTTTGGGCCTGCCTTGTCAGTATAAGATGCCTCTCTGTCTTTGTTTTTAAAGGCTGTCCTTGATTTTCTCAATAACCTCACTTAAGGACAAAGCTTCCAGTATACTCCAAGGGATACCAATTGTCCTTATTTCCCAGTTCCATCATTTCTTACTGCTGCCAAACTTCAACTTGGTAAGCAGAAAAATATCTGAAGAGAAATGTTTAACATAGTGAATAATGAAAGATTTTAAATGAATGGTAGTGATGTGAAATTCATAAAAAAAAACAAAACTATGATGTTAGAGGTTCCTTATAGAAATGAGTTTGATTGCTGATATTGTGATGTTCACAATTCCTTATTGTGAAAAAATAAAAGGGAACTCCAAAACTTAACAAGATAGAAATTTTACAAAAATTAATTTTGTGTGACTGTTTCTCAAAAGACATAGAATATGTTCTTAATTGGTAAAAAATAAGCATTAATTTCTTATATTCTGTATTCTAATTTTTCAGTACCTTATTCTGTGTTGTGTACCTAAGGGATTGTAAACGTGTTATCACTGTATAAAATAGAAAGGACAAGGACAAATGCAGCATAATTACTAATAAATTGCAATTCTCGACACTTTCTATATGATTGGAATCCCTGCCCTCTTTTTTCTTTTTCTTTTGTCTCCTGATGATTAGGCCAGGGGCTAGGAGTAGAGAGAGGATTAGGTACTAGGAGCAAAGAATTAGCTTGGAACTTTTGAGATGATCCCTAACATACTGTACTAGTTGCTTTTACAATGTGTTAGCAGAGACCAGTGTGTGATAAACTTTGATGTGCTTTCTGCCAAGTGGTAATTCACCCTGGTTTGCTATGTTAAAGCTGTAAATACAACAGAACATTAATAAACGTCTCTTGTGTAGCAAAGAAAAAAAAAAGACATAGAGAAATATGTTTATATATATATATGTATATATAATCAGTATAATTTTCAAACACCACAATACTTGTTCCCTATGACAGGAATAAATATGGGAAATGCCTGAAATTATTTAATTGATTTCCATGGAGATGATGGAATACTAAAATGTAAGAGGCAAAGCAACCTGACCTAACAACTATATGAAAGGCAGATATGCTTATCCTAATGGGTAAGATTATAACTGGGATGGTTGTCATGTAACTGAGCAGGACACTATGAGGCCTCTCCCTCACCTCATGTCCTCCACTTCCCTCTTGTCCATAGAAAAACTTTGGCCTCTTAGGCTTTCCCCAGTTCCAAAGACTAAATTCGATAGAGAACTGAGAAAATACAGAAAGAAAAGAGAAGAGTCAACTAAAACAAAATAATAATGGCTTAACTACTAAAATCAAGGAGTTCCTCCTCAAGGACCATAGATACTATTCTGAGCTATGCCCTTTGAGTTGTTTTGCAGAGGCTAAATCCTCACCAGGTGGGGATAGTTAACTGTTTGCACCCACAAGCGTGTAGAGCTCAGACCAGTGGGAATCACAAGCTGGATGACGTTGACTCCCAATTACCCTACCACCAACCAATTTCAAGAATACTGTGAGCTGATCACACATGCCACAACCTATGTCCCTCCCTCTGACTTTAAAATCCTTTCTCTGAAAGTCTTTGGGGAGACCTTTCAAGCACTAGCTGCCTGGTTTCCTTGCTTGGTTCTCTACAGTAAATATTACACTTTCCTTCACCACAACGTGATGCCAGTAGATTAGCTTTACAGCACAGTGGTGAGGGGACCCAAGCTTGGTTCAGTGACAGTCTCACAGGTGGTGACTAATTGCTGTTTCAAGGGCAGAAATAAATGACCAGCTATCTAAGAGCATACTTTTTATCATAGTCAAAATATGAATCTAAGTCTATTTTAAAGTGGAACAGACGTGAATCTTCATAATGGAGAGTTACAACATTTCATTCAATTCCCAGACCCAGTTAAGTTCAGAAAAGCAGTGTCACTTGCTCGAAGGAAAGACAAGCCGGCAGGGATTTAAACTTAAAGGAAAATTTTTGTGTTAATGTCTTAATTACATACTGAAAATCTTTTTCTTAACCTTTTACCCAAAACAGTCTTAGCCCTTTACCTGTGTAAATATTCATTTAGGGGATAAACATTTCCAGTTATTTCACTGATTACTAGAGACTGTTCTTGAGTTATTAGTCATCCCACATGGTCCAGAAGTAATCTATTCATCAGTGAGGATTTTGGAACTGAATCAATCTCATGATGGATTTTCCATATACATCAACCCAGCCAATGAGTATATTTCTAGATTCTGAATATATAAAAATAGATATACTTAGCAGTTAGCAGAAATATCACTTTGGGTTGTGCTTAGTCTCTCAGTCATGTCCGATTCTTTGCAGCCCACTGGATTGTAGTCTGTCAGGCTCCTCTGTCCATGGGATTTTTCAGGCAAGAATACTGGGGTAGTTGTCATTTCCTTCTCCAGGAGATGTTCCCAACCCAGGGATCAAATCCTTGTCTCCTATGTCTCCTGCACTGCAGGAAGATTTTTTATCTGCTGAACCATCAGGGAAGCAAACACCACCTTGGTTCCTTGACCTTAAAAGCAAGAGTAATTATTGTACGATGGGAGAAGTGTAACCTCTGGAACCAAATTTCCTTAAGAAAATAGAAAAATGACAACAATACCACATTACAGAGTGACGTGCATAAATAAGCATTGCTATTAAATTCTTAAAAGGTATAGATAACAATTTGACATTTAACTTATCTGATTGGTCTGTACAGGGGACAGATGTGTCTTGCAAAATGATTGTGAAGAAAATTAATGCATCCTCTGGCAAGAAACCATCCATCTGCTAAAGCTCTTTCTAATGCTCTAAGAAACACCAGATGTAATTTGATTCAATCTATAAGAAAACAGAAATATGCATTCATTTTCCTGTTATTTCTGTTATCTCTCCTGTTAAACGTTCTAATTAATCCACAGGTACCCTGATCATTTCACTACCCCACACCACAACATGTTGGTCTATGACATTTATAACACGGTGTCTTGTGGAAAGAAAGATGCAGAAACCCTGAATGACTTGATGAGATACATGTCTCCTGGAAGCTTAGAGATAAGCCTCATGAAAATTCAGGAGTCTGCCTCCAGAGTAGTTTCTAGGAGTCACGGTATAAATGGGTCATGATGACAGGATAGTGCTTCCAAAAGGAAATACAGATTATAGCTCTACTCATCCACTTCTGCTAAAAGAGAGACACAATACTGTTCAGATTATGGGATCATTTTTCTTTTTTTAACTTTGGAAATAAGATGTACCATAGATGGTATACTGTTCTGACCCATTTTAATGAGTAAAGTGAAGGACTACCGACTTTTATAAGAACCCAAAGCAAGAAGAGGCAACCCATCTTGTCAAAGATTTACTTTAACAGTCACAGTAAAGATGGGACAAATAAAGTTAGAAGACAAGCTCTAAGCATCACTAGTAGTGGTTAGACTGCAAGGTAGACACAAAAAAAGCACTCAAAGTATAACTTAAATACTCTATATTCATCTTGGAAAATAAATTATAATTTTATTTTTACACATTTAGAAAGGTGTATATCAAGAAAATAAAATAGAAAAGTTATGCCTAATGGTTACCAACATAAACTTCATAGATTTGAACTAATAAACATTGGTAACAATTGAGAAATTAAAAAAAAAAATCTTAAATAAAGAGGGAAATATAGTAGATCAAAATATGGTAGAAAAGTATCCACAAAACTTTAAAATCCTTCCTTAAAGATTGATATGCAATGCTTACATGTAAACTGATTTGGAACATTTATTGGTACTTGTATACGTAGGCAATGTTTTTTAAGTTTTACTCTTCTCTCACTTTATGTCTCTGCTTTACTTAGCCCATCTCCATATGCAAAATGTACCTGTCACTCTGGGGTTTTTCTATTGTCCTTGAAAGATAATTCAGAGCTGGGTTTGTACATAACATGCAAATTAGTGATGAACCATAAATTGTATTATGTACTAGTCAATTTTTTTTTGTTTGTTTTTTTTCTATAAAGTCAGAGGAATTTATTATACAAGACTTGGGCAGAAGCAATTTTTTGTAAAATTTAATTTAATTTTTAAAATTTATTTAATTGGAGGCTAATTAATTTACATTTTGTATTGGTTTTGGCATACTTTTTTTTTTTTAATCAGGTAGGGAATAAACATCTAGCTATCCAGATTCTGAGTTATCACAATCCTGACTTTTGAAATGGGCCTTCTCTGACAGATTGCTCAACATATCTTTCAAAGAAGACTTTCTCTAGATCATTCTTTCATCTTTGAGTTTCACTATATTCTAGTCTCACTTACTAGTATCCTGCCATATAAATCTTTTCCACTTTAGTTATTCACAATAATTTGTGATACAGCCCCCAAATAATGGATTTCTCAGTTTCACTGAAGGCATGTCTTTAAGGAAAATAATTCTGCCTTACACAAAGGTAGTATATGTTTCAGTCTTCCTGAGGAAAGTGGCCCTGGCAGCAATTCTTGAAGATAAAGCAAGGAAAATATTTCCTTCCATGTAGGGCATTCAGTTCTTTCTGTGATAAATACCCAACATATTACTTCCAATGTCCAAAGCAAAGCAAAGAAATATAATTTTCTTTCCTTCACAAACAATTTAAATATTGATGTCCTCCTACAAAGATATTTTGGTGTTGTTTTAGAAAATCTGAACAGAATTTTCCTAAAACCTTATGGAAAACATTTCTTTAGAAACTAAAGAGATATAGATTTTTCTGTTATAACGTGGTAGTAATTTGAGAATTGGTTTTTGAAGGTTGAAATGTCTGTTTTCCTACTGACGTTATTTACATTAACTGAAATCTTTTTTTTTAAACTGAGAGCGAAAATCAGTGGTATAACAGTGTTGGATTTTTTATCAGGTAAGTGGCAAGTGAGAGAGGGACAAGAGACTTTATCCAGATAGTTCTTGTGACAGTCACTAAGTGTTTTCATACAAAAATGAAGGCCAAGAGTTTGAAACAGTGAAAAGCAATTTTAAACAATGCTGGTATATAACATGCTACATATTGTTGGAAGAGAGTTCTTCTTGCTGCTGCTGCTGCTAAGTTGCTTCAGTCGTGGCTGACTCTTTGTGACCCCATAGACGGTAGCCCACCAGGCTCCTCTGTCTCTGGGATTCTCCAGGCAAGAATACTGCCGTGGGCTGCCATTACTTTCTCCAATGCATGCATGCATGCTAAGTTGCTGAAGTTGTGTCCAACTCTGTGTGACCCTATGGACAGCAACCCTCCAGGCTCCTCTGTCCACAGGATCCTCCAGGCAAGAATACTGGAGTGGGTTTGCCATTTCCTTCTCCCAGAGTGCTTCTTAAGAAATCACAAATAATACTTGTTAAAGCTACTCAAGATTATGGGAAATAAAGGAACGTAAATGACATAAAACTTTTTGTAAAACACAGACAGTAGATTATATTTTATAAAAATGGAATCACAGTATTGAAATACATTGTCTTTCTATTTTTGATATAAAACAAAACCAAGCCATAATCAAAACCGTGAAGGAATTATGATGCCTTAACTCAGACATCTCAGATTATCAAATGTGTCTAAATATTTGTGTATACATATGTGTCTGCAAACTTATATGTATGCACATGAACACGTATATATTTATACATACACACTCATACATAGACACACACACATACAAGTGCTTGATCATTTTATTTTGCTATACTGACTGGTGTGGTTGCTTAGACTTTAGAATTTTGATAAATTAAACCAAGATAAAAAAAATCTTCTTATGATGGGGAAAATTAAAACCTTCAAATAATTTCTTTTTTTTTTTTTCCATCATGAGAAGATTTTTTGTATCTTGGTTTTAAATAGTTAATGGTAAAGAAAAAACCTAAAATAATTAGTGCTGGGTTATATAATTTTATTTCAGACAATGCACTAATAAAATCCTTTTGGAGCAAAGTGCTAATTAGTCTTTAACTTTGAGCAGAGAATGAAATATGAAATACTCATAAAGGGATTGTTAACAGATTTTTGAGACATAAAATTTTTCCAGTAATATGCAGATTGCATGCTGATAACTCTCTTTTCATTTTGATGACTGTGATATCTCTTTACACTTATTTAAATGTGTCTTTAAAATTTTTAGAAATTTCCTCCTTATGTTTTTCTGAAGTGATGCCTCCTTCATGACATTTACCTTTGAGCATTGGTAATAAGTAACTTTTTCATTGTTTATTTTTGTGTATTTGATGAAGTATATATAGAGTTTCTTAATATTTGCATCATTATAACTTTTAAATCATTTTCTTTATAATTTTAATCAGTATGCCTCAATTTATTATTAATAAAGTTCCATAAGGTGTGATAAAACTAACATGCAGTCTGTTTTATATATGAAAACATGTTCTTTAATATTTGGAAGTAAATATTATGCTTCCATTTTTACAAAAGAAAAAAATTATGCTTCCATTTTCGTCTCTCCCTACCATTTGTTACAGACTTAGGGGGTGATAAAAAGAATTAAAAATCCTGCTATGGGCTTCCCCAGTGGTCCAGTGGTTAAGAATCTACCTTGCAATGCAAGGGACACCAGTTTGATCCCTGGTCTGGGAAGATCCCACATGCCATGGAGCAACTAAACCTGTGTCCCACAAATACCAAGCCTGTGCTCTAGAGCCCATTAGCCACAACCACTGAGCCCATGTGTTACAACTACTGAAGCCATGCAGCTGGAGTCCAGGCTCCACCAGGAAGACACTAGCCACTGCAATGTGAATCCCACTCGATGAGAAGCCCACACATGTACCTAGAGAGCAGCCCCCATTTCCCACAACTAGAAAAAGCCCATGTGCAGCAACAAAGACAACAGCCAAAAAAGAAAAATAAATAAATCTTAAAAAAAAAAAATCCTATGCTGTTAACATCCCAAGGAAGCATCCACTATGAAAGAGAACTAGACAACCAGACATAATAAAGTGTTCAGCTGATGGTAGCCAACTCCTTTTATTGGATATCTGAGCATAGAAAGCACAAGAATTAAATAATTTGGAGGGGGGGTGGCAGGAAAGGCAGCTATGCAATGGCATGCTTATGTGTAGGCCTAACAGTATAAATTCCCATTTACCAAACTTTGTAAAGCTATCACCTCTTTTGATATTCAGTGTGTAGGCAACAGGGGCTTATCTGATAGCTCAGTTGATAAAGAATCTGCCTGCAATGCAAGAGACCTGGGTTTGATTCCTGGGTTGGGAAGATCCCCTGGAGAAGGAAAAGGCTACCCACTCCTGTATTCTGGCCTGGGTCGCAAAGAGTCAGACACACTGAGTGACTTTCACTTTCACTGTAAGCAACAAAAACTAACAATGAGCCCCCAACCTTTGAGAAGAGCGTTTGGAGACTTGACAGACAATTGACTATTTGGGATCTCTTCTACACTAGACAGGATATAAGTTCATTTTTTATAAAGATGGATGTATATTCCAGAATGTAAGTTACTTCCCTGCATTCAGAGAAAGGAAGCATTACTCTGTGAAGAGTTACAGAATGTTTATATTGCCTGCACAGGATTTTATGTCACATGTCAGACTGATGACTACACTTTATACAGGGAAGTTGAAGGAATGAGTCCAAGACTATGGTAACCATAGATTCTTTCAAAATGATATTATATAGAATCTAAAGGATAGCAGAGAAATGGAATGACCAGTCAAATGCACAGTCAAAGCACCAGCTTGATGATAATGTTTTATGACAGTGGGATGCCATTTTCCAGCATGCAACATATTAAAGACCTTTATATGGTGCTGTGTCCCAGTAGGCGGAGAACATGGTTCAAAATCCAAGAGCTGGTAACAGAAGTATCCCACTTACCATCATCCTAGGGAGTGATCTTGGGATCAACATTGATGAAAGCAACAGTAAAGAAGCATGATTTGGCAGAAGGAAAAATTAAGTTGTGTAACATATTTAGCAATAGTTTTGGCTGGCCCAGTGGAAAGATCCTTTTAGAGCTTCCACTTTTGGGGTGGAGGGAACCAACCACTGGCTATCATGAGTAAGGCTTGATCTCAAGTTGGGCAATTCAGTGACTCATTTGGGAAATGCATTCTTCCTTCATGTTGCAGCAACTCTTGATTTTGTAGATTTGCAGGTTTTCTATTCCAGAGAAGAAAAACTTCTTTCATGAGACATCTATCAAGACCCACATTTAATAAGAGGTACTGCTGTTTCCTAGGCATTTTGAATGATCCAGCAGGCAGATGATCAGATTGTTCACATGAGTAAAAAATTTTAAACTGTCAGTAAGAAAACGATCCTATAAAATATGGCTCTAGGAGATCTGTTTCCAAAGTTACTGTGAATATTCACTATTATACACTTTAGTAATATTTATGTGACATAGTGAAACTGTATTTTTTACTCTTTTGCCAGGAATTCAGTTTGGTGGTCATTAAATATGTATGTGAAATGTAAAATAATCTTATTCTTTCAGTACTTAAAATACTTATTGTGTGTGTGTAAGCTCTATTGTCATCATCCAGGTCACACTAGTGGTAAAGATCCTGCCTTCCAATGCAGGAGACAGAAGAAACACCGGTTCTTTTTCTGGATGGGGAAGATCCCCTGCAGGAGAGCGTAGCAACTCTCTCAAGTATTCTTATCTGGAGAATTCCATGGACAGGGGAGCCTGGTGGGCTACAGTCCATAGGGTTGCAAAGAGTCGGGCCAAATGAAGCAACTTAATTCACATGCGTGTGATAAAAATAGAAAAATCAAAAAAAACCAAGGTGCCAAGTAATATATTCTAAAGATTCACCAGACTGTTCCATTATTTGCTCTTAATTATAGTTGCTAATGCTTACTCCTCAATTTCCATCAAGGGAAACATTGTTTAAATAAATGAATACTTTTTAATGAAGTGTTAATTTATACTAACATGAAAGTGAAAATAAGCTATGACAGAAACTCATTAAGGATTCTTCTAGGGGGATAAAGAAACTGTGGAAACTAACACAGTTTTATTTTAAAATTAAATGCACTCAATTTAGAAAGAGTTTAGAAAAAGAACTTTGTTTCAGTAGCAAGTTTCTCAGAATAAAGTGTTCCAATTTACAATTTTCTTTTGTTATGACAGCAAGTAGAGAAAACTGTCATGGTTAATAAAATGCATAAGCCTTAGATAAAGATCACTGCTTTGCTATTTAACCTTTTCTTCCCTCTCCAAGGTGATAAAGAATGGTTAGTTTTACTTAGGAAATTGTAGGCAAAAATAGATTTTGCCCATAAAATATATATGATCGTTATAGTTTTTATTCTTTTGGCTATAAAGTAATTTAAATTTTATTTTATATATTTTTATTCCAAAATAAATTAATTGTAAAAATGTCTTTTAAAAATTTCTCCCAAAATAAGAAGTAATAGTGAAGAGCTAGATGGATGATTTAACAGGCTTAAGTGAATGATATAATTTATTAATCAGATAGCAACATCAGAAGGTTCTTTTGTCCATTTGCTTGAATTTTTATTACATGAAAGTATTCTGAAATCACTTTTTTCTTATAGGACGAAGAACCAAAAAATAACAACAAAGAATGTGAAACCTTTCATTATGTAGTTAAAGCACATGTAATTATATATAATCAAGAATGAAAATTTCCTATCAATCACTGACCTACAAATGAGTAGAAATTTACTTGACTAAGTAAATGTTACCCCTCAGGAAGGAACTGTCTTTGGACAAGAGAAAGTGATAATCCTACCATTCAATAATCAGTTTGAAGTGGAAACCCAGAAGAAGCTCCAGGGAATAATAGAGTTTATTGTTCCATGGTTTACTTAACAAACTCCTAGCCAAATATCTTAGTAGGCAATTTAAAAATAGCATATATTTATATTTTAATATTATTCCTTTTCTATGATGTATTATTTATTTATATCTTATTCACTACTCAGTGAATGGAATAAAAAATACATATTTTACACAACTGAAAATAAGCATTTCTGATATTCCAATAAAGTAACCCTTTAATTTTAAAAAGCTATTACAATATATTAGTATAGCCATACATTTATTTAAGCACAATTTGTATAATTTTATTGTATTTTTACAACCATATAGAATATGTAAATTCTATTCAGTTCAGTTCAGTAGCTCAGTCGTATCCGACTCTTTGTGACCCCCTGAATCACAGCACGCCAGGCCTCCCTGTCCATCACCAACTTCCGGAGTTCACTCAAACTCATGTCCATTGAGTCAGTAATACCATCCAGCCATCTCATTCTCTGTCGTTCCCTTCTCCTCCTGCCGCCAATCCCTCCCAGCATCAGAGTCCTCGCCAGTGAGTCAACTCTTTGCATGAGGTGGCCAAAGTATTGGAGTTTCAGCTTTAGAATCAGTCCTCCCAATGAACACCCAGGACTTATCTCCTTTAAAATGGACTAGTTGGATCTTGTTGCAGTCCAAGGGATTCTCAAGAGTCTTCTCCAAAACCACAGTTCAAAAGCATCAATTCTTTGGCGATCAGCTTTTTTCAAAGTTCAACTCTCACATCCATACATGACCACTGGAAAAATCATAACCTTGACAAGCCAGACCATTGTTGGCAAAGCAATATCTCTGCTTTTTAATATGCTATCTAGGTTGGTCATAATTTTTCTTCCAAGGAGTAAGTGTCTTTTAATTTCATGGCTGCAATCAGCATCTGCAGTGATTTTGGAGCCCAAAAAAATAAAGTCTCACACTGTTTCCACTGTTTCCCCATCTATTTCCCATGAAGTGATGGGACCAGATGCCATGATCTTCGTTTTCTGAATGTTGAGCTTCAAACCAACTTTTTCACTCTCCTCTTTAACTTTCATCAAGAGGCTTTTTAGTTCATCTTCACTTTCTGCCATAACGGTGGTGTTATCTGCATATCTGAGGTTATTGATCTTTCTCCCGGCAATCTTGATTCCAGCTGCTGCTTCTTCCAGCCCAGCGTTCCTCATGATGTACTCTGCATATAAGTTAAATAAGCAGGGTGACAATATACAACCTTGACGTACTCCTTTTCCTATTTGTAACCAGTTTGTTGTTCCATGTCCAGTTCTAAAGGTTGCTTCCTGACCTGCATACAGGTTTCTCAAGAGGCAGGTTAGGTGGTCTGGTAGTCCCATCTCTTTCAGAATGTTCCACAGTTTCTTGTGATCCACACAGTCAAACGCTTTGGCATAGTCAATGAAGCAGAAATAGGTGTTTTTCTGGGACTCTCTTGCCTTTTTGATGATCCAGCGGATGTTGGCAATTTGATCTCTGGTTCCTCTGCCTTTTCTAAAACCAGCTTGAACATCTGGAATTTCAGTGCTCACGTATTGCTGAAGCTTGGCTTGGAAAATTTTGAACATGACTTAAATAATGATAATATTCATATACAATTACAACTAAAACAACAGTTTGTTATTAGATATTCTTTAGCCCAGATAAATACAAAGTATCCTTAAGAGAGTTGAGAAATTGGATTGAATTATTATAAATAAGTATTTCATCAATTTTAAGATCATATTTCTGTGTCTGAAAATTACATATACTCTACACTTTCTAAAATCATGCTTGGTTATAGGAGATGTTGTCAGATATTGAAAGATACAGGGTTATGAAATAATCCTATAATCCATACTAAAAAGCTTAGAAAAACAACAAGCTTTTAGCATTGTTCCTTAAAAGATTATATGAGTACTTATGGAAATTTTGAGTTTTAAAAGTGATCACAGCAAAATATTATGAGAGAAATGTTATGTGAAAAATTATTTAATACCTATTTATTTCATCATATTATGTAGATAGCACTATGTATGTATGTTAGCCACTCAGTCGTATCCGACTCTGTAACTCCATGGACTGTAGTCCATCTTGTTGCTCTGTCCATGGAATTCTCTAGGCAAGAATACTGGAGTGGGTTGCCATTATCTTCTCCAGAAGATCTTTCCAATCCAGAGATTGAACCTGGTTTTCCTGCATTACAGGGAGATTCTTCACTGTCTGAGCTACCAGGGGAGCCCAGAAAACACTATATCATTTTTTAAAAGCTAAAAAGCTGGAGAAAAAAATGGAATAAAATATGACTTCTTGTTTTAAACATATGAGAAAATGCAAGTCATATATTACTGATAATATGAAATAAAAATGTCAGATTTTTTTTTTTACATCTATCTTATAGGAGTAAATGACTGGAATATATTTGATTATTTTGAGTGGCAATGATCCAAGTACTCTTGAGATTTTAGGAGACTGCATGTATTTAAATGAACTATTTTGGCTATGTAGAGCATAAGTCCTGAGTGTTTACTACTTGCTAGGAGTCGTTTATTGTCTTGATGATAATTTGTATTGTCTCATAGAGCAGCACATCCAGTGGTTATTTTTACTATTCCATAGCGGCGGAGCCTGGTGGGCTGCCGTCTATGGGGTCGCACAGAGTCGGACACGAATGAAGCGACTTAGCAGCAGCAGCAGCAGCAGCAGCAGCAGAGCAATATCTTAAATGGATGGGTAGTGGGCTAAGAATAGCAGACCATGAAATGGACATTATCAATCAAGAAAGGAGAAAATATCAACAGATAACATGTGCTGATATAAACCAATATGAAATGAAATACCATATCTGGGAATACATTTGAAAAGATATTAGCGTGATTATGGAGTACTCTGGATATCAAAAGAAGTATATTTATAATAGTAGCTGTTTTAAGTAGTTGCTATGTATTTTAACATTTATTTCTACAAAAACTGAATTCGGTAAAGCCTAGAATTTCCTTTAGAGAATAAGCAATAAAATTAAGATGAAATTAAAAGAATTAACTTATCCAGGTCACACAGCTACCAAGTGCTGTAAATAAAACTATGCCCAAGAAGTCTGATATGTGTGTGTGTGCTCCGTTGTGTCCAACTCTTTGTGACCCTGTGGACTGTAGTCCATCAGATTTCTGTCCATGAGATTTCCCAGGCAAGAATACATTTCCTTCTCCAGGGGATCTTCCAGACCCAGGAATTGAAGCCAAGTCTCTTGTGTTAGCAGGCAGACTCTTGAACACTGAACCACCTGGGAAGCCCAGGGAGTCTGATGACAGAGCTTCTATTCTTAATCACACAGTACATGGCCATTGCAATGAATTAACTTATCTTGATTCTTTGTTTTTTATTAATTTTAGACACAATGTCTCCAGCTATTCTATAGGCAAATTATCTTGGGAATTGGTTTTAAATACATATTATCTATAATTTACAAAAATCCATCTACTCTTGGTTTGTGTTATAGTTTACCATAAATTCTAAATTTAAAAAACACTTATAATCTATTATTATAATTGTATTTACATAATATTAGCATGATATTGGCTTTTTTGTCAGTAATTAATAGTCTATAAATTTTCTATTTGTTACATTAATTATATCATGAAAGGCATATACCTATATATTTAAAGTTTGTTTCATTAAAGTAATATTTATTATATAAAATATATATATTATTTAATGAATCAAATACTTCACCAGTTATATTTTACAGTATTCAGGTTTCTATATAGAAGTTAGTCAAATTAATATTTCTATTTATTTATATTCTCATTTTTCATTAATTTCTAGATTAAGGATTTATATTAGTTGTAAAAACTATTTACTTTAGAAATCCTAGAATGAAAACAGAAAGTTCATTTTCAACTTAAGTCAATCTCAGAAGTCAGGAACCTATTCCCTTCCCAGACATAATTCTGTCACCACTTTGTTATGCATCTTTCTAGAAATATTTGTGTGCATCTATAAGTATTCATGCATTTAGTTTTTTTGGTTGCTCAGTTGCTATGTATCCAACTATTTGCAACCCATGGACTGAAGCAGGACTGGTTCTCCTGTCCTTCACTATCATCTGGAATTTACTCAAACTCATGTCCAGTGCATCCCTGATGCTTTCTAACCCTCTCATCTATTGCCACCCACTTCTCCTTTCACTTTCAGTATTTCCCAGCATCAAGGTCTCTTACAATGACTTGGTCTTCACATCGGGTGGCCAAAGTATTGGAGCTTCAGAATCCGCCCTTCAAATGAATATTCAGAGTTGATTTCCTTTAGGATTGACTGATTTGATCTCCTTGATGTCCAAGGGGCAGACTCTCAAGAGTTTTCTCCAGCAACACAATTCAAAAGCATCAATTCTTAGATGTTTAGCCTTCTATATGGTTCCGATTCTCACATTCATACCTGACTACTGAAAAAAAAAAAAAAGCATAGCTTTATCTATACGGAGCTTTGTTAGTGAAGTGATGTCTCTGCTTTTTAATAGACTGCCTAGATTGATCATAGATTTCCTTCCAAGGAGAAAGAGTCTTAATTTCATGGCAGGAGTCACTGTCCCCAGTGATTTTGGAGCTCAATAAAATAAAATCTGTCACTGCTTCCACTTTTCCTCTTCTATTTGCCATAAAGTAATGGGACCAGATGCTGTAATCTTAGTTTTCTGAATGTTGAGTTTTAAACCAGTTTTTTCACTCTCCTCTTTTACTCTCATCAAGACTGTCTAGATCCTCTTCACTTTCTGCCATTAGAGTGATATCATCTGCATATCTGAGGTTGTTGATATTTTGCCTCACAATATTGATTCCAGCTTGTGATTCATCCAGCCCAATATTTCACATGTAGTACTCTGCATATAAGTTAAACAAGTAAGAAGACAGTATACAGATTTTCCATACTCCTTTCCCAATTTCAAACCAGTCAGTTGCTCCATGACCAGTTGTAATTTGCTTCTTGACCTACATAGAGGTTTCTCAGGAGGCAGGTAAGGTGGTCTGTTATTCCTATCTCTAAGAATTTTCCACAGTTTGTTGTAACCCGCACAATCAAAGGCTTTAGCATAGGCAATGAAGCAGAAGTAGATGTGTTTGTCTAGAATTCTTTTTTTTTTTCTATAATCAGACGTTGGCAATTGGATCTCTGGTTCCTCTGCCTCTTGTACATCTGGAAGTTCTTGGTTCACATACTGTTGAAGCCAAACTTAAAGAATTTTGAGCATAACCTTACTAGCATGTGAAATGAGAGCAATTGTATGGTAGGTGAACATTCTTTAGCAGTGTCCTTCTTTGGTACTGAAATAAAAAGTGAACTATTCCAGTCCTGTGACCACTGATGAGTTTTCCAAATTTACTGATATATTCAGTGCAGAACTTTAACAGCATCATCCTTTGAAATTTTAAATAGCTCAGCTGGAATTCCTTCACCTCCATTAATTTTGTTTGTAGCAATGCTTCCTAAACCCCACTTAACCTTACACTACAGGATGTCCAGCTCTAGGTGAGTGACCATACCATCAT
Source organism: Moschus berezovskii (assembly GCF_049115385.1). Taxonomy (NCBI): domain Eukaryota; kingdom Metazoa; phylum Chordata; class Mammalia; order Artiodactyla; family Moschidae; genus Moschus; species Moschus berezovskii. The sequence continues at coordinate 43,615,113 of NC_142472.1, forward strand.
GGTTACCTGTGTCATTAAGACATTCCTGTATAGTTCTTCTGTGTATTCTTGCCACCTCTTCTTAATCTCTTCTGCTACTGTTAAATCATTAGAATTTCTGTTGTTTATTATGTCCTTTCTTGCATGAAAAGTCCCCTTGATATCTCCAATTTTCTTGAAGAGATCTCTAGTCTTTCCCATTCTATTGTTTTTCTCTGTGTCTTTGCATTGTTCATTTAAGGCCTTCTTATCTCTTTGCTTTACTCTGGAACTCTGCATTCAGCTAGGCATACTTTCCCCTTTCTCCCTTGCCTTCCCTTCTCTTCTTTCCTCAACTATTTGTAAAGCCTCATCAGACAACCACTTTGCCTTTTTGCATTTCTTATTGTTTTGGATGGTTTTGGTCACTGCCTTCTGTCCAATGTTACAAACTTCTATACATAGTATTTCAGGCACTCTGTCTATCAGGTCTAATCTCTAATCCATTTATCACCTCTACTGTGTAATCATAAGTGATTTGATTTAGGTCATACCTGAATGGTCTAGTGGTTTTCATTACTTTTTTCAATTTAAGCCTGAAGTTTGCAATTAAAAGCTCATGATCTGAGCCACAGTTCACTCCAGGTCTTGTTTTTGCTGACTGTACAAAGCTTCTCCATCTTCAAATGCAAAGAATATAATCAATATGATATTTTTATTGGCCATTTGGTAATGTCTATGTGTAGAGTCTTCTCTTTTGTTGTTGGAAGAGAGTTTTTGCCATGACCAGCATGCTCTCTTGGCAAGATTCTGTTAGCCTTTGCTGTGCTTCATTTTGTACTCCAAGGTCAAATTTGCCTGTTCCTACAAGTATCTCTTGACTTCCTACTTTTATATTCCAATTCCCTATGATGAAAAGGATATCTTTTGGTGTTAGAAACTGTTGCAGGTCTTCATAGAGTGAGTCAACTTCAGCTTCTTTGACCTCAGTGATTGGGGCATAGAATTGGATTGCTATGGTGTTGAATACACACACACACACACATTTATATACATATATATATATGCATGTATATCCACAAGGAGAGAATTTATGTAATTAGGGATGTATTAGATAGACTTTTCAATTTTATTTCCTTTCAACTAATTTATTACAATTAGATATGTGAAAATCTTTTAAAGAATATTTCTATATTTTACATTAAAATGTTATTTAACTATTACTGAGAATTTAGGTTGTAACAATATATATAAAATATTTTCATATGTGACATTAAACATATAGGCATCATTTGGTGAATGTGTATAAATTTAATTTCTAGTAGATATTGTAATCAAAATGAACCTCAAGGTAAATGAATTACACTGCCATCAGTCACCATGGTATATTTGTATGTCATCAAACATTAAACTTGTACCACTGTGATCTCTCATTAGTTAAAAAGTAAACAAATAAGAAAAACAAGTAATAAGAAAGGCCTGTAATGATTTTAGAAGACATTGTAATACTGACTTCAGAATAATATCAATAGTATATAAAGATCTTGAATCAGCTAAGAACACTCAAATAACCCAGTTTAAAAGAGGTGATTACATGACAATGCAATTCTGAAAAGAATAAATACAAATACCAATAAATACATGAAAAAACATTCATATTGTAAGAAACTGGAAAAAATTGTAAATGTGTGTATGTGTTTTAACTTGCTCTGCATGCTTTTCCTGTTTACCAAACAAAAGATTTGTGGTCTTGTTTATAGTGTCTTCTCCCATCATTTAATGACTTGGTAAGCAGTTTTTAACAAAAACAGCATAAAATACTGATTAAAATACTGATTCAAGAAGTAGTCTAGAAAGCCTTCAAAAATTCATGAAAGTGGGCTGTTACACATAAGTTTTAGGGTAGCTTTAGTGTACTTCCAATGAACGAGTGAGGGGATGACAAACTGTCGGGTATACTCGTGTCTTTAGAAATTTGTCCAGAAATTGTGGAAACAAGTCAAGAATAAATCATGACTATATTCTTACCAATCAGAAAAGATAAAGAAAATCAAAAGTGATGCTAACTGAAATGCACCTTTAGAAAAGTTATGAACATTGCTTTCTATATTTTTTGAGGAGGAGGGTGCACATGGTAGCATGTGGGATCTTAATTCCTTGACTTTTTTTCATGTTAGTTTGTAATATCATTGTTGAGTCATGGCAAAAGCAATGACTAGAATAGAAAAAATACAACTAGAATAGTTATGTTCATCTGGTGTTGCATTTTTAAGCTTGCCTCTGATTTTTAATTTAACATGTACCTATAATACATACCTATAATTTAAATACATATCCATTTGTCTATTTTATCAAATAATATTCTGCCATCTATGAAGAATCCATTTTTTTTCTATTGATGTTAATATGTTGAAATATATAGATTTTCTATGACTGAATTATAAAATAAAGCCCTATTTGCTGTGTTGTGCTCTTTGAAAAGACTCCTGTCTTCTACTTGATAATATTTTATTTAAGATATTTGCTTCAGTATTCACAAGTGAGATTGTTCTGTACTTTTCAGCTTTGGCATCAATATCATACTGACTGTTAAAGGAATTTCAAAGTGCCTGTTTTCTTGCTGGGCCCTGAAACAGTTTAAATAATATTTGGCATTATCTACTCCTTGAAGTTTTCAAAGAACTGACTTTGGAGTTTGATGCTTTTTGGGAAAAGTCATTCTTTGACAACATTTCCAATTATCTGCAGAGTAATTGGTCTGTTTGGATTTTTCATCTCTTTCTGCTTACCAATATAGGTGATTAGTAAATAAAAGAATTCAGTAATTCAGACTCACTTTATAATACCTTACTATTTATTTAGAAAAAAATAAAAATCTTACTCACAAACATAAAATTGGATAAAGCCTAAGAATAAAAGTAAGAGACAGTGTAGTATCTATCTATATCTGTATATAAAACTACAAAATATTAATAAGAAAGAACTATATACTCAGATGGGGAGCTATACAGTTTATTTTCTGGATGAATACGTTCAAAGATGTCAATTATTCTAAAAATAGCTCAATTCAAACCTAAAGGAATTTAAAATATTAAGAATATGTGCAGGATAGCCAATGCAACATTAAAAAAGAGGAATGGGAAGGACTTGCCTTATACAATACCAAATTGAAACTGGGTCTTCCCAAAACTGAGTTCCTTTGCTGAGTTTGTGATTAACTTCTCTGTCAAAACATTATTCCCTTTCTTATTCAGCACACCTGTTTCCCTCAAGATTGAGGAGAATCAAAGAAAAGGGAGGACAACCTCCTCTGTCCCTGTCCTTTGAAGTCTCCTAGGCTCCCCTGAGTCTCAAAAGACTAGTCCAAGTACAAACCAAAGCTAGCTGTTGGGCAGGGAGATGGGTAACAATTTAGACTACACACAAGCAAAGCAGCAGAATCACCAAAACTCTCAGTTTCCTGAAACATACAAATAAAGGTCTGACACACATTCCCAAGTTGTTTTTATAGGAAGTTGTTTTCATCAGATGGAATGAAAACTGCTGACCACAAGCATGTAGACGCCAAACCTGTGGAGAGGAGAAAATTGGTGATGATCAAACTTCACCTTGATGTCAAACACTCAAAGAACCTTGCAAGAGCCTCTCAAGCACCCTGCAGCCCCCACACTCACATTGCGTTTAAAAGTCCTTTACCTGCACCAAGAGGTGAAGATAGTTTTTAAGAACTATTCAACCATATTCTAGGTTAGCTGACTTTCTCAAATAAAGTCACTATCTTTTCACTGGACTTACTGTCCCGTCATTCAGTGAGTAGCTGAAATTGAGTTTGGTAACAAAAATATATTCTATGGTAATATTAAATAAAGTAATATTAGATTAACAGATGAATAATCTTATAGGGCAGTGACATAGACTGATATTCAGAAACAGTCATATTTTATGAATAAGATAATATTTTTAACTGGTGGACTTAACAGAAGCAGAAGATATTAAGCAGATGTGGCAAGAATACACAGAAGAACTATACAAAAAAAGATCTTAATGACCCAGATAACCACAATGGTGTGATCACTCACCTAGAGCCAGACATCTTGGAGTGCAAAGTCAACTGTGGCCTTAGGAAACATTACTACAAACAAATAGTAGAGGTGATGAAATTCCAGCTGAGCTATTTCAAATTCTAAAAGATGATGCTGTTAAAGTGTTGCACTCAATATGCCAGCAAATTTGGAAAACTCAGCAGTGGCCACAGGACTGGAAACGGACAGTTTTCATTCCAATCCCAAAGAAAGGCAATGCCAAAGAATGTTCAAACTATTGCACACTTGCACTCATTTCACATACTAGCAAAGTAATGCTCAAAATTCTCCAAGCTAAACTTCAACAGAACGTGAACCTAGAACTTCCAGATGTTCAAGCTGGATTTAGAAAAGGAAGAGGAGCCAGATATCAAATTGCCAACATTCATTAGGTCATAGCAAAAGCAAGAGAATTCCAGAAACACATCTATTTCTGCTTCATTGACTATGCTAAAGTCTTTGACTGTGAGGATCACAACTAACTGTAGAAAATTCATAAAAATATAAAAATACCAGACCACCTTACCTGCCTCCTGAGAAACCTGTATGCAGGTCAAGAAGCAACAGTTATAACTGGACATACTACATGGACTGGTTCAAAATTGGGAAAGGAGTACGTCAAGACTGTACATTGTCACCCTGTTTATTTAACTCATGTGCAGAATACATCATGACAAATGCCAGACTGGATGAAGCACAAGCTGAAATAAAGATCGCCAGGAGAAATATCAATAACCTCAGAAATGCATACGACATCACACTCATGGCTTAAAACAAAGAGGAATGAAACAACCCCTTGATGAAGGAAATAGAGGAGAGTGAAAGCTGGCTTAAAACTCAACATTTAAAAAACTCACGTCATGGGATCTGGTCCCATCACTTCATGGCAAATAGATGGGGAAACAATGGAAACAGTGACAGACTTCATTTTCTTGGGCTCCAAAATCACTGCTGATGGTGACTGAAGCCATAATATTAAAAGAAGCTCCTTGGAAGAAAAGCTATGACTAACCAAGACAGCATATTGAAAAGCAGAGACATTACAATGCTGACAAATGTCCATATAGTGAAAGTTATGGTTTTCCCAGTAGTCATGTGTGGATGTAAGAGTTGGACCATAAAGAACGGTGAATGCAGAATAATTGATACCTTTGAACTGTGGTGTTGGAGAAGACTCTTGAGAGTTCCTTGGACTGCAAGGAAATCAAACCAGACAATCCTAAAGGAAATCAATCCTGAATATTCACTGGAGGAACTGATGCTGAGGCTGGAGTTCCAATATTTTGACCACCTGATGCAAAGACCTGACTCATTAGAAAAGACCCTGATGCTGGGAAAGATTGAAAGCAGGAGGAGAAGAGGACAACAGAGGATGAGATGGTTGGATGGCATCACTGACTCAATGGACATGAGTTTGAGTATGCTCCAGTTCAGTTCAGTTCAGTTCAGTCACTCAGTCGTGTCTGATTCTTTGAGACCCCATGAATCACAGCACGCCAGGACTCCCTGTCCATCAGATGGTGAAAGACAGGGAAGGCTGGAGTGCTACAGTCCATGGAGTTGCAAAGATATAGACATAACTGAGTGACTGAAAAATAACAACTAGTTGATACTAGATATTCAGCTCATTAAAGATTATTTGCTTAAATATGTGTATATTAGATAAATAATATCTCTTTCAGAAATGAGTAATCATATTACTTGAAAAGTGGAGTAGATGACCACAGAAATATATTATTTAGTTTTTAAATTCATTGTACCCACTATAGAATATGCATCAGCCAACAAATCTTGGACACTTACCAGGCAGAGAGAGGGAATAGAGAATCAGATACAGTCACAACCACTAGAGAGGATACATAATAGGGAAAAACAAATCTGAGTATATACTGATTCTGTTTCTTTTACCTTAAGCTTTATATTCTATTGTTTTTGCTAAAAGTTAATACAAAAATATAAAGTAATTAGCCTCCAATTAAAATAAAGAAATTTTAAAAATCACTAAAAAGATGTTCTATAAAACTTAAAGTTATATGACTCATCTGAAACCCTGTCTCTCTTGTCTGAGTATGAGCTAAAATATCTTGTTTAACTCAAAGGAAGCATCCTGAACAACCGATTTATGAACAGTGGCAAGAAAGAATTTACCACATCCCCTCTGAGTCTGGCCAGGAACAGGGAATATTTGCAACAACTTGTCTCCTTTTATCTTCTTCATAGGTCACAACCTTTTCATGCAAAGGGGCTTGTGTAACTCAGTGAAGCTCTGAGCAGTGCCATGTAGGACCACCCAGGATGCATGGCTCACAGTGAAGAGTTCTGATAAAACATGGTCCTTTAGAGGAGGAAATGGAAATCCACTGCAATATTTTTGCCTGGAGAACCCCATGAGCATTAAGAAAAGACAAAAAAGATGACAGTGGAAGATGAACCTCAAGGTTGGAAGGTGTACAATATGTTACTGAGGAAGAGTGGATGGCAATTACTAATAGTTCCAGAGAGATTGAAGTGGCTGAGCCAAAGCAGAAATGATGCTCAGTTGTAGATGTGTCTGGTGGTGAAAGTAAAGTGATGATGTAAAGAAAAATATTGCATAGAAACTTGGAATTTTAAGGTGCCTGAATCAAGGTAAATTGAGTGTGATAAACAGGAGATGGTAAGATTGACATTGACATCTTAGGAATCAGTGAACTAAAATGGGCAGGAATAGTAAATGACCATTTATCTAATACTATGGGCAAGAATCCCTTAGAAGAAAAATAATAGGCCTCATAGTCAACAAAAGGCTGCAAAATATAGTGCTTAGATGCAACCTCAAAAATGACAGAATAGTTTCAGTTTAATTCCAAGGCAAACCATTCAACATCACAGTAATCCTAGTCTATGCCCCAAGCACTTAAGATGAAGAAGCTTAAGTTGACCAATTCTTTGGAGACCTACAACAGTTTTTAGAACTATCAATGTAAAAAAGTGTCCTTTTCATCATAGGGGATTAGAATGCAAAAGTAGGAAGTCAAGACATACCTTGGGTAGCAGCAAGTTTGGCCTTAGAGTATAAAATGAAATAGGACAAATGCTAATGGGGTTTTGAAAAGAGAACATGTTGGTCATAGCAAACACCCTTTTCCAAACACCCATGAGAAAGCTTTACATATGGACATTACCAGGTGGTCAATACTGAAATCAAATTGACTACATTTTTGCAGCTGAAGATGGAGAAGCTCTATACAGTTAACAAAACAAGACCTGGAGCTGACTGTGGCTCAGATCATGAGCTCCTTGTTGCAAAATTCAGGCTTAAATTGAAGAAAAGCAGGAAAACCACAAGGCCATTCAGGTATGACCTAAATCAAATCCCTTATTATTATACAGTGGAAGTGACAAATAGATTCAAGATGTTAGATTTTGTAGATGGAGTGCCTAAGAACTATGGACACAAGTTTGTTAAACTGTACATAAGGCAATAAACAAAACCCAAAGAATAAAAAATGCAAGAAGGCAACATGGTAATCTGAAGAAGTTTTACAAATATTTAAAGGAAGAAGGGAAGCAAAAGGCAAGTAGAAAGAGTAAGACATACAAAACTGGGCTTCTCCAATGGCACAGCAAGTTATGAATCCACCTTCAGTGTAGGAGATACAGGAGATGCAGCTTTGAGCTGCATACCCTGGAGAAGGAAATGACAACCCACTCCACTATTCTTACCTAAAAAACACCTTGGATAGATGATCCTGGCAGGTGACATTCCAAAGGGTAGCAAAGAGTCAGACACGACTGAACCACTAAACGTAGCATAAAACATACCCAACTGAATTCAGAGTTCCAGAGAAAGGCAAGGAAAGATTAGAAGGTTTTCATTTAAAAAAAATAATAATAATTTATGTATTTTGCCAGTGTTGGATTTTCATTGCTTCACGGGCTTTTCTCTAATTGCAGCGAGCAGGGGCTATTCTTGAGTTGAAGTGCATGGGCTTCTCATTGCAGTGGCTTCTTTGTTCTCTTGTTGCAGAGCATGAGCTCTAGGGCACATGGATTTAGTAGCTGTGGGATATCGGTCATGTAGTTAAAACTCCTGGGTTGTAGAGCACAGGCTCAATAGTTGTGGTGCCCAGGCTTAGTTGCTCTGTGGCATGTGAAATCTTCATGGATTAGGGATGGCAGTTATTCTCTACTGTATTAGCAGGCAGATTCCTTACCACTTAGGCACCAGGGAAGCCCCAAGAAGGTCTTCTTAAATGAACAATGCAAAGAAGTAGAAGAAAACAACAGAATGGGAAAGACTAGAAATCTCCTCAAGAAAACTGAAAAAGTAAGGGAAAACTCAATGCAAGGAGAGGCATGATAAAGGACAGAAAGAGAAAGGCCCTAACAGAAGCAGAAGAGGTTTAGAAGAGGTGGCATGAACACACAGAAGAACTATACCAAAAAAAAAAAAGAAAAGGTAATGATGATGGTATGGTTACTCACCTAGAGCCAAACATCCTGAAGTATGAAGTTAAGTGGGCCTTAACAAGCACTACCACTAACAAAGTTAGTGGACGTCACAGAATTCCAGCTCAGCTATTTCAAATCCTAAAAGATGATGCTGTGAAAGTGCTGCACTTAATATTCCAGCCAATCTAGAAAACTCAGCAGTGGTCACAAGACTGGAAAAGGTCACTTTTCATTCCAATCCCAAAGAAAGACAATGCAAAAGAATGTTCAAAGTACCGCACAATTGCACTCATCTCACACGCTAGCAAAGTAATGCTCAAAATTCTTCAACCCAGGCTTTAACAGGACATGAACTGTGAACCTTATACTCCAGATGCTTAAGCTGGATTGAGAAAAGGCAGAGGAACCAAAGAGCAAATTGCCAATATCTTCTGGATCATTGAAAATGCAAGAGATTTCCAGAAAAATATTTACTTTTGCTTTATTGACTATGCCAAAGCCTTTGACTGTGTTTATCACAACAAATTGGAAAATTCTGAAAGAGATGGGAATATCAGACCACCTGACCTGCCTCCTGAGAAATCAGTATGCATGTCAGGAAGCCACAGTTAGAACTGGACATGGAAAAACAGAGTGGCTCCAAATCAAGAAAGGAGTATGCCAATGCTGGATATTGTCACCTTGCTTATTTAACTTACATCAGAGTACATCATGCGAAATGCCAGGCTGGATGAAGTGCAAGCTGGAATCATGATTGCCAGAAGTATCAATAACCATAGATGTGCATATGACACTACAAAGAACTCTAGAGGCTCTTGACCAAAGTTAAAGAGGACAGTGAAAAAGTTGGCTTATAACTCAACACTCAGCAAATAAAGATCATGGCATCTGGTCGCATCACTTCATGGCAAATAGATGGGGAAACAATGGAAACAGTGACAGACTTTTATTTTCGGGGGCTCCAAAGTCACTGCAGATGGTGATTGCAGCCATGAAATTAAAAGATGCTTGCTCCTTGGGAGAAAAGCAATGAGCAACCTAGACAGCATATTGAAAAGCAGAGACATTACTTTTCCAACAAATGTCCGTCTAGTCAAAGCTATGGTTTTTCCAGCAGTCATGTATGGATGTGAGATTTAAGTACTGAAGAATGGATGCTTTTGAACTGTGGTGTTGGAGAAGACTCTTGAGAGTCCTTTGGACTGTAAGGAGATCCAACCAGTCAATCCTAAAGGAAATCAGTACTGAATATTTATTGGAAGGACTGGTGCTGAAGCTGAAACTCCAATACTTTGGCCACCTGATGTGAAGAACTGACTCAATTGTAAACGACCCTGATGCTGGGAAAGATTGAAGGCATGGGGAGAAGAGAACAGCAGAGGATGAGATGGTTGGATGGCTTCACCAATGTGATGGACATGAGTTTGAAAAGGATCTGAGAGTTGGTGACGGTCAGGGAAGCCTGGAGTGCTGCAGTCCATTGGGTCACAAAGAGTCGGACATGACTGAACAACTGAACTGAGCTAACAAACAGATGAAAATATTTTGATCTACATCTCATTATGTTTTCTAATCTTCAGAAAGAATATCTCATATCTAAACATCATTTAAAGGTTGTTATATGTTGCAGATTATATTTCAAATAATTCAAGAATCAGTAGATAAATATTGTTGTTGCTGCTAAGTCACTTCAGTCGTGTCCGACTCTGTGCGACCCCATGGACGGCAGCCCACTAGGCTCTGCCATCCCTGGGATTCTCCAGGCAAGAACACTGGAGTGGGTTGCCATTTCCTTCTCCAACGTGTGAAAGTGAAAAGTGAAAGTGAAGTTGCTCAGTCTTGTCTGACTAATAGCGACCCCATGGACTGTAGCCCACCAGGCTCCTCTGTCCATGGGATTTTCTAGGCAAGAGTACTGGAGTGGCTTGCCATTGCCTTCTCCGAAATATTGTTGTTGCTGCTGTTAGGATCCATAAATATAAGGTATACATTTTATTATTTTCAAGACACGTTTAAAATGTATAGTCATGGAAGGCAATATAAAAAACTATATATATTCTGAATTTATTGCAGAATCTAAAACTAGAAAAGCGACATTTCAGAATTTAAATTTAAATATTACTGTGTGATATACTAAACATTATTCCTTATTAAGATAAAGATATCAATTAAATTGAAGTAAGTTTTCTGATGGGATGCATGATAAAAGTCAATATTATTTGAAACCCATTTTCAATTACTTGATTACCATATGTTGGATGGTTTTTGTTCATCATTTTAAAGATCTGGTAATGATTTTTGAAGGCAGAAATAAAGCTAAGAATTGCTTTATTCTATGACAAAAATAAGTATGTAGGGAGACAATATCAAAAGCACTTTTAATATTTTGAAAGAATCCTTCCTTGTGTGTATTTTATTTTTTAGTGGATATCTTTTTTGGGTACTCAGAACCTGGAAATTCTTCTAATCATTGGCCCATCTCATTGAACATTTTCATCCCTGTCCTCTTCCTGGTTTATTTCTATATTGGTTCATTTTAAGTTTGATTTTCCACTTCTATTTATTTTATTCACATGGACAATTATTGCAATGTTTTCATAAGGACAATTTTGCTAATGTGTCCTTTTAAAATACATTTTTTATTTAGGTAAAAATGTATTTATGTTTATGTCTTTTATGTGGCTTCTAACCAATGCAGGAACTATATGGTACTGTCAAAGGGAAAATTTTTTCTCTACCCTTCTGGGTTCTTCTGACTGATCTAAGGATTAAATTGACATTAGACAGATTAGCAGGAGAAAATCAAACATTTAATTACATGGGAAGAGGACTTCACAGGTGGTTCAGTGGGTTATTCATAGAGAATCTTCCTGTAATACAGGAGATGTGTGTTCAGTCCCTGGGTTGGGAAGACCCTCTGGAGGGGGTCATGACAACACACTCCAATATTCTTGCCTGGAGAATTCCATGGACAGAGGAGCCTGGCAGACTACAATACATAGGGCCCGAAAGAGTCAGACACGACTGAAGTGACTGAGCTTGCATGAATGTATTACATGGGAGAGACCAAGGAAAACTAAACAACTTGAAAAAATGGCCAAAACACCCACTATAAATACCATTTTAGCTAAAGGCAAAAGAACTGAGGATAGTGGTTTAGGACTCCCAGGTGCAATATGTGCTTAATTGCTCAGTTATGTTCAATTATTTTTGTCCCCTTGGACTGTAGCCAATCGCCTCTGTTCACAAGATTTCCCTGGCAAGAATATTAGAGTGGGTTGCCATTTCATCCTCCAGTGGATCTTCCCAAGCCAGGGATCAAACCAGCATCTCCTGTGTCTCCTGCACTTCAGGTGACAATGGGGGAAATCCAGAACTTCCAGGGGAGGAAGGTGATTCACATGGAAATGGAAAAGTAAATGTTTGGTAAATGAATGTTAACCAGAACTTACAGAGAAAATGGGACACAGGTTGGACTCTGATTTCTAGGCTGCCACCAGATCTAGTCAACATTCTTTGAAAATTTCTCTGGTGATAGTTGTATCCTGCGAGCAAGTCCTCTATCTGAAATCTTTTAGGCATTTAAGGAGATAATCAAAGTTTTTTCCTGAGTCTTTGGGTCTTGATAGTTTTCAGCTTGAAAAAATATCTGAATGCCAAAGACATATTTGGAGGTGACAAATTTACTTCCCTACTTTATATATCTATATATGGTCTTCTCACTGATGGCTCATCAGTTTTGTTGGTATCATATTTAGTTTGGATTTAATAGATACATTTAGGTGGATCATGGTTATTTCTTGAGTCAGACACACTATTGTTGTTTGAGAAGGTCCTAGTTATTTCTGTGATGTATCATTCAGATTTTGCTGGCCATTTTCCTGTAGAAATGTCTTCCCACTGTGCAGTCTCATCTGGCGTCATGACAGGAATTAGTGGGAGGTAATGAAAGACATCTATGACCTGTGTCACCCAGCCCTGCATGATCGGAAAAGTAAGGAGCCAGAAAATTATGGAAAGATTATACATCTCATTATTAGATGTATAAAATCCTAGGAGGAGTGTATGGTTTTACTGATTATGATTTAAAATGAAAGTTTTCTTTTGCCAGAAACATAGTTGGTAATACAGTGCATTTCACCAAATTTTATTTGATAATATGAATCACGGGAAACAGACTGTATTTTTATTTGGAGACAGCAAGGAATATATTAAATGGTATGCCTATATGTGAAATCTAATGTTTATGCATCTCAGTGTATCAAAAACAATTTAGCATAGCTAGCACAACTTGTTCTGACAAAGTCACCAGTTCCAAATTAAACACCATGTGAAATTGTTATTGACACAGAAAAACCATCCAAAGATAAAAGTGTTCAGTGATGAAATGTCTACTGTTACACATCAATAAATAAATCCATGCTATTAAAGAGTAATATTATTTTACAAATATTGGAAATGCACAGTCAGATGTATTATAGGGAGATTTTAAAACATATTTGATGTGTATGTATTTTTTAAAGAATATCTGTGAATTTTTAAATAAATTGTCATGCTAAAGTAAACATGATGGAAAATGTCTTATGGGAAGTAAAAATGTAAACTGAAATAAAATGTGGTATTTTTCAGCATTCTAAAATTTGTGATTATTTTGATTTCTATGCTCATTGAAAATGATTTCTTTTTTCAAATGATTTTTTTCCTTAAAAAAAGACCCAAAAACTTCATATGTCACATGCCTCATAAAAGCTGTGTCTCTGCCTCAAAACATTAGTACATTTCTTAAGAAATTGTACTGTTTAATTACTCCAGTATGTCATTTAGAAATTGATCATCTGACTCTTACATACTAGTATGTTCTCCCATTTGTTATATACACATCAAACTGCGTAAAATGGAAATTAGTCTAGCCTCTAAAACCAAAGAGCCATTTGTTTTTTGTTGTGGTGGTGTTGGTGATGGTGGTATATAGTCAGGAATAGTCAAAGATAAGTATAATCTGTCCAGTTCAGTTCAGTTCGGTGGCTCAGTCGTGTCCGACTCTGTGACCCCATGAATCACAGCACGCCAGGCCTCCCTGTCCATCACCAGCTCCCGGAGTTCACTCAAAGTCATGTCCATCCAGTTGGTGATGCCATCCACCCGTCTCATTCTCTGTCGTCCCCTTCTCCTCCTGCTCCCAATCACTCCCAGCATCAGAGTCTTTTCCAATGAGTCAAGTCTTTGCATGGGGTGGCCGAAGTATTGGAGTTTCAGCTTCAGCATCGGTTCTTCCAATGAACACCCAGGACTGATCTCCTTTAGAATGGACTGGTTGGATCTCCTTGCAGCCCAAGGGACTCTCAAGAGTCTTCTCCAACACCACAGTTCAAAAGCATCAATTCTTCAGCAATCAGCTTTCTTCACAGTTCAACTCTCACATCCATACATGACCACAGGAAAAACCATAACCTTGACTAGATGGACCTTTGTTGGCAAAGTAAGTTCTCTGCTTTTTAATGTGCTACATAGGTTGGAGAAGGCAATGGCACCCCACTCCAGTACTCTTGCCTGGAAAATCCCATGGACGGAGGAGCCTGCTGGGCTACAGTCCATGGGGTCGCTAAGAGTTGGACACGACTGAGCGACTTCATTTTCACTTGTCACTTTCATGCATTGGAGAAGGCAATGGCACCCCACTCCAGTGTTCTTGCCTGGAGAATCCCAGGGACGGGGGAGCCTGTTGGGCTGCCGTCTATGGGGTCGCACAGAGTCGGACACGACTGAAGTGACAGCAGCAGCAGCAGCAGGTTGATCATAACTTTCCTTCCAGGAAGTAAGAGTCTTTTAATCTCATGGCTGCAATCAGCATCTGCAGTAATTTTGAAGCCGCAAAATATAAAGTCTAACGCTGTTTCCACTGTTTCCCCATCTATTTCCCATGAAGAGATGGGACCAGATGCTGTGATCTTAGTTTTCTGAATGTTGAGCTTTAAGCCAACTTTTTCACTCTCCTCTTTCACTTTCAAGAGGCTTTTTAATTCCTCTTCCCTTTCAGCCATAAGGGTGGTGTCATCTGCATATCTGAGGTTATTGATAAAAGGCCATTTACTATCATTTAATTCTAAAAGTTATTTTCAATTTCTCTATTTCTTCTTATTCTGATTTTGATAGTTTGCATGTCTCTAGGAATTTAGCTTTTTGATCTACATTTTCAAAAATATTAGTGAAATGATTCAAAACATTTTAACACATATAGTTTTACATTTCATCATATAAATTTTATATTTTTATTTCTGTACTTTTACATAGGTATTCGGAGAAGGCAATGGCAAGCCACTCCAGTACTCTTGCCTAGAAAATCCCATGGATGGAGCAGCCTGGTAAGCTGCAGTCCGTGGGGTCGCTAAGGGTCGGACACGACTGAGCGACTTTCACTTTTCACTTTCACACATTGGAGAAGGAAATGGCAACCTACTCCAGTGTTCTTGCCTGGAGAATCCCAGGGACGGGGGAGCCTGGTGGGCTTCCGTCTTTGGGGTCACACAGAGTCGGACACGACTGAAGTGACTTAGCAGCAGCAGCAGCACATAGGTATTATCCATATAATATATAATAGGTATATTGTGATAATATCATTAGTGTTGTCAGAGTGCTATTTTGCTTTATATCAAAATCGTATATTTATTGGTTTTTGTTTATTGTTCTTATGATTATTGATTCTTTTATATTTAATATTCACATTTTTTCTTCCTATGAGTTACTCTATTGCTTTATCTTTTAGTTTAATTCTGAATATTTTTTAAAACCTTTTTTAAATAAAAATATCTAAAGTTCTGTTCAGTTCAGTTCAGTCGCTCAGTCCTGTCCTACTCTTTGCGATCCCATGGGTCATAGCACACCAGGCCTTTCTGTCCATCACCAACTCCCAGATTTCACTCAAACTCATGTCCATTGAGTTGGTGATGCCATCCAGCCATCTCATTCTATGTTGTCCTCTTCTCCTCCCGCCACCAATCCCTCCCAGCATCAGAGTCTTTTCCAGTGAGTCAAGTCTTTGCATGAGGTGGCCAAAGTATTGAAGTTTCAGCTTTAGCATCAGTCCTTCCAATGAACACCCAGAACTGATCTCCTCTAGAATGGACTGGTTGGATCTCCTTGCAGTCCAGTGACTCTCAAGAGTCTTCTTCAAGTTAGTGGCATTTATTTTTCCCTTAGCTGTGTCATACCTGTCTTAACTTTTAGTGTATTATTAGTCAATTGTAAGCCTTTGTTATTTTTACTTTATTTTTTAGCTTTGTAAAAGGAAAACCAAAATGGAGTTCATATTGCTAATATAACTCTCCATAATGCATCTTGGAGAAATTTGAGGAAGTGTAACTTTGCTGTCCCAGAATCATAAACTTGCCTCTCTCTTGAGTGAAATCAATTGCTCTTATTGAATTTTCAGGAGGAAACTGAAAAGAGAAGAAAACTATAACTTATTAGAGTGAGCCAGGCTCAAAATGATGGAAGGGTTGACTCTCAGTAGACCTTCAACATAATTATACACTTTTTGTTATACTGGCATGCTAAATGACACAACAACCAGCAATGCAATTTTTGACAACTGCAATGACAACAACTGAAATGTTCACACAAGGAATATAGAAGAGTGATGCATCGGTTACAGGTCCAAACTGCACCCATCTTCTGGGATAAGTCATGAATATATCTCCCACTCTTTCTAATTTATTCCGTTACCTTGACCTCCTGTTATCTATGCCACAGCCACTAATGCTGAAGAAGCTGAAGCTGAACAGTTCTATGGTGACCTACAAGACCTTGTAGCACTAACAACAAAAAATGGTGTCTTTTTCATTATAAGGGACTAGAATGCAAAAGTAGAAGGTCAAGAGATACCTGGTGTAACAGGCAAATTTGGCCTTGGAGTACAAAATGAAGCAGGGCAAAGGCTAACAAAGTTTTTTGAAGAGAATGCACTGGTAATAGCAAACACCCTGTTCCAACAACATAAAAGAAGACTCTACACATGGACTTCACCAAATAGTCAATACCAAAATCATATTGATTATAGTCTTTGCAACCAAAGATGGAGAAGCTCTATAACATCAACAAAAACAAGACTGGGATCTGACTGTGACTCAGATCATGAAATACTTATTGCAAAATTCAGACTTCAAAAGAGAAAAAGTAGGGAAAACGACCATTCACATATGACTTAAAACAAATATCTTACCATTATAGAGTGGAAGTAGCAAACAAATCAAGGGGTTAGATCTGATAGTAGAGTGCCTGAAGAACTCTGAGTGGAGGTTCATGATATTGTACAGGAGGCAGTGATCAAGGCTACACCCCAGAAAAAGATATACAAAAAGCAAAATGGTTGTCTAGGGAGGCCTTAAAAAAAGCTGAGAAAGGAAGTTAAAAGCAAAGGAGAAAAGGAAATATATATCCATTTGAATTCAAAGTTCCAAAGAATAGCAAGGAGACATAAGAAAGCCTTCCCCAAGGATCAAAGCAAAGAAACAGAGGAAAACAATAGAATGGAAAAGACTAGAGATTTTTTTTCAAGAAAATTACTGATAACAAGGGAAACTTTCATGCAAAGATGGGAACAATAAAGGACAGAAATGGCATGGACCTAACAGAAGCAGAAGATATTAAGAGGTGGCAAGAATACACAGACGAACTATACAAAAAGATCTTCATGTCCCAGATAGCCATGGTGGTATGATCACTCACCTCGAGTCAGACATTCTGGCATGCAAAGTCAAGTGGGCCTTAGGAAGCATCACTGTGAACAAAGTTAGCAGAGGAGATGGAATTCCAGTTGAGCTATTTCAAGTCTTAAAAGATAGTGTTGTGAATGTATTGCACTCAATATGACAGCAAATATGGAAAATGCAGCAGTGGCCACAAGACTGGAAAAGGTCAGTTTTCATTCCAATACCAAAGAAACGCAATGCCAAAGAATGTTCAAACTACTGCACAATTGCACTCATCTCACACGCTAGCAAGGTAATGCTCAAAATTTTCCACGTGAAGCTTCAGCAGTATGTGAACTGTGAACTTCCGGATGTTCAAGCTGGATTGAGAAAAGGCAGAGGAACCAGAGATCAAATTGCCAGTATCCTCTGAATCATCAAAAAAGCAAGAGTTCTAGAGAAATATCTCCTTCTGCTTACTGACTACGTCAAAGCCTCTGACTATGTGGATAAAACAAACTGTGGAGAATTCTTAGAGATGGGAATACCATACCACCTGACCTGCCTTCTGAGAAATCTATATGTAGGCCAAGAAGCAACTGTTAGAACCAGGCATGGAGCAACAGGCAGGTTCAAAATTGAGACTGTATGTTGTCATCCTGCTTATTTAACTTCTATGCAGTGTATATTGTGTGAAATGCCAGGCTGAATGAAGCACATGCTGGAATTAAGACTTCAGGGAGAAATTCCAATAACCTCAGATATACAGATGACACCACCCTCATGGCAGAAAGCGAAGAGGAATTGAAGAGCCTCTTGATAAAAGTGAAAGAGGACAGTGAAAAAGCTGGCTTAAACTCAACATTCAAAAAACGAAGATCATGGCATATGGTCCCATCACTGAATGACAAGTAGATGGTGAGACAGTGGAAACAGTGACAGATTTCATTATCTTGGGCTGCAGAATCACTGCAGGTGATGACTGCGGCCATGAAATTAGGAGACACTTGCTCCTTGGAAGGAAAGCTATAATCAGCTTAGAGAACATTTTAAAAAGCAGAGACATTACTTTGCAGTGAAGGTCCATCTAGTCAAAGCTATGGTTTTTCAAGTGGTCATGTATAGATGAGAGAGTTGGACTGTAAAGAAAGCTGAGCCCCAAAGAATTGATGGTTTTGAACTGGTGGAAGATACTCTTGAGGATCTCTTGGAATACAAAGAGATCCAACCAGTCATTCCCAAAGGAAATCAGTCCTGAATATTCGTTGGAAAGACAGATGCTGAAGCTGAGACTACAATACTTTGGCCACCTGATGCATAGAACTGACTCACTGGAAAAGACCCTGATGTTGGGAAAGATTCAAGGCAGAGGAGACGGTTACGACAGAGGATGAGATGGTTGGATGATATCACCGATTTGATGGATATGAGTTGGAAAAAGCTCTGGGAGTTGGTGATGGTCAGGGAGGCTCTGCATGCTGCAGTCCATGGGGTGACAAAGAGTAGGACATGACTGAGCAACTGAACTGATCTGAACTGATCCCAACTGGATTGAGAAGTTGATTTGTGAACCAGTTTCCCAACTCTCCATTCTTTGGCTAATTGAATAAAGTTTGTGCCATTCCAATCTTAGCATCAGTTTTATTATTGATAGCATGAATTTGATTAGAAAAAGAATCTCCCTGTCTAAGACTCCAGTCTACCAATTCTATAAAGCATATGCATTTATTTGCCCAGGCGATTTTGAAATTTGACTGCTTCTTCTCCTAATGTAAGCATTCAGACCGCCTAATATTCTAGAAACTAAATATACTTATTGAGCACTTATCCTAAAATACTGGGAAATCTGCCTGCAATGCAGAAGCTGCTGGAGACTCAGGTTCAGACCCTGGGTGGGGAAGATCCCCTGAAGAAGAGAATGCTTACCCACTCCAATAATCTTACCTGGAGAATTCCATGGACCGAGAAGCCTTGCAGGCTAAGTCCATGGGGGTGCGAATAGCCATACTGAGCAACTGAACTGAACTGATTCAGAGATAACATAGTTTGATCAAATATTGAAGAAGAGTGGAGAAATAAAACCAGAAAGAATAAAGAGATGAAGTCAAAACAAAAGCAATGTCCATTTGTGGATGTGACTGGTGATGGAAGTAAAGTTCGATGCTATAAAGAACAATATTGCATACAAACCTGGAATGTTAGGTCCATGAATCAAGCCTAATTGGAAGTGGTCAAACAGGAGATGGCAAGAGTGAACATCGACATTTTAGGAATCAGTGAACTAAAATGGACTTGAATGGGCAAATTAAACTCAGATGACCGTTATATCTACCACTTTGGGCAAGAATCACTTGGAAGAAATGGAGTATCCATGATAGTCCACAAAAGAGTCCACAGTGCAGTATCTGGATGCAACCTCAACAACAACAGAATGATCTCTGTTCATTTCCAAGACAGATCATTCAATACCAGAGTAATTCAACTCTATGCACCAGCCAGTAATGCTGAAGAAGCTGAGGTTGAACAGTTCTATGAAGACCTACAGTACCTTCTAGAACTAACACCCAAAAAAGATGTCCTTTTCATTATATGGAACTGAATGCAAAAGTAGAAAGTCAAGAGAAACCTGACATAACAGGCAAATTTGGCCTTGGACTACAAAATGAAGCAGGTCAAAGGCTAGCAAATTTTTCCAAGAGAACACACTGCCCATAGCAAACACCCTCTTCCAAAAGCACAAGAGAAGTCTCTCCAGATGGTCCATACTGAAATCAGATTTATTATATTCTTTGCAGCCAAAGATGGAGAAGCTCTATACAGTCAGCCAAAAACAAGACTGGGAGCTGATTGTGTCTCAGATCATGAACACATTATTGCCAAATTCAGACTTAAATTGAAGAAAGTAGGGAACACCACTAGACCATTCATGTATGACCTAAATTAAATCTCTTATGATCATACAATGGAAGTGGCAAATAGATTCAAGGGATTAGATCTGATAAACAGAGTGCCTGAATAAATATGAATGGAGGTTCGTGACATTGTACAGGATACAGGGATCAAGACCATCCCCAAGAAAAAGAAAGGCAGACAGGCAAAATGGTTGTCTGAAGAAGCCTTACAAATAGCTGAGGAAACAAGAGAAGTGAAAGGCAAAGGAAAAAAAGAAAGATATATCCATTTGAATGCAGAGTTCCAAAGAAAAACAAGGAGAGAAAATAAAGACTTCCTCAGTGATAAGTGCAAAGAAATAGAGGAAAACAATAGAATGGGAAAGACTAAAGATTTCTTCAAGAAAATTACTGATACCAAGGGACAATTTCATGCAAAGATGGGAACGGTAAAGGACAGAAATTGTACAGACCTAACAGAAGCAGAAGATATTAAGAAGAGGTGGCAAGAATACACAGAAGAACTGTACAAGAAAAGATCTTCATGACTCAGATAGCCACAATCATGTGATCACTCACCTAGAGCCAGACATCCTGGAATGTGAAGTCAAGTGGGCCTTCGGAAGCATCACCATGAGCTAGTTAGTACAGGTGATGGAATTCTAGTTGAGCTATTTCAAATCCTAAAAGATGATGCTTTTAAAGTTTTGCACTCTATATGCCAGGAAATTTGAAAAACTCAGCAGTGGCCACAGGACTGGAAAAGGCCAGTTTTCATTCCAATCCCAAGGAAAGGCAATGCCAAAGACTGTTCAAACTATCACACATTTGCTAGCCAAGTAATGCTCAAAATTCTACAAGCCAGGTTTCAACTTTAGGTGAACCGTGAACTTTCAGATGTTCACACTGGATTTAGAAAAGGCAGAGGAATAAGAGATCAAATTGCCAACATCCTCTGGATCATTGAAAATGCAAGAAAGTTCCAGAAATAGATATACTTCTTCTTTATTGACTATGCCAAAGTCTTTGAATGTGGGGGTGACAAGAAACTGTGGCAGATTCTTAAACAAATTTGAATACCAGACCACCTGAGCTGCTTCCTGAGAAATCTGTGTGCAGGTCAAGAAGCAACAGTTAGAACTGGACATGTTCCAAATAGGGAAAGGAGTAGGTCAAGTTTGTATACTATTACCTCACTTATTTATATTATATGCAGAATATATCATTTGAAGTGCCAGACTGGATGAAACACAAGTGGGAAT
Organism: Moschus berezovskii; assembly: GCF_049115385.1. NCBI lineage: Eukaryota > Metazoa > Chordata > Mammalia > Artiodactyla > Moschidae > Moschus > Moschus berezovskii. The sequence continues at coordinate 43,636,427 of NC_142472.1, forward strand.
CAAGACTGCTGGGAGAAATATCAATAACCTCAGATATGCAGGTGATACCATCTTTATGGCAGAAAGCAGAACTAAAGTGCTTCTTGTTGAAAGTGAAAGAGGAGAGTGAAAAAGTTGGCTTAAAATTTAACATTCAGAAAACTAAGATTATGGCATCTGCTCCTATTAGTTCATGGCAAATAGATGTGAAAACAATGAAAACACTGAAAGTCTTTATTTTGGGGGGCTCCAATATCACTGCAGATGGTGATGCAGCCATGAAGTTAAAAGAGAATTGCCCCTTGGAATAAAAGCTATGACCTACCTAGACAGCATGTTAAAAAGCAGAGACATTACTTTGCCAACAAAGGTCCATCTATTCAAAGCTATGGTTTTTCCAGTAGTCATGTATGAATGTGAGAGTTGTATTATAAAGAAAGCTAAGGACTGAATAATTAATGCTTTTGAACCATGGTGTTGGAGTAGACTTTTGAGAATCCCTTGGACTGCAAGGAGATTCAACCTGTCAATTGTAAAGGAAATCAGTCCTGAATATTCATTGGAAGGACTGATGCTAAAGCTGAAACTCCAATACTTTGGCCATCTGATGTGAAGAACTGACTCATTGAAAAGCCCCTGATGCTGGGAAAGATTGAAGGCAGGAGGAGAAAAGGACGACAGAAGATGAGATGGTTTGATGGCATCACCGACTCAATTTACACGTGCTTGAGGAAGTTCCGGGAGTTGGTGATGGACATGGAGTCCTGGTGTGCTGCAGTCCTTGGGGTCAGAAAGAGTTAGACATGACTGTGTTACTGAACTTGACTGAACTGAATCAAATGATAGACATTATTTGAAACTTTTTGAGATTACTTTCATAACCTTATATATATTCAATATTTTCTATTTTTATAAAAATAATCTATATTCTATAAGAAAAGATCTATATTAAAAGCTGAAGTTTTATTCTTTCCATGCAAAATAGGGAAAATTATTCTCCTTCCCTCCTTTGTAGTTAGAGCACTTATTTAGAAAACTTGTAATGCCAAGTACTTTCTCCTCTCCCGGAAATGTGTATAAATAGTTTGGAAAACTAGATAGGCTTTTTATCAGCTTTCAAACCCAGGGATGCTTTTTTCAGGAACTCAGGAAGCATCTCATTGAAATGTAAATATCCAGGGACAGAACACCCAGATGCTTCCCTTCTGTTGGTGACTAGGAGCATTGTAAAAATACCTCCTTTCAATGAGATGCTTATTTTTTCTCTGGATAGAGTCAATTAACTAATACAAGTGGCCACCCAAGTTACCAGGTGAATTTTGGATAACCTATATGTGAGAAATGATGCTGTCAAGTTCTCATACTTGAGAACTAGTTATTACTTATTGGGAAACAGTTGCTTCCCTGGTGGCTCAGACAGTAAAGCATCTGCCTACAATGTGGGATACCAGGGTTCAATCCCTGGGTCTCAGAAAGATCTCCTGGAGAAGAAAATGGTAACCCACTCCAGTATTCTTGTCTGGAAAATTCCATGGATGGAGGAACCTGGTAGGCTACATTCCATGGGGTCGCAAAGAGTCGGACACGACTGAGCAACTTCACTCACTCACTATTGGGAAACATGTCTGTGATTGGTTGTGTGTGCTTGAGTATATGAAAGGATAAGATTTCTTTCTGCCTTTGCAAACTCTGAGAAGAATTCCTATGACATGCATCATATTTTATTTTAATGCTTATTTAATAATAAGACTTTTCTTCCTTTCTTATTTTGTGAAGAGGATTTCTGGTTTAGGAGGAGATTTTGCTTTTGGCTATATTTCTCCACAATGCTTAAGAAAAAAGTCTTCACTGTCATATATTTTTTAAATTTATGATGTTATCTACCTAACTTTAAAATTTGTATTTGCATTGCTTAGGATTTTAATATCACCACTTATTTTTCATCAGTGGATCTTAGTTTCTGAATTGGATAAACCAAAATATTCTGCTATAAATGTTGATACATGTATTGAAGGGAAGGAAAATTTAGGGTTTTTTGGCTCGTCTATTAATTAAATTGATGAGACAGATTAGCAGGACAGGGGTTAAAAAAGAAAAAAGCAAATTTAATTACATACATACAGGAGTCCCATAAGAATATGACACCCAAGGGCAATTCGGGCAGTTAAGTCTTCCATACCATCCTGAGCTGAGGAATGGTATAGCAGCCTAGGGCTTTAAAGGGTAGAAGGGTAATTTAGAGGAAAATAAGAAGAGCAGATGCTTCATAATTAAATGTGTGCCCTCTCATACAGATAGGTCATTTAAATAAATATTGTTTCTGGTAATAACTCTCTCTCCTAGACAGGCCTCCTATCTAAATTCTTTCAGACAGTTGAGGAAAGGTAAAAAGCTCTTACTGAGCCTTTTGGGCCTCCATTGTATTCAGCTCAGAAAAATCCACACATCAAAGTGGCACATCTTGGGGTGGCTCAATTCTGAAGCATACAATATTTCTTCAATTTTGTCAGTTGTTACATTTATGTTTTGATACTATATTTTTAGTTATATGCATATGTATAATGGTTCGATAGTCTTTTTCTATTCTTTATTTTACCATACATAATTATTTTCTTTTTCCCTTCAATCATATATATGTGTATATACATTTACATATATATATACACATGCTGCTGATACTGATTCCTAAGAATGTTTTTAGTTCACAAATACCTCATATTTTCATTGAAGTTATTTTAACTATTACAGTTTATTTTTGGTTTGTTCATTGCTTTAAACTTATTTGTTTACAAAACATATTTTGAAAGTCATATAATATTATTTGAGATTATGAGTGGTAAATTCAACTAATTTATATTAATTGAACATCTATTTTATTAGGATTATGATTTTAATTTCATTATTCTTATTTTACTATACTATCATTTTTTCTTTGATATTTCTGTTTTTCACCTTTCCAACTTTTGCCATTATTTTATCATCTACATGCTTAAAATATACCCATAATAAATTTGTTATAAAATAAAACTCTTAAGTGAAGATCCAGGTCATTATTTGTAACTGGTATTCATGTTACCAAACTCAGGTTTGGCTGCATACCACTTGAAAGCCAATGTTAGAAAGGCATATTTTAGTAAAAAGAAATATTGCTTTATTCAAGGTGCCACCAACCTGGGGAGGAGGTGGACTTGTGTTTCAGACCAACTCCAAAGATTCTGCTAGGCCATGAAAGTTTTTAAAATGAAAAAGGGAAAAGAATTTCAGTGAGTCATCAAGGCAGGAGATCAAGCTCTATGTCAGTTTCCTTTGGGTACAGACTGGTTGACTCCTCATGATCTTTCTTTCTGTTATCTCATCCACATGGTCTGCCTGTAAGATTGCTGAGGGGACTGGTGGTGGTGGTGGTGGTTTTTATTGTTGTTTGGTCACTAAGTCGTGTCCAACTCTTTGTGACCCCATGGACTATAGCTCGTCAGTCTCCTCTGCCCATGGGATTTCCCAGTCAAGAATACTGGAGTCGGTTGCCATTTCCTTCTCCAGGGGATCCTTCCAAGAGCTAGTCATTCTTTAACTACTTAATTCTTTATTCCTACTTCTTTTAATCTAGCAAAAGAATCCACAGATTATGCAAGGCTTTGTGACCATTCAGGAGAGCATAAGGCAGGGGTTAGGTTGCATGTCAACTAGTGATCTCATTAGCAGAAAGAAGGCTTAGGAGAATGGAAACAAACAGGAAAGGGGCATAGAGCTGCTTATATTCAAATCTCATCTGTTATCATATATATATATGTTATAGAAGAAAATCCTATCAGACTCTTATTTCTTACTCTGTTTTTTACTATCTAGCAAACTTATTTTAACTTAAAGTGTATTTTCAATGGTTTTATATGATGTAGTAATTTTAAAGTTATGCTTTTTAATTTTTTTTTTGTTTCAATGTGGCACTTTGTATAGAACAGTGATGTTAAATATAGCTTTACATATATATTACTTAAATAAAGTATGGTAGGATACATAATTTTTATTTTTATTTTCTTTTAAAGACAAATTATTATACCCTTTTTATTATAATCTATTTCAATTAGAAAAGCTCAGTCTACTTATACATTTTCTTTTTTTGAATGACCATTTCTTTTTCTCTGAACGATAAAGTTTTTATTGCTATGCCTATTTTTAAATTTTAGTTTAACATTTATGGAGCAGATTTTTCTTTATAATTCATTTGAAACTTTATGCATAAGGAAATTATGGAACATTATATATGTGTGTGTGTGTCAGTCACTCTGTTGTGTCCCACTCTTTGCGATCCCATGGACCATAGCCCACCAGACTCCTCTGTCCATGAAATTCTCCAGGAAAGAACTTGAGTAGATTGCCATTTACTTCTCCAGTTATATATATCTACATGTTACTGTTTTCTTAAATATATTTATCATCTTTCTTTTTAGTATATCTGCTCCAACAATTTCAGTTTGGAGAGCATATGCTGTTGATTATTTGCATGTATTTTATTTGAAAGCTTATTTTATTTTACTATTTTGGCTTTTAAGTGCATATTCATTAATATCTGAGGCATTTTATAGCAGAGTTTTTGCGGTGATGGATATTGGAGAAGAACGAAAAATCAGGCCCTAGTTTGATTCACTTCATATTTAGAAGAGCAAAGAGATGAGACCCAAAAAAGAACACAAGTACCAAAGAATCTTAGTTTTGCTGCATTAAAGCTAACCATTTAGCCCATAGTTTAACTTTTATTTCTTCATGAAAAGCTGCATTTGAAAAAGATATTGTGCCTGGTAGTCATCCATCTGCTCTATATATGTTGAGAGCTAAATAGCAAAGGAGTGAAATCTGAAGATAAACTCATTTACTGGCATTTATTTGTGTTGGCCCTCAGTGATGGAGTAAAACTTCTGTGACCCAATATCACTATGAAGTCTAGCATGATGTGTGCCAACATGTTGGCATGGGAAGAGAATATTTTACATTAGAAATGCTTTCATTGTTTTCTCTGGAAGCCATCTGCTTGAAACATTCAAGCTCACTCACCAACACCCAGGTTTATTACACTACAGAGATTAGAACAGGATTCGCATTCCACTTGCAGTTTCTAACATATGTTGCTGTGATTCTATTGTCATTGTTTTTATTGATATTGTTAGTTACACAAAGTCAAACTTACCTTAATTTAACTCAAACATGTTGCTTATTTTCCTGACTTAAATATACATATATATATGCTTTATATTCACATTGTAAACTGTCCCCAAGTTTGTGAAACTTTTTTTTTCTATTTTAATATGTGGGCCTGGAAATGAAAGCTAGAAGGAAAATGACCTAATGCTAGAGATAATAGGTCAAATAACAATAGAACAACCTAATTTCCAATTTTAGCTTTCTACCATCATCTGATAATCCCTTAATAATTTAAGATACTTATAACTTTATCTCTTCATTTTTAATTGGACTCATCTGTTGTATTTTATGAAATTAAGCTTCAGTGGCACATAATTTATGACTCATGGAATTTACACTTGTAAATTAAATGGAAAATAAGTTAACTTCAACCTGAATTTCTGAGGGCATTTTGTAGTTTCTAGTGTAAAAAAAAAATAGCTGTCCAAACTGTAAAATAATCAAGTCAAATTTAAATTGGTCATGCTGAGAAGGGAAAGATTATTATAGCCCTTGAATAATCATACTCACAATGATATATGAAAAGTAAGTATAATGTTTATACTAATGTAATATAAATAAATATATTGAATAACCTGTAAAATTTTGAAAAATGAAAAATTTAATTATTAAAACTATGAGATAAGAAAATTATTTGTAATTAGCATATATATAAAAGGGAATATATATTAAGGAATATATCGGCAATTTAGTAAACTATGAACTTAGCTCAGATTTAGAATCAACCCTTCTATTGACATTTCATGGGAAGAATATTTGAGAATAAATATAACTCAAAAAATAAATAAATGCACCTGCCATGATAATAAAATCATTTTGGCTTGTTAGTTTAATTGGAAATATAATTATAATTTAGCATTATAGTATGCAGAATAATGCCACTCTACCACCAAAATGCCTACACATTCATCCCTGAAAATATGAATTTGTTATGTGGGAAAAGGGACATTTCAGATGAGAAGATAATCTAGATTTTCTTTTTATTTATTTATTTTAATTGGAGGCTAATTACTTTACAATATTGTAGTGGTTTTGCCATACATTGACATGAATCAGCGATAGGTGTACATATGTTCCCCATCCTGAAACCCCCCTCCCACATCCCAGCGCAACAGCCCTGAGCACCCTGTCTCATACATTGAACCTGGACTGGCATTTGTTTCACATATGATAATATGCATGTTTCAACGCTATTCTCTCAAATCGTCCTACCCTTGCCTTCTCCCAGAGTCCAAAAGACTGTTCTATACATCTGTGTCTCTTTTGCTGTCTCGCATAGAGGGTTATCGTTATCATCTTTCTAAATTCCATATATATGCGTTAGTATACTGTATTAATATTTTTCTTTCTGGCTTACTTCACTCTGTATAATAGGTTCCCATTTCATCCACCTCAATAGAACTGAATCAATTGTGTCCTTTTTAATGGCTGAGTAATATTCCATTGTGCATATGTACCACAGCTTTCTTATCCATTCCTCTGCTGATGAACATCTAGGTTGCTTCCATGTCCTGGCTATTATAAACAGTGCTGCCATGAACATTGGGGTACATGTGTCTCTTTCAATTCTGGTTTCCTTGGTGTGTATGCCCAGCAGTGGGATTGCTGGGTCATATGGCAGTTCTATTTCCAGTTTTTTAAGGAATCTCCACACTGTTCTCCATATCGCTGTACTAGTTTGCATTCCCACCAACAGTGTAAGATGGTTCCCTTTTCTCCACACCCTCTCCAGCATTTATTTCTTCTAGACTTTTGGATAGCAGCCATCTGACTGGTGTGAAATTGGTACCTCATTGTGGTTTTGATTTGCATTTCTCTGATTATGAGTGAAGTTGAGCATCTTTTCATGTGTTTGTTAGCCATCTGTATGTCTTCTTTGGAGAAATGTCTGTTTAGTTCATTGGCCCATTTTTTGATTGGGCCATTTATTTTCCTGGAATTAAGCTGCAGGAGTTGTTTGTATATTTTTGAGGTTAATTCTTTGTCAGTTGCTTCATTTGCTATAATTTTCTCCCATTCTGGAGGCTGTCTTTTCACCTTGCTTATAGTTTTCTTCTATGAGCCAAAATAATTATATAAATCCTTCCCAGCAAAGAGGAATTTTGCTCAAAGATCCAACACTGCTGATTTGAAGATGGAAAAAATGGACCAAAACCCAAGGAATACTGGACAGATCTAGAAGGTGAAAATGGTAAAGAAATGAATTTCCATCTAAAATATCAAGGAAAGAATGTAGTACAGCCTCCACTTCAACTTCAATCCAATAAGAATCCTGTTGTACTTCTATCTTACAGAACTCTAGGGTTATCAGTGTGTTTTGATTTGAGTCACTAAGTTTGTAGTCATTTGTTAAAGCAGAAATAGAAAACATACAAAGTTGTGCATTTTCTCATTCTTTGATTGTTAAGAAGACCTGCTATAAAAGACAAGCAAGCAAAGAAGAAGAAGCTCCCTAGAACCCAGAATGTTTAAAATTTGATTTCATAAACAACTAATTTTCTTAAGATTCATTAAAAAACATGTCCATATGAAATAATTTTACTAAATTGAGTACACAAATTTTGGATATTCAAAATAACTTTTAGTATTGCATAGCTTCCTTTGTGGCTCACCTGGTAAAGAATCCATCTACAATGTGGGAGATCTGGGTTTAATCCCTTGGTTGGGAAGATCCCCTGAAGAAGGGAAAAACTACCTACTCCAGTATTCTGGTAGGGAGAATTCCATGGAGTCCATGGGGTCGCAAAGAGTTGGACACGACTGAGCAATTTTCACTTCACACTTCAGCAACATTTGACCTGCTACTATATATTTTATTATATGAAAATGTTTATTATTGCATTATTAGGCATACTGACTTGATCATGATAAAACTGAAGATAAATTGCAAATTAAAAAAAAAAAAAAAGACTTCCCTTGTAGCTTAGTCAGTATAGAATTTACTTTCAATGCAGGACACCCAGGTTCAATTCCTGGGTTGGAAAGGTCCCCTGGAAGGGGAAATGGCAACCCACTCAAGTATCCTTGCGTGGAGAATCCCATGGACAGAGGTGACTTGCAGGCTACAGTCCATGAGGTCGCAAGGGTCAGACACGACTTAGCAACTAAAGCATCACCACCAAAGGGGTTAAACTCACTAATTTTATCATTGCAGAGCACTAATATCTGAATATATAAAGAATACTCAAGAGAAAACAGTAACATAGTCGAAAAATCTTGGATATTTATAAATTACTAGTTCTCAGATGAATCAATGCAAGTGACTATCATTGGGAGAAAAATAGTCAATATCCCTCTTGTATACTCATAATTCAATATAATAGAACTTCATACGTGTCAAAAACTTTAAAGTTTGCTAATATAGCCTCTGGATATGTTGACTTAAGAAATATTAAGATGTTTTCACAAGAATATTTAGCAATAAATAGTGAAATTATATGTGCGTTTCCCTTTGATCTAGGAAATCTTAGTTTTGGAACCCTATTCACAAGACAACTACCTATATCGAATTTTACACATACAAAGTTATTCATGGTAGCATTACTGAACTAAATAATGACTAAAAGCAGCTCACAAAACACGCAGAAAAAAAGTATTGATCAACACACAGTATAGCCACAAAATAGGATACTGTGCAAGTATAAAACAAGGATGAGAAAATACCTAAATACTAATAAGGATTATATTGGTTCAGTTCAGTACAGTCGCTCAGTCGTGTCCGACTCTTTGAGACCCCATGAATCACAGCACACCAGGCTTCCCTGTCCATCACCAACTCCTGGAGTTCACTCAAACTCACCTCCATCATGTCGGTAATGCCAACCAGCCATTTCATTCTCTGTCGTCCCCTTCTCCTCCTGCCCCCAATCTGTCCCAACATCAGAGTCTTTTCCAGTGAGTCAACTCGTCGCATGAGGTGGCCAAAGTATTGGACTTTCAGCTTTAGCATCAGTCTTTTCAATGAACACCCAGGATTGATCTCCTTTAGAATGAACTGGTTGGATCTCCTTGCAGTCCAAGGGACTCTCAAGAGTCGTCTCTAGCACCACAGTTCAAAAGCATCAATTCTTCGGCGATCAGCTTTCTTCACAGTCCAACTCTCACATCCATACATGACCATTGGAAAAACCATAGCCTTGACTAGACGGACCTTGGTTGGCAAAGTAATGTCTCTGCTTTTTATTATGCTATCTCGGTTGGTCATAACTTTCCTTCCAAGGAGCAAGCGTCTTTTAATTCCATGGCTGTAATCAGCATCCGCAGTGATTTTGGAGCCCCAACAAACAAAGTCTGACACTGTTTCCACTGTTTTTCCATCTATTTCCCATGAAGTGATGGAACCATGATCTTCGTTTTCTGAATGCTGAGCTTCAAGCCAACTTTTTCACTCTCCTCTTTCACTTTCATCAAGAGGCTTTTGAGTTCCTCTTCACTTTCTGCCATAAGGGTGGTGTCATCTGCATATCTGAGGTTATTTATATTTCTCCCAGCAATCTTGATTCCAGCTTGTGTTTCTTCCAGCCCAGCATTCCTCATGATGTACTCTGCATAGAAGTTAAATAAGTAGGGTGACAATATACATCCTTGACATACTCCTTTTCCTATTCGGAACCAGTCTGTTGTTCCATGTTCAGTTCTAACTGTTGCTTCCTGACCTCCAATACCTAAATACCAATAAGACAAAACTATAGGATGTTAAAAAATATTTACAATATGATAGTTTAATGAGAATTTCTTGTTCATTTTTCAGTCACCCAGTCATGTACGACTCTTTGCAACCCATGGACTATAGGACCCAGGCTTCTCTGTCCTTCACCATCTCCTGGGGCTTGCTCAAACCCATGTCCATTGAGTTGGTGATGCCATCCAACCATCTCATCCTCTGTCATTGCCTTCTCTTCCTGCCTTCAATCGTTCCCAATTTCAGGGTCTTTTTAGTGAGTTGGCTCTTCACATCAGATGTTCAAAGTATTAGAACTTCAGCTTCAGGATCAGTCCCTCCAATGAGTATTCAATGAATACTGATTTCCTTTAGGATTGACTGGTTGGATCTCCTTGCAGTCCAAGGGACTGTCAAAAGTCTTCTCCAGCACCACAGTTCCAAAGCATTCATTTCTTTGGTGCTCACTTTATTTATGGTCCAACCCTCACATCCATACATGACAACGGGAAAAACCATAGCTTTGACTAGACAAACATTTGTCTGCAAAGTAATGTCTCTGCTCTTTAATATGCTGTCTAGGGTAGCCTTTCCCTTCTCCAGGGGATCTTCCCAACCCAGGGATCGAACCCAGGTCTCCTGGGAGAAGATCCCCTGGAGAAGGGAAAAGCTACCCACTCCAGTATTCTGGCCTGGAGAATTCCATGGACTGTATAGTCCATGGGGTCGCAAAGAGTCAGACACGACTGAGCAACTTTCATCATCATCATCTAGGTTTGTAATTGCTTTTCTTTGAAGAAGGAAGTTTCTTTTAATTGCATTGTTGAAGTCACCATCTGCAGTGATTTTGGAGCCCACAAAAAATAAAGTCTGTTTCCAGTCACTGTTTCCCCATATATTTGCAATGAACTGATGGGGCGGGGTGCCATGATCTTAATTTTTTTAATGTTGAGTTTTAAGCCAGCTTTTTCACTCTCCTCTATCACTTTCATCAAGAGGCTCTTTCATTCCTCTTTAATTTCTGCTATAAGGGTGGTATGATCTGCATAGCTGAGGTTAGTGATATTTTTCCCAGCAATCTTGATTCCAGCTTGTGCTTCATTCAGCCCAGCATTTAGCATGATGTGCTCTGCATATAAGTTAAATAAGCAGGGTAACAATATACAGCTTTGATGCGTTCCTTTCTCATTTTGAATCCAGTCCATTGTCCCACGTCCAGTTTGAATTGTTTCTTCTTGAAATGCTTATAGGTTTCTCGGGGGCAGGTAAGGTGGTCTGGTATTCCCATCTATTTAAGAATTTTCAACAGTTTTTTGCGATCCACACATTCAAAGGCTTTAGTGTAGTCAATAAAGCAGAAGTCAATGCTTTTCTGGAATTCTCTTGTTTTTCTATGTTGGCAATTTGATCTCTAGTTCTTCAGCTTTTTCTGAATACAACTTGCACATCGGGAAATTGCTGGTTCATGTACCACTGAAACTTAGCTTGGAGAATGTTGAGTATTACTTTGCTAGTTTGTAAAATGAGTGCAATTGTGCGGTAGTTTGAACTTTTTTTTTTTTTTTTATATATTTTCTTTCTTTGGAATTGTAATGAAAACTGACCTTTTCTAGTACTGTGGCCATTGGTGAGTTTATCAGATTTGCTGGCATATTGAGGGCAGCACATTAAGAGCATCATCTTTTAGGCTTTGGTTAGAGAGTTGTGAGTAAATATAAAAAGGTACTTACAAGAATAGAGAGATGAATAAATATACATAGTTATTTACATGTATATGAGCATTGCCCATGCAACTAAAAATGAATAAAAAGTAATTCACTAGATATGAAGGAAGCAAACATAGCAGAAGGGTTCAGCATTTAAATGAGATGACTGCAAATGAACTTTGTATATACCTTTGATATTTGAACCATTTAAATATTTTTGAACCATTAAAAAATTAAAAGGAATGGGGTAAAATTAAAACAGAAACATGCAAAGCAACCCCTAAATAATAAAACCAGCTTACCTAATTTATGTCAAGTTGATGGCAAAATCATATAAGAAAGATAATTACTTACTGGAGTATGAAAACACAGTATTTTGAATGTACATCTTTAGTGATTTACTTTTCTAATGAAAAAAACTGCAATAAACCTTAAATTTAGTTCAAAATTTTATTATTAAAAGTATATATAATGAATAATGTTATTTTGAATAAACTATTAGAAGTTTATTGTAGAATAAATTCAACATATGTTACTGTCAATAGGGATTACATACAGTTCAGTTCAGTTCAGTTGCTCAGTTGTGTCCGACTCTTTGCGACCCCATGAATCACAACAAGCCAGGCCTCCCTGTCCATCATCAACTCCGCGAGTTCACTCAAACTCATGTCCATCAAGTCAGTGATGCCATCCAGTCATCTCATTCTCTGGCGTCCCCTTCTCCTCCCACCCCCAATCCCTCCTAGCATAAGAGTTTTTACCAGTGAGTCAACTCGTCGCATGAGGTGGCCAAAGTATTGGAATTTCAGCTTTAGCATCAGTCCTTCCAATGAACACCCAGGATTGATCTCCTTCAGAATGGGCTGGTTGGACCTCCTTGCAGTCCAAGGGATTCTCAAGAGACTTCTCCAGCACCACAGTTCAAAAGCATCAATTTGTCGGCGATCAGCTTTCTTCACAGTCAACTCTCACATCCATACATGACCACTGGAAAACATAGCCTTGACTAGATGAACCTTGGTAGGCAAAGTAATGTCTCTGCTTTTTAATATGCTATCTAGGTTGGTCATACTTTCCTACTAAGGAGTAAGTGTCTTTTAATTTCTTGGCTGCAATCAGCATCTGCAGTGATTTTGGAGCCCAAAAAAATAAAGTATGGTACAGTTTCCACTGTTTTCCCATCTATTTCCCATGAAGTGATGCGACCAGATGCCATGATCTTCATTTTCTGAATGTTGAGTTTCAAGCCAAAATTTTCACTCTCCTCTTTACTTTCATCAGGAGGCTTTTGAGTTCCTCTTCACTTTCTGCCATAAGGGTAGTGTCATCTGCATATCTGAGGTTATTGATATTTCTCCCAGCAATCTTGATTCCAGCTTATGTTTCTTCTAGCCCAGTGTTCCTTCATGATGTACTCTGTATATAAGTTAAATAAGCAGGGTGGCAATATACATCCTTGATGTACTCCTTTTCCTATTTGGAACCAGTCTGTTGTTCCATGTCCAGTTCTGACTGCTGCTTCCTGACCTGCATACAGGTTTCTCAAGAGGCAGGTCAGGTGGTCTGGGATTCCCATCTCTTTCAGAATGTTCCACAGTTTCTTGTGATCCACACAGTCAAAGGCTTTGGCATAGTCAATGAAGCAGAAACAGATGTTTTTCTGGAACTCTCTTGCTTTCTCCATGATCCAGTTGATGTTGGCAATTTGATCTCTGGTGCCTCTGCCTTTTCTAAAAACTGCTTGAACATCTGGAAGTTCACGGTTCACATATTGCTGAAGCCTGTCTTGGAGAATTTTGAGCATGAATTTACTAGCGTGTGAGATGAGTGCAATTGTACGGTAGTTTGAGCATTCTTTGGCATTGCCTTTCTTTGGGATTGTAATGAAGACTGACCTTTTCCAGTCCTGTGGCCACTGCTGAGTTTTCCAAATTTGCTGGCATATTGAATGCAGCACTTTCACAGCATCATCTTTCAGGATTTGAAATAGCTCAACTGGAATTCCATCACCTCCACTAGTTTTGTTCATAGTGATGCCCTCTAAAGTCCACGTGACTTCACATTCCAAGATGTCTGGTACCAGGTGAGTGATCACCCCATCGTGATTATCTTCATTTTGAAGATCTTTTTTGTACAGTTCTTCTGTGTATTCTTGCCACCTCTTCTTAATATCTTCTGCTTCTGTTAGGTCCATACCATTTCTGTTCTTTATCGAGCCCATCTTTTCATGAAATGTTTCCTTGATATATCTAATTTTCTTGAAAAGATCTCTCGTTTTTCCTATTTTCCTCTATTTCTTTACATTGATCGCTGAGGAAGGCTTTCTTATCTCTCCTTGCTATTCTTTGGAACTCTGCATTCAGAAGCTTATATCTTTCCTTTTCCCCTTTGCTTTTCTCTTCTCTTCATTTCACAGCTATTTGTAAGGCCTCCTCAGACAGCCATTTTGCTTTTTTGCATTTCTTTTCCATGGGGATGGTGTTGGTCCCTATCTCCTGTACAATGTCATGAACCTCCGTCCAGAGTTCATCAGGCACTCTATTTATCAGATCTAGTCCCTTAAATCTATTTCTTACTTCCACTGTATAACCATAAGGGATTTGATTTAGGTCATATCTGAATGGTCTAGTGGTTTTCCCTACTTTCTTCAATTTAAGTCTGAATTTGGCAATAAGGAGTTCATGATCTGAGCCACAGTCAGCTCCTGGTCTTGATTTTGCTAACTTATGTAGCTTCTCCATCTTTGGCTGCAAAGAATATAATCAATCTGATTTCGGTGTTGACCATCTGGTGATGTCCATGTGTAGAGTCTTCCCTTATGTTGTTGGAAGAGGGTGTTTGCTATGACCAGTGCGTTCTCTTGGCAAAACTCTATTAGCCTTTTCCCTGCTTCATTCCGTGCTCCAAGGCCAAATTTGCCTGTTACTCCAGGTGTTTCTTGCCTTCCTACTTTTGCATTCCAGTCCCCTATAATGAAAAGGACATCTTTTTTGGGTGTTACATTATTCAGTATTAAATGAAAGAGATTAATGTATAATAACAGAATATAAATTCAATTTTGTAAGCTTACAGTTGAAAGGGAAACATAGATTTTAATTTGTATTCTGTAATGAGATTTATGTACATGTGTATGTGTGTATTCATACACAGAAACACACATATGTGTACATTTTCTAGGAAATGCCTAGAATCAATAACAATTCAATAGCAATAAATACCTGAAGCATCAAAATTGTGATATTTGAAATCTATTTCCTATGAAAATGAAAAAAAAATTATAAAAACAGATTATTATAAGTCAAGGGCAAAGCAAACAAAATATACAAGGAAATTTTATGCATCTTTTTTGCCCAAGAGCTGGGACATTATTTAACATTCTTGGGATTATATCAAAAGTACATAAGAACCATCTTGAAAGATTTGCCTCTGCCCAAAGATGAAAGTATTTAATCATCAAGAAAAATAACTGGAACTTTTATTTTTCTTATGCACACGGAAACACAGGCAACATCTAACCAGCTACCTATACTTCATCTAACTACGTATTTCTCTATTGCTCACCTCTGCACAACACTGGAGGTTGTAATAGAACAAACACATTACTATTGTACATTGAAAAATAAAAGTAAAGAATATATAATTTGAATGGTTTGCAAACTGCATGTCAATATAACTAAAGAATACCAGACCTTGTCCCTGACACCGACCCTAGGACCTGATGCCAAAACACCTTCCTCATCCGTGAAGACTGGGCTGGTGAGAAGGGATCTTGGTGGGAAGTGGTTACCAGGTTATTCAAAGTCACTTTTCCTCCACTGTCAAACATACACAGCTTCCTATTAAATAACTGTGAGAATAGAGAAGTGGAGTATCTCCAGTTTTTATTCCTGCAATATAAGTTCCAGCTCTTGCAAAAGTGTGTGTGCTTTATCTTGCAGAGGGGCATTGTTCTTGCCTGTCTTTTAGGAGCTTTGGTGGGGAAAAGAGCTTTGACAAAGGGAGGGGGACTTAAGAGAAAGAGGACAATGAGCCCTGGAAATGTGGAAGGGAAGAGGAGGGGTGGCTGGGTGTTTTCTACCTCCCCACAAAGGATGGGTGAGGCAGTTGCCAGAGAGGAAGTCCTTTGCCATTCAGCCCCAGAATAAAGATTCACTGTTCACTGACTCAGTCACCTGCTGCATGGTCACATCCTTCTCCCCAGGAGGAGCTAGGGAGAAAGGCAGTTTGCTTGGCAAACCTTCCACTTCCTCTTTACTCCCCTTCACTTTCCTGTTACCCCTTTCCTGGTCTCTTCACATCACCCTTGTCTGTCCCAATTCCTTCAGCTTTATTGGTTGTACATATAAACTGCAGTGAAAAAATCTAAGGATGAAATTTATTTATATAAAATTCTTGCTGTATTAGTTTCCTAGGGTTACTATAACAAATTAGCATATACTAGGTAATTTAAAATACCACAACTGTACTTCCTCATAATTCTAGAGGACATAAGACTAAAATTAAGGTATCAGTTGGCCATGTTCTTTCTGAAGGCTGCAGAGGAAGATCTTTCCTTTCTTCTTCCTAGTTACTAGTGGTAGCAGGCAATTTTTGTGATTTCGTTGCCTGCAGAAAGATGCATGATAATCTTCTTCTTCCCTTAAATGATGACATGTCTTTCTATTCCCCAAGTCTATCTCTGTGTCTCTATTTTCCCTTCTTTTAAGGACAACACTTACAGGGCCCATTCTAATCCAATGCAACCTCATCTTAACTTCATTACATTTGCAAAGACTCTATTTTCAAAAAGTAACATAACCTTCCTTCCAAGGAGTAAGCATCTTTTAATATCATGGCTGCAATCACAATCTGCAGTGATTTTGGAGCCCAAAAAAATAAAGTCTGACACTGTTTCCACTGTTTCCCTATCTATTTCCCATGAAGTGATGGGACCAGATGCCATGATCTTTGTTTTCTGAATGTTAAGCTTCAAGCCAACATTTTCACTCTCCTCTTTCACTTTCATCAAGAGGCTTTTGAGTTCCTCTTCACTTTCTGCTGTAAGGCTGATGTTATCTGCATATCTGAGGTTATTGATATTTCTCCTGACAATCTTGATTCCAGCTTGTGCTTCTTCCAGTCCAGCGTTCCTCATGATGTACTCTGCATATAAGTTAAATAAGCAGGGTGACAATATACAAACTTGACGTGCTCCTTACCCTATTTGGAACCAGTCTGTTGCTCCATGTCTAGTTCTAACTGCTGCTTCCTGACCTGCATACAGGTTTCTCAAGAGGCAGGTCAGGTGGTCTGGTATTCCTATCTCTTTCAGAATGTTCCACAGTTTCTTGTGATCCACACAGTCAAAGGCTTTGGCATAGTCAATGAAGCAGAAATAGATGTTTTTCTGAAACTCTCTTGCTTTCTCCATGATCCAGCAGAGGTTGACATTTTGATCTCTGGTGCCTCTGCCTTTTCTAAAACCAACCTGAACATCTGGAAGTTCACGGTTCACATAATGCTGAAGCCTGGCTTGGAGAATTTTGAGCATTCTTTGGCATTGTCTTTCTTTGGGATTGGAATGAAAACTGACTTTTTCCAGTCCTGTGGCCACTGCTGAGTTTTCCAAATTTGCTGGCATATTGAGCACTTTCACAGCATCAACTTTCAGGATTTGAAATAGTTCAACTGGAATTCCATCAACTCCACTAGCTTTGTTCATAGTGATGCTTTCTAAAGCCCTCTTGACTTCACATTCCAAGATGTCTGGCTCTAGGTGAGTTATCATGCCGTCGTGATTATCTTGGTCGTGAAGATCTTTTTGTACAGTTCTTCTGTGTATCCTTGCCACTTCTTCTTAATATATTCCTCTTCTATTAGGTCCATACCATTTCTGTCCTTTATCGAGCCCATCTTTGCATGAAATGTTCCCTTGGTATCTCTAATTTTCTTGAAAAGATCTCTTGTTTTTCCTAATCTTTTGTTTTCCTCTATTTCGTTGCACTGATCACTGAGGAAGGCTTTCTTATCTCTCCTTGCTATTCTTTGGAACTCTGCATTCAGATGCTTATGTCTTTCCTTTTCTCCTTTGCTTTTCACTTCTCTTCTTTTCACGGCTATTTGTAATGCCTCCTCAGACAGCCATTTTGCTTTTTTGCATTTCTTTTCCATGGGGATGGTCTTGGTCCCTGTCTCCTGTACAATGTCACGAACCTCATAAAACCATTCAATTTCAGCTTCTTCAGCATTACTGGTCAGGGTATAGTCTTGGATGACCATGATATTGAATGGTTTGCCTTGGAAATAAACAAAGATTATTCTCTAGTTTTTGAGATTACATCCAATTACTACATTTCATTCTCTTTTGTTGGCTATGATGGCTACTCCATTTCTTCTAAGGGATTCTTGCCCACAGTAGTAGATATAATGGTCTTCTGAGTTAAACTCACCTATTCCAGTCCTAAATTGATTCCTAAAGTGTTGACATTCACTCTTTCCATCTCCGGTTTGACCGCTTTAAATTTTCTTTGATTCATGGACCTAACATTCCAGGTTCTTATGCAATATTGCTCTTTACAGCATCAGACCTTGCTTCCATCACGAGTCGTATCCACAGATGGGTGTTGTTTGTGCTTTGGATCCGTCTCTTCATTTTTTCTGGGGTTATTTCTCCACTGATCTCCAGTAGCATCCTGGACACCCGCTGACCCTGGAGTTCATCTTTCAGTGTCCTACATTTTTGCCTTTTCATACTGTTCATGGGGTTCTCAAGGTAAGAAATGCTGAAGTGGATTGCTATTCCCTCCTCCAGTGGACCACGTTTTGTCAGAACTCTCCACCATGACCTGTCCATCTTGTGTGACACTACACGGATGGCATGGGCCATAATTTCATTGAGTTGGATAAGTCTGAGGTCCTTGTGATTAGATTGATTAATTTCCGGTGATTGTGGTTTTCAGTCTATTTGTCCTGTGATAGAGAAGGATAAGAGGCTTCTGGAAGGTTCCTGATGGGAGAGACTGACTGAGGGAGAAACTGGATCTTGTTCTGATGGGCAGAGCCATGCTCAGTAAATCTTTAATCCAATTTTCTGTTGATGGATGAGATAAGAAAGCATTCCACAGTGATCAGTGTAGAGAAATAGAGGAAAACAATAGAATGGGAAAGCCTAGAGTTCTCAAGAAAATTACAGGCACCAAGGGAATATTTCATGGAATGATGGGCTCAATAAAGGACAGAATAGTATGGACCTAACAGAAACAGAAGATATTAGGAAGAGGTGGCAAGAATATGCAGAAGAACTGTACAAAAAAGATCTTCATGACCCAGATAATCACAATGATGTAATCACTCATCTAGACCCAGACAACTTGGAATGTGAAGTCAGGTGGGTCGAAGGAAGCCTCACTATGAACAAAGCTAGCAGAAGTGATGGAATTCCAGCTGAGCTATTTCAAATCTTAAAAGATGATGTTGTGAAAGTGCTGCACTCAATATGTCAGTGAATTTGGAAAACTCAGCAGTGGCCACAAAAGGTCAGTTTTCATTCCAATCCCAAAGAAAGGCAATGCCAAAGAAGGCTCACACTACCACACAATTGCACTCATCTCACACACTAATAAAGTCATGCTCAAAATTCTCCAAGCCAGGCTTCAGCAATATGTGAACTGTGAACTTCCAGTTGTTCAAGCTGGTTTTAGGAAAGACAGAAGAATCAGAGATCAAATTGCCAACATCTGCTGGATCATCAAAAAGCTAGAGAGTTCCAGAAAAACATCTATTTCTGCTTTATTGACTATGACAAAGCCTTTGATTGTGTGGATCACAATAAACTCTGGAAAACTGTGAAAGAGATGGGAATACCAGACCACCTGAACTGCCTCTTGAGTAAACTGTATGCAGGTCAGGAAACAACAGTTAGAACTGAACATGGAACAACAGACTGGTTCCAAATAGGGTAAGGAGTATGTCAAGTTTGTATATTGTCACCCTGCTTATTTAACTTATATGAAGACTACATCAAGAGAAATCTTGATGGGATGAAGCACAAACTGGAATCAAGTTTGCCAGGAGAAATATCATCAACCTCAGATATGCAGATAGCATCACCTTAATGGCAGAAAGTGAAGAAGAACTAAAGAGCTTCTTGATGAAATGGAAAGAGGAGAGTGAAAAAGTTGGCTTAAAACTCAACTTTTAGAAAACTAAGATCATGGCATCGGGTCCCATCTCTTCATGGCAAATAGATGGGGAAATAGTGTCAGACTTTATTTTTCTGGGCTCCAAAATCACTGCAGATGGTGATTTCAGCCATGAAATTAAAAGACGTTTACTCATTAGGAGAAAATTTATGACAAACCTAGATAGCATATTAAAAAGCAGAGACATTACTTTGCCCAAAAAGGTCCATCTAGTCAAAGCTATGGTTTTTTCAGTAGTCATGTGTGGATGTGAGAGTTGGACTATAAAGAAAGCTGAGTGCTGAAGAATTGATGCTTTTGAACTGTGATGCTGGAGAAGATATTTGAGAGTCCCTTGGACTGCAAGAAGCTCCCAGTAGTTCATCCTAAAGGGAATCAGTCCTGAATATTCACTAGAAAGACTAATGCTGAAGCTGAAATTGTGGCCACTTGTGGCAAAGAACTGACCTATTTGAAAAGACCCTCACGCTGGGAAAGATTGAAGGCAGGAGGAGAAGGGGAGGACAGAGGATGAGATGGTTGGATGTCATCCACGAGTCAATGGACATGAGTTTGAATAAACTCCAGAAGTTGGTGATGGACAGAGTCCTGGTGTGCTCCAGTACATGGGGCAGCAAAGAGTTGGACACGACTGAACAATTGAACTGAACTGAGTAGAATGGTTTATTCTGTGCAAATGGTCAGTCTCTTTCTTCAGTCACTCCTGTTATTGCCCAAAGTGTTCATAACAAAATGGCCCTAGTAGAAAATATGAAGCAACACGGACTCTTACTCCCCAAGGATGACCTGGCTAAAGCCACCACTGTGTGTTCAGTCTACCAGCAGTCAAAACCAAAAAGTACATGCATGCTAAATAGCTTCAGTCGTGTTTGACTCTGAGACCTCATGGACTGTCGGTAGCCTGGTCTCTCTGTCCCTGGGATTCTCCAGGCAAGAATATGGAATGTGTTGCCATGCCCCACTCCAGGGATTCTTCCCAACTCAGATATTGAATTTACATCTCCTGTCACTCCTGCTATGGCAAGAGGGTTCTTTACCACTAACTTGGGATGATCAGTAAGCCATGTGGTGGTAGTTTGACTTTATTGCACCACTTCCAACATAAAAGGTTGAGTGCTTTGTTTTTGGTTCAAAAGATTCTTACTCTGAATATAAATTTGCCTTCCCTTTGACCAAATCCACTACATATGGCTTTACACAATTCCTTCTCAACCTTTATGATATTCCATACAGCATTGATTTGTATTGAGAAACTCAGTTCAGTTCAGTTGCTCAGTCATGTCTGATTCTTTACAACCCCGTGGACTGCAGCGCTCCAGGCTTCCCTGTCCATCACCAACTCCTGGAGCTTGCTCAAACTGATGTCCATCAAGTCAGTTATGTTATTAAACCATCTCATCCTCTGTCGTCCCCTTCTCCTCCTGCCTTCCATCTTTCCTAGTATCAGAGTCCTTTCCAATGAATCAGTTCTTTGCATTATTGGGTCAAAGCATTGGAGCTTCAGGTTCAGCATCAGTCCTTCTAATCAATATTTAGGACTGATTTGTTTTAGGATTACCTGGTTTGATTTCCTTGCAGTCCAAGAGACACTCAACAGTCTTCTCCAAAACCACAGTTAAAAAGCATCAATTATTTGGTGCTCATCTTTCTTTATAGTCAACTCTCACATCTATACATGACTTTGACTAGATGGAAAAACCATAAGCTTTGACTAGATGGACTTTGTCAGTACAGTAATGTCTCTGCTTTCAAATATGCTGTCTAGGTTGGTTATATCTTCTCTTGCAGTGAGCAAGCATCTTTTAAGTCTTTGGCTTCAGTCACCATCTGCAGTGATTTTGAAGCCCTGCAAAACAGAGTCTGTGACTATTTCCATTCTTTCCCCATCTATTTGCCATGAAGTGCTAGGACCAGATGTAATGATCTCAGTTCATTGAATGTTGAGTTTTAAGCCAGCTTTTTCACTCTTCTTTTCACTTTCATCAAGAGGCTCTTTTGTCTCTTCACTTTCTACCATAAGGGTGGTGTCATCTGCATATCTGTAGTTATTGGTATTTCTCCCTGCAATCTTGACTCCAGCTTGTGCTTCATCCAGCCTGACATGATGTACTCCGCATATGTTAAAAAAGCAGGGTGACAACATACAGCCTTGATGTATTCTTTTCCTAAGTTGAAATCCGTCCTTTGTTCCATGTTTGGTTGTAACTGTTGCTTCTTGATCTGCATACAGATTTCTCAGGAGGCAGGAAAGGTGGTCTGGTATTCCCGTCTTTTAAGAATTGTCCAGTTTGTTGTGATTCACACAGTCAAAGGCTTTGACGTAGTCAATAAAGCAGAAGTAGATTTCCAGAGTTTTGGAGCTTTCTTCCTTTTTCTGTGATCCAACAGATGTTGGTAATTTGATCTCTAGTTCCTCTGCCTTTTCTAAATTCAGCTTGAGCAGCTGAAAGTTCTCTTTTCACGTACTGTTAAAGCTGTACTATTGAAGCCTCCATTGGATAATTTTACACATTAATTTGCTAATGTGAGAGATGAGTGCAGTTTGCAGTGGTTTGAACATTCTTTGGCATTGCCTTTCTTTGGGATTGGAATGAAAACTGACCTTTCCATTCCTGTGGCCACTGCTGAGTTTTCCACATTTGCTGGCATATTGAGTGCAGCATCATCTTTTAGGATTTGAAATAGCTCAGCTGCAATTCCACCACCTCTGCTAGCTTTGTTCATAACGATGTTTCCTAAGGCCTACTTGACTTCACATTCAAGGATGTCTGGTTCTAGGTGAGTGATCACACCATCCTGGTTATCTGTGCCATTAAGATCTTTTTTTGCATAGTTCTTCTGTGTATTCTTGCCATCTCTTCTTAATATCTTCTGCTTCTGTTAGGTCCATCTTTTATTTCTGTCTTTTATTGTGCCCATCTTTGCATGAAATATTCCCTTGGTATCTCTAATTTTATTGAAGAACTCTCTAGTCTTTCCCATTTTTTCTCTCCATATCTTTACATTGATCACTGATTTAGTCTTTCTTGTATCTCCTGGCTATTCTTTGCAACTCTGCATTCACATGGGTGTATCTCCTTTTTGACTTTGTCTTTCACTTCTCTTCTTTTCTCAGCTATTTGTAAGGCCTCCTCAGGCAACCATTTTGCCTTTTTGCATTTCTTTTTCTTGGCGATTGTCTTGATCACTACCTCCTGTACAATATCACAAACCTCCACCCATAGTTCTTCAGACACTCTGTCTATCAGATCTAATCCCTTGAATCTACCTGTCAATTCCACTGCATAATTGTAAGGAATTTGATTTAGGTCATACCTGAATGGTCTAGTGGTTTTCCCTACTTTCTTCAGTTGAAGTCTTAATTTTCAATAAGGAGTTCACGATCTGAGCCAGTCAGCTCCTACTCTTGATTTTGCTGACTGTATAGAGCTTATCCATCTTCAGCTGCAAAGAATATAATTAATCTGATTTCAGTATTGACCATCTATTAATGTCCAATTGTAGAGTTATCACTTGTGTTGTTGGAAGAGGATGTTTGCTATGACCAGTGTGTTCTCTTCAGAAAATTCTGTTAGCCTTTGTCCTGCTTCATTTGTACTCCAAGACCAAACTTGCCTGTTACTCCAGGCATCTCTTGACTTCCTACTTTTGCATTCCAGACCCCTATGATGAAAATGATATCTTTTTTGGTATTAATTCTGGAAGTTCTTGTAGGTCATCATAGAACCGTTCACATTCAACTTCTTCAGCGTTAGTAGTTAGGGCATAGGCTTGGATTACTGTGATATTGAATGGTTTGCTTTGGAAAAGAACAGACATAATTTTGTCATTTTTGAGATTGCACCCAAGTACTGCACTTCGGACTCTTGTTTGAATAACTCACTTCATAGCAAATGAAGAGAGGAAATAGGCCCGTGATTCTGGAATTCACTGTTCTTACTGTATCCCCCACAAATTGAAACAGCTGGGCTGAGAGAATGGTGGAATGGCTTTTTAAAGACTCAGTTACAGTCTTCACTAGTGGCAACACCTTGTATTGCTGGACAATGTTCTCTAGGAAGTTATGCTATATATCAGCTTCCGACATAAGGTGCTCTTTTCTGCAACACTAGAATTTACCATCACAAGAATCAAAGAAGGAAATTGTAGCAGCATTATGTACTTTTATCCCTAGTAATTTATCAGCAAAATTCTGCATCCTGTCCCAAGAATCTATATTTTGCTAATCTAAAGTTCTTACTTCCAGAAGGAGGAAAGCTTCCATCAGAAAGTACAACAAAGAACATTTTATGATTGTCATCTGCCTGCTTTGAGCTAGTAGTCCTTCTAAATTTACAGGAAAATAAATAGTTATTGTACTGACTTGGGTGAATGGTCTTGGTTACCAAGAGGAAACTGAGCTAACTCTACACAATAGAGGTGAAGGAGGTTATGTCTGGAATATTGGAGATTTCTTAGGTTGTCTTTAGTGCTACTATGACCTGTTATTAAAGTCATTTGAAAACTATAACCTGATTTAACAAGATGATTAACAGCTCAGACCTTTCAGGATTAAAGTTTGAGTGACCCTACTGTTACTGAAAGCTCAGATTCTCTGTGTATCAGTGCCAAATCAAATCCTGGAGACAGAGTTTTGATGAAGTAAAAAGGGATAATTTTGCCAGGCAAAGGGAGACACACTGGGTTTCTGCTTTGACAAACTCTGTGTCTCAACCTCAGAGAGCTTGATGAGGGGTTTTAAAGCAGTGATTCAATGGTAGGGTTTCTGACAAGACCAGGGTGTAAGCAGGGTTTGTGCTCCCTAAATATCATCCCTAAAGATTGTCTCCTAGTCTTGATGAGAGTTCTGGTCCCTCTAACCTTGCCTCAAGTGATTTCTTTTCTGTTCCTCCCTTGATTTGCAACTGTTCAAATCCACCCTTTGCAACTCAGGGAGGAGATTGAGTGACTTCTGGAGGCTGGAGACTTCTTACAAGAAATGGGTGACAGAAAGGTATCTGGGCCTGAAAGCCCCACAAGGTTCCATTTGGTTTCACTACTATAGAACGAACCACAGCATCTGAAGGTTGCAGAGGGCAATGGGAATATGGAGTAAATAGTGGCAGAAGGTAGTTATAAATGCCAACTACAACTATATGATCAGTTGCAGAAATAAAGAAATAAATCATTATAAGTATTTTACTTCTTTTTGTTTTGCATGATTTGCATGTTTATGCATACATGAATATATGTATGAATCTGAGCAAATATTTTTGTTTTCTTCTCTCTCTTATCCCTTTATCATCTAATATAAGATGCATTAATCGGAGTTAACTTTAAATTGCAGTATTAAGTCACAGGATATCAAGAAGAGTTAGCAGTACCCAAGGATTTTGCATCTGAGACCAAGCAGGACCTTGCAGGCCCTTTCCCAAAATAAGTTTTTCTATATTGATTTGAGCTGAACGTTTTAAAAGTATATAATATTTATTTAAAAATATTACATATTGGCTTTCTGAGTTTGCCTTTTATAATTTTTCCTTGAGTTGTTGAAATAGGTCCCTTTATTGTAGTGAGTAAAAGCAGTGACTTTAGAATTCAACTCAGTTCAGTTCAGTTCAGTCACTCAGTCTTGTCCGACTCTTTGCGACCCCATGAATCACAGCACGCCAGGCCTCCCTGTCCATCACCAAATCCTGGAGTTCACTCAAACTCATGTCCATCAAGTCGGTGATGCCATCCAGCCATCTCATTCTCTGTCGTCCCCTTCTCCTCCTGCCCCCAGTCCTTCCCAGCATCAGACTCTTTTCCAGTGAGTCATCTCGTCGCATGAGTCCTTCCAAAGAACACCCAGGATTGATCTCCTTTAGAATGGACTGGTTGTATCTCCTTGCAGTCCAAGGGACTCTCAAGAGTCTTCTCCAACACCACAGTTCAAAAGCATCAATTGTTCAGCACTCAGTTTTCTTCACAGTCCACTCTCATATCCATACATGACCACTGGAAAAACCGTAGCCTTGACTAGACGGACCTTTGTTGGCAAAGTAATGTTGAATAGAATTCAACTATTTCATATTATATATTTATTGGTTATTTTGTTCTAGACATACTATTAAAACTCTCTATTCAATAGTTATATCTTTTAAATGAGAATATATTTCCCTGTCCCAAGGAACCTTCAGAGGATTCAATTAAATAAGAAATATAAAGTGATACTGTAGTCATTACATAGAAAGAATTCAAAGTATGTTAGTCATTAACTCCATTTATTAAAGAGTTCTGCTAATTATTTTCAAACATAGTTGTGGAATTACTCATCTGATTCAGAGGAATTTTGACTGGTGCAAAATATTTTATTGTGCTTTGTCATTGAGTCTTGTCCAACTTTTTTTGATCTCATGGACTGTGGCCTGTCAGGCTCCTCTCTCCATGGGATTCATCCAATACTGGATTGGATAACCATTCCCTTCTCTAGGGAATCTTGCTGACCTAAGGATCAAACCCAGGTCTCATGTATCACAATTTCTTTACTATCTGAGCCACCAGGGAAGTCCATCATGTTTTATGATTTTTACCTAATTGTTGGAACACCAGTGAAACATTTTATTTATCAATTTTATTGCTATACAAACTTTGGTATTTGCTATTTTCTTTTGCAGTCAAATACATTTTTCTATTCCTTGATTTTCAAAGACTACTATAATCATGTTTCAGATATATATTCTAAAAAGTTATAGAGTTAATTTTTTTACCCATTTTTGTGAGTTTAATCCACTTTTTTATTTGATTTTTATGTATTGAATATTTATATTTATTTTTCTATATTATTTGATATTTTCTCTTTAGAATGCACTGCAAATACTCAGTATATTTTTTCTTCTGCCTTAAGTGTCTTGTTTTCACTCTTGCTTGTTATTTTTCTGCTAATTTGTGAAATAATTATGATCTATTAATATTCCTAGACTACTTATATTTCTTCTTATAAATATATCTCACATAGTGTTCTGTTATCATATTCTGAATTTATTTGTTACCCTTTGAATTTAATTAGAAATTTAGAATATTTTAATTTCCCTTTGGACGTACCATTCTCTTGTTCACAAACTTAAGATCTAGATTATTAGTTAAATCTTATCTTTTACCCATTAAATTTTACTATTAATCACCACTGACTTCCCTGGTGGCTCAGATGATAAAGAATCTGCCTGAAATGTGGGAAACCAGGGTTTGATCCCTGGGTTAAAGGAACATCCCCTGGAGGAGGGCATGGCAACCTACTCCAGTATACTTGCCTGGAGAATCCCCATGGGCCGAAGAGCCTGGTGGGCTACAGTCTATGGGGTCACAAAGATTCAGACACGGCTGAGCAAATTTCATTTTCACTTTGTCTATATACGTTTATCAATTGTCTATATAAATTAACCAATTATGTTAGGTCTCATGCCTTCTTTCCTGTTTCTTCTTGCTAGGTTTAATTTTTCTCACTTATGAAATTTTTTCTAATTATAGTTTTTCAATTAATGATTCAGTAATGTCAACTAGGAAAATATTCTAGATTGGCATGTGTTTCTTTTTATGCTTTGACTCTGTCATCTATTGTTATTATTTGAAAATCACTTTTCATTCTATTTTCCATTATTTCATGGGAAAATCTACTTTATGATATTTCCCGATGGATAGATATGTTTTTATTTTTTCCTTTTTAATAGGCAACATTTTTCTCCAAAATCACTGCAGATAATGATGGCAACCATGAAATTAAAAACACTTGCTCCTTGGAAGGAAAGCTATGACAAACCTAGACAGCATATTCAAAAACTGAGGTATCACTTTGTTGCAAAAGCCATTTAGGCAAAGCTATGGTTTTTCCAGTAGTCATGTATGGATGTGAGAGTTGGATCACAAAGAAGGTTGTATGCCAAAGAATTGATGCTTTCAAATTGTGGTGCTGGAGAAGACTCTTGAGAGTCTCTTGGACTGAAAGATCAAACCAGTCAATTCAAAGGAAATGAACCCTGAGTCTTCATTGGCAGGACAGATGCTGAAGCTGAAGCTCCAATGCATTGGCAAATTGATATAAAGAGCTGACTCATTAGGAAAGACCGTGATGCTAGGTAAGATTGAAGGCACAAGGAGAAGGGAGCCACAGAAAATGAGATAGTTATATAGCATCACTGACTCAGTAGACATTAATCTGATCATTCTCTGAGAGATAGTGAAGGACAGGTGAGCCTGGCATGCAGTAGTCCATGGGGTGGCAAAGAGTTGGATACAATTAGCAACGGAAATACAGCAACAGAGGCAGCATTTTAAATACCTCTTTTAGGTCTTGTTTGCTCTTTTTTATTTTTTTAATCAATCTGAATATCTATTCAATCCTATAAGATTCTTCACAATTATCTTTTAAAATAATAAGCTTCTCATCTTTCTCATTTCTTACTTTCACAGGACCTTTATTTGCCTTAAGTGCTTTTTCTTTTCTATGTTTAATATAACTGATAGTTTTCTTAAAGGTTATTTATTACTGGTTTAGGATTGTCTCTCTAAGTGCCTTTGCCATTGGAAATTTCTGGTAGTTTGTAGGCCCTAAAGCAGCTCCCTTTGCTAGCTAACGAGAGCAATGTTTGTCTTTCCTGCATTGATGAGAAAGCATTAATGAGGCTGCAGGGACAAGCCAAAATAACAGCTACTTTGTCTGTTGTTCACTGTTACAGCTTTGAATTTCTTTTGCAGTTCAGTTTCTAGGAGGTTTAATTCTTTCCTTTGATCTTTGATATGGATTTTATATATAATATACACACACATATTAATTATTTAATTCTGTCTTGTTCAATATTTAACTTATTCTAAGGTTATTCGGAATATTTGTATTCTTTTATTTTATTTATTTTTTAATTGAGGGATAATTACTTTACAGAATTTTGTTGTTTTCTGCCAAACCTCAACATGAATCAGCCATAGGTATACATATATGCCCTCCCTTTTAAAACTCCCTCCTAGCTCCCCCCACATTCCACCCATCTAGATTGATACAAAGACCCTGTTCGAGTTTCCTGAGCCATACAGCAAAGTCCCATTGGCTATTTATATTACATGTGGTAATGTAATTCTTCATGTTACTCTTTCCATATATCTCACCTGTATTGAGTCATATGAGCTGCTTTTTTATTTTGGAAATTAATCCTTTGAAGTTGTTTCATTTACTATTAATTTTTCCCATTCTGAGGGCTGTCTTTTCACCTTCCTTATAGTTTCCTTTGCTGTGCAAAAGTTTAATCAGGTCCCACTTGCTTACTTTTGTTTTTATTTCCATTACTTTAGGAGATGGGTCATAGACGATCTTGCTTTGGTTTATGTCATCGAGTGTTCTATGTTTTCCTCTGAGTTTTATAGTTTCTGGTCTTACATTTAGGTCCTTAATCCATTTTGAGTTTATCTTTGTGAATGGTATTAAGAAGTGTTCTAATTTCATTCTTTAAAGTGTAACTGTTCAGTTTTCCAGGCACCATTTATTGAAGAGGCTGTCTTTGCTCCATTGTATATTCTTGCCTCCTTTGTCAAAAATATGGTACCCATAGGTGCGTGGGTTTATTTCTGGAACTTCTATTTTGTTTCATTTGTCTATATTTCTGTTTTTGTGCCAGTACCATCTGTGTTGATGTCTGCACCTTTGTAGTATAGTCTGAAGTCACCAATGTTTATTCCTTCAGCTCCATTCTTCTTTTTCAAGATTGCTTTGGCTATTTGGGGTCTTTTGTGTTTCCATATGAACTGTGAATGTTTTTGTTCTAGTTCTGTGAAAAATGCCATTGGTAAGTTGGTATGGATCACATTGAATCTGTATACTGCATTTAGTAGCATTGTCATTTTCACAATATTGATTCTTCCTACCCAGGAACATGGAATATCTCTCCATCTGTTTACATCGTCTTTGATTTTTTTCATTAGTATCTTATAATTTTCTGTGTACAGTACTTTTGTCTCCTTAGGCAATTTATTCCTAGATATTTTATTCTTTTTGTTGCAATGGTGAATGGGATTGATTCCTTAATTTCTCTTTCTGATTTTTCATTGTTAGTACATAGAAAGGCAAATGATTTCTGTGTATTGATTTTATATCCTTCAACTTTGTTAAATTCACTGATTAGCTCTAGCAATTTTCTGATACTGTCTTTAGAGTTTTCTATGTACAGTATCATATCATCTGCAAACAGTAAGAGTTTTACTTCTTTTCCTATCTGGATTGCTTTTATTTGCTTTTATTGTATGATTGCTATAGCTAGGACTTCTAAAACTATGCTGTATAATAATGGTGAAAGTGGATACCTTTGTCTTGTTCCTGATCTTAGGGGAAATGCTTTCAGGTTTTCACCATTGAGAATAATGTTTGCCTTAGGCTTGTCATATATGGCCTTTACTATGTTAAGGTAGGTTCCTTTTATGCCCATTTTTTGAAGAGTTTTGATCATAAATGGTGCTGAATTTTGTCAAAGGTTTTTTTCTGCATCTATTGAGATTATCGTGTGGTTTTTATCTTTCAATTTAATATGGTGTATCACATTAATTGATTTGCATATATTGATGAATCCTGGCATCCCTGGAATAAACCCAACTTGATCATGGAGTATGAGCTTTCTGATGCATTGATGAATTCTGCTTGCTAAAATTTTGTTGAGAATTTTTGCATCTATGTTCATCAGCGATATTGTCCTGTAGTTTTGTTTTTATGTTGTCTTTGTATGGTTTCGGTATCAGGGTGTTGGTCACTTCATAGAATGAGTTTAGGAGTTTTCCTTCCTCTGCAATTTTTTGAAAGAGTTTTAGAAGGATAGGCATTAGCTCTTCTCTAAATGTTTGATAGAATTCTGTGAAGCCATCTGGTCCTGGGCTTTTGTTTTCTGTGATATTTTTAATCACAGCTTCAGTTTCAGTTCTTGTAATTGAGTTATTCATAATTTATGTTTCTTCTTGGTTCAGGCTTAGAAGATTGAACTTTTCTAATAATCGGTCCATTTCTTCCAGGTTATCCATTGTATTGCTATGTAGTTGTTCGTGATAGTCTCTTATAATGCTTTGTATTTCCGCATTGTCTATTAGAACCTCTCCTTTTTCATTTCTATTTTTTTTTTATTCTTCTCTTTTTCTCTTGATGCGTCTGGCTAAATGTCTGTCAATTTTGTTTACTTTCTCAAAGAACTAGTTTTTAACTTTATTAATCTTTACTATTGCTTCTTTCATTTCTTTAGTATTTATTTCTGCTAGAATTTTTATGATTTCTTCTTTTCTACTAATTTTAGGGGTTTTTTGTTCTTCTTTTTCCAGTTATTTTAGGTGTAAAGTTAGGTTGCCTATTTGATGTTTTGCTTGTTTCTTGAGGTACGATTGTAATGCTGTAAATGTCTCTCTTAGAACTGCTTTTACTGTATCCCATAGGTTTTGAGTTGCCGTGTTTTCATTGACATTAGTTTCCAGAAATTGTTTAATTTCCTTTTTTTATTTTTTCAGTAACCCGTTGGTTATTTAGAAGAATATTGTTTGATCTCCATGTGTTTGTGTTTTTTACAGTTTTTTTTTCTTGTAATTGATATCTAGACTCATAGTGTTATGGTCAGAGAAGATGCTTGATGCAATTCAATTTTCTCAGATTTACTGAGGTTTGAGATGAGACCCAAGATATGGTCCATTCTGGAGAATGTTCTATGTGCACTTGAGAAGAAGGTATATTCTTCTGCATTTGGATAGAATGTCCTGAAGATATCTATGAGATCCATCTCATCTAATGTATCATTTAAATCTTGTGTTTCCTTATTCATTTTCTATTTTGATGATCTGTCCGTTGCTGTGAGTGGGGTGTTAAAGTATCTTACTATTGTGTTACTGTCAATTTCTCCTTTTATGTCTGTTAGTGTTTGTCTTATGTACTGAGGTACTCCTATGTTGGGTGCATAGATATTTACAATTGCTATGTCTTCCTCTTGGATTGATCCCTTGTTCATTAAGTAGTGTCCTTCCTTATCTCTTGTTCTGTATTTTAAGGTCTATTTTGTCTGATATGAGGATTGCTATTCCAGCTTTCTTTTGCTTCCCATTTGCATGGAATGTAGTTTTCCTTTTTCTCACTTTCAGTCTATGTGTGTCTTTAGGTCTGAAGTGGGTTTCTTGTAGCCAGCATATATATGGGTCTTTTTTTGTATCCATTCAGCCAGTTTGTGTCTTTTAGTTGTAGCATTCAATCCATTTACATTTAAAGTAATTATTGATGTATATGTTTCAATTTACATTTTCTTAATTGTCTGTGGTTGATTTTGTAGATTTTTTCCTTCTCTTGTTTTTCTTGTCTATATAAGTCCCTTTAACATTTGTTTTAAAGCTTGTTTGCTGGTACTGAATTCTCTTAACTTTTGCTTGTCTGAAAAGCTTTTTATTTCTCCACCAATCTTGAATGAGACCCTTGCTGGTTACAGTAATCTTTGTTGTAGATTTTTCCCTTTCAGTACTTTAAATAAATCCTGCCATTCACTTCAAGCCTTCAGAGTTCCTGCTAAAAGATCAGCTGTTAGCTGTATTTTATTTCCCTTGTATGTTACTTGTTACTTTTCCCTTGCTGCTTTTAACATTCTTTCTTTTTGTTTAGTCTTTGTTAGTTTGATTGGTATGTGTCTTGGCATGTTTCTTCTTGGATTTATCCTGTATAGGACTCTGCACCTCTTACACTTGATTGACTATTTCCTTTTCCATGTTGGGGAAATTTTCAACTATAATTCTTCAAAAATTTCCTCATACCCTTTCTTTCTCTCTTCTTCCTCTGGAATCCCTATAATTCAAATGTTGGTGTGTTTGATATTATCCCAGAGGACTATCCTCAGTTCCTTTCTTCTTCTTCTTTTTTTTTTCTGCTTTTATTTTCTACTTTATTCTGCTCTTCAGAAGTTATTTCTACCATTTTATCTTCCAGTTCACTGATTCGTTCTTGTGTTTCGGATATCCTGTTATTAATTCCTTGGTTGGTAAGAAATCTGCCTGCAATGCAGGAGACCTGGGTTTGATCCCTGGGTTGGGAAGATCCCCTGGAGAAGAAAGTGGCAATCCACTCCAGTATCCTTGCCTGGAAAATCTCATGGACACAGGAGCCTGGTGGACTGTAGTTCATGGGGTCGCAGAGAGTCAGGCAAAACTGAGTGGCTAACACTTAGAGTATGTTTAATATCAGTAATTGTGTTGTTTGTCTCAGTATGTTTATTCTTTTATTCTTCTAGGTCTTTGTTAGCTGCTTGTTGCATTGTCTCCATTTTGTTTTCAAGGCTTATGATCATCTTTACTATCATTATTCTGAATTCTTTTTTCCTGTAGTTTGCATATTTTCTCTTCATTTATTTGGACTTCTGTGTTTCTAGTTTGTTCCTTCATTTTTATAGTATTTCTCTGTCTTTTCATTTTTCTTTTTAACTTACTGTGTTTGAGGTCTCCTTTCCCCAGGCTTCAGGGTTGAATTATTTCTTCCTTTTGGTTTCTGCCCCCCTAAGTTTGGTCCAGTGCTTTGTGTAAGCTTCATATAGGGTGAGATTTGTGCTTAGGTTTTGTTTGTTTTTCCTCGGATGGGCAAGGCTGAGTGAGGAGGTAATCTTGTCTGCTGATGATTGTGTTTGCATTTTTGTTCTGTTTGTTGTTTAGATGAAGTGTCCTGCACAGGGTGCTACTGGTGGTTGGGTGATGCTGGGTCTTGTATTCAAGGTATTTCCTTTGTGTGAGTTCTCACTATTTGATACTCCCTAGGGCTATTTCCCTGTTAGTCCAGGGTTGAAGTCAGTGCTCCCATTCCAAAGGCTCAGGGCTTGATCTCTGGTCAGGAATGAGGATTCCACAATTGGTTTTTTATGGCATTAAGAGAGATTAAAAGAAATACCCAAGAATGAGAAACCAAAGATGAACCTCAGACAAATGGCAGTTACAAAATCAGGCAAATAAATAATTAAAATAATTGAATATGCACATATACATATACACCCATAAGCAAAATCAAAACAGTCCAACAAAAATAAAGTGCAGTAGGTTGACCAAGTGAAAAAGAAAGTCAAAAATTATATTTACCAGGTGAGATCAAAGCTAACAAAAGTGGAAACTGGAAAAAAAAGCTAAAGTGAGGTGCCAAGTGGGGAAACATATAATAATAACAAAACTAACAAATATGTTTAAAGGAAAGGAAAGAGAGAAAAGAAAGAAAGAATAGATAATGCAAAGTAAAATAGAGGTAGATGAAGAAAATTTGTATACATTAAAGACTAACTGCATGGGGAAAAGAACAGTATGAAAGACAAAAAAAAAAAAGTAGAAAAACATATAATAGGTTTAAAAATTAAAAAAAAAAAAAACTAAAAGAGAACAGAAAAGAAGAGAGAGAGAGAGAGAAAAAAAAAAGGAAAGTGCCATAGAACTGCAAAAGCCTAAGATAGAGGCAGAGTTATATAACAACATTGAAAAGTGTGTCTGAACATACATATATACATATACACCCATAAGCAAAATCAAAACAGTCCAATAAAAATAAAGTACAATAGATTGACCTGGAGAACAAAGGAAACCAAAAATTATATCTACCAGTTAAGAACAAAGCTAACTAAAGCACAAACTGGAAAACAAAACTAAAGCAAAGTGCCAGTTGGGGAATAAAGCAATGAAAATAAAACTAACAAATATGTTGAGAGAAAAGGAAAGAGAGATAAGAAAGAATAGATATACAAAGTTAAATAGAGGTAGATAAAGATTTATATATTTAAAAGACTAAATGCAAGGGGAAAAGAACTGTAGGAAAGACAAAAAAAGGAACAAATATAGAAAAAAATAGGTTTAAAAAATTGAAAGTTAAAATTTGCAAAAGGAGAAAAATAAAAAAGGAAGAAGAAGAAGAAAAAAAAGAAAACTCCACAAAACTGCAAAAGTTCAATGTAGAAGTAAGGTCTATCTATTCAGTTCAGTCACTCAGTCATGTCTGACCCTTTGTGACCCCATGAACTGCAACACGCCAAGCCTCCCTGTCCATCACCAACTCCTGGAGTCCACCCAAACCCATATCCATTGAGTTGGTGATGCCATCCAACCATCTCATCTTCTGTCGTCCCCTTCTCCTCCTGCCCTCCATCTTTCCCAGCGTCAGGGTCTTTTCAAATGAGTCAGCTCTTTGCATGAGGTGGCCAAAGTATTGGAGTTTCAGCTTCAACATCAGTCCTTCCAATGAACACTCAAGGCTGAGCTCCTTTAGGATGAACTGGTTGGATCTCCTTGCAATCCAAGGGATTCTCAAAAGTGTTCTCCAACACCACAGTTCAAAAGCATCAATTCTTCGGTTTATAACAACAGTAAAAACTGTTATTAAGGAAAAAAAAATAAAAAGGCTCAAAAGCTTAAGTACATTTCATAGTGCCAATAAAATTGAAAACTGCAACAGAGAGAGGGGAAAAGGGGAGAAAAAAGACAAGAAAAAATCCAAAAGTAGCTAAAGAAAAGTTAACACATAAGGAAAATTAACCTTTTTTTGAATCACTGCTATCAGAATCCTTTCCCTCTCTGGGAGTCACAGTTCACCTCACCTCCCTAGGATGCCTTCCAACACTGTGCTGGTCTCTGGATCTGCTGTGGGGGCATCTCAGATTCTAATCTGGTCCTACTCCTGTGTGTTCTTGTCTGCAATGTGTGTTTAATTTTGTGGGAGTTCTCTATGTCCTTTTTTATATTCCATAGACACAGAGTCTGCCTAGCTGATCCTGTGGATTTAATCTGCCACATGTACAGCTCGTGGGAAGGTTTTGGGTCTTATTCCTTAGTCACACTGCCCCTGGGTTTCAACTATGCTTTTATTCAAACCTCTGCATGTGTTTTGTCCATTGGGGTTTGTTCCTGAGGCTGCACTGGAGGACTTGGTTCTGCCCTGGTAAGGGTTCAGGCACCACCAGGTACTCAGGGGAGTTGGTAGCTAGGGCAGTAAGAAATATAGTGCTCTAGAAGGATATGGCAACCAGTGTTAGCCAATACGCTCCAGTATTCTTACCTAGAGACACCTTAACAGAAAAGCCTGACAGGTTACAGTCCTCAGGGGCACAAAGAGTTGGATACGGCCAAAGCAACCCTGTGTGCATACATGCAAGACTTATTTAGACTGTTACAGCTCTGAACAAGTGAGGGTTGAGCATGAAGGTGACAAAGCTGTGTGGCTTTTGGGGACCCTGATGGTGCCAAGTGTGCAGGGTACAGGGACTGCCTCCACTGCAGGAGTTATGGCCCTATCAGGGTCTTTTTTGAGCTTCCTGTAGATGACGATCAGGCTTTTTTGTCAGTCTTTCTTCATAGCTCTGCCCGTTCAGGCACTTAGAGGGCTCCCTTGCCTGGGATCCTTCTCTGTTGTTTGGCCCATCAGACACATAGAGCATTCCCCCCACCACCTCCCCGGATGGGGTCCTACTCTGGAGATTGGCACATCAGGCACTTAAATGGGCACCCTGGGTGGGGTCCAACTCTATAGTTCACTGTGTCAGGTATTTGAAGGGACAGCCTCTATTGTTCAGCTGCTGATGCTGGCCTGTGGGAGAGAGAGAGGCTATGGTGATGGCTCCACCCCCTACATGACTCAGCAGTAGCGCCTTGCTTCCATGGCTGCCTGATTTTCATCCACATGCATTTCCCACCCCACCACAATCACCTCCCTCACCTCCCCTCGATCCATCTCTCTGAAGTCAACAGAAGCCCTCACCTTGGAACTGCTCCACAATCCCTAAACTCCAACTCATAACAGCTGCACCTTCCAGAGACCTGCCTCCCTATCCAGGGTATGTACAGCTGCGGCAAGAACTGTCTGGTTCTCATTCCTTTTAGGCTGCCACAGATCAGCTGTCTCACTCTCAGCCTTAAATGTTTCTTCTCTGACTCAGGCAATTGACCCAATGTGGGGATCAGACCCCTGTTTCAGTTCCCCTACCCAACAAGGGCAGGTCCAATTCTAAAAACACTCTGGTTTTATCCCTAATTCCTAGGTATTGCAAGGGGGCATCAGAGGGCAGACACATGGAAATCATAATCACAAAAAACTAGTTGATCTGATCACATGGACCACAGACCTGTCTAACTCAATGAAACTAAGCCATGCCATGTGGGGCCACCCAAGACAGACGGGTCATGGTGGAGAGGTCTGACAGAATGTGGTCCACTGGAGAAGGGAATGGCAAACCACTTCAGTATATTTGCCTTGAGAACCCCATGAACAGTATCAAAAGGCAAAATGATAGGATACTGAATGAGGAATTCCCAAGGTCGATAGGTGCCCAGTATGCTACTGGAGATCAGTGGAGAAATAACTCCAGAAAGAATGAAGGGATGGAGCCAAAGCAAAACCAATACCCAGTTGTGGATGTGACTGGTGATAGAAGCAAGGTCCGGTGCTATAAAGAGCAATATTGCATAGGAACCTGGAATGTTAGGTCCATGAATCAAGGCAAATTGGAAGTGATCAAACAGGAGATGACAAGAGTGAGCATAAACACTCTAGGAATCAGTGAACTAAAATGGACTGGAATGGGTGAATTTAACTCAGATGACCATTATATCTACTACTGTGGGCAGGAATCACTTAGCAGAAATGGAGTATCCATCATGGTCAACAAAAGAGTCTGAAATGCAGTACTTGGAGGCAATCTTAAAAATGATAGAATGATTTCTGTTTGTTTCCAAGGCAAACCACTCAATATTATAGTAATCCAAGCCTATACTCCAACCAGTAACGCTGAAGACATTGAAGTAGAACGGTTCTGTGAAGACCTACAAGACCTTTTAGAACTAACACCCCAAAAAGATGTCCTTTTCATTATAAGGTACTGGAAGCAAAAGTAGGAAGTCAAGAAACACCTGGAGTAACAGGCAAATTTGGCCTTGGAGCACAAAATGAGGCAGGGCAAAGGCTAATAGAGTTTTGACAAGGAACACACTGGTCATGGCAAACACCCTCTTCCAACAACACAAAAGAAGACTCTACACATGGACATCACCAGATGATCAACACCGAAATAAGATGGATTATATACTTTGCAGCCAAAGGTGGAGAAGCTCTATACAGTTAGCAAAAGCAAGACCAGGAGCTGACTGTGGCTCAGATCGTGAACTCATTGCCAAATTCAGACTTAAATTGAAGAAAGTAGGGAAAAACACTAGACCATTCAGATATGACCTAAATCAAATCCCGTATGATTATACAGTGGAAGTAAGAAATAGATTTAAGGAACTAGATATAGATAGAGTGGCTGATGAACTATGGATGGAGGTTCATGACATTGTACAGGAGACAGGGACCAAGAACATACCCATGGAAAAGAAACGCAAAGAAGAAAAATGGCTGTCTGAGGAGGCATTACAAATAGCTGTGAAAAGAAGAGAAGCGAAAAGCAACGGAGAAAAGGAAAGATATAAGCATCTGAATGCAGAGTTCCAAAGAATAGCAAGGAGAGATAAGAAAGCCTTCCTCAGCGATCAATGCAAAGAAATAGAGGAAAACAACAGAATAGGAAAAAAAGAGATCTTTTCAAGAAAATTAGAGATATCAAGGGACTATTTCATGCAAAGATGGAATCGATAAAGGACAGAAATGGTATGGACCTAACAGAAGCAGAAGATATTAAGAAGAGGTGGCAAGAAAACACAGAACTGTACAAAAAGGATCTACATGACCAAGAAAATCACAATGGCGTGATCACTCACCTGGAGCCAGACATCTTGGAATGTGAAGTCAAGTAAGCCTTAGAAGCCATCACTACGAACAAAGCTAGTGGAGGTGATGGAATTCCACTTGAGCTATTTCTAATCCTGAAAGATGATGCTGTGAAAGTGTTGCACCAAATATGCCAGCAAATTTGGAAAACTCAGCAGTGGCCACAGGACTGGAAAAGGACAGTCTTCATTCCAATCCCAAAGAAAGGCAATGCCAAAGAATGCTCAAACTACCACACAATTGCACTCATCTCACACGCTAGTAAAGTCATGCTCAAAATTCTCTAAGCCAGGCTTCAGCAATATGTGAACCGTGAATTTCCAGATGTTCAAGCAGGTTTTACAAAAGGCAGAGGCACCAGAGATCAAATTGCCAACATCCGCTGGATCATGGAGAAAGCAAGAGAGTTTCAGAAAATCATCTATTTCTGCTTCATTGACTATGCCAAAGCCTTTGACTGTGTGGATCACCATAAAGTGTGTAACATTCTGAAAGAGATGGGCATACCAGACCACCTGACCTGCTTCTTGAGAAACCTGTATGCAGGTCAGAAAGCAACAGTTAGAACTGGACATGGATAAAAAAACTGGTTCTAAATAGGAAAAGGAGTATGTCAAGGTTGTATATTGTCACCCTGCTTATTTAACTTATATGCAGATTACATCATGAGGAATACTGGGCTGGGAGAAGCACAAGCTGGAATCCAGATTGCCGGGAGAAAATTCAATAACCTCAGATATGCAGATGACACCACTCTTATGGCAGAAAGAGAAGAGGAACTAAAAAGCCTCTTGATGAAAGTGAAAGAGGAGAGTGAAAATGTTGGCTTGAAGCTCAACATTCAGAAAACAAAGATCATGGCATCTGGTCCCATCACTTCATGGGAAAGAGATGGGGAAACTGGAAGCAGTGTCAGACTTTTTTTGGGAACTCCAAAATCAATGCAAATGCTGAATGCAGCCATGAAATGAAAAGACACTTACTCCTTTTAAGGGAAGTAATGACCAACTTAGATAGCATATTAAAAAGCAGAGACATTACTTTGCCAAAGAAGGTCTGTCTAGTCAAGGCTATGGCTTTTCCCGTGGCCACGTATGGATGTGAGAGTTGGACTGTGAAGAAAGCTGATTGCCGAAGTATTGATGCTTTTGAACTGTGGTGTTGGAGAAGACTCTTGAGAGTCCCTTGGTCTGCAATGAGATCCAACCAGTTCATTCTAAAGGAGATCAATCCTGGGTGTTCATTGGAAGGACTGATGCTAAAGCTGAAACTCCAATATTTTGGCCATGTCATGCGACAAGTTGACCCACTGGAAAAGAGTCTGATGCTGGGAGGGATTGGGGGCGGGAGGAGATGGGGATGACAGAGACTGAGATGCCTGAGTGGCATCACCGACTCGATGGACATGAGATTGGGTGAACTCCTGGAGTTGGTGATGGCAGGGAGGCCTGGCTTGCTGTGATTCATGGGGTCGCAAAGAGTCGGACATGACTGAGCGACTGAACTGAACTGATATATCCAAAATCACTGCGGATGCTGACTGCAGCCATGAAATTAAAAGACGCTTACTCCTTGGAATTAAAGTTATGACCAAACTAATAACATATTAAAAAGCAGAGACTTTGCCAACAAAGGTCTGTCTAGTCAAGGCAATGGTCTTTCCAGTGGTCACGTATGGATGTGAGAGTTGGACTGTGAAGAAAGCTGATCGCCAAAGAATTGATTCTTTCGAACTGTCGTGTTGGAGAAGACTCTTGAGAGTCCCTTGGACTTCAAGGAGATCCAATCAGTCCATTCTACAGGAGATCAATCCTGGGTATTCATTGGAAGTTCAGTTCAGTTCATTTCTGTCGCGTCCGACTCTTTGAGACTCCATGAATCACAGCACACCAGGCCTCCCTGTCCATCACCAACTCCTGGAGTTCACTCAAATTTATGTCCATCAAGTTGGTGATGCCATCCAGCCATCTCATTCTCTGTCGTCCCCTTCTCCTCCTGCCCCCAATCCCTTCCAGCATCATAGTCTTTTCCAGTGAGTCAACTCTTCACATGAGGTGGCCAAAGTATTGGAGTTTCAGCTTTAGCATCAGTCCTTCCAATGAACACCCTGGACTGACCTCCTTTAGAATGGACTGGTTGGATCTCCTTGCAGTCCAAGGGACTCTCAAGAGTCTTCTCCAACACCTCATTTCAAAAGCATCAATTCTTCGGCGCTCAGCTTTCTGCACAGTCCAACTCTCACATCCATACATGACCACTGGAAAAACCATAGCCATGACTAGACATACCTTAATTGGCAAAGTAATGTCTCTGCTTTGTAATATGTTATCTAGGCTAGTCATAACTTTCCTTCCAAGGAGTAAGCGTCTTTTAGTTTCATGGCTGCAATCAGCATCCGTAGTGATTTTGGACCCCCCCAAAATAAAATCTGACACTGCTTCCACTGTTTTTCCATCTATTTCCCATGAAGTGACAGGACCAGATGCCATGATCTTTGTTTTCTGAATGTTGAGCTTCAAGCCAACCTTTTCACTCTCTTCTTTCACTTTCATCAAGAGGCTTTTGAGTTCCTCTTCACTTTCTGCCATAAGGGTGGTGTCATCTGCATATCTGAAGTTATTTATATTTCTCCCGGCAATCTTGATTCCAGCTTGTGCTTCTTCCAGCCCAACGTTCCTCATGATGTATTCTGCATATAAGTTAAATAAGCAGGGTGACAATATACAACCTTGACTTATTTACTCCTTTTCCTATTTGGAACCAGTCTTTTTTTCCATGTCCAGTTCTAACTGTTGCTTCCTGACCTGCATACATGTTTCTCAAGAGGCAGGTCAGGTGGTTTGGTATTCCCATCTCTTTCAGAATTTCCCACAGTTTATTGTGATCCACATAGTCAAAGGCTTTGGCATAGTCAATGAAGCAGAAATAGATGTTTTTCTGGAACTCTCTTGCTTTCTCCATGATTAAGCGGATGTTGGCAATTTGATCTCTGGTGCCTCTTCCTTTTCTAAAACCAGCTTGAACATCTGGAAATTCATGGTTCATGTATTGCTGTAGCCACCGGCTGCTCTGAGCATGCAGAAGCAACTCCCGCCCCACGACGGACCATGCCCCTAAGCGTGGCTGAGAGAAGCTACCCCTTGCCGGGTCAGGTGCGGTGGCTACAAGGAGATACCCCACGTCCTAGGCCAGGGGCGGGGGCCAAGAGGAACAACCCCAAGTCTAATTGCTGATGGCTGCCTGGGTACAGAGGGCCAAGAGGCGCTAGTCCGCCTTCAAGGTCAAGAGAGGCGGCTGTGAGGAGATACCTCTCGTCCAAGGTAATGTGGAACTGCTACGCTTTGCTGGAGCAGCCGTGAAGAGATACCCCACGACCAAGGTAAGACAAACCCAAATAAGACAGTAGGTATTGCAAGAGGGCCTCAGAGGGCAGACACACTGAAATCATAATCATAGAAAACTAGTCGATCTGATCACAAGGACCATAGCCTTATCTAACTCAATGAAATTAAGCCATGCCATGTGGGGCCACCCAAGACGGGCGGGTCATGGTGGAGAGGTCTGACAGAATGTGGTCCACTGGAGAAGGGAATGGCAAAACACTTCAATATACTTGCCTTGAGAACCCCATGAACAGTATGAAAAGGGAAAATGATAGGATACTGAATGAGGAATTCCCTAGGTCGGTAGGTTCATTGGAAGGACTGATACTAATGCTGAAACTCCAATAGTCTGGATCTCATGTGAAGAGTTGACTCACTGAAAAGACTCTGATGCTGGGAGGGATTGGGGGAAGGAGGAGAAGGGGATGACAGAGGGTGAGATGGTTGGATGGCATCACCAACTCAATGGACATGAGTTTGAGTGAATTCCGGGAATTGGTGATGGATAGGGAGGCCTGGCATGCTGTGATTCATGGGGTCGCAGAGTAGGACACAACTGAGCGACTGAACCGAACTGAACTGATATATCCTTTTCCAGTTGTCAGTTACTCCTGACCACTCTCAGTTGGTGTCCTGCATGCATTTCTGTGTCTGAAGGTGTAATCCTGCTTTATCCATGGAGAGAGTTTTACTCCATATCCAGCTACTCCTCTGCCATCTTATTCTCTCCTATATTCTTTTATAAGGTAAATATTAACATTTCAGGTACAAATAAGCATTATCTTAATTGTTTTAATATGATTATTGTGAAAAATTTTAGAGAACAAATTTAAGATAAATGTGTAACTTACAAGGAAGTTTCCTATTCAAAAAGCTGGTTGTAGGTCTAAGAGAAAAAAAAAAATCTAGGAAGTCAAATATACATGTCTTTTGTCTAAACTGGTTAAGAAGTTATAGAGTCTTAACCAATATTTTAATATTAGAATATTTTTCAATAACAAGCATAAATCTCCATATTTTTATTCTCCTAATGAATAAGTGTTTGGTTTATTTAATTATATAGCAGACAGAAAAATCTAATGAAATGATTTGAGCATACCTAATATTAAAAAGCAGAGACATTTCTTTGCCAACAAAGGTCCGTCTAGTCAAGGCTATGGTTTTTCCCGTGGTCATGTATGGATGTGAGAGTGGGACTGTGAAGAAAGCTGATCGCCGAAGAATTGATGCTTTTGAACTGTGGTGCTGGAGAAGACTCTTGAGAGTCCCTTGGACTGCAAGGAGATCCAACCAGTCCATTCTAAAGGAGATCAATCCTGGGTGTTCATTGGAAGGACTGATGCTAAAGCTGAAACGCCAATACTTTGGCCACCTCATGCAACAAGTTGACTCACTGGAAAAGAATCTGATGCTGGGAGGGATTTGGGGCGGGAGGAGAAGGGGACGACAGAGAATGAGATGGCTGGATGGCATCACCAACTGGATGGACATGAGTTTGAGTGAGCTCCGGGAGTTGGTGATGGACAGGGAGGCCTGGCGTGCTGTGTTTCATGGGGTCACAAAGAGTCGGACATGACTGAGCAACTGAACTGAACTGAACTGAATAATGAATCATCATGTATCATGAAAGTACATATCTATAAGAACATTTAAACCCAACCAACTACTCATGACCTTCCTTATTCTGTTGCATTAACACTCCAAATAATTTTCCATTGAAAAAAGTTTAATATGACAACAACACAGAGTGTTGTTGAGTCTCACTGTGCTAGGGACATTCTGGAAAGCAGGGGAGATGTGAGAGGAGTATGGCTAAAGTAAAAGTAACACTGAATAAATTATTTGACTTGTTGCCCAACTTTTAGAATTTTTGGTTTTAAAATGTTGGAAGATTTATGGGTATGCTTGACATTAAATTTACTTATATTTATCACTTTTATAGTGAAAAAAGTACCTTTTTAAAAGTCTCAGTGCAGTTATGGATACATCATGTAAGCAATGGAGTTTTTGTTTTGTTTTGTTTTCTTCCTAGTAATCACAGCTGCTAGAGAAAAAAGGTGGCAGGCAGAAGCAGCAGGACAGACAGCAGGAAAGCCATCTGCTTTGCAGACAGCAATATGTAGTTCTTTGGGACTGTTGATTAAACAAGTCAATTCAACTTTTTTTGTTCTTTGAGAAAAATATTCTGAGATCATATATTCAGTGAGTAGGTCATTTGTTAACCAAGAAAAGGAAATCTCCATTTTAGTTTTACATTTCTTCCTATGTTAAGCTGCTCTGTCTATGATATCCTCTAACATTATCAGATCTAGAGAGTGCTATCTTATTTTCATATGAACTGTGCAATCAATTATGGACAATCCAGTTCATAATTTCACTCATCTCACTTAGGAACT
Source organism: Moschus berezovskii (assembly GCF_049115385.1). NCBI lineage: Eukaryota > Metazoa > Chordata > Mammalia > Artiodactyla > Moschidae > Moschus > Moschus berezovskii. Next base: position 43,680,651 of record NC_142472.1, read on the forward strand.
TATGAGTTAGATATAATTTGTTAGATGTTATTAAAACATACAAAATAACCATAGAAATACCTGTAGTTAGTTATCAATAATTTGCACTACAAATATTTGTTTTCTTTTTGATTACATCACATCATCCCTTCCTCAAGAAGGGAAGTGGAAAATCAATTAAGTCCACAATGTTCAGCTTTGGTAGAAAATAGCTTAGAGTCCTAACTAAGACTTTTGAGGAGGTTTTCCTGAAATTTCGTTCCTTATATATAACCAATAAAAATTGCAATTTGACTCCTTACCAACCACTTTTTAAAAATGACTTAAACTTGACCGCTTATAAAAATTGAGTAAAGAATCATATGAGTAACTGAGACATATTCGCAAAACAGTCTAACCACTCATTTTCTTCTCTCAAATAAGTTTACAAGAATAACAAGCAATTAATTTGACTGGAATTTTATTAATTCTTCTTTCACTTACTTCAGTTCTCTTTATTTTGCCCAAAGCAGAGGTAATTAATTAAGATAAAAATAATATGAGATCAGAAGCAATTAAACTGGTATAAATTTCCCTTAATTAAGTCTCTTAACTTGGCAGTTTATCATTTTGGTACTTTTTTTTTCCAGATATAAGTGAACAAATTGTCAGATATCTCAGGGAAGATGGATATTTAGTATATTTGTATGTGTATTGTAGAAATGTACCTTTGTTAATACAGAAAATTTAATTTCCTTTAAAAGTGTTTACTAAGTTAACTAATTATAAAGGAAAACAAGTAGAAATAGAAACATTTTTGAAAAAGAAGAGAAATGTGAATTCAGTTTTGCCTGGAGAATTGAAGCCCCCGATGCTTGTGATTACTTGCATCCTCATCCAAACAGATGGCATGCTTAAATTCTCCAAACACTATCACCTCTTTGCCTTTCCCAGTTATCTGTCAAAGCAAACTGTAACTCTTGATAAGAAAAAAAAGCATAATGAAAAGTACATAGTAACTGATAAACTGAACTTATTATGTTTGTATTAAAAACATTCATTAGCAAATTAAACTATTAAAATATTAAATTAACGATTTCACCAAAATAACAAATTAAGCTATAAACTATATAAGATAGTAATAAAAAATAATAGGATAACTGAACTTGGTCCAAATATTTGACTTTATTTTTTTTTTTGTCTCTCATTTCATTTTGGAAAATACTGGTTAGAAATACTTTCTTATGATAGCAGCTCTTAAACTGAATTGCACCTAGGATCTCATTGAGAATTGGATGAAAATAGGTACAGAAACACCGCAATGTCAATTAATACACACAGAAGTCTTTCACTCTCACTTACTTCCTCCTTTACTCTCTCCATTACTTTCCCCTCCTCTCACTCTTCTTCCCTATCTCTTTCCCACACAACTCCATGTCTCAAACACACACACACAAAGAGTTGTTTAAAATTTTGATAAGTGTTTTAAACTTCCTAAATTTTGTGCCAGAATATTGATTTTAGAAACAGAATGTAGATTAAAGATTATTTTTAACAATGCTACTCTTTTAGCTACCTTTCCTCCCACATATCACACCCTATCCTAGAGTTTATAACATTGCATGGTTCAATCTATTTCATCATTCAAGTCTCATCATCAACTCCCTAGAGTTAACCTAAACAGAAGAGCTGATTTTGTCACTCTACACTCTACCACATTATCCTTTTTATTTGGTTCATGGTGTTAATTGCATTTGAGATTGTCTTTCTCATTTATTAGACTACTAATTTCTTTTTAATCTACCCTACCACCTTATAAATTACATAAGAGAATGAACAAAGATTTTTTTATTAATTGCTATAATAAAAGCACTGCTGGTAATGCCAGTGCCTTTAACTTTGACTGTATGGATCACAACAAACTGAAAAATTCTTCAAGAGATGCTAATAACAGACCACCTTACCTGCCTCCTCAGAAATCTGTATGCAGGTCAAGAAGCAACAGTTAAACAAGAAAAAACAAGGTGATTCAAAATTGGGGAAGGAGTGCATCAAGACTGTGTACTGTCACTGTGCTAAACACAAGCCTAGATGAATCACAAGCTGGAATCAAGATTGCTGGGAGAAATATCAATAACCTCAGATACACAGATAACACACTACCCTTATGGCAGAAAGGAAGAGGAACTAAAGAGCCTCTTGATGAAGGTGAAAGAGGAGAGTAAAAAAGCTGGCTTAAAACTCAACATTAAAGAAACTAAGATCATGGCATCCAGTCCCATCACTTCATGATATATAGATGGGGAAAGAATGAAAGCAGTGAGAGACTTTATTTTGGGGGCTCCAAAATCACTGCAGATGGTGACTGGAGCCATGAAATTAAAAGATGATCGCTCCTTGGAAGAAAAGCTATGAAAAACCTAGACAACATATTAAAAAGCAGAGACATTACTCTACTGACAAAGGTCCATCTACTTAAAGCTATGTTTTTTCCAATAGTCATGTATGGATGTGATAGTTGGACCATAAAGAAGGCTGAGAACTGAAAACGTGGTGCTTTTGAACTGTGGTGTTGAAGAACACTCTTGAGAGTCCCTTGGAATGCAAGGAGATCAAACCAGTCAATCCTAAAGGAAATCAACCCTGACTATTCATTGGAATAGTTAATATTGAAGCACCAATGTTTTGGCCACCTGATGCGAAGAACAGACTCATTGGAAAAGACCATGATACTGGGAAGGATTAAAGGCAGGAGGAGAAGGGGACGACATAGGACGATATGGTTGGTTGATATCACTGACTCAATGAACATGAATTTGAGCAAACTCCGGGAGATGGTGAAGGACAGGAAGGCCTGGCATGCTGCATTCCATGGGGTCGCAAAGATTTGGACTCCACTGAGCAACTGAACAACAATAATGCCAAACTCAAGGAAATATTCAATAAATTCTTTTTGGAAGAAAATGAAAAATGAGTGAATATTATATCTCTAAAAATATTAATGAAAGTTCCTAATCATTTGCATTGTCATTTCATTTATAACTCTTTTCTTAAAAACTACAATTTATTTAATACATGAATCTGTCCTTTCTATCTTGTTCATGTATATAAGACCATAGACTCCTCTTAACTAAGTGAAGAGCCAGATAAATTTTTAAAAACAACATTAATGATATAATTTCAATATTCCAGATTACTATATTTATTGTAATGGAGTAATGACCCCTTTAAAACTCAATGTCTATTGATGGGCAGGAAACAAGCATTACAATGAATCTAAAATATTTGAATGTTACAAATGAAAAATTAAATACATAACTTTTTTTCTGAATAGGAATTGCTTTATGCTCTCTTAGAACTTTACACCTATTTTTTTCATTAATTATATGGAACTGTAACAACAATTTTTACTTGCTTTTACAATGAGGACAGGACATGTCTTTTCCTCCCACTTTTTTTTTTCATATAATACAAGTGTGGGAATTAGTGATACTTCAAGTACTGCATGTGAGGAACAACGTATGGATTATTATTCCACACTAAAAGTTCTTAGGCTCAGAATAGAGCAGAATGATAAATAAAACTCATAAAATAAATTAATGAAAGTGGAAATGACAATAGCAGCTATATTTTCAGTTTTACAAATATATATAGGAAAGTACATTTCCTTTGCTTATATATCAAAACATTCCACAGAAAAGTTGCTATTACTAAACTTTAGTCCTCAGAGTATTTTCTCATTTGATATTTATATGTGGCAAGTAACATGCTTGCTTAAAATGCACAGATCACACATTCTTTGGTAGTAGATTTCAATATGCATTAAAAAGTTTAAAAAGTGCTATGGTCTAATTTATAGGGCTTAACTGATCAAATCTTTTGGGGAAAAATCACAAAAAAATTTATATGTGACATGTATTTTCTGTCTACAGTCATCATCGTGAATGTTATGAGGTCAAGAGATTTTAAATAAAGTTTTAACTATTCATTATGTACTGCAATGATTTTTGCCATCAAAAAGAAATATATAGCAAAATTAAGTTGAATTAAAAAGAAGATATTTGCATTTCTTTGAGACAGTTCAGAGTTTTCAGATTTAGCTTAGTCCTTAAAGTTACAATGTGGCACATTTGGAGATCAAAAACTTGCAACCACTTCCTAGATGCTATTTGAGGCAAGCAGAATTGTCACTATATACTAACAAGCATTTTTGAACAGATATGAAAAAGTTCACTGAAATCTATTTTTATGAATGTTAAGATTATTTTTTGCTTATATTTTTTAAAACAGTGTGGGAATCTGGTTCTAAATGAAATGAGAGTTTTGCATTTATCTATAAAGCATTTTAGAAAATTCAGGAATTTAGAAAATTCAACATTCAGAAAACAAAGATCATGGCATCTGGTCCCATCACTTCATGGGAAATAGATGGAAAAACAGTGGAAACAGTGTCAGACTTTATTTTTTGGGGCTCCAAAATCACTGCAGATGCTGATTGCAGCCATGAAATTAAAAGACGCTTACTCCTTGGAAGGAAAGTTATGACCAACCTTGATAATATATTGAAAAGCAGAGACATTACTTTGCCAACAAAGGTCCATCTAGTCAAGGCTATGGTTTTTCCATGAGTCATGTATGGATGTGAGAGTTGGACTGTGAAGAAAGCTGAGCGCCGAAGAATTGATGCTTTTGAACTGTGGTGTTGGAGAAGACTCTTGAGAGTCCCTTGTACTGCCAGGAGATTCAACCAGTCCATTCTAAGGGAGATCAATCCTGGGTGTTCATTGGAAGGACTGATGCTAAAGCTGAAGCTGCAATACTTTGGCCACCTCATGCGACGAGTTGACTCACTGGAAAAGACTCTGATGCTGGGAAAGGTTGGGGGCGGGAGGAGAAGGGGACGACCAAGAGTGAGATGGCTGGATGGCATCGCCAACTCTGTGGACATGAGTTTGAGTGTACTCCAGGAGTTGGTGATGGACAGGGAGGCCTGGCGTGCTGTGATTTATGGGGTCGCGGAGTTCATGGTGATTGAACTGAACTGAATTGATAAAGCATTTTGGGGAGATAAACCTATTAACAAGCAAAAATTTTAAAAAAGAACCAAAGTACAGTTCTAATGAGGTGGATGAAACTGGAGCCTATTATACAGAGTGAAGTAAGCCAGAAAGAAAAACACCAATACAGCATGCTGCTGCTGCTGCTAAGTCACTTCAGTCGTGTCCAACTCTGTGTGACCCCAGAGACAGAAGCCCACCAGGCTCCCCCTTCCCTGGGATTCTCCAGGCAAGAACACTGGAGTGGGTTGCCATTTCCTTCTCCAATGTGTGAAAGTGAAAAGTGAAAGTGAAGTCGCTCAGTCGTGTCCGATCCTTAGCGACCCCACGGACTGCAGCCTACCAGGCTCCTCCATCCATGGGATTTTCTAGGCAAGAGTGGAGTGGCTTGCCATTGCCTTCTCCCCAATACAGCATACTAACGTATATATATGGAATTTAGGAAGATGCAAATGATAACCCTGTATACGAGACAGCAAAAGAGACACAGATGTATAGAACAGTCTTTGGGACTCTGTGGGAGAGGGTGAGGGTGGGATGATTTGGGAGAATGTCATTGAAACACGTATGTTGTCATATGTGAAATGAATCACTAGTTCAGGGTCAATGGATGTTATAGGATGCTCGGGGCTGGCATGCGAGGATGACCCAGAGGGAGGATAAAGGGAGGAGGGAGGTGGGAGGGGGGTTCAGGAGGGGGAACTTATGTAAACCCGGGGCGAATTCATGTCAATGTATGGCAAAACCAACCAATATAATATTGTAAAATAATTTGCCTCCAATAAAAAATAAATTAATTACAAAAAAAAAAAAGTAACTATGACTATGTACACTCTACTACTGGTGCCACTACTGCTATTTACTATTATTACTAATTAAATGTCAGTGACAAAGCATAATTATTGAATAGTTTTTATGTACAAGGAAATACCTCATTCAACCCTCACAATAAACCTATAAGTTAGCATTTATTCCTTTCTTATATGATAAATGGAGAAGGCAATGGCAAGCCACTCCAGTACTTTTGCCTAGAAAATCCCATGGATGGAGGAGCCTGGTAGGCGGCAGTCCATGGGGTCGCTATGGGTCAGACACGACTGAGCGACTTCACTTTCACTTTTCACTTTCACACATTGGAGAAGGAAATGGCAACCCACTCCAGTGTTCTTGCCTGGAGAATCCCAGGGACGGGGGAGCCTGGTGGGCTTCTGTCTATGGGGTCACACAGAGTCAGACACGACTGAAGTGACTTAGCATAGCATAGCATAGCATATATGATAAAAAATCCTACTTCAGAAAAATTAAATAATGGAGACAAGGTCATAAATTAAAAAGCTATTAATAAAAGTCCAGTCTAGGAATTCTGGTATAGTAAATTCATATCAGTCTCTAAAAATGAATATTTTGTTTACATTATTATATTAACAAATTGCTCAGCAGATGTTTACCTATTTTATTATTGTCTTAACTTTTCCATAAATCAAGGTAAATTAGAAGTGGTCAACAGGAGATGACCAGAGTGAACATCAACATTTTAGGAATCAGTGAACTGAAAAGGACTGGAATGGGGGAATTTAATTCAGATGACTATATATCTACTACCGTGGGCAAGAAACCCTAAAAGGAAGTGGAGTAGCCCTCATAGTCAACAAAAGATAAGAAATGCAGTAGTTGGGTGCAATCTTAAAATACGACAGAATGATCTCTGTTCATTTCCAAGGCAAAACATTCAATATCACAGTAATCCACGTCTATGCCACAACCACTAATGCAGAAGAAGATGAACAATTCCGTGATAACCTACAAGACCTTATAGAACTATCACCAAAAAAAGATGTCCTTTTCATCATATGGGCCTGGAATGCAAATTAGGAAGTCAAGAGATCCCTAGAGTAACAGAAAAGTGTGGCCTTGGAGTACAAAATGAATCAGGGCAAAGGCTAACAGAGTTTTGCCAAGAGAATGCACTGGTCATAGCAGACACCCTCTTCCAACAATACCAGATAACTCTACACATGGATATCGTCAGATAGTCAATAGAGAAATCAAATTGATTATCTTTTTTGCAGCCAAAGATTGAGAAGTTCTATACAGTCAGCAAAAAAAAAAAAAAAAAAAAAAAAGACCAGGAACTGGCTGCAGATCAGATCAGAACTCCTTATTGCCTAATTCAAACTTAAATTGAAGAAAGTAGGGAAAACCACTAGACCACACAGGTATGACCTAAATCTTATCCCTTACGATAATGCGGTGGAAGTAACAAATAGATTCAAAGGATTAGACCTGATAGAGTGCCTGGAGAACTATGGATGGAGGTTCATAACACTGTACTGGAGGCATTGATCAAAACAATCCCAATGAAAAAGAAATTCAGAAAGTCAAAAAGGTTGTCTGAGGAGGCCTTACAAATAGCTGAGAAAAGAGATGTGAAGGCAAATGAGAAAAGGAAAGATATATCAATCTGAATGCAGAGTTTCAAAGAATAGCAAGGAGAGATAAGAAAGTCTTCTTTAGTGATCATGCAAAGAAATGGAGGAAACCAATAGAATGGGAAAGACTAGAGATTTCTTCAAGAAAATTAGAGATACCAAGGGAACATTCTATTCAAAATAGGTACAATAAAGGACAGAAATGGTATGGACCTAACAGAAGCCGAAGATACCAAAAAGAGGTGGCAAGAATGCACAGAATAACTATACAAGAAAGATCTCAATGGCCCAGATAGCTAAGGTGGTGTGATCACTCACCTGGAGCTGGGCATCCTGGAGTGTGAGGTCAGGTGGGCCTTGGGAAGCATCACTACAAACAAAGCTAGTGGAGGTATTGGAATTCCAGCTGAGCTATTTCATATTCTAAAAGATGATGCTGTTAAAGTGCTGTACTCAATATGCCAGCAAATTTGGAAAACTCAGCAGGGGCCACAGGATTGGAAAATTCCAGTCTTCATTCCAATCCCAAGGAAAGGTAATGCCAAAGAATGTTCTAATTAATGCACAGTTACACTCACCTCACATGCTAACAAAGTAATGTTCAAAATTCTCCAAGCTAGGCTTCAATAGTACATGAATCAAGAACTTCCAGATGTTCAAGCTGAATTTAGAAAAGGCAGAGGAACCAGAGATCAAATTGCCAACATTCACTGGATCATAGAAAAAGCAAGAGAATTTCAGACAAGTATCTACTTTTGCTTCATTGACTAAGCTAAAGTCTTTGTGTGGATCACAACAAACTGTGGAACATTCGTAGGGACGGAATGAACCTGAGAAATCTGTATGCAGGTCAAGAAAAAAGTTTGGACTGGACATGGAACAATGGACTTGTTTCAAACTGGAAAAGGAGTACATCAAATCTGTATATTTTCACCATGCTGGTTAATTTATATTCAGACTGAAAGTGAAAGTGAAAGAAGTCATTTAGTCATGTCCGACTCTTTGCGACCTCATGGACTGTAGCCCACCAGGCTCCTCGGTCCATGGGATTTTCCAGGCATGAATACTGGAGTGGATTGTCATTTCCTTCTCCAGGGGATCTTCCTGACCCAGGGATCGAACCTGGGTCTCCCACATTGTAGACAGACGCTTTACCGTCTGAGCTACCAGGGAAGTACCAATATAATAATAGTAAAACAATCAGTCAGTCTGATATATATGATGACAATATATGATATTCATAGTACATCATGCGAAATGCTGGCCTGGTTGAACTACAAGCTGGAATCAAAGTGCTCAGAAAGATATCAATGACCTCAGATATGCAGATGATACCACCATTATGGCAGAAAGTGAAGAGGAACAAAGGAGCCTCTTGAAGGTGAAAGAGGAGAGTGAAAAAGTTGGCTTAAAACTCAGTATTCAATAAACTAAGATCATGGCATCTGGTCTCATCACTTCATGGCAAGTAGATTTGGAACAGGGACATACTTTATTTTCTTGGGCTCCAAAATCACTGCAGATGGTAACTGCAGCCCTGAAATTAAAAGATGCTTACTCCTTGGAAGAAAAACTATGATCAACCTAGACAGCATACTAAAAAGCAGAGACATTACTTTGCCAACAGAGGTCTGTCCAGTCAAAGCTATGGTTTTTCCTATAGTCATGTATGGATGTGAGAGTTGGACTATAAAGAAAGCTGAGAGCTAAATAATTGAGGCTTTTGAACTGTGGTGTTAGAAAAGACTCTTGAAAGTCCCTTGGACTGAAAGGACTTCCAACCGGTCAATCCTAAAGGAAATCAGTCCTGAATATTCACTGGAAGGGCTGATGCTAAAGCTGAAGCTCCAATACTTTGGCCACGTGATGCGAAGAACTGACTCTTTGGAAAAGACCTTGATGCCAGGCAAGATTGAAGGTGGGAGGAGAAGGGGACAACAGAGGATGAAATGGTTGGATGGCATTGTTGATTCAGTGGACATGAGTTTGAGGAAGCTCTGGGAGTTGATGATGGACAGGGAAGCCTGGCGTGCTGCAGTCCATGGGGTCGCAAAGTGTCAGACACAACTGTGAGACTGAACCGACTGACTGATAATTTTACTTTTATTATATATAAGTTTATATATATATAATATATATAAGTTTATATATATTATATATATAATATATATGTTTATATATATTATATATATAATATAAAGTTATTATGTATAAGTTTATATATGCATTATATATATTTTTTATTATATATAAGTTTAAGGAACTTAAGATATCCCTGGTGTCTCCAATAGTAAAGAATATGCCTACAGTGCAGTAGACCAGGTTCAGTCCCTGGGTTGTGAATATACACTGCAGAATGGAATGGCTACCCACTCCAATAGTCTAGCCTGGAAGTTTCCACGGACATAGAGCATGGTGCCCTACAATATATGGTGTCACATAAAGTCGGACACAATTGAGTGACTAACACACATGCACACACGTATATATATATTCAGTTTTTGGAAATTATATCTTCCATTTCAGGGAAAAAGTCTTCCAGGATCCCTTCACACCCATGAATGAAAAGTCTGCAGACCCAGCTTCTCCAGAACTAAGCAAATGTTTGTACATGTAGACTACATCTCAATTAAAAGGAAACACACTGTATATAAGCTACTGCCTCTTATGGGTGAGTAGGTCTTATGTATCTTATATATAAGGAATTTTGTATTTTCTGGATTAAAGAAAGAGTATAAGCTTAAAGTGGTATTAAAATATACCTTTCTGGATTTATGGGTTTTATGATCATAAGTAGAAAACACAGACTATTTAGTAAAAATTGACTGCAAATTTATAATTACATGTTTATTTATTGTGCTTTTCTTCATTATGTTTCTTCCACTCTGACCTGTCACATATTTAATATGATTCTGGTATGCTAAAAGGGAGGGGAAAGTGGGTAAAAAGTGAAACACTATTTTGAAAGAAGGGACTTTTCATTAATGTTATGTCATGAAATTGAGGAAATAAAACCAAACCAAACTTTAGCATTTCCAGTATCCTCTAAGGCATATTTATTGTATGAGAATAAAATCTCAGATGGACTACGATGTTCTTTTTAAGTTAGTGTTTATCAGCAATCAATTTTAAAGAAGGCAGGATGTCAACAATATGGCAAAGTGAAAAAAAATTTTTTTTCTATCTCCTTCAAATTACAATCAGTAAAATATCCATAACTCAGTGAGCGTTCTTCTTCCCAACACAAGCAAAGCTGGAGAATTCCACACATCTGTTTCCCAGGTGGTCCCAGTGATAAGGAATCTGCCTGTCAATGCAGGAGTTTGATATCTGTGCCAAGAAGATCCCCTGGAGAATGGCATGGCAACCCACTCCAGTATTCTTGTCTGGAGAATTCCATGGACAGAGGAACCTAGTTGGCTACAGTCCATAGGGTTATAAAGAGTCATACCTGACTGAAGCTACCTAGCATAAATGCATATGCAAGTGCATATAAAAGTGGGTGGGCTGGAATACACAGAGGAGGCAGAGCCTGGGGAATAACAGAATTGGTTCCTGCACTCCTTGCCCTCTGTCTGCAGCTGAGCCCATAGCTTCAGAAAACCCAGTGGCAACAGGGAAGGTGGCATACAGGACTCCATGCTTCTGACAACAGCAGTGCAAAAGGTAGCTGAGTAACTGTGACAATGTGGACTGGAACATTGTCTCTCCAGTCACTGGGTGTCCATTGCTCCAGGCCCCATGTTACTCATCTACAATGTAGAAGCAGCAAACTTACAGTACCAGGCAGGGTAGAGGCACTTACATGACTCCAACTCCCCTTCTACCATTTCCCTTTCTTCCTGGTGGCAGAGCCTGTGACTCAGGGGATGATGGATGCAACGGAAGAACCCACCATCCCAGGGACTACAGTGACACTGACAGAAATAGGAAACAAAACCCTTGGAGGCACAAAAAGCCATAAAGAAGGCAGGGAGTCCCACATCTTCAGAAGTGGTAGAGGCGAGAAAGCACCAAGTCTCAAATATAACCAGAGTCAGCTCAGGTAAAAGAATGAAAAAACTCGTGCTTTAGTGCCACCTAAAAGAAAACAAGACTCTAAGTTCTAATTTGTCATTTAATTTCAAATGCATCAGCAGAGGAGTTCATCAAGCACTACAAAGAGTCACAGTAGCACTACTCAAGAAAACTAAAATGACAATTTTCAAAAAAAAAAGTCATAGAGTATTTCAATCTGATAGAGAATTCAAAATGGTTGTTATGCGTAAACTATAAAGAACTATAACTATAAAGAGCTACAACCCATGGATCAAACTCAGGTCTCCCACTTTGCAAGAGGATTCTTTACCAGCTGAGTTACCAGGGAAGTCCATAAAAGAACTCAGAAAGGCAATTTAATGAAATGAGATGAAGAATGCACAAGAAAATATTGTAGAAAATATTGCAGAAAAAGTAGACTATATAGAAGAGAGAATAAGTGAACTTGATGATAAACATCTAAAAATGATACACATAAAAAATGAAAGGGAAGTAATATATAAAAAATAAAGAAATTCTACAAAAAGTATCCATATTTTTAGGAAAGGTGATATTGGGGTAATGAGTATTCCAGAAAGAAAAAAAGCAGGAAGAGTGGAGAGAGGTTATCTCAAGAAATAGCTGAGAGCTTCCCAAATATGGGGTTGTTGTTCTTGTTTAGTTTGTAAGTCATGTCCAGCTCTTTATCAGTCCCACTGACTATAGCCAGCCAGACTCCTCTGTCTATGGGATTATCCTGGCAAGAATAGTGGAGTGGGTTGCCATTTCCTTCTCCAGTGAAAGCAATGGGATATACAAGTCCATGAAACTAAGAGAACATTTAAATACCACAATACAAAAAGATGTTCTTCAAGAGAAATATACGTTAAAATTGTCAAAACTAAATGACAGAGAAAGAATTTTAAAGGCTGCCAAGAAAAAATGAATGGTAACATGCAAAGGAACCCTCATAAGGCAATCACCAGATTTGTCAGCAGAAATCCTACAGTCCAGGAGTGGAATGACATTACCAAAATACTGAAAGATAAAAGCAGTCGCCCAACAATGCTCTATCTAGAAAAGTTATTATTCTTATATGAATGATAAATAATTTCCCAGATGAACAAAAACTGAGGGAGTTATCAACACTAGACATGCCTTGCAAGAAATGTTGAAATGATTCCATCAGATTTCACTCATATGTGAAATACAAAAAAAAACTAATAAAGAGACAAACAAATAAATACAAATCAATTAACACACCAAACGAAACCAAAACACATAGATACAGAGAAAGAGTTGTGGTTACCAGAGGAGGAGTTTGGGGGGAGGGCAAAATGGGCAAACTGTATGGTAACAGATGGAAACTAAATTTTTGGTGGTAAGCAAGAAATTTGGAGAAGAAATATAATGTACACATTGAATGTTATAAATCAATGTTGCCTCAATAAATTTTAAAAATACTAATGATGTAGGGTAACAAAATACTTAATTTTTGTATTGGTTCAACTGTTTGTCTTAAATTAGAATTCTTATCCAAGCAAATTCACAGGAAAAATAAACATGAAATGCTATTTTTCAGTTCCCTGTCATCTAATCCTATCTGGAAAAAAGGTATTCGGTTGTGTTATCTGCTACAATAAACTAACACCTATATTTCTGTGAAAGTGTTAGTCATTCAGTTGTGTCCAACTCTTTGAAATCCCATGGTTTGTAACCTGCCATATTCCTCTGTCCATGGCATTTTCAAGGCACAAATAGTGGAGTAGTTATCCATTCTTTTCTCTAGGGTATCATCCCAATCCACGGATCAAATCCAGGTCTCCTGCATTGTAGGTGAATTCTTTACCTTCTGAGCCACCAGGGAAGCCCAGCAACATTTCTGTGGTTTAATACAAATTGACTTTTCCTTCTAAATCTTGGGATAGACCAATACTTGTTTTCCTGCTCAAGCTCTGAGACGGTTTGGTTTGGGAAGTCATGAATGCACCAAAGCTGCCCAAGGAAGAGGTGTGTAATCATCAGAAGGAAAGGAAATAGAAGAGAATTGTGAATGGTATCCACAAGGTAAGATGGAGTGGTTTGCTGCATCTCTTCTCAAATGTCAAGGCAAGGGTGCAGTCAAAGGGCCAAAACCAAACTCAAGTTTGGAGGGGAAAAAAGCCCAAGGAGAAAAAAAAACACACATTTTATTAAGCAGCTAACATTCTCTTCCCAAATTTTCAGTTACACATTTAAAAAATTTTCTTTTGTACTTATATATACCAAACTGGTAAGCTTATTTTTTGATTCAAACTTTTTCCATTAAAAAAGAGAATAATCAACAAAATATTGCTTATTTAGGGTTTAATAGTATTAGAAAAGTATGCATTTAATATATTGCTGATTTATTGTCAAAAAATGTATTTTTCCTAAAATTAGTTATATTTCAAAGATGATTAGATTTATTTGCTTTGATTATTTCATTTTATTTTAGTTTAGTTTGTGAGCTATGATGTGAGATTACATGCTTCCAAATCAGTAATTTTAATTATATGTGTTTTAACTAAATATGGGAATTATTGTGAATGCAATTGTTTCTAAAACCTATTTTGTGTTATAAGTAATAAAGAGAAAAAAAATAGAACCAATAGTATTTGAATAAAAGGTGACAAAGTCTAAAATGAATAAAATATAAAAGAAGATTTGATATTCAAGAACTCCAAAAAAAGATTTGATTAACAGAATAGTGAGGAACAAAGCTTCCTACCGCTCTATTAACAGATGGAACCCTCTCTTGAAGCTGCAGCAAGGATAGGGCTTGAATAATCTTCAAACGTGAGTCAGAGCAGGAAAATAAAGGATCAAAGAAAAGAAATACTTTTACTAAACTCCTAAATGAATTTCTTATGAGTTTTTAATTTTCTTTCCAGCAGACTTAGAATAGAAGAGAAAAGATTTTGAAGATTGTTGTATGTAAAGTGGTCCAAGTTAAAATTTGCTCAGAAATTATGGTAACTCATAGCTACAGGGAACTAAAGAATCTATAAAAATAGTTATTTCCTAATAGGGGCATATGTGAAATCATTGTAAGATCAAGAAAAGTTCTTCCCCAAGGGGGATATAAATGAGCTGATTATCAGAACAATGTCATTACCCACTTAAAAAAAAAAAAAGTGTTGTTAACTGTGTCAAGCTGTTATACATCTAATTTTACTCTTGGGAAGTATTCATTTCATAAGCTATTTGCATCAATGTACTGCTTAATTGGTTTCAGCATATATGTCGACCATCAATTTTAAGTAAAACAAAAGATAAATTCTCTTGTTTAATACTCTAAAAAAAGATAACCTAAGTAATGACTGTAAATTTTTGAGCAAGTGACATCCTCCTGGGAGGAGTCCCACTTCTTGGAGGACAGCAAAGATCATAATAAGGCCTGCCACCAGGGCCAGCAGTCCCAGGATGTCAACCGTCATATGGCTTTCAGGTATTAGAGTGGCCAAGACTCAATGACACAATTTTACACAGGCATTGGATGGAATAAGACTTTCCTCACAGAGAAGAGACACAGTGAGATCAGCTTCAATGGTGAGTGATGGTCCCTAAGGCCAGGTGGTCTCTGCCGCCTCCCTCCCCACCTGAAGTTGACATAGTGAGAGATGGTGGTATGCATCACCCCATGCTACAGGTGTAGGACCCCATTTATTCTCTGGCAGGAAGAGATAGAGCAGTAGCATTGGCCAGGTGCTATATGATGTATACTCATAAGCAGAACAAAGTACATATCAAATCCAGAAAGAAGAGGAAAATATTACCAAACAAGGTAATATGCTCAGCACAGGTTTCCTGGCTTTCTATCTCCATGTAAGAAAATATTGCAACTCCAAGGGTCAACAGGCTGCACATGATTGCCTTTCTCAACATCCATGCCTCTAATCCTTGCTCTGCTACTTAAAATAGCAGATAAAGTACATCAAATCTGGGAAGGATGATACAGTTTGTAGCAATATCGATCTACACTATGGGTAGCTTACATTTAAAGTCTTATTTTACATTCAGCCAGTTGATTTATTTTCTTGCACTTTATTTCTATTAAATTGGTAAATACTAAATTAGGTTGTTACGTTTGGCAACTCATAGTTTGCCCAAATATTGTTCTATAATTTTAACAAATTACGGAGTGATTTCTCTCTGATTAACACTTTAATCTCTCTGTCAGTTAATATATACTATACAAAACTGTAATATGGAGAGGTAGAAGAAAATGGATTCAAAATCTATACTTTGAAGCATTTAGCATGCTAAAGTATTAGAGTTTGTTGAACTATTTGTGTATGATTTAAAAATATAACTATTAATAAATGATGACTCATTCTTTCCTCAGTTCAAAAATTGAGGAAAACACTGCTATAGGGCTGAAAGTGTTTCCCCAAAATTCACATGTTGAAAACCTAATGCTGAAGCTGATGGTATTAGGAAATGGGGCTTTTCAGAGGTGATTAAATCATGAATGGGGTTCATAACCTCATAAAAAAGGCCCCAGAGAGAGTCTTCATCCTTCCTACCATGTGAGAACACAGCAAGAAGTTGGCAGTCAGCCACCTAGAAGAGGGCCCTCACAAGCCATGTTGACACCTAGATTTCAGACTCCCTGCCTCCAGAACTGTGAGAAATAAATTTGTTGTTAACAAACCACACAATCTGTGATATTCCATTATAGCATTCCAAGCAAACTAAAATAAATCCCAATTGTTGGGAAGCTGTGAGTGAGCAGATTTCACCAGAATTACTTCAATATTCTTACATGATCTCTCTGGCAATGCTTTAAAAATGGAAAGCAATTATTAACAAACCTGCCCCCCCACCCACTTCTAAAACTAACGAAAAAAGGAAAAATCTAAAAGATATAATTTCCTTTACATATTTGATACCTTTGCACATAAAGATGCCTGAGTCTACTGTTAAATGATCATACAAGCTTAGAAACTTTCCTTTCCCCGGTGGCTGGAGGCTAATTTCAGAGATTTTCCACAATTTACAACCGAAAGTCTTAAGAAACATGTTAATCTTTCTTGAAAAAGAGAGGGATTACTTCAATCTGTCTAATTGCTTTCTTTAATGCTGAATGTGTGCTTCTTTGTTGAAATATAATTCCACCTTCCTCTTGCTCTGTTGGAGACTTACTAGGATGAAGTTTCTCTTTAAATTATGAAGATGAGATATAGCTATCAAAACTAGCAAGTAAAAATAAATCACAAACCACAGAGCTTAAGCAGGGGAGTTACAAATGGGTCACATCTGCTCTCAGTGCTTCAAACCCAGATGAGGATGTGATGAACTGATGTAGATATTGTGTTACCAATCCCAGGCTTGGATTCTCCCTGCTTGAAAAGCCAATACTACCCAAGAGACAAGTGTTGGTTGGAAAAGGAAAGATTGTTTTGTTCAAGAGACTGGCAATCTGGGGAGAAGGTGAACTCATGTCCAATAACCCATTCCCAAGATTCTGCTCAGCCATCACAGTTTTTAAAGGGAAAAAGGAGAATCTCAGTGAATCACCAAGGCAGCAGATGAGATTCTGTGTCATTTTCAACAGTGTGCAGACTGGCTGACTCCTCCTGATTTTTCTTTAGTTGTTATTGATCTCAGGTATCCTTGGTCTTCAGTGGTTTGAAGCAGGGCTTGGGTTGCCAGACAGAGATTGAGGCCATTTTGTGGCAATCAGAGCACCGAATCCTAGCCACTGGACCAGTGGTCAGAGACAAGGGCCCTGGCCCTATGGCTTTATAGAAGAGAATCTCCACAAAGATGAAAACAGTACAGTACATGTGGATAGACACACAGGCAGACTCAGAAAGAAAATTCCTGAGTCACGGCTTTGTGGAGCTTGAATTACTTTTGTGCAATATTTCTTCTGGGTTTCCTTTGGCTAATCATTTTGATTTCCCACAGACCATATTTGTTGTATCTCAGGATCCTCCCATGGATGCACATGCATCTCTTAACCAAGATGAATTCTACTGTAAAGGCCTATGGTTAGCCTGGCATAAGTTAGTATCACTCCCTTTTGACCTCTAAAGAGCATTTCTATGCATGTGTGGTTGCAGAGGTCACCTGACTTTGAGAGTGGAAATATGTGGTCTGGGTAGTGCTCAGACTACTCTCTTAATTGTCCTGCTGTTCTCTTCTTGTAGTTTTGGCCACAGAGAATGAATCTCCATTCTCTTTTTCCTGAAGGGGGAGGGAGAAACCTACCTCCTGCTTCATTATGTTGCCCACCAGTCTGCCTGCAGAATGCAAAGGGGAGAGGGGGGAGTTGGGAATAGAGAGCTAGTCATCCTTCAACTACTTATTCTTCATTCTTATTTCTTTCTATCTAGAGAAAGAAGCAACAGGTTAGGCAAGGCGTTGTGTACATCCAGTGGAGCATAACTCAGGAGTTAGGTTAAACGTTGACTAGTGATTTCACTTTTTAATTAAGTTTTTAAGGCTTGGGAGTGCAACAAATAGAAGAATAAGAATGGGACAAAGGATATGCTTACAATTGTTCAGAGAAAAAAAGCATGATTGTAATGTGAATTCTCTTTGAAATACTACAATATTTCAGTGGGTTGTAATCACTGGAATTATAACAGGTGCGCCCTAAATATGAAGTGGCCAAACAGCTTCTAATTATGGGGAAATTCTCAGCATCATCTCACTTACCTAGCTATGCCACTTGAATGAGTTACTTTATACATATTGTCTCTACTGATTTTATTTGTTTTTTTTTTATTGGAGGCTAATTATTTTATAGTATTATATTGGTTGGTTTTGCCGTACATTGACATATGATTATTTTAAAAATTCATTCCACATTTCATTCATATGCCTATTTCTCATACATATCCAATGTATTATGAAGAAAGTATCTTATAACTGTGGTTCAATTTTTCTACTGAAAATGGCAAAAACTGCAGTTGATAGATAACATGTATTATAGGCACTATTTTTATTAATTTTTTCACTGATTGAAATCAACAGATAAGAGAAGCTTATGGAAGCTAGAGCAACAACTTCAACTTTTGTTGATGTATAACCAGGCAAGAATTCTGAAGTGAGTAGACATTCCAGGGGATCTTCCTGACACAGGTATCGAACGTGGGTCTCCTGCATTGCAGACAGATTCTTTACAATCTGAGCCATCAGAGAAGGCCCTGATGTATAACTGATACCTTAAATATCTACAAGAAATCACCTTCAGAGCATCCCTGCTTCAAGTAAACATTCACATTACCACGCAACTTTGGCAAGACCAAACATCTCACAGAAGCCATCACAACACCACACACTTGAGTTATCACCTCGACTAAACTAATGACTAGGAGAAACCAGGAAACAAAACACCACCATCCATCACTTCCAGAAGAGTTAAAGAGGGTATGGCTATTAGTGGAGATGTTGCACTTTGCAAACTGGTTTTCAGTTCACCAGCAATATCAACATTCAGGAATCTGGGATTTCCTCTGGCTACTTGTGACAGAATAGGAAAAACAAGAGAACTCTTCAAGAAAATTAGATTCCAAGGGAACATTACATGCAAAGATGGGCTTGATAAAGGACAGAAATGGTATGGACCTAACAGAAGCAGAAGATATTAAGAAGAGGTGTCAGGGATACACAGAAGAACTGTACAAAAAAGATCTTCATGACCAAGATAGTCACGATAACGTGATCACTGACCTAGAGCCAGACATCTTGGAATGTGAAGTCAAGTGGGCCTTAGAAAGCATCACTACTAACAAAGCTAGTGGTGGTGATGGAATTCAAGTTGAGCATTTTCAAGCCTGGAAAGATGATGCTGTGAAAGTGCTGCACTCAATATGCCAGCAAATTTGGAAAACTCAGCAGTGGCCACAGGACTGGAAAAGGTCAGTCTTCATTCCAATCCCAAAGAAAGGCAATGCCAAAGAATGCTCAAACTATCGCACAATTGCACTCATCTCACACGTTGGTAAAGTCATGCTCAAAATTCTCCAAGCCAGGCTTCAACAGTGTGTAAACCATGAACTCCCAGATGTTCAAGCAGGTTTTAGAAAAGGCAGAGGCACCAGAGATCAAATTGCCAACATCCGCTGGATCATGGAGAAAGCAAGAGAGTTTCAGAAAAACATCTATTTCTGCTTCATTGACTATGCCAAAGCCTTTGACTGTGTGGATCACAAGAAACTGTGGAACATTCTGAAAGAGATGGGAATCCCAGACCACCTGACCTGCCTCTTGAGAAACCTGTACGCAGGTCAGGAAGCAACAGTTAGAACTGGACATGGAACAACAGACTAGTTCCAAATAGGAAAAGGAGTACGTCAAGGTTGTATATTGTCACCCTGCTTATTTAACTTCTATGCAGAGTATATCATGAGGAACACTGGGCTGGAAGTAGCACAAGCTGAAATCAAGATTGCTGGGAGAAATATCAATAACCTCAGATATGCAGATGACACTACCCTTATGGCAGAAAGTGAAGAGGAACTCAAAAGCCTCTTGATGAAAGTGAAAGAGGAGAGTGAAAAGGTTGGCTTGAAGCTCAACATTCAGAAAACAAAGATCATGGCATCTGGTCCCATCACTTCATGGGAAATAGATGGAAAAACAGTGGAAACCGTGTCAGACTTTATTTTTTTGGGCTCCAAAATCACTGCAGATGCTGATTGCAGCCATGAAATTAAAAGACGCTTGCTCCTTGGAAGGAAAGTTATGACCAACCTTGATAGTATATTACAAAGCAGAGACATTACTTTGCCAACCAAGGTCTGTCTAGTCAAGGCAATGGTTTTTCCCATGGTCATGTATGGATGTGAGAGTTGAACTGTGAAGAAAGCTGATTGCCGAAGAATCGATGCTTTTGAACTGTGGTGTTGGAGAAGACTCTTGAGAGTCCCTTATACTGCAAGGAGATCCAACCAGTCCATTCTAAAGGAGATCAATCCTGGATGTTCATTGGAGGGACTGATGCTAAAGCTGA
The DNA here is from genome assembly GCF_049115385.1 of Moschus berezovskii. NCBI lineage: Eukaryota > Metazoa > Chordata > Mammalia > Artiodactyla > Moschidae > Moschus > Moschus berezovskii. The sequence continues at coordinate 43,701,098 of NC_142472.1, forward strand.
AGCTGCAATACTTTGGCCACCTCATGTGACGAGTTGACTCACTGGAAAAGACTCTGATGCTGGGAAAGGTTGGGGGCGGGAGAAGAAGGGGACGACGGAGAATGAGATGGCTGGATGGCATCACCGACTCTGTGGACATGAGTTTGAGTGTACTCCGGGAGTTGGTGATGGACAGGGAGGCCTGGCGTGCTGTGATTCATGGGGTTGCGGAGAGTCAGACACGACTGAGCGACTGAACTGAACTGAACTTGTGACATGGGAGGCAAGGTGTCATGTAGGCATTTGTTGTTGCTCAGTAACTAAGTCATGTCCAACTTGGAGACCCATGAAGTGCAGCATGCCAGGCTTCCCTCTCCTTCACTATTTACCAGAGCTTGCTCAAATTCATGTTCATTGAGTAAGTGATGCTATCTAACCATCTCATCCTCTGCCACCTTCTTCTCCTTTTGCCTTCAATCTTTTCCAGCATCAGAGTCTTTTCCAATAAGTCATCTTTCACATTAGCTGGCCAAAGTACTGGGGCTTCAGCTTCAACATCAGTCCTTCCAAACAATATTCAGGACTGATTTCCTTTAGGATTGACTGGTTGGTCTCCTTGGTTTCCTAAGGACTCTCGAGAGTCTTCTCCAGCACCACATTTCAAAAGCATCAAGTATGTAGACATAATTTTCCCAGAAACAAGAAGGTCTAGGAAGGTATATCAAAACACAGTGAAACTGCAAAATAACGTTTTTAAAGGACCTAAAAGATTTCTCATCCGTGTCAAATGGTAATAAGTAGTGGGTCCCAATTTTGGAGATTTGTAGGCCAGGTATTCTAAAAATAAAAATTACAATATTTCTTACGTTTAGAAGGGCCTTCTTCATAGTTAATCTCTTGTATCATTTGCTAAAATTAAACAAATATATAATCCTTATATGTATAAATTTGTGCCTGTAAACAAAGTCTGTAAAAAGAAGTTGGGACTAGCTAGGTTATTTGGAGTTGATATGAGGAAGCAAAAATAAGAGTAAGGTGGATGAGACAGTGAAAACAGGACAGCCACAGAAAGATGCTTTGTTTTTGAAGTTGTTGCTGTAGGCTACTAAGACTCAACTCACCAGAGCCTTCTGAGGCTAGAGCCCACTATCTGAAGGATCAGAGACTTTGTCATTCATTTCCCCAGCACTAATGCACCCCCTCCCACTCACTGGTTGAAGGTTGTTGCTAGAGGTATTAATTGCCCTGCACATCAGAGAAAGCCCTATGGAGTAAAGCAGAAAGATTAATGAAAGATATCTAAGGTTAGATTCTGTTTCCATACACAGGATAGTCCATCATAGTTATTGCTGGTGTCAGAGGTGAGCTGAGAGAAGATGGCATAAGGAGCAAAAATTGACTGCTCCACTCACTACCTTCCCATTAATCGTTGTCATCCTTTTGCAGCTGTGCACATATCAGGTATACTGAGCAGTATGGATGTGTGTGTTATTACTTATTTACATGGTTTTTACTTTTAAGAAAAGCAATTTTGTTTCAGATCTTTCCAATGAATTATACCACAAGCTCTCTCATGCCATTTCTAACATCTTCCCAAGTCCAAAATACTATTTCCCAATCACAGACCAATTTAATATCTAGAAACTGTCCTCTTTCCTATCTCTACTTCTGTTATTATTATTACTTTTGTAGTAGCTTTAGCTCTTCAATGGCATACACTTTGTGAATCACACAAAATTTGTATCATCTTCAATATGCTAATTTCAGAAATCCCTCACTCAGGTGGCATGACTTACATCACTAGTTCAAGTCCTGTAATTAATCCATTTCAGTAATTCTTTAAGATATTGATTCATCCAATCTATTAATTCCATCATCATTTCTTGGTCCATCACCCACTTTATATACTCAAATTTTTTATGGTCTATTCTAATTATTCACTTGATCTCAATTTTAAATATCCTCATTTGCTACACTTAGTTCTTTCTTTATTATACTCACCTAGTTATAATAAATCTAAATTAAGCCCTCAAATATCCACATCTTGTCTGCCTAAACCTAAGGAATTAAATGTCAATTTGGGAGGATAATACAGCAGTCCTGATATTTCACCTTTTATAATCAGGATGCTGAAACATATTTTTCACTTTAATTTAGCTTGCCCATTTTCCTGATTAGATATTTGATCTTTTCTTTTCTCTGGAAGCCTCTAAAAGACTCTTCTCTTCCCCATAATCTCAGCTGATGTCCTTATCTTTTCATTTAGAGAAAATATAGAGTAAATTAAATGGACATTTACTCAGCTTCTGAGGACCAATGTATAAACTGGCCCATGTCTGTACTCTTATTTTCTGGATTTATTCATATGAATGGGAGATATGTCACTCTACCTTTCAAATAAAAATCAATTCATTAGTGTCTGGATTTCAACTGCTTTTGCCTTATTTTTGAATTATTAATTTCTCTCTCCCACATAAATCATTTGCAGTAATATTCAACATACTCTAAAATGTCCTTTCTTGAAGGAAAGAAAAAGAATTAAATCCAATAGTTTCCCTTGATGCTATAATTACTTCTAATTCTTATTTTCTTTCTTTTTTATCATTGACAGAAATATCATTTAAAAATATTCTTTAATTATTGATTTCTTTATTTTAACTTTAACTGATTTTAACATTCAATAGATAGGTTTTTTCCCCCTCCTATGAAACAGCTTCTCTCAAGGTCAACTAAAGCTTGAATGTTTTAAGTCCACTGGTTAGAAAATTTATTACTAATTATGGTCAAATAACTATAAAATAGCATCTAAAGATTCTATTAAAATGTTTGAACATTTTAAACTCCAAGCTTTAATTGCAACATTGCCAGACTAGATGACTTTTTTGAGGAACAAAAATTATATAAATATTAGAATTCAAAATTTATATACTTTAAAAATATTAAATCATAACACATTTTGATTTAAAAAATATTGTATTACTCCATTGACTCATTATGCATTCATGGGGAATTTGCATAATTAAAACTTTTGTTTTTAAAGAATAATGTGAATTGACAAGTATACAACAATTTTAACTGTTATCTTAAAATTAAAATGATAGCCATTATCTTATCAATACTCCCCAAATACCAGATACACTTCTCAGTTATTTTGGAAATGTATCATAAATATATTAAAAAGAGAACACATTTTTTCTATGCCTTCTAATGTGAGATATCTATAGTATTTTTATGTTATCATCTAAGATTTGAATTTGTTTTTCAATACCTGGAAGAAAATAATCGAGTTTTTCTTGTTCAGAAAAACTTATGTTAGGCTATATATACCTTTTTTTTTTTTTTTAAGGTAGACACATATTGGTAATTTTCTTGAAATGAGATACGGTACACTTTTCAAAAGGCATCATAAAAGAAGTTAGTAACACATGATACTAACACTTCAATATCATAAATAATAAATTTTCTTTAACAAGTGATTTATATGTTGTTGACCTTTTAAAAAGATGTGTGATTAGAGATTTCACAAAAATAAAATATTACTACATGTATTTTTTCATGTTCTTAAAAAATTATTGGACATGTACAATATACTAAGTTGACTAATGTGTCCTTGTCCTTGGATCATCAAATGAAAATTTAATTAATTGCTTAAAATATACATTATGACTAAATGGAATAGAAATCATAAAGACATAAAGAAGGCTATACAACTTTATAATCTGAGTAGAAACTCCTTATGCTGCATTTTAGAAAACTGAATGTGGGATAGTGAAGGGACATTTTTTGGAACAGCTTATAAAATCCTATATTTTAAAATAATTTTCACAGGATGCATTCATATTTTGAATTTCATATATTGACAATTCTGGCATATACAACATTTTTATTCATTTTGTTTAGAGTGTGAGAATAACATAAGTTTCAAATAATCTCTGACATAAGGATACGATGTTAAATGATCTAGCTGCCATCAGACTGAGAAAAGAAGCAAACATGAACATGCTGATAGTGACTTTCCAGTGTCTGATCCTTTATGGATGAGCCAGTTGTTTTCCAGACTGATTACACTGTCCTTCACTGGAGCCTATCTTGTCTGGGCTGTCATGCTTGGTCTTTGACATTAGCAATAAGATTAGGACCGGCACTGACTGTCACAACACCAACTGGAGCTTAAAAGATAGTAGGGAGCTCATTCTGCTACAATTACATTTAAAAGAAAACCAGAAAATCTCTACTTGCAATCATCGTCCAGTTATACCCAGGGAAAGGAGACTGCTGAATTTTTACAAAATTGTAGTTCACAGTGAAGAAGACATAAACAATGTAGCCTGATAATTATGAGCTTATTTGCTGATACAGTTAAGGGAGTTATGTTCTAGTGAAAAAAATCTCTGTAGAATAACTTGCATAACCTATAATAAGTAAAGAGGAATTTGAGTGGGCTCAAATCATCCTTTTGTGCATCGTTGTTGTTGTTTAGTCACTAATTCATGTCTGACTCTTTGCAACCCCATGAAGTGCAACATGCCAGGCTCCCCTGTCCTTCACTATCTCCCAGAGTCTGCCCAAACTCATGTCATAGAGTCAATTATACCATCCAAACACCTCATTTTCTTTTGTCCTCTTCTCTGCCTCCATCAGGGCCTTTTCCAATGAGCTGGTTCTTTGTATCAGGTGGTTAAAGTATTGAAGCTTCAGCTTTAGCATCAGTCCTTCCAATGAATATTTAGGGTCGATTTCCTTTAGGATTGACTGGTTTGATCTTGTAGATGTCCAAGGAACTCTCAACAGTTTTCTCATCACCACAGCTCGAAAGCATCAATTCTTTGGTGCTCAGTCTTCTTTATGGTCCAACTCTCTCGTCCATACATAACTACTGGAAAAATCACAGCTTTGTCAAAAGTGATGTCTCTGATTTTTAATATGCTGTCTAGTTTTGTCATAGCTTTTCTTCCAAGGAGCAAATGTCTTTGAATTCCTTTACCACAGTCATCATCTTCAGTGATTTTGGAACCCGAGAAAATAAAATATGCCACTGTGTTGACTTAAGTGATGGGACCAGATGCCTTTAAGCCAGCTCTTTCACTCTCTTGTTTCACCCCTATCAAGAGGCTCTTGAGCTCCTCTTCACTTTCTGCAAAGGTTTCCCTCATAACTCAGTTGGTAAAGAATCAGTCTGCAATGCAGGAGACCCTGGGTTGATTCCTGGGTCAGAAAGATCTGCTGGAGAAGGGTAAGCACACATTCCAGTGTGCTGGTCTAGAGAATTGCAAAGAATTGGACACAACTGAGCGACTGAACTGAACTGAACTGAACTGAACTGAATCTTGATTACAATTTGTGCTTCATCCAGCCTGGAATTTTGCATGACTGTGTGCAATGATATTTTGTGCATCAATAATGAATAATTTTTGAGCATAAAGGAAGTTAATTTTTTTTTTTACTACTCTTCTTCATTCTCTTACCCATTTGACAACTGTCTATATCAGTAAAGGATTGTCTTCAAAAAAGCAACAATATGAAAGTTCTTATTTTAAGTATATATATTTTAATTCTTTTTCCCTCAAATTCTATATAAACTATAGGATGATTTTTATACTTTATATCCATATTTTATACTTTTAGAATATAGACTTTTTCCCTAGTGCATTTGTTAATGTGAAAAAATGGTATCATTTAAACTGAGATTTTTCTGATAAAAGATAATGAATTATAGGAAACATGGCATAAAAGTAATGAAAGACTTGTGAACATAAAAGAAAAGCTGAGAGCTTTGAAAAAATAGTACTTAAAAATAGTATTATAGAAAATAATATCGGTTTCCTCTTCTCTGTATCAAATTGCCACATTCCTATAGACCTGAACCAGCACATATTTATTGTCTCTCAGTATTATCAGCAGAAGATATTAAGCAGAAGCAGAAGATATTAAGAAGAGGTGGAAAGATACACATAAGAACTATTCAAAAAAGATCTTCATGACCCAGATAAACACAATAGCGTAATCACTCACCTAAAGCCAGACATCCTGGAATGTAAAGTCAAGTGTGCCTTAGGAAGCATCACTACAAACAAAACTAGTGGAGGTGATGGAATTCCAGTTAAGCTATTTCAAATCTTAAAAGATGATGCTGTGAAAGTGCTGTACACAATATGCCATCAAATCTGGAAAACTCAGCAGTGGCCACAGGACTGGAAAAGTTCAGTTTATATTCCAATACCAAAGAAAGGCAATGCCAGAGAATGTTCAAGCTACCACACAATTGCATTTCTCTCACACACTAGCAAAGTAATGCTCAAAATTCTCCAAGCTAGGCTTCGACAGTATGTGAACCATGAACTTTCAGATGTTCACATTGGATTTAGAAAAGGCAGAGGAACCAAAGATCAAGTTGCTAAAATCTGTTAGGTCATCAAAACAGCAAGAAAGTTCCAGAAAAAATAAAATATCTATTTTGCTTTATTGACCATGCCAACGCCTTTGACTGTTTGGATCACAACAAACTGTGGAAAATTCTTCAAGGAAAGGGAATACCAGACTACCTTACCTGCCTCCTGAGAAATCTGTATGTAGGTCAGGAAGCATCAGTTAGAACTGGACATGGAACAACAGACTGGTTCCAAATAGGAAAAGGAGTATGCCAAAACTGTATATTGTCACCCTGCTTATTTAACTTATATGAAAAATACATCATGCGACATGCTGGGCTGGATGAAGCACAAGCTGGAATCAAGACTACCAGGAGAAATATCTATAACCTCAGATATACAGATGACACCAACCTTATGGCAGAAAGTGAAGAGAAACTAAAAAGCCTCTAGATGAAAGTGAAAGAGGAGAGTGAAAAAGTTGGCTTAAATCTCAACATTAAGAAAACAAAGATTATGGCATCTGGTCCCATCACTTCATGGCAAATAGATGGGGAACACTGGAAACAGTGACAGACTTTATTTATTTATTTATTTATTTGGGGGGAGGGGGGCTCCAGAATCATCGCAGATGGTGACTACAGCCATGAAATTAAAAGATGCTTGCTCCTTGGAAGAAAATCTATGACCAACCTAGACAGCATATTAAAAAGCAGAGACATTACTGTACCAACAAATGTCCATCTATTCAAAGCTATGGTTTTTTCCAATAGTCATGTATTGAAGTGAGAGTTGGACTATAAAGAAAGCTGAGCACAGAAGAATTAATGTTGTTGAACTGTGGTTCTAGAGAAGACTCTTGAGAGTTCCTTGGACTACACAGAGATCCAACCAGTCAATGCTAAAGGAAATCAGTCCTGGTTGTTCATTGGAAGGACTGATGCTGAAGCTAAAACTCCAATACTCTGGCCACCTAATGCGAAGAACTGACTCATTTGAAAAGACCCTGACGGTGGGAAAGATTGAAGGCAAGAGGAGAAGGGGATGAAAGAGGATGCGATTGTTGGATGACATCACCGACACGATGGACATGAGTTTGAGTAGGCTCTGGAAGTTGGTGATGGACGGGGAAGCTTGGTTTGCTGCAGTCCATGGGGTCGCAGAAAGTTGGACACAACTGAGCAAGTGAACTGTACTGTACTGATTTTTAGGTCAGGAGTCCAGGCATAGTTTAGTTGGGTTCTCTGCTCAAGGCCTCACAAGGCTTCATTCAAGAAATGGCTGGGTTCATTCTTATTGGGAAGATTGACTGTCAAGAATCTATTTCCAGTATTATTCAAGGAGTTGGGAGAATTCCTCCTCTTGCAGTTTAGGGGATTTTCTTGCTACTTATAGGAGTCACCTCTTAAAGGCCCAACCATGTCTCCTTGTCATATCATCGTCTCACAACTTATTTCACAATTTGGCAGCAAAGGCCACTTTTTCGTTTCCATCTGCACATACTGAGCCTTATGTAATGTAACCTGATCAAGGAAGTAATATCCACGTTCTACTCATTAGAAGTAATTTACAAACTCTATCCTAACCTAACCCAAAGGTGTGACACATTAAGAATAACACAAGGGCATGTACTCAAAATAATTATAAGAGATTTTGTTAAAAGAGATTATGGCTTTAAAATAATGAGGAAGATAAGTTAACAGATAGCTATGACAGTTCAGTGGTACACAGGATATGATGAGCTTTTAGAACAGAAGAGCATTTTGCTCAAGGAATTTCAGATGATAAAATGTAACCATATTTCACAGTTGGAAGTTTGTATGTACAAGAAAACTGTGTTTTAAACATAAAATATGATATTTTTAAGTGCAGAAACTGGATTTAAGTTGATTTGCTCTTCCAGATTAGCTCCTCTGGTATCTACCCATGTTCTGTGCCTCAGGAAAGGAAGCTAATCTTTATGAACTGAATCAGAAAATTCTTTTGGGCTCAAGCTTCCACTTATATTTCATCAAAGGGAGGATATGAAAAAGATTAATGTAAAGAACAAAAGTAAAAATAATGATGCATTCATGTTAAGTCACTTCAGGTGTGTCCAACGCTTTGTGACCCTACAGACCCTCCTCTAGGGGATTTTCCCAACCCAGTGATCAGTGATGTGATCAAAACAAGTGTCTTTTATGTCTCCTGCATTGGCAGGTAGGTTCTTTACTACTGAACCACCTGGGAAGCCCCAAATTAGTGATGTACTCTTTTAAATCTCCAACCTCCTTATTTTCAGCCACTACCCTTTTGGCTTTGCAATGACCACTCCCTTTGTCTGCTTCTATTTTAGGCCAAGGAATATTTCCTTGTGGCTGTTAATGATATCCCTATTAAGTTCTTGCATTTTTATAAATAGCTTGACCAGAAACATGAAACCTCTGGATCATTTGGCTTATCACTCATAGAACCCCTTAGATTCAGTTCTCCATTCCCCAGTTTTCCATGGGAAGACATGATAATATTCAAATGTTCCCCTGTTCATACAATGCAGTTGTGTCACAGGAGAGGGATCCTTAAATTATGAGATTCAGAGATTGTACACATTGGCCCATTCCTCCTTCAGATGAGATATCTTTATTCTGTAATAAAAACAAATAATTTCAGAGGCAACGTGAAATTATCCCTTAAATGTAAGCAAAATGGTTTTGAGGGAGTTAAGTATACAAATATCTAATATAACTGTAATTTCTAAGGCATGTTTGTCATTTAATCATTCTTCAACATCATTTTATAGAAGAATATTATTGGCGATATTTCATAACTCCTTTTAATCAATTTTTAACATTTACCCCATTTCCATTTCCTACTGGGACCTTGTTTAATATAGCCAGTAACTAGTGGAACTGAGACTTTGACCCATACAACTTGGCTCCAAAGACTGAGTTATTGCTCACTGTGGTATGGGTCTTGAATCCATGAGCATTATTATGTTATGAGCAACAAAGGAATAATCCAATTAAAAATCTGCTAGACTATCAGGATTCTGTAATTGAACTAATATTTTCAACATCTTCACCACAAAATAGTTAAGAAAATATCAACATAAAATAAAAAATATAAATGTATTAGAAACTGGCCACCTCATGCGACGAGTTGACTCACTGGAAAAGACTCTGATGCTGGGAAAGTTTGGGGGTGGGAGGAGAAGGGGACGACCGAGAATGAGATGGCTGGATGGCATCACCGACTCTGTGGACGTGGGTTTGAGTGTACTCCAGGAGTTGGTGATGGACAGGGAGGCCTGGCGTGCTGTGATTCATGGGGTCGCGGAGAGTCGGACACGACTGAGCGACTGAACTGAACTGAACTGATTAGAAACTGTAGTATCATTCTTCATTTAAAATGATATTCAATGGTTTCAGCACTCCTTTATTATTCCAAAAATTGCATGTGAACCAGGCATAAAGACATATTATGACTTCACTTAGAGTATGGTAAAAAGTTTTTTCACAAGTAAAAATATTTTGATATTTATCTGTTTACAGGTATTAGATTTGAAAATATACATGAAGAGAAATAAAACTATTATTATCCATTTCTCTGCCTTTTGGAAAATCCTGGTTAATATTGCTTATCTTATGTCTTCTTTTCAAGTGCATGAATAGTTTTCACAGCCTCACTTGCATTTATGTTAGGTCCTTGTAACATTCTGTTCAATGTAATGTGGTTGTAGTAATGTGTTCCACCTCTGGATTTGGTCCATAAAAACACTTTGTTCTATCCTGAAAATTTTATTCAACCACCACTTTAATGTTGCAGTTTCAAAAGTTAGATGGAGAATGAATCTCTAGTACAACACTTGTTTAATACCTGTCAAACTAGTTTCTCAATAATATTGAATGATGATGTGTGAAAAAAAATGTAGATACTTTTGATCCACTGAGATATGGAAATGGCTTTTTAAAATGTGCTTCTTCTTTTAAATTAATTTTTACTGCAGCATAGATGAGTTACAATCTTGTGTTAGTTTCTTCTTCACAGCACAGTGAATCAGCTACATATATCCACCCTTTTAAAGATTCTTTTCTTAAATACATCATTACAGAGTATTGAGTAGCGTTCTCTGTCCTATAAATGTAGGTTCTTACTAATTATCCATCAATAGTGTACATATGTCACTCCCAATCTCCCAAGTTACACCCCACCCCCATCCCAAGTGACTTTATAAAGCAACAAAAGACTAGATTACTCTAATCACTTAACCCCACTACTTTCTACCTAAGATGAAAACATATTAGCAAAAATTATAAATTAATTGTAGATTTTGACAAACTAGAGCTGATCATCTTTCACTTTCAAAAGATCTCTGAATTTACATCCTCTTCCTCAATCATTATCATAGTCATCATACTCCATCTCCCAAATAGCCAAATACTGTACCTAATGAAACCATGCATCCTCTGAATCAATTGCAAAGATTAGAAAATCCATTGGTATCTCTTGTATCATTTTAGACAATTTTATTGAATTCTCTTAAGATAAATAGTCCAAACTGAATGTAATGATTCTACCTAAGTCACAGATTTAAACCACCATTTTCAAAATGGGCCATGTTTAATTCTTGCTCACCAAAAGATTTCTCTTAATATCCCTTCAAAAGTTGTTTCATTTGATGTTTCTATTATTTTATAGCAATAAAATCAAGTCATCAGAAACATACCAGTAAATACAAATTCTCTTCTCATTTCATAAGAAAAATAACCTTTCCAGTCACATATGAACAATTAAACTGAATACTCTAAAATTTTCTGAAAATGGAAATAATTACATTTTTCCCTGGGATGATTAGGTATCTGGTGGTGGTGGTAGTTTAGTCGCTAAGCAGTGAACACCTCTTGCAACCCCATGGACTGTGACCTGCCAGGTACTTCTGTCTAAGGGATTCTACAGTCAAGATTACTAGAGTGGGTTGCCATTTCTTTCTCCAGGCGATCTTCCCAACCCAGGAATTGAACTTGGGTCTCCTGTATTGGAGGTAGATTTTTTACTGACTGAGCTACAAAGGAAGCCCAGTTAAATATTTATCAATCATCAAATATGTTAAACGATAGCTTTCCAATCAGTGGTTATTATTTATGAATGAAGATATTATGTATGTTAAGGAACCTATGATGGTTTTTGGCTGTGTATTTTTGCACTTGATTTAATTTTTGATAGAAAAAAGAATGACCTCAGGAAAAGGTAGAGTCCTAAATACAAATAAGCAATTACTACAATTTAGTGAACTGTATGTTCCAATTATAGCAGAAACAAGTGGATGTGGAAATTTTACTAGATGTGCAAGACATCTTCAAAATTAAAATATTGAATGTTTATTGATGAAGATAAAACATGTTGACTGAATTAACGAGCAAGGATTTTATATAAACTAGTGAAAATCTAGTCAAAGAAAATTTAAAAGGTTTTATAGGAAAACTGTTGTATGCCAAGATGCTTTGTTAGACTACAGAGGGATTTGCTGAAAAATATGTAGCCTCATTATTTAAATCCTTTGAAGAAGATAAGAAAAAACTTTACCAAATAGTTCTCTAAAGAAAACCTAACAAATTGCTATTGACAACAGTATTATTCTGAGTAATGCTCTGACAGAAGGCTCTGAATATCCTTTCTCCTTTCTTTAGCAATATCATTGGCATTTTACCCACTTTGTAGACATAATTAATTATCCCTCCAAAATAAATGGGGCTAGTGTGTTTTTGTTTTGATCATTACTTTTAATCTCTTTCCCAATGATAGTGGGAAGTTTGGGGAAAAGCTCTTAGTAAAATAAAATATCAACCATCGACTTAACAACTAATAAAATATCCTTGAGATTTACATGCAATATACATATATATATGTCTATGTTTATGTTGTATGCATACAACATACATATATGTATATATATACATATATACATATACATGTATACATTGGCATACAACAGACATATATATATATATGTCTAAATATCGTGAAGCTCCGTGTATTACTCTACACTTCAAATATTTTTAGGTGGTATTTCCTAGAAGTTCTGATGAGGTAAAATGTATCTGACCCAATGTCAGAGTAAGTGTTTGTGTCAAGTAGATATCTGGGGTCAGAGCATTCCACAAGAAGTAACGGGGAGTTGAAGTCTCTAAGCAGGTAGATGCCTCCTTGATCTTTCCCAGGAAGTGAGGGCAGGGAAGAAGATTAGTTTAAATAAAGTGAATAAGTGGGTGATTCAGAAGATAAATAGAGTTAGCACAGGTATCCATTTCCTAATCAGGGTAAGGATACTGCATTTTATTCTGAAATGGAAACATTAGGAAGATTTGAGAAGATACACACTTAAAAGATTATTCTGGTTCTGTTTGATATAGAAAGATTATATAAAGGGAAAATTAAAACAGACAAAATGCCACCATCCAGAGGAGATGATAGTTCTTGGAACTAACTTGGCTATGGTGAAGATAAGATGAGAAATGATCAGATTCTGGACATATATCAGAAGAGGAGGGTATACAGTTCCCTAGTGGACTAAACACAGATGTGAAAGAAACAAAGAAAATAATGATTACATGATATGGGGGCTGAAATTTGACTGAAAGGAATTAAAAACAACAAATACGGAGAACAGTATAAAAAAAAATGAAGAGGCAAAAAGATAGGACACTGCAAGATGAACTCTCCAGGATGGTAAGTGCCCAGTATGCTACTAGAAAACAGTGGAGAAATAACTCCAAAAAGGATGAAGAGATGGGGCCAAGGAAAAACAACACCCAGTTGTGAATGGGACTGGTGATGGAAGTAAAGTCTGATGCTTTAAGAGCAATATTGCATAGGAACCTGGAATGTTAGGTCCATGAATTAAGGTAAATTGGAAGTGGTCAAACAGAAGATGGCAAGAGTGAACATTGACAATTTATGAATCAGTGAACTAAAAAGGACTGGAATGGACAAATTTAACTCAGATGACCTTTATATCTACTACTGTGGGCATGAATCCCTTAGAAGAAATGGAGTAGCCATCATAGTCAACAAAAAGAATCTGAAATGCAGTACTTGGATGCAGTCTCAAAAACGACAGAATGATTTCTGTTCATTTCCAAGGCAAACCATTCAGTATCACAGTAATCCAGGTCTATGCCCCAACCAGTAATGCTGAAGAAGCTAAAGCTGACTGTCCTATGAAGATATACAAGAGCTCCTAGAACTAACACCTAAAAAATATGTCCTCTTCATTATATAGGACTGGAAGGCAAAAGTAGTAAGTCAAGTGACACCTGGAGTAACAGCAAATTTAGCCTTTGAGTACAAAATAAAGGAGAGAAAAGGCTAACAGAGTTTTGCCAAGAGAACACACTGGTCATAGCAAACACCCTCTTCCAAGAACACAGGAGAAGACTCTACATACTTACATCACTGGGTGATCAATACCAAAATCAGATTGATTACCTTACTTGCAGCCAAAGATGGAGAAGCTCTATATAGTCAGCAAAAGCAAGACCAGGAGCTGACTGACTCAGATCATGAACTTCATATTGGAAAATTTAGACTTAAATTGAAGAAGGTAGGGAAAACCACTAGACCATTCATGTATGACCTAAATCAAGTCCCTTATGATTATACAATGTAAGTGACAAATAGATTCAAGGGATTAGATCTGATAGAGATAGTGCCTGAAGAACTATGGATGGAGGTTTGTGACATTGTACAGGAGGCAGTGATCAAGACCATCCCCAAGAAAAAGAAATGCCAAAAGGCAAAATGGTTGTCTGAGGAGGATTTACCAATAGCTGAGGAAAGAAGGGACACTAAAGGCAAAGGAGAAAAGGAAAGATATACTCATTTGAATGCAGAATAAATAGCAAGGAGAGATAAGGAAGACTACCTCAGTGATTAGTGCAAAACAATAGGGGAAAACAATAGAATAGGAAAACTAGACGTTTCTTCAAGACAATTAGTAATACCAAGGAAATATTTCATGCAAGGATGGGCACAATAAGGGACAGAAATGGTATGGACCTAAAAGAAGCAGAAGATGATAAGAAGAGGTGGCAAGAATACACAAAAAAGCAATACAAACAATGATGATGACCCGGATAACCATGATGGTGTGATCACTCACCTAGAACCAGATATCCTGAATGCGAAGTCAAGTGGGCCTTAAGAAGCATCACCATGAACAAAGTTAGTAGAGGTGATTAAATTTCAGTTGAGCTATTTCAAATCCTAAAAGATGATGCTGTCAAAGTGTTGCATTCAATGTGGCAGCAAATTTGGAAAACTCAGCAGTGGCCACAGAACTGGAAATGGTCAGTTTTCATTCCAATCCCAAAGAAAGGCAATGTCAAAGAATGCTCAAACTACCACACAATTGCACTCATCCCACACACTAGCAAAGTAATACTCAAATTTTCAAGACTGGTTTCAATAGTATGTGAACCATGAACTTTCAAGTTCAAGCTGGATTAAAAAAGACAGAGGAACTAGAGATCAAATTACCAACATCTGTCCAGAAAAACATTTACTTTTGCTTTATTGACTACACCAAAGCTTTGACTGTGTGGATTACAACAAACTGAAAAATTCTTCAGGAGACTGGAATACCAGATGACATTACCTATCTCCTAAGAAATTTGTATGCAGGTCAAGAAGCAACAGTTAGAACTGGACATGGAACAACAGACTGTTTCCAAATTGGGAAAGGATTACGCCAAGGCTGTATATTGTTACCCTGCTTATTTAACGTATATCCAGGGTACATCATGTGAAATGCCAGACTGTATGAAACACAAACTGAAATCAAGATTGCAGAGAGAAATATCAATAACCTCAGATACACAGATGACACCACCCTTAAGGCAGAAAGTGAAGAAGAACTAAAGAGCCTCTTGATGAATGTGAAAGAGGAGAGTGAAAAAATTGACTTAAAACTCAACATTCAGGAAACTAAGATCATGGTATCCAGTCCCATCACTTCATGGTAAATAGATGGGGAAACGATGAAAACAGTGAGAGACTTTATTTATTTATTTATTGGGGGCTCCAAAATCACTGCAAATGATGACTGCAGCCATGAAATTAAAAACACTTGCTCCTTGGAAGAAAATCTATGACCTAACTAGAAATCATATTAAAAAGAAAAGGCATGACTTTGCCAATGAAGGTCTGTCTAGTCAAAGCTATGCTTTTTCCAGTCATCATGTATGCATGTGAGAGTTGCACCATAAAGAAACCTGAGTGCTGAAGAAATGATACTTTTGAACTGTGGTTCTGGAGAAGACTCTTGAGAGTCCCTTGGACTTCAAGGATATCCAGTCAATCCTAAAGGAAATCAGTCCTGAATAAGAGGATGACAGAGGATGAGATGGTTGGATGGCATCACCGACTTGATGGACATGCATTTGAATAAGCTCCGGGAGTTTGTTTTGGACATGGAAGCCTGGCGTGCTGCAGTCCATGGGGTTGCAAAGAGTCAGACATGACTGAGCAACTGAACTGAACTGAGTATGGAGAAATTGGAGTAAAGGTAGGTGTGGCAGACCAGATATGGAAGGAAATAAATTGTCTTTGGACATGCTATTTCGGTCAGATTATGAGAAGAAAAGCTTAGTAGGCCGTTAAATACATGCACCTGGAATTTAGGAAAATGGTCAAAGCTGGAGATACTAATTTTATAGTTATCATGTTATGTTGTTGTTTAGTCTGTAAGTCATGACCGACTCTTTTGTAACTCTGTGGACTGTAGCCTGCCCATCACCTCTGTCCCTGGGCTGTTTCATGCAAGAATCATGGGGGTGGGTTACCATTTCCTTCTCCAGGGGCTCTTCTTTCCCCAGGTATGGATCAAACTGAATACTGTTGGCATTGCAGGTGGATTCTTCACCACTGAGCCACCTGGGAAGCCCAGTCCTCATGATATACTTGCTTTTTAGGGACTTGAATATATGTGATATCTATTAGAAAATGGGTAAGGACAGAGCAGAGAAATCTGAAGACTAAATGATAACTTTGAAATGGGAACATGAAAAGGGACATCTTACAGTTTAGGAGTAACTGTAAGAAAATATTCATTCTCTTATAATTGCTTCTATTTCATTAATAAATTGAGAAGCAAGCAGCTGGAAGTGTGTTCCAGGGAAAGATACTAAAGATTTAGTAGAGAGTAATATTTCCCTGGTGGCTCAGAGGTTAAAGCCTCTGCCTCCAATGTGGGAGACCCGGGTTCGATCCCTGGGTCGGGAAGATTTCCTGGAGAAAGAAACAGTAACCCACTCCAGTATTCTTGCCTGGAGAATCCCATGGACGGAGAAGCCTGGTAGGCTACAGTCCACGGGGTTGCAAAGAGTCGGACACGAATGAGCGACGGAACGGAACATTTCTGAAATATTGGAGTGTAGAAGAGTATAATGACTGAGAAAATGTAGAATAATTGGCAATCAGCATTGAGATTCCATTGGAGGTTTGTGAAATGAATCTGCATGGTTGTGTGTTTCACCAACCTTGTCCAAATACTTGGAACAGATAAAGAAAAGGTGGAAATTTGAATTTTTATCCTCACCTGTGCTTTGCCCAAATTGTTTCCCAGACAGCAAGGGATAAGATAATTGTTAATGTATTTAAATCAGTATTTAGAATAGTGCTATTGAGGGAAGTAAGAGCATGAGAAGAGTTAGGGGGCAGGGTGGAGGGTGAAGGGTGGCAGGGGAAGGGGAAAGAGAAGAGATGGTAAAGACAATGCATTTGAAGTCCTGGTAGAGTTGTAATTCTTTAGACAGTGAGTCAGAAAGTTAAGATGTGATATTTGGAGTTTCAGATGCTTGAAACTTAAATTTTGAAGAGTTTGCAGATATTAAGGATATTAAGTTCTCCTAGTGCTTGATCATGGGACTGGATCACTGAATGGACTGAAAGAAAAAGCATTTAAGGAATAATAGAAATTATGATACTTAAATGGAAACATTGACAGAGACTGAATATTTCAATAATAATGGTAGTATAAATGGTAGGGAAGGAAAAGTGATTCAGGTGTTAAAATTTCCAAAAAAAAGCAATGGTATATGGCTGAAACAATAGGAACTAGTAGGTAGAATAATTTGGTACCAAGAAGATGAGAAGTTTAGAAATCAGGAGAAACAAACACTCAAACGTTAATGAGTATGGAGGACTTTTAGTCCATCTCCATGCTCTATCATTGGGAAGAAGGGGAGATGAAGAAAAACAATAGCAATAGAGTTCACTTACAAAGTTTGCACAGGACACACTAAATGACCAGCTTTTGTGTAGAGAAGTAAAATGTCAAGAGCATAGGAAAACATATTGGGGATTTGGGAAATTTTGCTGCTGACAGTGTTCAGAGAAATAATGGAAGGTTTGGTGTTAATTTTGTAGGAGGTAACTTGGGTTAAATTAAGAATTATACAAAACTATATAGAGATGAGAATGGCTCAAGTATTGAATTTCTAATGGGAGTTGAAATAAAGAGATATATAAAGCATGATAAAATTAATCTTGATGGTCTTCAAAAGCGTTATGAATCATCAGTTAATAGTGAAACTTCTTTTTTGGCATTAATCTCTTAGACATTTTTATCTGAGGTGGAGGAGTTATGGGAAAGGGAGAAGAGTATTGCTAAGAGAAAGTTGAGCACTGGGAGCCCACTCTTCAATCCTCAAGAACATAATAGAAAGGTTGAAGTTGCCATTCAAAATGAAAAATGATGAAAAATGAAAATAAAAAGGAACTATAATTTGAATAATATTAAAATATTTAATTTGAGGTGATGAGTGAAAAGTTTAGAATATAACATTAATTACATGTATTACATGTCCAAAGTTAATATAAAATTGATATCTCATTTTGCTTTATTGTTAGTCTTGTAATGTTTCTCTTTTTTTCCTCTCCGAACACTTTTTTTTTTTAATCTTATTTTCTTTCATTATCATTTAAACTCCAATTATATAACAGATACATACATTACAAAGCCAGTAAGTAAACAAGTTTCCACATTTTTGAATACATAATGCTCCTCGAGAGGAGTTATGTAAACCAAAAGTGTAGTACAGTACTTGATGATTATAAACCTATGAATCAAAGTGCTGTGTTACTTCCAGAAGAGGAATTGGTGTTTCTGTATGAATTTATTGGGAGAATCAAGTAAACTTTTATCTGGCTGGACAATAGAACATAGGGTATATCTAAATAGATTTATGTTGGATATTTAGAACTAGAAATGATAAGTTGAAGCAAATGAAAAGGGGAAAAGTAAGTTGCTCAAATTTGCTGCAATAAACATTTTCTTTGGTAAAGAAAATTTTGTAAAACTTGGTCTTTGGGAAATAGATTTATCAAAAATATAATATAACATTTTTCCTGTGATGATTTTGCTTTCTACAAAAGTTGGTATGAAAATTGTAGAAGTTAACATTTATTAGAGAGTTACAATATTCCAGTCACTAGGCTCAACATAATAGCTACCATTCAGATGTTCCATGCATCTTCCAATGATGCTACATTAACATGCAAAATGCACTTATGTATGTATGATTTAATAAAATAAAATTTTAATAAATAGCATGATTCAGAAGAAATTTTAAAATATCAGAATATTAAAAAAGAACAAGAATTTTCTTATCCTTTAATTTAGTATAACGATCTACAAAGCAATTTATATTAGATTTTTGATGTAGAATTTTGCAGAAGAGTTTGAAAAGTCAACTAGAAAGCCATTAAACTTATATCTTAAATGAAATTTACTTTATAATTTCATTGATCATTAATAATATGAGGAAATGGGATACTATGTAATTCCTGTAAAACTCTGTTTTCCACAATTCCAAATTAATTTGGAGAAGAAAAGAAAATTTAAACCAAGTCTCCAGTATTATAATACTTCTTGAAAAATTATTTTTGCCTTCCAAAAACTGAAACCAAGTTGGATTCTTAACTGATCTTTGTTAAATTCCTTTAATTCCAATTGCATCTAATTTGCATATATTTTTATCTTTTCTAAACAGTAGCCAGATAACACTGCTGAAGTCAACACAAGTTCTCTTTATTGTATAATAGTTCAGCTTCTAAGTTAGTCTCTTTGCTAAATCACATGTCTACACAAATATTAACTTTCAACTATATACTCAACTAGCTCAAAGTTCTAAAGTCAGTTAATCTAAGAGAAGGAAAATAGGAAATATTTCCTCTAACAGAGTTTTAATATTTTTGATACAGAGTCCAGGCTTGTACTGTTTTCTGCATGACAGATTAATAAATCAAGAGAAGAGTTGTTGGTACAAGGAATAGCAGCTTTATTTAGAAAGCCAGGAGACTGAGAAGATGGTGGAGTACTGTCCCAAGGAACCATGTTATTAGAGTTAGAATTCAGCCTCCTTTTATGCCAAAAGTGTTGGGAGTGTGGTTCATTGTTGTAAACTTCTTGGTGTTGGAGTCCTTTGTTCTTGCAGTCATCCACTTGGAGTCAGGTCACAATATTTCTGTAAACCTCTAATAAGACTTTTGTTGTTGTTGTTCTGCAACTTTTTATTTGTATATAAATGGAAAAGTATTATACCTTTAAAGCTTAGAGCCTTCAGAGTGTGCTATCCTATATTTTCCAGATTTCAGATTTATAGATATTCTTCATTTGTAGCAGAAGTAACGAAATACAAAAGTTAAAGGAACAGATCCAATATGGAGTCAGATTTGTTCTTCCCTGTTATATTTTCTTCACAAAGTGCTAATAAACACTAAGAATCTATTCAAAGATACTTGGCACACCATTAAAACAGATCAAATGTTGCTAAAACTCCATATCAATAGCATAAATATGTACAAAAGATATAACCATAGAAATTCCCCTCAATCCTGCATAACCAATAACATGGGAATTAAAAGACTCTGATGCTAGGAAAGGTTGGGGGCTGGAGGAGAAGGGGACGACAGAGAATGAGATGGCTGAATGGCATCACCGACTCTGTGGACATGAGTTTGAGTGAACTCCGGGAGTTGGTGATGGACAGGGAGGCCTGGCGTGCTGTGATTCATGGGGTCGCGGAGAGTCGGACATGACTGAGCGACTGAACTGAACTGAATTAGGAAATAGCAATCCACTCCGGTATTCTTGCTTGGAAAATCCCATGGATGAAGGAGCCTGGTAGGTCCATGGGGTTGCAAAGGGTCAGAAATGACTGAGTGACTTAACTTCAATAAGGAATTTGAAGATTTTCTTGTTTTCTTTTAAATGGCATAGAACAATTTTAGTCAAAGATGTAGATGAAGGAAGCAAAATGTCTGAAGAAAATGTGGCCATAGTAGAGGATTTTTAATCTCATTTTAGTTTTTTAATTGTCTTGGGATCATTTAGACTATTAATTTTCTCTTGCTTCAATTTTATCACTTTATAACTTTTCATACTGGTACACCATTTTATAGTTTTCCAAAAATATTTGGCATATGATCATTTTGTCTATTTTAATGTCTAATTAAATCATATTTTATTAAAAAAAAATGCCTATTCTATTCCTAATTGTCTTTCCCCTCGTTAGTAGATTTATTGTTTTACTTTTTAAATATATTTATTTCATGTATAGTAGTCATTTATTATTTCCTTGTCTAGAATCAAATTTTTGTTTTATTAAACTACGTCACATTACCCTGTTCACCTCTACAAAGTGTTTTATTCTCATTTTTATCATTTCTTCCTTTCATCTTACTTATTTGGCCTTACCCTATTTCTCAATCTCCTGAAGTTTAACATTTGACTTATTTTTTAAAATTTGCTCTTAATTTCTGAGAAACATAACTGAAGTTTTAAAAAGGTGAAATTGTGTCCCACAGAATGTTTTAATTTCATTTACATTTTAGTTATTTTGTAATTTCCCTATGTTTTCTTATTTGGCATACAGGATTTTCTCATTGTGCTGTCAATTTTAGGATATATATATATTAAATAATTATTGATTTATAATTTTATCAGATTTTCTCTGAAATATATAACCTATAGATTTTTTGAGGCTTCTCTCAACACTTAATGGATGTTGGACTTTTAAAAATATTCTATTTGCAATCTAAATCTTGTGGGTTTTGTTGTTCAGTATATATTTCATTATATGTTTGGTTAGAGTTACATACTGCAATACAGGTACATGTTAAAAAACACTGGGTAAGTCATTTATGAAATATAATAGTTTATAAAAATACTTTTATAAATATAAACATATTTATAAAACTCCACAGTAAATATTATATATGCATATGCATTATATATAAATATATTTAGGAATTTATACCATAAATGTGCCCATAGCTAGGACATGATTCCTACATGCATGTGTTTCTATTAATACAGAACCACAGAACCATTTATAGAGATGGATAACTCTCTCTCACTTCCTCTCTCTCTCTCTTTCTGCTTCTCCCTCTAACCCTACTTCTCTCTCTCACTCTAGTCCCTTCTCCTCATTTTCCCTATCCTCTGTCTTGAGACAAGCACACGTAAATTCTATGTTATAGATACAAAAGAATTAGACTAAAAAACAGATATGAAAACAATAAAAAACAATGTACGAACAGATCATTTAATGGGATATTATAGTGTGCTAAGAGCTTAGTCATGATTATTCACAAATGAAGAATGGAAAATTCAAAGTTGTAGATTTGAATTTTAATTTGTAATTTGAAAGATTTGCAAAACCAAATTCAAGGCTATGTAGTCAACAGGTATTTAAAGCAGGATTCCAATGTCTATTCATCTTATTTTACATAGTATATCAGATGTACTAATATTTTAAGAATAGTCTATATTTTGGTTTTACATAGATTAGTGGCCCCATATTCATTGGCACATGCATCTGTATAAATCACTTTATATAAAATACCCATGAGTTTAGCCGCTCAGTCATGTCTGACTCTTTGCAACCTCATGGACTGTAGTCTGCCAGATTTCTCTGTCCACGCGGATTCTCCAGGTAAGAATACTAGAGTGGGTTGCCATGCCCTCCTCCAGGGTATCTTCCCATCCCAGGTATCAAACCAAGGTCTCCCACATTGCAGGTGGATTCTTTATGTCTGAGCCACCACGGAAGCCCAAAAATACTGAAGTGGATAACCAGAGGATCTTCCCAACCCAGGAACTGAGCCAGGATCTCCTGCATCACAGTCAGATTCTTTACCAGTTGAGCTACCAGGGAAGCCCTATATAAAATATTCTTTATGTTTTAAATATCCTGTAAAGTTTAAAGAATATTTTATATATAGTTATATCTTAGCGAGGATTCATTCACCTTTTTACGGACAACTTGTTTAGCATTAAACACTCTTAAGGGAAAGAACCATTTAGATACTGTGAGCTTAGACCAGAGGGACCAAACTGACAACTGTAGTCAAGATATATTTTCCAAAATATATAGTGACTATGTTCTTGGGAATAATGACAAAACAAGATAAAAAAAAAAAATCAGTATCAGGACCTTACAAAGCTGAGACGATATTTTAGATTTCTATAACTATTTCCCTTGAAAATAATATAACCATTTATTGCTTGCATAAGTTTGTTGATAACAAGAATTTATGAACTGGATGGTATTTGATAGTGTACCCACTTCACTCCACATTAACTACAAGAAGAATCTGAGGACTGGTAAAGTTAACTCCCTAATATTCAAAACTTGTTAGTGACTGAGAAGTTATTAAAAATATATGTATATTTCTATGGCACCCAGGCCTGTGTCTATAGACTATTTTTGGTAATCTTAAGCCATACTAACAACAAGACTTTTGCAAGTATTAGAACTCTTTCTTACACATAACTGTCACTAAATCTTAATATATAATGTCCAGTGGCCATGTGAATTTATGCTCAAAGTTTCCAACATGCACTGGCCATTCTCATCTGCATTTGTTGTCAGAAAGATTTCTCAACAAATTGCTATTCCATTTGCTTTCCTTTTTATTTGTGATTTTTGGAAAGAGAAATTAAAGCAAATTTATTTTAAAAAATTAAAAATTTAATCGTTTCTGCACAAATCCTAGACCATAAAATGTTTTGGAAAAAAAATCATGCAATTTAATGACTGCTGACTATAGATATTTTATTTATAGAAATAAAATTTATTTACAGAACTATAAATAAAATATTTAATTTTAGCCAGAACAGTTTTATGTATACAATATGTACTATATCAATGTGGCATAAGTTACTAGTTGAAAAATAATTATGGAAAAGTTTGACAACACAATTACTCCAAAATATGTTAGTTAAAATACAAGATTATATATATTAATATAGATAGCCAGTATTGGCATTTCTCTTTTAAAGTATAGATATATAATAGCACTAAACTGGTAAATAGTTTAAAAAAATGTGATCTTATTGTAGTAATTATATCACCAAATTTAGACTCATAAATTATGAACCGTATATTTATCTTCCAATATTGCTTGTAGCAGAAATATTCAAACTTTCTTGAAATGTGCTGTTGAGCATTATAAATTTTGCTGTGTTTTCAAGAGAGACTGTTCAGAAAAAAACTGTAATTATCATCTTGGATGAACTCTTGTCAACATGTACTTTATTCTGATGAATTTTAAGTGCACAGTTACTGGAAATTGAAGTAGGAAAGATGTTATTTCGTAAATCTCATTTGGGATTCCTTTACAATTATAAGATACAATTTCACCAGCTATTTAGAACTCAAATTCTTTAATTTATAATATTTCATTTATATTTCATTTCTTCCACCTAAGTGATATTGCACGGGTTTATTTGAGATGAGGGGCCCTCATAATACCTCATCACTAGTCTCTCATTCTGTGATAAGAACAACTGAATTTTTCCTGCCTTAGTAAACTTGAATGCAAAAGCAGCTTTTAGGCAATTCCTAAAGCATCCCTCTTTTCATTTGCATTTCTGAACTATTAGCCAATTTTAAACTTCCCTTCTGCAGAAATCTGCACCTGAAAGAGAGGCATCAGGTTTCTAGGAGGTCAGTTTGAAGTCATAAATCTGCTACCCGACCTTTCACTAAGGTTTGTTCTAATCAAGGTTTATTCTAAGTAAATTTTATTATTATCATGTTACATCATGCCTCTTGTTCAAATGCTTTCACTAAGTTTCCCTACATGCTACTGACTTAATCTTCTATTTCCTAGGAGAGTATAAACTGGAGCAGACAGCTCAACAGAAGAGAGACTAACACATCTACCACACTATACTGAAAAAAGCAGTTTCAGTGCTAGTCTAAATTAAGAGAAAAAAAGCATTCAAAATCATCTTTAATTAGTCAAAAGTAAACAGTAAGCTGAGTTCAGTTCAGTTCCGTCGCTGTCATGTTCAACTCTTTGCGACCTCATGGACTGCAGCTTGCCAGCCCTCCCTGTCCATCACCAACTCCTGGAGTTTACTCAAACTTACATTCATTGAGTTGGTGATACCATCCAACCATCTCATCCTCTGTCATTCCCTTCTCCCGCTTTCAATCTTTCCCAGCATCAGGGTCTTTTCAAATGAGTAATAAGCTGAGTAACATATTTGAAATAATATATTGTGTGTATTCTATATTTTGATTGAATATAGTTGTCTTCTTGTTAATCAGAAGAATCTGAGCATGTGGATGCATATATAATTATTAAATTACACACATTTCCTAATTATACTAAAAGCCTCATTGCATAGAAGAGATATAGTTTTATTTTGTTAGTGTAGGTTTTTATGATTTTATATGATATGATTTTTATGATTTTATATGATTTTAAAAATTGTTTTTACTTTAAATTATTAGCCATATATTATTTTCCTTTTTAAGAATATATTATTTAAAATACATTCTTGTACATATATGCATAATAATATATTTTACCTCAATAACAATATTTAACCTTCCATTATTTTGAAAGCCTTCCTGAGATCTTTAGCAAAGTCATTGTAATAGCTTCAGAAATACAGCTCTATCTTTCTTCCTCTAATTTTGTAAAGGAAGGGAATTATTTGGTTATCAACCAAAAGCAATGGAAGCTTCTATAAATTACTTCAATTTATAGGCATCTTTTGACATTATAAAGCAAAAATATCTGCTGAGAGCAGACCAGAACTTCATTATTCTGAGCAGTAAAATTAACATTCAAACCAGCAAATGGAGTTTTTAGTTACAATTCAGTAGTATGTTGTTAAGCATTTTTATTATTTTTTTTTACTACTATCCATGTACAAGAGAGTCAGCATCCACTGCTGACAGCTGTCCCCTATATGCTCTCTGTAAACAGAAAATGAAGCAGCATTCCAGTCATTCTCTTTGGAAAGATAGCTTTCAGAGCTTTATGCAAATAACATGACCCTCTGGCTGTGGCACATTCTTCAAAAAGACACCTACCTTCAAAAGTGACAGCAAGTAATAATGTGACAAACGAGCATGCAGCCTGCACATGTGCCACATATTTCACCTAAGAATCCTTGGATGTGATAAAATTAATGTGACCTCTATCGCCAAGGACATTATAATCAATGGAACAGAGCCATAGGAGAAGCAGAAATGGTGGGGACAATGTCCTCATTAGTAGGCTTTTACTTGAAGCTTTTGAAAATAAATTTTCCTTTTAATTTTTTATTTTGAACAGAGAAACACTCAGTTACAGAATTTCTATTGTCTTCATTGCAGAAAGAAAGAACGGTATTTTGTGGATCATCAGAAAGAAAAAGAAAGGTTGTGTATGATATACCCAAGTAATTAGACTATGGGTAGGCACTATAAAACTTTAATGAATATTGATATGAGATTAAAGATCTTAGTTTATTGTTAGTGTAGACTTCTGTACATTTTGCTTTGTTTTAAAATTGATTTTTTCCCTCTTTTCAAGAGAGAAGACAAATGATGCACCTTTTCTTATTATTAATGAGAGAATTATGCAAAATAGAATAAAATATTCCCAACAGACTTTGCAAAATAAGTAATGTACAAATGAATTGTTTTCAGTGTACCTCCTCACATGAAGGCAGCAAGCACACTGTGAAAGCTTGATTGTATCTTAGATGTAGCAATCAAATTCAACAAAAACAATAGGATTCTTTTTCAATCTGCTTTGACTGATTTTGCCAAAAATTTAAAAGTCTTAAGCAAATAATCTTGTGGCATCAAGCTGAGCTTGAGGCCACCAACTGATATGGACGTCAAAAATGCAACAAAAGTAGATGTAGACATTTGCTTACAATTGTTTTAATACTGATTCTGAACAGAATTTTTTTCAGAATTCATAGCAATCGAAGTTATGTGGAAAATTAAAAGAACTAACTTGCATTTCTACTAAAAGAGTTGTGAAAGATTAAACTGAGTTCATTATGATGAACTTTTATAATGAATTTGATAAAATAAAAATGCACTCAAATCACAAACAAAAAATCTTATTTCTAATATATGTTGAATATATATCTAATTTTTAATGGAAAAAGGCTGAATTTTAACTGTTACTTAAACATTACATCACTTGTTTGAAAATATTATCTATACACTACAAGGCAACAAAAACAAGTTCGTAGATTATGAATAAATTTTTAATATTTTAAGTCTAAATCACCTTCAAAACTATAAATTTGAAAAAAGGAAAGGTTAAGTTATCTCATGTTTTACCAGGAAGCCAATCTGTTTGTATAACTCTAATTACAAAAATAAAAAAAGAGTGTACATAGGAGATTTGTTCACTTATAAAAACTTACTATAAAAGTATGAGTATTTAAAATACTAAGAAGAATAGAAAAACATAACAGTTTTTACTACTAAATTTGACCCTGAGTCTGATATTATTTTTATTTTTATCCAAATAACTGTTACAAAATTAATAATTAAGGACAAATTACTTCATCCATGCTTTCTACCACCCAGAGGCAAGCACTTTTGATTATTTTATCTGTTTACATCAATTTTGGCCTTCATGTATCTAACTAATAAGATTCTATTCTATTTCTATTAATCATTTTGAGACAATTTCCAAGCATTTGCAGTTGGAGGATAAGGTTTTGGATTTCCTCATAATAGTCCTGAAGCACACTTATAGCTCTGCCCCTATCTTTCCAATAAAAATCCATTATAAATTCTGTGGAATCGATATTTAGATTTGAAATTATGATGGGTATTTAGACACTATTCACAAGGGATTTATTTGTTATGTATGGCTCATTTTGATTCGTTATGTTAACTTTACTTTATAGCTTGTTTTTCATTCTGGAACATATTTTTACATTCATTGACATAATTTTTATTTTAGTTCTACTTAGGTTTCGTGTACTTATTTTTAATATAGTAGGTTTTTTTTCTTTACAATCACAGTATTTCCTCATGTCACACATATTCTCATTTTTTTTTGCACATAATAGTATTTATTTATATATTAAAAAAAATTTTTTTTTATTGGAGGCTAATTACTTTACAATATTATATTGGTTGGTTTTGCCATACATTGACATGAATCTGCCCCGGGTGTACATGCGTTCCCCATCTTGAACCCCCCTCCCACCTCCCTCCCCATCCCATCCCTCTGGTTCATCCCAGTGCACCAGCCTTGAGCATCCTGTATCTTGCGTCGAGTCTGGACTGGTGATTTTTGTAAATACATTTTTCTTTATTGAAGGATAATTGCTTTACAGAATTTTGTTGTTTCCTGTCAAACCTCAACATGAATCAGCCATTAGTTCAGTTCAGTCGCTCAGTCGTGTCCGACCCTTTGCAACCCTATGAACCACAGCAGGCCAGGCCTCCCTGTCCATCACCAACTCCTGGAGTTCAGTCAAACTCATGTCTATCAAGTCGGTGATGCCATCCAGCCATCTCATTCTCCGTCCTCCCCTTCTCTTCCTGCCCACAATCCCTCCCAGCATCAGTCTTTTCCGGTGAGTCAACTCTTCCCATGAGGTGGCCAAAGTATTGGAGCTTCAGCTTTAGCGTCCCCTCCCTTTTGAACCTCCCTCCAATCTCCCTCCCCATCCCAACTCCCCTAGGCTGATACAGAGCTCCTATTTGAGTTTCCTGAGGGATACAGCAAGTTCCCATTGGCTTTCTATTTTACATGTGGTAATGTAAGTTTCCATGTTACGCTTTCCATATGTATCACCCTCTCCTGCCTTCTCCCCATGCCCTTGAGTCTATTTTATTCTTTCTTGAACTTCCTTAGTTAACATTTCCTCTGTCAAATACCAGTTTCTCATACATAAAAGAGACATTTTCTTGACTTCTGACCGTTTTATTTACATTTTAATCTTTTTTTATTCTATGAACAATATTGTTCTCCTTTAATTTTTATGAATTGTGAGGATGCATGAAATTTGCTTTTTTAAAAAATGTGTAATAGTACATTTTATGATCATGTAATTTTGCTGTAACCACATACATTAAGGAAAAACTTATACCATACAACTTTTATACCTAATATTTCCTTTGATCTTTATCAATGAGGAGATACACGAAGATAATTTTTTTATTAATGTGTATTGACAAATTTCAGTTCAGTTCAGTTCAGTCGCTCAGTCGTGTCCGACTCTCCGCGACCCCATGAATCACAGCACGCCAGGCCTCCCTGTCCATCACCAACTCCCAGAGTACACTCAAACTCATGTCCACAGAGTCGGTGATGCCATCCAGCCATCTCATTCTCCGTCGTCCCCATCTCCTCCTGCCCCCAACCTTTCCCAGCATCAGAGTCTTTTCCAGTGAGTCAACTCGTCGCATGAGGTGGCCAAAGTATTGCAGTTTCAGCTTTAGCATCAGTCCCTCCAATGAACATCCAGGATTGATCTCCCTTAGAATGGACTGGTTGGATCTCCGTGCAGTACAAGGGACTCTCAAGAGTCTTCTCCAACACCACAGTTCAAAAGCATCGATTCTTCGGCGATCAGCCTTCTTCACAGTCCAACTCTCACATCCATACATGACCATGGGAAAAACCATTGCCTTGACTAGACGGACCTTGGTTGGCAAAGTAATGTCTCTGCTTTTTAATATACTATCAAGATTGGTCATAACTTTCCTTCCAAGGAGCAAGCGTCTTTTAATTTCATGGCTGCAATCAGCATCTGCAGTGATTTTGGAGCCCAAAAAAATAAAGTCTGACACTGTTTCCACTGTTTTTCCATCTATTTCCCATGAAGTGATGGGACCAGAGGCCATGATCTTTGTTTTCTGAATGTTGAGCTTCAAGCCAACCTTTTCACTCTCCTCTTTCACTTTCATCAAGAGGCTTTTGAGTTCCTCTTCACTTTCTGCCATAAGGGTGGTGTCATCTGCATATCTGAGGTTATTGATATTTCTCCCAGCAATCTTGATTCCAGCTTGTGCTTCTTCCAGCCCAGCGTTCCTCATGATGTACTCTGCATATAAGTTAAATAAGCAAGGTGACAGTATACAAACTTGACGTACACCTTTTCCTATTTGGAACCAGTCTGTTGTTCCATGTCCAGTTCTAACTGTTGCTTCCTGACCTGCATACAGGTTTCTCAAGAGGCAGGTCAGGTGGTCTGGGATTCCATCTCTTTCAGAATGTTCCATAGTTTATTGTGATCCACACAGTCAAAGGCTTTGGCATAGTCAATGAAGCAGAAATAGATGTTTTTCTGGAACTCTCTTGCTTTCTCCATGATCCAGCGGATGTTGGCAATTT
Organism: Moschus berezovskii; assembly: GCF_049115385.1. Lineage (NCBI taxonomy): Eukaryota > Metazoa > Chordata > Mammalia > Artiodactyla > Moschidae > Moschus > Moschus berezovskii. Next base: position 43,731,088 of record NC_142472.1, read on the forward strand.
GATCTCTGGTGCCTCTGCCTTTTCTAAAACCTGCTTGAACATCTGGGAGTTCACGGTTTACATACTGCTGAAGCCTGGCTTGGAGAATTTTGAGCATGACTTTACTAGCGTGTGAGATGAGTGCAATTGTGCGGTAGTTTGAGCATTCTTTGGCATTGCCTTTCTTTGGGATTGGAATGAAGACTGACCTCTTCTAGTCCTGTGGCCACTGCTGAGTTTTCCAAATCTGCTGGCATATTGAGTGCAGCACTTTCACAGCATCATCTTTCAAGACTTGAAATAGCTCAACTGGAATTCCATCACCTCCACTAGCTTTGTTCGTAGTGATGCTTTCTAAGGCCCACTTGACTTTACATTCCAAGATATCTGGCTCTAGGTCAGTGATCATGTTATCGTGACTATATTGGTCGTGAAGATCTTTTTTGTATAGTTCTTCTGTGTATTCCTGCCACCTCTTAATATCTTCTGCTTCTGTTAGGTCCACACCATTTCTGTCCTTTATCGAGCCCATCTTTGCATGAAATGTTCCCTTGGAATCTCTAATTTTCTTGAAGAGGTCTCTTGTTTTTCCTACTCTGTTGTTTTCCTCTATTTCTTTGCATTGATCACTGAGGAAGGCTTTCTTATCTCTCCTTGCTATTCTTTGGAACTCTGCATTCAGATGCTTATATCTTTCCTTTTCTCCTTTGCTTTTCACCTCTCTTCTTTTCACAGCTATTTGTAAGGCCTCCTCAGACAGCCATTTCGCTCTTTTGCATTTCTTTTCCATGGGGATGGTCTTGGTCCCTGTCTCCTGTACAATGTCACGAACCTCCGTCCAGAGTTCATCAGGCACTCTATCTATCAGATCTAGTCCCTTAAATCTATTTCTCACTTCCACTGTATAATCATAAGGGATTTGATTGAGGTCATATCTGAATGGTCTAGTGGTTTTCCCTACTTTCTTCAATTTAAGTCTGAATTTCGCAATAAGGAGTTCATGATCTGAGCCACAGTCAGCTCCTGGTCTTGTTTTCACTAACTGTATACAGCTTCTCCATCTTTGGTTGAAAAGAATATAATCAATCTGATTTCAGTGTTGACCATCTGGTGATGTCCATGTGTAGTCTTCTCTTGTGTTGTTGGAAGAGGGTGTTTGCTATGACCAGTGCGTTCTCTTGACAAAACTCTATTTGCCTTTGCCCTGCTTCATTCCGTGCTCCAAGGCCAAATTTGCCTGTTACTCCAGGTGTTTCTTGACTTCCTACTTTTGCATTCCAGTCCCCTATAATGAAAAGGACATCTTTTTTGGGTGTTAGTTGTAAAAGGTCTTGTAGGTCTTCATAGAACTGATTAACTGCGGCTTCTTCAGCATTACTGGTTGGGGCATAGGCCTAGATTACTGTAATATTGAATAGTTTGCCTTGGAAACGAACAGAAATCATTCTGTCATTTTTAAGATTGCATCCAAGTACTGCATTTCGGACTCTTTTGTTGACCATGATGGCTACTCCATTTCTTCTAAGGGATTCCTGCCCACAGTAGTAGATATAATGGTCATCCGAGTTAAATTCACCCATTCCAGTCCATTTTAATTCACTGATTCCTAGAATGTCGACGTTCACTCTTGCCATCTCCTGTTTGACCACTTCCAATTTGCCTTGATTCATGCACCTAACATTCCAGGTTCCTATGCAATATTGCTCTTTACAGCACCGGACCTTGCTTCTATTACTGGTCACATCCACAACTGGGTATTGGTTTTGCTTTTGCTCCATCCCTTTATTCCTTCTATAGTTATTTCTCCACTGATCTCCAGTAGCATACTGGGCACCTACCGGCCTGGGGAATTCCTCATTCAGTATCCTATCATTTTGCCCTTTGTTACTGTTCATGGGGTTCTCAAGGCAAGTAATTTAGTGAGATGTAAATCACAAATTATAAAATCCACCCGTTTAAAATGCACAATCAATGTTTTTAGTATGTTCACAGATTTGCCCAACCACTGCCATGGTCTATGTTTAAAGCATTTTCACCTCTCTAAAGGGAAATTTATTTCTCATTAGCAGTCACTCTCATTCTCCTTTTGCCCCAACCCCTGAGATAATTAAACTAATGTCTATAGATTTGCTAATGCATGACATTGTAAAAGGAATTTATTGGGGACTAAAGGAGATCAATCCTGGATGTTCATTGGAAGGACTTATGCTAAAGCTGAAACTCCAATACTTTGGCCACTTTATGCGACGAGTTGACTCACTGGAAAAGACTCTGATCCAAGGAAAGGTTGGGGGCGGGAGGAGAAGGGGACGACAGAGAATGAGATGGCTGGATGGCATCACCGACTCTGTGGACATGAGTTTGAGTGAACTCCGGGAGTTGGTGATGGACAGGGAGGCCTGGCGTGCTGTGATTCATGGGGTCACGGAGAGTCGGACACGACTGAGCGACTGAACTGAACTGACTGAATATTTCAATGAGCTAATGTTTTCAAGTCTTATCACACTGAGAAACATATAAATGTCAATTCTTTTATATTTCTGAATTCAGTTCAGTTCAGTCGCTCAGTCATGTCCGACTCTTTGCAACCCCGTGGACTGCAGCACGCCAGGCTTCCCTGTTTATCAACTCCCAGAGCTTACTCAAACTCATGTCCATCGAGTTGGTGAAGCCATCCAACCATCTCATCCTCTATCATCCCCGTCCCCTCCTGCCTTCAATCTTCCTCAGCATCAGCGTCTTTTCAAATGAGTCAGTTCTTCACATTAGGTGACCAAAGTATTGGAGTTTCAGCTTCAATCCTTCCAATGCATACTCAGGACTGATTTCCTTTAGGATTGACTGGTTTGATCTCTTTGCAGTCCAAGGGACTCTCAAGAGTCTTCTTTAACACCACAGTTCAAAAGCATCATTTCTTAGGTGCTGAGCTTTCTTTATATTTCTGAATAATATACTATTTAACAGATATTCTGTAGTTCAGTTATCTATCCATCAGCTGATTGACATTTGCTTCTGCTTTTTGGCTATTATGGATAATACTACTATGAACATTATTGCACAAGTTTCTGTATGGGTATCAGTTTATAGTTCTTTTGCGTATTTGCTTAGCAGTATAGTTTACAGGCCATATAATAACTAGATTTAATATTCTGAAACTAATAAATTGTTTTCTAAAGTCCCTGTGCCATTTCACATTCCCACTTGAAATGTAAGAGGATTTTAATTTCTTTCTATTCTCACCTCTTGTTACTGCTTGTATTTTTATTTTTGCCATCTTAATATGCTTCAAGTTATATCTCAGTAGAGTTTTGGTTTGTATTTATTCAATTATTGAAAAAAATATTAGCATATATTCTTGGACTTAGCATTTGTATTTCCTCTTTGGAGAAATCACTTCAAAAACTTTCCTTGTTTTAAAATCGGGTTCTCTTTATTATTTTCTAAATTGTTGCTTTTGTCTTGCTAGTACATTTTTGAGGAAATTTTTGTCTGTATCCATAAGGTGTGTCAGTAGTTTTATCTTTTTTGTGTTATCTGTGTCTAATTTTAGCATCAGGCTCAAACCGACCTCTTAGATTACATGGATAGTGTATTCTCCTCTTCTGTTATTTTTAAACAGTTTGAAAGATTGGAATTAACTCTTACATATTAATTCTTAGGGCTTCCTTTGTGGCTCAGCTGGTAAAGAATCTACCTGCAATGTGGGTGATCTGGGTTCAGTCAATTTGGCAGTGCTAAAGAAATGTTCAAACTGCCAAACAGTTGTGCTCATTTTACATGTTAGCAAGGTTATGCTCAAAATATTTCAATAAGCTTCAGTAATACTGTAAGCAAGGACTTCCAGAAGTACAAGTTGGACTTAGGAAAGTCAGAGGAACAAGAGATCAAGTAGTCAACATTCATTGGATCATGGAGAAAGCAAGGGAGTTCCAGAAAAACATCTACTTCTGCTTTATTGACTATGCTAAAACCTGTGACTGTGTGGACCACAACAAACTGGAAAATTCTTCAAGAGATGGGAATACCAGATCACCTTACCTGCCTCCTGAGAAATCTGTATGCAGGTCAAGAAGCAACATTTAGAAACAAACATGGAACAAAGGACTGGTTCCAAATTAGGAAAGGAGTACATGAAGGCTGTGCGCTTTCACCCTACTTATTTAACTTGTATGCAGAGTACATCACGTTACATGCCAGGCTGGATGAAGCACAAGCTAGAATCAAGATTGCCTGGAGAAATATCAATGATATCACATTCACAGTTGACACCACCCTTATGTCAGAAAGAGAAGTACCTCATGTGACATGCCGGGCTGGATGATGCACAAGCTGGAATCTATATTGAAAGGAGAAATATCAACAACCTGATAGCATTCTAATGGCAGAAAGTGAAGAGGAACTAAAGAGTCTCACTCTCTCTTTTTTGTTTTTTTTTCCTTCAGAACTTCTTGATGAACGTGAAAGAGGAGAGTGAAAAATCTGAGTTGAAACTCAACATTCAAGAAACTAAGGCCTTGGTATCTGGTCTCATGTCTTCATGGCAAATACAAGGGAAAAATAGTGGAAGCAGTGACAGAATTTATTTTTTTGGGCTCCAAAATCACTGCAGGTGATGAGTATAGCTATGAAATTAAAAGGTGCTTGCTAAACAAAATGGAACAAAAATATCTTGGAAAGAAAGCTATGACAAACCTAGACAGTGTATTAAAAAAGCAGAAATAACATCTTGCCAACAAAGATCCATATAGTCAAAGCTATGTTTTTTCCAGTAGGCATGTATGGATGTGAAAGTTGAACCATAAAGAAGGCTGAGTGCTGAAAAATTGATGCTTTCAAATTGTGGTGCTGGAGAAGACTCTTGAGAGTTCCCTGGATTGTAGGGAAATCAAACCAGTAAGTCCTAAAGGAAATCAACCTTGAATATTCATCGAAAGGATTGATGCTGAAGCTGAAGCTCCAATACTTTAGCCACCTGAGGTGAAGAGCCAGCTCATTGGAAAAGACCCTGATGGGGGAAAGATTGAAGGCAAGAGAAGGGAGTGGCATAGGATGAGAAGGTTAGATAGTATCACTGACTCAATGGATGGTATTTTGAGCAAACTCTGAAAGACAGCAGAGGGCAGAAGAGCCTGGGGTCTCAAAAGTTCGGACAGGACTGAACAATAACAACAGCAAATTTTTGATAGTTTTCCAAGGAAGCCTCTGAGACTATTTTTTGTTTAGTTGACTTGTTTCATTTGAGGGGAAGTTTTAAAATTAATAATTTAATGTTTTTCATTTTAAAAGGTCTATTCAGAACTTCTATTTCCTTTTTATGTAAGGTTTGGGAGAATGCATTTTTCTAGGAATTTATTCTTCTCATCCTAGTTACATAATTATCTCATTTGTTCCCACACAGTTGTTTATAGCATTCACTTATATTCTTTTTCATTTCCCTGTGGTAAGTATCAGATGTCTCCACTTTTATCCTGATATTAGTTAATTCTAACATGTCTGGGATTTGTTGTTGCTGTTGCTTGTGTGTGTGTTTGTTTTAATCAGTCTAGCTAAGTGTTAATCCTTCCATTGCTCTTTACCAAGAAGCAGCTTTTAGTTTCATTGATTTTTTTTTTTTTTTTTGGTTTTCTATTTCATTAATTTTTGCCTTAATAAATCTAATCTATTTACATTTATCTGCTTGCTTTGATTTTAAGTTCTTTTTTTTTTCTAGTTCATTCAGTGTGTGTGCATGTACACTCAGTCATTTCATCTGTGTCCAATTATTTGGGACACTGGATGGTAGCCCACCAGGCTTCTCTGTCCAAGGGTATTCTCCAGGCAAGAACATTGGAGTGGGCTGCCATGACCTCCTCCACAGGTTCTTCCTGACCTGGTGATCAAACCCAAGTGTCTTATTTCTCCTGCATTGACAAGTGGGTTCTTTACTACTAGAGCCACCACAGGCCAATTTACATGTGATCTAGTTTCCTTTATGCTATAGGCATTTGCATCTCTAAATTTTCCTCTAAAATAGAGGTTTATCTATGTGGGGAGAGCACAAATGAGCCAGGATGGAGTGCTCAGGTTCTCTTGCCCCACATTTTGTAAATAGACTATATAGCAGCTGAGATTATTTATAGCTCTGTGCATGCATGCCACGAGATGCTTGCTTGATCATGAGCTACTTTGTGCTGTAGGGATATATGAGCTCCACCTAAAGTGGGAGGCATTACTGATGCATCATGGCTGTGTCCATTGGGTTTGCCATGAAAGGAGAGAATATAGCGTGTCTGCTGCTACCACTGCTGTGTCAGCCAGGAGAGAATAAATGTGTCTCCAGTTTATACGGCTCCTTGTGGTTTCTTCCAACCTGTTAGTTCTCACCTTGCCTACCCTGGGTTCATCAAGCAGTGCTGACATTGTAAAGGGCGAGACTACTGCACTGTGAGTGCAATCAGTAATACAATTGGTGTTGTCAGCAGTATACCCAGCAGGTAGAAGAGGCTGAGGCTCCACTGGGTGGAGGAAGCCAGTGGCCATCAGATAGCATGTGGCCCCTATCCTCTTGTCTTGGCCTCTGGTGTAAGACTGGGAGGTGGTGGAAAGGTCACCAGATAACATTGAAAGGCATTATGGGTGATGAGTTCCTGTTTTCTGAACAAGGTGGCATGGACTGCCGCTGGCACAGTGGGGTGGGTTTTTCTGACTGCCATGAAGGTGAATACAGCTAGTGCTCTAATAGATGGCCTGACAGTGCATGATGTGCAAAGACACTTGGAAAAGCTAGAGCAATAAATATGACATTAGAGCTAGAACCCCATGGACTTGAAGAATCCAATATCTCTGATAGTGATGTGTAAATGACAGTGATGAGAATGTTGTGAGACTGAGGGTCCCTGCTTGGCAGTGAAGCTTGTCATACAACAGAAAGTGAAACACGAGCAGCCTATGACCAGGGGAGCAAACGCAAGGGGCCCCCAGTGTGACTGAGTTCATGATGTATTAACCATATACTCAGGCAGAGTTGGTAGATTTGGGTAAGCAGTTTTGGCAAAAGCAAAGGGAAAATTTGGCAGCTTGACTTTTGCGACTCTGGGACACAGAGATAAGCCCAGTGACTGTGCAAGGTTTCTCAGGTCCTTACTAAGAGAAGTAGAAGGACAGCAGACAAGATGCCATGTGAAGACCCTGAAGGGAGGCCGAGCTGGTAGGAGTCCCATATGGGTTATGCGGATGCAAATCTGAGAGATACTGTAAAGACTGTGTCCGATGATGTAGACAGTGTACTGTAAAGCTGTGTCCTCAGATTTAGAAAAGTGCAATCACATGGGTGGGCTGTGAACACTGCAAAGATCCCCTCCTTGAAGGGCTGGATCCAGTGCCTGTGGGGTTTTTGTGGATCCTTAATAAAAAACCCACAAGAGTGGGGTTGCCCCTGTGGAAGCTTTCCTGCAATCTCACAAGGACAGATGGTGGACTGGACTTGGCCATGGAAGATAAAGGCCCTCAACATGCGGTGGGTGGCTCTTCTAGCCCCAGGAGGGCAAGGATTGTAATATGATGAGTTCCAGGTGATACTTGGCATTGGGTGTTGCTGTATATTGTGGATGTAATTGCTTGTTGTTGTAGCTACTGATGCTGCAAGGTGTAAATCCAAGGGTCAGTGTTACTTGTCAAGGGAATATTGCAGAAGACTGACTGCAAAGAATGTGAGGAGAGAGACCCTGAAAGGGTGGAGTGTGGGAGAGAGCAAATCAACCAAGATAGCGTGTTCAGGCTTTCTTGCCACACATTTTGTAAATAATGACTATGTAACAGCTGAGATAATTTATAGCACTGAGCATGCATGTCAAGAGGTACTCACTTGACCATGGACTACTTTGTGTGGCATGCCTGTATAAGCTTCACCTGGAAAAGCCCTGAAGGGTTGTGTGCATGTATTTAAGTTATGCAATGGCTGCTGTTATGGCTGCTGCCCCAGCCAGGAGAGGAAAAATTGCCTCTGCATTTCCTAAGGCTCCTCGTGTTTTATTCCAGCCTCTTAGCTCGTGCCTTGCCTACCATGGGTTCAGCAAACAATGCACACGATAAGATATGGCAAGACAATTTGTGTCACAAACAGGATCAGCGAGACAATCTATATCTGATAAGTTTTGGTATGTCCTGATTTTTTCCCCATTTATCTCAAAGTGTCTTGCAAAACCTCACACAATATCTCCTTGACTTACTGGTTATATGGACATGTGCTGTTTAATGTTTATTTTGTTGTGAATTTCCTATTTTTATTTGGTTATTTATTTTTAATTTAAATCTATTTGATTTGAGAATATATTTTATATGACATCATTCTTTGAAAAATTTCCAGTCACCTAACATATTGTCAACCTGCTTATTTAACTTTTATGCAGAGTACATCCTGAGAAATGCTGAACTGGATGAAGCACAAACTGGAATCAAGATTGCCGGGAGAAATATCAATAACCTCAGATATGCAGATGACACCACCCTTATGGCAGAAAGTGAAGAGGAACTAAAGAGCCTCTTGATTAAAGTGAAAGAGGAGAGTGAAAAAGTTGGCTTAAAACTCAACATTCAGAAAACTAAGATCATGGCATCTGGTCCCATCACTTTTTGGGAAATAATGGGGAAACAGTGACTGACTTTATTTTGGGGGGCTCCAAAATCACTGCAGATGGTGATTGCAGCTATGAAATTACAAGACGTTTGCTCCTTGGAAGGCAAGTTATGATCAACCTAGACAGCATATTAAAAAACAGAGACATTACTTTGCCAACAAAGTCCATCTAGTCAAAACTATGGTTTTTCCACTAGTCATGTGTGGATGTGAGCGTTGGACTCTAAAGAAAGCTGATTGCCAAAGAATTGATGTTTTTGAACTGTGGTATTAGACTCTTGAGAATCCCTTGGACTGCAAGGAGATCCAAACAGTCCATCCAAAAGCAGATCAGTCCTGGGTGTTCATTGGAAGGGCTGATGTTGAAGTTCAAATTCCAATACTTTGGCCACCTGATGGGAAGAGCTGACTCATTTGAAAAGACACTGATGCTGGGAAAGATTGAGGGCAGGAAGAGAAGGGGATGACAGAGGATGAGGTGGTTGGATGGCATCACAGACTCAATGGACAAAAGATTGGGTAGGCTCCAGGATTTGGTGATGGACAGGGAGGCCTGGCGTGCTGCAGTTCATGGGGTCACAAAGAATCGGACAAGACTGAGCAACTGAACTTAACTGAACATATTTTATATTCTCGACTATGTTCTATGTATGCTTGAGAACATAGGCATTCTGCTACTGTTGAGCCTCTTGTTTCATAGAGGCCTAATAGGATTAGCTGTTTTATCACATTGCTCTGGACTTCCCAGGTGTCACTAGTGGTAAATGACCCACCTGCCAATGCAGGAAACATAAGAGACATGGGTTCGATCAGGAAGACCCCCTAGAGGAAGGCATGGAAACACACTCCAGTATTCTTTTCTGGAGGATCCCATGGACAGAGGAGACTGACAGGCTAAAGTCCATAGGGTCACAAAGAGTAGGACACTGAAGTAACTAGGCACTCACAAACATGTTGTTCAAGGATGCTATTTCCTTAGTGATCTTCTGCCTATCCACAATTGAAGACGGGTTATGGAAATCCCATTATTATTGTTGTATATTGCTCCCTTAATTTTTTTTTTCAGTTATTTCCTCTTGCAATTTTGGGTGATATTGTTATGATTATATGTGATTATAATTATTAAATTGTTAAACATACAGAGTGAATTTGCTATTTTATCATTATAAAATACCATTCTTTATCACTTGTAAAGTTTCTTGTCTTAAAATCTACTTAGTCTTAAATGAATGCAGTCATTTAGCTATCTTTTGCTTACAGTTTGTATTATATATATAAAGTTTGTATTAGAATTATACAATCATAAAGAAAATCAATCCTGAATATTCATTGGAAGGTTTGGTGCTGAAGCTGAATACTCTGGTCACCTGATGTGAAGAACGGACTGTTCTGAAAAGACCCTGAAGCTGGGAAAGATTGAGGGCAAGAGGAGAAGAGGGCGACAGAGGATGAAATGGTGGGATGATGGACATGAGCTTGAGCATATTCAGAGAGATGGTGAAGGGCAGGGAAGACTGGCACGCTGCAGTTCATGGGGGTCACAGAACTGGACACGACTTAATGACTGCAGAGGGTTTCCCTGGTGGCTCAGATGGTAAGCCTCTGCCTGCAGTGTAGGAGACCCGACTTCAATCGTTGGGTCAGGAAGATTCCGTGGAGAAGGAAACTGTAACCCACTCCAGTACTCTTGCTTGGAAAATTCAATGGACAGAGGAGCCTGGTGGGCTACATTCCATGGGACTGCAAAGAGTTGGACACAACTGAGCGACTTAACTTTCTCTCTAATGACTGAACAACAGTTCAGCATATAATGTATAGCATATACTTGGCTCATAGTGTCCATCCAACTTTTTCCGCCTTTTAGTGTTTATTTAATTTGATGTGATATGATTTGATTGTCATTTAGCTATGTTTTCAATTTGCTATTTGTTTTGTGCATTTGCTCCTCTTTTCCTCTATTTTTGCCTTCCTTCATGTTAAATCGATATTTTAGGTGTGTCTTTCTAAACCCATTTTTGTTTCTTTTAATAAAACTTTTGAAATATTTTCTTTGTGGCTGATAAGGGGCTTATATCATTATATAAAATAATAGAGATAAGATAAGTATTACTTTAATTAGACCACATACAGAAACTGTGTTCTAAAGTAGCCCATCCCTCACCCTAAATTTGTGATACTTATTATAACATTTTTTACACATGGTTACCTCATCAATATGATTTTCTAAGTATTACTTTATAATGTTGTATGATAATAGCAAAGGAGAAGAAAATTGTTACAAAATAACTTTATATTGTCATCTATATTTACCTATTTAATTAACTTTGTAATGTTCTTCACTTCATGGTGCTAATTTGAGTTCAACTGTACTTTAATTTCAGGCTTAACAACTCCATCATGAAGGGCAAGTCTGACAACAACAACCTTTCTCATTTTTTATCTTCAGTACAGTTCAGTTCAGTTCAGTTGCTCAGTCATGTCCAACTCTTTGAGACTCCATGAATCACAGCACACCAGGCCTCCCTGTCCATCACCAACTCCCGGAGTTCACTCAAACTCACATCCATCAAGTCGGTAATGCCATCCAGCCATCTCATTCTCGGTCATCCCCTTCTACTCCTGCCCCCAATCCCTCCCAGCATCAGAGTCTTTTCCAATGAGTCAACTCTTCGCGTGAGGTGGCCAAAGTATTGGAGTTTCAGCTTTAGCATCAGTCCTTCCAATGAACACCCAGGATTGATCTCCTTTAGAATGGACTGGTTGTATCTCCTCGCAGTCCAAGGGACTCTCAAGAGTCTTCTCCACCACCACAGTTCAAAAGCAACAATTCTTCGGCTATCAGCTTTCTTCACAGTCCAACTCTCACATTCATACATGACCACTGGAAAAACCATAGCCTGGACTAGACGGACTTTGGTTCTCAAAGTAATGTCTCTGCTTTTTAATATGCTCTCAAGGTTGGTCATAACTTTCCTTCCAAGGAGTAAGTGTCTTTTAATTTCATGGCTGCATTCAGCATCCACAGTGATTTTGGAGCCCAAAAAAATAAAGTTTGACACTGTTTCTCCATCTATTTCCCATGAAGTGATGGGACCAGATGCCATGATCTTCGTTTTCTGAATGTTGAGTTTTAAGCCAACTTTTTCACTCTCCTCTTTCACCTTCATCAAGAGGCTTTTTAGTTCCTCTTCACTTTCTGCCATAAGGGTGGTGTCATCTGCGTATCTGAGGTTATTGATATTTCTCCTGGTAATCTTGATTCCAGCTTGTGCTTTACCTTAATTTCTCCTTCATTTTTGAAACATAATTTCAAGTGATGTTTTATGGATAAACTATGTTTCCTTTTTTACAATATTTTCCCCCATGCCTTTAATGTGGTTACCCATTGATTTCTGGCTTCTATGATTTTTAAATTTTGTTTTATTTTGTATGATGCCATCTTTTCCCATCGTTTCTTTCAAGATTTTCAGTCTTGTATTTTAAAATCTTTGTATTTTATTGGGGTAGGAGTGGATCTCTTTCATTTAATTTAGAATTTGTTGAGTTTGAGAGTGTGTAGATTAATATTTTTCATAAAATTTTCCATCTTCAAACTTTATTTCTGCAAATATTTATTCCACCTCACCCTCTCCACATTTTCTGAATATCTTATTATGCATATATTGTTAAACTTGACGATATCCCATAGGTCTGTTCATTTTTCTTCATTTTATTTTCCCCTTTCTCTGACTCAGACTGCATAATCTCCACTGACCGATTTGAATTTCACTGCTGGTTTAGTTTCTCAATTCTAATTAGTTCTCAAATGCTTCTGGTAAATTTTATATTTTGCTTACTGTATAAGCTCCAAATTTTCTTTGATTCTTTATTTTCTAAATTCTCTATTTGATGAGATATTGTTACCATACTTATCTTTAATTCTTATATATGATTTTCTTTGAAATCTTTTTCCAATTTAACATCTGTCTTTCCTCTGCAAAAATTTCTGTTGATTTTATGTATGTTGAAACTATAACTTCCTGTTTATTTTCATGGTTTTTATTTTTCGATAAAAACCTAGACACTTATTATAATGTACCAACTCTGCCTATTATGTGGTCCTCTTCCCCAAGGTTGTTGTTATTGCTGTTTTATTCATTGTTGCTGCTGTAGCTGCAGTTGTAGTTATGTGTTTGTTTAGTAACTTCTTTGGGCTAATTCTTTTTTTTTTTTTTTAGTGTTTACTTATTTATTTGGCTAAGCCTGGTCTTATGCGGCACCTGGACTCTTTCTTATTGTATGCAGGATCTTCTTAGTTGTGATGCTACTGCTACTGCTAAGTCACTTCAGTCGTGTCCGACTCTGTGTGACCCCATAGACGGAAGCCCACCAGGCTCCCCGGTCCCTGGGATTCTCCAGGCAAGAACACTGGAGTGGGTTGCCATTTCCTTCTCCAATGTGTGAAAGTGAAAAGTGAAAGTGAAGTCGCTCAGTCGTGTCCGACCCATAGCGACCCCACGGACTGCAGCCTACCAGGCTCCTCTAGTTGTGATTTATGGGATCAAATTGCCAACATCATTGAAAAAGCGAGAGAGTTCCAGTAAAATATTTACTTCCGCTTTATTGACTATGCCAAAGCCTTTGACTGTGTGGATCACAACAAACTGGAAAATTCTTAAAGAGATGGGAATACCAGATGATCTTACCTGCCTCCTGAGAAATCTGTATTCATGTCAAGAAACAACAGTTAAAACCAGACATGGAACAATGGGCTGGTTCCAAATAGGGAAAGGAGTACATCAAGGCTGTATACTGTCATCCTGCTTATTTAACTTATATGCAGAGTACATCATGAGAAATGCTGGGCTGGATGAAGCACAAGCTGGAATCAAGATTGCAGGGAGAAATATCAATAACCTCAGATATGCAGATGACACCACCTTATGGCAGAAATTGAGGAAGAACTAAAGACCCTCTTAATGAAAGTGTAAGAAGAGAGTGAAAAAGTTGACTTAAAACTCATCATTCAGAAAACTAAGATCATGGGATCCGGTTCCGCCACTTTAAGCCAAATAGATGGGGAAATGATGCAAATACTGACAGACTTCATTTTCTTTGGTTCCAACATCACTGCAGTTCGTGACTGCAACCATGAAACTAAAAGATGCTTGTTCCTTGGAATAAAAGTTACGACCAACCTAGAGAGCATATTAAAAAGCAGAGGCATTACTTTGCCAACAAAGATTTGTCTAGTCAAATTTATGGTTTTTCCAGTAGTCATGTATGGATGTGAGACCTGGACCATAAAGAAAGCTGAGCACTGAAGAATCAATGCTTTTTAACTGTGGTATTGGAAAAGACTCTTGAGAGTCCCTTGGACTGCAAGGAGATCCAACCAGTCCATCCTAAAGGAAATCAGTCCTCTGTAATCATTGGAAGGACTGAAGATGAATCTGAAGTTCCAATGCTTTGATCACCTGATTAGAAGTACTGACTCACTGGAAGACACTGTGATGCTGGGAACGATTTAAGGCAGGAGGAGAAGGGGATGACAGAGGATGAGATGGTTGGATGGCATCACCAACGCAATGGACATGAGTTTGAGCAGGCTCCAGGAGTTGGTGATGGACAGGAAGTCTGGTGTGCTGCAGTCCATGGGATTGCAAAGAGTTGGACACAAATGAGGGTCTGAACTGAACTGAACTGTACTGGGATCTAGTTCCCTGACCAGGGATCAAACTCAGGCTCCCTTCATTGGGAGCACAGAGCCTTAGCCACTGGATCACCAGGGAAGTCCCCCTTGGGCTAATTCTTAAAATTTCCTTGAAAGTGTGTGGCCACTGAAGTCATTGCTTTGTTAGCTACGTGTTCAGTTAGTAATAGCTAAAGATTTCCTTAAATGCACTGAACCAATAAAATCTTCCATTCTCCACTGAAAGACTGTAAGAATTGGAGCAGGCTTCAATTCTTAGGCAGTTTATGACTCTTCATTAGCTTTCACTTACAACTTGTGAAAGGCCATAATGATAACAAAATTGAGAGACTGGAGAGCACACATGTGTTTCTTTGGCAAGCATTTATAGTCCAGCAAATATGTGGACTTTCTAGATTCCCCAGGAATATATTTTGGACACTACTGTGTGAGCAATTTATTTCTCAATTCTTTTCAGTCTTGTCCATGTTTTTGTTTATAACACCGAGTATCACAGTCTCGTGGCTCAAGCCATAAAGAATATGCCTTCAATGCCTAGGTTCGACCCCTATACTGGGAAGATCCCCTGGAGAAGGGCATGGCAACCCACACCAGTATCCTTTCCTGGAGAATCCCATGGACAGAGGAGCCTGGTGGGCTACAGTCCAAGGGGTTGTAAACAGTTGGACACGACTGAATAACTGACATCACAGCCTAAGTCATCCACAGTGTTAAACAAATGCTACTGAGAGTTTCCAACAAATGCTTGGAAATAAGGCATTTCTGACAATGGAGCACAAATCCAGACTGATAACAATTCCCTGGAAATGAGTCATTTTCATTATATTGGAAGTCAAGTCAAGAAGTAACAGTGCTGGAGAAATAGGAACCTGAAACTCCATGCAAGCTTTCCCTCGTGGTTCAATGGTAAAGAATCCACCTGCCAAGGAGATGCAGAAGATGGAGGTTCGATCTCTGGATTAGGATATCCCCTGGAGGAGGGAATAACAACCCATTCAGGGATTATTGCCTGGAGAATCCCATGGACAGAGGAGCCTAGCAGGCTACAGTCAATAGGGTCCTGAAGAGTCAGAAACATCTGAGAACTTCATATACTTTTTGTTCCCTCTGGTAATTTTAAGGGTGCTGGTTTCACATCAATTGCATTTTTAAAGTAATAGGTTGGTGCTGGGAGATTGATTCACAATATTACAAACCCCATTGTTCTTACTGAGATTCTGCACATTCTTAAATAAATAATTAGGCTTTTAAAACTTTTATTTGAAGAACTCTGAAAGTGTTGATTTTTTTTTTTTTTGCTAGTTTTCTTTGCTTTCTCATATGTATAGATTATAGAGGTCTTTATTCTATCATTTTAGCAGTCTCATAAATGTTACTTTATTTTAAATCATGACTTTTATTCCATTAACTAACTCTTTTACACCTTTTAAACCATGAAATAAAGGGTAAATTTTATTCTTTGATATTTCTGTTAATGTGTAATTATTTATTTTTCTACTTTGTTTTTCCTCATCTTGAATCCCCTTCAAACTTGATTTTATGAAAAGGGTTTCACAACAAAGGAATGAAGTAGGATTCAGCATATACATATGTAGAGTTTTGTTGTTGTTGTTAAGTCTGAGGTGAAGTCACGGTACTCCCCCTGTATTCATGCCCGGTGTTTACATTGAACTCCTTTTGCATTGGGCTCATCTTTAAGTAGGAATCCCATATCAGACTTGCTGTATGAAAATCAATGCTATTATTGCAAGGTTCACTTGGCTATTAAATTTCAGATCACAGCCCTTGGAATTTAATTTTTCTTGAATCTCATTGCAACACCAATTCTGTAAATCATGGCCAGCATTGCTATAGCTTTCTTTCTTTGAGCTTATGAAGTGAAGTGAAAGTCGCTCAGTCATGTCCGACTCTTTGCGACCCCATGGACTATACAGTCCACGGAATTCTCCAGGCCAGAATACTGGAGTGGGTACCCTTTACCTTCTCCAGGGCTTCTTCCCAACCCAGGGATAGAAGCCAGGTATTCTGCATTGCAGGCAGATTCTTCACCAGCTGAGCCACAAGGCAAGCCCAAGAATACCGGAGTAGGTAGCCTATCCTTTCTCCAGCAGATCTTCCCAATCAAGGAATTGAACTGCGGTCTCCTGCATTGCAGGCAGATTCTTTACCAACTGAGCTATCAGGGAAGACTTTTGAGCTTATAGACATATTGAAATTATTGTTGACATATGTATTTTTGTCCATTACTTGAGTGTGCATGAGAATAACCTTAGCTCTCCAGGTTCCATCATTCTTTTATTGTAAATATAATTTTCATTTTCCTGCCCAAATTATCTTTAGTAACTGTCCATTCTTAATGTATATTTAGTTATGTTTGCCTCTAGGAGAATTTGTCAATGACAATTCTTGACAACCTCTCCAACTTTGTTTCTTATAAATCACTCTTTATCATATGTACTCTTCAATTCTGTTTTATGGATCTGGGTTACACATTTGTCATTCCCTTTAAATTCTGAGACTACTTCTTGCTTTTCCAACCTTTCTTCATTTTTCAAAGACTATCCTTTCATGAAATTTTTGCAAGCTAGACATAATGGATTTTTTTTTTCAAATAATTAAATGTTCTTCTCTCTTGTTGATTACAAGAGCTGCACTTAATTTATATTTTTTATTTCCAGTACTCACCACAGTTTCTGACTTATTTTACGTACTGAAGAAATATATTTACTAAATAAATCTATCAATGCATCAGATAGTCCTTGATTTAGAAAACTAAATAATATCATAATTGATGGTTAAATAACATAAAATATTGTTCACCTATAGTTTGCTTTTTTTATTTATAGGAAAAAATAATTAACTTCTTTGACATTTAATGCTTCTGATTCATTACCTCTACAATGAAAGACTCAAAACATCTAAGTAGCTACTTGTCTCTCATCTAAATTATGTTCAGATTTCAAGTGGTCAAATTCTTTCTGTACACAAGGGACTTATTTCAGTAAGTATGACTTTCTGGGTAAAATAAAAAAATAATGTACATTAAAAAATCAGCTTTAACATTATTGCTAAATTGTTAGAAAAATATATATGTATATAACTTTGATTCTAATGTGCAATTTTCATTTCAACCAAATTTCATTGTTGTTTCATTGTTCAACCAATTTCATGTTTTATATAAGGCAAAACAGAGTGACTAATGAAATTCACATGTTATCATGTAATTCCACCATGCTCATTTGAAATATATCAGCCAGAATTACTTGACATTGCATTTTGTCTTTCATTAGATAATATGGATTTATGATGATTATACGTATGCAATTATATTTTTATATAATCAAGGCCATGTTCTCACAGTGTTCACTAATATTATCTTTTTATTCTATTATTTAGACAACAAGAAAAGTTATTTGAGGATTAGAATATAGAAAAAATGTTGAATAAATTGTTACTGAGTATAAAACATTGCATTTATATACTTCAGAGTTAAAAAGGAAATTTGGAACTCCGAAAACTTTTGATGTAATTGTTTTATTTATTCTATTGAAATCATATTAGTTTCTGTAACTGTTTGCCAAGTGTACAACAATGAAGTTTTAATTAAAAAAAAAGTCATTTCTGCAGATATATTTAATAATATGTCTACTTTTAAGAATTCATGATATGCAGAAAAATATCAAGTGATCTATACATCTTTTAGGATATGTCTTTGGCCCAGACAGTAAAGAATCCACCTGCCAATGCAAAAGACTCAGGTTCTATCCCTGGGTCAGGAAGACCCCCTGCAGAAAGGAATGGCAACTCACTCTAGTATTCTTGCCTGGTGAATCCCATGGGTGGAGAAGCCTGGCAGGCTACCGTCCATGGGATTGCAAAGAGTCAGACATGACTGAGAGAATAAGCATACACATATTTTTTTAATAATATTTTCAAGTTTATAGGTAAAATAAAACTTTACACAGTACAAATAATTATTTTTTGGTAGATACTGTAAAATATTTCCCCAAATATATTTAATACTTTTATTGTTACATGGAATTCATGATAATGCCTACTATTTTCCACACTGTTTCTAAAAATGCAAACTGTTGAAAAGTCTTAAGAAAATGGGAATACCAGACCACCTTACCTGTCTCCTGAGAAACCTGTATGCAGGTGAAGAAGCAACAGTTAGAACCAGACATAGAACAAAGGACTGGCTCAAAATAGGGAAAGGAGTATGTCAAGGCTGTATACTGTCACTCTGCTTATTAAACTTATATGCAGAGTGAAGTGAAGTGAAGTTGCTCACTTGTCTCCGACTCTTTGCGACCCCATAGACTGTAGCCCACCAGGTTCCCCCACCAATGGAATTTCCTAGGCAAGAGTCCTGGAGTGGGTTGCCATTTCCTTCTCTAATATGCAGAGTACATAATATGAAATGCTGGGATGGAAGACTCACAAGCTGGAATCAAGATTGCCAGGAGAAATATCAACAACCTCAGATATGAAAATGATACCACTCTCATGGCAGAAAGTGAAGAGGAACTAAAGAGCTTCTTGATGAGGATGAAAGATAAGAGTGAAAAAGCTGGCTTAAAACTCAACATTCAGAAAATGAATATCATGGCTTCTGATCTCGTCACTCATGGCAAATAGATGGGGTAAAAATGGAAACAGTGACAGATTTCATTTTCTTAGGCTCCAAGATCACTGCAGCCGCAAAATTAAGACACTTGCTCCTTGGAAGAAAAGATATGACAGACCTAGATATCATATTAAAAAACAGAAACATTATTTTGCCAACAAATTCTGTATAATCAAAGCCATGATTTTTCCAGTAGTTGTGTACAGGTGTGAGAATTGGGCCATAAAAAAAGGCTGAGCACTGAAGAGTTGATGCTTTCAAATTGTGATACTGGAGAAGCCTCCTGAGAGTTCCTTGGACAGCAAGGAGATCAAACTAGTCAATCCTAAAGGAAATCAACTGAATATTCATTGGAAAGACTGATGCTGAAGCTGAAACTCCAATACTTTGGTCAACTAATGCAAAATATTGACTCATTAGAAAAGACTCTGATGATGGGAAAGATTGAAGTCAAAAGGAGAACGGGGTGACAAAGGATGAATGGTTGGATGGCATCGCTGACTCAATGGACATGAGTTTAAGCAAACTCAGAGGTAGTGATGGACAGGGAAGCCTGGCATGCTGCAATTCATGGGATCACAAAGAGTCAGACAAGTGTCTCAACAGCAACTAATACAAAGTCTTCTAAACTGTTTTATACTTTTTAAAATCAAATATGCAGCATTTAGGTTTTCATAATTTTAATTTGCAATTTAACATTATGAATCAGTTTGAGAATCTTTTGAAATGAATAAGATCTATTTTCTTTATTTTCCACCTAAATATAAATATATATATATATATATACATAACATATATAGTAATATATTTAAATTAAATATATATACTATATAGAATCTGGTAAAATGCTATACTGACAACTAATCATTTTAAGTTTTCTGAATAGATCTATTAGTTATGATTGTTTCTCACATAATTTTATCAAAAATTGTTGTTCCTTTATTCACAAGCATCTCTCTTAAAGATCTATTCTTTGAATTATGCTTAAATCACTTTTGTAAACTTTAACAGTCTACAGTAGTTGTTTTGCATGACATTTAATGTTAAATACAGACTACTTAAATGACTAACTGTGAGTTTTATTTAATGGTAATTCTCTGAATTCATAATTTAAAGTTACTTTCTCTAGTCACTTATTGATTGTACTGAATTATTAATCCCTTCGATTAATCTTGTTCTATGCTATTATAAATCATCTCAGTTCATCTGAGTTTTGCAGCTAAATAAAACATGACACTCATTGAGGAATTTCTCTATTAACTGAACTTACCTGTTTATATAATGGAGATATTATCACAGGAGCCACCCTATGGCAAATACAGCTAACCACCTAGATAAGATAGCATAATTTGACAAATTAATGTGCTCTATCAGGCCATTTTGTTGCATATTTGATCTCTTATTTCACTTAAAAAATAAACTATTATTATTCTGCCAAACATAGATTTTGCCCAGTTAAAAATAATCTTTGTGACAGCTTAATCCTACCACAACCCATAACAAAATGAATATGACACATTTACTTTAAGTCAGATTCTCAGGAATTTTACTAATGGTCCATTTAATGTTCCATGGAGGTGAACATTCATATTGACAGAAAGCTGGCAGCTGAAATTAACAATACAAGCTGTCAAAGTCAACAGAAACAACTTTATTTCAAGAAAGTATTTTAGCAGATTTCATTTGTAAACGGAACACAAAAATTTCATGAAATAATATAGGCAAACACAGCTAAGAATGAAATTGCCTATCACACCATATGTGGTAAGATTGATGTCATTCCTGTGGTTTTAATGATACAACTTAATGGAAGGACCTGAAATAGAGGTGAAAAGGGATGAGACTATAAACATGTAGTCTCATCGTTATCATCAGCATGAATTTGGATGTAAATAGCATTTTGTTTCCTTTTATATTTCTGCCAAAATATTTTTTATTCAGTCATTTATTGCTTTTTTTTTTTTTTTTTTACTGTAAATTTCAAGACGTAGTAATAAAAATGTGGAGTGGACATGGGACTATACAATGCTTGTTTTCCTACCAGCCTGTGTACTACTTTTTCATTCCAATTTTGTGCTTAGAATTTAACAGTTTTGAGGTTTCTGTTGTCGTTAAAGTATGTTGAGTCAACCTCATCATGTCTTTGAATTGCTATTGACTTTAGTAATCAAATTTACTTAAAGAGATTTTTGAAAAGTTTACATGACTATCCACAAAATACAAATCAAATGATAAAAGCCTTTTAATATAATTTATACTCCAAAGTTTTCCCCCATAATGTTAGCGATCAGTATTTATGGGATGATGAGAATTTGTATCTGAATATACATGCTAATTTGTATCAAGGCATTGATCTAAATAAAAATATTACAATTACTTTCCAGATTTCTGATTACAGATTGATTCAGGTATATGAACTCAATACATGAATTCAGTTCAATTCAAATTCAATATATGAATGAGACTTTCAAAAAGTTTGATGAAACAAAAATATGTTAGCATTCTGGGTTTAGAACTTCTTTTCCGGGGGGAGGGAATCTCTATTCTCTCTCATTTCTCTAACTCTACTTTCTCATATATTTATACATATATATATTTACATTTCTCATTCTTTGTCTCTTGGGTAAGTAGATAGATTTATTTATAGATATATTTATAAGGAAAAAAATTTAGATAATCTATGTCTATATCTATATTCATCTATCTTTCCCCAATAAAATGTGACCTCTTACCCACTACTATGACTGAAATTTTAAAAATAAAGACTATTTACATGAAATATGGGCAAGGGTGTGGAAAAACTGAAATTCTCATAAATTAATAATGAAAATGTAAAATGATACAAAAATTGGGGGAAATTTTACCATTGCCTTATACATCCCATTTCCTTAACATAAAACTACCCTATAACTAGAAATTTCATCATTATATTTTTTATTCAAAATCAGGAAAATATATTGTGAAAGTCATTCGGTTGTGTCCAACTCTTTGCAAATCCATGTACTATACAGTCCATGGTGTTCTGCAGGCCAGAATAGTGAAGTGGGTAGCCTTTCCCTTCTCCAGGTGATCTTCCCATTCCAGCGATAGAAACCAGGTGTCCCACATTGCGGGTAAATTCTTTTCCAGCTGAGCCACAAGTGAAGCCCAAGAATACCGGAGTGGGTAGCCTATCCCTTCTCGAGGGGATCTTCAGAGCCAGGAATCCAATGGGGGTCTCCTGCATTGCAGGTGGATTCTTTACTAACTGAGCTATCAGGGAGTAAGTGTAAGTAATTGTCAGTCGCTCAGTCATGCCTGACCCTTTGTGACCACATGGACTGAAGCCCACAAGGCTCCTCTGTCCATGAGATTTTCCAGGCAAGGATACTGGAGTGGGTTGCCATTTCCTTCTCCAGGGGATCTTCCCAACCCAAGGATCAAACCCATGTTTCCTGCACTGCAGGTAGATTCTTTACCGACTGAGCTACAAGAGAAGCCCCATGTATATATACATATATTTACAAAGGCGTTCTTAACAAATAGCCCTTTATTTATAATAGTAAAAATCTAAAAATAATTTTATTTAGAATGCTTTCATATACTATGAAATATTTTTACAATGAAGTGCTACTAACCATAAAAAGTAACACCCTCAAATACACAACATGGAAAAATCTGGAAAAATAGCATATCGTGTTATAAGCCTTGTACAAAAGAGTAGATTGTGCATGATACTTGGAATTGGCCAAAATAATCTGTGTTCAAAAAAATAATTGAAATCACTGTTGCTTCTTGAAGAGTAAGGATTAAAGAGGAATAAGGGAAGCTTCAGAGATGTTGGTAATTCTTTATATGCTGATAAAACTTTGAGTATGAAACTGTATGCATTTGTCAGCATTCACTGAATATGTTCTCAAGACATGCATTACAAAATTTATAAATTTTACATCATACTATGTGTGTGTGTGTGTGTGTGCGCATGTGCACTTTACCATATAATGAACTATCAATATGCTTGCTGAAGCATTTGGGGGAAAAATGAATCATAGATAAATTTTGTGTGATATGGTAAGGTGTAAAATTCTACTTGTACAATTTAGATGGAGAATATTCAGATATTTACTACAAAAATTTTTAAATTACTTTATATTAGAAAATTCTAGTTATAAAATATTAACAATAAAAAGTGAGTATATAAGTTTTTTTAATACATTGATATCAGTTTTGTCAGATTAGATTTTACTTATCTTTGATTCAAAATTTTTATAGATTATATTCCAGTTATAATTATTATAAAGCATTGGCTATATTCCCTGTGCTGAACAATATATTCTTGTAGCTTATTTATTTTATTCATAGCAGTACATGTGCACCTCTTAATCTCCTACCTCTAATTTGTCCTTTTTCTCCTCAATGGTAACCACTAGTTTGTTCTCTATATCAGTCTTTTTTTAAAATTTTATTTGCTAGTCTATTTTATTTTTTACATTCAACATATAAGTGGTAATACACAGCATTTATCTTTCTATGACTTAAACAAAATGCCATACATGTGTTTCAGAAGCCAGTTTTCATTCTTTTTCATGGCTGAATAGTATTCCATCATGTTTGTGGAACACACACACTTATATGTGACATCTTTTTTATCCATTCATCTGTCGATGAATATTTACATTGTTTCTAGATCTTGTAAACAATGTTGCTATGAATATTGTAGTGCATGGATCTTCTCAAGTTTGTGATTTTGTTTCCTTCAGACATGTACACAGACTTGGAATTGCTTGATCATACAGTAGATCTATTTATAGTTTTTTGAGGAACCCCCATAGTGTTTTCCACAATGGCTGCACCAACTTCCATTTCCACCAACAATGCAGAAACCTTCCCTTTTCTACACATACAAGCCAACATTTTTGTTTCTGTTCTTTTGATAATAGCAAGTCTGAGAAGTGTTGCGGTAATATCTCAGTATGTTTTGAATAATTTGCAGCAATTACTTAGCAATAATTTTCATGTTTCTGTTGGTTAGGAACTTTGGAAAGATATCTATTCAGACCTTTGGCCAACTTTTTAATTGGGTTGTTTGTTTTTTCCATATTGAGCTGTATGAGCTTATTCAGTTCAGTTCAGTGTCTCAGTCGTGTCCGACTCTTTGCACCTCCATGAATCACAGCATGACAGTGGGGAAATAACTCCAGAAAGAATGAAGGGATGGAGCCAAAGCAAAACCAATACCCAGTTGTGGATGTGACTGGTGATAGAAGCATGGTCTGGTGCTGTAAAGAGCAATATTGCATAGGAACCTGGCATGTTAGGTCCATGAATCAAGATAAATTGGAAGTGGTCAAACAGGAGATGGTAACAGTGAACGTAGACATTCTAGGAATCAGTGAACTAAAATGGACTGGAGTGGGTGAATTTAACTCAGAGGACCATTATATCTACTACTGTGGGCAGGAAACCCTTAGAAGAAATGGAGTAGCCATCATGGTCAACAAAAGAATCCAAAATGCGGTACTTGGATGTAATCTCAAAAACTACAGAATGATCTCTGTTCATTTCCAAGGCAAGCCATTCAGTATTACAGTAATCCAAGCCTATGCCCCAACCAGTAACGCTGAAGAAGCCGAAATTGAATGGTTCTATGAAGACCTAGAAGACCTTTTAGAACTAACACCCAAAAAAGATATCCTTTTCATTATAGGGGAATGGAATGCAAAAGTAGGAAGTCAAGAAACACCTGGAATAACAGGCAAATTTGGCCTTGGAGCACGGAATGAAGCAGGGCAAAGACTAATAGAGTTCTGTCAAGAGAATGCACTGGTCATAGCAAACACCCTTTTTCAACAACACAAGAGAAGACTCTATACAACAACATTACGAGATGGTCAACACCGAAATCAGATTGATTATATTCTTTGTAGCCAAAGATGGAGAAGCATACAGTTAGCAAAAACAAGGCCAGGAGCTGACTGTGGCTCAGATCATGAACTCCTTATTGCCAAATTCAGACTTAAATTGAAGAAAGTAGGCAAAACCACTAGAACATTCAGATATGAGCTTATTACATTTGTTGAATATTAATCCCTTATTGTTCATTTCATTTGCAAATATTTTCTCCACTTTTCATTTTGTTGATGAGTTAATTTGCTGTACATTTTTTTTAAGTTTAGTTAGGTTCCATTTGTTTATTTTGTATTTTGTTTTCATTTCATTAGAAGACAGATCTAAAAATATTGCTACAGTTTATGTCAAAGAGTATTCTTCCTATGCTTTCTTCTAAGTTTTTTATTTCTGGTTTTATCTTTGTGTCTTTAACCTATTTTGAGTTTATTTTTGTACATCATATGAGAAAAATTTCTAATTACATTCATTTCATATCTATTTTCGGTTATCCCATCTTCACATTGTCCTTTCTCCACTGTATGTTCTTGCTTCCTTATTTGTAGATCAACTCTGACTTTAAGTGTGAGGATTTATTTCTGGACTCTCTATTGTGTTCCATTGATCCATAGGTCTAATTTTGTGCTAGTACCATATGGTTTTGATACTCTCTCTTTCTAGTATGGTCTGAAGTCAGGGAGCGTGGAACATTAAACTTTGCTCTTTCTCAATATTATTTTGGCTATTCAGGGTCTCTTGTGCTGCCTTACAAACTTGACATTTATTTGCCTTACTTCTGTGTAAAATGCCATTGGTATTTTAATAGGCATTGCATTGAACACTTAGATTGCTTTGAATAGTTGGTCACTTTAACAATATTTATTCTTCAAATCCATGAAAATGTTTTATCTTTACATTTGTGTTGTCTTCAGTTTATTTCATTGGTGTCTTACAATTTTTGTAGTACAGGTCTTTTGCCTCCTTAGGTAGATTTATTCCTAAGTATTTTATTCTGTGCTATGTGATTGTAAATTGGATTATTTCTTATAGTTTGTTTGCAGAGTTTTGTTTTTATTTTCAACTTTGATGCATTTTATTTCTTTATCTTTTCTGATTGCTGTGGCTGAGACTTCCAATATGATATTGAACAAAAGTGATGAGAGTGAGCATCCTCCTCTTGAGTCTTAATGTGTTCTCTTTTATATTACTGAGTATGATATAATGTGTGGCTTTATCATATATGGCCTTATTATGTTATGGTATGTTCCTTCTATACTCATTTTCTACAGGGATTTTTTATCATATATGGATGTTGAATCTTGTCAAAGATTTTTTCTGCATCTATTTAGATGAAAATATGATTTTTGTTCTTTAGCTTGTAAATGTGCTGTATCACATTGATTTATTTATGGATATTGAACCATCCTTGCATCTCTGAGATAATACCTCTTAATCATAGTGTATAATCTTTTTCATATATTTTTGGATTTGGTTTGTTAATATTTTGTTGAGGAATTTTGTGTTTGCCTTCATCAGTTTCATTAAATGATAATGTTTTGTTTTTTTTTTCCCTGATGTCTTTTTGTGGCTCTGAATCAGGCTGATGTTAGCCTCATAAAAGGATTTTGAAATCATTTCTTTTGTAATTTTTCAGAATAGGTTGAGAAGAATAGGTGTTAAATATCAAAATGTTTGGTAGAATTCTTCTGCTAAGCTATCTGATCCTGGACTTGTGTAGGTAGTTCTTTCTTCTTATTATTATTATTGATTCAGTTTCATTACTGGAAAATGATTTTCCTGTATGTTCTATTTCTTCCTGGTTTCATCCTGAGAGATTGTACATTTCTAGTAATTTTCCATTTCTCCTAGGTTGTTTATTTTATTTGCATGTAGTATTTTAAAGCATGCAGTACTTTAAAGCATGTAGTACTTTAAAGTCTCATGACTTTTGTATTTCTGCAACGTTAGTTGTAATTTCCATTTTAGTTTCTGATTTTGGGGGGGATTCTCTGTTTCCTGATGTGTCTGTCCAAAGTTTTATGTTTATATTTTTAAAGAATCAGCTCTAATTTCAGTGATCTTTTCTATTGATTTATTTTTTGTTTGTTTGTTTCCACTTCATTTATTAACTGTCTGATCGTTGTAATTTCTTTTCTTCTACTAAAGTCTGTTTTTTCCTACTTCCTTTAGATGTAAGTTTAAGTTGTTCATATTTGAGATTTTTCCTGTTTCCTGAGGTAAATTTATATTGTTATAAACTTCCCTCTTAGAACTGTTTTTGCTGCATTCCATAGATTTTAGATCATTGTGGTTTCATTTTCACTTGTCTCCAAATATTACTTGATTTTATTAATTTCTTCAGTGATCCGAAGCACATTAGACAAGTAGCACATTGTCTAATTTCCACATCCTTGTGTTTTTGCAATGTTATTCTTATCATTGATATCTAGTCTCAAAGTGTTATGGTAAAATAATGATGCTTGATGCGGTTTTAATTTTATTCAATTGACAGAGATTCGTTTTGTGGCCTGACATATGATCTATCCTAGGGAATGTTTCATGTGCATTTGAAAATGATGTGCATTCTGCTGCACTATAATAGAATGTTATACATCTGCTGTAATATGTCAATTAATGCTAGTTTTCCTTATTCATTTTCAGTCTGAATGATTTGTCTATTGATATAAATGACATATCAAATCTTCCTGGTATTACTGTGTTACTGTCAGTTTCTCTTTTATGTCTGTTAATGTTTGTTTTATTTGGGTCATCTTATGTTGGATGAATATATATTGACAATTGTTATATCTTCTTTCTTTTATTCTTTTTTTCATTGGTAACATCCTTCTTTGATTCTTGTAGCAGTCTTTGCTTTACACTTTATCAGGCTGTTTTGTCTGATATATGTATTGTCATGCCAGCTATCTTTTATTTTCCATTTGCATAGAATATATTTTTCCATTACTTCACACTTCAATTTGTGTGTTTGCTTAGACCTCATGTGAGTGTATTGTAGGCAGCATATAAAAGGACTTTAGTTTTGTATCTATTCAGCTCCTCTCTATCTATTGGTGCATTTAGTCCATTTATATTTAAAGTAATTATTGATATGTAGTACTTACTGCCAATAGTGGAAACTTGTACTCATTTGTAGTTGGATATAACCTACTATTAACTGTATAAGTGTGCCAGTTGCATTTTCCAGAGTTCAGTTCAGTTCAGTTCAGTCGCTGAGTCGTGTCGGACTTTTTGCGACCCGATGAATCACAGCACTCCATCACCAGCTCCCGGAGTTCACTCAAACTCATGTCCATCGATTTGGTGATGCCATTCAGCCATCTCATCCTCTGTCATCCCCTTCTCCTCCTTCCCCCCATCCCTCGCAGCATCAGAGTCTTTTCTGGTGAGTCAACTCTTCGCATGAGGTGGCTAAAGTATTGGGGCTTCAACTTTAGCATCAGTCATTCCAATGAACACCCAGGACTGATCTCCTTAGAATGGACTGGTTGGATCTCCTTACAGTCCAAGGGACTCTCAAGAGTCTTCTCCAACACCACAGTTTAAAAACATCAATTCTTTGGTGCTCAGTTTTCTTCACAGTCTACCTCTACATCCATACATGACTATGGGAAAAACCATAGCCTTGACTAGACGGACTTTTGTTGCAAAGTAATGTCTCTGCTTTTTAATATGCTCTCCAGGTTGGCCATAACTTTCCTTCCAAGGAGTAAGCGGCTTTTAATTTCATGGCTGCAATCAGCATCTGCAGTGATTTGGAACACAAAAAAATAAAGTCTAACACTGTTTCCACTGTTTCCCCATCTATTTCCCATGAATTGATGGGATCACATGCCATGATCTTAGTTTTCTGAATATTGAGCTTTAAGCCAACTTTTTCACTCTCCTCTTTCACTTTCTTTAAGAGGCTTTTTAGTTTCTCTTCGCTTTCTGCCATAAGGGTGGTGTCATCTGCATATCTGAGGTTGTTGATATTTCTCCTGGCAAACTTGATTCCAGCTTGTGCTTCTTCAAGCCCAGCGTTTCTCATGATGTACTCTGCATATAAGTTAAATAAGCAGGGTGATAATATACAGCCTTGATATACTCCTTTTCCTATTTGAAACCAGTCTGTTGTTCCATGTCCAGTTCTAACTGTTGCTTCCTGACCTGCATATAGCTTTCTCAAGAGGCAGGTCAGGTGGTCTAGTATTCCCATCTCTTGAAGAATTTTCCAGAGTACTTATTGGCGAATCTGAAGCTCTTCTATTCTCAGGTAGGTCTTTTATGCATTTTCTGTCCCATCCACACAAATGCTGATACCATTCTAGTTTTACTCCAGTCTGATTGAATTAAGGTATTTTAATGTCCACAATGATAGCTTTTCACGAACTTTTGTTGTAGACATTATCTTTAAGATTTTGGTTTTGCTATAGTTGGTCTGACATTTTCTTTTTATTGAGGGAGTCAGAAATATCTAAAACTATACTGCAAATAGATCCTTTAGCCTAAATACATTGCACCATGTATTAATAAAAAAATGCATCTTTCACTAACTAAACTAAAAATTTAATTCCAGTAATTTAATATTTACCCTTAATATTTATGCTTAATTGTATGCTAATTGCTATTGAATTATGTCAATATTTATGTCTATATGCATTAAATTTTATAAAAGTTTATTTATATTTATGTAGAATTCATTTATTACTATAATACATTTTTATTTGTGAAATTATATATGACTGAACAGTGAAATCATTAAGTGTCTGCTATTGCTGCAACACCACACATATAATTTACAGAAGCTATAATCTCTCAGGATATTTACTTCTAATCATTATAAAGTTTATGATTTCATCAGGAACAAATGGAGTAAAGTATCCTGACCATACTGATCATCAACATTGATTGACAGGGGAAAACAATAACAAAATATGACCAAGTTTCCAATTAATTTTGTGGCCTACAAATGGAACAAAGATTTATTAGTTTTAATTTATGAACTATATCATCAGCTTCATTTTATCATGACTAAATAATACTTAGTTTATATGGTTGATAAAATTTATTCATTCATTTATTTAGAAAACATTCACAAAAAAACAACTTTTCTAAATAATGCTTAATTGTGTGTTTGCATTTAGTTTTTGTTTGTTTTTATTTTCATACAGTCTATAAAATATATCCCTGAATCAATAAGAAGGAATATGTGCAATTTTTCTGAACAATTCATAAGAGCTTAAAATAGAAAATCAATATGTATTCGATGTTTTTAATGTTAGGATTAATTCACAAAGTAACTGCAGATGCTGATTGCAGCCATGAAATTAAAAGATGCTTACTCCTTGGAAGGAAAGTTATGACCAACTTAGATAGTATATTAAAAAGCAGAGACATTACTTTGCCAACAAAGGTCTGTCTAGTCAAGGCTATGGTTTTTCCAGTGGTCATGTATGGATGTGAGATTTGGACTGTGAAGAAAGCTGATCACTGAAGAATTGATGCTTTTGAACTGTGGTGCTGGAGAAGACTCTTGAGAGTCCCTTGGACTGTAAGGAGATCCAACCAGTCCATTCTAAAGAAACAAAAGAGACCATAGGAAAAATCAACAAAGCCAAAAGCTGGTTCTTTGAGAGGGTAAATAAAATTGACAAGCCACTAGCCAGACTCATCAAGAAACAAAGGGAGAAAAACCAAATCAATAAAATTAGAAATGAAAATGGAGAGATCACAACCGACAACACAAATACAAAGCATCATTAGAAAATATTATCAGCAATTATATGGCAATAAAATGGACATCTTCCAGAAAATTGCTGAGGAAGGGAAACTTCCAAACTCATTCTATGAGGCCACCATCACCCTAATCCCAAAATCTGGTAAAGATCCCACAAAAAAAGAAAATTACATGCCAATTTCACTGATGAACATAGATGCAAAAATCCTTAACAAAATTCTAGCAATCAGAATCCAACAATACATTAAGAAGATCATACATCATGACCAAGTGGGCTTTATCCCAGGAATGCAAGGATTCTTCAATATCCGCAAATCAATCAATGTAATAAACCACATTAACAAACTGAAAAATAAAAATCATATGATTATCTCAATAGATGCAGAGAAAGCCTTTGACAAAATTCAACATACGTTTATGATAATAACCCTTCAGACGGTGGGAATAGAAGGAACATACCTCAGCATAATAAAAGCTATATATGACAAACCCACAGC
The DNA here is from genome assembly GCF_049115385.1 of Moschus berezovskii. Taxonomy (NCBI): domain Eukaryota; kingdom Metazoa; phylum Chordata; class Mammalia; order Artiodactyla; family Moschidae; genus Moschus; species Moschus berezovskii. The sequence goes on from NC_142472.1 coordinate 43,762,102, forward strand.
AAACATTATCCTCAATGGTGAAAAATTGAAAGCATTTCCCCTAAACTCAGGAACAAGACAAGGGGGCCCACTCTCACCACTACTATTCAACATAGTTCTGGAAGTTTTAGCCACAGCAATCAGAGCAGAAAAAGACATAAAAAGAATACAAATTGGAAAAGAAGAAGTAAAACTTTCACTGTTCGCTGATGACATGATCCTCTACACAGAAAACCCTAAAGACTCTACCAGAAAACTACTAGAGCTAATCAATGAATACAGTAAAGTTGCAGGATATAAAATCAACACACAGAAATTCCTATACACTAATAATGAGAAAATAGAAAGAGAAATTAAGGAAACTATTCCATTCACTGTTGCAACGAAAGGAATTAAATACTTAGGAATATATCTACCTAAAGAAACAAAAGACCTGTACATAGAGAATTTTAAAACACTGGTGAAAGTAATCAAAAAGGACACTAATAGATGGAGAAATATACTGTGTTCGTGGATTGGAAGAATAAATATTGTGAAAATGAGTATACTACCCAAAGTAATTTATACATTCAATGCAATCCCTATAAAGCTACCAATGATATTTTTCACAGAGCTAGAACAAATAATCTCGCAATTTGTATGGAAATACAAAAAACCTCGAATAGCCAAAGCAATCTTGAGGAAGAAGAATGGAACTGGGGGAATCAACCTGCCGGACTTCAGGCTCTACTACAAAGCCACAGTCATCAAGACAGTATGGTACTGGCATAAAGACAGAAATATAGATCAATGCAACAAAATAGAAAGCCCAGAGATAAATCCACGCACCTATGGACACCTGATCTTTGACAAGGGAGTCAAGAATATAAAATGGAGAAAAGACAGTCTCTTTAACAAGTGGTGCTGGGAAAACTGGTCAGCCACTTGTAAAAGAATGAAACTAGAACACTTCCTAACACCATACACAAAAATAAAATCAAAATGGATTAAAGATCTAAATGTAAGACAAGAAACTATAAAACTCCTAGAGGAGAACATAGGCAAAACACTCTCTGACATAAATCACAGCAGGATCCTCCATGACCCACCTCCCAGAATACTGGAAATAAAAGAAAAATTAAACAAAAGGGACCTAATTAAAATTAAAATCTTCTTCACAGCAAAGGAAACTATAATCAAGGTGAAAATACAGCCTTCAGAATGGGAGAAAATAATAGCAAATGAAACAACAGACAAAGAATTAATCTCCAAAATATACAAGCAGCTCCTGCAGATCAATTCCAGAAAAATAAACGATCCAATCAAAAAATGGGCCAAAGAACTAAACAGACATTTCTCCAAAGAAGACATACAGATGGTTAATAAACACATGAAAAAATGCTCAACATCCCTCATAATCAGAGAAATGCAAATCAAAACCACAATGAGATACCATTACACACCAGTCAGAATGGCTGCTATCCAAAAGTCTACATGCAATAAATGCTGGAGAGGGTGTGGAGAGAAAGGAACCCTCTTACACTGTTGGTGGGAATGCAAACTAGTACAGCCACTATGGAGAACAGTGTGGAGATTCCTTAAAAAACTGTAAATAGAACTGCCATATGATCCAGCAATCGCACTCCTGGGCATACACACTGAGGAAACCAGAATTGAAAGAGACACATGTACTCCAATGTTGATTGCAACACTGTTTATAATAGCCAGGACATGGAAGCAAACTAGATGTCCATCTGCAGACGAATGGATAAGAAAGCTTTGGTAAATATACACAATGGAGTATTACTCAGCCATTAAAAAGAATGCATTGAATCAGTTCTAATGAGGTGGATGAATCTGGAGCCTATTATACATAGTGAAGTAAGCCAGAAAGAAAAACACCAATACAGTATACTAACGCATATATATGGAATTTAGAAACATGTAAATGATAACCCTGTATACGAGACAGCAAAAGAGATACAGATGTATAGAACAGTCTTTGGGACTCTGTGGGAGAGGGTGAGGGTGGGACGATTTGGGAGAATGTCATTGAAACATGTATATTATCATATATGAAACAAATCGCCAGTTCAGTGTCAATGCATGATACGGGATGCTTGGTGCTGGTGTGTGGGGATGACCCAGAGGGAGGATAAGGGGAGGAGGGAGGTGGGAGGGGTGTTCAGAAAGGGGAACTCATATACACCTGGTGCGGATTCATGTCAGTGTATGGCAAAACCAACCAATATAATATTGTAAAATAATTAGCCCCCAATAAAAAAAAGAAAAAGAACGGAAAAATAAATAAATCCTTTCCTCACACCATAAAAAAAAAAATAAATAAATAAAGGAGATCAGTCCTGGGTGTTCATTGGAAGGACTGATGCTAAAGCTGAAACTCCAATACTTTGGCCACCTCATGCGAAGAGTTGACTCACTGGATAAGACTCTGATGCTGGGAAAGATTGGGGGTGGGAGGAGAAGGGGATGACAGAGGATGAGATGGCTGGATGGCATCACCGACTCAATGGACGTGAGTTTGAGTGAATTCCGGGAGTTGGTGATGGAGAGGGAGGCCTGGCGTGCTGTGATTCATGGGGTCGCAAAGAGTCGGTCACAACTGAGCGACTGAAGTGAGCTGAACTGAACTGAACTGAAAATATAGGAGGTTCTATGTTGATTCACTGGTGCAAGATGCAATGCATTCTTTATCAAATAGACTTTTTTTTTTCTTTAAGTTACTAAATGAAAAATTCTGTGTTTCTGCGTTATAGTAATGTATATTTTAAAATATTCTTAAAATAAACAGGTTAACTTTATACCTTACGGAACTAGGGAAAAAAAAAAAAGAAACTAAGCTCAAAGTTAATAGAAGGAAGAAAGTAGCTAAAATGAGAGGAGAAAAAATTGACACACAAAGACAAAAGACTTTGACTGTGTGGATCACAATAAACTTTGGAAAATTCTGAAAGAGATGGGAACACCAGACCACCTGACCTGCCTCTTGAGAAACCTATATGCAAGTCAGGAAGCAACAGTTAGAACTGGACATGGAACAACAGACTGGATACAAATAGGAAAAGGAGTACCTCAAGGCTGTATATTGTCACCTTAATTATTTAACTTATATGCAGAGTACATCATGAAGGAATGCTGGACTGGAAGAAGCACAAGCTGGAATCAAGATTGCTGGGAGAAATATCAATAACCTCAGATATGCAGATGACACCACCCTTATGGCAGAAAGTGAAGAGGAACTAAAAAGCCTCTTGATGAAAGTGAAAGAGGAGAGTGAAAAGGTTGGCTTAAAGCTCAACATTCAGAAAAAATAGTTTATCAGCATTCAAATTTGGGATTTGCAGAGTGATCACTATTTGGGAAAGAATTAATTAGTTTCCTCCACCTCTTTATTATAACATTGTAATTTCACTGTGTGTCTGTGGAATTTATGTTAAGGATGGTTTTCTTTATAAATACTTTGTGAGAAACTTTGGGTCTAGAATATGCAGAAATAGGGCTTCCCAGTGGCTCAGTGATACACAACCCACTTGCAATCCAGGAAGGGGTCCCAGGTTCAATCCCTGTGTCCAGAAGGTCCCCTGGAAGAGGTCATGGCAACCCACCTAGGTATTCTCACCTGGAGAATCCCATGGACAGAGGAACATGGCAGACTACAGTCCATGGGGTCGCAAAGAGTTGGACATGATTGAAGTGACTAAGCACTCACACATACATTCAGAAATAATGTATTTTCAAGCTTGAAAATTCATTTTTTGATATAACTTAATAATGTTTTAATACTACACAATTAATGGCATATTCTCAGACATACCAATCAATTTAAATTTATATTATCTTAATTGTTATACAGGTAAACTCGTGAGAGTCCCTTGTACAGCAAATAGATCAAACCAGTCAGTACTAAAGGAAATCAACCCTGAATATTCAGTGGAAGGTCTGATGCTGACGGTGAAGCTCCAATATTTTGGCCACTTGGTGCAAAAAGCCGACCCACTGGAAAAGACTCTGATGCTGGGAAAGAGTGAGGGCAGGAGGAGAAGGGGATGACAGAGGATGAGGTGGCTGTGTGGCATCACCAGTTCATTGGACATGAGTTTGAGAAAACTCTGGGAGAGAATGAAGAAGGATAGGGAAATCTGGTGGGCTGCAGTCCATGGGATTGCAAAGAGTCAAACACTACTGAGTGACTGATCAACAAAAATAACATCTGTGCTATTTTTTATTTAGTCACTAAGTCGTGTCTGACTCTTTTGGAATCCCATGGACTGTGGGTCAACCAGTTTCCTCTGTCCAAGGGATTTCCCAGGCAAGAATACTGGAGCAAGTTGCCATTGCTTTCTACAGGGGAATCTTCCCTACTCAAGGATTCTATCTGCATGTCCTTCATTGGCAGGCAGATTCTTTACTATTGAGCCACCTGGGAAGCCCATATATGTGTTATATATATATAATTTGAAATATATTAATAGTTAAATGTGTAATTTCATAATAGTAATAACAATTTTTCATTTTAGAGAATAAAACCAGGAGTAATACTATAAAAAATTATGTTTTAAAATGATCATGTAAAGAAAGAAATAATATGTAAGGAAGTAAAAATTAAAACATGCATACACACACACGTGTGATGGAGTACATCAAGTGAATTTTCCCAAGGCATTTTGTGTATCAAGAATGTGTGGTTTTTATTCCTGAGGAGTTACTCATAGATACATAAACAATGGTATAGTTATACTTTCATTTCTTGAAGGACATCTGGATTATTAGTGTTATGAATATTTCTGTACAGATTTTTTTATGGGAAATAAGTTTCATTTCTCTAGGATAATTGCCCAAAAATGCAATTCCTAGGTTTTATGGTTTTTGTGTATTTAGTTTTGTAATAAATTCTCGAACTGCTGTTCAAAGTGTACCATTTTCTTTTTCTTTTTATGCATATTCTGAGAATAACTTTTTATTTTATTTTACACTAGGCCCTTGTTGGTTATTAACTTTAAATATAGCAGTTTGTACATGTCAATCTCAAACTTCCAATCTATCACTTTTCCCCACCCTGATAACCATAAATTCATTCTCTATGAGTCTGTTTCTATTTTATAGTTAAGTTCATTTGTGTTTTTTCAGATTGTACGTATAATCAATATCATATAATATCTGTCATTCTCTGACTTACTTCACTTAGTATGACAATCTTCAGGTCCATTCATTTTACTATAAATGACTTATTTCATTCTTTCTAATGGCTGAGTCGTATTCCATTGTATATATATATATGTACATCTTCTTTATCCATTCATCTGCCAGTTGACATTTATATTGCTCTTGTGTCTTGGCTATTGTGAACCATATTCCAAGGAACATAAGGGTGCATGTATTTTCTTTCCCCCCATGTCTTTCTCTAGATATATACCCAGAAGTGTGATTGTTGGATCATGTGATAGCTCTAATTTTAGTTTCTTAAGGAACCTCCACGCTGCTCTCCATAGTGACTATATCAATTTGCATTCCCATCAGCAGTGTAGGAGAGTTCCATTTCCTCGACACCCTCTTCGGCTTTTATTGTTTGTGAACTTTTGATGACAGTCATTCTGACTGGGGTGAGGTGATATTTCATTGCAGTTTGTACTTACATTTGTTTAATAGTGATGTTGAGCATCTTGATATACCTTTTGGCCATCTGTATGTCTTCTTTGGAGAAATGTCTGTGTGGGCCTTCTGTCTATATTTTGATTCTGTTGTTTTTTGTTTGTTTTTGATATTGAGCCACATGAGCTATTCATAAATTTTGGAGACTAATCCTTTGTCAGTTGCACTTTTGTGAATATTTTCTCCCCTTCTCTGAATTATCTTTTACCACTTCAAATTCCTACCAGCAAAGTGTGAGAAAACCAGCTTCTTCACATTTTTATCAGCATTTGTTGTAGCTATTATTTTTATTGTAGCCATTGTTACAGATGTGTATCGGAAGCTTACTGTGGCTTCAATTTATATTTTCTGGTGGTTAATGAGGTTGAACATCTTTTCATCTAGTTGTTTGCAATCTATAAATCCTCTTTGGTGAAATGTATGTTCATATATCTTCCTTTGTCACTTAATGTATTGCTTGTTGCTTTTACTACTAAGCTTTGAAATTTCTTTTTATAGTCCAGATATTAATCCTGTCTGGTGTATGGTTTGCAAATATGTATTCCCAATGTATCTCTTATCTTTTCCTTCTCTAAGCAAAGTATTTCACAAAGCAAATGTTTTTAGTTTTGATGAGGTCTATTTTATTTTGATCTTGGTGTCCAGTCTAAGGACACTGCCTGGCCCTAGATCCTAAAGCCTTTTCCCATTTTTTTTTTCTAAATGTTTTATTATTTTGCATTTTAGCCTGTGATGTATTTTGAGTTAATATTTTTATAATACATGAAGGTGCATTTGAGGTTTTTGCTTTTTGATGTCCAATTATCATACCACCGTTTTTTGAAACTATTATCCTTCATCCACTGAATTGGCCTCATTTTAAGTGATTTTTAAGTGGTTTCAATGTAGTAACAATCGATTTTAAAAATAAATAAATGTGTTTCAGCATAACAAAATTTTTTTTAATTGAACAGTAGCTTTTTTGTTTTTTTACAGAATTTTGTTGTTTTCTGCCAAATATCAACATGAAACAGCAGTAGGTATACATTTGTCTCCTCCCTCTTGAACCTCAATTCTGAAATAACTTTTTTAACTTACGAATTCTTAGGCACTTAGCAAAGAATCGCATAACCAGAGTTCTCTTCTATGTTGGTGTTTAATAAACATCCCCAGGCTTTTATTTGCATTATAAAAAAATTGTAAAAAAAAATTTCAAGTTGTCTGAGCCATATTCTTTCAATAAAAGCTAAAATAGGTGATAGAATTTATTTTACGTTCTTTAAGTATGATAAGTTTATCTGGTGATGCTCTTCTGTTGTAACTTTATATTCAAATCTTTAAGTAAACACGTTACAGATAAATATTAAAACTGCCGAAACAATGTGCTGTGCTGTGCTAAGCCACTTCAGTTGTGTCCAGCTCTTTGTGGCATTCTCCAGGTAAGAATCCTGGAGTGAGTTGCCATTTACTTCTACAGGGGATCTTCTGAACACAGGGATTGAACCCACATCTCTCATGTCTCCTGCATTGTTCTTTACCACTAGCATGACCTGGGAAGATAATGTTCAATAATAACAAAATAGAAGGTAAAAATGACATAGTAACATATTTTTAAGAAACTAAAAATATAGAATGAAATAAAAATAAAAGAAAATATCTTTTCTAAAGAACACTTCACATAGACTGAAATTTTGGGAAAATAATGTTTTCACTAATGTAAAATATGTAATACATATATGAATAAGTCATGTGACATAATATATCATATATGATATGCTTGTTATAGCTTTCTGCTCAATAAAAGATATTTAATAATCTACACTAAAAGATGGTAAGATACAATAAAATTTCATAAAGAATAAAAGTGAAAATATTAAACAATTCTACTTCTGCAAAGCATAAAATATGGTACAACTTTGCATCATAAATACATGAATCTACAAGTTGTTCTTTCAAGTGCATCACTCTGAATTAGATAAGGGGATTTTGTTACTAATAAAACGATATCTCATTAGCTTGACAAAAATTTACTTATCCCTTAGGTAGAAAGATGATTGGTGGTGGCAGGGCTGTGGTGGATTTAGGAAAACAGAGATTGTGTCATTCCAAGCTAGTTCTACCCACACATTCCTTGTCATTAACAACTCTCTGGCAATTGGAAAAACGAGGTTTTAATTTGTCATTCCTGAAATTAGTGGATAAATTCTGCCTACAGCCATTGGCTATAGCTCTATAATATCTCCACCATTATCGCAAGGAAGACTGAGGAAAGGAGTTGAGCTCAGAGTTCAGAAGGAAAACAATCTGAATTTTGTCAACAGCTAACTGGTTTCTGTTATATTTGAATAATCATGACTGTAATGGATGTTAATAATTTGACTCTAAAGCTTTGTGTGTATTTAATTTTTTATTAAAAGGAAAATATTTTCTCTCTGAATAACATTTAAAAAATCAAATCACTTTTGGTAATAAAACTAGTAATTAAAAAATAGAAAAAATCTAGTCCCCTAAAAATGTGAAAGAACACAACCTATTCTTTTTATATGACTGAATTTTCTATTTTAAAAGTCTTAAATATATGGAATGTCTTTCTAAAGGAAAAAGAAAAAAAAGACATACATACATTTATCCTGAAATTTATTCCCATTTTGGTGGTATATGATTTTAAAATTTCTCTCTAGAAATTGTGTGACACAGCCTACTTAAGGTATAGATCAGAAGGCTGAAGTTTAAGTCATAAGCCAACTACAAATTGGCAGAGAAAAAAAACAAACACAGTATCTATAACCCTACAGTCTTGTTCTTTTCACTGCTTCGTATTATCTTGTGACATGTATGTTATCTTGTTCTGAACTATAGTTAATGTCAAAATGACACATCAAGTTGTACATTTATACTACAGCACATAAAATGTAAAAGGCTCATGAATATTAAATTCAAGTGATTTCCAACATAAATGTTTTTATCAGTTATTTTTAATCACTTACTTAAAAATATTCCTGCCAGAAAGGGAGCATAACACGTATGGTCTATTACACACTGTATAATTGAACATTCTCATATGCTGAACTCACAAATTCAACATTTTATAAATGCCCATGCTCATTGTTTATGAGAATGAAATGTCAGTGAATTAAATGAACTTCTATTAAAATTGACTGTTGAATGTAGTTTATGCCAGGATTTATTGGACTTGAAAAGTACTTAATACATTATTATTTTTCTTCCTTAACCTTACCATAAAAATATAATTGTATTCTCAGCTTTCTACTTAATAAGCACTATAAAATGAAGTTGTTTAGAGAATAAAATTTCTGCAAATTGTTCTTGAATACAACAAATGGAAATTTTGGGAGGGGGAAAAAGAACTTATCTCTAGTGTTTTATATTTGAGATATTAAATAAAGGAGAAGATATCAAAGGACTTTACACTTGCTACTTATTTATACAATAATTCAGCTGTAGTACAGCTGTGAAACATTTCATGTTTATGTGCTAGGTCAAGGGGATACAAAAGTTAATAAGAATGGTACTCAGTCTATTGAGAGCTCGTAGTCCAGAAAACAAATGTAATTGTAATTTCAAGTAAGCGGTGTTTTGTAAGAGGCCTATATATCATGCTATGGAGAAAGAACAGTTAGAGACTGTTTGATGAGCTGGAGTTTTCAAAGGACATGACATTTGAAAAAGGTCTTGAAGTAAGAATAGAAGTTCAACATTATAGGAAAGGGGAACTGACATTCAATGCAAAAGAAATTACATGAAAAAGGTAGCACAAAGACAGGAAATAGAATGTTCTCTGCTCAAAAACTGATAGACTATTTGATTGTAATGTCAGATGAAGGACATGAAATAGCTATGGTTATTAGAGTTAGAGTTAGGGTGCCCAGAGTTTCAAGTCCAGAACCAAGTAATGCACATACCACCTTGGCTTATATTCCCTTAAAAATAATTTAAGCACAGATGGTCACAAGGCTTGCTTCACAGTCATATGACCTCTGCAGCTGCTTAGGTCCCCATGCTTACAATGGACTATGTTTGGTTAATATACTGCCCTTTCTATTTTGAAATTTTCAATATATATATATTTTTTAATTAGTGGCTCTGCACATACATTCTTTATGGGCTTCTGCATATCATCTAGCCGGTTATGCACCTAAAAGCAAAGGAGGATAGGTAATACAGTCTAGCCATGAGTCAATAAGAAAAGTATATTCTCCTTGAATTAATATCTAGCAGGCTTTGCCAAGGTAAATATAACAAAGCAGTTATACAGCCCCAGTTAATAACTGTGCAATAATGGGACATAAATTTTGTAATGAGCTTGGTTTTGTACATTAAACTCATTCATTTTTTTCTTTTTTAAAACTGAATTTGTATGTACATTCTCCATAGACATTTAAATAAGAGTTGAAAATATTTCCATGAAAAAGTGATAATTTTTTGCTTAGTTTTCTTTTGCTTGTATTGCTATTTTCTCTGTGAAAACTGGACAAAAGTATTACATAAAACAAAACTTAAAAATAATTCACTCATCTGCAAGCAGTTGTTCTGTGTGTCTTGTTAGTTTTTCCAAAAATAGAATAAGTTAAAACTTAACTTTTGTTTGAAGAGTTAACTAATTCAATAGCATAATATGAAATAGGAACATGGAGTTTATCTTAAAAAAGACCAATAAATAAGCAAACTGGAAAACAGAACTGTTACTCTGCTTACATGAGAGAATACTGGAAAGAGATTATCCCTAATCAGCATGATGAACTAATGAGGAAATTTAACTGAAAGTCAAATGCTGAAGTAAACATTAGTTAACAATAAGTAAAAGAAAGAATAAAAATGTACTTAAGAGGCCTAAACAAAAATATAATATGAGGCTTTAAACAGAGAGTAACTTTGGTTGCTGCATATTATTAAATTTTAATATACCCAATGTGAGGCAGTATAAATGGATGAGAGGATTTGAGAATAGAGTTTGGAATTGAAGTTGGAAGACAGAGAGAGAAAAGAAGGGAGAAGAAGAGACTGAATGAAAAATGTGTGGAAGTGAAAATTTCCATTCAGATCTTCTTAGCTTTGAAAAAATTTTCATCAGGATGCCATGCCTTGTTAAAATGTTTTATTTCCATGTAATCCTTTTGTGTGATCATCACATACTAGACTTGCACCTACCTGCCAGCCCAAAAGAAGAATACAGACCAGACACATAGCAAATATGAGTGATAAATAATGCAGATAAGACCCTGTACCTAGTTGAAGATCATTTATTCTGATTACTGATGGATTACCCAAAGGTAGAAATTCTACAAAAAACAAAAAAGGAAACAAAAGCAATTTGCTCTTTCTTTCTTTTTTTCAAGATAATGAGGACTTTCTTTGTACATCTTTGCATTTATAAACTGAATAAAAAAAAAAAGAAAAAAATCTCATTTTTTGTAAGAACAAATCTTTTTTTTTTTTTTTAAGATTGACCAGCATACTCAAATTTATACATCAAGTTAAGAAACAGAGTTAGGAATTGAACTAAGGGATCGGATTCCTCTCTCTGAATTCAGACCACTGTTCTAGAGTGGAAGGGACAAGGGTAAAGAGGATGAAGATGAAGTCAGTTATGCAGTATTTAAATCATTTAGAACCAGAATTGGAAATACAAGGAATTTAAAGTTTTTCTAGGCTTATGAATAGTGATATATTTTACATTTATGTATCAAAAATATTTCTGAGTTAGTGTGAGGGAATCTAGTGTGAAAGTAAGAAGACTCAATTCAATTCAGTTCAGTCACCCAGTCATGTCCGACTCTTTGCGACCCCATGAATCACAGCATGCCAGGCCTCCCTGTTCATCACCAACTCCTGGAGTTCACGCAAACTCATGTCCATCGAGTCGGTGATGCCATCAAGCCATCTCATTCTCTGTCATCCCCTTCTCCTCCTGCCCCCAAATCCCTCCCAGCATCAGAGTCTTTTCCAATGAGTCAACTCTTCACATGAGGTGGCCAAAGTATTGGAGTTTCAGTTTTAGCATCAGTCCTTCCAGAGAACACCCAGGATTGATCTCCCCTAGAATGGACTGTTTGGATCTCCTTGCAGTCCATGGGACTCTCAAGTGTCTTCTCCAACACCACAGTTCAAAAGCATCAATTCTTTGGCAATCAGCTTTCTTCACAGTCCAGCTCTCACATCCATACATGACCACGGGAAAAACCATAGCCTTGACTAGACGGACCTTGGTTGGCAGAGTAATGTCTCTGCTTTTTAATATGCTATCTAGATTGGTCATAACTTTCCTTCCAAAGAGTAAGCGTCTTTTAATTTCATGGCTGCAATCAGCATCCGCAGTGATTTTGGATCCCCCAAAAATGAAGTCTGACACTATTTCCACTGTTTCCCCATCTATTTCCCATGAAGTGATGGGACCAGATGCGATGATCTTCGTTTTCTGAATGTTGAGTTTCAAGCCAACATTTTCACTCTCCTCTTTCACTTTCATCAAGAGGCTTTTTAGTTCCTCTTCACTTTCTGCTATAAGGGTGGTGTCATCTGCATATCTGAGGTTATTGATATTTTTCCCAGGAATCTTGATTCCAGGACTAGTCAGAGGCTATTTCAATAGTCCAAGTGAAAGACTGTTGTACCTAAAACTGGTTTCAGAATTCTTGAGGGTTAATTGGTTCAAGATTATATTTGGAGGATCAAGCGAAGAGTTTGTAGAGGGAGCAGATATCAAATGTAAAGAAAGAAAGGAATCAAGTATGAATCCTAGTTTTGAACTGAAAACTGACTGATGGTTCATTTTCTAAATGAAGGTGAGACTGTGGATTGGAAAGAAAACAAGAGAACATACCAAGTTTGAGGTGTTTATAAAATTTTAATTTCAATTTTTCTATATGACAATTTTTATAATAAAGACATGAGCAAAATCTACTATTTTGAAAATACAAAAGAATATCATCATAATGTCATAAATGGGTCCAACATTTCAATTACAGGAAATTCCAAATTAGCATAATGCATCTGATCTTAAGTCTGCTTCAGAAGCTGGAATTCAATGGTATTATTTTGCATTCACTTTTTAATAAAGCATGTAATTGAAAATCAGCAATGTTTTCAGTCACATACAGGAAATCTAAGTCAAGTTGTGGAGTAAAAGGTGAATATATAAATCTTAAGAGCTGGAGTGAAGGGGAGAAATGACAGCCTGGCAATAAAAATGCAAGAGAAAGAGATTGAAGCTGAGATTCAGAGGAATTGATACAGTTAGAGAGAGTGGGAGGATAATAAATGTAGAGATAGAGAGCTATGGCATTGCTTCTGTTGTGGCTTTGATGAATACATTGATGATGAGAGCACAGCATCAGTGCAAAATACTATGATGACCAGCTTCTAAAATGAAAGTAAAAAATAAATAAAATAAAATGAAAGTAAAGGTGAGAAACACTGTGATTAAAATGGCTGTCTGATTTCAATTGGAATGATATGATACTGGGGTCACAAGTCAAGTCACTGCTTTTAACTTACAAAGTAGGTTTCCATAGTTATCATTATAGTCAGGAAAGCCAGAATGGTAATCAGAACAACCTGATCTACAGAGAGAGATTTTTGGTGATGGTAAAAGCATAATCAACCAATCAGAATCATGAAGATGGCAGTCCTGATTAGTAGTCTTACTTGATCTATTTAGTTATAAAATATAGTAGATCTGGTAAACCAAAGCTTGACTTGGCTTACCACAATAAAATGTCAGGAGCTTTTACTCAGTTTTGAGATATGACTCAGATGATAACCCTAAATCCCCTGGAATAAAGCATATCTGGTAAACTTGAGGAAGAATTTTGCAGTAATAACACAGGTCTTTCCACTATCTTCCTCCCAGCATTTGGAACAGGGAAAATGGAAACTGTGTGCTTGGAAACAGAAACTATTCAGCTCTGTTAGAAATTATTGAATACTGACTCTGAATGAATTCCTGGAATATAGGATATTTCTGTGATCTACCAGTTAGAGTTAAGACTTATGGAATTTAGGTGGAAATTGGCATTTTAACCTAATTCTATCTTACAGTGGGTCCAGTGAGATAAATTCATACTCATACCATTTCCCAAATTCACGAGCCAGAATTAAAATACAAATGTCTTTTGCTTTATCCTCATAATGGCTCTATGAATCAAAGTATAAGGGTCATTTAGGGAGAAATAGAAAATGAAAATGTCTGTATTCCCTACATTCCATCAAATTTGTAAACCAAAACCAAAAACACATCTGTAATAAATACAAAAATGCTAGTAATATAATGGACTTTCAAAAGCACAGGAGTAATAACAGCAGGTGGATTTCAACAATGGCTGCATTGGGAGCAGAACACTCTGTTCCACACAGGTAATGCCTTGACAAATGATATGCTAGCAAATGGGCTTTCCAGGTGCCATGAGAGGTATAGAACACATCTGCCAGAGCAGGAGACATAGGAGACACAGGTTCAGTCTCTGGTTCAGGAAGATCCCCTGGAGGAGGTCATTGATCCCACTCTAGTATTCTTGTTTGGAGAATCCCATGGACAGAGGGATCTGGTGAGCTATAGTCCAAAGGGTCACACAAAGTCAGACACGACTGAAGTGACTTAGCACAGCAGCACGTGCTAGCAAATGGAATGCAAGCTGAGGCTGGAAAAACAATTGAACAATAGGACTAGCTCTTTAACCCAATTTGTTCTTCTAACTAACCATGACAACGTGCCCTGGAGCCAACAGGAGAATAAAATATGTGGATGAGATGAAGAGCTAAACAATTTCACCTGGGGCTTTCTGATCACAAATGTGTGCATGAGATTAGCAAATAGCAATCAAAACTGGTACAGATCAACAAAACCACCCAATGTGATTTAGACTCAAGAGAAACAATAGGTTTGCTTTAGAACAGGTAAAATATTGCATCTGAATATGCCCTTTTGTTGGAATGAAGTGAAGTCGCATAGTCGTGTCTGACTCTTTGCGACTCCATGGACTGTAGCCTACCATGCTTCTCAGTCCATGGGGTTTTCCAGGCAAGAGTACTGGAGTGGGTTGCCATTTCCTTCTCCAGGGGATCTTCCCGACCCATGGATCGAACACACAGGTCTCTCACATGGTAGGCAGACGCTTTACCCTCTGAGCCACCAGGGAAGCCCCAGTAGTTAACTATTGTAGGTAGTTACCATTCCATCTATTTCTGCTTCATTGACTATGCCAAAGCCTTTGACTGTGTCGATCACAAGAAACTGTGGAACATTCTGAAAGAGATGGGAATCCCAGACCACCTGACCTGCCTCTTGAGAAACCTGTATGCAGGTCAGGAAGCAACAGTCAGAACTGGACATGGAACAACCGACTGGTTCCAAATAGGAAAAGGTGTACGTCAAGGTTGTATATTGTCACCTTGCTTATTTAACTTATATGCAGAGTACATCATGAGGAACGCTGGGCTGGAAGAAGCACACGCTGGAATCAAGATTGCCGGGAGAAATATCAATAACCTCAGATATGCAGATGACACCACCCTTACAGCAGAAAGTGAAGAGGAACTCAAAGGCCTCTTGATGAAAGTGAAAGAGGAGAGTGAAAAGGTTGGCTTGAAGCTCAACATTCAGAAAACAAAGATCATGGCATCTGGTCCCATCACTTCATGGGAAATAGATGGAAAAACAGTGGAAACAGTGTCAGACTTTGTTTTTTTGGGCTCCAAAATCACTGCAGATGCTGATTGCAGCCATGAAATTAAAAGACGCTTGCTCCTTGGAAGGAAAGTTATGACCAACCTTGATAGTATATTAAAAAGCAGAGACATTACTTTGCCAACCAAGGTCCGTCTAGTCAAGGCAATGGTTTTTCCCGTGGTCATGTATGGATGTGAGAGTTGGACTGTGAAGAAAGCTGATCGCCGAAGAATCGATGCTTTTGAACTGTGGTGTTGGAGAAGACTCTTGAGAGTCCCTTATACTGCAAGGAGATCCAACCAGTCCATTCTAAAGGAGATCAATCCTGGGTGTTCATTGGAGGGACTGATGCTAAAGCTGAAACTCCAATACTTTGGCCACCTCATGCGACGAGTTGACTCACTGGAAAAGACTCTGATGCTGGGAAAGGTTGGGGGCGGGAGGAGAAGGGGACGACGGAGAATGAGGTGGCTGGATGGCATCACCGACTCTGTGGACATGAGTTTGAGTGTACTCCGGGAGTTGGTGATGGACAGGGAGGCCTGGCGTGCTGTGATTCATGGGGTCGCGGAGAGTCGGACACGACTGGGCGACTGAACTGAACTGAACTGAACTGAACCATTCCATCTCCTTTATTTCACTTATTAACCTAATGCTCAAGAGAGAGTGACCTTGCAGTATGAAAGCGGATTAAGTTTAAGCAAGAAGTGACTTCAATTTCAGCTATTCATCTATAGGTTCTCTCCTTACTTGAGGAAGTCAAACACAGATCAAATTTTAGGTACTTATTTTATAACTAGTTGTAGAACTTGTTTGTTTGTTTATTTGTTTTTAATCAACTATCAATGTGGAAATTCTCTCTTTCCTCATTTCCTTCCCCTAGACTACACATAAGTAGTTTATATTTGCCCAGCAGGAAAGTAATACACATCCATTTTGCTTCTAGGTTTTAACACATTTTAATTTGTGGCTATAATATATTGATCACTGTTCTATCTCAAAGAACATCACACTTCCCCGCTAAATAATAATCTTATTCCTATAAGAAATCCAGAAAGCAATGTTTCATTACATGACATTTAGTGAGATTTCATAAAAATAAATGGCTTCTTTATTGAATGAATATTTTTGGAGATACAGTGCCATGGATAAGCTGAGATATCCCCTCAAAAATAAAAATTAGATTATGTCTTGGATTTCCATCTCTTCAGAAAAAATACAGATATGCAAAACCACTAAGGTTTTAGAAATGTTCAATTCAGTTCAGTCACTCAGTAGTGTCCAACTCTTTGCGACCCCATGAATCACAGCACGCCAGGCCTCCCTTTCCATCACCAACTACTGGAGTTCACTCAAATTCATGTCCATCGAGTCGGTGATGCCATCAAGCCATCTCATTCTTTGTCGTCCCCTTCTTGTCCCGCCCCCAATCCCTCCCATCATCAGAGTCTTTTCCAGTGAGTCAACTCTTTGCACGAGGTGGCCAAAGTATTGGAGTTTCAGCTTTAGCATCAGTCCTTTCAATAAACACCCAGGATTGATCTCCTTTAGAATGGACTGGTTGGATCTCCTTCAGGCCAAGGGACACTCAAGAGTCTTCTCCAGCACCACAGTTCAAAAGCATCAATTCTTTGGAGATCAGCTTTCTTCACAGTCTAACTCTCACATCCATACATGACCACTGGAAAAACCATAGCCTTGACTAGACGGACCTTGGTTGGCAAAGTAATGTCTCTGCTTTTTAATATACTATCTAGGTTGGTCATAACTTTCCTTCCAAGGAGTAAGCGTCTTTTAATTTCATGGCTGCAATCAGCATCTGCAGTGATTTTGGAGCCCCCCCAAAAATAAAGTCTGACACTGTTTCCACTGTTTCCCCATCTGTTTCCCATGAAGTGATGGGACCAGATGCCATGATCTTTGTTTTCTGAATGTTGAGCTTCAAGCAAACATTTTCACCCTCCTCTTTCACTTTCATCAAGAGGCTTTTGAGTTCCTCTTCACTTTCTGCCGTAAGGGTGGTGTTATCTGCATATCTGAGGTTATTGATATTTTTCCCAGCAATCTTGATTCCAGCCTGTGCTTCTTCCAGCCAAGTGTTCCTCATGATGTACTCTGCATATAATTTAAATAAGCAGGGTGACAATATACAGCCTTGATGTACTCCTTTTCCTTTTTGGAACCAGTCTGTTGTTCCGTGTCCAGTTCTAGCTGTTGCTTCCTGACCTGCATACAGGTTTCTCAAGAGGCAGGTCAGGTGGTCTGGGATTCCCATCTCTTTCAGAATGTTCCACAGTTTATTGTGATCCACACAGTCAAAGGCTTTCCTTTGGCATAGTCAATGAAGCAGAAATAGATGTTTTTCTGGAACTCTCTTGCTTTCTCCATGATCCATCGGATGTTGGCAATTTGGTCTCTGGTGCGGTAATTTTCAGAAAGTAAAATAGCTGCTTAAAAAAATGGAAATATTTCAGTAGACATCAAGTGTTGTAAATTCCTCATAGACAAAAACATGAAATTAAAACAATGAGGTAATACCTTTAAAATTAAATCTTCAAGTTGACCATCACTGATAATACAGTATCATTCTTTCATTTGATATCTGCTCCTACTGTTATTTATAACAAAATTTCAGTATATAGGAAATTATAGAATAGTACTTGAAACAACTTTAATAAAATCTACAAATTTTATTCACATGTATTAGACTTTTATATTACTAATTTCTTTTAGATTAAAAAAATAATCTAAAATAAAACAGGTAGGAGTTGCTATTTTCACTAAGAACCAAGAGATTCAAATTGCTTCTGTGTAATTAGCTCACCCATTGATCAAATACTGAATATAATTACATGTCTGTTCAGTCACTAATAAAGCCTCTGATCATATGACATTATTAAATATTCAAGAAACCATTTCAAATAGATAAACTACTAAGAAGAATTAATTGGTATGCTTTTTCGTGGTTCCTGCTGCAGGCAAAAATAAATGTTATATTATCTTCCATCAAAAGTCTCAAAAATAATAATACATTAAGGATAATGTAACATTAAAAGCCCATCTAACCAAATTTATTAAATGGTTTTGAAATTACGTAAATAAATCCTTTGCTAAAAAAATTTTATTATCCACTGTAACTCTAGCTGGAAAATTTAGCTTATATTAGTATTACTTTTGTCAAAACAGATATCATTTTTGAATAACAACAGATATAGCTTTTCATTCTTCTAAAATTTAAGAAAAGGCACTTTAAAGGTTTATTTGCCTGAGACCATTTTCCCCCTTCACTGAAGGTATATGAGGACCATCAAAAAGTCTTACTCTTCCTTTAATTCATGATTTCCTTTAATTCTGGCCATTAAAAAGAATAGTTTTTTAATGGCTCTTCTTAATATAGCAGCAATTCTTCCTAGCATAGAATTCCCTTTTTTGAAACTCAGAAATTTAGTCTAATTTCCCTTAATAATACTGCTTTGTCACTAAAACTCTTATTGAATATTATTAATGCTTTTGGTATGTACCTATACAAAGTATCATATATCAACATTTCTTCCAGGTACATAAATGTCATTTCCACAGTTACCCTACCCCCTAATATCAATGAACAAAAGATACATGCTCACATAAGACAACAGTTGTTACCCAGCTTAATTTTAACATGTGTATGGCAAAAAACACTACATTTTAAAGCAATGTAATCTAAAGTAAGTTTACTTAGTAAAATGTAAGAGTGTTTAATAAAATTTGTTTCTTAGAGATAATCATTTCATATTACTTTCCCATAGCTTTGACCTGAAGCAGCGGAAAGAAATTTTATATACTAGTCTAGAAGGAAATGGCAGCCCACTCCAGTGTTCTTGCCTGGAGAATCCCAGGGATGGGGGAGCCTGGTGGGCTACCGTCTATGGGGTTGCACAGAGTCCAAAGCGACAGAAGCGACTTAGCAGGAGCAGCAGCAGTATACTTTTGTTATGGATTATTTTTTAAAACAGCATAATTAAGCGTGAAAAATGAACCAAATACATAATGTGTGGGAAGATGAACAGTGAGTAGTAAATTTTTAACTTAAACAAGAACCTATTTCTCTCAAGGCTCAATAGTTTGATCAAGACACTGTGTTTTAAAACACAGCTTATAACCTACCTCACTTAAATAGGTGGGAGAATGTGTTTCAGAAAGAATATGAATTAAGAAATCTCATCCTTTGGTTGCATGTCTCAGGGAGTTGCACTCTTCCTTTTAATAAATATTTCAAATATGAAGAAAGATACATCAGTAAAATGAAAACAAATGACAGTGCTGTCTCCAAAGAGACAGTGTCCCATGCAATGTTCCATGCTCTGTCCCATGGCATTTAAATGCTAAAACTGAGACAGTCAACAGAGTTTACTAATTCCCACAGATGTGAAATTGAATCTCCATTTTTGTTTGAATTTGTGATGGTGAAGAGAGGAGGAAAAAGAGCACCAGATCTAAATTATATTATTACAAAGATTATGTGCAACAATAACAAGGGACTCAAGGAAATCTCTAATACTCTCATTGTGACTTAGAGCTAAGCTTATTGATTCAGTTCAGTTCAGTTCAGTTCAGTCGCTCAGTCGTGTCCGACTCTCCGCGACCCCATGAATCACAGCACGCCAGGCCTCCCTGTCCATCACCAACTCCCGGAGTACACTCAAACTCATGTCCACAGAGTCGGTGATGCCATCCAGCCACCTCATTCTCCGTCGTCCCCTTCTCCTCCCGCCCCCAACCTTTCCCAGCATCAGAGTCTTTTCCAGTGAGTCAACTCGTCTCATGAGGTGGCCAAAGTATTGGAGTTTCAGCTTTAGCATCAGTCCCTCCAATGAACATCCAGGATTGATCTCCTTTAGAATGGACTGGTTGGATCTCCTTGCAGTACAAGGGACTCTCAAGAGTCTTCTCCAACACCACAGTTCAAAAGCATCGATTCTTCGGCGATCAGCTTTCTTCACAGTCCAACTCTCACATCCATACATGACCACGGGAAAAACCATTGCCTTGACTAGACGGACCTTGGTTGGCAAAGTAATGTCTCTGCTTTTTAATATACTATCAAGGTTGGTCATAACTTTCCTTCCAAGGAGCAAGCGTCTTTTAATTTCATGATTACTACTGTAATATTCTTTGTTACAGGTAAGCAAAAAATGGAAAACAATTGTTAATTGCTGCCTGCAAATATAGATAATTACATTTTAAATGAGCTATTATTTACTGGGTTTTTAGATTTGAATTTGAAATTTTCATTAGACATTGAAGGTAATTGAATTTGAAACAATTCAATCACATAGACTCCTGATATGCATCTATTGTTTGACACATATTAGGAATACCCAGGGCATCAGGGTTATGACTGTCACATTATTTTGTCTGTAGCAAACTGAAAACCTTTGTAAAATCTCAGGAAAACACATCCCCAAGTTTTTACATTAGCTCCATATAGCAGAAGAAATTTTGTGGGTGAAATATCAATATAAATAGATAGTTTTTGTTATTGGATTTTCTCTCTCTTTTGCATTCTAATTTCACCTTGGTGAGGAAGACTCTTTTAGGTATTAAAATGCAGCCAACTACTTCTCCATTCCCTGTTCTGCTCAGAATAAGAAAGTTCAAAATGTATTCCAATTTACACTGCTAGCATGTATTTGTTAGAATTTTAATCTCTATTATTTTCATTAATATCCCAAATATCAGAAGATAAACATGATTAATTGATGTACTATTATTCTTTTAATTTCCTGGATTATAAAGGTGTCAGCATTCAAGTATCAGAAAGAAAAATGATGAAAGAAACTAAATACCGTTGTTTCTTAGGGAAAAAATAAATAAAATAAAAATATCTGGAGTCCACAGTAAAAATTCTGAATAGTCATTGTGCATTTTGTTTAGTTTTAAGGCCCCAGGTAACATTTGGTCAAGATTAAAAAAAAAAAAAAAACTCACCTAGATTGTGTTTTCCTGCAAGTTAATTATGCTATGCAAGGTAGTGAAATAGAAGCTTTCTCAGATTTGATTACATCTACAGATATCTCAGCATCCTGTACACTACCCATTTTTCTTAATTCATCATTGAAAGAATTGAGTATCCTTGCAAATATATCTTTTGACTTGTTACTTTCATGATCCAAATCCTTTTAAAGAGAGCTGATTTCCCAGTTTTCCAATAAGTATGAATGCTAGACTTCTTTCCAAAAAAGTACTATTTATGATTTATAATGGATAAACGTGCAAACACTGCTATATTTAAAATGGATAACCATAAGTATACATATAACCCCTCCCTTTTGAACCTCTGTATGCCTGTGGATGATTCATGTTGAGGTTTGACAAAAAACAACAAAATTCTGTAGAGCAATTACCCGTCAATAAAAAATAAATAAATTAAAAAAATGGATAACCACCAACAACAAAGAAACAATGAACATATATAGTTTTTTGAAGTGTTCAATCATAAGCAACTAGTCCAATTACATAACTTACCAACTTTTGAATCTTTACTGCAAACTGTAAATTATAGCCATACACTCCACTTAGATTGACTGGAATGTGTAAGAGTTATAATCCCCTTAGCAAAAGCCAATTTGTGGCTTAACATAGAATTTTCATTCTTTTAAGCAAAGACACTAACTAAATAATTTCTCTGCTAACAAAAAGAAGTGAAGCAAAATATTTCAAGTTTTAATATTTTGAAGTGCATGGGTAATATTTGCATTTGGCACAAATTTAACATTAAGTGCTTATAGCACTAGAGGAATAGGATATACATAATTTATATTTATAAATTAGTAGCACAATAGTTAAATGCATGAATAAGTAACAAGTTTGCATTATGCAATGCATGAATATTCTTTTACTGATAGTTTGTTGATCCATTTGCAATTGTTTTTCTGTTTATTTGGACTTAATTTTCATATTCTTCCTGGTATGTAAACATACTACACTATGTAATTTAACTTCAGGATTCCAGTTCACTAGACAGCTTAATGC
Source organism: Moschus berezovskii (assembly GCF_049115385.1). Lineage (NCBI taxonomy): Eukaryota > Metazoa > Chordata > Mammalia > Artiodactyla > Moschidae > Moschus > Moschus berezovskii. The sequence goes on from NC_142472.1 coordinate 43,784,405, forward strand.
CCTTGTTACACAATTGCTCTTGTTCTTTGTACTAAAACTGAAATTTTAAGAAATCTTGTGGTAAGTATGAATATAGATTTACTAATGAAGTAAAGCTATTAATATATGAATGCATTCTACTTCTCAAAGTGCATACTTAATGGAATATACAGTCAACTAATATACTGGAAAAGCTTTGAGAATGAAATTAACTGTTTCTGTGCAATATCCACTTTTACATGAGAAACATTTATTTCTATCAAGTAACCCAACCAGTTGGTCCTAAAGGAAATCAGTCCTGAATATTCATTGGGAGGACTGATGCTGAAGTTGAAACTCCAATACTTTGACCATCTGTTGCGAAAAGTTGACTCATTTGAAAAGACCCTGATGCTGGGAAAGATTGAGGGCAGGAGGGGAAGGGGACGACAGAGGATGAGATGGTTGGATGGCATCACCAGCTCAATGGACATGGGTTTGGGTGAACTCCGGGAGTTGGCAATGGACAGGGAGGCCTGGAGTGCTGCAGTTTAAGGGGTCTTAAAGAGTCGGAGACAACTGAGCAACTGAACTGAACTGAAGCTGATTCTATTCTTTTCAAAAGGGAAGATACACAGATTTTAACAACACTAAATTAAAGGAAAGGAAGACATTTTTGACACTGCAATTTATCTTACTTTGCAAAAGATAATATTTGAGGCAATTGTTTATTGAGTATGTAAAAAATATGAGATAATTCATGGGTTTGTGTTATACTAATGGTTAAAGAGCAGGCATGAAAAATGACTATCCACATTGATGACTGGATCAATTTAGCATAAGAAAATTCATTAGGTGTTTCTCAAAAGAAAACAACAAGAATCACTGATGAAAGTTAAGCAAGTTCACAGCTCTTGTTTAGGAATTATCACTAATAATTTTTAGTCATTTATCAAACTACCTTCTTGAAATAAAACCATTACTGAGCTTTTATTTATCTACTTGTAGAGTCATAAGGGTATGATGTCCACCTTAATTTGTACATTAAAATATAATTTTTATTTTCTGTAGTATTAAAATGTAAAATATAACTAAATCATGCTTTAAAAATTTTTGTGGAGTGTATGCCGTACTTTGTTGTTATTCAGTCGCTCAGTTATGTCCAACTCTTTGAGATCCCATGGACTGCAGCACACCAGACTTCCTTGTACTTAACCAGTTCCCAGAGTTTGCTCAAACTCATGTCCATCACCATCAAGTTGGTGATGCAATCCAGTCATTTCATCCTCTGTCATCCCCTTCTCCTCCTGCCTTCAGTCTTTCCAGCATCAGGGTCTTTTCCAGTGAGCCAGTTCTTCTCATCAGGTGGCCAATTTATTGGAGCTTTAGCATCAGTTCTTCCAATGAATATTCAGGGTTTATTTCCTTTAAGATCGACTGGATTGATTTCCTTGCAGTCCAATGGACTCTCAAGCCTTCTTCAACACCATAGTTCAAAAGCATCAATTCTTCGGAGATCAGCTTTCTTTATGGTCCAACTCTCACATCCATACATGATTGCTGGCAAAACCATAGCATTGACTATACTGACCTTTGTCAGCAAAGTAATATCTCTGCTTTCTGGTATGTTGTCTAAGTTTGTCATAGCTTTTCTTCCTAGGAACAAGTGGCCTTTAATTTCATGGCTTCAGTCACCATCTGCAGTGATGTTGGGGCCCAAGAAAATAAAATCTATCACTGTTTCCATTGTTTCTCCATCTATTTGCCATGAAGTGATGGGATCAGATGCCATGATGTTAGTTTTTTGAATGTTGAATTTGAAACCAACTTTTTCACTCTCCTCTTTCACCTTCATCAAGAGGCTCTTTAGTTCCTCTTTACTTTCTGCCATAAGGGTGGTGTCATCTGCATATCTGAGGTTAGTGATATTTCTCCTAGCAATCTTGATTTCAGCTTATGAAATACTAATTGCATTTAAAGATGAGGAACTCAGAAGTAAATGCCAATGTCTCTAAATGCCATGGTAACTAAGCCAGGACAGGACTGTATTTACTCCCCAAATCCCTGGCTGTTATAAGACACACTGCAACAAATCAACTAAGGGAATATCTTTCAGAATAATGAACTTTATTAATTTTAGCTTGTACTTTTAGTTTTGTCATAGGTTCCTGGGACAAGGAGGTCAAGAAGTCAATCCTAAAGGAAATCAGTCTGAATATTCATTGGAAGGACTGATGCTGAAGCTGAAACTTCATTGGAAACTCATTGGAAAAGACCCTGATGCTGGGAAAGATTAAAGATAGAAAGAGAAGGGCCTGACATAGGGTGAGATTGTTGAATGACATCACTGACTCAATGGACATGAAATTGAGCAAGCTCTGGAGACAGTAAAGGACAGAGAAGCCTGGTGTGCTGCAGTCCATGGGATCGCAAAGAGTTGGACATGACTGAGTGACTGAACAACAACAATGGGAATCTATCATGCTTTATTTTTCCATATTTCATATCGTGGTTAGATAATGTTGTCAAAATATTTTGCATAAATAACTTATTTGTGATAACATTGATAGACTTTGAGAACATTATGCAAAGTGAAATTAAAGTAAGATAATCTATAATCTCGCTTATTTGTGCAATCTTTAAAAACAAAAAAAGGAAAAAAAAAAACACACACAAAGAGCTCATACATACAGAGAACAGAGTATTGGTTGCCCAATCTGGGGGGAGGTAGGAAGTAAGTGACATGAATGAAGGTGGTTCAAAAGGTATGAATTTCCAATTATAAAAAATAACTTATGGTAATGTAACACATAGCTTGGTAAATACAGTTGATAATACTGTATTGCATGCTTAAAAGTTGCTGAGAATAAATATTGAAAGTTCTCATCACAACAAAAAAAATCTGTGAGTGTACATGATAATGAATGTTAACCAGACTTTCGATGATGATCATTTTGCATTATACACAAATATCAAATGATTGAATTGTATGTCTAACATGTTCTATATCAATTATACTTCGAGAGATAAATTCGTATGGCAAGATCAGATGTTGACTTTTATTTTAAATTAAGGAAGAACTTTTAAAGATTCACTCTATACAGAGTGAAGTAAGCCAGAAAGAAAAATACCAATACAGTATACTAACGCATATATATGGAATTTAGAAAGATGGTAAGGATAACCTTGTATATGAGACAGCAAAAGAGACACAGATGTATTCAGTTCAGTTCAGTTCAGTCACTCAGTGGTGTCCGACACTTTGGGACCCTATGAATCACAGCACGCCAGGCCTCCCTGTCCATCACCAACTCCCAGAGTTCACTCAAACTCATGTCCATCGAGTCGGTGATGCCATCCAGCCATCTCATTCTCTGTCGCCCCTGTCTCCTCCCGCCCCCAATCCCTCCCAGCATCAGAGTCTTTTCCAGTGAGTCAACTCGTCGCTTGAAGTGGCCAAAGTATTGGAATTTCAGCTTCAGCATCAGTCCTTCCAATGAACACCCAGGATTGATCTCTTCTAGAATGGACTGGTTGGATATCCTTGCAGTCGAAGGGACTCGCAAGAGTCTTCTCCAGCACCACAGTTCAAAAGCATCAATTCTACAGCGATCAGCTTTCTTCACAGTCCAACTCTCACATCCATACATGACCACTGGAAAAATCATAGCCTTGACTAGATGGACCTTGGTTGGCAAAGTAATGTCTCTGCTTTTTAATATGCTGTCTAGGTTGGTCATAACTTTCCTTCCAAGGAGTAAGCGTCTTTCAATTTCATGGCTGCAATCAGCATCTGCAGTGATTTTGGAGCCCAAAAAAATAAAGTCTGACATTGTTTCCACTGTTTCCCCATCTATTTCCCATGAAGTGATGGGACCAGATGCCATGATCTTCGTTTTCTGAATGTTGAGCTTCAAGCCAACTTTTTCACTCTCCTCTTTCACTTTCATCAAGAGGCTTTTGAGTTCCTCTTCACTTTCTGCCATAAGGGTGGTGTTATCTGCATATCTGAGGTTATTGATATTTCTCCCAGCAATCTTGATTCCAGCGTGTGCTTCTTCCAGCCCAGCGTTCCTCATGATGTACTCTGCATATAAGTTAAATAAACAGGGTGACAGTATATAATCTTGATGTACTCCTTTTCCTATTTGGAACCAGTCTGTTGTTAGAACAGTATTTTGGACTCTGTGGGAGAGGGCGAGGGTGGGATGATTTGGGAGAAAGGCATTTCAACAAGTATATTATCATATGTGAAACGAATTGCCAGTCCAGATTCAATGCATGATACAGGATGCTTGGGGCTGGTGCACTGGGATGACCCAGAGGGATGGTATGGGGAGGGAGGTGGGAGGGGTTTCAAGATGGGGCAAACATGTACACCCAGGGTAGGTTCCTGTCAATGTATGGCAAAACCAATACAATATTGTAAAGTAATTAGCTTCCAATTAAAATAAATAAATTAAAAAGATTCACTAAAAAAAAAAAAAACTATTCTAGAATGCAAATGTACATGTTATAAATATATTATTTCCACCCCTTTCAAACTTTCTAATGATTCCTAAGCAACTGTTTTACCTGGCAAATAGATTATCTATTTCTGTTTAGAGGGTAAGGCAAAAGACTTTGAATAATCCAAATAATACTAAATAAAATGAACAAAATTTATGGAGCCACAATACTCTTTCAGTTGTTTGCTGTTGTTTATTTGCTAAATCCTGTCTAACTCTTTTGTGTCTCGATAGACTGTAGTCCACTAGGCTACTCTGTCCAAAGGGTTTTCCAGGCAAGAATACTGGAGTGGGTTGTCATTTAATTCTCCAGGGGATCTTCTTGACCCAGGGATTGAACTTGTGTCTCCTGCATTGGCAAGTGATTCTTTACTGCTGAGTCACCAGGGAAGCCCTGGTATCATGTCTATCATTTTGGCAATACCACACATCTTTATTAGTAAATTTTATAAGAATTATTGAAAGAGTCCTACAAAATTTAGTAATAAAATTAAGACAAATGGTATTGGCAAAATGACAGACATATTTATCAATGCACAATAATGAAGAGTCAAGAAAATAAACTCATGAACACATGGATGAAACTGATTTCTTATAGAGACACAAAAGCAAATCAATGGGAGAAGAACAGTAATTTCAACAAATGATGCTGGAATAATTAATTATAAATTAACACAGGAAAAGGAAACCATAGATATAGATCTTATACCTTTCAAAAAGTTATTTCAAAATGAACCTGAAATATGTCAAAACAAACCTATTAAATTTTTCAAAAGAAACAAAGGGAAACTCTACATGATCTTGTTCATGAGGTTTTAGATACAACACTAAAGGAATGATATATTTTAAAAAATTGATAAATTGGACTATATAAGAATTAAAATTTCTGCTTAATGAAACAGAATATCAAGAGAATGAGAAGACAAACTGATAACTGGGAGAAGATGCATATAATTCACATATCTGATAAAGAACATTGTGATGGTTAATTTTACCTGTCAATTCAACTGCCCAATAGTGCTCAGATTATTCCCATTATATTTGGGAATGTCTGTGAGGGTATTTTCAAATGAGACTGTCACTTAAATTGATGGACTCAGCAAAGAATATTGACCTCCCCAATGAGGCATCAACCAATCAGATGAGGGCCTGAATGGATCAGAACATAGAAGGAGAAATGCATCTCTTTGTTCCTGCCTCAGTGTTTTAAATGGGACATTTTATTTCTTCTTCTCTGTCCCTTGGAATAGGATATATGCCAGTACCTACCCTGGTTCTCAGGCCTTCAAATTCAGACTGAGTTACAGCCATCCAGTTTTCCTGGATTTCAAGTTTGCTCTCGGCATACTATAGGATTTCTCAGTCTCCATAATTGCAAGAAGTCAATTCCTGATACTAAGTCTCCTTTATATCTATTTATCTATCTATTATCTATCTATTACCTCCTATATTCTATATGTATATTTCTCTAAGAAACTCCAGTCCAGATATTTAATCAAAATACAAGAGCAATTCTTAAAATACCTTAGTAAAAAATTTAAAATTTTAGTTAAAAATTGGGAAAATATCTGAAGCAAATTTCACTAAGATGGCAAAGATTTGCAGATGACTAAAAAGCAGGAAATTAAAAGACACTTACTCCTTGGAAGGAAAGTTATGACCAACCTAGATAGCATATTAAAAAGCAGAGACATTACTTTGCCAACCAAGGTCCGTCTAGTCAAGGCTATGGTTTTTCCCGTGGTCATGTATAAATGTGAGAATTGGACTGTGAAGAAAGCTGATTGCTGAAGAACTGAAAAAGCATATGAAAAGATGCTTAGTATCATTTGTCATTAAATTCCAAATCAAAATGAGATATTAGTATAGAACAAATAAAACTGATAACTTCCTAAAATCTGATGATATTAGTTTTTAAAAAGAATGTGGAGTAACAGAAAGTCTCATTCAACCCACTGGAGTGGATTGCCTTGGGAATACAAAGTGGTTCACCTACAAGACAGTTTAGTATTTTCTTAGAAAGCTAAATTTTTTCTTAACATGTGACCCAGCAATCATGCTTGTAGATATTTATCTAACCGATTTGAAAATGAATATCCACACAAAAATTTGAAAGATTACACTAATTTGAAGCAAAATTGTCACTAGTTGGAATAAACAAAGTTGTCCTTTAATAGATGAATAAGCTAAAAATGAAACAACAACCAGTAACAAACAGGAGTATATATTTATAGTGTTGAATAACTTGGAAATTAAAAAAGATTTAACTTATCAACCCACAGAAGAATGTGGGTTAATCTCAGATATTCCCTACTAAGTTACAGAAGCCAGTTTTAAGTTCTGAGTACTGTATGCTATGGCTGGATGGCATCACCAACTCTGTGGACATGAGTTTGAGTGAACTCAGGGAGTTGGTGATGGACAGGGAGGCCTGGCATGCTGTGATTCATGGGGTTGCGGAGAGTCAGACACGACTGAGCGACTGAACTGAACTGTATGATACCATTTACATGACATTTTGAAAAAGCTAAAACTGCTGAGATAGTAAACACATTAGTGGTTGCCAAGAGTTGGAAGGAATATATTGACTAAGTAAAACAAAGAAGAATTTTATTTTTAAGACACTGAAGAGGAATTTTACTTTAAGGTATTGTGTATGATATTGTCACTGGGTATATATAACCCTATCCCATTGCCTATATCTAAAGAATTTTAAAGTAGAAAGAATGAACTTGAATACGTGCATATTTTTTTTTTTAAGTTAAGAAGCCAGGGGACTCCAGAATGAAATAAAGAATGTGACCAAAAAGAACAACCTAGCTGCCTTATAAATGTATGAAACAATCTCACCAAATGGTGACCAAAAAAAGAGAAGCAAACTTAATTATTAACTTTGGAATTGGATGGAATATAAAAAACCAAAGACAAAAGAAACTCCGTATCAGTACTGCAGCTTGGCTGAAACAGGTGTTTCCCATGATGGTATGAATTAACAACTCAGAAACAACCTTACATCATACTGGATTTAAACTACTAAGTAAATTTACGGTGGAAAATGGAAGCTAGATTTTCTTGTTGTTGGAGTGACTGATTACAGATAAGTCAGTGAGAGGGGAAGACAAGGACTAGGAGGTATTCACTTTCCTACCTCAACTGTTGCTTGGTAGCTTAGAGAAAATTAACAGGTAACATGATTTCCATTTTGCTGCTTTTATTCACCTGATTATCAACTGTGCATGAACAAATTCTTGTGTTATAAATACATATTTTAACAGGAAACTATTCATTTGCAGTAAATTGTCCACAAGAGATGCCGGCTCCGGCACAACCGACCATGCGCAGAAGCGGCAGCGAAGAGCTACCCAACACCTGAGGTCAGGGCCGGGGCGGAGAGGAGTTTTGCCACGTCCAAGATGCGGTGGCGGCGCAAGTGCAGAAGGGCAGAGAGGAGCTACTCCACGTTCAAGGTCAGAAGGGGCGGCCTTGAGGAGATACTCCTTGTCCAAGATAAGGTGCAGCAGCTGCGCTTTGCTGGAGCAGGTATGAAGAAATATCCCAGGACCAAGGTAAGAGAAACACAAATAAGACAGTAGGTATTGCGAGGGGGCATCAGAAGGCAGACACACGGAAATCATAATCACAGAAAACTAGTCGATCTGATCACATGGACCACAGCCCTGTCTAACTCAATGAAACTAAGCCATGCCATGTGGGGCCACCCAAGACGGACGGGTCATGGTGGAGAGGTCTGACAGAATGTGGTCCACTGGAGAAGGGAATGGCAAACCACTTCAGTATACTTGCCTTGAGAATCCCATGAAGAGTATCAAAAGGCAAAGTGATAGGATATTGAATGAGGAATTCCCCAGGTCGGTAGGTGCCCAATATGCTACTGGAGATCAGTGGAGAAATAACTCTAGAAAGAAAGAAGGGATGGAGCCAAAGCAAATCAAATACCCATTTGTGGATGTGACTGGTGATAGAAGCAAGGTCCGATGCTGTAAAGAGCAATATTGCATAGGAACCTGGAATGTTAGGTCCATGAATCAAGGCAAACTGGAAGTGGTCAAACAGAAGATGGCAACAGTGAACCTAGACATTCTAGGAATCAGTGAATTAAAATGGACTGGAAAGGGTGAATTTAACTCAGATGACCATTATATCTACTACTGTGGGCAGGAATCCCTTAGAAGAAAAGGAGTAGCCATCAAGGTCAACAAAGAGTCCGAAATGCAGTAATTGGATGCAATCTTAAAAACGACAGAATGATTTCTGTTCCTTTCCAAGGCAAAGCATTCAGTATTACAGTCATCCAAGCCTATGCCCCAACCAGTAATGCTGAAGAAGCCGAAGTTGAATGGTTCTATGAAGACCTACAAGACCTTTTAGAACACCCAAAAAAGATGTCCTTTTCATTATAGGGGACTGTAATGCAAAAGTAGGAAGGCAAGAAACACCTGGAGTAACAGGCAAATTTGGTCTTGGAGCATGGAATGAGGCAGGGCAAAGGCTAATAGAGTTTAGCCAAGGAACACACTGGTCACAGCAAACACCCTCTTCCAACAACACAAGAGAAGACTCTACACATGGACATCACCAGATGGTCAATACCGAAATCAGATTGATTATATGATTGTATTTTTTGCAGCCAAAGATGGAGAAGCTCTATACAGTTAGCAAAAACAAGACCAGGAGCTGACTGTGGCTCAGATCATGAACTCATTGCCAAATTCAGACTTAAATTGAAGAAAGTAGGGAAAATTACTAGACCATTCAGGTATGACCTAAATCAAATCCCTTATGATTATACAGTGGAAGTGAGAAATAGATTTAAGGGACTAGATCTGATTGATAGAGTGCCTGATGAACTCTGGACGGAGGTTCATGACATTGCACAGGAGACAGGGACCAAGACCATCCCCATGGAAAAGAAATGCAAAAAAGCAAAATGGCTGTCTGAGGAGGCCTTACAAATAGCTGTGAAAAGAAGAGAGGCGAAAAGCAAAGGAGAAAAGGAAAGATATAAGCATCTGAATGCAGAGTTCCAAAGAATAGCAAGGAGAGATAAGAAAGCCTTCCTCAGTGATCAATGCAAAGAAATAGAGGAAAACAACAGAAAAGGAAAAACAAGAGATCTCTTCAAGAAAATTAGAGATATCAAGGGACTATTTCATGCAAAGATGGGCTCGATAAAGGACAGAAATGGTATGGACCTAACAGAAGCAGAAGATATTAAGAAGAGGTGGCAAGAATACACAGAAGAACTGTCCAAAAAAATCTTCATGATGAAGATAATCACGATGGCATGATCACTCACCTGGAACCAGACATCTTGGAATGTGAAGTCAAGTAGGCCTTAGAGAGCATCACTACAAACAAAGCTAGTTGAGGTAATGGAATTCCAGATGAGCTATTTCAAACCCTGAAAGATGATGCTGTGAAAGTGCTGCACTCGATATGCCAGCAAATTTGGAAAACTCAACAGTGGCCACAGGACTGGAAAAGGTCAGTCTTCATTCCAATCCCAAAGAAAGGCAATGCCAAAGAATGCTCAAACTCCCACACAATTGCACTCATCTCACATGCTAGTAAAGTCATGCTCAAAATTCTCCAAGCCAGGCTTCAGCAATATGTGAATCGTGAACTCCCAGATCTTCAAGCAGGTTTTAGAAAAGGCAGAGGAACCAGAGATCAAATAGCCAACATCTGCTGGATCATGGAGAAAGCAAGAGAGTTCCAGAAAAATATCAATTTCTGCTTCAATGACTATGCCAAAGCCTTTGACTGTGTGGATCACAATAAACTGTGGAACATTCTGAAAGAGATGGGAATACCAGACCACCTGACCTGCCTCTTGAGAAACCTGTACGCAGGTCAGGAAACAACAGTTAGAACTGGACATGGAACAACAGACTGGTTCCAAATAGGAAAAGGAGTACTTCAAGGCTGCATATTGTCACTCTGCTTATTTAACTTCTATGCAGAGTACATCATGAGGAACGCTGGGCTGGAAGAAGCACAAGCTGGAATCAAGATTGCCGGGAGAAATATCAACAACCTCAGATATGCAGATGACACCACTCTTATGGCAGAAAGTGAAGAGAAACTCAAAAGCCTCTTGATGAAAGTGAAAGAGGAGAGTAAAAATGTTGGCTTGAAGCTCAACATTCAGAAAACAAAGATCATGACATCTGGTCTCATCACTTCATGGGAAATAGATGGGGAAACAGTGGAAACAGTGTCAGACTTTATTTTTTTGGGCTCCAAAATCACTGTGAATGCTGATTGCAGCTATGAAATTAAAGGACGCTTACTCCTTGGAAGGAAAGTTATGACCAACCGAGACAGCATATTAAAAAGCATAGACATTACTTTGCCAACCAAGGTCCATCTAGTCAAGGCTATTGTTTTACAAGTGGTCATGTATGGATGTGAGTGTTGGACTGTGAAGAAAGCTGATCGCCGAAGAATGGATGCTTTTGAACTGTGGTGCTGGAGAAGACTCTTGAGAGTCCCTTGGACTGCAAGGAGATACAACTAGTCCATTCTAAGGGAGATCAATCCTGGGTTTCGTTGGAAGGACTGGAGCTAAAACTGAAACTCCAATACTTTGGCCACCTCATGCAAAGAATTGACTCACTGGAAAAGACTCTGATGCTGGGCGGGATTGGGGGCGGGAGGAGAAGGGGACGACAGAGAGTGAGATAGCCTGATGGCATCACCGACTCGATGGACATGAGTTTGAGTGAACTCCGGGAGTTGGTGATGGACAGGGAGTCCTGGCGTGCTGTGATTCATGGGGTCGCAAAGAGTCAGACACGGCTGAGCGACTGAACTGAACTGATACATGCATATATATATATATATACATATATATATATATATATATATGAGAGAGAGAGAGGTCACTGGGCTGTACCCCTGAAACTAACACAACATTGTAAATCAACTATACTTCAATAAAAAGGATTCCAGAAAAAAAGTGCATCTATAACTTTTGTCTTTTCAAAGTTTTAGTTTGGTGGATATTATTATTGTTCAATGTCTTTATAATACACTAAATAAATAATGATTGGTTCTAAGAAGAAATTTGGTTCAAGAATGGCCAACTATTCAACACTTATAGCACATTTAGATCAGAAAATTTGATAATTGTATTTGTGCTTTTCTAAATCTAAATAAAAGGTGCAAATAATTGCCTTCAATCTTTCTCAGCATCAGGGTTCTTCCTATGAGTCTGCTCTTTGCATCAGGTGGCCAAAGTATTTGAGCTTCAGCATCAGTCCTTCTAATAAATATTCAGGGTTGATTTCCTTTAAGATTGACTGGTTGTGTCTCCTTTCAGTCCAAAGGACTCTCAAAAGTCTTCTCAAACTCCACAATTTGACAGCATCAGTTCTTCAGCTCTTGGTCTTCTTTATGGTCCAACTGTCACATCTGTACAAGTTCAGTTCAGTTCAGTCGCTCAGTCGTGTCCGACTCTCCACGACCCCATGAATCACAGCACACCAGGCCTCCCTGTCCATCAGCAACTCCCGGAGTACACTCTAACTCATGTCCACAGAGTCGGTGATGCCATCCAGCCATCTCATTCTCAGTTGTCCCCTTCTCCTCCCACCCCCAACCTTTCCCAGCATCAGAGTCTTTTCCAGTGAGTCAACTCATCGCATGAGGTGGCCAAAGTATTGCAGTTTCAGCTTTAGCATCAGTCCCTCCAATGAACATCCAGGACTGATCTCCTTTAGAATGGACTGGTTGGATCTCCTTGCAGTATAAGGGACTCTCAAGAGTCTTCTCCAACACCACAGTTCAAAAGCATCGATTCTTCGGCGATCATCTGTACAAGACTACTGGAAAAAACATAGCTTTGACTATATGGACATTTGTCAGCAAAGTGATTTCCCTGCTTTTTAACATGCTGTCTAGGTTTATCATAGATTTGCTTCCAAGGAGCAAGCATCTTTTAATTTCATGGCTGCAATCACCATCAGCAGTGATTTTGGAGTAAAAAAAAAATAAATCATCACTACTTTTACTTTTTCCCTTTGTATTTGCCATGACGTATTGGGACTGGATGCCATGATCTTATTTGAATGCCCTATAGCTTCACAGAGTTTTAGTTTTTCATTGAGTTTTCATATTGTTTTTGACATGAAATTGCAAAGAATTTCATTTTAGATTTTTGAATCACTCATAGCTTTGAGTTATTCAGTCCACTTTGCAACAAGGCTGTGATCCACAGTAGTTGTGTTAGTCACTCAGTCCTGTATTATTTTTTGCGACCCCATGGACTACTGTAGCCTGCCAGACTCCTCTGAGCATGGGAGTCTTCAGGCAAGAATACTAGAGTGGATTGCCATACACTTCTTCAGGAGATTTTCCAGATCCAGGGATTGATCCTAGGTATCCCACATTGTAGGCAGATTCTTTACCATCTGAGCCACCAGAGAAGCCAAACTATTTAGTCTCAGAAAAATTATTAGACAGTATACCTTGTACACATTCTGAAAATTACAGATTATCATATGAAGGACAAATAAAATTATATTTACATATATACTTAAAATTTTGTTGATATTAATGATTTTAAAATATTAATTAAACATTAATTTTGGCAAACTCTAAGTTTGGCTAGTTATACTAACATTTCATCAAAATATTTCCTCCTCATTAATAGTTATAGGATAATAGCCAAAAATAAGATAGAGAACATTCCTTAACCTCTCTTGCACTTATCTGTTACTTTGTGACTAAGTTCCCTCTCAAAGAATGGGAGAAGAAATTATGTATTTTTCAGAGTGTATTTGACCCATCTACCCTCTCTTTTCCCTCTTTCCTGAGTGAGCACAAACTATGGTAAAGCATATGATTAAAGGATACTTAGATGGGAAGGTGTGAGTTTGTTGAGAAGAAATTCTTCATGTCCTTGATCACCTTCCTTGGATTGTTAAATTAATAATAAATAAAATTAAGCATATTTGTGCCATATTTTTGGTTTTTTTAGAGCATTTTTATGTACCAATAAATTTCTTAGGGATCTACCTGTATTCATTTCCTGAGGCTGCTGTAACAAATTACCACAAACTGGATGGTTTAGCAAGTAAGAAATATATTCTCTCACAATTCTGGAGGCTAGAAGTCCAAAATCAAATTTTGTCAGACTACTTCCCTCTGGAGGCTCTAGAATAAATTTCTTCCTTGCCTTTCCTAGTTCTGGTCTTCGATTTCATCACTCCAATTCTGCCTCCATCTTTAACATGGCCTTCTTTTCTCCTCTACTATCTCAACTTTATGTGTTTTTTTATAAGAATTCTTATCATTGAATTTAGGTGAATAATCTCATCAGAAGATCTTTAATATGTCCTGGGGGTTAGGGTGTTGACATTCAATCTACTGCACCACCATTAAGAAATATTATTGAATTTTGTCTTTTTTTTCCACTCTGCATTTTCACGCTCTATAATGTATTATATAGATCACAAAAACATTCAATAAAGAATGCTTCAGTCTTTAAGTGGAGCCTTTCATGATTTATAAATGGGAATTCATAGATTCTAATTCAACTGATATTAAATTGATGTATCTGTAGTGAGTGAAATCGGAAAAAATGGTAAATGAAAAAGTAGTAAACAATCAAATTATGTCTGTTTTTTATTATTATTAGTTTCTTTTTTAAGAATCCTCTCATTTCTTTTCAGATAAAAAGAGGTCAAAATGCCAACCATTCCACTGCAAAGCAGATCACTAGAACATGATGTTAAAATGGAACTTTTTGTACCTCAGTTTCAACTGAAACATAAACACAATAAAAGCCAGGAATTCTTGAGATAGACAACGAAAAAACTTTTTTAAAGGAGGGGAATCTCTGAAGCGGATCTAATTTGGAGAGAGGTTTCTGTGGATTTCCCCAGGATAAGAACAGGAGACAGGGATGAAAGGATGTGATTTCAAATTCAACTATAATGAATGGGCTTCAACAGAAAAAATTCTTGCAGGTGCTATGTGTTCTGGTAATCGAAGGACAAGAAGGACTATTTCCTGACACAGGCATGGGAAAGATCAAATTACCCGTAGGGTGGCAGGGTCAATGTTGCATCTAACAAATAACTTTTCTTCTTTCCAAGAGTGGTTAATAAGATCATGAATAAGAAGTGTCAGCCTGCCTTCATTTTAGAAGGGAGTTTGTCTAACAGGGAAATCTGACATAGCAAAGAACCCCAGCAATAAGAGAGTTACTGAGGGATGAGTGCAGTGGAAGTAGAGGCACGGCCCCCACAGGTGGAAGGGTCTGGAGGGGTCAGACTCTGAAGAACCCACAAAAATCACCTACAGGGCAACATCATTCTTAAACATCTGCCATGTCTAGAGTGCACCAAGCTTCTTACAACATTTCAATTAAAGGGAGAACTGCATGTCAATGTAATTTCTCCTCCTTCGGCTCAAAGAAAGAGGATGGGAGCTGTGAATGAGAAAGCAAGACAAAAGTCGATGATACTTACCAAGAAAGGAAGCACCAACTGGGAAAAATGGGTGGGGTGGACAATTTCAGTTCAGTTCATCTCAGTCGCTCAGTCGTGCCTGGCTCTTTGCGACCCCATGAATCACAGCACACCAGGCCTCCCTGTCCAATACGAAATCCTGGAGTTCACTCAAACTCATGTCCACAGAGTCGGTGATGCCATACAGCCATCTCATTCTCTGTTGTACCCTTCTCCTCCCGTCCCAATCCCTCCCAGCATCAGAGACTTTTCCAGTGAGTCAACTCGTCGCATGAGGTGGCCAAAGTATTGGAGTTTCAGCTTTAGCATCAGTCCTTCCAATGAACACCCAGGATTGATCTCCTTTAGAATGGACTTGTTGGATCTCCTGGTAGTCCAAGGGACTCTCAAGAGTCTTCTCCAGCACCACAGTTCAAAAGCATCAATTCTTCGGTGATCAGCTTTCTTCACAGTCCACTCTCACATCCATACATGATTACGGGAAAAACCATAGACTTGATTAGGCAGACCTTTGTTGGCAAAGTAATGTCTTTGCTTTTTAATATGCTATCTAGGTTGGTCATAACTTTCCTTCCAAGGAGTAAGCGTCTTTTAATTTCATGGCTGCAGTCAGAGTCTTCAGTGATTTTGGAGTACAAAAAAATAAAGTCTGACACTGTTTCCACTGTTTCCACATCTATTTCCCATGAAGTGATGGGACCAGATGTCATGATCTTTGTTTTTGGAATGTTGAGCTTCAAGCCAACATTTTTACTCTCCTCTTTCACTTTCATCAAGAGGCTTTTGAGTTCCTCTTCACTTTCTGCCATAAGGGTGGTGTCATCTGCATATCTGAGGTTATTGATATTTCTCCCAGCAATCTTGATTCCAGCCTGTGCTTCTTCCAGCCCAGGGTTCCTCATAATATACTCTGCATGTAAGTTATATAAGCAAGGTGACAATATACAACCTTGACATATACCTTTTCCTATTTGGAACCAGTCCCTTAAATCTATTTCTTACTTCCACTGTATAATCATAAGGGATTTGATTTAGGTCATACCTGAATGGTCTAGTGGTTTTCCATACTTTCTTCAATTTAAGTCTGAATTTGGCAATAAGGAATTCATGATCTAAGCCATAGTCCACTCCTGGTCTTGTTTTTGCTAACTGTATAGTGTTTCTCTATCTTTGGCTACAAAGAATATAGTCAATCTGATTTCGGTGTTGACCGTCTGGTGATGCCCATGTGTAGAGTTTTCTCTTGTGTTGTTGGAAGAGGGTGTTTGTTATGACCAGTGTGTTCTCTTGGAAAAACTCTATTAGCCTTTGCCCTGCTTCATTTCATGCTCCAAGGCCAAATTTGCCTGTTACTCCAGGTGTTTCTTGACTTCCTACTTTTGCATTCCAGTCCCCTATAATGAAAAGGACATCTTTTTTGGGTGTTAGTTCTAAAAGATCTTGTAGGTCTTCATAGAACCGTTCAACTTAGGCTTCTTTAGCATTACTAGTTAGGGCATAGGCTTGGATTACTGTAATATTGAATGGTTTGCCTTGGAAGCAAACAGAAATCATTCTGTCGTTTCTACGATTGCATCCAAGTACTGCATTTCGGACTCTTTTGTTGACCTTGATGGCTACTCCATTTCTTCTAAGGGATTCCTGCCCACAGTAGTAGATATAATGGTCCTCTGATTTAAATTCACCCATTCCAGTCCATTTTAATTCACTGATTCCTAGAATGTCTAGATTCAGTGTTGCCATCTCCTGTTTGACCACTTCCATTTTGCCTTGATTCATGGACTTAACATTCCAGGTTCCTATGCAATATTGCTCTTTACAGCATTGGACCTTGATTCTATCACCAGTCACATCCACAAATGGGTATTGGTTTTGCTTTGGCTCCATCCCTTCATTTTTTTCTGGAGTTATTTCTCCACTGATCTCCAGTAGCATACTGGGCACTTACTGACCTGGGGAATTCCTCATTCAGTATCCTATCATTTTGCTTTGTGATACTGTTCATGGGGTTCTCAAGGCAAGTATACTGAAGTGGTTTGCCATTCCCTTCTCCAGGGGACCACATTCTGTCATACCTCTCCACCAAGACCCGTCTGTCTTGGGTGGCCCCACACGGCATGGCTTAGTCTCATTGAGTTAGACAGGGCTGTGGTCCATGTGATCAGATTTTCTGTGATCTGTGATTATGTTTTCTGTGATAGTTTTCTGTGATTATGATTTCCGTGTGTCTGCCCTCTGATGTCCCCTTGCAATACCTACTGTCTTATTTGAGTTTCTCTTACCTTGGTCGTGGAATATCTCTTCATAGCTACTCCAGCAAAGCGTAGCTTCTGTACCTTACCTTGGACGTGGGGGAGATCTTCTCCGCCATGCTTCTGCATGTGATCGGTTGTGCCGGAGCCATTCTCTCTCATGTCTAGGCCACCCTAGCCGACGTCTGTTGTGTCTGCGCCGCCAGAACCAGCATCTCTCTCGTTTATATCACGTGTTTTTTACCCATTCATCTGTAGATGTACACAAATTGCTTCTGCATCTTGGCTACTGTGAATAATGCTGATATGCTGATATGAACATTAGGGTGCATATATCTTTTTGAATTAAAGTTTTCTCCATATTTATCCTCAGGCAAGAGTGGGATTGAAGAATCACATTGTAGCTCTATTTTTAGTTATTTTTAGGAAACTCCATACTGACTGCATGAATTTGCATTCCACAAACAGTGTAGGAAGTTTCCCTTTTCCCCACACCTTCTAAAATATACAAGCAGCTCATACAATGCAATACCAGAAAAACAACTCAATCAAAAAGTGGGAAAAAGATCTAAACAGACATTTCTCCAAAGAATACATGCAGATGGCTAACAACAAATGAAAAAATGCTCAACATTGCTCATTATTAGAGAAATGTGAGTCAAAACTACAATGAGACATCACCCACCTCATACCAGTCAGAATGTCCATCATCAAGAAGTCTACAAACAATAAATGCTGGAGAGGGTGTGAAGAAAAGGAACCCTCTTGCACTGTTGGTGGAAATATAAATTGATCCAGCCTGTATCGAAGATGGTATGGAGATACCTTAAAAAAAACTAGGAATGAAACCACCACATGACCCAGAAATCCCACTCCTAGGCATATATCCTGAGGAAACCAAAATTGAAAAAGACACCTGTATCCTGTTGTTCATTGCAGCACTATTTACAATACCTAGAACATTGAAGCAACCTGGATGTCCATCCACAGATGAATGGATAAAGAAGTTGTGGTACATATACACAATGGAATATTACTCAGCCATAAAAAGGAACATATTTGAGTCAATTCTAATGAGATGGATGAACCTAGAACCTATTGTATAGAGCGAAGTAAGTCAGAAAGAGAAAGATAAATATCATATACTAACGCACTTATATGGAATCTAGAAAAATGGTACCAAAGAATTTGTTTACAGTGCAACAATGGAGAAACAGATTAAGAGAACAGACAAATGGACATGGAGAGAAGGGAGGAGAGAGTGAGATGCATGGAAAGAATTACATGGAAACTTACATTACTGTATGTAAAATAGATGGCCAATGGGAATTTGCTGTATGTCTCAGGAAACTCAAACAGGGACTCTGTATCAACCTAGAGGGATGGGATGGGAAGGGAGATGGGAGGGAATCTAATTATTATAGGCACTTTAAATAACTTTAAAACGTATCAGATGAAGATAAGGAAAAAATAGAAAGGAAATATTGATAGAGCTCTTGTACTATCAGTAACAACAAAATCTATTTTGCTTGTGAAAAAGAAACGGAAACAAAAAATAGTGACTTCTGCCAGACAAATAGTAAATACAAAACTTTTTTTCACCCTAGTAGAAATTAAATTTCTTATGCATTCATTTTGAAGATTTTATATTCAATTTCTTCTTAAAAACACACTAATTTTAAGAACCCAATAAATGTCTAAATGCCTTTTAAGAATCCAATAAATAGTTAATTTACATGTTTCAATATTAATATACTTTATTTATGTATTCATGTATTTATTTAATGTCAATCATCATGTAACTACTAATGTCAGTAGTTGATGTTCATAGGAATGACATTTTCAGAATCTGAATTACTTCCTTTACAATCTTTCATGGTGGACGTGCAACCATGGGCCAGCTGGCTCCAGCCAGGGGACAGAATCATGGTTAAAAATAAAATCGCAAGGTTTGTTACTGGGGCTGTTGTCATAGCAAGCAATCCAACATACACCAGTTTTCCAGACTGTCCAGTATCTTTATTGCACCATTAACCTTTAAGAATAGATTTTTTCAATTTTCGCACAATTGATGTGTATACTAAATAAACATTGTAGGAGTTGTCTTGTGCACTTCAGGATGCTTAGTGGGATTCTTCTACCCAGTAGATGCGAGTAGGTTTTCTACCCCAATATGTCCTGATATTGCCAAGAGTCCCCTGATGGAGCAAAATCACTCTCAGTTGAGAACTTCTGCTCTCAAATCATTTGGGACCCTGCTTCTGATTCTGCTCATGGCACCAACATTTCTCAAACTGAAACTCTAATCTCTATCACATGTTAATTACATAAACCACAAGCAGAAAGGATTTATTCCACAAAAAAATTTGCTTTCTCTTGAGGAATTAAAAAGTCTGATCATTATGCTGATTAGCAGGTTCTGGGATGATCTTTCTCTCTCCTGACTTTAAGAGAAAAATCAGTGGATAGAACCACTCAGCAGCCAATGTCTAAATAAGGTTTTATTAGGTGAAATGTTGCCAGTCTTCTGTGGGTCATCTTCTTCAGATTTGTTCCAACAAACCACAGGACTTGAATTTTGCAGCTGAGATGATTCAGGCTCTAGCATAGCAGCCTGACACCTGTATTTACCAGCATGAACTGGGAACTTCCAGATGTACAAGCTAGGTTTTAAAGAGGCAGAGGAACCAGAGATCAAATTGCCCATGTTCACTGAATCATGGAGAAAGCAAAAGCGTTCCTGAAAGACACCTAATTCTGCTTCATTGACTATGCTAAAACCGGTGACTGTGTGGATCATAACAAACCACAGAAAATTCTTGAAGAGATGGGAATACCAGACCACCTGACCTGTCTCGTGATAAATGTCTATGCAGGTCAAGAAGCAGCATTAGAATCTTACATGGAACAGCCAACTGGTTCTGAATTGGAAAAGGGATAAAACAAGGCAGTTGTGAAAGTGAAGTCTCTCAATTGTGTCTGACTCTTTGAGACCCCATGGACTGTAGATTACCAGGATCCTCTGTCCATGGGGTTTGCCAGGCAAGAATATTGGAGTGGGTTGTCATTTCCTTCTCCAGGGGATCTTCCCCACCCGGGGATCAAACTCAGGTCTCCCACATTGTGGGCAGATGCTTTACCATCTATACCACTAGAGAAGGCTGTTGTGACTCTGCTTATTTAACTTATATGCACAGTACATTATGCAAAAATGCCAGGTTGGAAGACTCACAAGCTAGAATCAATATTGCCTGGGGAAATAGAAATCTCAGATGTGAAGATGATACCACTCTCATGGCAGAAAGGAACTAAAAAGCCTCCTGATGAGGGTGAAAGGACAGTGAAAAAGGTGGATTGAAAACGAAACGAATCACCAGTCCAGGTTCGACGCATGATACAGGATGCTCGGGGCTGGTGCACAGGGATGACCCAGAGGGAGGATAAGGGGAGGAGGGAGGTGGGAGGGGGGTTCAGGAAGGGGAACTCATGTATACCCAGGGTGGATTCATGTCAAGGTATGGCAAAACCAACCAATATAATATTGTAAAATAATTAGCCTCCAATAAAAAAAAAAAGCAAAATCATGGCATCTGGTCCCATCACTTAATAGAAAATAGTATGCGATGAAATAGAAATAGCAACAGATTTTATTTTCTTGGGCTTCAAAATCACTGTGGACAGTTACTACAGCCATTAAATTAAACGATACTTGCTCCTTGGAAAGGAAACTATGACAAACCTAAACAGTATTAAAAGCAGAGACATCACTTTGCTGACAAAGGACCATATAATCAAAGCTATGGTTTTTCCCATAGTGATATACGTATGTTAGAGTTGGACCATAAGGAAGATTGATCACTGGAGAAACGATGCTTTTAAACTGTGGTGCTGGAGAAGATTCTTGAGAGTCCTTTGAGCAGCAAAGAGATCAAACCAGTCAATCCTAAAGGAAATTATATTCATTGAATATTCATTGGAAGGACTGGATAGTCATTGGAAGAACTGATGCTGATGTTAAAGCTCTAATACTTTGACCATCTGTTGTAAAGAGCTGACTCATTGGAAAAGCCCCCAATACAGGGAAAGATGGAAGGCAAAATAATAAGAGGTTGGCAGAAGATGAGATGGCTAGATAGTATCACTGACTCAATGGACATGAATCTGAGCCATCTCCAGGAGATAGTGAAGGACAGGGTAGCCTCTCACAGTCAAGCATGCCTTAGCTACTGAACAACAGCAATGAGGGCACAAGTGGACTCCTTAAATAATCAATCCCCTGCCTATGGGAATTTATAGGATAAGAGCAAGGGGGATTTGGTGGAAAAAGTTGTTGCTGCTTTTGACAATTGTCTTAACTTCTTTTTTTCTTGCATGTTCTATGGTATTGCTGGTGTACCTACCCCCAGCACAGTCAGATAGACACCAAAAGAGACATATCCATGTCAATGAAATGTCTGGGTGACCACTCAGAGCACATTGCAGACGATGAGTCTTAAGAGGTTGTAAGAGACAGTCATGTGGATTTTTGGGGAAAGTCATCAAAAAATGAAACCACTAGTTTGACCTGAGAGCCGGACATGGGTATTTGGAGGCTGCCCAGCAAGCCACTCCAGTACTCTTGCCTAGAAAATCCCATGGACGGAGGAGCCTGGTAGGCTGCAGTCCATGGGGTCGCTACGAGTCAGACATGACTGAGAGACTTCACTTTCACTTTTCACTTTCACACATTGGAGAAGGAAATGGCAACCCACTCCAGTGTTCTTGCCTGGAGAATCCCAGGGACGGGGGAGCCTGGTGGGCTGCTGTCTATGGGGTCACACAGAGTCGGACACGACTGAAGTGACTTAGCAGCAGCAGTAGCATACCCTCCCCTGTATTTGGAAAGTGCACTCTGCTTGCCTTCCCAGAGCTAGAAGCTACCTAAGACACAGAATTGAAATAGTAGTTTGGTGT
Source organism: Moschus berezovskii (assembly GCF_049115385.1). NCBI lineage: Eukaryota > Metazoa > Chordata > Mammalia > Artiodactyla > Moschidae > Moschus > Moschus berezovskii. The sequence continues at coordinate 43,806,575 of NC_142472.1, forward strand.
TGAGACAATCTGGACCATGTACATGACTGAACACAGTTAACACCTCTACACCATATTGATGTTTTAAGATTTGGTGGGCTTTGTAGAAATTTATTTATCTTGAGACTACCCAAAACAAACATCTTAAGTACATTTCCTTATTTATTAAATCTACCACTTAGCAATCTGGTGTGTGTTGCCTTTTTCTTCAGTCTCTCCCTGCCTTACTCCTGTGGAGGGCAATTTCAGATTACACCTTGGAATTTCCCAAGGAGTTTGCAACCTAACAGCTTCATCTTCTAGTAATATATTGTACATCAAGCTTCTATTGCCAATTACTTTTCTTGCAAAAAAATAAAAATAAACTTATTACTTGCATTCTGTAATGTATATATATAAATATATAAATTTTTATGTATAGATTCATTTTCAGTATAATTATTTTCATGTGATGATTTATGGGAACTTTATAATTAGGAATTACTTTGAGTTAGTAAATTGGTTTTAAAATGAACTACATTTTAAATATTCTAAATCTTTGAAGATTGATAATAACGTCTTCATTTGAAGTTATATACCCTAATTGAAAAACCTTGTTATATTTTTGATCAATTCTAAACCTGGCAAAGTATACTGTAATTTATATATATTTACTTTACTTATTTTCTTGTTGTTAAATTTAGCCACAGAATTCAATTGCTTTTTCCCTTACAATTTTCACTCTCTTCATTTGACATAGTACATTCATTAAAATCATATATATTTTTTTAAGTTTTACTTGATTTTCCACCACTTGTATGCAAATTCTTGACACTGGGTAAATTTTTCATTATTTGTTAAAATTTCAAAATGGTAAATTATTAAGTGTAATATAACCTTTGACTTTGAAATTATAAACATGTAATTTATGGTATTTTTCCTAAGAAAAATTCTTCCGCTTTTAGTTCAGTTCAGTTCAGTCACTCAGTTGTGTCTGCACCATGCCAGGCCTCCCTGTCCATCACCAACTCCCAGAGTTTACTCAAATTCATGTCCATTGAGTCAGTGATGCCATCCAACCATCTCATCCTCTGTCATCCCCTTCTCCTCCTGCTTTCAATCTTTCCTAGCATCAGGGTCTTTTGCAATGAGTCAGTTCTTCGCATCAGGTGGCCAAAGTATTGGAGTTTCAACTTCAGCATCAGTCTTTCCAATGAATATTCAGGACTGATTTTCTTTAGGATGGACTGGTTGGATCTCCTTGCTGTCCAAGGGACTCTGAAGAGTCTTCTCCAAAATCACAGTTTTTAGTTACTCATTACTAAATATTCTATCAATTCTCCCTTTCTCCTGGAAGACAACAGCTCTTATCATTAGGTAACTTCACAAGTTAACACTGCTATGGCCTTTCTCCTTTCCTACTTTCCTTGATGTGGCTACTTATCTAGATTCTTCTTTATCTTGACTCCCCTAAGGTGACGTTATAACATATTCTGGCAGAAATTCAGTAATTGCTATAAGGTACTTGATTTTCTCCTGGTGATTGTCACTGAAAACAATTGAACATCATTTTCTTGAATATGTTATTGCTGCAAACTAGGCCTTTACTTCTGACAACACTCTGTTTCAAATCAGTGACTTTTTCAATTATTCTTATTGCTTCAATTTTTAATTCTTTTCTGCTTCAGAGAATTGCTGCCGGTGTCTCAATTGGTGCTTAGTATTTCCATAATGTAGGTGAGCTTATTTTGAAGAATATTTTAGAGAAAACACTCTCCGTGACTATGTTATGGCTTCATCACTGTGCTAAATTTGTATACTTGATTAAAAAAAAAAAAAAAAACTTTCACATTCTCTCTGTAATAGGATGAATGACAAAAACTGTCTGTAGGCACTTGAAAATGTACGATACAAATTCACATATTCAACTGTCTGAAAAACAGAAATAAGTTTGTTTAACAAAGCATTTCACAGATCTGCTTATTTACTGCCAGGTATTAGCACCCAACAGAACTGATTGACAGTTCAAAACAGTAAAGAAATTGGGGTTTAAGACTCTGTTTTAGTAGGACATCTCATTTAATCGGGGGCAGAATTCATAGCATTCTATCTACTTCTAAGAACTATGGTTTTATCTGATGTTAAGGTAGTATATCATATTACAAAGAAGACAGCTGTTAAGTGCTAATAATAGAAAGCTGAGTAAGAATATGAAGACTCAGGAAACAAACTAAAGGTCCTCTTTTATGGCAGAAGACCTTACAATAGGAAAAATAAAAAATAAGAATCATTAGTTTCAATGCAAAAACTAGAGTGAGTAAGCAGAAGGGTTTCCCATAAAATGATTAAGTTTCTAATGTGAAACAGAATGTAGCTACAAGTGAAAATCTATGTCTAATTATTTCTGTATAAAGTATGTGTAATATAGAATGTTAAAGAAAGCAATTTCACTATGTGTAAGACATGTCTTTTGATGAAACTGAAATGAGTTAGAAATTGCCGATGCTGAGGGAAAAACATATATTCAGTTCAGTTTAGCCACTCAGTCGTGTCCGACTCTGCGCGACTCCATGAATCACAGCACGCCAGGCCTCCCTGTCCATCACCAACTCCCGGAGTTCACTCAAACTCATGTCCACAGAGTCGGTGATGCCATCCGGCCATCTCATTCTCTGTCGTCCCCTTCTCCTCCTGCCCCCAACCTTTCCTAGCATCAGAGTCTTTTCTAGTGAGTCAACTCGTTGCATGAGGTGGCCCAAGTATTGGAGTTTCAGCTTTAGCATCAGTCCTTCCAATGAACACCCAGGATTGATCTCCCTTAGAATGGACTGGTTGGATTTACCCTTTATTAAAGAAGCTAGATGCCTAAAATTGTGCTTATTAAGGGATAAAGTGTCTGGTGTGTTTGTATTTTTCAATATTTAAAGAACAACACTGCCACAATACTTGAATCACCTTATTTAATTATCTGGGGCCTCCCTGATAGCTCAGTTAGTAAAGAATCTGCTTGAAATGCAGGAGACCTGGGTTCAATTCCTGGTTGGGAAGAGCCCATGGAGAAGGGAAAGGCTACTCACTTCAGTATTCTGGCCAGGAGAATTCCATGGAGAAGTCCATAGAGTTGCAAAGAGTCAGATATGATTATGTAATTATCTATCTTGTGAAATAAACTCAGTGATATTTTAAAAATTGTTCTTTCCAGCTAGTATGTTGGACTTACTTTGGGTGGTGGGGAATATATCTATATCTATGTCTCTGTGTGTATGCTGCTGCTGCTAAGTTGTTTCAATCATGTCCGACTCTGTGTGACCCCATAGATGGCGGCCCACTAGTCTCCTCTGTCCTTGGGATTCTCCAGGCAAGAATACTGTAATGGGTTGCCATTTCCTTCTCCAATGCATGCAGGCATGCTAAGTTGAATCGTTCTCTGAAGACTTATAAGACCTTCTGGAATTAACACAGAAAAAAAGATGTCCTTTTCATTATAGAGGACTTGAATGCAAAAGTAGGAAGTCAAGAAACACCTGGGGTAACAGGCAAATTTTGCTTTGGAGTACAGAATGAAGCAGAGCAAAGACTAATAGAGTTCTGTCAAGAGAACGCACTGGTCATAGCAAACACCCTCTTTCAACAACACAAGAGAAGACTCTACAGATGGACATCACCAGATGGTCAACTCGGAATCAGATTGATTATATATTTTTTTGCAGCCAAAGATGGAGAAGCTCTATACAGTGAGCAAAACAAGACCGGGAGCTGACTGTGGCTCAGATCATGGACTCCTTATTGCCAAATTCAGAATTAAGTTGAAGAAAGTAGGGAAATCCACTAGACCATCCAGGTATGACCTAAATCAAATCCCTTATTATTATACAGTGGAAGTGAAAAATAGATTCAAGGGATTAGATCTGATAGACAGCATTCCTGATGAAATATGGACTGAGGTTAGTAACATCGTACAGGAGGTATTGATCAAGAAAGGCATTGATCCCCAAGAAAAAGAAAAAGCACAATGGCTGTCTGAAAAGGACTTAGAAATAGCTGTGAAAAGAAGAGAAGCAAAAAGTAAAGGAGAAAAGGAAAAATATACCCATTTGAATGCAGAGTTCCAAAGAATAGCATGGAGAGATAAGAAAGCCTTCCTCAGTGATCATTGCAAAGAAATAGAGGAAAAAAAAAAAAAAGAATGGGAAAGACTAGAGCTCACTTCAAGAAAATTAGATACCAGGCAAACATTTCATGCACAGATGGGCTCAGTAAAGGACAGGAATGGTATGGACCTAACAGAAGCAAAAGATATTAAGAAGAGGTGGCAAGAATACACAGAAGAACTGTACAAAAAAATCTTTATGACCCAGATAATCAGAATGGTGTGAGCACTCAGTATCAGACATTCTGGAATGTGAAGTCAAGTGGGCCTTAGGAAGCATCACTACGAACAAAACTAATGGAGGTGATGGAATTCCAAGTGAGCTATTTCAAATCCTGAAAGATGATGCTGTGAAAATGCTGCACTCAATATGCCAGCAAATTTGGAAAACATAGAAGTGGCCAGAGGACTGGAAAAAGACAGTTTTAATTCCAATCCCAAAGAAAGGCAATGCCAAAGAATGCTCAAACTACCCCACAATTGAACTCATCTCACACTCTAGTAAAGTAGTGTTCAAAATTATCCAAGCCTGGATTCAACAGTACATGAACCATGAATTTCCAGATGTTCAAGCTGGTTTTAGAAAAGGCAGAAGACCAGAGATCAAATTGCCAACGTCCGCTTGATTATCGAAAAACAAAGAGAGTTCCATAAACATCTGTTTCCACTTTCTTCACTATGCCAAACCCTTTGACTGTGTGGATCACAATTAAATGAAAATATCTGAAGAGGTAGGTATACCAGACCACCGGACCTGCCTCTTAAGAAATCTATATGCAAGTTCAGGGTCGATGCATGTTACAGGATGCTCGGGGCTGGTGTGAGGGGATGACCCAGAGGGAGGATAAAGGGAGGAGGGAGGTGGGAGGGAGGTTCAGGAGGGGGAACTCAGGTACACCAGGGGCGGATTCATGTCAATGTATGGCAAAACCAACCAATATAATACTGTAAAATAATTAGCCTCCAATAAAAATTTAAAAAAAATAAAAAAATAAGAAATCTATATGCAGGGCAGGAAGCAACAGTTAGAACTGGACATGGAACAACAGACTGGTTCCAAATTGGGAAAGGAGTACGTCAAGGCTGTATTTTGTCAGCCTGCTTATTTAACTTATATGCAGAGTACATCATGAGAAATGCTGGGCTGGATAAAACACAAGATGGAATCAAGATTTCCAGGAGAAACATCAATAACTGCAGATGTGCAGATGACACCACCTTTACGGCAGACAGTGAAGAAGAATTAAAGAGCATCTTGATGAAAGTGAAAGAGGAGAGGGAAAAAGTTGGCTTACAACTCAAAATTAAGAAAACAAAGATCATGGCATCCGGTCACATCACTTCATGGCAAACAGATGGAGAAACAGTAAAAACAGTTGCAGACTTTATTTTTTTGGGCTCCAAAATCACTGCAAATGGTGACTCCAGTCTTGAGATGAAAAGATGCTTGTTTCTTGGAAGAAAAGTTATGACCAACCTAATACAGTTCAGTTCAGTCACTCAGTCGTGTCCGACTCTTTGCGACCCAATGAATCACAGCACACCAGGCCTCCCTGTCCATCACCAACTCCCGGATTTCACTCAAACTCATGTCTATTGAGTCGGTGATGCCATCAAGCCATCTAATTCTCTGTCATCCCCTTCTCCTCCCGCCCCATATCCTTCCCAGCATCAGAGTCTTTTCCAGTGAGTCAACTCGTTGCATGAGGTGGCCAAAGTATTGGAGTTTCAGCTTTAGCATCAGTCCTCCCAATGAACACCCAGGATTGATCTCCTTTAGAATGGACTGGTTGGATCTCCTTGCAGTCCAAGGGACTCTCAAGTGTCTTCTCCAGCAGCACAGTTCAAAAGCATCAATTTTTCAGTGATCAGCTTTCTTCACAATCCAACTCTCACATCCATACATGACCATGGGAAAAACCATAGCCTTGACTAGATGGACCTTTGTTGGCAAAGTAATGTCTCTGCTTTTTAATATGCTGTCTACCTTGGTCATAACTTTCCTTCCAAGGAGTAAGCGTCTTTGGATTTCATGGCTACAATCAGCATCTTCAGTGATTTTGGAGCCCAAAAAAATAAAGTTTGACACTGTTTCCACTGTTTCCCCATCTATTTCCCATGAAGTGATGAGACCAGATGCCATGATCTTTGTTTTCTGAATGTTGAGCTTCAAGCCAACCTTTTCACTCTCCTCTTTCACTTTCATCAAGAGGCTTTTGAGTTCCTCTTCACTTTCTGCCTTAAGAATGGTGTCATCTTCATATCTGAGGTTATCGATATTTCTCCCAGCAATCTTGATTCCAGCTTGTGCTTCTTCTGGCCCAGCGTTTCTCATGATGTACTCTGCATATAAGTTAAATAGGCAGGGTGACAATATACAACCTTGACATACTCCTTTTCCTATTTGGAACTAGTCTGTTGTTCCATGTCCAGTTCTAACTGTTACTTCATGACCTGCATACAAGTTTCTCAAGAGGCAGGTCAGGTGGTCTGGTATTCCCATCTCTTTCAGAATGTTCCACAGTTTATTGTGATCCACACAGTCAAAGGCTTTGGCATAGTCAATGAAGCAGAAATACATGTTTTTCTGAAACTCTCTTGCTTTCTCCATGATCCAGCGGATGTTGGCAATTTGATCTCTGGTTCCTCTGCCTTTTATAAAACCTGCTTGAACATCTGGAAGTTCACAGTTCACATATTGCTAAAGCCTGGCTTGGAGAATTTTGACCATGACTTTACTAGCGTGTGAGATCCGGCAGCGCAGACATGAGACCAACCTAGACAGCATATTAAAAAGCAGAGACATTAGTTTTCCAATAGAGGTCCATCTAGTCAAGGCTATGGTTTTTCCGGTAGTCCTGTATCAATGTGAAAGTTGTACTAAACAGAAAGCTGAGAGCCAAAGAATTGATGCTTTTGAATGTGGTGTTGGAAAAGACTCTTGAGAATCGCTTGGACTGCAAGGAGATCCAACCAGTCCACCCAAAAGGATATCAGTCCTGAATATTCATTGGAAGGACTGATGTTGAACTTGAATCTCAAGTACTTTGGCCACCTATGCAAAGAACTGTGTCCTTGAAAACGACCCTGATGCTGGGAAAGATTGAAGGTGGGAGGAGAAGAAGAAGACAGAGGATGAGATGGTTGGATGGCATCACTGACTCAATGGATATGAGTTTCAGTAAGCTCTGGAAGCTGGTGATGGACAGAGTGGCCTGGTGTGCTGCAGTCCATGGGGTCACAAAGCGTCAGACATGAGTGAGCACTGACTCTACTGATACATAAATGACAATTCTAAAGCAGCTATTAACTGTACACAATATTCTCTTGTTAATCTAGGCATTTGATTTTCTATACCATGCACAGGTAGATTATTAGCAAAGAAAAAGCAATCACTCTCTCAACAGGGAACTCTGAATAAGATATCAATTCCTAATATTTTTGAAAATGGAGTATATTTATCATATAGAATTGCATAGAAACTGACTCTGTTGAAAAGTAATGCAGAGGAGTCAAAATCAGAAGTTAAAGAAGATATTTTGGCTTAGTATTTGTATGTATACATCAAAGAAACTATGGGACAAATATATATCATCTGATTCTGTTTAAATTCTATGGTTTGGTAAGTGTAAAGAGTTCAGTAGTTAGGCAAAATGCAAATATTCTACATTATGAATTATTTTGGTACAGTTTTCCAGGTTTTTTTCTTTCTTAGTGAAATGCAAAATGATGCATTTTAAAATTAGTCATGTCTTAGATTCATAAAATAGGATAAATGCTCAATAGATATTCATTGGATTAAATTCAAATCAGGCATGTCCTTGATTGTTCCCTCAGTTGTATTTCATGTTCTTCAGATTATGCACATTGAATAAAAAGTTTATGAGTAAAAGACATTTGTGAAATAAAATTCTTAATGTCACTTCACTTAAAATTATCTTGGTTCTAAGATGTGAAATTTTGTATAAATTTAATGTCATCCTAAGGTGGTATGAATTTTCATAGGAAAATATTAATAATTTATGGTAACCCAAAAAGTGTAAGAAATAGAAATATAGGCAATAAGGTTCAAAAGTTACTTTTGATTGAATAAAGTTTTTTTATATAAAAACAAACATTAATATTTTACTTCTCTAATTAAAAATACAAGAAAGAAAAACCATAAAAGTAAAGTATTCCTTTTCCTTCAAAGGAATTTCAGGTCTGAAAAATTTCAAAGTATGTATATTTTAGGAATAATAGAACTATAAAATAAGTATTAAGATTAATAAACCTGAGAATAACTGGTAAATATAGCTAATTGTGTGCTCCTAATTTACTAGGAATATAGCTTATTTTTTTCATCTACATACTGTTTATTTCATTTTATGAATTCCTTTGGGTTTTGAATAACTTCCATGTTTCAACTTAACTAAATAATCCATTCCATTTTAGGAATAATATTTAAAATGAAGGCTAAATACTGAAAGAAACTGATCAGCAAACATCCATATCAATCACATTAGTAAATATCATTGGCAGTAAGGAGCAGAACTAACCTTCTGGGGATGATTTTAAGGGGAAAACAATGTATTTAATCACATCCAGCCCAGCACTGATGAGTTTGTTTAAGGCTTTCTTAATTTTTAATGGGATTTTAATTTTTAAAAGAACAATGCCAAGGTTTAATTATACCTCTTTGCCCTTATGGACAGCTTTCTTTCATGAATATAGCAATGTCTGCAATGAATGTTGTTACTTTTTTTTATACACAGAAAGGAAATTAAGTCTAGAGAAGGGTTAAGTGACTAGCTAGAGGTCATAGAACTCATCAATGGAATGACTATACAAGTAATAGAACCACAGATGTTTCTTCTAATCCTATCTGCCAGCTCAAGAAAATTTCCATTCTTAAACTGCCTAGTTTTCCTACAACAATGTGAACAAACACTGAAGATTCTCATGGGTTAGACAGAAAATTTATGAACTTGGATTTATATATGTATACATATTTTTACTAATTTCATTTTTTATCAAGCTAGGTTCTAATAAAAATATATTCTAAAATTAAGTTCTGATATATTTAGAATTCTATCAATTCAGAGTAGATAATACCTAGACACTCAGTATTGATTCTTTTTAGACTGAATTGTACTGACATTGCCCTGTCATATGTCCTTGAATCGGTATTTCAGAAATCCAATTGCCCTACCCTTAACCTCTTTCACGAAGGCTGATTTTGGTTACTGTGTGTATGAGGCCAGTAAAATAGCAAGGTCCCCTTGGGAATCATGAAAGTGGAAATTAAACAAACACAAGTACTAAAGCAGGCATAACAATTCAATGTCACAAACAGGGAAATAAATGCAGTTCTAAATTTTATTACAATTAACTCCTCTTGTGAATTTATTCAATACTTAAACTTTTGATGTGAAAATTGTAATTATCTTATTTCCTTCAAATATTGTTAACAGTGTGTTATCTACTTGCCATGAAAACTATAAAATATTGATTGTAGTCTCCTGACAGAAAAAGCATGTAAGCTAATATGTCAGCAAAGCATCCCCAAAGCAACTGATGCTTTCTATTGATTTCTCAACCTTGGAAAAGACAATGAGTTCCCAAACATGCTCTGAAAATATTCCTTAGAGAGAACACTATATGTATGTGCATATTATTTCAAAAACAATGTTATAGTGCTTGTGAGCACTGTATGACATGTAGTTCATTTCAAACTTCACATAAAGGAAGATGTTACCCTTGGTCAAAAATAAACATGCATAGATTTGTATGTACACCAAGACACCTTAAAACATGATAAATGCTTATTTTGCATAGCAAAACGGAATTTCTTACTGCTTTCTCTGTCCCAATATGTAATTTATATGCTGTACAATTTTTTAAAAAATTTAAAGCTGTTCTTCAATTTATGCTCTACTATCCTTGATTTCTGTTCCAGATATAGTAGAGTTGCTTGTAAGAATTTAAGGCAGGGGCGGGGAGAGAGACAAATTTGTATGACATTGAGCTGACATTGAGCAGATTGAGCAGTGAGGGCCCAGAGAAAGAAGAATCTTAATAATGGTGAGCCCATCTTCCCTTCCAAGATCATCTGTTTTGCTTTTCTTCTCAAAGCATTTGCTGAGAAGCCAGGCAGTGGGATGCTGCTAAGAATCAGAAGAGCTGGCAGGGCTTTAGGCTTCCTCACAGGACTGAGGAGAAAAAAAAGAAAAAAGAAGATTACAGATGCTAAGAGAAAAACAGATTCAAAGTTTCAAGATCTCTAAAAAAGGGGAAATGGAGAGACATGCAACTAAAACCCAGCATTAGTTATTCCCTTGAGATAGTTTCACATTATTCTCTACAAACCAAGAGGGTAAAGTGCCAAGTTGAAAGTGGCTGAAAAGCAGTGCAGAGTTTTTAGAAGTCTCACTGTACTAAGGAGCCTAAAGTTGGAGTTCAAAAAGGAACAAGGTGAATCCTAGGAAACAATGGTCCCTGGAGCTCGGTTGGTATGACTTCAGGGATAGGCTCCACGTGGGTGACTTTTCAAGATAAACTGAAGCTTGAATGACTGAAAACCAGTCTCAGTTCCTGACTGGACTGAAATGAGTTACTCCACTCCTAACTCTCACAGAGGATAATGTGCATCTTCTTAGGAGGGGGTAATATCACAGTAGCAGATGCTGTCAGTTTCCCACCATCTTCCCTGGGCCCTTACTGTTTTCCTTCAAGGCAGTCCGATTTCCAAATTCCAGAACCTGTGTCTCTTTGTCTGAGGGCTTCCTCTGGCTTCCAGAACCCAATGGTCTAGCAGCAGAGGGGAATTAATCATTCTCCAGGCAACATAAGCAGACCTCACTTGGTGACAGAGACCTCTGCTCTCTTGCCCTTTGAGTGAGATATCTCTGAGGTGAATGCTCTGGACCATTTCCCCAACTTTCTCAATTGTATATAGCACATTTCTTCCCATAGTGGTGACTAGTTTAATATTGTTTGTTCTACTGGATTTTTTTCCTTTCCTTCCCTGAATTCCACACTTCCCCACTGGCAATTTTTGAATGTCACAAATGCACTGACTGGTGTGCTTAAATTTTTGTCCCAGGTTTTGGTAATGGAAAAACCCAAACTAACATAATTAGTCAATATAGCTATACTTCATAAAAAAATCTGTTTGGTTTTCAATAAAAAATAATTAAACACACTAAGCAGAACAAAATGGGGGGAAATGTTGGAATAGACCAACGGGTGACAACAGATGGTGATTTCAAAACATAATCTTTAAAATAACTTATCTTAAATCATTTTCAGGATTCCACAACACGCATATTCATAATTGAAGTAAATCAGACTATCTCACTGCAAATTATGCCTTTTCAACATAAAAACTCTTTTGTATGAAAGGCGATTGAAAAGACAGCAGGTGTAAGAAAGTTGCTCTGACCCAAAGCCTTTCAATTTCTGAAAGTTAGAGACAACCTCCATATTAAAAATGTCCTCTCCATAAGAGAAGTAAAGAGACATTCTTATTATCAATGACAGGAAACTGAAATCAATAGAATTTTGTACAAATTACCTTGTTAAAATAATTTTTATCGTCATTTAGCCTAACCCATAATTTAGTTACCTTTCTACATTTGCCTTTCTTTGTTCAAACCAATTCGAAAATGCTTAGGTTTTGCCACTTATTTAGGTCTTCATTCCTTATAAACTCTCTAGTGTCACATAAAATTTGTATTAAGTTATTGTGTGCGCTTTTCTCTTGTTATTTGTTTTACGCCAACTTAATTCTCAGACTCAACTAAGAACCCTGAGAAAAATAGAGGTAAATTGTTGCTTCAACTACATAAGTAAGAATTTCAATATTACTCAAACTATTACATATTTTACAATTTTCTTGTTTTTGAAAATAAGACATATAAAAATAGTGACTTGGAGCTTCCCAGGTAGTGCTAGTGGTAAAGAATCTGCCTGCCAATGCAGGAGACATGAGAGATGTGGATTTGTTCCCTGGTTGGGAAGATCCCTTGGAGGAGCATATGGCAACCCACTCAAGTATTTTTGCCTGGAGAATCTCCATGGACAAAGGAACTTGGGGGGTCTACAGACCACAGGGTCACACAAAGTCAAACATGGCTGAAGTGACATCTTACACACAATGATAGTGACTTTTAAAAGATTCTTATTTCATCCTGTCAGATTCTCATACCTGACACTATCAGTCTTCTTTTAATCTCGACTTTGACTGCTACTTAGTGTTCCTGCTGTTACATGTATATTTACACTTTCATTAAATGCTTTTAAAGTTAAAATGAACATCTACTACTTGCTTTTTCCAGAATCAAATTTGTTTTGGGTTTTTAGCCTCCTTCTTATCCTCTCTCTATTATAGAATCTCTCTCTATTTTCTAGAGTTGCAAAAGAACCCTGCCAGCCACTGAAACCTCTCCAATTTATATTTGATGAATATTGTTTAATTGTGAATATCCTATTTTGAGAATTCTCCAAGTCTCTGCTCTCATCTTACTGTGTTGAGTACTTCATAAGCTTTTGATAAATCTTTTATTACATTGCTTCACACCCTCTCTTTGGTTATGAAATTATTTGTCCTATATTGATTCTCACTGTATTTTTCTCTCATAAAATGAGTAAGTCTTTGATTAAACACACAACTTTCAAAGGGATCGATATGCAGAAATATGAGACAGGATAATTTAAACAATTTTAATGGTGAGTTGAGGGATATTGCAGGTTATTCTTATTTCTGTATTTGCTTGCCATACACACAGTTTTCTTCCTCCCACATTCAAATTCAAAATTAAAATACTTTCAAGTATGTATATTTTGTGAATGTTATCCCACACTAATCTTGTTAAACTATTTTTACCAAACACTTTGTATACTTTTCAAATTTAAGTTTCATTAACCAAAAAGGGAAAAGCATGTCATATTCAAATAGTATGTCATATTCAAATCAACTTATGGATAATAATTTATTGTGCAAAACAGTCTGTGTGTAAGAAATGTTGCCATAGTCAGTTTTCCTTCTACTCTATCTTCTTTCTATTTGATTTGCAGTATATTAAAATGATTACTATGTCTGAGATCTAAGAAGTTGTTTTCCAGGAATAAGAAAGAGGAGGACATTATGTGAGCCTTATTTCTTCCACTATCAAGTCTCTTAGTTTCTTTAAAAGCAATGAAACAATACTGGGCAGTCACTTAGTCATTTGGACTGAATTAACACATGATAAACTATTTCAATTTTGCACTTGTTGCAGATCCTAACAATTACCAAAAGGGAAGGAAAATGATGACTATATTAAAGCTTTGAGAAAAAGAAATAGCTGTTATAATTTATTTTGGCATTGTCTAAACCATTCAATTGTATATGTAGCTATTGTGTGTTTGTTTTGTTTCTTTGCAACCTGCACTGTGACTATTTCAAACTGCTAACCTGATGGAATCTGGGAACACATCTCTTTGACTCCTTAACTTCTTCTTCACTTCATAGTACCTTGCCCTGTACACAGCATGAACTCTAATAAATATTTGATGGAGAAAGATCTGGTAGCAAGAAAACCAGCCTACAAGAGGTAGAGAGTCAAATCTATGGAATAGTAATTAAGGAGAAACTCTGTGTCAAATGTACAGCCAGGCAAAACCCAGAGGAAAAGACTTCAAACTGATTTGCAGCAAACTCTTTCAGATAATCAACAGTGACCTAGTTACAGCTATAAACTATGACATAAAACTGACTCTGTAAAATGTATCACTCCATTCTCCAAAAATGTCATGTGTGACCAATAAGATCTTGGGAAAAATTATGAAGTGGAATAAGTTTATATCTGGCACAACTCTTTCTGTGTATGTATTTCATTTATTTTTATTAGTTTAAATGTTTTCCTTTTCTTCCTGTTAGTATCAATATCCAATCAAACCCATCCCTAGGCCTCTCACCCACATTCAGAAAACAGTTTTCCAAGATGCAACACCTTCATTTACTGCACCATGATTGTCCTAACACATCAGATTTCATCTAAGGACAGTCAAGTTGACTAATTTATCTAACTCTGAAATAAGTCAATTCCTTCTACATTTCTTAGAATAGGGACTCTATTTTCTCATGCTTTATATCCCTTTCTGTGAGTAGAAGGTTCCAATAATCAAACACAGAAGTCTTCCTGGGGCCTCCTCATTTAACTCCATCTTTTGTAAAGTAGAATAATAAACTAAAGAGCTGAGTTTTAATAAGAAACTAGTCATATCCTCTTCCCTTGGGACATATGTTGCAACTTAAAATCTATGTTTTCCTCTGTTCTCCATGCCATGAATCTGTATCTATATTTAATTCTATTGAATTTAGTGTTTCAGTACTAGTAGAACACTAGTCCACATATCTGAATTAGGGCCCCCAACTAAGATTTTATCAAAGAAAATATTTTGGTCTCCATAAGTTGACCTCCCTTTTTCTCAGTAGGTTAAAAATTTATGTGATGTACAAGTGTGTTAATTATATGGTATCTTGTTCAGTCCAATTTTGTTAGTAATGCTTGCTAATAATGGTGTCTAGTAGAGAACAACCCAACATAGCACCAACATTAGAGTTTTGATCTAAAGAAAAGAGGCCTGAAATGAAAACTCTTTTCCTTAGCTATAGGAACATGATGTCAGAATCAAATGTTTGTATTCTATTCAGACATACATTGGTCATTTCTGAATTTATTTTCTAATGCTATTTTACAAACTGGGATTGCTTTTTTACTCTCTGCTCTTCTAAAATAGACAAACAATAAGTAAAGCATACAATACAGAAACAAAAATCCAGCAAAACTAGTGGATGAGGTTCAGTTTGTTCTGATATCCTCTTCAAAACATATGGTCAAGAGGTGTTTCCAAATAGGACAAGAAAAAGGATTTCTGAATTGTTTCTGTAGCAAAGAATCTATGGAAAGCAAAGGGTCATATTTATCTTAACCTCACATAACTGGCTTCACCCTGGTTCCATGCTTTCAAGGCTATACTGATACAATTATGTTGCCACCCACATGTCCATAGATTCAGAGGTCAGTAAGGTCAATGAGATGAGCAAACTGAGAACCCAAACTTGAGTGCTTCTTCAAGGCCTGCTTTGGGTATATGTGAACAAACTCAGAGTTTCTGTAAATGTGCTATGCTCTTGCTGAAAATTTTAGGCGCATTTCTATAAGTACCTTCAACAAAATAAACCAGGAGAAGTGTAAGAGATCCCCTGAGGAGTTTGAAATTCACAGAGAGTATATAATAGGCTACCTGTATTTTATCTTGGACAAAAATAAAGCTTCTTTTTTATTTAGTTGGTTCAAGGAGATATTTGTGATAAATTCAAGAAAAATATATTTAGTGACTAAACTATGCCAGATTGCATATATTTTCTTAGTTAAAATTAAAATAATAAAGTGATAATATTAGTAAAAGACAGCTACTGATAGCAAAATAATGTTTTTTCTCCTCCTCTGCCTCTAAATGTCAGTTTTCTCTATTTCTCTCTTTCACTCAATTATTTCTTTCTCTACACTGCTGGCTTTGGTTCAGTCAAAAATTATTAATTTCCATGTTTTCTTACTTCTCTGTATATGACTCTCAATATTTTCTATTTATATTATACATTTGCCAGGAGAAATACCAGTAACCTCAGATAAGCAGATGACACCACCCTTATGGCAGAAAGTGAAGAACTAAAGAACCTCTTGATGAAAGTGAAAGAGAAGAGTGAAAAAGTTGGCTTAAAACTCAACATTAAAAAAAGTAAGATCATGGCATCTGGTCCCATTATTTCATGGGAAATAGATGGAGAAACAGTGGAAACAGTGACGGACTTTGGTGCTCCAAAATCACTGCAGATGGTGACTGCAGCAATGAAATTAAAAGATGCTTGCTACTTGGAAGAAAAGCTATGAGCAACTTAGACAGCATATTAAAAATCAGAGACATTACTTTGCCGACAAAGGTCCATCTAGTCAAAGCTATGCTTTTTCCAGTAGTCATGTATGGATCTGAGAGTTGGGCTATAAAGAAAGCTGAGCACTGAAGGACTGATGCTTTTGAACTGTGGTGTTGGAAAATACTCTTGAAAGTCGCTCGGACTGTAAGGAGATCAAACAGTCAATCTTGAAGGAAATAGTCCTGAACATTCATTGGAAGGACAGATGCTGAAGCTTAAACTCAAATACGTTGGCCACCTGATGTAAAGAACTGACTCATTTGAAAAGACCCTGGTGCTGGTAAAGATTGAAGGTAAGAGGAGAAGGAGACAACAGAAGATGAGCTGTTGGATGGTATCACCGACTCAATGGGCATGAGTTTGAGCAAGCTCCGGGAGTTGACGATGGACAGACAGGGAAGCCTGGCATCCTTCAGGGAAGTATTGGAATCCTGCGGGGAGTTCTGCAGTCCACGGGGTCGCAAAGAGTAGGAAATGACTGATCAACTGAACTGAACTGAACTGAACCGAACATTTGTATAAGTTCTCAGTATTTAGGTTTCAGGTTTTACTTTTTAAACAGATTGTGAAATATGATTTACATATGAAATTTGCCATTGAAGTAAATTTAATGGATTTTTTAATAAATTAATTTTTCATAAATTTAAAAGTTACTCAACAATTACAACAATACTATTTTAGAAAATTTCTAGCATTCACAGAAGTCTCCTTTTCAGCATTATTAGTAATTGCCTGTTCTCATGTCCAGCCCCAACAAAACATTATTTTGTTGTTGTTGTTGTTGTTTAATAGGTTTTATAATTTCAAAATGGCTTAGATTATAGCAAAATTCAGAAGATAGTATAAAAAATTCTCTTATATACCAAATCAATTTTTCCAGTTAAGAGCATCTTAGGTTACTGTAGTATATTTGTCACATTCAATGAATCAATAATGATACAGTATTAGCAATTCAAATTGAAATCAGTGTCAGTTTCCCAAATATTGTTCTTTTTTAGTATGGTATTGACTACTGTGTATTTTTTCCTTCTACATAAGCTTCAGAGCCATTTTGTTTTCAAATCTAGGAAAGCCCTTGATGATTCTTGTTAGGAGGCTTCCCATGTAGCACTAGTGGTAAAGAACCCATCTGCCATTGAAGGAGTCATACGAGACATGGGTTCAATCCCTGGATCAGAAAGATTCCCTGGAGGAAGGCATGGCGACCCATTCCTGTGTTCTTGCCTGGAGAATCTCATGGACAGAGTCTGGTGGGCTATAGTCAGACACAATTGAAGCAACTTAGCATGCACAAATCTGTTTTGATAGGGATTCTGTTGGAATCATAGATCTATTGACACTATTGATCCACTATATGAGGATGAGTCAATATCTGAGGAATTATTGAGACTTAATATTTCTCTATTTATAGTTCATTTGATTTTTTCATCAGATAATTATAGTTTTCCACTTAGCTTGCTTCCATATCTTGATTATTGAAAGTATGCTGTAATGCTGTTATGAACATTGGGGCCCATGTATCCTTTTGAATTGGAGTTTTTATTTTTTTTTTGGTATAAAACCAGAAGTAAGTTTGCTGAATCTAAATTTAGTTTTGCTTTTTTGAGAAATTTCCTTACTCTTTTCCATAGTGGCTATACCAATTTACATTTCAACTGACAGTACACAGGGTTCGCTTTTCTTCATTTTTTTTTGTCAATTTTTTTATTTATATGTTTTTGATGATAGTCCATTCAGGTTGTCTGACTTTTTTCAATTGAATGCTTGTTTACTTGAGTTTATATTGAGTTATAGGTGCTGTTTATGTATTTTGGATATTAACCCCTTATTGATAATTACATTTTCAAATAGTTTCTCCTTCAGTAATCTGCCTTTTTATTCTGTCAGTGGTTTCCTTTGCTATACAAAATATTTAAATTTAATTAGATCTCATTGGTTTATTTTTGCTTTTACTTATTTTACTTTAGGCAAGAGATAAAAAATATATATATATATTTCTGCCCTTTATATTAAAGACTGCTTTGTCTATGTTCTTTTCTAGGAATTTTATGGCTTACAGTGTTATGTTTAAGTCTTTAACCAATTTTGACTTTATTTTTGTATATGGTGTAAGAAAATGTTCTAATCTCATTGTTCCATAATAGCTGTTCAGTTTTTTTCAGCATCAGTTATTGAAGATACTGTCTTTTCCCTATGGTATATTCTTGCCTCATTTGTGATAAATTAATTGACCATAGATGAGCAGACATTTCTGGGCTCTCCGTTTTATTCCATTCATCTATGTGTCTGTTTTCAGGCCAGTATCATTATGTTTTGATTATTGTGGTTTTGTAATATAGTTTGAAATCAGGGAGTGTGATACCTCTAACTTTGCTCTTTTTTTTTCCCTCTCAAGATTGCTCTGAATCTTGTGCATTTCTATACAATTTTTAAGATTATTTGTTCTTTTACTTTGAAAAATGTCATGGGTATTTTAAGAGTTTGCATTAAATCTGAAAATTGTTTTGGTGGTACTTGCATTTTAATAATATTACTTTTTCCAATTTAATAACATGAAATCTTTTTTTCCATTTCTTTATATCATTTTTAGATTTCCATAAGTGTTTTGCAAATTGCAGAGTATGCTATAGGTCTTTTACCTCTTTGACTTAGTTTATTCTTAGTTATTTTATTCTTTTTGATGTGATCTTTAATCAGATAATTTTCTTATATTTTCTTGCTGGTAATTCATTATTCATTTATAGAAAAGCAACACACTTCTGTATATTGATCAAGTATTCTGCAACTTAACTGAATTCATTTATTAGTTCCAATTAACATTTTGTGGAGATTTTGCTGTTTTCTTTTTTTTTTTAATTTTTTTTTCAATGTTTTTATTTTTACTTCTTTTCTTCAATTTTATATGCCTTTTATTTCTTTTTGTTATCTTATTGATGTGTCTAGGACTTCCAATATTATGCTAAATAGAAGTTGTGATAGTAAGCATCCTTATCTTGTTCCTCATTTTAGAAAAAAGGCTTTTAACTTCTCTCTATTCAATATGTTAACTATGAGTTTGTCATAAATGGTCTTTATTATATTGTGACATTCCCTTTATATCAACTTTGATGGTTTTATTCCAAGTAAGTATAAAATTTTGCTAATATCTGCATCTATTGAAATGATTGTGTGATTTTTACCCTTCCTTTTGTTGTGGCATACCACATTGATTGATTTACTAATAATGAATCATTCTTATATCCCTACATAAATCTCACTTGATTGTGTTGTATGATCCTTTTTCGATATAGTTGGATTGGGTATGCTAATATTTTGTTAATTACTAGAGATATTGACATATATATGTGTGTGTGTATGTATTTGATAGTGCCATTGTCTGGCTTTTGTACATGATATCTGGACCTTGAAGGAAATGGCAACCCACTCCAGTGTTCTTGCCTGGAGAATCCCAGGGACAGGGGAGCCTGGTAGGCTGCCATCTATGGGGTCGCACAGAGTCGGATACGACTGAAGTGACTTAGCATTAGCATGATAAATCTGGGAGTGTTCCATTTTCTTCAACATTTTGAAATAGTTTATAAAGGACAAGTATTAACTCTTAATTGTACGTTGATAGAATTCTGCTGTGAAAACTTCTGGTCCTAAAATTTATTTTCTAGATTTGTTAGCTTTTTCTTAATTACAGA
The DNA here is from genome assembly GCF_049115385.1 of Moschus berezovskii. Classification (NCBI taxonomy): domain Eukaryota; kingdom Metazoa; phylum Chordata; class Mammalia; order Artiodactyla; family Moschidae; genus Moschus; species Moschus berezovskii. Next base: position 43,826,331 of record NC_142472.1, read on the forward strand.
CTCAATTTCTCTGTGATTCATGGGGTGGCAAAGAGTCGGACACGACTGAGAGACTGAACTGAACTGATGGGCTAAGTAGTTGTGCTGTACAGGATTCGTTGCCCTAGAGCATGTGGGATTTTAGTTCCCTGTTCAGTTCAGTTCAGTCACTCAGTCATGTCCGACTCTCTGCGACTCCATGAATCACAGCATGCCAGGCCTCCCTGTCCATCACCAACTCCCGGAGTTCACTCAAACTCATGTCCACAGAGTCAGTGATGCCATCCAGCCATCTCATTCTCTGTCGTCCCCTTCTCCTCCTGCCCCCAATCCCTCCAAGCATCAGAGTCTTTTCCAGTGAGTCAACTCTTTGCATGAGGTGGCCAAAGTATTGGAGTTTCAGCTTTAGCATCAGTCCTTCCAATGAACACCCAGGATCGATCTCCTTTAGAATGGACTGGTTGGATCTCCTTGCAGTCCAAGGGACTCTCAAGAGTCTTCTCCAGCACCACAGTTCAAAAGCATCAATTCTTCCGTGTCCCTGACCAGGGATCAAACCCACATCTTCTGCATTGCAAGGCAGATTACCAAGGAAATCCTCTAATATCCTCTTTTTATATTATATCTTTATTAATATATACGGCCTTTCATTGGCTTCTGTTATAAATTTTATTTTAAAGTCTCTTTTTTTTTTCTAATAAGGATATTGGTATCTCAGTTTTCTTGTTTCTATTTGCATGTAATATCACTTTCCCTCTCTTCATTTACCATATGTGTGATTCCTCAGCTCTGATGTCAGTTTCCTCTGGTAGGCAGCATATAGATGATTTTTCTCTTCTTCTTTAAACAATCAGTCATGGATTAAAAAAATTAAAAAAAAACCAACTTATCAAAACTGGCAAATTTTGGTGTAGCCATTTTAATATTTAAGAGAGATAAAAAGCAACATTTTCAACATACTATGTTTTATTTCAAGAAAGCTAAAAACGTAGCTAATGCATACACACACACACACACACACACACACACAGAGTTTTGCATTGGATGAAGGTGATGCTTTGATTGATTAAACATGTCAATAGTAGCTTGCAAAATTTCATGCTGGAGGTTTCTTGCTGGATGATGTTCCATAGTCAGATAGACCAGTTGAAATTGATAGCAATGAAATTGAGATGTCAATTAGGAACAATCATGTTATACTATACAGGAGATAGTCAACATATTCAAAACATCCAAATCAATTGTTAAAAATAATTTTCACCACATTGGTTATGCTAATCACTTTGATATTTGGGTTCCACATAAGTGATAAAAACTTTCTTGACATTGTTTCTGCATGGGATTATCTACTTTAATGTAATGAGAGAATTCTGTTTTAAAAACAAATCATAATGGGCAATGAAAAATGGATGCTGTACACTAATGTGAAATGGAATAGATCATGGGATAAGCAAAATGAATCACCACCAACCACACCAAAGACCAGTATTTATTCAAAGATGATGTTGTGTATATAGTGGCATTGGAAGGGAGTCTTCTATTATGAGCTCCTCCTGGAAACCAAACAAGTAGTGCCCCCAATTAGATCAACTGAAATCAGCACTCAATGAAAAACTTCCAAAATTAGTTGACAAAAAGTGCATAATCTTTCATCAGTATAATACAAGAATCATATTGCTTTGATAAACAGGCAAAAACTGTTGCAATTTGTCAGGGAAGTTCTGATTTATCTGCCATATTCAAGAGACGTTGCATTTTTGGATGCCAATTTATTTTTGTCTTTACAAAATTATCTCAATGAAAAAAAAAATTTCAATTCCCTGGAAGACTGTAAAAGTCACCCGGAATAGTTCTTTGCTCAAAAAAGATAAAAATTTTGGGGAAGATGATGTCATGAAGTTGCTTAAAAATGGCAGAAGATAGTGGAACAAAATGGTGAATATGTTGTTCCATAAAGTTCTTGGTGAAAATGAAAAAAAAAAAAAAGTCTTTTATTTTTACTTAAAAAACTAAAGGAACATTTTGGCTAACCCAATGTATCTGTCTTAAATAGGTAGTCTTTCTGTTTTCAATCACATTATTTTACTCTCCTCTCCTACACTTTGTGTTTGTAATGTCCTTTTAACATCTTCATCTCTAACTGATCATTATAGTCATACCTGTCTTTTCGGCATTTTGTCTTTTAATCTGTGAACTGCTGCTGCTAGCTTATTAAATTATTTGTCCTCAGCCTTTATTATATATTTTTCTTTTACCAGTGGGGTATTTTTCTTTCATAAAGATTCGTCTTATTGAAACCTTTTCTTTTCCACTTGGAGAAGACCCTTGAATATTTCTTTTAGGGTAGGCTTTATCAGTCCAGGTTCGATGCATGATACAGGATGCTCGGGGCTGGTGCATGGAGATGACCCGGAGGGAGGATAAGGGGAGGAAGGAGGTGGGAAGGGGGTTCAAGAAAGGGAACACATGTACACCCAGGATGGATTCATGTCAGTGTATGGAAAACCAACCAATATAATATTGTAAAGTAATTAGCCTCAAATAAAAATGAAAAAAAATTGCTGAATTCATTCAGTTTCTGCTTGTCTAAAAAGTCCATCCTAAAGGAAATCAGTCCTGATATTCATTGGAAGGACTGATGCTGAAGCTGAAACTCTAATACGTTGGCCACCTGGTGTGAAGAACTGACTCATTTAATAAAACCCTGATGCTGGGAAAGATTGAAGACGGGAGGAGAAGTGGAAAAAAGAGGATGCGATGGTTGGATGGTGTCACTGACTCAATGGACATGAATTTGAGAAAACTCCAGGAGTTGGTGATGGACAGGGAAGCCTGGTTCAGTCCATGGGGGTTGCAAAGAGTAGGACATGACTGAGAGACCGAACTGAACTAAACTGAAGAAGTCCTTTATCTCTTCTTCTATTCTACATGATAATATATCCTAGGTTGTATGTTTTTCCTTTTTTTTTTTTTTCACTCTAAGCACTGTCCAAATATGAGATTTTCTTCTGACCTGCAAAGTTTGTGCAGAGAAATCAGCTGATAACCTTATCAACACTACCTTAAATAAGATTTTTTTTTTTTTTGCTTCCCTTAGAACTTGAATTTTTCCATTTTATTTATGATATGCCTTAGTGTGGGTATGTTTTGATTCATTTTATTTGGGACTCTGTGCTTCCTGTATTGGACAACTGTTTCATTCTTCAGGTGTGGGAAGTTTTCAACTACAATTTCCTCAAGAATATGTTTACCCTCCTCTCTCTTTCTTCTCCTTTTGAGGCCTTTCTAATGTGAATGTTGTTACACTTATGCTATCCAGAGTTCTCTAAAACTGTTCTCATTTATTATTATTTTAGCTTTTCTGATTAGATTGCTTCCATTTCTCTTTCAGATCACTTATGCATTCTTCCATATCACCTAGTCTGCTATTAATTCCTTCTAGTGTGCTTCTTATTTTCAGTTATAATATTCTTCATTTCTGACTCATTATTGTTAAATATTTTCTAGTGCCATATTAAAATCATCACTTTGTTCATTTATTCATTTTTCTAATTCAGCTAGTGTTCTTATTACTAATGTTTGAATTCTTTATCTAAGTTGCTTTTTGTTTCATTGTTTTTTGAAAGGTTTTCTCTTACTCTTTCAACTGAGATCAATTCCTCTGTCTTCTCATTTTGCTTAATTTTCTCTCTTTCTATGTATTAGGTGAAATGATTATCTTTTGTGGTTCTAGAAAGGTATATTTATGTCCAAGCATCCCTATATATCCTATATGCAACAAGTGACTTTGGTAAGAGAGCTAGATTTTATGTGAACATGAATCACATCTTTCCTAAGGGTGTGTTGTCAGTGATCACTTTGGTAAAGGATGTGTTTAGATATGGAGATGCCAAGGTCAGAGCCAGGTGTGAAATGGAGCTTTACCCTTGTTCAGTGGCCTTCACTACCATATCAGAGGCAGGGTGGGGTTTTTAGTTGCTGGAGCAGAAGCTCTGAAGATCAGACCTAAGCTGGCTGTCTTCATTTTAAGTAGGTGTTTTCTTCATTCTTGCCAGAGAGGTGAGCAGTGCTTGAGAAAGAAGAGCCCATGTAGACTCTATATTTAAGAGGCACAGGCTGTGGGGATCCTGCTGCAAACAGAGATTGAGGTCACTTCTTATGTGCTGCCAGTGCAAGGACCGGTAATTGCTGCCTCAGCCCCATTCGAAGGACACTTTAAATCTGAACCTCCTTTGTGCATCACAGTTGGGGTCTATCCTCATCATCTGTCACCTCTGCCTGCCCTGTTGTAGGGCTGTGCCACAGGGGAAGAGTTGCCCATGAGGGCTCTTGATGTGTGCCGTGGTATAGGCCATGGTAGTCCAGCTACAGACAGAAGTCAAGAATTCTTCTGATGTACTTCCTCTAAGCACTACTAGTGGCTTCCCCTGCCCTGCTCAGGTGCCACTTCAGGTCTCAGCAACCTCTTTCCTCAGTCATGGCAGCCCTCACTCTGGTGTGGAGCTGCAGAATGAAGCAAGTGTGGTTGGAGTGTTCACTTGGCTCAAGCTGGAGCATGTGCCAGGGTGTTTGTGGGAAATCAGTCAGCCACTTGAGGAGTTTCAATCTGCCCTCTCCACCCTGCTTCAGGAGGAGCAAACAAGCACATATATACTCCTTATAAGGGGAGTCTCATGTTAGCTGTCCACCCAATTAAGGGGGCTCACCTTCCCTGTGTCAGACCCCAAGGACTGGGGTGCTCAAAGTGTGAATTAGACCACTCAGTCTCCAGGGAGGATCTCCACTTGTCTAATCTCCCTTTTCCTCTGAGTTCCTCCTGGGGCATACATCTTAGCCTACCAGTTTTCTTCCCTCCATACTTAACTCTGTATAGATCATTCTATTCCCCATTTATGCATGTGTATGTCTGTGTGTGTGGTCAAGGGGGTGTTACCACATCCTCTTACTCTGCAATCTTGATCTCTAAACTTGCATCTGGATAGCTTACTCCACTCATGTATTAGCTTCAGAAACTTTATATTTTTCTTTGTAATTCTTTGGTATATTCTTTGTAGGCAATTGTGTCATCTTTAAATAGAGAAAGTTTTATTTCTTCTTTTCCAATTTATATAGCTTATGTTTTCTATTTTATTACTCTTATTGATTTAGCTCAGTCTTATTGTATGCTTGCTTAATATGATTGGTTGGGAGGATATCTTATTCCCAATCTTAGAAGGAAAGTGTATAGATTTTCAAGATTAAGTATGATGTTAATTATAAGTATTTTATAGGTGTTTGTCATTTTCATGAAGGTCCTTCTCTTTCTAATATGCTGACACTTTTTTTTCACAAAGTCTTGAATTTCCAATTTTTGTGCTTTATAATTAATATAATCATGATTTTTAGTTTTTAACCTGTCGATGTAGTGGTTTATATTGATTTTCAAATATTATGCTAAGTCACTTCAGTCGTGTCCAACTCTGTGCGACCCCATAGACGGCAGCCCACCAGGCTCAAAACCTTGTATGGTATATAATTCTTTTTATTCATTGTTGGATTTGATTAACTACATTTTACTAAGGACTTACACCCATATTAATAACAGTTATTAACCTACTGTTATTCCTTCCTGTAAAAGTTATATCTGGTTTTAGTAGTCAGGTAATACTAGCTTCATGGAATGAGTTTAAAATATTTAAATTATATTTTCTGGGATATATTGTAGAGAGTTGGCATTTTTTCACTTAGATGTTTCTTAGATTTCACCAGTGAAAAACTTTAGCTTTGTACTTTTTTATTTGAAAGATTATTAATTATTGATTTGATTTATTTACTAGATCTGAAGTGGTTGTCTGCTGCTGCTGTTGCTGCTAAGTCGCTTCAGTCGTGTCCGACTCTGTGCGACCCCATACACGGCAGCCCACCAGGCTCCCCCGTCCCTGGGAATCTCCAGGCAAGAACACTGGAGTGGATTGCCATTTCCTTCTCCAATGCATGAAAGTGAAAAGTGAAAGGGAAGTCGCTCAGTTGTGTCCAACTCTTAGTGACCCCATGGGCTATAGCCCACCAGGCTCCTCCGTCCATGGGATTTCCAGGCAAGAGTACTGGAGTGGGGTGCCATTGCTTTCTCCGAAGTGGTTGTCTGAGGAGACCCTAAAAATAGTTGACAAAAGAAGAGAAACAAAGCCCATAGGATAAAGGGAAAGATATACCCACCTGAATGAAGTGTTCCAGGGAATAGCAAGGTGAGATAAGAAAGCCTTCTTAAATGAGCAATGTAAAGAAAAAGAGTAAAACAATAGAATAGGGAAGACTAGAGATCTCTTCAAAAGAATTAGTGATACCATGGGAACATTTCATGCAAAGATGAGACAATAAAGGACAGAAACAACAAGGACCTAACAAGAAGCAGGAGAAATTAAGAAGTGGCAAGAATACACAGAAGAATTTTGTTGAAAGGTCTTAATGACTGAGATAACATGGTGGTGTGGTAACTTAACTAAAGCCAGATATCCTGGAGTGTGAAGTCAAGTGGGCCTTAGGAAACATTATTACAAACAAAGATAGTAGAGGTGATGGAATTCTAACTGAGCTATTTAAAATCCTATAAGGTGATGTTTTGAAAGTGCTTCACTAAATATGCTAGCAAATTTGAAAAACAAAGCATTGGACACAGGACTGGGAGAGGTCAGTTTTCATTCAAATTCCAAAGAAAGTCAATGCTTAAAAATGTTCAAACTACCATACATTTTTGCTCATTTCACATGCTAACAAGGTAATTCTCAAAATCTTTCAAACTAGGCTTCAACAATACATCAGCCAAGAACTTCCTGATGTACAAACTATACTTAGAAAAGGCAGAGCAACCAGAGATCAAATTGCCAACATCTGTTGGATCATAGAGAAAGTAAGGGAATTTCAGAAAAACATCTTTTTCTTCATTGACTACATTAAAGCCAATTACTGTGTGGCTCACAACAAACTGTGGAAAATTCTTAAAGAGATGGGAACACCAAACCACCTTACAGGTCTCCTGAAAAGCCTGTGTGTGGACATGAAGAAACTGAACTGGACTTTGAAAAACTGCCTGGTTTAAATTTGGGAAAAGAGTATGTCAAGGCTGTATATTATAATCTCGCTTATTTAACTTATATGTAGAGTACATCATGTGAAATGCCATGTTGGAAGATTCACAAACTTGGGATAAGATTGCCAGGAGAAATATCAAGACCTCAGATATGCAGATGGTACTACTCTAAAAGCAGAAACAAAGAGAAATTAAAGAGTCTATTGATCAAGGTGAAAGAGGAGAGCGAAAAAGCTGGCTCAAAATGGAACATTCAAAAATCTAAGATCATGGCATCTAGTCCCATCACTTCATGGCAAAGTGATGGGGGAAAAGTGGAAACAGTGTCAGATTTTATTTACTTGGGTTCAAAATTGCCGCAGACTCTGACGCAGCCATGAAAAAAAAAATTACTCCTTGGAAGAAAAGCTATAAAAAATCTAGACAGTGTATTTAAAGCAGGGGAATCACTTTGCTGACAAAGGTCTTTATAGTCAAAGCTATGGTTTTTCCAGTAGTCATGTGTGGATGTGAGAGTTGGACCACAAAGAAAGCTGAGAACTGAAGAATTGATGATTTTGAACTGTGGCATTGGAGAAGACTCTTGAGAGTCCCTTGGACAGCAAGGAGATCAGATCAGTCAATCCTAGAGGAAATGAACCATGAATATTCATTAGAAGGGCTGATGCTGAAGCTCCAATACTTTGCCCATCTAGTGGGAAGAGCTGATTCATCAGAAAAGACCTTGATGCTGGGGAAGATTGAAGGCAAAAGTAAAAGAGAGTGACAGAAGATGAGATGGTTGGATGGCACACCAACTCAATGGACATGAGTTTGAGCACACTCTGAGAGATAGTGTGCCAGACAGGGAAGTCTGGTGTACTGCAGTTGATGGAGTAGCAAAGAGTTAGGACTTAGCGACTGAACAACAACAATAATATGTATGACACTACTCTGATTATCTCTCTATTCTCGTGAAAATTTTGATAGCTTATGTATTTCAGGAAATTGCATTATTTCATCTGAGTTATCAAATATGTGGACTAGAGTAATTTACAATATGCCTTTACTATAATTTTAATGATTATGGCATGATAGTGATGATCCATCTTTCTTATGTATTATTGGTAATTTACATCTTCTCTCTTTCTTTCTAGTCAGACTTGTTAGAGTTGAATAGTTTTATTGATCTTTCCAAAGACACAGATTTTAGTTTTATCAACTTTCTTATTACTTTTCTGCCTTCAATTAAAGTGATTGCTATATTAAAACTTTTTTTATTTATCTTGATTTAGGTTTAAATTGTTTTATTACTTTTGTCTTAAAGTTGATACTTAGATTGTTGATTTTAGATTATTCCTATTTTTAAAGTATGCATTTCATGTTGTAGATTTCCCTTTAAGAACTATTTATACATTCCACTATTTTGATAAGTTCTATTTTCATTTTCACTTAGTTCAACTTGAGAAACTTCTTTGACTCATGTATTATTTAGACATGTATTGCTAATTCTTCAAATAACTTGAGAGTTTCCAGCTATCTTTCTGTTATTAATTTCTAGCTTAATTTTACTGTGGTCTTGAAACAAACTTTGTGTGAATTCCATTCTATAAAGTTTGTTATAATGCTTTATGTGTCAGAATGTGGTCATCTTGACAGTGTTTTATGGGTCAGAATGTGGACTATCTTGGTGATTGTTCCATGTGAGCATGAGAAGAAGAGGCATGCTGCTCTTGTTGGATGAAGAAGGTTTAAAATATTAATTAGATGAAGTTGACTGATACTTCCACTTTGATTAATTGTATTCATATATATTAAGTATTGCTAGTAAGTAAGAAATGCTAAGATTGAGCAACAGGCAAACATGAAGGATGAAAAGTTTGAAAAAGAGGGTAAAAGATTTTCAATGAGTATGTAGTGTGTTTGAATAAGAAAGCTTTGGTACATATACACCATGGAGTATTTCTCAGCCATCAAAAAGAATGCATTTGAATCAGTTTTAATGAGGTGGATGAAATTGGAGCCAATTATACAGAGTGAAGTAAGCCAGAAAGAAGAACATCAATACTGTATATTAACGCATATATATGGAATTTAGAAAAATGGTAACCTGAACCCTGTATAAGAGACTGCAAAAGAGACATAGGCATTTAGAACAGTCTTTGGGACTCTGTGGGAGAGGGTGAAGGTGGAATGATTGGGGAGAATGGAATTGTAGCATGTATATTATCATAAGTGACCAGTCCAGGTTCGACGCATAAATTTTCCTCTGTTCATTTCTTTGCATTTGTACTTTTTTAATAAAATTCTTTTTTAGAAAAAAAAAAATAAAGATGACTTTTTAAAACATTTTAGGATTAAAAAGTTTAAATTTCCTTAAATACATATTAAAATAATTGCATAAAATGAGATTTATGCATAAGATAATAAAATACTAGTGAATTATACAAACATTTTTATTTATATTTTCATTTAGAATACAATTGAACTACTATATTTAAGAACAATTGTAAAAAATCTCAAAAAAAATACTTTAATCAATGTTAGAAGAAATTGTTAAAAATCAACATTTCAAGCAAGTGTTGGAAACATTTGAGCCAAGATATTTTCTCTTTGCAACTACAAAAACACACATATTTTTGGATTTCTCACAACTTGTACTAATTCCCATTTCCTATTACAATTAAAAATGTACATTCACGTAAGCTTGTGTGTATGTGTGCATGTGCATGCACACGTGTGGTTGTGTGTGTGTGTGTGTGGGATTGCTGTTAGAATCAAATACAGCTATTTATAGATGGCAAAACATTTCTGGAAAATCTTTCTAAGAGTTAACGGTGGAAAAGCTAGCTTGGTCATATCTTGTGCTAGCAAGAGAATTTACATTAGTTCCCTGTGGCTGTTGTAACAAATTACAGATGAATTGTTGTCTCTCATAGTTCTGCAGGCCAAAAGTCCAAAATAAAATTGTTGTCATTTCTGTACTCCTTCCAATGTCTCTAAGGAAGCATCAATTCCCTGCCTCATTTGGCTTCTGGTGGTTGTTGGCATTCCTTGGCATTTCTTGCTATTGCCTGAGCTTTTCTTAGTTAGCATCACTAAATCTCTTCATATTTGTGTGTGTGTGTGTGTGTGTGTATGCTTCTTCTGTGTGTGTGTATCTTCTCTTTTTATTTTAAATCAAGTCTTTCACTGCCTCACTCTCAAAAAGATTTGTCCTTGGATTTATGGCCCACAATGTGTATGTGCTTAGTTGCTCAGCCAGGTCTGACTCTTGGACTGTAACAACCCCAAGAGTTGCTGTAACTTGTCAGGCTCCTCTGTCCATGGGGATTCTCTAGGCAAGACTACTGGAGTGCGTTGTCACGCTCTCTTCCAGGGGGAACTTACCAACCCAGGGATCGAACCTAGTTCTCCCACCTTGCAGGTGGATTCTTTACCATCTGAGCCACCAGGAAAGCTTTTATGGCCAACTGGACAATCCATAGTAATCACCTCCTTTGAAAATTCCTAATATAAACATACATGTATTTTTCATATAAAGTAATAATCTTTTTTTTCCCTAACTATGTAAGATTCACAATTTATAGGAATTAGAACATGGACATGTCTTTTTAATGTCATCATTAAGACCACCACAGTCTGACCTTTAGCCCCAAGGTTTCCTGTCTGTACAACATGGAGAAGTTATTCATTCAACTGTGGTATGCCTATAAGTCTCATTCTCGAGCTCTAAGTAAAAAAAAAAAAAAAAAAAAAAAACTCATCTAAGTATTTGGCTCAAAAGCCAAACTATCACCACCTAAGTGATCTGAATCAAATATGGATGTGACTTTGAGTATTAACAAAGATTGTCTTAGACAAACTCTAGTCAAGCTCCTCTGAGATTTCTTCTCCAGTATACTTCAAACTTGGCCAGTGAAGACTTCTTCAGTCCAGAAGAAAAGGCCACACACACACACACATACACACAAAGAGAAGAGGTTTAGTGGTGCTAACTAACAAAAGCTCAGGCAATAGCAAGAAATGCCAAGGAATGCCAATAACCTCCAGAAGCAGATGAGTCAGGGAAGTGATTCTTCCTTAGAGACATTGGAGGACTCTAACATAGTGTCTAAAAGCTACAAGCCACATTTCTAAGATGATTTCAGCCCTTCTTAAAGTGTCTGATTGAGAAAAGTCCAAAGATGCCCCAAAATGTAAAGCTTATTTCAGCTAACATCATATCGAATTTCTTCAGTAAATGGTTTTCTAGTCCTATCCTTGGTTTGATTGCCAGAGCACACATTCACAACAGTGAAATCTAATAGTGCATTTTGTTTTCTGGCTAGGTTGAGATTTCCTAAATCATGAAGTCTGATTGTATTATTATATATAGAACTACCTCAAATTCCTTGATATTTCTGGCTAAAAGGATCCACCTATATGATAAGTAACAAATATTCAGAAATTATTTTTATTTGAATAGCTCAAGTGATTATTGAATTTTTCTTTTTTGCATTTTGCATATGATCATTTAAGCTTTATAGTCAGAATGTAGTTTTAAGTGTGGGATCACATTATTTGGGCAACAAAGTAAATTTGTTGCCCAATTTTCCCAGGTGAGCATATCATTATAGTATTCAGTTATATCACATGCAGATTTCTAGAGAAATGTTTTCTATTTTTCAAATAAAAGGAAAAGAATTAAAGATACACATACTTTTAAAAATACTATATACTTTTAAAATTAATTGTTTGAATAACAATGTAAATACAAATCTGTAAGTAATGATAGGTACTGGGAAGGAAGGAAAATTGAGGTAGCACTCAAATTTTGGAACTGTTTTTGGGATGGCATTTAAAAACAACAAAATCAGAGCTTAAGATTCCAAAGGAAGTTACTGCAATTGTTTTGCAGGTATAAATCCATTTTGATACATAAAAATTCCATTGTTGAAACTGGACGTTTACTCTTAAACAATGTAAAACCCTTCTGGAGAGTTTTTCATCATGTGTAGAGTATTCACCATATTGAATATCTGTCCAGAACAGAGTTTAAACATTGCAGGTAAACTTTTAAAGCAACTGCAAAATATTTTCTTCTGAGAATTATATTGAAGTCTCTTGTTTAAGCTGGATAAAGCACATTTTTGTCACCAAAACTGAAGAAACTTGGTTTCTTTAGACCACTTTTTTTTTAAACTTCATTTATAAAGTATAAATAACTTCTATTGTGTCTTAACCCCTGGCTTTACACATGTCAACCCATTTGATCTCCGGAAAATTTATCTAAACTTTATTTCGCAAATATGAAACTATGCTACAAAGATGGTAAAACAGAGGCTTCAGCTTGGTTTGCAATGCAGAACAGTTCACAGCTTTTTTGTTTGTTTGTTTGATTGAATATCTCTTAGCTGCCCTGTATAGAAGAGCTGCTGCTGCTGCTGCTGCTAAGTCGCTTCAGTCGTGTCCGACTCTGTGCGACCCCATAGACGGCAGCCGACCAGGCTCCACCGTCCCTGGGATTCTCCAGGCAAGAACACTGGAGTGGGTTGCCATTTCCCTCTCCAATGTGTGAAAGTGAAAGTGAAGTCGCTCAGTCGTGTCCGACTAGTAGCGACCCCATGGACTGCAACCCACCAGGCTCCTCTGTCCATGCGATTTTCTAGGCAACAGTACTGGAGTGGCTTGCCATTGCCTTCTCCAATAGAAGAGCTACTATTTGCAAAACTTATTCTCGAAAAACCTACTTACTCTTCTGTATGTTTCTCATTGAACAATCACCTTCATTAAAGTGCTATTTTCTGGTCTGAAATATACTCACACTTTAAACTCAGTCCTTACATATACTAACTTATATGGAAGAAATCCTCTTTGTGTCTAGATCAAAGCTGTCTCTTAAATAAAATAATCTCATAGTTTTTCATTAACAAGACATATGCCTTTATCAGACTAGTAGCATGATAGCAGTCAAAGCTAAGACACATACAAAAAGCATTAATTCATGAAGTAGAATTTCTATGACTAAAGAAAAATCACCATTTATTGACTTTTGGTGAACAATATGAGGCTTATGCTCAATAAATTTAAAAGTAACAGCATTTAATACAGTTTTACAACGAGAATTCATTGCCAATTTCTGAAAATATTGTATACTTTGACTTTTTTTTGGACCAATATAAGAATTATATATTCTTGTGAAACTTACATTACATTGTATCAGTGAATTTAATGAAGTCTAGGCTATCTTAATAAAACCAATGAACAGTAAAGAACTGTGTTCAATTCCAAATTGCACTCCCCATAAATTCTAATTTCTTTAGCTCCAGAAAGAAAACATTTCTGAATATATGCATTCAGAGCTTTGTTCAATGAAGTGAATTTGAACAAGCCTTGAACATGGTAAATTTAATATACCATGAGGTATATTGACAGGGTTTTATTAGCATACAACCTAGCAATTCTAATCCTATAACTACTTAAAATGTTAAATCTGCTCTTGTAGTTCCTTGACTGACTATAGAGGGTAATACTAACACATAGATTGTGTTTTCTAGGGCTTCTCATTATATTAAAAGCTATTACTTAATTACACAGTCAAGTTCACTCCTCAATAGGTATTTAGATTTTGTTGTTATTTGGGCTTCATGGACTCCTCTAAGAACCTGTGTATCTCTCATTCCTGAGAGACACAATTATTTATACTTTTTTGTTATTTTATGTGTACATTCAGAAAATATCCAAATACCTAGGAATTGCTCATGAGCATCAGTTTTTTTTTTTTTTTTCTTTTCATTGACTTTATTTTTTTATTTTTTCAAAAACAATTTTAGGAATCTTTACTTAAAAACAACCTTATCTTAAAATGGAGTAACTTTGGTTTTACGAGCAGCAAGCAAAGTACAGAAGCAAAAATGCATTACAGGAGCACTAAGTTCTACATTAGGTCACAGCGTCTAATCTGAAATCACACCCGTAATATCATTTTTCAGGATATCTGGGAAATAGTTATTTCCCAGGATGTCTGAACCATAGCTACTCTATTTTGACTTTTAATTGTAAAAAAAAATTTTTTTTAATAGCCAAAGCAGATTTCACCATTAATGACGTCAGTGTTTTTCTAGGTATGAGAAGATGCAAGAATTGGAACTCATAAAACCTTTTTCTGAAAAGATCTAACTAACTGAAGGCCTGTTCTGCCAGTTTTTTTTGTTTTTTTTTTCAGAGCACAGAGTGCCTCATTCCTGATTTTCACCCTGAACTTCTTTCAGGGGGTGTTGAAGGTCAGCAGCTTGCAATGGTCATGATGTAATCTTTGTAGAGGCAGCTGGCAAGTACCAACTTCCAGTCAGCAGGGTCCCTTTATAGCCACATATCTGACCATGTGACACCATTTCATGACCATTGTGTCCCGTGGTGCTGGGAAGGCTCATTCCCAGGTCTAAGGAAGTGATAGGCCACTCAGTGTGCTAAAATTGGACCAGGCCTTGCAAGTAGCAAAGTCTCTGGACCACTGTCTTACTAGCCTCCTGGTCCAGGAAAATATTTCCTCTTGTTGCTTTTTCCCATACCCAGAGTCACATTATTACAATTATTGATCTCATATGGAACTGTCAGTTCAGCATTATATCACAGGCTCAGTGAAACAAGTGACATAAAAAATAATATAGCCATAGCTAGCAGTTATTAGTCAAATAAGAATTATAAGTCAAGAACTTTCATTATATAAAGCCTGGTACACCCCAAGTCACCTGACTTCATTCGTTAAATGATTATAGTCTGGTGTTAATCTCCTGGATGTACATTATGGAGCATCCGACCTTTATCTGAAGATTGGTTACTGAGATAAGCCTTAGAAACTAACCTAGAGTATCCTTTTTAATAACTTAATTAAATCTTTTAGCAGTATCACGTAACAAGGAACTGTCTCAGCAGTGAGTCTTAGTAAACACTGCTGCTGCTGCTGCTGCGTCACTTCAGTCGTGTCCGACTCTGTGTGACCCCATAGACGGAAGCCCACTAGGGTCCCCCGTCCCTGGGATCCTCCAGGCAAGAACACTGGAGACTAGACATTAACAAAACTAGAAACTTAATTTAACAATTTACAAAACTTAATATTCTGTGATTTTTCATTATGGAAGCCCTGTAACCAAGGCTTTAACCCATCAAATAAAAAATGAGGTTTGTCAGGGAGCTCGGAAAAGCCAAGCAGCCATCTTGGATTTCCCATAGCCCTGACTCTGATTTCCAGTTATTGTTTTTAATTTTCCAATTTAGAAGCAGACTGTTGCCATGGTTTAAGGACATTAGGATGGCAAAAGTCTAACAGAGTTTTTGTATACGCAGAATGAGCTTTTACATGTCTACAAACCCGACAATTGGATTAATTTCTAAAACTAGCATAGGATCAGGCCTATGGTAGAAAAGCATTTGATTTATATGCAGAGGGCTGAGAAGTCAAGAAAACATTATAAATGATCATACGAATCAGGTCCAGCATCTTGGGCAAGCTGTCTACCTCTGATGTCGTCATCTTCTCATCCTGGTGTAGTGTAGTTTCTTCTGAAAAAAGTCCTTCCATCCAGGTTGGAGACAGTCCTTTAAATTATGTCCTTTTTTTTTTTTTTGTCCTGATTGCAGGTCATGAGGCATCAGTTTTAAAAACCACAATCTTTTGCATGGCTATAAGATGTTAAAGTAGATGTTACTGATTAAAGACATTTCAAGTGTGTGGGTCCTTGCAGAATATGAAACTCTGTCTCTTATAAGTAAATGGCATATTTTAAGTACCATAACCTTGTTTTTAGGAATAACATCTATGCAAAAGAAAGGGCTTTCACTCAAAGCTGTGACAATTTTATACATTTATATGCAAAATTCAGATGTTCAGATATTAATTCTCTTTAGTTGAAAAAAAATTTCCATTAATATAAACCACTAATACTGTATTGTAGATTATAGGAGATCAAAGAAGAAAAATAGATTAAGGAAATCCAATGGAATTTGACTGTGAACAATTAGAAATCCCAAGTGTTTCCACTGAAATACACATATTTGATCTGTAATAACAGTTGGTGAATTATTCATTTCAGATTTTAATACCACAGAGGTTGTTCTAATTTTAGCCTTTCATTTAATGGCATGTGTCTGTCCTAATCTATATAGTACTTTTTATCAAATAATTTCCTTGAATGTAATTTTGGTAAAATAACCAAAAAGAAATTTACTTAAATAAAATACAATTAGTACTAAAAATAATGGGAATATAAATAAAGTGACCTAATTTTAATACCAAATACTTTTTTAAACAAGTTAGAAGACACTTTTAAAACCCATGAGGGAAGAGTTTGCACATTATAAAAATAAAATTTTCCCATTGTCTAGTCTAATATTTTGCTGTGCTGTGTGCTTAATCGCTCAGTCATGTCCTACTTTTTTGTGACCCAGTGATTGGGGGCTGGAAGAGAAGGGGACGTCAGAGAATGAGATGGCTGGATGGCATCACCGACTCGATGGACATGAGTTTGAGTGAACTCCGGGAGTTGGTGATGGATAGGGAGGCCTGGTGTGCTGTGATTCATGGGGTCGCAAAGAGTCGGACACGACTGAGCTACTGAACTGAACTGAACTGAGACTGTAGCCCCCCAGACTCCTCTGTTCATGGGAATCTTCCAGGAAAGAATACTGGAGTGGGTTTCCATGCCCTCCTCCAGAGGATCTTCCTGACCCAGGGATGGAACCCAGGTCTCCTACATTGCAGGCGGAGTTTGTACTGTCTGAGCCACCACTGGAAAACATAATGAAATGTAAGCATTTCACCCAAAACATGTTTACTCTCTTTTCTCTTTATCATTGTCACTTTGACTTTTAAAAATGTATTTATTGTTCTAATAAAGTCCATGTAGATTTTATCTGATGTTTCAAACAAAACTTTTGAAAAACATATTTAGCATAAGTTACTGTTTAGGCATAGTTACTTTTAATTTTATGAGCATATTTATAAGGAACATATGTGAGATTTTGTATCATAAAGTCAACATCTGGGTCCCTGTAATGTGCCTTTGGATTCACTGAGTGTGAGTCACATGTTCTCTTTTATCCTTGACCCCTGGATTCTGTTCTCACCTTTGTGCACACACACTAATGTTTCTATCTGATGTTTGCATTCTTCTTTTTATTTCTAGTCTGACTTCCAAGAGATCATTCTTGTATCTCTGTAGTTTAATGTTCAGTCAATGATTTGCGAAGAATTAGTACTCTAACACCTCAAGCCTGAAGGCTACCAGTCTTTGCTGACTGATCTGTGGTTAGATTGGGAAGCACATTTTAAAGACCAGTCACTGGTCAAGTCTTCCATGGTCTTTAATTTCCATCAGGGCTTGTCAGGTCTTGCCAGGTCTGTGTGCAGTTTCCTAGTAACTATATAGGTCTGGAAAACATATACAGAAATCCTATGGCTCTTTTATTTCAGGATCTCTTGATTAAACTGTCTACCTGACCTGCCTCTTGAGAAACCTGTATGCAGGTCAGGAAGCAACAGTTAGAACCGAACATGGAACAACAGACTGGTTCCAAATAGGAAAAGGTGTACGTCAAAGTTTTATATTGTCACCTTGCTTATTTAACTTATATGCAGAGTACATCATGAGGAACGCTGGGCTGGAAGAAGCACAAGCTGGAATCAAGATTGCTGGGAGAAATATCAATAACCTCAGATATGCAGATGACACTACCCTTATGGCAGAAAGTGAAGAGGAACTCAAAAGCCTCTCGATGAAAGTGAAAGAGGAGAGTGAAAAGGTTGGCTTGAAGCTCAACATTCAGAAAACAAAGATCATGGCATCTGGTCCCATCACTTCATTGGAAATAGATGGAAAAACAGTGGAAACAGTGCCAGACTTTGTTTTTTGGGGCTCCAAAATCACTGCAGATGCTGATTGCAGCCATGAAATTAAAAGACGCTTGCTCCTTGGAAGGAAAGTTATGACCAACCTTGATAGTATATTAAAAAGCAGAGACATTACTTTGCCAACCAAGGTCCATCTAGTCAAGGCAATGGTTTTTCCCGTGGTCATGTATGGATGTGAGAGTTGGACTGTGAAGAAAGCTGATCGCCGAAGAATCGATGCTTTTGAACTGTGGTGTTGGAGAAGACTCTTGAGAGTCCCTTATACTGCAAGGAGATCCAACCAGTCCATTCTAGGGGAGATCAATCCTGGATGTTCATTGGAGGGACTGATGCTAAAGCTGAAACTGCAATACTTTGGCCACCTCATGCGACGAGTTGACTCACTGGAAAAGACTCTGATGCTGGGAAAGGTTGGGGGCGGGAGGAGAAGGGGACGACGGAGAATGAGATGGCTGGATGGCATCACCGACTCTGTGGACATGAGTTTGAGTGTACTCCGGGAGTTGGTGATGGACAGGGAGGCCTAGCGTGCTGTGATTCATGGGGTCGCGGAGAGTCGGACACGACTGAGTGACTGAACTGAACTGAACTGAACTGATTAAACTGTCTAGACTCATCCCAAATAAGTCCATGACTTCAGACCATAAAGACATACATTTTGACTATTTGTTTCCCACCAGTGAAAGTGAAAAGTGATAATCTCTTGGTCTTATCTGACTCTTTTTTTTAATTAATTTATTTTTAATTGAAGGGTAATCACTTTACAGAATTTTGCTGTTTTCTGCCACATCACAACATGAATCAGCCGTAGATATACACATATCTCACAGTTTTATTGTGAGATAAAACTTTTATTGTGAGAGAAAATTTCTCCCTTTAGAAATTCCCTCCCACCTCCATCCCCATTCTGCCCCTCCAGGTGGATACAGAGCCCCCGTTTGAGTTTCCAGAGCCATGCAGCAAATTCCTGTTGGTTATCCATTTTACACATGGTAATGTAAGTTTTCATGTTACTCTTTCTATACATCTCACCCCCTCCTCTCCTCTCCCCATGTACATAAGTCTATTCTCCATGTCTGTTTTTCCATTGTTGCCCTGTAAATAAATTATTCAGTACCATTTTTCTAGATTTTTCTAGTATATATGTGTTAGAATGTGGTATTTATCTTTCTCTTTCTGACTCACTTCACTCTGTATAATAGGTTCTAGGTTCATCCACTTCATTAGAACTGACTCAAATGCATTCCTTTACATGGCTGAGTAATATTCCATTGTGTATATATACCACAACTTCTTTATCCATTCATCTGTCGATGGACATCTAGGTTGCTTCCATGTTTTAGCTATTCTAAATAATGCTGCAATGAACAATGGGTTACATGTGTCCCTTTCAGTTTTGGTTTCCTCAGGGTATATGCCTAGGAGTGGGATTGCTGGGTCATATGGTGGTTTTATTCCTAGTTTTTGAAGAAATCTCCATACTGTCTTCCATAGTGGCTGTATCAACTTACATTCACACCAACAGTGCAAGAGTGTTTCCTTTTCTCCACACCCTTTATAGAATTTATTGTTTGTAGACTTTTTTTGAGGGTCATTCTGACTGGCTTGAGGTGATATCTCATTGTAGTTTTTATTTACATTTCTCTAATAATGAGTGATGTTGAACATCTTTTGATGTGTTTGTCAGCCATCTGTATGTCTGATTCTTTGAGACCCTATGAACAGGAACCCAGCAGGCTCTTCTATCCATGGAATTCTTCAGGCAAGAATACTGGAGTGGATATCTACTCACTTGTCCAGGGGATCTTCCCAACCTAGGATCAAACCTGGATCTCCTGCATTGCAGGCAGATTCTTTACCACCTGAGCCATCAGGGAAGACCCATCAAATTCCCCACCAAGATTACTACTATTAAAGAATAAAACTGTGAGATCTTGCCCTGGTGCCAGATCCATTTTGCTTCCTCTGGGGGCAAAGCTGATTACTTTGGGGGTCTGCCAACATCCTTAAAACTATAATTTATATCCACTATAGAGGAATAGGGGCAGTCTTAGACAAGAAAGCCATAGACCAGTGCTGTTATTTTATGAAAATCTACTAGTTTTCCAGGAGTGAGTGCTTTCAATTTGCTGTCTGCCTTTGGTCTATTTCTGGAGCCTAGAAATGATAGTTTTGATCAATTTGGTACAGTCTTTTGCAGAGAGGACTTCTCCAATCTCTTCATATCAACATAGTTGGAAGTTCTTTGAATGTGACTATTGCATTTGCAATAAACATAATTCCATACTCTTCAGTGTCCTTCATCTAACAGCATGAAGGCTGAGAATCATGAAAGCAATGGAGTATGATGCTGAGCTTGATAGCGAATTAGGGGACTGTCCTGTGTGACTCCTCAACCTGAGCAAATGAGTCCTGAGGATTCGGTACTGAATCCTGGCAGTAAGTGCACAGGTATAAATTGAAATTATCATTAATACTAACAGCTAGAAAGAAGGAAGAAAGGAAAAAAAGAAAAAGTAGACTATTCCCAATGGTTCTATTCTCCTTCAACTGTGTTTATTAGTTTGTTTCTGGCTTTGTAAAAGAACAAATTTTTTTACTGGGTTTAAATAAGAATTTGTTTAAGCTTTATAAATTAACATTTTTCAAGGGGAAAATCAGAACTTGGGGTCTGAATTAGCATTGCCTATATCCTATACCTCAGAATTCCCAAATCTGGGGATCTAGCAGAAAGACTGGGAATCCCCAGGGACTCTGACTTTGAAGGTCAGCAGGATTTGATTACAGAACAACAGGACTGGGGGAAACGGAGACACTGGGAGGGCACAAACAAAACCTTGTACATACCAGGACTCAGGGGAAAGAAGCAGTTTCCCCCACAAGGGACTGAGCCAGACCTGCCTGTTAGTGTTTAGGAATCTCCAGTGAAAACATGGGTCAACAGTGGGCTGCTGTGGGGTCAGGGACATTGGCAGCAGCCGTCCTGAGAGGCACTGAATGTTGGCATAAGTTGGTCTAGGAGGAAGTAAACATTAGCCCTACCACAGGGACTTCAGATACAGGACTGGGGCCTCCTCAGGCCAAATAACTAACAGGGAGGGAGACAGCCTCACCCTTCAGCAAAAATTGGATTAAAGATTTACTGAGCATGGCCCTGCCCACCAGAGCTAGACCCAGTTTTCTCCACAGTCAGTTCCTCCCATAAGGATGCTAGCCTCACAAGCCTCTTATTCTCATCCAAAGCAGACAGAAGAAGCATGAATTACAGTCCCTTGGCCTCCATAATGAAAACCACAATCATAGAAAACTAACCAAAATGATCACGTGGATCACAGCCTTGTCTAACTCAATGAAACTACGAGCTAGGCCACACAGGGCCATCTAAGATGGATAAGTCACAGTGGAGAGTTCTGTAAAGATGTAGTTCACTGGAGAAGGGAATGGCAAGCCACCTCAGTATTCTTGTCTTGAGAATCCCATGTACAGTATGAAAAGGCAAGAAGATATGACATGGAAAGATAAGCCCACCAGGTTGATGGGTGCTCAATATGCTGCTGAAGAAGAGCAGAGAAATAACCTCAGAAGGAATGAAAATGCTGGGCCAAAGTGGAAACAATGCTCAATTGTGGATGTGTCTAGGGGTGATATGAAATCCCATTCTGTAAAGAATAATAGTGCATAGGAACCTGGAATGCAAGGTCCATGAATCAAGATAGATTAGATGTGGTCAAACAGGGTACCAGAGGAAATGAACCAGAAACCAAATTGAAGTAACCTCATTACAGGCAGACGTTTTTTTCTCTTTTTTTTAAACCAGTTCAGCTACCAGGAAAGCTAAAAAGAGGAGAGAAGCAAAAGGTCAAGGAAAAAAGGAAAGATATACCCATCTGAATGCAGAGTTCCAGAGAATAACAAGGATAGATAAGAAAACTGTTTTAAGTGAACAATGCAAAGAAATAGAGAAATACAATAGAATGGGAAAAACTAGAGATCTCTTCAAGAAAATTAGAGATACCAAGGGAATATTTCATGGGAAAAAAAGGCACTATAAAGGATAGAAATGGTATGGATCTAACAGAAGCATAAGATATTAAGAAGAGGTGTCAAGAATACACAGAACTATGCTAAAAAGATCTTAATGACTCAAATAACCATGATTGTGTGATCTCTCACTAGAGCCAGACATCATGGAGTGTAAAGTCAGGTGGACCTTCAGTTCAGTTCAGTTCAGTCGCTCAGTTGTGTCCGACTCTCTGCGACCATATGAATCACAGCACGCCAGGCCTCCCTGTCCATCACCAACTCCCGGAGTTCACTCAAACTCATGTTCATCGAGTCAGTGATGCCATCCAGCCACCTCATTCTCTGTCGTCCCCTTCTCCTCCCGCCCCCAATCCTTCCCAGCCTCAGAGTCTTTTCCAGTGAGTCAACTTGTTGCATTAGGTGGCCAAAGTATTGCAGTTTCAGCTTTAGCATCAGTCCTTCCAATGAACACCCAGGATTGATGTCCTTTAGAATGGACTGGTTGGATCTCCTTGCAGTCCAAGGGACTCTCAAGAGTCTTCTCCAGCACCACAGTTCAAAAGAGTCAATTCTTTGGCGATCAGATTTCTTCAAAGTCCAACTCTCACATCTATACATGACCACCGGTAAAACAATAATAGCCTTGACTAGACGGACCTTTGTTGGCAAAGTAATGTCTCTGCTTTTTAATATACTATCAAGGTTGGTCATAACTTTCCTTCCAAGGAGTAAGCGTCTTTTAATTTCATGGCTGCAATCAGCATCCGCAGTGATTTTGGAGGCCAAAAAAATAAAGTCTGACACTGTTTCCACTGTTTTCCCATCTATTTCCCATGAAGTGATGGGACCAGATGCCACGATCTTTGTTTTCTGAATGTTGAGCTTCAAGCCAACCTTTTCACTCTCCGCTTTCACTTTCATCAAGAGGCTTTTGAGTTCCTCTTCACTTTCTGCCATAAGGGTGGTGTCATCTGCATATCTGAGGTTATCAATACTTAGGAAGCATTATTGCAAGTAAAACTAGTGGAGATGATACAATTCCAGCTGAGCTATTTCAAATCCAAAACATGATGCTATGAAAGTGCTGCACTCATTATGCCATCAAATCTGGAAAATTCAGCAGTGGCCACAGAACTGGAAAAGTTCAATTTTCATTCCAATCCCAAAGAAAGGCAATGCCAAAGAATGTTCAAACTACTGCACAAATGCACTCACCTCACATGCTAATAAAGTAATGCTCAAAATTCTCCAAGTCAGGCTTCAACAGTATGTGAACCGTGACTTTCCAGATGTTCAAGCTGGTTTTTGAAAAAGCAGAGGAACCAGAGGTCAAACTGGAAACATCAGTTGGGTCCTAGAAAAACCAAGGGAATTCCAGAAAAATATCTACTTCTTTTCATTAACTATGCTAAAGTCTTTGACTGTGTGGATCACAGCAAACTGTGGATTATTCTTTAAAAAATGGGAATACCAGACCACCTTTCCTGCCTTTTGAGAAATCTGTACACAGGTCAAAAAGCAACAGTTAAAACCAGTCATGGAGCAACAGACTGGTTCCAATTTGGGAAAGGAGTACATCAAGGCTGTATATTGTCACCCTGCTTATTTAACTTATACACAGTATGCATCATTTGAAATGTTAGGTTGGCTGAAGCACAAGCTGGAATCAAGATTTATTGGAGAAATATCAGTAATTTCAGATATGAAACTAAAAAGCCTCTTGATGAAAGTGAAAGAGGAGAGTGAAAACTTGGCTTAAAGCTAAACATTCAAAAACTGAAGATCATGGCAACCATCCCCATCACTTCATGACAGATAAATGGGAAACAATGGAAATAGTGAAAGATTTTATTTTCTTGGGCTCCAAAATCACTGAAGACAGTGACTGTAACCATGAAATTAAAGATCACTTGCGCCTTGGAAGAAAAGCTTTGACCAACTTAGGCAGCATATTAAAAAGCAGAGGCATTACTTTGCTGACAAACGTCCATCTACTGAAAGCTATAGTTTTCCCAGTAGTCATGCATGGATGTGAGAGTTGGATCATAGAGATAGCTGAGCACCAAGGAATTGATTCTTTTGAACTGTGGTGTTGAAGAAGACTCTTGAGATTCCCTTGTGCTGCAAGGAGATCTAACTAGTCAATCCTAAAGGAAATCAACCCTGAATATTAATTTTAAGGACTGATGCTGAAGCTGAAATGCCAAAACTTTGGCCAGCTGATGCGAAGAACTGTCTCCTTAGAAAAGACTCTGATGCTAGAAAAGATTGAAAGCAGGATAGAGTGAGGGACGACAGAGGTAGAGATGATTGGATGACATCACCAACTCGATGGACATGAGTTTGAGCAAGTGCCAGGAGTTGGTGATGGACAGGGAAGCCTGGTGTGCTGCAGTCCATGGGGTCTCAAAGAGTTGGATGCAACTGGGCAACTGAACTGATGGAACAATGGACTGGTTCAAAATTTGGAAAGATCCATCAAGGCTGTATATTGTCACCTGTTTATTTAACTTATATGCAGAGTACATCATGCAAAATGCAAGGCTTTATGAATCACAAGCTGGAATCAAGAAGGCTGGGGAAAAAATATCAACAGTCTCCAATATGCAGATGATACTACCCTAATGGCAGGTAACAAAGAGGAGCTAAAGTGCCTTTTGATGATAATGGAACTAATGAGCCTCATGACAAAGGAGAGTGAAAAAGGTGGCTTGAAATTCAACATTCAAATAACTAAGATCTAGGCATCCAGTCTTATCACTTTATGGCAAATAGATGGGAGAAAATGGAAACAGTGGTAGATTTTATTTTCTTGGGTTCCAAAATCACTGTGGATGGTTACTGAAGCCATAAAATTAAAAGACACTTTCTCTTTGGAAGAAAAGCTATGACAAACATAGTCAGTGTATTAAAAAACAGAGACATCACTTTGCTGACAAAGTTTCATAGGTCAAAGCTATGTCAAAGGTATGATTTTTCCATTCAGTTCAGTTCAGTTCAATCGCTCAGTTGTGTCCGACTCTTTGCGACCCCATGAATCACAGCATGCCAGGCCTCCCTGTCCATCACCAACTCCTGGAGTTCACTCAAACTCATGTCCATCGAGTCGGTGATGCCATCCAGCCATCTCATTCTCTGTCGTCCCCTTCTCCTCCCGCCCCCAATCCTTCCCAGCATCAGAGTACAAATGTGAGAGATGAACCATAATGAAGACTGAGTGCTGAAGAATTGATACTTTCTAACTGTGGTGCTGGGAAAGACACTTGAGAGTCCCTTGGGTAGCAAAGAGATCAAACCAGTCAATCCTAAACAAAATCAACCCTGATTATTCATTGGAATGACTGGTGCTGAAGCAGAAGCTCCAATACTTTGGCCACCTGATGCAAAGAGGCCACTCTCTGGAAAAGATCCTGTTACTGGGAAAGATTGAGGGCAGGAGGAGAAGAGGGCAAAAGAGGATGAGATCGTTGGATGGCATCACTGACTCAATGCACATGAGTTTGAGCAAACTCTGGCAGATATTGAAAGGCAAGGGAAGCCCAGAATTCTGCAGTCTATGGTATTGCAAAGAGTCAGATACTACTTAGCCACTGAAATACAATATTTGGTTTGCAGTTTTATAATGTATTACCGGCTAAAGAATCCAAGATCTAATTTTTGTAGATCTCTTGTAATCTTGTAGTCTATTTATAAGTATAAATGACCAATTTAAAAATAATACTATTTATATATGCAAATCTCTTTACTAATGAGGATGTATGTTCCTTTGTTTAAATACTGAATTTAAGAAATATGTGATTTTTAATACCATAATACTAGCAGTGACAATCTAAATGTTTTATTAATTTATTTTAATTGGAGGCTATTTAGTTACAACATTGTGGTGTTTTTTGCCATACACTGGCATGAATCAGCCATGGGTGTACATGTGTCCTGTGTACTGTATACCTTGGACACCTCCCTCTCCATCCTATCCCTCTAGGGCGTCCCAGTGTTTTATCCAAAGAGTTGTGGGTATCATCATAGACTTTTTCATATAGAGTATTTAGGACCACACTCAAAACGTTCAAGTGTGTTTTCCTTATATTTTTCTACTTGGCTATATGGATGGTTTTACCAACAAATAGATCAACTACACAGTTTGAAACTATGAGAAGTAAAAACACAGATCCAGAACATAGAAATGTTTTCATCTTTTGTATACTGTGATTTACCAGTACATTGCTATATATAGTAACAGTCACATCAGTTATACTCACTTAGACTTATTCTGTAGGAATCAATCCTCTGTACTCTGGAATAACACCTTGCTATGGTAAAATAAAAAATCTAACCATCGTACCATATTAGAGGATCCCAGAGAACAGCAATAGCAACTAGTGACCCATAGTCAGAATATTTCATCTGACTTTTGTGACTGTGTCTAAGTTTGTTAGATCTCTTTATTGACAGAGAGAAGGCTACATATTTTTTAACAGTTTTATTATTTTAAAGGAAGAAATGTAGATTTTTATGTGCAAGTTTTTGAGTTCTTCTTTGGTGAAGGAGAGGTAACTATAGACAGAGAAATGAGAAGGAACCTAGGGATGGTTGAGGATAATTATCAAATGACATACTCAAACACTGAATACTTGAGCATTTTATGCATTTAATTTGTTTATCGAAAGATATTCCTAAGTAAATTAATATTGAAAATCAAGTATTCTTTCAGTTTGAATATTTCAAAAGGATTTTGATTATGACATGCTTTTGTGCATTCAGTGTGATAAAAGAAAAACTCATTAATTTTCTTCTTTTGGCGCTTGGCTAACTGGGCCAGATGAATACAGTCTGGAAAGAGAGAAAGAAAGACTGCTGAATCATGTCATCATCCCTGGACACCAATTACATTCTTTGAAAAAACAAACAGAAATTAGTTAGTAAGATTAGGAAAGAGAAAAGGAGTTGAATTATTCATATAAGTATATGGAAAGTATAGCAATGAAAATGTGATCCTTACATTAAAGCAAAATGCAAGTCAAAAATGTTACATGTTACAAAAAAAAAATGTTTTTAAATGGAAAAGGCCAAATTTCGTATCATGGGTACAGTTTTAGTGAATAGTATTCAGACCTGATTAACTCTAATTTGGGTGCGTTTTATTCCAAGTGCAACAAGATCTGATTGTGCCATAAGGATTCCCCTAAGTTGTCCTTTCAGGGCTTCAAAGGAGATATGCAGTCACCTTCATCACAGTTATGTTCATGTCCATTTATGCCATCTGGATTCTATTGTTGCTTTTAAAAAACATTTTCCACCCATTTTCACATGTACTAGAGCAGAAAGATCAAACACACTCTGAACACATCCAGAGACAGTGACAACCTGTTCCCTGTTGTCCTCAGGCTCTGTCATGTATGTAGTCAAAAAAGTAGTTGGCTTTCTATTGTATTGCAGCAATATATCCTTTTATTGGCAAGTTAAGTGCAGCCCACCTCCAAGATTGAACAAGAAAAGAAGGAAATGTAAATTAAGAGATGAGATGACAAAGATGGTAAGTTTTTTAAGCTAGCCTTTATTTGTCCTATGAGGGTTTAAAGTCCTCAAGAACTATGATTCTTTGGATTTTTCAAGTCCAGGTCTCACTTCACTAGATTAAGACAATGTGACAGTAAATTCAAATATTTCTGTGTAAAACTGAAATATATACTGAGGATAGCCCACATAAACTAAAATTGCTCTTGGCTGAGTTCAGAAATAAAATGGAAAGAATGTTATAGGATAACAAAAATATCAATCACTTTTGCCCATAACTTTGTTGTATATTATTTACCATGCTGAATTTTTGTATTTCGTATGGCTAAAGCTATTAAGGAAACCACTTCCATTAATCTTCAAGACTTTAAACCACTCTCAGTCTTCATGTACAATCTGTCTCCCGACTCCATCATTGCTTTGATCATAACAGAGAACTCTTGCTTCCTTCCTAGTTTTCTATGTTGCCTAATGTTTATTTTAGAGAAGGGATTGAGAATTTCTACAAGTTCACTTTTGACATACTTAATTAAAACTGAGTAGATTTAGCTCAGCCCCAACTAGAGAGTGATGGAGGCAGAGTCCAACAAGTATGCCTAACAGCTGGCTTAATTATGTTTTCTGGTCAGACAACACAACAACAGAATATTTTCTGTAGTGATATATTCCACTTCATGATTTAAGTAAATCCAAAGGATATCACTAAATCATTACCGTACCTTCCAAACTTATTCTGTAAACAATTCTCTGTTTCATATAGAGATTAATGTACATTGCCAGCTCATATCTAATGATGTCCTATGCTCTCTGGTCCAAATATTTGGAAAGGGTTTTAGATGCCACACATTGAAACTTGGCTGATGGGGAGGGAGGTGGGAGGGGGTTTCAAGATGGGGAACACATGTACACCCAGGGTAGATTGATGTCAATAACCTCATATATGCAGATGACACTACCCTTATGGCAGAAAGTGAAGAGGAACTCAAAAGCCTCTTGATGAAAGTGAAAGAGGAGAATGAAAAGGTTGGCTTGAAGCTCAACATTCAGAAAACAAAGATCATGGCATCTGATCCCATCACTTCATGGGAAATAGATGGGGAAACAGTGGAAACAGTGTCAGACTTTATTTTTTGGGGCTCCAAAATCACTGCAGATGCTGATTTCAGCAATTAAATTAAAAGACATATAGAGGACCAGCCTCGATATGGCCCAGGGTATCCTCAGGATGAACGGCGTTGGCGTCAGAGAGAGAGAAAGAGAAAGAGAGAGAGAGAGAGACAAGGGCTGATGATTCCTTGGTTTACGCTGGAAACCAATAAAACCCCAGCACGGGGTTTGCTCTGTTTACGTAGGCCACAGGCGCCCTCTCAAATCACTGGAGGCACCCCACCAGGGCACCCCCTCGAGTGGGTCTTAGAAGCCCAGGCAGATAAGTAAACGCAGAGGGTCCAGAGCTCCAAGGATCTCAACCAGAAAAAGGAGAATAGAGAAAAGGATGGAAAAAGAGAAAGAACGACATGGGGAGACCAAGCTTCAGTGAGCAAGGCCCAAAATTTTATTTTCCAGTGATGCTTTTATACCCTAAGTTGTGCACATAAAAAATAGAGAAAGAGAGGTATAGAGTCACGCCAAAATCACGCGGGGTCAGCAGTCTTGACCCTTATCAGATCAGGGTTTATTTTTGTATGTCTCGTGATATACAAAAGTTTTAGGTGGTTTACATCATCTTCTGGCCAGGTGGCCTGCTAACAGTTTATGGCCCTCTCTCCTAACAAAGGTTAGTTAGCTAGAAAAAGTCTTATATTCTTTTAAGATGATTTTCCTAAAGTCAAGTGCTAGACACATGACAAAGTTACATTCCTATAAGGCACAGGTGTAGTGAGCTACAAGAAAGGAATTTATTAACTTAAGATCTGATGTGGTTAAATCAAAGGCTACTACTTATATTCTCTATATGTGATTAATATATTTCCAAGGATACAATAGATAGAGGCAACTTTGCAGCAAGCATTGATTCAACAATGAAATCTTTTTTAGTAATATTCTAATGATTTTAACTTCTTCAACAGATTCCTGTATTTTAGAATATTAGGCTTTCTGTCCTTGCGTGGCTGGGAGGCTGTAAACAGTCACATTCATAGTTATAAGAGCCCGGACAAACTTGTCATGCAAGTTAGAAAGCTATCAGAGGGGCTTGTATTGGAACACTCCTATTAAGCCGAGGAGAACTTTTTAACTACAGCTCTGAATTAATGTTTTCAGAGAAAAGTGGTTGGGGGGAAGCCCCCATAAGTATTAGAGGACTTGATAAGAGGCGTAAGATAGTAAGGCAGTCAGACTCCGGTTTTCTTTGGGGTAGATGCTCGGGTAAGTCCAGGGGGTTCCTCGAGTCCTGATTAGCCTTTGCGCGTCAGGCCTCTTCCCCAATTGACCTTTGCCACGGGTAGGATTTTCCTCGCTGGCTCCCGGCAAAGACGCTTACTCCTTGGAAGGAAAGCTATGACCAACCTAGACAGCATATTAAAAAGCAGAGACATTACTTTGCCAACCAAGGTCTGTCTAGTCAAGGCTATGGTTTTTCCCGTGGTCATGTATGGATGTGAGAGTTGGACTATGAAGAAAGCTGATCGCCGAAGAATTGATGCTTTTGAACTGTGGTGTTGGAGAAGACTCTTGAGAGTCCCTTGTACTGCAAGGAGATCCAACCAGTACATTCAAAAGGAGATCAATCCTGGGTGTTTATTGGAAGGACTGATGCTAAAACTGAAACTGCAATACTTTGGCCACCTCATGAGACGAGTTGACTTACTCTCTGATGCTGGGAAAGGTTGGGGGTGGGAGGAGAAGGGGACGACAGAGAATGAGATGGCTGGATGGCATCACTGACTGTGGACATGAGTTTGAGTGAACTCCGGGAGTTAGTGATGGACAGGGAGGCCTGGCATGCTGTGATTCATGGGGTCGCAGAGAGTCGGACACGACTGAGCAACTGAACTGAACTGAACTGAATGTATGGCAAAACCAATACAATAATGTAAAGTAATTAGCCTCCAATTAAAATAAATAAATTAAAAAAAAAAAAAGAAAGGTGTCTGAGCCCATCTCAACTGATTGTTTTTATACAGAATATAAAATAATTTTAACTGAGGTGAAAATCAAGACTACAGCTTTCCAAGTATTTTTTGTTCTAAATTTGGATTCTTATAATTGGATTTTAATATATTCAAATGTGGCCTGATTTTTTAAACAAACAGTTGTTACAGTAGCTTGTCTCATCTTTAGAGTTGGGTCATGTGTTATCAATTCTTCCTTTTCCATTCTCTTCATTGAAATCCATATAACTATCTCCAGTTGTAATTTTTGCTTTCTTTTTGGTACTTGAGATCCCCTAAGTCCCTAAGCTTTTCTAATTTTCTAGTTTTAGGTCTATCTCCTCCAAATTCCATTGAAAAGATAAGACTATTTTAATTTTCCTAAGGATTTTGAAACTTCTTGCCAAGGATGAAAATGAGTCCTTTTAGCAAAAATTTCTCTCTTCCTTCTCTCTTTTTTTTAAAAGCTTTTTCATTTCCATAATTCATGAATTATGATCTGTGGATGTAAAAGACAATCTTATAACTAAATAAATCTACAATTTCACACATGATTAAATAAAAGGATATCTATCATTAAATAAAAAATACAAGCAGAATCTGGAAAAAAATATAATATTCCTTCTTTTCTGTTTAAGACCTTAACTGTTTAAACTTAACTCCTTAAATTTCCTTATTCTACACTGTGACACAAATCGGTTTAAGACTAATAGATGACTGCTAACGAAAGGAGCATGAACCATTACTACAGAAGAATATATTTAACATCAAGACCTTCTTTTATTTGGTTGGTCATACAGAGGAATAGGATATATATGTATCACTAACTTCTACTCTCAAGCCAACTGTGTTTCAAAATCCAAAATTCCAGGGTTACTTAGAGCAATTGTTTTAAAACAAATAAGTAAATACTGTTAAAGCATCCTTAGACAAAATGGGTCTGAATGATCTACCATATAGTAAGTAGTTTTAGAATGTTTACAAAGATACCTAATCAGTCAAACATCCATTATGTTAGACATAAAAAGTATCCAAAAAATTAAATTACTTTTAATGTCTTTTCCATGACAAAGAGGTGAGAAATGTGCTCTTTGTGTATTATGCTAGGATTTGAATATATTCAATTTTGATTTGATCTGTTAAAAGGTAGGTGGGATGCAACTTTTTTTTTTTAATTTTTCTTTGGAGAGGGAGGCTAGAGTGGGCTTAATTCTCAAACAATCAAGTAAAATGATTTTGCAAATAAACGTCTCTACATTAATTTTGAGAAGCCATATCTTAGTAAAAATACAGTTCATACTAAAAAGTAGAAAATGTTAGAATGAATATTTCACATGGAAACTATGCCAAAACTTGTTTTTATTCATAGTTGTAGCAATGAATTATAAACAAATTATGAAACATTTAAAAAGTACAGTAACTGTAATAATTTACGATGACAGCCATATCCAAATACACAGACTGTGTGGCTTAAACAACAGAAATATATTTTATCACAGTTCTGGAGGCTGCAAGTCTAAGATCAAGGTGTTGTCAGTTTTTGGTTGTTTCTCACCCTTCTCTCCGATGTTATCAGACATTATTGAATTTCATGTTGAAGAAGCCATATGAAAAGGAACTAAGGATATTCTGTGGCCAAGAATTAGCTAGAAATTGAAGACCTCAGTTTGAAAATATTCAGTTCAGTTCAGTCGTTCAGTCGTGCCTGACTCTTTGGACCCCATGAATCACAGCACGCCAGGCCTCCCTGTCCATCACCAACTCCCGGAGTTCACTCAAACTCATGTCCATCAAATCGGTGATGCCATCCAGCCATCTCATTTTCAGTCGTCCCCGTCTCCTCCTGCCCCCAATCCTTCCCAGCATCAGATTCTTTTCCAGTGAGTCAACTCGTCGCATGATGTGGCCAAAGTATTGGAGTTTCAGCTTTAGCATCAGTCCTTCCAATGAACACCCAGGATTGATCTCCTTTAGAATGGACTGGTTGGATCTCCTTGCAGTCCAAGGGACTCTCAAGAGTCTATAAAGTCAAAACTTGAAAGATGATGCTGTGAAAGTGCTGCACTGAGTATGCCAGCAAATTTGGAAAACTCAGCAGTGGCCACAGGACTGGAAAAGGGCAGTCTTCATTCCAATCCCAAAGAAAGGCAATGCCAAAGAATGCTCAATCTACCACACAATTGCACTCATCTCACACACTAGTAAAGTCATAATCAAAATTCTCCAAGCCAGGCTTCAGCAATATGTGAACTGTGAACTCCCATATGTTCAAGCAGGTTTTAGAAAAGGCAGAGATCAAATTGCCAACATCCGCTGGATCATGGAGAAAGCAAGAGAGTTCCAGAAAAACATCTATTTCTGCTTCATTGACTATGCCAAAGCCTTTGACTGTGTGGATCACAATAAACTGTGGAACATTCTGAAAGAAATGGGAATACCAGACCACCTGACCTGCCTCTTGAGAAACCTGTATGCAGGTCAAAAAGCAACAGT
This sequence comes from Moschus berezovskii, assembly GCF_049115385.1. NCBI lineage: Eukaryota > Metazoa > Chordata > Mammalia > Artiodactyla > Moschidae > Moschus > Moschus berezovskii. The sequence continues at coordinate 43,859,368 of NC_142472.1, forward strand.
CAGAACTGTACATGGAACAGACTGGTTCCAAATAGGAAAAGGAGTACGTCAAGGTTGTATATTGTCACCCTTCTAATTTAACTTATATGCAGAGTACATCATGAGGAACGCTGGGCTGGAAGAAGCACGAGCTGGAATCAAGATTGCCGGGAGAAATATCAATAACCTCAGATATGCAGATGACACCACCCTTATGGCAGAAAGTGAAGAGGAACTCAAAGGCCTCTTGATGAAAATGAAAGAGGAGAGTGAAAAGGTTGGCTTGAAGCTCAACATTCAGAAAACAAAGATCATGGCATCTGGTCCCATCACTTCATGGGAAATAGATGGGGAAACAGTGGAAACAGTGTCAGACTTTATTTTTTGGCTCCAAAATCACTGCAGATGCTGATTGCAGCCATGAAATTAAAAGATGCTTACTCCTTGGAAGGAAAGTTATGACCAACCTAGATAGTATTTAAAAAGCAGAGAGACATCACTTTGCCAACAAAGGTCCGTCTAGTCAAGGCTATGGTTTTTCCAGTGGTCATGTATGGATGTGAGAGTTGGACTGTGAAGAAAGCTGAGCGCCAAAGAATTGATGCTTTTGACAATATTAGAGGTATTGAAATATTTCAATAGCCACTTGATCAAGGCCTCCCCAACCAAGATTTGACATGAGACTTTAGCTTTGTATGTTAACTACTTTGCAGCCTTAAGGGAAAACATAAATTAGAGGATCCTTCTAAGCCATGCCCATGTTCCTGACCCACAGAAACTTCAAGATAATACATTTGGTTTATTTCAAGCCCCAAATTTATGACCACTTGTTAGACAGCATTAGAAAAGAAATTCCCTTTCTCTTTAACTTTTAAGATTTTAAGAATAATTGACAGATTAAATAAAAATATTGATAATGAAAAAATATTGATGGTGCAATGAAGAGTTTGAAAATATATTTAAATGTAAATCATATAACTACAATAGGACAAGGTTTAAGAGGTGCAACTGAAAGTATTGCATTTTAAGGGTTTAACAGTATTTATTATGTAGCATTATTTTGATATGCTACAGAATACTAAAAATATGATAAATTAGAGATATGTGATTTGAACCGTACAGCAACAAGTAAACAATAATAAAAATAATAATCTGGTATACAGGATAACCTCATAATAGACAATAAAGAGAACAATACAAAAAATATTCATTTAATGCAAAAGTATATATGAAAAACTGGGTAAAATCAACTAAGAATAGATGGGTCATATAGCAAATGAAAAGCAAGAAGATAATTTAATCCAGTGATTAAATTAATTTAAATTAAACGTGCTGAATGATTTAAAACCACATTTAAAGTCAGATAAGATTCAAAAGCAAGACACAATTCAACGTTTTGGGTTTTTTAAAACAAAATTCTTACTGTCATTTAATTTTTTTAATGTTTTTATTTATTTATTTAGATTCATACCATACTTTATTTTTTATTTATTTTTTCTTATGTCTCCCGCATTGGCAGGCAGGTTTTTTTTTTTTTTTTACTTTACATTATTATTGTATTGGTTTTGTCATACATTGACATGAATCCACCCCGGGTGTACATGTGTTCCCCATCTTGAACCCCCACCCACCTCTCTCCCCATCCCAATCCTCTGGTTCATCCCAGTGCACCAGCCCTGAGCATCCTGTATCATGCATCAAACCTGGACTGGCGATTCGTTTCACATATGATAATTTACATGTTTCAATGCCATTCTCAAAAATCATCCCACCCTCGCCCTCTCCCACAGAGTCCAAAAGACAGTTCTATACATCTCTGTATATTTTGCCATCTCGTATACAGGGTTATCATTATCAGCTTTCTAAATTCCATATTTATGTGTTAGTATACACTATTGGTGTTTTTCTTCACTCTGCATAATAGGCTCCAGTTTCATCCACCTCATTAGAACCGATTCAAATGTATTCTTTTTAATTGCTGAGTACTACTCCATTGTGTATATGTACCACAGCTTTCTTATCCATTTGTCTGCAGATGGACATCTAGATTGCTTACATGTCCTGGCTATTCTAAACAGTGCTACTATGAACATTGGAGTACATGTGTCTCTTTCAATTCTGGTTTCCTTGGTGTGATTGACCAGGAGTTGTATTGCTAGGTCGTATGGCAGTTCTATTTACAGTTTTTTGAGGAATCTCCACACTGTTCTCCATATTGGTTGTACTAGTTTGCATTCCCACCAACAGTGTAAGAGAGTTCCCTTTTCTCCACACCTTCTCCAGCATTTATTGCTTGTAGACTTTTGGATAGCAGCCATTCTGACTGGCTTGAAATGGTACCTCACTGTGGTTTTGATTTGCATTTCTCTGATTATGAAGGATGTTGAGCATCTTTTCAGTGTTTATTAGCCATCTGTATGTATTCTTTGGAGAAATGTCTGTTTAGTTCTTTGGCCCATTTTTTGATTGGGTCGTTTATTTTTCTGGAATTGAGCTGCAGGAGTTGCTTGTATATTTTGGAGATTAATTCTAGGGCAGTTGCTTCATTTGCTATTATATTCTCCCATTACGAAGGCTGACTTTTCACCTTGCTTATAGTTTCCTTTGCTGTGCAGAAGCTTTTAATTTTAATTAGGTCCCACTTGTTTATTTTTGCTTTTATTTCCAATATTCTGGGAGGTGGGTCATGGAGGATCCTGCTGTGATTTATGTCAGAGAGTATTTTGCCTATGTTCTCCTCTAGGAGTTTAATAGTTTCTGGTCTTACATTTAGATCTTTAATCCATTTTGAGCTTATTTTTGTGTATTGTGTTAGGGAGTGTTCTAGTTTCATTCTTTTACAAGTGGTTGACCAGTTTTCCCAGCACCACTTGTTAAAGAGATTGTCTTTTCTCCATTGAATATTCTTGCCTTCCTTGTCAAAGATAAGGTGTCCATAGGTGTGTGGATTTATCTCTGGGCTTTCTATTTTGTTCCATTGATCTATATTTCTGTCTTTATGCCAGTACCTTACTGTCTTGATGACTGTGGATTTGTAGTAGAGCCTGAAGTCCCGCAGGTTGATTCCCCCAGTTCCATTCTTCTTTCTCAAGATTGCTTTGGCTATTTGAGGTTTTTTGTATTTCCATACATATTGTGAAATTATTTGTTCTAGCTCTGTGAAAAATACCATTGGTAGCTTGATAGGGATTGCATTGAACCTATAATTTACTTTGGGTAATATATTCATTTTCACAATATTTATTCTTCCAACCCATGAACACAGTATATTTCTCCATCTATTAGTGTCCTCTCTGATTTCTTTCACCAGTGTTTTATAGTTTTCTATATATAGGTCTTTTGTTTCTTTAGGTAGATATATTCCTAAGTGTTTTATTCTTTTCATTGCAACGGTGAATGGAATTTTTTCCTTAATTTCTCTTTCTGTTTTCTCATTATTAGTGTTTAGGAATGCAAGGGATTTCTGTGTGTTGATTTTAAATCCTGAAACATTACTATGTTCATTGATTAGCTCTAGTTATTTTCTGGTAGAGTCTTTAGCGTTTTCTGTGTAGAGGATCATGTCATCTGCAAACAGTGAGAGTTTTACTTTTTCTTTTCCAATTTGAATTCCTTTTATGTCTTTTCCTGCTCTGATTGCTGTGGCCAAAACTTCCAAAACTATGTTGAATAGTAGTGGTGAGAGTGGGCACCCTTGTCTTGTTCCTGACATTAGGGGAAACGCTTTAAGTTTTTCACCATTGAGGATAATGTTTGCTGTGGGTTTGAAATATATAGCTCTTATTATGTTGAGGAATGTTCCTTCTATTCCCGCCTTCTGGAGGGTTTTGATCATAAATGGATGTTGAATTATGTCAAAGGCTTTCTCTGCATCTATTGAGAAAATCATATGGTTTTTATTTTTCATTTTTTTAATGTGGTGTATTACATTGATTGATTTGTGGATACTGAAGAATCCTTGGATTCCTAGGATAAAGGCCACTTGGTCATGATGTATGATCTTTTTAATGTGTTGTTGGATTCTGATTGCTAGAATTTTGTTAAGGATTTTTGCATCTATGTTCATCAGTGATATTGGCCTGTAGTTCTCTTTTTTTTTTTTTTTGGCATCTTTGTCAGGTTTTCGTATTAGGGTGATGTTGGCCTCATAGAATGCATTTGGAAAGTTACCTTTCTCTGCAATTTTCTGGAGGAGTTTGAGTAGGATAGATGTTCTTTTTAATTTTTGGTAGAATTCAGCTTTGAAGCTGTCTGGACCTGGGCTTTTTTTTGCTGGAAGATTTCTTATTTCAGTTTCAATTTCCATATTTGTGATGGGTCTGTTAAGATTTCCTATTTCTTCCTGGTTCAGTTTTGCAAAGTTGCACTTTTCTAATAATTTGTCCATTTCTTCCAAGTTGTTCATTTTATTGGCATATAATTGCTGATAGTAGTCTCTTATGATCCTTTGTATTTCTGTGTTGTCTGTTGTGATCTCTCCATTTTCTTTTCTAATTTTATTGATTAGGATTTTCCTCCCTTTGTTTCTTGATGAGTCTGGCTAGTGGTTTGTCAATTGTATCTACACTCTCAAAGAACCAACTTTTGGCTTTCTTGATTTTTGCTATGGTCTCTTTTGTTTCTTTTGCATTTATTTCTGCCCTAATTTTTAAGATTTCTTTCCATCTACTAACCCTGGGGTTCTTCATTTCTTCCTTTTCTAGTTGCTTTATGTGTAGTGTTAGGTAATTTGGTTGACTTCTTTTCTTTTTTCTTGAGGTATACCTGTATTGCTATGAACCTTCCCCTTAACACTGCTTTTACAGAGTCCCATAGGTTTTGCATTGTTGTGTTTTTATTTTCATTCGTTTCTATGCATATTTTGATTTCTTCTATGAGTGTTCTTGCCTGGAGAATCCCAGGGATGGGGGATCCTGGTGGGCTGCTGTCTATGTGGTCGTATAGAGTGTGGACACGACTGAAGCAACTTAGCAGCAGCAGCATGATTTGTTGGTTATTCAGCAGCGTGTTGTTCAACCTCCATATGTTGGCATTTTTAATAATTTTTCCCTCTAATTGAGATCTAGTCTTACTGCACTGTGGTCAGAAAAGATGCTTGTAATGATTTCAATTTTTTTGAAATTACCAAGGCTAGATTTATGGACCAGGATGTGATATATCCTGGAGGATGTTCTGTGTGCGCTTGAGAAGAAGGTGAAATTCATTGTTTTGGGGTGAATATCTTATAGATATCAATTAGGTCTAACTGGTCTATTGTATCATTTAACGTTTATGTTTCCTTGTTAATTTTGTCTTTAGTTGATCTATCCATAGGTGTGAGTGGAGTATTAAAGTCTCCCACTATTATTGTGTTATTGTTAATTTCCCCTTTCATACTTGTTAGAATTTGTCTTACATATTGCGGTGCTCCTATGTTGGGTGCATATATATTTATAATTGTTATATCTTCTTCTTGGATTTATCCTTTGATCATTATGTATTGCCCTTCTTTGTCTCTTCAAAATGTTTTGTTTTAAAGTCTATTGTTTCTGATATGAATATTGCTACTCCTGTTTTCTTTTGGTCTCTATTTGCATGGAATATCTTTTTCCAGTGCTTCACTTTCAATCTGTATGTGTCCCTTGTGTCAAGGTGGGTCTCTTGTAGACAACATATATAGGGATCTTGTTTTTGTATCCATTCAGCCAGTCTTTGTCTTTTGGTTGAGGTGTCCAATCCATTTATATTTAAGGTAATTATTGATAAGTATGATTCCATTGCCATTTACTTTACTGTTTTGGGTTTGAGTTTGTACACTCATTCTGTGTTTCCTGTCTAGAGAAGGTCCTTTAGCATTTGTTGGAGAAGTGGTTTGGTGATGCTGAATTCTCTCAGCTTTTGCTTGTCTGTAAAGCTTTTGATTTCTCCTTCATATTTGAATGAGATCCTTGCTGGGTACAGTAATCTGGGCTGTAGGTTATTTTCTTTCATCACTTTAAGTATGCCCTGCTCTTCCCTCCTGGCCTGAAGAGTTTCTACTGAAAGATCAACTGTTATTCTTATGGGTTTCCCCTTGTGTGTTATTTGTTGCTTCTCCCTTGCTGCTTTTAATATTTGTTCTGTGTGTTTGATCTTTGTTAATTTGATTAATATGTGCCTTGGAATATTTCACCTTGCATTTATCCTGTTTGGGACTCTCTGGGATTCTTGGACTTGGGTGATTATTTCCTTCCCCATTTTAGGGAAATTTTCAACTATTATCTCCTCAAGTATTTTGTCATGGTCTTTCTTTTGACTCCTGTGATTCAGATGTTGGGGCATTTAACATTGTCCCAGAGGTCTCTGAGTTTGTCCTCATTTCTTTTAATTCATTTTTCTTTTTTCCTATCTGTTTCATTTATTTCTACCATTCTATCTTCTAACCCACTTATTCTATCTTCTGCCTCCGTTTTTCTACTGTTGGTTCCCTCCAGAGTGGTTTTTATCTCATCTATTTCATTATTCATTGCATATTGACTCATTTTTATTTTTTCTAGATCCTTATTAAACCTTTCTTGCATCTTCTCGATCCTTGTCTCCAGGTTATTTATCTGTAAGTCCAATTTGTTTTCAAGATTTTGAATAATTTTCACTATCATTATTCGGAATTCTTTATCAGGTAGGTTCCCTATCTCTTCCTATTTTGTTTGGGTTGATGGGCATTTATCCTGTTCCTTTATTTGCTGGGTATTTCTCTGCCTCTTCATCTTGCTTATATTGCTGTGTTTGGGATGGCTTTTCCATCTTCTGGCAGTTTGTGGAGTTCTCTTTATTGTGGAGTTTCCTCGCTTTGAGTGAGGTTGGACGGGTGACTTGTCAAGGCTCCCTGGTTAGGGAAGCTTGTGTCAGTGTTCTGGTGGGTGGAGTTGGATTTCTTCTCTCTGGAGTACAATGAAGTGTCCAGTAATGAATTATGAGATGTCAGTGGGTTTGGAGTGACTTTGGGCAGCCTGTATATTGAAAATAGCCAGGGCTATTTTCCTGTGTTGCTGGAGAATTTGTGTGGTATGTCTTGCTCTGGAACTTGTTGACCCTTGGGTGGTGCTTAGTTTCAGTGTAGGTATGGAGGTGTTTGATGAGCTCCTATCCATTAATGTTCCCTGGAGTCAGGAGTTCTCTGGTATTCTCAGGATTTGGACTTATGCCTCCTGCCTCTGGTTTTCAGACTTATTCTTGCATTAGTCTCAAGACTTCTCCATCTGTCACTTCCAAGGTGGTTCCCTCTGTTTTAGCTTCTGTTTGCTGGTCTCTTCAGTGTCTAATATCCAGCCTGACACTAGGGGGCGGTGGTGGAAACTTTTTAAGGCTCACTTGTTCAGTTGTGTTGTGGGAAGGGAGGAACGCTGCAGACAAATATCACTGGTGTCTGTGGGGAATGCCTGCAATGTCTCGGCCACACTGGGTTTGCCCCTGTTCACGGTTCATGTGCTGTCCCAGTCTACACTGCACAGGCTCTAGGTTGCTCTGCTGGGAACTGTCTGAGGCTGGCGCTGGGTTGCATGCATATCCCAGGTCTAAGCCGCTCAGGTTCAGGTACTTGGTTACTCCACAAAGGTGCCACAATTGCCCCCTTCCGGCTGTGGTTGCCCTCCCCTGCCTGTCTCGGTGGGGGATGGGCTGTCTACAGGTGGCTAGCTCTAGTCAGTCCTTTGTTCTGTGGATGGGTCTGGCGTAGTCTTAGGCTAGGGCTTTTCGCCTTTTCACGGAGTAGCTATCCCACAGTTTGCTTTGCTATCTCCAGTTAGGTCTCTCAGATTGCCCTCCTGGCATTCAGGCCTGGTCCTCACTTTAAGCAATGCAGCCGGCTCCTCCCTACCCAGCCCCCACTTGCTAATGGCAGATGTGGGCGTCTGAGTTGCTTCTCCACTGGGAGTTACGATTGGTCCCGTAACTCTGGGTTTTATATATTAATTACTTTTTCCTCCCTGTTATGTTGCCCTCTGAGGTTCCAAGGCTCGCCACAGACTCAACAGTGAGAGTGTTTCCTGGTGTTTGGAAACTTCTCTCTATTTTAAACCTACCTTCCCAGGACGGAGCTCCTCTTTTGCCTCTCTTTTTATCTTTTATGTTTTTTCCTACCTCCTTTTGAAGAGAATGGGCTGCTTTTCTGGGTGCCTGATGTCCTCTGCTGGCATTCAGAAGTTGTTTTGTGGAATTTACTCAGCGTTCAAATGTTATTTTGATGAATTTGTGGGGGAGAAAGTGGTCTCCCCATCCTAATCCTCCTCAATCTTCCCCAGTGAACCAGCTTTGAGTCTCTTGCTGTCATTTTAAAGAAAAAGGATAAAAATTATATACGAGTTTGGTGTGCTATATATAGTCCTTGGGGTCGCAAAGAGTCAGACACAACAGTGATTGAAAAACAAGAACTTTCTAAGCAGAACAAAATTTGAGTCACTTTAAATTGATAATGAAAAATGTGGACTTCAAAACAAGTAAATATTGTTGTTGTTCAGTTGCTGAGCAGTGTTTGACTCTTTGCAACTCCATAGACTGCAGAACACAAGGGTTCCATGTTCTTCACTGACTCCCGTAGTTTACTCATACTTGTGTTGATTGAGTTGGTGATGCCATCCAACCATCTCATCCTCTGTTGCCCTCTTCTTTTCCTGCCTTCACTCTTTCTCAGCATCAGGGTCTTTTCCAGAGTCAGTTCTTCACATCAAGTGGCCCTTCCAGTGAACATTCAGGTTGATTTCCTTTAGGATTGACTGGTTTGGTCTCCTGGCAGTCCATGGGAGTCTCAAAAGTATTCTCCACACCACAAACTGAAATCATCAATTCTTCGGGCACTCAGCCTTCTTTGGGCTTCCCTGGTGGCTCAGCTAGAAAAGAATCCACCTGTGGGTTCCATCCCTGGGTTGTGAAGATCCCCTGGAGAAGGGAAAGGATAGCCACTCCAGTAATCTGGTCTGGAGAATTCCATGGACTGTATAGTCGATGGAGTCACAAAGAGTCCGACATGACTGAGCGACTTTCAATTTCAGCCTTCTTTATGGTCCATCTCTCTCACATCTCTACATGACTACTGGAAATATCATAGCTTTGACTATGCAGAATTTTGTCAGCAAATCAACATCTCTGTTTTTTTAATGCACTGTACTGTTTAGGTTTGGCATAGATTTTCTTTCAAGAAGTAAGCTTTTTTTATTTCCAGGGTTTCAGTCATCATCTGCAGTGATTTTGGAGCCCAAGAAAATAAAATCTGTCACTATTTCCACTTTTTCTCATCTATTTCCCATGAAGTGATGGGGCCAGATGCCACAATCTTCGTTTTTAGAATGCTGAATTCTAAGCCACATTTTTCACTCTTCCTTCATCCTCATCAAGAGGCTCTTTAGCTCTTGTTCACTCTCTGCAATTAGAGTGGTATCATCTGCATATCTGAGGTTGTTGATTTATCTCCCAGCATTTTTGATTCCAGCTTGTGATTGAGTCATCCAGCCCTGAATTTTGCATTATTTACTCTGCATATAAGTTATGTAAATATGGTGACAATATATAGCCTTGACATACTCCTTCCCCGATAAGCTAGAACATTTCATAATGATTAAATGCCAATATAGCAAGATGACTTAATGGCTGCACTCAACCACAGTTTAATAATTCATAAAATAAAAAAGTGTTACAAACTTACAGTGATATTTTGTGGATTCAACATTTTTCTCTCAGTAATTGATAGAAAATACATATTGAGAATCATTAAAAATAAATAAGATATTTTAACATTTTAAATGTCTTATCCTAATTGATATATTTGGAATATTCTGTCAAAAAAGGAAAAATTAACATTTTAACAAGTGCACATGAGATATTTACCAAGAAAGGTAACCATAAAACAAATTTCAATAGATCTGAAAACAAATGTATCAAATCTCAAAGAACTGAAATTACATAGAAGATTCTATTTGACTAAAATGAATTGATTTAGAAGTCAATAATAAAAAGATATATTGAAAATCTCCACACATATGCTAATTAAACCACACATTTCTAAATGTTTTCAATAAAAAACAAATCCCAAAGGAAAAGATTATAAAACATAATAAAATGTGTGCAATATACCTTCAGTTCAGTTCAGTTCAGTTCAGTTCAGTCGCTCAGTCATGTCCAACTCTTTGCGAACCCATGAATCACAGCACCCCAGGCCTCCCTATCCATCACCAACTCCCGGAGTCCACTCAAACTCATGTCAATCGAGTCAGTGATGCCATCCAGCCATCTCATTCTCTGTCGTCCCCTTCTCCTCCAACCCCCAATCCCTCCCTGCATCAGAGTCTTTTCCAGTGAGTCAACTCTTCACATGAGGTGGCCAAAGTATTGCAGTTTCAGCTTTAGCATCAGTCCTTCCAAAGATACCCAGGATTGATTTCCTTTAGAAATGACTGGTTGGATCTCCTTGCAGTCCAAGGGACTCTCAAGGGTCTTCTCCAGCACCACAGTTCAAAAGCATCAATTCTTCAGTGATCAGCTTTCTTCACAGTCCAACTCTCACATCCATACATGACCACGGGAAGAACCATAGCCTTGACTAGATGAACCTTGGTTGGCAAAGTAATGTCTCTGCTTTTTAATATGCTATCTAGGTTGGTCATAACTTTCCTTCCAAGGAGTAAGCGTCTTTTAATTTCCTGGCTGCAATCAGCATCTGCAGTGATTTTGGAGCCCCCCAAAATAAAGTCTGACACTGTTTCCACTGTTTCCCCATCTATTTCCCCTGAAGTGATGGGACCCGATGCCATGATCTTCGTTTGCTGAATGTTGAGCTTCAAGCCAACTGATGAACTCTGGACGGAGGTTTGTGACATTGTACAGGAGACAGGGACCAAGACCATCCCCGTGGAAAAGAAATGCAACAAAGCAAAATGGCTGTCTGAGGAGGCCTTACAAATAGCTGTGAAAAGAAGAAAAGTGAAAAGCAAAGGAGAAAAGGAAAGATATAAGCATCTGAATGCAGAGTTCCAAAGAATAAGCATCTGAATGCAGAGTTCCAAAGAATAGCAAGGAGAGATAAGAAAGCCTTCCTCAGCGATCAATGCAAAGAAATAGAGGATAACAACAGAATAGGAAAAACAAGAGACCTCTTCAAGAAAATTAGAGATATCAAGGGAATATTTCATGTAAAGATGGGCTCGATAAAGGACAGAAGTGGTATGGACCTAACAGAAGCAGAAGATATTAAGAAGAGGTGGCAAGAATACACAGAAGAACTGTACAAAAAAGATCTTCATGACGAAGATAATCACGATGGCGTGATCACTCACCTGGAACCAGACATCAAGTGGAATGTGAAGTCAAGTGGGCCTTAGAGAGCATCACTATGAACAAAGCTAGTGGAGGTGATGGAATTCCAGTTGAGCTATTTCAAATCCTGAAAGATGATGCTGTGAAAGTGCTGCACTCAATATGCCAGCAAATTTGGAAAACCCAGCAGTGGCCACAGGACTGGAAACGTTCAGTCTTCATTCCAATCCCAAAGAAAGGGAATGCCAAGGAATGCTCAAACTACCGCAATATACCTCACATAGGTATAAAGGCAAAGTTATATAATGTGGAAAATGTATATTTTTAAATAACATTTTTTAGAGAGAAACTGTACAGATATTTCAAATCATTTAAGATGCACATATTTTTTAGCATAGTCATTATTCCAGAGTTTAACATGAAAATATATCCAGATGAGTTTTTATATTCTATTTGCATAATAAATTATTCATTGAAGTAATGATAACAATTGAAATAAATTAAATGTTATGTAATAGGAAAGGATGAAATAACAGTAGAGTGCTTGGTGTTTTAAAATGTGAAATAAAGGAAACAAAACTATGTCTCCAAAGTTTCCTTTGTGTGTGTGTGTGTGTGTCTGTGTTAGTTGCTCAGTCGTGTCCGACTCTGCAACCCCATGCATTGTAGCCCGCCAGGCTCCTTTGTCCGTGGGATTCTGCAGGCAAGAATACTGGAGTGAGTTGCCATTTCCTTCTCCAAAAAGGCTGATGAAAGTGTGTAAAATCAAGATGATATCAGTACTTAGCAGCACAGTCACTGACTATGGGTATTTATCTGTACTATACTCCGAAATAAATTTACAGATAAATACTTTTTTTCTTTTTTAAAAAAAATTATTTGTTTTAAATGGAAACTGATTATTTTACATTATTGTATTGGTTTTGCCATACACTGACATGAATCCTCCCCGGGTATACATGTGTTCCCCATCTTGAACCCCCCCACCTCCCTCCCCATCCGATCCCTTTGGTTCATCCCAGTGCACCAGCCCTGAGCATCCTGTATCATGCATCAAACCTGGACTGATGATTCATTTTGCATATGATAATATAAATGTTTCAAAGCCATTCTCCCAAATCATCCCACCCTTCAACCTATAAAGCAAAAAAATTCATTACAGAATTTTCTATAGACTTCAGAAAGGTAATTGGTAGGTTTTATTTTTGTTTTTTTTTTGCCTAATCAAGACTTCCCTGGTGGCTCAGACGGTAAAGCGTCTGCCTACAATGTGGGAGACCTGGGTTTGATCCCTGAGTGGAGAAGCTCCTCTGGAGAAGGAACTAGCAATCCACTCCAGTTTTCTTGCCTGAAAAATCCCACAGACGGAGGAGCCTATCAGACTCAAAGAGTGGAACACGACTGAGCGACTAAACTTTCACTTTTCAATCGAGACTTTATAAAGTTTCTACAAACATCATGTTACCTATAACAGTAATAATAGGTACAGAATAGTATAGATTTATGAAACTCAGATTAGGCTTTTTAGAAAATTCAACTATTTTAAAAAAAATATTGAATTATTAAATTAGTTGTAAATGAAGGAACAATTTGTGAGACATAATTTTCTACTTTGTTAAAAGTGTAAAAATATTTTGTTCTTGAATGCTTATTAAAATACTGGTTTTAATTCATGTTTATCCTATGCATTTTCAAAATTAAATTTTTTTGATTGTTTTGAAAGGTGAGTTTTGTCTAATTTAGTACCCATTACTGTTTTGATATTTCTAAAATCTGCTTTGGTAAAATCTTGTGAATATTTGAATCCTGCAAATATCTGAATGCAAAGCTTGAGTGCTTGAAATCTTATATATGACCCTTCTGTAGCAAGTGTTTAGTATTCTGTGATGTGCATTTCAATTATTAAACTTAATGCTTTCTCTTATTTTTCCTTCTCTTTTTTTTTTTTTTTTTGCTTATTCTTTTGGGGGTGGGAGGAAATGGAGACGACAGAGAATGAGATGGCTGGATGGCATCACCGGCTCGATGGACATGAGTTTGAGTGAACTCCGGGAGTTGGTGATGGACAGGGAGGCCTGGCGTGCTGTGATTCATGGGGTCACAAAGAGTTGGACATGACTGAGGGACTGAACTGAACTGACTGATTCTTTCTTATTTAAATACTTTAACTTGTTGCATTTCATAAATTTTTAGTATTAACATTTTAATATATAGAACAAGGAAACATTTGAACCATATATCAACCACTCTGATTAGATTAGGTTTGTATTATTAATTAATATTATGTTATGTTCTCTTTGGATACTTTTTTAAAGTAATAATATATTATGTAAAATTGAAACACCTGGAGAAGGAAATGGCAACCCACTCCAGTGTTCTTGCCTGGAGAATCCCAGGGACGGGGGAGTCTGGTGGGCTTCTGTCTATGGGGTCACACAGAGTTGGACATGACTGAAGTGACTTAGCAGTAGCAGCAGAAACACCTCTACTCTCTTTCTATTCTCAGTACTGCTTTCTTGATGTCTCTGCATCTTTGCCATCTATTTTTTTAATGATATATGCATCCTACAATTTTTATGATGCATTTATGGCTTTGTAAACAATATGTATATGTGAGTATATCTTTGACACACATAATGCATTTTTTTTTGCAAGTTGATCACATCTGAGCAAAGTATTTCTGAAATATAACCATGTTGATAAAAGATGAATATGGTTAAAAATTTTAGATGACATGTAATGGTAGATGATATAATCTATGCTTGGTACATATAAGTAAACCAAAACCAAATATGTTATTGTAATTTTATATTGTTTGGGGTTTCTGAATAACAAAGTGACATATTGATTGTCCTTTATACTCTCACACCAACTAGCTCATTACAATTAAAAATGATATGAGGCACAGAGTGTCATGCCAATCATCTCTGCACTCAAAGTGTATGTTCTGTAAATGATAAAACTGCAAAGCACTCTTGAGGACCCTACCTTGTAATTATGACTGTTACTCAAGAAACATGATAAAGATTATTGGACTTACTGATGCTATTTCTTTTGTTCCCACACATATTTTTTGTTTGCTTACTTGCTTGCTTCTTGACTGTTGGTTTGTCTTCTTTAGAAGAATGTTATGCAAGTATGCTTCCAATATAAAAAGCATTTTAAATGTCCTAATTGTATCATTATTTCCAGAGAAGCTCCTTTTTGAAAATATTTAAAAAGGAAATCTATGTTAAAGAAAATATTTTCAGATGTAGCATTATTTTTCCACATATTAAAATGTTAGGAAAGCTTTTCTTGCATAGATGTTTTGAGATTACAATGATTACCATGGACTTGTAAATGCTGTTATGTTGGAATCATCTGATCTGAAACTATATTTTATGTTTTTGAAATTAAGTGTCATAATTAATCTCATTTGTATATTATTCTATCAACCAGTTTATGAATCTAATGTCTCAGCATCTCTGAGCTGAATGGATATCTTGTCACTGAACACCTGGAGCCTAATTTATGGTGACATAAAAGTTATGTGTTTGTTTAATCTACTTCAATCAGCATTTTTTATTCTCAGAAAAAATTAAAGTTGCAAAGTAAATATTATTTTAAGTAAAGATTCTTGTTTTCCTAAAACTCCAGTGGGACCTCATATTAAAAGTGTGATTTAAAAAACTGATTTGACAATTTCAAATTTCCCATGAAATTTTTTCCAGTCCTTGATAAGTTATATATGTATTTCAGTTAATTCTTCTCATTTTTATTCCTATTAGGAGTCCATAAGATAGTAGAAAGAATTATATTGAATAAGTGAAGGCAAAGTTATCATAAGAACAAATGATGAAAAGATATAGGATGGTATAATTTTTTTAATGAAATTCTCTGTCACGTTTGGCAAGCTCATGATCAGTCACTTAGAGTTACATATTTCCAAATTTTCTTTTTCCATGTATAAAAAAATGTTATCAGGTTATCTTAGTTTGAAAAGTTTATATCCTTTCCAAGTACCTCATTATCATGAGCTAACTTAGTCCTTAAAATAAAATGACTTAAGCAATAAGGTGCTTTTTCATGAAGTAGAAATAAAAATTTCAAATACATTCTTCAGATGAATCAATTGTGTACTAGTCATTTGCTCTAAAATGTGAAGAGCAGAGGAAGCTTTATTTTGAATTTAATGATTATCTCTTTCTCCATATGAAACATTGCATAGTTTACTTTAGATAAACTAGTCGTTTAATAAGAGATTAATGGATGCTGACACTTTGTACAGAACTAGACACTGCATTTATCAAAAGATAGCTCCTCAGACAAGAAGATATAGATAGCAATATTATTTTTTTCATATTCTGACTACTGAGACACTTAATAGCAATGATTTTATACAAAGTATAAAAATATGTAGAATATTTTTTACCCTAAAATAAATATTTCAAGTTCTTTCCTCAGACCTTTTGGATACAATCATCCAGAAATATTTATAATATCAAAATATTATTAGGCAAGCTATATCCTCTCTTGTCTTCATTAAAAGCCATTGACATATAGCATGTAACATAAAAAATTCAATGGAATTATTTGCAACCAACACAGCTTGCCTATCCTCCAGTCTAATTCAGCAATACTTCTGTAATATTCTTTGCAAACATCACATAACCTTTCACTTAATCTTACATTTTTTCGTAAATTCGGGTATTGATAACACTAGATGAAACTAGTAAAATGCTTTGGAGTTGCTAAACACTGTAGAGATGATACCTCATTTAATCTATTCAACATTCCTTTGAAATGAGAATCCTGAAAAATTACTTCATGTATTTGAAATTACTCCTGTAAAGATTTACTGATTTTTCACCAGGCTGCTGCTGCTGCTAAGTCGCTTCAGTCGTGTCCGACCCTGTGTGACCCCATAGACGGCAGCCCATCAGGCTGCCCGGTCCCTGGGATTCTCCAGGCAAGAACACTGGAGTGGGTTGCCATTTCCTTCTCCAGTGCATGAAAGTGAAAAGTGAAAGTGAAGTCACTCAGTCATGTCCGACTCTTAGCGACTCCATGGACTGCAGCCCAGCAGGCTCCTCCATCCATGGGATTTTCCAGGCAAGAGTACTGGAGTGGGGTGTCATTGCCTTCTCCGTTCACCAGCCTAAACACTATAAAATACCAAGGCTGAGAATAAAATGCAAGCCTACAGATCTTACAATTATATCATGTGATTTTTCTCTGCATGAATTAAACAGAACTCTTTTACTTCCATGGATTCTATTACAATTTACTTTCAACAGTTAGAAATAGACATGGAACAACAGGCTGGTTTGAAATTGGAAACGGAATACTTAAAGGCTGTATATTGTCACCCTGCTTATTTAACTTATATACAGAGTACATCATGAGAAATGCTGGGCTGGAGGAAGCACAAGCTGGAATCAAGATGGCCGGGAGAAATATCAATAACCTCAGATATGCAGATGACACCACATTTATGGCAGAAAGTGAAGAGGAAGTCAAAGGCCTCTTGATGAAAGTGAAAGAGGAGAGTGAAACAGTTGGCTTAAAACTCATCATTCAGAAAACTAAGATCATGGCATCTGGTCCCATCACTTCATGGCAAATAGATGGGGAAACAATGGAAACAGTGACAGACTTTGTTTTTTTGGGCCCAAAATCACTGCAGATGGTGACAGCAGCCATGAAATTAAAAGACGCTTGCTCCTTGGAAGAAAGTCATGACCAATCTAGACAGCATGATAAAAAGCAGAGACATTACTTTTCCAACAAAGGTCCCTCTAGTCAAGGCTATATTTTTTCCTGTGGTCATGTATGGATGTGAGAGTTGGACTATAAAGAAAGCTGAGTGCCAAAGAATTGATGCTTTTGAACTGTGGTGTTGGAGAAGATTCTTGAGAGTCCCTTGGACTGCAAGGAAACCCAACCAGTCAATCCTAAAGGAAACCAGTCCGAATATTCATTGGAAGGACTGATGTTGAAGCTGAAACTCCAATACTTTGACCACCTGATGTGAAGAACTGACTGATTTGAAAAGACCCTGATGCTGGGAAAGATTGAAGGTGGGAGGAGAAGGGGATGGCAGAGGATGAGATGGTTAGATGGCATCACCAACTCAATAGACATGAGTTTGAGTAGGCTCCAGGAGTTGGTGATGGACAGAGAAGCCTGGCGTGCTGCAGTCCACGGGGTCAGAAAGAGCTGGACATGACTAACTGACTGAACTGAACTGCTGTTATCAAAAGTATACCAGTTATATGTGTTTGCTAAGTCCCTTAAGTGGTGTGTGACTGCCAACCCCATGGACTACCAGGTTCCTCTGCCCATGGGATTCTCCAGGCAAGAACACTGGAGTGGGTTGCCATGCCATCCTCCACGGAATCTTTTCCATAAAGGTCTTGCCAAAAGCTCTAATAGGAAGATAGATGAGAATTTTTGCTTTGCTATATAAGGATCCCAAACAACAGGCTTCTAGTTTCACCCCAGCAATATCTGTTCTCCTATTTCTCCATATTAATTTATAGTCTTAGCTGAATAAAGCCTGCTGGGCAGAGCAATTTGTTTCAGATAATCTTGCCATGTTCCCTTTTCCTATTGTCCTCCCCTTCTGATCCATCACTCATATTCCAGCTCCACAATCTCTCTTGACTGTATATTTAGATCTCATCGCCACAGATTTTTCTGTCCTTCAGGTAGTCCTCATCTCCTCTGAAAAATTTTATATCTTTTAACTGTTATAATTCATCATTGTTATTCTTCTTCCAGTTTTATATAGGACACTCATCTGAAAAAAGCATTTTTTTTTTCTTTTCTTGTCCCTCCATTTGTTGCCTTTCACCTTTAGGATGAGCTCCAAATCTTACAAGACCAACTATCATTTGAATTTTTTCCTTGTTATTCGCAACAAATTTTGCCATACATCCTCAGAGACTCTATCATTTATCCCTGAACAATTATTTTCAAATTCTCTAGAATACTACCTCTTTCACCAACTCCAAGTGTATATATATATATATATTTCCTATCCTTGGATCCAACTGTATTTCTCTTATTATCTCTTAATTTTCTAATGCCCCCACATCCTTCAGTATTTATGTACTCCTTGATGTGGTTCCCTTGATTACTGGCTAGTTTAGGTGACCCTTTTATATAATACTCTTTGCTCTCCTTTCATACAACTAATTCCAGATGGTTGTATTACAGTCAATGTATTAACCCCTCATCTTTGAAAGACTAAAGTGTCTTTGCGTACATTATACATATTTTATTATCTCCCTGTAAATCTTTTATGTCCAGCTCAGTGTATGGTAGAAATAAAACACTCAATGGATTTTGCTGAGTTATTAGAAAAATGAACAAGTGGAATTGGCATTAGTTTGCTTGGATCGTTCTAACATAATACTACAGACTGCTGCTGCTGTCACTTCAGTCGTGTCTGACTCTGTGTGACACCATAGATGGCAGCCCACCGGGCTCCCCCGTTCCTGGGATTCTCCAGGCAAGAACACTGGAGTGGGTTGCCATTTCCTTCTCCAATGTGTGAAAGTGAAAACTGAAAGTGAAGTCACTCAGTCATGTCTGACTCGTAGCGACCCCATGGACTGCAGCCTACCAGGATCCTGTCCATGGGATTTTCTAGGCAAGAGTACTGGAGTGGCTTGCCATTGCCTTCTCCGAATACTACAGACTAGGTGACTTAAACAAAAACCATTTATTTCTCACATTCCTGGAGACTTGGAACTCCAAGTTCAAGGTGATAGCAGATCTTATATATGGCTTCCTTGTTTGCAGATGGCCATCTTTATGTTTTACCTGCATATAGAATAGAGCAGAGAGTGAATCAATCTCTCCAATCTCATAAAGGCACTAATCTTATTCATGGAGCCTCCACCTTTGTGACTCATTTATAGCTCAGAGGCCTACCTACTAACACCATAGTATCAAGCGATATGCATTTGAGAGAACAGGAGAGCATTCAGTTTATAAACCATTCTTAATTTTGAGAGAATGGCATTGAAACATGTATATTATCATATGTGAAATGAATCGCCAGTCCAGGTTCGATGCATGATACAGGATGCTTGGGGCTGGTGCACTGGGATGAACCAGAGGGATGGGATGGGGAGAGAGTTGGGAAAGGGGTTCAAGATGGGGAACACATGTACACCTGGGGCAGATTCATGTCTATGTATGGCAAAACCAATACAATAATATAAAGTAATTAGCCTCCTTAAAATAAATTAAAAATTTAAAAAAATTTTTTGAGAAAATTTTTCAACAACTGAAGATAGTACTCTTTAAAGAAAAAAATCCTTCTTTCCCTTAAACCAAATATTAAAAATAAATGTACCTTACTCAGTCGAGTATGTTTGATTGTGTGGACTTTCTGTGTAACTTGTGGTTCTCAGAGCTGATCTAGCTAAAGTCAGTGTTATCTTAGCAGGGTTGACAGCTAGGAAGGATCCTCTAATATGGACACTGCCATTGTTTTAATTCTCCGTAAATCAAATTTGTCTTTCTGACAGAACTGCCATGCTATTGATGTATATTCCACATGTACTCAATTTAAACTCCAGGTCTTTTTCACTTAGACTGTTAGAAATTCATAACTCACCTGTCCTGTACTTTGCTTTTGGTTCCTGAATTCAAGTTTAGCAATAAATTAGGAAATAAATTATTCAGTATTCCCAGTGACTAATATTGCTGTTCTTGTTTTTCTTTTTTTACTCTAAAGGCATCCAGTGATACTTGGTGAATACTGAATATACTTTTTCTTCACAGTAGTTTTTATTGTTCCAATCATGAAAGATATGTGTTAATAGTATGCTGAATCACCAAATATTTCACTTCTGATTTTCACCAGGAAGTGAAAATATGGACATCGACCTTGCTAAACTGCTTAGCTATCTGGTGACTCTTCTATTTCCTTTAAGAAATTTGTGTGACAGAGAGGGATGTTGGCAATAGTTTCTGTATCTCTGCTTTTCATCTGAGGAAAACTCACATTGTGAATTTTGAAAATGCTATTCTAACAACTTATACATGATTTTTCACTTCATATTTCTATAAAACAACTTTCTTTTATTCCTAAATAATAGTTATTAGGACTTGGGTTTTCAAAATAAATATTTTTTTCCTTATTATGAGTATGTTTTAATGCTAGACATCATGCTAATATAATGAAAATAATGTAATGATCTCTATTGACTGAAAAGAGAAAATGTACATATAAATGTATATATCATAGGTGTTGTAAATTTAAAGACAGATATTTCAGGATTTCTGTTGATTAAAATGTGAGAGTGATATCATTAGATTCCTGTTGTAATTTAGCAGTTAGAACCTTTTGAAAGAAATTAAAAAAAAAAGTCAGTGGTCAAAAGTCATATTCTTATGCTTGCTCACTAATGGTATAGAAAAAAAAAAAAAAAAAAAGGAAAAACCTGAAGTGCTTTATTTCTTCCAAAGAGTTATTTGTTAGAATGTAGAGTTGGTAAGATATTTGGTGATTTACTGAAGGATTTTTTTTCATTGAGATTTTCTTTTCAATTTAATGTTTTTACTTCTCTCTCTGTCTTGACATATATATAGACACTACTGGATGCAAAGCAGAGACTTTACTCTGCTGACAAAGGTCCACATAGACAAGGCTATGATCTTCCCAGTGTCACCTACAGTTGTGAGAGCTGACCTTAAAGAAGACGGAGCACCAAAGAATTCATGCCTTTGAACTATGGTGCTGGAGAAGACTCTTGGGAGTCCTTTGGAAAGTAAGGAGACCAAACCAGTCAATGTTAAGGGAAATCAACCCTGAATACTCATTGGAAGGATGACACTGAAGCTGAAACTCCAGTATGTTGGTCATCTGATGCAAACAGCTGACTCATTGGAAAAGTTCCTCATGCTGGGAAAGATTGAGGGCAGAAGAAGAGGCTGTCAGAGGATGAAATGGATGGATATCATAACGGATGCAATTGTATGAACTTGGGCAAGCTTTGGGAAATGGTGAGAGATAGAGAGCCCTGGGGTGCTGCATTCCTTGGGGTTGCAAAGTGTTGGACATGACTGGGTGATTGAACAATGATAACAACAATACACACATACTTATACACACACACACAAACATATACACCTTTATCTGTGTACTTACATATCTGAAAAGTGGAATAAATTTTCATTTGATTATGAGAGTATATATATCACAGTTGCTAAATGATCATTTGGCTCTAATCTAATTGGAAAAATAAGGGGATATTTCAATGATTTAAAGAGAAATACAAATGAGCTACACAATCATAGGTCTGTGACTTAAAAATCTATAAACAAAGCTTTTTTATGTTAAAAATCACATCTCTTAATTTATTTATTTTGAATTATCTATTATGTTGGATTACTGATGACTTAGAAGGAAAAAAGAATAAAAAAATTCATAAGGAATACACACACTACTGAAATAGTCTTTTCCAGTTAGTCAACTCTTTGCACAAGGTGGCCAAAGTATTGGAGTTTCAGCTTCAGCATCAATCCTTCCAAAGAACACCCAGGATTGATCTCTTTTAGAATGGACTGGTTGGATCTCCTTGCAGTACAAGGGACTCTCAAGAGTCTTCTCCAACACCACAGTTCAAAAGCATCATGCTCAGCTTTCTTCACAGTCCAACTCTCACATCCATACATGACCACGGGAAAAACCATAGCCTTGACTAGACGGACCTTTGTTGGCAAAGTAATGTCTCTGCTTTTTAATATGCTATCTAGGTTGGTCATAACTTTCCTTCCAAGGAGTAAGCGTCTTTGGATTTCATGGCTTCAATCAGCATCTGCAGTGATTTTGGAGCCCCCCAAAAATAAATTCTGACACTGTTTCCACTGTTTCCCCATCTATTTCCCATGAAGTGATGGGCCCAGTTGCCATGATCTTTGTTTTCTGAATGTAGAGCTTCAAGCCAACTTCTTCTTTCTCCTCTTTCACTTTCATCAAGAGGCTTTTGAGTTCCTCTTCACTTTCTGCCATAAGGGTGGTGTCATCCGCATATCTGAGGTTATTGATATTTCTCCCGGCAGTCTTGATTCCAGCTCGTGCTTCTTCCAGCCCAGTGTTCCTCATGATGTACTCTGCATATAAGTTAAATAAGCAGGGTGACAATATACAGCCTTGACGTACTCCTTTTCCTATTTGGAACCAGTCTGTTGTTCCATGTCCAGTTCTAACTGTTGTTTCCAGGTTTCTCAAGAGGGAGGTCAGGTGGTCTGGTATTCCCATCTCTTTCAGAATTTTCCACAGTTTATTGTGATCCACATAGTCAAAGGCTTTGGCATAGTCAATAAAGCAGAAGTAGATGTATTCCTGGAACTCTCTTGCTTTTCCCATGACCCAGCAGATGTTGGCAATTTGATCTCTGGTTCCTCTGCCTTTTCTAAAACCAGCTTGAACATCTGGAAGTTCATGTTTCATGTATTGCTGAAGCCTGGCTTGGAGAATTTTGAGCATGACTTTACTAGTGTGTGAGATGAGTGCAACTGTGCGGTAGTTTGAGCATTCTTTGGTATTGCCTTTCTTTGCTATTGCAATGAAAATGGACCTTTTCCAGTCCTGTGGCCACTGCTGACCATTTTTAACTGTTGCTTTTTGACCTGTCTACAGATTTCTCTGTAGGCAGGTAAGTTGGTCTGGTATTCCCATTGCTTTCAGAATTTCCCACAGTTTGTTGTGATCCACACAGTCAAAGGCTTTGTTATAGTCAATAAAGAAAAAGAAGATTTTTTTAAATTCTATTGTTTTTATGATGATCCAGTGGATGTTGACAATTTGAGCTCTTGTTCCTCTGTCTTTTCTAAATCCAGCTTGAACATCTGGTTCACGGTTCACATACTGTTGTTGTCTGGCTTGGAGAATTTTGAGCATTACTGTGCTAGTGCATAGTTCAGTTCAGTTCAATTGCTCAGTGTGTCCAACTCTTTGTGGCCTCCCTGTCCATCACCAACTCCCAGAGTCCACCCAAACCCATGTCCATTGAGTCTATGATGCCATCCAATCATCTCATCCTCTGTCGTCCCCTTCTCTTCCTTCCCTCATTCTTTCCCAGCATCAGGGTCTTTTCAGATGAGTCAGCTCTTCGCATCAGGTCGCCAAAGTATTGGAATTTCAACCTCAACATCAGTCCTACCAATGAACACCCAGGACTGAACTCTTTAGGATGGGCTGGTTGGATCTCTTTGCTGTCCAAGGGACCCTCAAGAGTCTTCTCCAACATCACAGTTCAAAAGCATCAATTCTTCGGTGCTCAGCTTTCTTTGTAGTCCAACTCTCACATCCATACATGAGTACTGGAAAAACCATAGCCTTGATTAGATGGACCTTTGTTGACAAAGTAATGTCTCTGCTTTTTAATATGTTGTCTAGCATATTGGTCATAACTTTCCTTCCAAGGAGTAAGCATCTTTTAATTTCATGGCTGCAATCACCATCTGCAGTGACTTTGGAGCCCAGAAAAATAAATTCAATGAATGTGATTGTGCAGTAGTTTGAACATTCTTTGGCATTGCCTTTCTTTGGGATTGAAATGAAAACTGACCTTTCCCAGTTCTGTGGTCCCTGTTGATTTTTCCAAATTTTCTGACATATTGAGGACAGCACTTAAACTGCATCATCTTTTAGGATTTGAAATAGCTCAACTATAATTTCTTCACCTCCAATACCTTTGTTTGTAGTTATGCTCTCTAAGGCCCACTTGACTTTGCATTCTAGGATATCTGGCTCTTGGTGATTGATCACACCATCGTTGCTATCTGGGTCATGAAGATCTTTTTTGTATAGTTCTTCTGTGTATTCTGGCACTTCTTCTCAATGCATCCATATTTGAATTTAAAACCACTGTAATTCACTTGAGTTTTGATAATTTTAGCATTTTTTGTTGCTATATTAGTCAGGGGTTTGCAGAGAAACTGAATCAATTCTATGTTTATGCATTGAAAAAGGATATTTATTATAAGGAATTTACTCATACAATTCCCGGGTGGTTCAGTGGGTAAAAATTCTGCAATGCAGGAGGTACAAGAGATGCAAGCTCCAATTCTTGGGTCAGGAAGATTCCCTGGAGAAGGAAATGGCAACCCACTCCACTATTCTTGCCTGGAGAATCCCATGAACAGAGGAGACTGGCAGGCTACAGTCCATAGGGTTGCAAAGATTTGTACGTGACTAGCGACTGAGAAAAAAAAAAAAAGAGAGAGCCAAAAACAAGCCAACAACGGGCCAACAGTATGAAATTTCAGGCAGAATTTAATGTTAAATTCTTGAGCTTTCTTTTAGTCTGCCTTCAGACTAGAGGAAAATTCTTTCCTCTTCAGAGGGCCCAGCTTTTCTCTTAAGACCTTCAGTTGATTGGATTAGGCCCACTCACATTATCAATCATTAATAAAGTAATTATCTATTGCTATTCTCCAGGAAAATTGGTTACATAAGGTATAAGTAAAATTATGATCATTTAGATTCTTGAACATATAAGAAAAGTGTTTGCTAAAAGAATAATTTTCAATACAAGCAATTGAAAAGGAGAGTCAAAAATTCTATCTAAGAAGTTGTTCTTGACATTTTTTCAAAAACAGGGGAAGTAAAATATTAATAACTTACTAGTGAGTGTCTTATTTTATTTTGTTCTTGTCTGTATGATTTTTCTTTGAAATATTTTAAACATCATAGCACTATGTCTAATAGTACTGCTTAAAAATCCTTCTTAATTCTCAAAGCATATGTTCCCAAACCAATGTTATCTTCTTAATACATAATCTTAGCAGATGATTTGCACCAAGAAATGTACAAATAAGCCAATGTGCCTCTTTACTGTAAGCAATGCCAGAGTACATGCATTGCTTAACCCCTTATTTTTTAGTTGGTAGGTGACTAATATCCTTCTTGATATAAGATATATATCTACTTTTTAACAGGTGCATGTGACTTTTTTGAGAATTAAGTTGCACTTAAACTATTTTTATGATTGAACATTTCAGTCATCTACATATTATTTCTTTGCAGACAGTACTACAAACAACATCTTTATGCATACATATGCAGGCAGTATAATTTTACCTATGCATTTTTGCAATTGTACAAGTTATTTCATTATGTTTAATATGGAAAATGAAAACATGCATTAGAAGTGTTTGGAAAGACAATGTTTTGGTACTTGAAGTTTCAACTTAACTTTGATATATTTACCTGCAAAACATTTATGTTTCTTACTTTATTTCTGGTATTATATAATTTTAAATAGTTACACAAAATTCTACAGATTCTTATTTTCCAAATTGTCAGTCTACTCAACTTTCTGTTCATTTATTCAAAAATTTCCTTTTCAGAGTACTCCATAAGACCCCTCACCTTTTGATTAAATAAACCTCCTCAGCTAATTCTTAAACCATTACTATCCAAGCAGCTTAATACAAGCCTTCCCAATCTATGTGTGCTGAACATAGATTTTTTTTTTTCCCTGTGATCTTTCAGAAAGGAGAATTGAGGTAGGAAAAAAAAATGTTTAATTTTAATCATCTTGAATTAGAACTTATAACTCTCCTTCCTCTCCTTTGAAAAGGTTTTACATGTGTGCAGTGTTGTCAATATATTTAAGAAATAAAATATCCAACAGTTACTAATTGCATATTCTATAAAAAGAACTTCATTATCTTTTATAATTTTATACTTCATTAAAGCTTTTTTTGTGTGTATATCATACTCATTCTCATCATCAAAGAGCATCTGAAGCTCATTAACTATCTTGAAATGACAAATTACTTTCTTTATTTGACTACAAGCTTTTCTTCTTTTTATCTGTAAGCATTTTTCTTTCAAGATTACATTTAATTTTTTTTTTTTTTTTACCTTTAAATGATTTACTTCTTAACTAACAGGAACAACTTTACAGTTAAATGTTTTGACAGAAAAAAAGCTTATCTGTTTTGCTGAAGAGCGTGTACCCACCGTATAAAAACTCTTTTTGGTATGGAAATGGGAATGAAACGGAGATTATGAATACCAAAATAATCTTTAAGCCTGATTAATAAAAATGTTTTTAATTTTTAAATTTTAATGGACCTGATATTTTCATATTTATTATGGTTAAGCCACATAGTTGAACCCTTCTGCACTGATAACTGTGAAAAATATTGCCTTGCATAAATTAATAGAAAGAAAAGAGTTCTGCTATGTTGTTAGTAAATGATAACTTCTTTCTATTTGCAATTTTTTGCCCTCTTGACTTTCAAGTTTACATTTTGTCTGCATCTCAATAGCAGTGTCAACAACTAAACATATCAATATCAGATTTCACAGAACAGTTCCAACATAAGAACTGGTGCCAAGGTAGAAAGAATTATTCAAGATCCTCAAAATGAGCCCTGGGATATGGATTGGTCACTGATGAATAAGTCAATCTCTTCCATATTTGAAAACGGATTGTAAAGCTCAGATGTGTATCATGAAAGTAGGAAATTATACATTTTATTTAACACTGGTAGGGTTTTACTTTTACAAACTTGTTTTTATTCTTTCTGATGTCAGTCTTTATTTTACTGCTTGTCAAGAAGGCAAAGTAATCCAGATTTGAGCTAGTAACATATATAAATAGCAAGTAGTTCATATAACATATCAGGGATAGTCAACTCAACTTTTAAATTTAGTGTCTTCTAATTTTTGAACTGAACTGAACTGAATTTTCAAAATTATTTGCCTCTGCGTGATGATGCACTACAGAATATGTAACATTAATTCATTATTTAGTATACAAGCATATATGTACACACACAATATTACCAGGGGATAATAAAGCATAAGAATATTTTTTTTTTAAATAAGGCACTCTTTACAGGTATAAGTGACACTAAAATTATACTTGGTTAGATCTCATTTTATTTTATTATTTTTTCTCTTTTATTTAAATAATTTTTAACTTTTAAAAAAATATTATAGTGGTTTTTGTCATACATTGACACGAATCTCATTTTAATCTAAAACTTAATGGATTCAATTCATTTTACGGGAAATATTATAAAATTAATGTAAGGCAGCATATGATTTATCAACAAATGCAAGAAAGTTATTTTTTAACAGCAACGGATTTTACAATAATCTGAAGATTTCTTAAAAATTGAAACTTTACATTCTATTTATCTATCTGTACACCTCTCCATCTCTCATCTGTCTCTCTAATGAGGTCACTGGTTTAAAACGACTTTTCCAAATTAATGAAAAAGTCCAAAGATGATAAAAGCAAGCTTTTTCCTGATATTGGATGTTAACTTTGAGTAGGGTGTTTGGGGATTGAAAAAATAACAGTGGGAAATAAAACACACTTGAATGAGTCTTTTGTGGAGGATAACACAGAAATCACCAGCAATAGATGTCTGCAATCTCCTAGCAACAATACCCTGATGATCTCAAAATCAGTTAAGCATGGGAAACAGAAGCCAGCAGTGTACATTTTCTCTATTTTTTCTTTTTATATTGGGTCTTTCAGGCTTCTTAATTTGTAACTTCTTTTCTCCTAAGAGTGACTAACCCCCAGATGACAAAATTTTCTGATCAAATTTTACATCTTTATTTGAACCAATGCAATCAAGTGAGCCTATTAAGGGAAAATAGTTAATATTGTTCTTTCTTTATTTTTAAAACTTATTTAAGCAGTAAGTGGAATATTTGCACATAAACAGTGGTATTAGTGACAACTGTCAGAACAAATTATCAAGTTTATCATTCAGAAAGAATGGCTCCATTCTTCGAATACAAACAGCATTGTTTGAGCACCAAGTAGTTGACAGTTCATTAACACTACATGGATCACGTTATTAAGAATTATTAATTCAGTGCAAGGAATAGATTTTGACTTTTAAAAAATCTGCCTCATAGGAGAAGAGGACTGTAGCAATGATAATCTTTATTTGAAGATGCATGATTTTTCAGTCTGTGAATAGCTCTATGTATGTATTTATCTATGTACAAGTGTGGTTAGGTGTTTGTTTTTATTATATAATGAATGACCGTGAGATCAAAGCAAATGTAAAAGCTAGAAATGTAACAATATCGACTTCTATCTACTCTTTTTAGTGACTTTTCATCCTTTCATATTCAGTATTCCTGCTTGCATCTAGAAATAATCTATATTCTAAATTTTGTTTTCATTGTTTGCTTGGATTTTTTAAAAATACTGTTATTTCGTATAACACGTTAATGTTTGTATAATTCTTACTTAGCTTTTTCATATATGTTTTTAAAGTTTTCATGAGCAATTTTCCAGGATTTGTTCATCCCATTCTCAATCATAACTAGGTTGGTACTAATTTACACTCATATTACAATGTGAATACATTGTCCATTTATAGCTATACTTAGTACTGCTGCTGCTGCTGCTAAGTCGCTTCAGTCGTGTCCAACTCAGTGCGACCCCATAGACGGCAGCCCACCAGGCTCCACTGTCCCTGGGATTCTCCAGGCAAGAACACTGGTGTGGCTTGCCATTTCCTTTTCCAAGGCATGAAAGCGAAAAGTGAAAGTGAAATCATTCAGTCATGTCCGACCCTCAGCGTCATATAAATATGCTTTATTTTTGGTTTCCTCATTTTTACCTATTAGAAACAGTGATGCAACTAACTTTTTTATTTTTCCTTCAAGTTGTTAAGACTCTGTGATCCTCCTGTTACCCAACCCACACTTGAAGCTAACTACTGATACTGGGTTATGGTGAAGGAAAGTGAGGCATTTATTGCAAGTTCAAAGCAAGGAGCATGGCAACTAATGCCAAAAAGATCCAAATTCCCTAAAGGATTTCAGAGAAGAGTTTTTTAAAGGCAAGATGAGGGAGAAGAATTGCAGAGAGTGAGATCAGTCCACGTACAATTAATTCTCTGGTTGGTGGTGAGGTAAAAGGGTGGTGTTACAGGGATTAACATCATCAATCCTCAGACATTTGCTCATCTGGGGGCCCTGTGCTTATAGAAATCATGCAGTTAGCTTCTTCCATCTGATAGGGTTTTAGTATCTCCAGTCAACTTGGGAATATGGATCAGAGACTGTCATCTATGGCCTTCAAGGAGGAACTAAGATTTGTGACTGCTATATGGGTGACCTACTATTTAAATTGTTAGCAGTTCTCCTGCTCCAACTGCCAGTTTTTGTTAGTACAATTTTTAATCATTCATTCTTGAACCATCCTTCGGTGACTCAGAAGGGGCCTGGGAGACTAAAGCTTTTCTACAAACAAGAGACAGGCAGAGGACACAAGGGGCTCTGTCCTGGGAAGGCCCCATAGTGTCCTGCTCAGTTATAAGTTTAGTCATTGGTAAACCTGCATAACTGCATTTTAAAAAACCCAATGTAATCATCTCTTTCTCTTATTAAGAAAGTTAATTGTACTTATTGCCTATCTGTATGTACTTATGTTTCCCACATTGTTGCAATATGTTGAACTCAATTTTATACAACTACAGTTTTGTTCCTGGTGGTCTTTGGCTAGAGGACATAGAAACGAACATTAATTAAGTTAAAATAAAGTACTTTACTCTCTCTAAACACTTATTCTCACATCTATTGAGTCACTTTTTTCTTACAATCTAAAGGACCTCATACAGAAAATATAGATTTTGTCATATATTATGACCTGTAGCAATAACAATACATTCATGCTTTGGCTTTGATTATAGCTAAATATAATGCATATCTTCTTTATGAATTCATCCTTTTAGTACAGTTTTTCTTTTCTGGATTATAAGGCTCTCATGGATCCATTTGTATGTGTTTGTGTGTGTGTATCTTTTGTAAGTTTCAAATCAGTGTATATCCAAGTTAAAATGACAATATTTGATATAAATCTCAGCACAATTTTTTCAATTAACATGATGGCATTCTGATTTCATAAGAATAAGTCTGAATTTCAGAACATGAAGCTTCATGACAGTATTCAACGTTGAAGTCTAGAACAGGAGCAGATTGTATCTTCAACATTTTAACATGTGCATGTTCACTTTAGTCTTGTGAAATTTTAATTATTCATTTAAAATTATGTGAGAGCTTGTTTCTAGGTAATGTCAACTGATTCCTTCCCTCTCCCCATATGTAGTACAAACTTTTCTACTATTTAATTTACTTCATTATGTAAGTCTTATGAGATTAAATATATGAAGAAGCAGCTATACTAACAACAAAATTTATTTCATATGTTAGTTTTGTATTCAGTCTATTCTGCTTCCAGTGTCAAAAGTAGTATTAAATTGCCTACCAAAAAAACCCTTAGATGCGTTAAGTAAATGTAATCATCATCTAATTGACAAAAGTAATAATTTTATATACTGAATAGTTACAGTCTAATTGCTTTCAATAATCACAATATGTTGTAAATATGTTTTTATATAATCCTTACAGTGTCTTTCTAGTCTCAGTGTTAATATTAACTCCATTTGTCAATGAGAAAACTTACAGTTATTATCAAATAATATATTTGAGGTCACATATGTATAACATTTAAAGATTTAGTCCAAAATAATATCAAAATTTAATTTCTGACTTTATTCAAATCTTGTTATACATTCTCTTTATTGTAAGTATGACATCTGACTACTTCATTCCAAACACCAGTAGTGTGTGAGTGCATGCTTGTGTATGTATGTGAACTTGTGGGATAGGGGAGACTGTTGCTAAATTACTGTGCTATTCTTCTTGCTTTGTTCCTTCTGTCTTTTCTCATCCAATGGCATGAAATGGATGTTTTGATACAGTCAACATACTGAGCTAATGAAGCATGCATATTAAATATTTAATTACATTTATACTTAGTTGTCTCGGGTCTATCATGACAAGGTACTATAACTGTCATTGGTCATGTTAGCATAAGTTTATGTAAGTTCTCAAATCTGTTATGTAAGGTCTCAAATCTGTTGGAAAGCACTTCTGCAAAATGTTTCTACACATTTTATCATCAGTTTTTGTTTTGAACTATCTTTTTAAGAATATTTGCATAGAACCTGGACTGGCAATTCATTTCACATATGATAATATACATGTTTCAATGCCGTTCTCCCAAATCATCCCACCCTCGCCCTCTCCCACAGAGTCCAAAAGACTGTTCTATACATCTGTGTCTCTTTTGCCTTCTCACATACAGGGTTATCGTAACCATCTTTCTAAATTCCGTATTTATGTGTTAGTATACTGTATTTGTGTTTTTCTTTCTGGCTTACTTCATTCTGTATAATAGGCTCCAGTTTCATCCACCTCATTAGAACTGATTCAAATGCATTCTTTTTAATGGCTGAGTAATACTTCATTGTGTATATGTACCACTGCCTTCTTATCCATTCATCTGCAGATGGACATCTAGGTTGCTTCCATGTCCTGGCTATTATAAACAGTGCTGCGATGAACATTGGGGTACACATGTCTCTTTCAATTCTGGTTTCCTCAGTGTGTATACCCAGAAGTGGGATTGCTGGGTTGTATGGCAGTTCTATTTCCAGTTTTTTAAGGAATCTCCACACTGTTCTCCATAGTGGCTGACCCAGAGGAATGATATGGGGAGGGAGGTGGGAGGGGGGTTCAAGATGGGGAACACATGTACACCCAGGGTGGATTCATGTCAATGTATGGCAAAACCAATACAATATTATAAAGTAATTAGCCTCCAATTAAAATTAAAAAAAAAAGAAAAGAATATTTGCATAGCAAAAAGCTGTTAAAATATAGTGTTTCCCTCTAGGTCAAAGGACAGACTTTAATACCCAGCATAATAAAGGAAATGTTTTAATTCAGGGCCAGTTTGGGCAATTTTCCTAGAAGTCCCCTGTAACATATTGGAGTTTCCTAAACTTTGGGGTTCTCAGTTGTGACACAAACTTTTTATGTGTCTTCCATATCCTGGAGTCTCCTTCTATATTACTTCCAAAGAACATAGGGACACAGGAAACTGGTGATCATTAAGTTCATTCTGTGTGCTTGTCATGATATAAAAATCCCTTATTGACTAAAAAGTTTTTTTATCTGCCTGCATCTAGGAAACCACTGCAGGCTAACTCATTAGCTTGCAAGAAAAGTAAAAAATTCAGCCCTTTCACAATTCTTAACAAAGTCCTTCCACATTGATACACTGATACATCTCTGGAAAGGGACTTTCTGGGGCAGGTTCTTTCAGAAAAACATACAAGTCCTGTTATTTTTCCCAAATCATTCAATCCAAGGGAAAATTCAATTGCACAAAACTTGGGTATTTTAAGTTCTCTTATACCTGTTTCTCTTTTTTTTAAAATTAGCATTAATAATAATTGGCAAAATTTATTAAGTGTTTATAATATATCAAGGTTTATACTAAGCAAGACCTTTAAAAGTTTTTTATAATGGCATATGTTCCTTACATAATGACTCAAGGAGGTATTTATTACTTTTGAGAAAAATGATTTTATTTATTTATTTTGAACTTTTTATTTTCTATCAGAATGTAGTTGATTAACAATACTGTGTTAGTTTCATATGTACAGCAAAGTGATTCAGTTACACTTATACACATATCTATTTTTGTTGCTCAGATAGTAAGGAATCTGCCTACAGTATGGGAGACCCAGATTTGATCCCTGGGTCAGGAAGATTACCTGGAGAAAGAAATGGCAACCCACTCCACTATACTTGCCTGGAGAAGTCCATGGACAGAGGTGCCTGGAGGGCTACAGTCGGTGGGGTTGCAAAGAGTCAGACATAACTGAGAGACTAACCCCTTTCCTTTCCTTATTCTTTTAAAAATTGTTTTCCCACTTAGATTGTTTCACAGTATTGAGTAGACTTCCCCTTGCTATACAGTAGGTCATTGTTGGTTATCCATTTTAAACATAGCACTGCATATGTGTTAATCTCAAACTTCCTAAGTGTCTCTCACCCCCACTTCCTTCTATAACGAGAAGTTTGTACTCTAAGTCTGTGAATTTGCTTCTGTTTTGTGAGTTCATTTGTATCATTTTTATTCAGATTTCACATAGAAGTGATATCATATAATATCTATCTTTATCTGTCTGACTTACTTCACTCAGTATGGCAATTTCTAAGGTCCATCTATGCTGGACCAAAAGTGCACATCCCAATAGTGCAAATGGCACTATTCCATACTTAATAACAGCTAAGTAATATGTCATTGTGTATATGTATAACACATTATACATTTTTCTGTTGATGACCACTTAGGTTGGTTTCATTTCTTGGCTATTGTAAACAATGCTGCAATGAACATTGGGGTGCATGTATCCTTTCCAACCATGTTTTTTTCCGGATATATGTCCAGAAATAGATTATTGAATCGTATGGTAACTCTGTTTTCAGTTTCTTAAGGAACCTCCATACTGCTTTCCATTAGTGACTACACCAATTTACATTCCCACCAACCATGTAGAAGTGTTGCTTTTTCCACACCCTCTTCAACAGTTATTGATTTTATTTATGATAGTCATTCTGTCTAGTGTGAGGTGCTAGCTCATTGTAGTTTTGATTTGCATTCTGTAATAATTAGTGGTGTTGAACATATTTTCATGTGCCTCTTGAGCATGTGCATGTTTTCTTTGGAGAAATATCTATTTAGGCCATCTACGCTTACTCCTTGGAAGGAAAGTTATGACCAACCTAGACAGTATATTAAAAAGCAGAGACATTACTTTGCCAACCAAGGTCTGTCTAGTCAAGGCTATGGTTTTTCCCGTGGTCATGTATGGATGTGAGAGTTAGACTGTGAAGAAAGCTGATCGCTGAAGAATTGATACTTTTGAACTGTGGTGCTGGAGAATACTCTTGAGAGTCCCTTGGATTGTAAGGAGATCCAACCAGTCCATTCTAAAGGAGATCAATCCTGGGTGTTCATTGGAAGGACTGATGCTAAAGCTGAAACTGCAATATTTTGGCCACCTCATGAGATGAGTTGACTCACTGGAAAAGACTCTGATGCTGGGAAAGGTTGGGGGCGGGAGGAGAAGGGGACAACAGAGAATGAGGTGGCTGGATGGCATCACCGACTCAATGGACATGAGTTTGAGTGAACTCCAGGAGTTGGTGATGGACAGGGAGGCCTGGTGTGCTGTGATTCATGGGGTCGCAGAGAGTCGGACACGACTGAGCGACTGAACTGAACTGAACCCATCTTTTATTTTTTTATTTTATTTTTTTTTTTGTAATTTATTTTTTATTGGAGGCAAATTATTTTACAATATTATATTGGTTGGTTTTGCCATACATTGACATGAATTCGCCCCGGGTTTACATAAGTTCCCCCTCCTGAACCCCCCTCCCACCTCCCTCCTCCCTTTATCCTCCCTCTGGGTCATCCCCGCATGCCCGCCCCGAGCATCCATCTTTTAATTGGAATGTTCATTTTCATGATATTAAGTCCCATGAGCTGTTTGTAAATTTTGAACACTAACCCCCTGTTGGTCACATAAATGGCAAATATTTTCTCCCCTTCTGATGGTTGTCTTTTCATTTTGTTTATGGCTTCCTTTGCTGTGCAAAAGCTTCTGAATTTACGTAGGTTCCATTTGTTTACTTTTGTTTTTATTTCCATTACTCTAGGAGGCAAATTGAAAAATACATTGCCATGATTTATATTAGAGTGTTCTGCCTTTTTCCTCAAATAGTTTTATAGCCCAGTCTTACATTTAGATCCTTAATCTATGTTGAATTTATTTTGTATATGGTGTTAAAAATGTTCTAATTTCATTCTTTTACATGTAGATGTCCAGTTTTCTCTGTACAATTAAAGACAATGTCTTTCCTTAATTATATAGTCTTTCCCCCTTTGTCATAGATTAATTGACTGTAGGTACATAGGTTTATTTCTGAGCTTTATGTCCTTTTTCATTGATCCATATTTCTGTTTTTGTAACAGTACTGTACTATTTTTATGACTATAGTTCTTTAGTATAGTCTGAAGTCAAGGAGCCTGATTCTTAAGCTCCATTTCCTTTCTCAGTATAGCTTTGTTTATTCAGGGTCTTTTGTGTCTCCGTACAAATTTTAAGATTTTTTTAATTCTAATTTTTTGAAACTAAACTAGAACATTAGTAATTTGATATTGTATTTCATTGAATTTGTAGTTTGCCTTGGGTAGTATAGTCATTTTGACAATATTGATTCTTTCAGTCCAAGTATATCTTCCCAACAGTTTGTCTCATCTTCAACTACTTTCATCAGTCTTACACCTTTTGAAGTACATGTCATTTGCCTCCAAAGTAGGTTTGTTCTTAGATATTTTATTATTTTTGTTGCAACGGTAAATGGGTTTTATTTTCCCTTGAATTCCTCTGCCTGATACTTCATTGTTAGTGTAGAGAATTGCAACAAATTTCTGTGTATTAATTTTGTAATTTACAACCTTATGTAATTCATTGATGAGTTCTAGTAGTTTTCTAGTAGCCTCTTTAGAATTTCCTGTGTTTACCATCATGTCAACTGCAAACAGTGAGAGTTTTACTTTTTAATTTTCAATGTGAATTTATTTGTTTTTCTTCTCTAATTGTCATAGCTAAGACTTCCAAAACTATGTTGAATAAAAGTAGTGAGTGTGGATACCCTTGTCTTGTTCCTGATCCTAGAAGAAATATTTTCAGTTTTTCATTATTGAGTATGATGTTAGCTGTAGGTTTGTCATATATGGTCTTTATTGTATTCAGTTATATTCCCTCTATGCCCACTTTCTGGGTTTTTTTTTTTATCATAAATATGTTTTGAATTCTTTCAAAAGCTTTTCCTGCATCTATTGAGATGATCATTTGGTTTTCATTCTTCAGTTTGTTAATGTGGTGTATCATACTGACTGATTTGGGAATATCGAAAAATCCTTGCATCCCGGGGATAAATCCTACTGTATCATGATGTATGATCTTTTTAATGTATTGAATTTGGATTTTTAGCATTCTATTGAGGATTTTTGCATCTATGTTCTTCAGAGATATTAGCCTATAGTTTTCTTTTTTTTTCTGTAATCTTTGTCTAGTCTTAGTATCAGGGTGATGGTGCACTCATAGAATGAATTTTCAAGAATCTCTTCCTCTGTAATTTTTTTGAACTGTTTGAGAAGGTAGGTTTTAGCCCTTTTCTAAATGTTTGATAGAATTCAACTCTGAAGCCATGTGGCCCTGGATTTTGTATATTGGGAGTCTTTAAATCACACTTTCAATTTCAGTGCTTGTCATTGGTCTAGTCATTCTGGTTCAGGTCTGGAAGATTGTATCATTCTAAGAATTAGTCTGTTTCTTCAAGGTTGTACATTTTACTGGCATACAGTTGCTCATAGTAGTCACTTATAATCCTATGTATTTCTGTGGTGTTAGTTGCAGCTTCTCCTTTTTTATTTCTAATTTTGTTCATTTGATTCCTATCCCATTTTTTTGTCCTTTATGAATCTGGATAAAGGTTTATCAGTTTTATCATTTCAAAGAACTAGCTTATAGCTTTACTGATGTTCACTGTTGCTTTTCCTTCATCTCTATTTTATTTATTTCTGTTCTGATCTTCTTTTATTCTTCTACTAACTTTAGTTATTGCTTGTTCTTCTTCTAGTTGATTTAGGAATGAGGTTAGGTTGTTTATTTGAGATTTTTCTTGTTTCCTGATTTAAGATGGTATTGCTACAAACATTCCTCTTAAAACTGCTTTGGCTGCATCCCATAGGTTTTGGATCATTGTGCTTTCATTTTCATTTGTCTCTAGGTATTTTTGTTTCTCTTTTGATTTACTCAATGATCCATTGATTATTTAGTAGCATATTGTTTAGCTTTCAGGTGTTTCTGTTTTTTATATATTTTTTTTTCCTGTGGTTTATTTCTGATTTCAAAGTGTTGTGTCAGAAAAGATGCTTGATATGATTTAAATTTTCTTAAAAGTACTGAAACTTGCTTTGTGGCCCAGAAGGTGGTCAATCCTGGTAAACGGTCTATGTGCACATCAGAAGAATGCATTTTCTGCAGCTTTTGGATGGAATGGTCTATAAATGAGAATATTTATATCAATATTATATCAATTAGAATATTTATATCAATATTATATCAATGAGAATATTTATATCAATATTATATCAATGAGAATATTTGATCTAAAGTGTAATTTAAGGCTTGTGTTTACTTACTGATTTTCTCTCTGGATGATCTGTCTATCGATGAAAGTGGGATGTTAAAGTCCCCCGTTATGACTGTGTTATATTTCTGTTATACTGTCAATTTCTCACTTATGGCTGATAATATTTGCCTTTTATATCAAGATGTTTCTATGTTGCATATATATATATATATATATATATATATATGTACAGTTGTTATAGCTTCTTTCTGAATTGACACATTAATCATTATGTATGTCTTTCTTTGACTATTATAGCAGTCTATTTTGTCTGATATGAGTATTGCTATTCCAGCTATTTCTTTTGCCTCCATTTGCATAGACTACCTCTTTCCATCCCCCTCATTTTCAGTCTCTATATGTGACTAGATTTGAAGTGAGTTCTTGTAGACAGTGTGCATTTTTATATATATATATATATATATGTCTTTTTAAAAATCCATTCAGCTATTCTGTTTTTTTTTAATATGGAGTCTTTAATCCATTTACATTTAAGGAAATTATTGACATGTAATTTTCTAGTCCCTCTCTCATTCTCCTATGGTTTGATGACCATCTTTAGTGTTTCATTTTTTGTGTGTATCCACTGTAGTTTTTGGATTTACTGTCCCCATGAGGTTTTGATATAGCAGTCTATGTGTATAAATCTTGTTTTAACTCACTAGTCTCTTTCTTGCTACAGAATTTCCTTTAGCATTTGTTGCAAAGCTTGTCTGATGGTACTGAATTCTCTAAAATTTTGTTTGTCTGTGAAGCTTTTGATTTCTATCTCAAATATGAATGAGTATCTTGCTGAGTAGAGTATTCTTGGTTTCAAGTTCTTCCCTTTCATCACTTTATGTATATAGAATCATTCCTTTCTGGCCTGCAAAGCTTCTGCTGATAAATCAGCTGATAACCTTATGGGGGTTCCCTTGTATATTATTTATTGCTTTTCCTTTGTTGCTTTTAATCTTTTTGCTTAGTATTTTTGTTAGTTTGCATAAAATGTGTCTTGGTGTGTTCCTCCTTGGGTTATCTTGTATGGGGCTCTGTGCACTTCCTGAACTTGGATGACTGTTTCCTTCCCATGTTAGAGAAATTTTCAACAATTATCTCTTCAAATATGTTCTCAGTTCCTTTCTCTCCTTCTTCTCTTTTTGGGATCCTTATAATTCTAAGGTTGGTGCATTAAATTTTTCCACAGAGGTATTTTAGACTGTCTTCACGTTTCTTTACCTTTTTTCTTTATTCTGTTCCACAACAGAGATTTCCACTAGTCGGCATTCTATGTTATTTACCTGTTTTGTTGTTGCTGTTGTTGCTGTTTTGTTTTCCTTTTTCTTTGCCTCAGTTATTCTGCTATTGATTCCTTCTAGTGTATTTTTTATTTCAGTTATTATATTTTTCATCTCTGTTTGTTTATTCTTTAGTTTTTCTGTATGTGTGTGTGCTCACTTGCTCAGTCATGTGCAATTTTTGTGTGACCCCAAGGACTGTAGACCCCAGGCTCCACAGTCCTTGGAATTTTCCAGGCAAGAATAGTGGACTGGGTTGCCATTTCCTCCTTGAGGGGATCTTTCTAACCCAGGGATTGAACTCCTGTCTCTAGCATCTTCTGCAATGGCAGGTAGGTTCTTTACTGCTGCATCACCTGGGAAGCCCCTTATTTCTTCTAGCCTTTTGTTAAATATTTCTTGCATCATCTAGATTCTTCTTTTCTTTTCCCATGATCCTGTGTCATCTTCACTATCATTATTCTGAATTATTTTTCTGGAAGATTGCGTTTCTCTACTCCACTTAACTATTTTTCTGGGGGCTTATCTTGTTCCTTCATCTGGGATACATTCCTTTGTGGC
Source organism: Moschus berezovskii (assembly GCF_049115385.1). Classification (NCBI taxonomy): domain Eukaryota; kingdom Metazoa; phylum Chordata; class Mammalia; order Artiodactyla; family Moschidae; genus Moschus; species Moschus berezovskii. Next base: position 43,898,569 of record NC_142472.1, read on the forward strand.
TTCACTTTTTTCTAACTTTTTGTGATTGTGGTTTCAGTTCCACAGGCTGCAGGATTGTAGTCTTTCTTGCTTCTGTTCTTCCGTTTACTTAAATATATGTGATACTGTAGGACTGATAAATCCAAAATATGCAAAGTATGTCAGCAGTCTGGAGACACAGGGGAATTTCAATGTTTCAGTCTTGGGTCAACAGGCAGTATGGAGGAAGAATACTTTCTTCTTAGCAATTTTTCTTATAAAGTTGGCATTTCTCTCCTAAACATTTACTCATTCAGGACACATGCCCAATTCTTCGTAAGCAGTGTGGCTTTAACAGCAATTTCCCACATTGACAAAATTTAATTTGATCATCAAGTTTCTTTCCTCCTTTGTGACCAGTGCCTTGCTGCTCCTATTTTTACTCAAGGCATAAAGGCATTGGGTGTTCCATCTTCAGATCTAGAAAATAGAGGTAACTGTTTGTGCCAGTACTATGATCCTGGATCTCTATGAGAAAAATGTCAAGGTTCTCTCAGGGACTATTTTATGCTGTGTTCTACTGCAGCACTGGGGAGTTATTAAGAAACTGCATTTCAGACAACTTCCAGCTGGTCAGTGATACTGGTGTTTTCCTTCCTACCTAATCAGTCCATTCTATAGCACAATTCAAACTGCTGCATAATTGCACTCATCTCACACATTAGGAAAGTAATGCTCAAAATTCTCCAAGACAGGTTTCAACAGTATATGTACCATGAACTTCCATATATTCAAGATGGATTTAGAAAAGGCAGAGGAACCAGGGATCAAATTACCAAGATCTGTTGGATCATAGAAAAAGCAAGAGAATCCAGAACATCTACTTCTGCTTTATTGATTATGCCAAGGCCTTTGACTGTGTAGATCACAAAAAAAATGTGAAAAATTTTTCAAGAGGTGGGAACATCAAACCACCTTACCTGAGAAATCTGTGTCAGATCAAGAAGCAATAGTTAGAACCAGACACTGAACAATGGATTGGTTCCAAATTAGGAAAGGAGTATGTCAAGGCTAAATACTGTCACCCTGCTTATTTAACTTATAAGCAGAGTTGCTGCTGCTGCTGCTGCTAAGTCACTTCAGTCGTGTCCGACTCTGTGTGACCCCATAGATGGAAGCCCACCAGGCTCCCCCGTCCCTGGGATTCTCCAGGCAAGAACACTGGAGTGGGTTGCCATTTCCTTCTCCAATGTGTGAAAGTGAAAAGTGAAAGTGAAGTCATTCAGTTGTGTCCGACCCTTAGGGACCCCACGGACTGCAGCCTACCAGGCTCCTCCATCCATGGGATTTTCTAGGCAAGAGTACTGGAGTGGCTTTCCATAAGCAGAGTACATCGTGTGAAATGCCAGGCTGGATAAAGCACAAGGTGGGATCAAGACTGCTGAAAGAACTATCAGTAATCTCATCACAGATGATACCACCCTTATTGAAGAAAGTGAAGAGGAAGTAAAGAACCTTTTTATGAAAGTGAAAGAGGAGAGTGAAAAAATTGGCTTAAAACTCAACATTCAAAAGACTAAGATCATGGCATCTGGTTCCATCACTTCATGGCAAATAGATAGGGAAACAATGGAAACAGTGAGAGAAATCAAAATCGCTGCAGATGGTGACTGCAGCCATGAAATTAAAGGACAATTTCTCCTTGGAAAAGAAGTTATAACCAACCTAGACAGCATATGAAAAAGCAGAGACATTATTCTGCTGACAAAAGTCCATCCAGTCAAAGCTATGGTTTTTCCAGTAGTCATATATAGATGTGAAAGTTGGACATAAAGAAAGCTAAGCACCAAAGAATTGATGCTTTTGGACTGTGGTTTTGGAGAAGACCCTTGAGAGACCCTTGGACTGCAAGGAGATCCAACCTAGTGGAAATCTGTCCTGAATATTCATTGGAAGGTGTGATGCTGAAGGTGAAACTTCAATATTTTGGCTACCTGATGCGAAGAACTGAGTCATTGGAATAGACCCTGATGCTGGGAAAGATTGAAGGCAGGAGGAGAAGGGGATGATTGAGGATGAGATGGTTTAATGGTGTCACCAACTAGATGGACATGATTTTGAGCAAGTTCCAGGAGTTGGTGATGGACAGGAAAGGCTGGCATGCTACCATTTATGGGGTCACAAAGAGTCTGACATGACTGAGCAACTGAACTGAACTGAATGTATCCCATTTGTGTGCTACAAATTCGTGAGATAAGGAACGTACAGGAAATGTAAGTTAATGCTTCTAAATGTCATTTAAAATGTAATTAAATGTTTTTAATGTCATTAAAAGCATTTTATTTTGAAAAAAAAAAAAGTCAGTTGGATTAAGTAGTGTACCTGGTGATGGTGAAGTTCCTTTATAATCTGGTGCAAGCTCCTCGTCCCACAGTGGGTAGGATGAATACTGCTAATATTGCATTTTCTTTGTCTCCTGCTCACATATACTCATTAAGTGGGATCATCCTCTTTCCTACCTGGAAAATGTAAAAATTATCCTGGAGTCTTCTACCTTCCAACATTTCCTTTCAAGGAGTTACTATATTATTTTTATTCTATTTCTAGATTTTTCTTCTATTGGTTATTAAAAGAATTGGTTACTAATACTTGTCTTCTTTTTGCAAGTCTTGTTGTCATGTGTCTTATCTTGCCCCTACCCTTGTTTAGTCTCAGCTTTGAGACTATAGTCAAATATAATATAACTTCTAATATGTATCTGAGCTCATATTCACATCTAAGTGTGTGTGATGGCAGATTGTGAATTCTTCACAAGAATACCGAATTATCTCACAGAAATAAAAGGCAGAAATAAGCAATTTGGGGGAAGTGTTCAGAGGAATCTATGACCTCTCATAATTGGATCAAACCAATATATAATTTCAAAAGCCATAAAATTGTGCTTATTCTCTGATTTAGTTGCTAATTCCACTCCACTGGGAAGTGATGCTTTTGAGTAATACATTATAAATTAATTATTTGGAAAACTGATATTTCTAAGAAACACATAAATTAAAAGTTCCACATCTTTATCATTAGATTAAACAGATATAAAATTTTCTGGCAACCTGCTTCAAAAATTTTTTCAACATTTGGCATGAATTTCTAGGCTAACTCATTGTGGACAGTCATAAAAAACTTAGTGAAGTGAGTCTGTGAATTATATTTTGAATAGTGCTATGCCAAAGTATTCACAGGTATTAAATTTACACACAAGTTTCTACATTATCTCTTATTGTATCCCTCAATGTAAAATTTGCCTCTAAGGAAAGTTAACCCTATTTTTATTTTTTTAAATTTATTTATTTTAATTGGAGGTTAGTTACTTTACAACATTGTATTGGTTTTGCCATACAATTACAAGAATCCACCCCGGGTGTACATGTGTTCCCCATTTTGAACCTTCCTCCACCTCCCTCCCCATATCATCCCTCTGGGTCATCCCAGTGCACCAGACCTGAGCATCAAACCTGGACTGGCGATTCATTTCACATATGATAATGAAGCAACCTAGATGTCCATCTGCAGACGAATGGATAACTCTATTTTAAAAAATTTAGATCACACCATTATATTTTGGAACTTATTTAATATTTCATCTTTTTAGTAACAGTGGCATCTTCATTAAGACTATTTGTCTATTGGCATGATGCAGTTTATATGATTCATTACTGAAATGATAATTCCTTAATAAGTATCAGTTCAGTTCAGTTCAGTCGCTCAGTCGTGTCTGACTCTTTGCGACCCCATGAATCACAGCATGCCAGGCCTCCCTGTCCATCACCAACTCCCAGAGTTCACTCAAACACATGTCCATACTGAAGTTTAAGTGCTATCTTTTTTGATGACAAAACTCTCTTTCCAACTATTTTTATAAATCTTTACTTTTCAGAAAAATAATTTTCTTAAAAAACCTCTATTAAACCATAAATACAAGGTTTTATTTCTGGATTCCAGGGCACTTTTTATGTTATTGATAGTTAATTTAACAGGATATATTCCAATTTAAAAGTAGAGATTTGCAGCTGCTTTTAATATTCTGTAATAAAATTTCCTTTCCTATTAGTCAAAATCTTTAGGAAGTTTGCATGATTTTCAGTGTTACCATAGCTGATTGGCACTAATGATTGCTAGTTATTTGATTCAGTGTGAAAGACCCTAGATTTAGGCATAGTACTAATAGAACTTTTTAAATGCAATTCATATTTATTTAATAATATTAATGAGTATTCAAAATCATATTGCTTTATTATAATATCCTTTGCACATTATGTAGCATCAAGGATCTTTGGCTATTTTTTTCTTTTACTCTCTAGTGCTATAGCTAAGGAACATTAAAATTCATTTCCCTGTTGCATTTCAAATAATGAAGATATATCAGTAACACTAACAAGTTATTCTAGATCTGATTAAATCCTTGCAGATCCCATCTTTCTCTTATATTGTTAGCTACTATCTCTGCCCACTTATTCTCATACCATCTAATTTCAAAATATGATTGTCATGCAGAGATATCTTTTAATTTCACATTCCTAAAAAATGTGCAGTCTTTTCAATCATAAGCCAATATGTAAAAATTATGATCTCTTTGCAATCCATGAGGCATATGAATTAAGGGATAACTAATAATGATAATTAAATTTTATTCCTCCCAGCAAGATGTATTCTAAAAGACAAGATTCTTTAAATAATGAAATGTGTATTTTCTCCACTCATGTTTTCATGGTGGCTCCTAAATTTATCTTAAATTTCACTGTTCTTTATTCTAAAAATATCTTTACAACTCAATTAATATGAGAGTTTAGATACATGACACAAGGAAAGTGAAATTCATGGTAAGTTAGGATTAAACTTAAAAAAAAGTATTTATAGTTGAGAAATTCCACAAAGCTTGAAATTATTTTTAATAATTAACTTAATTATTCATTTTTAGTTAAACTAACAAACATGTTAAAATTTTGAAGTGACTTCTGTTAGCCCAAAGAAATAATATAGGTGTACACAAAACCACCTGCAATACAGGACACACAGGAGACTCAGGTTTGATCCCTGGGTTGGGAAGATCACTTGGCAGAGGAAATGGCAATCCACTCCACTATTCTTGCCTGGAAAATCCCATGGACAGAGGAGCCTGGTGGGCTACAGTCCAAAGGATTGCAAAGAGTTGGACATGACTGAGAGATTAAGAACACAGCACAAGAAACTTTAGAGACTATATGATAAGACAGTATGTCAACTTCTTATTTTGTGTTCACGTCTTCAGAAAATGTTTTATTTATTCATACAATACCCCAATATATGAAACTGAGTGCCATGTGCATCCCTATACTGCAATAATACAATGTGGAAATAGAAATGAGCCAGAAGTTTGTGTTATTTCTACTGAGAATGAAAACCTAGACATGGAATCTAGGTTTTTGCAATCAGATGCTCTAACCTGTGACTTTAGATTTTGAGTGAATGAAAATACCATGAGCAGCTATGAAATTATTCTTACAGCAGTGGTACTGATGTTCTATTGCCAGTGGAATTAGCAGCTGTGTCCTAAGGGAACTGTCCCTTTGTATGTTGGGTTCTGCAACTCACTGCCCAGCTTCCTCTAGCAGTTAACATTTTTTCTGAGTTTGGTTCTTTAGCATTCTTATGGATTCTATGAAATGTCTGTTGATGTAAGAATATGAAAATAAGAGTACCTTAAACAATGGAAACACATTTCTCTCAAACGTCTTGGGATAAGTAATCCATCACACAGAATGGTGGCTGTGTTCTGGTAAGTCCTCAAACATCCTCACATCTTTTATTTTGTCATCCCAAGTGTGTATTCTTGGTACTCGGTCCAAGTGAGAATGAGTAATGAACTTACTATGACTTCTACTTGAATATAAAGTCAATGAAAAAAGAGAAATAACATTTCCTTAGTGCTTAGATCATTGACTGGCATACAGTGGGGAATCAATTAATTATTTGTGGGATAAATAAATGACTTCCTTTTTTTGGAGATTTATTTATTTAGAGAATGTGTCAACGAACTCTTTCTCTCACATAATTCCCTGTACTTATTTTGCTAGCACCTAGTCTTTCAGAGTTCTGCTCTCTTTTATCTTACTCTAAACTTAATCTATTTATGTAACTGATTCAGACTAGATAACTATCAGATTAGCTGATGTTTATTACAGCACCTAACTGTATCCTAAACTCTAAATAACTGTTAATTATCGAAAATAGCAAAACATTAAATCAGAATTAGCCTCTAACTCTTTGGAAACATTATCCGCATAGGCTCCAATCCAAGGTTGACATTCTGAAGAGGATATAAGTAAGTATTGCAGTATACTACTAGTGTAAGAGGAGAGTGAAAAAGTTGGCTTAAAGCTCAACATTCAGAAAACGAAGATCATGGCATCTGTTCCCATCACTTCATTGGAAATAGATGGGGAAACAGTGGAAAAAGTGTCAGGCTTTATTTTTTTGGGCTCCAAAATCACTGCAGATGGTGATTGCAGCCATGAAATTAAAAGACTCTTACTCCTTGGAAGGAAAGTTATGACCAACCTAGATAGCATATTAAAAAGCAGAGATATTACTTTGCCAACAAAGGTCCGTCTAGTCAAGGCTATGGTTTTTCCAGTGTCACGTATGGATGTGAGAGTTGGACTGTGAAGAAAGCTGAGCACTGAAGAATTGATGCTTTTGGACTATGGTGTTGGAAAAGACTCTTGAGAGTCCCTTGTACTGCAAGGATATCCAACCAGTCCATTCTAAAGGAGATCAATCCTGGGTGTTCATTGGAAGGACTGATGCTGAAGCTGAAACTCCAATACTTTGGCCACCTCATGCAAAGATTTGACTCATTGGAAAAAGCTCTGATGCTGGAATGGATTGGGGGCAGGAGGAGAAGGGGACAACAGAGGATGAGATGGCTGGATGGTATCACTGACTCGATGGACATGTACTTGAGTAAACTCCGGGAGTTGGTGATGGACAGGGAGGCCTGGCGTGCTGCGATTCATGGGGTCACAAAGAGTTGAACACGACTGAGTGACTGAACTGAACTGAATACTTCTAGTGTTATTGCTGTCAGTATGTTGGATAATATTTGGTCTTTTCAAGACAATATTTTATTTTCCTTCTTAAATCATGAATATAAATCTTAGGGAACCATGACATTATTTCAAATAGTTTTTGTTAGAACTGAAGTTTCCTATCTTCTTATTATGGTGGATATCAGTCTAGTTATATGTGTACTGAAATGCATGACCAAGATATACCAAATAAGACAAACAGAAAATCCAGGCAAAAAGATAATTTTTAAAACTTTTTAAGATGAAAAAAAAAAAAAAACAGTCCTACTAATATTGTTGTTGAACTTATATATAAAAAAAAAAAATGTGTATTTTGATCCAAAATGTACCCATCAAAGTGCAAACTGAAATAATTTTGACAATGTCATCAAGTTAATGTTGACATAGAAAATGAAAAACATGCTTAATATATATACTATCATAAAGGAAAATTTTTATAAGATAAGAAAATTGATTGGGGGTTAATAGTGGCCAAAATATGTGCTTTGGAAAAAAAAATGATGTCTATGCTATTGTTCTTGCTACTTCTCTTTAAGAACATAAATATCTTTTTCACACTAAACATATATTAAAACGTAATAGTTTTGGCGTCTGGAAAAACCATGGCTTTGACTAGGCAGACATTTGTCATCTAAGTAGTGTCTCTGCTTTTTAATATGCTGTTTGGGTTGGGCATAGCTTTTCTTCCAAGGAGCAAGCATCTTTTAATTCCATGGCTGCAGTCGCCATCTGCAGTCATTTTGGAGCCCAAGAAAATAGTCTGTCACTGTTTCCATTGTTTTTCCATCTGTTTGCCATGAAGTAATGGGACTGGATGCTATGATCTTAGCTTTTTGAATTTTGAGTTTTAAGCTATCTTTTTCACTCTGCTCTTCACTTTCATCAAGAGGCTCTTTAGTTCTTCTTTGCTTTCTGCCATCAGGGTGGAGTCATCTGCATATATGAGGTTTTTTATATTTCTCCTGGCAATCTTGATTCCAGCTTGTGCTTCATAAATTTCAACATAAAAATTTGTGGGGGACACAAACACTCAGTCCACAGCAGTGCATTTATTTGTCTTGTCATATGTCAATATGCAGGAAGTTGAGATAGAAAACCCCCTGAATATATGTTGGTGCTAGTAGTACTGGTTGTGCTGGTGTGTGGATTATGGTGATTTCATGGTAATTTTAGAGTTGTGAAGTATGATAGTACGATAAGCATAATAAACTTGAAAAGAGTATAAAAGTTTTGAAACAATTCCCTAGAGTGGAAAGAATGGGGATTATTAAAAACACAAAAATGTGTCTTTTATGATGTATTACCATTATTGCTCTGATTGAAACATATGAGTTTATAAATATTTTTTTTCTCTTGAATAATAAAACCCAACTTTAGTGAACAATGCATTAGGCTTAATCATCAAAATACTGACAGATTTTGTAAGCAGTAAGATGCTTCCTCAGTAATGTAAAGACTGTTTCAATGACTGGCTCAGAAAAATCAATGAGATATTTAAGGAATGAAAGACATGCTTTCCTCTACATTGGGTCTGTTTGTGAAACATCTTTGCTTTAAGATTCAGAATCACTCAAAGTAGTGAGAAATTATTTTTCTATATTGCAAGCAGGTTTTCTGGGCTCAAAGAGGAAGAGTTTGGTAATGAACTTAACTAAAAACATTTTAAAATTCATTTTAAAAGTTTGAGCAGCAAACGTAAAATTTTTATAATATATAAATGGCTTACACAGCTTTTTGCAACCAAGAATGTTGTTATTTTTCAGTCACTAAGTCATATCTGACTCTTTGAAACCCCATGGACTGCAGCACATCAGGCTCCCCTGTCCTTCACTATGTCCTGGAGTTTGCTCAGATTCATGTCCATTGAGTCAGTAATGCCGTCTAACCATCTCTATCCTCTGTTGTCCCCTTCTCCTTTTGCCTTCAATCTTTCTCAGCATCGAGGTCTTTTCCAATGAGTCGACTCTTAGCATCAGGAGGCCAAATTATTTTAGTTTAAGCTTCAGAATCAGTCCTTCCAATGAATATTCAGGACTGATTTCTTTTACAATTGACTAGTTTGACCTCCTTGCAGTCCAAGGGACTCTCAAGAGTCTTCTCCAACACCACAGTTCAAAAATAATCAATTATTCAGTGCTCAGCTTGCTTTATAGTCCAACTCTCACATCCATATGTGACTACTGGAAAAACCATACTTTTGATTAGAGGGACCTTTGTCGGTGAAGTAATGTCTCTACTTTTTAATATGCTGTCTAGATTGATTACAGCTTTTCTTCCAAGGAACAAGAATGTTTTAATTTCACGGTTGCAGTCACCGTTGGTAGGAATTTTGGAACCCAAGAAAGTAATATCTGTCACTGTTTCCACTTTTCTCCCTTCTATTCACCATGAAGTGATAGGACCAGATGTCGTGATTTTAGTTTTTGTAAGGTTGAGTTTCAAGCCCGCTTTTTCACTCTTCTTTTTCACCCTTATCAAGAGGCTCTTTCGTTCTTCTTCACTTTCTTCCATTAGAGTGGTATTATATACATATCTGAGGTGATAGTAAATAATCTTCCTGCAATGCAGTAGACTAGGGTTTGAGCCCAGGGTCAGGAAGAGTCCCTGTAGAAGGGAATGGATATCTACTCCAGTGTTCTTGCCCAGAGAATTCCATGGATAGAGGAGCTTGGCGAGCTACAGTCCATGGGGTCACAAATATCTGGACATGACTAAGCTACTAACACTCACTGGAAAAGAGTCTGATGCTAGGAGAGATTGGGGGTGGGAGGAGATGGGGACGACAGAGAATGAGATGGTTGGATGGCATCACCGACTCGATGGACATGAGTTTGAGTGAACTCTGGGAGTTGGTGATGGACAGGGAGGCCTGGCGTCCTGTGATTCCTGGGGTCACAAAGAGTTGGACACAACTGAGCGACTGAACTGAACTGAACTGAAGCTACTAACATATTTTCCCCTTCGTGGATCACAGTTTTGTTGTGGTGAAGAGACTTGAATAACACAATCAAGAATAATCTATAATAAATTTGCAAGAATTGCCACAATTGTGAATCATACAAAACATGAACAAAGAAATCATTTTGTACATGATGTTCCCATTAAATTGTAAAGGCCTAATAAGGAAAAATAATTAAAAATGAATGCTCTCATATCAACATTAGTACATCTTCTACACTATGCGGAGCTTGGCAAAACAATAATTGTTCAAGTAAAGTGTCCAGATACGTGGAAGAAGGTAGATTAAGGCAGGGAGTTCACCTTCCTCCCCACAAATACATCATGTATATTTGTGTGTGGACCAACACCTACAGAACATCTTCTGAACCCTTGCAGAAAACCCCAGACTTCCAAAAGGCAAGACAATCTCCTTAGAATGAGGTAGGGAAAAGATAGAGATTAAAAAAGAGAGAGAGAGAGAGAAAGGATTTTGAGACAGAGACCTGTGCCCCAGTCATGAAAGAGGAAAAGTTACCATACAGTTGGAAATATTATCATGGAAGGGAACAGGGAGGAGCTTCAGAACCTCATCAGAGAAGATAGCAACAGGTGCTGGGAAAACAAAATGGAGAGAATTCACCATAGAGATCACTGCCATAAGAGCACTTTTCAGCCAAGATGCAGCTTGCATACCTGCAGCAAGTGGGGGCTGAGTGCTGAGTCTCAAACTTGGGAGTTCGGATGGCAGGAGTGAGGGGTGTTGACTGCCATGAAGATACTCTGAGGGGACTAGTACAACAGAGCTGAGGGAGCCTAGGTCTTCCAGAGAAACACAGAATCGTTGCCATGGCTACCCTCTAACTCCCCATGCTCACAAATCATAAGAACACACCTTCAAGAATGCCATAGGTCAGACAAGCATTGACTGCTAACTGCCAGACTCCAGAGGTAGAGACAACCGCCGGAATCCACTGCCAAAGCTGGCAGGAACACCAGAGGTGGAGCTAGATGCAACTGCAGTTTAGGATCCTTGGATGGGTAACCCTGGTTACTACTAAAGCCAGGGTGAGTGCCTGAGCACCAGACAAAATACTGCCACTGAGGTTCTGACGCCAGAAGTAAAAACTGTCACTAATTCTTGAGAAAGCATAGGTTATTGCCCACACTTTCCTGGGAGCCTATGCAGATTGGCTCTTCCTAGGGACCCACAAGCCAAGGCCAGTTACTCTTGGGAGAGTGCATGGCCCATCTCACATGACATATAGCAGGTCTTTACCTCTGCAGTCATACCCCAGTACACTCCAATCATACGCCAATACACCCTCTCTCCAGCCAGACTGAACAAATAAGCCCTAATAAAGCTGAAGAATTGATGCTTTTGAACTGTGGTGTTGGAGAAGACTCTTGAGAGTCCCTTGGACTGCAAGGAGATCCAACCAGTCCATTCTGGGGGAGATCAATCCTGGGTGTTCACTGGAAGGACTGATGCTAAAGCTGAGACTCCAATACTTTGGCCACCTCTTGTGACGAGTTGACTCAGTGGAAAAGACTGATGCTGGGAGGGATTGGGGGCAGGAGGAGACGGGGATGACAGAGAATGAGGTGGCTGGATGGCATCACCGACTCGATGGACATGAGTTTGAGTGAATTCCGAGAGTTGGTGATGGACAGGGAGGCCTTGTCTGCTGTGATTCATGGTGTTGCAAAGAGTCAGACATGACAGCGTCTGAACTGAACTGAACCAAAACCTCAGCTTTTGTCCCTCTTTTCTTGGTGGGGAACAGACACCAGAGGGCAGCCTGCCTACAAGCAGAGGTAGGCCCAAAACCAAAGCTGAGCACAACGGGCTGTATGAGCAAAAAAAGAGGAAGATAATTCACTCCTGTAGACAATGGGGCAGCAGATTAATTTCCTGCAATTAACCTGTGGACTGTGGACATTGGGGGTTATTGTGGGCTTTGGGAGCAAGTACAACCTGGAGTAAGGCCAGATCTGAGGCTGAGCGAACCACACAATGCCCACAGCTGATCCAGGGACCATTCTAGAAATATTGAAAGACTTAAGTACATAGATTGGCTGCTGTTCACTATGCAGGGAGGTCAACAAAGGACTAAGGAGGACATTTTCTTCACTACCACTCTTGTTTTCTATACAGATAGATAAATATAGATATTTTGTTTTTGTATTATTCTTAAGTTGTATTTTCTTTAATATGCCTTTTATTTTCACTTTTTATTATGTATTATGGTATTGGCGTGCTGTGGTTCATGGGGTAGCGCAAAGAGTTGGACACGACTAAGCGACTGAACTGAACTGAACTGAACTGATGGTATAACTTAACAATGTTGTGATAGTTTTAGGTGAACAGTGAAGGGACTGACCCATACATATATATGTGTCAATTCTCTCCCAAATTCCCTTCCCACACTGATTACTACATAATATTGAACAGATTTCCATGTGTTGTACAATAGATCTTTGTTGATTATACATTTTAAATGTGACAGTGTGTGCATGACTATTCCAAACATCCTAACTATCCCTCCCCCCAGAAACTATAAACAGTATTCTAAATCTGTGAATATCTTTCTGATTTGTAAGTTCATTTGTATCATTACTTTGTAGATTATACATGTGAGGGGTGTCCTATGACATTTCTCCTTCTCTGCCTGACTTACTTCACTGAGTATGAGATTCTCTAGGTCTATTCGTGTTGCTGAAAAAGGAAATATTTAATTATTTTTAATGGCTGAGTAGCATTGTATTGTATATATATATACCTCTAAAGGAGATCAATCCTGGGTGTTCATTGGAAGGACTGATGCTAAAGCTGAAACTGCAATATTTTGGCCACCTCATGCGATGAGTTGACTCACTGGAAGAGACTCTGATGCTGGGAAAGGTTGGGGGCGGGAGGAGAAGGGGACGACCGAGAATGAGATGGCTGGATGGCATCACCGACTCTGTGGACATGAGTTTGAGTGAACTCTGGGAATTGGTGATGGACAGGGAGGCCTGGCGTGCTCTGATTCATGGGGTCGCGGAGAGTCGGACACGACTGAGCGACTGAACTGAACTGAACTGACCCATGTCTTTATATATTTCTCTGTTGTTGCTTGCATGCACTCACTATTGTAAACAGTGTTGCAATGAACATTATGGTACATGTATCCTTGATCTTGTTTTTCTCCAGATATATGGCCAGGAGTGGGATTGCAAGGTCAAATGGCAGCTCTTATGGATAAGATCAAGTGTAGTATAAATTCTTACTATACCCTTAATTTTATTTTTTAACTTATTTTTTATGTCTTTAAAAATCTCATGTTTTAAATAAACTTATTTTGTTCCTATTTTTACAGTACTCTTTCAGTTCAGTTCAGTTCAGTTCAGTCGCTCAGTCATGTCCGACTCTTTGCGACCCCATGACTCACAGTACACCAGGCCTCCCTGTCTATCACCAACTCCCGGATTTCACTCAAACTCACCTCCATCGAGTCGGTGATGCGATCCAGCCACCTCATTCTCTGTTGTCCCCTTCTCCTGTCCCAATCCCTCCCAACATAGGTCTTTTCCAGTGAGTCAACTCTTCGCAAGAGGTAGCCTAAGCATTGGAGTTTCAGCTTCAGCATCAATCCCTCCAAGGAACACCCAGGACTGATCTTTATAGTGGACTGGTTGGATCTCCTTGCAGTCCAAGGGACTCTCAAGAGTCTTCTCCAAAACCACAGTTCAAAAGCATCAATTCTTCAGCCCTCAGCTTTCTTCACAGTCCAACTCTCACATCCATACATGACCACTGGAAAAATCATAGCCTTGACTAGATGAACCTTTATTGGCAAAGTAATGTCTTTGTTTTTTAATATGCTATCCAGGTCAGTCATAACTTTCCTCCCAAGGAGTAAGTGTCTTTTAATTTTATGGCTGCAATCAGCATCCACAGTGATTTTGGAGCCCCCCAAAATTAAGTCTGACACTGTTTCCACTATTTCCCCTTTTATTTCCCATGAAGTGATAGGACCAGATGCCATGATTTTAGTTTTCAGAATGTAGAGTTTCAAGCCAACATTTTCACTCTCCTCTTTCACTTTCATCAAGAGGCTTTTGAGTTCCTCTTCACTTTCTGCCATAAGGGTTGTGCCATCTCCATATATGAAGTTATTGATATTTTTCCCAGCAATCTTAATTCCAGGTTGTGCTTCTTCCAGCCCAGCATTCCTCACGATGTACTCTGCATATAAGTTGAATAAGCAGGGTGACAATATGCATACAGGTTTCTCAAGAGGCAGGTCAGGCGGTCTGGTATTCCCATCTTTTTCAGAATTGTCCACAGCTTATTGTGAACCACACAGTCAAAGGCTTTGGCATAGTCAATAAAGCAGAAATAGATGTATTTCTGGAACTCTCTTGCTTTCTCCATGATCCAGCGGATATTGGCAATTTGATCTCTGGTGCCTCTGCCTTTTCTAAAACCAGCTTGAACATCTGAAAGTTCACAGTTCATGTATTGCTAAAGCCTGGCTTGGAGAATTTTGAGCATGGGCATATGCTCCAACCAGTAACGCTGAAGAAGCCGAAGTTAAACTGTTCTATGAAGACCTAAAAGACCTTTTAGAACTAACACCCAAAAAAGATGTCCTTTTCATTATGGGGGACTGGAATGCAAAAGTAGGAAGTCAAGAAACAACTGGAATAACAGGAAAATTTGGCCTTGGATCACGAAATGAAGCAGGGCAAAGACTAATAGAGTTTTGTCAAGAGAACGCAGTGGTCATAGCAAACACCCTCTTCCAACAACACAAGAGAAGACTCTACACATGGACATCACCAGATGGCCAACACAGAAATCAGATTGATTATATTCTTTGCAGCCAAAGATGGAGAAGCTGTATACAGTTAGCAAAAACAAGGCCAGGAGCTGACTATGGCTCAGATCATGAACTCCTTATTGACAAATTCAGACTTAAATTGAAGAAAGTAGGGAAAACCACTAGACCATTCAGATATGACCTAAATCAAATCCCTTATGATTATACAGTGGAAGGGAAAAATAGATTTAAGGGACTAGATCTGATAGATAGTGTGCCTGATGAACTATGGATGGAGGTTTGTGACATTGTACAGGAGACAGGGACCAAGACCATCCCCATGGAAAAGAAATGGAAAAAGGAAAATGGCTGTCTGAGGAGGCCTTATAAATAGCTGTGAAAAGAAGAGAAGCAAAAAGCAAAGGAGAAAAGGAAAGATATAAGCATCTGAATGCAGAGTTCCAAAGAATAGATAGAGATAAGAAAGCCTTTCTCAGTGATCAATGAAAAGAAATAGAGGAAAACAACAGAATAAGAAAAACAAGAGATCTCTTCAAGAAAATCAGAGATTCCAAGGGAAGATTTCATGCAAAGATGGGCTCGATAAAGGACAGAAATGGTATGGACCTAACAGAAGCAGAAGATATTAAGAAGAAGTGGCAAGAATACACAGAAGAACTGTACAAAAAAAATCTTCACGATCAGGATACTCACGATAATCTGATCACTGACCTAGAGCCAGACATCTTGGAATGTGAAGTCAAGTGGGTGTTAGAAAGCATCACTACGAACAAAGCTAGTGGAGGTGATGGAATTCCAGTTGAGCTATTTCAAATCTTGAAAGATGATGCTGTGAAAGTGCTGCACTAAATAGACCAGCAAATTTGGAAAACTCAGCAGTGGCCACAGGACTGGAAAAGGTCAGTCTTCATTCCAATCCCAAAGAAAGGCAATGCCAAAGAATGCTCAAACCACCGCACAATTGCACTCATCTCACACGCTAGTAAAGTCATGCTCAAAATCCTCCAAGCAAGGCTTCAGCAATATGTGAACCGTGAACTCCCAGATGTTCAAGCTGGTTTTAGAAAAGGCAGAGGCACCAGAGATCAAATTGCCAACATCTGCTGGATCATGGAGAAAGCAAGAGAGTTTCAGAAAAACATCTATTTCTGCTTCATTGACTATGCCAAAGCCTTTGACTGTGTGGATCACAATAAACTGTGGAACATTCTGAAAGAGATGGGAATATCAGACCACCTGACCTGCCTCTTGAGAAACCTGTATGCAGGTCAAGAAGCAACATTTAGAACTGGACGTGGAACAACAGACTCGTTCCAAATAGGAAAAGGAGTACGTCAAGGCTGTATATTGTCACCTTGCTTATTTAACTTCTATGCAGAGTACATCATGAGGAACGCTGGGCTGGAAGAAGCACAAGCTGGAATCAAGATTGCTGGGAGAAATATCAATAACCTCAGATATGCAGATGATATTACCCTTATGGCAGAAAGTGAAGAGGAACTCAAAAGCCTCTTGATGAAAGTGAAAGAGGAGGTGAAAAGGTTGGCTTCAAGCTGAACATTCAGAAAACAAAGATCATGGCATCTGGTCCCATCACTTCATTGGAAATAGATGGGAAAACAGTGGAAACAGTGTCAGACTTTATTTTTTTGGGTTCCAAAATCACTGCAGATGCTCATTGCAGCCAGGAAATGAAAAGACGCTTACTTCTTGGAAGGAAAGTTATGACCAACCTAGACAACATATTAAAAAGCAGAGACATTACTTTGCCAACCAAGGTCCGTCTAGTCAAGGCTATGGTTTTTCCAGTAGTCATGTATGGATGTGAGAGTTGGACTGTGAAGAAAGCTGATCGCTGAAGAATTGATGTTTTTGAACTGTGGAGTTGGAGAAGACTCTTGAGAGTCCCTTGGACTGCAAAGATATCCAACCAGTCCATTCTACAGGAGATCAATCCTGGGTGTTCATTTGAAGGACTGATGCTAGCTGAAACTGCAATACTTTGGCCACCTCATGCGACGAGTTGACTCACTGGAAAAGACTCTGTTGCTGGAAAGGTTGGGGGCGGGAGGAGAAGAGGACGACCGAGATTGAGATGGCTGGATGGCATCACTGACTCTGTGGACATGAGTTTGAGTGAACTCCGGGAGTTGGTGATGGACAGGGAGGCCTGGCGTGCTGTGATTCATGGGGTCGCGGAGAGTTGGACATGATTGAGCGACTGAACTGAACTGAACTTTCTAGCGTGTGGGATGAGTGCAATTGTGCAGTAGTTTGAGCATTATTGGCATTCCCTTTCTTTGGGATTGGAATGAAGACACCTTTTCCAGTCCTGTGGCCACTGCTGAGTTTTCCAAATTTTCTGGCATAATGAGTTCAGCACTTTCACAGCATCATCTTTCAGGATTTGAAATAGCCCAACTGGAATTCCATCACATCCACTAGCTTTGTTTGTAGTAATATTTTCTAACACCCACTTGACTTCACATTCCAATATGTCTGGCTCTAGGTGAGTGACCACACCATCGTGATTATCTTGGTCATGAAGATCTTTTTTGTATAGTTCTTCTGTGTATTCTTGCCACCTCTTCTTAATATCTTCTGCTTCTGTTAGGTCCACAAAATTTCTGTCCATTATCGAGCCCATCTTTGCATGAAATGTTTCCTTGGTATCTCTAATTTTCTTGAAGAGATATCTTGTCTTTCCTATCCTGTTGCTCTCCTCTATTTCTTTGCACTGAATCCTGGAAGGCTTTCTTATTTCTCCTTGCTATTCTTTGGAACTCTGCATTCAGATGCTTATGTCTTTCCTTTTCTCCTCTGATTTTCACTTCCCTTCTTTTCACAACTCTTTGTAAGGCCTCCTCAGACAGCCATTTTCCTTTTTTGCATTTCTTTTCCATGGGAATGTTCTTGGACCCTGTCTCCTGTACAGTGTTACAAACATTCGTCCATAGTTCATCAGGGACTCTATCAGATCTAGTCCCTTAAATCTATTTTTCCCTTCCACTGTATAATCATAAGGGATTTGATTTAGGTCATATCTGAATGGTCTAGTGGTTTTCCCTACTTTCTTCAATTTAAGTCTGAATTTGGCAATAAGGAGTTCATGATCTGAGCCACAGTCAGCTCCTGGTCTTGCTTTGGCTAACTGTATAGAGCTTCTCCATCTTTGGCTGCAAAGAATATAACCAATCTGATTTCGTTTTGACCATCTGGTGATGTCCATCTGTAGAGTCTTCTCTTGTGTTGGTGGAAGAGGGTGTTTGCTATGACCACTGCGTTCTCTTGGCAGAACTCTATTAGCCATTGCCCTGCTTCATTCCGTTCTCCAAGGCCAAATTTGCCTGTTACTTCAGGTGTTTCTTGACTTCCTAGTTTTGCATTCCAGTCCCCTATAATGAAAAGGACATCTTTTTTTTGTGTTAGTTCTATAAGGTCTCGTAGGTCTTCATAGAACCATTCAACTTTGGCTTCCTCAGCATTACTGGTTGGGGCATAGGCTTGGATGACTCTAATACTGAATGCTTTGCCTTGGAAACGAACAGAGATCATTCTGTCGTTCTTAAGATTGCATCCAAGTACTGCATTTCAGACTCTTTTGTTGACCATAATGACTACTCCATTTCTTCTGAGGGATTCCCGCCCACAGTAGTAGATATAATGGTCCTCTGTGTTAAATTCACTCATTCCAGTCCATTTTAGTTCACTGATTCCTAGAATGTCTACGTTCACTCTTGTCATCTCCTGTTTGACCACTTCCAATTTGCCTTGATTCATGGACCTAACATACCAGGTTCCTATGCAATATTGCTCTTTACAGCATCGGACCTTGCTTCTATTACCAGTCACATCCACAAATGGGTATTTTTTTTTTTTTTTTTTGCCTAGGCTCCATCCCTTCTTTCTTTCTGTAGTTATTTCTCCACTGATCTCCAGTAGCATACTGGGCACCTACCAACCTGGGGAATTCCTCATTCAGTATCCTATCATTTTGCCTTTTCATGCTGTTCATGGGGTTCTCAAGGCAAGTATACTGAACTGGTTTGCCATTCCCTTCTCTTGTGGACCACATTCTGTCAGACCTCTCCACCATGACCCGCCCATATTGGGTGTCCCTACATGGCATGGCTTAGTTTCATTGAGTTAGACAAGGCTGTGGTCGTTGTGATGAGATCAACTAGTTTTCTGTCATTATTTCAGTGTGTCTGCCCTCTGATGCCCTCTTGCAATACCTACTGTCTTACTTGGGTTCTCTTACCTTGGTCGTGGAATATCTCTTCATGGCTGCTCCAACCAAGCACAACCACTGCACCCTACCTTGGATGAGGGGTATCTCCACATGGCCGCCCCTCCTGACCTTGAACCTGGAGTAGCTCCTATCGGCCCTCTTGTGCCCGCACTACCACCGCCACTTGGACTTGGGGTTGCTCTTCTCGACCGCAGACACTGTCCTCGGGCGAGGGGTAGCTCCTCTTGGCTGGCGCCCCTGACCAGGCAAGGGTAGCTCCTCTCGGCCTCACTTCTGTGCATGGTCAGTCACAGAGCTTCTGCACGTTCGGTAATCTTCAGTAAAGAGCTTTTCGATGAAAGTGAAAGAAAAGAGTGAAAAAACTGGTTTAAATTCAACATTCAAAAAGGTAAGATTACTGCATGCAATCCTATTCATTTCAGTTAAATTCAGTCTCTCAGTCGTGTCCGACTCTTTGCGACCTCATGATTCGTAGCACGCCAGTTCTCCCTGCTAATCACCAACTCCTGGAGTTCATCCAAACTCATGTACATCGAGTCGGTGACGCCATCCAAGCATCTCATTCCCTGTCGTCCCCTTCTCGTCCTGCTTTCAATCCCTTCCAGCATCAGGGATTTTTCCAATGTGTCAACTCTATGCATGAGTTGACCAAAGTATTGGAGTTTCAGCTTTAACATCAGTCCTTCCAATGAACACCCAGGACTGATCTCCTTTAGGATGGACTGGTTGGATCTCCTTGCAGTCCAAGGGACTATCAAAAGTCTTCTCCAACACCACAGTTCACAAGCATCAATTCCTCAGCGCTCAGCTTTCTTCACAGTCCAACTCTCCCATCCATACATGACCACTGGAAAAACCATAGCCTTGACTAGATGGACCTTTGTTTGCAAAGTAATATATCTGCTTTTTAATATGCTGTCTAGGTTGGTCATAACCTTCCTTCCAAGGAGTAAGTGTCTTTTAATTTCATGACTGCAATCAGCATCCGCAGTGATTTTGGAGCTCAAAAAATAAATAAATAAAATAAAATCTGACACTGTTTCCACTGTTTCTCCATCTAGTTGCCATGAAGTGATGGGACCAGATTCCATATCTCAGTTTTCTGAATGTTGAGCTTTAAGCCAACTTGTTCACTCTCCTCTTTCACTTTCATCAAGAGGCTTTTTAGTTCCTCTTCACTTTCTGCCATAAGGGTGGTGGTATCTGCATATCTGAGGTTATTGATATTTCTCCCCGCAGTCTTGATTCCAGCTTGTGCTTCTTCCATCCCAGAGTTTCTCATGATGTACACTGCATAAAAGCTAAGTAAGCAGGGTGACAATATACAGCCTTGATGTACTCCTTTTCCTATTTGGAACCTGTCTGTTGTTCCATGCTCTTGGTCTATTAAAACTATCTGGTTAACCACTGGGGATTGTTCTGCAACTGAAACCATGTTTAGAACATTTGTCAATTTTAAAAGAGCTATGAATCTCAGGAAAAGATAATACCACTACCTGGAATATTTGTTTCAGCTTAGAAACACTTACAATTGCTGTTTTGCAAGAGATCTAGGATAAGTTTAGGTTGCCTTTGTTGTTGTTTTTTTTTTTTTTTTTTTTAGAAGAGAGTGTTTGTCTCTCTTCAAGTAGGTCATGTGTTAAATAACTATTTTGGAAAATTTGCACTTTCTAAAATTTATTTATTTTAATTGGAGGCTAATTACTTTACATTATTGTATTGGTTTTGCCATACATTGACATGAATCTGCCCCAGGTGTACATATGTTCCCCATCTTGAACCCCCCTCCCACCTCCCTCCCGATCCCACCCCTCTGGTTCATCCCAGTACACCAGTCTCAAGCATCCTGTATCATGCATCAAACTTGGACTGGCGATTCATTTCACATATGATAATATACATGTTACAATGCCATTCTCCCAAATCATCCCAACCTCGCCCTCTCCCACAAAGTCCAAAAGACTGTTCTATACATTTTGCTGTCTTGTATACAGGGTTATCATTATCATCTTTCTAAATTCCATATATATGTGTTAGTATACTATATTGGTGTTTTTCTTTCTGGCTGACTTCACTCTGTACAATAGGCTCCAGTTTCATCCACCTCATTAGAACTGATTCAAATGTATTCTTTTTAATTGCTGAGTAATACTCCATTGTGTAAATGTACCAGTAAATTTTTGCTTTTATTTCCAATATTCTGGGAGGTGGGTCATGGAGGATCCTGCTGTGATTTATGTCGGAGAGTGTTTTGCCTATGTTCTCCTCTAGGAGTTTTATAGTTTCTGGTCTTACATTTAGATCTTTAATCCATTTTGAGTTTATTTTTGTACATGGTGTTAGGGAGTGTTCTAGTTTCGTTCTTTTACAAGTGGTTGACCAGTTTTCCCAGCACCACTTGTTAAAGAGATTGTCTTTTCTCCATTGAATATTCTTGCCTCCTTTGTCAAATATAAGTTGCCCATAAGTGTATGGATTTATCTCTGAGCTTTCTATTTTGTTTCATTGATCTATGTTTCTGTCTTTATGTCAGTACCATACTGTCTTGATGACTGTGGCTTTGTAGTAGAGCCTGAAGTCTGGCAGGTTGATTCCCCCAGTTCCATTCTTCTTTCTCAAAATTGCTTTGGCTATTCGAGGTTTTTCGTATTTCCATACAAATTGTGAATTTTTTTTATTCTAGCTCTGTGAAAAACACCGTTGGTAGCTTGATAGGGATTGCATTGAACTTATAAAATACTTTGGGTAATATATTCATTTTCACATTCTTTATTTCTGAACACAGTATATTTCTCCATCTATTAGTGTCCTCTCTGATTTCTTTCACCAGTGTTTTATAGTTTTCTCTATATAGGTCTTCTGTTTCTTTAGGTAGATATATTCCTAAGTATTTTATTCTTTTCATTGCATCAGTGAATGGAATTGTTTCCTTAATTTCTCTTTCTATTTTCTTATTATTATTGTATAGGAATGCAAGGGATTTCTGTGTGTTGATTTCATATCCTGTAACTTTACTATATTCATTGATTAGCTCTAATAATTTTCTGGTAGAGTCTTTAGGGTTTTCTGTGTAGAGGATTATGTCATCTGGAAACAGTGAGAATTTTACTTCTTCTTTTCCAATTTGGATTCCTTTTATGTCTTTTTCTGCTCTGATTGCTGTGGCCAAAACTTCCAAAACTATGTTGAATAGTAGTGGTGAGAGTGGGCACCCTTGTCTTTTTCCTGACTTTAGGGGAAACGCTTTCAGTTTTTCACCATTGAGGATAATGTTTGCTGTGGGTTTGTCATATCAATAAAATTAGAAATGAAAAGGGAGAGATCACAACAGACAACACAGAAATACAAAGAATCATAAGAGACTACTATCAGCAATTATATGCCAATAATATGGACAACTTGGAAGAAATGTACAAATTCTTAGAAAAGTACAACTTTCCAAAACTGAACCAGGAAGAAATAGAAAACCTTAACAGACCCATCACAAGCACGCAAATTGAAACTGTAATCAGAAATCTTCCAGCAAACAAAAGCCCAGGTCCAGACAGCTTCACAGCTGAATTCTACCAAAAATTTATAGAAGAGCTAAAACCTATCCTACTCAAACTCTTCCAGAAAATTGCACAGGAAGGTAAATTTCCAAACTCATTCTATGAGGTCACCATCACCCTAATACCAAAACCTGACAAAGATGCCACAATAAAAGAGAACTACAGGCCAATATCACTGATGAACATAGATGCAAAAATCCTTTAAAAAATTCTAGCAATCAGAATCCAGCAACACATTAAAAAGATCATACATCATGACCAAGTGGGCTTTATCCCATGGATGCAAGGATTCTTCAATATCTGCAAATCAATCAATGTAATACACCACATAAACAAATTGAAAAATAAAAACCATATGATTATCTCAATAGATGCAGAGAAAGCCTTTGACAAAATTCAACATCCATTTATGATCAAAACCCTCCAGAAGGCGGGAATAGAAGTATCATTCCTCAACATAATAAAAGCTATAAATGACAAAAATTGCATTTTTATCTTTTGAAATTTTATGTCCATTTTAGCTAAGGCAGAGATAAAGGAAATGGAAGAAAGCAAGGACATGTTTTTTCAACAAGTTTCTTTATTTTCTCGACAAAGTAGTCAACCATTTGCATGTTGTATCAAAACCTGAAACACACAGGAAATTTATGTCATTAAATCCTTGACTGATGTCATTGGGTATATAGTGTGGGAAGGAGGGCAGGCTTCAGTAAAGGTAGGGGACATAAATGTCCATGCATGTTGTTGTCCATCTTGGCTGAAGGAAGAGAGGTATTGACTTTTCTGGTCTAGAGGCACACTGAGAAGTACAATGCAAAAATATACTACAATGAAACTGGTGGATTCAAATGTAATTGATGACAGAATGATATTTTGGTTAGGTACTACCAGAAAGTGAAGGATAACAATTTTGTTGATGGCCCTGAGGTCTTGAACACATCAATATCATTGTTCACTTGGTGTTTCACTGGCAGGACAAGAGTGTGTTAAAGACTAATGTAGGAGATATGAGAACATTTTGAGATATAAGGCTTTATAACAGAGATTTGTTTCCTTCCTTTGCTCTTGACTTTAGAGGATACTGGAGAAGCCTGAGTAATGGTTTGGTATTCTCTATCCATTAATAGTCTCTATTCCAGACTTATCCTAAGTCAGTAGAATTTTTAGTCCATAGTGAGTTAGGAATGGTGTGAAGATTTTTACATAGATATGAATTAAATATAAAGGACCAGACACGACTTGAATATAAATATACAATGTCTCTGGAGTTTCAAGACTTAGTTTGTCTTCTGTGCACTTAATGTTCTAATTCTTTTTTTTTTTTTTCTTCTTCTTCTTTTTTTTAATGTTATACTTCTATTTGAAAGTCTATCCCTATTAACCTTACAGGGATAATATTACAGAGGAAGAAACTTTTTAATTTTAGAAGACTAAAACTTAGGGCCATAGAATATTGGAGTATCTGTGGGTGGTTTGAAATACTTATCAAATGTATGATTTGCTTACTATGGGCAAAACACTGAGAAAAAATGGAAATTTAATGTAGAAAGAGTAGAATCTATTTATAGCTACAAGGAATTGATTAGTCTGATGGTTACCAAGCCCAAACTTGATCTACTTGCCTCATGATAGGCCAAGGAATTTGGGAGATGAGATGTTGAAACAAGGAATATGACATCATTTATTGTAAAGCAATTAGCCTCCAATTAAAATAAATAAATAAAGAAACTCAGAAGGAAACATCAAAAAAAAAAAAAGAAAGAAAGAAAGCAAGGAGACACGATTTCATGCTAACATCTCAAAATAATCATCTTGTTGAGTCCTGGATGCTCAGTTCTTTTATGGAACAAAGGTGGGAGGAAGTGAGAAACCAAAGTAAAAAGACCATTTAGTTCTTGCAAATATGTCCAAGAATGGCACGCCTCATGCAGCAGGATGTGTTAATTTCTTTCTTCCTTCAATCTACAGGTGGACAGGATTACCAACAAAGCTCTTTAGTTTTACAATCAGGCAAAGGGGGTCAGGGTTCCCTGAGGCAGGCCATTATATATACTTATAATAACAAAAGCAGCAAAACAAGGGTTAAAGTGAGAGGTGCAGATTCAGCATGAAGTCAAACTTAGCCTTTCCTGGTTACATGATCATCTTTATAATTGGCTCGCTTTATTTCAGTATAAGGCAGAATATGCCGTTCTTTTTTCCCCCTCAGAGTGCTCACTGATATCCACCAAAGAACTATTCTTTCAACAAAAAATATATTGTAAAAGAGAGTATTTTTGTGTCTTTAAAACTACATTGTTAACCATAACGTCATTCTTTAAGCTTGTGAGTCTTCTGTTTTGTAAAAAGTTCATTTTTATTTCTTTTTAGATTCCACATATTAGGGATGACATCACTTTCACTTTTCACTTTCCACTTTCACACATTGGAGAAGGAAATGGCAACCCACTCCAGTGTTCTTGCCTGGAGAATCCCAGGGACGGGGGAGCCTGGTGGGCTTCCGTCTATGGGGTCACACAGAGTCGGACACGACTGAAGTGACTTAGCAGCAGCAGCAGCAAATATGATATTATGGTGGCGAGAGGAAAGATGGGGGAAGGAATAATTAGGGAGTTTGAGATGGAAATCAACACATTGCTATATTTAAAATGGATAACCAGCAAGGACCTAGAGTATAGCTCATGAAACTCTGCTCAATGTTATGTGGCAGTGTGCATGGGAGAGGAGTTTGGGGGAGAATGAACACATATAAGTATGATTGAGTCCCTTTCCTATTCACATGAAGCTATCACAATGTTGTTAATCAGCTATACCCCAATACAAAATAAAAGTTTAACTAAAATAAAAGCAGTCTGAGCCTTTCCTGGTCATTAAACCAAACAAATAAACAAGCAAAACAAACCTGCATTGTTGAATGAAAGAGAAAAAAGGCATAGAAGTGGGAAAGAGAGGAAAGAAGGAAAGAAGGACAAAGGGACACAGGAATGAAGGAAGAAAGAAATTAAGAATCAAAGGAGAAAACTCTATGTGTGAAGAGAAGGTGGGGTAGAGGGTAATTTTAAATTAAATGACTATAGAGCAATAAAAATCAGATACAACCATTGAAGCTTGATAGGATCCTGAACCAAAACAAACAAACCAACAACTATGCAAGATATTTTAAGGACACTGGGCTATGTACCAGATATAAATTTATTAGATAAATTTTTATTTATGTTACGGGTATTGGGCTTCCAAGGTGATACAGTGGTAAAGAATCTGCCTGCCAATGCAGGAGATACAAGAAACAAGGGTTTGATTCCTGAATAAGGATGGTTTCCTGGAGTAGGAAATGGCAGCCCACTTCAGTATTCTTGTCTAGAAAATTTCATAGGCTGAGGAAGCTGGAAGGCTACAGTCCATGGGGTCTCAAAGAATCAGACACAACTGAGCATGAACACTCAATGATATTATAACTATGACAATGTAGGAGACTATACTTATATTTTAAAACGTGTTGACCGATTCAGGGGTGAACATCAAAATATCTATACTTCACTTTAAAAGTGAAAGTCACTCTGTTGTGTCCAGCTCTTTGTGGCCCCCTGGACTATACAGTCCATGGAATTCTTCAGGCCAGAATATTGGAGTGGATAGTCTTCCCCTTCTCCAGGGGACCTTTCCAACCCAGGTATCAAACCCAGGTCTGTTGCACTGCAGGTGAATTCTTTACCAACTGAGGTATCAAGGAAGCCTTTATGGTACATAAATGATGTTTCAGAATGTGGATAATTCTTGAATCTAGATAAGGGTGTTGCTTTGTATTTTCTCTTTGCTTTTCTGGGTTTTGATGGTTTATTCCATTACTTTATTCCATAACTACATTGTTTAGAGATGTTGGGGGGTAGAGTGTAATTTCCTCAGTTCTGTCTTACTACAGCAAACATTTGAAGTGGTGGGCCATTGTTACATCTTGGTTACAGCTCAGTTTAAAAGGTGGACCAGTGTTACTGAGCAGTTTTATTTGGCAAGCAAAGGAAAATACATCCTCAAGGCATGAGGGTGGGCCGACCCAAAGAAGAGAGGGATTCAATTTTGGCTCCTCTTTTTATATGCTTTTTCTCCTCTCCCTGAGCCTGCCTATGTAAATCGGGCTAGTCAGGAGGGCTGTTTACTTCACTTGAGGTTCTTACTCAAGTCCTCAGACCTTCCATTGTTCTATTTTCAAGGGCTTTTCCCCTCCTTTGTCTTTAACCACTGTAATTTTGGACTCTTTTTTCCTATTTTAACTACCTAACATTCCCCCCTCAAGAGATGGAAGGGCCAGTTCTTTGGGAATAGGTGCATTGAGGTCTCTCTGGCCAATTCCTGGGACGGCAAGGCACTAATCTCAAGCCTCCAAGTCCTTACAGTGGTGTCCATCTAAGGGTGAGTGATATTTTCTATGGTCAGGTGTAATTTTATATATCTTTGCTGAACTGGTACTGCATGTTGTAGCTTGTTGATCGGGGCAGAAACAAAAGGGTTAGACAAAGATAATACATGCAACAATCATAAGCATCATCAATATGGACATTACAGGGATTAGTAGGGGCATTAGCCAACTCCAAATTCCCCCTCGCCAGGAGGAGGATCCCCCAAAGAGAGATTATAGCTACCCTGAGGACTCTCCAGTTCATTCTTTGAGATCCTGTAGGCTCCGAATGGTTTTCTTGAAGACTGTGAGACTTTCTTTAACTTAGTTGGAGGTATTTATTCAGAAACAACACATCTCATTCAAGATGGCTCAATTCCCTCCTTGTTCAGGGATCAGGAGATCTATGTCCTGTCTATTTTGGGGAACAAACTCTGCCCAGCTGTGTTGGCTCTTTAGAGCTATCCTGAGAAGTTTTATCCCCAGAAACTTAATTTTGGGTGTGTTCATTAGAACGGCTCTCATTTGTAGTCCTGAATAGGTATCTGAGATCTTCCATGGGCTCATAGGTGTATTGAGTGTCCTCTTCTGTTTTCTTCCATGGCTTGACTTGTGAGTAGTGAATCCAGGAGTTGTGTCCTGGTACCTCGACTGCTGTGGGGGTAGAAAGTATTACAGGGTAAGGGTCCTTTCATGTGGGGTGAGGTTGAGACTTTGGGGACCCATCTTTCCAGACTTTAACTAGGACTTGATCTCTGGAACATATAGTGGTGGCTCTTTAGAATATTTTGGGTCTTGGTTGACACCATGGTAAAATGGCCATGGCGTAAGACTGGAGGATCTGACCCTCTGGATCTAGGAAGAAGTCACTGGCATAAACAAAATGTCTCCCAAATAGTATCTCATAAGGACTAAGACCAAGCTGCTTCTTAGGGGCAATATGGGTGCTGCTGCTGCTGCTAAGTCGCTTCAGTTGTGCCTGACTCTATGTGACCCCATAGATGGCAGCCCATCAGGTTCCACTGTCCCTGGGATTCTCCAGGCAAGAACAATGGAGTGGGTTGCCATTTCCTTCTCCAATGCATGAAAGTGAAAAGTGAAAGTGAATTTGTTCAGTCGTGTCTGACTCTTTGCGATCCCATGGACTGCAGCCTACCAGGCTCCTCTGTCCATGGGATTTTCCAGGCAAGAGTACTGGAGTGGGTTTCCATTGCCTTCTCCAATACGGGTGCAGAGGAGAGCTATTGGTAAAACCTCCTTGCATCCCAGGGAGGTCTCCTGGGTTATCTTTTTACTGCTAATTTTAAGAATCGGTTGCTTCTTTCTACTTTTCTTGAAAACTGAGGTCTCCAAGCACAATGGAGTTAATAAGTAATATGCAATACTTTGGAGACCCGTTGGGTGATCTGAGAAGTAAATGATGTCCCATTGTCACTTTAATGACCTGGGCAGACCAAATATCAGAATGATTTCATGGAGCAGATTTTTTACCATTTCCTCAGATTTCTCCAGGTTGGAAAACGTTCAATCTATCCTGGGAATGTATCTATCATGACTAATAAGTATTTATACCCTTGATAAACTGGCATCTGGGTGATGTCCATCTGCCAGTTCTCTCCTGGGTAGGTCCCACACTGTTGGATGGGCTGGGCCTGATGGGGTCTTTGAACTCTTTGGGGGTTGTTTAATTGACAAGTGGACAAGGGGAGATCACTTGCTTTATAATTGTTTGGAGACCTGTTCCTCTGAAGGACCTTCTAGTAATCTTTGGAGGGCCTTTTCCCCTAAATGAGTAGTGGCATGTGAGAGTTAATCAACTTCCATTGGAGGTTGCCAGGCAGAAAAAGGAACCCCTCCTTTTGGAACCACCCCATATGATCTTCTTGAAAGCCCTCACTCTTAGCTTTAAGAGTCTCACCTTCAGTATATGAAGGAGTTTCTGGAAAATTGGTCTGTAGAACTAAGGTGGCAATCCCTATTAAGTCATTGTTCTGTAATGCTGCTCGCTTAACTGCCTGATCAGCTGCTTGGTTCCCTCATGCCCCTTTCATTATCCATTTTTGGTGTCCTTTACAATGGTAGATTGAAACCTCAGAGGGCAGATGGACTGCCTTCAAGAGCCTAAGGATTTGATAACCGTATTTGTTTAGGGACCCTCGAGTGGACAAGTGGCCTCTTTCTTTCCAAATAGCAGCATGTGCATGTAGCACCAGAAAGGCATACTTCGAGTCTGTGTAAATGGCTACTCTTTCCTTTTCCCAGCTTTAAAGCTCAAGTCAGGGCTATGAGCTCAACCAATTGGGCTCAAGTACCAAGTGGCAAAGGTTTAGCCTCTGTGGTCTCAAAATTGGAGAGTAGTGCATATCCGACTCTTCTTTTTCAATCCAAGATGAAGTTGCTTCCATCAGTGTACCTGATTTCCTCAGGTTTGGTCAGAGGATCTTATGAAAATCCCTCTCAGGGTTTTGTCCAGTGGTCCAAGGTTTCTAGGCAGAAGTGAAAGGTGAGAGATCCCTCGGTGGTAGCCAGGAGGTTAGATATGTTAAGAACCTCTCAAGGGGATATGGTCAGGCCTGAATTTTCCAATAGGAGTTGTTTCACTTGGAGTCTGATAAAAATTGTTAGCTTGCCCCCAGGAAAGAATTTTTAAAGCATCTTCTATCATGACTGTAATAGCTGCAAGATTTCGAAGGAAGGAAGGCCAGCCTCGGCTGTTGGGTCTAGCTTCTTGGATAATTAAGCTACAGGCTGGGCTCAGTCCCCAACCTTTGATTTAACACTCCCAAGTCTATTCCTTCCTTTTTGTGGACATAAAGTTGGAATATTTTCCTTGGGTCTGGCAACCTCAAGGAGGGTGCTTGAGTTAAGGCTTGATTTAGGGTAGCCTCTGCCTTCTTTTGAAGAGCTCCCCACATCAATGGGATTGATTGAATCATCCCATCCCTTCAAGCTTTCATATAAGGGTTGGGCAATTAGACCATAGTTGGGTTTCCAGATTCTACAGTACCCAGTTAACCCCAGGAAAACTCACAACTGTTTTCGAGTCATGGGGGAGGGCAACTGTAGAATTCCTTGTAAATCTAGGAGATCTTGGCTAAAAGCATCCCCAAACAGGTGGGGGCTGTCTCTGAACCCCTGAGGTAATACTGTCCAAGTCATCTGTTGTTGTTTTTCTCCTGGAGCCTCCCACTTGAAGGCACAACAATATTGGGATTCTTTAGCCTGTGATATGCAAAATAATGCATCTTTGAGATCCAGGACTGCAAACACTTGGCATTGGGCGGGATTTCTCTCAATATTACATAGGGATTGTGTATTGTGGGATGGAGGGGGCTTACAGCTTCATTTATGATGTGGAGATCTTGAACCATCTGCCATGTCCCATCCTTTTTTCTTTACAGGGAGGATCGGGGTGTTACATGGCAAATTGGTGGGGCCAATAACCCACAGGTAAGGAATTTATTTATTAGAGGCTGAACTCCTTCCTGAGCTTCTCTTTTGAGGGAGTGTTGTTTCCAGTTTGGAAACCAGGTGGGATCTCGAGGGCAATGAAGACCGATTCAGCTTGGTGGGTTCATCCAGGAGTTCCCTTGTCCCACACCTGGGGGTTAATTTTGTCCTCCCATGGTTTTTGGTCCTTTCCTATTAAAGAGGGTATAATGGGTTCCTCGGTAGTAACCAGAAGCTGTACGGCTATAGGGACTGAAAAGCTTCCCATCACAAGGGTGTTCCCCAGTTTAGTGAGTATATCTCTTTCCAGTAAGAGAGTAGGACACTCAGGGACCACCAGAAACTGGTGGGAAAATATTTTCCATCCCAGCAACAAAGAAGTACTCTGGTGAATCTTTTGGTAATTGTTTTTCCTTTAGCACCCAAAATGATACAGGTTTTGGATAAGAAGGATCTGGAGTAGGAGGTCAGGACAGAGTAGGTAGCCCCTGTGTCAACCAAGAAATTCTCAGACCTCTCTGCCACATCCAGTTGCACCCTTGGCTCCAGTCTCATGATGGATATCTGTGATAAGCTGGCTGCCTGGAGCGGGCAGCTTCAGTCCTGCTGAATCATCATACACTTGACTTTGAGGCTCTTGGGACCTGAGGGCAAAGTGACACCCAATGTTCCAACTCACATGTATAGCTAGCCATTTTAGGAGACTTGTCACAGTTTGGACACGCTTTGGCCAAACGTCCTGCCTGTTTACAGATTAGACATTTGCTCATGCCTTGTCCTTCAAGGACTCGGCGTTTGCATAGGGCTTCCCTCGAGAGTGGCCAGCATCTGGCCTTGGCTTGTTTCTTTCCTTTACTCCTTTTCCTGGGCCTTGGCCTCCCTCTCCTGTTCTCTGTTATAAAAGGTATTGGTGGCTGTCTGGACCATCTCATCTAAAGAGGCAGCAGGGTCCTGCTGCTGTAGCTGTTGTAACTTTATCCTGATGTCTGATGCACATTGGAACAGGAATTTGTCCTTTAAAATCACCTATCCTTCATAAGAGTCTAAGTCCAGATTGGTAAACTTTTGGAGGGCCTCTTTTAGCCTTTCCAGAAAGGCAGTGGTGTTCTTATTGGGCTCCTGAGTTATTGCTGAGACCTGGGCATAGCTGACTACTTTTTGCTGGGCTGTTTTCAGTCCTGCCTCTACACAGATCCAAAAATGCTCCCTTTCCCAGATGTGCTCAGGGTCATTATAATTCCAATTAGTATCTGAGGAGGGGACTGAACTTTCCCCAGCTGGGTATTTATCGCTTGGCATGAGAAGCCCCATAGCATACTTTTGGGCTTCCTTTAAGACCCTAGCACACTCAGAGTCAGATAAAGTTTGACTAAATATGACCATGATGTCATTCCACGTCAAGCCAAAGGCCAAGGTAATATGTTGGGAATGTATTTATACATTTGTCTGGGTCATCTGTATAGCTTCCCAGGCCTTGTTTAATCTGACTTAGTTCTAAGGGGAGAAGGGCTTATGCACCTGGGTTGGTCTGTATTCTCCTCCAGTTTCAACTAAGGGACATACTCGTGTTGGCTTTTGTGGAGTGGCTGCTCCCAGATATGGGGTCATGTTTGGAAATTAGGGAGGAGCACCAGGCAACTCAGGAGTCATGGGAGGTGAGACTTCATGGGGGGTTTTCTTCTCTTGGTTGTCTGTGCCTAACACCATTTGCCTAGTAGACTCACTTTTAGGGCATACAACAATCCCATACTTAAGACACAGTTCCTTCATATCTCTTAGTTGAAAGAAAATTTGGACATAGGGG
Organism: Moschus berezovskii; assembly: GCF_049115385.1. Lineage (NCBI taxonomy): Eukaryota > Metazoa > Chordata > Mammalia > Artiodactyla > Moschidae > Moschus > Moschus berezovskii. Next base: position 43,930,864 of record NC_142472.1, read on the forward strand.
GTCTCTGTCCATTTCCCTTGTATTTTACAGAATAAGTCTAGCTGCAGGATGGTATTGTAATTTAAACTCCCATCCTCAGGCCAGTGTTCCTTATTCCTTGGAGGATACCATGGCCACACAGTGGCACAAAAGACTTTTAAGAGACTTCTCCTTAGAGTTAGAGGATCAAACAGCTTCCAGTTATCAAGTATGCATCTCAAGGGCTTCTGTCAGGAAGTGGATTGGTTATTTCCCATCTGAAAGTCAGTGATGACAGGGAGGAAAAGAAAAAAAGAAAAACAAATAAAAAACCTAATAGACCTCCTTCTATTTTATGGGTGGCCTTCCTTAGGGGTGACTCTTTTTGAAGTTTATCTTACCCAATACTGTTGAAACCTGAAAGCCAGGCATCCCTGGGTGAAGGTGTAGACCTCCAGGCAGGCTGAGGAATGACAACCTCCTGGAGATCACATATCCAGGCAGGCTGAGGCAGGTCAGCCTCCCGAGAATTGGGTCCCTGAGCAGGTTGAGGCATGTCGACTTCCTGGGATCCCCAGACAGGTGAAACGCTGAGTAGGTTGAGGCGTGACAACGAGGGCCAGATCCCTCGGCAGGTCGAGGCAGATTGACCTCCTGGGACCCCTAGCTGGAGTTGGGCATCCTCAAGGTCTCCAGAATGACCAGTGATGGTTAGGATTAAGGGGTTGTTGCAATCTTAACTCATTGCTAGTTTGTCCACCATGGATGGAAATAGATACCATGATGTAAAGCATTCCAAGTCTGTGCTCTGAGACTGGGAACCTGGTGAAACAGCCATAAGTCTTATCCTCTTACTGTTCTGAGGGAATGTAAGTCACTGATTCCCTCCTCTAGTCCTCCATAAGAGAAGTTTAGGGTGTTTACAATGGTAAACATTTCATTGGCATAGACCCATTTTAGGTAATAACAGAAGTAATGACAAAGGAGTGGGTTATCTGGCCCTGTTAGGTCATTAAGAGTATTTTAATATTAATTGGGGTGGAGTGATGTTGCCTAAAAGGGGAGAGGGTCCTGGTTTCAGGAGTTACTAAGTGGCTTAAGAACAAATTGATGAGGCAACAGATCAGATGTTCCATAAAACTGGAGTGGAGATTTGATCCACGGAATTTGTTTGTAACTTTAGGAGAAGGATGGTAAAGGTTTGGGCCCAAACGGCCTGCAGGGCTAATTTCCAAAGTGGCAAACTTTATTCCTGGAAGCCCAATTGCCCTTGAAGGGATGCCACCGATAGATGGACTTCTAACAGGCATTGTGGGCCTGTCACCCACCCTAGCACCTTCACTGAGAAATACTCCTGTTGCACATGTTGTAGGAAACATGGAAGATAAAGGCCTGAATATTTAGATAGACTGGATATTATACAGTATTTCCCTCCCAAGGGCCAGCTATTTTTTGGTTGTACCTCCAGAGTATTGTGGAGGCAACACTGTGGTCCTGGAAGGGGCTCAGGAAAAGAGCATGAAACAGGAGGGAAATGGGTAGGGCACAACTTTTGAAAGCATGACATAGCCAAGGGCATAACATAAACTGATTAAAATCAAATGGGTCCAAGATAACAAGTCAAATTAAACTAAATCTTGATCCTCAATCTTCAAGCTGAATGACACACCCAGATGTGCCAGGACTGTTCCAAGGCACTGTCAAAAGACCAAGGAGTGTGTGGTTCCCCAATTGCTGGAATGATCCTCCCAGTCATTAGCAGATAAAATCACCCAGCTCTCAAAAACTAACCACAACATATTCCATGGCCCCCGCACTCACCCTCTGTGATGGCCCACACTCAGAGTGTGCTTCTCTCTGAATCCAAACAAATCTACCACCTCTTACCTATTCCTGTGTCTCCGACTGATTTTTTTTTTTTTTTGCAATGAAACATCAAGAAACTGGGCTTCATTAGGTCCTAAAACCAGGCACCATGGATTTTGGCCGGCTCAAGTCCCAGTTGGCTATGACTGAGTGACTAAGCATAGCACAGAGTCCCTGCCACGTGGGTTTGAATCCCAATCAGGTAAACAGTTCCAAACACAACTTTTCCCCTTCAGGAAAGATGATGCCCAATACTTTGTAAGCTGTGGCATAGATGGAGAGAGGAGCTTAAGACAGGAGGAAAAAGCAGTGGGAAAATTGTGCTGAGGAATCCCCTTTATAACCTGATGGAAAATCTGCTAAATACCTGACCTGTTGCTCACAGCTTTCATTGGCCTAATCCTTGGCACAGAAAAAGTTAAGGACAGAAGAACCCTCACCTGCTCGGGCAGCAGCTACTAAGAAACAGCAGACAGTATAGCTTTTGGGACACACTGGGGAGTAGCCCTTGCCAGAGTCCTTCAGTTGCACCTACTGCCCCTCACCTGTTCACAGGGGATTATAGGAAACGAGAAACGAAAGACTGTGAAGGAATTAAGATTTTGTTAGCCACATGTGCTTCCAGCCATTAGGGTGAGGATCTTCTATCTTAACCAGATGTCTTCTGAAACCTGAGACTGAGCTGCTGTCCCAGTTTCCAGCTCACCAGGCTTCTTGTCACTTCCACTGTGCTGGGTTTTCTTCATGTTTAGCTTCCACTACATGAGCTTTCATTGAGTTGGGCTTCTGCTGTGTTTGGCTTCCACCTCTCGGGGCCAAGCCAAGGTTGTTTCAGCCAGGTTAAATCTGAGAAACAGCACCAGAGATGTCAGAGTGTGTAATTTTCTTGGTTCTGTCTTGCCACAGCAAAAATTTGAAGCAGTGGACCAGTTTTACAGTTCAGTTACAGCTCAGTTTTATTTGGCAAGCAAAGGAAAATACATCCTCGAGGCATGAGGGCAACACAAAAGAAGCTAATAGAAGAGAGGCTCAATTTTGCCTTCTCTTTTTATATGCTTTTTCTCCTCCTCCTGATCCTGCCCTATGTAAATTGGGCTAGCCAGGAGGTCTGTTTTCTTCACCTGATGTTCCCCTCCAGTCCTTGGACCTTCCTTTGTTCTATTTTCACGGGCTTTTTCCTTTCTTTGCCTTTTAGACACTGCCATTTTGGACTCTTTTTTTCCTATTCTAGCTACTTAACAATTTTGTATATTTATTTGGTTGAAAATATTTTTTCTTTTATACTTGCTGCTCAGCTTCACATGTATATATATTTCACACATGTATATTTTTTAACCATTCTGAATCTTTTTTTTTAACCTTTTTTACTTTTAAAGTATGTCTGTTACATACCTGGAGCTAGGTTCTGTTTGTGAAATACAAACTGGAAGTTTTTTTTTTTTAAGTTGTCATTTAAATGAGAAATATATTTCATCTCATATATCCATTAATGTTGCTATTAGCAGACCACTCTGAAACTCAGTGACTTAAAACAGTCATTCATTACTGTTTGGATCAGCTGGGCATTTCTCCTCCTGTAGGCTAACAGTTCCTGCCCCTACTGTCAGCAGTGGGAAAGAGTCAGTTCTGCTGATCTTGGTTGTGCTGTCACGTGAGTTGGTCAACATTGTTTTTCAGTCTCTACCAAGATGGCCCGAACTTTTTCACACAATTATGGCAAGGTTTCCAGAGCAAGTGAGTTCCAAGCCTGCACTCCTCACAACTCAGATTTCACCACATTCTATTGGCCAAATTAAATCAAAAGGATTGCCCAGATTCAAAAAATGGGGAGATAGAATCTGTCTCTAATGGTTAGGGACTTCCCTCATGACTCAGTTGGTAAAGAATCTGCCTGCAATGCAGGAGACCCTGGTTCCATTCCTGTGTTGGGAAGATCTGCTGGAGAAGGGATAGGCTACCTACTCCAGTATTCTTGGGCTTCCCCTGTGAATCAGTTGGGAAAGAATCCACCTGCTATATAGGAAACCTGGGTTCAGTCTGGATTGGGAAAATTCCCTGGGTTGGGAAGATCCCCTGGAGAAAGGAAAGGCTACCCATTCCAGTATTCTAGACGGGAGAATTACATGGGCCAGTCTATGAGGCTGCAAAGAGTCAGACATGACTGAGTGACTTTCACTTTCACTAATGGTTAGAGATGTAAAGTTAAATATATCAATGCAAGAAGATGTGAAATATTGGGGCAAATTTTTTTTTTTTTTAAAGAAAATAATCGACACTTGTCTTAAACTTCTTGTAAAAGTTTGTTATCCTTTCTGATTTATAATGACTGGAAAAAACAAAATGGAACAAAGAGCAAGATACAGCATACAAGAAAACTGGCTAATTCAATGCAAATTCCTTATGCTACAAAGATTTACGATTTTTATAAATTGTAACATTTCAGTATTACCAGGGTATGTTCTAATCCCTTAATTTTCATGTTTTATTTTTGATTAAACTTTAAACACAGATAAGTTTATTATCAAATTTTCACAATTTGTGAGGTCAGATTTCAAATAATACTGTAGATAATATTTATGAAGAATAAAAACATGAATGGCATACTTGATATAAACGTCATTCTTGAATTAGATTCATTTCTTTCAGTATTCATTCTAATTTTGATTCTTTGAACTTGGGCTTTTCTCCTAGTCTTTGTTAGAGAAAAAGTTTCATATCCTTGTTCTGATGTCTCCTTTTTGCAAACTTGTCTCCTGTTTTCTCTATATAATTGTTTCCCATCAATTTCAAAACATTTGTATTATCTTATTGGGAATTCTTGTACATTTTTCGCTAAGGGAATTTTTTAGGGTTCTTCAAGCATACATAAGTATGTGCAATAAATAATTGGAAGGGAGACACTTAGATGTACATAAGTATGCATACATAAGTATGCACAAGTTTGTGCAAAAAATAATTGGAAGGGAGACACTTAGCTGTCCTCCTGCCAATACATTGACCCCAGTTTTAAAATATTTTTTACTGCACTTGTCTCTTTATTTGAGAATAATCATAAAACATTAACCATTAAAAATGGGTGCAATAAATATATGTTAAGTGTAACATATACTTGAATTTTCTTAAAAGTATCCTCTCTTATTTAAGCTAAAAGAGGGATTTTATATATTTTCTTTCTACCACAGAAATCAGCAATATATTGATAACATGTGAAGTTACTCAGCAACTTGGGAAACCCTAACATTGAAGCTTTTTTCTGTATGTTTCCTCTCTCCCATTTTGAAGAAACAATACCACAAAGATTTTTATTTTTAAAATTAGCCTTTGTCCTCGATTCTATTCTACCCATCTATCTTTTTTTTCTTTTACTTCTTCTTCTTCACTTCTTTGATTTCCATCTTGAGAAATGCCTAGCATAATGCTGGAGCCTATTAAACACCTATTAGATGAATAAGTAAATTAAAAAATGCATAAATAAAAAGGATGTGATTATTCATTTCTCCTTGCCAACACAGTTCTTCTCTCGGCGGGGAGGCTGGAATCTCCTTTTTTATCAGTAAGAAACTGACCCCCAGGGAAGCTGTTTGTGTGACTTTCTTACTGATTTTTGAACTTCGTTGCATAGCACATTTCAACCACCTCTGAACCACAGGATTGAGAGAGATTTCAATGGGAGCATTCTCTTTCTGTTTCATATTCCCATCCCCACCCTCTCTTCAAGTACCTTTTCAAAGATCTCTGCTAATTACTTCCCATGGCAACAGATTGCTTTCCTAGGTAGATTGGTTAGTGATTTTTCAGTGCCTTTTCCTTCAACTTATTTTTCCATGTAGCTTAAAAGAAATTTATAAAAGATATCTGAAAGTAGAAAGTAATCTTCAGCTCTGTGGCAGAGTTACACAATTTCATTTATTTATCAAACACATACAGAGGTTTTTTAAATTAAGAAGTCTGTTATTCACAATATTATTAAAAACCAACGAGTGCAATGTGAATTTGTTCACACTGTAACAACTTTGGTATACTATTTAAGAGGCAGTGTTCCATGTCTTCAAGTTACGTGCCACAGCAAAATTTACTTGGCAAAACTCTAATAGCCTTTTCCTGCTTAATTTTGTACTCCAAGTCTGTAGCTGTTCAGTTTAGTTTACTGAACTGACTAACTGACTGAGCTAGAAGCTATTTAACCTGAATGGCAATGTTTCCAGAATGAAATGCTAACCAACATTTAATATATTTTCCATGTATTTTCTTCAAAAAATTATACTGAATATCAACATATTATTAATATTTGTATACTAATTCATTATAAATAGATATAAATCAAACTATCATAAATCAATTTGTAGAAAGTATTAATTTCTTTATTCAACAATTATGCTTATAAACGTTCAGTTCAGTTCAGTCGCTCAGTCGTGTCTGACTCTTTGTGACCCCATGAATCACAGCACGCCAGACCTCCCTGTCCATCACCAACTCCCGGAGTTCACTCAAACTCATGTCCATCGAGTCGGTGATGCCATCCAGCTTTCTCATCCTCTGTCATCCCCTTCTCCTCCTGCACCCAATCCCTCCCAGCATCAGAGTCTTTTCCAGTGAGTCAGCTCTTCACATAAGGTGGCCAAAGTATTGGAGCTTCAGCTTTAGCATCAGTCCTTCCAATGAACACCCAGGACTGATTTCCTTTAGAATGGACTGGTTGGGTCTCCTTGCAGTCCAAGGGACTCTCTAGAGTCTTTTCTAATACCACAGTTCAAAAGCATCAGTTCTTTGGCACTCAGCTTTCTTTGAAGTCCAACTCTCATATCCATACATGACTACTGGAAAAACCATAGCCTTGACTAGACGGAACTTTGTGGGGAAAATAATGTCTCTGCTTTTTAATATCTAGGTTGTCATAACATTTCTTCCAAGGAACAAGTGTCTTTTAATTTCATGGCTACAGTCACCATCTGCAGTTATTATGGATCTCCCCAAAAATAAAAAGTCTGCTATTTTTTCCACTGTTTCCCCATCTATTTGCCAGGAAGTGATGGGGCCAGATGCCATGGTATTACTTATCTGAATGTTGGTTTATTTCTGCCTAATATTCTGTGCCATAAGAATGTAAGTTCTATTGGAGAAGGGATATTTTATTGTTTTGTTTTAAGGTGCATCCTCAGTGCCAACAGTGTTGTCTGACATATAACCAGAGTTCAAGAACTATTTATTTTTTTGAATGAATAAATTAGCATTTTTCATATTCTAAATTTATTTTTCACTTTAGCTGTTCCATTGACATATCTCTATATTCTTGATGACTACAAACCTGGGGTTTTCTCAGATACACCCAATAAGCTTTCTGTAATAATCCCCAGAGAATAATTTACTTTTCTTTTCTGTTTGAAACTTCATATGATTTATTTCCATTAGAAAACTCTAGTGCTGAAACATGGGATTAGAAGGGCAAAGAATTCTGGAAAATGTAGCTTATGGCTTCTCCTCTATGAGAAAAAAGTGATCTTAGAAGTGTTAGGCACGAAGTTACCCAAGAGCAGTGAAAGACAGCCCCATCAGCTGAACGTCCAACGGCTGCCTAATTCACCAAGCTATTTACCAGCCCAAACCTAAGCATGCTCCATTCAGTACTCCAAAATGGTCAGGGGACCAGAAAAATCCTCACTGGCCAACTCTCAGGACTGTTTCTATTTTGGCACGTGAGTGTACCTCAGGTACTAAGATAACCTTTGGCAACCATTAGAGTCATCAAATGTTCATAACTATTCTATGAATACATACATTTAATCACAGACTGAGTTATGGGAAGGACATATGCAGTAGAGTGTCTTGTTATATAAGCTGCAGCTGTCAATCAAGACTGGCAATCAATGACGTCCTGGATTATGAAATTAACCTTGTCTTAAAAACTCTACACCCCAGCACTTGGGGACTCTTGCATCCCTTGGCCTGGCTGTTGAGGTATTCTCTCTGTTTTCTCTTTCCTTATCTTTAATTAACTCTCATGAAATGAGTAAGACCTCAGACTCTTCTCTGTACCCTTACCACAAACCAAGGGCCATGGAAGCAGCTGTCTCCAGACTCTTCTCCACTAACAGAATTAAGGATAATGATCTCAAACTGAAACAGATCATTCAGCACAACTCCAGTCTATTTCAGTAGAACTGACTTCACTTTTAGCTGATGGGTAAATATTTGACCCATGTCTGGCCAACCAGACACATCTCCTTACCCACAGGCAAGTGTCAGATGCCGTGTGAGTCATCACTGAGGATTTGGCTTGAAGCTGTGCATAAGTGGAATTCATGCTTCCTTTTCAATCTTTCAATAGAAAGAGACAATTGTAGACTTGCTAGAAGGTTCAAAGTTAGACATATATTAAAATAATTCATAAACTGTTGTTTAAGAAAAAATATCTTCAAACATTTAGAAAGAAAATTGTTAATAGACAATTTTGTTAATTAAACACTTTTCGTAATCTAAGAAATAAAGGAGGGTACACCCTGAAAAACAATATGTATCCAATTTAAGAAAATTGCATTACAGTTGTTTATGGTATAAACAGATATATGCCATTAATACAATGACCTCAAAATGACAGACATCAGGAGTATTATCTGATGTATTTCTGGGAATTATAACAGATGTACAAAAAAACACATCGTTATTTTGCACTTAATTATTTTTATTCAGAAAGTCCAAATAAATCTTTAAGTTGTTTTTCAAATATTAATAATAAATAAATTGTAATAAAATGACTGCTGTGAAGATAAATAAATGTATAAATGGCCTACAGTTCCTATGATTCTGAGAGTTGGAGACCTACAAATGATAAATATTAGTTGACAATAACTATTCTGTAATTTCCCCCCATTTATTTATTCAACATGTGTGTGTGTGTGTTTGTGTGTTCAAAAGCACATATGTGTGAAAACACATACAAAGATATACTGAGGCAGTTGCTGAGGCAGTATTATTTGGTTTCAAATAATGACTTGGACATTTTCATTTATGGTACAGTCAACTTTCTATAGGGCTTCCTAGGTGTTATTATTGGTAAAGAACCTGCTTATCAGTGCTAGGAGAAGTAAGAGACACAGGTTCAATCCTTGGGTTGGAAAGATCCCCTGGAGGAAGGCATGGCAACCCATTTCAGTATTCTTGCCTAGAGAACTCCATGGACAGAGGACCCTGGAGGGTTTTGGTCCATAGAATCAGATAATACCGAACAAGTTCATGCACACATGCAACTTTTTATAATCATGATTTTTTTAAAAATGATTTTATGCATCTTTCATTAAACGGATGATAAATTTTCTAGTAGGGTTAATTTTCTCACTAAAGAAATATTAAGCTGTCTCGGAGTAGTGTCCAACCAGTCCATTCTAAAGGGGATCAGTCCTTGGTGTTCATTGGAAAGACTGATGCTAAAGCTGAAGCTTCAATACTTTGGCTACCTCATGCGAAGAGTCGACTCACTGGAAAAGACTCTGATGCTAGGAGGGATTGGGGGCAGGAGGAGAAGGGGACGACAGAGAATGAGATGGCTGGATGGCATCACCAACTCAATGGAGGTGAGTTTGAGTGAATTCCGGGAGTTGGTGATAGACAGGGAGGCCTGGCGTGCTGTGATTTATGGGGTCGCAAAGAGTCAGACACAACTGAGCGACTCAACTGAACTGAATGGAATAGTGTAAGTAAGATAGTAGGAGTTCCTTTGCTTCCGTCATCCCTTAGCAGCAATGTTTTGGAAGCCATCCGCAGACAAACGTGTTGTTGCAGGAACTCTGGGATTCAAGTAAGATGTTGTGAAATTCTGGTGGAATCAAACACCCAAGAGACTTATTTTGAAATAGCCAACTCATGCCCAGGTGGCTGCCTTACCTGCTACAATCCCAGCTACAGACTTGGAAATAACTCCATTTCTTATAGACAAGGCTACAACTCTGTTTAACCTTGATAAAAACAGTATCTTATACCAAGTATAAAATACCAAGGGGCCTGCAAGGAGTCATATCCTCTAATGTTCTGGGTCATAGGCCCACAGACCTCAGTCCTGGCTGTGGACCCAAAGTAGACCAGCCCTTCTGGACCAAGCCTTCTGGTAAGCCTTCCAAACTTCATCCAAATGTAGATTGGACCTGGCTCCAGTCCAGCTCAACTGTGTTTCCAGAGTTGCTACCATCATTCAAAAACACTGTTTAAACCAGTTGGTAAAAACCAAAAGAGGTGTTTTCTCCTTAAAGTATACAGACACCAGCACAAGACTACAAGTATAACAAATAATCAGGTAAATATAACACTACCAAAGGAAACTAATAAATCCTCAGTAACTGACCCCAGGAAACAGAGATCTATGGATCTTCTGACAAAGAATCCAAAATAATTATCTTAAGGAAGTACAATGAAATTCAAGAAAACACAGAGAGATATCTTAAACAAAATTAGGAAAACAACAACACATGAAGAAAATAAAAATTTTGATAAATAGAAACCATTAAAAAAAAAAAAGAAACAAAAAACCTGGAGAGGAAGAATACATTTTACAACTAAAAAATTAAAAAGAGAGCTTCTAAAGTAGACTTGATCATATGGAGGAAAGAATCAGCATACATTAAGATATACTATTGGATTAACTAGATTGAGGAACAGCAAAAATAAGAAAAAGAATGAAAAAGAGTGTGAAGTCTTTTTAAGTCTGAGAATTAAATGTCATCAAGTAGTACTGACTCAACCCTTCTTTGAGTGTTTTTATATGTGTCTACACAGTGGAAGTGAGAAATAGATTTAAGGGACTAGATCTGATAGATACAGTGCCTGATGAACTATGGATGGAGGTTTGTGACATTGTATAGGAGACAGGGACCAAGACCATCCCCATGGAAAAGAAATGCAAAAAAGCAAAATGGCTGTCAGAGGAGGCCTTACAAATAGCGGTGAAATGAAGAGAAGTGAAAAGCAAAGGAGAAGAGGAAAGATATAAGCATTTGAATGCAGAGTTCCAAAGAATAGCAAGGAGAGATAAGAAAGGCTTTCTCAGTGATCAATGCAAAGAAATAGAGGAAAACAACAGAAGAGGAAAAACAAGATATCTCTTCAAGAAAATTAGAGATTCCAAGGGAACAATTCATGCAAAGATGGGCTCGATAAAGGACAGAAATGGTATGGACCTAACAGAAGCAGAAGATATTAAGAAGAGGTGGCAAGAATACACGGAAGATCTGTACAAAAAAGATCTTCACGACCAAGATAGTCACGATGGCATGATCACTCACCTGGAGCCAGACATCCTGGAATGTGAAGTCAAGTGAGACCTAGAAGGCATCACTACGAACAAAGCTAGTGGGGGTGATGGAATTCCAGTTGAGCTATTTCAAATCCTGAAAGATGATGCTGTGAAAGTGCTGCACTCAATATGCCAGCAAATTTGGAAAACTCAGCAGTGGCCACAGGACTGGAAAAGGTCAGTCTTCATTCCAATCCCAGAGAAAGGCAATGCCAAAGAATGCTCAAACTACCGCACAATTGCACTCATCTCACATGCTATTAAAGTCATGCTCTAAATTCTCCAAGCCAGGGTTCAGCAAGATGTGAACCGTGAACTTCCAGATGTTCAAGCTGGTTTTAGAAAAGGCAGAGGCACCAGAGATCAAATTGCCAACATCCGCTGGATCATGGAGAAAGCAAGAGAGTTCCAGAAAAACATCTATTTCTGCTTCATTGACTATAGCTTTTGACTGTGTTGATCACAGTAAACTGTGGAACATTCTGAAAGAGATGGGAATACCAGACCACCTAACCTGCCTCTTGAGAAACCTGTATGCAAGTCAGGAAGCAACAGTTAGAACTGGACATGGAACAACAGGCTGGTTCCAAATAGAAAAAGGAGTACCTCATGGATGTATATTGTCACCCTGCTTATTTAACTTCTATGCAGAGTACATCATGAGGAACGCTGGGCTGCAAGAAGCACAAGCTGGAATCAAGATTGCTGGGAGAAATATCAATAATCTCAGATATGCAGATGACACCACCCTTATGGCAGAAAGTGAAGAGGAAGTCAAAGGCCTCTTGATGAAAGTGAAAGAGGAGAGTGAAAAGGTTGGCTTGAAGCTCAACATTCAGAAAACAAAGATCATGGCATCTGGTCCCATCACTTCATGGGAAATAGATGGGGAGACAGTGGAAACAGTGTCGGACTATTTTTTTGGGCTCCAAAATCACTGCGGATGCTGATTGCAGCCATGAAATTAAAAGATGCTTACTCATTGGAAGGAAAGTTATGACCAACCTAGATAGTATATTAAAAAGCAGAGATATTACTTTGCCAACCAAGGTCCGTCTAGTCAAGGCGATGGTTTTTCCCGTGGTCATGTATGGCTGTTAGAGTTGAACTGCGAAGAAGGCTGATCGCGGAAGAATTGATGCTTTTGAACTGTGGTGCTGGAGAAGACTCTTGAGAGTCCCTTGGACTGCAAGGAGATCCAACCAGTCCATCTAAAGGAGATCAATCCTGGGTGTTCTTTGGAAGGACTGATGCTAAAGCTGAAACTGCAATACTTTGGCCACCCCATGCGACGAGTTGACTCACTGGCTCACTGGAAAAGACTCTGATTCTGGGAGGGATTGGGGGCAGGAGGAGAAGGGGACGACCGAGAATGAGATGGCTGGATGGCATCACCGACTCGATGGACATGAGTTTGAGTGAACTCCGGGAGTTGGTGATGGACAGGGAGGCCTGGCGTGCTGTGATTCATGGGGTCGCAAAGAGTCGGACACGACTGAGCGACTGAACTGGACTGAACTGACGCAGTCCTCCCTGGTGGCTCAGATAGTAAAGAATACGCTTGCAGTGCAGGAGACCCAGGTTTTATCCCTGGGTTGGGAAGATCCCCTGGAGAAGGGAACGTCAAGCCACTCCAGTATTCTTGCCTATGAAATCCCATAGACGTAAGAGCCTGGAGCGTTGCAGTCCATGGGATAGTAAAGAGTCGGACATGACTGAGCAACTAACACACATGCTGCGCTCACTAAAATCAGATAAGAACTGGAAAAATGTGTGAGAATAATATTCACAAATAATTATTGCTATGCGGCTTGGATCCTTTTTGAGATGTGAAAATGAAACAGACTGTATTTGAGGGCAAGAATTTTTAATCCTAATCACATTAGATAACAATTTTAGTGTAGGGATATTCTGCTTTTGTTTTTTTTTTTTTTTTTTCAGAATTTTATTTATTTTTTTTGTAATTAATTTATTTTTTATTGGAGGCAAATTATTTTACAATATTATATTGGTTGGTTTTGCCATACATTGACATGATACCACCCTGAACGCGCCCGATCTCGTCTGATGTTCTGCTTTTGAACTGTGGTTCTGGAAAAGACCCTTGAGAGTCCCTTGGACTGCAAGGAGATACAACCAGTGCACTCTAAAGGAGATCAATCCTGGGTGTTCATTGGAGGGACTGATACTAAAGCTGAAACTCCAATACTTTGGCCACCTCATGTGAAAAGTTCACTCACTGGAAGACTCTGATTCTGGGAGGGATTGAGGGCAGGAGGAGAAGGGGACGACAGAGAGTGAGATGGCTGGATGGCATCACCATAACTCTATGGACATGAGTTTGAGTGAACTCCGGGAGTTGGTGATGGACAGGGAGGCCTGGCATGCTGTGATTCATGGGGTCACAAAGAGTCGGACACGACTGAGCGACTGAACCGAACTGAACTGATTCAAATGAATACAGGTCAGAATGTAAAATTACAAAACAAACAAAACTTGGCCAAATTTTAAAATACACGCTTTGTACTGATAGTAAATATTAATATTGTTTCCCTAATTAATTAGTGTTATTATTGTCTCATATTAGGCATTAATTTCCATGTAGTATTAATTTCTTCATCTCCAAAAGAATTAAGAAAGCACTAAGAAGTAAGAAGTTTCATCTTTAAGCAATTCAAGACATTTTTGCCTCTAATTTACCAAAAGTGAGCTCAATAAACTCTTCTCTGCTCACAAACTTGATCACTTAGGCTGAGTTCAAAATTTAAATGGCTTATTTGGATCTCTCACTTGTGAGATTCCAATATTCCCTTGGGACTCATAAACTCTAGATGGCATATTCATTGGCATTCATTATTTTCAAAAAGAAAGACATCCTTTGTGTTCCAAGATCAAGAGTCTAAAAACTTATATATAAAATCTCTAAAGTAATTAACTGGTAAAATGAGCAAAAAGCAAACACTTACATCTTCTCACTGTTATCCAAGTTATGATGCTGGGCTAGACAATTAAGTTGGTATCATTATTCTCCTAGTTATACATTGTTAAAAGTCATGGCAGAAAAGTTTTTTGATGATGATTAAATTTAAAATAATCTTTAGATCACATATGTGCAATTGGTAATTTAGGCGTATATTAAGAAATTTAAGTAACATTGAGAACTATTTTTAAAAAATTTTATGCTTATTTTGTTGAACTCTTTATTATCTATAATTGTTTCAAAATAATCCTTTGGATTATCTAATGCATAATGACACTATATCGATAAAGACATATTTATTGACATAAAAAAGCCATACTTTTTATAAATTATATTCCATTATATGTGCCTGGTATGCATTTATCTTTTTGCTTTGGATATTACCATCCATATTATATATAATGCTAATGTGGCCATTGTTTCTCCTCAAATTTAACAAACTCCTTATGTAAATTTTATTCAATACTTATTATCCTATGATTTAAAATAAATGCACTTGACAATAAAAAAATTCCTTCAATTCTAGATTTTAAAAATTTCTAAATTTAGATGATTATTTAATTTTAAGTGGTCAATATACATGAGTAACTTTGGATATCATGACTGAAACAAAGCATACAGAAAATAAATTATGTCTAATACTGAATAAACAAAAGCATGACCTGTTTGGGAATAGTTATTTTATTTAATATACATTTTTCAAGAATACTTTAATATTATTATTACAGTACAGCAGTACAGCATACTCTATGACTTATAATGTGGACCCAAAATAATTTTTGTAGAAATTTTCCTTATTGTTTCATCTACAAAATATATTTCAGTGGCAAATTTAACAGAGAGGACATCTTAATGGTTGAATTCTATGTCTCCAAAGCAGTTTTTATATTAGTCTCTACATTACAGAAGCATGACTTATGTGAAAGCTATTGTAATTTCTATTGTTAGAATAGTAATTTGTTTCAGTGCAGAATGATGAGAAACTCTTTTCTTGTACAGTCTGTGAGCTATGGCAACAATAATAGGGAAATATTCACATGGTCCATTTATAAGATGAGGTTGCATAAAGTCCATCTAATTACATATGAGTGGTTATTAGAATAGGTCCTCAAACAAGAGTTATAGGAGAGCTATAAATTCTCAGCCATCTATTATCAGGTCACTTTATGAGAATTGCAGTCTCATGCATATTGGGCATTTCATTGTCACTGGCTTTGAAACAAAAATAAATGAGGTATTCACAGGCCAGATATAGACTTTTTGGTTTAAGTGTCAATGCAGCCTACACTATAAGAGAAATATCACCAGGGGAAAAGTATCTATTGATAGCAATCACTTTAGTTTGACTCTGAAAATAAGAATGTTAATTCACTATGTATATTAGAGGCTATTATGCATTTCTAAATACAAATGGGTTTTGTTATAGGAAAGGCATGTTTTAATGTATTAGCATAAAGCCTCAAAGTACTGTAAGTCCTTGGGCTTCTGCACAAGAAAATTATAAACATGCCCATACAAAAACCAGAGTGTTCATGTAGAAAGACTAATTTTAGAAAAAGTTGTTTTTGTCATGACAAAACACAAATGTCTATGTTCCTTAGAGTGTGTTTGTTCATCAATTCATTCATTCTGTTTCAAGACCTCTCACCCCTATGGTGATCCAAAAACAAAGTGAATTCACAGAGAATGACTCAAAACAGTGAGAATTCCTATGGTTGGAGAAGTGTTTCCAGTTGGCTGTATAAAGCACTACTGAAAATTATCTGGGAAAAGATGCTAAAGAATCAATTGGAAGATTTAAAAGTATTTGTAAAAAATACTATTAAGGTCCTAACATTTTTATTTTATTTGGACATTAACTTTAAATAAAAGTGTCTACTAAACATATAAAATTAGGTAGTGATGGTTTAAAAATGCAGAAACATATGTTAAAATGAAGTTACTTCAATAACAACAAAAGTGTTGGTCACCTATTTTATAAAGTCACATTTTCATTATTCATGGAAATTGAAATCCTTAATATTAAATATCTATTAAAGGGAAGAACCATTATTTGATTTACTTATGACCTAAGTGATTAACAGCTAAACTCTCTTTCAGTTACATTATTGAATAACTAAGCTGTCAAGTCTTTAAGACAGAAAAGAATATTAGAGCTAAATTTTTAAATATCTTATAAATAAATATAAAGCAATCACGATAAACATGGTGAATAAATTCAATACAGAGATTATATTTTCAGAGTTCCAGGGATATTTCAAAGACTGAAATAAGATACCAAGAGGCTAAACTAAAATTCTAGGAGCCAAAGCCTAAAGAAAAACAGAAATCTAATATTCTGTATTTTTTGATGCTGCTGGAAAAAAAATAATAAAAATTGAATCAAAAGATGAGATATACTCAAAAATATTAATATTTAAATAGAAAATTATATTTATATGAAATAGAGGACTTCCCGGGTGGGGCTGGTGGTAAATAATCTGCCTGTAAATGCAGGAGATATGAGAAATGCAGGTTTGATCCTTGGGTCGGGAAGATTCCCTGGAGTAGGAAATGCCACCCTACACCAATATGTTTGTCTAGAAATTCCATGGGCAGAGGAGACTGCCAGGCTACGATCCCTGGGGCTACAAAGAGTTGGAGGTGACTGAGCATATGAAATATAGATTAAGAATGTATTTAAACACATCTGTGTATCTCTATGATGATATCAATTGTTATAATCTCTAATAATTAATCAAAGCAATATCTATTTATTAATAAGCCAAGTTTGAAAATATATTTCCATGCGAAATATACTGCAAGACCAACTTTTCTTTTTGACTGTTTTGAGATTAATTATATATGTTTTATATCAGCAAGGCAAAAGGGAAACATAATTTTGTTTTCCATCTTGCTGGCTCAAAATGGGGTGTATTTTTTAACCTAACCTTTCCTTTTTTATTTCAAAATAAGTAATATTATTTTTTATCAGTACATGAACCATAATACCAGATACCTTAAAATATCAATATGAATTTGAAAATATATCATTTACATAGATTTAGAAAATTTAGCATACATTAAATTGCAAGATAATATACCATCTCTTTAAAAATTGAGAAATTCTAATAGTAGGAAAGAAAAGTTTGTTCCTTCATACTTTCTCTATTGAGTCAGTTGATTTAGCAGACAGTGCTTTATCCCATTGTTACTATGTTACCTTTTAACTGCAGTGTGATTCAATGAAAAGCATATATATGTATATTTTATAATATGTATATATGTCTATATATACATATGTATATTATATACACAATACATATATATGTATATTATTAAATTAAAATCTATAAATTGTAAGTTATATATATATTACAGATTACATATACATCATATATTAGTGTACATATTTCTCCAGTTTAAGTTAAACTTTCACATATAAGGACTTGAAAATTATCCCCAATGTTAAGACAAAAAGAGCCAAACAATCTAGAAATGACAGTCAGTTTTCTTGGACCTATAAGATACATAAGGTCACACAGAAACCCCTTCTATCTAAACTTAGAGAAATATAAGACAAAGAATTACAACTGAGATCACTTAACCTGAAGGATAACACATTATAAAGCTAGACTAACTGAGATACATTAGTATTGATAATAGAGGCATAGATTAACAGACCAGAATAAACAACTGAGAAATAGATTCATATTAATAAAGTGAACTGGTCTAAAGACACTTCAGTGAAAAAATACATTTTTGAAGAATGATGTCAGAAACATTGGAAATTTTTTTATATGTAAAAAAACATACAAATTTAGGTATAAACTTTATACCTTTCACAAAAAACAACAAAAAATAGATCATTGACCTAAATATAAAATATCAATCAAATTTCTAGAAGAAAATATAGATTTAAAAAATGTTGATCATAGGCTTCATGATGAGTTATCAGTTAAACAGCTAGAGCAAAACACAGACAAGTAAAAGTAATGTTAGACTGTATCACTGTTCATCCTTTTTGCACTGTTCACTGATCCCAGGGTAGGCAAGGTGCCAGCTAAGAGGCTGGAAGGAGACTTGAGGAACCATAGGAAATGTAGACACATTTATTCTCTTCTTGCTGGCCCTGCAGCCTTAACACAGCCTCTCTCCCAGCTGAGAGAACAGCCATAGCAGCAGCCACAACATAACCAGAATATAGCCATGACAAAGCCATGACATAACCTCATATAACATAGTCATGATGTCACTGCAATGTAGCCCCAATGCAGTAGTAGCCAGGACTTTCATGGTGAGGCTCATTCAGGCCTACCAAACAAAGCAGCTCCTGACCAAGCTAGTCTCTCATAACACACGTGAGCAATGCTAGAAATGAGCTTATCTGTTACATCATCATTATTTACAAAACCTGTGGTGAGAGAGCCTGAGCAAATACCATCTTGGTATTTGCTCTCTCCCCACATAGACTTTGTTAATATTAAAAGTTTCTGTGAAAGAAACTGTTAAGGGAATTATGAGAAAAGTCACTGACAGGGAGAAGACACAAAACATTTACTTGATAAAATACTTATCTCTAAATTATACAAAGAACTCTAAAGCTCAATAATAAGAAATAAGTGGCACAATTTAAAAATGTGCAAAAGATATAAACAGATACTTCACTAAAGAAGATATATAGAAAGCAAATAATCATGGGAAAAGGTAACATAAGTTTTCATTAGAGAATTGCAAATTAAACTGATAATGAGGTAGCACTACATCCTGATTAGAAAAGGAAAAAACAAAAAACAAACAAAAAAAAACTGACAACACTAAATGCTTGTGAAGATGTGAAATATCAGGAAATCTGATTTGCTGCTATTGAGAATTCAAGATGGTACAGGCACTTTGAAAAACAATTTGAAGGATTCTTACAAAGAAGATCAAAATATCACGTTCCTAGATATTTATTAACAGATTAAAAAAACTTATGTCTACATACAGCTTTCATGGTGGTATCTATTATTCATAATCATCCCAAGTAAAAGAATCCAAAATGTGAAGTTCAATAAGTGAATGGATAAACAAGCTACACGATATACACACACAGGACTATGATTCATAAAAAATAATAAAAGAGCAACCAAATCACAAAATAAATTGAACCTAAGATGAATATTTTTAACAGAATGAAGTCAATCTAAAAATACCTACGTACTCTACGATTACCATTATATGACATTCTGTAAAAGGCTCAATTTAAATGAGTAAGATTGTCTGTGGTTTAGAATAAGTATATTTGAGTCCATATTCTTATAAAGAAATTAGTGAATGTAAATTTAAATGGTATGGACCTAACAGAAGCAGAAGATATTAAGAAGCGGTGGCAGGAATACACAGAAGAACTGTACAAAAAAGATCTTCACGACCAAGATAGTCACGATAACGTGATCACTGACCTAGAGCCAGACATCTTGGAATATGAAGTCAAGTGGGCCTTAGAAAGCATCACTGCTAACAAAGCTAGTGGTGGTGATGGAATTCCAGTTGAGCTATTTCAAATCTTGAAAGATGATGCTGTGAAAGTGCTGCACTCAATATGCCAGCAGATTTGGAAAACTCAGCAGTGGCCACAGGACTGGAAGAGGTCAGTCTTCATTCCAATCCCAAAGAAAGGCAATGCCAAAGAATGCTCAAACTACCGGACAATTGCACTCATCTCCCACGGTAGTAAAGTCATGCTCAAAATTCTCCAAGCCAGGCTTCAGCAGTATGTAAACCGTGAACTCCCAGATGTTCAAGCAGGTTTTAGAAAAGGCAGAGGCACCAGAGATCAAATTGCCAACATCCGCTGGATCATGGAGAAAGCAAGAGAGTTTCAGAAAAACATCTATTTCTGCTTCATTGACTATGCCAAAGCCTTTGACTGTGTGGATCACAATAAACTGTGGAACATTCTGAAAGAGATGGGAATCCCAGACCACCCGACCTGCCTCTTGAGAAACCTGCATGCAGGTCAGGAAGCAACAGTTAGAACTGGACATGGAACAACAGACTGGTTCCAAATAGGAAAAGGTGTACGTCAAGGTTGTATATTGTCACCTTGCTTATTTAACTTATATGCAGAGTACATCATGAGGAACGCTGGGCTGGAAGAAGCACAAGCTGGAATCAAGATTGCTGGGAGAAATATCAATAACCTCAGATATGCAGATAACACTGCCCTTATGGCAGAAAGTGAAGAGGAACTCAAAAGCCTCTTGATGAAAGTGAAAGAGGAGAGTGAAAAGGTTGGCTTGAAGCTCAACATTCAGAAAACAAAGATCATGGCATCTGGCCCCATCACTTCATGGGAAATAGATGGAAAAACAGTGGAAACAGTGTCAGAGTTTATTTTTTTGGGCTCCAAAATCACTGCAGATGCTGATTGCAGACATGAAATTAAAAGACACTTGCTCCTTGGAAGGAAAGTTATGACCAACCTTGATAGTATATTAAAAAGCAGAGACATTACTTTGCCAACCAAGGTCCGTCTAGTCAAGGCAATGGTTTTTCCCGTGGTCATGTATGGATGTGAGAGTTGGACTGTGAAGAAGGCTGATCGCCGAACAATCGATGCTTTTGAACTGTGGTGTTGGAGAAGACTCTTGAGAGTCCCTTATACTTCAAGGAGATCCAACCAGTCCATTCTAGAGGAGATCAATCCTGGATGTTCATTGGAGGGACTGATGCTAAAGCTGAAACTGCAATACTTTGGCCACCTCATGCGACGAGTTGACTCACTGGAAAAGACTCTGATGCTGGGAAAGGTTGGGGGCGGGAGGAGAAGGGGACGACGGAGAATGAGATGGCTGGATGGCATCACCGACTCTGTGGAAATGAGTTTGAGTGGACTCCGGGAGTTGGTAATGGACAGGGAGGCCTGGCGTGCTGTGATTCATGGGGTCGCAGAGAGTCGGACACGACTGAGTGACTGAACTGAACTGAACTGAACTGAAAGTTAATGGGAGGGAGATAGAACTTCCTGTGTAGAAGAATTCCAAATAACGTAGACACTCGTATCGGGGACTAGCCTCGATATGACCCAGGGTATCCTCGGGATGAACAGCGTTGGCGTCAGAGAGAGAGAGAAAGAGAGAGAGACAGGGGCTGATGATTCCTTGGTTTACGCTGGAAACCAATAAAACCCCAGCACGGGGCTTGCTCTGTTTATGTAGGCTGCAGGCGCCCTCTCGAATCACTGGAGGCACCCCACCAGGGCACCCCCTCGAGTGGGTCTTAGAAGCCCAGGCAGATAAGTAAACTCAGAGGGCCCAGCGCTCCAAGGATCTCAACCATAAAAAGGAGAATAGAGAAAAGGATGGAAAAAGAGAAAGAACGACACGGGGAGACCAAGCTTCAGTGAGCAAGGCCCAAAACTTTATTTTCCAGTGTTGCTTTTATACCCTAAGTTATGCGCATAAGAAACAGAGAAAGGGAGGTATAGAGTCACACCAAAATCCCGTGGGGTCAGCAGTCTTGACCCTTATCAGGATCAGGGCTTATTTTTGTGTGTCTCATGATAAAAGTTTTAGGTGGTTTACATCATCTTCTGGCCAGGGGGCCTGCTAACAGTTTTATGGCCCTCTCTCCTGACAATAGGTTAGTTAGCAAGTAAGTAAAAGACTTTTCTTTTAAGGTGACTTTCCTAAAGTTAGGTGCTAGACACATAGCAAAGTTACATTCCTATAAGGCACTGGTGTAGTGAGCTGCAAGAAAGGAATTTATTAACTTAAGATCTGATGTGGTTAAATCAAAGGATTAATATATTTCCAAGTATACAATAGATAGAGGAAACTGCAGCAAGCATTGATTCAACAATGAAATCTTTTCTAGTACTATTCTAATGATTTTAACTTCTTCAACAGATTCCTGTATTTTAGAATATTAGGCTTTCTGTCCTTGCATGGCTGGGAGGCTATAAACAGTCACACTCATAGTTGTAAGAGCCCGGACAAACTTGTCATGCAAGTTAGAAAGCTATCAGAGGGGCTTGGATTGGAACACTCCTATTAAGCCGAGGAGAACTTTTAAACTACAGCTCTGAATTAATGTTTTCAGAGAAAGGTGGTTGGGGGGAAGCCCCTGCAAGTATTAGAGGACTTGGTAAGAGGCGTAAGATAGTAAAGCAGTCAGACTCCTGTTTTCTTTGGGGTAGATGCTCAGGTAAGTCCAGGGGGTTCCTCGAGCCCTGATTAGCCTTTGCCCGTCAGGCCTCTTCCCCAATTGACCTTTGCCATGGGTAGGATTTCCCTCGCTGGCTCCCAGCACTCTTGCCCTAATTTAAGGGCTACATAAAATCCCTTGTTCTTCAGTATTCATTGTGGGCATTGTGATTCCTAACAGTATAATATAGAAAGAGGGTGGGTCAGGGATTTTATAAGTGGAGAAACCTGACAAACACTATCTTAGACTTGTGCAATCAAGATCAACATCAGATACCCAACTCGAAAATGGGGGCCGCGGCCTGCTAGTGCCTGACGGGGATCAGCCCTGGGTCCCCAGGGCTAAGATCCCCCACGAATGAGGGTCCTCTGCCCGGGCCGTTGGGTTGGGGGCGGAAGCTGCGGGTGCCCGGGAGAGACCCGCTGCAGCTGCTGAGCCGCCTCTGCGTGGACTACCTGCAGGCCAGCCCTGCCAAGAAGCCCCGGGCCAGGCCGGAGGAGCCCGGCAAACCGCCCTCGTCACGGCTGAGCCCGTAGCAGTTGATCCGCATCCAGAGGAACAAGGCGACTGCGCTGCTCAGACTCGCGGCGCGAACGTGCCAGTGGGTTTTGGTGAGTTGGAAGAAGCACCTCAGCGAGGAGTTCGGGAAGCCATACTTCATAAAGCTTATGGGATTTGTTGCAGAAGAAAGAAAACATTACACTATTTACCCTCCCCCTCACCAAGTCTTCACATGGACCCAAATGTGAGACATAAGAGATGTGAAGGTCGTCATCTTGGGACAGGATCCATATCATGGACCCGATCAAGCTCATGGGCTCTGCTTCAGTGTTCAGAGACCTGTGCCACCCCCACCCAGTTTGGAAAACATTTATAAAGAGCTGTCCACAGACATAGATGGTTTTGTTCACCCTTGTCATGGAGATTTATCCGGATAGGCCAAACTAGGTGTTCTCCTGCTCAGCGCTGTCCTCACAGTCCAGGCACATCAAGCCAATTCTCATAAAGAGAGAGGTTGGGAGCAGTTCACCGATGCCGTTGTGTCCTGGCTCAATCTGAACTCCCACGGCCTTGTCTTCTTGCTCTTGGGCTCTTACGCTCAGAAGAAGGGCAGTGCCATTGATAGGAAGCGGCACCACGTGCTGCAGACTGCGCACCCCTCACCGCTGTCAGTGTACAGGGGCTTCTTCGGATACAGGCATTTCTCTAAAACCAACGAGCTGCTGCAGAAGTCCCGCAAAGAGCCCATCAACTGGAAGGACCTGTGACCGTGTGACCTGGATCCTGGGGGTGACATTGACCTTTGGGATTGGGGTCTCTGAGCAGTTTTCTAGAAGCTGCGAAATAGAAGTGTTGGTCGTTTGAAGTCAAAGTAAGAAGAAAATCTCCCTCATGATTCTTAAGCACCCTGCACAAGGGAATATGTTTCAAGCGGAGCAGCCATGAGCCAGGCTGCCTGGGAGTGGGGGCTTTATTCAGCTAGAGATAACTGGACCACACCAGCTGTGGCTCAGGCTTCCTGGAAGGGACCTGAGGCCACGTACTGACTTTTCCTCTTTGCTACCACCTTCATGTTTAGAGCAGGGAGAGAAGCCCCTTCTGTACAGCCAGCTGCTGCTTGTTTTTACCTGATAGGTTAGACTTTAGTTTTGGGGATGCTGACTGTTTTTATTTGGAAAGGCCCCCTTTGCCTACCCTGACATTTCATTCTGATCTGTGGTCTTTCATGAAGCCCTCAGGAAGATTGAGGATGTTTTGCTGGTTCCCAGAAATTAGGGATTGAATTCCTGCCTGTAGTAGAGGTGAAAATTGCTAAGGAACCATCCTTGGTGTGAACTTTCAGTGAATAGAAGTTGGGAAAAGCAAATTTGGTCTTTTTTATATAGTAATTCTTCAGGTGTTTCTAAAGAGTAATCTATGGAGGTTGAACATGAAGCAGAAAGCGTTGTTTTAAGAGGAAAGAAATGCTTTATTCCTCGGTACATCCTGAGTTGGAGTTTTTGAGACACCAGAGACTGCTAATGCTGTTTTTTTCATTTAGAGGGGCAGGGGTTGGACTGAAATCACTTTAGGATTTTTCTTTTCTGTGACACTGGTGAATTTTGCTTTTTTAAAAAGATACGCAGATATGTATATATATTTTTAATCCTCTTTTTTAAGAGAAAGCCTTTATTAGATGTGCACCTCCATCCCCAGATGACACGGTTTTGCTGTAAGCTGGGTTTAAAGGGTTAACCAGCTGGGTTTAAAGCTGCTTGAGTTTGATAATAAAATAAAAGTCTGTTGAAGTTTAAAAAAAAAAAAAAGATCAACATCAATGCTGACAAGCCTGTTGATAGTGCATACTCTTAACAGGATATAATAAAAATGGCACTTTGATTGTATAATCTCCCTAAAACCTATAACCCCAGTTTAATCTGAGAAAAACAATACAGAAATTCCAATAGAGGGACATCCTTACAAAATCCCGTTCCAAATAACTCTCAAGGTCATACACACACACACACACACACACACACACACACACACACACACACAAACCAACAAAGAAACTCTAAGGAACTGTCACAGCCAAGAATACCCTAGAGAAACATGACACTACATAAAATGCTTTATCTTGAGTGTGATCCTGTGAGAGGAAAAAAGTACTAGCTATAAATAAAAGCAATTGGAATAACTATGGACTTTAATAATAATGTATTAGTAGTGGTTCATTTTTTGTGTGACAAATGTGCCTTTCTAATATAAATGCAAATAATAGTATAAACTTGTCACAAACTATACAGGAAAACTCGGTTCTATCTTTTAAATTTTTCTATAAAATACAGACCTATAAAAATAAATCTACTTTAAAAATTCAATATCTTCATTGAATGCTTCTCAGAGATTTGATCAAGTTTGTATGTATCTAAAAAAGTACATGCAGGTTTATAAAGGTGTGAATAAATTATTGTTAAACATTGCATTTAATTAAAGGAAAACAACAACTTTTTAGCTTTCTACACAGTCACACTTTGGTACATGTGTGTGCTCACATACATTCTCCTAGTGGGATCACAAAATTACAGACATTTCTAAACTTCAGTTCAGTTCAGTCTCTCAGTCGTGTCTGACTCTCCACGACCCCATGAATCACAGCACGCCAGGCCTCCCTGTCCATCACCAACTCCCGGAGTTCACCCAAACTCATGTCCTCAGAGTCGGTGATGCCATCCAGCCATCTCATTCTCGTTCGTCCCCTTCTCCTCCCGCCGCCAACCTTTCCCAGCATCAGAGTCTTTTCCAGTGAGTCAACTCGTCGCATGAGGTGGCCAAAGTATTGCAGTCTCAGCTTTAACATCAGTCCTTCCAATGAACACCCAGGATTGATCTTACAAAGGTCTAAAATAAAAAGAAGTGC
Source organism: Moschus berezovskii (assembly GCF_049115385.1). NCBI lineage: Eukaryota > Metazoa > Chordata > Mammalia > Artiodactyla > Moschidae > Moschus > Moschus berezovskii. The sequence continues at coordinate 43,956,517 of NC_142472.1, forward strand.
ATATGGCACTAAGAGAGGTCAGCAGAAATCTGACACACTATGTTAGTGAATCTCAGATGCTGTTGAAGTTTTTTGTCAAGAAATGTAGAGGATTAAGCTTAAATAAAAAAGGGACAAATAGTTGCCTTTGGGTTAAATTTTGTGTATGTATATTGGATTGTTTTCTTTCTTTACATATTTTCTTTCCCAGAGTAAAAAAAAAAAAAAGACAGTTCTTTCACAGAAACTTCCTGCTGTTCATGCAATAGAAAATTCCTGTTCAATACTTCTAAAGCTGCCTTACTCCTGTTCACTTATTGTCAGAGGACGGTGTGGAAAATAGAAAGAAAATGCTATATTTAATGATATTACTTAAAAATTGAAAGTACTTTTACATCCTGTAAGTAACTAGCATGACTTTAGCTTTTGTTGTCAAGTGATGGGCATGCTGAATGATGCTGAATGATGAAGGTGATATTTTTCTTAAATAAGTTCTACACTATGCAATATTTATTCTTAAAAATAAAAGCAACCTACAAATCTCTGTGGGATGAATTCAGATACTCAATGTTTTGGTTTCCTCTGTGATTAGTGTCACTCTCAGTCAGAGATATATGTAGAAGTAAAAAGATTTTGGTTATTGTTACAGAAAAAAAAAATGTATGTCAGTTTTTCTTTAAATTTTCTGTATTTACTAGGTGGCTCAGATGATAAAGAATCTGCTTGCAATGCAGGAGACCTGAGTTTGGTCCCTGGTTTGGGAAGATCCCCTGGAAGAGGGCATGGCAACCCACTCCAGTATCTTTACCTGGAGAATCTCTATGAAGAGAGGAGCCTGGCAGGCTACAATCTGTAGAGTTGCAAAGTTGGACACGACTGACCAACTAAGCACAACACAACACATTTTCTTTGCCCCTTTATTATGTACTGCAAATATCTATTGGGCTTCCCCAATAAAGAATCCACCTACCAATATGCAGGAGGCACAGAGTCAATCCCTGGGTCAGGAAGATTTGCTGGAGAAGGAAACAGCAACCCACACTGGTACTTAGTTTAAGTGCTGCTCTCAATATGATAGCAAATTTGGAAAACTCAACAGTGGCTGCAGGACTGGAAAAAGGTCAGTTTTCACTCCAATCTCAAAGAAGAGTTATGCCAAAGATGTTTCACACTACCATACAATTGTACTCATTTCACATGCTAGCTGAGTAATGTTCAAAATCCTTCAATCTAGGTTTCAGAATTACCTTAATCAATAACTTCCAGATGTACAAGCTGGCTTTCAAAGAGGCAGAGGAACCGGAGATAAATTGCCAATGTTCATAGGCTTATGGAGAAGGCAAGGGAGTTCAAGAGAAACATCTACTTTGCTTCCTTGAATACCTTAAAGCTGTTGATTTAATGGATCATAACAAGCTGTGGAAAATTATGAAAGAGATGGAAGTACAAGACCACCTTACCTTTCTCCTGATAAAACTGTCTGTGGGTCAAAAAACAATAGTTAGAACTGAACATGGAACAACTGACTGGAACAAAATTGGGAAAAGAGTTTTACAAGGCTGTATATTGTCACCTTTGCTTGTTTAACTTATATGCAGAGTATATCATGTGAAATGCCATGATTCACAAGGTGGAATCAAGATTACTAGGAGAAATATCAACATATCAGATATATAGATGATACCACACTAATGGCAGAAAGCAAAGAGGAACTAAAGAGCCTCTTTATGAGGAAAGAGGAAAGTGAAAAAGTTGTCTTGAAATTCAATATTAAAAGCAAAAACAAACAAAATAACAAAAGCTAAGATCATTGTATCCAGTCCCATCACTTCTTGCAAATGGAAAGGGAAAAAGTGGAGACAGTATAGATTTTATTTTCTTGGGCTCCAAAATCACTGCAGATGGTGACTGCAGCCATGAAATAAAAAGACACTTGCTCTTTGGGAAAAAATGCCATGACAAACTTAACTTAGCATATTAAAAAGCAGAGACATCACTTTGTTGGAAAATCTATATAGTTAAAGCTATGATTTTTCCAATAGTCCTGTAAAGATGGGAGAGTTTGATCATAAAGAAGCCTGAGGGCCAAAGAACAGATGGTTTGGAACTGTGCTGCTAGAGAAGCTTCTTAAAAGTCCCTTGGACAACATGAAGATCAAACCAGTCAATTCTATGGAAAATCAACCCTGAATATTCATTGGAAGGGCTGTTGCTGAAGCTGATACTCCAATATTTTGGCCACCTGATGCAAAGAACTGACACATTGGAAAAGACCTTAATGCTGGGAAAGGTTGAAAGCAAAAGGTTAAGAGTGTGGCAGAAGCTGAGATGATTAGATGGCATCACTTACTCAGTGGATACGATAATTTGATCAAATTCCTGGAGATAGTGGAAGACAGAGAAGCCTGGCAGACTACAATCCATGATGTTACAAACAGCTGGACACAAACTAAAGAATGAAAAACAACAACTAATATCTAATAAGAAGGTTAGTTGTGACGGAGTTGACAAGCATAATTTTTGTATATCTTGATTTTCTGGTCAAAGTCTCTGCCACTTTCACTGAATTTGCTCCCAGTTCAACTTTATTCTATAAAGTGTAATCCCCAAGTTTGCTCAAGCCTTTAAATTTATTAAGTATTTTTTCTTCTTTATTACATAATCTTCCTTTATAATGACATTTTTATTTTCTAATTCCAAGGATAAACAAAAAAAGGGTCAACTTGTTTTTGAGTGATGATATGCATATGCTACAATCATATGTATATGGTACAATCTCAGCCCCAGAGATGACATCTTCCATCAAACTGTGAGCAGGCTCCCAGCTGCTAACCACGTTTTCCTGAGATCCTGGATGTTTGACATCCACCAGGAGGGTTGCAGCCTGAGATCAGCTCTCTAAAGGAGACACATGGCACACCTGAGACAGTGCTTTCATGGCACACAGGGAAACTGAGCGACCAGGACCGGGGAGGTGATTAAGATGAATGGCCCACCTGATACAGTGTGCTTGCCAAGCTTCTGGTTGCCTGAGCTGCTCAGACCTGGGAAGGGCACAAAACACATGACAAACCAACAGAGACTGAGCCAGAACTGTGTCTGAGTTCCTCTTGGGGAGGAAAGGTCAGCAGTGGCCTGCCACAGGGGCTCTGGGTGCAGCAGACCTGGGAATGGCATAAGCCCTCTTGAAAGAGGTCGCCATTAACCCCACCCAAGAACCACCAGAACTTACACATGGCTGGGGAAATACATTCTTTGAGGGCACAAACAAAACCTTGTGCGCACCAGGACCCAGGAGAAGGGAACAGTGACCCACAAGAAACTGACCCAAACATGTCCATGACTGTCCAGGAATCTCGGGCAGAGATGGAGATCAGTGGTGTCCTGTTGTAGGGCTGGAGACATTGAGTGCAGCAGTGCGTGCTTGGCACCTTTAGAAGGAGGTCACCATTATCTTCATTACCTCCACCATAGTTTGGCCTTAGGTCAAGCAACAGGGAGGGAACACAACCCTGCCCATTGAAACTCCAATACTTTGGCCACCTCATGCGACGAGTTGACTCACTGGAAAAGAGTCTGATGCTGGGAGGGATTGGTGGTGGGAGGAGGGGACGACAGAGAATGAGATGGCTGGATGGCATCACCGACTCGATGGACATGAGTTTTAGTGAACTCCGGGAGTTGGTGATGGACAGGGAGGCCTGGCGTGCTGTGATTCATGGGGTCGCAAAGAGTTGGACACGACTGAGCGACTGAACTGAACTGAACTGAAAGATTTACTGAGCATGAGCCCGCCTATCAGAATAAGACCCAGTTTCCCCCTCAGTCAGTCTCTCCCATCAGGAAGCTTCCATAAGCCTCTAATCCTTCTCCATCAGAGGGCAGACTGACTAAAAGCCACAGTCACAGAAAACTAACCAAACTGATCACTTGGACTACAGCCTTGTCTAGCTCAATGAAACTATGAGCCATGCTGTGTGGGGCCACCCGAGATGGACGGGTTATGGAAGAGAGTTCTGACAGGAGGTGGTCCACTGGAGAGGGGAATGGCAAATCACTTCAGTATTCTAGTCTGGAGAACCCCATGAACAGGATGAAAAGGCAAAAAGGTATGACACTGAAAGGTGAACTCCCCAGGTCAGTAGGTGCCTACTATGCTACTGTAGAAGAGCAGAGAAATAACTTCAAAAAGAATGAAGAGACAGAGCCAAAGAAGAAGCAACGCCCTGTTGTGGACGTGATGGGTAATGGAAGTAAGGTCAGATGCTATAAAGAGCAATATTGCATAGGAACCTGGAATTAGGTCCGTGAATTAAGGCAAATGGGAAGTGGCTAAACAGGAGATAGCAAGAGTTAACATTAACGTTTTAGGAATCAGTGAACTGAAATGGAATGAAATGGGTGAATTTAACTCAGACAAACATTATATCTACTACTGCGGGCAAGAATCACTTAGAAGAAGTGAAGTAGCCATCATAGACAACAAGAGTCCGAAATGCAGTACTTGGGTGCAATCTCAAAATCAACAGAATGATCTCTGTTCCTTTCCAAGGAAAAACATTCAATATCTCAGTAATCAAAGTCTATGCCTGACCAGTAATGCTGAAGATGCTGAATTTGAATGGTTTTATGAAGACTTACAAGACCTTTGAGAACAAACACCCAAAAGAGATGTCCTCTTCATTATAGGGGACTGGAATGCAAAAGTAGGAAGTCAAGATCTACCAGGAATAACAGGCAAATTTGGCCTTGGAGTACAGAATGAAGCAGGTCAAAGGCTAACAGAGTGTTGCCAAGAGAATGTCCTGGTTATAGCAAACACCCTCTTCCAACATCACAAGAGATGATTCTACACATAGACATCACCAGATGGTCAATACCAAAATCAGATTGATTATATTCTTTGCAGTCAAAGACGGAGAAGCTCTGTACAGTTAGCAAAAACAAGGCTGAGAGCTGACTGTGGCTCAGATCATGAACTCCTTATTGCCAAATTCAGACTTCAGTTGAAGAAAGTAGGGAAAAACACTAGACCATTCAGGTATGTCCTAAATCAATCCCTTATGATTATACAGTAGAAATCACAAATAGATTCAAGGGATTAGATCTGATAGAGAAAATGTCTGAGGAACTATGGATGGAGGTTCATGACACTATAAAAGAGGCAGGGATCAATATCATCCCCAAGAAAAAGAAACGCAAAAAGGCAAAATGGCTGTCTAATGAGACTTTACAAATAGCTGAGAAAATAAGAGAAATTAAAGGAAAAGGAGAAAAGGAAAGATATACCCATTTGAATGCAGAGTTCCTAAGAATAGCAAGTGATCATTTCAAAGAAATAGAGGAAAACAATAGAATGGGAAAGACTGGAAATCCCTTCAAGAAAATTAGATACAAAGTGAGGGTTTCATGTACAGATGGGCTCAATAAAGGACAGGAATGGTATGGACCTAAACTTTCTACTTCTTGACTGATAGCAGCATGATGTTTGGCTCATTTTAAAATTATATCAGTGAATCACAGTATTTGAATGTTTTTGTTACTACATTATTTTTTCAACAAGTTGTATGTGAGATTCAATCATTTTGTTGCATGGAGTTAAAGTAGGTTTATTTATTCTATCTCATTAATAGAATACACAAAAATCTACCATCTGTCATAGGTGCACATTTGGGTTGATGGGCACCTGTGTTTTGTAAAGTCTTGGTAATTAAAATTAATGATGATTACTATTTCAATGCATAGTTAAATATAACACACATATCTGAGTTTGGAACTGTTCTGTCATATGCCATGCACCAATTCAGTTACTTGGTAAATGATGTCATGATGCTTTCCAAACTTGTTATAATAATTTAGATCTCCATCAGATATTAATTAAGGTTCTTATTTAACCACACCTTCATTAACACTTACTTTTGTCAGTCTTTATAATTTAGACATAAAATGTCTATTTGTAGTCATTATATTTCCACTTCAGTTCAGTCACTCATGCATGTCTATTTGTGACCCCACAGACTGCAGCACACCAGGCTTCCCTGTCCATCATCAACTTCCGAAGTTTACTAAAACTCACATGTATGGAGTTGGTGATGCCATCCAACCATCTCATACTATGTTGTTCCTTTATCCTCCATCCTTCAATCTTTTCCAGCATCAGGGGCTTTTCAAATGAGTCAGTTCTTCAAATTAGGTGGCCAAAGTATTGGAGTTTCAGCTTCAGCATCAGTCCTTCCAGTGAAGACTCAGGACTGATCTCCTTTAGGATGGACTGGTTTGACCTCCTTGAAGTCCAAGGGAGTCTCAAGAGTCTTCTCCAACACCACAGTTCAAAAGCATCAGTTCTTCGGCGATCAGCTTTCTTTGTAATACAACTCTCACATCCATACATGACTACTGGAAAATTCATAGCTTTGACTAGACATACCTCTGTTGGCAAGGTAATATCTCTGCTATTTTAATAAGCTGTCTAGGTTGGTCATACTTTTTCTTCCAAGGATCAACCATCTTTTAATTTCATGGCTGCAGTCACCATCTGCAATGATTTTGGAGCCCCCCAAAATAAAGTCTGTCATTTTTTCCACTGTTTCCCCATCTATTTGCCATGAAGTGATGGGACCAGATGGCATCGTCTTCGTTTTCTGAATGTTGAGTTTTAAGCCAACATTTTCACTCTGCTCTTTCACTTTCATCAAGAGGTACTTTAGTTCTTCTTCACTTTCTGCCATAGGGTGGTGTCATCTGCATTTCTGAGGTTATAGATATTTCTCCCAGCAATCTTGATTCCAGCTTGTGCTTCATCCAGTCCAGCATTTCTCATGATGTACCCTGTATATAAGTTCAATAAGCAGGGTGAAGGACTCCATTCCTGATTTGGAAACACTCTGTTGCTCCATGTTCAGTGCTAACTGTTGCTTCTTGACCTGAATAAAGATTTCTCAAGAGACTTGTCAGGTTTTCTGTTATTCCCATCTCTAAGAATTTTCCACAGTTTGTTGTGATCCACACAATTAAAAGCTTTGGCATAGTCAATAAAGCACAAGTAGATGTTTTTCTGGAACTATTTTGCTTTTTGAATTATCCAATGGATTTTGGCAGTTTGATCTCTGTTTCCTCTGCCTTTTCTAAATCAAGCTTTAACATCTAGAAGTTCATGGTTGACATATTGTTGAAGCCTGGCTTGGAGAATTTTGAGCATTACTTTACTAGTGTGTGAGGTGAGTGAAAGTGTGTGGTAGTTTGAGCATTCTTTGACATTGCCTTTCTTTCGGATTGGAATAAAAACTACTTTTTCCAGTCCTGTAGCCACTGCTGAGTTTTCCAAATTTGCTGGCTTATTGAGTGCAGCACTTTCACAGCATCATCTTTTAGGATTTAAAATAGCTCAACTTGAATCCCATCACCACTTGATTTTGCATTTCAGGATGTCTGACTCTAGGTGAGTGATCACACCATTGTGATTATCTGGGTCATGAATATCTTTTTTGTATAGTTCTGTGTATTCTTGCCACCTCTTCTTAATATCTGTTGCTTGTCAGGTCCATACCATTCCTGTCCTTTATTGAGCCCATCTTTGCATGAAATTTTCCCTTGCAATCTCTAATTTTCTTGAAGAGATCTCTAGCCTTTTCCATTCTACTGTTTTCCTCTATTTCTTTGCATTGATTGTTGAGGAAGCCTTTCTTATCTCTCCTTGCTATTCTTTGGAACTCTGCATTCAAATCGTATATCTTTCATTTTTCTCCTTCACCTCTCACTTCTCTTCTTTTCATAGCTGTTTGTAAGGCCTCCCCAGACAACCATTTTGCCTTTTTGCATTTCTTTTTCTTGGGGATGGTCTTCATCACTGCTTCCTGTATAATGTCACTAACCTCCATCTATAGTTCTTCAGACACTCTGTCTATCAGATCTAATCTCTTGAATTTATGTCTCACTCCTACTGTATAATCATAAGGGATTTGATTTAGGTCATACCTGAATGGTCTACTGGTTTTCCCAACTTTCTTCAATTTAAGTCTGCCATTGGCAATAATTAGTTCATGTTCTGAGTCACAGTCAGCTCTCAGTCTTGTTTTGGCTGACTCTACAGAGCTTCTCCATATTTGGCTACAAAGAATATAATCAACCTGATTTCGATATTGACCATCTGGTGATGTCCATGTGTATAGTCATCTCTTGTGTTGTTGGAAGAGGGTGTTTGCTATGACCAGTGAATTCTCTTCTCAAAACTCTGTTAACCTTTTCACTGTTTCATTCTGTACTCCAAGGCCAAATTTGCCCTTTGTTCTAGATATTTCTTGACTTCCTACTTCTGCATTCCAGTCACCTTAATGAAAAGGACATCTTTTTTGGGTTTAGTTCTTGTAGGTTTTCATAGAACCATTCAACTTCAGCTTCTTCAGCATTATTGGTGGGGGCATAGACTTGGAGTAATGTGACATTGAATGGTTTGCCTTGGAAAGGAATAGAAATCATTCTGCCATTTTTGAGATTGCATCGAGGTACTGCATTTTGGACTCTTTTGTTGATTATGGTGGCTACTCCATTTCTTCTAAGAGAATCTTGCCCATAGTAGGAGATATAGTGATTATCTGAGTTAAATTCACCAATTCCAGTTCATGTTAGTTTGCTGATTCCTAAAATGTTGATGTTCACTCTTACCATCTCCTGTTTGACTTTATAGTTTATAAAGGTTTTATTCTGCATTTATCTGATTATTGTTAAGGTAATTGTGTATTAATGCACTTATTAATCATAGGCATAGCTTTTTTTTGGAAATGTTGATTATTGCTGAAGACTTAAAGATCTTTATGCATTGTGGTACTGGTCCTACATTGGTTATAGGTGTTCCAAATATCTGTTTCACTTTATTTTTATTTTATTTAATGAAACAGATTTTTTAAATATTTCCAAAAAACAAAGTAATTTGATTAGTATTGATATTTGATGAGATGATGCCAAGGAAATCTCAATCTGGAGTGTTCCTTTCAGGGTTCTCTAAGGTTCCTTTATTTTAAAAGTTGGCTAAAGCATTAGCTCACTAATGAAATAAGAATCCAACCCATATGATTAAAAATACTGTTTTCTTTTGATAAATTTAACTAAATTTTGTCTTTTATATAAGAATGGCAACGTTATATTTGGATTGTGAGGAACATAGTATTTCCTAATTGAAATCTCTAGGTTATGAAAGTATTTTTGTGTTTTAGTCTCTGTTCAGTTCAGTTCAGTTCAGTCGTTCAGTCGTGTCCGACTCTCCGCGACCCCATAAATCACAGCACGCCAGGCCTCCCTGTCCATCACCAACTCCCGGAGTACACTCAAACTCATGTCCACAGAGTCGGTGATGCCATCCAGCCATCTCATTCTCCGTCGTCCCCTTCTCCTCCCGCCCCCAACCTTTCCCAGCATCAGAGTCTTTTCCAGTGAGTCAACTCGTCGCATGAGGTGGCCAAAGTATTGCAGTTTCAGCTTTAGCATCAGTCCCTCCAATGAACATCCAGGATTGATCTCCTTTAGAATGGACTGGTTGGATCTCCTTGCAGTATAAGGGACTCTCAAGAGTCTTCTCCAACACCACAGTTCAAAAGCATCGATTCTTCGGTGATCAGCCTTCTTCACAGTCCAACTCTCACATCCATACATGACCACGGGAAAAACCATTTCCTTGACTAGACGGACCTTGGTTGGCAAAGTAATGTCTCTGCTTTTTAATATACTATCAGGTTGGTCATAACTTTCCTTCCAAGGAGCAAGCGTCTTTTAATTTCATGACTTAACCTAAAAAAATATTTTAGAAAATGATGATATATGAAAAATAAAAATTCAGTATTGAAAAATGAATAAGATTACAGAAAGAATTTTTAGTAGTCCACTCAATGTATAATCTGCATCTGTTTGTGTGTGTGTGTGTATGTGAAGAAAACAGTGCGTGAGGAAGGCTATATGTGATATATTGTATTTTTCTTGTGTTTAAAGACAGATTAAAATTATATTACATTATTTAGAGTTTAAATTTCTCATTTAACATGTCATATTTTATATGTGTAACTTGAACAGATGAAGTTAGCTCAACACGTTATTGATTTAATTAAATTATTTCATTAAATAATAATGAAATTTATTTCACAGAATGATTTTTCCCTTTAACTTGTGCTAGCACAAAATTCGGAGAAGGCAATGACAATCCACTCCAGTACTCTTGCCTGGAAAATCCCATGGGCGGAGGAGCCTGGTAGGCTGCAGTCCATGGGGTCGCTAGGTGTCGGACATGACTGAAGCAACTTATAAGCAGCAGCAGAAGCCCAAAATTGTCATAACTTTCTACTCTACATGTTCTCACTAAATACAGTACCTTACATTATCTGCTTTTCAACAGGTCATACATATACTCGGCACCATTTCCATGGGACTAAATAAATCTGATGATATGGTATCCCCCTTAATTGTAGTAATGAAGTGGAAAAAAGGTGTTAGTTGGTCAGTCATGTTCAAAGCTCTTCGTAATCCCATGGACTGTAGCCCTCCAGGTACCTCTGTCCATGGAATTCTCCAGGCAAAAATAGTGGAGTAGATAGCCATTCCCTTCTCCAGGGGATCTATCTTCCTGACCCAGGTATCAAACCCAGGTCTCCTGCATTACAGGTAGATTTTTTTTTTTTTTTTTACCATCTAGCCACCAAGGAAGCCCCAAATTTAGTAGTAATTTCCCTTAACAGGGACACTTGCTGGTAAGTTTCACATGGAGCTTATGGGTCCATATGAAGCTTGAAGGTTGGTGTTACTTCCAAGAATTCTGTCACCAATTATCTACTACCAACAGAGGCTTACCCACTCTGTAGGAGATATGTACAACTGCTTCTTAAATCAAACTTAATTCAGAATTGTAGATGCCACATGTTAGGATCTGTGAAAAAGTACTGTTTCTGACTTTCCTCAGATTTATCACTTCAACAGCTATCCCACTTGTTTGAAAGAGCTAGTGATGTGGGAGCAAGTTCCTGCCTCAGCAAACTACCTCAAATCTCTAAGACAAAGATTGCATTTTTTATTTGTCATATACTACATATTTATCATTTTTAATCTTTTAAATCATCTTGTTGCCTATTGGAACTCTAATCATTATAATGCTGCTTTATAGTAGTTGTTTCTTCCCCTTCTACTTTATTTAAATCATTATTGACTTCAATATAAGGAAAAAAAAATTTTTCGTTGGAAATTATTTTTACTATTATGTCTATATTTTAAAAGGTGATGAAAAGATCTCAGAAGAAAATGATTCTCTGGCTTATTTTTACAATAAACATGTGAAACAAATTTTAATAGCATTCATCAATAGTAAAATAAATATCTAATAAATATTTATTGGGAAATAATCTATCTGTAATTACTAGAAGGGTTTGTTTTACAAATAGTAAAATGTACTTTATAAAGATGCAGTGACAAGTATATTTGCAGAAAAATTCTGCCAATAACTATTCAAAGTAAAATATTTTTGATGATTCTTGATATGAAATATAAAATGAACATAAATATATGAGGTCTAGAAAAAAACAAAACAAAACAGAAAATGATGGTTTACAGACTGATAAACTAGATGATTTGTACTGTGACTCCTGCATGACATTAGCCCTGAATTATTCCTCCTCATCCATCCTGTCAAAACCAAACTTATAAAGAAAGGTAGATTACTCACAGACTCAACTCCTGACTCTACAGTTTGCTGTGTAGTTTACGCTACTTGAATTTTCTAGTATTTTCTTAATAGCTTGAGTAAAGAACATTTTTCCCAGGGAGGGGGCACTAATCTCTGGTTAAGTGCCCCAAGTATATTTTATGATATTTTAACTTTTCACTATCCTAGATACTCATCTTAACCCATTTTCTATTTGTTTTCTTGCTGTCTTGCTTTTTATAAATGCTGTAATTGCTTGAGATACCACATTTGTGTATCCGTGTGTGTGATTAAGTTTCTATACAGAGGAAGCTTCAAAGCAATGGCTAAAAAGCTCAAAATTTATAAGCAAATACAAACACCTGCATTAAATAGTTCATTTTGGCCAGGTTATTCTATCTATTCAGTTCAAGACAAAGCAGTTAAAACAGGACATTGAACAACAGAATAATTCAAAATTGGGAAAGGAATACATCAAGCCTGTATATTCCACCTCACTTATTTAACTTATATGCAAAGTACAACGTGCGAAATGCATGGCTGAGTGAATCACAAGCAGGAATCAAGATTGTTGGAACAAAACAAAAAAAAAGATTGTTGGAACAAAAATCAATAACCTAGTGAGAATTGGACCATAAAGTCTGATTGACAAAGAATTGCAGTGCTGGAAAAGACTCTTGAGTGTCCCTTGGAGAGCAAGGAGATCAAAACAGTCAATCCTAAAGGAAATCAACCCTGAATATCGACTGGAAGGATTGATTCTGAAGCTGAAGCTCCAATACTTTGACCACTTGATGTGAAGAGTCACCTCATTGGAAAAGACCCCGATGCTGGGAAAGATTGAGGGTGGGAGGACAAGGAGGTCACAGAGGATGAGATGTTTGGAAGCCTTCACTGACTCAATGGACATGAACTTGAGCAAACTCCGTGAGATACTGGACGGGGAAACCTGGTGTGCTGCATACAAAGTGTCAAACATGACTAAGTGATTAAACAACAACAACAAGAAGATCTTTGAGCTTCTCTTTTGCCTCTTGCAAAAAGATTCATTAATTGATAAAAATCATACTTATTGATTGATTAATAAAGTATGTATTGTGTCCCTATTCTGTATCAGTAAGACTATTATTAGATTTGGGATATATAATGTTCACTCTAGCAGATGTAAACATTAAATACATAGATAATAGACAGCAATTTAAAAAGCAAATACTTAAATTTTCTGTGTGAATCCAACATGAAAGTTCATTAATTAACTTATTAATTTATTTAAAATCTTATTAAAATTGATTCTGAAGTTTTATCTTACTATTAAGGTAGGAAGTTAAAGCTAATGTGGTGTTTGGACCATGTTATTTTCCCTAGGGCTACACAACAGCAGGATTCAACAGTGGTGATAAAAAGGAAGGTTAATGCCTTTACCTTTATCCTCTCATGGCTACCTTGAAGAATTCCTTATCTATGCTCAGTAGTGTCCTAAGGTTATGCTATCCCTAAGCCAACACTCACTTACCTTTCCAGAATGTTTCAAATTAAATCATACAATGGTATATCTGGATTTGAAACCACATCCCCATGTCTCCGCAAGAAAGGGTCATATGGACACTCCTATCTTTAGAACACCATCTTCTAGTCGACCTGGAATGTATCACCACTAGTTCTCGTGTTTCAACTCTTTTCTCCTTCTCATCTTTCCCTGTTCTTCATTCATATAAACCTTTAAATACTTAAATTTACAAAGAACAAAATCTAAGATCCCATTTTTGTAAGAGTCATTTCATTTCCTTCTTCAGAATTCACACCTCACATCATTTATATTATGAAACAAAACTTAATGAGGGATGGGACACAAATCCCTTGTAGATTTGCTTCAGTTCAGTTCAGTCACTCAGTCGTGTCTGACTCTTTGCGAACCCATGAATCACAGCACGCCAGGCCTCCCTGTCCATCACCAACTCCCGGAGTTCACTCAAACTCATGTCCATCGAGTCAGTGATGCCATCCAGCAATTTCATTCTCTGTTGTACCCTTCTCCTCCAGCCACCAATCCCTCCCAGCATCAGACTCTTTTCCAGTGAGTCAACTCTTGGCATAAGGTGGCCAAAGTATTGGAGTTTCAGCTTTAGCATCAGTTCATCCAATGAAAACCCAGGATTGATCTCCTTTAGAATGGACTTGTTGGATCTCCTTGCAGGACAAGGGACTCTCAAGAGTCTTCTCCAGCACCAAGGTTCAAAAGCATTAATTCTTCGGTGATCAGCTTTCTTCACAGTTAAACTCTCACATCCATACATGACCACAGGAAAAACCATAGTTTGACTAGACGGACCTTTGTTGGCAAGTAATGTCTTTGCTTTTTAATATGCTATCTACGTTGGTCATAGTTTTCCTTCCAAGGAGTAAGCGTCTTTTAATTTCATGGCTGCAATCAGCATCCGCAGTGAATTTGGAGCCCCAAAAAATAAAGTCTGACACTGTTGCCACTGTTTCCCCATCTCTTTCCCATGAAGTGATGGGACCAGATGCCATGATCTTTGTTTTCTGAATGTTGAGCTTCAAGCCAACCTTTTCACTCTCCTCTAACACTTACATCAAGAGGCTTTTGAGTTCCTCTTCACTTTCTGCCATAAGGGTGGTGTCATCTGCATATCTGAGGTTATTGATATTTCTCCACCAATCTTGATTCCAGCTTGTGCTTCTTCCAGCCCAGCGTTCCTCATGATGTACTCTGCATAGAAGTTAAATAAGCAAGGTGACAATATACAACCTTGACGTACTCCTTTTTCTATTTGGAACCAGTCTGTTGTTCCACGTCAAATTCTAACTGTTGCTTCCTGACCTGCATACAGGTTTCTCAAGAGGCAGGTCAGGTGGTCTGGTATTCCCATCTCTTTCAGAATTTTCCACAGTTTATCGTGATCCACACAGTCAAAGACTTTGGCGTAGTCAATGAAGCAGAAATAGATGTTTTTCTGAAACTCTCTTGCTTTCTCCATGATTCAGCAGATGTTCGCAATTTGATCTCTGGTTCCTCTGCCTTTTCTAAAACTTGTTTGAACATCTGGAAGTTCACAGGTCACATATTGCTGGAGCCTGGCTTGGAGAATTTTGAGCATGACTTTACTAGCGTGTGAGATGAGGGCAATTGTGCGGTAGTTTGACCATTCTTCGGCATTGCCTTTCTTTGGGACTGAAATGAAGACTGACCTTTTCCAGTCCTGTGGCCACTGCTGAGTTTTCCAAATCTGCTGGCATATTGAGTGCAGCACTTTCACAGCATCATCTTTCAGGGTTTGAAATAGCTCAACTGGAATTCCATCACCTCCACTAGCTTTGTTCGTAGTGATGCTCTCTAAGGCCCACTTATCTTCACATTCCAAGATGTCTGGCTCCAGGTGAATGATCACGCCATTGTGATTATCTTCATCGTGAAGATCTTTTTTGTACAGTTCTTCTGTGTACTCTTGCCACCTCTTCTTAATATCTTCTGCTTCTGTTAGGTCCATACCATTTCTGTCCTATATCGAGCCCATCTTTGCATGAAATGTTCCCTTGATATCTCTAATTTTCTTGAAGCGATCTCTTGTTTTTCCTCTTCTGTTGTTTTCCTCTCTTTGCATTGATCGCTGAGGATGGCTTTCTGATCTTTCCTTGCTATTCTTTGGAACTCTACATTCAGATGCTTATATCTTTCCTTTTCTCCTTTCCTTTTTGCTTCTCTTCTTTTCACAGCTATTTGTAAGGCCTCCTCAGACAGCCATTTTGCTTTTTTGCCTTTCTTTTCCATGGGGATGGTCTTGGTTTCTGTCTGCTGTACAATGTCACCAACCTCCGTCCATAGTTCATCAGGCACTCTATCTATCAGATCTAGTCCCTTAAATCTATTTCTTACTTCTGCTGTATAATCATAAGGGATTTGATTTAGATCCTACCTGAATGGTCTAGTGGTTTTCCTTCCTTTCTTCAATTGAAGTCTGAATTTGGCAATAAGGAGTTCATGATCTGAGCCACAGTCAGCTCCTCGTCTTGTTTTTGCTAACTGTATAGAGCTTCTCCATCTTTGGCTGCAAAATATATAATCAGTCTGATTTCGGTGTTGACCATCTGGTGATGTCCATGTGGGGAGTCTTCTTTTGTGTCGGTAGAAAACGGTGTTTGCTATGACCACTGCGTTCTCTTGGCAAAACTCTATTAGCCTTTGCCCTGCTTCATTCTGTACTCCAAGGCCAAATTTGCCTGTTATTCCAGGTGTTTCTTGAATTCCTACTTTTCCTTTCAAGTCCCATATAATGAAAAGGACATTTTTTTTGGGTTTTAATTCTAAAAGGTCTTGTAGGTCTTCATAGAACCGTTCAACTTCGGCTTCTTCAGCATTACTGGTTGGGGCATAGACTTGGATTACTGTAATATTGAACGGTTTGCCTTGGAAACGAACAGAGATCATTCTGTCATTTTTAAGATTGTATCCAAGTACTGAATTTCAGACTCTTTTGTTGACCATGATGGCTACTCCATTTCTTCTAAGGGATTCCTGCCCATAGTAGTAGATATAATGGTCATCTGAGTTAAATTCACCCATTCCAGTCCATTTTAGTTCACTGATTCCTAGAATGTCTAGGTTCACTCTTGTCATCTCCTGTTTGACCACTTCCAATTTACCTTGATTCATGGACCTAACATTCCAGATTCCTATGCAATATTGGTCTTTACAGCATAGGACCTTGCTCCTATCAGCAGTCACATCCACAACTGGGTATTTGTTTTTTTGGCTCCATCCCCTCATTCTTTCTGGAGTTATTTCTCCACTAATCTCTAGTAACATACTGGGCACCTACCGACCTGGGGAATTCCTCTTTTAGTATCCTATCATTTTGCCCTTTGATAC
This sequence comes from Moschus berezovskii, assembly GCF_049115385.1. NCBI lineage: Eukaryota > Metazoa > Chordata > Mammalia > Artiodactyla > Moschidae > Moschus > Moschus berezovskii. The sequence goes on from NC_142472.1 coordinate 43,973,055, forward strand.
TATTCATGGGTTTCTCACGGCAAGTATACTGAAGTGGTTTGCCATTCCCTTCTCCAGTGGACCACATTCTGCCAGACCTCTCCACCATGACCACTCCGTCTTGGGTGGCCCCACACGGCATGGCTTAGTTTCATTGAGTTAGACAAGGCTGTGGTCCATGTGATCAGATCAACTAGTTTTTTGTGATTATGATTTCAGTGTGTCTGCCCTCTGATGCCCCCTCGCAATACCTACCATTTTATTTGAGTTTCTCTTACCTTGGTTGTGGAATATCTTTTCACAGCTGCTCCAGCAAAGTACAGCTGATGTACCTTACCTTGGATTTGGGGTAACTCCTCAACAAGAAAAAAATTTAGAGATAAAAGATCTAATGTCTAATCATTATCATACTACAATTATCAAGCATTAAAATTATTGTAGTTTTTCAGTCATTAAGTCATGTCTGAGTCTTTGCAACCCCATGGACTGTAGCACACCAGCCTCCTCTGTCCTCTACTTCTCCTGGAGTTTGCTCAAATTCATGTTCATCAAGTCAGTGATTCTGTCTAATCACCTCATCCTCTGCAGCCCCCTTCTCATTTTGCCATCAAACTTTTCCAGCATCAGAGTCTTTTCCAATGAGTTGCATCAGGTGGCCAAAATATTGCAGTTTCAGTTTGAACACTGGCAAGAAAGTTCCTAACACATTTCTCCATTTTCTCTCTTATTCTAGTCAGTTTGGTGGAACCTGTGGATTGTTTATATGGGATGACAGGCATCTTTGAGAAGACAGAATTTATCTTAAAAAAATGAAGACTTTTTTTAAGGGCTATATGAAAAGCTGAGGAAAGAGCAACTGTAAGACATATGACCTACGTGGTAAAATGCTATAAGGTGAGAAAAAATAGAGAATGACCAATGTGATGAGTATATATATGAGCAGTAGGAAAGAATATTGCAAGAGGTCAGTATAAGAATAAATATGGATCAGTTCATATATAAACTTGTAGAGTATATAAAAATTTTGATTCTAAGTACTAAGAGTAAAGATAGTAGTATGTCTGAGTAGACAAGTCAGGTGATTTAATTCTAATTTTTAAAAGATCACTTTGGAACCCACAGAGTAAGAGATAAAACTGACAAATGTGTTAGGAAGATTCTTGTAGGTGTCTTATCCAGAGAAAGAGATGGGAATCCCAGACCACCTGACCTGCCTCTTGAGAAACCTGTATGCAGGTCAGGAAGCAACAGTTAGAACTGGACATGGAACAACAGACTGGTTCCAAATAGGAAAAGGTGTACGTCAAGGTTGCATATTGTCACCTTGCTTATTTAACTTCTATGCAGAGTACATCATGAGGAACGCTGGGCTGGAAGAAGCACAAGCTGGAATCAAGATTGCTGGGAGAAATATCAATAACCTCAGATATGCAGATGACACTACCCTTATGGCAGAAAGTGAAGAGGAAGTCAAAGGCCTCTTGATGAAAGTGAAAGAGGAGAGTGAAAAGGTTGGCTTGAAGCTCAACATTCAGAAAACAAAGATCATGGCATCTGGTCCCATCACTTCATGGGAAATAGATGGAAAAACAGTGGAAACAGTGTCAGACTTTGTTTTTTTGGGCTCCAAAATCACTGCAGATGCTGATTGCAGCCATGAAATTAAAAGACGCTTGCTCCTTGGAAGGAAAGTTATGACCAACCTTGATAGTATATTAAAAAGCAGAGACATTACTTTGCCAACCAAGGTCCGTCTAGTCAAGGCAATGGTTTTTCCCGTGGTCATGTATGGATGTGAGAGTTGGACTGTGAAGAAGGCTGATCACCGAAGAATCGATGCTTTTGAACTGTGGTGTTGGAGAAGACTCTTGAGAGTCCCTTATACTGCAAGGAGATCCAACCAGTCCATTCTAAAGGAGATCAATCCTGGATGTTCATTGGAGGGACTGATGCTAAAGCTGAAGCTGCAATACTTTGGCCACCTCATGCGACGAGTTGACTCACTGGAAAAGACTCTGATGCTGGGAAAGGTTGGGGGCGGGAGGAGAAGGGGACGACGGAGAATGAGATGGCTGGATGGCATCACCGACTCTGTGGACATGAGTTTGAGTGTACTCCGGGAGTTGGTGATGGACAGGGAGTCCTGGCGTGCTGTGATTCATGGGGTCGCGGAGAGTCGGACACGACTGAGTGACTGAACTGAACTATCCAGAGAAGAGGAATGCTAAGGAAAGAAGATGAGAAATCATATTGTACTTTTCAGAGTCATATATACACAGTTATCACTTGGCAAATAAATAATCAATATAATTGTATAAACAGCAGGACGTGAAGAAAGGATTATTGATACAGTTGAGGAAGTTTTACAAAACATTCCTTGCTCTTCTAGATTTCATGCTGTTTTCTGGATTTTCTGCTTTGTCAATCATTTATAATTTGTAATTTGTCCCGTTCTAAATATCAGACATCATTGCATTCAATCTAACATGTTTTAATTTTTAACTTAAAGAAGATGCACATAACTGTAAAATCCTCAGGTCCTTTAACATTCAAATCAGCAATCCTTTATCTTATTTGTGATTTTGGAGTATACACTTTAAGAAACAAACAAGAGTAAACATAATTTATTTCAATTAAAATATTGTTGATTTTGAAGAATGATTTAAAATTTTACATTATATTGAAATATCTTAGTGATATCTTGAAAACATGAGAAAATACATCCAAAGATTATAATACTTATTTTAAATAGGATTACTATATTGTATATATTAGCACATTTTATATGTCCATATCTTGGATAAATGTATAACACAATTGAGCATGTAATTAATATGTAGGGCGTTCTTTATATACTAAACATAAAACCAAGAATAAAAACTGTATGAATTCAAACTAAGTCCTATTCTTTATCAAGTTATTGATATTGATACATGTGTAATATTGATACATTTATTCAATATTAGATAAATATATCTATGAGGAGAATATAAACATCTGTCTTGTGACCTAATAAAATTTTTTTCCTGCTTGCAGCGTTAGTGTCAAGAGAAATCTGGCACCACAAATCATGATATGTGGTCTATAATCTAAAAAATGAAGCAGGATTTGTCTCATTTAGACATGTGCACATCAGGAAAAATAAAGAAAACCATGATTTTTTAGTCCCTGTACTTGGCATACCAGAGGCAAAGCCATAATCTTATCTCTTTTATGCTTATGGTAATCTCTCTTTTCTTTCTTTTTTTCTTAGTCTGAGCCAATTTAAAGTTGGGTTCTATCACATAGATTTAAATGAAGATTAACTAACATCAGAAAAATTGGTTAATTATTTCCCATCTTAACAAAGTTCACTTGAGCGCAGATTTGTTTTGCAGGTATATTTAGGTTAATGGAATGTCTTGGTACTCTCTTGGTAATATAGTATATATGTAAACTTGTGAGAAATGAAAAATAAGAAGAAAGAGGAAGAGGAAAAGGAGAAAAATAAGAAGGAAGAAGAGAAATACTTATGAAGTACTTACATTATACAGATTCATCTTCTTGAACATATATTAAGAAATATTTATCACAGAATTACAGCATCTTCCTGATCCAGGGATTGAACCCGGGTTTCCCATACTGCAGGCAGATTCTTTACCACTGATCTTTTAGTAGTGGCCAGCTTTGAATAGGGCTTCCCTGATGGTTTAGACAGTAAAGAATCTGTCTGCAATGTGGGAAACCCAGGTTCAATACCTGGGTTGGGAAGATGGGGGAGTTCATGGCTACCCACTCCAGTATTCTTACCTGGAGAATCCCCATGGACAGAGGAGCCTGGCAGGGTACAGTCCATGGGGTGGCAAAGAGTCTGACATGACTGAGCAACTAAGCACACACAGCTTTTAATCAGCACTGCAGGCCTACTTGGTTTGAAACATAGTCTTCTAGGAAAATTAGAAACAAACACATTTTTAAGCATAGATGTACATAGTTGCAAGGCTAGTGGTATATTAAGCCCTGGGAAATGGAGGTGATAATAGCTGTTTGCCACAGTAAAAATGTAATAAAAATGCTATATGCCTTAAAAATGCCTAAATAAATACATTTTATTTCATACTTGTAAACATGGCAAGTGCTAGCAGCAGAAATATAAGTAAGACACACTCTCTTTTTAAAAAATCTTATAAGCCATTGGGTGAGACTAATGTGTGAACATACAAGTTATAATAAAATGTGGTGTGAGTTTTAACACTGGTAAAACTAGGACCCACATAGCATAAATTCTAATAATCATCAAGTACAAAAAGTACAGATGAGAAAAATATATGAATTTAAAATAAGCCCTATTCTTTATCAATATTCCTCAAAGGTCACTGAAGAAAACTCAAATATTTGTTACAAAAAAAAATTTCTTACAAAATCATTTCAACTTTTCTCCCCACTGATCCCACAATTTCTCATATTCCTGAAACCACTCCTGAAATTTCTAAATTTAGGTCATAACCCAGTTAAGCCCAGGCAACTTATTTTGGTCCATTAAAATAATTCCTGAGACTCAATGACTGTTTTGACTGTAATCGGTAATACTAAACATATATCCTCCAGCTTTGTGTGTGTGTGTGTGTGTGTGTGTACGTTTCTCCACAGAGTGATAAGGTAGCTATTTTGAAACTACTTTCCATGTATACTGCTGTTGCTGCTGCTGCTGCTGCTAAGTCGCTTCAGTCGTGTCCAATTCTGTGCGACCCCATAGACGGCAGCCCACCAGGCTCCATGTATACTAGGGTTAAACAAATAAGTAAACAGAGGGTAGATAGTCAAAGTCAAGTTTCTCGTTGTCAAAAATGGAAGATCCAGGTAAGCAAAAGAGTGAAACTAGAAAACATCCTGTGTGCTGAATTAGAGTTTGGGATTTAAAAATACATATTATACATTCATCTGCTGATGGACATCTAGGTTGCTTCTATGTCCTGGCTATTATAAACAGTGTTGCGATGAACATTGGGGTACACGTGTCTCTTTCAATTCTAGTTTCTTCGGTGTGTATGCCCAGGAGTGGGATTGCTGGGTCGTATGGCAGTTCTATTTCCAGTTTTTTAAGGAATCTCCACACTGTTCTCCATAGAGGTTGTACTAATTTGCATTCCCACCAACAGTGTAAGAGTGTTCCCTTTTCTCCACACCCTCCCCAGCATTTATTGCTTGCAGACTTTTTGATAGCAGCCATTCTGACTGGCGTGAAATGGTACCTCATTGTGGTTTTGATTTGTATTTCTCTCATAATGAGTGATGTTCAGCATCTTTTCATGTGTCTGTTAGCCATCTATATGTCTCCTTTAGATAAATGTTTAGTTCTTTGAACCATTTTTTGATTGGGTCATTTATTTTTCTGGAATTGAGCTGCAGGAGTTGCTGGAATATTTTTGAGATTAATTTTGGTCAGTTGCTTAATTTGCTATTATTTTCTCCCATTACGAAGGCTGACTTTTCACCTTGCTTATAGTTTCCTTTGCTGCGCAGAAGCTTTTCATTATAATTAGGTTCCATTTGTTTATTTTTGCTTTTATTTCCAATATTCTGGGAGGTGGATCATAGAGGATCCTGCTGTGATTTATGTCGGAGAGCATTTTGCCTATGTTTTCCTCTAGGAGTTTTATAGTTTCTGGTCTTACATATATATTTATCCATTTTGAGTTTCTTTTTGTGTATGGTGTTAGGAAGTATTCTAGTTTCCATTTTAAAAGTGGTTGACCAGTTTTCCCAGCACCACTTGTTAAAAAGATTATCTTTTTTCCATTGTATATTCTTGCCTCCTTTGTCAAAGATAAGGTGTGCATAGGTGCGTGGATTTATCTCCAGGCTTTCTATTTTGTTCCATTGATCTATATTTCTGTCTTTGTGCCAGTACCACACTGTCTTGATGACTGTGACTTTGTAGTAGAGCCTGAAGTCCGGCAGGTTTATTCCCCCAGTTCCATTCTTCTTCCTCAAGATTGCTTTGGCTATTCGAGGTTTTTTGTATTTCCAAACAAACTGTGAAATTATTTCTTCTAGCTCTGTGAAAAATACCATGGGTAGCTTGATAGGGGCTGCATTTAACCTATAGATTGCTTTGGGTAATATACTCATGTTCACTATATTGATTCTCCCAATCCACGAACACGGTATATTTCTCCATCTATTTGTGTTATGTCTGATTTCTTTCACCAGTGTTTTATAGTTTGCCATATATAGGTCTTTTGTTTCCTTAGGTAGATATATTCCTAAGTCTTTTATTCTTTTGATTGCAATGGTGAATGGAATTTTTCCTTAATTTCTCTATTTTCTCATTATCATTGTATAGGAATGCAAGGGATTTCTGCTTGTTGATTTTATGTCCTGCAACTTTACTATATCCATTGATTAGCTCTAGTAATTTTCTGGTGTAGTCTTTAGGGTTCTTTATGTAGAGGATTATGTCATCTGCAAACAGTGAGAGTTTTACTTCTTCTTTTCAAACTGGATTTTTAAATTTATTTTTCTGCTCTGAATGCTGCTCCAAAACTTCCATAACTATGTTGAATAGTAGTGGTGAGAGTGGGCACCCTTGTCTTGTTCCTGACTTTAGGGGAAATGCTTTCAGTTTTTCACCACTGAGGATGTTTGCTGTGGGTTTGTCATATATAGCTTTTATTATGTTGAGGTATGTTCCTTCTATTCCTGCTTTCTGGAGGGTTTTTATCATAAATGGATGTTGAATTTTGTCAAAGGCTTTCTCTGCATCTATTGAGATAATCATATGGCTTTTATTTTTCAATGTTTTTATCAGATTTATTATATTCTTTGCAGCCAAAGATGGAGAATCTCTGTACAGTTAGTAAAAACAAGACCAGGAGCTGACTGCTGCTCAGATCATGAATTCCTTGTTGCCAAATTCAGACTTAAATTGAAGAAAGTAGGGAAAACCATTAGACCATTCAAGTAAGACCTAAATCAAATGCCTTATGATTATACACTGGAAGTAAGAAATAGATTTAAGGCACTAGATCTGATAGATAGAGTGCCTGATGAACTCTGGACGGAGGTTTGTGACATTGGACAGCAGACAGAAACCAAGACCATCCCCTTGGAAAAGAAAGGCAAAAAAGCAAAATGGCTGTCTGAGGAGGCCTTACAAATAGCGGTGAAATGAAGAGAATTGAAAAGTAAAGGAGAAAAGGAAAGACATAAGCATCTGAATGCAGAGTTCCAAAGAATAACAAAGAGAGATAAGAAAACCTTCCTCAGTGATCAATGCAGTGAAATAGAGGAAAACAACAGAATAGAAAAAACAAGAGATCTCTTCAAGAAAATTAGAGATTCCAAGGGAACATTTCATGCAAAGATGGGCTCGATAAAGGACAGAAATGGTATGGACCTAACAGAAGCAGAATATATTAAGAAGAGGTGGCAAGAATTCACAGAACTGTACAAAAAAGAACTTCACGATGAAGATAATCACGATGGTGTGATCACTCACCTGGAGGCAGACATCTTGGAATGTGAAGTCAGGTGGGTCTTAGAGAGCATCACTACGAACAAAGCTAGTGGAGGTGATGGAATTCCAATTGAGCTATTTCAAACCCTGAAAGATGATGCTGTGAAAGTGTTGCACTCAATATGCCAGCAAATTAGGAAAACTCAGCAGTGGCCACAGGACTGGAAAAGATCAGTCTTCATTCCAATCCCAAAGAAAGGCAATGCCAAAGAAGGCTCAAACTACCGCACAGTTGCCCTCATCTCACACGCTAGTAAAGTCATGCTCAAAATTCTCAAAGCCAGGCTTCAGCAAGACGTGAACCGTGAACTTCCAGATGTTCAAGCAGGTTTTAGAAAAGGCAGAGGCACCAGAGATCAAATTGCCAACATCCGCTGGATCATGGAGAAAGCAAGAGAGTTCCAGAAAAACATCTATTTCTGCTTTATTGACTATGCCAAAGCCATTTACTGTGTGGAACACAATAAACTTGGAACATTCTGAAAGAGATGGGAATACCAGACCACTTGACCTGCCTCTTGAGAAACCTGTATGCAGGTCAGGAAGCAACAGTTAGAACTGGACATGGAACAACAGACTGGTTCCAAATAGGAAAAGGTGTATGTCAAGGTTGTATATTGTCACCTTGCTTATTTAACTTATATGCAGAGTACATCATGAGGAACGCTGGGCTGGAAGAAGCACAAGCTGGAATCAAGATTGCTGGGAGAAATATCAATAACCTCAAATATGCAGGTGATACCACCCTTGTGGCAGAAAGTGAAGAGGAACTCAAAAGCCTCTTGATGCAAGTGAAAGAGGAGAGTCAAAAGGTTGGCTTGAAGCTCAACATTCAGAAAACAAAGATCATGGCATCTGGCCCCGTCACTTCAGGGGAAATAGATGGGGAAACAGTGGAAGCAATGTCAGACTTTATTTTTTTGGGCTCGAAAATCACTGCAGATGCTGACTGCAGCCATGAAATTAAAAGACGCTTACTCCTTGGAAGGGAAGTTATGACCAAGGTAGATGACATATTAAAAAGCAGAGACATTACTTTGACAACAAAGGTCTGTCTAGTCAAGGCTATGGTTTTACTTGTGGTCATGTATGGATGTGAGAGTTGGAATATGAAGAAATCTGATCTCCGATGAATTGATGCCTTTGAAATGTGGTGCTGGAGAAGACTCTTGAGAGTCCCTTGGACTGTAAGGAGATCCAACCAGTCCATGCTAAAGGAGATCAGTCCTGCGTGTTCATTGGAAGGAATGATGCTAAAGCTGAAACTGCAGTACTTTGGCCACCTCATGCTTCGAGTTGACTCACTGGAAAAGAGTCTGATGCTGGGAGGGATTGGGGGCGGGAGGAGAAGGGGACGACAGAGAATGAGATGGCTGGATGGCATCACCGACTCAATGGACATGAGTTTGAGTGAACTTCGGGAGTTGGTGATGGACAGGGAGGACTGGCGTGCTTTGATTCATGGGGTAGCAAAGATTCGGACACGTCTGAACGACTGAACTGAACTGAAGTGAATGTGGTGTATTACATTGACTGATTTGTGGATATTGAAGAATCCTTGCATCCCTGGGATAAAGTTCACTTGGGCATGATGTATGATCTTTTAATGTGTTGTTGGATTCTGTTTGCTAGAATTTTTTTAAGGATTTTTACAAATATGTTCATCAGTGATATTGGCCTATAGTTCTCGTATTTTGTGGCATCATTGTCAGGTTTTGGTCTTAGGGTAACGGTGGCCACGTTGAATGAGTTTCCAAGTTTACCTTTCTCTACAATTTTCTAGAAGAGTGTGAGTAGGATAGGTGTTAGCTGGTCTCTAAATTTTTGGTAGAATTCAGTTGTGAAGCCGTCTGGACCTGGGCTTTTGTTTGCTGGAAGATTTTTGATTACAGTTTCAATTTCCGATCTTGTGGTGTGTCTGTTAAGGTTTTCTATTTCTTCCTGGTTCAGTTTTGGAAAGGTGTACTTTTCTAAGAATTTGTCCCTTTCTTCCAAGTTGTCCATTTTATCGGCATATAGTTGCTGTTAGTAGTCTATTATGACCCTTTGCATTTCTGTGTTGACTGTTGTGATTGCTCCATTTTCATTTCTAATTTTATTTATTAGATTCTTCTCCCTTTGTTTCCTAATGAGTGGCTAATGGTTAGTCAATTTTATTTATCTCCTCAAAGAACTCGCTTTTGGTTTTGTTGATTTTTGCTATGGTCAATTTTGTTTCTTTTGCATTTATTTCTGCCTGAATTTTTAAGATTTCTTTCATTCTACTAATCCAGAGGTTCTTCATTTCTTCCTTTTTAGTTGCTTTAAGTGTAGAGTTAGGTTATTTACTTGACTTTTTCTTGTTTCTCGAGGTATGTCTGTATTGCTATGTACTTTCCCTTCAGTTCAGTTCAGTTCAGTTCAGTCACTCATTCATGTCTGACTCTTTGCGACCCCATGAATCACAGCACGCCAGGCCTCCCTGTCCATCACCAACTCCCAGAGATCACTCAAACTCATGTCCATTGAGTCGGTGATGCCATCCAGCCATCTCATTCTCTTTCTTCCCCTTCTCCTCCTGCCCCCAATCCCTCCCAGCGTTAGAGTCTTCTCCAGTGAGTCAACCTTTCACATGAGGTGGGCAAAGTATTGGAGTTTCAGCTTTAGCATCTGTCCTTCCAATAAACACCCAGGACTGATCTCCTTTAAAATGGACTGGTTGATTCTCCTTGCAGTCCAAGGGACTCTCAAGAATCTTCTCCAACACCACAGTTCAAAAGCATCAATTCATTGGAGATCAGCTTTCTTCACAGTCCAACTCTCACATCCATACATGACTACTGGAAAAAACATAACCTTGGTTAGATGGACCTTGGTTGGCAAAGTAATGTCTCTGCCTTTTAATATGCTATCTACGCTGGTCATAACATTCCTTCCGAGAAGTAAGCATGTTTTAATTTCATGGCTGCAATCAGCATCTGCAGTGATTTTGGAGCCCCCCAAAAAATAAAGTCTGACACTGTTTCCACTGTTTCCCCATCTCTTTCCCATGAATGATGGGATCAGATGCCATGATCTTAGTTTTCTAAATGTTGAGCTTTAAGCCAACTTTTTCACTCTCTTCTTTCACCTTCATCAAGAGGCTTTTGAGTTCCTCTTCACTTTCTGCCACAAGGGTGGTGCCATCTGCATACCTGAGGTTATTGATATTTCTCCCAGCAATCTTGATTCCAGCTTGTGCTTCTTCCAGCCCAGCGTTCCTCATGATGTACTCTGCATATAAGTTAAATAAGCAGGGTGACAATATACAACCTTGACGTACTCCTTTTCCTATTTGGAACCAGTCTGTTGTTCCATGTCCAGTTCTAACTGTTGCTTCCTGACCTGCATACAGGTTTCTCAAGAGGCAGGTCAGATCGTCTGGTATTCCCATCTCTTTCAGAATGCTCCACAGTTTATTGTGATTCACACAAAGGCTTTGGCATAGTCAATAAAGCAGAAATAGATGTTTTTCTGGAACTCTCTTGCTTTTTCCATGATTCAGTGGATGTTCGCAATTTGATCTTTGGTTTCTTTTCCTTTTTAAAAAGCAGCTTGAACATCTGAAGCCTGGCTTGGCAAATTTTGAACATGACTTTACTAGCGTGTGAGATGAGTGCAATTGTGCTGTAGTTTGAGCCTTCTTTGGCATTGCCTTTCTTTGGGATTGGAAGACTGACCTTTTCCAGCCCTTGGCCACTGCTGAGTTTTCCAAATTTCCTGGCATATTGAGTGAAGCACTTTCACATCATCATCATTCAGGATTTGAAATAGCTCAACTGGAATTCCATCACCTCCACTAGCTTTGTTCATAGTGACCACTTGACTTCACATTCCAAGATGTCTGTCTCCAGGTGAGTGATCATACTATCATGATTATCTTCATCGTGAAGATCTTTTTTGTACAGTTCTTCTGTGTATTCTTGCCACCTCTTCTTAATATCTTTTGATTCTGTTAGGTCCATACCATTTCTGTCCTTTATCAAACCCATCTTTGAGTGAAATGTTTCCTTGGTATCTCTAATTATAAAGAGATACCATTTAGGCATTTATTTATTCTGTTTGAGTTATAGATGTGATATCAGTGTCATATTATGCCCATTTGCTACAGTGATGAATATCTGTACTGTTACAAAATCACCATTATATTCTTTTTTAGAGTAAAAATATAATTAAGCAAGAAGTATTTTTTTTCTTTAATGAACCATACAAATTTTCATCTTCATGCTATGCTTAGGTTAATTGAACTGTGACATTTCAATATAGAAATAGTTTAATGATTTTCCATTCTACCTATGAACTCTTCTGTATCAAGCAATCCGATAATACACCTTCTTTGCTCCCAGTTTGAGAATCTGAGTACTGCTAGAAAAATGAGTCACACCACAAGAATTCATTCCATATGTTGGAGTAATATGTGATCATCAATTCTGATGAGTTTACATTTTCACATAGTATTTTTCAAAGTATTTTGACTCAGATCTCCCTTAAATTTTCAACAGATGACCTTATTATTTTGTTGAGGGCTTTATATACCTAAGTTCATGGGAGATAGTGGTCTGTAATCTTTTTGCATATTGCCTTTGGGCTAAGTATCAGTGTAATAGTAATCTCATAAATTGAAAAGGGAAATGATTCTTCTGCTTTTATTTTCTAAGTGAGAACATAATTTTTTTTAAAATTTTTTCATTAAATTTTTGGTAAAATTGCTCTGGGTCTGTAGACTGTTTTTTTGAGAGCTGTACAATTACAGATTCCATATATTTGATGGTGATAGGTTTATTCATAATGTTTCTCATCTCACTTATTTTTTGGTAGTTTCTCAAATTCCAAAAATTAGTCCACTTCTTTTATGTCACTGAATTGATCAAAACAAAGATGCTTCCAATATTTTCTTATCATGATTTAATGAGTGAAATATCTATAGTGTCTTTTCTTATTTCATTTATGATATTGGTGATTTGTATAACCTCTCATATTTTTTCAGCATTGCTAGAGGCTTATGATTTTATTAATTTTCCAAAGAGGCATAATTTTGTTTCATTGGCATTTCTTACCCTTTTTCCTAATTTCACTTGCGTTGATTTGTTTCTCTGTCATTTAATTTCTTTATTTTCATTTGATTTGTGTCTATTTTGTTCTTCTTTTGCTATCTTCTGGAGGTAGGAATTTATATTACTGATTTGCAATTCTTACTTCTCATGTAAGCATTAGGTACTATTAAGTTCTGTAAGAACTATTCTATCCATACCTCTAACATTTTCATACAATTTTGTTTCATTTTCTGTATTTTTGAAACATTGATTTGTGTCTACATTGTAGAAAAACTAATTATTTACAAAGGCTTAATTCTGTTTATTTTTTAAATTTTCACTTATTTATATCTTTCCCTCTTGTCTTTCTGTTATTGCCATTGTTTTATGACCCATGACATGCTCTATTATAATGAATATTCCATACACATTTGGGGGAAAAAATATACATTCTGTTCTACAAAAGTCAATCTGTATTTTTTTTTTTTTTTTTGCTCACTTTATTTCTAGTGGTTCAATAAGTTGCCAAGGGGAAGGGTTCAGTAGAAGTTCAGATATAATTTTAGATTTATTGTCATTTGATTTATGTATTTTGAGTCTCTATTTTTGATTTAAGCATCCTATTACGTGCTACAATTTTTGTTTTCATCTTTTGATTTTCATTTTACATGTTTCATTGAATTGGAATTGAGTTTTTGGTAAATAGTGTATAATGTGGTGGTATTTTTTTCTTAGCCACTCTGCCACTCTCTTTCAATTATTTATATAGATCATTTATGATTAAGGTATTTGTTGATTGGTGACATTTATATTTTCTGTTTTATAATTTGTTTAAAATTTGTTCTTTCCTTTTTTTTACCCCTGTTTCTCTTTTCTTGCCTTTCAGTTCATTTCAGTTCAGTTGCTCACTTGCGTCTGACTCTTTGCGACCCCATGAATCACATCACTCCAGACCTCCTTGTCCATCACCAACTCCCGGAGTTCACTCAAACATGTCCATCAAGTCGGTGATGCCATCCAGCCATTTCTCTCTCTGTCATCCCCTTTTCCTTCTGCTCCCAGTCCCTCCCAGAGGATTGTTTGAATAATTTTTTGGACTCAACCTTGATTTATGGTGTTTTGAGCATATCTTTTTATATTTCTTGTAGTCTTTGGTTGAACTTTTATAATATACATATATGAGATAAATCGATCTACTCTATCAATATTTTATCCAAATTTGAGTAAACCATGGAAATTTACTTTCCCTCTGTTCCCTTTATTTCTTCACAAATAGATCTACTGTATCTTCCAGCAATTCTACTTCTGGGCATACACCTAAAGAAAAAGAAAACAGGCTAGTGAAGAGTTACCTGTACTCCCATGTTTATTACAGTATTATTTACAGTAGCCAAGATATGAAAGCAACCTAACAGTCTATCAACAGTGAATAGATACTGAATACATGCTGTATGCTAAGTCACTTTTGTAGTGTCCCACTATTTTGTGAACTCATGGACTATAGCCTTCCAGGCTCTCCTATCAATGGTATTCTCTATGCAAGAATACTTGAGTGGGTTGCCAAGTTCTCTTCCAGCGGATCTTCCTGACCCAGGAATCAAACCTGCATCTGTTATGTCTCCTTCATTGACAGAAGTGTTCTTTACCACTAGCACCACCTGAGAAGCCCTGTGGTATATATACATACTGGAATATTATTCAGCCATGGAAAAAAAAGACATCTGGCGTTTGATCTGTGCAAGTAAATGTAGTCATACTTAAAATTAGGAGTTGAGGTAGAGTGTAATAAAATGTTGATTCCTTTTTCCCCCAGAGAAATGCTGGATTATAAATTGAATGTTCATTAAGGTCTAAAGCTATAGAATTATATTTAAGAAAGTTAAAGTGAATTTCAACTAGTTTAGTGGAGCTTATTTTATCTTATATGACCTCTGTATTAAACATATAGAAATAAAATATATAAGAATAAAAATAATGATTATATTTGATTTTTAGATTAGAATTTTATTAATTCACATGAATATATAGCAATATGAGGAAAACAGAATCTTTTATGGGGGGAGATTGTGATAAGTAAATATTCACTATACTAGTTGACATGTGAAATATTAACTTTAACTTGCAAAGAAAAAACATATTTCAGTTTAATAAGATATCAACAAAAGAATAGATATATTCATTGAATCAAACTACCAAGAAATATGAAAATGTGTGCTCTCCCCACCTACCTATGTATGTGTCCATTCATCTATATCTGCTTATTTACCTATCAAGCTGCCATCTTTCTGTCAATACATTTGGGTATTAAAGTGAAGTAAATTTTATTTATTATCTATTTTATGTTTGTGACATTTTTGTTCTTTCATTTCTTTGAAGCACAATCTTGGATTCTCAGAATACTGAGGATTCTAAGAATCATCTTAGACTCATGGGTAGTAGCTTTGTTTTTAACTAAGTAGAAACAAGATTCAAATCATAAAAAAATTTTTGATTATCAGGTAGAGATGACTAAAAATCCAATTTGAATAGTCATAAAACAATAAGTGATATATTAACTCATATTTTCTAGCTACTCTTACAAAAAATGGGAATATCTTATGAGTTATCAAATTAAATGCCTTATAGAATTATCTTTCAGAAAAGTGAAAAGAAAAAAAAATTAAAGTGTTCGTTTCAAATTTATTTTGTATTCTATGAAACTTTGTTCATTTGAATAATTCTTTAATCAATGCTTCCTCCATATTTTTGTCCCATCATTTTTCAATTTTGAAACATAGATTAGTGTCTCAAATATTTAATTTAATAAGTATTTAAGTGAAAAAATATTTATATGAAATTTCACTCAATTTTAGATAAATATTAGATCTTTAAATGTCTAAGGTCATTCAGCTTACAAAATCTTTATTTTTATCAATATTTAGGAAATAGACTCTTCCTATGGGGGTTTATTTAGCAAATACATGGGAAACTATGGTGGGATTTTTTAATTATTTTAACTTTACAAACTTTATTATTTAATAGTAATATTGAAAACTATAAAACTACTTTGTCATTAAATGATTTTATTCATATGACATTATCCCACTTTCTACTTAAAAGCATATCATTTCAAAACACCTGGTGTTATAAATACAAACGAGTGCCAAGGCAACAATTTAGTTTCCAAACAAGACAAGCCTTGTTTTTTAAGTTGTATTCATTTAATGAATGCTAGTTCATTGTAGCTGTTTTTTGAAGCAAGTTTAAGGGGTTGTGCTCTTTTAAAAGAATATTCAAGATAAAAAATTATCCAATATTTCCCACAGAGAGGAAAATAAGAAACAGAAGAAAGTGAAGTGAAAGTGCTAGCCACTCAATCTAGTCATTCTCTTTGTGACCCCACGGACTGCAGTCTGACAGGCTCCTCTGTCCATGGAATCCTCCAAGCAGGAATACTGGAGTGGGTAGCCATTGCCTTTTCCAAGGACTCTTCCTGACTCAGGGATCAAATAAGAGTCTCCTGCACTGCAGGCAAATTCTTTACCATTGAAACCATCAGTTAAGCTCCGAGAAAGAGAAGACACATTGCAAATCACCCTACTCACAAATATTATTATTATTATTATTTTTGAAGAGAGATTTCTTTAATAAAAGCCATGAAATGGATGTTTGCTGGAGAGTAGGACTTTAAAGAGCAGAAGAGGGTAAGTCCAATGTTTAGAAATACACTCTTGTCAAGTATGTAACTTAGAGAGATATCCTTGCATCTTCTGTACTGAAAAGAAAATATAACTCCCCTTGCCTTAAAAATAAATAAATTCTAAGGACTGTGTTCTCAACTTGAGTACAAAACTCAATAACCACTACTATTACAAAAGGTTGCAAATGTCACATAGAGAAAATGTTTGTCAATAAAGAATTAAAATTCTAAAATTCATAATAAAATTATAAATCCTTTTTATTGATGGGGCTCAGAGCAGGCCCCTCAAAAATGTGCCTCAATTGTATATTGATTGCTTCAAATTAAAGTTGGTGGAAAAGCAACAGATACAAGAAAGGCAAATAGATGGGGAGACAATGGGAACAGTGACAGATTTTATTTTTTTTAATTAATTTATTTTACTTTACAGTATTATATTGGTTTTGCCATCCATTGACTTGAATCCGCCATGAGTGTACATGTGTTCCCCATCCTGAACCCCCCTCCTAAGACTTTACTTTTTTGAGCTCCGAAATCACTGCAGATGGTGACTGCAGACATGAAACTAAAAGACGTTTGCTCCTTGGAAGAAAAACTATGACCAGCATAGACAGCAAATGAAAAAGCAGAGGCATTATTTTACCTACAAACGTCCATCTAGTCAGCGCTATGGTTTTTCCAGTAGTCATATGTGGATGTCAGATTGGAGTATAAAGAAAGCTGAGAGCTAAAGAATTGATGCTTTTGAACTGTGGTGTGGAAAAGACTCTTGAGAGTCCCTCGGACTGCAAGATCAAACCAGTCAATCCTAAAGGAAATCATTCCTGAATATTCTTTGAAAGACTGATGCTGAAGATGAAACTCCGATATTTTGGCCACCTGATGTGAAGAACTGACTCATTCGAAAAGACCCTGATGCTGGGAAAGATTGAAGGCAGGGGGAGAAGGGACCAACAGAGGATGAGATGGTTGGATGGCATCACTGACTCTATTGACATGAGTTTGAGCAAGTTCTGGGAGTTGGTGTTGGACAGGGAAGCCTGGTGTGCTGCAGTCCATAGAGTCTCAAAAAGTTGGACATGACTGAGTGACTGAACTGACTGAAATGACAAAAAAGACATTTTGACACAACTTTGTTTCCATTTATGTGGGAAATAAATGTCTCTTGTGAAGCATACCCTCCATGTGCCAGGAGGCTGATGAGAGACATCTTCATCATCTGAGACAAGAAATTCAGGGCTGAGAAGCCCATGTAAACAGCCATTTACTTCTTTACTAATTTACTATCCAAGTCCAAACTTTACTTAAATTCCCTACTAATTAAGCACTTGAACCTAAGCTCTGTCCTGTCAAATGCTCACAAATTTATTGCACTTTTACCTAAATAGATATATGAAAATCTCCTGCTTTTGATTGCTCACTGAGCATCATTTTCATAAGTTTCCTCACATGGTAAATAAAATTAGTTTTTCTCTCATTAATCTGTCTTATGTCAATTCATTTCTGAGACTAACCACAAGAACTTAGATGATGTAGACAATTTTTTTCCTCCCCAAGAGTTGGCAACCACAAAGAAATTTCCCTGGCTGAACTCTACTCCCTTCTAGCTGCTGCAGCTGAGATCCTGGGACATCTGAGAAATAGCAGAAGGTAGGACTCTGATGCTGGGAGGGATTGGGGGCAGGAGGAGAAGGGGACAACAGAGAATGAGATGGCTGGATGGCATCACCTACTCGATGGACATGAGTTTGAGTGAACTCCGGGAGTGGGTGATGGACAAGGACGCCTGGCATGCTGTGATTCCTGGGGTCGCAAAGAGTCGGTCACGACTGAGCGACTGAACTGAACTGAACTGAACTGAAGATTTCTTAGTATGTCAGTCTCCCAGATCTCTGCCTGCAGGGTCTATTAGAAGTAAGAATCATAAGAATCCAAACTTTAATTGTAAAGTTAGATTAGCAAGATAAAATATTTGTAAAATATCTTAAGACACTGTGACTCTGGTTAAGCTGTTAGAGTATTTTTGACCTCTTGAGTTTATTGATTCTTTTCCTCCCAATGGTGATCACTACTTTTTTCTGCAGGGGATGTGTAAGCGGGTGTCTATGCCTTTCCTCTCTTCACAGCCAATGAGAATACTCTCTCAGGTCTCCTCCAGCTAGAGCACACATATGTACCTGGTGAGTAGCAGTCGTGTCTGATTCTCTGTGACCCCATGGACTGAAGCATGCCAGGTTTCCCTGTCCACCACCAACTTCTGGATCTTGCTCAAATTCATGTCCATCCAGTTGGTGATGCCATCCAACCATCTCAAACTCTGTCATCTCCTTCTCCTCCTGCCCTCAATCTTTCCCAGCGTCAGGGTATTTTCCAGTGAGTCAGTTCTTTCCATCAGGTGGTCATGCTTAGAGAAACTGAAAAAAAAAAAAAAAAGGGTAAGCTTTTGGCTTGATAAATCACCCTATTTTATTCAAGAAGGGAGGGAAACAAGTGCTTTCTTGTATTCTAGAGCAACTATTTATAAAAGGACCTCTCATATTTCTTACTTTTGCTTTCTTAGACTAACTCTGGGAGTGAACATTCTGGATTTTATGAGGGTTTTAGTTTATATTGCACTGTTTGTGAGACACCTCTTGTGTTCTTGGTGAAACCATAAAAAGGTTTACTTGTTTAAGCCACTATTGAGATAAATAGATCCTAGTTATCAATGGTCAGAATATGGATCCTGTGAATTGGAAAAAAGAAAAAAATCTAAATTGAAGAATGAAAAAAGTAAAAAGCTCTCTTTTTGATATAATGGCTATAAAATAAGCCCTTAAATAAGATAGAGGGAAAGAAATTAGAACAAATATCAAAGTGTACTCAAACCCTTCCTCTTTGCCTTCAGACATTTGCAGTTATTAAAATCAGTACAATTGTCCTTAGACTTAAGAGAAAAATAGAGAAATTATACACATTTATGCATGTTTGTGTATATATACACACATGCTATAAGGAGAAATTGTATGTATATATAATATATAATGTGTATGTGGGTATACAATTGTATGCATATATAATAAAATGTAATTTATGTATATATAATTTTATATTATACATAAATAAATTATATGCATAATATAAAAAATACAGAATGAATTCCTCTGCTTATAAACATCCCCATCTCCTCAGCAATTTCACAGTCTTTCCTACAAATAATCAGAAAATATATCAATTGTAGGTCAATAATTAAAGGCTAATAAAAAAGTTGTCTTTATCTTGCAAATCTTGAGAAAATCAGAAATACACTTCTAGAAGTCAGAGTCCACCTAGTTTTAACAGTTCCAAGGCCTTTATTATTTTTCTGGAAATGCTTATAGATATGTAAACCTTGAGATGTTAAAAACAATTGATCTTTACTTTAAAAAAAGAAAGGAAAATTTTAAACATTAATTGTCCCCAAAACTGGGCTTCCCTGATATCTCAGCTGGTAAGGAATCTGGTGGTAATGCAGGAGATTCCAATTTCTGGATTGAGAAGATCTGCTGGAGAAGGAATAGGCTACCCACTCCAGTTTTCTTGGGCTTCCCTTGTGGCTCAGCTGGTAAAGAATCTGCCTGCAATGCAGGAGACCTGGGTTCAATCCCTGGGTTGGAAAGATCCCCTGGAGAAGTGAAAGGCTACCCACTTCAGTATTCTGGCCTGGAGAATTCCATGGACTGTATAGTCTATGGGGTCACAAAGAGTAGAACACTACTGAGTGACTTTCACTATCATCCCCAAAACTCTTAGGAAAAACTTACATTTCTTCTCTGTCCCTTAAGGTTATAAATTTTACCGTGACTTTAAAATTTAAACAGCTCAGCATACGGTTATATAGCTCACAACTGCCTAAAAGTGAACCCAGCTAGTTCCATTGGTGGAAACTAATCTAACACTAAAAGAAAAACAAAAGAGAGGAGAAATCTTTAAAAAAAAAAAAACTAAGATAGTTCTCTTGACCAAACACTAGAGCACAATTTCCTTATGAATACTTCAGGGACAAATACAAATCTTAAGTCTTCCCCACAAATGGTGGAGGAAAATAAAAAAGTTTTATCCATTTCAGTAGATAAACTCAACACATTCCAACTGTCATTTATAAACTAGTGAATTTTTTTTTTATTGTACCTCACTCATGACTAGTTTTAAAATAAAAACCGTGAGATCTGTGTCTATTTGTATGTGTGTCTGTTTATGCATGTACAATGTAGATATTACATTTTTGTATCTTCAGTTGGTATTGCCAAAATTAATCTTTAAGATTTGTTAGGTAGGACATTAGGAATGAGCAACCAGGTGTAGCCTAGCCATAAAGGATTCAAGCTGTTCTCTAACTCCAACCCAGAAAAATCCAAGAGAGCTCACAAATGTTCTACTAAAATAACCACAGAGACCTTTCCAACTTCAGTGCATGTGCCATAGGCAAACAGTGGATGCAATCTAGCTACAGGGACTTCTCCTACTCTGGCGTGTGCAAACCCTTAATGCACAGCTATGTCCTCAAGTAACCTTAGGCAGCAAGGAGCCCATTAAGGGTTCATAAATATTCTATATATTATTGTTGTTTTTCAGCTGCCCAGTCGTGTTCAACCCTTTGTATGGACTTCAGACACATGGATTTCAACACACCAGGCCTCCCTCTCCCTCACCATCTCCCAAAGTTTGCCAAGGTCATGTCCATTGCATCAGTGATGCCATCCAGTCATCCCATCCTCTGATGCCCTCTTCTTCTTCTGCCCTCAATCTTTCCCAGAATCAGGGAATTTTTCAATGATTTGTCTCTTCACAACAGATGACCTAAATACCGGAGCTTCAGCTTCAGCATCAATCTTTCCAATGAGTATTCAAGCTTGATTTCTTTTAAGATTGACTCCCTTAATCTCCTTACTGTCCAAGGGACCCTCAGGAGTCTTCTCCAGCACCAGTTTGAAAGCAGCAATTATTTGTTTTTCTGCTTTCTTTACGGTCCAGCTCTCACAATGGCACATGACCACTGGGAAGAATACAGCCTTGACTCTACAGACCTTTGTCAGCAGAGCAATGTCTCTGCCTTTCAACACACTGTCTATGTTTGTCATAGCTTTCCTACTAAGAAGCTGTCATCTAATTTCATGGCTGCAGTCACTATCCACAATGAGTTAGAGCCCAAGCATAGGTAATTGGTCAATACTTCCACGTTTTCACCTTCTATTTGCCATGAATTAATGGGGCTGGATGCAATGATCTTAGTTTTAAAAATGCTTAGTTTTAAGCTGGTTTTCTCACTCTCCTTCACCCTCATCAAGGCACTTTTTAGTGTATCTATTTTTAGTACATCTGAATTAAGGTAAAGACATGGGCAGTAGAACCTGTTGTTATGTAATTTGCAATTGTCAATCAAAACTTTCAGTCCATGCCTGCCTAGATGAATATGCAAAAACCCTATTTTTTATGTACCCAAACACACCCCCTTCCCTGATTGACCTTGAGCATACATCCATCTGCATTCCTTTCTCTGACTGGTGAAAAGCACAAGCCCACTTTGCACAGGGCAGAACCAAGAGCAGGTGACAAGAAGTATACAAAGGGAAGCCAATACTGATGGTAGCCACTCCTTCAGGGTCAGCCCATTCCCTCATATTGGGGATATACTACTGGCAGTGTTTTTAATAAATGCTCTCTCTGCTTGAGCTGTAACTGTTCTGTAATTAGTCTGTTGCTTCAGATCCTTGCTACAACAAGGCAGAGATGAGAATGTTGCCTGATTGAGCTATAAATAGTCTGTCATTCCAAATTTTTGTTATGTCAAGACAGGGATCAGGGAGATAAATAAACCAACCTAACAAATTTAACTGGTTTAAAAATATGTGCTTATAAACCAAATATTTATAAATTAAAGATATGTTGTTGTTTAGTCACTAAGTCATCTCTGACTCCTTTTGCAACCCCATGGACTGTAGCTTGCCAGGGTCCTATGTTCTCCTGGAAATCCTGAGATTTCCTGGGCAACAATACTTGAGTAGGTTGCCATTTCCTTCTCCAAACGGTCATTGCAACCCAGGGATCGAACCCATGTCACTTGCATTAGCAGGTGAATTCTTTACTATTGAGCCACCAGGGAAGAACAAATGAGAGATATGATAAAAACTAGCTCAACTTAAGGCAAATTGGAAATGGTCAAACAAAAGATGGCAAGAGTGAATGTTAGCATTTTAGGAATCAGCAAACTAAAATGGACTGGAATGGGTGAATTTAACTCAGATGACCATTATATCTACTACTGTGGGCAGGAGTCCCTTAGAAGAAATGGAGTAGCCATCATGGTCAACAAAAGAGTCAGAAATACAGTACTTGGATGCAATCTCAAAAACGACAGAATGATCTCTGTTTGTTTCCCAGGCAAACCATTCAATTTCACACTAATCCAAGTCTGGGCCCTGACCAGTAATACTGAAGAAGCTGAAGTTGAATGGGTCTGCTGCTGCTGCTGCTAAGTCACTTCAGTCGTGTCCGACTCTGTGTGACCCCATAGACGGAAGCCCACCAGGCTCCCCCGTCCCTGGGATTCTCCAGGCAAGAACACTGGAGTGGGTTGCCATTTCCTTCTCCAATGTGTGAAAGTGAAAAGTGAAAGTGAAGTCGCTCAGTCATGTCCGACCCTTAGCGACCCCACGGACTGCAGCCTACCAGGCTCCTCCATCCATGGGATTTTCTAGGCAAGAGTACTGGAGTGGCTTGCCATTGCCTTCTCCGTGAATGGGTCTATGAAGACCTATAAGACCTTTTAGAACTAACACCCCCAAATGATGTCCTTTTCATTATAAGAGACTGGAATGCAAAAGTAGGAAGTCAAGAAACACCTGGAGTAACAGGCAAATTAGACGCTGGAGTACAGAATGAAGCAAGGCAAAGGCCAACAGAGCTTTGCCAAGAAAACTCACTGGTCATAGCAAGCACCCTCTTTCAACAACACAGGAGAAGACTCTACACATGGACATCACCAGATGGTCAACTGAAATCAGATCGATTATATTCTTTGCAGCCAAAGATGGAGAAGCTCTATACAGTCACCATAAACAAGACTGGGAACTGAGATATGTTTTTTCTAGAAATTATAAAATTTATTCATAAATTTGCCAATCAAAAAAAAAAAAAAAAACAACAACGTTTATGTGACTGATCATTCACAGTTGTTTTCTTCTTAGTTTTCACCAGAAGTTGAGGTTTCTAAGAGTTAAAAAATTAAATAATTAATGTAATTAGAGCAACTAAATCTAATGAGAAATAACTCTGTGTGCAAAGAAGGTAGGGCATGTTTTTAAATAAGAAAGGGAAAAAAGTATGGTGATAAAATTTTGCTAAGGAAACAGAAAGTAATTTTGACTTGAAATATAGCTGATATATCAGAATTAGACAAAGGAAAATAAAGCACAAAAATGATAGAAAATTTCTGGAAAAAGAATCTTGGGAAATAGTTTTAAGTATGATTCAGCTGAATAAGATTGAATGAATTTAAGGGTTCAAAATAAGCTTTACTATTAATAATGTACTTTGGTAAAACCAAAATTTAATTTTCTTTCATCTGATGGGAAAATAACATTTTCTTGGACTATTGTGCTTTGGGGAATAAATTATTCAAGCATCTTTACCTTTTACATAAACTAACAAAACATAAATTTCATGTTCTTGCTAAAATTATATTCTGTTTGCTATCTCTATCACCATGTCTATAATTACTTAAGGAAGCTGAGTCTCTACTTAAAGAGCTTAGTTTTTTTTCCATTTCATAAGTGCTCAACTTTTTGTATTTTCCTTCAAAGTCTTTTATTGTGACTTTGGTTAAATACATAATGAGTATTATTTTATAATGGACTGTGATCCTATGTAGTCAAATGTGCAAATCTTATGCTATTCTGACAAACTGTCCCAAATCAAATTATAAATGAATTCTTTTTCACTTCATATATACTTGAAATTTTTCAGAGGATCCCCTGAACATTTCAAAGAATCTGTTTCTTCTCTTTATAAAAAGAGACATGTTTAAACTAATTAGGCGTATTTTACATGTTAAATTACATGAAAAGAATTGTGAAATCAAAAGTAATGTTAAAACTTCTTAAATTACATTTGTGTGGATACTAATATGGCTTTAGAAATTATATAAAACTTCTAAAGTTCTTATCTCTCCTGGTAGAAAATTATCACTTTTAATACTAGGTTGTTGTTTTTTTTTTCCTTAAATTTTTCATGTCACAGAAATAACCAAATGTCCTTATTAATCGTATCTGATTTTAATCGTGGGGATTTTAAGTTCTTTTTACTTAAAGAGATTTAATGTTTTATTGTGGTGCTTTTGCAAGTATGTTTTATCCTCAGACTTTTAGAAAGGCCTTTAACACTTAGTCTAGAATACATGATTTGGATAAACTTTCAGATCATATCATTGAATTGGATAAGGATTTTCAGAACTCTGAAAAACTGTTGGTTTCACAAAACTAAAATCAACTATCAATAAGAATTAATAACACGGCATTGATGAACTGAGAAAGATAATTATATTTTTTAGTTTTAGTTTTTAACTTTTTAATTGCTGGCTCTTAAAGAGCTCTTTGAATTTTAGGTATAATGGAACCTTTTCTCTTAAGTTAAATTTTACTTATAACAATGCAGTAAAATTTGCCTTTCCAACAGAACCGAAACATTTAGTTTTTTTCTCCCTACCTGATCCATTCAAAATTTGGAAACTTGAGTATTTACAATATCATTGAAATATAATTGTTAACATTAGTTCAATAAGAATCTGTTATCCTTCTCACAGGACATAATTGGAAATTGATCATATTACTAAGGCTTTGATCCGTTCCGTTCCGTCGCTCAGTCGTGTCCGACTCTGTGCGACCCCGTTGACTGTAGCTTACCAGGCTTCTCCGTCCATGGGATTCTCCAGGCAAGAATACTGGAGTGGGTTACCGTTTCCTTCTCCAGGGGATCTTCCCAACCCAGGGATCGAACCCAGGTCTCCCGCATTAGAGGCAGACGCTTTAACCTCTGAGCCACCAGGGAAGCCACAATAGGAATGCCATATTTGAGAGAGACATACATAGACTCAGATACGAATAGACAACTTTAAGCAACTAAGGCTGACTTTATTTAACAAATAATTGCTTCTTGGAAATATTGACCTAATACCTTGTTACATAGAATTCCCCAAAAAACTTTCAGTTCAGTTCAGTTCATTTCAGTCCCTCAGTTCTCCACGACCCCATGAATCACAGCACGCCAGGCCTCCCTGTCCATCACCAACTCCCAGAGTTCACTCAAACTCATGTCCACAGAGTCGGTGATGTGATCCAGCCATCTCATTCTCTGTCGTCCCCTTCTCCTCCAGCCCCCAACCTTTCCCATCATCAGAGTCTTTTCCAGTGAGTCAACTCATTGCATGAGGTGGCCAAAGTATTGGAGTTTCAGCTTTAGCATCAATCCTTACAATGAACACCCAGGATTGATCTCCTTTAAAATGGACTGGTTGGATCTCCTTGCAGTCCAAGGGACTCTCAAGAGTCTTCTCCAACACCACAGTTCAAAAGCATCAATTCTTTGGCGATCAGCTTTCTTCACAGTCCAACTCTCACATCCATACATGACCATGGGAAAAACCATAGCCTTGACTAGATGTACTTTTGTTGGCAAAGTAATGTCTCTGCTTTTTAATATACTATCAAGGTTGGTCATAACTTTCCTTCCAAGGAGTAAGAAGCGTCTTTTAATTTCATAGCTGCAATCAGCATCTGCAGTGATTTTGGAGCCCAAAAAAATAAAGTCTGACTTTACAGGTGAGTAAATAAATAACTTCCTGGCAGGCAGGTGGCCTCAGGATATTTTGGAGACTTCAAGAAGATTAGAACTCCCTGAAATCTATAAGCATTGCTGGTGATGTCTGATGGCGAGCATTTGGCTTGGCCATGTAATCTCAAGAAGGTAACATAATCTCCATAAATGGAGATTGCTCATAAAAAGTGCCTGCAAAACAGAGTTAAAATAGTTTATATAGCCAATCACTATTCTTTCTGCTTTTATGTAAATCATTATGCTATGTTTATTGATACTAGATTTATTTTGTAAACAAATTAGCTTTATTTTTACTACCTTTGGTAAAAAATAATTTTAGAGGAAAGCATGTTTTAGTGAAAAATATGTTACACAATTATTATATTAGATATAAGATTCTACTGTCATTAAATTTATTTGACTTTTTGTTGCTTATCTAAAAACTGGATGGGATCCTGATTTTGTTGTTGTTGCTGTTGTTTTTTAGTTTTCCCCAGTATTTAACTACAACTCTCTCAACTGTGGTGCTGGAGAAGACTCTTGAGAGTCCCTTGGACTGCAAGGAGATCCAATCAGTCCATTCTAAAGGAGATCAATCCTGAGTGTTCATTGGAAGGACTGGTGCTAAAGCTGAAACTGCAGTATTTTGGCCACCTCATGCGACGAGTTGACTCACTGGAAAAGACTCAGATGCTGGGAAAGGTTGGAGGCGGGAGGAGAAGGGGACGACAGAGAATGAGATGGCTGGATGGCATCACCGACTCTATGGACATGAGTTTGAGTGAACTCCAGGAGTTGGTGATGGACAGGGAGGCCTGGTGTGCTGTGATTCATGGGGTTGCAGAGAGTCGGACACGACTGAGCGACTGAACTGAACTGAACTGAACTGAACTCTCAACTAACATTTATAATTTTCTCTTATCCTTTTGACTTGTAATCCATGAGAACTAGAACTGCATTTTTTTCCCCCAAAATGGAAGCTAGAAGATTTAATATAAACTTCAGAGAAGTCACCACAATATTTTCTTTTGTCTCCATGGAAATGCCTCTTATTAAATACCTGATTGCTTGCACGATAGGTCTGACTTTGGAAGCCTGTTTTAGTCACACTCCCGGGAAACAAACTCACTCAGAAGGACAATGCAGATAGTGAAGTTCAGTTTATTACACCGGCAGGCCCAAGGCACAGTCTCCTCTTAGCCAAGGACCCCGATCAACTTTTGTGAAAATCTTTTATACCCCATGCGTACGTGTCTGAACCTACCACTCCAAATTCCTTGAGATTTACAAAAACTAAGGAAAATTTAACCCCAGTAACCCCATCATTCATGTGCTATGTGCTCATGTGCTCAAACAGTCAAACAATTAGCCAATAATAAATAAGCCCGAGGTTACACTCTGATAGATACAGAAAAAATTACGGCCTGTCTGGAGGAAGGGGTGATTAGTGTATGTTTTCTCTTAGGCTATGAGTACCTTAGATACAATCTTCAAGGTTCCCCTGTCTGGAGGAGGTCTTATCCTTCTGTTGTCGTTTTCATAGGCACTAAACACAGAGTTCAGAGTCCATTGGAAAGGTGGCTGAGCATGATCAGCATGAACAGGCCTAAGATGGAGTCCAGGCCCTATGAATCCGTTCTTCAAGCCCACCTGCATCACCATCTCCTGAAATGAATTCAACTGAACTGACTTATTATCAAGACTAAGAGACTGATTCAATGAGCCGTAACAATCAAAAAGCTCAACTTTAATATGTAAAACTTACAAGGAAAGTTTCAGAGACAGAAATTGTTGGGGCCCAGGACAGGCCACCCAAATGTGCCTCAAAGGCATATTGATTATTTCAAATTGAAGTTACTTGAAAAACAGTAGGTACAAGAAGGACACTTTGAATTTTTTGTGTCCTTCAATGCAGGAAATAAATATTTCATGTGATGTGTACCCTCCCTGTGACACAAGACTGGTAAGAGGCATCTGTATCAACAGAGAAAGGAAGTTCAGGGCCCAGAAGTTTGTATCAACAAATCTTGTTAGTTCTCCATTAATTTACTCTCCAAGCCTAAGCTTCATTTAGATTTCTTACTAATTAAGCATCTTACCTAAGATTCTTTGTTCTGTCAAATCCTCACAAATTTATTATTTATGTAAAAAGATGTATAATAACTGCCTGCTTTTAGTTGCTCTCTGAGTGTCACTTTAATAATTTCTCATGCATATTAATTTAAATTAGTTTTAAGCTGTCTCCTGTCAATTTAATTTTCAGACCAACTATAAGAATGTAGCAGGTAAAGTAATATTTTTATTTTCCTCCACAACAATATCATCAATATATTTTCAAAGCAACTAGGTGTAACAAATTTTCAAAATAGTCCTCTTATCTGAATGTTAAGAGTTATAAAAGATATGTCAAACAAACTTCTTTAAAATATAGGCTAAAATACAGGTTTTCTTATAACTACTTTAATACACAAATTTATCATTTTTATCAATTTTTTTTTTATATTGTATCTCTGTAATTATAACCACACAAATACTTTTAAAGTCCCTTGGCTCCCTGATACTGGAACAAAATATGTTGGGCAAGTTTGTATCATCCAATTACTAAAGTTCTTCTCCATGATCATTTGTAAATATATTATCTCTTTACTTACTCATCAGTTACTCTTTAACCAATCGATAATGTATTGATGCCTATTATGAGTGGTTGCTGTTCAGTTGCTAAGTTGTTTCTGATTCTTTGCAACCCCATGGACTGTATGTAGCCTGCCAGGTTCCTCTGTCCATGGGATTCTCTAGGCAAGAGTACTGGAGTGGATTGCCATGCTTTCCTCCAACTATGTGTGGTAGCTATGTTATATACCTAGAATAAAAATATGTATATTATATATATTTGGCCTTAAGGAAGCTCACAGTGCAATTTATGTGATTGGCAAACACCATTTCTAATAGGATGAATAAAATTGTTGAATTAGGGTTCTTAACAAAGTCATATGGAAACTCGGAAGTGGATTGTTATTAGTACTCACTGCAAACCCTTATTCTTTATAGTGGAGGGAAGGCTTGAGCTGTCTCTTATAAATATAGGTAATTTTTTTCAGGTGGGAAATATTGTAAGTATTTCAGATAATATGAATGAAACATATCATATGAAATACATGCTTGGCAATTGAAGAACACCAAGTAACTAGAATAGAAGAGGCAGGTAAGTTAGCTCTGTGCCGCATGATAAAATGGGCTGAACTCCACTCAAACAATTTGAGATTTTGTTTTGATAGAATTGGGGAAAACACAATGATTCATCTTAAAAGATTGATAGTAGGATTGCCTTTGTTTCTTATACTTTGAGGTAATTCTATTGGCAATTTCAGATTGAATGTAATAGCAAAGAACAGGATATTTTCTATATAGACTATTGTTTCAGGCAAGGAATCACAAGCAATGAAGCTAGGGCAACAGTATGGTAACTAAGAATATTGTAAATTTACAATTTTTTATAATTGATTTATTATTATTACTTTATTGGAGGCTACCAATACAATATACTAACGCATATATATGGAATTTAGAAAGATGCAAATGATAACCCTGTATACAAGACAACAAAAGAGACACAGATGTATAGAACAGTGTTTGGGACTCTGTGGGAGAGGGTGAGGGTGGGATGGTTTGGGAGAATGGCATTGAAACATGTATATTATCACATGTGAAATGAATCACCAGCTCAGGGTCGATGCATATAATTGATTTTAAAATTGTTAGAAAATTAACAATATTGAAAAGTAATTAGTCTACAATTAAAATTAATTAATTTTAAAAAGTCATTTTGGGGAAAATATAAAATATATTCACATTAAAAATAATTTTATTATTTTATCTAAAAATGGTAAATTTTATTTTGCAGTGATTAAGATAATTTTGACAACATTAGGTGTTATTTTAGCAATACCAACAAATGAGATACATATACCACTGTACATTTTATCATACATAAAAGATACAAAAATCATTGTACAGTTTAAAAGTTAAAGTCTCTTATAAAATATATAAGGACTTGATAGAAATACAAATTTGAGGGTCCATCTCAGGCTTAGGAACCAGAAATCTGTATTTTAACAAGTTCTCAAGGTGACACAGATGAATACAGAAGTTTGAGAACTGTTGTGCTATGGTAACAGGCAGGTGGTTATATATTAAAGTAAGTTTGATATTTTAATATTAGAAATTGAAGAAGGTCTTATTTGATCCACTGCAATTTTATTTGATTTAATAAGATAAGGAAGTGGGGGAAATGGAAGATTAAAGAAAGTTTTTGAGACAGTATGAAATAAATTTTAGTCAGAAATAAATCCAAATTGAGAGACTTTTAAGCCATAAATTTTATCTGTCACAGGCTGAAATGACCTCTTCCTTCTCTGAAATTTCATATTTTATTGATGCTGTGAAATAATGCTATTTTATACCTCTGTACACTTTGGATAATGCCTTTGATGTTTGAATCCTCTTATTTCTACTGGAATGTCTCAGAACTTTGTCTTTTTTTATCCAGTTTGTATTTTTTTGGGCCAGGTCTGTTGGATTCCACTGTTTTGCCTCCTTCATTATTTCCATGATGGGATTTTGAATTATTTTCAAAATGTTTAAAAAATGAGTGAAACAACTTAGACATAAAGAAATGCTGTGGAGACACAAATGGAAAGCAAAACAAAACAAAAATGTGATAAAGATTTAGGAAAAAAAATTGGACCATGCTTTCTATTTTAGTGGCACATTTGAAAAATTGTTAATAAGTATTATGAGGTCAAAATAAAACTAAAATTTTCTATTAAAGGTGTGATAAAAGCAACCAACATTATTGTTCTCTGCTATATTGCTCAGCTCATTAAGTTGCCATACAGGAATTTTAGGTGCTGTCAGCCTGTAAGCTGTAAGCTACCTTGTCACAAGACAAACAAGCCTTTGTGCTCTGAAAGTTTTACTTTACTCACACAGACATGATATATTGTCTGTGTGCTTTTTAACCTTGAAATTCAGTTAACCTATGTCATGTGTTGAACAAAATAAAGAGGGAACCAGATCATGGAATGATACTAGTAGTTTTCCTTGCTCATTCTTTGAAAAATTTAAAATAATGATAATATAAATATGAGACTCTATAGCACACCACAGAGTATTAGAAAGAATTTTAGATGACTCACAGTGAGAGGAGTAATATCAATCTATTGAAAATGAATGAGACTTATTTCCACTAAGACAAGCCTGACTAATGAAGTGAAAGGGACTCAAGCAGAAATGTGTATCAGGGAAGATTGACCTGTCTCACTGAGTCATGTTCAGCCTATTCAACAGCCTTGTATGAAAGTGACTGGATCTTTATTTTTAATATCAGACCTTGATGAACTTCAAAAACACATGTGTCTCTGCTGCAAATATTAGGAACAGTGGAAATACAAAAGTGTTCTATTAAACACCTAATTTTAAACCACCATATTAAAATTTGTCAAAAGAAGTAGACATATTTGATAACAAATAAATAAATAGTAAATAAAGTAAATAATATAGTAGTAGAATAAACAAAGAGTTCCAGAAAAAGCATCTACTTCTGCTTCATTGATTACACCAAAGTCTTTGACTGTGTGGATCACAACAAACTGTGGAAAATTCTGAAAGAGGTGGGAATATCAGACAGCTTGACCTGCCTCCAGAGAAAACATTATGCAGGGCAAGAAACAACATTTAAGGAGTACATCAAGGCTGCATATTGTCAAAATGCTTATTTAATTTATAGGCAGAGTACATCATGCAAAAGTTCGGGCTGGAAGAAGCATAAGCTGGAATCAAGATCACGGAGAGAAATATCAGTAACCTCAGATATGCAGATGACACCACCCTTATGGCAGAAAGCAAAGAAAAACGAAAGAACCTCTTGATGAAAGTGAAAGAGGAGAGTGAAAAAGCTGGCTTAAAACTCAATATTCAGAAAACTAAGATCATGGCATCTGGTCCCATCACTTAATGGCAAATAGATGGGGAAACACTGGAAAAAGTGAGACTTTATTTTTGGGGACTCCAAAATCACTGCAGATGGTGACTGCAGCCATGAAATTAAAAGATGCTTGCTCCTTGAAAGGAAAGCTATGATCAACCTAGACAGCATATTAAAAAGCAGAGACATATTAAAAAGTTGAGAGCCAAAAATTGATGCTTTTGAACTGTGGAGTTGGAGAAGACTCTTGAGAGTCCCTTGGACAGCAAAGCGATCCAACCAGTTTATCCCAAGGGAAATCAGTCCTGAATATTCATCAGAAGGACTGATGTTGAAGATGAAACTCCAGTACTTTGGCCACCTGATGTGAAGAACTGACTCACTAGAAAAGACCCTGTTGCTGGGAAAGATTGAAGGCGGGAGGAGAAGGGACCAACAGAGGATGAAATGGTTGGATGGCATCACCTACTCGATGGACATGGATTTGAGCAAGCTTTGCAAGTTGGTGATGAACAAGAAAGCCTGGTGTGCTGAAGTCCATGGGTTTGCAAATAGTCTGACACAACTGAGTGACTGAACTGAACTGAACTGATATGATTCAGTTTTATTCAAGATTTATATATAGGTTTGTGATAAATAAAAGGAGCACAATTTTCTATAAGCTGTATAAACTATAAGCGATTTCAAACTAGCATTTTTCTTTCTAATGAAGCAACTCTCAGATGGGTTCCTGGATGACTTCTGAACAAGGGGTGGTCAACCAGAAAGAACAAACTATGACTATGATTCAGTCAGTTCAGTCACTCAGTCCTGTCTGACTCATTGTGACTCCATGGACTACAGCACACCAGGCCTCCCTGTCCATCACCAACTCCTGGAGCTTGCTAAAACTCATGTCCATTGAGTCAGTGAGGCCATCCAAACATCTCATCTTCTGTCAGCCCTTTCTCCTCGTGCCTTCAATCTTTCCCAGCATCAGGGTATTTTCAAATGAGTCAGGTTTGCATCAGGTGGCCAAAATATTGGAGGTTCAACTTCAGCATCGGTCCTTCCAACAAATATTCAGGACTTATTTCCTTAAGGATTGACTTGTTGGATCTCCTTGCAGTCCAAGGGACTCTCAAGAGTCTTCTCCAACACCGCAGTTCAAAAGCATCAATTCTTCTGCCCTCAGCTTTCTTTATAGTCCAACTCTCATATCCATACATGACTACTAGGAAAACCATAGCTTTGACTAGACAGACCTTTGTCAGCAAAGTAATGTCTCTGCTTTTTAATATTCTGTCTAAGTTGGTCTTAGCTTTTTTTCCAAGGAGCAAGCATCTTTTAATTTCATGGCTGCAGTCATCATCTGCAGTGATTTTGGAGCCCAAGAAAGTAAAGTCTGTCACTGTTTCCATTGTTTCACCATCTATTTGCCATGAAGTAATGGGACCAGATGCCATGATCTTGGTTTTCTGAACATTGAGTTTTAAGCCATCTTTTTCACTCTCCTCTTTCACTTTCATCAAGAGGCTGTTTAGTTCCTCTTCACTTTCTGCCATAAGGGTAGTGTCATCTGCATATCTGAGGTTATTGATATTTCTCCCAGCAATCTTGATTCCAGTTTGTGCTTCATCCAGCCTACAGCTATCAGGGAAACTCTAATTAGAAGTTTGAAAATTTCAGCCCTGCTCATCATTCTTTTGAGAAGGGATGGAAAAGGAATTAATGTTCAATTTTGCCTATGTGATGAGGCCATTACAAGAATCCCAATAGTATTAGGTTCAGAGAGTTTCAGGTTCCCAAGCACATTCATGTACCAAGGATGTGATGCACATTAACTCCACAGGAACAGAAGTTCCTATACTTGGGACCCTTCCACATTTAACTCTATCTCTTCATCTGACGGTTTTTCTTTGGCCTATATCATTTCCTTTAAAAGATAGATATGTTTTTCTTAGTTCTGTTAGCCTCTGTAACAAATTAATCAAATATGAGGAAGGGCTTATGGAAGCCTCTAATTTATAGCCAAGTCAGAGTTGTGGGTAACCTGGAGACCTACTACTTGCACTTGATGTCTGAATTGGGGATTGGGAAAGTAATCTTGCTGGACTGAGTCCTTAATGTGGACTTGGACACTATCTCCAGGCAAATAATGTTAGAAATGAGTTAAGTTATAGGGCAGCCAGCTAGTGTTGCAGAGAATTGCTTGTAATGGGAAAAAATTCCCACACATTTGGTGGCCAGAAGTCTCAGAAGTGAAGAGTTCTTTAGGAAATTAGAGGAGAAAGACACACAGGATAGAAATATACAGGAGGAGAAGAATGGTAGTTTTTTTTTTTCTTCAATATAACTTGTAAAAGAATAAAATTGGACCTTCCGTGGTAGCTCAGCTGGTAAAGAATCTTCCTGCAATAAAGGAGGCTTGGTTTGATCACTGGGTTGGGAAGATCCCCTGGAGGAGGGCATGGCAATCCACTCTAGTATTCTTGCCTGGAGATTTCACGGACAGAGGAACCCAGTGAGCTACAGTCTATGGGGTCTCAGAGTCCAACACTACTGAGCAACTAAGGATGGCACAGCACAGAATGCTGCACTATAGACAAAACTGAATAAAATACTTTAAAACTTGAAACCATACACCACCAAGAAATAAACAAAGGGGAAAACACCTTGACATTGGCCTTGGCAATGCTTTTTTGGATATAACATCAAAAGATTGGGCAACAAAAGGAAAAATAAAGTGGAACTACTCAAAATAAGGAAACTTCCAGGACAGCCATGTCAAAAAATAAAATGGAGGAAAAAATAATTGCTATTTTTTTCAGGATATTAATTCAAAAAATTGTAAAATAATTTCAATAGTAAAATTTTTTAAAATAAATGCTACTTGTAAGTATCTTCCTCAGTAATATCTTACATAGATTATTTGTTTATTCCACTCATAAATCAGTCCTATAAGACAGGTATTATTATTACATTTTTACAGATAAGTAAATACAGGCTCAGAGAAATTATGGAACACTGCTTATAGTGAAGACAATGTTCAAATCAAATTTTATAGTCATTCTCTTAAATAATTCTCTACTTATCAAGTTAATTTTCAGAGGACTTAAATTTTCTTGTGGACCTGTAGGAAGTAATGTGAAGCAGATTTCTTTCATTTAGTTAATGTGTACCTGAATTCTAAGAATTCAAATAATGCCTAAAATGGAGAAATCTGTTGAATTATCTGGACAGCTGAACAGCAGATACATGAGGTTGCATAATGTAAGTTTGTCCAATTACTTTCTACAAGCAGTTCACAAAAGATATAAAATACATAAAATTTTATAAAATAATTTTCATGTTAAATTTCATCTGAAAATAGAATGTATAGATGGAAATGTTATGTAGAGAGTTCAAAATATACAATTGTGGTGGTAGAATTTAATGCATATTTATAAGGTATTTGTCTCTGTTAAACCAAAAACAAGCAGGCAGATTCAAACATAGAATATTAAGCACAAATTATTGAGAAAGTTAGGGAAGTGATATCACAGTCGTTATGTCAAAACTTACCGAATGCTTTTCATACAATATTTCATAAGCTCACAGTCCGTAAGAAACATGAGCTTGCATAGAAATATTTGAAAAGTAATATAAGTTTATTTTTGTTGTACATACAAAAGTGGTAACAACAAAAAAAATGATGACCAATTCATTGAAAAAATTAAGAGAGATATCATGAAAGAGAAAATAATTTAGTAGGTATTGAGGATAGACAGAAACTTTTATATATGGGCTCATGGAGAAACTGGGGTCCTAAAATAGACATTAGAAAACAACAACAAAACCATACTAATGTTAAAAAATGCACAATTAAAGACTCTATAAAGAAAGCTGAGTGCCAAAGAATTGACGCTTTTGAACTGTGTTGTTGGAGAAGACTCTTGAGAGTCCCTTGGACTGCAAAGAGAGCCAACCAGTCAATCCTAAAGATCAGTCCTGGGTGTTCATTGGAAGGACTGATGTTGAAGCTGAAACTCCAATACTTTGGCCACCTGATGCAAAGAACTGACTCATTTGAAAAGACCCTGATGCTAGGAAATATTGAGGGCAGGAGGAGAAGGGACAACAGAGGATGAGATGGTTGGATGACATCACTGACTCAATGGACATAGGTTTGGGTAGACTCCCAAAAGTGATGGACAAGGAGGTTCATGGGGTCGCAAAGAGGCAGACACGACTGAGCGACTGAACTGAACTGAATTGATATGATTCAATTTATTCAAAATTTATAAATAAGTTTGTGATAAACAAAAAGGACACAATTTTCTATAAGCTGTATAAAATGAATCATCCTGAAGAAAATGAACAGTTTGCATTATATAGTGTATTAATAGTATTCAACATAAACTGCTTTCAAAAAAATCCTGAATTTTTATAATTCAGCTAAACTGAAATTGATTACTTCTGGTTACTTGAGGAGACCTTCCAGCAGTCCTGAAACTTTTCAATTCCTTATGTTAGGACAATATGTGTATATGAGTAAAATTATACATAAATGTAAAAGGAATGCTTGAAATATCACAATGGCTCATTTTACATGGTATTAAAATAGCCATACAATGATTGATGAAAAAAATATTGATGTTGTAAAATGTAAATATCAAACATATACACAAGACTAAATCCACCAGCAGAAACAACATATAGATGCTGAATGCCCAGTGGACCTAGATAGCTGGAAAAACAGATGAATAGATGATACATAGATGATTGGATGATTTACCAAATATTTGATCTGGATCTTATAAAAATATAGAATGAAATGATGTTTCTTTTCCTTCTATGCTCTATCCTAGTTTTAGCAAAACTATTATTCCTCTTACCAGACCACCTTCTTTTTCCTCCTAAAAAACCTGTATGCAGATCAAGAAGCAACAGTTACAACCAGACAATGGAACAACAGACTGGTTCAAAATGAGGAAAGAGTACATTAAGGCTGTGTGTTGTCACCCTGCTTATTTTACTTATATGCAAAGTACATCATGCAAAATGCCACACTGAATGAACCTCAAGCTGGAATCAAGAGTGCCCAGAGCAATATCAACAACCTCAGATATGCAGATAATATCACTCTAATGGCCGAAAACAAAGAAGAACTAAAGAGCCTCCTGATGAAAGTGAAAGAAGAGAGTGAAAAAGCTGACTTAAAACTCAACATTCAAACAACGAAGATCATGGCACCCGGTTCCATCACTTCATGGCAAATAGATGGGGAAACAGTAACAGATTTAATTTTCTTGAGCTCCAAAATCACTGCAGATGGTAACTGCAGCCATGAAATTAAACAATGCTTGATTCTTGGAAGAAAGACTATGAGAAACCGACAGTGTGTTAAAAGGCAGAGACATCACTTTGCTGACAAAGGTCCATACAGTCCAGCAGTCGTATATGGATGTGAGAGTTGGACAATAAATAAGGTTAGTGCCCAAGAATTAATGCTTTTAACTATGGTGCTGGAAAAGGCTCCTGGAGTCTCTTAAGAGCAAAGAGATCAAACCATTCATTTTTGAAAGAAACACATGTACTCCAATGTTCATTGCAGCACTGTTTATAATAGCGAGGACATGGAAGCAACCTAGATGTCCATCTGCAGACGAATGAATAAGAAAGCTTTGGTACATATACACGATGGAGTATTATTCAGCCATCAAAAAGAATGCATTTGAATCAGTTCTAATGAGGTGGATGAAATTGGAGCCTATTATACAGAGTGAAGTAAGCCAGAAAGAAAAGCATCAATACAGTATACTAATGCATATACATGGAATTTAGAAAGATGGTAACCTTAACCCTGTATATGAGACAACAAAAGAGACATAGATGTATAGAACAATCTTTGGGACTCTGTGGGAGAGGGTGAGGGTGGGATGATTTGGGAGAATGGCACTGAAGCATGTATATTATCATATGTGAAATGAATCACCAGTCCAGGTTCGACACATGATACAGGATGCTTGGGGCTGGTGCATGGGGATGACCTGGAGGGAGGATATGGGGAAGAGGGAGGTGGGAGGGGGGTTCAAGAAGGGGAACACATGTACACCCGGGGTGGATTCGTGTCAATGTATGGCGAAACCAACCAATATATTAATGTAAAGTAATTTTCCTCCAATAAAAATAATTTAAAAAAATAAAAAAATAAAATTATCTTTTGGTTAAAAAAATAATAATAATAAAATAAAGAAAATTAGCCCTAAGTATCCATTGTATGGAGTGATTCTGATGCTGAAGCTAAAGCTCCAATACTTTGGCCTCCTGATGTGAAGGTCAGCTCATTGGAAAAGACCCTGATGCTAGGAAAGATTGAGGACAGGAGGAGAAAGGAGCGACAGAGGATGAAATGGTAGGATGCCATCACTGACTCAATGGACATGAGTTTGAGCAAACTCTGGGAGATAGTGAAGGACAGAGAAGGCTGTCTGCATTCCATGGGGTTGCAAAAAGTCAGACATGACTTAGCAACTGAACAATGAATAAAAATTATTCCTCCTAGTGTCCTAAGACAGAACTTTGCAAATAATCCTAGTTTTCTTTTATCACTTTCCAACCCTCTTCAATGACTTCATATAATCAGTATAGCACATGAATAATACAAGCAGAAATGTATGTAAGAGTGGAATAAGTACTTTCTACAATTAGTTTATTCAACACTACCTGATTTATATAAAAATAATTATATAAATTTTGTAAGGTATCATTTATTAGAAATATGGTATTGGATAACAGAATTTGATACACGCATAAGCTTTTGGAAATTTAGTCCTAATGAAAATTCACTCCAATTTACAGTATATACAGTGATGACTACAGAGCCTGTCCTTAATATCTTGAACTTAAGACATCTAGGCCTACAAACACTTTTAATTGTCTATTTTACTTTTAATCAAATTATTACTGTTGTAACTGAATTTGCGAGTTGGTACATTATTACTGTTGTTTGTTTTTATATATGCTAGGTGGTTATACTAGGAAAAAGGAGTCCAAAATGGTGGTGGCTAAAAGACAGAGAAGGGAAAAACCCATGAAAATAGAATAAAAGAAGGTCCAAGGACTGGAGTGAGGACGTAATGTAAAACAAACAGCCCTCCTGGCTATTCCAATTTACATAGGGTAGGCTCAGGGAGAGGAGGAAAAACATGTAAAAAGAGGAGCCAAAATTGAGCCTGGGGCTTCTCTTCTCTGCGTCTTTTGGGTCGGCCTGCCCTCTTGCCTCGAGAGGATGTCTTTTCCTTTGAGTACCAAATGAAACTGAGCTGTAACATGGAGCAGTAATACTGGTCTGTCCGTTGCTTCAAATTTTTGTTGTGGCAAGACAGAACTGAGGAAATTAAACACTCTCCCAACAATATAGAAATTAACCATGAATTTTATTGCATTATTGTTTTGTATGATGTCATTATTTCATACTGTCCTAGTATGTTCAAAACATATATGTAGTACTCTTATCTTTGTCAATAACTATATGAAATTAAGTAGTTATTTAATCTTTTGAGTATCTTACTCAAAAAGGTAACTGCTATAGATATTTTGAGCTTCTATGGACTGTAACCCACCAGACTCCTCTGTCTATGGGATTCTCCAGGCAAGAATACTGTAGTGGGTAGCCATTTCCTTCACCAGGAGATCTTCCCTACCCAGGGATCAAACCTGGGTCTCACACATTGCAGGGTTCTCCTGCATTGTGGGCAGATTCTTTGCCATCTGAACCACTAGGGAATAAGCTTTTATATTGCTTATTAAAAAAAGAAGGAAAGAAAATAGCAGATAAATACATCTATTTCATGTTAATATTTCATTTCTAAATAAACTTTTCCATAAATTGCCTATTGGAATTCCTATTATTGAGTCTTAAATGGATTTTTATCCCTGCCAGATTTAGACTTTTCTAGTTCCTTCACTTTTATATTCACATTTTACTTGAAAAGATGTCTTGCACCTATTGATTCCAATGTTATAAAACCACTATTTTAAAACTCTTCCCTCAAATTTCATACCTCTTCTTTATCTCATTCATTTTCCAAAGATTAATTCTGTATTCAAAACTAGGAAAAGAAGGTATCTGAAGATGAATATAGGGCTCTTTATTATTTCTTCTATTTGCACATCAACAAAAATCTGAAAGGAAACACAGAGCAGCTTGAATCAAGATGTCTGCCTCAGGAGGATGGGTTGCATAACTTTTATTACCCATATTACTCATTCAGACTGATTTAAAAACAGAAATGCTTATAAAGTTGACAATATAACAAAGAAATGGAGATGAATATATGTGTTAAGCATTATGTGTGAGCATGTTAGAGATCTGTGTATTTGAAAGTTCTATTCTCCCTGTTCTTACCATTTTCCCCTAGAGCTCATAGAAGCAATGATACTGTTTCAAATTGTGCTGAATAAAAGCAGCTCCATATCTCATACATAATCCACCTTTACTGACAGGAGCATATGATGATACAATCTTGTCAGCCTATAATATTTTTCATTAATTGAAAGGAGAATTTATATTATGTGTGAGTTGATCTTTATCTGTAGACAGTAGGAAAAAAAGGAAATTTTCAGTGTTTCTTTTTCAAGTTACTCAATATATATTTTTACTAGATAATACTACTTCCAAGTTGCACTATCCTTAGTTTTACAATATTTGAGATTTGATTATATCTTTATATCCATGAAAACTTTTCAGTATTAATTTCAGACTACTAATAGAATTGAATACCCAAAATATATGCCTTTCCAAACTCCTGTTTTTAGAAGGTATAGAGTTTTCATTATTTCATCTTGTTATGTAATCAAAATCATGTGATGCTTTCTTAGAAAGATAATTGGATTTGTCAAGCATCAAAAAATTAAAAGCATAAGAGAAACACATATTGATGATTTTAATTGTGTACTGAACTGGTCTCCTTGAAAGTACAAATAAAAAAAAAAATAGTGCCAATGATTCATTTTGAAAATGATCCCTGAGTTTAGAAATTGGAAGCCAGATGAATGGATGAAGGAAATAAGGAAAATCAATCCAAGAAGCATTCTCAAGGTGACCACTGTTAAGGATGATGGGTCAACATGCTCACTGACTCCTCTGGATGATCTGGAATTCATTTTCTGATTTTGTGTATAAAACATTTAAGAACACTATTTATATTTTTAAGGAGAAATCTAAGTTTCAAGGCAGTTTTTAAGGCACTTGTTAAATTTCTCTTTAACATTCTATTTCTATTTGTAATTCCAAATTAATTGCATTCATGCGTCTGTTAGCAACTGGACTAGAATCCACATAGAGTGTTAAGATTTTGCCACTGACTCTAAGATGAACCTTGGAAAGAAAAATAGGTCAAAAGTTGTTCAGAATGAAAATATTTCCCATAATGGTCTCTCTGAGGATGAGTACAAATGGGTAATTCGTTTTGCTTCATCATAGTCTGTACTCCTCAAAGTCAAATCTGAAATTCTTGTGTTTTAAACTCCTGTTTCAGAGGCTTAACAACAAAGGAGAATAATTAAGTACCCTTGGAAAAACAAATCAGGCACAAATACTGGGGGGCTGGGGGGGTGTAGATTATACTCACTTTCACTTCCCTTTTCCTTTTCCTAATGTTTATTTGCCATCAACACAAGCCTGAACAGACACTCAACAAACTGAAATTAAATTCTACCAAGCTCCCAGGGAATGCCAGGGGAGAGATTTGACCAGACAGCTTCATGGGAAACTCCACGACTGCCCACTGATTCTGGAAAACTGAAAGGTCAACATCTGTACTTGAGACCATTTCTGCAATCAGAATTAAGAAACTGGACTGCTTCCTCCAGTTGCAGTCCACAGATAAAAGTGGGAAGCGGTTACCCACAAGTGTGTACCCAAATGGTCCGAATCGACCCTGCTCTGCTGATTATCCTTTTTTCTAAGTGTGCAGGTAAGATTGACACCTGTTTATCACAGAAGGTACCGCCCTCAGCATCAGAGAAGTCCCTATGAAAGAGACTGAAAGGTCTATAATAAGATTTGGTTCAGAACCTGCCCTGACACCTGAGCAAGACTTGTTTCAAATTGTCTGGAAAACAGTTGCTGATGGAAAAGATCCAGATAGAGTTGGGGCTGAAAGACTATATCATGGCACACAAATTATACCCCACAGCACTTGCCATCCAGGGGCAAGATACACTGGAGAAGGAAATGGCAACTCCCTCAGCAGCTGTTCCACTGCTATGTTAGCCAAGCAAAACTAATGTGGTGAGTTATTTTGATTTAAAATATATATATATATGATTTTCCTATCCATATTACTCAGGGGAAATCTACTGGAACTGAAAATAAAATATAAAATAATTATTATTTGTCATGATCTTGCCTCTACTATTTTAGAGTCTCTATCTTGACCTAACAGAAGCAGAAGATATTAAGAAGAGGTGGCAAGAATGCACAGAAGAACTGTACAAAAAAGATCTTCACGACCAAGATAATGACAATGGTGTGATCACTCACCTGGAGCCAGACATCCTGGAATGTGAAGTCAAGTGGGCCTTAGAAAGCATCACTAAGAACAAAGTTAGTGGAAGTGATGGAATTCCAATTGAGTTATTTCAAATCCTGAAAGATGATGCTGTGAAAGTGCTGCACTCAATATGCCAGCAAATTTGGAAAACTCAGCAGTGGCCACAGGACTGGAAAAGATCAGTCTTCATTCCAATCCCAAAGAAAGGCAATGTCAAAGAATGTTCAAACTACTGCACAATTGTACTCATCTCACATGCTAGTAAAGTCATACTCAAAATTCTCCAAGCCAGGCTTCAGCAATACGTGAACCGGGAACTTCCAGATGTTCAAGCTGCTTTTAGAAAAGGCAGAGGAACCAGAGATTAAATTACCAACATCCGCTGGATCATAGAAAAAGCAAGAGAGTTCCAGAAAAACATCTATTTCTGCTTTATTGACTGTGCCAAAGCCTTTGACTGTGTGGATCACAAGAAACAGTGGAAAATTCTTCAAGAGATGGAAATACCAGACCACCTGACCTGCCTCTTCAGAAACCTATATGCAGGTTAGGAAGCAACAGTTAGAACTGGACATGGAACAACAGACTGGTTCCAAATAGGAAAAGGAGTACGTCAAGGCTATATAATGTCACCCTGCTTATTTAACTAATATGCAGAGTACATCATGAGGAACGCTGGGCTGGAAGAAGCACAAGCTGGAATCAAGATTGCTGGGAGAAATGTTAATAACCTCAGATATGCAGATGACACCACCCTTATGGCAGAAAGTGAAGGGGAACTAAAAAGACTCTTTATGAAAGTGAAAGAGGAGAGTGAAAAAGGTTGGCTTAAAGGTCAACATTCAGAAAACTAAGATCATGGCATCTGGTCCCATCACTTCATGGGAAATAGATGGGGAAACAGTGGAAACAGTGTCAGACTTTATTTTTGGGGGCTCCAAAATCACTGCAGATGCTGATTGCAGCCATGAAATTAAAAGACGCTTACTCCTTGGTAGGAAAGTTATGACCAACGTAGATAGCATATTAAAAATCAGAGACATTACTATGCCAACCAAGGTCCATCTAGTCAAGGCAATGGTTTTTCCAGTGGTCATGTATGGATGTGAGCGTTGGACTTTGAAGATAGCTGAGCACCGAAGAATTGATTCTTTTGAAATGTGTTGGAGAAGACTCTTGAGAGTCCCTTGGACTGCAAGGAGATCCAATCAGTCCATCCTAAAGGAGTTCAGTCCTGGGTGTTCATTGGAAGGACTGATGTTGAAGCTGAAACTCCATTACTTTGGCCACCTCATGCAACAAGTTGACTCACTGGTAAGACTCTGATGCTGGGAGGGATTGGGGGCCGAGCGCAAAGGGGACGACAGAGATTGAGATGGCTGGATGGCATCACCGACTCGATGGAGGTGAGTTTGAGTGAACTCCGGAAGTTGGTGATGGACAGGGGGGCCTGGGTGCTGTCATTCATGGTATCGCAAAGCGTCAGACACGTCTGAGTGACTGAACTGAACTGAACTGAACTGACCTTGTTT
Organism: Moschus berezovskii; assembly: GCF_049115385.1. Taxonomy (NCBI): domain Eukaryota; kingdom Metazoa; phylum Chordata; class Mammalia; order Artiodactyla; family Moschidae; genus Moschus; species Moschus berezovskii. The sequence continues at coordinate 44,017,125 of NC_142472.1, forward strand.
TAAAAGGAAAAATAATCCTGTTATTTATAACTGAAGTATGCGTTAAAAAAGTGGCAAGGGAAATTGGAAAAAAGCATTTTTAGTTGAAACTGAACATCCCAGGAAAATATAACCACTGAAAGGTATATTGCATGCAAAATTGTATTCAAATTTATTCCTAGTAAAGCAGATATTTGTGGGAAAATGAAATTAATAAATTCAGGAGTTGTTTTTCTGATCAGAAATCATAGTTTACTTATAGTTTAGATGTTCTAATATAAAGCTTTCTATGAAATGGCCAGCCTTAATATAATAATTGTTAGTTGGGAAAACTAGTTTCATTTTCTGAAAAATTCACACGTTCAATTTACAGTTCTTAATTCAGTTGTTTTTAATAAAATAACGGATATCCTTTAGCTGTTTGAATTAACTATTAAGACTTGTATTTTATAAAAAGATATGTTAATTAACCTAACAAATGAGCACAGAAGAAGTGGATACATCTACAGGTGGTAAATCATTTCTACTGTGAGGGAAATGGGAAAGCAAAAGTGATAGCCAGCTGTTCAAAGCATTGCTAATTTTACACAGTAAGCTGGAACTCAAAATCCAAGCTAAAGCTTAATGCAATCTCTTCAAGGCAGCAGATGCTTATGGGGAAAAAAATAACAGAACAATTTGTTGCAGAAAATTACGTTGATATTATGATCTATGATCTAGACATCAAATATCTCTTGTAATCAATAGTTTACTATTACAAATACAGTTTGATTGCACTGGCACAGAAAATTAAAATTATGAATTAAAAATGCGTAGTAAAACCATCTGGAATGAGACCCTGTTAGTATACCATCCACCGTCAGGCAGATGCTTGACAAACTCTGTTGAGAATAACTAGACCAGGTGTATTAAAAAATAAAGCACTTAATAACAGACCTCTTTCAGAATAAAGGACTTTCCAATATGTCTTGGAGAATGTTTAACAGAGAAAACATGAATTTTAAAATCTATTTAGTAACAGATAAGTGTTGTTAAAAGATAAGACAAATCCAAGGAAAATATATAGAATTAGTTTTATCATTGATAAATATATTAGTTGAACCATATGCATGTGTGCTCCATTGTGTCCAACTCTTTTTGACCCTATGTCCATAGGATTCTCCAGGCAAGAATACTGGAGTGGGTTCTCATGCCCTCCTCCAGGGACTCTTCCAACCCAGGGATTGAACCCGCAACTCTTGCACCTTCTACATTTCGGGCATATTCTTTTTTCACTGAGCCACTTGGGAAACCATAGTAAACAGCAAATGCAAACAACATAAAAGTAATCAGGAGACTTCATGGACGGACATGTCCAATAGCAGGTGGTGGAATTATTTAAGCTAAGCTATCTGATTTGGTATAGCTATAAAATCAAATATGATATAATTCATCAAACACCACATGCAATCTTTTATTTATATTTTCTTTTAAATTTTTTTATATTCTATTTTTAATAAAATGTTTAATTAGTGTTTTACACATATGGGAATGTTGGGGAAAAAACACCAGTAGTATATCATCTCAACAGACTTCCCTGATGGCTCAGTGGTAAAAATCTGCCTGTCAATGCAGGAGACCCAGGTTCAATCCCTGGATTGGGAAGATCCCCTGCAGAGGGAAATGACAACCCACCCCAGTATTCTTGTTTGGGATTCCATGCACAGAGGAAGCTGATGGGCTACAGCCCATGGGATTGCAGAAGCAGACACAGGTTAGTGATTAAATAGCAACAGCATCATCTCAATAAAAGGGAATCACATATTAGTGTTTTCCTTTCTTAGGTTCTTCTAGAATTTTAGTAGTTATTTAAGTTGATTTTTGACCTTCATGAGATATTCTGTCTGAATGTGAGGAATTCACTGAAAAATCTTTGTTTTTTAATCTCATATTTCTAAGAATTATATATATACGCTGAGCATCAGAGGCCTGACTTAGACTTAATATTTCACCACTTCTCATAAAACAAGGAAATCTTGAAAATGTATAAATCCTTGATGTTTTAGTTATAGCATGTATTTCATCTACATACATTATAAACCTCATAATACCAAGCTTGCTTTAAAACCATATCTTCTGAAAAAACCAAGGGAAAATACTTTTATATTTCACCCTTATTAGTATTTTCAGTGTTTCTTTAATACCTGTTTCTCCTGTTTGCATTTCATATCAGCTCAAAAATTTACTTCAGCATTCCTTGTATTGTATTTCCACTGATAGAATAAAACATCTTTTTCTTTCTTTCTTCTGAAATGAAATTTTCTTTCATCTCAATGTCTTGATTTACCTTTTACTTTCATAGTATATGTTTGCCTGATTTGTAATACCAGATTAACTTTTTTCATCATTTAAAAACATTTGCTCACTGCCTCTGGCCCATTTTTCTGTATATTTAGAAAATTGGCCATCCAAATTTCTGAATATTGTGTCAAGTTCCATAATATATATGCAATGCGTTATTTTTCTCTGGCTTCTTTTGGGTAACTCATTTTATCTTTAGTTTATAGTGATTTGACTGAGATGTAGTTCAGTTCAGTTCAATTCAGTCTTTAAGTCATGTCCGACTCTCTGCGAACCAATGAATCACAGCACACCAGGCCTCCCTGTCCATCACCAACTCCCGGAGTTCATTCAAACTCATGTCCATAGAAATATTTATATTTGTTATATCTTCTTCTTGGATTGATCCTTTGATCATTATGTAGTTTTCTTCTTTGTCTCTTTTCACACCTTGCCAAAACTGAACCAGGAAGAAATAGAAAATCTGAATAGACCCATCACAAGCATGGAACTAGAGGATGTAATCAGAAATCTTCCAGCAAACAAAAGCCCAGGTCCAGACGGCTTCACAGCTGAATTCTACCAAAAATTTAGAGAAGAGCTAACACCTATTCTACTCAAATTCTTCCAGAAAATTGCTGAGGAAGAGAAATTTCCAAACTAATTCTATGAGGCCACCATCAACCTAAACCCAAAACCTGGTAAAGATCCCACAAAAAAAGAAAACTACAGGCCAACATCACTGATGAACATAGATGCAAAAATCCTTAACAAAATTCTAGCAATCAGAATCCAACAACACATTAAGAAGATCATAAATCATGACCAAGTGGGCTTTATCCCAGGAATGCAAGGATTCTTCAATATCCGCAAATCAATCAATGTAATACACCACATTAACAAACTGAAAAATAAAAATCATGTGATTATCTCAATAGATGCAGAGAAAGCCTTCGACAAAATACAACATCCATTTATGATAAAAACCCTCTGCTGCTAAGTCGCTTCAGTCGTGTCCGACTCTGTGTGACCCCATAGACGGCAGCTGACCAGGCTCTGCCGTCCCTGGGATTCTCCAGGCAAGAACACTGGAGTGGGTTGCCATTTCCTTCTCCAAAAAACCCTCTAGAAAGTGGGAATAGAAGGGACATATTTCAACATAATAAAAGATATAGATGACAAACCCACATCAAACATTATCCTCAATGGTGAAAAACTGAAAGCATTTCCCCTAAAGTCAGGAACAAGACAAGGGTGCCCAGTCTCACCACTACTATTCAACATAGTTCTGGAAGTTTTGGCTACAGCAATCAGAGCAGAAAAAGACATAAAAGGAATCCAAACTGGAAAAGAAGAAGTAAAACTTGCATTATTTGTTGATGACATGATCCTCTACACAAAAAAACCCTAAAGACTCTACCAGAAAACTACTAGAGCTAATCAATAAATACAGTAAAGTTGCAGGATATAAAATCAATACACAGAAATCCCTTGCATTCCTATACACTAATAATGAGAAAATAGAAAGAGAAATTAAGGAAACTATTCCATTCACTGTTGCAACAAAATGAGTTAAATACTTAGGAATATATCTACCTAAGGAAACAAAAGACTTGTACATAGAAACTATAAAACACTAGTGAAAGTAATCAAAGAGGACACTAATAGATGGAGAAATGTACCGTGTTCGTGGATTGGAAGAATAAATATTGTAAAAATGAATATATTACCTAAAGTAATTTATACATTCAATGCAATCCCTATCAAGCTACCAACAATATTTTTCACAGAACTAGAACAAATACTCTCACAATTTTTATGGAAATACAAAAAACCTCGAATAGCCAAAGCAATCTTGAAGAAGAAGAATGGAACTGGAGGAATTAACCTGCCGGACTTCAGGCTCTACTAGAAAGCCACAGTCAACAAGACAGTATGGTACTGGCATAAAGACAGAAATATAGATCAATGGAACGAAATAGAAAACCCAGAGATAAATCCACGCACCTATGGACACCTTATCTTTGACAAAGGAGGCAAGAATATAAAATGGAGAAAAGACAGTCTCTTTAACAAGTGGTGCTGGGAAAAGTCGTCAGCCACTTGTAAAAGAATGAAACTAGAACACTTCCTAACACCATACACAAAAATAAACTCAAAATGGATTAGAGAGCTAAATGTAAGACCAGAAACTATAAAACTCCTAGAGGAGAAAGTAGGCAAAACACTCTCCGACATAAATCACAGAAGGATCCTCCAAGACCCACCTCCCAGAATATTGGAAATAAAAGCAAAAATAAACAAATGGGACCTAATTAAAATCAAAAGCTTCTGCACAGCAAAGGAAACTATAAGCAAGGTGAAAAGACAGCTTTCAAAATGGGAAAAAATAATAGCAAATGAAGCAACTGATAAAGGATTAATCTCCAAAATATACAAGCAGCACCTGCAGCTCAATTCCAGAAAAATAAATGACCCAATCAAAAAATGGGCCAAAGAACTAAACAGACATTTCTCCAAAGAAGACAAAAAGATGGCTAACAAACACATGAAAAAATGCTCAACATCCCTCATAATCAGAGAATTACAAATCAAAACCACAATGAGATACCATTTCACACCAGGCAGAATGGCTGCTATCCAAAAGTCTACATGCAATAAATGCTGGAGAGGGTGTGGAGAAAAGGGAACCCTCTTACACTATTGGTGGGAATGCAAACTAGTACATCCACTATAGAGAACAGTATGGAGATTCCTCAAAAAAACTAGAAATAGAACTGCCATATGATCCAGCAATCACACTCCTGGGCATACACACCGAGGAAACCAGAATTGAAAGAGACACATGTACTCCAATGTTCATGGCAGCACTGTTTATAATAGCCAGGACATGGAATCAACCTAGATGTTCATCTGCAGACGAATGGATAAGAAAGCTTTGGTACATATACACAATGGAGTATTTTTCAGCCATCAAAAAGAATGCATTTGAATCAGCTCTAATGAGGTGGATGAAATTGGAGCCTATTATACAGAGTGAAGTAAGCCAGAAAGAAAAACATCAATACAGCATACTAACGTATATACATGGAATTTAAAAAGATGGTAACCTTATCTGTATATGAGACTGCAAAAGAGACATAGGTGTATAGAACAGTCTTTGGGACTCTGTGGGAAAGGGTGAGGGTGGGATGATTTGGGAGAATGCACTGAAGCATGTATATTATGATATGTGAAATGAATCACCAGTCCAGGTTCGACACATGATACAGGATGCTTGGGGCTGGTGCATGGGGATGACCTGGAGGGAGGATATGGGGAAGAGGGAGGTGGGAGGGGGGTTCAAGAAGGGGAACACATGTACACACGGGGCGGATTCGTGTCAATGTATGACAAAACCAACCAATATATTAATGTAATTTGCCTCCAATAAAATAAAAAATAAAGAGAAAAAACAAACAAACAAACAAAAAAATCATGTCCATCGAGACGGTGATGCCATCCAGCCATCACATTCTCTGTCTTCCCCTTCTCCTCCCGTCCCCCAATCCTTCCCAGCATCAGAGTCTTTTCCAGTGAGTCAACTCGTCGCATGAGGTGGCCAAAGTATTGGAGTTTCAGCTTTAGCATCAGTCCTTCCAATGATCACCCAGGATTGACCTCCTTTAGAGTGGACTGGTTGGATCTCCTTGCATTCCAAGGGACTCTCAAGCGTCTTCTCCAGCACCACAGTTCAAAAGATGTAGTTAAGTGACCTGTTTGGTTTTATTCTTCCAGTTTGTGTTCTCTGCAATCCTAAATGTAAGTGTATGGCTTTCCCCAAACAGCTTTGATATTTTCATTTTGTTTTTTCTTTTGTTTTCTGTACCACTCTCCTCTTCTCATTGGAATTACAATTACACATACAGGGGGCATTTTGATACTGGCCAAGAGACTCCTGAGACACATTTTTCTCAATAATCTTCCTCAAATATTTTTTTTTTTGATCAAGTTTTAAGCCATCTCTTTCCTTTGCCATTTCTATTTTGTTCATAAGCCTATTTAGTGAGTATCTTATTTTATATGCTCCATTTTTACATTATTGAAACTCATTTCAATTTGAGTATTTTTTTTTCTTGCAGAGAATATTTATATTTTCCATTCTTTTTTTTTTATTGGAGTATAATTGTTTTACAATGCTGTGTTAATTTTTACATATGTAGGAAATGAATCAGTTATATATGCACATATATCCCTTCCCTCTAAGACCTCTCTCCTATACCTACAATCCCATCCATCTAGGTCATCACAGAGAACTGAACTGATCTCCCTGTACTACAGAGCAGGTTCCCACCTAGATATCTATTTTACACATGGTAGTGTATTTATGTCAAATAATTTCTCAATTCATCCCCCCACTCCCTTCCCCACTGTGTCCACAAGTCCATTCTCTACTTCTGTGTCTCTATATCTGCCCTAGAACTAGGTCCATCTGTACCATTTTCATAGATTCCTCACACTTGTCTTAATATAAAATATTTGTTTTTTTCTATTCAACTTACTTCTCTCCATATGACAGACTCTAGGTCCATCCACGTCACTACAAATGACCCAATTCATTCCTTTTAATGACTGAGTAATATTCCATTATATATATATATATATATATATAATAGCATACCTTCTTTGTCTATTCATCTGTTGATGGGCAGTTAGGTTGTTTTCTTTTCTTGGCTATTGTAAATAGTGCTGCAATGAACAATGGGGTACCTGTGTCTTTTTGAATTATGGTTTTCTGATAACCACTATGATCATCCCCAGTAGTGGAATTGTTGGGTCATATAGTAGTTCTTAATGGACATGAGTTTGAATAAACTCCAGGAGTTGGTGATGGACAGGGACGCCTGGCATGCTGCAGTCCATGGTGTCACAAGGAGTCAGACACAAATGAGCAACTGAAATGAACTGAATTGATAGTAGTTCTATATTTCGTTCTTTAAGGAACCTCCATACTGTTCTCATTGTGACTGTATCAAATTACATTCCCATCAACAGTGCAAGAGGGTTTCCTCATCTCCAGACCCTCTCCAGCATTTACTGTTTCTAGATTTCTTGATGATGGCCATTTTGGCCAGTGTGAGGTGATATTTCATTGTAGTTTGATTTGCATTTCTTTACTGATTAGTGATGTTGAGCATCTTTTCATATGTGTCTTGGATATTTGTATGTCTCCTTTGGAGAAATGTCTATTTTGCTCTTCCACTCATTTTTTATTTGGATTTTTTTTTATAATGAGTTGCATGAGCTATTTGTATATTTTGGAGATTAATCCTTTATCCACTGCTTCCACACACAAAAATAAACTCAAAATGGATTAAAGACCTAAATTTAAGACCAGACGCTATAAAACTCTTAGAGGAAACCACAGGAAATAAAATAAAAATCACTCTTTGACATAGATCACAACAAAATTGTTTTTGACCCACCTCTTAGAGTAATGAAAATCAAAACAAAAATAAACAAATGGGACCTAATTAAACCTAAAAACTTTGCCTAACTGAAGAAGCCATAAACAAGATAAAAAGACAACACCCAAAATGGGGAAAAAAATGGCAAAATAGCCCTTATTTATTAATTTATTATCCTAATATTTTCTCTATTCCTTTGAGCATATGTGTTTCAACTGCTTTAAAACTGCTTTCTGGTAATTATAAATTCTGGGTTATTTCACATTTGTTCTCTTGTTACACATTTTCTTCAGAATTAGTCTTATTTCCTGATTCTTCAACATTGTTAATAATATATTGTGTAAATTATGAATTCTGCCATATGCTCTGAAAAATATTATATTTTTTAGGGGCAATCATTCTGGCTGGGTTCACACTATAAATTCAGTTTCTTCAGTCACCAGTGGTAACCCAAAATTATTTCTTTAAAGATTAACTTGACTTCATAAAATCGGGATCACACATATGTAATTTAGAATACAGCTACCAAATGAGCAGAGGTTATACACAGAAATTAAGGCTGAATTTTTTAACTTTTCTTGCTTTTCAGAAATTGTGGTTCCAATACTCTCCATTGTGTTTTTTCAGGATAAGATTTCAAAGTTTTCAACTACTCTTTATTATATAAACTCTGATTAAAAAATTAAAAATCAAGTGCAAACATATTTGGGAATGGCTGCAGTTCATGGTGAATTGTTTACCTCGGGCCACAATGCTTTTTAGTTAAGGCAACATGCATTGCTTCTCCTGTGTTTTTGTTGTTGCCAATATCTGGAATCCATAACAACCATATCCCATATCTCAATTTCTATTTATAGACATACAGTCTTTTATTCCATTAACTACTATTCATGTTTCAGATCACGGCACTATATCCTCTGTCCCTGGAAATATTTGTGGACATGACTAAGTGGTCAATTTTTGTTGAATTGAAGTGATCAATACAATTTTCTATATTGAGTGCTCCATAATCTTTGAATAAATGAGAGAAAAACCAGGGAATTACTGAAAGAAAGCATGAATATATAACTACACGAATGAGTGAACAATCTTTAATGAACATCAATGTTGTTTCCTCAATGTGAAATGTTTTTCTCATATCCATTTCAGCTGCATCTTATGTCTTACATTAATAAAGTTCAGTAGCTGTATTTGAATGATATAAATACATAAATGAATGAGTAAATAAAGTAGTGTAGAATTGTCTTTACTTTTGCTTTTGGAGTAGAAAAATGTCCTCCTTAATAGTGAAAATGAAGGAAGCAAACAAAAAAATCAATAAAATCAATAAAAATAAATTGTGGTTGTTGTTCAGTCACTAAGTCATGTCCAAATCTTTGAGACTCTCAGTTTATGTACTGCTGAAGCCTAGCGTGAAGAATCTTGAGCATAATTTTGCTGGCAAATGAAATGAGTGCAATCACATTGTAATTTGAAAATTCTTTGTCATTGCTTTTCTTTGAGATTGGAATAAAAACTGACCTTTTCAAGTTCTGTGGCCTTTACTGAGTTTTCCAAATTCATGGGCCCATTGAATGCAGCACTTTAATAGCATCATCTCTTAGGATTTGAAATAACTCATCTGTAATTCTATCACCTCCACTAGTTTTGTTCATTGTAATGCTTCCTAAGGGCCACTTGACTTCACACTCCAGGATGTCTGGTTCTAGGTGAGTGATCACACCATCATGGTTATCTGGGTCATTAAGAGCTTTTTTGTACAGTTCTTATAGGTATTCTTGCCACTTTTTCTCAATCTCTTCTGCTTCTGTTATGTCCTTGCTGTTTTTGTTCTTTATTGTGCCTATATTTAATAAAACATTCCCTTATTATCTCCAACTTTCTTAAAAAGATCTCTAGTCTTTGCCATTCTATTCTTTCCCTTTATTTCTTTGCATTGCTATTTTAAGAAAATTTTCTTAAAAATGCATAAAAGTGGAAAATAAATGTAAACAAATTCAATTTTGGAAAAATAAAATTTAAATTTTGGAGAAATTATAAATTTTAATGATCTATTTTTTAATTTTAATATTATTATTGCCAAGTTACTTCTAGAATATCTGCCCATCTCTGTAAGCCCTTACTGATATTTCCTACCTCCTAGTTGCCATAGCTGAACAATTCATTTGCAATTGTGCATGCTCAGTCACTTAGTTGTGTCTGACTCTTTGCTACCTCCACGGACTGTAGACCACCAGACTCCTCAGTTCACGGAATTTTCCAGGAAAGAATACTGGCATGGGTTGCCATTTCCTTCTCCAGGGGATCTTCTGAACCCAGGAATTGAACCCAAATCTCCTGCATTGTCAGGCAGATTCTTTACCAGGCAAACACCTGGGAAGCCCTCATTTATACCTATATACAATTATTTAATTATTTATGTATTGTAAGCACAGATGTATTATAACTACTATTGATTGAAAAGACTGTGGTTTATTCTATTTTGCAACATAGTTCCACTATAATTCCCACAACATAGTAGGGGTTCAAAGTTGTGAAAATAATTAGAATGAATTTGTAACATAGTCATGGAAAGTCAAGGAAAACCCAAAGATGAAAGGTGAAGTCAGATCTCTAGCTCTATATTAAATTCTAGCATTGTTTCCTTCATACTTTAATGTCATGAATTAATAAATTAAATTTCATACTGTAATGACCATAACTCCTTTCATTTAAAATATAAAGCAGATCATCCTTGAAAATGTGCTAAATATGTTAACAATTCATCCAAATGCTAGAACTAAATTTGTCTAAATGTTCCATATACTTAGAAAGTTTAGACCACAGGAACAGAAAACTTCAAATTTCAAGCAGTTCTGTCTTTATAATAACCACCTAAAAGGGAACTAAAATATAATGAGCCACCTAGTCTTGTTGGCATTTTAGTGATTTAGTATTCAACTGCTTAAGAAAACAATGGGGGTAGAAAATAATTTTAGTTAATGCTCTCATGCATTTTACTTTTAATTCTCATAGCTCAGGGATAAGACCATCTGTGCTATATTAGCTGGGTGAAAGGTTTTTAAAAAGCAAGAATTTCCTTAAGCCTGAATATACAGGTGCTATGATTCATGCAGTGGGAATGTAGCTAAGAAAGCATTAGTATAACTGCATAATCTAAGACTCAGACAAGCAAAGATTTTCTACTATAAGAATTGAGTTTTGTGTTCATGACTGATTATCAGGTGAAAGAAACAGCCTCCCTGGGCACACGTATGCTAGTTGCTGATAAGATGGTTTCATGGTTGCATTATTTTTATGCTGTTTTTAATAGGCTTTTTTTCTCTTTTTTTCTGGCTACTTAGTTTTCATGACTGTCTGTTGGTATCTTGATGTGAGGGCATTTATAAGAAAGTAAGACCAAATACTTTGCTAGGGGAAATTATTGTGTTTTGTAGAGTTATATGTTCATTTTATTTCTAATCATTATCATGGATTTCTACCAATAGATAAAAGTCACAAGACCCATGTAAATTTTTCTAATGCCATTTTTAATGGATAAAACATATTGTAAAAAGACTTTAAATCTATTATATTTTTTCTCAAGTTTATCATTTTTAAATGGTCATTAGGATTTTTCATTACTGATTTTATTAACTATTTTAGAATTAAATTCCTTTGAAAATCATAATGGCCTCCACAATATCTAGATGTTTTTGTGCAACATAGAATAAGTTTTTACAACATCACACAAGCTTACTCTGATGAATCAGACTAACATGGGTAACTTAGCTGCTCAATTGAGATGACTATAAGCTGTCAGAAATAATATTAAAAGAAGATTTAAATTCATAGTCCAAACATTGTATAAATAAGTCCATATTTACTCAAGAAATACACAATGTGTACAGAGATAAGTAAGACCATTGTCTCTCCAGGTGCTCATAGTTTTTGGAGAGATGTAGGAATAGAGCAGGTGGTTCTATAAAATATAGTAAGATGCAAAATGCAAAACACTATCAGAATATAGGGGAGGAATTTCTGCTGTGTTTGTAACTACAATTTGAAATACAAAAGAACCATTCCTTTAGACTATGAGTCACATATGGGAAGTATATCACCTGAAGACAATGCAGTCATCTTGATAAGGCAGATGCTATTCTATATAAAAATATTAGCAATGTTTTATCAAACTTATTACATGCTCAATTGCCTGTCTCCAGTAGGTTTTTGAATATGCAGCCATTACATTAAATCTTAAGCATCTTGTCTGAGTTCCCAACAGCAGATTGCACACTTAAATTAAGGTAATTACAGTTGAGTTTAAAGGTATAAGTAGGATGTAGGGAAACAAAAAGCTAATAACATCTTGACTCCTACCCTTCAAGGTATGTGTAGTAAGAGGGGGAAAGCTTGAACTGGATGAGGATTTTAGCATGGAGAGAACTGAACTGACAGAAATGTAGCTGAAAACTGGAAAGTAAGAGACTGTTTTAGTCTATACAATCCTGCTTTCTGAAAAAGCAGTGTATAAAATGTTATATAAAGTGTATAAAATAATGACTAGTAAAATGAGTTAAAAAGAAAAAAAAACACAACTATACTTTAGTGAGGACAATTTATTCCTAAAGTCATTTATTGAAGAGACTATTCTTCCCCCATTGTATATTTGTGGCCTCTTTTTTGTAAATTAACTGAGCATATATGTACTAGTTTAATTTAGGATTTTATTCTAATTGAAATTTTTAAAAAATAAAAAAATTAAAATTCCAATTACTAAAGATGATTTTTATAGAGACATTATGAATGGTGTTTTAGAGTAATAAAACTGTCATGTGAGATATTTTTTAAATTTATGAAATAAAGATAAGTGAATCTATGTAATTGATGATTCTCTGTGTGTACATCACATACCTTGTAATATTTTTGGTTGCTAGCCACCTACGGAGAAGGCAATGGCAAGCCACTCCAGTACTCTTGCTAGAAAATCCCATGGATGAAGGAGCCTGGTGGGCTGGAGTCCGTGGGGTCGCTACGAGTTGGACATGACTGAGCGACTTCACTTTCAATTTTCACTTTCACACATTGGAGAGGGAAACGGCAACCCACTCCAGTGTTCTTGCCTGGAGAATCCCAGGGATGGGGGAGCCTGGTGGGCTTCCATCTATGGGGTCACACAGAGTCGGACACCACTGAAGTGACTTAGCAGCAGCCACCCTATCTAGAAATGAAAATGTAAACTAAGTAGTACATTTATTTCTCTCTATGGAAGAGACTTTAGGTAGGCACATCATAGCAATCTAATCTTTTACCTGATATCAACCTTTCTTAGAATGGCTTCTATCTTCAAGGTCACTTCATGATTTAAAATGGTCAGTATTGTTTAAAGAAATTTTCTTTGAAACTCAAATTCTTTTACACTTTCATATTTTTATATGATCAAATTATTTTATATTTTCTTTCTTGAATTTTTCATATTGGTGACTTCTATCTTTAAAGGCGAATAAGAGAGCATATTTTACTTGGGCCTGTTGTTGCCTTGAATAAAATCGAGGTTCTTATTAAACAAGAGGAGGAATCGATGTTTGATTGCAACTAATCATGCCAACAAGATACTCCAGTATAAAATCAAGATATTTGCTTAATTTAAACAATCTATAATTTTCATATGGAAAGATGATTTACTTTATATTCACAGAACTAATAAATTTATAAAGTTTTTTCTAAGAAGATAATTTTATCCTACTAATTCTTTCTTTTTCTTTTGAGTTTTTCCTTCTCTCCTAACATAAATAAAATTAAATCATCTGGATCAATTCAGTAAGTTGAATTTTTGATTCAATATCACTGATGCATTCCTGTAATATTACACTAAATTTCAGAAACATAGCAAGTAAACTGAAGTTTAAAACAAATGTGTCTATATTTTACCAGAAGTGTAAATACATTGATTTTTGATTTCACTGATGCCAAAGAAATTGTGAATGAAAAGCCCAGAACATTACATGGCATAAAAGGTCCAGAGAGTTTCCCGAAGTTTCTAGAATTGTCCCCAAAATGTCCCTGCTCTTTTGTGTAGTAATTGCAGCATCAGACTAGCTGGGGCTTTTCATCAGATTGTTTCAGGATCAACACTTTTTGACAAGATATGTTCTCAGTCACCTAAGGAAGGAAAAAAAAAAAGGTCTGGCATATTTATAGAAATATCTCATATTCATCCAAAAAGTAGTATCCTTCACTTACTGAGACTTAAAAGACTTTTTGATTACTGGGTCACAGTGGGTGATAGTACTAATAGAAGGAAGCTTGAAATACAGGGGGGTTGGGCTGTGCGAGAGTAAACTAAAGCTTGAGTTCCAGCCAGTTGAGAAGCACATATGTCTTTGAAAAATGTAAAGCAAGAAAGGCAAAGGGGAATGTAAAAATGCTTCCTTCTTGGAAGGAAAGCTATCACAAACCTAGACAGTGTATTAAAAAGCAGAGATATCACTTTGTCAACAAAGGTCCGTATAGTCAAAGCTATGGTTTGTCCAGTAGTCTTGTACGAATATGAGAGCTGGATCATAAAGAAGGCTGAGCGCTGAAGAAGTGATGATTTCAAACTGTGGTGCTGGAGCAGACTCTTGAGAGTCCCTTGGACTGCAGGGAGATCAGATCAGTCAATCCTAAAAGAAATCAACCCTGAATATTAATTGGAGGTGAAGAGGAAAAGTTAAAAATTTACAATAACTTCCTGCTCATTCTGCTTCTGTAACTCAGTCTGCTCCTTGCAAAGTCATGTAAGTCAGGTATGTACTTCAGGAAAATGGAGACTTACAACAATTCTAAAACTGAAGCTTATCTCACTCACACTTGTCCTGATTTTTCAATTGCCCAGTCTCTGTAATCATACTTAATCATGCTTGTCTGTATAAAAGTCAGGCATTCCCCCACCCTGTCCTAATCACTGTTCCCACATGTGAAACCCCTAGTTTAAACCAACCTCAACCACTACAGTCTGATGTCATGCACTGTCTATAAAAGCTTTGTAACCGCTTTGTTTGGGGCTCAGAGATTGAAGTGTTAACTCCTCTGGACCCACTGGCTTAATAAACCTGAGTTCTCCAACTGAGAGAGTCAATGCCTAGGCATGTTGATAGGAAGTCCGAGGGTCCCTGAGAAGAGAGGGGTCTGGGGTCCCTAAGGAGAGAAGGTTCTGGAATGCTCAAAGTGGAGGAAAGGGTAAAATTTTTTCTTTTCTCTCTATTCTTTAGTCTTAGTCACACGATTTTTTTTTTTTTTCTTTAAGCCCAGAATTGATGATTACACAACAAGCAACTCAGTTTAAACTCTGTACTAGGGATTATATAACAACAATGCATCCTGCTTGAGGACAGTTTCTCCTTCCTGAAAACCTTCTGAATTTATTCATTCACACAACAGAAACTTTGGAAATGAGAAGATAAAGAATGTATGGCCTTTTAGACATTTAACTTATGAAACCAGTTAACCAGTTCCTACTTCTGGTGGCTCTGAGAAGACAGAAGGACCTTTCACTCTCTTCCCTTCTAGCATCACTCTGCCTCCTGGAAAAATTTGGGGTGGAAGCCTGTGGCTTGTTGGTCATTTGATCCCTCAGGGTCAGGATACGAATTCAATGAGGGTGCTTAAAATGTTTTAGATAATTATCCGCATTCCACTCACCCCAAAGAAGATTCAGAGTAGGAAAGGGATCTGTCCTTACTCTTCTTTCCATCTGCAAAGGCCACATTTATGTTTGTGAACTAACTGGGGATCCCTACTAGAATTCACAGATCCTGCCAGATGCACAGCAAGCTGGATACTCACCTCTCCAAAGGTCTCTTCTGGTTTTGTGAGCTAATCTCTACATGACAGTGCCCCTCAGAATGAAAAATTGGAGATGCTCTTGTCTTCATTATATAGATTCAGCACTTTTAAATATAAGTGAAAATATCAGTGTAGCCACATGCATGCTATATCTTTCAAAAGACTATAAAACACTTTTCTGCACATATGTGCAAACAACCTAGAGTGTTAATATGCAACAGATTCAATTGTATCAAGTAAAGGATATTTTATAGGTGTTATTCATATTCCTATACTAAGTTGCTTGCATGCCAAGAAACTGAATTAATAAGTAACAGTCACATACACTGGAAAATATTATTGAGGTTAAAATAAGCTGAATGACCAACCTAGATATTATATTAAAAAGCAGAGACATTACTTTGCCAACAAAGGTCCGTCTAGTCAAGGCTATGGTTTTTCCAGTGGTCATGTATAGATGTGAGAGTTGGACTGTGAAGAAAGCTGATCGCTGAAGAACTGATGCTTTTGAACTGTGGTGCTGGAGAAGACTCTTGAGAGTCCCTTGGACTGCAAGGAGATCCAACCAGTCCATTCTAAAGGAGATCAGTCCTGGCTCTTCATTGGAAGGACTGATGCTAAAGCTGAAACTCCAATACTTTGGCCACCTCATGCGACAAGTTGACTCACTGGAAAAGAGTCTGATGCTGGGAGGGGTTGGGGGCAGGAGGAGACGGGGACGACAGAGAATGAGATGGCTGGATGGCATCACCGACTCGATGGACATGAGTTTGAGTGAACTCTGGGAGTTGGTGATGGACAGGGAGGCCTGGCGTGCTGTGATTCATGGGGTCGCAAAGAGTCAGACACGACTGAGTGACTGAACTGAACTGAACACCTATCTTACTTTTTTATTAAGTATTAATTTTTTTTTTACTGAGTTATAATTAACACAAAATATTATATTAGTTTCATACATACAACATAATGAAAATGTATTTGTATATATTAGGTATGGTGTATGTGTTGGGGATTCCCCAGTGGCTCAGTGATAAAGATTCTGCCTGCCAATGCAGGAGATGTGAGTTTGATCCTGGA
Source organism: Moschus berezovskii (assembly GCF_049115385.1). Classification (NCBI taxonomy): domain Eukaryota; kingdom Metazoa; phylum Chordata; class Mammalia; order Artiodactyla; family Moschidae; genus Moschus; species Moschus berezovskii. Next base: position 44,033,753 of record NC_142472.1, read on the forward strand.
GATGGAGAGGAAGATCCCCTGGAGAAGGAAATGGCAACCCACTCCAATATTCTCACATGGGAATTCCCGTGGACAGAGGAGCCTGGTGAGCTACAATCCATAGGGTTGCAAATGAGTCGGACACACCTAAGCAACTAAACAGCAAAACAACAGTTCATGTATGTTACAAAAATGATAACAATAAGTCTAGCTATCATACTTCCATTTTCACAGATGATATAATTTTTTTTCTTGTGATGAGAACTTTGAAGGTCAACTCTGAAACATTTTTCAACTGTGAAACACAGTATGATTAACTATAGTTATCATTTTTTAATGCTATCAAAACTACAATGAGGTATCACCTTACACCAGACAGAATGGCCAGCAACAAAAATCTACAAATAAAGGCCGGCAGGGTGTGGAGAAAAGGGAACTATCTTACACTGTTGTTAGAAATATAAATTGGTACAATCACTATGGAGAACAGTACGGATGTTCCTTAAGAAGCTAAATATAGAACTAACATATCATCTTACAATCCCACTCCTGGGCATATATCCAGAGAAAACCATCATTCTAAAAGATCCATGCACCTCAGTGTTCATTGCAGCACTATTTATAATAGCCAAAACACAGAAACAGCTTAAATGTCCATAAACAGGGGAGTGAATAAAGAAGATGTGGTACACATATATAATGAAATATTGTGTGGCTATAAAATGAATAAAATAATAGCATTTATAGAAGCATGGATGTACCTAGAGATTATCAAACCAAGTAACGTAAGTCAGACAAATCCATATATCATGGTATCACTCATGTGGAATCTAATTTTGTGGAAACTTTTGTGGAAGAATGATGTAAATGAACTCATTTACCAAACAGAAACAGACTCACAAATTTTGAAAACAAATTTATGGTTATCAAAGGAGAAATGTTGGGGCAGAGGGATAAATTAGGATCTTGGGATTAACATATACACAATACTATATACAAAATAGATAATAAAAACTTACTGTATAGTACAGGGAGCTCTAATTAATATTTTGTGATAACTTATATGGAAAAAGAATCTAAAAAAAGAATCAATGTATGCATATGTATAATTGAACCACTATGCCTTACACCTAGAACTAATACAATATTGTAAATTAGCTATACTCCAATAAAAGTAACTCTAAATCTTAGACTGCAGCTTGGTCACCACTACCCAGAGAAGCTGGAAATGGTGGTGTCCACTAGCTCTGCTTCTCTGGATCTAGGAACATATGTTCCAGTTTCTTTATTGAATTTGGGTTGTGAAAAATAAAGAGATGATTAAGGTTGTTCCGGTGGCAATAGTGGTGACCTACAGGTTGGATTTTGACAACAGAGATGTAAGATGCTGCAGATAGCATCACCTAAAATTCTTGGTATCAGCAACAGTTTTCAAACCAGATTTCTATCTTTTTTTTTTTTTTTTCCAGAGCAGTTGTGGAAACTTCAGTCCAAACTTATTCTTCTAGTACTTTCCATAATTCTGAGGTTAACATTTTACACCTCTCCTGCTTTATCTTCCAGAATGAATTTCTGTTAATCATACTACAGAGCATAACATTTAAAACCTTACACTTTGTCATAAATCACAGTATATCGTTTAAAACACACAAAACAAAGAAAATTACTAAAAATTTATATCCATAGGTAGAGTAACCCTTTAAAAACAATTTTTAGTCCAGATGAATCAAAAATATTTTAACAACTCTTTCAAGTTGAATTTATTTATAACTATTTAGAACTACTGCATCATCTTTTCTTCCATGGATTTCAGAGGAGACATATTGTGAGAATGAAAAGAAAGTTTTCGTGTGTGTGTGTGTGGTGATAATATGTGAAAGTGACGTGAAAGTCACTCAGTCGTTTCCAACTATTAGCAACTTCATGGACTATACAGTCTATGTAATTATCTAGGCCAGAATACTGGAGTCGGTAACCTTTATCTTCTCCAGGGAATCTTCCCAACATAGAGACTAAACCCAGGTCTCCTGTAATGCAGGCAGATTCTTTACTAGCTGAGCCACAAGAGAAGGCCAATATATGAAAAGGTAAATACTAATACGATGGTGTTACATTTATACTTGAACTCAGGTGCATATATAATTTTATTCTTTAAATTTTGCAGAATATAATTTATCAGTATAATCAAGGATTTAAGTTGTGGAGTTTAGGTTGCACACTGGAAATTTGATGCACATAAAAACTGAAGATTTTATCCTCCAGGAGCTTTGTAGAACTAGGGATTCTCCTACCTTGAGCTCCCTATCTACCAAAGCTAATCAGACATTCTCAAGAGAAATTACTTTCTCTTGGTGTAAATCAAACACATTTATAAGCATTACAGTCCTTTGAAGCTGATCTTGGTACCTGGTATTTGACAAATATAGATTTATAGACAATTTTGACATTTGAATATGGTAGGAAATCCTCTTTTCATTCCACATCTCTTTTACATAAGTTATCTTGTTTTCTCTTTTTAGGTCTATATCTCAAACTAGTTATGCTTATTTCTTTGAGGGCCCTTGGACCAAAATTAACAAGATGCTACTTTAGAAATATTTACAAACATAAATTTTCATCATGGAGAAAAAAGTGTGTTAGTTCTCAGGAACAAAAGAACAAAATACGCACCTCCCCTTCCAAAAAAAACCAAAGATGATTCTTTTTTTGGCAGAGTTTCAGTCTTTAAAAGCTGAATCTACAAAATGAGAGGTGAAGATGTAATGAGTAGAGGGAAGAAAGTCTGTATGAGACATATTCCTCAAGGACTTTTGGATTAAATAACTCTCCATTCTAGTCTTGACTCAGAAAACAGCTCAATCTTATAAATGCCCTCTCTTAATATTGGTGTGATTTACTTCCATAATCTACAAGAGAGAAATAAGAAATCTGCCTAGCAGGGTTGATAGGAGAACCTAGTAACTCTCTTTGCATAAACTACTTAGTAAATTTGACTCTTTCCTAGAAGGACTGCTGCTGTTACTGCCGCTAAGTTACTTCAGTCGTGTCCGACTCTGTGCGACCCCATAGACGGCAGCCCACTAGGCTCCCCGGTCCCTGGGATTCTCCAGGCAAGAACTAGGATAGGTTATTTCATTTTTAGTAAATATTCACTGTATCTTCTCCAGTTAATGAACATTGTATATTTTATTGGACCATTGATGTCTGTTCTTGACCATCACCTTTTTTATTAATGGATGTGAGTGGCAATAATAATTAAATTTTGAGTAGATACTTTAAATGCTGTTGAGAAGTTTGGCTTATACTCTTACATGACTACCCTCCGTGAGAAGAACACGCCCAAGCATTAACTTTATCAGTCTGAATCCTAGCATGAGAGACAGGTAGAGCAGACTTAACATCTGACCCATAACATGGCACTTAGCCCAACAGAGCCACAGATAACCTGTGCATCTAAGATAAAAAAATTAAAAGGTTTTTTTGTATGGCTCTAAGATTTTATTTTACTTTTTGGTTAAGTTACCTAATATAGGGACAAATAAACATTGCATTTTTTCCTATCCAAGGTTTAGAAATTTCCCGAAGGCCACTTCCAGTAAGAAAATCCTTTACTTAAACTAAACCTGTGGAGTGCAGTTTTATTGTTTTATTGTAGAACAATGACTTGAACTTTGTCTCCTTAAAAGCTCTGAAAGAGTGGGACTTACAACAAGCTTAATAACGAAAAAGTAGCATTTGCTGCAACTTGATAAGGCTTGATGAAAATTAAATATTAATATGCAGTTTACATTAGATGCTGCTTCACAGTTTCAGAAAAATGAACAGTAATCAAATGAAGGTGTCACATAATACACAGCAAGCAGAGAGCCAATTATGTAAATGAATGCCCAAGGTTAGCATGATACAATGCTTTTTAATTTGACTAATATTAAAATCAACTTGTTCTTAATGTAATAGATGGTTGTGACAACAGTTAAAGAGCACCAAATGTTTTTTGTAATCCCCTGTCAAATTAAAAATGCTGTTGTGAGTGACCTGCTTTCCACAGTACAATAGTCGAAAGGCTCAAAATGTGCAATATTTCCTAGGCTTTAGAAACATTAAACTAAAATGCTTCTGAGATTAAAGTCATAATGACCAGTGTACATCAACTTTCTTCAATTGAAAATACATAACAGTGAACTTCAATTGCCACAGTGCATTTTCAAAATAAAAGTTTAACTCATGTAGTTGAATTCATTTGAATTTAACAGATAAGCTGCAGATAATTTTTAGAAAAATTATATACATTTTATTCCCAACTCTACACACACACACACATAAAATCTTCAGCATGATCTGTGCTTCTTTTATTTTCCTGCTTACTAATCTACTCATCCAATTAGTACACTTAAAAATAAACGTTCACTATGAATAGAGCTATGGATTTCTTTCTCAGTATAAAATAAATGCACATGCATATAGGCACAAATGTATATATGAAAATCCATAAAGACATGAAAAAATATTCAGCCTTATAATTTTCAGCACTAAAAGAATATATTATTTGAAAAATCACTGGAACACTTGACATACTTGAATTTTTAAAGCTAAATTTGGTAATGATAGTGTTTCATTTGAGATAGCAATATATTTATAATGTTCAGGGTGTTTATATCTGAAATTGATTTTTCTATAGAAATTTTTCTATAGAAATTTCACAAGTGTGAAATTCTCCTAAGCTATTGATTATCTTCTGAGAAGAAATGACAAATCAATTTCACCTTGACAATATTCTTTCTAACAAGTGTCAGAGTGTTTTTGTGGTAGCCTTAAAGTGTTACCAGAAGAAAAAAGGATAAGAAACAGCAAGACGAGGAAAAGGAGAGGTGTAGGGGAAAAGACCATATCCCACATTTTTTATTTAAACCTTTATCTCTTGTGAACAACCTCTATAATTAAAAGTAATTTCATCTTTGCTTTAAATTAAATACACCAAATGCCTATTTTTGAACCTGGTGATGAAAACTGGAAGTGGATATTTCAGACATCTTTTTGCAGTTATTGAGAAAACTGGGATATTAATCATTTATTTCTCAATTTCTATACTAGGGTTTTCTGAACATGGAGATTATAGTATCTGTGTATCCTATTTAAGAAATGGAATAACAAATTTCTAATACAAAATTCTATGCAGAGCTTACAAGTGGCTAATGTAGTGAAGGCCCCTGGAGTTTTCAGTTTATTAATTTCTAGAAATCTTTTTTTGTATAAAAAATAACTGACAAGAGCTCTGTCCACATTGTTAAATACTCCCTTTTCAAAGAAAGAATAACACTTTAAAGTATTAAGGTGCTGAAATTCACAAAACTACATTAAATATGAAAATTTCTTCAGAAAGTATATAATTCAACAATCTAAAATAATATTATTATGGCCAATTTTAGTTATAAAAATGTTTTAGTATACTCACTGGTAAAAACGTATTAAAATGCTATACTCATGTTCTTCTAAACTCTAATCAGGTTAATGGAAATATAATGTTTTAATTAATGATGTACAAAATGGTGTATTAGTAATGGGAGCTCAAAGTTTCACCCATATGCACACTATCCTTTTAAAATTACATATTAAATTATTCAAATCAATTGTATACGTTTTACTTTTAATAATTATAAAATTAGATTTAAGTCTATTTGAGACTTTAGGTATTTAAAAAAATGTTTCTCATTGTTGTGATAGCTATATAAATGATAATATATTTTGAAGTTAAAACAACTTGTAAGTTTTTATTTTGGCTAACTATGTAGAATAACTAAAATTTAGAAATAATAATTATTGAGGTTGTGTTTCTCTAACCACCTGTTTATTACATAAATCCAAAGGAATAGCTAACAAGCAAAATATCCATGTTGCCTCTAGTATTTTGTTCAGTGGTTTTAAATAGAATGTTAATGAAAGTTATAGATCTCCACTGTTAAATAAGATAACCATTAGCCACTCATGGCTATGCTTAAATATGAATTAGTCAGATTCAGTTCAGTTCAGTTCAGTCACTCAGTAGTGTCCGACTCTATGTGACCCCATGAATCACAGCACGCCAGGTCTCCCTGTCCATCACCAACTCCCGGAGTTCACTCAAACTCACCTCCATCGAGTCGGTGATGGCATCCAGCCATCTCATTCTCTGTTGTCCCCTTCTTCTCCCGCCCCCAATCCTTCCCAGCATCAAAGTCTTTTCCAGTGAGTCAACTCGTCGCATGAGGTGGCCAAAGTATTGGAGTTTCAGCTTTAGCATCAGTCCTTCCAATGAACTCCCAGGATTGATCTCCTTTAGAATGGACTGGTTGGATCTCCTTGCAGTCCAAGGTACTCTCAAGAGTCTTCTCCAGCACCACAGTTCAAAAGCATCAATTTTTCGGTGATCAGCTTTCTTCACAGTCCAACTGTCACATCCATACATGACCACTGGAAAAACCATAGCCTTGACTAGACGGACCTTTTTTGGCAAAGTAATGTCTCTGCTTTTTATTTTTTTATTTTATTTTTTTATTGGAGGCTAATTATTTTATAATATTATATTGGTTGGTTTTGCCATACATTGACATGAATCCGCCCCAAGTGTACATGAGTTCCCCCTCCTGAACCCCCCTCCCACCTCCCTCCTCCCTTTATCCTCTCCCTGGGTCAGCCCCGCACACCATATACTATCTAGGTTGGTCATAACTTTCCTTCCGAGGAGTAAGCATCTTTTAATTTCATGGCTGCAGTTAACATCCACAGTGAATTTGGAGCCCCAAAAAATTAAGTCTGATACTGTTTCCACTCTTTACCCGTCTATTGTCCATGAAGTGATGGGACCAGATGCCATGATCTTTGTTTTCTGAATGCTGAGCTTCAAGCCAACCTTTTCACTCTCCTCTAACACTTACATCAAGAGGTTTTTGAGTTCCTCTTCACTTTCTGCCATAAGGGTGGTGTCATCTGCATATCTGAGGTTATTGATATTTCTCTCGGCAATCTTGATTCCAGCTCATGCTTCTTCCAGCCCAGCGTTCCTCATGATGTACTCTGCATAGAAGTTAAATAAGCAAGGTGACAATATACAACCTTGACGTACTCCTTTTCCTATTTGGAACCAGTCTGTTGTTCCATGTCCAATTCTAACTGTTGCTTCCTGACCTGCATACAGGTTTCTCAAGAGGCAGGCCAGGTGGTCTGGTATTCCCATCTCTTTCAGAATTTTCCACAGTTTATCGTGATCCACACAGTCAAAGACTTTGGCATAGTCAATGAAGCAGAAATAGATGGTTTTCTGGAACTCTCTTGCTTTCTACATGATTCAGCAGATGTTCGCAATTTGATCTCCAGTCTCATCCACAACTGGGTATTTGTTTCGCTTTGGCTCCATCCCTTCATTCTTTCTGGAGTTATTTCTCCACTGATCTCCAGTAGCATACTGGAAATCTACCGACCTGGGGAATTCCTCATTCAGTGTCCTATCATTTTGCATTTTGATACTGTTCATGGGGTTCTCACGGCAAGTATACTGAAGTGGTTTGCCATTCCCTTCTCCAGTGGACCACATTCTGCCAGACTTCTCCACCATGACCACTCCGTCTTGGGTGGCCTCACACAGCATGGCTTAGTTTCATTGAGTTAGACAGGGCTGTAGTCCATGTGATCAGATCGACTAGTTTTCTGTGATTATGATTTCAGTGTGTCTGCCCTCTGATGCCCCCTCACAATACCTACTGTCTTATTTGGATTTCTCTTACCTTGGTTGTGGAATATCTCTTCACAGCTGCTCCAGCAAAGCACAGCAACTGTACCTTACCCTGGACATGGGGTAGCTCCTCTCCGCTACACTTCTGCACTTGGTCGGTTCCGCCGGCGTCTCTCACGTCTGCACCGCGGGAGAGAGTGTGTCTCGCGTTTGCGTGCCAGAGCCAGCGTCTCTCTATAGAATTGCAAATCAAAACCACAATGAGGTGCCATTTATCGCTGGTCAGAATGGCTGCTATCCAAATGTTTACAAATAATAAATGCTGGAGAGGGTGTGGAGAAAAGAGAACCCTCTTACACTGTTGCTGGTAATGTAAACTAGTACAGCAACTATGGAGAACAGGGTGGAGATTCATTAAAAAACAATAAATAGAACTGCCATATGACCCAGCAATCCCACTCCTGGGCATTCACACCGAGGAAACCAGAATTGATAGAGACTCATATACCCCAATGTTCATTGAAGCACTGTTTATAATAGCCAGGACATGGAAGCAACCATAGATGTCCATCAGCAGACGAATGGATAAGAAAGCTGTGGTACATATACACAATGGAATATTACTTAGCCATTAAAAATAATGCAGTTGAATCCGTTCTAATGAGGTGGATGAAACTGGAGCCTATTAGAGTGAAGTAAGCCAGAAAGAAAAACACCAATAAAGTATACTAACGCATATATATGGAATTTTGAAAGATGGTAACGATAATCCTGTATGCAGGACAGCAAAAGAGACACAGATAGAACTGTCTTTTAGACTCTGTGGGAGAAGGCGAGGGTGGGATGGTTTGGGGGAATGGCATTGAAACATGTATATTGGCATTGAAACAGATCTCCAGTCCAGGTTTGATGCATGAGACAGGGTGCTCGTTGCTGGTGCACTGGGATGACCCAGAGGAATGGGTTGGGGAGGGAGGAGGGAAGAGAGTTCAGGATGGAGAACACATGTACACCTGTGGCAGATTCATGTCAATGTATGACAAAACCAATACAATATTGTAAAGTAATTAGCCTCTAAAATAAATTATTAAATAAAGTAAAAAAGAATTCTTAATGGCTGGATGGCATCACCGACTCAATGGACATGAGTTTGAGTGAACTCCGGGAGTTGGTGATGGACAGGGAGGCCTGGCGTGCTGTGATTCATGGGGTCGCGGAGAGTCGGACACGACTGAGTGACTGAACTGAAGGAAAAATAATTCTACAAAATTAGAATTTCAGCCTCAAATCCATGAAAAATATCCATGGTAAGGTTTCTGATATTCCTTTGCCAACTGGACTATTATTCATGGAATTTTACCTATTATTTGCAAATTTATAAGATGTCAATGGAATTATTTAACTGTGTGTGTTACTTTCCCAAAGCTAAGTTTATTTCTTCCTACTTCTGTTATTAGTCTCCATATGTAATATATCAGTTTGAATTTTAATTCAACTATTTAAAATGTATGTTTTTCTTAAGGAACATTTTCTATAGATTTACATTCTTACTTGACTATACATTTGAATAAATAATTTTATTAAATTATTTTATTACTATACATGATTTAATTTTCCTATAGAGTTGTTGAATAAATATCAACATTTATCTTTAGGTGTTGCATTTAGCTTTATCAGTTTACTACATTAACTACCACACATGTCCGGGTTTCCCTTATGGCTCATCTGGTAAAGAACCCTCCTGCAATGTGGGAGACCTGGATTCTATCCCTGGGTTGGAAAGATCCCCTGGAGAGGGGCAAGGCTACCCACTTCAGTATTCTGGCCTGGAGAATTCCATGGACAGTATAGTCCATGGAGTTGCAAGGAGTTGAACGACTGAGTCACTTTCACTTTCATCAAAAATGTCCAATATCCCAAAAGCGAGACATTAAGTTTTCCTTCCTGGATTTGTCATCATCACTGTGCCCAAACCTCCAAATAATAAATTGTCCTTAAGTGCATATATTCAGTCTAGTTCCCAAGATCCCTAAGGCCCTCCAATGAATCAGGGTTGTGTTGATTAAGCCTCTATAAGTGCTGTGTCCATTGAATACTTGTGACACTAAATCAATTTAAGTATAATGTATTTGCCTATTAGAATAATGTTCCCCAGAAAATGTTTTGCCCTTCATACCTAGAAAATTGCCTGAACAGAATGTCATTCTGATTCACAGCAACACATGCATCAGATGTTGTCTGCCAGTCACAGTAAATCCCGTCAAGCTCAAAAGGAAGATTTATCTCCAAGCTGAATGAGAACCAATATTATAAAAATAATAAAAATGCAACCCAGATGAAAATTTCTACACTGTTATATTCAAGCAGATTATCACAGGACATGGATTGATGTCTTTGCTCCAAATCACCAAAGTCTACTTATCAGGTAAATTTCATAGTTTGAATTCATTCAGTTCTTCACAAAGGATAACAAATCAGGGGTGTCTTTGAGAACTGCCATTGAATGGGAGCTGCAACTGAGAGAAACAGCTCTGAATATTGTCTTGTTCTGAATTATTTGAAGACAGCTATGGTATCCTATGTCAGCATCATTTTCCATTAATGGGCTTCAATTTTTTTTCTGTGACAATTTCCCCTCATTTTCCATTTTTAATACTTGTCATTATATAGACTTGACATTCTGAATGAAAGTCTCTGATTGAGCCATCCAACTGGCTCTCCACAGGCTAAGTTTCAGGAATAGATCTACCAGAGTTTTCTTTTTGGTTTGGTCTCTGGACAGAAGATGAGATGTTTAGATGGCATCGCTGACTCAATGGACATGAGTTTGAGCAAACTCAGGAGTTGGTGAAGGACAGGGAAGCCTGGCATGCTGCACTCAATGGGGATGCGAAGAGTTGGACATGACTGAGAGACTGAACAACAAAAACAACTGGAAGGAAAAGTGTTAGAAAACTAAAATATAATGGGATTTCCTTTACTACTTGGAAGCTAGGTGCTCATATATCAGTTCTAGATTAGACTCTGAAGGAATGTTGCCTGTTCTGCCTACTCTTGTTTTATTCTAAGAAATTAAAACAGTGTCCTGGGCAAAAGACTCCTTCTGCCAGAAAATAAATGCAGTTCCAGACCTGATATAATTACATTTGGCGAGGTAATGGCACATTTTTTGATACAGGAAATATAGAATTTTATGATTCCATTATTCCTCCATAGCAGATTCCCACTCCCTCCAAAACATATAGCACCTTTCCAGAGAATCTCTCATTTACTCTTCCTCACCAGTGGCTCAGTAGGTAAAGAATTTACCTGCAATGCAGGAGATGATGGTTAGATCCCAAGGTTGGAAAGATCCCCTGGAGGAGGAAATGGCAACCCACTCCAGTATTTCGCCTGGGAAATCCAATGGACAGGTAAGTCTATTGGGCTATAGTCCACAAGGTTACAGAGTCAGACATGACTAAAGTGACTGAGCACACACAGTCAGAAGAAGTAGGCATTCACCCACCTGAGTCAGTCAACCTTACATTCTCTTAACATCTCCTATTCTAGTTACTATGGCTGTACAGCATAGTTGATCTTAAGACCGTGAGCAAATTACCTCAGCATAAAGCAATTATCTATCATGATCCTGAATAATGCTAAGAAAACAGAAAGTCCATAATGTGCAGAATTATCATTGCTTCATGGGCCAAGGAGCCTGGTAGACTGCAGTCCATGGGGTTGCGAAGAGTCGTACACGACTGAGTGACTTCAATTTCAATTTTCACTTTCATGCATTGGAGAAGGAAATGCAACCCACTCCAGTGTTTTTGCCTGGAGAATCCCAGGAACGGGGGAGCCTGGTGGGCTGCCATCTAAGGGGTCGCACAGAGTGGGAGACGACTGAAGCGACGTAGCATCAGCAGTAGCATGTTAACTGGGGCCTGAGAGGGAAGACTTCAGGCTCGCTAATTCACAGGTCTGAAGGAAGATGCTGGCTGACAGTGGGAATCACCTGGTTTACTCACCACTTGGGCCTATCCATGTGGACTCTCTAGTTGCCTTCCTCACAGAATGGTGATTGGGTTTCCAGGGTAAATGTCCTTTGAGTGAGGAGGGTAGAAGCCATGTACTTTTTATGACTTGCCCTCAAAAGACACAGGGTAATCTGTTTTCCATATTCCAAGGGTCTAAGCAATCCAGGTACTGGAACAGTGGTTGCACAGCACTGGAGAAACTGTGAAGAGATACCCCACGTCCAAGGGCAGAGAAGTTCCAGAAAAATGGTAGGTGCTGGAACGGTGGCTGTGTGGCACTGGAGTGACTTTGAGTTGATACCCCACATCTGGGGCAAAGGAGAAGCTCAGCAAGATGGTAGGAGGGGCAAAATCACATTTAGAATCAAACCCCATACCTGCCAGAGATGCTCAGAGGGTTCAAACAAAACTTGTGTGCACCAGAATCCAGAGACCCCACAGAGACTGAGACAGAACTGTTTGAGTGTCTCCTCCTGAGGTTTGGGTCATCAGTGGACTGCTGCAGGGGCAGGGCTTTGGGTGCATCAGACCTGGGTATGGCATAATCCGACTTGGAGGAGATCGACATTTAACCCACCATAGAGCTGCAAGAATTTACACATGACTGGGGAAACATGCACCAGGACCCAGGAGAAAGGATCAATGACCCCACAAGAGACTGACCCAGACTTGCCTGGGAGTGTCCAGGAGACTCCAGCAGAGACGTGGGTCAGTGGTGGCCTGCTGCAGAGTTAGGAGCACTGGGTGTAGCAGTGCATGCATGGTATCTTTTGAAGGAGGTACCATTATCTTCATTATTTCCACCATAGTTGGGCCTCAGGTAAATAACAAGGAGGTAACACAACCCCACTGATCAACAGAAAATTGGATTAAAGATTTACTGAACATGGCCCCGCCCATCAGAACAAGATCCAGTTTCCCCTTCAGTAAGTCTCTCCCATCAGGAAGCTTCCATAAGCCTCTTAGTTTCTCCATCAGATGGCAGACAGACGGAAAAATCCTAATCACAGAACACTAACCAATCTGATCACATGGACCACAGCCTTGTCTAACTCAGTGAAACTATGAGCCACGTTGTGTAGGGCCACCCAAGATGGACAGGTCATGGTGGAGAGTTCTGAGAGAACGTGGTCCACTGAAGATGGGAAAGACAAACCACTTCAGTATTCTTGCCTTGAGAACCGCATGAACAGTATGAAGAGGCAAAAAGATAGGACACTGAAAGATGAACTCCCCAGGACAGTAGGTGCCCAATATGCTACTGGAGTTCAGTGGAGACATAACTGCAGAAAGAATAAAGAGACAGAGACAAAACAACAACAACACTCAGTTGTGGACGTGACTGGTGATGGAAGTAAAGTCTGATGCTGTAAATAGCAATATTGCATAAGAACCTGGAATGTTAGATCCATGCTGCTAAGTCACTTCAGTTGTGTCCGACTCTGTGCGACCCCATAGACTGCAGCCCACCAGGCTCCCCTGCCCCCAGGATTCTCCAGGCAAGAACACTGGAGTGGGTTGCCTTTTCCTTCTCCAGTTAGATCCATGAATCAATGGAAATTGGAAGTGGTCAAACAGGAGATGGCAAGAGATGGCATCAACATTTTAGGAATCAATGAACTAAAATGGACTGGAATAGGTGAATTTAACTCAGATGACCATTATATCTATTACTGTGGGCAAGAATCCCTTAGAAGAAATGGAGTAGCCATCATAGTCAACACCATCCAAATGCAGTGCTTCAATGCAGTCTCAAAAACGACAGAAAGATCTCTGTTTGCTTCCCCAAAAATCCATTCAATATCACAATAAACCAAGTCTATGCCCCGGCCAGTAATACTGAAGAAGCTGAAGTCGAATGGTTCTATGAAGACCTACTAGACCTTCTAAAACTAATACCCAAAAAAGATGTTTTCATTATAGGGGACTGGAATGCAAACATAGGAAGATAAGAAATACCAGAGTAACAGGCAAATTTGGCCTTGGAGTACAGAATGAAGCAGGGCAAAGGCTAATAGAGTATTGCCAAGAGAATACACTGGTCATAGCAAACACTCTCTTCCAACAGCACAAGAGAAGACTCCACACATGGACATCACCAGATGGTCAATACTAAAATCAGATTGATTATATTCCTTGCAGCCAAAGGAGGAGAAGCTCTATACAGTCAGCAAAAACAAGACTGGGAACTGACTGTGGCTCAGATCATGAACTCCTTATTGCCAGATTCAGACTTAAATTGAAGAAATATAGGGAAAACTACTAGATCATTCAGGTATGACATAAATGAAATGCCTTATGATTATACAATGATATTTACTCATAGATTCAAGGGATTATATCTGAGAGACAGTGTGCCTGATGAACTATGGGTGGAGGTTCCTGACATTGTACAGGAGGCAGGTATCAACACCATTCCCAAGAAAAAGACATGTAATAAGGCAAAATGGTTGTCTGAGGAGACCTTACAAATAACTGTGAAAAGAAGAGAAACTAAAGGCAAAGGAGAAAAGGAAAGGTATACTCATTTGAATGCAGAGTTCCAAAGAATAGCAAGGAGAGATAAGAAAGCCTTCCTCGGTAATCAGTGCAGAGAAATAGAGGGAAATAATAGAATGGGAAAGGCTAGAGATCTCTTCAAGAAAATTAGAGATACCAAGGGAATATTTCATGCGAAGATGGGCTCAATAAAGAACAGAAATAGTATGGATTTAACAGAAGCAGAAGATATTAAGAAGAGGTGGCACGAATGCACCAAATAATTCTACAAAAAGAGGGTCAGGATGGGGAACACATTTACACTCATGGCTGACTCATGTCAATGTATGGCAAAAATCACTACAATATTGTAAAGTAATTAGCCTCCAAATAAAATAAATAAAAAATATAAATCTTCACAACCCAGATAATCATGATGGTGTGATCACTCACCTAGACCCAGACCTCTTGGAATGCAAAGTCAAGTGGGCCTTAGGAAGCATCACTATGAACAAAGCTAGTGGAAGTGATGGAATTCCAGTTGAGCTATTTCAAATCCTAAAAGATGATGCTGTTAAAGTCCTGCACACAAATGCCAACAAATTAGGAAAACTCAACAGAAGCCACTGGACTGGAAAAGGTCAATTTTCATTCCAATCCCAAAGAAAGGCAATGCCAAAAAATGTTCGAACTGTTGCACAGTTGCTCTCATATCGCATGCTAGCAAAGTAATCCTCAATATTTTCCAAGCCAGGATTCAACAGTACCTGAACCATGAACTTGCAGATGTTCAAGCTGAATTTAGGAAAGATAGAGGAACCAGAGATCAAATTGCCAACATCCGTGGATCATCGAAAAGGCAAGAAATTTCCAGAGAAACATTTTCTTCTGCTTTATAGAATACACAAAAGCCTTTGACTGTGTGGATCACAACAAACTGTGGAAAGTTCTTAAAGAGATAGGAATACCAGACAACCTGACTTACCACCTGAGAAATCTGTATGCAGGTCAGGAAGCAACAGTTAGAACTGGACATGGAACAACAGACTGTTTCCAAATTGCGAATGTAGTATGTCAAGGCTGTATATTGTCACCCTGTTTATTTAACTTATATGCAGAATACATCATGAGAAACACTGGGTTGGATAAAGCACAAGCTGGGATCAAGATTGCTGGGAGAAATATCAATAACTTTGGATATGCAGACAGCACCACTCTTACGGCAGAAATCAAAGAAGAACTAAAGAGCCTCTTGATGAAAGTGAAAGAGGAGAGTCAAAAAGTTGGCTTAAAACTCAACATTCAGAAAACTAAGATCATGGCATCTGGTCTCATCACTTCATGGTAAATGGATGGGGAAGCAATGGAAACAGTGAGAGACTGTTTTTTTCTGGGTGGGGGTTCCAAAATCACTGCAGATGGTAACTGCAGCCATGAACTTAAAAGATGATTGCTCCTTGGAAGAAAAGTTATGACCAACCTAGACAGCATGTTAGATAACAGAGACATTCAGTTCAGTTCAGTTCAGTCACTCAGTCGTGTCCGACTCTCTGCGACCCCATGGATCACAGCATGCCAGGCCTCCCTGTCCATCACCAACTCAAGTCTGCCTCGTCAAAGCTATAGTTTTTCCAGTAGCCATGTATGGATGTGTGAGCTGGACTATAAAGTTGAGCACCAAACAATTTATGCTTTTGAACTTTGGTGTTGGAGTAGATTCTTGAGAATCCCTTGGTCTGAAAGGAGATCCAACCAGTCCATCCTAAAATCAGTCCTGAATATTCATTGAAAGGACTGGTGTTGAAGCTGAAACGCCAATACTTTGACCACTTGATTCGAAAAACTGACCAATTTGAAAAAACCCTGATGCTTGGAAAGACTGAAGGCAGAAGGGGATGACAGAGGCTGAGATGATTGGATGGCATCACCAACTCAATGGACATGAATTAGAATGAACTCTGGGAGTTAGTGTTCGACACCAGGCCTGGCGTGCTACAGTCCATGGGGTCACAAATGTTTGGACATGGCTGAGCAACTGAACTGAACTGGCTGAAGCAATCAACAAGGCTAACCTCAGATTCAATTGAGGGGGACGTAGACTCTAACTCTAGGTAAAGGTAATGTCAGTAAAAACAAAATTAGAACATGTCATGGAGGTGTGGAGAGGTGGAGCTTGGGTTCAGGGTTAGTAGATGCAAAGCAAAACCAAGTATATAACTGGTTTCTACAACATCCTAATGTATAGTACAGGGAATTATATTCAATATCCTGTGATAAACCATAATAGAAAATAATATGAAAATTATATATGAATGAGTTCAGTTCAGTTCAGTTCAGTTGCTCAGTCGTGTCCGACTCTCTGCGACCCCATGAATCACAGCACGCCAGGCCTCCCTGTCCATCACCAACTCCTGGAGTACACTCAAACTCATGTCCATAGAGTCAGAGATGCCATCCATCCATCTCATTCTCTGTCGTCCCCTTCTCCTCCCGCCCCCAACCTTTCCCAACATCAGAGTCTTTTCCAGTGAGTCAACTCGTTGCATGAGGTGACCAAAGTATTGCAGTTTCAGCTTTAGCATCAGTCCTTCCAATGAACACCCAGGATCGATCTCCCTTAGAATGGACTGGTTGGATCTCCTTGCGGTACAAGGGACTCTCAAGAGTCTTCTCCAACACTGCAGTTCAAAAGCATCAATTCTTCAGTGATCAGCTTTCTATATGCATAAATTGAATCACTGTTGTGAAGCAGAAATTAATACAGCCTTGTAACTCAACTATATTTTAGTAAAACATATATATACATATATATATATATATTTAAAGTAGAACATGTAAGATGGGAGAAACGAGAGGAGACTAGAGAATTGCAGAAGTCAGTGAAAGATTAAAACTTGCATACCTGAAAACCAAAAATGTGAGGTGAGGGAATACAGTAAGCCAATATCTGAAGGTAATGAGCACACATTTCCAAAATCTGCTGAAAAATACTAGAAGTAACGGGTAAATAGCTGGTTTTGTCATCTTTCTTCTAGTATCATGGATAGCTGAGTTGATTCTTGATTAAATCTACCTTGCAACATTAAATCAAATAACTATCAGGAATTTGATTGTATTGACTCAGTGATAAATGATAATCCAGTCCAGAGCTATGTACTGAACTGGCATCTGTGTCTCATTGTCAGTGTTGTTTATCAAGGAATGAATAATTGGATATGGTGACATGCAGCTTCACTATAAAATGGATGTTATTATGAATCTGTTGAGAATTTTGCAACTAGATAGTAACATAGCCTTGAGGGAATATTGCAAGCTGATGGACAGGGAGGCCTGATGTGCTGTGATTCATGGGGTCGCAAAGAGTCGGACACGACTGAGCGACTGAACTGAACTGAACTGAACTGAAGGGTAATCACTGAAGGGAAGCCATAGCTTCTTTGAGTTGACCTCTTTCTCAAGCTCTTTTGTTAATTTCTCACAATTATTTACATCTAGACTGCACAATATCTGGGTCTTTGGAAATAGTGACTCTAGGTCTTAGAATTTTGCTATTCTATATTAGTTCCCTCACCCTTGATAAAAGAGAATATTAATAACCTCAAATTCTAGACTAATACAATTGATATGGAGAGAAGCCTATTTACTGTCATGAATCTGATTGTCAAAGCAGACTATGACTATTGTAGTTTAGAAAGAAAAATGGGCATTGCAGTATAGGTTACACAAAAAAGGAAGGGCATAAAAAGTAGGAAAGAGCTCTGAGTTATTATTTTCTGGTGTTGCCAATCTTTAAGTGATACGACATTCACTAACATAGAAAGATAAAGAATTTTTTTCTGAATTATGTAGGTAGGCATAAAATGATTACAAGAATCTTTATTGAAGGAAGGCAGAAGGGTCAAAACCAGAGAACAAATATGATGATATAAACAGAGGTCAGTTTGAGTGAAGTGGCCATGAGGCCAGAAATGCAGGCAGTAATTGGGAAATAAATAGAATTTCCCCTAGTGCCTCCTGAAGGAATAGAGCTCCACTGGTATCTTGATTTTGGTTCCATATATGATCCATTTTGGTACTCTGACTTCCAGAATTAAAAGATAATAAACATATTGTTTTAAGCCACCAAAGTGTGAAAGTGAAAGTTGCTCAGTTGTGCCCAACTCTTTGTGATACCATGTACTATACAGTCCATGGAATTCTCCAGGTCAGAATACTGGAGTGGGTAGCCGTTCCCTTCTCCAGGGGGTCTTCCCAACCCAGGGATAGAACCCATGTCTCAAACATTGCAGGGGGATTCTTTACCAGCTGAGCCACAAGCGAAACCCAAGAATACTAGAGTGGATAGACTATCCCTTCTCCAGTGGGTCTTCTTAACCCAGGAAATGAACTGGGGTCTCTTGCATTGCAGACAGATTCTTTACCAACTGAGCTATCATGAAAGACTGTGATAATTCGTTACAGTAGTAACACAGTTGTAGACAACAATAACATAAAATGGAAAGGACAATGATGAGTTACAAGGCAAAACAAATTATATGCCTGTGATCTAAGCGGTGGTAAAAACTAAGATATCAATAATTATTACCCAGTACATGGACTTTTATTCAATTCTTCTTTGAAGAGAGCAAGAGACCATACTAGAACTTGGAATAACCTACTATTTACTATGCAAATAGTATTAATAATGTTTGAGTGATTTAAAAAAATGGTTGGAACACAAAGAAATGATAATAATGGTAATAAGAAAGCACTAAATTGAGTAACAACATAAGAGTTAATCAATAATAGAATAATTTAAAAGGGAGAGATTAATGTGGTTGTTACAAAAATTATGATAAAATATGTGACTGTGGCATATAATTGCCATCTAGATGAAGGAAAACCAACCTCTATCAGGCAACATAGAAGCTAAAAGAACCTGTCAAACTTGTTCCCCTTATCTCAGTTCGTGTGTGCTAAGTAACTTTAGTTGTGTCCGACTCTTCGCCATGCTATGGACTGTAGCCAGCCAGGCTCCTCCAGCCTTGGGGATTCTCCAGGTAAGAATACTGGAGTGGGTTGCCTTGTCCTCCTGTAGGGGATCTTCCCTACCCAGAGATTGAATCCACATCTCCATCATTAACAGGCAAGTTCTTTACCACTGGCAACACCTGGGAACCCCTTACCTCATCTCAGATACATTTAAATACACATATGTTAAGAAAAAACACAGACACACACACCTATGCACCCCAAGATTAGAACAGGGTGCTGAATAACTTTAATCTTTCAATATGATATTGGTAGAGGATGGAAGATTTGAGGACCAATATATTTTCACTAAATCTCCTGATAGGGTTCAAAGGTTGTACATTAAATTTAAACAACTTGGGCAGAGAGGAAACCTTTTTAGGGGAATAGACATTGTTACAACATATACTGGAAGACAAGATTACAGAATCAGATGACTAAAACTGAAACCTAGAGTGCATATTCATATTATGGCAGCTGTCTCCAGTGTTATGGTGTTATCTTGTACCATGGTGTGGGAGTATCACTGGTACTAGAATGCATAATTGGAATGAATAAGACTATAAATGTATGAAATTATCATTCTATACTTATAGTTAGATATTGAGCAAGTCTATAGTTTGTTTTATTATTGTGCTAAATAAAAACTTTTGGAAGTTTGGACAGCATAGTATTTGTATTCACTGAAAAATATCAGAAGTAGGCATACTAGACCCAAAATATCTCCACTTAAAAGAGTTTTCACTACCTTCTAGGAAAACAAGACAGTTTTTGAAAAATAAATACTCACTCTAATGGTTTGAATTACATGGTTTCTCTAGTAGTATCTGTTGTCAGGTATGATGACTAAACTAAAGTATAAAGTTGACTGAGGATGTTGTAAGTTGGTTGAGGTTTCCTTTTATGTCCCACCTCAGTTTTGAGCCAAGTCTCTTTCTCTCTTCTTACACACACACACACACACACACACAAAATTGTGTTTTCTTCCTTTCTTTCCTTCCTTTGTCCTTTCTTTCATTCATTTTTACTCTATATCGTCATCGATTCATTGGTTGAGTTTTTGTGGAAACACCTTAGGAGGTTATTCACTGCTCTTCTCCTAGAGTGTCTGAATTTTCCAGTATACTGTTTACAACTTACTGAAATGAAGCACATACTTGATTGCCATCAAAAGTAAGTTGATGCATTACACTAATTATATCATTGCATTGTCAGAAAAGATATCCAATAATTTTTGGAAATAGAGTAATATATTTGACTAATTTTAGAAACATTTTCTTTTGTATGTGGGTATGGCTAATTAACAAACAATGTTGTGATAGTTTCAGGAGAACTGTGAAGGGACTCATCCATACATATACATGTATCCATTTTCCCTAAAACTCCTCTCCCATTCAGGTTGCCACATAACATTGAACAGGGTTCTATGTGCTATACAGTAGGCCCTTGTTAGTAATCTATTTTAAATATGTCAGTACATATTAATCCTAAAGTCCCTATCTTTTCCTCCATCCTTACCCTCAGCAATCATAAGCTCATTCTTTAAGTCTGTTTATGCTTTATAAGTTCATGTGTATCAATTCTCTTTAGATTCCACATATAAAGAATGTCATACAATATTTCTCTTTCTCTATATGACTTACTTAAGTCAGTATGACATTCTCTGGGTCCATCAATGTTGCTGAAAATGGCATTATTTCATTCTTTTTAATGGCTGAGTAATATTCCATTGAAGGGAACCCTCCTACACTGCTGGTGAGAATGTAAATTGGTAAAGCCACTATGGAGAACAGTATGGAGGCTCCTTAAGAAACTAAAAATAGAATTATCATATGACTCTGAAATCCCACTCTTGGATGTAAATCCACAGAAAAACATGATCCAAAAAATACGTGCACCCCAATGTTCATGGCAACTCTGTTTCAGTTCAGTTCAGTTCAGTCGCTCAGCCGTGCCCGACTCTCCGCGACCCCATGAATCACAGCACGCCAGGCCTCCCTGTCCATCACCAACTCCCGGAGTTCACTCAAACTCATGTCCACAGAGTTGGTGATGCCATCCAGCCATAGCTAAAACATGGAAGCAACCTAAATGTCCATCAAAGAAGAATGGATAAACAAGATGCGGCACATGTGTGTGCTAAGTTGCTTCAGACATGTCTGACACTTTGTGACCCTATGCACCATAGCCCACCAGGTTTTACTGTCCTTCTTACACTTTAGGCAAGAATACTGTAATGGGTTGCCATAGCCTCCTCCAGGAGATCTTCCAAACCCAAGGATAGAACCTGTGTCTCTTATGTCTCCTGCATTGGCAGTCGGGTTCTTTACCACTAGCATCACCTGGGAATCCCTAAAGAAGATGTGGTACATATATGAATAATTTTATAGCATATGTACCATATGTAATGGGATATGTGAATAAAATACAGGAATCAGACCAATATGTTGAATTATTTGGAATAGCTCAAGCATGGGTCATGAAAGATATTTCATAAACAATATGATGTAAAACCTATTTTACTTCTTCCTTCTAAAAATTAAGTGGTACAATACTAAAATAGGAAGATTTTTGGAATTGTGGTAGACATGTATATATCAAATGAGGATCTTGTTAGCATCACTACATAAGTTACCAGATAAAAATATGAATTCTTGAGAGTTTCAGAACAAAAAAGAGTCTTTTGAGGAATATACAGACAATATCAGTGCAAGCAACACAATCAGGGGTGTTTTGTATTACTATAGAAATATGTCATTAAAGGTGATTTTCAGTTCAGTTCAGTCCTGTCCAACTCTTTGCGTCCCCATGAATCACAGCATGCCCGGCCTCCCTGTCCATCACCAACTCCCGGAGTTCACTCAAACTCACCTCCTTCGAGTCGGTGATGCCATCCAGCCATCTCATTCTCTGTCGTCCCCTTCTCCTCCTGCCCCCAATCCCTCCCAGCATCAAAGTCTTTTCCAGTTAGTCAACTCTTCCCATGAGGTGGCCAAATATTGGAGCTTCAGGTTTAGCATCTCCTTTAGAATGGACTGGTTGTATCTCCTTGCAGTCCAAGGGACTCTCAGGAGTCTTCTCCAACACCACAGTAGGGGGATATATTTTATCCACGAAGTGATCCTCCTTTTGGAACTAACAGAACCCCATAAGAATTTAGTTATCTTGTTTGCTGAATGGTCTAAAACTTTTATTTATTAAATAAAGCAAGTTAATTTAAAGACAGAAACTTCCAAATTTTATTTCCACAATTATGTTGGTAGTCTATTACCATTTGCCTACAGAAGTTGAAAAATAGACTTCAAAAATAGACAGACTTAGAGAAGTACATATAGATGTATACTAAAACCTAAAATCTTATACCCAGATGGTGATATTAAATATTTACTCTTTTACCACACCATGGGTTGTCCATGGGATTTTCCAGGCACCAGAGTGGTTTGACATTTGCTTCTCTAGGAGATCTTCCCTGAACCAGGAATCAAACCCATGGCTTCTGCTACATCTCCTGCATTGCAGGCAGGTCTTTACCGCTGAGCCACTAGGGAAGCTAAGATTATATGATATGACCAATGATTTATTTCTTATGGCCAGCAGATGAACCTTCCTTAGCTGGATAGATTAAAACAACCCTCAAGAGTGAATCCAATCATAGAAACTCCTATGCAGATATCAAAGGAGAACTAAATTTGACTAGGTAGATTTCTTTCTGATCCTTGGAAGTTGTTATTTGGATATACGAAATGAGAAAGCACAGAGCTGCCTTATATAACATCAACAGAACAGCATATTCCATAGCTGCAAGTTAAAGATGCTGATGCAGTAAAATGCTGTTCAGAAATTATAAAGAAAATATGTAAAGATGAATCAGGAAATAGTTAACAGTAGCCAGAAGTGGCATCAAATGTATCCTAAGAAGATACAGCTCTACATTCAGTTCAGTTCAGTTAGGTGCTGCTAATCCTCTAATCAAAAATACAACGAAGAGAATTAAGAATTTGCAACAAAGGCTTTTGACTAAATGCACCTCATAGGGTTATATATCTTTATGTCAAAATAGACATTCCACTGGAGGCAATGTTAAAACAAAACAAACAAACAAAAAAAAAACAGGGACAAAAAACAAAAACTGTTGCACATATCTATCAGATCATTATTAACCACTGAGAATCAGTTAAACTGAGAGAAGGGTGAGGAAGTAAAATGCCATTTAACAAAAATTCAGTTGAAGAGTGCATACGTTGGTGCTCAGTCGCTTCAGTCGTGTCTGACACTTTGCTAACCCATGGACTTTAGCCCACCAGGTTCCTTGGTCCATGCGACTTTCCCAATAAGAATACTGGAGTGGGTTGTCCTGTTCTTCTCCAGGAAATGTTCCCCACCCAGGGATGGGATTCACATCTCCTGCATCTCCTACACTGCAGGCGGATTCTTTTCTGCTGAGCCACCAGGAAGCCCCAGATGAAGAGTTCAGTTCAGTTCAGTCGCTCAGTCGTGTCCGACTCTCCGCGACCCCATGAATCACAGCACGCCAGGCCTCCCTGTCCATCACCAACTCCCGGAGTTCACTCAAACTCATGTCCACAGAGTCGGTGATGCCATCCAGCCATCTCATTCTCCGTCGTCCCCTTCTCCTCCCGCCCCCAACCTTTCCCAATATCAGAGTCTTTTCCAGTGAGTCAACTCGTCGCATGAGGTGGCCAAAATATTGCAGTTTCAGCTTTATCATCAGTCCTTCCAATGAACACCCAGGATCGATCTCCCTTAGAATGGACTGGTTGGATCTCCTTGCGGTACAAGAGACTCTCAAGAGTCTTCTCCAAGACCACAGTTCAAAAGCATCGATTCTTCGGCGATCAGCTTTCTTCACAGTCCAACTCTTACATCCATACATGACCATGGGAAAAACCATAGCCTTGACTAGACGGACCTTGGTTGGCAAAGTAATGTCTCTGCTTTTTAATGTATTATCAAGGTTGGTCATAACTTTCCTTCCAAGGAGTAAGCGTCTTTTAATTTCATGGCTGCAATCAGCATCTGCAGGGATTTTGGAGCCCAAAAAATTAAAGTCTGACACTGTTTCCACTGTTTTTCCATCTATTTCCCATGAAGTGATGGGACCAGATGCCATGATCTTAGTAGATTATATTTGGAAAAAAAAAAAAGTCTCTGTCTTTCTCTTTCTCTATTGTCTGTGCTTCCATTTGGATATTTTCAATTGATTTATGTTCCAGTTTACCACTTTGTCTCTATATTTTTGCTGTTTATAATTTACTATTAAACTCATTTTAGAGTTCTCAGTTTTGTAAATTATAGCACATGGCGATTTTTAAAATTTCACTTTATAGATTCTAATCGCTGTTAAATCCTGCATGCATTTTTCCATTTTTCACATTTTACATATTCTGCAACATAGAATTATTTTAAGTCTCTATGCTTGGCAAGCCACTCCAGTACTCTTGCCTAGAAAATCCCATGGATGGAGGAGCCTGGTAGGGTGCAGTCCGTGGGGTCGCTATGGGTCGGACACGACTGAGCGACTTCACTTTCACACATTGGAGAAGGAAATGGCAACCCACTCCAGTATTCTTGCCTGGAGAATCCCAGGGACGGGGGAGCCTGGCGGGCTTCCGTCTATGAGGTCACAGAGTCGGACACGACTGAAGTGACTTAGCAGCAGCAGCAGCAGCAGCAGCATGCTGTGCTTAGTTGTTCAGTCACGTCCACGTCTTTGTGTCCCCATGGACTGTAGCCCGCCAGACTCTATCCATGGGGATTCTCCAAAGCAAGAATACAGGAGTGGGTTGCGTGCCCTCTTTCAGGGTATCCTCCCAAGCCAGTGACTGAACCCCAGTCTCCCGCATTTTAGTCAGATTCTTTTATGCTGAGCCACCAGAGAAGCCCAGGAATGCTACAGTAGGTAGCTTAGCCCTTCTCCAGGGGCTCTTCCTAACCCAGGAATTCAACTGGAGCCTCCTGCCTTGCAGGTTGATTCTTTACCAGCTAAGCTACCACGGAAGCCCAGGTCCCTGTGAGGCAACCTCAAACTTGGATCCTCTGTGAGTATAATTTTTAGTTTTTTCTTTCACTTCCAGTCACGTGGTCCATGTTGTGCCTGTGTTTTTGTGTGTTTATATATGCAATCCTGGTAAAGTTTGACAGTGGTAATATTTTGAAAAAAATAGAATTTCAGATAATTTGGAAATGATTAACATTTCCTTCTTTTAGGCAAATAGAGTGGTTGCTATTCTCATTATTTATGGGCTGTCTTGAATTGAGGCTGGATTTCAGTCCTTAAAAATCTAAGTTTACCCTTGATTCAACCTTGGGTTTCCAGAGTTTTCAACTATAATCATCTTTTATTTTGTGGACCATTGCTCTAGTATTTTTAACTCTAGTATCTGCCTAATGAAGCTTTAAAAAATATCCTGTTTGCTTGTCCAAGACCTTTTGCTAACGATTTTAGTCATGATTTCAAGCAACTTTAAGGATTTAACAAATGTAGTAAGAGAAATAGTCATGTCTTTGAACTGCCCGATTCTTCACCAAAAATTTTCATGGCATTTTTCTCCAGTCACATTGCTACCTTCTGGGCTATGACTTGGGTCTTCAACCTCAGTTTTCATCAAAATTAGAAAATTCTCCCAGAGTAGAAGTAGTTATGGAAACAAGATTTCTCCTATTCTATGCCCTGCTCCTCTTATTTTGATTTCTGCAGTTAGATTTCTATACCCTTCAAACAAAATACAGATATTTTCTATGCTTTTCTAGTTACTTGAGGTAGAAACACTGACTGGCTTTCAGAAACTCTATCCCACAAAACTGGAAAATATAGCAAAGTGTAGCTTATTAGATTTTTTTCATGTGGAGGAAATTAGAAGTCATAAGGATCCCTTGTTGTAACTTAATAGCATAGTTGTATACGTCTACATATTGAACTGTATAAGCTATAGACCATATTTTAAATTGAAAAGAATTACAGGAAAGAAAATGGCAACACATATCTTATTCTTCCCATTTAATCATTCTTGTAAAAATCTTTGTGTTTCACTGAGCTTAAAACATCCATATACTGAAAGTTTAAGTTTTTGACCAACAAGTCTGACTGGCCAAGCATTAGATGGTTATTAATGGTACAATTCATGACACATGATAAAAGTGTACAACTGAGTTGGGTGTCTTTGCACATGCAGTTTGCTTTTGTTTTCCT
The DNA here is from genome assembly GCF_049115385.1 of Moschus berezovskii. Lineage (NCBI taxonomy): Eukaryota > Metazoa > Chordata > Mammalia > Artiodactyla > Moschidae > Moschus > Moschus berezovskii. The sequence goes on from NC_142472.1 coordinate 44,060,154, forward strand.
TTAGCTTTTTTTTTCCCATGAAAATATGTAGCAGCAAAGTGTTTGTATTAAACAAACAAACAAAACTGAGCTACAGATATTCAAAGAATGACTATATGTATGTATGTATGTGTGTGTGTATATATATATATATATATATAAATCTTATGTAACTGTAAATATAGTTCAATTAGAGGAGGGCTTGGCAACCCATTCCAGTATTCTTGCCTGGGTAATCCCATGGAGAGAGAAGCATGATGGGCTACAGTCCATGGGATTGAAGAGTCTGACTCACCTGAGCACATTAGCACACACACAAGCACATAGATCCCCTAATAATAATATCTATTACAGACATTATTTCAATTAGAAATCATTATTCACAGAAATATTTTGCCTAGAATGTCTTATTAAATATAAGGTGGCCTATAATCTAATCATCTTATTTCTAGAATTTGATTCTTAACCAAAGATAATGATGTATTCTATCTTTTCTTATTTATATCAAATATCATTTTCTCTTACTCATATTATCTTTAGTCTCTCACTGTGTGAAACATGAGGGCAATATTGAAATATATATTAAATTGTTTTTTCTGTGGTAGCCATATTATATTATTATTATCACTTATTATTCTTTTCTGGCTACCAAGAAAGAAAGCTAATCAAACACTGAATATTTAAAATGCCTTCCCATGTGACCCAATCCAATCAACCACTGAACCAAATCTATAGCTTTTTTTTGAAGTAAATCATATTAGATTAGAATTGAGCCACACTATTGTGCTGTCATACTCTGGCCCTTGATTAAATTCACAGTGTCATTCCTGCAACAGGAAATTTAGTCCATGTATTCTGACTGGAAGTGGAGCATACAAAATTCCCAATGTGACTATTATCCAATCCATTATGACAGCAGGGGTTTTTTTTGTTAAAACTTGATTTGTAGGCTAATTTGGAAATTTTTAAATAGATTATTTCAGCATCCTACCCAAAAGAGGCCTTGGGCTATTGGATATTCTGATAGCATAATTATTATCGTAGGGAGATAAATTTTGTTTGCCTGAGTTATGTTGCTGGCCAGCTTGGGGATGTATATTCAAATTGGTATCATCTCTTTACTAGCAGATAGCACATGTGGCTATTTTATGTGTCAGTAAAAGGGCAAAACAATACTTATCAAATGATCAGTTTATTTAATCAGTAGATGTTCAGATAATAGAAACAAAATAAATCATAATTTATTAATAAACTTTAAGTTTCCTGATTTAAATTAATTCTCTTAATGACTTCAATCATTTTAATCATCATAAATAGCTACTTGTTCCATTAGCTAATATATGTTCAGCAAATTCAATTAAGTATTAATCCCTAGTCTTTTTTTTCTAGACTTGTAGTACATACTTACAGTTTTTGCTTGTTTTAGAAATATTGTTCACTTAAGCAGGTACTATAATAAATATATAAAATTTATCTATTTCTAAAATAGATAGCAAATAGAAATTTTGTATAAAAAAGCATCTGTTGATCTCTCACCACTTAATATTCTGAGGAAAAATTTCTAGCCCTCAAAGATGATAATGAACAAATTGAAAATACTTTATATTAATTACCTCTGAAGCAATTTTTCTAAGGTAAACAACTTAGCTTCTACATATGAAATAAATAAAAATAGAATAATCTTTCTTTCTCATTGACTAGGGCCTCCCTGCTGGCTCAGATAGTAAAGAATTCACCTACAATGCAGGAGCCCTGGGTTTGATCCTTGGGTTGGGAAGAACTCCTGAAGCAGGGCATGGCAACCCACTACAGTATTCTTCCCATGGATATGACTGAGTGACTAAGCACAGCACAGTACTCATTGACTAACTTCACATATTTTTAGACTTCTGTGTTTTAGATTGGAGTAATTTACTTCCAGAATTTTTATGAAGTTGTGCTCATTATGTATAAAAGCGTATAATTATCAATTAATGAACTATTCTAGTCCTTTCACATCTATCATTATTTGGTGGTGTTTCTGTTCAGTTGCTAAGTTGTATCTGACTCTTTGTAAGCCCATGAACTGCAGCATGCCAGGCTTTCCTGTTCATCACTGTGTCCTGGAGTTTGCTAAAATTCATATGCATTGAGTCAGTCATGCTGACTAAACATCTTGTCCTCTGTCACCAACTTATCTTTTTGCCTTCGATCTTTCTCAGCATCAGGATTTTTCCACTGAGTTGGCTCTTCACATTAGGGAACCAAAGTATTGGAGCTTCAGCTTCAGTCCTGCCATGAATATTCAGGGTTGATTTACTTTAGGATCCATGGTCTGATTTTCTTGTAGTTCAAGGAATTCTCATGAGTCTTCTCCAGTATCACAATTCAAAAGCATCAGTTCTTTGGCACTCAGCCTTCTTTATGGTTCAGTTCTCACATTCATACATGACTATTGGAAAAGCCATAGATTTGACTATACAGACATTTGTTAGAAAACCGATACCTTTGCTTTTTAATATGCTGTCTAGTTTTCTCATAACTTTCCTTCCATGGGACAAGTGTCTTAATTTCATGGCTCCAGTCCCTATCTGCAGTGAATATGGAGACCAAGAAAATGAAATCTGTCATGATTTCCATTTTTCCCCATCTATTTGCCATGAAATGATGTGACTGGATGCCATGACCTTAGTTTTTTGAAAGGTGAGTTTTAAGCCAGTTTTTTCCACTCTCCTCTTTCGCCTTCATCAAGAGGCTCTTTCAATTCAGTTCAGTTGCCGAGTCATGTGCAACTATTTGCAACCCCATAGACTGCAGCATGACAGGCTTTCCTGTCCATCACCAACTTCCAGAGATTGCTCAAACTCATGTCTATCCAGACACTGATGCTATCCAACCATCTCATCCTTTGTTGTAACCTTCTCCTCTTGCCTTCAATCTTTCCCAGCATCAAGGTCTTTTCCAATGAGTCAGTTCATCTCAAAAGGTGGCCAAATTATTGGAGTTTCAGCTTCAGCATCACTCATTTCAATGAATACTCAGGACTGATTTCCTTTAGGATTGACTGGTTTGATCACCTTGAAGTAAGGGACTCTCCAACACCATAGTTCAAAAGCTCAGTTCTTTAGTGCTCAGCTTTCTTTACAGTCCAACTCTCACATGCATGCATGGCAACTGGAAAAACTACAGGTTTGACTAGACAGAATTTTATTGGAAAAATAATGTCTCTGCTTTTTAATATTCGGTTTAGGTTGGACATAGCTTTGCTTCCAAGAAGAAAGTGTCTTAATTTCATGGCTGCCGTCACCATATATAGTGAATTTTAGAGCCCACAAAAATAAAGTATCTAACTGTTTCCACTGTTTCACTATATATTTGCATGAAGTGATGGGACTTGATGCCATGATCTTAGTTTTTGGAATGTTGAGTGTTAAGCCGGTTTTTTCACTCTCCTCTTTCACTTTCATCAAGAAGCTCTTTAGTTCTTCACTTTCTGCCATAAGGGTGGTGTTAACTGCATATCTGAGGTTATTAATATATCTCCCTGCAACCTTGATTCCAGCTTATGCTTCATCCAGCCCGGTATGTCACATGATGTACTGCATATAAGTTAAATGAGCAGGGTGACGACATACAGCCTTGATGTACTCCTTTCTTAATTTGGAACCAGTCCTTTGTTGCATGATTGGTTGTAACTGTTGCATCTTCTTGACTTGCATAAAGATTTCTCAGGAGGCAGGTAGGGTGCTGTAGTATTCCCATCTTTTTAAGAATTTTCCTCAGTTTGTGGTGTTCCACACATTCAATGGCTTTGGTGTAGTCAATAAAAGAGACATAGATGTTTTTCTGGAACTTCTTGGTTTTTCTGTGATACAAAGAATGTTGCCTTTTTCATCTCTGGTTCCTGTCTTTGCTGAATGCAGCTTGAACATCTGAAAGTTAATGGTTCATGTACTACTGAAGCATGGATTGGAGAATTTTGAGCATTATTTTGCTAGCATGTAAGATGAGTGCAATTGTGCAGTAGTCTGAGCACTCTTTGGCATTGCTTTTCTTTGGGATTAGGGACTTTCCTGGTAGCTCAGATGGTAAAGCGTCTGCCTACAATGTGGGAGACCTGGGTTCATCCCTGGGTCGGGAAGATCCCCTGGAGAAGGTAATGGCAACCCACTCCAGTACTCTTGCCTAGAGAATCCCATGGATGGAGGAGCTTGGTGGGCTACAGTCCATGGGGTCGCAAAGAGTTGGACACGACTGAGTGACTTTACTTTCACTTTTCTTTGGGATTAGAATGAAACTTACCTTTTCTAGTCTTGTGCAGAGTTTTCCAGATTTGTTAGTATATGGAGTGCATCACTGTCACAGCATCATTTTTAGGATTTGAAATAGCTCAACCAAAATTCCATCGCCTCCACTAGCTTTATTTGCAGCAATGCTTCCTAAGGCCCACTTGACTTTGCACTCCAGGATGTCTGGCTCTAGTCCTGTGATCACACCATTGTGGTTATCTGGGTCAAGAAGATCTTTTTTGTTTAGTTTTTCTGTGTATTCTTGCCACGAGTTTTTAATATCTTCTGCTGCTGTACTTTATTGTGCTCATCTTTGCATTTAATGTTCCCTTGGTAACTCTAATTTTCTTGAAGAGCTCTCTAGTCCTTCCCATTCTATTGTTTTCCTCTACTTCTTTGCATGAATCACTGAGGAAGATGTTCTTATCTCTCCTTGCATTTCTTTGCAACTCCACATTCAAATGGGTACATTTTCCATTTTCTCCTTTTCCTGTAGCTTCTCTTCTTTTCTCAGGTATTTGTAAGGCCTCCTCAGACAATCATTTTGTCTTTTTGCATTTCATTTTCTTGGGGGTGGTCTTGATCACTGCCTCCTGTACAATGTCATGAACCTCCGTCCATAGTGCTTCAGGCATTCTATCAGATCTAATCCTTTGAATTTATTTGTCACTTCCACTACATAATCATTAGGAATTTGATTTAGGTCGTACCTGAATCGTCTAGTAGTTATCCCCACTTTCTTCAATTTAAGCCTGAATTTTTCAATACGGAGTTCATGATCTGAGCCACAGTCAGCTTCTTGTTTTTGCTTATTGTATAGAGGTTCCCTCCTTTGTCTGCAAAGAATATAATCAATCTGTTTTTGGTATCAACCATCTGGTGATGTCCATGTGTAGTTTTTCTCTTGTGGTGTTGGAAGAAGGTGTTTGCTATGACCAATATATGCTCCTGGCAAAACTTTGCTAGCTTTTGCCATGCTTTATTTTGTACTGCAAAGCTAAATTTGCCTGTTACTCCAGGTTTCTCTTTTCTTCCTACTTTTTAAAAAATTAATTAATTAATTTTAATTGGAGGCTAATTACTTTACAACATTGTAATGGTTTTTGCCATACATTTACATGAATCAGTCATGGGTGTACATGTGTTCCCCATCCAGAATACCCCTCCAACCTCCCTCCCCATCCCATCCCTCAGGGTTATCCCAGTGTACCAGCCCTGAGCACCCTGTCTCATGAATCAAACCTAGACTGGCTATCTATTTAACATATGATAATACACGTGTTTCAATGCTATTCTCTCAAATCATCCCACCCTCGCCTTCTCCCACAGAGTCCAAAAGTCTGTTCTTTACATTTTTTTCTCTGTTCCAGTCTCACATATAGAGTAATCATTACTATCTTTCTAAATTTCATATATATGCATCAATATAGTTGCACTCATCTCACATGATAGTAAAGTAATGCTCAAAATTCTCCAAGCCAGGTTTCAGCAATACACAGTGAACTCCAATCTGGCTTTAGAAAAGGCAGAGGAACCAGAGATCAAATTGCCAACATCTTCTGGAGTATCAAAAAAGCAAGAGAGTTTCAGAAAAACTATTGAATATGTCAAAGCCTTTGACTGTGTGGATCTCAATAAACTGTAGAAAATTCTGAAAGAGATGGGACTACCAGACGACCTGACCTGCCTCTTGAGAAACCTGTATGCACCTCAAGAAGCAACAGTTATAACTGGACATGGAACAGACTGGTTTGAAATAGGAAAAGGTGTACATCAAAGCAGTATTTTATCACCCTGCTTAATTAACTTATATGCAGAGTACATCATGAGAAATGCTGGCTGGAAGAAGCACAAGTTGGAATCAAGGAAAATAAAACAGGAGAGTGAAAAAATTGGCTTAGAACTCAGTTTTCAGAAAACTAAGATCATGGCATCTGGTCCCATCACTTCATGGGAAATAGATGGGGAAACAGTGGAAACAGTGGCTGATTTATTTTTTTGGGCTCCAAAATCACTGCAGATGCTGATTGCAGCCAGGAAATTAAAAGATGCTTACTCCTTGGAAGGAAAGTTATGACCCACCTAGACAGCATATTTAAAAACAGAGACATTACTTTGTCAACAAAGATCCAACCAGTCAAGGCTATGGTTTTTCCAGTGGTCACGTATGGATGTGAGAGTTGGACAATAAAGAAAGCTTAGTGCCAAAGAATTGATGTTTTTGAACTGTGGTGTTGGAGAAGACTCTTGAGAGGCCCTTGGACTGCAAGGAGATCCAATCAGTCCACCCTAAAGGAGATCAGTCCTGGGTGTTCATTGGAAGGACTGATGTTGAAGCTGAAACTCCAATACTTTGGCCACCTGATGTGAAGAGATGACCAATTTGAAAAGACCCTGATAATGGGAAAGATTGAGGGAAGGAGGAGAAGGGGACGACAGAGGATGAGATGCTTGGACAGCATCACTGACTCAATGGATAAGGGTTTGGGTAGACTCTGGCAGTTGGTGATGGACAGGAAGGCCTGGCGTGCTTCACTTCATGGGGTCACAAGGAGTCAGACACGACTGAGCAACTGAACTGAACTGATATTCTATTGGTGTTTTTATTTCTGACTTATTTCACTCTGTATAATAGGCTTCAGTTTCATCCACCTCATTAGAACTGATTCAAATGCATTCTTTTTAATAGCTGTGTAATATTCCATTGTGTATATGTACCACAGCTTCTTTATCCATTCATCTGCTGTTGGACATCTAGGTTGCTTCCATGTCCTGGTTATTTTAAACAGTGCTGTGATGAACATTGGGGTACATGTTTCTCTTTCAATTCTTGTTCCCTTGGTGTGTATGCCCAGCAGAGGGATTGCTGGGTCATTAGGCAGTTTTATTTCCAGTTTTTTAAGGATCCTTCACATAGTTCTCCATAGAGACTGTACTACTTTCATTCCCACCAACAGTATAAGAGGGTTCACTTTTCTTTGCACCTTCTCCAGCCTTTATTTTTTTGTAGACTTATTGATAGCAGCAATTCTGACCCGTGTGAGATGATACCTCATTGTAGTTTTGATTTGCATTTCTCTGATAATGAGTGATGTTGAGCAGCTTCTCATGTGTTTGTTAGCCATCTGCATGTCTTCTTTAGAGAAATGTCTGTTTTGTTCTTTGGCCAATTTTTTGATTGGTTCGTTTATTTTTCTAAAATTGATCTGCAGGAGCTGCTTGCATATTTTTGAGATTAATTCTTTGTTAGTTGCCTCATTTTCTATTATTTTTTCCCATTCTGAAGGCTGTCTTTTCACCTTGCTTATAGTTTCCTTCTTTGTGCAAAAGCTTTTAAGTCTAATTAGGTCCCATTTTTTTGTTGTTCTTTTATTTCCGTTACTCTGGGAGATGGATCATAGAGGATCTTTCTGTGGTCTACGTCAGAAAGTGTTTTGCCTATGTTTTTCTCTAGGAGTTTTATAGTTTCTGGTCTTACATTTAGATCTTTTATCCATTTTGAGTTTATTTTTCTGTATGGTGTTAGAAGTATTCTAGTTTCATTCTTTGACACGTGGTTGACTAGGTTTCCCAGCACCACTTGTTAGCGAGGTTGTCTATTCTCCATTGCATATTCTTACCTCCTTTGTCAAAGATAAAATGTCCATAGGTGCATGGATTTATCTCTGGGCTTTCTATTTTGTTTCACTGATATATATATATATATATATATATATTTGTCTTTGTGCCAGTACCATACTGTCTTGATGTCTGTGGCTTTGTAGTAGATCCTGAAGTCAGGCAGGTTGATTCCTCCAGTTCCATTCTTCTTTCTCAAGATTGCTTTGGCTGTTAAAAGTGTTTTTTTTTTTTTTTTTTTTTTTGTATGTCCATACAAATTGTGAAATTATTTGTTCTAGTTCTCTGAAAAATACTATTGGTAGCTTGATAGGGGCTGCATTGAATCTACAGATTGCTTTGGGTAGTATACTCATTTTCACTATATTGATCCTTCTGATGCATGAACATGGTATATTTCTTCATCTATTTGTGTCATCTTTGCTATCTTTCATCAGTGTTTTATAGTTTTCTATATATAGGTATTTTGTTGCTTTAGGAATGTATATTCCTAAGTATTTTATTCTTTTCGTTGTAATGGTGAATGAAATTGTTTCCTTAATTTCTCTTTCTGTTTTCTTATTGTTAGTGTAGAAGAACTCAAGGGATTTCTCTGTGTTAATTATATATCCTTCGATTTTACTATATTGATTGATTAGCTCTAGTAATTTTCTGGTGCAGTCTTTAGGGTTTTCTATGTAGAGGATCATGTCATCTGCAAACAGTGAGAGTTTTACTTCTTTTCTATTCTGGATTCCTTTTATTTCTTTTTCTTCTCTGATTGCTGTGGCTAAAACTTCCAAAACTATGTTGAATAGTGGTGCTCTGAAAAGATGCTTGAGATGATTTCAATTTTTTTGAATTTACCAAGACTAGATTTATGGCCCAGGATGTGATCTATCCTGGAGATGGTTCTGTGTGCACTTGAGAAAAAAAGTGAAATTCATTGTTTTGGGGTGAAATGTCCTATAGATATCAATTAGGTCTAACTGGTCCATTGCATCTTTTAAAGTTTGTGTTTCTTGCTAATTTTCTGTTTAGTTGATCCATTCATAGGTGTGAGTAGGGTATTAAACTCTCCCACTATTATTGTGTTACTGTTAATTTCCCCTTTCATACTTGGTCGCATTTGCCTTACATATTGTGGTGCTCCTATGTTGGGTGCCTATATATTTATAATTGTTATATCTCCTTTTGGATTCATACCTTGATCATTATGTAGTATCCTTCTTTGTCTCTTTTCACAGCATTTATTTCAAAGTCTGTTTTATCTGATATGAGTATTTCTATTCTTGCTTTCTTTTGATCTCCATTTACATGAAATGCTTTTTTTCCAGCCCTTCACTTTCAGTCTGCATATGTCCCTTGTTTTGAGGTGAGTCTCTAGTAGACAACATATATAGGGGCTTTGTTTTTGTATACATTCAGCCAGTCTTTGTCTTTTGGTTGGGGCATTCAACCTATTTACATTTAGGGTAATTATTGATAAGTATGAACCCATTGGCATTTACTTTGTTTTTTGGGTTCGAGTTTATACACCCTTTTCGGTGTTTCCTGTCTAGAGAAAATCCTTTAGCTTTTGTTGAAGAGATGGTTTGATGGTGCTTAATTCTCTCATCTTTTGCTTGTCTGTAAAGCTTTTGATTTCTCCTTCATATTTGAATGAGATCCTTGATAGGTACAGTAATCTGGGCTGTAAGTTTTTCTCTGTCATCACTTTAAGGATGTCCTGACATTCCCTTCTGGCCTGAAGAGTTTCTATTGAAAGATCAGTTGTTATCCTTATGGGAATCCCCTTGTGTACTATTTGTTGTTCTTCCCTTGCTGCTTTTAATATTTGTTCTTTGTTTTTGATCTTTGTTAATTTGATTAATATGTGTCCTGATGTGTTTCACCTTGGGTTTATCCTATTTGGGACTCTCTGGGTTTCTTGGACTTGGATGGCTATTTCCTTTCCCATTTTAGGGAAGTTTTCAACTATTATTTCCTCAAGTATTTTCTCATGGTGTTTCTTTTTGTCTTCTTCTTCTGGGACTCCTATGATTCGAATGTTGGGGCATTTGACCTCAGAGGTCTCTGAGGTTGTTCTAATTTGCTTTTATTCTTTTTCTTTTTTCCTTTCTGCTTCATTTATTTCCACAATTCTATCTTCCACCTCACTTATCCTATCTTCTGCCTCCGTTATTCTACTGTTGGTTCCCTCCAGAGTGCATTTGATCTCTGTTATTGCATTATTCATAATTGATTAACTCTTTTTTATTTCTTCTAGGTCCTTGTTAAACATTTCTTGCATCTTCTCAATCCTTGTCTTCAGACTATTTGTAACTCCATTTTGTTTTCAAGATTTTGGATAATTTTACTATCATTATTCTGAATTCTTTTACGGGTAGACTCCCTGTCTCCTCTGCTTTTGTTTGGTGGGCATTGATCATTTTCCTTTACCTGCTGTATATTTCTCTGCCTTTTCATACTATTTGGATTGCTGTGTTTAGGGTAGCCTTTCTGTTTTCTGGCAGTTTGCTGTTCCTGTTTATTGTGGAGGTTCCTCCCTGTGTGTGGGGTTGGACGAGTGGTTTGTTAAGGTTTCCTGGTTAGGAAAGCTTGCTTTGGTGTTCTGGTAGGTGGAGCTTGAGCTCTTCTTTCTGGAGTGCAATGAAGTGTCCTGTAGTAAGTTTTGAGTTGTTTGTGGGTTTGTTGTGACTTTTGGCCTCCCGTATTTTAATATTCAGTGTTATGTTCCTGTGTTGTTGGATAATTAGCTTGTTATGTCTTGCTCTGAAACTTGTTGGCTCTTGGACGGAGGTTGGTTTCAGTGAAGGTATGAAGGATATTGGATGAACTCTTGTCAATTAATGTTCCCTGGAGTCGGGGTTTTTCTGATGTTCTCAAGTTTTGGATTCAAGCCTCCTGCCTCTGGCTTTCAGTCTTATTTTTACAGTAATCTCAAGACCTCTCCATCCATACCACATCAATGATAAAACATCTAGGTTAATGATGAAAAGATTCTTCATAGTGGGGGACACCTAGAGAGGTTCACAGAGTTATATGGAGAAGAGTAGAGGAAGGGGGGTGATAGAGGTGACCAGGAGGAGAAGAGGAGGAATCAAAAGGGGAAAGAGCAGTCAAGCCAGTAATAAATTCCCTATGTACTCTCAACAATCTGGCACACTCAGAGAGGTTCATGGATTTACATAGCGAAGAGAAGAGGGAGGAAGAAGAGGGAGGAAGGTGACCAATAGGAAAAGAGGGGCAGTCAAAAGAAGAGAGACAGATCTAGCCAGTAATCAGTTCCCTAAGTGTTCTCCACAGCCCAGAACACCCAAAGAGATTCCCAGAGTTGGGTAGAAAAGGGGGAAGGAGTAGATAGAAGTGACCTGGGGGAGAAACAAGAGGGTCAAAAGGGGGACAAAGCAATCAATTCAGTAGTCACACTCCTAAGTAAAAATAGGTACTGAAGATTGGATTCTTTAAGGTACAAAATTGATAACAAAAACAAAAAAGCAAAGATTAAAAATCTATAGTAGAGGTTAGACTCTCAAAAATATAATATTTAAGAAACAAAGTAAAATCAGACAAAATATAAAAAATGTATATATGAAATTTGACTTAAAAATAGGTTCTATTTTTGCAAGGTAATAGTAGGTTATAAAAATGAAAATTAAAGGAGTAATAAAGTACTTAAAAGCAAAAAAAAATTAAAAATTAAAAAATGATCTTAGGAAAATATATCTAGGAATTTCTCTGGAGCTGTTGAGGGCAATTTGGGATCAGTTCAGTTTCAGATAGTTCCTTGTTCCAGCTTATACCTCTTCTCAAGGTCTATAGGCCCCCTCCAATGTAGTCAATGCTAACTACAGGGTTTTAATCTGTTGCACCTATCACTTCCAAAGTGGTTCCCTCTTTGTTTATTTTGGCTTCCTCTGTTTGCAAGTATCTGCAGTGTCTAATTTCCACCCTGACACAAGGGGGTGAAGGTGGTCACTTATTTAGGCTCACTTGTTCAGCTGTGCTGCGGGGAGGGGGTGACACCACAGACAAATATCACCAGCATTTGTGGGGAATGCTCACAGTGTCTGGGCCACACTGGATTTGCCCCCACTTATGCTGCTTGTTCTACCTGAGGTCCTCATTCTGCTCCTTGGACCTTCCATGGTTCTATTTTTGCAGGCTTTTCCCTTGTCTTTTAGCCTCTGTCATTCTGGAGTCCTGTTTCCTATCCTAACTACCTAACATTCCACCCTCAAGAGATGGGAGGCCAAATTCTTTGGGAATAGGGACATTGATGTCTTTCTGGCTACTTCCTGCTGAACTGGGATGGCGAGGGGCATTGGGCCTCCCCCTCTTGCTAGTCTCAGGCCTCAGAGTCCTTATAGTAGTGTCCATCTAAGTGTGAGTGATATTTTCTGTGGTTGGCTGTAGTTTTATATATCCTTGTTGAACTGGTACTGCATGTTGTAGCTTGTTGACCTGGGCAGAGACAACAGGTTAGACAATTAACAATACATGGAGCAATCATAAGCAGCATCAATATGGTGATAACAAGGATTAGTAGAGACATTGCTGCTACTGCTGCTAAGTCACTTCAGTCGTGTCCGACTCTGTGTGACCCCATAGACGGAAGCCCACCAGGCTCCCCCGTCCCTGGGATTCTCCAGGCAAGAACACTGGAGTGGGTTGCCATTTCCTTCTCCAATGTGTGAAAGTGAAAATTGAAAGTGAAGCTGCTCAGTCGTGTCCGACCCTTAGCAACCCCACAGACTGCAGCCTACCAGGCTCCTCCATCCATGGGATTTTCCAGGCAAGAGTACTGGAGTGGCTTGCCATTGCCTTCTCCGAGTAGAGACATTAACCAACTCCAAATATCCATCACCATGAGGAACCCCCAAAGAGAGATTGTAGCCACCCCACGAAATTTCCAGCTTACTTTGAGATCCTGTAGGGCCTGAATGTTTTTCTTGAGGACTGTGAGACTTTCTTTAACTTAGCTGGAGATATTTACCCAGAAACAGCACGTCTCATTCAAGATGGCTCAAGTCCCTCCTTGTTCAGGGATCAGAAGATCTATCTCTTGTCTGTTTTGGAGTACAATCCCTGCCAAGCTGTGTTGGCTCTTTAGAGCTGTTCTGAGAAATCTTATCCTTAGAAACTTGATTTGGGAGGTGTTCATTAGAAATAAAGAAAGTTAAGTCGATCAGTCATGTCTGACTCTTTGCAACACCATGGATTGTAGACCCCCAGGCTCCTCTGTCCATGGAAATATTCAGGCAAGAGTACTGGAGTGGGTAACCCTTTCTTTCTCCAGTGCAACTTCCCAACACAGGGATTGAACCTGGGTTCCCGCATTATAGGCAGACGCTTCACCATTGATTCACCATGGAAGCCCCGTTCATTAGAATGACACTCATGTGCAGTTTTGAATAGGTATCTGAGATGTCCCAGGGGCTCAAAGATGTATTGAGTGCCCTCTTCTGTTTTCTTCCACAGCTTGACTCATGAGTAGTGAATCCAAGAGTCATGTTCTGGTACCTTGACTTCTGTGGGGGTAGAAAGTATTACAGGGTAGGGGCCCTTCCGTGTGGGTTGCATTTGAGCTTTTGGGGACCCATCTTTCCAGACTTTAATTAGGACTTGAGTCCCTGGAGCATATAGTGGCAACTGTTTAGAATCTTTTGGGTCCTGGTTGACTCCCTACAAGCTTATATCCTGTTGGAATTGCCCAATGGTCATGGTATAAGGCAAGGGGGTCCAAGCCTCTGGGTCTAGGAAGAGGTCATTGGCATAAACAAAAGATCTCCCATATAGCATCTCCTAAGGACTCAATATGCCAGCAAACTTGGAAAACTCAGCAGTGGCCACAGGACTGGAAAAGCTCAGTCTTCATTCCAATCCCAAAGAAAGGCAATGCCAAAGAATTCTCAAACTACCGCACAATTGCACTCATCTCACAGGCTAGTAAAATCATGGTCAAAATTCTCCAAGCCACACTTCAGCAATATGTGAACCGTGAACTCCCAGATGTTCAAGCAGGTTTTAGAAAAGGCAGAGGCACCAGAGATCAAATTGCCAACATCCGCTGGATCATGGAGAAAGCAAGAGAGTTCCAGAAAAACATCTATTTCTGCTTCATTGACTATGCCAAAGCCTTTGACTGTGTGGATCACAATAAACTGTGGAACATTCTGAAAGAGATGGGAATCCCAGACCACCTGACCTGCCTCTTGAGAAACCTGTATGCAGGTCAGGAAGCAACAGTTAGAACTGGACATGGAACAACAGACTGGTTCCAAATAGGAAAAGGGGTATGTCAAGGTTGTATATTGTCACCCTGATTATTTAACTTATATGCAGAATACATCATGAGGAACGCTGGGCTAGAAGAAGCACAAGCTGGAATCAAGATTGCCAGGAGAAATATCAATAACCTCAAATATGCAGATGACACTACCCTTATGGCAGAAAGTGAAGAGGAACTAAGAGGCCTCTTGATGAAAGTGAAAGAGGAGAGTGAAAAGGTTGGCTTGAAGCTCAACATTCAGAAAACAAGATCATGGCATCTGGTCCCATCACTTCATGGGAAATAGATGGGGAAACAGTATTTTTTTGGGCTCCAAAATCACTGCAGATGCTTATTGCAGCCATGAAATTAAAAGACGCTTACTCCTTGGAAGGAAAGTTATGACCAACCTAGATAACATATTCAAAACCAGAGACATTACTTTGCCAACCAGGGTCCATCTAGTCAAGGCTATGGTTTTTCCCGTGGTCATGTATGGATGTGAGAGTTGGACTGTGAAGAAAGCTGATCGCTGAAGAATTGATGCTTTTGAACTGTGGTGCTGGAGAAGACTTTTGAGTCCCTTTGACTACAAGGAGATCCAACCAGTCCATTCTAAAGGAGATAAATCCTGGGTGTTCATTGGAAGGACTGATGCTAAAGCTGAAACTCCAATACTCTGGCCACCTCATGCGACGAGTTGACTTACTGGAAAGGAGTCTGTTGCTGGGAGGGGTTGGGGGCAGGAGGAGATGGGGACGACAGAGAACGAGATGGCTGGATGGCATCACTGACTCTATGAACATGAGTTTGACTGAACTCCAGGAGTTGGTGATGGACAGGGAGGCCTGGCGTGCTATGTTTCATGGGGTTGCAAAGAGTCGGACACGACTGAGCGACTGAACTGAACTGAACTGAACTGAAGGACTAAGAACAGCCTGTTCCTTAGGGGCAATATGGGTGCCAAGCAGAGCTATTGGTAAAGTGTTCTTCCATCCAATGGAGGTCCCCTGTGTTATCTTTGTTATTTCTGATTTGAAGAATTGGTTGGCTCTAATTTTCCTGAAGACTGAGGCATCCAGGCACAATGGAGATAATAAGTAATGTCCAATGTTTTAGAGACCCCTTAGGTGATCTTAGAAGTAAGTGGTGCCCCACTGTCACTTTATAATGACCTAGGCAGACCAAATCTTGGAATGATTTCATGGAGCAGTTTTTTTTTTTTAACTCTTCCTCACCTTTCTCAGTCTGGATGGGAAAGTCTTCAATCCATCCTGTGAGAGTGTTTATCATAACTAATAGGCACTTATACTCCTGAGAAACTGGCTTCTGGGTGAAGTCCATCTACCAGTCCTTTCCTGGGTAGGTCCCACTCATTGGACAAGCTGGGCCAGCTAGGGTCTTGGAGCTCCTTGGGGGTTGTTTAACTGACTAGTGGGACAAGAGAAGACCACTTGCTTTATAGTCATTTGGAGACCTGTTCCTCTGAAGGACCTTTCTAGTAGTCTTTGGAGGGCATTTTCCCTTAAATGAGTAGTGACATGTAAGGAGTTAACCAACTTCCATTGGGGGTTTCCAGGCAGAAAAAAGAGTCCATCCTTTTGGAACCACCCCATATGATCTTCTTGAAAGCCCTCACTCTTAGCTTTAAGAGCCTCAACTTCAGTATATGAAGGAGTTTCTGGCAAATTAGTCTGTGGATCTAAGGTAGCAACCCCTATTATGTCATTGTTCTGTAATTCTGGTCTCTTAGCTGCCTGATCAGTTGCTTGGTTCCCTCGTGCCACTTCCATGCTCCCTTTTTGGTATCCTTTACAATGGGAGACTGAAATTTCAGAGGGTAGATGAACTGCCTCCAAGAGCCTAAGGATTTGATCACCATATTTGATTGGGGACCCTCGGGTGGTCAAGTGGCCTCTTTCTTTCCAAATAGCAATGTGTGCATGTAGCACCAGAAAGGCATACTTGAAATCAGTGTAAATGGCTACTCTTTTTCCTTTTCCCAGCTCTAAAACTCCAGTCAAGACTATGAGCTCAGTTAATTGGGCTGAAGTACCTAGTAGCAAAGGTTTAGCCTCCATGGTGTCAAAATTGGAGACTAGTGCATATCCAGCTCTCCTTTATCCGTCAAGACAAAATTGCTTCCATCAGTGTACCAGACTTCCTCAGGATTGGTCAAGAGATCTTCAGAAAATCCCTCTGGGGGTTTTGTCCAGTGGTCCAAGGTTTCTAGGCAGAAGTGAAAGGGGAGAGAGCCCTCACAGGTAAGCAGGAGAGTGGCTGGGTTAAGAACCTAACAAGTGGATACAGTTCTGCCTGGATTTTCCATCAGTACTACTTGATATCTGAAGATTCTTTGATCAAACATCCATAATGGCCTCTTCCATTTAGGAGTTGTTTCACTTGGTGGCTGGTAAAGATAGTTAGTTTGCCCCCAAAAGAGAGTTTTAAAGCACCTTCTATCAGGATTGCGATAGCTGCAAGATTTCAAAGGCAGGAAAGATTTCTCCCCAGTAAGAGTCAGGGACCACTAGGCACTGGTGGGGAAAATATTTGTCCATCCCAGCAAGGAAGTGCCCAGGGGAATCTTTTGTAATTGTTTTTCCTGTTGCACCCAAAATGGTTCAGGTTTGTGAGGAGAAGGCTCTGGAGTAGGAGGTCAGGACAGAGTAGGTAGCCCCTGTGTTAACCAAGAAATTCTCAGACCTGCCCTATGTAAATTGGGCTAAGCAGGAGTGCTATTTGTTCTACCTGAGGTCCTCACTGTGGTCCTTGGACCTTCTTTTGTTCTATTTTTGCGGGCTTTTCCCTTCCTTGTCTTTTAGCCACAGCCATTCTGGACTCTTTTTTCCTATTCTAACTACCTAACATTACCAACATTTGCTATTTGTGCTCTGAACTCAGGTCACCAGCACTTTCTTTGTGGGACCATCTCTAATCCTGCACAAGCCCCTGTTTTGTACACTCCACCACCTGCTCCTGCTATTATGCCATCTGCTACTGAGTCTTGGCCACCTGAAGCTGATTGGCCAGGCCAAAGCTTTTCCTTGTACAGAGAAACGCTGTAATTTCTGACAAGGTGTAGCAATAGAATATTAGGTCCATAAATCAAGGTATACTGGAGTTGGTCACCAGAAGATGGCAAGAATAAACATCAACGTCTTAAGAATCAGTAAACTAAAATGGACAGGAAATAATTCAGATACCCATTATTTCTACTACTGTAGGCAAGAATCCTTTAGAAGAAATAGAGTAGTGCTCACAGTCAACCAAAGTGTTCAAAATGTAGTAATTGGGTGCAATCTCAAAAATGATAGGATAACCAAAGTTATTACAGCATGAGGGGCATCTACACATTCTTCTTTAATACACACAGAGCACATGGAAGTGAATTTCTTGATTCAGATCCTTCAAAATTGGAGGTAAAGGACTGAAAAGAGTGTCTGTGCCTTAAGAATTGCTCTTTTCAAAAGGAAGTTTAAATTTGCTTTTCACGATCAGCTGTGTGGCCCCACAAAGCCTCCTGTGGTTCCGGATTCCATATCACAACCCATAAAGAGAAAGAAAAAAGAAAACTTGAGCTACTTTTAGGAAAAAGAAAGAAATGTATACGTTTAGAACCTTATTTCTTCCAGGGTTTTTAATCAGTCATATTCCCAGCAATATGCGTGTGCCCCCTAGTGGATGCATTCATCTGGATTATTATTTATAAGCTACACAGAGGATGAGATGGCTGGATGGCATCGCCAGCTCGATGGACATGAGTTTGAGTGAAGTCCGGGAGTTGGTGATGGACAGGGAGGCCTGACATGCTGCGGTCCATGAGGCCGCAAAGAGTCGGACACGACTGAGCGGCTGAATTGTACTGAACTGAAGAAACCGAACAAAGGTCTCCAGCATGGCAAGCAGATTGCTTGCACTATGAGCCATATAGTAAAAGTGAAGTCGCTCAGTCGTGTCTGACTCTTTGCGACCCCATGGACTGTAGCCCGCCAGGCTCCTCCCTCCATGGGATTCTCCAAGCAAGAATACTGGAGTGGGTTGCCATTTCCTTCTCAGGGGATCTTCCCGACCCAGGGATCGAATCCAGGTGTCCCGCATTCCAGGCGGACGCTTTAACCTCTGAGCCACCAGCGAAACCCATGAGCCATAAGGGAAGCCCAAAAAGTGTTAGTGGCTGAGACGTGTCAAATTTTTGACTAAGAACCCCCTAGTTTTTGCCGTACTCCTCTCTGAAAGCCCTACTTTCTCTCGGATTTGACTCAAAACCCCTACCTAACGTCAGAGTTCACCTTAGAACCCTTCAGTTCTGGTGAGATTGTGACCTCAAGACCGTCTTTTGGTGAGATTTGCCTCAGGTCCATCTACTTTAAGATTTTACCTCAGAAGTGTCTTCTTTCTGTCAGATTTTTACCTCAGAAAGACTGTCTTTCTGTCAGATTTCACCTCAGGAGATCCTTCTTTCTGTCAGATTTTGCCTCCAAACCCTCTGGTTTCTCTCAGATTTTTTTCCTCAGAGCCGCCTGTTTTTTCTCATTTTTGCCTCAGAATCCCCAGGTTTTGCCCAGATTTTGCCTCAGAAACCTCTACTTTCTCTCTGATTTTACTCTTTGATTTAAACTTTGATTAAAGAGCATAATAAATTTCATGTCTTTTAAAAAAAAAATGATAGGATAATCTCAGTTGGTTCCCAAGGCAAACCATTCAAACATCAAACCATTCAACATTATGGTAATTCAAGTCTATTTCCCAATCACTGATGCCAAAGAAGCAGAAGTTGACTGGTTCTATGAAGACCTACAAGACCTTCTAGAACTAACAGCAAAAAAAAAAAAGGTAAGATGTCCTTTTTAATCACAGGGGATTGGAATGAAAAAATTAGGAAGTCAAGATACCCAGAATACTGGGAAAGTTTGGCTTTTGATTACAAAACGAAGCAGGGCAAAGGCTGACAGAGTTTTGTCAAGAGAAAACACTGGTCATATCAAATACCCTTTTCAAGCAACACAAGGGACAACTCTACACACATGTTTGAATTGTTGTCCTTGGACACCAATTGAGATTATCCTGTCATTTTTGAGATTGCACCTAAGTACTGCATTTTGAAATCTTTTGTTGACTATGAAGACTACTCCATTTCGTCTAAGGGATTCTTGCCCACAGTAGTAGAAATAATGGGTATCTGAATTATTCCCTGTCCATTTTAGTTCACAGATTCTTAAAATGTTGATATACATTCTTGCCATCTTCTGCTGACCAACTCCAGTATACCTTGATTTATGGACTTTACATTCTATTGGTATTCCTTGTCAGAAATTGTAGCTTCTCTCTGTGCAAGGAAAAGGTTTGGCCAATCAGCTTCAGGTGGCCAAGACTCAGTAGCAGATGGCATAATAGCAGGAGCAGGTGGTGAAGTGTATAAAACAGGGGCTTGTGCAGGAACAGAGATGATCCCACAGAGAAGGTGCTGGTGACCTGAGTTCAGAGTACAAAGAATAAATATTGGAAAGAATGTGGAGAAAAGGAGACACTCATACACTGTCAGTGGGAATGCAAATTGGTTTTGTCATACTGTGGAAAACAGTATGGAGGTTTTTCAAAAACTAAAAATGGAGCTATTATATAACCCAACAATTCCATACCTGCATATATAGTTTTAAAAAGAAAAACACAAATTTGGAAAGATACACCACCACAATATTTGTAATGCCATTATTTACAATTGCCAAGTATGAAAGCAACCTAAGTG
Organism: Moschus berezovskii; assembly: GCF_049115385.1. NCBI lineage: Eukaryota > Metazoa > Chordata > Mammalia > Artiodactyla > Moschidae > Moschus > Moschus berezovskii. The sequence continues at coordinate 44,080,021 of NC_142472.1, forward strand.
CCCATCAAGGGATAGGTGGATAAAAAATATGTGAATTTTTCTATTCAGCAATCATGAAATACACACACACACATATGTAATAAAATATTACTCAGCCTTTAAAAAGAATGAAATTTTGCCATTTGCAGCAACATGGTTTAATTTGGGATGCATTATGCTAAACGAAATGAGACAGAGAAAGACGTTGTTTGATATTACTTATACATGAAATTTAAAAAAGATACGACAAACTAGTGAATATAGCAAAAAATAAACAGAGTCACATAGAGAACAAACTAGTAATTACTCAGTTCAGTTCAGTTCAGTTCAGTCGCTCAGTCGTGTCCGACTCTCCGCGACCCCATGAATCACAGCACGCCAGGCCTCCCTGTCCATCACCAACTCCCGGAGTTCACTCAAACTCATGTCCACAGAATCGGTGATGCCATCCAGCCATCTCATTCTCCGTCGTCCCCTTCTCCTCCCGCCCCCAACCTTTCCCAGCATCAGAGTCTTTTCCAGTGAGTCAACCCGTCTCATGAGGTGGCCAAAGTATTGGAGCTTCAGCTTCAGCATCAGTCCCTCCAATGAACATCCAGGATTGATCTCCTTTAGAATGGACTGGTTGGATCTCCTTGCAGTATAAGGGACTCTCAAGAGTCTTCTCCAACACCACAGCTCAAAAGCATCAATTCTTCGGCGATCAGCTTTCTTCACAGTCCAACTCTCACATCCATACATGACCACAGGAAAAACCATTGCCTTGACTAGACGGACCTTGGTCGGCAAAGTAATGTCTCTGCTTTTTAATATACTATCAAGGTTGGTCATAACTTTCCTTCCAAGGAGCAAGCGTCTTTTAATTTCATGGCTGCAATCAGCATCTGCAGTGATTTTGGAGCCCAAAAAAACAAAGTCTGACACTGTTTCCACTGTTTTTCCATCTATTTACTAGTTGCTACCAATTGGGAGAGGAAAGAGAGAGGTGCAATATAGAGGTAGGGAGTTAAAAGATACAAACTGGTATGTATGAAATAAGCAATAAAAATGCATTATACAGCACGGGAGATATAGATTATATTATATAACATACATAGATAGATTATATATAACAGAGATGATCCCACAGAGAAGGTGTTGTGGGATATATATAGAATATATATATATATATACATGGGAATTTTCTGGTAGCTTAGCTGGTAAAGAATTTGCCTGCAATGCCGGAGACCCTGGTTTAATTCCTGGGTCAGGAAGATCCCCTGGAGAAGGGATAGGATACACATTACAGTATTCTTGTCTGTATAATTCCATGAATGGAGGATCCTGGAAGGCTATAATCCATGGGCTTTCAGAGTCAGACATGATTGAGTGATTTTCACACATATATTCACATCACATAGCTGACTTACAATGTTGTGTACAACAGAGTGAATCTGTTATATATATATATATATATATATATATATATACATATATACATATATCCACTCTTTTTTAGATTGTTTTCCCATATAGGCCTTTATAGAGTATTGAGTAGAGTTCCCTGTGGTATACAGTAGGTCTTTATTGATTATTTTTTTTATATGTAGTAGTATGCATAAGTCAATCCCAATCTTCCAATTTTCCCTCCCATCCTTAACCATAAGTAACAACATTAAAAAGATAAGATCATGGCATCCAGTCCCATGGCATCCAGTCACTTCATGGCAAATAGATTAGTAGAAAGTGGAAAGAGTGAGAGATTTTACTTCCTTTGGCACCAAAGCCAGTGTGGATGGTGACTGGAGCCATGAAATTAAAAAACACTTGATCCTTGGAAGAATAGCTATGATAAACCTAGACAACATGTGAAAATCAGAGACATTGCTTTGCTCAAAAAGGTCTGAATAGCCAAAGGTATGATTTTTCCAGTAATCATGTATGAACGTGAGATTTGGACCATAAAGAAGGTTGAACATTGAAGAATTCATGCTTTCGAATTGTGGTGTTGGAGGAGACTCCTGAGAGTCCCTTGGACAGCTAGGAGATAAAACCAGTCAAGCCTAAAGAAAATCAACCCTGAATAACCATTGGAAGGACTGATGATGAAGCTGGAGCTCCAATACTTTGGCCACCTGATGTGAAGAGCTGACTCACTGGAAAAGACCCTGATTCTGGGAAAGACTGAAGTCAAAGGAGAAGGGGGTGACAAAGGATGAGAAAGTTGAATGGCATCACCAACTCAATGGACATGAGTTTGGACAAACTCCGGGAAATGGTGAAGGAATGGGATATCTGGTATGCTGCAGTTGATGGGGCCCCAAAGAGTTATGCACGACTGAGTGACTGAACAACAACAACTCTAAGTTTATTTTCTACATCTGTTTAACTTTCTATTAATATTTTTGTGGATAAGTTTATTTGTACCCCTTTTTAGATTTCACATATAAAAGATATTGTATGGTTTTAGTTTTTCTCTGTATGACTTACTTCACTCAGTATGCATATTTCTAGGTCTACTCATGCTGCTGCAAATGACGTTATTTCACTCATTCTTATGGCTCAGTAATATCCCATTGTATATAAGCACAACATCTTCTTTATCCATTCCTCTGTTGATGACAATTTGGGTTGCTTCCATGTCCTGGTTCTTGTAAATAGTGTTGCAATGAACATTGGGGTGCATTTATCTTTTTAACTTATTATTTTCCACAGATATTTGCCCAGGAGTGGGATTGGTGGATCATATGGTAGCTCTGTTTTCAGTTTTTTAAGGAACCTCCATATGTTTTTCATAGTGACAGTACCAGTTTACATTTCCACCAATAGTGTAGGAGAGGTCCCTTTTCTCCACAATCTCTACAACATTTTGTATATACTTTTGATGATAGTCATTCTGAGTGGTATGAGGCAATACTTCATGGCATTTGTGATTTACGTTTTTATGATAATTAGTAGCACTAAATGAAAAAATGTTCAGTTCAGTCACTCAGTCGTGTCCGACTCTTTGGGACCCCATGAATCACAGCACACCAGGCCTCCCTGTCCATCACCAACTCCCGGAGTTCACTTAAACTTATGTCCATCGAGTCAGTGATGCCATCCAGCCATCTCATTCTCTGTCGTCCCTGTCTCCTCCCACCCCCAATCCCTCCAAGCATCAGAGTCTTTTCCAGTGAGTCAACTCGTCACATGAGGTGGCCAAAGTATTGGAGTTTCAGCTTTAGCATCAGTCCTTCCAATGAACACCCAGGATTCATCTCCTTTAGGATGGACTGATTGGATCTCCTTGCAGTCCAAGGGACTCTCAAGAGTCTTCTCCAGCACCACAGTTCAAAAGCATCAATTCTTCGGCGATCAGCTTTCTTCACAGTCCAACTCTCACATCCATACATGACCACGGGAAAAACCATAGCCTTAACGAGACAGCCCTTTGTTGGCAAAGTAATGTCTCTGTTTTTTAATATACTATCTAGGTTGGTCATAACTTTCCTTCCAAGGAGTAAGCGTCTTTTAATTTCATGGCTGCAATCAGCAACTGAACTGAACTGAACTGAACATCTTTTCATTTGCTTTTTAACCATCTGCATGTCTTCTTTGGAGAAATCTCTATTTTTTATCTGTTTATTATTATTATTATCATTTTGTATTGAACTGCATGGACTATTTGTGTACTTTGGAGATTAACCCCTTACCAGTCATTTTGTCTGCAACATTTTCTGTATTTCTTAGGTTCCATTTGTTTACTTATGTTTGTGTTCTCATTATTTTAGGATGTGGAATGAAAGTGATCTTGCTGAGATTTATGTCAGAGAGTATTCTGCATGTTTTCCTCTAAGAGTTTTGTAATATCTGAACTTGCATTTAGATCTTTAATCCTTTTTGAGGTTACTTTTTGTGTATGGCGTTAGGGGGTCTTCTAAGTTCATTCTTTTACATCTAGGTGATCAGTTTTCCCAGTACCAATTATTGAAGTGACTCTTTTTCCTTACTTGTACATTCTTGTCTCCTATGTCATAGTTTTGGATTTGGTGACCATGGGCACATGGGTTTATCTTTGAACTTTTGATTCTATTTCATTGCTCTTTATTTCTCTTTTTTGTGCCAGTACTATAATGTTTTGATGACCGCAGCTTTGTTAATAGTCTGAAGTCAGTGAATCTGATTCCTCCAGCTTTGCCTTTTTTCAGAAGATTGTTTTGTTTATTTAGAATCTTTTGTGTATCCATACAGATTGTAAGCTTTTCGGTTCAAATTCTGTGAAAAAATGCCATTGGTAATTTGAGAGGGGTTGCAATGAATCTGTAGATTGTTTTGGAGGGTATAGTCACTTTCACAATATTCTTCCAATCCCAAAACATGGTATATCTTTCCATCTGTTTGTGTCATTTTGATTTCTTTCATCAGTATCTTATATATTTTTTTATTGAATACAGATCTTTTGCCTCCTTGGATAAATTTATCCCTAGATATTTTATTATTTTGATAAGATGGCAAATGGGATTGTTTCCTTGATTTCTTTTTCTGATCTTCCATTGTTAGTGTATAAGAATGCAAGAGATTTGTGTGTGTTAGTTTTGTATTCTGCAACTTTATCAACTTCACCGATGAGCTCTAGTTGTTTTTTCGTAGCATCTTTTGTGTTTTCTATGTATAGTATCATGCCATGTGCAAGCAGTGACATTTTTACTTTTTTTTCCAGTTTGGATTCCTTTTCTTTTTCTCCTCTGATTCCCATATCTGCTGCTGCTGCTGCTGCTGCTGCTAAGTCACTTCAGTCGTGTCCGACTCTGTGTGATCCCATAGACGGAAGCCCACCAGGCTCCCCTTTCCCTGGGACTCTCCAGGCAAGAACACTGGAGTGGGTTGCCATTTCCTTCTCCAATGTGTGAAAGTGAAAAGTGAAAGTGAAGTCGCTCAGTCGTGTCCGACCCTTAGCGACCCCACGGACTGCAGCCTACCAGGCTCCTCCATCCATGGGATTTTCTAGGCAAGAGTACTAGAGTGGCTTGCCATTGCCTTCTCCTTCCCATATCTAGGACTTCCAAAACTATGTTGAATAAGAGTGACGAGAAAGGATATTTTTGTCTTATTTCTGATCTCTGAGGAAATGCTTTCAGTGTTTCAACAGGAACAATGATGTGTGCTGCGGGTTTGTTTCATATGGTCTTTATTATGTTGAGGTAGTTTCCCTCTATGCCCACTTTCTGGAGACCTGAAGAATTTGTATCATAATGAGTGCTGAGTTGGTCCCCAATCCCACACTGCCAAGGCTGCCTTTCACTTGGGGTCCCATGCCAGCTTTCTGATTATCCCACCCCACCCCGACTCTTTTAACTTTAGCTTTCTAGTTAAATTAGACTCTTTGTGCCTATTGTCTAGAATTCTTGGCTGAGCAAGACTGAAGGATGTTTTAGGGGTTCTCAACTTTACTGTCCAAATAAACTGCTATTAATAAGTTCAAAGAGAAAAATCTGTTTCATTTTTGCAACTAATAGAGTGACACGTAGTTTCTATTCCATAATGTAAAATAAGGAAAAAACAATTTTGATGCTACTGCAAATCTCTAAATGACACAAATGTGTTATTTTAGAAGATAATCTCCTCCCTTACATCTAATTTTGGAAGTCTTCATGTAAGATGGGATCTAATTTTTCTACTAAAGAATTGAAAATTTACTGAGAATTCTCCTTGTGCTGGTATTAAGGTCACTGACAAATGAGGTAGCTAACTAAGAGTTTAAAGTCTCCAGGAAATAATTCAGAAACAAAAAGGCAGTTTAAAACTCACCTATAGTGTTATATTTCCCAAAACGGCACCAACAGTGACCAGGGATAGCAGCAATTATTTTCAGTAGCAGCAATGGCAAGCAAGAAAAAGATGAGATACGTTTCCTTTTGGTAATTTGTTGTTGTTGTTGTGTTTGCATTTCTTACCTAAATATGATTACCGGATAAAATATAGGATGCATAGTTAAATTTGAATTTAATGTAAACATCAAACTCTATTTTTAATAAGTATATTCTGAATATTGCATGGGTCTTACACTTTCCTATTTCTATTATTTAAATGAATTTCCAATTTCGCTAGGCACATTGTATTTTTATTTGCTAAATTCATAATCTATCTAGTAGCCTTATAGTGAATGTGTTTTACATTGTTTTAGCAGATTCTTTGCTATCAAGAAATTCAATTTTATAAGACTCAGTACCATAAGGAGAAGAGCTGTAAATAATACGTACTAGCTTGTTAATTTCAACTGGAGGTAGTGAGATTAGAGAGTTACCTAATGCATACTACATTTAAAAGATGTTAACACTAGCTAAGCATGTGCAAAGCATTGTTTAAATTGTAACATTGTTTGATATTGGAATCTAAGAACTTTACATTTGGGAAATGAACAAGTAATCTCTACATGCTGAAGTATGTGGGACACTTTCAGTCTTGAGTATAAGTAAATTTGCCCATGTGACAAGTTTTGTACCAAAAAGACTTATCTAAATAAGAGAAAAGAGAGCAATATGGCATTGATAAGAAAGGGTCTGTCTCCTGAAGCTAGATGTTAAAATTGACTACCAAACAAATAATCTAGAACCTGGCAAATTTAGAAAGTTGATTTCTCTATAGCAAGGTTGAGCTTCCCTGGTGGCTCAAATGGGAAGGAATCTGCCAGCAATGCAGCAAACCCAGGTTTGAGCCCTGGGTTGGGAATATCCCCTGGAGAAGGAAAATGGCTACCCAGAATTCCATGGACAAAGGAGCCTAACAAGCCACAGTCAGTGGGGTCACAAAAAGTCAGATACCACTGAGTGGCTAACACTTTCACTTTCTTTCATACCAAGGTAATATTCATCAGAGCAAACAGATGAAGGCCAGAGACTAAAAGGAATTGTACAGAGTGTAAAAAAATCCTGGTCTCTCAGATATCTTCTCCACATTTTCCTTTAAGTAATTCTACCTGACAATGTATGCAATAACTGCACTTCTGAGGATGTAACTACAATGGAACCTGAAAGCAAAATGAAGATTAACTGACCAATGCTGCCTTACTTAAGCAAATAGAAAGTGAAAGAATCCACATGGTTTACTTAGGCAAATTTTAGTTTTCTTTTTTTTTTTTTTTAAATTGCTTATGTAGTTCACTTTTTTTTGAAATTAGAGGAAAATACTTTACAATATTGTGATTGTATTTGCTGTACATCAACATAAATCAACATTAAGTATACATATGTCCCCTTCCTCTTGAGCCCCCTCTCATCTCTCTCTTCTTCCTACCCCTCGAAGTTGTCATAGAGTACCAGCTTTGGGTTCTCTGCATCATAAATAGGTAAATTTTTTAATTGGTAAAGTTTATTTATCATGTTGATCTGATTTTTAAAAAAACAAATTTAACTCATAGGAAAGAAAAGTAGAAAAACAATAAAGATACAATAAGAAAATTAAAGGATTAAATAGAAATTTGTAGAGGAGATAATAACATATAAAAGTTCAAATATTAATTTAAAACAACTAATATATATAGCAATTACTAAACAAGAGTAGTCCATTCTAAAGGAGATCAATCCTGGGTGTTCATTGGAAGGACTGATGCTAAAGCTGAAACTCCAATACTTTGGCCACCTCATGCGACAAGTTGACTCACTGGAAAAGAGTCTGATGCTGGGAGGGATTGGGGGTGGGAGGAGAAGGGGACGACAGAGAATGAGATGGCTGGATGGTATCACCGACTCGATGGACATGAGTTTGAGTGAACTCCGGGAGTTGGTGATGGACAGGGAGGCCTGGTGTGCTGTGATTCATGGGGTCGCAAAGAGTCGGACACAACTGAGCGACTGAACTGAACTGAACTGAACTGAAGCAAGAGTAATAGTTAACAAAGAAAAGCCATCACAACCCTTCATCAAATATATATGTATGTAAATATATATCCATGTATATATAAGTATATCAATAATAATGTATAATCATCACTATAGATCCATTCCTTCTTAAACTGATCATAAGATTTGTACAAAAATTTAACACCAATAATTTAATAAATGAATATGATAAGAATAAATTATTTGAAAAAATGTAGCTTCCAAAACTTAACAGAAAGAAACATTGCATAGAATAATACGCATTCAAAAAAATCTAAAGTTAAACATCCTCCAAGAAAGATGACTTCAACAGTGTAATTTCTTCCTAAACATTTAAGGGACATATAAAATGACTTTTTCATAATTTTTTTTTGTGTGTGTGTAATATCAATAAGAAAAAAATAAGGTCAAAACTTGTTTTATTTCAGTGAAAAAATTAATATTAAAACTAAACAAAAACAGAGTAGAAAGCTCAGATATACACTCACCTAAATATAGACAGCTAACCTTTGACAAAGAAGCAAATGCAAAAAACTGGAGCAAAATAGTCTCTTCAACAAATAGTGCTGGAAAACCTGACATCCACAGTAAAATATGAATCTTGACAGATTTTATACCTGTCAACAGATTAACTCAAATTGAATCACAAACCTAAATGTAAGAGGCAAAACTATAACACTCCTAAAGGATAACATAGAAGAAAACCTACATAAACAAGTAGGATGACCATTTAGATACGACACCAAAGGCATATCAATGAAAATGAAAATAATAATAAGCTGGACTTTATTAAAACCAATTTCCTTCTAGAGGCAATGTCAGGAAAATTAGAATACAACCCACAGACTAAGAGAAAATATTTGCAGGCAAAACCAACCAATATAATATTGTAAAATAATTAGCCTCCAATAAAAATAAAAATAAGACACATCTGATTTTTAAAAAATGTATTATCAAAAATTCACAAAGGACTCATAAAACTCAAGAATAATACCATTGCCAAATGTGATTAAAAATGGTCCAAAGACCTTAACAGAAATCTCATAAGACGTACAGATGGCAAATAATCATATGAAAGGATGCTCCAGATCATATATCATCAAGGAAATAAAAACTAGAAGAACAGTGGGATACCAGTACATATCTATTGGAAGGGGTAGAATCCAGGACACTGGTAACACCAAAGGCTGGTGAGAATATGCAACAATAAGTCTCATTGCTGATGGGACAGCAGAATGTTATAGTCACTTTGGGAGACAAGTCAATTATTTCTTACAAAATTAAACATACTCTTACTATTTAACCCAATAAATGTGTTTCTTTGTATTTATCAATACCAAAAAGATCTGAACATTTTAATCCACACAAAAACTTGCACACAGATGTTTATATCAGCTTTATTCATAGTTGTTAGCATTTTTAAGCAAACAGGATATTCTTCATAAGGTGAATGGATAAATAAACAGTCATACTCCCATATAGTATATGCTTAATTGTTTAGTTGTGTCCGACTCTTTGCAACCCCATTGACCATAGCCCTGCTGGCTTCTCTGTTCATGGGGATTCTCCAGGCAAGAATATTGGGGTGGGTTGCCATGATCTGCTCCAGGGAATCTTCCTGACTCAGGGATCAAACCCAGGTCTCCCTCATTGCAGGCAGATTCTTTACTGTCTGAGCCACCAAAGAAGATCCAAACAGTAGAAACACTACTGTATAAAGTCATGAAAAGACATGGGAGAACTTTAAACACATAGTATTAAGTTAAAAAAGTCAATCTTAAAATATATATATTCAGAATACATTATATATTATATTATATTCTGGAGAGGGCAAATCTATGGTGACAGTATTTATTCAGTGATTTGTTTTAGAGAAGCAATGAGATAAATAGATACAGTACAGAGGATTTTTAGGTCAGGAAAATGCTCTGTATAATGTTATAATGATGGATATATACTATTTTATTTTTGTTCAAATCTATATAACACACATCACCAAGAGTGAGTTGTAATGTAGACTATGATTACAATGTGTCAGAGTAGGTTCATCAACAAGTGCACTCACTATGGCAACTGATGTTGATAAAGGGAGAGGCTAGACATGCATGCATGCTAAGTCACTTCAGTCATTTCTGACTGTGCAACCCTGTGGACTGAAGCTTTCCAGGCTCTACTATCCATGAGACTCTCCAGGCAAGAATATGAGAGTGGGTTGCCATGCCCTCCTCCAGGGGATCTTTCAGATTGAACCCACATCTCTTAAGTCATCCTGCACTGTCAGGTAGGTTCTTCACCACTAAGGCCACCTGGGAACCCCGAGGCTTCACACATGTGGGGCAAAACATACATATAAATCTCCATATGTTCCTCTCAATTTTTCTAGGAAAATAAAGTGTTTTAAAAACATACAAACAAAAACTCAACAAGGACATTACAAGAAATTAAGTTTACAGGGGAATAATCTCATGTAATCACAAATAGATTGAAATACAAAGTTGGTTCCAAATTGGAAATCAAACAATGTAATTCATTACATTAATAACAAGAAGTTGCTTATAATTATCGCCACAGATACAGATCAGCCAACCTTGAGAAAAAGAGCAGTGAAATAAAAATAGAAGGAAGGTTTCTTCACATAAGAAAGGACATACACCCAAAAGTTGTATGTTTAATGTAATGGTAAATTACTGATAGTCTCATCTAGATAGTGAAACCGATAAGGATTTCTGTCACCATTAGTATTCAACATTGTGATGGAAGTTCAGTTCAGTTCAGGTCAGTCGCTCAGTCTTGTCCGACTTTTTGTGACCCCATGACTGAGCGACTAAACTGAACTGAACTGAAGGGTTTGAATTGTGAGAAAAACTGTCTATTGTTTGGGTACAGTTATATTTTATCTAGTATTTCACCAAAAATATAGAGTCCTAATGGGTAAAACTTTCTTTTTCTCTATTTAGGTTATCATCATATTAAAGGAATAACGATGTTGAGTATGATGTGGCCAAAATTACTTGATGGAGCTACTTGAATACTATAGTAATATATCTAGATATTAGGATGTTAACTTCCAGAGCTATTTGCAATAGTAAAATACTGCCTTGCATGAAGGTTTCTTATACTTTTCACTCTCCTAGATAATTAGAAAAGCATTATGCATGATTTTCTCCACATTATCTTATTCATGAATGATTGTATACATTTGTATGTAGGATTTTAATGGTATTGTGCTTTGTTGACACAAAATAGCTTATTAATATTTTAAAATATAACATTTAAATTCCAAATTCCACACTTGAATTACAAGTCCCCTGTAGTACCCAGTAGGGGAATCAGAAAGGATAGACATAAAGCAAAACACATGTATAGTTCCCTGGGGTCCATTGATTTTTCCGGGATTGGTTGTGTTGATAAAAATCTTTTAGCTTTATTTCTTTTGTCTCCTTATCCTTAGTCCCAGGTGTTAGATAGACTTTTCTTTCTCATTTTATATTTACCTCAAATTCTTATCTGTCTGTATCCTCTTGGTTTTTGTTTTGGATTCTGCTAGCCTAATGTTATAAAGCTTTTAGGATGGACAGGAATTGGATCTTAAAAATATTTTTGAAACTGACCTTCTTACTTGTACATCTCTATTTCAGTTATCAAAGTGCTTGTGAACCTGTTCTCTCTTGTGAACCTGGTATCTGATTGTGGTCCAGTTTCCATCTCATTTTATTTAGAATTAGTATGTGCTGTGCTATGATCAGTCACTCAGTCATGTCAAACCCCATAGACTGTAGCCTGCCAGGCTCCTCTGTCCATGGAATTTTCCAGACACAATACTGGAGTGGCCATTTCTACTCTAAGGGATCTTTCCAACTCAGGGATTGAGCCCATGTCTCTAGCATTGGCAGTCAGAATCTTTACCACTGAGTCACCTGTGAAGCCCTAGAATCAGTATATTTCAGCTAATTTTTCATTTACACTCATGAACTCTTCTTAGATGAATTATTAATTGGTGTTATTATCCTAAAACTTAGAATATAGCTTAATCATGATTCAGAACTATCAACATTATATTTCAAGATTTTTCCTCTATATTACTTTAAACTTGCTGATTTTCAGTTGCTCAGTCATGTTTGTGACCTCATGGATTGCAATACACCAGGCTTTCCTGTACTTCACCATCTCCTGGAGTTTGTTCACACTCACGTCCATTGAGTCGGTGATGCCATCCAATCATCTCATACTCTATCCTCTCCTTCTCCTTATGCCTTCAGTCCTTCCCAGCATCAAGGTCTTTTCAAATGAGTCAGTTCTTCACATCAGGTGGCCAAAGTCTTAGAGCTTCAGCCTCAGCATTGGTCCTTCCAATGAATATTCATGAATAATTTCCTTTAGGATTGACTAGTTTGCTCTCCTTGCTGTCCCAGGGACTCTCAAGAGTCTTCTCCAACACCACAGTTCAAAAGCATCAGTTCTTTGGCACTCAGTCTTATTTATGGTCCAACTCTCACATCCATCCATAACTACTGGAAAAACCCTAACTTTGACTACCAGTTCAGTCAGTTCAGTTCAGTCACTCAGTCATGTCCGACTATTTGCGACCCCATGAATCACAGCACGCCAGGCCTCCCTGTCCATCACCAACTCCCAGTGACTATACAGACCTTTAAAATTAGAGAATGAAAAATAATTCACTCACATTTGAAATGTAAGAGCAAATAAAATACTCAAAGTAAAAATGTATGTAAGTCTGTTTGGGGCTCTTCTTCAACAAACACAAGGACTGAGAACTTGGAGATTAACATAACTGACATACAGACTCTATATGGACTGTAAGAATCTGCATGTTAAAGAAATCATAACAAACTACCTAATGCAATGCAACTCAAAGTATGGTCCGTGAACCTGCAGCATTGGACTCACCTGGGGTATTGTTAGAAATGCAAAATAATGGACTAACCCACCCTAGCAAGGTCATACTCTCTTGAAACTTGGGGAAGGAATCTATCAGTGTTTTAACAAGCATTGCATTTGGTTATTGAGAATGAAAATGTTTGAGATCTACTAAGTTAGTGAGTTCTAATTTATGTTCCTAAGGTATGTTTGTATAAGCTTATATTATTTTCTTTGTCAAAAGAAGGAGTTTATTAATATAAATATTTTAAAAATCAGGACACAAAATGACTCTAAAGCTAAATAATTTGTCCAAAGCCAATAACAGAGAAATTTGAAAAAAAAAATTTTTAACATGCTTATTTCCTAGAGGATAAACTATGCAGAATTCATATTTATTGAGGCATAATATAGAGTCAATAAATTCACCCTTTTAAAGTGAACTATTTATTGGACAGATGTATATAACCATGCAATGACCATAGCAATATAGAAAATCTCAATTGGCCCCAAATATTTCCTGAGCTTTTGAGTAAATCACATTCTCTTTCTCTTAGTTCTGCCATATCTTTTATTCTTTCACTGATTTATTTTTTTTTGTTTTATTGAATGTAATATAAATGCAATCATTCAGCATGCAGTCCTTTATATCTGACTTGAAAGCATTTAGGTTAATGTGTTTGAAATTCAGTCATGCTGTTGCATGTCTAAATAGTTCTTTCCTACTTATTTTCCAATAATATGCAAATGTGTATTATGATTTACCCATTCACCAGCTGATGAGTATTTGGGTTGCTTCCACATTTGTGCTATTATAAATGAAGATGTCTTTAACATACCGATACATATTTTTATAGAAAGTATTTTGTACATTTCTTTTAAATAAATATCTAGGATTATAGTTGATTGGTTTTTAAGGAGAATGTATGTAAAATTTTTAAGATCAAGCGAAACTCTTTTCCAAAGTGATCAAGTGATTTTTTTTGTTTTGAGATAGACCTTTTTTTAAATTTATTTATTTTAATTGGAGGCTAATTATTTTACATTATTGTATTCGTTTTGCCATACATTGACATGAATCTGCCCCGGGTGTACATGTGCTACCCATCTTGAACCCCCCTCCCACCTCCCTCCCCATCCCATCCCTCTGGTTCATCCCAGTGCACCAGTCCCGAGCATCCTGTATCATGCGTTGAATCTGGACTGGAGATTCGTTTCACATATGATAATATACATCTTTCAATGCCATTCTCCCAATAACTGCAATGTTATATCAATAAAACATGCTATATATTTTGAGATACATTTCAGTATTTTTATTGTTTGTCAAACTTTTATATTGGTGTCAGATAATAAAATACAGCACTTTCTAACGTTGTCAAAATATACTAGAGATGAGAGTACAATGGTCTTTTACAAAACCAAGTATGAAGATGATAAAATATGCAGTTCCTTTTAATATTTGATTATCTATTTCAGAAAACTATGATAAAGAAGTTCTTCCTCAGCCTTATTTTAGTGTACACTATGAGATAACTGGAAGAATTACAACGTATTTTTCTAGAGAAGAGAGGCATGGTAAAATTTGAAAGCAGTTGCTAAGATGATTATCTTTAAAACAAAATAGAAACAGATATTTACTTTCAAAATAAATGAATATATAAGAAACTACCACTTATAAACTGATTATTAAAAAATACCTCCACAAAGCATGTCTCAAATCATGTATTGACATTATTATGGCTCACTCTCTTTTCATTTACTGACATCCCCATCTCATTTGCTTCTCATCATTTCTATTAATATTACAGTATAGCAATATATTTTTGCTTAGTTTCTGTGAACTCTGGCGTTTTATTATCGTGTTAAATTCCAAATTCTAGGCTTGATGTAATCTTCTTAACACATTAATTTGATTGACATGCTTTTCTTCCATTTTCTTTTCTTAATCTTGTCCAATAAAAGGAAGATGGTGAACAGGAGGTAAGCAGCTTGAGCTTCAGTAGACTTTAGTGCCTTAAGAAGAATGATGCTGGTTTCTAGGTGAAATTAAGAACATAGAGGGAATTTCCACACATCTAAATAATGTTTGCTGCACTTTGTATTTTGAAATCATATAACTGTGGGAGAGTTCAGAAACATGTACCATCTTTATGAAACATTTGGCACAAACTCAATTTGTAGAAGATTTAACAACCTACTAGTAAATCAGAGAACACCTGCCTGTGTAGAACATAGAATTTTTTTTTTGACGACTGAGCGACTGAACTGAACTGAACTGAACTGATAAACTGTGTACTCATTGTTTTCCCTTCATTGTGTAGGAACTCTTGTGAGCATAATTCAGTTTCAAGAAGTACCCTTCTTGTACTGTAGGCTATAAAGAGATTTCCTCCTCCTCATCTTCTATATATAATTTGAAAACTAATTTTAGTTTAACATTTTATGATTTCCAAAATGCTACAATTTATAATCATAGAGATGTTGACATAGTTCTATCATAATGAACCTGGTCAGACAATTCACAACTTTGACAATAATAAATGGTAGGGACTCTAAAATATTCAACATAGGAAGGATGCATCCATCTGACAATATTGCTAATATTTGAAAAAAGATACTAAAATAAAAGTATTTTATAAATTGAAAACCCAGTAAGTAAATGTATTATTTAAGAGAATTTTTCTCATTATTCATGAATATAGTTAGAATTTAAAATGCCTTCTCTGTTTTTCACTGTAGATTTTCCTGGTGGCTCAGATGGTAAAACATCTGCCTCAATGCGGGAGACCCGGGTTCAATCCCTGGGTCAGTAAGATCTCTTGGAGAAGGAAATGGCAAGCCACTCCAGTGTTCTTGCCTGGAAAGTCCCATGGACAGAGGAAAATGTTAGGCTACAGTCCATGGGGTCGCAAAGAGTAGGACATGACTGAGCAACTTCACTTTCACTTTTCACTTTCCCTTACCAGAGAGTTATATCTTCCTTTGAAGTTTCCAGGTTTTCCTTACACCATGCTTCCATAAATGAAAATATATTTATATTTATAATGAATTAATGGATGTAAAAGAGACAATCTCTACATTAATAAGCATATGTATTTCTTTATTTTGTATGAGGATATATAATTTTTATATTTTTCTTACTTCAGATACATTTTTGAAATGGTGCTCAGAAATTAAATTTAAAGTAAGAAAGTATCATTTCTTGTTTAGGCGTTTTTGAAAGTATAAATATTTGAACTGCATACAAATAGAAAAATGGTTCAAAAATATCACTAGATGATTTTTTACTTTCCTTAAATCAAAGCAAAAATACTTTTTTTTTTTGCTTAATAGATTATATTTGACATTGTCTGAGTGCTCCCTGAGTAGTTAATAACAAAGGAACTTTGAATACTTTGCATTATTTATTTGCCAAAATAATTCTTTGAGCTAGAGATAATTAGTCTCAGTTTTCAGGGAAGGAAGTCAAGATATTAAGTGTCTGAAGCAAGTCACAACATAAACAATGATAAATGATTAGATTTTCCTTTGAATTAAAATTTTATGACATCAAATACTGTGTCTGATAGACATTTTTTTGTGTATTTTTCAGGCAGTTGGGAAATTAAGATGGTAGTGATATGTGAAATAAAGGGTAAATTAGAACCTATGAGCTTGGGTGGGACCCATGAAAACAGACAGGATTTGCTCCCTCTATGGAGACTTTGCTCCCACTCACAGAATTTGCTCCCACTATAAAAACTTCAGTTTTTGTTTATGCAGTGATCTTGGACCTTGGATGTACCATCACCATGGATGTCATAACCAGCATGGCTATGTAATCAAAGAAGCTGACAGAGGGCATAAAGCAGGAGCTGGATTTGAAGTAGATGTACTTGCTGTTTCTCCCCCTACTCCCCTCAAAAGATCCAGTAGATAATCTACTGGCAATCTACATTAGCTAAATAGTTATCCTGCATCCTGTCTCTAACTGGAAGCATAAAAGACTATGGCTTTTTTATTTTTTTACTTTCACACAAATATCTCTTGTAACCAACTAGGTTTGGAAACAAATAGTAGAGAGAATACCGGAAAATTATAGTTCCAGCTTAGCTATGTTGACACATTACAAAATTACCAAAGTCCAACTCTTGTCATCTAGGAGTCCATATATACCATTTCTAGCAATGTTTAACTTCCAAGTTAAAACACAAGAAAACTCGTGCTTCCACCCAAATAATGCACCTTATGTAACTAAAAATGTGCATGTTTTGAAAGAAGCCTCAAATATTTTCCCCCAAATCTGTCTCTATAACCATCTTTGTGTTTTGAGTTTTCTTCTAGCTAAATTACATACTCTTCTGATGTGCTTTAACTGAAACATTGATATTTAAGGTTCACCATTAATAAAATTACTTACGTTCTGTGTCAGAACATAATGTACTTACGTTCTGTTTCAGGGGAACAGAAGAGAATAAGAAAAAATTACCAACAATTGTGCTAGTATAAACATATCAATTAAAAACATGGGATATTCATAATTATTAGGGCAATCTGCATATTAGACATTTACAGTAAGACCACATGAAAATGCACGAGATTATAGGTTTGCTATTTAAGCTACTTCAGTTTATCATATTTACCAAAAGTTGATTGAAATATGGGGAGATAAAATATACATATATGCTTAGCTAAATATACAGAAACACAAAATTTGTGAAATCTTATAGGAAGACTACATCAAAGATATTTGTTTAAAATACTGTGTTTCTCTGCATCAAAGAAGGGAGCTGAAGTATTACTTTCCAAAAATTCCCTATAACATAAAAGACTATCAATTAAAAAATAAAGCTGGCAAAGTATTTTTATTTGCAATTTAATTTTCTTATTGTCGATGTAATTTTGCTGTGAATGTGTAATTTGAAGAAATATCTTAGTTTTAATTTGAAGACTTAAAATTTCAAATAGTTCTCATGTGAATATAGTATGAAGCATTTAATTGTCAAACATGTGGATTGAAATTAAAGTTTAATTCCTATTTTATTGAGATATAATTACAATTCAGGGGCTTCCCTGATAGCTCAGTTAGTAAAGAATAGACCTGCCATGCAGGAGACCTTGGTTTGATTCCAGGTCAGTAAAATATACTGGAAAATGGATAGGCTACCCACTCCAGTATTCTTGGGCTTCTCTTGTGGCTCAGCTGGTAAAGAATCTGCCTGCAATGCAGGAGACCTGGATTTATTCCCTGGGTTGAGAAGATCCCCTGAAGAAGGGAAAGGCTACCCACTCCAGTATTCTGGCCTGGAGAATTGCATGGACTATATAGTCAATTGGGTTGCAATGAGTTGGACACGACTGAGCAACTTTCACTTTCCTTGAGATACAGAACTATAAATTTAAGGTGCAGAATGTAATAATGTAATGATTTTACTTAGATACACTATGAAATGATTATCACAACAAGTTTAGTAAATATCCATCATTTCCTATAGATATGAAATGAAAGAAAAAATATATATTTCTTTGTGATGAGAATTCAATATTACTCTTTTAGCTTAATATATAAAATACAGCAATGTTAATTATATTTATCAAGTTGTGTATTGCATACTTTATCTGATAACTGGAAATTTGTGCGTTTTCATTCAGTTTCTTTTCCCCCAATCTGCCTCTGTTTAATGCAAACCTGACCTCTTTTCCATTTTATTTTTTAAATATAATTGACCTACTACATTGTATTAATTTCTGGTACACAACATAGTGACTCAATGTCTATACATTTCAAAATGATCACCACAATAACTCTAGTTATCACCGATAACCATACAAAATTATGACATAATTATTGAATATATTCCCCACACTGTGTATTTTGTACCTGTGACATTTATTTTGCAACTGGCAGTTAGTATTACTTAATGTCTCTTACCTATATGTCTCCTCACATGTCAGCTCCCTTTTGACATCTACCTGTGACTCTTAATATTTCTCTGTAGTTATTTGTTCATTTTATTTGCTTTTTAGATCTCATATGTAAGTGAAGTAATACAGTAATTTCACTTAGCATAATATACTCTATATTTGTGTTGTCACTAATGGCAGGCTTATATATATATCATATTTTCTTTATCTAGTAATCTACTGATAGACACTTAAGCTACATCCCTATCTTTGATATTGTGAATAATACTGCAATAAACATAGGAGTGAATATAACTTTTTTAAATTCATGTTCTCATTTTATTCAGATAAATATGCAGAAATGGTACTGCTGGATCGTATGTCAGTTCTATACTTAATGTTTTGAGGAATCTCCTACTGTTTTCCATAGTTGCCACACCAATTTACATTCCCATCAGCATTATAGTGTATGAGGGTTCTGTTTTATCCACATCCAAACCAATACTTGTTATTTCTTCTATTTTTGCTGATCGCCATTCTGATAGGTATGAGGTGATATCTCATTGTCATTTTGATTTGAAGTTCCCTGATGGTTAATAATGCTGAGTATACCTTCATATGCCTGTCAACCATCCTTAAGTTTTCTTTGGAAATATCTGTTTAGGCCCTCTGCCCATGTTTTGATTGGGTTGTTTGTTTAATTGATGTTTGTTTATATATTTCTCTGTATATTTTGAATATTAATGTTTTATTGGCTACATCATTGGCAAATATTCTCTCCCATTTAGTAGGCGGTCTTTTCACATTGTTGATGGTTTCCTGCATTGTGCAAAAGCTTTTTAGTTTGGTGTAGTTCCATTTGTTTATTTTTAATTTTGTTTCCATTGCCTCAGGTGACATGTTAAAAAATATATATTGTTAAGAACAATGTCAAAGAGAATACCGTCTATATATTTTCTTGTGGTTTTAGGCCTTGCATTTAACTTCTTCATGAATTTTGAGTTATTTTTTCTATATTGCGTGAGAAAGTCATCTAATTTGATTATTTTGCAAGTAGCTGTTTGGCATCCCCTGCACCATTTTTGAACAGGTTGTCCTTTCTCTGTTGTATATTCTTGCCTTCTTTGTCATAACTTCCCATGTAAACGTGGGTGCATTTCAGTGTTCTCTGTTTTGTTCCATTCATCTATGTGTCTGTTTCCGTGCCAGTGCCATACTGTTTTGATGACCACAGTTTTATATATAGTTTGCAGTCAGGAACCATGATGACTCTAACTTTCTTCTTTTTCCTCAAGATTACTTTAGTTATTCAGAGTCTATTGTATATCCATACAAATTTTAAAATTGTTATAGTTTTGTGACAAATTCTATTAATATTTTAATAGGGTTGTATTGATCTGTAGCTTGCTTTAGGTAGTATGGTCATTTCAACAGTATTAATTTTTCTAATCTATGAACACAGAATAGCTTTCCATCTGTGCTTTCTTCAATTTCTTTCATCAGTGTCTTCCAAGTACACATCTTTTACTTTTTAATTTTTTTTTCCATATGCATTTTATTTTTTGTGTGTGTGTTACAAAAAAATAGAATGCTTTTCTTAAGTTTTCTTTCTGATTGTTATTAGTGTATAGAAATGTAGTGGATTTCTGTATGTTAATTTTGTACCCTACAACTATATCAAATTCACTGATAAGTTCTAGCAGTATTTTAG
Source organism: Moschus berezovskii (assembly GCF_049115385.1). Taxonomy (NCBI): domain Eukaryota; kingdom Metazoa; phylum Chordata; class Mammalia; order Artiodactyla; family Moschidae; genus Moschus; species Moschus berezovskii. Next base: position 44,100,313 of record NC_142472.1, read on the forward strand.
GTGGCATCTTTGGGGCTATCTATGTATAGTTTCATTTGCATTGTACATTTCTAGAAATGTGGTCATTTCTTCTAGGTTGTCCTCTTTATTGGTATATAACTGTTCAGAGTAAAGTTTGATCTTTCATATTTCTGTGGTATTGGTTGTAACTTATTTTTTCCTGTCTGATTTTACTTATTTAGGCCTTCTCTCTCTTTTATTTTTTTTCTTTTCCTTGATTATCCTGACTAAAGACATCAATTTTGTGTATCTTTGCAAAGCATCAGATTTTAGTTTCATTGGTCTTTACTAGTGTTTTTTGTGTGTTTGTTTTGTTTAGTCTCTAATTATTTTATTCCTGCTCTGATCGGTATGATTTCTTTCCTGTTACTAACTTTGTGTTTCATTTGTTCTTTTTCTAGTCTGTTTAGGTGTAGTGTCAGTTTGATTATTTGAGACTTTTACTTGTTTCCTGAAGTAGGTTTGTTTTACATAAACTTGCCTCTTAAAACTGCTTTTTCTGTGCCCAATAGGTGTTGGATTTTTGCGTTTCTGTTTTATTTTGTCTTTAGGTAGTTTCTAATTTTAATTTCCAATTTAATTTCTTAATTAACTCATTGGTTGTTCAGCAGCATACTGTTTAGCCTCCACTAAACAATATTTTTGTTTTTTAAACACAAAAACAATGAGTTTGTGTTTATTGTATATTTTCTTGTAGTGTATTTCTAACTTCATAGTATTGTGGTTGGAAAGATGTTTATGTGTTCAATCTTTTGATTTACTGATACTTGCTTTGTGGTCTAGAAAGCAAACTATCGTGTACAATGTTCCATGTGCACTTGAAGAAAATGTGTATTCCACTGCTTTTGGGTGGAATGTTTGAGATATATTTATTAAGTCCACCTACTATTATGTGTCACTTAAGGCTAGTATTTACTTATTATTGATATTTTATTTGAATAATACATCATGTAATGTATTTTATCTGAATGATATATTCACATGAGTGTTAAAATATTCTACTAGTATTATGACAATTTATCTCTTTGTGTCTATTTAATATTCACTTTCTCCTATGTTGGTTATACTGAAGTTTAAGATTTTTATTAAGATATACTTTTATTTTGTGATTTAGGAAATTTCATTTGATCCATTCAAAATATTGTGATATACATACATGTACATATATACTCACATATATATACATGTATACACATACATACATATATGCATACACATATACACATACATATATCATATATACACACACACATGTATTTGTGTGTATATATATATATATCAGTTCATATCAGTTGCTCAGTCATGTCTGACTCTGTGACCCCATGGACGCCAGGCTTCCCTGTCCATCACCAACTCCCAAAGCTTACTCAGATTCATGTCCATTGAGTCAGTGATGCCATCCAACCATCTCATCATCTCTAGTCTCCTGCCTTCAATCTTTCCCAGCATCAGAGTCTTTTCAAATGAGTCAGCTCTTCACATTAGGTGGCAAAAATACTGGAGTTTCAGCTTTAGCATCAGTCCTTCCAATGAATATTCAGGACCGATTTCCTTTAGAATTGACTGGTTGGATCTCCCTGCATTCCAAGGGACTCTCAAGTGTCTTCTCTAATATCACAGTTCAAAAGCATGAGTTATTTGGCACTCAGCTTCTTTATAGTACAACTCACACATCCATACATGATGGTGGGAAAAACCATAGCTTCAACTAGACGGACTTTTGTTGACAAAGTAATGTCTCTGCTCTTCCATATGCCATCTAGTTTGGTCATAGCTTTTCTTCCAAGAAGCAAGTGTCTTTTAATTTAATGGTTGTAGTCACCATCTGCAGTGATTTTGGAGCCCCCAAAAATGCTCTCTTACTGTTTCCACTGTTTCCGCAACTATTTGCCATGAAGTGGTGACCTGGATGCCATGATGTTAGTTTTCTGAATGTTGAGTTTTAAGCCAAGTTTTTCACTCTCCTCTTTCACTTTTATCAAGAGGCACTTTAATTCTTCTAAAGAACTAAATATATATATATATACACACACATATATTTGTATGTATTTATATATATATATGATCAGAGAAGGCAATGGCAAGCCACTCCAGTACTATTGCCTAGAAAATCCCGTGGATGGAGGAGCCTGGTAGGCTGCAGTCCATGGGGTCGCTAAGGGTCGGACATGACTGAGCGACTTCACTTTTCACTTTCACACATTGGAGAAGGAACTGGCAACCCATTCCCGTGTTCTTGCCTGGAGAATCCCAGGGATGAGGGAGCCTGGTGGGCTTCCGTCTATGGGGTCACACAGAGTCGGACACGACTGAAGTGACTTAGCAGCAGCATATATATGATATGTGTGATATATATATCTACAGATATATATACACATATATATGCGTGTGTGTATGTATCAATAGCAAGTGTGAATTTGCTGTGTGACACATGGAACTCAACCCAGTGCTCTGAAAACTTAGAGGGGTGGAATAGGGTGGGAAATGTGAGAGGTGTTTATGAAGGAGGGGAAATATGTAAACCTGTTGCTGATTAATGTTGATGTGTGGCAAAATCAAGCACAATATTTTAAAGCAATTATCTCCCAATAAAAAGGAAAAAACCATAAAAATGTTAACTGAGCAGTTTACTTAACAATATAACAAAAAAGATGAGATACACAAATCTAATGTATTACAGGTTATCATTTGTATTCTGTAACAATATAGAGGCTTTAATAAATAATAATGTTTGAATATTAATTTATTATTGTAATTTAAAGGAAAACTGTTGAGAAAATAGGATGGACTCTATGTATTTCTGCAAGATACCAAGAGGATATTAACTTTAGAGTGGATAGCCATACTTGCTTATTTATCTAATATTTTAATATTTAATGATTGCAATATCACTTACAATATAAGGATGCACATTTTCATCACTATCAGATGGTTTTATAAAAATATTGGAATTGAGGTGACTGTAGCTGTTGTGGTTAAACACAAGAACTGGTCGTTCACACAGATAGCTTGACAATACTGACTTAGATTGTAGAGATGGTCAGAAGTTTTGTTAAAAAAGCAAACAGATTTAAGATACTTCCTAAAATGCAATTAAATGGAAATTGAAATTGATAGGTTATGAATGAGGGCAAAAGAAGAAAGCTAGTAGCAGTGACTCCTCTGGTTTCTGGTTTGGATAGATCCAGTAATGTGCTAATAAATATTTAACAATCATTTTTACAAAGAAGAGATTAAAAAAAAACTGATTCAGTGTTTTGCCAATTTCTATCCTATAAACATACCAACTGTTATAACAGTGGTTAATTTCAAGCCACCAACACTAACTGTGGAGTTGGAAATAATTGCACTCTGTTGGCTACATGAGCCAATATAGGCCAGCTCCAGCCCCGGTATACCACTGATTGGTACTGTGTCATTTACAAAAATTCATGAACCTAGATTAATGTTTTTGAAAAAGAACAGCTATAAATTTATTTTGGATTACAATTTATGTGTATTATTGTATTCAAGAGTCTAGCACTCAGAAGTGATTTCTGGTACAAAAAGATAAGTTCATTCAGAAATCCTCTTAGAAGTTACTGCACTAATTAATAAGAACTTGTAAAATGATCAGACACAAGAACATAAAAAAAGGAAATATTTAAGCCAAAACACAGAAATACAGGGTCACAACTGACAATGCATTATAAATAGATATCTAGAAAGTAAGCGAATCAGGAGAGTGGTTGTTCACAAAGTCCAAGTAAACACAGTGTTTTGATAAGGAGGGAATGGATGTTCTGTGGTCTTCTCTCATGGCTCAGCTGGTAAAGAATCTGCTTGCAGTGTGGGAGACCTGGGTTGGGAAGGTCCCCTGGAGAAGGGAACAGTTACCCACTACAGTATTCTGGCCTGGAGAATTCCAAGGACTGTATAGTCCATGAGGTCACAAAGAGTTGGACATGATGTTCTATGGTAGAAAATGATAGAAAAGGACTGTAGTAATAAGATATAAGGCTCAGTGGTAAAAAGTTCACCTGCCAGTGCAGGGGATGCAGGTTTGATACCTGGGTCAGGATGTTAACATGGAGTAGGAAATGGCAACCCACCCCAGTATTCTTGCCTGGGAAATCCAATGGACAGAGGAGCCTGGCGGGCTACAGTTCAAGGGGTTGCAAAGAGTCGAACACAATTGAGCATAGCACATAACTAAAGATGATAAATCTAAAGAAAAGTTCTTGAGAGATTTGCTGAACTCAGTGGTAGAATTTGTTTTAGGTAAGAGAGGAGTGCCTGAAATTAGAGAGGAGGATGAAGACAGCTACAAATGAATGTACCAATGATGAGTAACCTGACACCGTCTCTAGATTTGAGATCTCGATATACTTCATTCTGTGAAACTTTATAGACCAATCAGGAATCAGTCTTATGTCGTAGCTGTATATGTTCATAACTTTGACTTACAAGTTGAATATAAACTTTTATATCAAAGAATTTATTCTGTGTCCAATACTTAGTAGAGAGCATGGAAAAAAACAAACCACTAAAATAAGAATTAAAAATATGGACATGTATGGAACATCTTGAAAATCAAGCTTAAAGCCACCAGGACAACTAATGACTAACACATTCTAGCATGTAGATTTGGCATCTTCTCTCTGTCCTGAAGCAGGTACAGTGGCTACAGTGAGCAGAAGGGGTCCACACATTATTACATGCATATTGGAAATACACACCATTCTTCTGTTATACCTGTTTCAAAGTATGAGATGTATTGAAGAAAGAGTCGGTGGTAAAAGACCTTTGTATCAGATTCAGAGAGGATCAGATATGACTCGTAAGTAGTAAAAGTGAATGGAGAAAACAAAGGTAAGATGTCAACTATTAAGAAAGTGACAATAACATAGTGATTTCATTGAGATATGGACAAATGTATGTCTCAGGTAAAGGAGAATGTGAACAGGCCTTTGTGAGCTCAGGAAATGTTGGGTTTTCAGAAATGAAATTAAGGAATTTAACATCTGATAATGTTAGGAGTCAAGGCAGCATTCAGTGACAAAAGAAAACAAACAAACAAACAAACACCATAGTACCCTGCAGTTGTACTAGTAGTGTGATTCTGGCCATTTTCAAAATTCTGCAAAAGAGTGGAACTCTGGTAAACCAGAAAATAAATAGAGAAATAAGCATAAACTCTATCTGCACATGTTCACTTAGAAAAAGGAAAAAAAAAAAAAAAAGACTTGCTCATGTGTTTTTCACAAAGAGAATCCTTGGGAGTTTGGTGTTTATTTAAATATATGTATTCTTATCACTTAAAAAGTTTATATTTAAAATGTATTATTTCCTTATATTTGAAGGGCACTGAAGCTGGAGATAATTTCACATTGCATAGAATTTCAGGAGTGCCAGGAGAGGAAAATATGACACCTGGCCACACTTTTTTAAAGTCTGCACATAAGGGAATTCATGAAAATCTGCACAGATGGAGATGATCCTAATAGGAGACTGATCCAACATAGAATGGAGTAGAATGTTATCAATATAGAAATGATCTAATAAACTTGATTGATTGTCTTCCTGCACAATAATCTACCCTCTCTCTCAAATAAACTTCAATTAACTATATATTTTGTGTCCCAGGGATGTTGTGGTTACCTTTGAAGATTTCCATTAGTTTAACATAACGCACTGAATTTTGATGGACTAGTGTAAGCCATTTTCTTTGAAAATAAATTACTAAGAAGAAAGAAAATTAAATGGATATAATCAATAAACCAGTATGTAGAGATCTTGATACTTTGGAGTGTTATCAAATTCTTAGAACTAGCTGAAGCTTAATAAAGAGATCTTAGAACACAGATTTAGAATCCAAATAATTTTGGCTACTGACAAAACTGAAATCAAACTACAAAGCATATTATGTGTCCCAATTGAGGATACTATTTTGTTGTTACTTGGCCTTATGCTGTGAATGTTGATTTATGTTATGAATTACAACATGGGGCATAGGAAACATTTATAATTCAAGAAGACAGATTATAACAATATGTGGGAAGTCCAAATGAGACTAAGAACATTATAGGATCCATAAACTTCATGAACATCCTATAGCATATACAATGAAAATGTAAAAAAAAAAAATGTGAAAGGAAAAAAGAAGCAATAAAAATAATCATTAACATTCTAAATTGAATAGCAAGAATAAAATATTAAATTACAAATATGAAATAGTAAAACTGTTGCAAATTTGGAATTACCTTCCTGAAATCAAGAGAAAAAGACAAGCAAGCAAAGAAGAAAGAGAGAAAGGGAGGAAGGAAGGAAAGGAAGGAGAGAGAAATAAAGGAAAGAAGGAAGAAAAAAGAAAGAATATGCATTTATTTGGAGAGCAGAAAAGTATGATTCAGTCTACTAATAACTGGAGTTTCCAATATTATAATTGCAATGTTTATGATAGTAAAGAAATAAGGAGAAAATATGATTTTGGACAGTGTGATTGCTGAATTTTTTCCTAAAATACCTTTACAAGCAGATATAATATTTCTCAATCAAAATTACAAAAAACAAAACAAAAAACTTATGCCCAGTATGTAAAATTTATAAGATAGTCACACATGTATGTTTATCAATTTTCTTCAAGCCTGTCAAACACTGAAATCAAGAAAGATGTCCTTGATTATATGACTGAATAAGCAACCCAGGAAACTGATATAAAAATTTTAATTTCATTATTCCCCCCCAAAAAAAACACTCAAAATATATTAGTAAAAAATACTGATGTGACAGAGATGAACTTGAACTCAAAGTAAAATTAATCATAATCTGATTTTTAAATATCACTAAAAATTAAAGTATTAGCACATAGTGATGATAAAGATCAAAGCAATAAATAAATAACATTAACTAAAAATGATAATACCTTAATGCAATGGAAAATGAATATATATAACTGACCCAAATAAATCAATTAATGTTAGTTTTTTACAATATTCAATAAAATTTATGAAACTTTGAGAGGAGGGTTCAAGATGGGGAACACATGTACACCCAGGGCAGATTCATGTCAATGTATGGCAATACCAATATGATAATGTAAAGTAATTAGCTTCCAATTAAAATAAATAAATTAAAAATAAATAGATAAATAAAAAATAAAAAAATAGAAATCACAAAGATATAAAATAAGAATATTATGATGACTAATACATAGAGTTTGCAAAATAAATAATTTTGTACTTTTGTACTACTCTCAATTCTATTTATGATAATAAAATACACATAAAAATTTAATAGCAATACTTATCAAAAATGACTCAGAAATATATAATCCACAAAACTGAGGTACTTACTGAAAAAAATGAGTTGAGTTGTAAAATAATGGTTCTTTACAGAGCCATGAGTCACTCAGTAAAGGGTGAAATCTACTTTTTAAAGGGCAGATAACTTCACACTATTAAAAGTTCCATATATTTACACCAAAAGAAATATTTCCCAATTCTTTCATGAAATAGGGTTATGTTAATACCCACTCCTGAGATAGAATAAAAAAGAAATTCTAAATCTCAGTCAATATTGATTTAAAAATTATTTTCAAAAATCACAATTACACACAATCCATGATTACATTAACAATACATGATACAACTTTCACTGTTCACAGATGACATGATCCTCTACACAGAAAACCCTAAAGATTCTACCAGAAAACTACCAGAGCTAATCAATGAATACAGTAAAGTTGCAGGATATAAAATCAACACACAGAAATCCCTTGCATTCCTATACACTAATAATGAGAAAATAGAAAGAGAAATTAAAGAAACTATTCCATTCACTGTTGCAATGAAAAGAATTAAATACTTAGGAATATATCTACCTAAGGAAACAAAAGACTTGTACATAGAAAACTATAAAACACTAGTGAAAGTAATCAAAGAGGACACTAATAGATGGAGAAATATACCGTGTTCATGGATTGGAAGAATAAATATTGTAAAAATGAGTATACTACCCAAAGTAATTTATACATTCAATGCAATCCGTATCAAGCTACCAATGGTATTTTTTACAGAACTAGAACAAATAATCTCACAATTTGTATGGAAATACAAAAAACCTCGAATAGCCAAAGCAATCTTGAAGAAGAAGAATGGAACTGGGGGAATTAACCTGCCGGACTTCAAGCTCTCTACTTCAAGCCACAGTCATCAAGACAGTATGGTACTAGCATAAAGACAGAAATATAGATCAATGGAACAAAATAGAAAGCCCAGATAAATCCACGCACCTATGGACACCTTATCTTTGACAAAGGAGGCAAGAATATAAAATGGAGAAAAGACAGTCTCTTTAGCAAATGGTGCTGGGAAAACTGGTCAGCCACTTGTAAAAGAATGAAACTAGAACACTTCCTAACACCATACACAAAAATAAACTCAAAATGGATTAGAGAGCTAAATGTAAGACCAGAAATTATAAAACTCCTAGAGGAGAACGTAGGCAAAACACTCTCCGACATAAATCACAGCAGGATCCTCCAAGACCCACCTCCCAGAATATTGGAAATAAAAGCAAAAATAAACAAATGGGACCTAATTAAAATCAAAAGCTTCTGCACAGCAAAGGAAACTATAAGCAAGGTGAAAAGACAGCCTTCAGAATGGGAGAAAATAATAGCAAATGAAGCAACTGATAAAGGATTAATCTCCAAAATATACAAGCAGCTCCTGCAGCTCAATTCCAGAAAAATAAATGACAGAATCAAAAAATGGGCTAAAGAACTAAACAGACATTTCTCCAAATAAGACAAAAAGATGGCTAACAAACACATGAGAAAATGCTCAACATCCCTCATAATCAGAGAATTACAAATCAAAACCACAATGAGATACCATGTCACACCAGGCAGAATGGCTGCTATCCAAAAGTCTACATGCAATAAATGCTGGAGAGGGTGTGGAGAAAAGGGAACCCTCTTACACTGTTGGTGGGAATGCAAACTAGTACAACCACTATAGAGAACAGTGTGGAGATTCCTCAAAAAACTGGAAATAGAACTGCCATATGATCCAGCAATCGCACTCCTGGGCATAAACACCGAGGAAACCAGAATTGAAAGAGACACATGTACTCCAATGTTCATGGCAGCACTGTTTATAGTAGCCAGGACATGGAAGCAACCTAGATGTCCATCTGCAGACGAATGGATAAGAAAGCTTTGGTACATATACACAATGGAGTATTACTCAGCCATTAAAAAGAATGCATTTGAATCAGTTCTATTGAGGTGGATGAAACTGGAGCCTATTATACATAGCGAAGTAAGCCAGAAAGAAAAACACCAATACAGTATACTAACGCATATATATGGAATCTAGAAAGATGGAAATGATAACCCTGTATATGAGACAGCAAAAGAGACACAGATGTATAGAACCATCTTTGGGAATCTGTGGGAGAGGGTGAGGGTGGGATGATTTGGGAGAAAGGCATTGAAACATGTATGTTATCATATGTGAAACGAATCACCAGTTCAGGGTCGATGCATGTTACAGTATGCTCAGGGCTAGTGTGCGGGGATGACCTAGAGGGAGGATAAAGGGAGGAGGGAGGTGGGAGGGGGGTTCAGGAAGGGGAACTTGTGTACACCCAGGGCGGATTCATGTCAATATATAGCAAAACCAACCAATATAATATTGTAAAATAATTAGCCTCCAATAAAAAAAAGAAAGAAAGAAAAAAATCAATACATGATACATTAGTGTGGTTTAGTTGCTAAGTTCTGTCCAACTCTTTTGGGACCCCATGGACTGTAGCCCACCAGTCTTCCCTGTCCATGGGATTTCCCAGGCAAGAATACAGTAGTGGGCTGCCATTTTCTTCTCTAGGGGATCTTCCTGACCCAGGAATTGAACCTGTGTCTCCTGTGTCTCTTGTATTGGCAGGTGGATTCTTTATAACTGAGCCACAAGGAAAGACCACAGGATATGTAGTGTTAATCAAACCTAGACCACACAAAATGCAATACTGGTTCATCTTTATGAAACTTGTGAATTTAAATGAAAATTATGATCGATTTAAGACATACGATCATGTGAACAAATTGCTCAGTGCTGAAAAGAATTTCAAAATTCAACACATAATTATGAAAGAAAACATTCAATAAAAATTAATATCATTTAATAGTTAACAGCGTATAAATCAATATTGATCTAATATGATCATCTAATCTAATAAAACATAATGGAAACAATCCCACTATCATCAGTAAAAAGTAAAAAGCAATATTCCATTCAACAGAATTATAACTAAAACAGTTTGGAACTAAAATCATGATTTACAGATGGCAGATGATGTAATTGTATACCTAAAGGAACAAGAACAATCAAATCAAAATTATGAATATCAGTAAAGAATTGAAATAATAAGAAAAATTAATATGCAAATCAATAAGTTCCATTTTCATAAAAAGTTAAAATGTAATGTAACTTTGAAATAACATTGAGACATGTCTTGGAAGAAAGTAAAAAGGAATGTAGACAAAAGTATGATTATTTAAAATAAAAATAACCTTGCAAGACAAAAAACAAAAACAAAGACTTTCAAGATGTACAACTCAGAAAGTGAGTTGAAACATTGTCACATCCAAGAAAATTAATTAGCAAAATAAATGAGCTGAAAGTTCACACAGAAACAAATAACCCTTAAATGTATGAAAATAGGTTCAGTCACACTGAAGATGAGATAAATACTAATTAAAAACATACTTGCATCATTCCTAACTTTTCAGACTAGTAAATGCTGGATGACACCCTGTTGAGAGAATAAACACCTATTTCATTACTGAGTGAAATAGGTGTTAGCCTCTATTTGTGATGGAACTGCAAATTGAAAAACGTTTTGAGGAGATAAATTGCAAGTTTTCTTTTTGATAAAGAAACCCCAATTTGGAGACTAAATTCTATGCAAATACATGCTAGAATTTTTCAAAACATGTAAAGTATTTTCAGCATTTTAAAAAACTTTTTATTTTGTATTGGAATATAGCCAATTACAGTATTGTGATATTTTCAGGTGGACAGCAGAGGGACCCAGTCATACATAAACATGTGAAAGTCCATCCAAGGGTGGATCATTAGATACATATGCATACCCAAAAAATATATATGCAGCTGTAAAAAGTATGGAGAAATTTCCACTTACTAGAGCCCTTAGGAAAGATATAACTATCTGAATGCAGAGTTCCAAAGACTAGCAAGAAGAAATAAGAAAGCCTTCCTGGGTGAACAATGCAAAGAAATAGAGGAAAACAATAGAACGGGAAAGACTAGAGGTCTCTTCAAGAAAACTGGAGAGATCAAGGGAACATTTCATGCAAAGATGGTGCATTAAGGACAGAAATGCTATGGATCTAACAGAAGCAGAAGATATTAAGAAGAGGTGGCAACTACACATAGGAGAACTTTACAAAAAAGATCTTAATGACCCAGGAAAACCATGATGGTGTGATCACTCACCTAGAGTCAGATATCCTGGAGTGTGAAGTCAAGTGGCTTTAGGAAGCATTATTACAAACAAAGCTAGTGGAGGTGATGGAATTCCAGCTGATCTATTTCAAATCCTAAAAGATGATGCTGTTTAAGTGCTGCACACACTATGCCAGCAAATTTGGAAAACTCATCAGTGGCCACAGCGCTGGAAAAGGTCAGTTTTCATTTACATTCTAAAGAATGACAATGCCAAAGAATGTTCAAACTACCACACAATTGCAGTCACTTCACATGCTACTAAGGTGATGCTCAAAATCCTTCAAGCTAGGCTTCAACAGTATGTAAACTGAGAAATTCCAGATGTATTTGGATAAGGCAGAGGAATCAGAGATCAAATTGTCAATATCCATTAGATCATAGAAAAAGCAAGGAAATTCCATAAAACCATCTATTTCTACTTCATTGACTATGCTAAAGTCTTTGATTGTGTGGATCACAACATACTGTGGAAACTCTTAAAGAGATGGGAATAACAGACCACCTTACCTGCCTCCTGAGAAACCTGTATGCAGGTCAAGAAACAATAGTTAGAACTGGACATGGAACAACAAACTAGTTCCAAATTGGGAAAGGAGTACATCAAGCCTGTATATTGTCACCCTGATTATTTAAATTATATGCATTTTACATCATGTGAAATGCTGGGCTGGATGAAGCACAAGCTGGAAACAAGATTCCTAGGAGAAATATCAATTACCTCAGATATGCAGATGACATGGCTTGAAAAATCAACACTCAGAAACGAAGGTCATGGCATCTGGTCCAATCACTTCATGCAAATAGATGAGGAAACTATGGATACAGTGATAGACTTTATTTTGTTGTGCTCCCAAATCACTGTGGACAGTTACTGGAGCCATGAAATTAAAAGACGCTTGCTCCTTGGAAGAAAAACTATGACAAACCTAGACAGCATATTAAAAAGGAGAGTGATAACTTTTCCAACAAATTTCTGTATAGTCAAAGTTATGATTTTCCCAACAGTCATGTATGGATGTGAGAGCTGGAGAATAAAAAAGCCTGAGCACCGAAGAACTGATCCCTTTAACCTGCAGTGTTGGAGAAGAGACTCTTCAGAGTCCCTTGGACAACAAAGAGATCCTACCAGTCAGTCCTAAAAGAAATCAACCCTGAATATTCATTGGAAGGACTAATGCTGAAGCTGAAGCTCCAATACTTTGACCATCTGATGCAAAGAGCCGACACATTAGAGAAGACCCTGATGCTGGGGAAGATTGAAGTCTGGAGGAGATGGGGATAACAAAGGATGAGATGGTTGGATGGCATCACTGCCTCAATGAACATGAGTTTCAGAAAACTCTGGGAAATAGTGAAGCATGGGGAAACATGGTGTGCTTCAGTCCATGGGGTCATAAATAGTTGGACACCACTGAATGACTGAACAACAACAACAAATCTCAGTATGGAATGATTTCAATATTACAATGTTATAAACAGTTTAAAATGCAGAAACTAAATCAGAGACATTGGGAAAGGTTGCACTAGTGGTAGAGAACCTTCCTGCCAATCCAGGTGATGGAAGAGATGTTGCTTCCATCCCTGGATCAGGAAGATCCTCTGGAGAAGGTGATGGCAGCCTCATTCATTATTCTTGCCTGGAGATTTCCATGAACAGAGCAGCCTGGTGGGCTACAGTTCATGGGATTGCAAAGACTCAGAGAGGGCTGAAGCAACTTAGCCACACATGCATATGTATTACTATAAAGCAGGGGTCCCCAACCTCCGAACTATAGACTGGTATCACCTGTCAGATCAGTGGCAGCAGTAGATTAGAAATAAAGTGCATGATAAATGCAATGCAATTTAATTATCCTGAAACCATTTCCCTCACCCCTGCCCAGTCCATTGAAAAATGATCCTGGGCACCAAAAAGATTGGTGACCCTACTCTAAGGGAACAAACAAACAAAAAAGCAAGTAAGTTGATACCAAATGTGAAGGCTTTGGTGTGGATAATATGAGGGCATGCTTTTTAATATAATTTTAATTTTTGAGCATAATGAATATATTTTATCATCAGTAAAATAATTTGCATTTTAAGTCATTAAAATATAGATATTTTTAAAAAGTCAATAAATAAGCTGACAGATTGAAAGTGCAAAGCTAAAAGCTGTATCATTCAAAATGCATGTGAAAGGAAAATACTATCTTTGAATACAATGAATATAACAAGTAAATTTAAAATATAAATATAATGGTGACATATTTTTAATTTCTAACACGTGAGTAATATGAGTACCTGAAGGACAGGCAGGAACAGATGGAGGAGATGCAAATAACAAACAAAAAATAGATATAAGCATTCTTTGGCTGAACAATCACTTGGAGCTACATATTGAAATGGCATAATGAGTGTCAAGTCAGGCTAATGAATGGAACACAAAATTAAAATGAATATATTTGACCTCAAAGGGGAGGGTATTTTTTTTTCCACTTTTGCATCAAAGAAAACACTTCACAAAACAAAGAAAAATAGTTAATATAATTTTCAAGTGAAACAGGGGAGAATAATTAATATTAGAAAAAGCTTTATAAAATCTGTGCAGGAAAAGGTCTATAGACCAGAAATCCTATACCTAGCAAATATATATTTTATATATTAATTTAAAGAAAATAATTATTGACATGTCAAGTTTCTGTGATTGAATTATCTATTTACCCGCTCTATGAGAAGTTTATAGGAAAAACCGCATAAAATAAACTTAAAAAGACAAAAAGATCACAAGAGAGAATAAGCAGTAGAAGAAACATGATAAGTTATGAATCAAGTAAATGCATGTGTAATTAGAAGGGCTAATGCTAGCTATCACACTCTGAATATGTGAAAAAAATACTTTAAGTAAAATATAACAGAAAAGTTAGTAATAGCATAAAAATAATATTTCCAATGATTCAGAAACATTAGCTCTGTGTTTTGGTTAAAAGTAGAAAAGCAATTTTAGTCATTAAAACTTTATTTAGTGAAAGTGCAGTGCAAGTTGTTCAATCGTGTCCAACTCTTCACAACACTATGGACTATACAGTCCATGGAATTCTCCAGGCCAGAACACTGGAAGGGGTATCCTTTCCCTTCTCCAGGGGATCTTCCCAACCCAGGGATTGAAACCAGGTCTCCACATTGCAGGCGGACTCTTTACCAGCTGAGCCACAAAGGAAACCCCCATGTAGTGAAAATAATGACTTAAATAAGGATGTTTTGATAATAACATTGGATTAAAAGATCCAACAGGAGCTAAAAAAATGTAAAATGATAATTTTTAGTCTTAAATTATGATAAAGAAAAGTGAAGTCGCTCAGTCATGTCTGACTCTTTGCAACCTCATGGACTGTAGCCTACCAGGCTCCTTCGTCCATGGGATTTTCAGGGCAAGAGTACTGGAGTGGCTTGCCATTTCCATCTCCAGGGGATCTTCCCAACCCAGGAATCAAACCTGGGTCTCCTGCATTGCAGGCAGATGCTTTACCATCTGAGCCACCAGGGAAGCTTAGTTATTAATATTTATTCTTCAAAATAAATAAACCAATAAATTAATTAATTTGTGCAAAATTTATAAAAGTAAACATAATTAATCATTTCTTAGTCTGATATTGAGAGGGAGTAGAATACTATGAATCACATTTAAATAAAAATAATAATTTTAATAATACACATTTAATATTTCTCTTTAGTCTGCAATATACTATTATAAAATGTGTACATGTAGTTGCTCAGTCATGTCCTACTCTTTGTGACCCCATGGACTGTAGCCTACAAGGCTCCTCCATCCATGGGACTTTCCAGGCAAGAGTACTGAGTGGGTTGCCATTTTATACATTATAAAATATACTAGCAATTTAAATGACAAGAGGTATGAATATATAGAGTTTCCCAGGTGGCTGATTGGTAAAGAATCTGCCTGCAATGTAGGAATCACAGGAGACATGTGTTCAATCCCTGGGTAGGGAAGATCCCTTAGAGCAGGGCATGGCAACTCACTCCAGTATTCTTGCCTGGAGAATCCCCATGGACAGAGGAGCCTGGGAGGCTACAGTCCCTTGAGTCACAGGGCTGGATACAACTGGAGCAACTTAGCATGCATGCACACATGAATATATAATGTCTATGAATCAAATCATAGAGAGCTACTGAAACTGATTTACTACACACAAGAGTGAGTAAAGGAAAGAAGAGACTCATCAGAAAGTTTGTGGTAAAGAAATCCGCCCCCAACTCCACCAGCAGTGACAGCTAACTGAGGGCTTTAAGATGATCACTTGTAATATAATTTAAAAAAAAAAAGGAGACTGATATTTATCTACCAAATTTTGGTTAAGCATTGGCCTTAATATTTAATGGCTCAGGTCTAGATGAATAACAGGGAAAAGAAATAAACTTATTGTGGTGGTAGATGGTGTAGTTGGTGGGGTTTCCCAATGGCAAAGTGCCCAGAAATCTTACAAACTGGCCTGCCGAAGATAGGTCTTCCCCACTGCAAGATGTCTGATTTTGAGTCATATTGGAATTTCAAGAAGGGGACCCACTGGGAAAGTGGATACTACCAGCAAGAGATTCTAGGGAAAGTTTTTTAAGGTAGAAGCTGAGGTAGAGGATAAGTTCTTTTATGGTGGCAAACGTCCCACGTTAGATAATTGTGCTACTATCATTGTACTTACAGTGTTCCTTAATAACATATATATGTATCTCACCTGTGAAACACAGGTATATATGTCTGAGTGCCAAAGTGAATATGTGGCCAAGGTAAGCCAGACTATCAGGAATAACCAACAAAGAATTTCTACAACCATGCAAAGTGTATTTAATAAATGTTTTCCCTGATTTTTACCTCTTTTTTTATCTTTCAGTCTTGTCAGGAGAATAGGAATAACTTGAATAAAAGAAGCAGGAGGCACTTCTGTATCAAAAATGTATCACTTATCTCCACTTCAAAGGACTAGAGTCAGAGAAAGACTAAAAGTGAAATCATACTTGCCTCACTTTAACTTCCTGGAGATAATTTCTTCTCACTGCATGGAAAATAAGAGAAAAAAAAAAGAATGTAATGAAAAAGATGCAATTTTAATTTTAAAATTAAAATTTAGAATTTGCCAACATTTTTAAGGAACTGAAAGTTTTTATATAACACAAGCTTAACATGGATTAGAGAAAAAAGAAAATCATGTCTTACTTGCCCTCTTCTGTGTTGAGTCTGTATTAGACATTGGTACTGGTGGACTCAGGTTACCATCTCCTTCCACTTTATGAGAATATACCACATATGGTCCTGTATTTGGATGAGGACTAAAATATGCTTGCCTCTAAGGTGTTAGTCCATAGGGTTGCAAAGAGTCAGACACACTGAGCGATTGAGAACTAAGCACTGAAAACGTTTATTGTATCTATATAGTTGATAGCAATCACTCAAAACAATAAAATAGCTTTGAATTAAACAACGCTGTATCAGTATATATACTGATATATATATATATATATATCAAAAGCAACTGGCAGCTTTACCAGCATAATTTACAAAGTTTTTGTCTCTACAATTTTAAGCAGCCAGAAATACATCTTTCACTTTGAACTTTACAGTAACACTTTTTTTTTTAAATCAGATGAAGTATCTGAAGAAGTTTTATTAATATTTGAGGATGAGGCATTCACTTTTAATGTTTTTATCATCTGTGTAAACTTAAACAATCTATTCACATTCTCTAAATCCTCAACTTGTCCAGTTCTTAAACAAGGATATGTTGAAAATTTCTAAAGGACTTTCTCTCTTTAATACAATGGAATTTTAAGTACAGTTATGAAGAAGCAAAGGGAGGAAATCATATATGACATAAAGTGAAATCACTCTTTATGGTTTTAATATGTTAGCATTGTGCTCAATCGCTCATTTGTGGCCGACTCTTTGCAGATCCATGGACTGTAGCCTACCAGACTCTGTCCATAGAATTTTCCAGGTGAGAATACAGGAGTGGGTTTCATTTCCTTCCCCAATGTTAGCAATATGATTTACAAAAGAGGAGAAATTATTTTATCTGCTTGGGTTTTACAAAGCATCAAATTATAGAAAACTCACCAAAGAACTTAGTCATAGTTTCATCCTATCTGTGACCCAGAACATTACAACAGCTTGTGTAGCATAAAAGGGCAAGAAAGGATAAACATCCTTTGCAATTATATAACAATAAATGAGCCATAGCTGATCAGCATTATGATGGGATGTGTCTTGAAAGAATTTATTTAGTCAGTTAGTCATTTAGGAGGATTTGCACAGGGTGAATTCATTGGGCATATGGGCAGCATGTGTTCAAGGACTCCCTGCAGCATTGAAATGACACATTATTATAAAATATAGTATACCTTCTCTGTTATTATGGTGGTTCTTATGAGAAAAATAAATCTATGTTTTTTATATACACAAATTCCCTGGGAATTAAACAACATAACAAAAAAGGTGATGTAGAAATTGTCTAAGCATATTTTTATAACTATAAAAAATAGTGAATTATAATGAAATTTGATTTGAATGACATACACTATATAAAAATATTTTTGTCCTTCATTTACCAGACGCCTTATGGTTTTTGGTGTCATTTATTTTCTTTATTTCAAACCTGAAGGTCTAATTGACAATCTAAATGAGGTGTTTCACATTGGAAATTCAGAACAAATATCCAGGACCAAGTTTCTTAACTCATTCTTTCAAGAATATTCACTGAGTAATACTGCCAAGTCTTGTGCTGGGTTCTGATATAAATATATTTCCTTTCTAAAATACCATGCTTTCTTAACATGTGGGTATTTAACTTATATAATAAATCAATAGCAATAAATTAAATAAATCAATATTATTTCTTCAAAACAATGCTTCCAAAAGAATTATTGAGATTCCAAATATACTTTTTCACTGACCACACATGGTCATACCATCTTAGAGAAATGTCATATTTGAAAAAAATAAGCAAACAGACATGACAACAAAAAAGATTTGGTGATATCAGATGTATCTCTAATTCTATGTCACACAGTCACCTATTTGCCGATAAAGTGCAGGCTCTAACAATCGATATTAGTGTACAAATGATTCTGTGAGGAAGTCAAATCTCACTAACTGGTTAGATCCAATTGTTAAAAACGACCATGGTCAAATCTATTTTATACTGATCAAATTATGTTAGAAACAAAGAAAATATTTTAAACTCATGAGTTTCTAATCCTTTTAATGCATTCTCCTATTGTTCCTTGTCTATGTTAGCTATGTAGTGAAAGTATTATGTATCTGCTACTATCCATATTTTCTTAACTCCAAGTTATGTTAAATTGGGAGCTCTAAAAAGGCCCATGTGAGAGTACATACATCCTAAAAATGGGCAAGAGCTACAAAGCAGCATTCAATTTGTTTTGTTTCCTAGATGTAATAAAGTGTTGGAAAATATTTTGTATGACATGTCTGTAGCTATTATATTATGATTAGAAAAAAAAAACATTTAAAGCAATATTCTTCCAGTATTGGAGAGCTATCAAATATTTTCAGCAAATACATCAGATACATCATCAACAAACTTTTGAATTTCTAATAAGTCATTATTTGCTTGCCTTAGTCATGAATTTAAATGAAAATATCAACAAAATTTCATATCAAAACCACCACCATCAATAGTTGCATCCCTGGATACAAAGATTTGGCAAAATGTTGTAAAAATCTTCTTGAATACTGATTGATTCTAAGCAATTTAGAATAATGAAAATTGAATAATTTATTGATATATGTATATGTTGGCAACACTTCATTTATATCAGCAAGTTTTACAAAACATTTATGTATAGATACGCATTTTTTTTTCCAGAGAGCTGGTTGTTAAACATGTAAACAAAAAGAGAGAGAGAACATATAGACAAACTACATTGTAAAGAAAAGGAAGCAGGGATGACCCAGAGGGAGGATAAGGGGAGGGGAGAGGTGAAAGGGGGGTTCAGGAAGGGGAACTCATGTACACCCCGGGCAGATTCATGTCAATGTATGGCAAAACCAACCAATATAATATTGTAAAATAATTAGCCTCCGATAAAAATAAAAAATATAAGAAAAGAAAATAAAGAAAAAGAAGGAGGAGATAAAAGTGTCTCAGATTTACTCCTTGGTAAATGAGAGTGAAGAATATAATTTCAACAAGAGGGAAAGAACTTGAAAAATCTTTTTTTCCAAAGAAAATATGCAAATGGCCAATAAGCAAATGAAAAGATATTTAGCATCATTTGTAATTAGGGAAATGCAAATCACAACCAGGCCAGGAGATAACACTTTATATCTACTAGGATGGCTATAACTGAAAAAAAAAAAAAAAAGGAAAATAATAAGTATTGCCAAGGATATGAAGAAATTGAAATTCCTTATGCATTGCTTATGGAATGTTAAGTGATGCAGACACTTTGGAAACCAGGTTGATGGTTTCTCAAATGATTAAGTGCAGAGCTACCATATGACACAATAATTGCACTCCTAAGTAAATATTCAGAAGACTTGAAAGCAGGGACTTAAATAGATATTTGTACATTAATGTTCATAGCATTATTACTAACAATCGTTGAAAGATGAAAATAATTCAATGTTCATCAACAAATGAATAGATAAGCAAAACACATATTGAGAATTGCACTGAGAATTATGATCTCTAAGAATATATCTACTCTATCTTATTCCCCTCCTGAAGAAACTTGACCAAACTCTAGCATGGCTTCTAGCAGCAGAAGGAAATATACTTCAGTTACCCCAAGAGCCTCACCAACCTTAGCCTGCCACTGACATGGCTACTTGAGAAAACACAACACTGTCAGGAAAATTTACTGCTTGTTCTGGCCAGCACAGGCCAATAGTCCTCTGACCTCACTTGCCTGAGAATTTACTTTAAAGGGCCTACAGTTGTGAATATGTTATTTTTTACAATTCAAAAGTGTCTGTTTCAAGGACCTTAGAATCATTCATTGGAAATCTAATTATTAAGAATGAAAAGGTCTCTTGTGTCCTAGTGTCTGTGGGAATCTAGAGTACCAACCTCAGTAACTGCCAGTTCAGCCAAACCACATTTACACTGAACAATCCTTTGTAGTTTTTCCTTCTCTGACTCTGTTGAGTCCCTAATTTCTCCCATCCTTCATTCTACCTTTGCACACTCCATCACCTCTATGCAAATCATAATGGAGCTCAGCTCTTTCCCCTACTATCATCAATAGTTATTTAATCAAATCCGTTTTCAGTGCTTTAACTAATGTCCAGGTGTGCTTCCCTTTGACATTCCATACAATGAAATGATATTTGTCCATAAAAAGTAATAACATTTTGACATATGCTATAATATGAATCAATTGTGAAAGCATTATTCTTTGTAAAATAAACCAGACAGACAACAAACATTCCATAATTCCACTCAAGTGTTGTACCCAGGTTATGAAAATTCATAGAGACAAGAAATAGAATATAGGTTACCAGTGGCTGAAGAGATGGGCAAGATGGGTCTGTTGTTTAATGGGTACAGAATTTCTGTTAGGGATGATGAAAGGTTTCATGTATAACTAGCAGTGATGGTTACACAACACTTTGAATGTATTTATTGTCACTATACTGCACTTTTGTGAATAGTCAAAATAATAAATATTATGTTATGGAAATTTTGACACAATGAAAACAAACAGCAATAAGAAAACTCTGTTTAAAAAAATCTGTTTGGAGGCATAAAGAACCAAGCCCCTCAAAAGAGCCATTTTGGAATGAATTAGACCTTCCTTTTTTATATACTTCATGAGATTCCCATGACAAGTATACTGGGGTGGTTTGCCATTCCCTTATCCAGTGGATCATGTTTTGTCAGAACTCTCTGCTATGACGCATCCATCTTGGTTGGCCCTACTTGGCATGGTTCATATCTTCATTGAGTTATTCAATCCCCTTTGCCATGACAAGACAGTGATTCACGGAGGGGGTCTTCACAAGCCTCTTCATGAGGGCAAAAGTGGAGTGTGAAAGAGTAAGCTTAAAACTAAAAACAAACAAATAACAACAAAAAACTAAGATCATGGCATCCAGCCCCATTACCTCATGGCAAATAGAAGGGGAAAATGTGGAAGTAGTGACAGATTTTTCTCTTCTTGGGCTCTAAAATCACTGTGGATGGTGCCTACAGCCATGAAATGAGAAAATGATTGCTTCTTGGAACAAAAGCTATGACAAACATAGACAGTGTGTTGAAAAGTAGAGACATTACTCTGTTGACAAAGGTCTGTATAGTCAAGGCTGTAGTTCTCCCAATGGTCATGTACGGTTGTGAGAGCAGGACAGTAAAGAAGACAGAGCACCAAAGAACTGATGCCTTTGATCTGTGGTGCTGGAGAAGACTACTGAGAGTCCCTTGGACAGCAAGAAAATCAAATCAGTCAATCTTAAGGGAAATAAACCCTGAATATGCATTGGAAGACTGAAGCTTAAGCTGAAGCTCCAGTATTTTGGTAACTTGAGGGGAACAGAGAACTCATTGGAAAAGTCCTTGATGCTGGGAAAGAATGAGGGTAGAAGAAGAAGATGTTAGAGCATGCGATGGTTGGATAGCATCAATAATGCAATGGACATGAACTTGGGCAAACTACAGGAGATGATGAGGGGCAGGGAGGCCAGGCGTGCTGTAGTCCATGGGGTCAAAGAGAGTCAGACAGGACTGGAGACTGAACAAACAGACCTTAATTTCAACTTTTTCATTTGCTACTATTTTCTGCAAAATGACTCATGGTATAAAGGCCAAGCAGAAGTCAGTGTCCTAGAGATTTCAACAGTCTTGGCAATGTGGGAGAAACTGAAAATTGAACTTTAAAAATTAGACAAGACTTAAGATGACAAGACCCTGGAGAAAGGGACAAACCAAGAAAAGTAAATATTAGTTTTTTTCTCTGAGGTTTTTAAATATTAAAAGCTCAGGAGTTTGTGGAGAAAAGACCAAGATGAATGCAACTACTAACTGGCCACCAAGATGCAACTTTATCAATCTCTTGGAGCTAAGAAAACAGCAACAACAGTAAATTACAGTTGAATAACAACAATAAATTACAATAAATCAAGAGGAAGTGCCTTAATTACATAACAAAAAAAACCCAAAAATCACCTGGGCTCCTTTCTTTTGAGATTTCCTAAAGTCTGCATAAAAGACAAGAACAGAAAGGAAGTGAAATGGTCCTTAAAACGTCTGAAATGTGTTTCAAGTTTTTTAAATGATTGTTTGGTTGTGATATAATTATCTTATCTAACCATTTGTGGAAAGGAAATTAAACCATGTCTGGAGAATTTAACATCACCTAGAGCCTAGAACATGTTTAATATAATACTTCAGCATTCAACTAATCAAAATAACAGAATTGTAGAATAAAAGACTAGATGGTGGGGAAAAAATCAAAATAAAAATAGAGCAATAGAACTGTCAAAAAGTGAAGCTGACCCGAATATTGCTATCAATTTAATTATTGACATTCATGGAATATTCCATCTAACAATAGCCAAATACACATTAGTCTCAAACTCATATCAAAACAAAATATATTTGGAGTCACAATATGCTTGTTAAAAATCCAAATTAATATAAATCATATAGTTCTTTCTCATACCACAGTATAATTAGAGAGCACATAAATACATCAGCAATATCTCCGAATATTTGAAAAATAAACAGTATACTGATGAATAACACATTCCTTGAGAAGTATAATATCCAGGAAAAATAAAATGTTTTAAACAAAATGAAATGAAATATAATTTATCAAATGTATGAAATGAACTGAAATAAGTGCTCAGAGTGAAATTTCTCACTTACATAGAAAAGAATAATCTAAAATCAATAACATAACTTTAAATCTTAGGAAACTGAAAAAGGAAAAATAAAAGCAAGAGCAGTTCAGATCTAAAAAAGAAATAACACAAAAATTCGTAATATTTATTGACCAAAATTCAAGTTCAGCAGGTGTTCTCTAGTAAATTCTCCATTTATTTATATAACAAATTCTCTGTTTCTTATATATTTGTTCATCTTTTTATGAAAGTGTTAGGCACTCAGTCATGTCTGACTTTTTGCAATCCCATGGGCTCTATGTAGCCCACCAGACTCCTCTGTCCATGGAATTCTCCAAGCAAGAATACTGGAGTGGGTAGCCTTTCCTTCTCCAAGGGATCTTCCTGACATAGGGATTGAACCCAAGTATCCCACATTGCAGGCATTTTATTTACCACTTGAGCCACCAGGGAAGTCCTCATCTTTTTAGAGAGTTTTTTACTTCTGTGCAGTTACTTTAAATTTTGTCTGATTATTCCAATATGTAGATCACTGGTGAATCTAATGTGATCCTATCAAGTCAGTTCGGAGAAGGCAATGGCAAGCCACTCCAGTACTCTTGCCGAGAAAATCCCATGGATGGAGGAGCCTGGTAGGCTGCAGTCCGTGGGGTCGCTAAGGGTCGGACACGACTGAGCGACTTCACTTTCACTTTCACACATTGGAGAAGGAAATGGCAACCCACTCCAGTGTTCTTGCCTGGAGAATCCCAGAGACGGGGGAGCCTGGTGGGCTTCCGTCTATGGGGTCACACAGAGTCGGACACGACTGAAGTGACTTAGCAGCAGCAGCAGCAGCAGCATCAAGTCAGTTTACTCTTGATAGTGAATTCTTCTTTCTTGCTTTTATAAAATTTGTGCTATATTAGGTTGGTGCAAAAGTAACTGAAGCTTTTCATGGTTGAAGTTTGACATTTCATATTGGAATGCATTCTTAAATGCGGTGATGTTATACACCATTTTAATGCACAATTTTTGTTTTATGTCTTTTGCTAATATTTTATTTCTTGCTGTTTATTTTATATGTATTTCAAACTATGGAAATGATGTTAGACAAAAAGCAAATTCAACAATTTTCTCATTCAAGCTCAAAACAGGTCATAAAGCAGCAGAGACAACTCACAACATCAAAAATACATTTGGTTCAGAAACTGCTAAGGAGTGTACAATGCAGCAGTGGTTCACAAAGTTTTGCAAAGGAGAGTAGACCTTAAAAAAGAGGAGCATAGTGGCTGGCCATGGAAAGTTGACACCAACCAAGAGTATCACCATGGCTGATCCTCTTACAACTGCAAAAGAAGTTGCTGAAGAACTCAACATCAATCATTCTATGGTCATTTGGCATTTGAAGCAAACTGGAAAGGTGAAAAAGTTCAATAAGTGGGTGTCTCATGAGCTGACTGGAAATTTTTTTAAAAAATCATCATTTTGAAGTGTTGTTTTCTCTTATTCTGTACAATAACTGTGAGCCATTTCTCCATCTGATTGTACTGTGTGATGTAAAGTAGGTTTTATAAGATGACTGTCAATGTCCAGCTCAGTGGTTGGACTGAGAGAAGCTCTAAACCTCTTCCTTATAGCTTTCTGAATCCCAGCAAAACCATTATATTGAAGTATGCTCAGCAAATCAACAGGATGCACTGATAGCTGCAACGCCTGCAGCCAGCATTTGTCAACAGTAAGGGTCCATTTCTTCTCCATGACAATGCCAGACCTGATATCACACAACCAACACTTCAAAAGTTGAATGATTTGCTTTATCTTCTATAGTCACCTGACCTCTCACCAACTGACTGCCACTTCTTCAACTGTCTCCACAGTTTTTTGTAGGGAAAATGCTTCCACAGGCAGTAGGATGCCGAAAACACTTTCAAAGAGTTCATTGAATCCTGAAGCACAGATTTTATCCTATAGGAATAAACAAACATTTCTCATTGGCAAAAATGTGTTGATTATAATGTTTCCTATTTTGATTAACAAAGATGTGGTTAAGTCTAGTTATGGTGTGCATGCTGTTGCTTCAGTGGTGCCCAACTCTATGCAACACTGTGGACTGTAGCCAGTCACATGCTATATAGGTAGGATCCTATGTTCATGAAGATTCCCTAGGCAAAAATACTAGAGTAGGTGGTCATGCCTTTCTCCACAAAATCTTCCCATCCCAGGAATTGAACCCATACCTCTTATGTCTCCTTCATTGGCAGGCAGGTTCTTTACCACTAGTGTCACCTGATTTAAAATTCAGGGTCTGAAATTTAAAACTCAGGGTCTGAAAATAATTATTTTGAACCAACCTAATACTTTTGCTTGAATTGACATGTTTGATTGAAAGTTAGAATGCCAGCATTGCAGAGACTGAGGTAAATTTTATTTACCTCTAGAAGTGTGCCTGCTTATTCTTCTCTTTGCTGTAAGTGTGGGAGTTTGATTCTTTCCTATTAGTTGTTGAGCTGGGTTTGTTGTCATTTTTATCCTCAGTGTACAACAGGCTTCAAATTCTTGTGTATTACGTTGTTCTTCAGGCAGGGACTTCGGCACCAGATAATTTCCTCAATTTTTTTGATTTATTCACTGATTTTGAACTTTGTTACTGCCACAGAGGTGTTTCTTCTCCATTTTCATGTCCATTCTGAGTGTGTTCAGCTGTTGCTACATTTCCTCAGTGTTTTAGAGATAGAATTTTCTTGTCTTCCTCTAGTAGTGGAAGATCTCTTATGAAAGTACAGTAAATTCTTGGGCCCAGGACTCCATCCTCCTGCTTTCTATAGAGTTAAAACCATATTATCTTCCCCCAGACACAGTGGATTTTGACTATGGGTGGACATGTTTACCGTTTCTTTTCCATCAACTTAAAGTTATTATTTCAAAGAAACTGATGGCTCAATCAGTGCTCTGTATATTTTTCACTGCATTTCAAGTCAACAAAGAAGGTAGATATTTCTCAACTAGCTTCCTGACTCCAAACATTCCAGTGAATATTTACTGGCTATCTATAGAGAAGAATCTGAAAATGAGTTCAAACTCCCCTTATTCCTGTGACTCTCAGGATTTCTATACTTGCATCCGGCAAACACTTGGATTTTAGCTATTTGTTATAAAATTTAGATGAATTCTTATAACTTATTTGCATGGAATCCAAATCTCTTCCTCTTGTCTATCACTTTATTCTGATGCTCATGTCTCATTCCTCACTGAAATAAATGTATATTTTCTTAGATATCATACATTTGTGCAGTGATCTCAATTATCTGATGGGTTCAAGAACAATTATGGTTTTGTAATTGATCCAGCTTTTTTGTTATTGTTAGAATGGGATTCATGCTCTTTCAAGATTCACACACTATAAGCAAAGTCTGAAGTCATATTTGCTTAAAAATAAACACATGCAAACCTTTTATTTTTAAATAAATAGATTGTATTATGTATAGAAAGGCATTGACAAATGGAGAAAAAGGGAGTGCAACCTTATTAGTATATAAAATGATCATAACATTGAGATGCCTTCTCATCAGATTAGAGCCACTGGGTTAGCATTCTGTAGGGAAAGGGCAAAATGAAAAATAGTTATTCCTAGTTGTAAGGGTGGAAATGTTTCTTATGATTCAGCAAATATTGCCACCTGTGATGCTTTTCAAGATATAGAATATGTTTACTGAGGCTGTATCTCTATGCTAATATGTTGGCTATTATTAGATACTTTGGGCAACATATTGTGGAAACCAAAAACTCAAGAGAGAATATACTAAGTGCAGAGAAAGAATAGAGAAAATGTAAAGGTCCAAGGCATTGAGGCTTGAAAAATCTGATTGTTTCTAGACCTCAAAGATGAAATCATAATAATAACCACTACAACAGCAACATTAGATGAAAGAAAAAAAGCATTTGAAAAAAAAACTCTGTAAAATATCTTAGTTGGATAAAGTAAATTAGAGTTGTGTCAGACTTTAAGAATGAGACCTTCCAGATGTTTTCAAAAAGGCCAGTAAGCTGAGGAAAAAAGCATGATGGAGAAGAAGGAGCAAAAAGGACTAACCTCTATACTCAGATAAAATCTTTGTGTGTGGTTACTTGGTGAAGAGGACTGACAGTAAACAAGAATAATAGAAACTTGTCACATTTTTTAAAGAGTTAGAAAGCCAAATGAAGGAAAAATCCTAGCTCTCTGTTCCAAAACTGGAAAATTAGTTAAACCTGAACATCCATGAATAGTCTTTAAAGGAAAGCATACTCCCCAACATCCATTTCAAGGAAAGTCAGGGAGAAAAACGCAGAGTGAAAAATAGCTTTTAATGTGAAGCCAAGGGAGACAATGAAAAGGTCCAGGAGAATTTCTGTCAGAGAGATCATTGAAGAAATTTTCACCAGCTGCTTTATCAATTATATTTTCCTAAAATAAGAGTGTAGTGGTTATCTTATCTTTTATTAAGTTGACTTACCATGATTTGAAGCTCAACATTCAGAAAACAAAGATCATGGCATCTGGTCCCATCACTTCATGGGAAATAGATGGGGAAACAGTGGAAACAGTGTCAGACTTTATTTTGGGGGGCTCCAAAATCACTGCAGGTGCTGATTGCAGCCATAAAATTAAAAGACGCTTACTTCTTGGAAGGAAAGTTATGACCAACCTAGACAGCATATTTAAAAGCAGAGACATTACTTTGCCAACAAAGGTCCCTCTAGTCAAGGCTATGTTTTTTCCCGTGGTCATGTATGGATGTGAGAGTTGGACTGTGAAGAAAGCTGAGCACTGAAGAATTGATGCTTTTGAACTGTGGTGTTGGAGAAGACTCTTGAGAGTCCCTTGGACTGCAGGATATCCAACACGTCCATTCTAAAGGAGATCAACCTTGGGTGTTCATTGGAAGGACGGATGCTAAAGCTGAAACTCCAATACTCTGGCCACCTCATGCGACGAGTTGACTCACTGGAAAAGACTCTGATGCTGGGAGGCATTGGGGGAAGGAGGAGAAGTGGACGATAGAGAATGAGATGACTGGATGGCATCACCGACTCGATGGACATGAGTTTGAGTGAACTCCAGGAGTTGGTGATGGAAAGGGAGGCCTGGCATGCTGTGATTCATGGGGTTGCAAAGAGTCAGACATGACTGAGCCACTGAACTGAACTTAACTGAACCATTTTACTGGTTATTGAAAATTAAGATAAGTACTCCGTCTTATTTCCAATGATTATAAAATCCTCTCAGGAGTCAACCTTAAATATCTTACCACTGTCAAGACCCTGACCACATGCATTTATGGACCCCGCCTGTGTATGTCCTTTTTATTTCCTTGCACTGGCATTATTTTATGATACTTTTTCCAATATGAGATATAATAAGTACATTTATTGATTTTCTATCTGAGTCTACCCCTACACATTCAACTTCTTGAAAGCAGGAACTCCAGGTCTCTTTTACATCACTGCATACCAAATGACTAGGTAGGTGTGTAACATAACAAGGGCAAACAAAGTAAAATACATTGTAGATAAAATCTGGCTGTTTTCCACTTGTATCTCTGAGTTGACTCTCATGGTACTAAATAAAGTGAATTGTATATATTTTATTGATTTCTGGACCTAATTCCTGAGAGAATTTCTAATTGTTATGTTTAACAAATATCTGAGTTAATATGGAATTATAAATCCAATAATTTGCTCACTAACATTTTCTCTTAATTATACGCCAACTGCAAAAATAAATACACAGAATGTAAGGTATCCTAGGAAAATAATACCTTGATATATATGTTACACAATATTTCACTCTTTATTTATAAACTAGACTTTCTAATTATTTACATATTAGCTGTGGTTAAATTACCTATGCAATAAATCTATCTGCCTAGTGTATCATTACAAAAAGTGTTACCTTTTCTTTGATAAAAATAATGCACGCATATTGTCTAAAAATCAGAAAATAACACAGAAAATTACCATACAGGCATAATTCCTAGTGTTATTTTGTTGCATTTTTCAACCAGGTTTTAAATTTTTGCCTTCATTTATTCCTAGGTGGTTCTCTAACTTTATGCAGACCTAAGCTTTTCACATAGCATTTTCCTTATGCCTAAAGAACTTATTTTAATAATTCTTGAAAGGTAGTCTACTGGCAACAAATTTCCTCATTTTTTGTTTAAGAAAGTCTTATTTCTCTTCACTTTTGAAGGAAAATTTCTGATGATACATGATGCAGATTGGTGTTTGGTTTTTATTTTTTTTCTATCGACACTTCTATTCATGATACAAGATGTTCGGGGCTGGTGCTTTGGGATGAACCAGAGGGAAGCGATGGGGAGGGAGGTGGGAGGTTCAATATGGGGAACACATGTACACCTGGGGCAGATTCATGTCAATGTATGGCAAAACCAATAAAATAATGTAAAGTAATTAGCCTCCAAATAAAATTTAAAAAAATTTAAAAAAGAAATTTCCATCCTACTCTTCTCTTGCATGGTTTCTGAAGAGAAACTGGATTCAATTCATGTCTTTCTTCCTCTACAGGTGAAGTGTTTTTGTTTGCTTCTTTTTTGTTTCTTCTCTGCTTCTTCCAGAATTTTTTTTTTTTAATTTATATAGTTTGAAAATCATATGTCTAGTTGAAGTTTTGTTTATTCCTTTCACCCATTTATTTTGTTTGGTGATCTTGAGCTTTCTGGATCTGAGTTTTGGTGTCTGACATCAATTTGGGGAAATCCTCAGTCACTATTCTTTCAAATATTTCTTTTGTGTTTCTTTATCCTTTTCTGGTATTCCCATTACATGTATATTTTGCTTTTCATAATTGTCCTTATGACTTCCCTGGTGGTTCAGATGGTGAAGCATCTGCCTAAAATGTGGGAGACCCAGGTTTTATCCCTGGGTTGGGAAGATCCCCTGGGGAAGAAAATGGCAACCCTCTCCAAGTGCTGTTGCCTGGAGTATCCCATGGAGGGAGGAGCCTGGAGGCTACAGTCCACAGGGTAGTAAAGAGTTAGACACGACTGAGCGACATCACTTTCATTTTCATAGTTGTCTTTGGATATTCTATTTGGATTTATTAGTCATTGTTCTCCTTGATTTTCAGTTTTGGAAGCTTCTACAGATACCAGATCACCTGACCTGCCTGTTGAGAAAACTGTATGCAGATCAGGAAGCAACAGTTAGAACTGGACATGGAACAAATGACTGGTTCCAAATAGGAAAAGGTGTACCTCAAGGTTGTATATTGTCACCCTGCTTATTTAACTTATATGCAGAGTACATCATGAGGAACGCTGGGCTGGAAGAAGCACAAGCTGGAATCAAGATTGCCAGGAGAAATATCAATAACTTCAGATATGCAGATGACACCATCCTTATGGCAGAAAGTGAAGAGGAACTCAAAGGCCTCTTGATGAAAGTGAGAGAGGAGAGTGAAAATGTTGGCTTGAAGGTCAACATTCAGAAAAAAAGGTCATGGCATCTGGTCCCATCACTTCATGGGAAATAGATAGGGAAACAGTGAAAACAGTGTCAGACTTTAATTTTGGGGGCTCCAAAGTCACTGCAGATATTGATTGCAGCCATGAAATTAAAAGACGCTTACACCTTGGAAGGAAAGTTATGACCAGCCTAGAAAGCATATTAAAAGGCAGAGACATTACTTTGCCAACCAAGGTCCATCTAATCAAGGCTGTGGTTTTTCCCGTGGTCATGTATGGATGTGAGAGTTGGACTGTGAAGAAAGCTGATCACCGAAAAATCGATGCTTTTGAACTGTGGTGCTGGAGAAGACTCTTGAGAGTCCCTTGGACTGCAAGGAGATCAAACCAGTCCATTCTAAAGGAGATCAATCCTGGGTGTTCATTGGAAGGACTTATGCTAAAGCTGAAACTGCAATACTTTGGCCACCTCATGTGATGAGTTGACTCACTGGAAAAGAGTCTGATGCTAGGAGGAATTGGGGGTGGGAGGAGACAGGGACTACAGAGAATGAGATGGCTGGATGGCATTACCGACTCGATGGACATGAGTTTGTGTGAACTCCGGGAGTTGGTGATGGACAGGGAGGCCTGGCGTGCTGTGGTTCATGAGGTCGCAGAGAGTCAGACATGACTGAGCGACTGAACTGAACTGAACTGACCTGAACTGATAGATACACTGTTAGATTCAGAAATGCCTTTCTTAGCTGTGTCCAGTCCACTAAAAGGCCCATTAAAGGCTTCTGTCATAATAATTTTTACTCTACCATTTATTTTTGGTTATTTGGGATTTTCATCTCTGTTTATACTGCCCATCTGTTGTTTCTTGTTATCTGTTTTTTCCATTTAGCATCCTTATTAAAGATAATAGGTGAAAAATTGAAAGTGTTTCCCCTAAAGTCAGGAACAAGACAAGGGTGACCACTCTCACCACTACTATTCAACATAGTTTTGGAAGTTTTGGCCACAGCAATCAGAGCAGAAAAAGACATAAAAGGAATCCAGATTGGAAAAGAAGAAGTAAAATTCTCACTCTTTGTAGATTACATGATCCTCTACACAGAAAACACTAAAGACTCTACCAGAAAATTATTAGAGCTAATCAATGAATATAGTAAAGTTACAAGATATAAAAGCAACAGACAGAAATCTCTTGCATTTCTATACACTAATAATGAGAAAATAGAAAGAGAAATTAAGCGAACAATCCCATTCACCATTGCAACGAAAAGAATAAAATACTTAGGAATATATCAACCTAAAGAAACAAAAGACCTATATATAGAAAACTATAAAACACTGGTGAAAGAAATCAGAGAGGACACTAATAGATGGAAAAATATACTGTGTTCATGGATTGGAAGAATAAATATTGTGAAAATTAATATATTACCCAAAGTAATTTATAGGTTCAATGCAATCCCTATCAAGCTACCAATGGTATTTTTCACAGAGCTGGAACAAATAATTTGAAAATTTGTATGGAAATACAAAAAACCTCGAATAGCCAAAGCAATCTTGACAAAGAAGAATGGAACTGGGTGAATCAACCTGCCGGACTTCAGGCTCTACTACAAAGCCACAGTCATCAGAACAGTATGGTACTAGCATAAAGACAGAAATATAGATCAATGGCACAAAATAGAAAGCCCCAGAGATAAATCCACGCACCTATGGACACCTTATCTTTGACAAAGGAGGCAAAAATATTCAATGGAGAAAAGACACTCTCTTTAACAAGTGGTGGTGGGAAAACTGGTCAACCACTTGTAAAAGAATGAAACTAGAACACTTCCTAACACTATACACCAAAATAAACTCAAAATGGATTAGAGAGCTAAATGTAAGACCAGAAACTATAAAACTCCTAGAGGAGAACGTAGGCAAAACACTCTCCGACATAAATCACAGCAGGATCCTCCAAGACCCACCTCCCAGAATATTGGAAATAAAAGCAAAAATAAACAAATGGGACCTAATTAAAATCAAAAGCTTCTGCACAGCAAAGGAAACTATAAGCAAGGTGAAAAGACAGCCTTCAGAATGGGAGAAAATAATAGCAAATGAAGCAACTGACAAAGGATTAATCTCAAAAATATACAAGCAATTCCTGCAGCTCAATTCCAGAAAAACAAACGACCCAATCAAAAAATGGGCCAAAGAACTAAACAGACATTTCTCCAAAGAAGACATACAGATGGCTAACAAACACGTGAAAAGATGCTCAACATCACTCATAATCAGAGAAATGCAAATAGAAACCACAATAAGGTACCATTTCACACCAGTCAGAATGGCTGCTATCCAAACGTATACATGCAATAAATGCTGGAGAGGGTGTGGAGAAAAGGGAACCCTCTTACACTGTTGGTGGGG
Organism: Moschus berezovskii; assembly: GCF_049115385.1. Taxonomy (NCBI): domain Eukaryota; kingdom Metazoa; phylum Chordata; class Mammalia; order Artiodactyla; family Moschidae; genus Moschus; species Moschus berezovskii. The sequence continues at coordinate 44,133,537 of NC_142472.1, forward strand.
ATGAAAACTAGTACAGCCACTATGGAGAACAGTGTGGAGATTCCTTAAAACCTGGAAATAGAGCTGCCATACAACCCAGCAATCACATTCCTGGGCATACACACTGAGGAAACCAGAATTGAAAGAGACACATGTACTCCAATGTTTTTTGCAGCACTGTTTGTATTAGCCAGGACATGGAAGCAACCTAGATGTCCATCTGCAGACGAATGGATAAGAAAGCTTTGGAACATACACACAATAGAGTATTACTCAGCCATTAAAAAGAATACATTTGCATCAGTTCTGATGAGGTGGATGAAGCTGGAGCCTATTATACAGAGTGAAGTAAGCCAGAAAGAAAAACACCAATACTGTATACTAACCAGCATATATATGGAATTTAGAAAGACGATAACAATAACCCTGTATACGAGACAGCAGAAGAGACACAGATGTACAGAACAGTCTTTTGGACTCTGTGGGAGAGGGCGAGGGTGGAATGATTTGGGAGAATGGCATTGAAATATGTATATTATCATACGTGAAACGAATCTCCAGTCCAGGTTCCATGCATGATACAGGATGTTTGGGGCTGGTGTACTGGGATGAACCAGAGGGATGGGATGGGGAGGGAGGTGGGAGAGGCGTTCAAGGTGGTGAATACATGTACACCTGGGGAAGATTCATATCGATGTATGGCAAAACCAATACACTAATGTAAAGTTATTAGCCTCCAATTAAAATAGAAAAAATAAAAATAAAAAAATTTAACAAATAAAAATTTAAAAACTATTAGAAAAGAAAAAAAGATAATATTATAGTGATACATTTAATCCTTCTTTAAATTTCTGGTCTGATAATTTTCAAACATCCCTGCCATGTCTGGTTTTGATGCTTGCTCTATTTCTTTATATGGTCTTTCTTACCTTTTGGTATGGATTTTTGTTTTTTCTTGATGACTGAATGTGATGTAGTGTGGATGAGGAACTGCTGCAAATAGGCCTTTAGTAGTGTGATGGTGAAGTGTGGCGTAAATATTTATAGTCTTGTGATTAGAATTTAAAATTTAGATTTTAGTGAGCCTATATAAATTTCACAAGTGTTTCTCAGTGTTTTTCTTCCTTCTTAGGTAGGACAGAATGGCTAGAGTGAGCTGGAGTTGGATATTTCCCTTCCTAAGGTCAGTTAGGCTTTGATGTCATCTCAGTATGTCAGGATCTTTTCAACTAGTGCCTGCTGTGGCAGACCTTCAAGAGTCTCTGTGAGGTAAGCAGTAACTCCTTGTGTTTGCCTGTTTCTCTGTCTAATATTCTAGACAGTGTTTTGCCTTGTGTTTTCACTTCTCTTATGGCTCCAATAGTTAATCTTTTCAGTTTAACCCTTTACTCTTCCTTAGGATGAAATGACAATATCTAACTCTTTATATGTGAATGTGAAAAGTGAAAAAGTCACTCAGTCCTGTCTGACTTTTTGACCCATGGACTATACAGTCCATGGAATTCTCCAGGCCAGAATACTGGAGTGGATTTTTGTTCCCTTCTCTAGGGGATCTTCCCAACCCAGGGTCGAACTCAGGTCTCTTGCATTGCAGACAGATTCTTTATCATCTGAGCCACCAGGGATGCCCTTGAATTACTTTAAAGGACAAGCCAAAGCAACTCAAGGCCACAGTTTTAATCAATTACAGAACTAAAAACAAATTCCAGACCTTTTTTTATATGTAGAACAAGAAAATTGCCCTGTTAACTTTTCAAAGAATTTTATGTTTTTTATTGCACTTATTTCTCCAGTACAATGAGTTATTTGTTCAAATGACTATAAACTTTATCTTAAATTATATTGTATTTGCATATTATTATATTTGTTTTGTTATGTTTATTCACCAAAATTCATCCTTAAATGGTCTGAATTGCTTTCTGAGAAATCTGAGGTTATGAGTCTATAAGATGTTTACAAAGTAGAAAATTGTCTTTTGGCAGTGGTTCAAGTTATATCAAGCTCTGAGATAATTGTCAGAGCCCCAGAAGTCTATCTTAGAATTCTATAAAAATTAAAATAAATAAAACAGAATACTATTAGTGTGACTGTACTCATGAGCCCAGATGGCTCAGCTGTAAAGGATCTGCCTACAAATGCAGGACACACAGAAGACAAAGATTTGATTCCTGGGTCAGTCGGGAAGATCCCTTGGAGAAGGAAATGGCAAGCCACTCCAGTATTCTTGCCTGAAAAATCCCAGGGACAGAGGACCCTGGTGGGCTACAATCCAAAGAATCATAAAGGGTTGGACACAAAAGAGTAACTGAGCACATTGTAGGCTTAATAGGAATGTTAAATTTAGAGAGCTGTAGAGGTCAATCAGAGAAGGCAATGGCAACCCACTCCAGTATTCTTGCCTGGAAAATCCCATGGACAGGAGGAGCCTGGTAGGCTGCAGTCCATTGGATTGGGAAGAGTCGGACCCGATGGAGCAACTTCACTTTCACTTTCACGCATTGGAGAAGGAAATGGCAACCCATTCCAGTGTTCTTGCCTGGAGAATGCCAGAGATGGGGGAGACTGGTGGGATCCGTCTATGGGGTGGCACAGAGTTGGACACGACTGACACGACTTAGCAGCAGCAGCAGCAGCAAAGGTCAAACAATGTCTTAGTCATGACATGATGATTCCTTTCATATAAAACAAGATAGACTAAAACATGTTCAAGACTTGGGTTCCTGCCTGAAGGTAGTCATAAAAGTTTCTCATTTACCATTTCCATGGATAAATTCCATCACAGAGGATCCTTAAGACAGTCAGTAAGTGATATACTGATAAGTTTCAAGTTGACTGAAACTACCTGACATTAAGCTTAAAATGAATGCCAAGCCTAAATTTAGCATTGAAGAATTCCATGTGATAAAAGATCATGTCAAGAAATAAAAGATAGGGAATAACTTTTCTTTAAAGGACAAGCCAAAGTAACTAAAGGCCACATGTTGAATCACAGAATTAAAAATGAATTCCAGACCTTATTCATTCTCTACTATACACAGCCTAAATCTTTTTAAAAAAACAATATAATTTGAATTTTTGAACTACATATTTTCTTTTCTACTTGCTAATTCTCAACAGTGAAAACACATGATTTTATATATTTTCCTGTTAATATATTTTGAGTTATTTTGATATTCTTTTTTCCACCTCCTGTCTTCAGTTTGCTGTTCTAGACTCTCCTGAGTAATTAAAAAAAAAAAAATCACATTTACCAATATGCTGAATTTTTTTTTCCCTCAATGTTCTTGGAGCTTCTTAAGCATCATCTTTAGAAGTATTTATAGGCATTTAAAAAATAATACCTAAATGAGAGTCTAAGATACTTGATGATATTCTTTCAGAATGCTGCTGCTGCTGTTAAGATGCTTCAGTCGTGTCCGACTCTGTGCGACCCCATAGACGGCAGCCCACCAGGCTCCACCGTCCTTGGTATTCTCCAGGCAAGAACACTGGAGTGGGTTGCCATTTCCTTCTCCAATGCATGAAAGTGAAAAGTGAAAGTGAAGAGTCTCAGTCGTGTCTGTCTCTTCGCCACCCCATGGACTGCAGCCTACCAGGCTCCTCCTGTCCATGGGATTTTCCAGGCAAGAGTACTGGAATGGGTTGACATTGCCTTCTCCATCTTTCAAGATAGTCAACTTGAAATGCTGCAGATTAGTTCACTAAAATGACAGGAGCTATGATTTACTGGATTTTGTAGATTAGTAAGCAAGCAAATATATGCATAATAAAAAATTAAGCATAGTACCACATAAATGGACTTTTTTTCATTTATTTTGACAACTATAGCTTAAATTATTTATGACCTGCTTCACAGTATGCTAATGAATAACCTTTAGTATGCTATAAAATAGAATTTTGAGGATTAGACAACTAACTAAAATCCTGTTCTAATAAATCTCATCTGAGTGTATATTGAGATGCTAAGTTTCTGTGAGAAATTAATTTAACAAAAATAGACAGAGAAAACTGCTATACATGTTGGTTTCCTTAAATAGAATTTATTTTAAAATAGGAATTATCCCTCTGGAATATCTGATTTCTCTAGCATTTCTGTGTCCCAGAAAAGTCTAATAAGTTCACTGAACTGCTATTTGATTTTCTCTGCTGTATTTTTCTGACAAGTTTGCATGATAGAGCTGTACAATATTATCTTAAGTCATAACAGGCCTTATGAATCAAAATTAAAGAATTGATATTGTTCTTTCAAAATTCATTTTGTGAAAAGTGATATTTATAAATAAGCTGTTATTTAAAATCGTGAGATTCCTGTATTATTTTAGACCATGAGTTAGGGTCACATTAGTGGTATCACCCTATGTTTATTGGTATTGCAAGAAAATCTGAGAAGTCGATATTATTTTCTCATTTTCAGTTTTAATCACATACATATATCAAAAGATACAGAGTGTAAGGGTTTGGTGCCCGGCTAAAGTGAAAATCTGATAAAATAATGAACTGATCAAGTTCTGAATTAGAGGTGAAATAAATATAAGCTACTATTTATTTCATTTTTTCTTCTTTATGTAAAATAGAATAATGACTTTGGCTTTAATCCAAATGTTGTTCAGTGATAACAATAGGATTTATTAATATTTAAGACATAATATTTTAAGTGCAAACACAAACATAATTTATTTTATCTGGCATTAAAACACACCTTTCCCGAAATCATTTTTATCCTTCTTTAATATACAAACATGTAAAATCACACTCATGCCAAGACACAAAAATACAGGGAAAAAACAAAATATTTCATGAACAGAAAATAAATAGGTTTCAATGACTATTCTCTTAAACCTTAATTAAATATGAATTCAACCATTTTGTTTGTTTCTTCCTATGGCTTATATATAAATTACAGTTAGAATGTCTATTATGTTGATAAATAAAGTAGATTGGGTAAGTATATTAGTTTCTTTTTTAAGACTGCTACTAGGACAAAGTACTCAGATTGAGTTGGTTAAATAACAGAAATTTACTTCTCACAGTTTTGAAGGCTGCAAGTCCAAGGTCAAGGTTTTGGTACATTTAGATTTGTTCTGAGGTCTCTCACTTTGCTTTGTGGGCAGCAACATTCTCACTGTGTCCTCACATGGTCTTTCCTCTGAGTACACACTTTTCTGAAATCTCTCCATGTGTCCAAACTTCCTCTTCTGGTAAGACATCAGTCATATTGGGATAGTTCAGTTTAGTGCAGTTCAGTCACTCAGTCGTGTCAGACAATTTGTGACCCATGAACCACAGCACTCCAGGCCTCCCTGTCCATCACCAACTCACAGAGTTCACTCAAACTCATGTCCATCGCGTCGGTGATGCCATCCAGCCATCTCATTCTCTGTCGTCGCCTTCTCCTCCTGCCCCCAATTGCTCCCAGCATCAGAGTCTTTTCCAGTGAGTTAACACTTCACATGAGGTGGCCAAAGTATTGGAGTTTCACCTTTAGCATCAGTCCCTCCAAAGAACACCCAGGATCGATCTCCCTTAGAATGGACTGGTTGGATCTCCTTGCGGTACAAGGGACTCTCAAGAGTCTTCTCTAACACCACAGTTCAAAAGCATCAATTCTTCGGCGATCAGCTTTCTTCACAGTCCAACTCTCACATCCATACATGACGACTGGAAAAACCATTGCCTTGACTAGATGGACCTTGATTGGCAAAGTAATGTCTCTGCTTTTAAATATGCTGTCTAGGTTGGTCATAACTTTCCTTCCAAGGAGTAAGCGTCTTTTAATTTCATGGCTGCAAGCAGCATCCACAGTGATTTTGGAGCCCCAAAAAATAAAGTCTGACACTGTTTCCACTGTTTTTCCATCTATTTCCCATGAAGTGATGGGACCAGATGCCATGATCTTTGTTTTCTGAATGTTGAACTTCAAGCCAACCTTTTCACTCTCCTCTTTCACTTTCATCAAGAGGATTTTGAGTTCCCCTACACTTTCTGCCATAAGGGTAGTGTCATCTGCATATCTGAGATTATTGATATTTTTCCCTGCAATCTTGATTCCAGCTTGTGCTTCTTCCAGCCCAGTGTTCCTCATGATGTACTCTGCATATAAGGTAAATAAGCAAGGTGACAATATACAGCCTTGACACACTCCTTTTCCTATTTGGAACCAGTCTGTTGTTCCATGTCCAGTTCTGACTGTTGCTTCCTGACCTGCATACAGGTTTCTCAAAGTGTCTTTTAATTTCATGGGTGCAATTAGCTTCCACATTGATTTTGGAGCCCAAAAAATAAAGTCTGACACTGTTTCCACTGTTTCCCTATTTCCCATGAAGTGATGGGACCAGATGCCATGATCTTAGGTTTCTGAATGTTGAGCTTCAAGCCAAATTTTTCACTCTCCTCTTTCACTTTCATCAAGAGGCTTTTGAGTTCCTCTTCACTTTCTGCCATAAACTTGGTGTCATCTGCATATCTGAGGTTATTGATATTTCTCCCGGCAATCTTTATTCTAGCTTGTGCTTCTTCCAGCCCAGCGTTCCTCATAAGGTACTCTGCATACGAGTTAAATAAGCAGGGTGAGAATATACAACCTTGACTTACCCCTTTTCCTTTTTTGAACCCGTCTGTTGTTCCATGTCCAGTTCTAACTGTTGCTTCCTGACCTGCATACATGTTTCTCTAGAGGCAGGTCAGGTGGTCTGGTATTCCCATCTCTTTCAGAATGTTCCACAGTTTGTTGTAATCCACACAGTCAAAGGCTTTGGTATAGTCAATGAAGCAGAAATAGATGTTTTTCTGGAAATCTCTTGCTTTTTCCATGATCCAGCGGATGTTGGCAATTTGATGTCTGGTTCCTCTGTCTTTTCTAAAACCAGCTTGAACATCTGGAAGTTCATGGTTCACATAATGGTGAAGCCTGGCTTGGAGAATTTTGAGCGTGACTTTACTAGCATGTGAGATGAGTGCAATTGTGTGGTACTTTGAGCATTCTTTGGCATTGCCTTTCTTTGGGATTGAAATGAAGACTAATCTTTTCTAGTCCTCTGGCCACTGCTGAGTTTTCCAAATTTGCTGGCATATTGAGTGTAGCACTTTCACTGCATCATCTTTCAGGATTTGAAATATCTCAACTGGTATTCTATCACCTCCACTAGTTTTGTTTGTAGTGATGCTTTCTAAGGCCCACTTGACTTCACATTCCAAGATGTCAGGCTCTAGGTCAGTGATCACACCATCGTGATTATCTTGGTCATGAAGATCTTTTTTGTACAGTTCTTCTGTGTATTCTTGACACCTCTTCTTATAACCTTCTGCTTCTGTTAAGTTCATACCTTTCCTGTCCTTTATCGAGCCCATCTTTGCATGAAATATTCCCTTGATATCTCTAATTTTCTTGAAGAGATTTCTTGTCTTTCCTATTCTGTTGTTTTACTGTTTCTTTGCATTGATCTCTGAGGGAGGCTTTCTGATCTCTCCTTGCTATTCTTTGGAACTCTGCATTCAGATGTTTATATCTTTCTTTTTCTCCTTTGCTTTTCACTTCTCTTCTCTTCACAGCTAATTTGGTTAAAGGTTACCCTAAAGACATCATTTGAACTTAATCACCTCTTTAAAGATCTTATCTTCAAGTATGGTTACATTTTGAGGTACTGGGATTAAGCCTTCACCATGTGAACATTGAGGGACACAGTTTGGCCCATAACAGTAAATGTGGGTAATCCTTAATTAAAAGACGCTGACTCCTTGGAAGGAAATTTATGACCAACATAGATAGGATATTAAAAAGCAGAGACATTACTTTACCAACCAAGGTCCATCTAGTCAAGGCTATGGTTTTTCCAGTGGTCATGTATGGATGTGAGAGTTGGACTATGAAGAAAGCTGAGCGCCAAAGAATTGATGCTTTTGAACTGTGGTGTTGGAGAAGACTCTTGATAGTCCCTTGGACGGCAAGGAGATCCAATCAGTCCATTATAAAGGAGATCAGTGCTGGGTGTTCATTGGAAGGACTGATGCTAAAGGTGAAGCTCCAATACTTTGGCCACCTCCTGTGAAGAGTTGACTCACTTGAAAAGACTCTAATGCTGGGAGTCATTGGGAGCAGGAGGAGAAGGGGATGACAGAGAATGAGATGGCTGGATGGCATCACCGACTCGATGGCCATGAGTTTGAGTGAACTCCGGGAGTTGGTGATGGACAGGAAGGCCTGGTGCGCCGTGATTCATGGAGTAGCAAAGAGTCCAACAAGACTGAGCGACTGAACTGAACTGAAGAATTTGTAAAATGAAGAGTGTTGGAGAAATTATTTCTCCCATTTAGGAGTTTAGCTTTAGTGAATTCTCAGGCTCACAGAGGATGGCTAAGTTCTCATCTCCTTTGGCACTAACAACATGAACACATTTCCCTTTCTTTCCTTTCTTTTTTTTTTTCTTCTTTCTTTTGGCTTCTTGAAAAATTTCAGTATACCGGGACTATGTTAAATGATCGGAATAAAAATGTGAGTCCATTAAATGCATTTACAGACCCCATGGAGCTTACACTCTAACAGCTGTGATATGTTTGTATAATTGGACAAATACAAAATGTTAGAAGAGTGCCAAGTGCTAATAAATAAGAACAGGATACTAGTAAAGTGTGTAAGTGGACATTCTGACCTAGTCTAGGTCAGAGGGCAATTAGTCTTGGAGAAGTGACATTGAATTGTGATCTGAAGAATAAATAAGAAGAAATGCCACTTCCAAAGTCTTAGACTAGTTGGAGAACTGAATAAAAAACAGTTGTAGTTAAGGGTGGTAGAAACTGGGTTGATAAATTCATACTTGAATAAGTAGTTTGAGACCTGTTTGAGACTTAAGGAACCTGTAAGTTCCTGTGAAACTTAAAGGAAACATGTCTTTCAGTATTCTCTACTTTAGGGAATAAGATATGTTATCAATACCATCCCTGCAATCAAAAAGACTTTACAGTGTTGTATGTCCCTGTCTATGATTTTAACCAGACACAAAATTTATCAAAATAATTGAAAGAAAAAATACTTGAGCATAAATTGTTATACATGAAGCACAGTAGAACTTTGGAGCTAGCATTTGAATTGAGCATATTAAGAAAACATATGTAATTATATTTAGTCTTGTTTTCAGATGATTCTTATGGAATCATATATCCATATTCTCTAATTTCTCATGTATAATATTATAGTATATCTCTGTGATACCTATTTACAATGTAGAGTGGACTTTGTCAAGCATAATTTTGAGGCTTTAGGAATTGCTATGTGTTCAGTCTCAACAACTTAAAGACTTAATCACTGACCTCCTTTGAGGGCTCTGTATGCTCCTTATCAGCATTTATTCAGGAATCTCTTTCTAGCTGTTGGGGAGGTTTCCTTCATTACTAATACTGGGTAAAGATAAACAAACTTTGGTTTGAAAGTTGACTTCAAGCTAAATAAAAGATGCAATAAAATGAGGTGTGCATTATTAAAAAGATTATTTTAGTATGGAAACATAGAAGGAAGGAGGTAAAATAGCTCTTCTGCTATTAATTTCTTTGTACTCTTGAGGGGAGGCACTCCTAGGGAAATGAAAATGAAAAATACAAATAATATAATCATAAGCATGATAATTGGATCTCAAGGTAAATAGTATTTGCTAGGATACAGTCTTTATCTATAAAAGGCTATTAATAGTTCATTGCTAGCTTATGATTGTTTCTTGTAAGCACAACTGCAATCTATGGATTTATGAGGCCTCACTCCACAGCAAATGTGGATATAATCAACTCTGTTTTTTTTTTTTTTTAAATGAAGATGTTTCATAATGTTCTCTGCTGTGTGTGGTGATTTAAGACTTCATTAAAAACTTCATTACTGTTCTTTACCAGGGAACAAGGGTTCAATGTAAAAAGGGCCATCTGAGATGCACGAGACCTCTATTCTTTGACCATGTTTACTTATTGTTTGAAACTGTAATTATTAGCAAAATTTAACTTGGCTAAGATTGTGGATTCCTGTGATTTTGATTTGGCAAACAAATTTGTAGCTTGACACACACACAAAGAAACACACATGTAAATTTTCACACCTCATATCTACTGTAAATTTGTTTCAGATAAAAGAAAAATTTTGATTGAGGTTTGATATACACATGTCAAATGATGATATTTTAAAATTCACTGTTTGATGAACTTTGACAAATGTTGAGCAAAAAGAAAGTTTAATTACCACAGAAAGGCCTATTCTTTATTTTATTTTTCCAAACATGATCCCTTCTTCAACCAATAGCAATGACTGTTCTTACTTTCATCACCACATTTCAGTTTTGCTTCATCTTATTAAGCAACGATGGATTTTGTTCTGGCAGGTAAATTATCAGTGAATTTTCTTGATCTTTTGGAGGACTGGGTTTTAGTTTTGTGAAGGAGACTTGCTGAGATTTATTCTTTATCCTTTTTTCTTCAACAAAACCTTTCACCCAGAGCTTTTAATTTTTTTTTTTTTTTCCTAAGAGCTTTCTATTAAACTATGTTCTCTGTGTGTGTTTGTCACTCAGTCATGTCTGACTATTTTTGATCCCATGGACTGTAGACTACTAGTTTCCTCTGTCCATGGAATTTCCCTGGCAAGAATACTGGAGTGCGTTGCCATTTCCTTATTCAGGAGATCTTAACGAGATTCTTTACCATCTGAGCCACTGCTGCTGCTGCTGCTAAGTCACTTCAGTCGTGTCCGACTCTGTGTGACCCCATAGACGGAAGCCCACCAGGTTAGCCCGTCCCTGGGATTCTCCAGGCAAGAACACTGGAGTGGGTTGCCATTTCCTTCTCCAATGTGTGAAAGTGAAAAATGAAAGTGAAGTCGCTCAGTCGTGTCCGACCCTTAGCGACCCCACAGACTGCAGCCTACCAAGCTCCTCCATCCATGGGATTTTCTAGGCAAGAGTACTGGAGTGGCTTGCCATTGCCTTCTCTGACTTAGCATGCCCATGCACAAATACTTCTATGGTTTTGCATTAAAAATTACATTAACTGTAAGACTGAAAAGGATTAAACTGTTTCCAAGTGACTTAACTGAATCTCAGAGGAAAAAAAGCACATGTACATGTATAGGAACATTAAAATATCCAGTACTCAACCAAATAAAATTGAAAACGTATGGCATACTACCCCCAAATTACAAAGCATGCAGTGAAGCAGGAAGGGAAAAAAAAAAATGAAATGAAGCAGGAAAAAGCCAATGGATAAAGACTGAAACAGAAATGAAACAGATGATACAATAAGTGAACAAGGGCATTCAAAGAGTTATTATAAGTACATTCTTTATGGATAAGAATCCTGAGGATAACTTGAACAGGTTAAGTAGAGTCATGAATAAAATAAAGAATACATGAATGTGCATTCTATAAAAGCAAAATACAAGGTCAGAGTGGAAAATACACTGTATGAAATTAATTGCAGATTGCATAATACAGAATTAAAGCTCAGTAACTTTGAAAACATAGTTTCACTAAGATTAATTTTGCAAAAATTAAGTTTTTCAGAAAATGATACAAGACTAATGCAAGTAAAAAACCCAGAAATTAGTGGAATCTTTCTGAATAAACAATAATCATCCCACAAACACATTATCTCAGTTTTATTTTAATCTGGATATTTTGAATGTTGATAGAGGTTTAGATTTAGTTCTCATCAAGATTAAATATTGAAGATATTTTTACTCTTCATTGCTTTCCTACAGATGCATAGTTTTGTCAGTAAGTACCAGTAAAAGTACATTTCAATTTTTCCAACACTGACAATTTTTTTTTGCTTTCAATATTTTATGAGAGACACCAGTACTAAATTAAATTCTCACTTATAATTAAAAAAAAAACACAAATTATCAGAGTGTATTCTAAATCCGTTAGAGTTCCTGGCAATTTCATATTAATTGTTCACATCTAGAGATCAATAAGGTGAACACTGTTCAAAATAATAAACTCAATTATTGTAAGATAAAAATGAAAAATCGTTTGTTGCAATTTCACATTAAGGCAATGTTTAGACTATCACACTTTGTAAATGTTTTAAATAAATTTTTCATAAACTAGGTTTTAATATATTTTTAAATAAGTAATGTCATAGATTAGAATCAGTATCAGTAATTGTATATTTCACCATTATATTAAATGAGTTTAATTTTCCTGATTTGATATTAGAATCATGGAATGCTGGATTTCTTAGAGAATTCAAAGTCAAGTGGGCCATCACTACAAAAAAAGCTAGTGGAGGTGATGGAATTCCAGTTGAGCTATTTCAAACCCTAAATGATGCTGTGAAAGTGCTGCCCTCAATATGCCAGCAAATTTGGAAAACTCAGCAGTGGTCACAGGACTGTAAAAGGTCAGTTTTTAACCAATCTCAAAGAAAGGCAATGCCAAAGAATGTTCAAACTACTGCAAATTGCACTCATCTCACATGCTAGCAAAGTAATATTCAAAATTCTCCAAGCTAGGCTTCAAGAGTACATGACTGAGAACTTCTAGATGTTCAAGCTGGATTTAGAAAAGCCAGACGGACCAGAGATCAAATTGCCAACATCCACTGGGTCATCAAAAAAGCAAGAGTTCCAGAAAAAACATCTACTTCTGCTTTATTGACTATACCAAAGCCTTTGACTGTATGGATCACAACAAACTGTAGAAAATTCTTAAAGAGATATGAATACCAGACCACATCACCTGCATCCTGAGATATCTGTATGCAGGTCAAGAAGTGACAGTTAGAACTGGACATGGAACAATAAACTGGTTCCATATCAGGAAAAGAGTATGTCAAGGCTGTATATTGTCACCCTGATTATTTAACTTATATGCATAGTAAATTATGTGAAACGCTGCTTGGGATGAAGCACAAGCAGGAATCAAGATTTCTGGGAGAAATATCAAATACATCAGATACACAGATGACACCTCCCTTATGACAGAAAGTGAAGAACATCTAAAGGGACTTTTGATGAAAGTGAATGAGCATAGTTAAAAAGTTGGCTTGAAACTCAACATTCAGAAAACTAAGATCTTGAATCCAGTCTGTCACTTCATGGCAAATAGATGGGGAAACAATGGAAACAGTGAGAGATTTTATTTTGGGGGGGCTTCAAAATCACTGCAGATGGTGAGTGTAGCTGTGAAATTAAAAGATACTTGCTCCTTGGAAGAAAAGCTGTGACCAATCTAGACAGTATATTAAAAAGCAGAGACATTACTTTTGCCAGCAAATGTCCATCTAGTCAAAGATATCGTTTTTACAGTCATCATGTATGGATGTGAGAATTGGACTGTAAAGAAAGCTGAGCGCTGAAGAATTGATGCTTTTGAACTACGGTGCTGGAGAAGACTCTTGAGAGTCTCTTGGACTGCAAGGAGATCAAACCAGTAAATCCTAAAGGAAATCAATCCTGAATATTCATTGGCAGGACTGATGCTGAAGCTGAAACTCTAATATTGTCACCACCTGATGCGAGGAACTGATTCACTGGAAAAGACCTTGATGCTGAGAAAGATTGAAGGCAGGAGGAGGAGGGGATGACAGAGGATGAGATGGTTGGAAGGCATTACCATCTCGATGGACATGAGTTTCAATAAGGTCTGGGGGTTCGGGATGGACAGGGAAGCCTGGTGTGCCTTTGTCCATGAGCTCACAAAGAGTGGGACATGACTGAGTGACTGAACTGAACTATAGCGTTAAAAGAAGGTTTGGGAAAATGTTAATGATTAGGTACTCATTGTGAAATGTCTCTGCCTAATGTTTTCTAATATCTCTGTCTTATATCCACACATGCATTCAGAGAGACAGAGGCAGAGACAAACAAAGACAGACCTTAAATTCTGAATACTTGTGATGTCGTCACAATCTTCCTCCCTGGTAAACACACTCTAAGATTCTCAGATTAACTTGAAGTAGTTTATTGAAGTGTATTCTTGGGAACACTTTTGAGGAATAAGGAAAACATGATTTGGAAGAAGAAAGTATTCCAAGAAGGAAACCTATAGTTGATGGTTCTTCTGAGTTGTCCTGAAGGCAATCATCTGAGGAAAAGGGGAAGGGTCTTTATGTCCCCTGAATTGGACTTCCTTGGTGGCTCAGAGGTTAAAGCATCTGCCTCCAATTCAGGAGACCTGGATTCTATCCCTGGTTCTGGAAGATCCCCTGGAGAAGGAAATGGCAGCCCACTCCAGTATTCTTGCCTGGCGAATCCCATGGACAGAGGAGCCTGGTGAGTTACAGTCCATGGGATCGCAAAGAGTCTGACATGACTGAGTGACCTCATTTCACTTCACTTCACTTTGCTGTCCCAAGGGAGGAAACTCAACACTGGGCAAGAAAGCATCTTCTAGATATGGGCTATTTTCAGAGAGGGAAGCAGATAATACTCTGGATCTGGGAGAATGAGTGTCTCAATCCAGAGGGACATCTGTCCGGTACCTCCCAGCATCCACTAAAGTAATTAATTTCCAAAGACCATTCTTCAGGAAAAACACTTTTTATTTCTCATTCTGGCATTTTTCGCATGTAAATGGATTTTAATTCCATAAAACTTGGACTCATCTCTAGAACTTTATTCACGGTGACACAGAAAGATTCCTATGAATTATCTGGTTAACAAATCTGAGAAGAATAAACAGTATTTTTTATTGAATCTTTCCTCTGTGATGACCTAGAGGGGTGGAATGGGAAAGTAGGAGGAATGTTCAAGAGGGAGGGTACATACATGTACACATAGCTGATTCACATTGTCATACAGAAGAAACCAAAACAGCATTGTAAAGTAATTATCCTCCAATTAAAAATAAATTTTAAAATTGTTAAAACAAACAAAAAATGAGCTACCCATAGGTTGCATGTCATCTCTCAGTTCACCAGAAGTTGTAGGTGTATAGATTCACAAGAGACGTTGAGATCTTCCCAAATTTATCATGACAAGTACAGGGTATAAAAATTGCATTTGTATTAAATCCTATGGCTTTAGACCTTATCAGTAATAGGAAATGCGCTTTTTGCTCTCATGTATCACTTTTGAAATTTCTTTATTCATTTCAAAATCAAGAAAAAGAAAAGAGAAAATGTATTGGACCTCCTTACAGAAGCAAATTGAAAACTGGTACATCTATCTGGATCTTTATTCTAAAAGAAAATGAAGTGAAATTTAAAGAGAGCAAAACATACATGCAAAGTAACTCTTGTTAGGGCAAGTATCTTGGGTTTCAGTTCAGTTCAGTTCAGTAGCTCAGTCGTGTCTGACTCTTTGCTGCTGCTGCTGCTAAGTTGCTTCAGTCATGTCCGACTCTGTGCGATGCCAGGTCTCCCTGTCCATCACCAACTCCCGGAGTTCACTCAAACTCATGTCCATCGCGTCAGTGATGTCATCTAGCCATCTCATTCTCTGCCATCCCCTTTGCGTCCTGCCCCCAATTCCTCCCAGCATCAGAGTCTTTTCCAGTGAGTCAACTCTTCGCATGAGGTGGCCAAAGTATTGGAGTTTCAGCTTTAGCATCAGTCCTTCCAGTGAATACCCAGGACTGATCTCCTTTAGAATCTCGGGTTTGGGTCACTTATTTAAAATGTGAGCATTTTTGTTTCATTTTTTTGTGTGTATGGGTGTGTTTGTAGACAGCAATATTACCACAATATTTATTGTTTTAAATAATAAAATTAAGTATAAGGTGTATCATTTAGAGTGCAAAGCAAAACTCTTCAGCATGGTAAATTCTAATTAGTTTTGCAAAGAGTGAAATTCCAGTATTGAAAAATTTTAAAAACCTCTATGGATAATAGGAAAACATAAATAACATTATTTTCCTTTACTAATCATGCTTTTGGAGTCCTATAAAATAGCTCTTCTCTAAATTCTAGGTCATGAAATATCTCCTATGGTTTCTTCAAAAAGTTTAAAATTTTATATGCACAGACTTGGTTCACTTATAATTTTAATAAGGTGTAAGATTTAGGTTGAGATTTATTTCCTAGCCCATGAATATCATTTTCTCAACATCACTTGTTGAAGTGAACATATTCCCTACATTGAATTCCTTTAGCACATTTGTCAAAAATCCCCTGGCCCTACTTGTGTGAGTTTATTTCTTGATTCTCTATTCTGTCCTTTGACTTATATATCTATCATTTCATCAATATCACAGCCTTGATTAATGTAGTTATATAAGTCCTGGAAAAGGGTAGAGTGATCCTTTCTATTTTATTATTCTTTATCAAAATTGCTTTCTTATACTAGTTCCTTTGTTCTCCCCCATAAATTTTAGAATAATAATATTTAAATCTACAAAACATTTTGCAGGTGTTATGAATTACATTAAACATATACATAAATTTGGAGAGATTTTAAATCTTGCCCAAGTTAAATTTTCAATTTATGAATACAGTATGTCTCTCTGCATGAAGAAAGTCTGCCAACTCCATTTTTCTAAAAGCTTTGCTCACTTTTTGGTTTTTGTAACATTTTTATTAATTCTAGCAATACTTCAAAATTTTATTATTATTATATTTGTAACAGTGAACTATGATTAGTGATCTTTGATGTTGTTATTATAATTGTTTTAGGGCCCAGAAACCATACTTATGTAAGACAGAAAACTTAATCAATAAATGTTGTGTGTATTCTGACTGCTTCTCCAACCAGCTGTTCTCTCATCTCTATCCCCATCATGTGCCCCTCCACCATTCCCTGAGATACAACAATGTTGAAATTAGACCAATAAATACTTCTACAATATTATTTCAGTGTTCAAGTGAAAGAAAGTCATATATCTCTTACTTTAAGTTAAAAATAAGAGATAAGCTTAGAGAGGAAGAATGTTGTAAGACTTGATAGACTGAAAGCCAAGTGTCTTATGTCAAACAGCTAAGTTGTAAATGCAAAAGAAAACTTAAAGGAGGACTCCAGTGAACATATATAGGATAAGAAAGTGTAACAACCTATAAAAACATGTAACAACCTTACTTTAAATCTTTATGGAGAAAGTTTTAATGGTTTGGGTGAAAGATCAATCCAGCCACAATACTCCCTGAAGCCAAAACCTGGTTCAGAAGAACATTCTAACTCTATTCAATTCTGTGAAGACTGAGAGGTGAAGAAGGTGCAGAAGAAAAGACTGACATTAACAAGGGTTGGCTCCTAAGTTTAAAGGAAGAAACTCTCTTCATAACTTAAAAGTGCAGGGAAAGTAGCAAGCACTGGTGTAGAAGCTAAAGCAAGTTATCCAGATAATTTGGATAAGATAAAAATGATGATGACTACAGCAAAAAAAAAAAAAAAAAAAAAGACTTGCAATGTAGAAGAAACACTTTTATATTGGAAGAAAGTGCTATTTAGGATTTTCAAATATAGAAAATCAATGCCTGGCTTCAAAACGTCAGATATAATTTGACTCTTCTTAGACATCAATGCAGCTGATGAGTTGTAGTTAAAGTCAAGGCCCATTTACCCCATGGCCCTCAGTGATCAGTGCAAATAAATAGAGGAAAACAGTAGAATGACAAAGACCTGAGTTCTCCTCAAGAAAATTACTGATACCAAGGCAACATTTCATGCAAAGATGGGCACAATGAAGGACCTAACAAAAGTAGAAGATATTAAAAGAGGTGGCAAGAATACACAGAAGAACTATAAAAAAAAAAGATCTTCATGACACAGATAACCATGATAGTGTGATCACTCACCTAGAACCAGACATCCTGGAATGTGAAGTCAAGTGGGCCTTAGGAAGTGTCACTACAAACAAAGCTAGTGGAGGTGATGGAATTCCAGTTGAGGTATTTCAAATCTTAAAAGATGATGCTTTGAAAGTACTGCACTTAATACACCAGCAAATTTGGAAAACTCAGCAGAGGCCACAGGACTGGCAAAGGTTAGTTTTCATTTCAATCCCTAAGATAGGCAATGCCAAAGAATGTTCAAACTACCGCTCAATTGTACTCATCTCACATGCGAGCAAAGTAATGCTTAGAATTCTCCAAGCCAGGCCTCAGCAGTACATGAATCATGAAATTCCAGATGGTCAGCTGGATTTAGAAAAGGCAGCGGAACCAGAGATCAAATTGCCAACATCTGTTGGATCATCAAAAAAGCAAGAGAGTTCCAGAAAAACATCTATTTCTGTTTTATTGACTATGCCAAAGCCTTTGGCTATGTAGATTACTACAAACTGTGGAAAATTCTTAAAGGACTGGGGATGCCAGACCACCTTAACTGTCTCCTGAGAAATATGTATGTAAGTCAAGAAGTAACAGTTAGAACTGGACGTGGAACAACAGACTGGTTCCAAATAGGGAAAGGAGAACGTCAAAGTTGTATATTGTCACCTGACTTACTTTAAGTTGTTTACAGAATATATTACACAAAATACATGGCTGGATGAAGCACAAATTGGAATCAAGATTGCCAGATCATCTAGGTTGTTTCCACGTTCTAGCTATTGTAAATAGTGCTGCAGTGAACAATGGGATACATGTATCTCTTTCAATTTTGGTTTCCTCAGGGTATATGCCTAGGGGTGGGATTGCTGGGTCATATGGTGGTTTTATTCTTAGTTTTTTAAGGAATATCCATACTGTCTTCCATAGAGGCTATATCAATTTACATTCCCAACAGTGTAAGAGCGTTCCTTTTCTCCAAACCCTCTCCAGCATTTACTGTTTGTAGACTTTTTGATGAGGGACATTCTGATGGTGTGAGGTGATATCTCATTGTAGTTTTTATTTGTGTTTGTCTAATGATGGTGGGATGGGGAGGGAGATGGGAGGGAGTTTCAGAAGAGAGGGGATATAGGTGTATCTATGGTTGATTCATGTTGAGGTTTAACAGAAAGCAACAAAATTCTGTAAAGCAAATTTCTTTCAATAAAAAATAAACATAAAATAAACTTTTCTTTCAAGGAGAAAAAAAAACCAGATTTCCAGGAGAAATATCAATAACCTCAGATATGCAGATGACACCACCCTTTGGCAGAAAGGGAAGAACTAAAGAGCTTCTGGATGAAAATGAAAGAGGAAAGTGAAAAACTCGGCTTAAAACACAACATTCAGAAAATTAAGATGATGGCATTCAGTCCCATCACTTCATGGCAAATAAATGGGGAAACAACAGAAATGGTGAGAGACTTTATTATGGGGGTCTTCAAAATCACTACAGATGGTGACTGCAGCCGTGAAATCAAAAGACACTTACTCCTTAGAAGGAAAGTTATGACCAACCTAGACATCGTATTAAAATCAGAGACATTACTTTGCCAGCAAAGGTCCATCTAGTCAAAGCTATGGTTTCTCTAGTAGTTACATATCAATGTGAAAGTTGGACCATAAAGAAGGCTGAGTGCTGAAAAATTGGTGTTTTTGAACTGTGGTGTTGGAGAAGACTCTTGAAAGTCCCTTGGAGAGCAAAGAGATCAAACCAGTCAATCTTAAAGAAAATCAGTCCTGAATATTCATTGGAAGGACTGAATCTGAAACTCCAATACTTTGGCCACCTGATGTTAAGAAGTTGACTCATTGGAAAATAACCTGATGCTGGGAAAGACTGAAGGCAAGAGTTGAAGGGGATGACAGAGGATTAGATGGTTGGATGGCATCATTGACTCGATGGACATGAGTTTGAGTAAGCTCCAGGTTTTGGTGGTGGACAGGGAAGTCTGGCATGCTACAGTCCATGGGGTCACAAAGAATGGGATATGACTGAGCGACTGAACTGAACTGAAGACCCTTAGGAAATATGCTAAATATACTCTCATTGTGCTCTATAAATGGAAAAATAAAGCTTGAATGACAGCACATTGGCTTCAACAGGGTGTACTGATTATTATAAGT
Organism: Moschus berezovskii; assembly: GCF_049115385.1. NCBI lineage: Eukaryota > Metazoa > Chordata > Mammalia > Artiodactyla > Moschidae > Moschus > Moschus berezovskii. The sequence goes on from NC_142472.1 coordinate 44,153,358, forward strand.
CACTCTTGAGAGCTACTGCCCAAGGGGGGAAAAAATAGACTCCTTTCAAAGTATTATTGTTTACTGATGATTTAACTTGTCAACCAAAACTCTGATGAAGGTGTGTAATATTATGAAATTTATGTTGTTTTCATGCCCACTAACATAACATCCATCCATGTAGTCTATGGATCAAGGAATAATCTAAAAATTCAAATCTTATATATGTTAGATGCCATAGATAGAGATTCCTCTGATGGATCTGAGCACAGTAAATTAAAAACCTTCTGGAAGGGATTCCCCAGTTTAAATGCCACCAAGCACATTTACTGTTCCTAGAAACAAATCAAAATATTGGCATTGACATGAGTTTGGAAGAAATTGATTCCAACTTTCATGGATGTCTTTAAGGGGCTCAAGACTTAAGGGGGAGCAAGTGCAGATGTAGTAGAAATAGTAAGAGATCTAGAATTAGAAGTGGAGCTTAAAGATGTGACTGAATTGTTGTGATCTCATAATAAAACTTTCACAGAAGAGTTGCTTCTTATGGATGAGCAAAGAAAATGGATTTTTGAGGTAGAATGTCCTCCTGGTTAAGATATTGTGAAGATTGTTAAAGTAACCACAAAATATTTAAATTATTACATAAATGTCTTTGATGTAACAGCAGCAGTGTTTGAGAAGTGAACTCCAGTTTAGAGAGAAGTACTGCTATAGCTAAAAAGGCATTACATGCTACAGAGAAATTGTTTGTGAAAGAAAGTAAAAAATGTGGCAAACTTTGTTATTGTCTTATTTTAAGAAATTGTCACAGCCACCTCAGCCTTCAGGGACCACCACCTGATGAGTCAGCAGTCACCAACACTCAGGCAAGGCCCTTGACTTGCCAAGTGTTATGACTCACTGAAGGTTCATGTGATGTTTAATATTTTTAGCAATAAAGTATATTTTAATGAAGATATATACATTTGGTTTGTAGACATTATGCTACTGTACACAATAGACTACAGTATAAAAATAATGCACTATAAAATCAAAACAAATCTGTGATTTGTTTTACTGTGGTATGTGAAATGGCCTGGAACTGAATTCACACTCTCTTAAAAGTATGCTTGTAAATTTTTTGATAATATTCCCTTTTAATGGTGCATTACTTATCTCTCATGCCTAAAATTGATAAATTGTGTTATTTAGGTATTGTCAGTTCCACTTTTTTCAATTTTCATTGAATTTATTTTTGAAGAACCGGATACATCTCTCATTGATTTTTGTACATCTTTTCTTATTTTCTGCTTTTTCTTCTCTTATCCGCAGTGTGCTTTTTACTTCTTGCTTTGGGTTCATTTTGCTATTGCTTTTCTTATTTCTTGAGAAGAGAACTTAAATTATTGATTTGAGAACTTTCCTCTATTCTGAGATATGGTAAACAGTGTGTGGCATAAGTTTTCATTTCAGCACTGCTTTGCTGTGACCTATAAATTTTGATATGTTATATTTCCATCTCATTCAACTCAGTATATTTTTGTTTCCCTTAAGATTTCCTCTTTGACCTTCTTTTTATTTAGAAGTTCATTGGTTAATATATAAGTGAGGAAACTCAATTTACAGATTAAGGAATTTTTCCAAAATCATGCAGACAGGCACTCTTCTGTTTGTATTCTATAAACCTGGTTGAATTTCCTCATCATGAGAGAGAGAAATTTGGCTTTGACTAACATTGGGCAATTGTCTAAAAACTCCTGTTTGGTAGACTGTCCCTTTATTAATCTTTTTGCTAAAGTAAACAGACTTTTCTAAGGGCTTTATTTTCTGCCTCAGCTGGATTTTCCCGGATGCCAACATCTTTTTCACCCAGGCCAGAATATATGAACAAACAAAACAAAACAACATGGAGCTGAATGACTCGTTTTCCCTTATGTTCCAAGATCTTGGGCCATACTGCCTTCTTCTGACTATCATTCTGAGTCTCTTATGATTTTCCTGAGTTTTCAGATGTACTTAGCTAGGGAGATAGAGAAAAGGGCAGCAACTACATCTTGTTCAGTATTCAGTTCAGTTCAGTTCAGTCCCTCAGTCGTGTCCGACTCTCCGCGACCCCATGAATCACAGCACGCCAGGCCTCCCTGTCCATCACCAACTCCCGGAGTTCACTCAAACTCATGTCCACAGTCGGTGATGCCATCCAGCCATCTCATTCTCGGTCGTCCCCTTCTCCTCCCACCCCCAACCCTTCCCAGCATCAGAGTCTTTTCCAGTGAGTCAACTCGTCGCATGAGGTGGCCAAAGTATTGCAGTTTCAGCTTCAGCATCAGTCCCTCCAATGAACACCCAGGATCAATCTCCCCTAGAATGGACTGGTTGGATCTCCTTGCGGTTCAGTATTAGTTTTTAAATTTTTCTCCTTTGCGTGTAAAACACTATTTTTCTAGACCTTTTTTCAAATATGTAGTACTTAGATAAGATAGCACTTCCTCTATTAAGACTTTTATTTTTATTTGAAATCTTACATTCATGAAAATTTAATTTCTCTCTCATGTACTCAAAAATATCTTGTACAAATCTAAATTATAATACTTATCCAGCTTAAATATTAATATATTAAGATCACATGTCTTCTTTATCTAAAATTTTGATCCAGAAAGCAAGGAGCATGCCCTTAAATTCTGTACTACTATAACTATGCAAAAATAACTCTTGTATAGTAGGATATTGATAAGAGAATTATACTGTTTGTAGAATATGAGTAACCTCTGTCTCCATGATTTTATTTAACCTGTCTTAAATGTTTCATTATTTATACATTATATTAAAATGTAAAACATTTCAAAGATTCTTTTTAACTCTTGAATGTTTTGCCTTTACCAAGCTAATGTAAGAAACATGGTCATATGATGAAAAACAAAGAGACTCCAATTATTTAAGAAATGTATCTTTAATTAGGTCCCATTTGTTTATTTTTGCTTTTATTTCCAATATTCTGGGAGGTGGGTCATGGAGGATCCTGCTGTGGTTTATGTCGGAAAGTATTTTGCCTATATTCTCCTCTAGGAGAAAATAATAGCAAATGAAACAAGTGACAAAGAATTAATCTCCAAAATATACAAGCAGCTCCTTCAGCTCAATTCCAGAAAAACAGACAAAAAATGGGCCAAAGAATTAAACAGACATTTCTCCAAAGAAGACAAAAAGATGGCTAACAAACACATGAAAAAATGCTCAACATCCCTCATAATCAGAGAAATGCAAATCAAAACCACAATCAGATACCATTTCACACCAGTCAGAATGGCTGCTATCCAAAAGTCTACATGCAATAAATGCTGGAGAGGGTGTGGAGAAAAGGGAACCCTCTTACACTGTTGGTGGGGATGCAAACTAGTACAGCCACTATGGAGAACAGTGTGGAGATTCCTCAAAAAACTGGAAATAGAACTGCCATATGATCCAGCAATCGCACTCCTGGGCATACACACCGAGGAAACCAGAATTGAAAGAGACACATATACGCCACTGTTCATTGCAGCACTGTTTATAATAGCCAGGACATGGAAGCAACCTAGATGTCCATCTGCAGACGAATGGATAAGAAAGCTTTGGTACATATACACAATGGAGTATTACTCAGCCATTATAAAAAATACTTTCAGTTCAGTTCAGTTCAGTCGCTCAGTCGTATCTGACTCTTTGCGACCCCATGAATCGCAGCACGCCAGGCCTCCCTGTCCATCACCAACTCCCGGAGTTCTCTCAGACTTATGGCCACTGAGTTGGTGATGCCATCCAGCCATCTCATTCTCTGTCGTCCCCGTCTCCTCCCACCCCCAGTCCCTCCTAGCATCAGAGTCCTTTCCAGTGAGTCAACTCGTCGCATGAGGTGGTGCTGGAGTTTCAGCTTCAGCATCAGTCCTTCCAATGAACATCCAGGATTCATCTCCTTTAGAATGGACTGGTTGGATCTCCTTGCAGTCCAAGGGACTCTCAAGAGTCTTCTCCAGCACCACAGTTCAAAAGCATCAATATATATTTGGCTCTTATAACTCAGAGTTTGCATTGTAAGTGTTGCATACAGTGATAAATACAGACATTTTGATTACTCTATTATTGATCTATTGCACTTAAACCAAAAATTAATATTTCTTATAATATTTTTAAATTTTGTGTTTTTACATTGATAAATTGTTTTAGTTAGAAAATAAATGTTTATACACTTCCAGTACTTAAATAAAATTTCATGTAGATATATTATTATATAGTATGGTGAAAGAAAAATGAAAAAAAAAATCCTTCCTGACAGATATCTGCTCATAGGTTTCATTTCTGTGTGTGCTTGTATTTTAATTTTACACTTGATGAAGAGTAGAGTAAATGTGCCTAGTCTCTTGTCCATAACCCAAAATTCAATCTTTGCTATATATACATACATGAAACCGTGTGGTCAGCAGAATTTCTGATTGTGGGAAAAGCACATTTCATTTCACAAATTCTTATCGATTTTATGGATGTGCGTTCAATATCATGTAATATGTTTACAAAATGATCCCAAATTCACAGGTGTTCAGTTTCATCTTTAAACTATTTCTTCCTTATGATCCATTCCAATTTTTATTGTGTCTAATGTTCTCAGTTTCATAGCTTTGAAAATACACTTTTAACTTCCAGTTTTTAAATGATGTGCTTGTCAGCATTTAATAGGTAAGTCCATCACTTCCCTGACTTTTTAATTGATGCTTTTATCAGTTCAGGACTCATTTTACTCAACTGATTTCCTGTTTAACACAACTATTAATTTCCACTGGGTTTCAGAAGAACAGTACATGTTATTCATATCTGTCATGAGAAATTTTATTTTACTGGAGAAAAAGAAAAGATTTTATTTTTTTGTACAGTGTACATTTTCCACTCAGAATGCCTCAGTACTAATTGTGTTGTAATCATTTTCTCTTAGTGGATGAAGTATACTTAGGACAATGGCAAAACCAATACAATATTGTAAAGTAATTAGCCTCCAATTAAAATAAATACATTTTTAAAAAGTTTTCAATTATTTATCATCTCTGTGTGACAGCAGGCTGTTGCCTAGAATGATCTATTTCCATTTTAAAATGAGTTTGTTATTTAAAATTTATATAAAATCTATTTTCATAAAATTTTTTTGACTTCTCAGGTTGATAGAATTCACCTCCAACCTAGTGCTTTTTCTCCATGAACACCATATAGATGGCTAATAGGATAGCACAGGACAGACAGGAACAAAATGGAGAAGCAGCAGCCATATTTTGGGCTACTGATGTAAAGAAAAATTAGTTCCATATATTATTCTACTACACACTTTGGATTTATTCAATCTATCAGGGAGTTTTAAAATAAAATTTAGTAAACTATTTATATACAGACTTACATGTTTAGAAACGAGTGGCATATAAATTGAAATTTTCCCAAAAAATCTTCCTGGTGGCTCAGCTGGTAGAGGATCTACCTGCAATGGAGGAGACCTGGTTTTGGTCCTTGGGTTGGGAAAATCCCCTTTAGAAGGGAACGGCTACCCACTCCAATATTCTGGCCTGGAGAATTCCATGGATTCTTACTGTCCATAGGGTCACAAAGAGTTGGACACAGGGGGAGCAACTTTCACTTTCACTTTAGATTTGGATTATTAAATAACTATGAAATGAAAATAGAATACATATATTAATAAAGCTGCATTGGTTAAATGATTTTAACGTTTATCAAATATGAACAAAAATTATTGTGAATGACTCAGAGGGGTTTTTATGCTTCTAAACAGTGACTGACATCTATTTACTTATAAATTTCATTTTTTTGTAGCAGTAAACGGAGCTCCAGATTATTTTCTGAAATAAATCAAAGCTAACTACATAACTGTGTTTTAAAGGACATTTCTATTAATCAGATAATTATAAATAGCATTTTTTCAAATACTAGTTAGAATGTACATTTTTCCACCTCCACTAAAATATACTAACTTTCTGTATCAGTAAATATAGCTCCAGATTATTTTTTGAAATAAATCAAAACAAACTACATAATTGTATTTTAAAATGCATTTGTATTAATCAAATAGTCATAAGTGGTAGATATTTCAACTATTAGCTCAATGTACAATTTTTTTCACCTGCACTAAAATATGTGTACCTGTGTGATACATTGCTTCAGTTGTGACTCTTTGTGACCCTCTAGACTATAGCTCACCATGCTCCTCAGTCTGTGGGATTCTCCAGGCAAGAATACTGGAGTGGGCTGCCATGCCTTCCCCCAGGAAATCTTCCTTACTCAGGGATCGAACTTGCATCTCTTATATTTCCTGCATTGGCAGGCATGTTCTTTACCACTAGGACCATCTGGAAAGCCCCTCACTAAAAGGTATAATTGGGAGAGAGAAAAAAAACCTTATGCATTTTTTTTTAAAGCAGAAAATGAAGACAAACATTTTATGCATGAAAATAACTAGCTGTCTTGCCAAAATTGATGTTTTAGGGAATTTGATTTGTATTCTTTTTCTGAATATTGTATTTCTGATTTCAGTTAGAACAGATAAAAACAACAATTAGTTTCAACACATACTTTGTACATGGAATGATTTAGTAAATATTTTTAATTTATCATGTTATTTGTTTACTGAAAGCATTATTTTGTAAATATAGTAAATTTATTTTATAGAAAGTAAGAACACCTGCACATGACAGTGGTCTTAGGACTGACTGGAGAAACAATGGTCATTTGGCAAAAATTTCCCTACAGAATAGTTATGCCAGCATTTGCAGCTGAAATCCAAATGTTCAACAGATGGCAAGCTGAATAAGGTGCAGTTGAAGCTAAAATACATTTTTTGAGGGAAAAAAGTATATGCTGATGAGAAAGATAATGCTGCTGAGGAATATTAACAAGATATCTTGAAACAATAAAGGAAGAAGGTCAATCTAAGTCATATTATTAAAGTTTCATGCTAAGAAAACGTAATGGGACCCTGCTGAACTAGTTTCAGCTTTAATTTATAACATGACCTTTGGGCCAAAATGTAACAATGTAATACAGATACATCTTTATTCTAAGATAGCTTTAGTTCTATAATTAGTAATTAGTTTCACAATAGACCTGTATGAATACTGTACTTTAATGCATGCCTTCATATAAACTCAAGCCATCAAAACACAGTATTTCTTTACTTATTCTGTGATACTGCTCCTTACAAAATTTGATTCATATTTTTAAACTGATTTACTATAAACGTTAAATACTTCAGGAACTTACAAATATTATGAGAGTTTATGTAAATTATTTTCTGAAGATTAGCACTCTGCTTCCATGTTTGTATTATGACTTTCATTACTTACACGGGATTTCTTGAAAATAATTTTTACATTCCTGTTCTCCCAATATTCATACCAACATTTTTTCATTGTTGACATATTCCAGTTAATAAATTTGTCTCTACATTTCCAAAGCGATGTGACATCTTTAAAATAACCATTACTGTAGCAAGTCAGACTTGAAGCCCGATTATGATGGCCAACATGATTTTGAATGAAATGGTAAATTGTGTGAACTAGTCTGTGAATAGTATCAATCTGTTAGGACTTAATTTATCTGTATTTATTCTGAATTGTTCATAAACACAAACATGCTAACATTAGGTTTTATAATTTATTGCAAAGTTAATTTAACAATTTATCATTAATGGACCATATTAAAAGAAGCCAATAAGAAAATTGTTCTATTCATTTTAAAAATTAATTTTATGAGATATATGTACATTTTCTGAGATATTCATTTTCAGAGATATGTGTACAGTGAAATTAAAGAATGAGGTGGTTGCCATGACCAAAGCAAAAGGTTTTTAACAATTGTGATAAGGTTCAGTTTAATAAACTAGTGAAATTGGTCTTTCTCTTATATTCAGCATTGTACAAAATATGAATGTTTTTGTTTTCAGATGATATCATAGTGGTTTAGAACTTAGTTTCTGGAGAAAGATTCTCATATCTTTTCTCCAATCAATGAGTTGATTATAGGTAACACATTCAACCTTTCCATACCTCAGTTTCTTCATGTGTAGCATACCTTACTTCCACTGGGAACCTTCAGACACACCTTGGCATGATGTGGGAGACAAGAAGGTATGATAATCAGGAAGCAGGGCTCATTGTGGTACATCTTGGATGCTGGTTACAGCATCTTCTTCCTAAAAGAACACTTTCTCACCTAATATGATTGTCTGTTATCAAGTAGATATATTCTCACCATTTCTCCATATATTCCCAGTGATTACTATGCAATTTTTCTTAATTATTATGATGATTTTGTACTGTATTCTCTAGAATAGTTACCTGGCCATAAGAAGGCCTTCATATTTTGCTACTTCATTAAACATATAGTACACAGTGTTAGTTTTTATGCAATTATGGGAAGTATTTTATATTTAACATCCTTTATTATGTAAAGTAAAAATGTCAGTGGGGAATTTCTAGTTTATCTGTTTGTTACTCTTGTCAGTCCAATTTTATGGTTTACATTATTATTCAATCCACTTTGATACACAATTATAAATAGTTAGTTGCCAGTATGCAACAAATTCAAGTTTTGCTTTTGGAAATTTTTCGGGAAGAAAGTGGTCTCCCTATCCTATTCCTCCACCATCTTCTTTCCTCTCCCCAAATTTCTGGAAATTTTTTAAAAAATATCTTGTTCCACAAGTGGATGAACCTGCTAATGAACCGTGACTATGAAAGACTGACTATATTCAGCTGTAAACGTGTGGTATCCTTCAAGAAAAGGAAAGGATGACTTTGAGAGAGGTTCAGAAGCCAACAGGATCACTACTGTTACCAGTGACAAAGTCATCACCAAGAGCTGAGAGTTGAGGCTGCTCCCCAGTCTGCCCATAACACAGAACATTAAGTCACCTAGCATTGTCTCAGGGCTTAAGATCTAATGCAATTATTCTTGCTGAATTCTGAATTCCAACTTACTTTGGATCTGTAATTCGTTTTTCTCTTTTTTCCCTTTTAACTTCTCCATTCTGGAATGGAATGCCTAATATTTGCATAGGCAACCATTGTATTTTAGAAGCAAATTACATGTTTTCTGAGTTTCACAGGTTCACAGAAGGAAAGAAATTTGCCTCAGTTGGAAAATACTCATTCTCACCCATATCTTATTTTTTTAATTGATTTATTTTAATTGGAGGCTAATTACTTCACAATATTGTAGTGGTTTTTGCCTTACATTTACATGAATCAGTCAATGGGTGTATATGTGTTCTCCATCTTGAACGCCCCTCCCACCTCCCTCCCCACCCCATCCCTCAGGGTCATCCCAGTGCACCCTGAGCACCCTGTCTCATGCATCTAACCTGGACTATTTCACAGATGGTAATATACATGTTTCAATGCTAGTCTCTCAAATCATCTCACCCTCGCCTTCTCCCACAGAATCCAAAAGTCTGTTCTTTACATTTGTGTCTCTTTTGCTGTCTCACATATAGGGTCATCATTGCCATCTTTCTAAATTCCATATGTATGTGTTAATATACTGTATAGGTGTTTTTCTTTCTGACTTACTTTCTTCCCTGGTGGCTCAGAGGGTAAAGCATCTGCCTGTAATGCAGGAGACCTGGGTTCAATCCCTAGGTCAAGAAGATCCCCTGGAGAAGGAAATGGCAACCCACTCAGTACTCTTGCCTGGAGAATTCCATGTGCCGAGGAGTCTGGTGGGCTGTAGTCCATGGGGTCACAGAGGGTCAGACCTACTGAGCTATTAACACACTTTCACTTTCATTCTGGGATAGGGTGAGCCCTAATCTAACATACTAATGTCCTTATAAGAACAGAAAAAGAGCAAAGATAAAGGAGGAGAATGTGACATGATAATAAAGGAAGAGATTAGAGTTATATGGCCACAGGTCAAGGAACATTAAGGATTGACAACAATTGTCAGAGTCTAAAGAAAAGGTTTGAACAGATTCTCTATCTGAGCCCCTATGTAGTCACCAACCCTGCCAACATTTTGATTTCAGACTTCTGCAATCCAGAAATGTGAGACAATATAATCCTGTTGTTTTAAGTCACCTCAACTGTGGTACTTTTTATAGCAGCCTTAGGAAATTAGCACAAATGCATAGAAACTTGTTGGTAAACATAAAATTTCATAGGGTGATCTTCCATCAAGAACTCAGTTATGATACATAATTGAAAATCATAAAATCACGATTAGTCGATTGAGAATCCCAGAACAGAGTTTTAGGTTCTTACATGTCAGGAAACAGACAACTAGCAGAGGCTGACTGGCATAATGTAATGAAAAAAAGAACTAAAGACTACATTTGCCTTCAATTTTTCTGTCTACATTCTTTAACCAGATGAGTAGGTGTGAATTATGTTCCATTTGTGGAGGAATGGTCCCTTCTTTTGTTTAGAAACTGACTAATCTTCATGCAGAGACTGACAAAATATTTTCCATATTTGTATATGACAAAATAGTGAATATTTATATATATAGTTTAACTTACAGATTTAATATCCTGTATATAAAATTCTTGAGAGGAAGAAGAGTGGAATTTATACAGTAAATCCAAAGCAAATATTAAAAAATAACAATAAAATTTCCTTATCTGTCCCTGAGAAACCTGTATGTGGGTCAAGAAACAACAATTAAAATCTGACATGGAATAACAAGCTGATTCAAAATTGGGAAAGGAGAACTTCAAGGTTGTATTTAACATTCCCTGCTTGTTTAACTTACACACAGAGTACATCATATGAAAAGCCAGAATGGATGAATCACAAGCTGGAACCAAGTTTCCCAGGAGAAATATCAATAACCTCAGATGATATTACTCTAATGGCAGAAAGTAAACAGGAACCTCTTGTTGAAGGTTAAAGAGGAGACTAAAAAATCTGGCTTAAAACTCAACGTTCAGAAAACCAAAATCATTGCATCCAGTCCCAACCCTTCATGGGGAATAAAAGGGGTAAAAGTGGAAACAGAGACAGATTTTATTTTCTTGGGCTCCAAAATCACTGCAGAGGGTAACTGCAGCCATGAAATTAAAAGATACTTGCTACTTGGAAGAAAAGTTATGACAAACCTAGACAGTGCCTGAAGAACTATGGATGGAAGTTTGTGACATTGCACAAGAGTCAGTGATGAAGAAGACCCTCCACCAAAAGAAGTTCAAAAAGGCAAAATGGTTGTCTGAAGAGACCTTACAAAGAGCTGAGAAAAGAAGAGAAACTAAGGCAAAGGAGAAAAGGAAATATATACCCCTCTGAGTAAAGATTTTCAAAGAATAGCAAGGAGAGATAAGAAAGCCTTCTTATTATATTACCAATATAATATTGTAAAATAATTAGCCTCCAATAAAAAAATAATAAAAGATAAATAAAAATAAAAACTGAAAGAAAAAAAATAAATAAAAAGAAAGCCTTCCTCAGTGATCATTGCAAAGAAATAGAGGAAAGTAATGGAATGGGAAAGACTAGAGATCTCTTCAAGAAAATTACAGATACCAAGGGAATATTTCATGCAAAGATGAGCACAATAAAGGACAGAAATGGTATGGACCTAACAGCAGCAGAAGATATTAAGAAGAGGTGGCAAGAATACACAGAAGAACGATACAAAAAAGATCTTCATGACCAAGATAGTCACAATTGTGTGATCACTCACCTAGAGCCAGACATCCTGGAATGTGAAGTCAAGTGGGCCTTAGGAAGCATCACTACGAACAAAGCTAGTGGATGTGATGGAATTCAGTTGAGCTATTTCAAATCATAAAAGATGATGCTGTGAAAGTGCTGCACTCAATATTCTAGCAAATTTGAAAAATTCAGCAGTACCACAGCACTGGAAAAGGTCGGTTTTCATTCCAATCCCAAAGAAACCCAATGCCAAAGAATGTTCAGACTACCACTCAGTTGCACTCGTCTCACACACTAGTAAAGTAATGCTCAAAATTCTCCAAGCCAGGCTTCAACAGGACATGAACCATGACCTTCCAGATGTTTAAGCTGAACTTAGAAAAGGCAAAGAAACCAGAGATAAAATTGCCAACATCTGTTGGATCATAGAAAAAGCAGGAGAGTTCCAAAAATATATATACTTCTCCTTTTTCGACTATGCCAAAGCCTTTGGCTGTGTGGATCACAACAAACTGCAGAAGATTGTTAAAGATATGTGTATACCAGACCACCTTACCTGCCTCCTGAGTAATCTGTATGCAGGTCAAGAAGCAAGAGTTAGAATTGGACATGGAACAGCAGATTGATTCCAAATTGGGAAAAGAATATGTCAAGGCTGTATATTGTCACTCTGCTTATTTAACTTATACACACATCATGCAAAATGCTGGGCTGGAGGAAGGACAAGCTGGAATCAAGATTGCCAGGAATAACAATAACCTCAGATACTCAGATGATGCCACCCTTATGGCAGAAAGCAAAGAACTGAAGTGCCTCTTGAAAGTGAAAGAGAGTGAAAAAGTTGGCTTAAATGTCAACATTCAAAAAATGAAGATCATGTCATCCAGTCCCATCACTTCATGGCAAATAGATGTGGAAACAATGGAAACAGTGGCAGACTTTAGTTTCTTGGGCTCCAAAATCACTGTAAATGGTGACTGCAGCCATGAAATTAAAAGACACTTGCTCCATGGAAGAAAAGCTATGATCAACCTAGACAGAGTTTTAAAAAGCAGAGACATTATTTTGCTGAATGAGGTCCATCTAATCAAATCTATGGTTGTTTTACTAGTCACGTATGAATGTGAGAGTCAGACTATAAAGAAAGCTGAGCGCTGATGAATGGATGCTTTTGAACTGTAGTGTTGGAGAAGGCTCTTGAGAGTCCTTTGGACTGCAAGAAGAGCAAACCAGTCAATTCTAAAGGAAATCAGTCCTGAATATTCATCAGAAGTACTGATGCTGAAGCTGCAACACATGGTCACCTGAATCAAAGAACTGACTCCTGAGAAAAAACCCTGATGCTGAGAAAGATTGAAGGCAGGAGGAGAAGGGGATGACAGAGGATGAGATGATTGGATGGCATCACTGACTTGACAGACATGGGTTTGTGCAAGCTCCAGGAGTTGGTAATGGACAGGGAAGCCTGGCATTCTGCAGTCCATGGGGTCACAAAGAATGGGACACAACTGAGTGGCTGAACTGAACTGAGATAGTGTATTGAAAAAGGAGTGACATCATTTTGCTGAAAGGGTCAGTATTGTCAAAGTATTTGTTTTTCCACGAGTCATGGATGGATAAGATACCTGTATTGTAAAGAAGGCTAAACCCTGAAGAATTGATGCTTTTGAACTGTGGTGCTGGAAATGAGGAGAAGGCAATGGCAAACCACTCCAGTACTCTTGCCTGTAAAATTCCATGGACGGAGGAGCATGGTAGGCTGCAGTCCATGGGGTCGCTGAGAGTCGGACACGACTGAGTGACTTCACTTTCACTTTTCACTTCCATGAATTGGAGAAGGAAATGGCAACCCACTCCAGTGTTCTTGCCTGGAGAATCCCAGGGACGGTGAAGCTTGGTGGGCTGCCATTTATGGGGTCGCACAGAGTCAGACACGACTGAAGCGACTTAGCAGCAGCAGCAGCTGGAAATGACTCTTGAGAATCCCTCGGACTTCAAGGAAATCAAATCAGTCAGTCTGAAAGGAAATCAACACTGAATATTCATTGTACGGGCTGTTGGTGAAGCTCCAATATTTTGGCCACCTGACACAAAGAGCCAACTCATTGATAAAGACTCTGATCCTGGAAAAGATTGAAGGCAAATGGAGAAGGGGGCGGCAGAGTATGAGATATATAGATATCATCATTGACTCAATGGACATGTATTGAGCAAACTGGGAGACATCAGAGGACAGCAAACTCAGGGAGATAGCCTGGCATACTGCAGATCGTGGGGTCATAAACAGTCAAATATGACTTAATAACTGGAGAACAACATGTACAATTCTTGTGGAGGTAAAAGAGTGGGATTTGTAGAATTTTAAAACCCAAAACAAATATCTGAAAAAGAATAATAATAACATTCTCCTCTTTGCAAATATAATTTGTCATTTATTATCTCAATTTTTCAGTTACATCCTGGAACTTTCTAAACAAGATTCTATCCAGTATCAGACAGCAAGCAATGTTGGTTAAAAAAAATAATTAAATGTGACAACAGTGAAGTGGTTCTTATCCTAAAAAGATAGTATTCCATACATAGGATCTACTGAACGGTAGCAGCTCAAATAAGTTTTTATTCACACTCCAAAATATATTGAAATATATAAAGTTCTTTGATAACATAAAAACATTAATACACAATTTATGAGAGCATTATTTATGCATATTTGGTTTGCTCACATTCTGACTTGATCATTTGCAAGTTCAGAGTGCTTGGCCAACTTTTAATCATTCTGTGTCAAGATTTACTATCTTAAAATGGAAAAATGATAGATTCTATCTCACAGGTTGATGTGAACAGTAAAGTAGTTAATATATATAACACCTAACAAAAGTACTGATACTTTAAGAAAAAAAATCAATTCAAAATTTATTAATTCCAAATACTTTAACCTATAGTGATATTTTAAAATTAAAAATTTGTTAGACATTCAACAAAACATAAACTGTGAACTTCCAGATGTTCAAGCTGGTTTTAGAAAAGGCAAAGGAACCAGAGATCAAATTACCAACATCTTCTGGATCATGGAAAAAGCAAGAGAGTTCCAGAAAACAACTATTTCTGCCTTATTGACTATGCCAAAACCTTTGACTGTGTGGAACACAATAAACTGTGGAAAATTCAGAAACAGATGGGAATACCTGACCACCTGACCTGCCTCTTGAGAAACCTGTATGCAGGTCAGGAAGCAACAGTTTGAACTGGCCTTGGAACAACAGACTGGATCCAAATAGGAAAAGGAGTATGTCAAGCCTGTCTATTGTCACCCCACTTATTTAACTTATATACAGAGTACATCATGAGGAACATTGGGCTGGAAGAAGCACAAGCTGGAATCAAGATTGCTGGGAGAAATATCAATAACCTCAGATATGCAGATGACACCACTCTTATGTCAGAAAGTGAAGAGGAACTAAAAAGCCTCTTGAAGAAAGTGAAAGAGGAGAGTGAAAAAGTTGGCTTGAAGGTCAACATTCAGAAAACTAAGATCATGGCATCTGGTCCCATCACTTCATGGGAAATAGATGGAAAAACAGTGGAAACAGTGTCAGACTTTATTTTTTGGGGCTCCAAAATCACTGTGGATGCTGATTGCAGCCATGAAATTAAAAGACGCTTACTCCTTGGAAGAAAAGTTATCACCAACCTAGATAGCATATTAAAAAGCAGAGACATTACTTTGCCAACCAGGGTCCGTGTAGTGAAGACTATGGTTTTTCCAGTGGTCGTGTATGGATGTGAGAGTTGGACTGTGAAGAAAGCTGAGTGCCGAAGAATTGATGCTTTTGAACTGTGGTGCTGGAGAAGACTTTTGAGAGTCCCTTGGACTGCAAGGAGATCCAACCAGTCCATTCTAAAGGTGATCAGTCCTGGGTGTTCATTGGAAGGACTGATGCTGAAGCTGAAACTCCAATAGTTTAGCCACCTCATGTGAAGAGTTGACTCATTGGAAAAGACTCTGATGCTGGGAGGGATTGAATGAGATGGCCGGATGGCATTACCGACTCAATGGAGGTGAATTTGAGTAAACTCCGGGAGTTGGTGATGGACAGGGAGGCCTGGCGTGCTGTGATTCATGGGATCACAAAGAGTTGGACATGACTGAGTGACTGAATTGAACTAAACTGAGCTGATTCTTAAATTTTAAATAAAGCAATAACATGTATATAAACACTGAAAATAATGAACTATGACTATGATCCTGTTTCCTAAAAATTATAACTTATTTTGATGCTACTATTGACAGTGGATTAAACTTTTTTTTTTGACACTTAAGAGGTGCAGAAGATGTTGTATTTATTGAGTTGATCAAAAAGTTCCTTTGTGTTTTAAGTAAAATTAAAAGACATTTTCATTTTCATCAAGAACTTTATTGAACAATGTCTTCATCATTTTGTTACACTACCTTCTGCCATTTTTCAGGTAACTTCATAATTCCATCATCCCAAATCATTTAATCTTTATGAGCAAAGAATTGTTCCAGGTGTCTTTTACATTCTCTCAGGGAATTATTTTTTTCCCCCATTAAGGTAATTTTGCAAATATTGCCCCCCCCCGCAAAAAAAAAAAAAAGGAAATATGAAGGTGCAATGTGTGGTAAATATAGCAGATGACTCAGAACTCCCTAGCCAAGCTGTAACATTTTTTGGCTGGTCAGCAAAGAAGCAGACAGTCTTACATTATCCCGATGAAAGATGAAGCATTTTCTGTTGATTTATTTCAAACTCTTTTTTGTTGAATAGCTGCTTTCTGTTGGTCTACTTGGAAGCAGTACTTCCTAAAATTAATTATTTGATTTTCTGGAAAGACCTCATAAAAAAGGACCCCCTTCCAATCCCACCATGTACACAGCATCAACTTCTTTGGATGAAGACCAGCCTTTGGTATGCTTGGTAGTGGTTCCTTTGGCTTATTCTACAATCTCTTCTGTTCCATATTATTGTACAGTATCCATTTTTTATCACTCATTATAATTTGTTTTAAGAATGTACACCCAGGGCAGATTCATGTCAAGGTATGGCAAAACCAATACAATAATGTAAGGGAATTAGCCTCCAATTAAAATAAATAAATTAAAAAAAAGAATGAAATGTTTTTGTTACATTTAAGTAGAGAATTGCATGTGGAAATATGGTCAAGAAGATTTTTTTTGCTTTACATATGTGGAACCTGAATATTAAAGTGATTGACATAACCAAACTGGTACAAATAATTTTAAATACTTAATTTGGATATTTTGAGTATGTTGACTATCTCTCACGTGGTATAGCATCGATTGTCCTCAATCAATGTCTCTGATTATTCTCAGCTTCAACTGGTCTACCAGACTGTGAAGCGTCATCCAAGGAGAAATCTCCTGCAGGAAATTCTGCAAACCACTTTTGACAAGTTCAACCAGTCACAAAACCTTCTCCATACACTGCAAAAATCTCTTTCTGTGTTTCAATTATGTTTTTACCTTTCTTGAAATAATAAAGCATAGTATACCAAACATGTTTTTCTTCCTTTTCAGTATTAAAACGGCTACACAAAAATTAATCAATGTATAAATTGATTAATAATTTTTTAATATAGCCTGATATGGCAGTTATAATAATAACAAAATTGTTTTGAGTGACTTTAAAGACAACTAAGTGCTACTAGAGGCATCTTAGTAGTAGTAGTAATGGCTCAGTCATATCCAACTCTTTGGAACCCCATGAATTGTAGCTCACCAGGCTTCTCTATCCATGGAATTTTCCAAGTGAGAATACCAGAGTGGGAAGCCACTACTTTTTCCAGGGGATCTTCCTGACCCAGGCATCAAACCCAGGTCTTCTGTATTGTCAGGCAGATTCTTTACCATCTGTGCTACCAAGGAAGCTCATTTACAGGGGGGAAAAGAAAATGAACAAACCTTTTGGTCAACTCAATGTTTAACCTTTGCACACACCTTGCTTTAATTCAGACTATATGTTTTTATTAAAGATTTCTATTTCCAATAAAATTGTAAAAATATCAGAAAATATAAGGGAAGTATTAGGGGAAATATAAGGTAATAAATCAGGCAATATAATGGGGCATAGAAAAATTAAAAAAAATATTCACAAGTGTTGTTATTTTACTATATTAACATTTGTTAAGTAGAGCCACAGAACATCCAGTGGTGAGCCATTGTTTGAGAAAAGACTTCAAGGGACAAAAGACTTCAATAGAGAAGCAGGTCCTTGAGGTAATACAAGAAAAACCTGGAAGAGCCAAGTGGAGTAGTCAAGACAGGGTGAAGACAGATGGCATAGCAGTACATGAGTACATGCCTTTGTTAGAGTTGGTGGGGGAAGTGCTCTGAGTTTCCTGGCTAAGGCTAACGTGGTCAAATCAGAACAAAAAGAGTGGGATTTTGGTAATTCCTTATCTTATGGTCATATAAGTGGAAGACCCTGGGAGACAAGGAAGAATACTCATCCCAAGGGGTTTTAGGGGAATCATATCAGGAGCTTACATTTACCTGTGAGTGTTTCCTAGGGCATGTGTTGGCAGGAGGGGTGTTGTCTGTTCAAGGCCCCTTCAGGCTGCTTGGCCACACAAACGGCTGTCTGGTTGCCAAGGCAGCAATGCTGTGGAGTAGTTTACCCAAATCCCAATGACAAGCCACTTAACAGAGTGGATTTAGATTTAGCTGAGACTTCTCAAGAGGTGTGAAAGTGAAGTCACTCAGTCATGTCTGACTCTTTGCGACACCATGGACTGTAGCCTACCAGGCTACTCCATCCATTGAATTTTCCAGGCCAGAGTACTGGAATGGGTTGCCACTTCCTTCTCCAGAGGATCTTCCCCACCCAGAGATCAAATCCAGGTCTCCCACATTGTAGGCAGAAGCTTTACCAACAAGGCTCAAAGATGGTGTTACCACAGTGAATTCTGAGGAGGTCACTGGGAAAGAATTGGTCCTTCATATAGGATTTGATATAAACTGATTCAGATGTAATTGTGCCTATGCTGAAATACTATATGCTAACACTTAAATGGATGTCAAAGTGTCTGTTCTCTTCAATTTATTCAGTTCAGTTCAGTTCAGTTCAGTCACTCTTCCCATCAGGTGGCCAAAGTATTGGACTTTCAGCTTCAATACCAGTCCTTCCAGTGAACTACCATTCACTTTATATGAATATGTAGTAAAATTATCAAGGCATAGTTATATCATCGGAAAAAAAAAAAGCTTTCTCCCATTAACCTTTTCTCCCATTAGCCCAGGACTGAATTAAAGGATAGTGTATAAAGTCACTTAGTGGTAAAATATAAATTCTCAGTAAATAGATAATATTTTTTATATCAGTCTTTATTTCTACCTGATCTTATGAAATTTTAATCAATTAAACTACATTTTATAAATTCTAATCTTAAATGCTGTAATAAATAATTCTTATTTATCTTATTATTGTACTTATTTCAAAAATCTTATTTCATCAGCACTTACAAGCAATAAGAAACTATGGCTTATTCATTCAATGTCATGCCATATGGCAATTAGATGAGGAATTAAAACAAGCAAGCATATTTAATAAGTTTTACAAGCATTATATTCAGTGAAATAATCTAGATATAAATGAGTATATACTGAATAATCCCTTTTATATAAATACAGAACATTTTTATTTATCATAAAAGTAAAAAAAAATACAAAACTAATTCAGTCTATCACAAGTCAGGATAATGGTTGCTCTTGTGAGTAATACAGTGTATTTAGGATTCTAATACTTTTGTTTCTTAATCTGTATGATATTTACTTAGATTTGATCATTTTGTGATCACTCACCTAGAGCCATACATCCTGGAATGTGAAGTCAAATGGGCCTTAGGAAGCATCACTATGAAAAAAGATAGTGGAGGTGATGGAATTCCAGTTGAGCTATTTA
The DNA here is from genome assembly GCF_049115385.1 of Moschus berezovskii. Taxonomy (NCBI): domain Eukaryota; kingdom Metazoa; phylum Chordata; class Mammalia; order Artiodactyla; family Moschidae; genus Moschus; species Moschus berezovskii. The sequence continues at coordinate 44,172,934 of NC_142472.1, forward strand.
AAATTCTAAAAAATAATGCTGTTAAAATGCTGCAGTCAATATTCCAGCAAATTTGGAAAACTCCAGCAGTGGCCACAGGACTGGAAAAAAGAAGTTTTCATTCCAATCCTAAAGAAAGGCAATGCCAAACAATATTCAAACTACCACTCAAGTGCACTCATCTCACATGTTAGCAGAGAGAAAGAAATGGCAACCCACTCCAGTATTCTTACCTATAGAATCCCGTGGACAGAGGAGCCTGGTGGCCTGCTGTCCATAGGGTTGCACAGAGTCAGACATGGCTGAGGTGACTTAGCATGCATGCATGCATTGGAGAAGGAAATGGCAACCCACTCCAGCATTCTTGCCTGGAGAATCCCAGGGACAGAGGAACCTGGTGGGCTGCCATCTATGGGATCGCAAAGAGTCAGACACAACTGCTAGCAAGGGAAGCCCCTTGTGGCTCTGACAGTAAAGAGTCTGCCAACAATGCAGGAGACCTGGGTTCTATCCCTGAGTCAGGAAGATCCCCAGGAGAAGGAAATGGCAACCCACTCCAGTAATCTTGCCTGGAAACCCCAGGGATGGAAGGGCCTGGCAGGTACAGTCCATGGGGTTGCAAAGATTCTAACAGGACTGAGCGACTTCACTTTCACTTTTCTTTTACACTAGTAAAATACTGCTCAAAATTCTCCAAGCCAGCCTTCAACAGTACATGAACCTTGAACTTCTGGTTATTCAAGCTGGATTTAGAAAAGACAGAGGAACTAGAGGTCAAATTGCCAACATCTGTTGGATCATAGAAAAAGCAAGAGAGTTCCAGAAAAACATGTACTTCTCTTTATTGACTACACCAAACTTTTGGATATGTGAATCACAACAAACTGTGGAAAATTATTAAAGAAATGTGAATACCAGACCACCATACCTGCCTCCTGAGAAATCTGTATGCAGGTCAAAAAGTAACAGTTAGAACCAGAAATGGAAAAACAGACTGATTCCAAATTGGGAAAGGAGTACATCAAAGCTGTATGTTGTCACCCTGATTATTTTATTTCTATGCAGAGTACCAGGTGAAATGCCAGGCTGGATGAAATCAGACAAGCTGAAATCAAGATTGCCAGAAGATATAGCAATGGCCTCAGATACACAGATGACACCCCTTAGGGCAGAAAGTGAAGAACAAAAGAGCCTCTTGATGAAAGTGAAAGAAGAGTGAAAAAGTTGGCTTAAAACTCAACATTCAGAAAACTAAGATCATGGCATCTGGTCCCATCACTTCATGGCAAATAGACGGGGAAACAATGGAAACAGTGACAGACTTTATTTGGGCTCCAAAACCACTGCCGATGGTACCTGCAGCCACGAAATTAAAAGACACTTGCTCCTTGGAAAAAAAGTTATGACCAAACTAGACAGCATATTAAAAAGCAGAGACATTACTTTGCTGAAAAACATCCATCTAGTCAAGGCAATGGCACCCCACTCCAGTACTCTTGCCTGGAAAATCCCATGGGCAGAGGAGCCTGGTAGGCTGCAGTCCATGGGGTCACTAGGAATCGGACACAACTGAGCAACTTCATTTTCACTTTTCACCTTCATGCATTGGAGAAGGAAATGGCAACCCACTCCAGTGTTCTTGCCTGGAGAATCCCAGGGATGGGGGAGCCTGGTGGGCTGCCATCTATGGGGTCACACAGAGTTGGACACGACTGAAGTGACTTAGCAGTAGCAGTCAAAGCTATGATTTTTCCAGTAGTCCTGAATGGATGTGAGAGTTGGACTATAAAGAAAACTGAGCTCTGATGAATGTATGCTTTTGAACTGTAGTGTTGTAGAAGACTCTTGAGAGTCCCTTGGAGTGCAAGGAGATCAAACCAGTCACTCTTAAAGGAAATCAGTCCTGAACATTCATTCCAAAGGACTGATGCTGAATCTGAAGCTCCAATACTTTGGCCACCTGATGCGAAGAAGTGACTCATTGGAAAGGACCCTGATGATGGGAAAGATTGAAGGCAGGAGGAGACGGGGACGACAGAGAATGAGATGGTTGGATAGCATCACTGACTCAATGTACATGAGTGTGAGCAAGCTCCAATAGTTGGTGATGAATGGAAGCCTGATGTTCTGTAGTCCATGGGATTACAAACAGTGGGACACGACTGAGTGACTGAACTGATCATTTTATGAATATTGATTGAACTGTACACTTAAAATTTACACATATTGCTCTATGTAAATTGTTTAGTATTTAAAAGTTGACATGAAACATGAAATTTATAAAACTGTACTACTGCTAGAAAGTAAACAGAGTAAAAATAAATACAGATTCTATAAGAAGATGGGTTAAATATATTTCAATGGAGTGTTAATTGCACTTTTTCAATAACAGGCTGATCCAATTGTATTCTAATATAACCATCTATCAGTGAGTCCATACATTTCAAAATGATCATATCTTTATCAGTATATTAACTTCTATAACAACATAAGTTAAATAAAAATTCTTCCTGTTATGTCTATAAATAAAGGATGTTTCAGTCACCAACCCAGCAGCTACTACATTACAGCAACCCCTAAGGGTGCATCCTGAGGAGATTTGTGATGGAAAACAATAGGATACTGGCCCTAGATAATTGAGGTACATTTAAAAGGAATGATTTCAGTGAGCCCAGACTTTTGAATATTCCCATACATAGAAAAGCACTAAGTTCATTAGCTTGAGATGTCTGGTTTTCTTAAATTAACAGGAATCCTTTGTAACTTTCAACTTTTAGGTTGTGCTTTTTTTTTTTTCAATTGACACATTTCTCTAAAAAGTTAAGTCTTCTCAAACCATCAGTAATCCGTTAACGAGGAAGATAACATGCTTAGAATTATCTTTATTGTTATATGATGGAAATAGCATTTTTTGTTGTTGTTGACCCATATGCTCCCGTGTACTCATGAATTTTTTTTCTCAGCTAGTTCATGAAGATCCTTAATTTTATTATTCTCCTGAGGTAGTCTGTTGAGATAACTCATCTAACATTTCTGTCCTGAAATATCCAATCTTGCCAAAATATGCTGAAGTCACCCATCAGCTGCTGGGATGTTGTCATAAAACCACCAAAGCATGATGCCCTTCAATGATTTTTTTCTTGGCTTCAGTCATAGGCTGATTTACTCTATGCTCATAAAATGTGTAATGTTCCTAATTCAATATTCTTACTCCAAGAGCAGATTGAAAATGGAAGAGGCCTTTTTTTCTTACCTGCTTCTACTGCATAGTTTAAAAATATGTTTATTATGCTCACAATGTGCTATGGAGACTTAGTAGAGCAATGCTTTCAGTTATCTTTGTTCTTCATGTGATTCCTAGCCTCTGAAGTCATAACATGAAATCATGTGCTGGGTTGTTATTTCTTATTGGGAGTTCATACACTGTATCAATCATTATAGGTTGAAAGCATTGATCATGTTACTACAAGTGGTTTTGTTTAATTATTGCTTCCCATATAATTAATTCTCTCTCTGGTGCTTCTTAGGTTGTACCATTTGCCAAGTCTCTCTCTCCTTCTTCTTTTTTTTAATTTAAATCTTGATAAATTGAATTAACCTACATTTCAGTTGTCTTCTGAGTACCCATCCCATTTGCATTCTCTTTCTTTTTTCTTACCCCTTCAATTATTTAGGCACATTTAGTGACTCTGTGTCTCAGTTGCCTCATCTATAATTGAAAGATTAAAAAATATATTATCCATTATATATGTAAACTTAACATACCAATATATCTAATTATAGTAAGTATAATTGTAACTTTGATAGCATTAGTAAATGTCTTAAGGCAATGACTGGTACATAATAAATACTCAATAAATATCAAGTAGTACTCTTAGTTCTTCATTTGATCAGTTTATTTGGATGCCCTCCTCTGACTAACCTACTTTCTCCCTTAACTCTATAATAAATATTACTATATCCTTGATGTTATTGTGCCTTTCAAAAGAGAAAAAACTTAGACATTAATGATGAAATAATTGAAAATCAAGCCATCCATAGGAGTTGAAGAGCCAACTCATTAGAAAAGGTCCTGATGCTGGGAAAGATGGAAGGCAGGAGGAGAAGGGGATGACAGAGGATGAGATGTTTGGACAGCATCACTGACTCGATGGGCAAGAGTTTGAGCAAGCTCTGGGAGATGGTGAAGGCCAGGGAAGCCTGGCATGTTGCAGTTCATGACTCACAAAGAGTCAGATATGGCTGAGTTACTGAACAACAAAAGATCATTGCTGGACTTCCCAGGTGGTGCTAGTGGTAAAGAACCTGCCTGCCAATGCAAGAGACATAAGAGATTCAAATTTGATCCCTGGGTTGGGAAAATCCCCTGGAGGAAGGCGTGGCAAGTCACTCCACCATTATTGCCTAGAGAATTCCATGGACAGAGGAGCCTGATGGGCTACAGTCCTTTGGATTGCAAAGAGTCGGACATGACTGAGGTGACTTAGCATGCACACACGGAGATAGTTGCTATAACTAAAAATATTATATACACGGTTGCTATAACTACAAACACTATATAAACTTGATTCCAAAAGCATATGATAATAAAGCTCTGCATCCTATCTTGATTGTCATATCTATGCTGGAATAATGGAAAATGCCAGGAGACGTTATTATAGAGTAAAAGAAAGTAGGCTGTCAAAACTGTGATAGACAAATGGTCAGATAATTTTGAAACCTACTGAAATAATGTTTATTTTTTAGCAACAAATGCATTTAATTGTACCATATCTTAATATTCAATTGTACAGATTTCATTGGAAAGAGGTACATTTGAATTCACATACCTTACTTTCATTTACAGTACTGTTTATCTTAATCTATCTTTGCTATTTACTGATATGCTTCAGTTATAAGAGAAGGTCAAACAGTCCTCCTCAGGGCATTTCAATCTCTGGCAACAATTTTTATTTGCTGATCATAAATGTACTTTAGATTTCTGCATTGTTATTTTATGTAATAATGTCAAGGACAAGCATTGTGAAGCATGTCTAATAACACTGAGATCCATTTTCTATCCACTACAATTCAGTACCCCATTAAATTTAAAGATAACTGAAAAATTCTTTAGCTTGGTAGGGAATTAGCTTTTCTTCAAAAGCTTTTGTTTTTGTTTTCTAATTGTCCTCATTCTTCTTAGTTTGGAGAATGTCTGTTTCCAGAATAACATGAGGTATGAAAGAAGAGTCTGTTGGAAGAAAAACTTCTACTACATTTGCTACGCTATCCTTATTCTTGATTCTATTGAAGCAATAAACAAGTATAATGATTCTGAACATAGCTAACTAATGAGTTAAATGAGAAAGACTGTAGTAATTATGAATAGGCAATCTGTCAAAAAAAAAAATGAGAGAGAGTCCAAAATGAAGTTATTTATTATAAGACCCATGGAACCAGATCAAGATTAAACCTAACTCTGGTTTCAATTCCCACAGAAATGTAATTAAAAAATATATATATATATATTTATTTATTTTAGTTGGAGGCTAATTACTTTATAATATTGTGGTGATTTTTGCCATACATTGACATGAATCAGCCACAGGTGTACATGTGTTCCCCATCCCGAACCCCCCTCCCACCTCCTTCCCTTTCCCATCCCTCTGGGTTGTCCCAGTGCACTAGCTTTGAGAGCCCTGTTTCATGCATTGAACTTGGACTGGTCATCTATTTCACATGTGGTAATATACATGTTTCAGTTCTATTCTCTCAAATCATTCCACCCTGCCTTCTCCCACAGAGTCCAAAAGTCTGCGCTTTATATCAACTTCCACAGAAATGGAATCTTAAACCAGTCATTCAGAAATTGCCTGATCAGCGCTATTAGGAAATCTGCCTGGTAGACCCCTGACATTCTCTGAAGGAAAGTAACCTTGCAAGAACCAAACCGCCTTTTGGTCTCATATAATGTCTTTGTGTTTGCTCCTTTCTGGCTATAAAAGTCTTTCATTTTGCAGAGCTCCTCAGAGTTCCTTTCTATTGGCTAGATTCATGAGTAATTGAATAAAGCAAGTTAGATTTTAAAAATTTACTCAGTTGAATTGTGTTTTATACCAAACCTATAAGTTATACTTTTATTAAAACATCTCCTTATGGCATGAATCATTTTTTAAAAGTCAGTTAGAAAATATACAAGAATAAACCTCTAAGGACTGCTGCTGTTGCTGCTAAGTCACTTCAGTCATGTCCGACTCTGTGTGACCCCATAGGTGGAAGCCCACCAGGCTCCCCCTTCCCTGGGATTCTCCAGACAAGAACACTGGAGTGGGTTGCCATTTCCTTCTCCTCTCTAAGGGCTACCCACCTGTAAATAACCCCAAGGATTCACTCCTGTGTTTCTTTGTAATACGTCAGTAGACTGCAATATTTCCAATGATAAAATCTGTTTATTCGCTTGTCCATCATTGCATCCATATATTGTTCTGTCAAATGGTACTTTTTTTGAACAAATAAGATAATACTCTCAAAATAGAATGCTTTAAAGGAGTGTTGCAATTTCTCACATGTGTTTTCTTCTATATTGAATTTAAAAAAAAATATGGTGGAATATAACTTTCTCATCTTTACGGCAAGTACTTTCTTCCTTCTTAATATGATCTTATAGTTTTCCTTATGGAATTTATTTTGCCATACAGCTTTTAAAACATTTTAAATGCCTGATATTTTAGAGTCTTATCTTATGGAATTATATTTCTTTCTTCAGAATTGTATTTCATTCCATAGAAACTATTTTCCATACTCAACTTATAACGCTTAACAATTTACACATTTTCAATTATTATTGTTTTATGTAGAACATGAGGTCAGACACTGGTGTCAGATTTCCTGAGTTTGAATATTAGCTTCCCTCCTTAAAAGTCATGTAGTCTCATTCAGTGTATTTAACCTCTCAAATCCTCAGTTTTATCTGTAAAAGGAAGGCAATAATAATTTCACAAATTTTTATGAAGGATATATCACTAAATATATTGAGGGAGATTTGAAGAATGACTTGTTCATAGTAATCACCCAATAAATATAATTCTTTTCATATCAATATTTCAATCTCTATTTAAATCTGTTGTTCTGCATAAGAAGAGCTCTAGAGTTATGTGTATAGTGTATATTTTAATAGCCTTTCATCCCAGGGACGGGGGAGCCTGGTGGGTTGCCGTCTATGGTGTCACACAGAGTCGGACACGACTGAAGTTACTTAGCAGCAGCAGCAGCAAGTTCTTTAACACTTTTGTTGCAACTATCCATTTGACTTCCAAAGATTTTTTTTAAAAGTCCCTTTTTTTTTTTTTTCAAATTTAAATCCCATTGTAGATGGGTGTATTTAGGCTTCTTAAGGTTATTACATGGGTCCATTAATTAATATGCAATTTATGCACAGTTTTAATTACTTTAAGTATAATCAATCTTGGCACCTAGATGTACAAGTCATATATCACTCTTTCCCTTTCCCTTTCTTCTTCCCTTAACAAGATGAGTTCCCTAATGGTTTTCTTCAAGATAAAATTTACAAATAATTTTTTTAAAAAACTGGAATTTCAGCAAAAAGTTATAGAATTTATAAAACAATTTAGAAAGAAAAGTCAACTTCACAATACTGACTCACCACAAATATTCCCTGTGTTTTGTTGATCCATATTTTTCTTTATATATTCTGATAAAAATGTCATTTCTTTCTTAATACATATCCTGTTTTACTTAAAAATAAATTTATAGTTTATTTTCTATTTTAATGAGATTATTAAGATGACAATTTCAATAAACTAATTTTAAAATAAAATTAAACTTAATGTCTACATTGACAATCATCTAAAATTCATGCTCCCTTCATTGATATAAACACTCTCCTCATTACAGTGTGTGCATGTGTACACACACACACTCCTATCTTTATGTATTTTTCAAGTTTGTGTGATTCCATAATGAATATGGTTCTGCAACTTATTTTTCAATGAACTCATCTAACTCATTAATTATCTTTTGACTACTGAGTATCAGATTCACTTTTTAAAATAATTATTAAGAAAATTCAACTTATATGGGTAAATATGCCTAAATTTTCTCTTGACAAGCAGTTATCCTCAAAACACAGTTAATGTGCTTTACATCTACATATCTGAACCTGGATCTAGACCCAGACATATGACTAGTCACTCAGGGTGTAATACAACCTGGTCAAAATTCAGAATCATTCATGTGCAATGAATTGAATACTAATATCACAGAAAGAAGTATTTGTGAAGCATTTGTCTTTTCCATTCTGAATTTCAATGAGAGGATATAGGTAAGAGCTGTTAGTAGTCCTCTTCCTACCAATCACTTGATATTTGACAACAAACACCATATACAGGAGAGACCTCAGGAACAGATAAAGAGAAAGGGTGACATTTTATCTTTTTATTTTTTTTTTTAATTTAGGCATGTGTGTGTTAATCACTCAGCTGTATCTGACTCTACAACCCCATGGAATATAGCCTGCCAGGCTCCTCTGTCTATGAAAGTCTCCAGGCAAGAATACTTGAATGAGTTGCCAGTTCCTGCTCCAAATTTAGGCATATGAGGAGAAAAAAATATATTAGTTTAAAATTAGTACAAAAGAATATACAAAAATGTATAAGGTGACTGTGATGCAAACATGACTAAAATATATTTTCAGTTCAGTTCAGTCACTCAGTCATACCTGACTTTGCGACCCCATGAATCACAGCACACCAGGCCTCCCTGTCCATCACCAACTCCCGGAGTCCACTCAAACCCACCTCCATCAAGTCGGTGATGCCATCCAGCCATCTCATCCTCTGTCGTCCCCTTCTCCTCCTGCCCTCGATCTTTCCCAGCATCAGGGTCTTTTCAAATGAGTCAGCTCTCTGCATCAGGTGGCCAAAGATTTGGCGTTTCAGCTTCAACATCAGTCCCTCCAATGAACACCCAGGATTGATCTCCTTTAAGATGGACTGGTTGGATCGCCTGGTAGTCCAAGGGACTCTCAAGAGACTTCTCCAACACCACAGTTCAAAACATCAATTCTTTGGCGCTCAGCTTTCTTTATAGTCCAACTCTCACATCCATACATGACCACTGGAAAAACCATAGCCTTGACTAGACGGACATGTGCTGGCAAAGTAATGTCTCTGCTTTTTAATATGCTGTCTAGGTTGGTTATAACTTTCCTTCCAAGGAGCAAGCATCTTTTAATTTCATGGCTGCAATCACCATCCGCAGTGATTTTGGAGTCCAGAAAAATAAAGTCCGACACTATTTACACTATTTCCTCCTCTATTTGCCATGGAGTGACGGGACTGGATGCCATGATCTTAATTTTCTGAATGTTGAGCTTTAAGCCAACTTTTTCACTCTCCTCTTTCACTTTCATCAAGAGGCTCTTTAGTTCTTCTTCACTTTCTGCCATAAGGGTGGTGTCAATCTGCATATCTGAGGTTATTGATGTTTCTTCAGGCAATCTTGATTCCAGCTTATGCTTCTTCCAGCCCAGCATTTCTCATGATGTACTCTGCATATAAGTTAAATAATCAGGGTGACAATATACAGCCTTGATGTACTCCTTCTCCTATTTGAAACCAGTCTGTTGTTCCACGTCCAGTTCTAACTGTTGCTTCCTGACCTGCATACAGGTTTAATTTTCTTTAATTTTGTGACATAGAGAAACAGGATAAAGCTATCCCTGATATGTACATACTTCTAGTCAATTCTACTAGTGAGGAAAATCTAACTGAAAAATAGCAGAAATGATTAAATATGGGATCTGTGTATATTATGGATTATTTTCCCTCTGTACTTTCTTGCATTTAATTTTTGTCTTTGTATTATAATCAAACATATTTGCTAGATGAAAATCATTTCTAGATTCTATGTCTAAAATAAATCCAAAAATCCCTAAAATTTTCAAGATTTGTTGAAGTAACTAAATGTATGGAAACCAACAAAAAATTTTTTTTGTCAATTAATTTATTTCATTGGAGGATAATTACTTTACAATATTGTAGTGGTTTTTGCCATACAAATTTTTGTCAAAACAAAATTGGAATTTTATGCTGTTAACACCTAGTTTAATATAGTGTACTTCTAGTACATTCACTAAATTCTTACAAGAAGGCAAGAGTCAAAACCATCTGAGGAATAACAATTGACCAAGAGTTGGGCTATAAAGAAAGTTGAATGCTGAAGAATTGATGCTTTTATTTATTTATTTAATATAAATTTATTTGTTTTAGTTGGAAGGCTAATCGTGGGGTCACAAGGAGTCGGACACGACTGAGCGACTGAACTGAACTGAATTACTTTACAATATTGTAGTGGTTTTGCCATACATTGACATTAATCTGCCCCGGGTGTACATGTGTTACCCATCCTGAAAAGCCCTCTCACCTCCCTCCCATCCCATCCCTCTAGGTCATCCCAGTGCACGAGCCTTGAGCACACTATATCATGCATTGAACCTGGAACGGCAATTCGTTTCACATGTTTCAATGCCATTTTCCCATATCATCCCGCCCTCGCCATCTCCCACAGAGTCCAAAAGACTGTTCTATACATCTGTGTCTCTTTTGCTGTCTCATATACAGGGTTATCATTATTGTCTACCTAAATTCCATGTATATGCATTAGTAAACTGTATTGGTGTTTTCTTTTCTGGCTTACTTCACTCTGTATAATAGGCTCCAGTTTCATCCACCTCATTAGAACCGATTCAAATGTATTCTTTTTAATGGCTGAGTAAGATAGGATAGATAGAGTGCCTGATGAACTCTAGATGGAGGTTCGTGCCATTGTACAGGAGACAGGGACCAAGACCATCCCCATGGAAAAGAAATGCAAAAAAGCAAAATGGCTGTCTGAGGAGGCCTTACAAATAGCTGTGAAAAGAAGAGAAGCGAAAAGCAAAGGAGAAAAGGAAAGATATAAGCAGCTGAATGCAGAGTTCCAAAGAATAGCAAGGAGAGATAAGAAAGCCTTCCTCAGTGATCAATGCAAAGAAATAGAGGAAAACAACAGAAAAGGAAAAACAAGAGATCTCTTCCAGAAAATTAGAGATTCCAAGGGAACATTTCATGCAAAGATGGGCTCGATAAAAGACAGAAATGGTATGGACCTAACAGAAACAGAAGATATTAAGAAGAGCTAGCAAGAATACACAGAAGAACTGTACAAAAAAGATCTTCACGACTAAGATAGTCACGATAACATGATCACTGACCTAGAGCCAGACATCTTGGAATGTGAAGTCAAATGAGCCTTAGAAAGCACCACTACAAACAAAGCTAGTGGAGGTGATGGAATTCCAGTTGAGCTATTTCAAATCCTGAAAGATGATGCTGTGAAAGTGCTGCACTCAATAGGCCAGCAAATTTGGAAAACTCAGCAGTGGCCACAGGACTGGAAAAGGTCAGTCTTCATTCCAATCCCAAATAAAGGCAATGCCAAAGAATGCTCAAACTACCGCACAATTGCACTCATCTCACAGGCTAGGAAAGTCATGCTCAAAATTCTCCAAGCCAGGCTTCAGCAATATGTGAACCGTGAACTCCCAGATGTTCAAGCAGGTTTTAGAAAACGCAGAGGCACCAAAGATCAAATTGCCAACATCCGCTGGATCATGGAGAAAGCAAGAGAGTTCCAGAAAAACATCTATTTCTGCTTCATTGACTATGCCAAAGCCTTTGACTGTGTGGATCCCAATAAACTGTGGAAAATTCTGAAAGCGATGGGAATATCAGACCACCTGACCTGCCTCTTGAGAAACCTGTATGCAGGTCAGGAAGCAACAGTCAGAACTGTACATGGAACAACAGACTGGTTCCAAATAGGAAAAGGAGTACGTCAAAGCTGTATATTGTCACCTTGCTTATTTAACTTATATGCAGAGTACATCATGAGGAATGCTGGGCTGGAAGAAGCGCAAGCTGGAATCAAGATTGTTGGGAGAAATATCAATAACCTTAGATATGCAGATGACACCACCCTTATGGCAGAAAGTGAAGAGGAACTAAACCTCTTGATGAAAGTGAAAGAGGAGAGTGAAAAGGTTGGCTTGAAGCTCAACATTCAGAAAACAAAGATCATGGCATCTGGTCTCATCACTTCATGGGAAATAGATGGAGAAACAGTGGAAACAGTCAGACTTCATTTTTTGGGGCTCCAAAATCACTTCAGATGCTGATTGCAGCCATGAAATCAAAAGACACTTATTCCTTGGAAGGAAAGTTATGACCAACCTAGATGGTATATTAAAAAGCAAAGACATTACTTTGCCAACAAAGGTCCATCTAGTCAAGGCTATGGTTCTTCCAGTGGTCATGTATGGATGTGAGAGTTGGACTGTGAAGAAAGCTGGTCACTGAAAAATTGATGCTTTTGAACTGTGGTGTTGGAAAAGACTCTTGGGAGTCCCTTGGACTGCAAGGAGATCCAACCAGTCCATTCTAAAGGAGATCAATTCTGGGTGTTCATTGGAAGAACTTATGCTAAAGATGAAACTGCAATCCTTTGGCCACCTCATGTGACGATTTGACTCACTGGAAAAGACTCTGGTGCTGGGAAAGGTTGGGGGCGGGAGGAGAAGGAGACATCAGAGAATGAGATGGCTGCATGGCATCACCGACTCTGTGGACGTGAGTTTGAGTGAACTCCAAGAGTTGGTGATGGACAGGGAGGCCTGGCGTGCTGTGATTCATGTGGTCGCGGAGAGTCGGACACGACTGAGTGACTGAACTGGACTGAACTGAACTGAATATTCCATTGTGTATATGTACCAGAATTTTCTTATCCATTTGTCTGCTGATGGACATCTAGGTTGTTTCCATGTCCAGGCTACTGCAAACAGTGCTGCAATGAACATTGAGGTACACGTGTCTCTTTCAATTCTGGTTTCCTCGGTGTTTATGCCCAGGAGTGCGATTGCTGGGTCATATGGCAGTTCTATTTCCAGTTTTCAAAGGAACCTCCATACTGTTCTCCATAGTGGCTCTACTAGTTTTCATTCCCATCAACAGTGTAAGAGGGTTCCATTTTCTCTACACCCTCAGCACTTATTGCTTGCAGACTTTTGGATAGCAGCCATTCTGATTGGCGTGAAATGGTGCCTTATTGTGGGTTTTATTTGCATTTCTCTGATTATGAGTGATGTTGAGCATCTTTTCATGTGTTTGCTAGCCATCTGTATGTCTTCTTTGGAGAAATATATGTTTAGTTCTTTGGTCCATTTTTTGATTGGGTTGTTTATATTTCCAGAATTGAGGTGCAGGAGTTGCCTGTATATTTTTGAGATTAATTCTTTGTCAGTTGCTTCATTTGCTACTATTTTCTCCCATTCTGAAGGCTGTCTTTTCACCTTGCTTATAGTTTCCTTTGGTGCGCAAAAGCTTTTAAGTTTAATTAGGTCCCGTTTGTTTACTTTTGCTTTTATTTCCATTACTTTCGATGGTGGATCATAGAGGATCCTTCTATGATTTATGTCAGAGAGTGTTTTGCCTATGTTCTTCTCTAGGAGATTTATAGTTTCTCGTCTTACAATTAGATATTTAATACATTTTGAGTTTATTTTTGTGTATGGTGTTAGAAAGTGTTCTAGTTTCATTCTTTTAGAAGTGGTTGACCAGTTTTCCCAGCACCACTCGTTAAAGAAATTGTCTTTTCTCTATTGTATATTCTTGCCTCCTTTGTCAAAGATAAGGTGTCCATAGGCACGTGGATTTATCTCTGGGCTTTCTATTTTGTTCCAATGATATATTTTTTCTGTCTTTGTGCCAGTACCATATTGTTTTGATGACTCTAGCTTGCCTGAAGTCAGGCAGGTTGATTCCTCCAGTTTCATTCTTCTTTCTCAAGATTGTTTTGGCTATTCGAGGTATTTTGGATTTCCATACAAATTGTGAAATTATGTGTTCTAATTCTCTGAAAAATACAGGGGAGCCTTGTGGGCTTCCGTCTTTGGGGTCACACAGAGTCGGACATGACTGAAGTGACTTAGCAGCAGCAGCAGCAGCTTGTTAGGGATTGCATTGAATCTATAGCTTCCTTTGAGTAGTATACTCATTTTCACTATATTGATTCTTCCAATCCATGAACATGGTATATTCCTCCATCTATTTGTGTCCTTTTTGATTTCTTTCACCAGTGTTTCATAGTTTTCTATATATAGTTATTTTGCTTATTCAGGTAGATACATTCCTAAGTATTTTATTCTTTTCCTTGCAATGGAGACTGGAATTATTTCCTTAATTTCTCTTTCTGTTTTCTCACTGTTGGTGTATAGGAATGCAAGGGATTACTGTGTGCTGATTTTATATCCTGAAACTTTCCTATATTCATTGATTAGCTCTAGGAATTTTCTGGTGGAGTCTTAGGGTTTTCTATGTAGAGGATCATGTCATCTGTAAACAGTGAGAGTTTTACTTCTTCTTTTCCAATATGGATTCCTTTTATTTATTTTTCTGCTCTGATTGCTGTGGCCAAAACTTCCAAAACTATGTTGAATAGTAGTGGTGAGTGTGGGCACCCTTGTCTTGTTCGTGACGTTAGGGGAAATGATATCAATTTTTCCCCATTGAGGATAATGTTTGCTGTGGGTTTGTCATATATAGTTTTTATTACGTTGAAGTATCTTCTTTCTATTCCTGAATTCTGGAAGTTTTTTTAATCATAAGTGGATGTTGAATTTTGTCAAAGGCTTTCTCTGCATCTATTGAGATAATCATATGTTTTTTTTTTCTTCTTTTAATTTGTTAATGTGGTGTATTACGTTGACTGATTTCTGGATATTGAAGAATCCTTGAATCCTTGGGATAAAGCCCACTTGATCATGATGTATGATCTTTTTAATATATTGTTGGATTCTGATTGCTAGGATTTTATTAAGGATTTTTGCATCTAAGTTCATCAGTGATATTTGTCTGTAGTTTTCTCCTGTAATTGAGATCTAATCTTACTGCATTGTGGTCAGAAAATATGCTTGGAATGATTTCAATTTTTTTGAATTTACCAATGCTAGATTTATGGCACAGGATGGGATCTATCCTGGATAAGGTTCCATGTGTGCTTGACCTGAAAAGTAGTTCCCACATCAAAATGATCAAGTCAAAATGTTATAAGACTATATATGATATAAAGGTATTGGTATTTTTTGAACAGATTATTAGATTTTCTATATTGTGGCCAGGGAAAGAATTACCTATATAGTAATTAGATCAGAGACCACAGTGGAAAAAAAAAACAATCTGTTGTTTTTGCACTAAAAACAACAACAAAATAATCATTATTTGTTATATCAGGATTAAAGTACATATTTACAAAGCAAATATTTCTTTTAATAAATAAGAAAAGGAGTACGTCAAGGTTGTATATTGTCACCCTGCTTATTTAACTTGTATGCAGAGTACATCATGAGGAACGCTGGGCTGGAAGAAGCATAAACTGGAATCAAGATTGCTGGGAGAAATATCAATAACCTCAGATATGCAGATGGCACCACCCTTATGGCAGAAGGTGAAGAGGAACTAAAAAGCCTCTTGATGAAAATGAAAGAGGAGAGTGAAAAAGTTGGCTTGAAGCTCAACATTCAGAAAACGAACATCGTGGCATCTGATCCCACCACTTCATGGGAAAGAGATGGGGAAACAGTGGAAACAGTGTCAGACTTTATTTTATGGGTTACAAAATCTCTGCGGATGCTGATTGCAGCCATGAAATTAAAAGACACTTACTCCTTGGAAAGAACGTTATGACCAACCTAGATAGTATATTAAAAAGCAGAGACATTAATTTGCCAACCAAGGTCCACCTAGTCAAGGCAATCGTTTTTCCAGTGGTCATGTATGGGTGTGAGATTTGGACTGTGAAGAAAGCTGATCACTGAAAAATTGATGCTTTTGAGCTGTGGTGCTGGAGAAGACTCTTGAGAGTCCCTTGGACTGTAAGGAGATCCAACCAGTCCATTCTAAAGGAGATCAGTCCTGGGTGTTCATTATAAGGACTGATGCTAAAGCTGAAACTCCAATACTTTGGCCACCTCATGCGAAGAGTTGACTCACTGGAAAAGACTCTGATGCTGGGAGGGATTGGGGGCAGGAGGAGAGGGGACGACAGAGAATGAGATGGCATCACCGACTGGATGGATATGAGTTTGAGTGAACTCCGGGAGTTGGTGATGGACAGGGAGGCCTGGTGTGCCTGGTGTGAATCATGGGGTTGCAAAGAATCGGACATGACTGAGCGACTGAACTGAACTGAACTGAAAATCTATCTAGGTCTAAAAATAAGGAATTTAATTAATACATATTTAATATTTATTGTGTTAAAATTTCATTTGAAATTATAAGAAATGATACTTTAGAAAATTCTATTTCAAATTTATACAAGTTATATATTTTGAAAATTGAGACTGGTAGTAATTCTACTCTGATCTGGCTATTGAGAAATGCCAAAAATACAGACAGCGATTTCTTGGGTCATTTGTAATATATCTTTGTTATTCATCCTTGAGTTGCCTATTTACAGACAAGGTAAAAATTCCTTCTCTTCACATTCTTCATTTAAATTTTTATCTACAATGCTTAGATCTACCTGTAGTTCTAAGGCATCAGAGGATATTTAGTACATATGTGTACTATGCACCTAGCTAATGATAACAAGGTCTAAAATTGTAATTAAAGAACGACTGACCTAGCATAAACAGGAAAATGCATTTAAGCACATATTGATCATTTTAAATTGGTATGTCGATGGTAAGACATCACTGTCATAAATTTACAGCAGCTCCAAAATTAATCATTCATTCGGCTGGTACTCCAAATATACCAGGGAAATTAATATCCTAACTAATTTTATTTGATTTAGTAAAAATGTAATTAAGTATTACTTGATCCTTATTTCCAAACACTTGATTACTGTTCGTTTCATAACTGAGACTTATGGTAGTAAACAATATATTTTATATAGTTTTAATCTAATTTAATTCTGTCTAGTCCATGAATATATTTAAATGATATTTTTTTTTTGGAATTATACTGTTGATTTTATTGAATTTGCACAATAACTTCAGAGTAAAGTCAGAGGCCATTGTACTATAAGTTTTTTGCATTTCTCTTTGAATAATAATACTGTAGAATCAAATAAAGTCAGTGAAGTGTATGCAATCATATTATGTAATGCTGTTTGTGATGCTTTAACACATGCTTCCTGGGAGCTAAAGAAAAATGTGTCCTCGTTGTAGGAGTAATAAACACAGGCAATTATGCATAATTATGGAGATTAAGTTCCAATTAAGGTTCAATTTCAATAATACTGCTATCCGGAAATCTTTTCAAGTTTTTAGTGACATGTAAGAAGATCAAAGTAACTAAGGTACTAATCTCTATTATGGTTTAAGAAAAAAATAAGTTTGATTAGGGAATTCTGTAAGTATTCCAGTATTCAGGCAGCATGACAAGTTCAAGAGCATATCTCCATTGGCATTAGTATTTGGACAGTTATCTCTTACTTGATATAGTATTTCAGAGCCAGGAAAGAGATTTTATATTCCCAAACTACATTTACTGCTTGGAATTATGCCAAAGCATCAGTTATCAGTCTGATTTTGCCTACAAAAGTGTGTTTAAAATATTGCAATGTTGCCTAACAGACTTCAGAATATTTCCTGATGAATCTTCACATTATCCTTTCAGAATCCCATAGCTGCATCCTGGACCCCTGAGCTCTCTCCCACATCCCATGGCCACTTCAAAAACTCCTCCCCCATCATTTTTCTGATTTACTTGCTTATTTTTTACTTCTTTGTTTGGGCCGTGTCTTAGTTGTGGGATGCAAGATCCTCAATCTTTGTTCTGGCATATGGGGTCTTTGTTAGCTGGAGCCGCAGCATGCAAACTCTTAGTTGTGGCATGTGGGATCCAATTACCAGAAGAGGGGTCACATCTCCTCACCCACATTGGGAGTGCAGAGTCTCAGTCCCAGGTCAATCAGTGAATTCTATATTAATTACACATAGCACCAGAAAGATCCTAAAAATTAAATATAGAGAGAGTAAAAAAAATTAATGATCAAATATTATAATGTGAAACCCAACAAATACTTCCTAAAGAACATAAAGCCAAGTATTATCTAATGTTAGACCTGGTCTATGTATTTTCAAACAATGTTCAAGAATAAATACAGTAAGTCTAGGACATAGGATCAATTACCTAAATAACTGAAGTTAACATGCATGTAAAAAAGATAGAGTCCATGTTTGATAGCCCTCATTTGTTTCAGTGAATTTTTTAATAACCTAATGAAAATAAAAGAGGGGATGTTGTGAACCAAATTAATATTTCCTCCCTAATTTCATATGTTGAAATCCTAATCCCTAATAGTGTAGTATTTGGAGAAGAGACCTTTAGTACACAGAATTAAATGAGATTGTAGAAGTAGGATTTCATGGTGGAATTAATCACCTTTTAAAAGGAGGATGACAGGGAGCTCTCTGTCTCCAGGAGAGCAAAGAGGAAAGGCCATATGAATGAAAAGGCAAGAAGGCTATCTGCACTCCAAGGAGAGAGATCTGACCAGATGCTGATCCTGCTCACACACTGATCTTGGACTTCTAATATCTGTGAGATTTCCAGAAGTTTGAGAAATAAATTTTTATTTACAGTCTATGATATTTTGGCATTAGCCTTTATTTGGGATTGGAATCAAAACTGAAAACCATTTCTAGTCCGGTGGCCACTGCTGAGTTTTCCAAATCTGCTGGCGTTTTGAGTGCAGCACTTTCACAGCATCACCCTTTAGGATTTGAAATAGTTTAATTGGAATTCCATCACCTCCACTAGCGTTGTTCATAGTATTGCTTCCTAAAGCCCACTTGACTTCACATTCCAGGATGTCTTGCTCTAAGTGAGCGATCATACCATCATGATTATCTGGGCCGTGAAGATCTTTTTTGTATAGTTATTTGGTGTATTCTTGCCACCTCTTCTTAATATCTTCTGCTTCTCTTAGGTCCATACCATCCCTGTCCTTTATTGAGCCCATCTTTGCATTAAGTGTTCCCTGGCTACCTCTAATTTTCTTGAAGAGATCAGTAATCTTTCCCATTCTATTGTTTTCCTCGATTTCTTTGCACTGATCACTGAGGAAGTCTTTCTTATCTCTCCTTGCTATTCTTTGGAACTCTGCATTCAAATGCATATATCTTTCCTTTCCTCCTTTTCTTTTTGCTTCTCTTCTTTTCACAGATATTTTTAAGGCCTCCTCAGACAGCTGTTTTGCTTTTTTGCATTGCTTTTCCATGGGAATGGTCTTGATCCCTGTCTCCTGTACAATGTCATGAACCTACATCCATAGTTCATCAGGCACTCT
Source organism: Moschus berezovskii (assembly GCF_049115385.1). Lineage (NCBI taxonomy): Eukaryota > Metazoa > Chordata > Mammalia > Artiodactyla > Moschidae > Moschus > Moschus berezovskii. The sequence continues at coordinate 44,192,302 of NC_142472.1, forward strand.
ATCTATTAGACCTAGTCACTTAAATCATCAAAAAAGCAAGAAAGTTTCAGAAAAAATAGATATTTCTGCTTTGTTGACTATGCCAAAGCCTTTGACTGTGTAGGTAACCACAAACTGTCCAAAATTCTGAAACAGATTGGAGGGGGGCAATATCAGACCACCTGACCTGCCTCTTGAGAAATCTGTATGCAGGTCGGGAAGCAATAGTTAGAAATTGGGCATGGAACAACAGACTGGTTCCAAATAGGAAAAGGAGTACATCAAGGCTGTATATTGTCACCCTGCCTATTTAACTTATATGCAGAGTACATCATCAGAAACGCTGGTCTGGATGAAGCACAAGCTGGAATCAAGATTGCCAGGAGAAATATCAATAACCTTAGATATGCAGATGATACCACCCTTATGAGCAAAAAACTAAGGAGCCTCTTGATGATAGTGAAAGAGGAGAGTCTAAAGATTGGCTTAAAGCTCAACATTAAGAAAACTAAGACCATGGCATCCGATCCTATCACTTCATGGAAAATATATGGGGAAACAGTGGAAACAGTGTCAGAGTTTATTTTTGGGGGGCTCCCAAATCATTGCAGTTGCTGACTGCAGCCATGAAATTAAACGATGCTTACTCCTTGGAAGAAAAGTTATGACCAACCTGGACAGCTGATTAAAAAGCAGAGATTACTTTGCCAACAAAGGTCCGTCTAGTCAAGGCTATGGTTTTTCCAATAGTTGTGTATGGATGTTAGAGTTGGGCTATAAAGAAAGCTGAGCATTGAAGAATTGATGCTTTTGAACTGTGGTGTTGGAGAAGTCTCTTGAGAGTCCCTTGGACTGCAAGGAGATCCAACCAGAACATCCTAAAGGAGATCAGTCCTGAATGTTCATTGGAAGGACTGATGTTGAAGTTGAAACTCCAATATTTTGTTTACCTGATGTGAAGAGCTGACTCATTTGAAAAGACCCTGATGCTGGGAAAGATTGAAGGCGGGAGAAGAAGGGGACAACAGAGGATGAGGTGGCTGGATGGCATCACTGACTCTATGGACACGAATTTGAGTAAACTCCGGGAGTTGATGATGGATAGGGAAGCCTTGGGTGCTGCAGTCCATGGGGTTGCAAAGAGTTGTACATGACTGAGTGACTGCACTGAACTGAACTGATACCTTTTGGTAGGAAAATAAGAGGGAGTCAAGGGAATTTAAAGTCTCTTAATATTTGAAAATACATTTATTTTGCTCTCACAATGAATCAATAAAAATGTGTGCCATAAAATTTTATGTGGGAAAATTTTTTCCTCCAGAATTTTGTGGGAAACATTCCAATGTCTTATAGCTTCCAATGTGTCTGCTTCTAAATTTTTATTCTTTATGTGAATGTATGTGTTATAATAATTATTTTCTTACACGTAAGCTTGTAGAATTTTATCTTTTACCTCACTATGCTGATGCCCAATGAACAATTTTATTATGGCTCAGTATATAGTGATTTATTTAGGAAATATTCATATTTTGTTAAAACTTTATTTAATTAATAATTGGATGACTTAGTTTCCTTTTGTTTGCTCCAATATCTCACCATGAGACAACTTTTTAAGGTATTGAACCTCCTGAACAATTTCCCTAACTTTAAAGCCTACAGATGTTAACAAAAATTTTGATTCAATTGAAATAATGTAACATTTTTCAGAGTATGTTTCACAAAATATGAGGCCTCCACGCTAGTAGAAATTACATAAAACAAATGGCTCATAGCTAATATCAGCTTAGGAAATGCATGGCTGAACATTTATTAACTGTTGGTATTATCAGAATATTTTGTATACCAGGTATTTTTTAGTTATTCACAAAGGACACATGCTGTAAAATATATACCAATGAAAAATATTGTTTTCAGAAGGCATCACACAAAACTAGTTCTAAATAATAAACTGTAAAATTATCTCTAGTGTGATCACCTTGACTTTCTTATGTGCCTTCAGAAAGCTATCAGTGTAAATCATCAATTTAAAATTAGCTATAATGAGATCAATAATTGTAATAATGTGACTCTGGGTATGGGAAAAAGCGACAAGAGGAAATATTTTCCTGGACCAGGAGGCTAGTAAGACAGTGGTCCAGAGACTTTTGCTACTTGCAAGGCCTGGTCCAATTTTAGCACATTGAGTGGCCCATCACTTCCCTAGACCTGGGAATGAGCCTTCCCAGCACCGCGGGACACACTAGCCATGAAATGGTGTCACATGGTCAGATATGTGGCTATGAAGGGACCCTGCTGACTGGAAGTTGGTACTTGCCAGCTGCCTCTACAAAGATTACATCATGACCATTGCAAGCTGCTGACCTTCAACACCCCCTGAAAGAAGTTCAGGGTGAAAATCAGGAATGAGGCACTCTGTGCTCTGAAAAAAAAAAAAAAAAAAAAAAACTGGCAGAACAGGGCTTCAGATAGTTAGACCTTTTCAGAAAAAGGTTTTATGAGTTCCAATTCTTGCATCTTCTCATACCTAGAAAAACACTGACGTCATTAATGGTGAAATCTGCTTTGGCTATTAAAAAAATTTTTTTTTTTTTTTTTTACAATTAAAAGTCAAAAGAGACTATCTATGGTTCAGACATCCTGGGAAATAACTATTTCCCAGATATCCTGAAAAATGATATTATGGGTGTGATTTCAGATTAGACGCTGTGACCTAATGTAGAACTAATTCTCCTGTAATGCATTTTTGCTTCTGTACTTTGATTGCTGCTTGTAAAACCAAAGTTACTCCATTTTAAGATATGGTTGTGTTTAAGTAAAGATTCGTAAAATTGTTTTTGAAAAAATAAAAAAATTAAAAAAAAGAACAACAACAAAAAATAATAAAATTAGCTATAAATGCCATGATAACTCAGATATATGACTATTGGTTTCTTCTGTATTGATAGAATAAATTTGTCCTATTGGCAATTGCTTCATATAAATATAGGAAATGAAGCTCTTTATTTTTTTAAAATCAGCTATAAATACACAAAAGCATCCTATTTTGAGATAAAAGCAACTTAATTATATAACTCAAAGAAAGCATATTATTTGTTTCAGCAAAACAAAACAAATACAACAACCATGACTAAAATAACACACGGAGATACTGACTAACCATTCATTTAATAAACATTTATGGAAAACCAATAGACTAGGTCATTAGATTCTAGAGGGTTAAGATTCTTCACCTCTGCCTTTAAGGAGCTCTAGTCTGGTATCAGGCAAATCCCTAGCTACCTAGCTGATATGTGGCATCAGAATGGCACGCACATTGTTTTGAGTTCTCAGGTGGACACTGAAGTCTAAACTGAGTGAGTGACTATGGTTAATATATGCTTTTTGAGAAGGTGGTATCTAAACCTTGAAATATGATTTGGAGTTGATTGGAAAGAAGTTACAAGCAGGAGTTGGGAATGGGCTGCTTAGATGGTTCACTCCAAATAAGAACTCTGTATGCTTTATGGCGTTAACTCTGGTCTGGAGACTTAGCTAAGATTTACTGGCTATTTTTTCAAGTCTGATTATATAATAAATAATAACCTTGTCATCAAGGAGAAATGCTTATATTTGTTTGTTTTGTTCTGCTTTACTTTTCCCCCATATAAGCAGCACTTGACATTCTTAAATAGAACTGAGTAAATGCAGGTGGTTAAGTTCAATTTTTCATTTCAAGGCAAACTTATAATAAGGTAAAGGTATTAAGGCTATGTAAAGCAAGTGGCTAGTTACTTTGATTTTTTTTTCTTTGTAGTAAGATATTCAGTAGTAGAAGCTAAAGATTAGTAGCTTTAGGTTTATATATACACACGATAATAATGGTAAACAATAATAATAATACTGCTTGGCTTTAAAAACAGAATTCATCAGAAGTCCAAATTAGGGTTTTATTAACTATTTCTTGAAAAATTCTACAAATGGTAACAACTGGCAACATTCCTTATATTGTTCACTTCAGTTCAGTTCAGTTCAGTCGCTCAGTCGTGTCCGACTCTCCGTGACCCCATGAATCACAGCATGCCAGGCCTCCCTGTCCATCACCAACTCCCGGAGTTCACTCAAGCTCATGTCCACAGAGTCGGTGATGCCATCCAGCCACCTCATTCTCTGTCGTCCCCTTCTCCTCCTGCCCCCAACCTTTCCTAGCATCAGAGTCTTAAAGAAGCCCAAACTTTTTAAATACACAATCTGCAACAAAGAGTAAATTCTGTTGAAGCGTTTACGAATGTATAATTTCAAAGACAATCCAGATATGACCTTTCTGCCTGGTCACTTTACATCTCAGCAGATAAGTTTGCCAATTTGTAGTGAATAATGAAATTTCCAGTTTGGTTTCCTTTTCCTGTTATTTCACTAAGTATCAAGAAACAAAACATCGGTTTAGAAACAATCACATCAGAAATCTTTATTCAATATTTTTGTGTGTAAATCTTTCCCATCCATGATTTACTGTTGTTTAAAAATCCTCCCTGATAATCACTGTCATTGACTCCAAGGATGCATTTTATTTGTTATAATATATGAAACATAAGAGTTTTATACAAATTAAGAGAAATGATTTTTATGTGTTTGTAACATTTCTTAGAAGGGAAATATTTGGAGGTGTGTTAATGATTTATTGAAGTCATTAGGGTAATGGAATAGCCATTAAAGAATCTATCATCTGTAGGTTTTATGCAGTCATAGAGGAATATGGATTAGCTTTATGACTTGAAAAATGTTTCATAATGCAGAATCAAGAAAATAGACTTAATTGAGACACTTTAATACATCTTTGATATATCCCCTGCTTTTTAAACCCAGTGATATTTTATTGAGTAAGTGAATTACATTTATAAAGTAAAAAGACAAAATTAAATCTTCACTGGATTAAGATTACTTATGCAAGAAATTACATTTCTCAGGGCATGAGGCATAGCAGGGAGAAAGGTTTTGTTTTTTGTAGACTTTCATTATTAGTATCAGGACATCTAATGCTGAAAAATACATTCAATAAATTCAAATTCATTTGTACATTCTTTATGCATTCTGAAATGTTCCAAAGAAAGTCACATGTCTTAGACTGGAGAAGATCTAGTTAATGTTCCATATAAGAATCCCTGAATCTTGCTTTTTTCATATTACTATTTTCTCCTCATCTTGGGCTTATTTGAAGCCAGAAGGGCAGAGCAGCATGGTCTCTCAGGCCTGTAGTTACTGCTTCTTATTCTGACGAATCAATATAAAATATTAGCCTGAAACCTGATATCATCAACCACATTCTCTCTGTTTCACAGCAGGAAATAAAGTTATTTCAGAATCCAAAGCACAAAAATGTGTGTTTATCGTAACATAATTTTGCCAGGCAAAATACTGAACCATTGGCTTCTCATAATACTCTTGGTTAAAGTAGTTGATTCAATATTTTTGTAAAAATATGCTGTAAAATATAAATCAGCCTGAACATACTCCTTTCCTATACATACTTATTGACAATATCTGTAATTAGGATGTAGATCAGTCTGATGCAAAGAGTGAAACACATAAAAGTATACTTCTAATAGTTTACCTTTAGTGGTTTTATTTTTTATTCTATGTTTCTGTATATCTTTTCTGTTCTTTAACATTTAATACTGTTCTAGTTTCTATTTGGCATTTACTAAAATGGAACTAAGAAATCACTTGCTTTACATTATTGTATTGGTTTTGCCATACATTGACATGAATCTGCCCTGGGTGTACATGTGTTCCCCATCTTGAATCCCCCTCTGACCTAATTAGCCTCTAATTAAAATAAATAAATTTTTAAAAAAAGAAATCACTTGCATAAAAATTAATAAAATATTATCACTTTTGATACAACATCAATAAAATGAAGGAGATATTTGACACAGTGGTTTCCAATTATCCAAAATATCACACAATGAAGCCATTACTTACTGTGTATGTTCTTATTAGTAACACTTGATGCATGTCTGTTAAAGTTTGAGAATTCTGACATTTTTGAATGGTAGGTATATTGGTGATAGTATATTTTTAAGTCAAAAAGTCATCTCTAAATCTTTGACTCTTTGACATTCTTAATGACATCTTGCTACTCAAATATCAGACTGAATTCCAATGTCTTCCCCAGAAACATTGATCTAGCATTTTTCACATTGCATGAAGTCTGTGGAGTAACCACCTCAAGAACTCTATGACTAGCACTACCCTGAGTCATGACTGAGAACTATTATACCAACAAGCCAGTCAGAACAGAAGGGAAAATATATTTTTTAAAATGCTGAATACTTTTTCTTCTTCCATATTTCTCTACCTAGACTGGAACAGAATGAATCTAGATTTCAAAGTTTGAGAAAAGGCTTGTTTTGTGATAGTTATTCACTCATCATATATAGGCTAATGAACAATTTTAAATATAATATCCTGCAACAAATCACATTCTTTCCCTAAAATAGCTTCAAGGAATTTTAAAAAGAAGATTTTTTTTCAGTTCAGCTGAATGCTATGATATTTCAATGTTAAAAAATTTCACTGTTAATAACAAAATTATCAATCACATTATTTATCTGTATTTACATTCTGATAGCACACAAAATCTATAATTTTCCTCTCTTATTCTGAGGAATTAATTCAGTTTATTAATTAATATGTCTTCATAATATTTACTTGTATTAACTGCAGAAAGCTTTTCCTTTTTAATTGATGAAAAAAAAAAATAGTGTCAAATATACACAGAGGAAATAAATCAACTTGTGATGATGGTAGGTATTTTACCAGGCAGTACAGCTCCAGATGTTCGAAGCATTGTTTGTCATTTCAACAGAGTGAATAAATACGACACTCAGTGAAGAGGAAGGAGGTTCAGTTAAGAGGAAAGAGAAACTTGAAATCATACAATAGGCCACAAATAAAGCACGTAATTACTTCTTAGAAATGGAACAAAAGTTTATCGTTCAAATAGCTCTCAACAGTTTAGCTCTATTCAGAAAGATGTTTATGTTGTGTGCTAAATTTGAATACTTTGGACTCATTCCTTAGACAAGCCAGATTTTAGCTCAGTAGGCATTGGAGTAGTTCCAGGTAGCTGGCACAAGGCCTCAAATAAATAAAAGTTAAAGAGCACAATACTACGACAGCAACGTTAAATTAAACTTGACATTCTTATCAAAAAGATTCATTATTTGTATACTTTTGGGAAATCTGATGTGTTCCCATAGTTCTCTTCTCTTGGTATTCTGAGTAGCTGATTTAAAATAAAATATTTCTGCCACCTTAATTTATTACTCATAATTAACACTTATAAAAATACAAATATTTACAGATTCCCATAATTTACTAGTAAAATTACTTAAATCATTGCAGCCTAATTTGGAATGACATTATTAAGCATCTATCAATCATTTGAAAAATCCATTAACTTGTTTGTGTTGTATAATGTTTCCCTTGACCACACCCATCTTTCTGTAATAGTGATGTCAAAACAACTAAAATATTTATCTAACTTTACCTCCAAAGGCTAAACATGCATTTAAGCCTCTTTAAATTACTTCTGAATAATGTTTGAGCACTTCTAGGAGGGTATTTTTCATGGACTCACATAGTTTTTCTCTTTGATACGCTATAGTAAATGCCAGTTTCCTTATCTAGAATAGTAGTATAATAATGACCATAGATATTCAATATTACCAACAAACAGTGGGGTGTGTGGATAATTATTCAATTCCACACTATCTGCCTGAACCATTGAAACAAATACCTCCTTCAAGATGAGATGTTTTATTTCTCTGTCTGACTTATATCTCTAAGTATAATATTCCTATGTGTGCATGCTTAGTCACTTCATTTGTATCCAACTCTTTGCAAACCTATGGGTTGTAGCTCACCAGGCTCCTCTCTCCATGAAATTCTCCAGGCAAGATACTGGAGTTGGTTGCCATGCCCTTCTCCAGAGAATCTTCCTGACCTAGGGATCAAACCTGTGTCTCTTACATCTTCTGCATTGGCAGGCAGATTCTGTACCACTAAAAATTCAGATAATATATTTATGAGCTAGAAATGATAAATACCTTTAACAGAATTAAATACAACAGTTTTATGTCTAATGCCTATGAGTGTAAGAGTTAAAATCATGATAGGTAGGCAAATGAAAGGAGAAGGTGTAAAGTTGGGGGAAAGAAAAGTATAAATTAAAAATGGTCACTGAGATCAAAATCTTTACTGGATTGTAACAGACACTTAGAGAACTAGGATATAGATCTGAGGAAATTATGCAAATACAGTGAGATAAGGAAAACAAAAGATTCTAACACGTGAAAGAGAGACTGGAAAGGTCCGGTATATCTAAAAGTGATTCAGAACACCAAATAAGAATGGAAAAAGAAATGATATGCAAGTATATATTTGCTTAACATTTTCTAGAATTGATGAGAAGCATAAATTTATGAGTGAGGTAACAAAAGTGTCGTGATCAGAATATAAACAGAACCCAGTGCAGACACATCCTGGAGAAACTGTAGAATGCTGAAATAGAAATGATGTACTCATACAAAGCATCCAGAGGGGAAAAGCATAGCCCTTACAAAGAATAAACCTAAAAGTGATGTTTGACTTCTCAGTAGCAAGGACAGATGCCAGAAGATAATGGATCTATATTTCACAAAGTGCTAAGGTAAAATAACTGTACACATACACAGTTGCTATCCAGTTTGAGTGAACTTAATACATTAAATACACAACTTGTCACTATACCCTTCCTGAAAGAACTCAGTTCAGTTCAGTTCAGTTGCTCAGTTGTGTCCGACTCTCCGCGACCCCATGAATCACAGCACGCCAGGCCTCCCTGTCCGTCACCAACTCCCGGAGTTCATTCAAACTCATGTCCACAGAGTCGGTGATGCCATCCAGCCATCTCATTCTCCGTGGTCCCCTTCTCCTCCCGCCCCCAACCTTTCCCAGCATCAGAGTCTTTTCCAGTGAGTCAACTCGTCGCATGAGGTGGCCAAAGTATTGCAGTTTAAGCTTCAACATCAGTCCTTCCAATGAACACCCAGGATCGATCTCCCTTAGAATGGACTGGTTGGATCTCCTTGCGGTACAAGGGACTCTCAAGAGTCTTCTCCAACACCACAGTTCAAAAACATCAATTCTTCGGCAATCAGCTTTCTTCACAGTCCAACTCTCACATCCATACATGACCATGGGAAAAACCATAGCTTGACCAGGGGCGGCGGCCGGGAGGAGCTACCCCACGTCCAACAGGCGGTGGCTGCGCGGGCGCAGGAGGGCCGAGAGGAGCTGCTCCACGTTCAAGTTCAGGAGGGGCGGCCTTGAGGCGATACCCCTCGTTCAAGGTAAGGTACAGTGGCTGCACTTTGCTGGAGCGGCTGTGAAGAGATTTTCCACGACCAAGGTAAGAGAAACCCAAATAAGACGGTAGGTATTGCTAGGGGGCACCAGAGGGCAGACAAACTGAAATCATAATCACAGGAAACTAGCCGATCTGATCACATGGACCACAGCCGAATGTGGTCCACTGGAGAAGGGAATGGCAAACTACTTCAGTATACTTGCCTTGAGAACCCCATGAACAGTAACAAAGGGCAAAATGATAGGATACTGAATGAGGAATTCCCCAGGTCGGTAGGTGCCCAGTATGCTACTGGAGCTCAGTGGAGAAATAACTATAGAAGGAATAAAGGGATGGAGCAAAAGCAAAACCAATACCCAGCTGTGGATGTGACCAGTGATAGAAGTAAGGTCCGGTGCTGTAAAGAGCAATATTGCATAGGAACCTGGAATGTTAGGTCCATGAAGCAAGGCAAATTGGAAGTGGTCAAACAGGATATGGCAAGAGTGAACGTCAACATTCTAGGAATCAGTGAATTAAAATGGACTGGAATGGGTGAATTTAACTCGGATGACCATTATATCTACTACTGTGGGCAATAATCCCTTAGAAGAAATGGAGTAGCCATCATGGTCAACAAAAGAGTCCGAAATGCAGTACTTGGATGCAGTCTTAAAAATGACAGGATGATTTCTGTTCGTTTCCAAGGCAAACCATTCAATATTACAGTAATCCAGGCCTATGTCCCAACCAGTAATGCTGAAGAAGCCGAAGTTAATCGGTTCTATGAAGACCTACAAGACCTTTTAGAACTAACACCCAAAAAAGATGTCCTTTTCATTATAGGGGACTGGAATGCAAAAGTAGGAAGTCAAGAAACACCCGGAGTAACTGGCAAATTTGGCCTCGGAGCACGGAATGAAGCCGGGCAAAGGCTAATAGAGTTTTGTCAAGAGAACACACTGGTCATAGCAAACACCCTCTTCCAACAACACAAGAGAAGACTCTACACATGGACATCACCAGATGGTCAACACCGAAATCAGATTGATTATATTCTTTGCAACCAAAGATGGAGAAGCTCTATACAGTTAGCAAAAACAAGACCAGGAGCTGACTGTGGCTCAGATCATGAACTCCTTATTGCGAAGTTCAGACTTAAATTGAAGAAAGTAGGGAAAACCACTAGACCATTCAGATATGACCTCAATCAAATCCCTTATGATTATACAGTGGAAGTGAGAAATAGATTTAAGGGACTAGATCTGATTGATAGAGTACCTGATGAACTCTGGACAGAGGTTCGTGACATTGTACAGAAGACAGGGAACAAGACCATCCCCATGGAAAAGAAATGCAAAAAAGCAAAATGGCTGTCTGAGGAGGCCTTACAAATAGCTGTGAAAGGAAGAGAAGCGAAAAGCAAAGGAGAAAAGGAAAGATATAAGCAGCTGAATGCAGAGTTCCAAAGAATAGCAAGGAGAGATAAGAAAGCCTTCCTCAGTGATCAATGCAAAGAAATACAGGAAAACAACAGAAAAGGAAAAACAAGAGATCTCTTCCAGAAAATTAGAGATTCCAAGGGAACATTTCATGCAAAGATGGGCTCGATAAAAGACAGAAATGGTATGGACCTAACAGAAGCAGAAGATATTAAGAAGAGATGGCAAGAATACACAGAAGAACTGTACAAAAAAGATCTTCACGACCAAGATAGTCACGATAACGTGATCAGTGACCTAGAACCAGACATCTTGGAATGTGAAGTCAAGTGAGCCTTAGAAAGCATCACTACTAACAAAGCTAGTGGAGGTGATGGAATTCCAGTTGAGCTATTTCAAGTCTTGAAAGATGATGCTGTGAAAGTGCTGCACTCAATATGCCAGCAAATTTGGAAAACTCAGCAGTGGACACAGGACTGGAAGAGGTCAGTCTTCATTCCAATCCCAAAGAAAGGCAATGCCAAAGATGCTCAAACTACCGCACAATTGCCCTCATCTCACACGCTAGCAAAGTCATGCTCAAAATTCTCCAAGCCAGGCTTCAGCAATATGTAAACCGTGAACTCCCAGATGTTCAAGCAGGTTTTAGAAAAGGCAGAGGCACCAGAGATCAAATTGCCAACATCCTCCGGATCATGGAGAAAGCAAGAGAGTTCCAGAAAAACATCTATTTCTGCTTCATTGACTATGCCAAAGCCTTTGACTGTGTCGATCACAATAAACTGTGGAACATTCTGATAGAGATGGGAATCCCAGACCACCTGACCTGCCTCTTGAGAAACCTGTATGCAGGTCAGGAAGCAACAGTTAGAACTGGACATGGAACAACAGACTGGTTCCAAATAGGAAAAGGAGTACGTCAAGGTTGTATATTGTCACCTTGCTTATTTAACTTATATGCAGAGTACATCATGAGGAACGCTGGGCTGGAAGAAGCACAAGCTGGAATCAAGATTGCTGGGAGAAATATCAATAACCTCAGATATGCAGATGACACTACCCTTATGGCAGAAAGTGACGAGGAACTCAAAAGCCTCTTGATGAAAGTGAAAGAGGAGAGTGAAAAGATTGGTTTGAAGCTCAACATTCAGAAAATGAAGATCATGGCATCTGGTCCCATCACTTCATGGGAAATAGATGGAGAAACAGTGGAAACAGTGTCAGACTTTGTTTTTTTGGGCTCCAAAATCACTGCAGATGCTGATTGCAGCCATGAAATTAAAAGACGCTTGCTCCTTGGAAGGAAAGTTATGACCAACCTTGATAGTATATTAAAAAGCAGAGACATTACTTTGCCAACCAAGGTCCGTCTAGTCAAGGCTATGGTTTTTCCCGTGTCATGTATGGATGTGAGAGTTGGACTGTGAAGAAGGCTGATCACCGAAGAATCGATGCTTTTGAGCTGTGGTGTTGGAGAAGACTCTTGAGAGTCCCTTATACTGCAAGGAGATCCAACCAGGCCATTCTAAAGGAGATCGATCCTGGATGTTCATTGGAGGGACTGATGCTAAAGCTGAAACTCCAATACTTTGGCCACCTCATGCGACGAGTTGACTCACTGGAAAAGACTCTGATGCTGGGAAAGGTTGGGGGCGGGAGGAGAAGGGGACGACGGAGAATGAGATGGCTGGATGGCATCACCAACTCTGTGGACATGAGCTTGAGTGTACTCCGGGAGTTGGTGATGGACAGGGAGGCCTGGCGTGCTGTGATTCATTGGGTCGCGGAGAGTCGGACACGACTGAGCGACTGAACTGAACTGAACTGAACTGACTAAACGGACCTTTGCTGGCAAAGTAATGTCTCTGCTTTTTAATATATTATCAAGGTTGATCATAAATTTACTTCCAAGGAGTAAGCGTCTTTTAATTTCATGGCTGCAATCAGCATCTGCAGTGATTTTGGAGCCCAATAAAATAAACTCTGACACTGTTTCCACTGTTTTTCCATCTATTTCCCATGAAGTGATGGGACCAGATGGCATAATCTTCATTTTCTGAATGTTGAGCTTCAAGCCAACCTTTTCACTCTCCTCTTTCACTTTCATCAAGAGGCTTTTGAGTTCCTCTTCACTTTCTGCCATAAGGGTAGTGTCATCAGAATATCTGAGATTATTGATATTTCTCCCAGCAATCTTGCTTCCAGCCTGTGCTTCTTCGAGCCCAGCATTCCTCATGATGTACTCTGCAAATAAGTTAAATAAGCAAGGTGACGATATACAGCCTTGACGCACTCCTTTTCCTATTTGGAACCAGTCTGTTGTTCCATGTACAGTTCTGACTGTTGCTTCCTGACCTGCATACAGGTTTCTCAAGAGGAAGGTCAGGTGGTCTGGTAGTCCCATCTCTTTCAGAATTTTCCACAGTTTACTGTGATCCACACAGTCAAAGGCTTTGGCATAGTCAATGAAGCAGAAATAGATGTTTTTCTGGAACTCTCTTGCTTTCTCCATGATCCGGAGGATGTTGGCAATTTGATCTCTGGTGCCTCTGCCTTTTCTAAAACCTGCTTGAACATCTGGGAGTTCATGGTTCACATATTGCTGAAGCCTGGCTTGGAGAATTTTGAGCATGACTTTACTAGCGTGTGAGATGAGTGCAATTGTGCGGTAGTTTGAGCATTCTTTGGCATTCCCTTTCTTTGGGATTGGAATGAAGACTGACCTTTCCCAGTCCTGTGTCCACTGCTGAGTTTTCCAAATTTGCTGGCATATTGAGTGCAGCACTTTCACAGCATCATCTTTCAAGATTTGAAATAGCTCAACTGGAATTCCATCACCACCACTAACTTTGCTCGTAGTGATGCTCTCTAAAGCCCACTTGACTTCACATTCCAAGATGTCTGGCTCGAGGTCAGTGATCACGTTATCGTGACTATCTTGGTCGTGAAGATCTTTTTTGTACAGTTCTTCTGTGTATTCTTGCCACCTCTTCTTAATATCTTCTGCTTCTGTTAGGTCCATACCATTTCTGTCCTTTATCGAGCCCATCTTTGCATGAAATGTTCCCTTGGAATCTGTAATTTTCTTGAAGGGATCTCTTGTTTTTCCTATTCTGTTGTTTTCCTCTATTTCTTTGCATTGATCACTGAGGAAGGCTTTCTTATCTCTCCTTGCTATTCTTTGGAACTCTGCATTCTGCTGCTTATATCTTTCCTTTTCTCCTTTGCTTTTCGCTTCTCTTCCTTTCACAGCTATTTGTAAGGCCTCCTCAGACAGCCATTTTGCTTTTTTGCATTTCTTTTCCATGGGGATGGTCTTAGTCCCTCTCTCCTGTACAATGTCACAAACCTCCGTCCATAGTTCATCAGGCACTCTCTCTATCAGATCTAGTCCCTTAAATCTATTCCTCACTTCCACTGTATAATCATAAGGGATTTGATTTAGGTCATACCTGAATGGTCTAGTGGTTTTCCCTACTTTCTTCAATTTAAGTCTGAATTTGGCAATAAGGAGTTCATGATCTGAGCCACAGTCAGCTCCTGGTCTTGTTTTGGCTAACTGTATACAGCTTCTCCATCTTTGACTGCAAAGAATATAATCAATCTGATTTTGGTGTTGACCATCTGGTGATGTCCATGTGTAGAGTCTTCTCTTGTGTTGTTGGAAGAGGGTGTTTGCTATGACCAGTGTGTTCTCTTGACAAAACTCTATTAGCCTTTGCCCTGCTTCATTCCGTGCTCCAAGGCCAAAATTTGCCTGTTACTCCAGGTGTTTCTTGACTTCCTACTTTTGCATTCCAGTCCCCTATAATGAAAAGGACATCTTTTTTGGGTTTTAGTTCTAAAAGGTTTTGTATCTACCCCACGCCTGAGGCCAGGGCCAGCGGCCAAGAGGAGCTGCCCCACGTCCAACAGGCGGTGGCAGCGTGGGTGCAGGAGGGCCGAGAGGAGCTACTCCACGTTCAAGTTCAGGAGGGGCGGCCTTGAGGAGATACCCCTCGTCCAAGGTAAGGTACAGTGGCTGCACTTTGCTGGAGCGGCTGTGAAGAGATTTTCCACGACCAAGGTAAGAGAAACCCAAATAAGACGGTAGGTATTGTGAGGGGGCATCAGAGGGCAGACACACTGAAATCATAATCACAGGAAACTAGCCGATCTGATCACATGGACCACAGCCTAATGTGGTCCACTGGAGACGGGAATGGCAAACCACTTCAGTATACTTGCCTTGAGAACCCCATGAACAGTATCAAAGGGCAAAATGATAGGATACTGAATGAGGAATTCCCCAGGTCGGTAGGTGCCCAATATGCTACTGGAGATCAGTGGAAAAGTAACTCTAGAAGGAATAAAGGGATGGAGCAAAAGAAAAACCAATACCCAGTTGTGGATGTGACTGATGATAGAAGCAAGGTCCGGTGCTGTAAAGAGCAATATTGCATAGGAACCTGGAATGTTAGGTCCATGAAGCAAGGCAAATTGGAAGTGGTCAAACAGGAGATGGCAAGAGTGAGCATAGACATTCTAGGAAGCAGTGAATTAAAATGGACTGGAATGGGTGAATTTAACTCGGATGACCATTATATCTACTACTGTGGGCAGGAATCCCTTAGAAGAAATGGAGTAGCCATCATGGTCAACAAAAGAGTCCAAAATGCAGTACTGGGATGCAATCTTAAAAACGACAGAATGATTTCTGTTCATTTCCAAGGCAAACCATTCAATATTACAGTAATCCAGGCCTGTGCCCCAACCAGTAATGCTGAAGAAGCCGAAGTTGAACAGCTCTATGAAGACCTACAAGACCTTTTAGAACTAACACCCCCCCCCCAAAAAAAAAAGATGTCCTTTTAGAAAGAACTACTACTCTTCAAATACTTTAGAATACTGGAAATTGAAACTTGAAAGAAGTGAAATGTAAGTAGTAGTGGTGAACAACAAAATGCTCTAAGTAAGAACTGATATAAAGCAAAAATAGTAGTAGTAAAAATTGTACTTATTAATTAAAGGGATATTAACAAAATGGTCCTAAACCTCTGGATAAAAATAACATGTAAGATTGAATGACTTAATGGAGTCAGTAAGTGATATGATCCTGGTGATGATCAGGAGGATAGAGTTGTAAAAAATTTACTTTGAACTTTGAGTGAAGTACTTTTGTTAAAATTTTAAGGATTACAATGCAGGGAAGAATTAAAGTAAATGTAAATGGATCAAATTTACTACTTCAGGTTGTCAGATTAGATTAAAAATAATCCACCTGGTCATTGTTAATAAGAGATAACAACAAAAATAATTTCACCAAAGGTGACACTAAAAGAATGGGAAAAGTATTTGCCAAGCACATACTAACTGAAGGAAAATTGAAGTAGCTTGTATTGATTTTAGGTAGTACAGTCTTTACTGGGTAGAGAAGGGATTTATACAGTAATAAGTTATAGTGCTAAAATGATATCTAACTTGCAATTACATAGGCTAAAAATATTAATATATAAAGCATATATTGAAAAAATTATAATGACAAACTCACAGTTTGGTGGGCCATTTTAAAAACTTCGCAGTGATTATAAATCTAATAGACCAGTGGTTCTTGAGGATTTTAAAACACCAAGCTAACAATGCTGTAGCACTCATAATTAATCTGTCAAAAGAATAAACCATAATGTAAATTTCTAGATATTTAGAAATGATAATTAAAATGATACATATTGAATCCTCTGGGATTCAAGTTAAATATTTTAATACAACTTTATAGTTGTTTCCAGCTCAAGAAGTTATAAAAATATTATTAGAATGTACAAATGGTAGAAGAAAGCAAACAATGAAGAATGGAAGTTAATCAAATGGAAAACACAGTGACATTTCAGAAAAACCCAAAGTTGGTAATTTAGGTCAAATCACGTCAAATCAGAAAAAGGGAGACGGTATCAATAAACAGTTTTAGAATGAAATGAAGAACAGCAAACATTTAAAAGATCAAAAACAATTCCATGAACATTATTTTATGCTAACATATTTGGAATTGGTCAAATTTCTAGAAAATATAACTGGCCAACTTTTTCTCAAGAGAGAAAATTTTGAATAAATTTAACCAGCAAAAAATTTAATTGGTTTTAGAAACTATATCCATAAACAAAGGCCTTCCTCCCAAACAACCATGACAATAATAATAGCAACAGCCGCAGAACTCAAACCGAGTTTAAAAGGACTTAAAACTCAACACCAGCAGATTTCTATTAATCATTTAAGTGCCATGTAATCCTAATATTTAGAAAGCTTTTTGAGATTATAAAAAGGAAGTCATGTTCTACAATTCACATTATGAGCAGAATATAATCTTCATAGGGAAACCAAACAAAACCAAGTGCAAGAAAGGATAGTTTAACTTAAAATAAATTGGAAACCCACCCCAGTATTCTTGCCTGGAGAATCGTGTGGACAGAGTAGCCTGGAGGGCTCCTGTCCATAGGGTCGCACAGAGTCGGTCGGACACGACTGAAGTGACGTAGCATGCATGCATGCATTGGAGAAGGAAATGGCAACCCACTCCAGTATTCTTGCCTGGAGAATCCCAGGGACAGAGGAGCCTGGTGGGCTGCTGTCTATGGGGCTGCACAGAGTTGGACACAAATGAAGCAACTTAGCAGCAGCAGCACCACCACCACCACCTGGAAAGCCCTTGTATCTGCATATATGTGTATTTCTATGTGGGCCTCCGGGTGGCTCAGCAGTAAAGAATCCACCTGCAATGCAGGAGCTGCAGGAGATGTGGATTCTATCCCTGGGTTAGGAAGATACCCTGCAGGAGGACTTGGCAACCCACTCCAGTATTTTTGCATGGAGAATCCCATGGACAGAGGAGCTTGGTGGGCTACAGTCCATAGGGTTGCAAAGAATCAGACAGGACTAAAGCGACTTAGCATTCATGCACATATTTATGTACAAAATGTATATATTATCATTATATATCACTTTGGTTATTTTATAGAGAGACTAACATGATTTAAGATTATCACTTAATATGTAGGACTATATAGTTTTTCATATATATGTACATATATATAAAAGAAAAAATCAAAAGGAACTTAAAATATATACATATTATAATAAGTAGTTTCACTTGCTATCCCAGAAAATATTATTTCATATTACTTTTTTATGAGTCAACATAGTTCAAAGAAGACTTAGACTAAAATATGATGTACATTAATTCTTTTGTCTAAGTATTCAGTCTTGATAATATGGAAACAAGGCTGAAGACATTTAAGAATATAAATTAGAGATCTATTGAAAGTCTCTCATAACAGTATTTTATAGCAGAAAATAACTGAGTTGCTTCTATTTTGGGATCCACAGCAATATTTGAAAGAGACAGCTTTGCTTATCTAATTAATGTATACCGGAAAGTTATATTATTATGGCTGATGTATCAAGCTCACTACACTTTCATCTGATTAGACTTACATAATATGTAAATGCTACATTTCATCATACTAACACAAAGATGTTGGTGTTTGGAAAATGCCTGGAAATTTTCATAGCAGAGATATCCAGAGAAGGAGACACACTGATTTTGTGTATTATTCCATACATAATTGCATGGGCAAACCCAAGTCAGTTGCATAAAGCCTCAGAAACTGAACTGGGATCACTGCCTTAGTCTAAAGTGGGTCATGTAAATGGCAAATCCAATGCAGCAGAGCAGTAGAGCTTTGGTATTAGAATTTTTAAACCACAAGCCAAAGAAAGTGAAAACTGGTCTGAAATTATCTGGGTTAATTTTGTGCTAAAATAAAATAAATAAATAAAAATTAAAAAAAAAACATATTCTTCGAAGAATTATAACAGGAAATAAAGTCTACATAAAATCCAAACACAATAAACAGGGACCAGTAGTATTTAACCAATCTCTGTGGATAAAACAATAATAACGTCTTACCCAAATGTGACCCAGATGTTAACATTACCAAACAGACTTTAAAGCAGCCATTGTAACTGTCTCATGGGGTAAGGGAAAACCTTTAGAATGAATGGAAAGGTAGTTCTGAGAGAAATCTTTTAATGTAAGAAAAAGAATCTAATAAAAATTATAATACTTAAAAAAATCCCAAATGAGTACTCTATGTGTTCAATAGCAAAATAAAGATTAGAAAAGAATTAGTGAATTTTAAGAAATGACAGATTAATAGAAATGGTTTATTCAGAAAGAGAGAAATGTTTAAAAAATAGCAAAATACGACAGGGAATTTAAGTACTGGTTTCACTGCTATTGAAAGTAGAGCATTTCTGTGAAACCTTTTGAAAGCTTACCTGGACTAAGTGAAGAAGCAATTACCATAGGTCACATCTTGCTATTGAATACACATAGTAAGTAAATAGAGACAAAGCACAGATGCTCACAGACGCATTTCAAAGCTCTGGTGTCTTGATGCTAAGTGTAGTTCCCAGGGAAGGAGCTTGGTGGCGCCACTCTCGCTGCTTGCGTTGTGTGATTCCTCTGTGATGGCTCCCCGCAAAATCAACATTAAACTCTATTTTTGTATAAGTAAAAAAATCCTCTTAGGTGTCTTTTTGTTAGTGGAAAGTAGTATTAATCAATATTTGGAAAAGCCAGGCATACCAGGATTGTGCAAGCTAGTACAATAGCACCAGAGGACTTACAGGCAGGTTAGTCACTGTGATGAGGCCATCTGTATTTGATGACTGGCTCTTAGGAAAGTTAGGCTCCTACCCTCCGGAAGAGACTGGGAGACAGAGTTGCTATTTTTGTGGATGATTACATTTCAAAGAGGGTAGGTAGCTCCCAGGTCCTGAGAAAGACATTCTTCATTTGTAGACGACTTAAATTTCAGAGATAGAGAAAGAGTTTACAATTGCAAGTTTTTCTAAAGTAAATGCCCGGGGAAAGAGAAATCAAGGACCTATAGTTGGGAAGAAACCTGTTTAAATTTGGTTAACCTGTGCGTGCTAAGTAGCTAAAGTCATGTCTGAGTCTATGTAATCCGAAGGGCTGTAGCCCACCAGGCTCCTCTGTCCAAGGGATTCTCCAGGCGAGAATACTGGAGTGGGTTGTCATGCCCTCCTCCAGGGGATATTCCTGACCCAGGGATTGGACCTACATCTCCTGAATCTCCAGCATTGGCAGGTGGGTTCTTTACCACTAGCAGCACCTGGGAAGTGCTTAAATTAAGCTGAAGGGAATGTTAAGGCTGTTGGTCAATGAATAGGATAAAAGTATGAAGGTAAATGATACAGCTGAACTATTTCAGTTTTTAGCTCTGTTTTATTTGACACTGGTTACCCTATAATCAGATTAACTTCTATTCTCAATGTCCTTTTACTATATTTTAAAAACTCTAATTAAAGCTATTCTAATTCATGCTTTAATTTCTGCTGACAATATTTTGCTAATAGTATCCTTTTCTTCACTAATTGGTCCAGGTAAATTAACTTGTGATTGTTTTTAAAATATTTTTCTTACTGCTATAATAGAGTCTTGTCAATCACTTATTTTTAAAATGGCTACATTTGATTATTTTGTTTTAAAAACAAAGTAAACACTGTAAGTTTTATATTTAAAAATTCAAACAAATCATGATCAAAACTGAAGAAGTGAAAAAACTTACTTTTCATGACCTGAAAATGGTCAGAAATTCAGGATTTAGGAGTTTCAAATATCATTATGAAAATCAAGCACAGTCACAAAGAAATACCTTTATCTCATTAATTTGTCAACAGGTATTTGTTAATTACCACTTATGTTCCAAGCTTTGCTTCAATGCTGAAGATATAATACACCAGGGGATGGAGAGCAGACAAAGTGCAACCGAACAGATAAATTAATAACAAGTAGTTCATTTATTTCGGTTCAGTTCAGTTCAGTTCAGTCGCTCAGTCGTGTCTGACTCTTTACGACCCCATGAATCACAGCACACCAGGCCTCCCTGTCCATCACCAACTCCCGGAGTTCACTCAAATTCATATCCATCGAGTCGATGATGCCATCCAGCCATCTCATTCTCTGTTGTCCCCTTCTCCTCCCACCCCCAAACCCTCCCAGCATCAGAGTCTTTTCCAGTGAGTCAAGTTGTCGCATGAGGTGGCCAAAGTATTGGAGTTTCAGCTTTAGCATCAGTCCTTCCAATGAACACCCAGGATTGATCTTCTTTAGAATGGACTGGTTGGATTTCCTTGCAGTCCAAGGGACTCTCCAGAGTCTTCTCCAGCACCGCAGTTCAAAAGCATCAATTATTCAGGGATCAGCTTTCTTCACAGTCCAACTCTCACATCCATACATAACATATAATTCACTAAGAAAACTCAAAGCAAGTTGGATAGTGCCTGCCATGGTTTAAAAAAACATAAGTAAATAATAGGGAGAATGAAGATGAGGCACTATAAAGATAATGGTGTTGACATTTTCAACAAATTAGTGGGAAGGCCTTACTGATAATGAATATTCAGTTTGTCAGGTGGCTATCTGTGGGTAAGGTACTCCAGACAAAGAAAACAGCAAGTGCAGAGACTCAGAGATAGAAGAGCTAGACCCATTAAAAAAAATGAAAAGAGGCTAGAATGTCTGGTGAGGGTAAGGAGAAAGAGAGGAGTTGGGGATGGTGCCCCAGTGATAACAAAGGACCAGGTTAAGCAACCCTATATATATCATGGAGAAACTTTAACATTTTATCTGAGTGAAGTAGAGCCACTGGAGTAGAGTTTTAACCTGAGCTTAAAGCTCAACGTTCAGAAAACAAAGATCATGGCATCCAGTCCCATCACTTCATGCCAAATAGATGGAGAAACAGTGCAAACAGTGGCAGATTTTACTTTTTGGGGGCTTCAAAATCACTGCAGATGCTGACTGCAGTCATCAAATTAAAAGATGCTTACTCCTTGGAAGAAAAGTTATGATCAACCTAGACAGCATAGTAAAAAACAGAGACATTACTTTGGCAACCAAGGTCCGTCTAGTCAAACTGGCTATGGTTTTCCAGTGGTCTTGTAGGGATATGAGAGTTGTACTGTGAAGAAAGCTGATCGCCAAAGAATTGCTGCTTTTGAACTGTGGTGTTGGAGAAGACTCTTGAGAGTCCCTTGGACTGAAAGGAGATCTAACCAGTCCATCCTAAAGGAAATCAACCCTTAATATTCATTGTGAGGATTGATGCTCAAGCTGAAGCTCCAACACTTCGGCCACCTAATGTGAAGAGCTGACTCATTTGAAAAATCCCTGATGCTAGGAAAGAGTGAAGGAAGGAGAAGAAGGGGATGACAGAGGATGAGATGGTTTAATGGCATCACTGACTCAATAGACATGAGTTTGAGTAAACTCCGGGAGTTGTTGATAAACAGGGAGACGTGGCATGCTGCAGTCCATGGGATAACAAAGAGTCAGACATGACTGAGCGACTGAACTGAACTATCTGATAAAGGAGTTCTAATATATAAGATTATAATTATGATCTTTTTTCTATTCCCTCTCAAGTTTTTATTTATTTATTTATTTTTGTGTTTTGCTTGAGGGGTTCAAGATGGGGAACATATGCTTCATGCATTTTTTTTTTTATTGGAGGCTAATTATTTTACAATATTATATTGGTTGGTTTTGCCATACATTGACATGAATCCACCTCGGGTGTACATGAGTTCCCCTTCCTGAAACCCCCTCCCACCTCCCTCCTCCCCTATCCTCCTTCTGGGTCATCCCCATGCACCAGCCCTGAGCATCCTGTAACATGTGTCGAAACTGGACTGGTGATTTGTTTCACATATGATAAGATACATGTTTCAATGCCATTCTTCCAAATCATCCCACCCTCACCCTCTCCCACAGAATCCAAAAGACTGTTCTATACACCTATGTCTCTTTTGCTATCTCATATAAAGGGTTATCATTACCATCTTTCTCAATTCCATATCTATGCGTTAGTATACTGTATTGGTGTTTTTCTTTCTGGCTTACTTCACTCTGTATAATAGGCTCCAGTTTCAACCACCTCATTAGAACTGATTCAAATGTATTCTTTTTAATGGCTGAGTAATACTCCATTGTGTATATGTACCAAAGCTTATCCATTCGTCTGCGCTTCCATGTCCTGGCTATTATAAACAGTGCTGCAATGAACATTGGAGTACATGTGTCTCTTTCAATTCTGGTTTCCTTGATGTGTATGCCCAGGAGTGCGATTGCTGGATCATATGGCAGTTCTATTTCCAGATTTTTGAGGAATCTCCACACTGTTCTCCATAGTGGCTGTACTAATTTGCACCCCCCCAACAGTGTAAGAGGGTTCCCTTTTCTCCACACCCTCTCCAGCATTTATTGCATGTAGACTTTTGGATAGCAGCCATTCTGACTGGTGTGAAATGGTATCTCATTGTGGTTTTGATTTGCATATCTCTGATTATGAGGGATGTTGAGCATTTTTTCATGTGTTTGCTAGCCATCTGTATGTCTTCTTTGGAGAAATGTCTGTTTAGTTCTTTGGCCCATTTTTTGATTGGGTCGTTTATTATTCTGGAATTGAGCTGAAGGAGCTGCTTGTATATTTTGGAGATTAATTCGTTGTCAGTTGTAAGCTCAGTTTTCAGGTGTATATATGAACATAGAATTATATTTTCTTGATGATCTTGTTTATCCCTGTTTATATATACAAATATTTCCTCTGAAGTGAATTTGTCTGAAATTAAAACTTTTATCCCAGCACTCTTTTGGTTACTATTTATCTATCCTTTTATTTCTAAACTACTTTTATACTTTAAGCACATTTTTTAAAGAGTGTAGTTATGCTTTTTTTTTTTTTTTAACATATTCTTTTGTCTGAGATTATTGAAATCTACAGTGCCTGTTGACGTCATTGGGTTAGAGGTATCCTTTTGCTGGCTACTTTCTATTAATTTCATTTGTTGTTTTTACCTCTTTGTCATCTCTCAATTTAACTAACCAAATATTACGATACTGTTTAACCTGTTCTTTTGACTTATTATTTAGACATTTTTTTAGAATCATTTATTTATTTTAATTCAAGAACAATTGCTTTACAATATTGTGATGGTTTTTGCCATACATCAACATGAATCAGTCATAGGTATACATGTGTCTTCCCCATCCTGAAACCTCCTCTCAGCTCCCTCCCCATCCTATCCCTCTGGGTTGTTCCAGAGCACTGGCTTTGGATGCCCTACTTCATGCATCAAGCGCACACTGATCATCTATTTTACAAATGGTAATGAATACACTTCAGTGCTATTCTCTCGAATGATCCCATTCCTTCTACCTTTGGGTCCAAAAATCTGTTCTTTATGTCAGCCTCTCCTTTGCTACCCTGCATGTAGGATCGTTGGTACCATCGTTCTAAATTCCATATATATGTGTTACTATACAGTGTTTGTCTTTCTCTTTCTGACTTACTTCACTATGTATAATAGGCTCCAGGTTCATCCACCTCACTAGAACTGACTTAAATGCATTCCTTTTTATAGCTGAGAGTTGGACTGTGAAGAAAGCTGATTGCCAAAGAATTGATGCTTTTGAACTGTGGTGTTGGAGGACTCTGGAGAGCCCCTTGGACTGCAAGGAGATCCAACCAGTCCATTCTAAAGGAGATCAATCCTGGGTGTTCATTGGAATGACTGATGTTAAAGCTGAAACTTCAATACTTTGGCCACCTCATGCGAAGAGTTGACTCACTGGAAAAGACTCTGATGCTGGGAGGGATTGGGAGCAGGAGGAGAAGGGGACGACAGAGAATGAGATGGCTGGATGGCATCACTGACTCGAAGGACATGAGTTTGAGTGAACTCTGGGAGTTGGTGATGGACAGGGAGGCCTGGCGTGCTGTGATTCATGGGATCGCAAAGAATCGGACACGACTGAGCGACTGAACTGAACTGAACTGAACTGAATATTCCTTTGTGCATAGGTACCACAACTTCCTTATCCATTCCTCAGCTGATGAACATATAAGTTGCTTCCATGTCTTAGCTATTGTAAATAGTGCTGCAATGAACACAGGGGTACGTTTTTCTCTTCAATTTTGGTTTGCTTGGGTTATACGGCCAGCAGTGGGATTGCTGGGTGATATGGCAGTTCTGTTTCCAAGTTTTTAAGGGATCTCCATTCTGCTGTCCATAGTGATTGTACCAGTTTGCATTCCCACCAACAGTGTAAGGGATTCCCTTTTCTCCACACCCTCTCCAGCCTTTATTTCTTGTAGATTTTTTGATGATGGCCATTCTGACTGGTATGAGATGATACCTCATTGTGGCTTTTATTTGCATTTCTTTAATAATGAGTGATGTTGAACATCTTTTCATGTGTTTATTAGTCATCTGTATGTCTTCTTTGGAGAAATGTCAGTGTAAGTCTTTTGCCCACTTTTTGATTGGGTTGTTCATTTTTCTGGTATTGAGTTGCTTGTATATTTTGGAGATTAATTCATTTTCAGTTGTTTCATTTGTGATTTTCTCCTAGTTTGAGGACTGTCTTTTCAACTTGCTTATTGTTTCCTTTATTGTGCAAAAGCTTTTAAGTTTAATTAGGTCCCATTTATTTATTTTTGTTTTTATTACTATTATTCTGGGAGATGTGTCATAGAAGATCTTGCTGTGATTTATGTCAGACAGTGTTCTGCCTATGTTTTCCTCTAAGAGATTTTATGGTTTCTGATCTTACATTTAGGTCTTTAATTAATTTTGAGTTTATTTTTGTATATGGTGTTAGAAAGTATTCTACTTTCATTCTTTTACATTCTGGCAACTTTCCCAGCACCAAGTGTTGAAGATATTACATTTTTTTCCATTGTATATGTTTGCCTCCTTTGTCAAAGCTAAGGTGTCCATAGGTGCATGGATTTGTCTCTGGATTTTCTATTTTGTTCCATTGATCTATATTTCTATTTTGTGCCAGTACCATACTGTCTTGATGACTGTAGCTTTGTAGTATGGTCTGAAGTCAGGAAGTTTGATTCCTTCAATTCCATTCTTCTTTCTCAAGATTGCTTTGGCTATTTGGGGTCTTTCATTTTTCCAAGCAAATTGTGGAATTTTTTGTTCTAGTTCTGTGAAAAATATCATTGGTAGTTTGATAGAGACTGCATTGAATCTATATATTGCATTGGGTAGCCTACTCATTTTCATTATATTGATTCTTCTAGTCCAAGAACATGGTATATTTCTCCAACTATTTGTGACATCTTTCATCCATGTTTTATAGTTTTCCATATATCTTTTGTTTCTTTAGGTAAATTTATTCCTAAATATTTTATTTTTTCTGTTGTTGCAATGGTGAATGGGATTGTTTCCTTAATTTCTCATTCTTATTCTTCACTGTTAGTTTATAGGAATACAAAGGATTTCTGTGTATTAATTTTATATTCTTCAACTTTACTACATTCATTGATTAGCTCTAGTAACTTTCTGGTGGCATCTTTAGGGTTTTCTATGTAGAGGATCATGTAATCTGCAAACAGTGAGAGTTTTAATTCTTCTTTTCAAATCTGGAGTGTTTTAAATTCTTTTCCTCTCTGACTGCTGTGGCTATGACTTTCAAAACTATGTTGAATAGTGTTGTGAGAGTGGGCACATTTGTCTTATTCCTGATTTTAAAGAAAATGTTTTCAATTTTTACCATTGAGAATAATGTTTCCTATGAGTTTCTCATATATGGCTTTATTTAGTGATCACCTTTGGGTCTACAATGTGCACTGAAAATAATCTAAGTCTTCTTTCTAATAATATTATAGCATTCCATATATGGTATCAGGCCTTACACATTTTCAGTTCTTCAATTTACTTGTTCTAATGTTGTCATACATGACCCTTTCACATATAGTGTCTTTTAAGACCTCTTTGAGAGCAAGTAAATATACAGGAAATAATTTAGGTTATATTTATTGATTGAATTTATTTCTGCTGATCCACATTTTTGCTATGTCATAATCCTTCTTCTGAAACAGTAAGTTTGATTTCCTATTTTGTTTGCCTGAGAAAATTTATTCACCTTTAAAATTTTTTTTAGATAATTTTAAGTTCATAAAAAGTCTTCAAAAATAATCCAGTTTTCTTATATCCTTCACTCAGATTCTCATCTTATGTGAACATGGTATATATGTCACAAGTAATAAACCAACATTGGTAAATTGTTATTAACTGGCCCCAGATTTTAGATTCAGATTCCATTAATTTTTCTATTCATGTCTTTTTCACTTTTTCCACCCCAATATTCAATGTGAGATGACACAGTGCCTTTAAACATCATGTGTGTCTTTTTCAGTCTAAAACTATTTCTTAGCCGTTTCTTATCTCTTTTTAAGCTGACCTTCAACTGGGTTTATCTGCTTTCTTTTTTTCATATAAAGAGACTGGGAATAATGGTTTAAGAAAAAAAATGTTGCAAAGGTGAAGTGCTATGCTCATCACATGATATTTAGATAGCATGCAATAAATATGCACATTAACATAGACTAATTGGCCAAGGGTATTGTTGCCGATTTTCTTTTATACACTAAAGTTATTTTTCCCTTTAACATACTTGAGTGAACCACATCACTGAGTCCATTACACATGGGATACTGAACTCCACCTCCTGTAATGGGAACATATATGTGATTTGAATTATTCTGTAAGAGATGTTTACTTCTCCATTATTTATTTATTTGCTTACTTATATTGATATCTGTGTGTGCTCAGTTGTGTGTGCTCACTTAGTTGTGTCTGATTTTCTGAGAGCCCTTCAACTGTAGCCTGCCAGTCCTCTCTGTCCATGGGAAGAGATTTTACAGGCAAGAATACTGGAATGGGTTGTCATTTCCTACTCCAGGGGATACTCCAGACCCAGAGACTGAACCCATGTCTCTTGCATCTCCTGCATTGGCAGGCAAATCCTTTACCACTGTTCCATCTGAGAAGCCTTATGTCAGTAAGGACTCATGTTATTTATTTGATTATTTGGGGGTATAATCTGTTTAATTTTTAACAGTATTGTTCAAATTAAATGAGCTTTGGCCATCGATAGCTCTATCAGTTGACAGTGTTTTGCAATGGAGAACATATTCATTCAATATCTTTTATTAAACTTCCTCCATGTTTGACACACTTGAGAAAATAAATTAAAATTAATTTCTTTATGAATTCAAGCTGAGAGTATGTATATAAATAATATATGTGCAAATGTGAAGTTATTTTTCGTGACATACTTTAAACTCTCTTAAAATTCTAATCATTATATTTTTTTCAGGGTCCACTGTCGGTGGGAGAAGGAGTAGTAGGTCTTAGCTCAGTTCAGTTCAGTCGCTCAGTCATGTTCGACTTTTTACGACCCCATGAATCACAGCACGCCAGGCCTCCCTGTCCATCACCAACTACCAGAGTTCACTCAAACTCACGTCCATCGAGTCGGTGATGCCATCCAGCCATCTCATTCTCTGTCGTCCCCTTCTCTTCCTGCCCCCAATCTCTCTGAGCATCAGAGATTCTTCAAGTGAGTCAACTCTTCACATGAGATGGCCAAAGTATTGGAGTTTCAGCTTTAGCATCAGTCCTTCCAATGAACATCCAGGATTGATCTCCTTTAGAATGGACTGGCTGGATCTCCTTGTATTCCAAGGGACTCTCAAGAGTCTTCTCCAACACCACAGTTCAAGAGCATCAATTCTTTGGTGATCAGCTTTCTTCACAGTCCAACTCTCACATCCATACATGACCACTGGAAAAAACATAGCCTTGACTAAGACGGACCTTGCTTGGCAAAGTAATGTCTCTGCTTTTTAATATGCTATCTATGTTGGTCATAACTTTCCTTCCAAGAAGTAAGCGTCTTTTAAATTCATGACTGCAATCAGCATCTGCAGTAATTTTGGAGCCCAAAAAAATAAAGTCTGACACTGTTTCCACTGTTTCTCCATCTATTTCCCATGAAGTGATGGGACCAGATGCCATGATCTTAGATTTCTGAATGTTGAGCTTTAAGCCAACTTTTTCATGTCTTAAGTAGATTCCTTTGGCACTCATAATTTCATCATGCTTTAATATTGCCCTTTAAAGGGAGGAAGGATTGTCTTTTATTGGGACTTGCAATATCCTTCAGATCTCTTTCTGTTTATCTTAATAGTGCCCTCAAATCTCTTTTCAAGGAGCAGAAGTCAGATGAAGAACAAAGATATCAATTAGATTACTTAGGCTAGTTGTGTCTTTGGGGAAATAAAACAGTACTTCCCTTCGGTTCTTGTAAGTAATTCTTTTTCTCTGTAAAATGCTCCAGAAGATATCTAGAACCAGAGAAAATAAAACAAAGAGGCAGTTTGTCTTCCTTTACTTTGTTTCATTCAACTCATTTTGTCATCTATGAAATAAGATAAAAATTAAGTACCAATGTCATGAAAGTACTTAACTGTTCACGTTTATCTGAGACAAAGTTAATAAAGTATAGTGTAAAAAGTCTCTGATGGCTACATAATTACAGTGGTTGCTAAAGTATAGTATATGCTATATACTCAATACTATTGGTTTTACATAAATTGTTATTTTATCTTCATAATAAAGCTCTTAAAATGGATATTAACATATAAATCATGGGATTCCTTGGTGAGGCTAGTGGTTAAAAATCCAGCTGCCAATGCATTAGACAACAGTTTGATCTCTGGGACAGGAAGATCCCCTGAAGGAGGGCAGGGAAACCCACTCTGATATTCTTGCCTGTAGAATTCCCTGGACAGAGGAGCCTGGTGGGTTACAGTCCATGGGGTCACAAAGAGTCAGATATGACTGAAGTAACTTAGCATATAAATAATAGAAAATAATAAAATTAGTCTTGACAGTATTAAATGACTTGGCAAGGCTTACACAGATACATTTTTTAACTTGAAGTTCAAACCTACAGATCTTGGTTAGGAAATATGTGTTCTTTTATATAATATTTATCTGTACCTGTATTTATGCCAAGATCAGTCAACATCTATGTACACATAAGCATGCATGTATGACATGACAAGTCATAATATAAAAAGTATCTATTGTAATAATATCCTTCTTTATGCTACTTCATAAATTTGTTTGGAATATAAAATTCTAATATATTTTTAAAAGAAAAAAGAATACAGTAAAATAAAGTTTTTGTAATTTCATACTTCCGTTCCGTTGCTCAGTCGTGTCCGACTCTATGCAACCCCGTGGACTGTAGCCTACCAGGCTTCTCCGTCCATGGGATTTTCCAGGCAAGAATACTGGAGTGGGTTACCATTTCCTTCTCCAGGGGATCTTCCCGACCCAGGGATCGAACCCGGGTCTCCCGCATTGAAGGCAGACGCTTTAACCTCTAAGCCACCAGGGAATAATATGACATTGCTCTTGAATGGAAAATAAGGTTCAGTCTCTTCATTTTGAGTATGATATGTTTTGACACCAATATTTTAAATGCTTTGTTTAGGTTCAAACGTTTAACTAATGATACATAGCTGCTAGTTTTCTAGTTTCAATTGAACTTTAGGCGATTTTATCTGTTTTCTTTTACATTAAAATAAACTGATTTATTTATTTATAGGTTTTACTGGGAATATTAAGTTACAGATGGACCGGTTACAATTAAGTTCATAGCTGAGTGCACAACTTATACAGCAATGGAATAAAAGACAAATAATATTACTATGAGGAGAACATTTAACTCCAGACTAAATAGTCATAAAGAATCATTTATCAGTAGTAAAGGCACAATACCAAAATAAATTGGAGCTATGAACGAAGATATAGGTAAATGAGCAGACCCTTATATTAATATTTATGTGTGCACATCATCCTAGATAGCTTCCAAATAAAGGATGAGTATGTTCTTATAAACTTAGTAAATGATAAAAGTGATAAAGCCATTAATAAGAATAGGGTAGGATAATTTATGTTATTTTGCATTTTAATAACATTAATTAAAACATGTTTTGTAAGTAGTGCAAAGTTTTAGAATTAAATTTTTTATTTAAACACAGACATCTGCTTACATTCCACCTGAAATCACTTTTCTCTAGCTGCTAAGAGAATGAAAACTGATGTAGAATTGAATTATAAAGAAAATGTCTAAATAAAACAGTTATGGTACAATAAGGAAGGTATTCTCAGTCAATAAAATACTCCCTGAATATCTCAGTTACTTGGACAAATTAAATTAACTCTTCCACGACTTTAGGGAGCCAAGATCTAATTAATACTTTAATCATTAACTGACTTATAGATGTTTTTAAACTTTTATAATATGCTTGATTTTAGCAAACACATTAATCTAAGAACACCATCAACCAACTTAATAAAGTATAGCCAGAAAAATAAACATCATAATAAGATTTAAATCTAATATAAATCATTAGTCCACATACCCTTAATATTTCACATTGAGAATTGGTAGTGCAAAAAAAGTGGGGTAAGTCTGTCAATGGCAGACTGGTTGGATATGCTTAATTTTACTTTTATTTCCTTATACAACTCTGCAAATAATTAGAATATATATGGTATTCAATGGCATCTCTATTTCCATTCAAGGTGTATAGTGGTAGGGGTTGCATACCTGCGTGCTGCATGCATGCTAAGTTGCTGCAGCCATGTACAACTTTTTGTGATCTTATGGACTGTAGCCAGGCAGGCTCCTCTGTCCATAGGATTCTCCAGGCAAGAATACTGGTGTGAGGTGTGAATTCCTTCTCTAGGGGATTTTCCTGACTTAGGGATTGAACCTGCATCTCTTAGGTATCCTACATTGGCAGGCAGGTTCTTTACCAGGCGGTCTCTATAAAAACAGAGAAAAATAAATTTAAAAATAGTTAATTATATTTAAATAAATGCTACTTTGTGTCTTATTTAAGAAATGTATCCATTCTGGGTTCAGTTTAAGATCAGAATAATGCATATATATAAAGGAGAAAAAATTTATAACATGGCTTCCTTTAAAGAATTACATTCCTAAAAAGTAATGAAGTCGTTGTTAATGATGTACAAAGGGCAAAAAAGATAACAAAATATTTTAGTAATTCCTCCTTTGGGCATCTGCTTTCACTGAGGCTTTTTACTTCTTGGATTCAAGAACCAAAACAAATATTCACTGATTATTATTATTGCTTGCAAAGCTATCATTGAATTTATATCTTATGAAATCTATTTTTATATATAATTTAAAATATTGGGTTATTATTAATTCCCAAATACTGTATTCAATTCAAGGAAACCTCAAGATAGATTTGTCTCTGACTTTTGCTACACATTTGGAGGGATCTTTATAAATTCATTAGAATTGCCTTAAAAATTATAATGTTTAAATCACTCAAAGACTATAATTGTTTTTCTGTTTGATATTCAAGTTTCTAAAATTGTATGCCAAATTTTATCTTTATGATCATATCATAAAGATCTGTCAATTTATTGTTGAAACTCTGAAATTTTTAGTTTATATTATATACTACATATTTTGATAACATATCTTATCATTTTGTAATGATTTTTGTTGGTCTAAAATATTTTTGCCTATAAGTATATTTTATATTTATATAAAAATTTTGTTTTGGTAAGAATATAGGTATGTACACATGTTTCTTTTTTAATTAATTAGTTTATCTTAATTAGAGGATAATTAAAATAATGTGGTGGTTTTTGCCTTACATCAATATGAATCAGCCATGGGTGCACCTGTGTTGTATATTTCTTTTTTAAACTATTTTATTGAGATATTATTGACATAATAGGGTATACTCAATATATACACTTGATGAGTTGGAAAATAAGTATATATCTGTGAAACCACTACTACAGTCTATGCCATAAGCATAGCTATTACATCCAAAGCTGTCTTCCTGTCATCTGTATTATTTTGTGACAGGAACACAGAAAGAGATTACCATTCCATTTGAAAATTCACTTAATGCTGATGAGATCCTTAAAAATCAAATGGAAAAAATGATTTATTCTATGAAAGTCAATCAGCCTTGTTCTCTTTCAGCTATCCTTACATCTGCTCAAAAATCTCATGTACAAAGTAACTATGATGGCAAGGATAGAGGTATTTGCATTCACTCAGTTACATGAATTTTTCTCTCCAAGGCTACACTGACCTCGATATCCAAAAGCAGAGAACCACTGAAGGTCAAAAAGGCATACTTTCTCAGAGGAGCCATAGATGGCTTTTGGTTTCAATGAAGAAGATAATTTAGATTGAATGTAAAATGTGTATACTTTGTTAAAAGACTCTGATAACCATGCCATCTGTTGACTTAGTGAAAGTTTTATTTGTATGGCAATTAAAGAGGAGAGAGGCAAGGAACATATTCTACCTCACAGTTCTCAGAAGGAATGAATGAATCTTGCTGGAACTTGATCATGGATTTCTGTTCTCCAGGTCCGAGAGATGATAAATTGACATTGTTTTAGCCACCCATTGTAGAGTACTATGTTACAGGAGCCTTAGGAAGCAAATACAGTCAGCAAAGGCATGATGTTGTATACCGTTGTTTTTTTTTT
The DNA here is from genome assembly GCF_049115385.1 of Moschus berezovskii. Taxonomy (NCBI): domain Eukaryota; kingdom Metazoa; phylum Chordata; class Mammalia; order Artiodactyla; family Moschidae; genus Moschus; species Moschus berezovskii. The sequence continues at coordinate 44,225,575 of NC_142472.1, forward strand.
TCCTATTTTAATTATGAGTAGAAGGAAATTTAGGAACACTGAGGAGCAGGTCATCATCTGTTGATACTGATCAGAACTGCTGCCTTTATAAGCCTCTGCCCATACTATAGGAGCTGGAATGTCCTCTTGGCTACACATTTGCAGTTTAAATTCTGCAATTAAAAGACACGTGTGCAAAAATTTGGAAAATGAAATGGAAGCCAGTTCTGTCCCTGTTGCAGTGGTGACTAAGCATATTGACTTTGACAGATGATAGATGGGAGGTTTGGCTGGTAAATTGTGGACATCCTCTTTAAATCCCACAGCTGGAAGCTGCGGGCAGCTCATCTCATCTCAGTGGCTCCTAGTGATATATGCATCCTTATTTCTTGAACAGGATTTATGAATTCTTTGATCTTCTCACCTCAACATTTTTGGTATTATTTTAATTCCCTATATTACATTCCTGGCAGAATGAAATAACTAAAACTGTCTGTTTTCTAAATCAAATGCATGCCCCTTCAAACTTTACAATAAAATAGAATTTAGAAATAGAAATCTTCACATAATCCAAAAATAATGAAAACTTTACTGAATATTACTATAAAAGCAAAATTATATGACCTTTAGGACAAAAAGCTGATTTTGTTCCCCAAAGACAAATGCTAATTGATATTCTGCTTATTCTAGCTTCACATTATACTGTAAAAGCCTGTGAAATTATACATATCATAAAACATTAATATGAGTATCTTGTCAACTATGGGTTAATAGTTCAGAGAGCCCCATAGAGCTCACTGGTAGGTCGCTATGTCTCCAAAGTGATGCTGACTTATAAATGAAGAAAGATAAAAGGGGTACCTTAGCTGGCTAGAAAATATTTTACATGTTAGATTATTTTATGTGAAATGGACCGACTGCTGTCAAAGTGATTTTTATCTTCTAGAAAATTATTCTACACTTTTCCATCACAAAAGAGACATTTATTATAGAAGTAAAGTGAATCTAGTGCGTAGTTGTCATCAGATAATAACTCCTCTTGGGAATTATAGATACTTGGTTAAGTTTAGTGTCTCTTACTGCCTTAGGGATGTGGTTATATTATGACGAACATAGCTCTCATCATTTTTTTAAAGGGATTATCAGTATAGTATACTAATACTACTAAATTTTATGTTTAAAGTTTCCATATAGGATAATTCTAGCCATTCAAACAGTTTTGAATGTTTCCTAAACCCTTTGGCCCTGCTATAACTGTTATGCATTTCATAGACTGAGCATCACAGGGGCATTTCTTAGACTAAGTTCTCATTCCTGGCTGCTGTGTGTTCCATTAACTGCATGATGATATGTTCAAATTTGGCGGGGGACTATGTTCAGGCTGAATCCTTAAATAGTATATATATTCAAGGATTAGAAATAGGTGCTATTAAAAACTCATTTTCCAGATAATTCCAAATTGGTGATGCTAGAACATTCCTGAGTGAATCGAGATGCTGCTTTGTACAGACCTTCATTAAGTCCATATTCTCTCACAAGCAGGTATTTAATTGTCTTTAGGGTTTTGTATCATTCCGGATAAGTGCAGAGGTTTTCATGTTTATAATCAAGGCTGATAGGTTGATTTATTTTAATCTTTGCCACAGAGAGTCCTGTATCAGACTAAGGTGCTTAGTGATATAAAAATAATCAGGTTGCTAATTCAGAAAACATGACGATCAAGTAAGCACAGTGCACGCTTTCTCTCCAAATGACCACAATTATAAAACCAAAAGAGAGCACATGGGAGAACTAAGTAAGGACTCAGAAAAAGCAAACAGTAGCAAATAGATTGACAAGGTCAGACACTGAAATATCACTAGTAGCAGTGAGTTTCCTATTTTTTTTTCCCCTCTGTTATTTCTCAATCTGGTCTCAAAGCAATCTAAAAATTAGAATTGGGCACCAGCACTGCAAGACAGAGAGCCAGGAGAAGCATCTAGTACAGATTTAATGCACAAGAAAGGATTCTTTGGGCAAGGGCAGCAGAGCCTGTAGGACTTGTAGGACCTGAAACTGCATTAAGGGAGTTCTGTTCAATTCAAAAGGCTCTTCAATTCAATAAGCTGTATTACCAAATATTAGGGCAAGTCCCTTTGATGTTTTTCTTTCTCTTTTCTCCTGCCACTTGTTAGAATGCAAGTGCAGTTAAGGAAAATCGCATGTTGGTGGAGGAAGGGAGTGAATAGAGTCCCAGTTTTGGAGTCAAAGGACCTAAATGAGGCTCTATCAGTAGATCGTACCAGGAGGAAAACAGGGAGGGAGGATCTACTGAAAGTTAACTCTAGGGTGCACCCCTCAGTGATGAATGTGTGGAATTAATCCTAAAATGGCATCAGATACTTTCAAAGGTAAACAAAGAGATAGATGCTGCTCAGTTCCCCAAAATGGTTACTGTTTGGTGCATATGTGGAGCAGGTCAGAATACCACTGCAAAACCTTTGAAAAATGAATGAACATTAACTCCAAAACCCAAAGAACGCTGGACAGAACGGGTCAGCTAAACTCAACCATCTGATACCTTCTAAAACAAAACCAAGAACATTTTCACGGAAATTAAATTAGGTGTGGGGCAAGTGTGATTTCAAGCAGATAAGAAGAGGAAGCATTTGGAAATGGTGGAACTGTTCTGTGTCCTAATTATGATGATGCTTACATGAATAACATACTTGTGTAAAATTTCCTAAAGCTATCCTATAATAAAGCCAATTTGACTGTATTGTAATTTTAAAAACAAAATTACATTAATAATTATAATTTCTTCTTTATTTTTTTCTGTTTTATTTATTTATTTATTTCACTTTATAATATTATATTGATTTCGTCATACATTGACATGAATCTGCCATGAGTGTACATGTGTTCCTCATCCTGAACCACCCTCCCACCTGCCTCCCTATCCCATCCCTCTGGGTCATTCTACTGCAGCAGCCCCGAGGACCCTGTATCATGCATCAAACCTGGACTGGCGATTCATTTCACATGTGATAATTTGCATGTTTCAATGCCATTCTCCCATATCATCCCACCCTCACCCTTTCCCACAGAATCCAAAAGACAGTTCTATACATCTCTGTCTCTTTTGCTGTCTCACATACAGGGTTACTGTTACCATCTTTCTAAATTCCATATTTATGAATTAGTATACTGCATTGAGGTTTTTCTTTCTGGCTGACTTCACTCTGTATAATAGGCTCCAGTTTCATCCACCTCATTAGAACTGATTCAAATGTATTCCTCTTAATGACTGAGTAATATCCCATTGTGTATATGAATCACAGCTTAATTCTAAGGTATCGGTTCAGTTAAGTTCAGTCGCTCAGTAGTGTCTGACTCTTTGCGACCCCATGAATCACAGCACACAAGGCCTCCCTGTCCATCACCAACTCCCGCAGTTCACTCAAACTCATGTCCACAGAGTCGGTGATGCCATCCAGCCATCTCAATCTCTGTCGACCCCTTCTCCTCCTGCCCCCAATCCCTCCCAGCATCAGAGTCTTTTCCAGTGAGTCAGGTCTTCGCATGAGTGGCCAAAGTATTTGAGCTTCAGCTTTAGCATCAGTCCTTCCAATGGCACCCAGGATTGATCTTCTTTAGAATGGACTGGTTGGATCTCCTTGCAGTCCAAGGGACTCTCAAGAGTCTTCTCCAACACCACAACTCAAAAGCATCAATTATTCAGTGATCAGCATTCTTCACAGTCCAACTCTCACATCTCTACATGACCACTGAAAAAACCATAGCCTTGACTAGACGGACCTTGGTTGGCAAAGTAATGTCTCTGCTTTTTAATATACTAACTACCTTGGTCATAACTTTCCATCCAAGGAGTAAGCGTCTTTTAATTTCCTGGCTGCAATCAGCATCTGCAGTAATTTTGGAGCCCCCCAAAATAAAGTCAGACATTGTTTCCATTGTTTCCCCATCTATTTCCAACGAAGTGATGGGACCAGATGCCATGATCTTAGTGTTTTGAATGTTGAGCTCAAGCCAACTTTTTCACTCTCCTCTTTCACTTTCATTGAGAGGCTTTTTAGTTCCTCTTCATTTCTGCCATAAGGGTGGTGTCATCTGCATATCTGAGGTTATTGATATTTATCCTGGCAATCTTGATTCCAGCCTGTGCTTCTTCCAGCCCAGCGTTCCTCATGATGTACTCTGCATATAAGTTAAACAAGCAGGGTGACAATATACAACCTTGACGTACTCCTTTTCCTATTTGGAACCAGTCCATTGTTCCATGTCCAGTTCTAACTGTTGCTTCCTGACCTGCATACAGGTTTCTCAAGAGGCAGGTCAGGTGGTCTGGTATTCCCATCTCTTTCAGAATTTTCCACAGTTTGTTGTGATCCACAGTCAAAGGCTTTGGCACAGTCATTGAAGCAGAAATAGATGTTTTTCTGGAACTCTCTTGCTTTCTCCATGATCCAGCGGATGTTGGCAATTTGATCTTTGGTGCCTCTGCCTTTTCTAACACCAGCTTGTACATCTGGAATTTCATGGTTCACATATTGCTGAAGCCTGGCTTGGAGAATTTTGAGCATGACTTTACTAGCATGTGAGATGAGTGCAATTGTGCGGTAATTTGAGCATTCTTTGGCATTGCCTTTCTTTGGGATTGGAATGAAGACTGACCTTTTCCAGTCCTGTGGCCACTGCTGAGTTTTCCAAATTTGCTGGCCTATTGAGTGCAGCACTTTCACAGCATCATCTTTCAGGATTTGAAATAGCTTAACTGGAATTCCATCACTTCCACTAGCTTTGTTCGTAGTGATGCTCTCTAAGGCCCACTTGACTTCACGTTCCAAGATGTCTGACTCTAAGTGAGTGATCACACCATCATCATTATCTTGGTCGTGAAAATCTTTTTTGTACAGTTCTTCTGTGTATTCTTGCCACCTCTTCTTAATATCTTCTGTTTCTGTTAGGTCCATACCATTTCTGTCCTTTTTGGAGCCCATTTTTGCATGAAATGTTCCCTTGGTATCTCAAATTTTCTTGAAGAGCTCTCTTGTCTTTCCTATTCTGTTGTTTTCCTCTATTTCTTTGCACTGATTGCTGAGGAAGGCTTTCGTATCTCTCCTTGCTATACTTTGGAACTCTGCATTCAGATGCTTATATTTTTCCTTTTCTCCTTTGCTTTTTGCTTCTCTTCTTTTCACAGCTATTTGTAAGGCCTCCTCAGACAGCCATTTTGATTTTTGAACTTCTTTTCCATGGGTATGGTTTTGGTCCCTGTCTCCTGTACAATGTCACAAACCTCCATCCATAGTTCATCAGACACTATATTTATCAGATCTAGTCCCTTAAATCTATTTCTCACTTCCACTGTTTAATCATAAGGGATTTGATTTAGGTCAATATTGCATAGGAACCTGGAATGCTAGGTCCATGAATCAAGGTAAATTGGAAGTGGTCAAACAGGAGATGGCAAGAGTGAACATAGATATTCTAGGAATCAGTGTAGTAAAATGGACTGGAATGGGTGAATTTAACTCAGATAATCATTATATCTACTACTGTGGGCAGGAATCCCTTAGAAGAAATGGAGTAGCCATCATGGTCAACAAGAGTCTGAAATGCAGTACTTGGATGCAATCTCTATAACGACAGAATGATTTCTGTTCGTTTCCAAGGCAAACCATTCCACGTTACAGTAATCCAAGCCTATGGCCCCAACCAGTAATGCTGAAGAAGCCAAAGTTGAATGGTTCTAAGAAGACCTACAAGACCTTTTAGAACTAACACCCCAAAAAGATGTCCTTTTCATTATAGGGGACTGGAATGCAAAAGTAGGAAGTCAAGAAACACCTTGAGTAACAGGCAAATTTGGCCTTGGAGCACGGAATGAAGCAGGGCAAAGGCTAATAGAGTTTTGCCAAGAGAATGCACTGGTCATAGAAAACACCCTCTTTGAACAACAGAAGAGAAGACTCTACACATGGATATCACCAGATGGTCAACACCGAAATCAGATTGATTGTATTCTTTGCATCCAAAGATGGAGAAGCTCTATACAGTTAGCAAAAACAAGACCAGGAGCTGACTGTGGCTCAGATCATGAACTCCTTATTGCCAAATTCAGACTTAAATTGAAGAAAGTAGGGAAAACCATTAAACCATTCAGGTATGACCTAAATCAAATCCCTTATGATTATACAGTAGAAGTGAGAAATTTTAAGTGATCGTGTCAATTTATTACATAAATATCCTGTTGTTCCATCACTAGGTTCTGTTCAACTCTTTGCGACTCCATGGACTGCTGCACCACAGGCTTCCCTCTCCTTCACTAGCTCCTTGAGTGTACTAAAATTAATGTTGATTGAGTTGGTGATGCCATCCAACCAACTCATCCTCTGCGATCCCCTTTTCCTCCTGTCTTCAGTCTTTATCAGCCTCAGGGTCTTTTCCAACAAGTCAGCTCTTTGCATCAGGGTCCAATGTATCAGAGCTTCAGTTTCAGCATCAATCCTTCCAGTGAATATTCAGGGTTGATTTTTTTTTTTTTTTTTTTTAGGATTGACTGGTTTGGTCTCCTTGCTGTCCAAGCGACTCAAGAATTTTCTCCATCACCACAGCTCAAAAGCATCAATTTTTTTGGCGTTCAGCCTTCTTTATGGTCCAACTCTCACATCCATACTTGACTGCTGGAAAAATCAAAGCTTTGACTATAAAAAACTTTGTATAGGTTTGTCTAGGTTTGTCATAGCTTTTCTTCCATAATTAATTTAATTCAAGAAACTTTTTTCCCAAGGAACTTTTAGTTTCATGGCAGCAGTCACCGTCCACAGTAATTTTGGAGCCCAAGAAAATAAAATCTGCAACTGCTTCCATTGTTTCCCCATATATTGGCCATGAAGTGATGGGATTGGATGCCATGATCTTTGGTTTTTGAATGTTGAGGTTTTTTTGTTTTTCACTCCATTTTTTAAAAATTTATTTATTTTAATTGGAGGCTAATTACTTTACAATATTGTATTGGTTTTGCCATACATTGACATGAATCTGCCCCAGGTGTACATGTGTTCCCCATCTTTAAACCCCTTCCCATCTCCCTCCTCATCCCATCCCTCTGGTTCATCCTAGTACACCAGCCCCAAGCATCCTGTATCATGTATCAAACCTGTTGAATTTTAAGACAGCTTTTTCACCCCCCTATTTCACGTTCATCAAGAGGCTCTTTAGTTTCTCTTCACTTTCTGCCATTAGAGTGGTATCATCTGCATATTTTAAGGTTGTTGATATTTCTCCTGGAAATCTTGATTTCAGCTTGTGATTCCTCAAGCCTGGCATTTTGCATGATCTACTTGGCATATAAGTTAAATAAGCAGGTAACAATATACAACCTTAATGTACTCCTTTCCCAGTTTTGAAGCAGTCCATTGTTCCATGTCCAGGAATCGAACTGGTGTCCTGTATCTCCTGCACTGCAGGCGGATTCTTTACCACTGAGCCACCTGTCAATCCTAAGGGAAATCAGTCCTGAATATTCATTGGAAGGACTGATGTTGAAGCTGAAACTCCAATACTTTGGCCACCTGATGTGATTTTTCATTGGAAAAGACCCTGATGCTGGCAAAGATTGAAGGTGGGAGGGGAGGGGGACAACAGAAGATAAGATGGCTAGATGGCATCACTGACAGGATGGACATGAGTTTGAGTAGGCTCTGGGAATTGGTGATGGACAGGGAAGCCTGGCATGCTTCAGTTCATGGGGTCGCAAAGCATCAGACACGACTGAGTTACCCATTTACTTGAAGCAATTTGTTGAATATAATTTATATTACAATAAATTAATGCATATTTTTAAATATGTTAAGGCTTTGACAGTAACAGAACTGCTGAGTGTCTAAACCTATTTATACTGAGTAAATGGTCATGTGCCTGCAGTTTAAACAAAATAATAAACTTAGTTGTGATATAAAAGTGCTCTTAAATGTGAATAATTCAACAGTAAATATCTCATGTTGATTCTATATATCCATGTTTATTTTCAGTTCAGTTCAGTTCAGTTCAGTCGCTCAGTCGTGTCCGACTCTCCACGACCCCATGAATCACAGCACGCCAGGCCTCCCTGTCCATCACCAACTCCCGGAGTTCACTCAAAATTGTGTATATACCATATCATAATGACATATGGTATAAAAATAATCTAAGAAAAATGTTTCAAGTTCATACTTAAAAATTAACTCCATCATGTGTGAATCAGAAAATATTGTACATTAGTGAGGATTGTATGTTTTAAGTGCTATAAATCCAGCTTAAACTACATTAAACATTGGAACATTTAATGGCACATGTTACTAAAACATTTAGAATTAAGGCATATGAATGGAAAATTAAAACTTTCCAGGCTTCTGGATTACTCTAATCAGCTCAAGTCTTTCACCTCCCAAGCTGTGTCATTCTGCCAAACTCAGTTTTATCTAATAATTGGCCCTTACTTATTACAAGGTTTTAATCAATAAGATGACATTATCTCTTTGCTCATCCATGAGGAAAAAGGGAGAGACAGGAAGAGTGAAGGAGGGAAAGAGGGGAGTGGGAAGAGAGGAAGAGAAAGGGAGGGAGAGATTTCAAATCAATAATGATATAAGGAAATGGTAACCCACTCCAGTATTCTTGCCTGGAGAATCCCATGGACGGAGAAGCCTGGTAGGCTACAGTCCACGGGGTCGCAAAGAGTCGGACACGACTGAGTGACTGAACAGAACAGAACAGATCATCATAAAATACCTAGGATTCATTGTGATGGGACCAAATTAAGACAGAATTACAAGCATGCTAAGTTGCTTCAGTCATGTCCAACTCTTTGTGTCCCTATGGATTGTAGCCTGCCAGGCTCCTCTGTCCATGGAATTCTCCAAGCAAGAACACTAGAGTGGGTACCCATTCCCTTCTCCAACACTAACACTTATCCTTACCTAAACTAATCACTGTGTTTCATAGGAAAACTGTAGACTGACTGGGTAAATCCATTACAATAGTTACGGATTTAAATGTTTTACCAAAGGTTAGTGAGTACCTTGCTTAGATCTGAGCTGAAATGAATTTCATACTAACTATGTGACTGCTATACAATATGGATATCATTTCAAAGAAAAAAATTCTGAAGATTTTAGGAAAGAAGAAATAAATTTAATAATGTTGAAAAGTAATTCTGGATAGATCAGGCTATCTAAAACAGATCACATTTGAAAATTTGATAAATTAGGTAATAAAATATCACATACAAAATCTGTGTTTCTTTATATCTAATAAAGATTTTTCCAACATACAATAACGTATTTTAAACAGAGTCTTCATTATGATAACAACTATATCATTCAAATCCATTTGGTTTCAAAAGCCCTTCAGTTTTAACCCACAGGCACACTTATACATAAAAATGAATGTTATTTCTTATACAAATTGAATTTTCTTTCAAAAATTTATCTGTATTAAAATCATATATTTTCTGTATGTTGAAAAGCTATTATGGATAAGAATAAGAGAAATTAGGCATGCTTCATTAGTTCAGTTCAGTCGCTCAGTCGTGTCCAACTCTTTGCGACCCCATGAATCACAGCACGCCAGGCCTCCCTGTCCATCACCAACTCCCAGAGTTCACTCAAACTCATGTCCATCGAGTCGGTGATGCCATCCACCCATCTCATTCTCTGTCGTCCCCGTCTCCTCCCACCCCCAATCCCTCCCAGTATCAGACTCTTTTCCAGTGAGTTGACTCATTGCATGAGGTGGCCAAAATATTGAAGTTTCAGCTTTAACATCAGTCCTTCCAATGAACGAAGATCATGGCATCTGGTCCCATCACTTCATGGGAAATAGATGGGGAAACAGTGGAAACATTGTCACACTTTATTTTTTTGGGCTCCAAAATCATTGCAGATGCTGAATGCAGCCAGGAAATTAAAAGACGTTTACTCCTTGGAAGGAAAGTTATGACCAACCTAGATAGCATATTAAAAAGCAGAGACATTACTTTGGCAACCAAGGTCCATCTAGTCAAGGCTATGGTTTTCCAGTGGTCATGTATGGATGTGAGAGTTGGACTGTGAAGAAAGCTGATCACTGAATAATTGATGCTTTTGAACTGTGGTGTTGGAGAAGACTCTTGAGAGTCCCTTGGACTGCAAGGAGATCCAACCAGTCCATTCTAAAGGAGATCAATCCTGGGTGTTCATTGGAAGGACTGATACTTCATTAGATTAAATGACAATTGAATTGAATTATATATCATAGACATTCTTCCCTTAATTCATTTTATATATCAAGTACATAGAAAATTATAAAAAGCAAAAAACATCCTATAAGAAAAGTTTTATTTCAATTGCCCTATTTTTCCTAGAGTTTTTATAAAATAATTCCTTACAAAAAATAATTCTGTCTAATAAATCTAATTAACTTTGTGGAGAAGGTTTTATTGTGTTCTTTTATATAGAAGAAAGACTATCTTTAGCAATGATTTACATGATGTATATAAACAAAGAGGGCATTTCCAAGATTCTCTCCAAAACAGTGAGATCTGTTTAAAACACACTAAACTGTATCTTTTGTAGAATTAATCATGCAAACCTTAATTGAATGGCTATTCTTTCTTTCATTCTACAGACTGGGAGAACAGTGTAGCAGCTGTTTGCCTTGAAAGTTTGTAGATGTGGGCCTCACATATAATTTAGTTTTGTTGCTATAGCAATCGCTACAGGGAAAGAAAAATAAAAGAAAATTAATCCACCTTACCATTTAGCTTCCTAGAGTGCACCCCCTATGTGGTGAGTGCAATAATTAAATCTTGTTTACTGTGTTTTCTTTAAAACCTTTGATATACTTGATGATATCATCATTGTCTGATTGATTTTTCAGGTAAGGGAAACAACCAAAATTAATTGCCCTAATCTTCACTCAAGGACAACACATACATTTTAAGCCAAAGCAAATTGCATTTTTTTTTTCACTTTTAAACAGCTGGATATTTTGTATTTCCTTTTCATCTCCTTTTCTGTATTATAAAAAACACATTCTCAGGGAAGAAAAATGGTTGTAACCCACATTTTAAGATGTTAAGATTCTGGATGTAGAGCTTGAAATGAACAGAACAAAAGGATTTGCTCTTAGACTAATGCAACTTCCCTCATGATACATAATGACTGCAGGAAGATAAAAATTTCATATCAAGAAGTCAGTTTAAAGGAAGATGTAGTTTAAACTGGGCTGAATATATTCAATTCTAAGAACAAATTGTTTTTAAAATTGTTTTAAATTCTTTCCTCAGATTTGTATGCAATAGAGTTAATGTATATTAAAAATCTATAAAACACTATACAAGATTATTCCAGACAATGACAAAAAGAGAAAAAGTAAGTTAAATGTATTAGTCCTTTTTGATTTTGTAGCTGTTGTCCATTTAAAATAGATGAATATGAAAAATTTCACATATCACATCATAGGCATGAGCTTCTACTGATTAATCAAAGAAAAAACAATTTCTGTCTTTAGGAAAACAGTCAGCTATAAATTACCAGTGCATCCTAACATTTACTCTAATTACCTAAAATGAACACCAGATATTCTTCCAATTCTCCCATGTTTTACTTATTCTCAATAGTCAATTTCCTTTTATGCCCTTGAATAACTATCCCTATTTGTTGTCACTTTTCTGGTGAACACATATCCCTTTCACAAAAGCAGGAAGCTTTTCATTTTCTAGACAACATGGAGATTAATAATAATCTCCTAAAGCATGCTATATTGCAATTATAAAATTTATATGCCACACGCATCATATTTCTCATTTTCTCCATGCCACAGGGAGCAATATCTTTCTTCTGTTTGAAAGCAATCTTTGCATCTGTTATTAAATGCTTCTTTCTCACAATGCTATAGATAATTACAAATTTCTTCTATTCCACCTTCTCAATTTCAATCCTCTCAAGCTATACCTTTTTCTTTGTCAAGCAAATTTCTACTAAGATAATATTTACCTCTAAATCCCTGAAGGAAGGAAGGTGTATGCCTCACATCTTTTCCTTGACAATATTAAATATACTCCTTGCTAATACCGAGTAATTTCTAGTTATGTCTTAATCCTTACTTGAAATCTCTGTAATTATTTATGGATCAATCCTCAATTTAGTTAGTTATTTCCGATTGAAGTTTATCTAATGATTGCTTTTTCATTTCTCTCCTGAGCTCATCCTTAACTGGAGGTTGTTTGTACTAATGATATTTATCCAATCTCACTTCCCTTTTTATATTTTCCTATCTTCCTTCAACATAAATGCTATAGAGAGAATGTTTTGAAAATATTGGCTTAAGAAAAACCTTCTACATTAATATACAAAATGAAATGTAATCTCAGAAATATCTGAAAACAACTAAAGCAGTACAGGCAAGCACTTCTGTCGTTATTTTCTATTTTTTCTTATTAAGAATCTGGTGATAACAATTAGAACCTACCTTTCAAACCAACACCCTTTAAAAGTGACAGACTCTTTCAACAGTAATATCAAGATAAGAAATTAGCGACAGAAAGTAGTGTCATCCTTTCATTTTGGGCCTGTTTTAGTTTCTTTCTAGGTCTACATATTCTCTCATATATTCCACATTGTCTTGATCAATGACATTTGTACTGGAATTACTAGTGTGGTCCCACTGTATTTATAACATTTTTAAAATGTATTTTCAAAGATTAATTTTTAAAATAAGTAAATATGACAAAAACAAATCTCAAGCAGCACATATTTTATGGGGTTTACAATCTTAAGAACCTTGCTTGGAGCATTCATGATAGTCACAGTGTAGAATAATAATTGCAGTAATTAAGTGAGGAAGTCATTAAACTAAGGTGGCACTAAATAAGCCTAAATAAGCAAATTGAAACCTAAAGCAGAAAAGACTCCTGCAATACTTCAAAGGGAATATAAGCAATATTTGAATAATAATTATAAATGGACTATATAACCTTTAAAAATTGTAGTGACCTTTAAAAATCACAATATAGTGATTCATTATACTGCACAACTGTAAGTCATATAATATATATAGTAAAAATACTTTAAATAAAAAACAAAAATTCAAATCTAAGAACAAGCAATTGAAAAGAACCAATTAGACTTCCCCTTAAAGGCAACATCTTTATATCCAACTAATGAATACCCTTGCGTTTTCTGCCTTCTTCTTTATAAAATGTTTCCCCTTTGCTCCAGGCATCCCAGTGATCCTAATCACTTTTAGTTGGGTACTTTCCCATCAGAACCAACATTTCCTAAAATAAACTCTTGAAAGTAGCATATGTCATTTACTAATAATCATATCATTATTTAAAATCAGAACCTTTCTGATGGCTTAGATGGTAAAGAATCTGATTGAAATGTGGGAAACACAAGCTTGATCCCTGGGTCAAGAAGATAGCCTAGGGAAGGGCATGGCTACCCACTCGAGTATTCTTGACTGGAGAATTCCATGGACAGAGGAACCTGGCAGGCTACAAACCATTTGGTCACAAAGAGTTGCAGATTACCAAGTGCAATACTCTAAAAGGGGCGGAGGGAGGGGACATTTAAAATGACTTTATTTTGATTGCTTTATATTGGGTATAACTGCCAATGAATTATTTCTCTCTTCAAGGGTTTTTAAAACCTCTTCAAAAAATCTTCTAAATCTGAGAAAAAGTCTTTCCACTATGTATGTATTAAATTTGTATCAGTTCACTTCAGTTCAGTCGTTCAGTCGTGTCCGACTCTTTGCAACCCCATGAATCACAGCACTCCAGGCCGCCCTGTCCATCACCAACTCCCGGAGTTCACGCAAACTCATTCCATCGAGTCGATGATGCCATACACTCATCTCATTCTCTGTCGACCCCTTCTCCTCCTGCCCCCAACCCCTCCAAGCATCAGTCTTTTCCAGTGAGTCAACACTTCGCATAAGGTGGCCAAAGTATTGGAGTTTCAGCTTTAGCATCAGTCCTTCCAATGAACACCCAGGACTGATCTCCTTTAGAATGGACTGATTGGATCTCCTTGCAGTCCAAGGGACTCTCAAGAGTCTTCTCCAACACCACAGTTCAAAAGCATCGATTCTTCGGCGATCAGCTTTCTTCACAGTCCAACTCTCACATCCATACACGACCACTGGAAAAACCGTAGCCTTGACTAGACGGACCTTGGTTGGCAAAGTAATCTCTCTGCTTTTTAATACCCTATCTAGGTTGGTCATAACTTTCCTTCCAAGGAGTAAGCTTCTTTTAATTTCATGGCTGCAATCAGCATCCACAGTGATTTTGGAACCCACAAAAATAGTCTGACAATGTTTCCACTGTTTCTCCATCTATTTACCATAAAGTAATGAGGACAGATGCCATGATCTTAGTTTTTTGAATGTTGAGCTTTAAACCAAGTATTTCACTCTCCTCTTTCTCTTTCATCAAGAGGCTTTTTAGTTCTTCTTCATTTCTGCCATAAGGGTGGTGTCATCTGCATATCTGAGGTTATTGATATTTCTCCTGGCAATTTTGATTTCAGATTGTGCTACTTCCAGCCCAGTGTTCCTCATGGTGTACTCTGCATAAAAGTTAAATAAACAGGGTGACAATATACAGCCTTGATGTACTCCTTTTCTTATTTGGAACCAGTCTGTTGTTCCATGTCCAATTCTAACTGTTGCTTCCTGACCTGCATACAGGTTTCTCAAGAGACAGATCAGATGGTTTGGTATTCCCATCTCATCTCTTTCAGAATGTTCCACAGTTTATTGTGATCCACACAGTCAAAGGTTTTGGCATAGTCAATGAAGCAGAAATAGATGTTTTTCTGGAACTCTCTTGCTTTCTTCATGATCCAGCGGATGTTGGCAATTTGATCTCTGGTTTCTCTGCCTTTTCTAAAATCAACTCGAATATCTGGAAGTTCACGGTTCACGTATTGCTGAAGCCTGGCTTGGAGAATTTTGAGTATGACTTTACAAGCATGTGAGATAAGTGCAATTGTGCGGTAGTTTGAGCATTCTTTGGCATTGCCTTTCTTTGGGATTGGAATGAAAACTGACCTTTCCCAGTCCTGTGGCCACTGCTGAGTTTTCCAAATTTGCTGGCATATTGAGTGCAGCACTTTCACAGCATCATCTTTCAGGATTTGAAATAGCTCAACTGGTATTCCATCACCTCCACTAGCTTTGTTCATAGTGACGCTTTCTAAGGCCCACTTGACTTCACATTCCAAGATGTCTGGCTCTAGGTGAATGATCACACCTTTGTCTTTGTCTTGGTCATGAAGATAATTTTTGTACAGTTCTTCTGTGTATTCTTGCCACCTCTTCTTAATATCTTCTGCTTCTGTTAGGTCCATACCATTTCTGTCCTTTAGGGACCCCATTTTTGCATGAGATGTTCCCTTGGTATCTCTAATTTCCTTGAAGAGATCTCTGCTGCTTCTGCTGCTGCTGCTAGGTCGCTTCAGTCGTGTCCGACTCTGTGCAACCCCATAGACGGCAGCCCACCAGGCTCCACCATCCCTGGGGTTCTCCAGGCAAAAACACTGGAGTGGGTTGCCATTTCTTCTCCAATGCATGAAAGTGAAAAGTGAAAGTGAAGCCGCTCAGTTGTGTCTGACTAGTAGCGACCCTATGGACTGTAGCCCACCAGGCTCCTCTGTCCATGGGATTTACTAGGCAAGAGTACTGGAGTGGCTTGCCATTGACTTCTCCGAATTTTCTTGTAGAGATCTCTAGTCTTTCCTATTCTGTTGTTTTCCTCTATTTCTTTGCACTGATCGCTGACGAAGGCTTTCTTATCTCTCCTTGCTATTCTTTGGAACTCTGCATTCAGATTCTTATATCTTTCCTTTTCTCCTTTGCTTTTCGCTTCTCCTCTTTTCACAGCAATTTGTATGGCCTCCCCAGACAGCCATTTTGCTTTTTGGCATTTCTTTTCCATGGGGATGGTCTTGATCCCTGTCTCCTGTACAATGTCACGAACCTCCATCCATAGTTATCAGGCACTCTATTTATCAGATCTAGTCCCTTAAATCTATTTCTTACTTCCACTGTATAATCATAAGGGATTTGTTAGGTCATATCTGAATGGTCTAGTGGTTTTCCCTACTTTCTTCAATTTAGGTCTGAATTTGGCAATAAGGAGTTCATGATCTGAGCCACAGTCTGCTCCTGGTCTTGATTTTGCTAACTGTATAGAGCTTCTTCATCTCTGGCTGCAAAGAATATAATCAATCTGATTTCGGTTTTCACCATGGTGATGTTATACAGATTAGGCTAGATACCGAGACATATACAAACAATACATGCACATACAGATACTTATATATACATTTATTTATAGAAGACTGATATAAAACCTATTCTGTTGTTTTCCTCTATTTCTTTGCATTGATCACTGAGGAAGGCTTTCTTATCTCTCCTTGCTATTCTTTGGAACTCTGCATTCAGATGCTTATATCTTTCCTTTTCTCCTTTGCTTTTCGCCTCTCTTCTTTTTACAGCTATTTGTAAGGCCTCCTCAGACAGCCATTTCGCTCTTTTGCATTTCTTTTCCATGGGGATGGTCTTGGTCCCTGTCTCCTGTACAATGTCACGAACCTCCGTCCAGAGTTCATCAGGCACTCTATCTATCAGATCTAGTCCCTTAAATCTATTTCTCACTTCCACTGTATAACCATAAGGGATTTGATTGAGGTCATATCTGAATGGTCTAGTGGTTTTCCCTACTTTCTTCAATTTAAGTCTGAACTTCTGATTGCAGCCATGAAATTAAAAGACGCTTGCTCCTTGTAAGGAAAGTTATTACCAACCTTGATAGTATATTAAAAAGCAGAGACATTACTTTGCCAACCAAGGTCCGTCTAGTCAAGGCAATGGTTTTTCCCATGGTCATGTATGGATGTGAGAGTTGGACTGTGAAGAAAGCTGATCGCCGAAGAATCGATGCTTTTGAACTGTGGTGTTGGAGAAGACTCTTGAGAGTCCCTTATACTGCAAGGAGATCCAACCAGTCCATTCTAAAGGAGATCAATCCTGGATGTTCATTGGAGGGACTGATGCTAAAGCTGAAACTCCAATACTTTGGCCACCTCATGCGACGAGTTGACTCACTGGAAAAGACTCTGATGATGGGAAAGGTTGGGGGCGGGAGGAGAAGGGGACGACGGAGAATGAGATGGCTGGATGGCATCACCGACTCTGTGGACATGAGTTTGAATGTACTCCGGGAGTTGGTGATGGACAGGGAGGCCTGGCGTGCTGTGATTCATGGGGTCGCGGAGAGTCGGACACGACTGAGCGACTGAACTGAACTGAACTGAACTGATATAAAACCTAGATCTATATTTTGACATCTCAGTTTATTAAATTGATTTATCTTATTAAGTGAGTCATTTCAGTTCAGTCACTCAGTTGTGTCCAACTCTTTGCGACCCCATAAATGGCAGCATGCAAGGCCTCCTTGTCCATCACCAACTCCCAGAATCCACCCAAACCCATGTCTATTGAGTCTATGATGCCATCCAACCATCTCATCCTCTGTTGTCCCCTTCTCCTCCTGCCCTCAATTGTTCCCAGAAACAGGGTCTTTTCAAATGAGTCAACTCTCTGCATCGAGTGGCCAACGTATTGGAGTTTCAGCTTCAACATCTCTTGCAGTCCAAGGGACTCTCAAGATTCTTCTCTAACACCACGGTTCAAAAGCATCAATTCTTCAGCACTCATCTTTCTTTATAGGCCAACTCTCACATCCATACATGACCACTGGAAAAACCATAGCCTTGACTAGACAGACCTTTGTTGACCAAGTAATGTCTCTGTTTTTTAATATGCTGCCTAGGTTGGTTATAACTTTCCTTCCAAGGAAGTAAGCAACTTTTAATTTCATGGCTGCAATCACTATCTGCAGTGATTCTGGAGCCCAGGAAAATAAAGTCAGCCACCTTTCCACTGTTTCCCCTTCTATTTGCCATGAAGTGAGGGGACCAGATGCCATGATGTTACTTTTCTGAATATTGAGCTTTTAGCCAACTTTTTCACTCTTCTCTTTCTCTTTCATCATTACGCTTTTTAGTTCTTCTTCACTTTCTGCCGTAAGGGTGGTGTCATCTGCATATTGAGGTTATTGATATTTCTCCTGGCAATCTTGATTCCAGCTTGTGCATCCTCCAGCTCAGCGTTTCTTATGATATACTGTGCATAGAAATTAAATAAGCAGAGTAACAATATAAAGCCTTGACGTACTCCTTTCCTATTTGGAACCAGTCTGTTGTTCCATGGCCAGTTCTAACTGTTGTTTCCTGACCTGCATACAAGTTTCTCAAGAGGCAAGTCAGGTGGTCTGCTATTCCCATCTCTTGAAGAATTTTCTACAGTTTATTGTAATCTACACAGTCAAAGGCTTTGGCATAGTCAATAAAGCAGATATAGATATTAGTAAATGTTGTTAAAATGACATCAGAAACAAAATAATCAAATTAATTATGCCTGCCCTATTTTCTAATAATGAGGAGGTGTGTATGTGTGTTAGTTGCTTAGTCGTGTCTGACTGTTTGTAACCCCCGAAACTGTAGCCTACCATGCTCCTCCATCCATGGAATTTTCCAGGCAGGAGTACTGGATTGGGTTGTCATTTCCTTCTCCAATGAGGGGATAGTTTTTGTTTATCAAAACATATTAACTGTTACTTCCCTGTTAGTACAGTAGATAGGATCTGCCTGCCAATGCAGAGGACATGGGTTCGATCTGTCATTCGGGATGAATCCACAAGTCACGGAGCCATTATTTCCGTAAGCCACAACTACTGAACCCACACTCTAGGGCCTGTGAGCTGAACTACTGAACCAGTGGGTTGCAGCTACTGATGTCTTTTTGCCTAGAGCCTGTGCTCCGTGACAAGGGAAGCCACCATAATGAGAGGCCTGTATACTGCAACTAGAGAGTAGCCGCCACTAGCTACAATTAGAGGAAGCTCACACAGCAAAAAGGAACCAGCATAACCTAAAAAAAAAAAAGAATTCCACATTAACCATCATCATGGCAAAATCAAATCTTACACTTAGACAGGCTCTCATATATTACTTTTTGACTGAAAAATAGGCAATAATATAAAATGTAATGAAAATATCTTACTATTTAGATAGATGGAATGGCATGATTTAGGACTTCATAAGATTAATATAAAATATTGCATTTTAATTTGTGAGAATTCATAAATGAATACAGTATAAAAACTAAATGGCATCATAAATGAATACAGTATAAAAACTAAATAGCACTTTTCAAAATGTTTATTAAATGAATATTACTTATCAAATTGTATCACTTATTTTCATTAAAATATGAACATTTTTGTATCTCTTAATTGTAAAATAAAACTGTATGAGATTCAGTGTTAAGGATAATCAATTTATATAAAAATAGAAGGAAATTACATCTACTTTAAAAAAGTATAGTTAAGTATAAGCCATATATTGAAATACACAAAAGTTTGATGTTTGTGTTTACAACATTGGTAATAAAATGCCCCTTTGTAAAACAGAATGGGGTCTAATAAATTAATTAAAAATGAATTAAATAGTAAAAATTGTATTATCAGAAGAAATAGTTAAACTCTGAAGATCATTCATGCATTTATTTAATAAGGAGATCCAACCAGTCCATTCTAAAGGAGTTCAATCGTGGGTATTCATTGGAAGGATTGATGCTAAAGCTGAAACTCCAATACTTTGGCCACCTCATGCGACAAATTGACTCACTGGAAAAGACTCTGATGCTGGAAAGGATTGGGGGCGGGAGGAAAAGGGGACGACAGAGAATGAGATGTCTGGATGGCATCACCGACTCGATGGACATGAGTTTGAGTGAACTCCGGGAGCTGGTGATGGACAGGGAGGCCTGGAGAGCTGTGATTCATGGGGTCTCCAAAGAGTTGGACACAACTGAGTGACTGAACTGAACTGATGCTATCTATTGTGTTCAATTTAAAATCATAGTAAATTTGATGCAAATTTACTTTGTTTAAATAATGATGGAAACAAATTTCAGGACTGTGCCTACATGAGGACAATTGTGCAGACTGGATAGAATAATATTAACTAATTCCCTAGCAAATATGTGAATTTCATCAGCATCATGAAAGCACTTATTAATTCCCCACACACCTTACATTAATTCTTAATTAGTAACTAAAAATGTCAAAGCCAAATGGGAAATGCTGTACAAATTAAAAATAAATGAATTATTAGCAGTACTATCCAAAAGAAATCCAAACTTGTTTCTCATTACATGGTATAGTGTACTGCTAACATTCATAATGACTTTAATTATGTTTAGATTAGTAAATTTATGATAATTTTCCTAATGGTGGATTATAATTATGTACGAGTCGGTGATAAAAATAAGAAAGATGATTTGTTATATGAAAATATATCAATCTACATGACTGCATATCCATGTTAATTTTTAATAAAACCTTGCAGAATTTTTAATAGTAACTTCTTAAATGCAGAACATCATTTTGAAAGAGAAACAATTGGGAAAAACATCTAAGGAGGGAAAAGAATATGTGCATTCAATATGTCTAAACACTAGAAATCTACAAAGTAAGATACATTGTATTTGCCCATCTAGGTAAATTTAATAATACAACTATTTTAACTTATTTGAAGAGACAAAGAGGTTAATTGGCTAAAATGTGCATGTGCTCATTTGTCTGATTCTTTGTAACTCCATGGTTTGTAGCCTGCCAGGTTCTTCTGTCCATATGATTTCCCAGGAAAGAATACTGGGAGTGGGTTGCCATTTCCTACTCTAGGGTAACTTCTTGATCCATGGATCAAATTGTCAGGAAGATGCTTTACCTCTGTACCAGTTGGGAAGCCCTTATTTGGCTAAAAGCCAATCAATAAATTATAGTAGGAATTAAAAATGGGGAAAAGATAAATGAGGCAAGAAAACCAATAGAAAAACAATATATCTTGAATAACTTTAATATGTGTGCAAATCCCAAAATAGTAAACATATATATATATATTAGGGTTAGGGTTAGGTTTAGGGTTAGAGGGTTAGGGTTATATATAATATATATATGTGCTAAATACAAGCATATTAATGCCAGAAGAAAGAAAATACAATGTGCATGCTCTCAATTTTGTTCTAGGCAGGTCTTTTATTACTGGATGGACAAAACACAAATTTTAGATAAACATTAATAAAGTGTAATGCAAATAAATATTGAAAATGTGTGTGGGTAAAACACAAAGTTTGTTCTTAAAGGCAATAATCATTCTGGGGAAAAATTTTGCAACAAGTTACCAACAAGAGTTTAAATCCTTAAAATACTTAAATCATATAAGAACATATACATGTATGGTAATATATATAAAATGCCCCAAGATAATTATATATCTACTACACATGTAGATATAATATATCCACATAGAAAAATTGGATAAAATCAAAAGTATGCAATTAATAAGACAAATAAAATGTTCAATTAAGCATGATATATTTTAAAATATATAATATTTTCAAATGTTACACAGATTTTAATTTTTAACTTTTAAACACCTATACTATATTAAGAGGGAAAGCAAGCTCTAGAACAAGATGTATATATACTAACATCTATCATGTTTATTGGTATGAGTTAATATTGAAGTGAGTTCAACACCAGGTTTTGCAATTTGTTGACATGGAGTGCCTCTCTTATTTAGATCTCTTTAAATGTCTTTCAATAATTTGTATGTATTTTTCAGTCTACAGGACTTGCACTCCTTTGGTTAAGTTTGTTGCAAGTAATCTTAGATATATTGCAGTGACATTACTTTTTAAATTTTTATTTCAAGTATTTTGTTATATAAATAGAAATGCTGTTTATATGTCAGTCCTACATCATGACATCTTCCTAATACAAGAAAATTATTACCTCTAGTAGTCTTTTATGAAAACTTTGCAATTTTGGATATCCAGGGTCATAATGACAGGGAAGCCTGGCTTGTTGAAGTCCGTGGGGTCTCAAAGAGTCAGACGTGACTTAGTGACTGAACAAGGATTATGTTGTTTGTGAATAAAAATAGCATTATTTATTCCTTTCTAATAAAAATACTTTAAATTTGTTTCTTTACTTTTCTGCCTCTTTTATTTTGGGGGCCTTATTTCACTGGGCAGAATTTTCCATGCTTGAAGTAACAAGTGAAATAGTTACCTTATTCCCTGTCTGGGGGAGGGAAGAATCATTTTTCCACTACCAGAGGTGTTGTTAACTGTTGTTTTTTTATACTGCTTTCTATCAGGAACAGTAAATTTCCATTTATTCCTACTCTGCTGCAAATTTTTATTATGACTGGATTTTGGAAAATGATTTTTGTGCACCAATGACATAATCATGCACTTTGTCATTTATACTATAAATATGATTGGTACATTAATTGGTTTTTGAATGTTAAAGTAATTTTGCATTCCTGGGAGAACATGACTTATTTATATACATGTCACATATACACACAAAATAAGCTGTATACTCCTTTTTATATATTGCTATATAAAAATCACATTTTTTGTAGACTTTTTATCTATATTAATAAGGAAAATTAGTCTTTATCTTCTATAGCCACTCTAGCTTTCTTATTGCTGGTTTACATAGTATACATTTTTTCCATCCTAAAACATTCAGTCTGTTTGTGTCTTTGAGTCAACAGTGTGTCTCTTGTAGACTTCAGAGAGTTGCATTTGTTTTTGTCTTATGACTCCCTCTTCTTTGGGTAGAGTATTCAGTGTGCCTGTACCTTATAGGTCAACTTTCTCTTGTTTTTTTCAAGTTTTTGTTTTTAGTGTTTAACAGTTTGGTTATGTTGTGGCCAGATGTGAATTAGTTTCTGCTTATAATATTTAGATTTTTTTAAGCTTATTAAATCTGTAGAGTAGCACTTTTCTTCAACTTTGGGAAATATTCAGCCATTATTTATTCAGTTTTTTTCCTTTTTTTTTCCTCTTCATGTTCTGAATTCCCCATTATTTGTATGTTGATATACTTGACAACTGCTTTCAAATCTCTCATCTCTTTTCATTCATTGTTGTTTAATCCTTCTGTATTTCAGAAAGAACAATTTACATTGAACTACCATTAATTTGGTCTTCCTTGGTGGCTCAGTGATAAAGAATCCACCCGCTAATACAGGAGTCATGAGTTTGATCCCTGCTCCAGGAAGATTCCTTGGTGAAGGAAATGACAAATGACTCCAGTATTCTTTCCTGGAAAACTCCGTGGACAGAGGAGCCCAGCAGGCTACAGTCCATAGGGTCGCAAAGAGTTGGACATGACTTAACGACTGAACAATCTTTAAGTTTGCCTCCTGGCTCAGTGGTAAAGAATCTACCTGCCATTTCAGGAGATGTAGGCTGGATCCCTGGGTTAGTAAGATCCCCTGGAGAAGGAAATGGCAACCCACTCCAGTATTTTTGCCTGGAAATCCCATGGACAGAGGAGGCTGGTGGGCTCCTAAACAACTAAATAACAATGGTCATTAAATATACTAATTTTTTTTGGGCCATCTTTAAATCTGAACCTTTAAAAATAATTATTTATTGTGCTTTTAAGCTATATAAGTTTCATTGGTTCATTTTCTAAAATGTCCTTTTTTAAAAAATCTCATTTGATGTCCCATTGTCATATTTTCTTTAATTTTTAGTCATTACATTCTTTATTTCCTTGTGACTACTTGTAGTATCTGCTATAAGCTGCTTTTTAAATGCAATATATGCCTACTGTGCTCCAAAACTGTTTCTGTTAGTTGCTACCTGCTTTTCCCCTCTGTGAGTATGTTGCAAATCTATTACTTTGTATTTTTCCAATAATTTTTGTTGAAAAGTAGACATTTTAGATAATATATATTAAAACTTAGAATTCTGATCCCCACCAGCGTTTGCTGTTGAGCTGTTGATATTCTGTTTGTTTGCTTGTTTATTTAGCAACTGTCTGGACTAATTCTATGGAGCCTGTTTATCCTGTGATAGGTAGTCACTTACATATTTTCAACTTTAATTTTATATTTGTGGGTGTGTGTATGAATGTGTGGGTGTCATGTTTTAAGTTCACTCCTTCTTAGGGGTAATTTCACTCTCTGTTTTTACATTTTTTCTCATGTCTTCTTTGCATGTGCATTTGATCTCACGTTCTGAAAGCATTTGTGAATTCTGAGGACATTTTCTGCTCCCTTTAAGTTTGCCTGTAGACAGGCAGGTTGCGAGTGACTTTATCAAGACTACTGTGACTGTTTCATTGCCTTCACTTTCCTGTTAACTTTCTGGTTAATCTACCAGTCTATTGCTTGCCTTATCGAGGATTTCAGATTCAAATTTGCCGAAATATGGGTCTCCTCAGTTTACTTGATGGCTGCTATTTCAACTGCTTCTGACAAAAAGCAGGGGCATCTGTTATTTCTTACTCTTTGCTCCAAAGCAGGAAACTCTTTATGTGTAACAAGTTGCCGGTTTTGTTTTCCACTATTAGCCCAAATATGCAAGAACTACTAAACTAATGGAGCTGAGGCAATGAGATCAACTCTACACTTATTAACCTTCATATTTTTGGAAACTTCTTGTCTAAGCCTGTTAAGTGTTGGGGACTTTGTATATGTAGTAACGTTTTGGCCTACGCTTTATATTCTAGGTTGTTTTCAAGGACGTGTCTTTAGGTTGGTGGTAATCTCTGGGTATTAACTTATTTAGAAGCAAAAGTTTTTTCTTTCTAGAATAAGTCTCCAATGAAGAACTTTATATATACCTAAATTTAAAGCTAAGCAAATTTTTATAAACACTATCCTATCAGCAAAATTACTATTAGGCAAAAACGTTTCATTTTTTTGTTTGTTTGTTTTGTTTTGGATTATTGATTATATTCATATATATTTTTTACTTGAAGCATAGTTGATTTTCAATGTTGTATTAGTTTCTGGTGTACAGCAAAGTGGTTCAGTTAAACATATATATTCTTTTTCATATTATTTTCTATTGTGCTTCATTCAGTTCAGTCCAGTTCAGTTGCTCAGTCGTGTCCAACTCTTTGAGACCCCATGAACCACAGCACACCAGGCCTCCCTGTCCATCACCAACTCCCGGAGTGCACTCAAACTCATGTCCATCGAGTCGGTGATGCCATCCAGCCATCTCATTCTCTGTCATCCCCCTCTCCTCCTACTCCCAATCCCACCTAGCATCAGACTCTTTTCCAGTGAGTCAACTCGTCGCATGAGGTGGCCAAAGTATTGCAGTTTCAGCTTTAGCATCAGACCTTCCAATGAACACCCAGGATTGATCTCCTTTAGAATGGACTGGTTGGATATCCATGCAGTCCAAGGGACTCTCAAGAGTCTTCTCCAACACCACAGTTCAAAAACATCGATTCTTCGGCGATCAGCTTTCTCCACAGTCCAACTCTCACATCCATACATGACCACGGGGAAAACAATAGCCTTGACTAGACGGACCTTTGTTGGCAAAGTAATGTCTCTGCTTTTTAATGTACTATCAAGGTTGGTCATAACTATCCTTCCAAGGAGTAAGCGTCTTTTAATTTGATGGCTGCAATCAGCATCTGCAGTGATTTTGGAGCCCAAAAAAATAAAGTCTGACACAGTTTCCACTGTTTTTCCATCTATTTCCCATGAAGTGATTGGACCAGATCCCATGATCTTTGTTTTCTGAATGTTGAGCTTCAAGCCAAACTTTTCCCTCTCCTCTTTCATTTTCATCAATAGGCTTTTGAGTTCCTCTTCACTTTCTGCCATAAGGGTAGTGTCATTTGCATATCTGAGTTTATTGATATTTCTCCTGGCAATCTTGATTCCAGCTTGTGCTTCTTCCAGCCCAGTGTTCCTCATGATGTACTCTTCATATAAGTTAAATAAGCAAGGTGACAATATACAGCCTTGATGTACTCCTTTTCCTATTTGGAACCAGTCTGTTGTTCCATGTCCAGTTCTAACTGTTGCTTCCTGACCTGCATACAGGTTTCTCAAGAGACAGGTCAGGTGGTCTGGTATTCCCATCTCTTTCAGAATGTTTCACAGTTTATTGTGATCCACACAGTCAAAGGTTTTGGCATAGTCAATGAAGCAGAAATATATGGTTTTCTGGAACTCTCTTGCTTTCTCCATGATCCAGTGGATGTTGGCAATATGATCTCTGGTTCCTCTGCCTTTTCTAAAACCTGCTTGAACATCTACTTCTTACATTTACACAGGAAGCAGAGATTTTTGACTAACATACAGAAGATCTCATAGCTCTTAATAATCTGAAGTTTGGAGGCTCAACCAGGATAACCTTGTTCAGGAGTCCTTATTTTTTCTCACCACTCAACAAAGCACTAGAAGAGAATAGTGATATTAAAACAAAAAAATGCAACTAGACCCAGTGAATTATCCAGTACATATATAAAGTATTCTGAGGACACTAATATTAATACATTTCTACTCTCATTACAAATACTCACATCCTGTTCATATTACTTTTATCCCTTAACCTAGTTATTTTCAACGATTACAAATAGGTGGGTCAAAATATATTCATCAATACATTAAATTTGAGTATACTTTGTTTTATTTTTGCTTAAAATTGCTTGTAAATGTTCACACTTATTACTGACCCCACAGGATATTTAAAGATAAGTTGGACTGGATGGTCTATTCATATCTTAAGTTCAGTTCAGTTCAGTTCAGTCACTCAGTCGTGTCCGACTCTTTGTGACCCCATGAATCACAGCACGCCAGGCATCCCTATCCAACACCAACTCCCGGAGTTCACTCAAACTCATGTCCATCGAGTTGGTGATGCCATCCAGCCATCTCATTCTCTGTCGTCCCCTTCTCCTCCCACCCCCAATCTTTCCCAGCATCAAAGTCTTTTCCAGTGAGTCAATTTGTCGCATGAGGTGGCCAAAGTATTTCAGTTTCAGCTTTAGCATAAGATTTCCAATGAACACTCAGGATTGATTTCCTTTAGAATGGACTGGTTGGATCTCTTTGCCGTCCAAGGGACTCTCAAGAGTCTTCTCCAACACCACAGTTCAAAAGCATCAATTCTTCGGCGATCAGCTTTCTTCACAGTCCAACTCTCACATCCATAACATGACCATGGGAAAAGCCATAGCCTTGACTAGACGGACCTTGGTTGGCAAAGTAATGTCTCTGCTTTTAATATACTATCTACCTTGGTCATAACTTTCCTTCCAAGGATTAAGCCTCTTTTAATTTGATGGCTGCAATCAGCATCTGAAGTGATTTTGGAGCCAAAAAAAAAATGAAGTCTGACACTGTTTCCACTGTTTCCCCATCTATTTCCCATGAAGTGATGGGACTAGATGCCATGATCTTTGTTTTCTGAATGTTGAGCTTCAAGCCAACCTTTTCACTCTCCTCTTTCACTTTCATCAAGAGGCTTTTGAGTTCTTCTTTACTTTCTGCCATAAGGGTGGTGTCATCTGCATATCTGAGGTTGTTGATATTTCTCCTGGCAATCTTGATTCCAGCTTGTGCTTCTTCCAGCTCAGCATTCCTCATGATGTATTCTGCACATAAGTTAAATAAGCAGGATTACAATATACAACCTTGACGTACTCCTTTTCCTATTTGGAACCAGTCTGTTGTTCCATGTCCAGTTCTAACTGTTGCTTCCTGACCTGCATACAGGTTTCTCAAGAGGCAGGTCAGGTGGTCTGGTATTCCCATCTCTTTCAGAATGTTCCACAGTTATTGTGATCCACACAGTCAAAGGCTTTGGCATAGTCAATGAAGCAGAAATAGATGTTTTTCTGGAACTCTCTTGCTTTCTCCATGATCCAGAGGATGTTGGCAATTTGATCTCTGGTGCCTCTGCCTTTTCTAAAACCTGCTTGAACATCTGGGAGTTCACGGTTCACATATTGCTGAAGCCTGGCTTGGAGAATTTTGAGTATGACTTTACTAGCATGTGAGAAGAGTGCAATTGTGCAATAGTTTGAGCATTCTCTGGCATTGCCTTTCTTTGGGATTGGAATGAACACTGACATTTTCCAGTCCTGTGGCCACTGCTGAGTTTTCCAAATTTGCTGGCATATTGAGTGCAGCATTTTCACAGCATCATCTTTCCGGATTTGAAGTAGCTCCACTGGAGTTCCATCACCTCCAGTAGCTTTGTTCGTAATGATGCTTTCTAAGCCCCACGTGACTTCACATTCCATGATGTCTGGCTCTAGATGAGTGATCATGCCATTGTGATTATCTTGGTCGTGAAGATCTTTTTTGTACAGTTCTTCTGTGTATTCTTGCCACCTCTTATATCTTCTGCTTCTGTTAGGTCCATACCATTTCTGTCATTTATCGAGCCCATCTTTGCATGAAATGTTCCCTTGGTATCTCTAATTTTCTTGAAGAGATCTCTTGTTTTTCCTATTCTGAGGAAGGCTATTTATAAACCAAAAATTGTGTAAACTAGTTATCCTCAAACTCTTAATTCTGATATGAAGGCCAGAGCCTTGATTCTCTGTGATATTTTTTATTTCTGTAAAGACCCTCTGAACTCCGCATTCACTCTGAGAGGTGTCTTTGTTCACTCTTCAAAAAACTTGATCTGTAAATTATGGGCTATAATCTTCAGCCTTACCAGTTACTATTATATTTGTCTTATCATAATAATTGAAAGGACTTCCCTGGTTGCTCAGCTGGTAAAGAATCTGCCTGCAATGCAGGAGACCCCAGTTCAATTCCTGCATTGGGAAGATGCCCTGGAGAACAGTAGGCTACCCAGTCCAGTATTCCTGGCCTTCCATGCTGTCTCAGATGGTAAAGAATTCACCTGCAATGCCGGAGACCTGGGTTTGATTTGTGGTTTGGGAAGATCCCCTAGAAGAGGGCATGGCAACCCACACCAGTATTCTTGCCTGGAGAATCCCATGGACGGAAGAGCCTGGTGGGCTACAGTCCATAGCGTCCCAAAGAGTTAGACACAACTGAGTGACTAAGCACAACAAAGCAATAATTGAAAATCAGTTATAATTTCCTAGAAAACCTGAGCTACTTTTATTTTTCTCTGAAATATTTTAGAAGTCATGCAAAATGTATATATTTTTGTAAACAGAAGGAATGCTAGTGAACTTCTACCTTCTGTTTCTATTCCTGGAGTGGAACATAGGTGACTCATTTAAAATGAGGTCATTAGGGTGATCCTAGGACAAAGAGACAAAGAGGGAAGACTATGTGTATAAATCGAGAAAGAAAGCATCTGCATGCCAAGGATAGAAACTACAGAAGAAACTAACCCTGTCAATACCTTGAATGAACTGTTAGCCCCTGAAATTTAGGAAAATAAAGTTCTATTGTTTAAGACACCAAGATTGTGGAACTTTGTTATGACAGCCCTAGTACAATAATACATTGGTAGAAGGAAAGCATGTGTTCCTTTCAGGATAAAAACCACTTTTTTGCTCTCCATTAAAATTTCATAGTAAGAATTATCCTGTAGTCAACATTCATGAATAAGGCCAATATTTATGTCAAATTATACTACAGTAGCATCCATATTCATGGTTCTAACCAAAATGAACACATGTGAAAATAAATCAAAATAGAAATAGTGAAGATTTTTAAATTTCTCACTCATAATTTTCAAGTGTGCATCTCTCAGCTTTATCTCCAAGAGCTAGCACTCATCTACATTAAAGAAGACAATGACCTATAAAATGCCAGTCTTTCTATAATACATGAAGATAAATTAGTGTTTTAGGTATGTACACTTTGATGTGACCACATTTTCCAGCCCTATGACACTTGGAAAACAAACAAAAACTCTTTATGTGTGTTATTTCTGAGGTGCTCTTAGGCTGCTTTTCAACAAGTAAATGTGGCTTGTAAATGTCATAGTCCAGGGGAGGCATGAGGCAGGGAAATGGAAAGATAGAAAAGAAAATTAGGCCCACAGGGACACTGCCTCCAACACTTAAAATTGAGTCTACAACTAGAAAGGTTCTATAATTCTTGTTGTCACATTAAGCTATGTGAGAGAATTTGCTATAGTTTATAAAGTGAACTGATGGGGGAAAAGCATAAAGACTTGGAGGCTTACATTAAATGTGTGGAAAGCCTAATTCTTAGTTGTTTTTCTTCCCTGAAGTTGTCATCTATTATCATGATAAATAAAAACTATTATATCATATATCGTAAATCTAGACTGTAAGTAAATATGTTATAAAAAGTTCAGGTATTTATGCCAGCCATACTGAAATAAAATAAGACAATCACAGAAATAAAGCAAAAATAAAATGCAGCTCTAGGAATATAAACAAAATGGTTTTATACTTTTAACAAAATGCTAAACTAAAACATTATTAGAACACTAATATCTATTCTACTTAAAAAAGGAATATACACACATTACTTTTCTATCACATGCAGCCATTATAATCAGAGATATTCAATCACTAAAATAAATCCCCCCAAATTTTTCATATAATCTATAATCAAAGCATATACAGAATCTAACAGTTGATCTAGATACGTGAATTTCTCTAGCATTTTTCTCAAAAATGGAATATATATAAAAAGAGGTTTTTTTTTATACTGTTAATATATTTATATTAGAAGTGAAAGCCAATTCTGATATTTGGTATTTGTAAAACATATTTTTCTTGTCTTCGTGTAACTGCTTAGCATCTGCTCCAGACAGCAAATATCTTAATAGTTTGTTTTTTTTTAATTTGGATATTGTCTTCACAGTTTTGTACTGTATGATACACATGCCCAAAGCAAAAGCTTAATGAAATTTTCTTCCATCCACTGATTTATCCTAAATATAAATTTATGCCTTCTATTGTTTCTTCTAAATCAACCTAAATCAGTGGAAGAGTATCACTTTGACTAAATATCTTTGAAAATTTTCTTTTAAGAAAAGTTTAGAATATATAACCATTGGGAAGGCTTTGAATTATTTTATTAAACTTCATTAATTTGTTGGACACCCAGGGCTTATATCTTTGATTAAATATCAGATAAACAATTACATGTTGGGAAAGGATGGGGGCGGGAGGAGAAGGGGACGGCCGAGAATGAGATGGCTGGATGGCATCACCGACTCTGTGGACATGAGTTTGAGTGAACTCCGGGAGTTGGTGATGAACAAGGAGGCCTGGCGTTCTGTGATTCATGGGGTCACGGAGAGTCGGACACAAGTGAGCAACTGAACTGAACTGAACTGAAACAATTACATAGCAAATAGATTCATATATAATATCTGCTAATAAATACTCATCATAAATCTACTTACTATTCACTAGCTATTAATAATGTAATTGCTTTCCATTTATCATAATAATAATTAAACAATAAGAACTGTGTGAAATCATATTTTGCTGAAAAATTTTAGCTTTTAATTAATGTTGCTGTACTATGGAGATGGTTTATATTTGCCAGATAAAAAAACAATCATAGATAAAATAATAGTAGAGTTTTGGGCAAAACATTTTCTATACAAGTCCCTGACATTTTTATCTCTTAAAAATAGCACTTGCTGGTTTAGCCAAAGACAGCAGCAGAGTGTAAATATATCTAAAAAAATAATATCTCCTTGATTTTCAACATGATGTGGTATTGTATAATACCAAGATTAATGTATTCAAATTAATATAAACAGGATTAACTTCATGTTTTTCCTGTATATATATATTTTTTACCATATTGAAGTGCTGATATTCAACATGCCACACTGTAAAAATAGGATTAAAACATTGTTCTCTGTCTGTTCAACTTCGTTCACTGTTGATTGGTATCTAAATTGTCCTATTCTTAGATATTTGGCCCTAACTATATCTGTAACCTTTTTGTTACACTCTACTTTTTCAATTCTTTGATCATGTTTAGGCAGGAGATAGATGCCACCCAGGATGAGCAGTAGGAGCTTCTTCTCTTCCCTGTGAACACAAATTCCATAATAGCAAGAGGGAGGAGAAGCTAAGCCCAGCCCAGGTGAGAAATAAGAGACCACTTATTTCTCATTCTCTAAGTCAAGATCTTCCCAACAAAAAGTCTCATTAGAAGTCAAAAAGGGAATGATGTCAATCTCTCCATATGCCTCTTTGCTAGAATCTATCTTGGCTGAAAGATGCATATGTTCACACATGGAAGATCCTGACATGTACCAAACACAGACTGAAAACCAGGCACATCAAAATGATCAGCCAAAGGAAACCCAAAAGCAATGTCCCCTATAAGTGATTCAAACGACCACAAGGATGCAACTTTCTCTTTGCCCTCCTGTGCGTCTATCACAAATACTCTTTTTCCTCTTAGGAAACATTTTACTTGTTTCACTACTTTCCATCTCTATGTGGAAATTCATTTCTACAAAGCCAAAGGGTCAGTGTCTTGTCATTTACCGCTGGTCTAGTGGTTAGGATTCAGATATCTCACTGCCACAGCTGAACCTTAATCTCTGACCAGAAACTTAAACCCTACTCTATGCTGCTATAGGCAGAGTTCACCAGAGACCAATATGTTTCACGTGTCTGAGAGGCATTCAGGCTCAGCCTTTTCTCTAAACGCTCTCTTTTCTTCATCACATTTGCCTGTCCAAATCCTCTATGGCTGTAGTTTCAACTGTAATTAGTTGTATTAGTTTATTTAATATTTGGTATAAATTCCATAATTACAGGTACGTAAGGCAATTTTATGTTGCAGAGTCAGCATCTATTTAAATATTTGAAAATTATTAGCAATTCAGTTTCACATATTTTTGATATATGTGTGTGACAGTTAAAATGCAATTAACTAAATAACATATTAATGCAATTAATTATTGCAATATACTAAATGTATTAATATAATACAGCCATATCTTGAGTCTAAACAGTGTCCATTTTTAAGTTCAGATGTGAGTGGGTGTGACAGACACATTTTAGGGTACTTGATGAAGGTCTGAGGAGCATTCTTGCTTTCATGATCCTAGTAAATATTAAGCACAAACTATATATTACACAAATAAAGCAATATTTTGTCTTCATGAAGTTTACAATCCCATTGGCACAGAAAGAGAATAAGCAAAAATCACTACAATTAGGGTAATTATAATGGGCAACAGTAAACTGTGGAACATTCTGAAAGAGATGGGAATACCAGACCACCTGACCTGCCTCTTGAGAAACCTGTATGCAGGTAAGGAAGCAACAGTCAGAACTGGACATGGAACAACAGACTGGTTCCAAATAGGAAAAGGTGTACGTCAAGGCTGTATATTGTCACCCTGCTTATTTAACTTATATGCAGAGTACATCATGAGGAACGCTGGGCTGGAAGAAGCAAAAGCTGGAATCAAGATTGCCAGGAGAAATATCAATAACCTCAGACATGCAGACGACACTACCCTTATGGCAGAAAGTGAAGAGGAACTCAAAAGCCTCTTGATGAAAGTGAAAGAGGAGAGTGAAAAGGTTGGCTTGAAGCTCAACATTCAGAAAACAAAGATCGTGGGATCTGGTCCAATCACTTCATGGGAAATAGATGGAAAAACAGTGGAAACAGTGTCAGACTTTATTTTTTGGGCTCCAGAATCACTGCAGATGCTGATTGCAGCCATGAAATTAAAAGATGCTCATTCCTTGGAAGGAAAGTTATGACCAATCTTGATAGTATATTAAAAAGCAGAGACATTACTTTGCCAACCAAGGTCCAGACGTCTAGTCAAGGCTATGGTTTTTCCAGTGGTCAAGTATGGATGTGAGAGTTTGACTGTGAAGAAAGCTGATCGCCGAAGAATTGATGCTTTTTAACTGTGGTGTTGGAGAAGACTCTTGAGAGTTCCTTGTATTGCAAGGAGATCCAACCAGTCCATTCTAAAGGAGATCAATCCTGGGTGTTCATTGGAAGGTCTGATGCTAAAGCTGAAACTGCAATACTTTGGCCACCTTATGCGAAGTGTTGACTCACTGGAAAAGACTCTGATGCTAGGAAAGGTTGTGGGTGGGAGGAGAAGGGGACGACCGAGAATGAGATGGCTGGATGGCATCACCGACTCTGTGGACATGAGTTTGAGTGAACTCCGGGAGTTGGTGATGGACAGGGAGGCCTGGCGCGCTGTGATTCATGGGGTCGCGGAGAGTCGGACACGACTGAGCGACTGAACTGAACTGAACTGAATGGGCAACAGAGAGAGATGAGCAAAAACAAAACAAAAATCCTACAAAAAAAAAAAAAAAACAGGGAAGGAAAAAGGGTTACAGGAGTGCAAGGCAGATTGAAGAGGAGGGGATTGTGGCATGGGGTATGTGACGTAGAATTGAAAGTCTTTTCTTATGAGTTCAAACACACTAATCAAAAATGTGAAAGAAATATATACTTAATTATATTATTCTCAGTGTGGTTTGGAGAAGGAAGGAGGTGAGTGAAATGATGAGTAAAGAAATACTCTGTAAAATTAAAGGATCAGTAGGTTTAACCATATTATTTAAAATTGCAAAGTGCATCTTATATAAGAAGATATCTTATATGTGCTTTAAGGATATTAATATTTCACTTTAAAACTTCAAAAATTGTCTTAAAAAATAACAACACAATAAAAAGGAAGAATGTGAAGCTTTTAAAAAAAATAAGTCACAATACTCTAATAAACAAAATATTTTTGAATTTAAGGAAAAAAGTTATGAAGTAAATTTATCACATGGTAGCAATTTCCAATACTAAATCACAAGATCAAAATATAATATTTAAAATATGTGTTTTTAATGGGAGAGGAAGGATAAATGTAAAATTGTGATAGATTAGCATATATACTCATGGCAAATAAGCGCTAATATAAGTAAGAGTCTTCTGTCATCAGAATCTCTGCACTCCATTACGTTTTATGGAAGAAAACATATGCACAGGCAAAGCAATAGAACTAAAAATTCATAGTATTCAGACAAATAAGAGACTATGAATATAGTTTAATGTTCCACAGAAAATCACAAGGCTTTATGAATGTGCTTTATATTTATTATTAATATTATTATAAAATGTTCTGTAAGCCTACGGCTATGCTAAGGGTGTTTTTAAAAATATGATTTTGTTTATATTTTCAAGAAACCTGAATGCCTCACTGATAGACAATGGTATTGAGTTAATCAAATTTCAAAGTTTACAAAGCTTTTTAAACTAACCATCAGTAAATGTGTATTTTATAAAATAAATTCTGATATTTTTGTTCCAAAGGTAAACAAAATAAAAGTAATAAAACTGGAGCCTATTATACAGAGTGAAGTACATCAGAAAGCGAAACAAAAATACAATATATTAATGCATATATATGAAATTTAGAAAGACTGTAATGAACATCCTATATGCAAGGCAGCAAAAGAGACACAGATGTAAAGAAGGCTATTGGATTATGAGGAAGAAGCCAAGGGTGGGATGATATGAGAGAATAGCTTTGAAATATGTGTATTACCATATGTAAAAGAGATGAATAGTGCAAGTTCAATGCATGAAGCAGGGCACTCAAAGCTGGTGTTCTGGGACAACCCAGAAGTTTGGGTTGGGGAGGGAAGTGGAAGGGGTTTTAGGATGGCAGGGCACATATGTGCTCTTGGTTGATTCATGTTGATGTGTGGCAGGGGCCACCACAGTGTTGTGAAGTGATTGTCCTCCAATTAAAATTAAATAAATTTTTTAAAATAATAAGGGTAAAAGTCATCTGAAAATTAGATGGAGTAAGAAATAAAAGTAAAGAAAGATGTTGCTGTTCATTTATATAAAGGAAGTTTTTCAGAATGGGAAGGTTTGAACATACTGAGAGTATATATTCTTTTGTGCTTTAGGGTAGAGAAAAGAAATCAAATTTTTGTATGGAGGGGAAGAATAGTGCATGTTTAAGCAAGGAGGTCCACCTTAGCAGAAAAATCAATCTGTGAACATGATCACTTGGCCTTTGATCTGTTTCTGACTTTTCTATGCTCTCAGCATGACAAGACCCTAGGTGAAGGAGAAGGAACATTTCTAATGGTACTTTTAACTCAGGCTTTTGAGCATAAAGCCATTTTGAATATTTCTAAAATACCTCAAAAAGAAAAAAAAGGTAGCAAGAGAAAACACTGCGATACACTAGTGAACATTTGTAGTTGAATATTACTTAAAATAAAATTGATATGGAAATAAATGTTAAAAAATGATATATCCCCCTCAAAATAGCACACATGTGTGTGGATCATTATTTCATATTTTTTACTTATTATCATAGGTTTTACTTATCACAAGCAGATATGACTACTCTAGACAGTAATACTCTTTGCTTTGTTTTAATAATTTCATTTGCTTTTTTTAGGATAACATTATAAATTAAAAAGATAACTGCAGTTTTTAATTTTTGTTCTGAGGGCTGTTAATTAAATTGATTCTGGTGATCTCTTCACAATGTGTGTATATGTATATACATACACATGTAAATGTTAAATAAATTAGATAATACATTTTAACATATAATTTTGTCAGTTATATTACAAGAAAGTTAAATAAAAACTAAGAATTTTTTTCTAAGAAAATTTTTTCTCACAAATTTTACCTTATATTCTTTAATCCAAATGAGTTGTATAGATTACTTTAATCCATATGAAGCTTTTAGGCTTTCTAAAGTGGAGATTTATTTTTCTATATTCTACAAGGAAAAATGAACACTGAAATACTATATCATAAGCCTTGTCTTAATGTATTTATATCCTTCAGATCCTCTTTTTAAAACTCAAAGTGACCATGGGGAACCAATCTTCCATATAACGATTGGTAATACACTTCAAAATCAGAGATAGTCTTGAAAATAATACAGTCTATTATTTTCTTGCTGTCAAGTTAAAAACTCTTGCTCAGTAATATTTGTTCACTTAAAGCATATATTAAAACATACTTTTACCTTGGTTTTTGTATTTCTGATATTGAGATTCTCTATCAACACCACCCTATCTATCCTCATCCTCCACTTTGAACATTACAAAATCTTTTTAACAGATGTATCTGTGTCTTTTAAGGTAAAAATCCATTAAATTTTACACAGAGCATAGTTTTGTTTGGTTTTGTTTTAATTTTTATTTTTTTAAGAACTATGCATGGAAGCAACCTAGATGTCCATCTGCAGATGAATGGATAAGAAAGCTTTGGTACATATACACAATGGAGTATTTTTCAGCCATCAAGAAAAATGCATTTGAATCAGTGTTAATGAGGTGGATGAAATTGGAGCCAATTATACAGAGTGAAGTAAGCCAGAAAGAAAAACATCAATATAGTATACTGACGCATATATATGGAATTTAGAAAGATGGAAACCTGAAACCTGTGTACGAGACTGCAAAAGAGACATAGACATATAGAACAGTCTTTGGGACTCTGTGGGAGAGGGTGAAGGTGGGATGATTGGGGAGAATGGCATTGTAGCATGTATATTAGCATATGTGACCAGTCCAGGTTCGACGCATGATGCAGGATGCCTGGGGCTGGTGCAGGGGAATGACATGGGGGGAGGATATGGGGAGGAGGGAGGTGGGAGGGGGGTTCGGGAGGGAGAGCACATGTACACCCGGGGCGGATTCATGTCAATGAATCGCAAAACCAACCAATATATTAATGAAAGGTAATTTGCCTCCAATAAAATAAATTAAAATTATAAAAAAATAAAAAAAAAAAGAACTATGATCATGGCATTCCCTAGTTTTAACTGAATTAATTACCATGCTTTGTTCTTTCATTAAAACCCCAAACTCAACATATTCTACAATGTCAAGAATAACTTAGCCCACTGTCTGCTATCAGCTTCACTGCCCTCATTTCTGCCTATCCCTAACTGCTCCAGTTAGCAGGGGTCATATTAGTTATTTGTGTAAGTGACACCATTTCCCTTACATTTTTGTATTCTGAGAAGACATCACAATTACTGTTTAGAACCAAAGTAAAATCAGCATGCCTGCCTATTAGTAGATACATTTTCTCTCATCTCTGGAAGGAATATGTGAGCATCTGTGAGATGTATATTTTATGGACCACATAATGACTGCTATTTTTCAAGAAACCTTCTAACCCAGCAAGGATATTATTGGATTAAGAGGAAATTCTATGAATAATTTCAAGTTTCACAGGAAAAAGTTCTTTAGAATGGGAAATGCATTAACACAGCAATATAAAATGTACTAATCTCTGAATTTTTAAATATAAATTTTAAATATGCAGGATGCATCCATTAACAATATTTTTAGAATTTCTCCATCAGATGAATATGAGAGGAAGTTAAAATATACTTGAGCTAATTTAGAGATTTGCTACAATTACAGAATAGGCAAAACCATGTTTATAAATTGTAAATACAATAGATTGATAAATACTTAAAACACTTAAAAAATTTAATCATATTTTCAAGATAAAAATGCTATTTATTCACAGGAGGAATCTACAGTGTAAATGTTTACCTAACTCCAAAAGTTGTTATGTTGAAATGTATTCCCTAATATGATGATCTTTGGAAGTGGAGTCTTAGGGAGGTGAACAGGTCATGAGGGCAGATCCCTCAAGAAGGGAATTAGGGACCTTAAACATGAGGCTCCAGAGAAATCTTATACCTGTTTCCACTTTGTCAGAACACAGTAAGAAGATGACTCTCTATGAACCAGGAAGTGGATCTGCAGTGTATGAAGCAGGATGTGGACCCTCACTGGACACCAAATGTACCAGTGACTTGGTCTTGGATGTCCCCATCTCTAGAACTGTGAGAAATTTTCTTATTTTTTTTAATAAGGCATTCAGTTTGTGATATCTTGTTATAGCAACCTAAGTATAACAAACAATATTCTCTTTATTAAGTCACATGTGGAAATATTTATATACTAACATTTATTTATTTACAACAATTTGAATACATTTACAAATTATTATCTGTATACATTGTATTATTATCTGTATATATTGTATTATTATTTGTATACATTTAAATTATTTATATACACAGATTTATATACTAACAAGGGCTTCCCTGGTGGCTCAGATGGTAAAAAATATGCCTGTGATTCAGGAGAACCAAGTTTGATCTCTGGGTTGGGAAGATACTCTGGAGAAGGGAATAGCTATTCACTCTAGCATTCTTGCCTGGAGAATTCCATGCACAGACAGTCCATGGGTTTGCAAAGAGTCAGATACTAGAATAATAGAAATAAGAACAGAAATAAACAAGGGGAACCTAATTAAACCTAAGAGCTTTTGCACAGCAAAGGAAACTAAACAAGGTGAACAAACAACCTTCAGAATGGGAGAAAATAATAGCAAATGAAACAACTGACAAAGGATTAATTTCTAAAATATAGAAGTAGCACATACAATTCAATACCAGAAAAACAACCAGCCCAGTCAAAATTAGGAAAAAGACCTAAGCAGACATTTCTCCAAAGAAGTCATCTAGATGGCTAATAAACATATTAAAGATGCTCAACATCACTCATTATTACAGAAATGCAAATCAAAACTACAATGAGTTATCACCTCACACTTGTCAGAATGGTCATCATTAAAAAATCCCCAAACAAGTGCTGGAGAGAGTGTGGAGAAAAGGGAACCCTCTTGCACTGCTGGTGGAGTGTAAACTGACACAGCCATTATGAAAGACAGTATGAAGTTTCCTTTAAAAAAACCTAGGAATAAAACCACCATATGACCCAGCAATGCCAGTTCTAGGCATTTACCCTGAGGAAACTAAAACTGAAAGACACATGTACCCCAATGTTCA
The DNA here is from genome assembly GCF_049115385.1 of Moschus berezovskii. Taxonomy (NCBI): domain Eukaryota; kingdom Metazoa; phylum Chordata; class Mammalia; order Artiodactyla; family Moschidae; genus Moschus; species Moschus berezovskii. The sequence goes on from NC_142472.1 coordinate 44,265,334, forward strand.
TTGCAGGACTATTTACAATAGCTAAGATATGGAAGCAACCTAGATGTCAATTGACAGATGAATGGATAAAGAAGATGTAGCACATATATATACACTGGAATACTACTCAGCCATAAGAAGGAACACATTTGTGTCCATTCCAATGAAATGGATAAACCTAGAGCCTAGAGTGAAGTAATTTAGAAAGAAAAAAACATATATTGAATATTAAGGCCAATATATGAAACCTAGAAAGACTGTGCAGGTGAACTAATTTGCCAGGCAGCAATGGAGTTTCAGGCATAGAGAACAGACTTATGGAAAAAGGCAGAGGGGAGGAAAAAGAGGGTGAGATGAATAGAGAGAGTAGCACGGAAGCATATTCACTACAATATGTAAAATAGTTTGCCCATGGAAATTTGCTGTATGACTCAGGAAACTCAAAAAGGTGCTCTGTAACAAACTAGAGGGGTAGGATAGGGTGGGAGGTAGGATGGAGGTTTGAGTGGGAGGGGGCATTCATATCCATGAATATAGATAATTAATGCTGATGTATGGTAGAAATCAAACCTATATTATAAAACAATTATCCTTCAATTAAAAATAAATTAAAAATGTTGGATATGAGTGAGTGACTAACACACACACACACATATTAGCAAAACTGGAAATTAAGATAACAGTATGCAAGAAGGCAAAGTGATTGTCTGACACAGCTTTAGAAATAGCTGAAAGAAGAGAAGTGAAAGGCAAGGGAGAAAGATACACCCAACTGAATGCAGCGTTCCAGAGAAAAGCAGGAGAAATAAAAAGGCTTCCTTAAATGAACAACGCAAAGTAATAGAGGAAAATAACAGAAAGTGAAAAATTAGAAATCTCTTCAAGAAAATTGGAGATATCAAGGAAACACTTCATATAAGGATGGGGAAGATAAAGCACAGAAACAGTAACAATCTAGCAGAAGCAGAAGAGATTAACAAGAGGTGCAAGAATATACAGTTCACTTCAGTTCGGTTGATCAGTCCTGTCCAACTCTTTGCGACCCCATGAACTGCAGCACCCCAGGCCTCCCTGTCCATCATCAACTCCCAGAATTTACTCAAACTCATGTCCAAAGTGTAGGTGATGCCATCCAATCATCTCATCGTCTGTCGTCCTCTTCTCCTCTTTCCTTCAATCTTTCCCAGCATCAGGGTCATTTTAAAAGAGTCAACTCTTTGCATCAGGTGGCCAAAGTATTGGTGCTTCAGCTTCAGCATCAGTCTTTTCAATGAAGAGTCAGGACTGATTTTCTTTAGAATGGACTGGTTGGATCTCCTTGCAGTCCAAGGGACGCTTAAGAGTCTTCTCCAACACCACAGTTCAAAATCTTCAATTCTTTGGCCCTTCGATTTCTTTATAGTCTGATTCTTACATCCATGCATGACCACTGGAAAAAACCATAGCCTTGACTAGACAGACATTTGTTGGCAAAGTAATGTCTCTGTTTTTTAATATGCTGTCTAGGTTGGTCATAACTTTTATTCCAAGGAGTAAACATCTTTTAATTTCATGTCTTGCAGTCACCATCTGCAGTGATTTTGGAGCCCCCAAAAAATAGAGTCTGCAACTGTATCCACTGTTTTCCCATCTATTTGCCATGAAGTGATGGGACCGGATGCCATGCTCATCGCATTCCGAATATTGAGCTTTAAGCCAACTTTTTCACTCTGCTCTTTCACTGTTATCAAGAGACTCTTTAGTTCTTCACTTTCTGACATAAGGTTGATGTCATCTGCATATACGAGGTTATTGATATTTCTCCCGGCAATCTTGATTCCAGCTTGTGCTTCATTCAACCCAGCGTTTCTCATGATGTACTCTGTATATAAGTTAAATAAGCAGACTGACAATATACAGCCTTGATGTACTCCTTTTCCTATTTGGAGCCAGTATATTTTTCCATGTCCAGTTCTTTTTTTTTTTTTTTTTATTGGAGGCTAATTATTTTACAATATTACATTGGTTGGTTTTGCCATACATTGACATGAATCTGCCCCAGGTATACATGAGTTCCCCTTCCTGAAACCCCCTCCCACCTCCCTCTTCCCCTTATCCTCCCTCTGGGTCATCCCTGCACACCAGCCCCGAGCATCCTGTAACATGCATCGACTCTGAACTGGTGATTCGTTTCACATATGATAATATACATGTTTCAATGCCATTCTTCCAAATCATCCCACCCTCGCCCTCTCCCACAGAGTCCAAAAGACTGTTCTATATATCTGTGTCTCTTTTGCTGTCTCGTATACAGGGTTGTCATGATCATCTTTCAAAATTCCATATATATGCGTTAGTATACTGTATTGGTGTTTTTCTTTCTGGCTTACTTCACTCTGTATAATAAGCTCAAAAAAATAGTGGATAAAGGATAAACTTATAAATAGTATACTTATCATAATTTCCAATATTAACATCTCAAAAAGTAATATGAAATATTTTATAATAAATGCTTTTGGAAATTAGTAAATATTAATACTGTGTGAGATCTATAGCATACCCAAGTCTTAACTGATATTTTAAGTTCTTTTCTCATTATATAATAAATTATTTTGATTTCATATGATTCTCAAAATCATGCCTTATTTTCAGAGCTGGAAATGCTTGAATTACAATATGAGACATTTCTTCACCAAAACTTCTACTAAATAGAGAAGCCTAGGGCTTCCCTGGTGGCTCAGAGGGTGAAGCGTCTGCCTACAATGTGGGAGACCCAGGTTTGATCCCTGGATTGGGAAGATCCCCTGGAGAAGGAAATGACAATCCACTCCAGTACTCTTGCCTGGAAAATCCCATGGACTGAGAAACCTGGTAGGCTACAATCCATGGGGTTGCAAAGAGTCAGACATGACTGAGCGACTTCACCTCACCTCACTTCACTTCATGCATGAGTGTGCATGTACACAGTCATGTCTATTCTTTGTGACCCCATGGAATGTAGCCCTCCAGGCTCCTCTATGCTTGAAATTATCCAGGCGAGAACACTGGAATGGGTTACCATTTCCTACTCCAGGCCATCTTCTTGACCCAAGGATCAAAGCCACATTTCTAGCACCTCCTGCATTGGCAGGCAAGTTCTTTACCTCTGTGTCACCTGGGAAGACTTATAGAAGCCCTCTTACCTATTAAATTGATACTATTTTTATTTATTACCTTAATCTTTATTTAAATAAATCTATAGGCATTAAATATTAACTTCCATAATGCTCTTTTTTGCCTATTTTGAAAAATAAAAACATGTTTAAAGACATTTGATTTTCTTATATTTGATATAATTTAGAGAGGATGCATGTATTATGTTCAAAAATAGTTATAGTTTTTAATTTCCCTACTGTAAAGTTAAATTTAATTATGACAATTCTGCCAGAAACACAATTGCAAAGTCATGTTATTTTTCAAATGAAAATCTTTGCTATGGTACCTTTTCAAAATGAATTCTGTGAGTTTCAAAGTTGGGACATGTACCAGAAGAGAAGTTTTAAGTAGCTAAAGATATATTTGAACCAAGACAGGTTTAACCACGATAGTTCCAGAGTAACTAAAGTTACTCTAACATTCTGACTCTTTTATTGGCCTGAAAAGAGAGAAAAGAGAAAATTCCCTTCAAAAGTAGAGAGAGCAGCTGAATCTTATCAGGCATATCTTGAATTAAAATGATCTACTGTACTGCCAGGAAACTGGCAGCCTTGAATTGCAGTTCAGGTTTGTTGTAGTTAATAATCCTGAGTGTTATAGGGTCATCTTTGAAACATATTAACTGTACTACACTATTAAATGACTATATATGAAATGAATGTTATTATGAATGAGGAATATGAGTCTATGAGCATTTAAGGGGTAATTTGGTTTCTTCTGGTGTGATTTATATGTATGCATAGAGATAACTTAATTCACAAGAGATGTGCAAGTAATTTATTTCCAACCATTGAAGTAAAACTGAACAATAAATTACATGATTTTTAATGAGATGCTGCAGCCAAGGCAAATATGACATTGAATGATACAGAAGTCTGTCACTGTACTGTTTATCTTTGGCTTAAGGCACTTGGACATTTTTGTTGTAACGTCAAATTATTTCCTTTGCACATATGTGTGTTCTTGCCATAGTTTTAAATAGATACTAAATGATTGATATTCAGAGTTGGCTGTTTTACATAAACTGTGTAGTTATCATATTTTAATGAAAAAATATAACAATATTATCAGGTGCAGAAATAAATGAATCTTGGTGTACAACATAAACAGCAGATTTAATTTCATAGATGGTATGATTTTCCTCTCATTTTATTAAGACTATTGTAGAATTTTACTCACAACATTGTAAAACAGTCTTTCTGTGAGTGCTGTTTATTTTTTTAATATAGAAATAATTATGAGATATTCCTATGGTCTTTTAGTTATTTACCTAATGAAATATTATAATGAGTCAAAAACATTGATTTAATGTCTAATGAAATGTTTTGAGGAAAGAAATTATTAGAATCTTGCTTATAGTTAAACAAAGAAAGAAAGAAAAAAGAAAGCGAAGTTGCTCAATCGTGTCCCACTCTTTGAGACCCAATGAACTGTAGCTTACCAGGCTCCTTCGTCCATGGGATTTTCGAAGCAAGAATACCTGAGTGGGTTGCCATTTCCTTCTCCAGGAGATCTTCCCAACCCAGAGATTAAACCTGGGTCTTCCTCATTGTAGGCAGACACTTTACCATCTGAGCCACCAGGGAAGTCTTAAACAGAGACAAGTACAAATTAAAGTTGATTGTTTAAATTTCAGAGATCATTGTATTTTTTATATTATTGCATTTATTTATGACAATTTACTGTGACTATAATATATATTCATAATCTAATCTCGGAGAAGGCAATGGCAACCCACTCCAGTACTCTTGCCTGGAAAATCCCTTGGATGGAGGAGCCTGGTAGACTGCAGTCCATGGGGCCACTACAAGTCGGATAGGACTGAACGACTTCACTTTCACTTTTCACTTTCATGCATTGGAAAAGGAAATGGCAACCCACTCGGACAGGACTGAACGACTTCACTTTCACTTTCATGCACTGGAGAAGGAAATGGCAACCCTCTCCACTGGAGAAGGAAATGCCTGGAGAATCCCAGGGACAGGGGAGCCTGGTGGGCTGCCGTCTATGGGGTCGCACAGAGTCGGACACGACTGGTGTGAGTTAGCAGCAGCAGCAGCATAATCTTTCTCAGTAATGTTGAGTCCTAAAAACGTAGTTTGCCTTTCAATATTGGTTGTATTTTTTTTTCTCCTTGAATGATATGTTTCTTTTTATCAATTCAATATTGCAATCTTGGTATTCTTGTGCTGGTAAAGATGGTGTAAACCCACTAAGGTCTTGTTTCTCCACAAATGACAGTAGAAATCTCTTGACAGAGTGCAAATAATAACTATCTGAGGACTGTGAAAAATAAATTCAGACAAATTGAGAAGGAAGTCAAAACTAAGAAAATTCTATATAGCAATGGGGTTTTTGTTGTTTTCCTCCAGGAAACTTCATTCCTAATTGGCCTGATTCCTGGGAATATTCAGCATGCACAAACAACACAAAATCCAGAATTCATCTTGTTTCATTTAGAGCATTGAAAAAAATGAGAACTGAAAAAATGAAGTCCTCTCAGCAGAAACGTGAGGAACAAATTCCATTTACCTATTTGTTTAACATTTGTTTGACAGCTCCAGTCAAAGAATTGTATTTCAGTGATGAAGATATTATTATCACCAAATATGTCAAGAAAAAATCCATGTCCCAGGGCTAAGGACATAGGAAAAGGCACACATGGATCCAAAGAACAAGGGGAAAATCACCATTATTTTTCCTTCTTTAGTCACTGTATTACTACAAAGCAACCACAGTGTAACAGTAGTTATTGCAGCAAAGTACAGTCAAGGCATAGTATGTTTACCATGCTATTTCAAGAGTTGAATATACTAATACTGATGCCATAAAAGTAATTTAGAAGAAAATGCTATTGTATCCTTTTATAAATAGATATTATAATAAAATATTTTAATTTGTATTTGCTCTCATTCTCTTCAATACTATTACCATTGTAATTTACTGTTTTGATAGTAGCCACATAAATAATATTCCCAATGACTTACATTTCATTTCCTTGTCTTTTTTTCCCCACATGAACTTGTCTTTTGTCATTGTTACAATATTGTTATTGTCTTGGTTATTGATTCCCATATTGATGTCTTATATGTTAGTCATCTCTCATAATTTTAACTCTGAACACTCTAACCTCTAAGGCTAAGGCTCCAGTCTACTTATTCTGATGTATCAACCTCATAAGCCTATAGCCCTGTTAGAAACTTACATACAACTATGAGTCCCTTGTCACCTATTACTTCATTTTACTATTTTAACTAAACCAAAATCCAATTATAGACAACTCATGCCTGAATTCATAGAGGTGAATATGACGTGTAAAATGTAAATACATGGTAATGGCCAAAATTTAAAATCACAGTAGCTAAACTAAGTTGGGGCCTTAGTAGCTAACTACAATTTTCTTAGGTCCCTTTACTATCCTACTTCTCTTTCTTATTATACTTCTCCTTATTATCTTACTCTTCTGTATATGTTAAGAGGTTATCTTTGCTTAAATTTCCACTGTGTTGTTTTTCATTCTGACCTTCTACTGATGACCTCACTGTCGATTTTAGGATAGTGAGGAGACAGCATTTGCAATCTACCTGCACCTGAGCCCACACACTGCTCTCCTTCTACTATGTCTCTCCAAACTATCATCTTTTTTTTTCCTGCAAAAGTCTTTGCCATATATGTACATAAAATTTGAATCTGCTTCACACAACCCAAGGGCTTCACTCTGACAAATCTCCGGGTAGTCTCCTGCAATATTGTTTTATTCGTTTCACTAGCACTTTCACTCTTATCCAGTAGAAAGTTGTTTAATTTTAAAATGCTTCTTAATTTTATTGAGGTATAATTAACAAATAATAATGTATACATTTAGGTGTATAATGTGATTTATTAAGATAAAGAACACAATGATATGTATACATTGTTAAGTGACAAACACCGATCACCTCATGTAGTTAATTTGTTTGTGAATGTGTGAGATGAGAACACTTAAGATCTACTTTCTTAGCAGTTGCAACCACACAGTACAGTATTACTATCTATGGTCACTATGCTGTACATTAGAGCCCAAACACATATTAATCTTAAAACTGAATATTTACACAATTTCACCAATATCTCCCCATTTCTCATATTACCCCAGGACCTGGCAATCACCATTCTACTCTCTGGTTCTCTGAGCTTGACTTTTAAATATGTCATAATTAAGTGAGATTGTGCAATATTTTTCTGTGTCTAGTATAATGTCCTCCAGGTTCACACATGTTGCACAAGTAGGGGAATTTCCTTTTTTAAGGCTGAATAATATTCCATTCTGAATATATCTTAAAATTATTAAAGATCATCTCATACCTCTTGCCATTCTCTGCACCTCTGCGCCATTGTTTTTCTCTTTGGAAAAAAACAAATGAAAACAAATCTTCTTAAAGGTGCTATCTTACCTCTATTTTTCTTGTACTGTATCATTTTCAGTCAATTCAAATGAGGTTGACATTCTTGGCACCATGCTGATACTGGTCGATTATATCAACAGTGACATCACTGCTGTTATACCCACAGTCAAGTATTAGTTCTCATCATCTTGACCCATCAGTCATCTGTGAACAGAGTTGAAGGTAGATTTTGAGATGTCTCTGATAAAAAACAGAAAATAATTTTTTTATCATACAATTATTCAAATACTCTTTTAAATTGCAATGCATAGTCTCTATTTTGATAAAAATTGATGATGTGATTCATCAAGGATCAAAAATCAGTATTACTTAAAATACTTTCAAAACCAATGTTAACAGAATTATGTATTGTGAGTATATATAAATATTACTTGGTGGGCTGGTTCCTTAATTTTTGACAGGTAAAAATGGTATTAAAAACATATTTTAGTTGTTGAAAAATATTCATAGATGTCACTTGGATGTCCTTCACCATTTAGTCAACAAAACAACAAAAACACAAAACTAAACGAAAACAAAAAGAAATTACCTTGTTCATGCTCATGTGTATATTTAAAGTTAATGTTTGTGCAATTTTGAAAACCACAATTTTAACATCACTTGATCTATGACTAGCAGGTATTTTCATTTGAGCAAATATATTTGAACACTTCTATTTAAATAAAATTTAGCACATTTCCTGAGATTGCATTGAATATATTAGTTCACTAAAAGTCTTCATAAAATAAAAATATCACATAGAATTAAAAAAAAATCACTATAGTTTACCTACGCAGTTAATAATCTCTGCATGCTGCTGCTGCTAACTCACACCAGTCGTATCTGACTCTGTGTGACCCCATAGATGGCAGCCCACCAGGCTCCCCCATCCCTGGGATTCTCCAGGCAATAACAGTGGAGTGGGTTGCTATTTCCTTCTCCAATGAATGAAAGTGAAAAGTGAAAGTGAAGTCACTCAGTCCTGTCCGACTTGTAGTGACAACATGGAATGCAGCCCACCAGGCTCCTCCATCCAAGGGATTTTCCAGGCAAGAGTACTCGAGCAGGGTGCCATTGCCTTCTCCAAAACCTGCACAGATTCTGGAAAATAGCATATTTTGATTTTCTAACACATGTAAACTCAAATATCATTTTTCCCTAGAGAAAATTCTGTCATTAACTAATATTGGCATTCCTGAATCTTTATTGTTACAAATTAAATACTTAATAATTAATCAGTTCAGTTCAGTAACTCAGTCATGTGTGACTCTTTGCGACACCATGAATCACAGCATGCCAGGGCTCCCTGTCCATCACCAACTCCTGAAATTCACTCAAACTCGTGTCCATCGAGTCGGTGATGCCATCCAGCCATCTCATTTTCTGTCGTTCCCTCCTCTTCTTGCCCCCAATTCCTCCCAGCATCAGTCTTTTCCAATGAGTCAACTCTTCACATGAGGTGCCCAAAGTATTGGAGTTTCAGCTTTAGCATCAGTCCTTCCAATGAACACCCAGGATTGATCTCCTTTAATATGGACTGATTGGATCTCCTTGCAGTATAAGGGACTCTCAAGAGTCTTCTCCAACACCACCGTTCTAAAGCATCAATTTTTCAGTGATCAACTTTCTTCACAGTCCAGCTCTCACATCCATACATGACCACGGGAACAATGATAGCCTTGACTGGATGGATCTTGTTGGCAAAGTAATGTCTCTGCTTTTTAATATGCTATCTAGGCTGGTCATAAGTTTCCTTCCAAGGATTAAGCATCTTTTAATTTCATGGCTGCAATCAGCATCCGCAGTGATTTTGGAACCCACAAAAATGAAGTCTGACACTATTTCCACTGTTTCCCCATCTATTTCCCATGAAGTGATGGGACCAGATCCCATGATCTTTGTTTTCTGAATGTTGAGCTTCAAGCCAACCTTTTCACTCTCCTCTTTCACTTTCATCAAGAGGCTTTTGAGTTCCTCTTCACTTTCTGCCATAAGGGTAGTGGTTATGTCTGAGGTAACTGCATGTCTGAGGTTACTGATATTTCTCCTGGCAATCCTGATTCCAGCTTGTGCTTCTTCCATCCCAACGTTCCTTATGATGTACTCTGCATGTAAGTTAAATAAGCAGGGTGACAATATACAGTCTTGACGTACTCCTTTTCCTATTTGGAACCAGTCTGTTGTTCCATGTACAGTTCTGACTGTTGCTTCCTGACCTGCATACAGGTTTCTCAAGAGGCAGATCAGGTGGTCTGGTATTCCCATCTCTTTCAGAATTTTCCACGGTTTATTATGATCCACACAGTCAAAGGCTTTGGCATAGTCAATGAAGCAGAAATAGATGTTTTTTCTGGAACTTTTTTGCTTTCTCCATGATCCAGCAGATGTTGGCGATTTTATCTCCAGAGCTTCTGCCTTTTCTAAAACCTGCTTGATAATCTGGAAGTTCACAGTTCACATATTGCGGAAGCCTGGCTTGGAGAATTTTGAGCATGACTTTACTATACCTGGTGCTGGAGAAGACTCTTGAGAGTCCCTTGGACTGCAAGGAGATCCAACCAGTCCATTCTAAAGGAGATCAATCCTGGGTGTTCATTGGAAGGACTGATGCTAAAGCTGAAACTCCAATACTTTGGCCACCTCATGCGACGAGTTGACTCACTGGAAAAGAGTTTGATGCTGGGCGGGATTGGGGTTGGGAGGAGATGGGGACGACCGAGAATGAGATGGCTGGATGGCATCACCGACTCGATGGACATGAGTTTGAATGAATTCCGAGAGTTGGTGATGGACAGGGAGGCCTGGCGTGCTGTGATTCATGGGGTCGCAAAGAGTCAGACACAACCGAGCGACTGAACTGAACTGAACTGAATACTAAAAATAAGAAAAATTAATAAAACTAAAGAAAAATACACTCCTGAAGTTCAAAATGTGGCACACAGTGGTACAGAAGCTGCCTGCAATGTAGGAGACAGAGAAGACACAGGTACGATCCCTAGGTTGGGAAAGTCCTCTGGAGGAGGAAATGGAATCCCACTCAAGTATTCTTGCCTGGAAAATTCCATGGACAAAGGACCCTGTTAGGCTCCATTCCATGGGTTTGCAAAGAATCAGATACCGCTAAGTGACTGAGCATACATGCACAAGTTCAGGACAATTCTGTATGAATGTTCATATTAGCCTGTTTAGTAATCATTTTCCAGGAAATCTTATTTAAGTTGTTCACTCCTTTATGAAGAATTCCATAATTGTAGGCAGTTAAAAACACATTAGCAGCTTAAAAATTATGTAAATCTTCTATATGCTTTGTAGTTACAAAGAATTATATTCTCACTTCATGAAATTGAAATAGTAGATCTCATGGAACCATTATTTAAAAATATGTCCTCAGATAGAGAGTGATAGGTTCCAAGTTCTTTTATCTTCAATCCCTTTTCCCTTCTCTTTTTCATCTGTTTATGTCTCATCCAAAATAAAGGCTTCATAATTTTATAAAAGTACCAATTTTGCCTGTATATGTAGATGTCCATATGTCTGTTCAATAACTTGCAGGTATTTTTTAGTACCTTAAATGTCTTTCATCTAGATATCATCATGGCGAAATTTAAAGTACTTAAATATCTACATTTATATGTCTTTCTAGTGCCAAACCTATGCTAAATATCTTGAGAAAATATTAAAAACATGGTTAAATATCATAAAGTTTTTTAAATGTAGAGAATAAAAACTCAAAGTAAAAATAACATTTGAGTTTCTAGTTATAAGCATCTTTAATAAAAATACATTTAAACAGTAACTATATTTATTTCAAAATATATTTCAGTAATTTCTTCATAGAATTGATATAATTTTATGAAGTGATTAGTATACAGATGAAATTGTGTCTTAGTTGACATCAACTTTCTTAATGTTAGTGTATGTCTAAAGTCAAAATAAGTGAATATTTTAATGATAATCTGATTTAAAGAGTCAATATAGAGAAAAAATAGTTCAAAATAAAATGTGGATGATTTTAGTCTTTGAAATAAATATGTGTTTTGAATTTTAAAGGGGAAAAAATAAATTCAGGTTAACCAGAAGATTGATTATAGATTTCCAAACACTTAAAGAAATTAACATATGAAGAAATAGAATTCTTCCTACAAAGAACAGGAACAAAGCAGTATTTGTTTCCAACTGTTTCTTTCCTACATGATAATGGAATTACAAGCTAATGCAATAAAACAAGACAAGAAAAGATACATAATAATATAGAAAGAAGAAATAAAAGTCTTCACAGATGACATGATTACCTATATAGAACATATAAAAGAATCAACAACAATGATAAAGCTGGAACTAATATGCAATTATAGCAAGATTGCAAGATGCAAGGTTAATAAACAATATATACAAAAGACAATTGCTTGCCTATACACCAGCAATAAATAAATGCAGACTGAAATTTTACAAATACCACTTATAGTAGTATCCAAAAGTGAAATAATTAGTACCCAAAAGTGAAACAGAATATGTACAAGATACATGTAAGTAAAACCAGAAAACTCTGATGAATGAAGAAGAACTAAATAGATGGAGATATATCCCATGTTGGATGGCATTTCTTTCTATGTTGATTAGATGCAATCTCCACCAAAATGTAATCATGGTTATTTTTTTCTTTGTGTGGGTATACAAAAATTAATTCTAAAGTTTATATGGAGAGGCAAAAGATCCAGAATGGGCAACAAAATGTTGAACAACCATGTTGTGGCTGTCCTTACTGTTTCAAGACTCAATATAAAGCTGCATAATAAAAGTGTGGTATTGGTAAAAACAAATATAAATAGATCAGTGGAACAGAATACAAAATGCAGAAATAGATATACATAAATATAGTCAGGGTTTCCCAGGTGGTGCTAGTGCTAAAGAACCTGCCTGCTAATGCAGGAGATATAAGTGATACTGGTTTGATCCCTGGATTTGGAAGATCCCCTGGAAGATGGCATGGCAACCCCCTCCAGTATTTTTGACTGGAGCATTCCATCAACAGAGGAGCCTAGAGGGCTGCAGTCCATTGGGTCACAAAGAGTCGGACATGACTGAGCGACTAAGCACAGCACAGTGCAAGTTAACAACAGTTCTCTGTTTCAGTGAATTATTTCAATGGAGTTATTTACCTATTGTTGTGACAAAGCATTTAGGTATCTTGTGATGGTTACCATCATTTCATTTCTTTTAACCAACAGAGTAGGACACACAGATTAGGACACGACTGAAGAGATAGCATATTAAAAAGCAGAGACATTACTTTGCCAACCAAGGTCTGTCTAGTCAAGGCTATGGTTTTACCAGTGGTCATGTATGGATGTGAAAGTTGAACTGTGAAGAAAGCTGATTGCCGAAGAATTGATGCTTTTGAACTGTGGTGTTGGAAAAGACTCTTGAGAGTCTCTTGGACTGCAAGGAGATGCAACCAGTCCATTCTAAAGGAGACCAGTCCTGGGTGTTCATTGAAAGAACTGATGCTAAAGCTGAAACTCCAATACTTTGGCCACATCATGCGAAGAGTTGACTCACTGGAAAAGACTCTGATGCTGGGAGGGATTGTGGGCAGGGGGAGAAGGGAACGATAGAGGATGAGATGGCTGGATGACATCACCAACTCGATGGAGGTGAGTTTGAGTGAACTCTGGGAGTTGGTGATGGACAGTGAGGCCTGGTGTGCTGTGATTCATGGGGTCGCAAAGAGTCGGACATGACTGAGCGACTGAACTGAACTGAAATGACTTAGCACAAGTACACATATAGTCAACTGATATTTGACAAAGAATCAAGTTGACACAATAGAAAATGTACAATGCTTCAAATAATGCTGGGACAAGCAGACATTTACCTGCAAAAATAAATAAATAAATCTAGGTACAGTCCTACACCTTTCACAAAATTAACTCAAAATGGAAAATAGACCTAAATACAAAAGGCAAATCCTATTGAACTCCTAGAAGCTAACATAAGAGAAAAATAAATCACCTTAGATAAGGTGATTTTTTTTACATAAAACGCTAAAGGTGTGATTTATGAGAGAAATTGTTGATAGGTTGAACTTCATTAAAAGTAAAACCTTCCGCTCTGCCAAGCACATTGTTGATGAGAATGAAAGGGCCATCTCGGAAGGGGAGAAAATATTTGCAAAAGACACATTTGATATATAGAGAACACTTAAAACTTAACAGTAAGAAAACAAAAAATGCAATTAAAAAATATACCAAAGATCTTAACAGATACCTCACCAAAGAACATATACAAACAGTAAATAAGAATACAATGATGCCCCAAATCATATGTCATTGAAATGAAGTCACTCAGTTGTGTCCAACTCTTTGTGACCCGTGGACTGTAGCCTACCAGGCTCCTCCGTCCGTGGGATTTTCCAGGCAAGAGTACTGGAGTGGTTTGCCATTTCCTTCTCCAGGGATATGTCATTAGGGAAATGCAAATCAACACGACAAAGATATACCACTATACATCTACTTCTTGTTTCGTACTCAACCATATCTGACTCTCTGTGACTCTATGGATTGTAGTCCTCCAGATTCCTCTGTTCATGAAATTTTCCAGGCAAGAATATTCGAGTGGGTTGCCATTTTTTACTCCAGGGGATCTTCTCGATGCAGGGATCAAGCCTGTGTCTCCTGCGTCTCCTTCATTGACAGGCAGATTCTTTACTACTGAGTCACCAAAATCCAAAACACGAAAACACCAGATGTTGGTGAGAATGTGGAGCAACAAAAACTGTCATTCATTGATGGTAGGAATACGGAATGATAGAGATACTTCAGAAAACAGGTAGACAGTTTCTTATGAAATTAAATATACTCTTACTACATAATCTAGCACTCATGGTTGCTAGTATTTACTTAAGGATTGAAAACACAAAAAGCTGCACTGTACTATATTTTAAATGGATAACCAACAAGGACCTACTGTACAGTACAGGAACTCTGGTCAATGCTATGTGGCAGCCTGGATGGAAGGGGAGTTTGGGGGAAAATGGATCCATGTATGTGTGTGGCTGAGGCCCTTCATTGTTCACATGAAACTATCATAATATTGTTAATGAGTTATTCCCCAATAGAAAATAAAAAGTTTCAGGTAAAAAAAAAAAAAAAAGAAGAAGCTTCATGTAGATTCTTATGGTAGTTTTATTCATAATAACATACTTCCTGTGCCACTCAGATCATGATTCCCATCATGTGATTTAGTGTAATTGTGGTCTTGAGTATAAGTTTTCTGAATCTGTTTGCATTTTTTTTAAACCAACAAAAGACAGACAAAGCAAAAGTCTTAGATAGTTAACTGACTTCCAATCATAGTCTACCAATTTTTGACCATAAAGCACATTTTTTTTCATGAGTAAAATTCAGGCCATAAAAATTGGCCAGACTCTATTGTTTGTTTGCAAATATTCAAGAACTGATTTGCATTTTCATCAGTCTGCAAATCAGTAAGACTCACTCAAAACAAGCAAAAAACAGTCCTTGAAGCAATGAGAAACAATTTCGTTTGCTTGAGCACTTGTGACTAGTGTTTTTTCAGTATTTCTTATTTTGAAGGTAGTTGGTGCTTTAACATCATGTTAATCTGAAATATGATGAACTACTTTCTTTTTTACTGCTTTTTTGCCTCATTTCTTAAAGCACTTGTTCTTGCCAACCCAGATCTTACATATGAAGGTGGTTATTCATAGAATAGTAAGTTCAGTATGCTACTCTGAATAAAATATCAGAAAATAAATCTTATTCTTTATGTTCTGATGCAATTCAAATAACTAATATTATCTATCACAAGACAATTTCAAAGTAACTATGCTGAAAACTATGTACTATATTATTTTGTTACAGTTATTTCTTCAATGTTACATGTGAAGTCCTTTAAGGGTTTAAATATTTTAACTTTTCTATCTATTCTTAATTGCATTTGATTAGATTTATTTCTCTTATATCTGAATTTTTCCCCCTTTGTCTCATTTTTAGGCATTCAAATAGTATAATTCACCTTTCTGTGTTATTCTAATTAACTGCTTATTTGTATTATATATTATACATCTTTGGTTGTGCATGTTCATAACCTTTTCCTGGTCTCTAATTATACATTTTTTTTTTTTAATTTTCTCCTGGACACAGTAATTAGCTACAATATTTTTGGCAGAAAATAAACTATGCTTCCACAGTTTCTGGATTCTAAGGAAAATATATTACATCTCCTAAGAATTTCAGATAATTAGTAACATTCAAGTTGACTGAATCCCTGACACAAAGTTTTCATCAAGGACCTGAATTATTTCCCTCCTGCCATTATTAGTGTCCCTTTTATTCCCTACATAGTAGCAGAATGACAAGAGCAGTTCCAACCAGCACAAACTGAATCAATGACACTCTGACAAAGAAAAATATATCCTACTTTCCTATAATTATTTTTAGCATCTTATTGACTAGAACTGCCGCATATCTAGTCTGCAACAAACAAGTGGGGAAAGCAATGGTAATAAATTCATATTCACCCCATCCTTGAAATTGGTAGTGAAATCACTTTTTCTAAAGCACAGAATTATTGAGGAAGAAAGAGACAGCAAAAGCATCTATAATGGTAAAATACTAATATGATACTAAAGAACAGAAGTTCTATATGTAACTGATAATATTTAAAATGTGTTGTTTAGACTTATCTTCCTATTCTCTTTATCAAGTTTTCTGTTAAATGACTCCAGGAACTGTAGCCCACCAGGCTCCTCTCTCCATGGAATTCTCCAGACAAGAAAACTGGAGTGGGTAGACATTCCCGTCTCCAGGGGATCTTCCCAACACATAGATTGAACTCATGTCTTCTGCATTACAGGCAGATACTTTACCATCTGAGTAACCAGAGAAGTTCTGGTAAATGACCAGTCGACCTTATTACTACCAGTAATATCATTTGTTATTATTAAATAAAAATGTGGGTGATATTTTCTAGTAAACAAAGTTGTGTTTTAAAAATGTGGACTTCAACACAATGTTATAATTATTTTCTGAATAATCTGTAATAATGATAGCTATGCTACTGGAGTTCAGTGGAGAAATAACTATAGAAGGAATAAAGGGATGGAGCAAAAGCAAAACCAATACCCAGCTGTGGATGTGACCAATGATAGAAACAAGGTCCGGTGCTGTAAAGAGCAATATTGCATAGGAACCTGGAATGTTAGGTCCATGAATCAAGGCAAATTGGAAGTGGTCAAACAGGAGATGGCAAGAGTGAACATAGACATTCTAGGAATCAGTGAATTAAAATGGACTGGAATGGGTGAATTTAACTCGGATGACCATTATATCTACTACTGTGGGCAGGAATCCCTTAGAAGAAATGGAGTAGCCATCATGGTCAACAAAAGAGTCCGAAATGCAGTACTTGGATGCAATCTTAAAAATGACAGGATGATTTCTGTTCGTTTCCAAGGCAAACCATTCAATATTACAGTAATCCAGGCCTATGCCCCAACCAGTAATGCTGAAGAAGCCAAAGTTACTCGGTTCTATGAAGACCTATAAGACCTTTTAGAACTAACACCCAAAAAAGATGTCCTTTTCATTCTAGGGGACTGGAATGCAAAAGTAGGAAGTCAAGAAACACCTGGAAAGTTGTACTTTTCTAGGAATTTGTCCATTTCTTCCAGGTTATTCATTTTATTGCCATATAATTGCTGATAGTATTCTCTAATAATCCTTTGTATTTCTGTGTTGTCAGTTGTGATCTCTCCATTTTCATTTCTAATTTTATTGATTTGGTTCTTCTCCCTTTGTTTCTTGATGAGTCTGGCTAGTGGTTTGTCAATTTTATTCACCTTCTCAAAGAACCAGCTTTTGGCTTTGTTGATTTTTGCTATGGTCTCTTTTGTTTCTTTTGCATTTATCTCTGCCCTAATTTTTATGATTTCTTTCCTTCTACTGACCCTGGGGTTCTTCATTTCTTCCTTTTCTAGTTGCTTTAGATGTAGAGTTAGGTTATTTAGTTGACTTTTTTCTTGTTTCTTGAGGTATGCCTGTATTGTTATGAACTTCCCCCTTAGCACTGCTTTTACAGTGTCCCAGAGGTTTTGGGTTGTTGTGTTTTCATTTTCATTCATTTCTATGCTCAGCATCCTTCATCATCAGAGAAATGCAAATCAAAACCACAATGAGATACCATTTCACACCAGTCAGAATGGCTGCTATCCAAAAGTCTACATGCAATAAGTGCTGGAGAGGGTGTGGAGAGAAGGGAACCCTCTTACACTGTTGGTGGGAATGCAAACTAGTACAGCCACTATGGAGAACAGTGTGGAGATTCCTCAGAAAACTGGAAATAGAACTGCTATATGATACAGCGATCGCACTCCTGGGCATACACACCGAGGAAACCAGAATTGAAAGAGACACATGTACTCCAATGTTCATTGCAGCACTGTTTATAATAGCCAGGACATGGAAGCAACCTAGATGTCCATCTGCAGATGAATGGATAAGAAAGCTTTGGTACATATACACAATGGAGTATTTCTCAGCCATCAAAAAGAATGCATTTGAATCAGTTTTAATGAGGTGGATGAAATTGGAGCCAATTATACAGAGTGAAGTAAGCCAGAAAGAAGAACATCAATACCGTATATTAACACATATATATGGAATTTAGAAAAATGGTAACCTAAACCCTGTATAAGAGACTGCAAAAGAGACATAGGCATTTAGAACAGTCTTTGGGACTCTGTGGGAGAGGGTGAAGGTGGAATGATTGGAGAGAATGGAATTGTAGCATGTATATTATCATAAGTGACCAGTCCAGGTTCGACGCATAAATTTTCCTCTGTTCATTTCTTTCATTTGTGCTTTTTTTAATAAAATTCTTTTTTAGAAATAAAAAAAAAAATAAAGTACTGCCTCAAAGGTGAAAAAAAAAAAAAAGAAACACCTGGAGTAACTGGCAAATTTGGCCTTGGAGCACGGAATGAAGCAGGGCAAAGGCTAATAGAGTTTTGTCAAGAGAATGCACTGGTCATAGCAAACACCCTCTTCCAACAACACAAGTGAAGACTCTACACATGGACATCACCAGATGGTCAACACCGAAATCAGATTGATTATATTCTTTGCAACCAAAGATGGAGAAGCTGTATACAGTTAGCGAAAACAAGACCAGGAGCTGACTGTGGCTCAGATCATGAACTCCTTATTGCGAAGTTCAGACTTAAATTGAAGAAAGTAGGGAAAACCACTAGACCATTCAGATATGACCTCAATCAAATCCCTTATGATTATGCAGTGGAAGTGAGAAATAGATTTAAGGGACTAGATCTGATTGATAGAGTGCCTGATGAACTCTGGACGGAGGTTTGTGACATTGTACAGGAGACAGGGACCAAGACCATCCCCATGGAAAAGAAATGCAAAAGAGCGAAATGGCTGTCTGAGGAGGCCTCACAAATAGCTGTAAAAAGAAGAGAGGCGAAAAGCAAAGGAGAAAAGGAAAGATATAAGCATCTGAATGCAGAGTTCCAAAGAATAGCAAGGAGAGATAAGAAAGCCTTCCTCAGTGATCAATGCAAAGAAATAGAGGAAAACAACAGAATAGGAAAAACAAGAGACCTCTTCAAGAAAATTAGAGATTCCAAGGGAACATTTCATGCAAAGATGGGCTCGATAAAGGACAGAAATGGTATGGACCTAACAGAAGCAGAAGATATTAAGAAGAGGTGGCAGGAATACACAGAAGAACTGTACAAAAAAGATCTTCACGACCAAGATAGTCACGATAATGTGATCACTGACCTAGAGCCAGACATCTTGGAATGTGAAGTCAAGTGGGCCTTAGAAAGCATCACTACGAACAAAGCTAGTGGGGGTGATGGAATTCCAGTTGAGCTATTTCAAATCTTGAAAGATGATGCTGTGAAAGTACTGCACTCAATATGCCAGCAGATTTGGGAAACTCAGCAGTGGCCACAGGACTGGAAGAGGTCAGTGTTCATTCCAATCCCAAAGAAAGGCAATGCCAAAGAATGCTCAAACTACCGCACAATTGCACTCATCTCACACGCTAGTAAAGTCATGCTCAAAATTCTCCAAGCCAGGCTTCAGCAGTATGTGTACCGTGAACTCCCAGATGTTCAAGCAGGTTTTAGAAAAGGCAGAGGCACCAGAGATCAAATTGCCAACATCCGCTGGATCATGGAGAAAGCAAGAGAGTTTCAGAAAAACATCTATTTCTGCTTCATTGACTATGCCAAAGCGTTTGACTGTGTGGATCACAATAAACTGTGGAACATTCTGAAAGAGATGGGAATCCCAGACCACCTGACCTGCCTCTTGAGAAACCTGTATGCAGGTCAGGAAGCAACAGTTAGAACTGGACATGGAACAACAGACTGGTTCCAAATAGGAAAAGGTGTACGTCAAGGTTGTAAATTGTCACCTTGCTTATTTAACTTATATGCAGAGTACATCATGAGGAACGCTGCGCTGGAAGAAGCACAAGCTGGAATCAAGATTGCTGGGAGAAATATCAATAACCTCAGATATGCAGATGACACTACCCTTATGGCAGAAAGTGAAGAGGAACTCAAAAGCCTCTTGATGAAAGTGAAAGAGGAGAGTGAAAAGGTTGGCTTGAAGCTCAACATTCAGAAAACAAAGATCATGGCATCTGGTCCCATCACTTCATGGGAAATAGATGGTAAAACAGTGGAAACCGTGTCAGACTTTGTTTTTTTGGGCTCCAAAATCACTGCAGATGCTGATTGCAGCCATGAAATTAAAAGACGCTTGCTCCTTGGAAGGAAAGTTATTACCAACCTTGATAGTATATTAAAAAGCAGAGACATTACTTTGCCAACCAAGGTCCGTCTAGTCAAGGCAATGGTTTTTCCCGTGGTCATGTATGGATGTGAGAGTTGGACTGTGAAGAAAGCTGATCGCCGAAGAATCGATGCTTTAGAACGGTGGTGTTGGAGAAGACTCTTGAGAGTCCCTTATACTGCAAGGAGATCCAACCAGTCCATTCTAAAGGAGATCAATCCTGGATGTTCATTGGAGGGACTGATGCTAAAGCTGAAACTCCAATACTTTGGCCACCTCATGCAACAAGTTGACTCACTGGAAAAGTCTCTGATGCTGGGAAGGGTTGGGGGCAGGAGGAGAAGGGGACGACGGAGAATGAGATGGCTGGATGGCATCACCGACTCTGTGGACATGAGTTTGAGTGTACTCTGGGAGTTGGTGATGGACAGGGAGGCCTGGCGTGCTGTGATTCATGGGGTCGCGGAGAGTCGGACACGACTGAGCGACTGAACTGAACTGATGATTTATATGAAAATATATTTTGTTAAAATATAGATAGATTGCATATACACATAAAGATGAGTATAATAAAAGTGTGGCCAAGTAATGGAGCATCAGCTTCAGCATCAGTCCTTCCAATGAATATCAGGATTTATTTGCTTTATTTTTTTTTAATTTATTTATTTTAATTGGAGGCTAATTACTTTGCATTATTGTATTGGTTTTGCAATACATTGACATGAATCTGCCCTGGGTGTACATGAGTTCCCCATCTTGAACCCCCCTCCCACTTCCTTCCCCATCCCATCCCTCTGGTTCATCCCAATGCACCAGCCCAGAGCATCCTATATCATGCATCAAACCTGGACTGGCAATTCGTTTCACAGATGATAATATGCATGTTTCAATGCCATTCTCCCAAATCATCCCACCCTCACCCTCTCCCACAGAGTCCCAAAGACTGTTTTATAAATCTGTGTCTCTTTTGCTGTCTCGTATACAGGGTTAAGGTTACCATCTTTCTAAATTCCATATATATGCGTTAGTATACTGTATTGGTGTTTTTCTTTCTGGCTTACTTCACTCTGTAAAATAGGCTCCAGTTTCATCCACCTCATTAGAACTGATTCAAATGACTGATGCTAAAGCTGAAACTGTAATACTTTGGCCACCTCATGCGACAAGTTGACTCACTGGAAAAGACTCTGATGCTGGGAAAGTTTGGGGGCGGGAGGAGAAGGGGACGACAGAGAATGAGATGGCTGGATGGCATCACCGACTCTGTGGACATGAGTTTGGGTGAACTCCGGGAGTTGGTGATGGACAGGGAGGCCTGGCGTGCTGTGATTCATGGGGTCGTGGAGAGTCGGACATGACTGAGCAACTGAACTGAACTGAACTGAACTGAATACTCCACTGTGTATATGTACCACAGCTTTCTTATCCATTCGTCTGCAGAATGGCTGCTATCCAAATGTCTACAAGCAATAAATGCTGGAGAGGGTGTGGAGAAAAGGGAACCCTCTTTACACTGTTGATGGGAATGCAAACTAGTACAACCACTATGGAGAATAGTGTGGAGATTCCTTAAAAAACTGGAAATAGAACTGCCATACGACCCAGCAATTTCACTCCTGGGCATACACACTGAGGAAACCAGAATTGAAAGAGACACATGATTTGCTTTAAAATTGAGTGTTTTGATCTCCTTGCAGTCTAAGGAATTCTCAAGCGTCTTCTGCATCACCATAATTAAAAAGCATCAGTTCTTTGGTTCTCATCCTCATTTATCATCCAACTCTCACATCCATATTTGAATATTGGAAAAACCATAGCTTTGACTATATGGACATTTGTCAGCAAAGTAATGTCTCTGTCTTTTAACACTCTGTCTTGATTTGTCACAGTTTTTCTTCCAAGGACAAGCATTTTTTTTTTTTTTTTAATTTCATGGCTACAGTCCATGTCCATAGTGATATTGGAGCCTGAGAAAATAAAATCTGTCACTGCTTCCAATTTTCCCCTTCATCACTATTTGTCATGAAGTGATGGGACCAGATGCCGTGATCTTAGTGTTTTGTTTTTTTTAAATATTGAGTTTCAAGTCAAATTTTCACTCTCCTCTTTCACACTCATCAAGAGGCTCTTTAGCTTCTCTTCATTTTTTGCCATTGCAGTGCTATTATCTGCCTGTGTGAGGTTACTGATATTTTTTTCCTGGCAATCTTAATTCCAGATTCTGATTCATCAGCCTGGCATTTCACATGATATACTCTGCATAAAAGTTAAATAAGCAGGGTGACAAGATACAGCCTTGATGTGAAAGTGAAGATCATTCAGTCATGTCCAATTCGACTGTATAGTCTATGGAATTGTCCAGGTCAGAATATTGGAGTGGGTAGACTTTCCCTTCTCCAGGAGATCTTCCCAACCCAGGGGTCGAACCCAGGTCTCCCACATTGTAGGCAGATTATTTACGAACTGAGCCACAAGGGAAGCCCAAGAATACTGAAGAGGGTAGCCTATCCATTTTCCAGCAGATCTTCCCAACCCAGGAATTGAACTGGAGTCTCCTGCATTGCAGGCAGATTCTTTACCAGCTGAGCTATGAGGGAAGCCCATAGCCTTGGTGTACTATTTCCCAGTAGTGAACTACTCTATTGTTCCATGTCCAGTTCTAACCCACATATAGGTTTAACCCACATACAGGTTTCTCACAGAATAGGCAAGGTGGCCTGATATACCAATCTCTTTGAGAATTTTCCATTGTTGTGATCCACATAGGCAAAGGTTTTACTTTAGTCAATGAAACAGAAGTAGATGCTTTTCTAGAATTCTCTTGCTTTTTCTATGATCTAATGGATGTTGGCAATTTAATCTCTGGCTCCTCTGCCTTTTCTAAATGCAGCTGTTACATCTGGAAGTTCTTGGTTTGTGTACTGTTGAAGGCTAGCTTAAAGAATTTTGAACCAAACCTTGCCTGCATGTAAAATTGGAAAAGATTCTGATGTTGGGAAAGATTAAAAGCAAAAGGAGACAGGAATGGCATAGAATGATATAGTTGGATAGGATTACTCAATGAGCATGAATTTGAGCAAACTCTGGGAGATAATGGAGGACAGAGGATCCTGGAGTACTGCAATCCATTGGGTCTGAAAGAATGAGACACATCTTATCGACTGAACAACAAAATAAGAAAAAAGTGTATACATCTATATTTATACAATTGTGTTTATTTATTTTTACAATGTTCTATTGATTTCTGCCATACAAAATGCATATATTAAAAATTTATATATAGTGTATATTTTATTTACATATATACACTGTATATTTTATATATACAGTGTACATATAAAAGTGTGGTTTTCTCAGGGTATACAGTAGTGGGGTTGCTGGGCCATATAGTAGATTTATTCTTTTTTAAAAAATTATTTTGAGGAATCTCTATACTGTTCACCATAATGTATCAGTTTATATTCCTACGAGCAGTGTGGGAAGTCTTCCTTTTCTACATACCCTCTCAGCATTTATTATTTGTAGATTTTTTGATGATGGCCATTCTGACCAGTGTGAAGTGATAACTCATTGTAATTTTGATTTGCATTTCTCTGTTAGTGACATTGACCATTTTTTCGTGTGTTTATTGGCCATCTGTATGTCTTCTTTGGAGACATGCCTGTTTAAGTCTTCTGTCCATTTTTGATTGGGCTGTTTGTTTTCCTGATAATCAGCTTCATGAGCTGCTTATACATTCTGGTGATTAATCCTTTGTCACTTTTTCCCTTTCCAATTATTTTCTCCCATTCTAAGGGTTATCTTTTAATCTTGTTTATCGATTCCTTTCCAGTGTGAAATTTTTAAGTTAAATTAGGTCCTTTTTGCTTGTTTTTGTTTTTATTTTCATTACTCTACAAGGTGGGTCAAAGAAGATGTTGCTGTGATTATGTCAAAGTGTTTACAGCCTGTGTTTTCCTCTAAGAGCTTCATAGTTTCTGGCCTTGTATTTAAGTCCTTAATCCATTTTGAGTTAATTTTTGTGTATGGTGTTAGGAAGTATTATAGCTTCATTCTTTTGCATTATAACTGCTTTTGTATCCTTCTACATGTTGCATATGTTGTGCTTTGCAATGTGTTATTTTAGTTGTTTTATACTTTGCAAGTATAGCTTAATTAATTTCTATTGTTTGAAATTATTCTAGATTTTGTGACATATTGCAACATAAAACCTGTATAAGAAAAGTCTCAGGAGTTGCTGAGATACAGTGTTCTTTAAAGACAATGATGTGTTATGCAGATTTCTTTGCACTACTGATTGAAATGGGAAAGCCAAGAATTTGTCCTACTTAGTCCCAGTGCTATGCAGTCCCCTAACTTCAAGTGAAATTCTTCCTGTCTACTCTTCACCATAGATAAGTACGTGTACATGCATGCTAATTTGCTTGTTATGTCTGACTGTGTGTGACCATAGGGACTGTAGCCCAGCAGTGTGGGAATCTCCAAGCAAAAATACTGAAGTGGGTTGCCATGCCCTCCTCTAGGGGATTTTCTCAACCCAGAGATTGAAACCACATCTCTTAATTCTCCTGTATTAGCAGGCAGGTTCTTTACCACTAGTGTCACCTGGGAAGCCCATAGATAGAAGTGTCTGTGCCAAGGTTGAAGGAAGAAACATGCTTTCAGAGGATCCACAGCTCTACAAAGTTAAGAGAGGGCTTAGTTTCTACCTGTAGATAGTTCAACTATTACTTTATGCTTTACTGTATTATATTTAGTATTATGTATATATATGTATTCATATATATAATAAATTATGTAATTATAAGTAAAATAGTAGTTGGACTATCCACAGATAGAAAATCAGCCCTCTCTTAGCTTTGTAGAGCTGTGGATCCTCTGAAAGCATGTTTCTTCCTTCAGCCTTGACACAGACTCTTCTATCTTTATGATCTTTATCATGCTTAATAACACATTCCTCCATAATTCTCAACTTTATTTTTTGTAGTAGTAGTAGTACCATTGGTCACAGAAAATTCCGAATGCTTTACTTCGTCATTCTGAAGCTTAATAGAGTTTGAGAATATTTAATTTTTTCACAACTGACCTCATATCAATACATATTACACTAGTGTGGTGTAGGTTGATATACCATTATACCCAGGGAGAGTTTGCTTTAATTTTTGCTGATTACCTTGGCCTCTACTATGCCTTGGCCAGCATTCTCTCTGTCTTCAAATTAAGTCTTTAAAAGTTTCCTTAGTGGCTTCTGACACTCACAGGCCAAATATTGACAGAAAATAGTGCCCACATGTTCACATCTACTCATATATATATATGTATATATATAATTGTATATGTATATGTACACACATATATACATATACATATGTATACATATACATATGTGTATATATATATATATGTATATATATAATTAATGTATTTCTTTGACTGTTGAAGATCTTGTTTTATAACCATGCTAGAACATTTTTTGTAATCTGACTTTTTACATGCATGTTGAATCATTTATTTTAAAAATTGGATGGTGACTTTTAATGCTAAAATGTGTAGCTTATTTGATTGCTGATATTTTCTGACAACACCAGCCCAGGGGGGAAAAATATTGCAAATTGTGCTTCACACAGTGGGAGAAAAGAAAAAGATAAAGAAAGAATTAAAGAAATATCATGTAATTATTCACTAAAAGTTTTTCTTAATACTAATCTAAAATTGGATATCAAAGATCAGTGATTAAGAGAAGTATTTAAAACTCAGTGATGCATGCAGACTTATTTTCTAAGTAAAATTCCTCAAAATCCAAATGAAAGAATGCTATTCAGATTGTTTAGTAGGAGAGATTTTGAAAGGAATGCTAACATATGTGTAGATATTTCTTTCTGTCTATAGCAACAGTCTTCAACCTTTTCATCACCAAGGACTGGTTTTATGGAATATGTATATTTATATTCTATGAAAAAAAAATATTTTTTCCCCACAGACTAGGAAGGGGGAACATTCTAGGATAATGCAAGTGCAATGCATTTATTGTGCTATTTATTTCTAGTATTATTACATTGTGGTAATGCAATAATGTAAACAATGGGGAGTAACTGTAAATACAGATGAAGCTTTGCTCACTTGTCCACCATTCTCCTCCTGCTGTGCAGCCTGGTAGTGGTCTGTCGTGTGGGGGTTGGGGAAGATTGGTCTATACCATGTCCCAAAACCTCAGTCCTGAAGTTGGATTTTGAGATGGTGTAGAATCCTAACTTACTTTTTGGGGGCTTTTAGATAAGAGAACTGGGAATAGCAGATAAACCTATTTTATGGCAGTTTTGAAGGATACTTAGACAGCTTAGAGTTTCAGATAAAATATTGCTGGAGACTAAACCCAGTAAACTAAGTTTACTGTTTATAAAGGAATCAGTTGCTAGAGCCCCAATGAGACTTTCAGATTGTTGATGAAGATCAAGGCCAGATCTAACTACATTAGAACTAGACTTCAGATAATGGTAAAACAGTAGCATAGGAAAACCTCTTTACATTAGTTAAGGTCCAGATAGAGGGTGTGAGACTTTGGATGCTGTATCTGATAGATGTGCTCAAAATCTCTGAAATTCAAAACTGACTGAACCCTTTAGCCTCATAGAAATGAGATCTTCATCTTGCAAGAGGGTAAGAGTACCACTTTCACACCTGAAGACAGTTTAGAATATCAACTGTGTTCATGTCGTAAAACAATATATGACAGCCTCAGGACACTACCACCTATCAAGGCCCAAAATTCAATAATTAACATCAAATTAGCATACCATGATTTGGGAAGAGTATGTTCTAATAACATGGTTATAATATTCTAAAATTCTCTTACTTTTCAAAGTGTCCTATAATTGTCTTTCAGGACTCCAAATGAGATAGTAACTATAATATTTATCCTAAAGAACTTAATTTTTGAGACTAATTATGGCATTCAATAGGAAAAAGGTATCAGGGTTCTGATTTTAGGCTTCATCCTTAGGTCATAACATTTAATCCCTAAAGTTGACCTGCCAGAGATGAACCAATAATTCTCAAATCAACTTTATTTAGAAATCAGCTATTTCCCATCAACAAACTCACCATCCTAAGGAATTTGCATTGTTCCCTGCTAATCTCATACATACAATGCTAATCTCATACATAATCAACAGTCTATCACTGAGCTGCCTGCTGAGAGCCCCTCTCTGCCCTGCCTTTTACAAAATAGCTAATGCTATCATGCTTTATTACCTTGAATGCCTTATCTAATTTTTCTTCAAGGGACTAACACTTCACTTCATTATATCATCCCTGACTTCATTATATCTTCCATGAAAAAATTTTCTATGTTTTATTATAACTTATTAAAGCCAACATTCAAAGACTAATCATTTGATATATTTTTTATTTAAATACATCTCTGCTTTAGTATTTAATTTGCTTCTCAGAATAGAAATGTCTACAAAAGAATCCAAGACCATTTTTGTGTACAAAAATATTTGATTATTTTATGGTATTCTTCAATTCAGTAAAGAGTACCAGCTGTCTAAGTTTGATAATAACAGAACTATAAAATTTATTTAAATGTCTACACCTATCTAATTTTATAATTATTTATCAACTTTTAGAAATTCTGCTTTCCAGTATCCACCTGCTTAGTAAATTAAACAATATTGTACAGTGGATTAAGTTACCCTTCCCCATTTAAAATGATCCAGGAAGAATGCAAATGTGGGCTTCCCTGGTGGCTCAGATGGTAAAGAATCTGCCTGCAATTCAGGAGACTCAGATTTCATATGACAGAGCTATCTTCAGTTCAGTCGCTCAGTCCTTTCCGACTCTTTGTGACACCATGCAACATGCCAGGCCTCCCTGTCCATCACCAACTCCCAGAGTTTACCCAAACTCATGTTCATTGAGTCGGTGATGCCATCCAACCATCTCATCCTCTGTCATCCCCTTCTCCACCTGCCCTCAATCTTTCCCAGTATCAGGGTCTTTTCAAATGAGTCAGCTCTTCATATCAGGTGGCCAAAGTATTGGAGTTTCAGCTTCAACATCAGTCCTATCAATGAACACCAAGGACTGACTTCTTTTAGGATGGACTGGTTGGATCTCCTTGCAGTCCAAGGGACTCTCAAGAGTCTTCCCCAACACCACAGTTCAAAAGCATCAATTCTACGGCCCTCAGCTTTCTTTATGGTCCAACTCTCACATCCATACATGACTACTGGAAAAACCATAGCAGGTGTATTAAAAAGCAGAGACACCACTTTGCCAACAAAGGTCAGTATAGTCAAAGGTATGGTTTTTCCAGTAGTCATGTATGGATGTGAGATTTGGACCATACAGAAGATTGAGTACCAAAGAATTGATGCTTTTTGAACTGTGGTGCTGGAGAACTCTTGAGAGTCTCTTGGACTGCAAGGAGGTCAAACTAGTAAATCCGAAAGGAAACCAACTCTGAATATTCATTGGAAAACTAATGCTGAAGCTACAATACTTTGACCACATGAAGTGAAGAGCTGACTCATTTGAAAAGACCCTGATGCTGGGAAAGTATAAGGGAAGGAGGTAACAGAGATTTAAATGGTTGGATGGAATCATTGACTCAATGGACATGAGTTTGAGCAAACTCTGGGAAATAGTGGAGGACAGGGAAGCCTGGCATGCTACAGTCGATGGGGTTGCAAAAAGTCAGACATGACTGAGAGACTGAACAATAAGAGCAGAATGCATATGTATGACATGATATGGTTTGGCTATGTGATCTAAATTAATTTTGTAACTATCAACTTCCTTGATCTAGGATCCACCCTCTTTAAATTTCTTTCTGATGTTTGAAATTGCTATTCTTACTCAGTTCCCAACATTCCCATATTTTATGTCTAGAATGTTTATTCCTGCTCATCCCCACATCCTTGCTCATGCAATGCTAGTTATCTTTTCAGGTTCAGCTTAAACGGTACTTCTCATTCGAACAATTGTAAATATATGATTAACTATATACAATATTATCTTTAATGTCTATTTTCCACACTTTCCTAAGATATGGAAATTTTCTGCTTTGTTCTCTAATCTCTTCTGAGCATTAAGTGTGTGGAAAATGCTCATTGTGTGTGTTAGTCGCTCAGTTGTGTCTCTTTGCGACCCCATGGACTATAACCCACCAGGTTCCTCTGTCCATGGAGTTCTCCAGGCAAGAATACTGGAGTGAAAACCATTCACTTCTCCAAGGGATCTTTCTGACCCAGGGATTGAACCTTGGTCTCCTGCATTGCAAGCATTTTTTTTTTTTTAACCTCCTGAGCCATCAGGGAAGCAATAATTCATATATTATTGCTAGTGATCAAAAGAAAGTGTCACATTGGGAGACCTGGATTATTCAACTATTGCAATTATCATTATTAAATAAAAGTTATTGCTTTCTTCGTGACCTGCAACCAGGACTAAAAAACAAAAAAGGAGGACATAATTTAAAGGACTGTCTCCAACCTGGATGGAAGGACTTTTTTCAGAAGAAACTACACTACACCAGGGTGAGAAACGATGACATCAGAGGTAGACAGCTTGCCCAAGATTCTGGACCTGATTCGTATGATCATTTATATTGTTTTCTTGACTTCTTAGCCCTCTGCATATAAATCAAATGTTTTCTACCATAGGCCTGATCCTATGCTAGTTTTAGAAATTAATCCAATTGTCGGGTTTGTAGACATGTAAAAGCTTGTTTGGCTTGTACAAAAACTCTGTTAGACTTGTGCCATCCTAATGTCCTTAAATCATGGCAACAGTCTGCTTCTAAATTGGAAAATTAAAAACAATAGCTGGAAATCAGAGTCAGGGCTATGGAAAATCCAAGATGGCTGCTTGGCTTTTCCCAGCTCCCTGACAAAACTCATTTTTTATTTGATGGGTTAAAGCCTCCCTGGCTACAGGGCCTCCATAATGAAAAATCACAGAGTATTAAGTTTTGTATTTTTGGGGCATTAAGATTTTTATAATTCATCAAGACTTTGTTTTCTAGAATAATGTACTTACAAAGTCATTTGTACTACTTAACATAAAACAGTGTAAAATATCTTGGAAACTATTTGACTTCTTGATGTTTGTTACAGAAAACTGAGAAACAGTAAACTATATCTTCTCTGCTACTTAGGGAAAAAAAAATGAAACTATAAAAAAACGGAACTATAGCCAAATATTAAGTTATGCAAGTTTAAAAAGTGCTTACTAGTTAAATAGAGAAAACATCCACATTTTGTATGTAATAGAAAATGTCTTCAGATAAAACTGTTCAATGCAGTTTTGGTGGTAATATAATTATATGAAAGAATAGGATTATAAGCAACATTCACACTTGGACATTTGTTCATTAGGACACAAAAAGGAACAGAACTGAGAAATAATTTTTAAAAAATAATGTAATGAAATAAAGTGACTTTGAATTACAATCATTAAAATTAATATATTTAGTGATTATATGACAAGCCAAAATATCAGCAATTATTGAACATTGTCTGTTACCTATAAAGGTGCAAATACATCATATTGGTTTATTAATATGTGACTAAGGCATAAAGGAAATGACACTGAAAGGGCTAGAGATAAAGATCTATGATTTGTAAGGTATTAAGTATTGCCATATTTCAGATAATTTCACCACTTCAGCTTAACATGAAAAATACTGATTCATAAATAATTTTCAGTATTCATAGAGCTACATCAAGTCTTTTCAGACTATTGTAAATCAAAAGTGAAAATTTTTAAGACCTAATGAGGATAACTTGAAAAGAATATTTATGGTATGCTGTCACAATTTCTTAACTTAGAAAAAAATGATAGTTTCAACAGTCATCTTTTTTATTTTACCAAATCGCATTATGTCTTAATCACTTGTGATTTTAGAACTTATCACATTCTGCCATGTACTGTGATTAGGTGAATACAAGTTTTTCTCTCTGAGTAAATTGTGAGCAACTCAAGGAACTGTATCTTATTCATTTTTCACATCACAGAGTACTTTTTTAAATGAAAAAGATTAAATATATTTTGAATATTTAAATACAAAAAGAATAGTGTACAATTAGCAAGATTCCAAGTTGTGTTTAAAATAATGCCAATAAACAGTATTACCTCTTATTTAAATTTAATGACACTAATGGTGACATGATAGTATATTAAAAAGTAGAGACATTACTTTGCCAAGCAAGGTCCATCTAGTCAAGGCTATGGTTTTTCCAGTGGTCATGTATGGATGTGAGAGTTGGACTATAAAGAAAGCTGAGCACCGAAGAATTGATGTTTTGAACTGTGGTGCTGGAGAAAACTCTTGAGAGTCCCTCGGACTGCAAGGAGATCCAACCAGTCCATTCTAAAGGAGATCAATCCTGGGTGTTCATTGGAAGGACTGATGCTAAAGCTGAAACTCCAATACTTTGGCCACCTCATGTGACGAGTTGACTCACTGGAAAAGACTCTGATGCTGGGAGGGATTGAGGGCGGGAGGAGAAGGGGACGACAGAGAATGAGATGGCTGGATGGCATCACCGACTCGATGAACCTGAGTTTGAGTGAACTCTGGGAGTTGGTGATGGACAGGGAGTCCTGGCGTGCTGTGATTCATGGGGTGGCAAAGAGTCGGACACGACTGAATGACTGAACTGAACTGAATGGTGACATGAAAAGGCAATTTCATCTTAATGGAAGGTGGGGCAAGCTCTCATTCTGAAATTAAGAATAAGAAGAAAAGTGCCAAGTTCAATGAAAGAAAAAAAAAAAAAAAACATACTAGAGAATGCAAGAATATGCAGGGTGGATGCTTTACACTTTAGAAAGAATTTTTGGGAAGATAGGGAATTCTTCAAAGTATTAATAGATACACATTCTAAAAAAAAAAAAAAAAAGTCAATGATCATTTATTTGAACAGATAGATAAAAGTAAGTTGATCTGACTGGAAGGAAAGCAGGGGAGGAGCTGGTGAAAGAATTCAGATTATGCATTTACACATATGGAAGGGCACAGATATAATTGTGGCTTCCCAGATGGTGCTAGTGGTAAAGAATCTGCCTGCCAGTGCTGGAGATGCAAGAGACTTGGGTTTGGGGTTCGATCCCTGGGTCAGGAAGATCCCCTGGAGAAAGAAATGGCTACTCACTTCAGTATTCTGGCCTAGGAAATCCCATGGACAGAGGAGCCTGGTGAGCTAGAGTCCATAGGGTCACAAAGTGTTGGACATGACTTAGCACCTAAGTATACACAGAGATAATTGTGGCTGACAAACTCTTTTGCTGATATTTGCTATCAACAGAAAGTAAAGGCTAAATATAGACATACACATTCATGCTGAGAGATAGTGAAAGAGAGTACAAGAGACAGAGAGATGAGAGATGGAGACAGAGACAGAGAGGTTCACATACTTTTATTCCTAGGTGTTGGTCCTTTAATGGACCAGAACCTGGTGGTCCGGAGTTGACCAATGAGAAAGTAAAGGAGAGAGAAAGAGGCTGATATTCCTTGGCTTACGCAGAAAGCCAATAAAGCCCCTGGCACGGGCCTTGCTCTGTTCAGGAAGGCCTCAGGCGCCCTCTCGATGGGGTGAAGGCACAGAGTGCATTCTCAAGAGGGTCTTAGAAGCCCGGGCAGGAAAGTGAACACAGAGAGCCTCTATGCTCCAGGAATTAGCCTGAAAAAAGAGAGAAAGAGGGGGAGAGAGTGAGAGAGAGGGGGAGAGAGAGAGAGGGATTGGGGGGGTGGGAGAGAGAGAAAACGCAAGACATGGAGACCAAAGCTCTGATGGAGCAAAGGTGTTTTATTCAATATTGTGTAGGTATTTATACTGTAGTTATTCTCAGCAAAGATAAAGATCAAATTCCAGACTTAAAAAACATAGGCAATCCATATTAAAGAGAGAGAGTTGTAAATAATCACTTTTACCATATAGTTCATAAAAAGGAAGAGGGTACTTATCACCGTATAGAAAAACTAATGAAGGAAATGCCTGGATTCCTCAGCCCCCGGGGGGGAACTTGCCTTTCCTCTTAATTCCTGAATATTCAGGAATTAATAAGGAACAGAGTATTCCTGACAGATCCAAAACAGCACACAGGAAACCTCCTGTTAGATGTTTCCTGACACTAGGGATCACCTGTGGATTCTAGATCATTCTCCTGTTTCCTCCTATATATGTTGTTGTTATTCAGTTGCTAGGTCATTTCTGAGTCTTTGCTACCCTGTAGACTGACGCAGGCCAAGCTCCCCTGTCCTTCACTATCTCCCAGAGTTTGCTAAACCTCATGTCCATTGAGTTGATGATACTATCCGACCATCTCATCTTCTGTTACCCGCTTCTCCTGCCCTCCTTTACAAGTTACTTTGCAAATAACTTATTCAGGAAGAAAACTCATGTTTGGAATATGAATAAAGATCTGCAGTGAAGAGGTAATGGGAACTAAACGAAGATGTAAAGTAAAGAATGGAATTAATAAGATGCAAATTCACTTAAATAACCAATATCATTTTTTTGAAAAACCATACCTTTGGTAAAATTATACCAAAAGTTTCCCAAGAAACCAAAGAATCTAATAAATAATTACTGTATTTTAAAATTAGATGTAACTTTTAATATATAAGAAAAAAAAAGAAAACAGCATGAGATGAAAATCAGTTAGCACCAGTAAGGAAGGAAAAGGTATAAGAAAAGCAAAGCCATATTAATAATAACAGAAAAAGGCAGTAGGGAAGATAGAAATATTTAAAAATGCAGTCTAAGTCAGGCAGACATGCAAAAGAATCTTGAGAAATTGGGCAAAAGTAAAATGATGAAAAATTATAAAACTGTGCATTCATCACAGAATGCACAGAATTTGGCTTGACTGAGGGACTTGTTAGTTAGACACTAAAATCATTTCAACAAAATTAAAGTAGTTAAACAAATGATAAAAATAAAATATAATAAAAAGCAAAACAAGAGGAAGGTATTAGTAAGTTTATAAAAAAATGCAATGAATTGGAAAGAAAATCTGCAGATTTCACAAATAATTTTAAAGTAGTTATTTGACTAATAATTTAAAAGCAACAATAACTAGATAAATAATTAGCAATATAATCAGGTTACAGGAAAACATAAATTAATAAATCAAGAGATCAAAATACACAAGATATACAAAGGAACATAAAAATATTTTTGCTCAGGTTCTTTATTTTTAAAAAATAATTGCAATAACAGGAATAAATCTGGAAAGTTATTCCACAATGAATGCATAATCCATGTATACAAAATGTTAAACCAAAACCAAGAATAGAAATCCATTCCCAGCTACATTGTTTCAAATCCTAGTTTGCTTAAATGATTATTTTTAAAATATTATATTTTTAGTACTTATTTTTGTACATAATGTCTCAGTTCTGGTTTCTTGAGCTTTTTGTCCTGAAATTTATTTCATTAATTTCAAATTAACCATTTTTGTTTGTGTGGAGAGGAATTGTGTTCTAATTTCTATCTTTGAACGTTTATAAATTACTTAAAAATATATATACAACTGGGTAGAGTCTGAAGAGTATTTGAGGACAAAATTAACCTCAGAGTACACTTCTTTTATTAAAGAAGATCCAAAGTGACAAAAAAAAAAACTGAGAAAATTAGATATTGTATTTTGAGACCCTTTTGAACATATAAAAATTAATAATTTAACATCATGTGTTTAACTAATTGCATTTGATTAAATGTCCAGATTTATTACCAAATCCATGAAAATAAAAAGGCCATAAGGGAGAGTAGAAATTTAATGTCTGTACAGTTTAAAGGATCTGTTTTTAAACACTGGATCATTTTCTATCTTTGAAAAATTAGAAATAATTTTTAAAAAATCATTATTTATTTTAATTGGAGGGATAATTATTTTACAATACCGTCATGGGCTCTGCCATACACCAACATGAATCAGCCACAGGCCTATGTGTCCCCTCCCTTCTGAACACCCCTTCTCACCTTCAACCCCACCCCATTCCTCCAGGTAGTCACAGAGCACTGGCTTTTGGTTTCCTGCATCATACATCAAATTGAGGGAAGCAACTTTTAATTTTTATTTAGTCTCAATGTTTTTATCTATCTCATTGACAATAATGGTAATTTAAATATCAGCTTTAGAATTCTACCAAAAATTTAGAGAAGAGCTAACACCTATCCTATCAAAATGGCTGTCTGGGGAGGCCTTACAATAGCTGTGAAAAGAAGAGAAGCAAAAAGCAAAGGAGAAAAGGAAAGATATAAGCATCTGAATGCAGAGTTCCAAAGAATAGCAAGCAGAGATAAGAAAGCTTTCATCAGTGATCAATGCAAAGAAATAGAGAAAAACAACAGAATAGAAAAGACAAGAAATCTCTTCAAGAAAATTAGAGATACCAAGGGAATATTTCATGCAAAAATGGGCTTGATAAAGGACAGAAATGGAATGGACCTAACAGAACCAGGAGATATTAAGAAGAGGTGGCAAGAATACACAGAACTGTACAAAAAAGATCTTCATGACCAAGATAATCACGATGGTGTGATCACTGACCTAGAGTCAGACATCTTGGAATGTGAAGTCAAGTGGGCCTTAGAAAGCATCACTACGAACAAAGCTAGTGGAGGTGATGGAATTCCAGTTGAGCTATTTCAAATCCTGAAAGATGATGCTGTGAAAGTGCTGCACTCAATAGGCCAGCAAATTTGGAAAACTCAGCAGTGGCCACAGGACTGGTAAAGGTCAGTTTTCATTCCAATCCCAAAGAAAGGCAATACCAAAGAATGCTCAAATTATCGCACAGTTGCACTCATCTCACACGCTACTAAAGTCATACTCAAAATTCTCCAAGCCAGGCTTCCGCAATACATGAGCTGTGAAATTCTAGATGTTCAAGAAGGTTTTAGAAATGGCAGAGGCAGCAGAGATCAAATTGCCAACATCCGCTGGATCATGGAAAAAGTAAGAGAGTTCCAGAAAAATATATATTTCTGCTTTATTGACTATGCCCAAGCCTTTGACTGTGTGGACCACAATAAACTGTGCAAAATTCTGAAAGAGATGGGAATCCCAGACCACCTGACCTGCCTCTTGAGAAACCTGTATGCAGGTCAGGAAGCATGGAACAACAGAATAATTCCAAATAGTAAAAGGAGTCCGTCAAGACTGTGTATTGTCATCCTGCTTATTTAACTTATATGCAGAGTACATCATGAGGAACGCTGGGCTGGAAGAAGCACAAGTTGAAATCAAGATTGCTGGGAGAAATATCAATAACCTCAGATATGCCAATGACACCACCCTTATTGCAGAAAGTGAAGAGGAACTCAAAAGCCTCTTGATGAAAGTGAAAGAAGAGAGCGAATAAGTTGGCTTAAAGGTCAACATACAGAAAACTAAGATCATGGCATCTGGTCCCATCATTTCATGTGAAATAGATGGGGAAACAGTGAAAACAGTGTCAGACTTTATTTTGGGGGGCTCCAAAATCACTGCAGATGGTGATTGCAGTCATGAAATTAAAAGACGCTTACTCCTTGGAAGGAAAATTATGACCAACCTAGATAGCATATTAAAAAGCAGAGACATTATTTTGGCAACAAAGTTCCATCCAGTCAAGACTACAGATTGTCCACTGGTCATGTATGGATGTGAGAGTTGGACTCTGAAGAAAGCTGATCACTGAAGAACTGTGATGAAGAACTGCTTTTGAACTGTGATGCTGGAGAAGACTCTTGAGAGTCCTTTGGACTGCAAGGAGATCCAACCAGTCCATTCTAAAGGAGATCAGTGCTGGGTATACATTGGAAGGACTAATGCTAAAGCTGAAACTTCAATACTTTGGCCACCTCATGCGAAGAGTTGACTCACTGGAAAAGACTGATGCTGGGTGGGATTGGGGGCGGGAGGAGAAAGGGACGACAGAGAATGAGATGGCTGGATGGCATCACCGACTTGATGGACCTGACTTTGAGTGAACTCCGGGACTTGGTGATGGACAGGGAGGCCTGGCGTGCTGTGATTCATGGGGTTGGAAAGTCGGACACGACTGAGTGACTGAACTGAACTGATTAATTACTAAGTATTTAATTTGTAACAATAAAAATTCAGAAATGCCATTATTAGTTAATGATAGAATTTTCTCTATGGAAAAATGATATTTGAGTTTACACATGTTAGAAAATCAAAATATGCTATTATCCAGGATCTATGCAGATTTTGGAGAAGTCAATGGCGCCCCACTTGAGTACTCTTGCCTGGAAAATGCCTTGGATGGAGGAGCCTGGTGGGCTGCAGTCCATGGGGTCCTTACAATTCGGACAGGACTGAGTGACTTCACTTTCACGTTTCACTTTCATGCATTGGAGAAGGAAATGGCAACCCACTCCAGTGGTCTTGTCTGGAGAATCCCAGGGATGGGGGAGCCTTGTGGGCTGCTGTCTATGGGGTCACACAGCATTGGACACGACTGAAGTGACTTAACAGCAGCAGCAGCAGCAACAGCGACATTTCTGAAGAACGATAGTGGTTCATAAGTAGAGGCAATAAATCTTGTTGGTGTTGGGAGAAAAATATAATGACATCCAGAAAACAGAAGTATCAGTATAATTAGCACTAAAGGAAAAATATATTTAATTACTCAGGCTAAATGGAAGTAGTTTTCATAAACCTTTCTATGATTATAGACCAATATTACTTCCAATAAAATAATTACAAATTAAGCAGTTTTCACAATATTCATCGTTATGCCAAGTGTATATGCAGGTATGCATATATTAAGATACTTATTAAATATTATTATGTTTATATGTTTATGCTCAACTTTTTCACTTACTCATAGCATCACTTTAATATCATAAGAAAGGAATAGTAGTTTGAGTCACATGGGGCTTCCAAAGTGGGGAAACATTCATTTTCAATCAATAATCAATCTATTATTTTAAAAAATGCATATTTTCTCCTACACTCTGGCTCCCTCATAATAATAAGCATTTAAATAAAAACATAAAGCCATAAGTTGTATTTGGGAGCTCATGAGGTTTTATAAACACAGTTGTAATCATTAGTGTTTGCTATAAAACATAATATTTATGATCAGTATTTTTACAAACTGACATATTACTATGACAACTTATCAGAAAATTGATAAGAAAATATACACTTAATTCTCTCTCTTTTATAAAGACATTGAATGATTTCACATTATTTTGTGTATCTTACACTTTTTTTTCTGGGCATCATCCACAGTAAGAACAATGCCTAGTGGAAACCTTTGCTTAGTAAAATATTTACTGAGAAACCAAAAAAAAAAAAAAATAGTCAAACAGATTGTTTTACTTGTCTTTATTTATTGATGCTTGAATGTCATTTGAACTTTCTTTTTTTAAAAAAATAATTTTATTATTTATGTATTTATTTTTGGCTGTGCTAGGCCTTCATTTTTATGTTAACTTTCTCTAGTTGCATTATTTGGGCTTCTCCTTGCAGTGGCCTTTCTTGCTGCAGAGCATGGGCTCTAAGGTGTGCAGATTTCAATAGTTGCATCACATGGGCAGTTCCTGGGATCTAGAACACAGGCTCAACAGTTGTGGCACTCAGTTACTTCTTGGCATGTGGGATCTTCCTGGATCAGGGAATGAAATTGTGTCTCCTGCATTGGCAGGTGGATTCTTTACCACTGAGTCACCAGGGAAAACCCCCATTTGAGGCTTATTCATAAAAAAACTTTGATAGACTGTCTGCCATATTTTAAAAGCAGAATGATATATTTTATTTATGTTATTCTTTTGTTACTTTAGCTGACTATATCCTTGGGTCGATACATATAAATTTAACTAGATATATAAGTATATATTAAGTAATATATATACAGTTATTTTGCATGCAGAAATATATTTTATGTATACATATATACATTGACTTCTACTATAAAAAATTCCTAAAGAGCCCAGTTCAGTGGTTGCGTCTCCTATTGTCAATTGTGTCTTACACCACATGGTCACTGTTGAGCTTCTCAGGGATACCAATCTTTTATCATAATATTTTAAATTCATTAATAAAGTCCTTTAGATCGTTTTGGGGAACAGAGCCAGAGGTTTGGTTTTCCTTTCTTTCCTTTTCTCTCATAACATATTTTTTCTAAGCTGCCTATTATTTTAAGACTCTGATCCCCTTTCTCAAATGCCTGCCAATGTCTTTCAGAGGTCTGCTTCTCATTTACTGTAGCCATAAACATGTCTATCTCTATGCTTTAGAAAATGTCCCATCAGCATGAGAAGACTGTACCCATTAGTTTTTGAGAAGCCATTAGTTTTCCTTAATAATTAAAGAGTGAATACATGGCTAATAAGATCAAGAAATACATATATTATTAGACATTTTTGAAAAAATAATGGTGATAAAATATAATCAGTAAACTTATGAATCAAAAATAAAACACAGTAAGTGAATGTTTAATTAGCTTACATATATGATTAAGGCCTACAAATTGTTAAAGTAATAGCTACAAAAGAGAATAAATTCTTATGAACATTTAAATATCATACTGTGATAATATTACATAAAAAGTGGATGAGAAAATGGAAGAAAATACAGTCTCATATTAATCTCACATGTTACCAAAGTAATGCTCAAAATTCTCCATTCCAGGCTTCAACAGTACATGAAACTGTTACATGTAGCAAAAATTTCTGTTGACTTACTGTCAAAGATCCATGATTTCAGTTTGTTTTTTGTATCTGTGTCTTTCTTAATTCCATGAAAATTCACCATTGGATCTCAAAGGATGTTTTAAAAATACTGTGTCGTACGTTTTATTTGTGGCAAATGATAGTGTTCAGTAAACCTAATCCACCAAACTGACAGAGGTGGAAGACAGAAGCTCATTTTTATCTTCAAAGTTGTTTTGTTGTTGTTTAGTCACTAAGTCATGTCACAAAGTGGACTTTTTTGTGACCCAATGAACTATAGCCTGCCAGGTTCCTCTGTCAATAATGGGATTTCCTTAAATACACGTAATTATCTCTATTAATTTTATTTTCGTGTGTGTGAAATTGTAATATGCATTATTCAGTAGCTCTATTTTGTTAGTTGTTTTCTGATTTATGGTATGCTATTTTTTTTTCTGGTTTCTGGATGAGAACAATAAATGAGGCATGATAAGGCTAGGAGAAATGTCTGATGTATTTTGACATATGATTACTACTTATTACATAAAAAGAGCCATTTATTTTAACCCTTAGAAGAAATGGAGTAGCCATCATAGTCAACAAAAGAGTCAAAAATGCAGTACTTGGATGCAGTCTCAAAAAGGACAGAATGATTTCTGTTCATTCCAAAGTAAACCATTCATTATCACAGTAATCCAAGTTTATGCCCCTACCAGTAATGCTGAAGAAGCTGAAGTTGAATTGTTCTATGAAGACCTACAGGAACATCTAGAACTAGCTCACAAAAAAAGATGTCCTTTTCATTACAGGGGTTGCTGCTGCTGCTAAATCGCTTCAGTCCTGTCCGACTCTGTGTGACCCCTGTAATGCAAAAGAAGGAAGTCAAGAAATTCCGAGAGTAACAGGGAAATTTGGCTTTGGAGTAGAGAGTGAAACAGGGCCCAGGCTAATAGAGTTTTGCCAAAAGAAGGCGCTGGTCATAGCAAACATCCTCTTCCAACACCACAAGAGAAAACTCTACACATGGACATCACCAGATGGTCAATACTGAAATCACTTCAGTTCAGTTCAGTTACTCAGTCATGTCTGAATCTTTGCTACCCCATGGACTACAGCACACGAAGCCTCCCTGTCCATTACCAACTCCCGGAGTTTACCCAAACTCATGTCCATTGAATTGATGATGCCATCCAACTTCCTCATCCTCTGTTGTTCCCTTCTCTTCCCACCTTCAGTCTTTCCCAACATCAGAGTCCTTTCAAGTGAGTCAGCTCTTAATATCAGGTGGCCAAAATATTGGAGTTTCAGCTTCAACATCAATCCTTCCAATAAATATTCAGGACTGACTTCCTTTTGGATGGACTGGTTGGATCTCCTTGCAGTCCAAGGGACTTTCAGAGTCTTCTTCAACACCAATGCTGAAATCGGATTGATTATATTCTTTGCAGCCAATGATGGAGAAGCTCTATACAGTCAGCAAAAAACAAGACTGGGAACTGACTGTGGCTCAGATCATGAACTCCTTATTGCCAAATTCAGACTTAAATTGAAGAAAGTAGGGAAAACCACTAGACCATTCGGGTATGATGTAAATCAAATCCCTTACGATTATACAGTGGAAGTGAGAAATAGATTCAAGGGAATAGATCTGATGATCAGAGTGACTGAACAACTATGGATATTGTACAGGAGGCAGGAATCATAACTATCCCCAAGAAAAAGAAAAGCTAAAAGGCAAAATGGTTGTCTGAGAAGGCATTACAAACAGCTATGAAAAGAAAAGAGGTGAAAGGCAAAGGAGAAAATGAAAGACATACCCATTTGAATGCAGAGTTCCAAAGAATAGCAAGAGATAAGAAAGCCTTCCTCAGGTATCAGTGAAAAATAATAGAAGAAAACAATAGACTGGGAAAAACTAGAGATCTCTTTAAGAAAATTAGAGATATGAAGGGAACATTTCAAGCAAAGATGGACACAATAAAGGACAGAAATGGTATGGAAATAACAGTAGCAGAGGATATTAAGAAGAGGTGGAAAGAATATACAGAGGTATTAAAAAAAAAAATTCTTCACGACCCAAATAATCATTATAGTGTGATCACTCAACTAGAGCCAAACATCCTGAAACGTGAAGTCAAGCGGGCCTTAGGAAGCACCACTACAAACAAAGTTAGTGGAGGTGGTGGAATTCCAGTTGAGCTATTTCAGAGCCTAAATTATGATGGTGTAAAAGTGCTGCACTCAATATGCCAGCAAATCTGGAAAACTCAGCAGTGGTCACAGGACTGGAAATGGTCAGTTTTCGTTTCAATCCAAAAGAAACACAATGCCGAAGAATGCTCGAACTACCACACAATTACACCCATCTCCCATGTTAGCAAAGTAATGCTGAAAATTCTCCATGCCAGGCTTCAACAGTACGTGAACCATTAAATTCCAGATGTTCAAGCTGGATTTGAAGAGACAGAGGAACAAGAGATCAAATTGCCAACATCCGTTGGATCATCAAAAGCAAGAGAGTTCCAGAAAACATCTATTTCTGACTATGCCAAAGCCTATGACTGTGTGGATCACAACAAACTGTGGAAAAATCTTCAAGAGATGGAAATACCAAACCACCTGACCTGCCTCCTGAGAAATCTGTATTCAGGTTAGGAAGCAACAGTTAGAACTGGACATGAAACAACAGACTGGTTCCAAATCGGGAAAGG
Organism: Moschus berezovskii; assembly: GCF_049115385.1. NCBI lineage: Eukaryota > Metazoa > Chordata > Mammalia > Artiodactyla > Moschidae > Moschus > Moschus berezovskii. Next base: position 44,308,146 of record NC_142472.1, read on the forward strand.
AGTACGTCAAGGCTGTATACTGTCACCCTGCTCTTTTAACTTATATGCAGAGTGCATCATGAGAAACACTCAGCTGGATGAAGCACAAGCTGGAATCAAGATTGCCAGGAGAAAATCAATAACCTCAGATATGCAGATGACACCTCCCTATCCCTATGACAGAAAGTGAAAAGGAACTAAAGAGCCTCTTGGTGAAAGTGAAAGAGGAGAGTGAAAAAATTGGCTTAAAACCAAACATTCAGAAAACTAAGATCATGGCACCTGGTCCCATGACTTCATGCAAATGAATGGGGAAACAGTGGAAACAGTGACAGATTTCATTTTTTTGCACTCCAAAATCACTGCAGATGGTGACTGCATCCATGAAATTAAAAGACATTTGCCCCTTGGAAGAAAAGTTATGATCAACCTAGACAGCAGATTAAAAAACAAATACATTACTTGCCAACAAAGGTCCATTTAGTCAAAGCTATGTATTTTTTTCCAATAGCCATGTATGGATGTGAGAGGTGGACTCTAAAGTAAGCTGAGCCCCAAAGAATTTATGTTTTTGAAATATGGTGTTGGAGAAGACCCTGAGACTCCCTTGGATTGCAAAGATATCCCACCAGTCCATCCTAAAGGAAATCAGTCCTGAACATTCATTGGAAAGACTGATGCTGAAGCTGAAACTCCAAAACTTTGGCCAACCAATGCAAAGAGTTGACTCATTTGAAAAGACCCTGCTGGGAGAAATTGAAGGTGGTAGGAGAAGGGGATGACAGAAGATTAGATGGTTTGATGACATCACTGATTCAATGAACATGAGTTTGAGTAAACTCTTGGAGTTGGTGATGGACAGGGAGGCCTAATGTGCTGCGGTCCATGGTGTCGCAAAGAGTGGGATACAACTGAGGGCCTGAACTGATATGAATTTTTAACTGAAATATTTCGGTGAGCACTACAATATGGTTCAGATAGTAAAGAATCTGCCTACAATATCAGAGACCTGGGTTCCATCCCTGGGTCAGGAAGATCCCCTGGAGAAAGGAATGGCAACTCACTCCAGTGTTCTTGCCATGTACATAGGGGGCAGGAAAAGGCGAGCTATAGTCCATGGGGTTGCAAAGAGTTGGAAACGACTGAAAGACTCACACACACATACACACAATTTAAACATGAAGAAAATAACACTAAAATTCTCGATCTATTAAAAAATGACTTTAGTAAGGAAAACAAAACAAAACTTTATATGGACCAAGCATAATGAGAATCTAGAAGAGTTTCAAAACAGGAATAACATCATAAACATTAGTAGTTCTGACTTGGTGGTGATTTTCTTGACTTAGAAGAGCGATTTTCTTCTACTGGTAGAGATAAGGGATGTTGCTTAGCATCCTATGATGCACAGAATAATGTTTCCTTTTTCCTTGTATACACACACACACACAATGTTCAAAATATTTACATTGTCAATGTTTGGAAACCCTGGCATAGATCTACATGATTTTATAGACAATATTAATAATACTGGGAAAAGAAGAGGGAGTGTAGCCAGACAAGGCTTAAGCACTATATAACAAACATATACTAAGGGAAGATGAAGATAGGTTAAAAATCTAGTACAGGGAAGAGGGATTCTTAGCAACTCCTAAGGAAAACTATTAAAACAGACTGAAAGAGAGACGGTAAAAATAGAAATTATCTCATCAGCCTCAAAGATGTTAACACTAGTGGTGTAAAATATGTAGTAATGAAACCTACATTAGCTGTCAATTTATAACTAACTAATACAACTTTTGACTGTACAAATTTTCCTTTAAATGTCATATTTTTAGAAAAAAAAAGGCTAGAAAATACTATCCAAAATGTGCACAGTGCGTGAGAAGGAAAACTATTTTAAGCATGAAGAAACAATGATTAAATGTTCCATTCCTCTACCAAATTTAACAATAAGTATCTTTATTTCAAATATAGTTCATTTTTTGAATGAATTATTTCAACAATTAGTTAAATTGTTGAAATAGACGTCAATTAATGAATTATTAATTCATAATGATGCAAAATACATTATTAAGCATGTCATTTTAATACAGAGCATGTTACTATGTCTTAAAAATCCCTTCACAAATTGGTTTAGAGTCATATCACACAGTAGGAATATTTGTACATTGCTTCTTTCTTCTAAATAAAAAATGGTCCTTGAATTTATAATGATAAAAATGAACTTACATATAGCCTATCTGTAACTCTAGCTCTTTTAATCTGAGATTAAAATGTATTTTTATAATGTTGTGCTTTGCAAATTGAAGGTTAAATCTCTGCTCAAAAGATATGTATTTTCCAAGATTATATTTATCAATCAATGAATTTAATTCAGCATAATTCTAGTCTCAATTATTCTGTAAAAATTAAATTGTTTTATAATTTAACAGCTTACTTGTTATATTTAGCATAAATGTCAAATCATGAAAATATCCTCCTACATACACGAGAAGGTATTATAAAGGGTCATCCTGATCTAGGACCAGTAGGAGAACTAAATTACCCCTGCCATTAATGCTGTTACAGTAGCAATTACTGCATAACATCTAGCAAAATTATACTGTGAGAGCAATTTCCCACTGAGTTGATGACCACCTGGTTTCACTGCTTCTTACTTGGTTAAGTAGTATCAAGAAGTAATAATTGAAGAAAATAGCTTGTTTTAATTTAAGGAAACACAGATGACTCAGTCCCTGAGGGGGGAAAAACAGAAATGTATTCCCATCCTGAAATTTTATATTATGAAAGTATATGTGTATGAATATGGAAATTATGATTTCAGAATGTATATACTATGAGATGTGTAAATAATCATTTTAGTAAATGAAATATTTCCAGTAAAGTTTGGGCAATGAATAATGTAACTTTGAAGAATATATTTATTTGTCTTGGTTTATACATTATCTTACAGCACTGCTTAAAAAATGCTTGCTGGGGCTTTTTAAAAAATTACATATGGTTTAATTCATTTTCTGATTTATTTAAAAAATACTTCAGAAATTATTTAAGGAATAAGCAATATAATATGTAAAACATAAGGATATTTTCATTGTGTTTTTCTTACTATTCTATATGTTAAAATACTAGTGAAATTGTTTTAGCATGATTGTTTAAATTACAGAGATGTTCTAGAACTAGTAATGCAATACTAATTACTATGAATATGTAGAACAAGATGGCATATACAAATGCTTGAAAGCAATATCTACACTTTATTTTGTTTTTTTATTGACAAAATGTAAGTTAAATACTTGGTAAAACCTTCACTTGTCATTCAAGCATATACTTATGCCATGGTATATATGCAGTGTGGGATTACATATGTAAACTTATATAATGTGTGAATATGTATAAATATGTAGCATGTACAGTGAGATTACTTGTAGTAAATATGAATATTACTTTATAAACATTCTAAAAGAATAATAATATCACTTTGTGTTAAATGATGTCAGGATACAAGATGACTATAATATAGTTTATTATGTTTTTTGAGACCCGAACCACATTGTAGGCAGATTCTTTATCATCTGAACTACCACGGAAGCCCAACTTGAAACTTAACAAACCCTACATAATTAGTAGCAAGTGTAATAAAAATGGGCTTCCCAGGTGGCTCAGTGTAAAGAATATGTCTTCAATTGATAATATTACAGACTTGTTTCACAGTTCTGTTTTTGAAAGTGAATGCATTTAACAATAAATGTGAAAAGTGGAATGATTTGAGAAAATAGCATTGAAACATTCACATTACCATATGTAAAATAGATAACAGTGCGAGTTAAATTAATGAAACAGGGCACTGTGAAAACCTAGAGGGATAGGGTGGGGTGGGAGGTTGGAGAGGGTGTTCAGGTTGAATGGGACACATATATACCCATGAATGATTCATATTTATGTATGGCACAGAGGAGCATGCTAAGACAGAGTTCTCCCTGACTATTCTAAACAATACTCAACCTTATATGGAAAGCTCATCTTCTAAAATTTTTTGGGTTTTTGATCTAGCATCCAATAGAGTTTCAACTTAATTTGAGTCCTAAATGCTGCTTGATAATTTTAAAAGATGATTATTGTCAATTATTTGGTAGAACAATTGGTTGGTACGTTCAATAGACAGCTGATTGTCAATGTAAGAAAATTTGAGAACAGTACATATGCAAAATGTTTCAGCATTGAATATAATTTGAGCACCAAAGCAACTTCAGTGTGTCAGAAATTTTTTGCTAAATCAGTTCAGTTCAGTTCAGTAGCTCAGTCGTGTCCGACTCTCCGCGACCCCATGAATCACAGCATGCCAGGCCTCCCTGTCCATCACCAACTCCCGGAGTTCACTCAAACTCATGTCCACAGAGTCGGTGATGCCATCGAGCCATCTCATTCTCTGTCGTACCCTTCTCCTCCCGCCCCCAACCTTTCCCAGCATCAGAGTCTTTTCCAGTGAGTCAACTCGTCACATGAGGTGGCCAAAGTATTGCAGTTTCAGCTTCAGCATCAGTCCTTCCAATGAACATCCAGGATTGATCTCTTCAGAATGGACTGGTTGGATCTCCTTGCAGTCCAAGGGACTCTCAAGAGTCTTCTCCAACACCACAGTTCAAAAGCATCGATTCTTCGGCGATCAGCTTTCTTCACAGTCCAACTCTCACATCCATACATGACCACGGGAAAAACCATTGCCTTGACTAGACGGACCTTGGTTGGCAAAGTAATGTCTCTGCTTTTTAATATACTATCAGGGTTGGTCATAACTTTCCTTCCAAAGAGCAAGCGTCTTTTAATTTCATGGCTGCAATCAGCATCTGCAGTGATTTTGGAGCCCCCCAAAATAAAGTCTGACACTGTTTCCACTGTTTTTCCATCTATTTCCCATGAAGTGATGGGACCAGATGCCATGATGTTTGTTTTCTGAATGTTGAGCTTCAAGCCAACCTTTTCACTCTCCTCTTTCACTTTCATCAAGAGGCTTTTGAGTTCCTCTTCACTTTCTGCCATAAGGGTAGTGTCATCTGCATATCTGAGGTTATTGATATTTCTCCCAGCAATCTTGATTCCAGCTTGTGCTTCTTCCAGCCCAGCGTTCCTCATGATACACTCTGCATATAAGTTAAATAAACAAGGTGACAATATACAACCTTGACGTACACCTTTTCCTATTTGGAACCAGTCTGTTGTTCCATGTCCAGTTCTGACTATTGCTTCCTGACCTGCATACAGGTTTCTCAAGAGGAAGGTCAGGTGGTCTGGGATTCCTGTCTCTTTCAGAATGTTCCACAGTTTCTTATGATCGACACAGTCAAAGGCTTTGGCATAGTCAATGAAGCAGAAATAGATGTTTTTCTGGAACTCTCTTGCTTTCTCCATGATCCAGAGGATGTTGGCAATTTGATCTCTGGTGCCTCTGCCTTTTCTAAAACCTGCTTGAACGTCTGGGAGTTCACGGTTCACATACTGCTGAAGCCTGGCTTGGAGAATTTTGAGCATGACTTTACTCGCATGTGAGATGAGTGCAATTGTGCGGTAGTTTGAGCATTCTTTGGCATTGCCTTTCTTTGGGATTGGAATGAAGACTGACCTCTTCCAGTCCTGTGGCCACTGCTGAGTTTTCCAAATCTGCTGGCCTATTGAGTGCAGCACTTTCACAGCATCATCTTTCAAGATTTGAAATAGCTCAACTGGAATTCCATCACCTCCACTAGCTTTGTTCATAGTAATGCTTTCTAAGGCCCACCTGACTTCATATTCCAAGATGTCTATCTATAGGTCAGTGATCACGTTATCGTGACTATCTTGGTCGTGAAGATCTTTTTTGAACAGTTCTTCTGTGTATTCTTGCCACCTCTTCTTATTATCTTCTGCTTCTGTTAGGTCCATACCATTTCTGTCCTTTATCGAGCCCATCTTTGCATGAAATGTTCCCTTGGAATCTCTAATTTTCTTGAAGAGATCTCTTGTTTTTCCTATTCTGTTGTTTTCCTCTATTTCTTTGCATTGTTCACTGAGGAAGTCTTTCTTATCTCTCCTTGCTATGCTTTGGAACTCTGCATTCAGATGTTTATATCTTTCCTTTTCTTCTTTGCTTTTGCCTGTCTTCTTTTCACAGCTATTTGTAAGGCCTCCTCAGACAGCCATTTCGCTCTTTTGCATTTCTTTTCCATGGGGATGGTCTTGGTCCCTGTCTCCTGTACAATGTCACGAACCTCCGTCCAGAGCTCATTAGGCACTCTATCAATCAGATCTAGTCCCTTAAATCTATTTCTCACTTCCACTGTATAATCATAAGGGATTTGATTTAGGTCATATCTGAATCGTCTAGTTTTTGCTAAATATTTTAATCTAAATATACTTCTTAATAATTATTTAGGGGAAAATGGTAATATTTAAATGCATAAAAATAAAAAAAAACTATGATAGGCCTTAACATTTTATGGTTAATCCTAAAGGATATAATGAGATTAAAATTTTGAACTGGATTATAAAATCCAATGTAAGTACTATTTGACCTTGAAAATGATAAGTAACACAGAGGACTAAGAATTCTTGAAATCAAAATATAATTGTGATACTGGCAAAGAAAGTCATATGTAATTTCATGGCTAAGTGATGACAATTTTGATTAAAAACAACAAAATAAATGAGCAGCAATTAAGACAGTATTTTATTTCCTCTGTTATTAAAACAACTGTGAATTTTATAATCAATATTGTCAGATAAAATAAAAATAGTTTCAGTAGGTGTATTCCAATGTATATTGAAAAATACATACTATAAGGAACACATCTTATTTATTGTTAAAATTAGCAACAATATATACACAATGTCTGATGAATATATATATATATATTTTATACTAGCTTCAGTAAAATTAAATACATAAAATAGTATAAACTGATCTTCAAATACCTTAAAACAATCACAAGAACTCTTTGATACCACTTTCTTTTAATTTATTTATTTAAATTGGAGGCTAATTACTTCACATTATTGTATTGGTTTTGCCATACATTGACATAAATCTGCCCCAGGTGTACATGTGTTCCCCATCTTGAACCCTCCTCCCACCTCCCTCCCCATCCCATCCCTCTGGTTCATCCCAATGCACTAGTCCGGAGCATCCTGTATCATGCGTCGAACCTGGACTGGTGATTCATTTCACATATGATAATATACATGTTTCAATGCCATTCTCCCAAATCATCCCACCCTCGCCCTATCCCACAGAGTCCAAAGACTGTTCTATACATCTGTGTCTCTTTTGCTGTCTCGTAAACAAGGTTATGAAAATGATAATGATACTACTTTTAAAATGCATTAGAAATTCCAATTTAAGTAGGCAGTCCAACCTGTGCTTTCTTCATTTTTCAGGATAACAAATTCTGTGAGTTATGGAAATTATTCTTAGGCCATTTAATCATGGAGGAAACACTAGCATTACTTCCCCCTCCCACACTGGGAATTTGCACACACATATCCCTGGTAGCTCAGCTGGTAAAGAATCCACCTGCAATGCAGGAGACCCCAGATAAATCCCTGGGTTAGGAAAATCCACTGGAGAAGGGAAAGGCTACCCACACCAGTGTTCTTGGGTTTCCTTTGTGGCTCAGCAGGTAAAGAATCTGTCTGCAATGCAGAAGATCTGGATTCGATCCCTGTGTTGGGAAGATCCCCTGAAGAAGGGAAAGGCTACCCACACCAGTGTTCTTGGGTTTCCTTTGTGGCTCAGCAGGTAAAGAATCTGTCTGCAATGCAGAAGACCTGGATTCGATCCCTGTGTTGGGAAGATCCCCTGAAGAAGGGAAAGGCTACCCACTCCAGTATTTTGGGCTGGAGAATTTCATAGTCCATGGGAGTCACAAAAAATTGGACTTGACTGAATGACTTCCACTTCACTTCACATTCATTAAGTTGGGATTATACAGAACATTTTTTTATGTTAGATTTTATATAATACTATATCTTAAACTTCTCATCATTACAAATTTTTCAAAGGTTGAATTCAACAGATTTATTGTATAGAAGTGGATTTTGTTTTCTTTTCATTGAGATTCATTTGACATATAGGGGTTTCTCAGGTGGTGCTAGTGGTAAAAAAAAAAAACTCATCTGCCAATGCAGGAAATATAAGAGAAATGGGTTGGATATCTGGGTAGGACCATCCCCTGAAGGGGGATGGCGTGGCAACCCACTCTAGTCTTGCTTGGAGAATCCCCATGGACAGGAAAGCCTGGTGGACTACAGTCCATAGGATAGCAAAGAGTTGGACACAACTGAAGCGACTTAGCACACATGCAATTGACATAAAATATATTAGTTTCAGGTGATAACATAATAACTGTATATATGTAAATATTATAATACGATCACGACAATATACTTAACATTCACCACCACACATAGCTACAATTTTTTTTTTCTTGTGATTATTACATTTAATATACTCTCTTAGCAACTTTGAAAAATATGTTCATGCATGCTAAGTCATTTTAGTTATGTCCATCTCTTTGAGACCCTCTGGCTGTGGCCCACCAGGCTTTTCTGTCCATGGGATCTTCCAGGCAAGAATACTGGAGTGGGTTGCCATCCTCAACTCCAGAGGATCTTCTTGACCCAGGAGTCAAAATTTGTCTCCGGGGATTCCTGTTGAGCCACTGGGGAAGCCCTTGAAAAATACAGTACAGTTAGTGTTAACTATAATCACCAATCTGTACCTTACATTCTAGGGCCTTATATGTTTTATAACTGGATAATCGATATTCATGTCATTTAACCACCTTCACTCATTGCACCCCAACCCTAGTACCTGATGCATATATTGATGATCAAGAAATTTGCTAAGCAGAAATAAAGACACAAGAAAGAGAACAAACATACAGATGACAAGGAGGGAAGAGGGGTGAGGTGAATTGGAAGACTGAGATTAACATATATACGGTGGTTTACTGGCTGAGTCGTGCCCAACTCTTGCCACCCCATAGACTGTAGCCTGCCAGATTCCTTTCCCCATAGGATTTTCCAGACAAGAATACTGGAGTGGGAATGTATATACATTATTGATACTATGTATAGAATATATAACTCATGAGAACCTACTGTATAACACAGGGAACTCTACTCAGTGCTGTGTGGTGAGTAAATGGGAAAGAAATCCAAAAAAAGAGAGGATATATGTAAATATATAGCTGATTCTCTTTGCTGTACACAAAGTGTACAGGGTAGAAACTAATACTACATCGTAAATCAACGATCAGTTCAGTTCAGCCCACTCTCTGACTTATCCGACTATTTGCGACCCCATGAATCACAGCACGCCAGGCCTCCCTGTCCATCACCAAGTCCCGGAGTTCACACAAACTCATGTCCATCGAGTCAGTGATGCCATCCAGCCATCTCATTCTCTGACCTCTCCTTCTCCTCTCGCCCCCAATCCCTCCCAGCATCAGAGTCTTTTCCAGTGAGTCAACTCGTCGCATGAGGTGGCCAAAGTATTGGAGTTTCAGCTTTAGCCTCAGTCCTTCAATGAACACCCAGGATTGATCTCCTTTAGAATGGACTGGTTGGATTTCTTTGCAGTCCAAGGGACTCTCAAGAGTCTTCTCCAACACCACAGTTCAAAAGCATCAATTCTTTGGCGATCAGCTTTCTTCACAGTCCAATTCTCACATCCATACATGACCACGGGAAAAACCATAGCCTTGACTAGACGGATTTTGTTGGCAAAGTAACGTCTCTGCTTTTTAATATACTATCTAGGTTGGTCATAACCTTCCTTCCAAGGAGTAAGGGTCTTTTAACTTCATGGCTGCAATCAACATCCGCAGTGATTTTGGAGCCCCCAAAATAAAGTCTGACACTGTTTCCACTGTTTCCCCATCTATTTCCCATGAAGTGATGGGACCAGATGCCATGATGTTTGTTTTCTGAATGTTGAGCTTCAAGCCAACCTTTTCACTCTCCTCTTTCACTTTCATCAAGAGGCTTTTGAGTTTCTCTTCACTTTCTGCCATAAGGGTGGTGTCATCTGCATCTCTGAGGTTATTGATATTTCTCCTGGCAATCTTGATTCCAGCTTGTTCTTCTTCCAGCCCAGCGTTCTTCATGATGTACTCTGCATAGAAGTTAATTAAGCAGGGTGACAATACACAACCTTGACGTACTCCTTTTCCTATTTGGAACCAGTCTGTTGTTCCGTGGCCAGTTCTAACTGTTGCTTTCTTACCTGTATACAGGTTTCTCAAGAGGCAGGTCAGGTGGTCTGGTATTCCCATCTCTTTCAGAATTTTCCACAGTTCATTGTGATCCACACAGTCAAAGGCTTTGGCATAGTCAATGAAGCAGAAATAGATGTTTTACTGGAACTCTCTTGCTTTCTCCATGATCCAGCAGATGTTGGCAGTTTGATCTTTGGTCCCTCTGCCTTTTCTAAAACCTGCTTGAACATCTGGAAGTTCACGGTTCACATATTGCTGAAGCCTGGCTTGGAGAATTTTGAGCATGACTTTCCTAGCGTGTGAGATGAGTGCAGTTATGCAGTAATTTGAGCATTCTTTGGCATTGCCTTTCTTTGGGATTGGAATGAAGATTCACCTTTTCTAGTCCTGTGGCCACTGCTGAGTTTTCCAAATTTGCTGGCATATTGAGTGCAGCACTTTCACAGCATCATGTTTTAGGATTTGAAATAGCTCAACTGGAATTCCATCACCTCCACTAGCTTTGTTCATAGTGATGCTTTCTAAGGCCCACTTGACTTCACACTCCAAGATTTCTGGCTCTAGGTGAGTGATCATGCCATCGTGATTATCTTGTTCGTGAAGATCTTTTTTGTACAGTTCTTCTGTGTATTCTTGCCACCTCTTCTTATATCTTCTGCTTCTGTTAGGTCCATACCATTTCTGTTCTTATACTCCAGTTTAAAAAAAATAAGGAAATAATATAAACTTATTTTTCTGCATAATAAAAATTGTAAAGTGCTTTCAGAGAGCAAAATTATTTTAAGATCACTTTTACCACTATGATAAAAATGGCTTTGGAGGTAGAGAAATGTTTGTCACAACTAAGGAAATAGAGATAGACACATGTAAAGTAATAACTGCAAATATATTTTAGAGGCATGATCATCATCTCATGCTGTAGGATCAGATACAAGGGGGTGAACAAAATAAGTAATCAAGACTAATTTTTTTTTTTTTATTTCTGAATTCAAAACTAGTTTAAAGTCTTTATACATGATCTGGACATTTAATGCGATGGAGAAGGATTAGAGGTGACTTGGAAGATATAAATTTATGGAAGAGACAAAGAGTTTCTATTTAGATACGTCAAATTTGAATATGATTTACAAATGAGGATTTAATTTTCAGTTCAGTTCAGTTCAGTTCAGTCGCTCAGTTGTGTCCGACTCTCTGCGACCCCATGAATCACAGCACGCCAGGCCTCCCTGTCCATCACCAAATCCCGGAGTTCACTCAAACTCATGTCCACAGAATCGGTGATGCCATCCAGCCATCTCACTCTCGGTCGTCCCCTTCTCCTCCCACCCCCAACCTTTCCCAGCATCAGAGTCTTTTCCAGTGAGTCAACTCGTCGCATGAGGTGGCCAAAGTATTGCAGCTTCAGCTTTAGCATCAGTCCTTCCAATGAACACCCAGGATTGATCTCCCTTAGAATGGACTGGTTGGATCTCCTGGCGGTACAAGGGACTCTCAAGAGTCTTCTCCAACACCACAGTTCAAAAGCATCAATTCTTCAGCGCTAAGCTTTCTTCACAGTCCAACTCTAGGAGTCAATAAATAAAAATAATGTTAAGTATTTGAAAATACATTTTCAACTTTTGTAATGTAAGTAAAATGTGAATGATAGAAGAAACTCCATGCTATACCCTGAAAAGAAAAATAGATCAAATAGGGAAAAAGAGATGCACCAGAAGGATGTTAAGAAAAGGTGTCTACTGAGGTGGGATTTTAGTGATTCATAATTATTTTTGATTTAGAAATCAAGAAGCATGTATATTTTAACAAAGACAAAATGGTACCTAGTGCATGGTGGGATAAATATAGTATATGTAAATGTTTACACTCACACACACACAAACACAGAGGGACTTGGATTCTGAAGATGGTAAAAGAGTAATGTTATTTGAAAGAAAATGTTATCTCATTATAAATTTTGTTTCAATTTGCTTATCCTTAATATGAAGAGAAATTGGATCATTTATGATGATAATGAAGATATAAGTGAACTGATAGAAATGCAACATATTATATAATGTGTATGTAAGATATATTTGATTAAACTCTGATGGAAAATCATTATTTTTCCCAATTTAATTATGATTAACACTGAATATCTTAATCTAGGTAATATGACACAGAGATTGGTAATGTAATGTCTTACTTCTGAAAAAAATGCTAAAAGATAGATACCTTTTATTTAAGGTATTTAAAATATTTATTTTAGCTCAATTTTTTAATATAAGAAATTAACGCAAAAAACTACAGTTTATCCTAGCAAACTGGCACTGAAGTTGTTAGGCTCAAGGAAAATAGATCAGTTTTTTGGTCTACTCAAAAAGTACAGTTTCTTTTTAATATCGAATTTCTAAATATATTATTCAACAACTGTCATCTATTCTGAAATATTTAAATTGGTAGAACTGATTTTTAAAGCGACCTAGCAATATGATGTCCACAAAAAATTATTTTCCTATCTAATGTTTTAGACTGGTTGAAACTAAAATAATAGGAAAATAAATATAGTATGTCAAATATAATTAAAAAAGAAGAGGGTGGATACATTAATATCAGGTAAAGTAGACTTCAGAACAAAGAACATGTTCAGAGAAAGAGAAGAGCACAAATTACAATAAACAGTTCACTCTTCAAAAAGATGATATAACAAATCTAAAATTGCATGCATCAAATAAGACTATGTCATGCAAAACTAATGGATTTTATAAGACAAATCCAAAATTATATGTGCAGATTTTAAAACCCATCTGTCATAAATTGCCAAATCAATTAATAGAAATAAGCAAAGTATCTAATATATATAATAACTCATTAACACAATCAATCAACCAGTACAAACAGCTTTATAGAACACTCCAACCAAAAACAAGAGAATATACATTTTTTTTTTGTTATTGGAGGCAAATTACCTTACATTAATATATTGGTTGGTTTTGCCATACATTGACACGAATCCGCCCCAGGTGTACATGTGTTCCCTTTCTTGAACCCCCCTCCCACCTCCCTCTGCCCCATATCCTCCCTCCAGGTCATCCCCGTGCACCAGCCCCAACCATCCTGTATCTTGCGTCGAACCTGGACTGGTGATTCATTTCACATATGATAATATACATTCTACAATGCCATTCTCCCAAATCATCCCACCTTCACCCTTTCCCACAGAGTTCCAAAGACTGTTCTATATACCTATGTCTCTTTTGCAGTCTCGTATACAGGGTTAAGGTTACCATCTTTCTAAATTCCATATATATGTGTTAGTATACTGTATTGATGTTTTTCTTTCTGGCTTACTTCACTCTGTATAATAGGCTCCAATTTCATCCACCTCATTAGAACTGATTCAAATGAATTCTTTTTGATGTCTGAAAAATACTCCATTGTGTATATGTACCAAAGCTTTCTTATCCATTCATCTGCAGATGGACATCTAGATTGTTTCCATTTCCTGGATATTATAAACAGTGCTGCAATGAACATTGGAGTACATGTGTCTCTTTCGCTTCTGGTTTCCTCGGTGTGTATGCCCAGGAGTGCGATTGCTGGATCATATGGCAGTTCTATTTCCAGTTTTTTGAGGAATCTCCACACTGTTCTCCATAGTGGCTGTACTAGTTTGCATTCCCACCAACAGTGCAAGAGGGTTCCCTTTCTCCACACCCTCTCCAGCATTTATTGCATGTAGACTTTTGGATAGCAGCCATTCTGCCTGGTGTGAAATGGTATCTCATTGTGGTTTTGATTTGCATTTCTCTGATTATGAGGGATGTTGAGCATTTTTAAATGCCCATGCAACATATATGAAAATGTACCCTATGCTGATTGAAAAAGCAAACCTTGAAAATTTTAAGAAATTGAGTCATACAGAGTGTGTTATCTGATCATGATACATTCAAACTGGAAGTAAATTATAGAAAGGCAAAAGGAAATGTTCTAAACACATGCAGAAGAAATGTTTAGTGAACACAGAGATAATTAGACTGCATAAAATAAAATACAGGAAGAAGTATTACAAAATATAAAAGAACAATGCCAAAAAAGAACAGAGTATCAGTCATCTGTGAAATAACTTTAAGCTAAATAGTTTTCTTTAAAGCAAATAAAACTCTAAATTCATAGGAAATAGTAGGAAATGAGGGATATAACTAAATCAAGTTAGAAGAAAAACAGAATTTACCTTCTCCCATTATGCTTTTTACCTGCAAATCCTTAAAAACCATGTATTTAATTAATCAGACTGAACTAGTATTTTTTCTCTAGTGAAACTAAGCAGGTAGAGAAAGATAACATGTAGATTGCTCTGTATACATCACCAATATCCAGTGATCCTCATTTATGTGGATCCCTCACACTTAAAAATACCAAGACTTAAACAATCTTGGCCTAAAAAATAAAGAACAACGCAGTTTTGAGAACTATGAAGAAAATCAATATTTAGCAGCAAGGATGTTTCTATTGTATTGTAAGCTCCTATGAATATATTTTTCCATCTTCATCTTAACATTTTGAGTATATTTAGACAAAGTGGAATGTTCATTCGTTTTCAAATAGTTGTCTGTTTGTAATGATAATATCTTATCATTGCACATTGTTGCTAGCAGAATAATATGCTTCTCCTAGGAAATAGAAATGGGTCCCATGAATCAGAAATGCCAATTCATTAATTTCTGAAAATTTTCCAAACTTGTCTCCAATTATTTGATGTTTTCTTTTCTGTTATTACTTGCTAATCTACAGATCCCTAAGATATCATATCACAAGACATATCTGGGAGTCTATTTTTAAAAATCCCATTTTGCCCTCATTCTCACCTAGTTTATTGCCAATATTTGTTTTTCTGCATTATTTTTTGTTCCTTTTAACAAAATGACTATGTTTTTTAAATGTTAGCTTTACATCTGGGTGTTATTTCATGTTATATCTATCACCTAGGTAACAAAACAACGTCCAGTATTATTTGATAAGAGTCAACAGAAAAGCTAGTTTAACTGAAAACACACACATGCTCACCTACATAAAATGGCTTATATTTCAAAGAAGCATATTCTCAATACAATTTTAAGTTTTACAATTCAGTTAATGGAGTAAACAACTCATTGAAGTTGTTTGGAACTGGAGCTTGAAAACTTCAACATTTGGCACCAAATCTTAGAGCAGTTTTTAACAGCAAAGGAGACATTAAAAAAGTTTCAGAGTTGCTGCTTCTATAATTTCTCAGAGCACTGGCAGAAGTGAAAAGTAAATCCCATTGCCTTGGGTTTCTAATGCTGTATTTTCTTTTCTGTCCTCTTCATGCTCCTCTCTCTAGCTTTCTGCCATGTTTCTTAACAGCAATCAAGATGATTCTTCCAGTCCTAGACTGACTGTATTTCCTAGTCTACTTAATGACTCGGTTCATTTGTTCACTGTGCTGCAGCCAGACTAATTGCTCTTTCCAAATCCCTTACCTGATTTTTTTTTTTTTTTAATAACTAAGTCTCCATAATGTTTCTTATCTATTAGGAACTCTTTTAGGTGCCATACATTAGTCTGTAATTCTCAGGGCAATCATAGGCAATATATGTTATTATTATCTTTATTTTATAGATGGGAAGATTAAAACTCAGAATAGATTAAATAACTTTCCCAAGGTCCATATTAATGTGTGGTGAGACTGATCCAAATCTACCTTGTTTGGAACTAGGTTCTGCTTTTGACTATTATTCTATTTATCACTAAGATAGGCATGCTCTTTCTTATTCTACAGTAAAATGAAATCCTACATTTATTGTTGGAGACACTGCAGTTTTGATATTCTCCACACCCTCATTTTGGGGACTATCATCTTCATTTTGGGGCTCCTCCTGTGGCTCAATGGTAAAGAATCTGCCTGCAGTGCAGCAGTCCCAGGAGTGCAGGTTCCATCCATTCCTACCTCCAGGGAATATCCCCTGGAGGAGGGTATGGCAACCGACTCCAGTATTCTTGCCTGGAGAATCTCATGCACAGAGAAGCCTGGCAGGTTACAGTCTGTGGGGTCTCAAGGAATTTGGCATGACTGAGCACACATGCATTATGCACCATGATAGATGTTTGTCATCTCTTGGACTTGCTCCACAACTGACTAAATTTGAAAGTGTTTTCAGTTGCTCAGTTGTGTCCAACTCAGGCCTATGGGCTGCAGGCCACCAGGCTCCTCTGTTCATGGGATTTCCCAGGCAGGAATAATGGAGTGGGTTGACAGTGAAAAAGTTGGCTTAAAGCTCAACATTCAGAAAACTAAGATCATGGCATCCGATCCCATCACTTCATGGCAAATAGATGGGGAAACAGAAAACAGTAGTAGACTTTATTTTTTTGGGCTCCAAAATCACTGCAGATGGTGACTGCAGCCATGAAATTAAAAGATGCTTACTCCTTGGAAGAAAAGTTATAACCAACCTAGAGAACATACTAAAAAGCAGAGACATTACTTTGCCAACAAAGGTCCATCTAGTCAAGGCTATGGTTTTTCCATGAGTCATGTATGGATGTGAGAGTTGGACTATAAAGAAAGCTGATCACTGAAGAATCGATGCTTTTGAACTGTGGTGTTGAAGAAGACTCTTGAGAGTCCCTTATACTGCAAGGAGATCCAACCAGTCCATTCTGGAGGAGATCAATCCTGGATGTTCATTGGAGGGACTGATGCTAAAGCTGAAACTGCAATACTTTGGCCACCTCATGCGACGAGTTGACTCACTGGAAAAGACTCTGATGCTGGGAAAGGTTGGGGGCGGGAGGAGAAGGGGACGACGGAGAATGAGATGGCTGGATGGCATCACGGACTCTGTGGACATGAGTTTGAGTGAACTCCGGGAGTTGGTGATGGACAGGGAGGCCTGGCGTGCTGTGATTCATGGGGTCGCGGAGAGTCGGACACGACTGAGCGACTGAACTGAACTGAACTGGAGCAGACTCTTGAGAGTCCCTTGGACTGCAAGGAGATCCAACTAGTCCATCCTCAAGCATATCAGTCCTGAATATTCATTGAAATGACTGATGTTGAAACTGAAACTCCAATACTTTGGCGACCTGATGCAAAGAACTGACTCCTTTGAAAAGACCCTGATGTTGGGAAAGATTGAAGGTGGGAGGAGAAGGGGACAACAGAGGATGAGATGGTTGGATGGCATCACCAATGCGATGGACATGAGTTTGAGTAAACTCTCGAGTTGGTGATGGACAGGGAGGCCTGGAATTGCTGTGGTCCGTGGGGTCCAAAGAGTCAGACACAACTGAGTGACTGAACTGAACTGAATTGTCATTTTCTCCAGCAGAGGATCTCCCTGACAAAGGGATAGAACCCCTGTCTCCTGTGTCTCCTGCATTGCAGTCCATGTTTAAATCACACACTCCTATGCTCCATCATTTCCCTTATCTATATTCAGATAAATACATTCACACTTGACTTCACAGCAACTTCAATTCTTTCTGTTGTCAGTTACTTCCTATTCTGTTTTATATCTGATGTCCTGCCAAATGTAGCAAAATTTCCACAATATTTTTCTATATCAGCCATGTGGATAAATTTTATCCCAAGTCCTAGTTATCCCATTTGTATCTAGGTTGCTGAAAACAAGTGGAAAAAAAGCAAATGGATTATACTAAAAATTCATGTCTATATTTGGATCCAAAAGTTGCATTCATGACCCTGGGCCTGATATACTCAGTTTCTCACAGGATAACTCAAAGACATCTCAAAATAGCATATTTTAATTTTAGTTCAGCTTGTTCTGTGAACTTAAATGCAGATATCTCATCTAGTACAGCCACTATGGAGAACAGTGTGGAGATTCCTCAAAAAACTGGAAATAGAACTGCCATATGATCCAGCAATCGCACTCCTGGGCATACACACCGAGGAAACCAGAACTGAAAGAGACACATGTACTCCAATGTTCATTGCAGCACTGTTTATAATAGCCAGGACATGGAAGCAACCTAGATGTCCATCTGAAGACGAATGGATAAGAAAGCTTTGGTACGTATACACAATGGAGTATTACTCAGCCATTAAAAAGAATGCATTTGAATCAGTTCTAATGAGGTGGATGAAACTGGAGCCTATTATACTGAGTGAAGTCAGCCAGAAAGGAAAACACCAATACAGCATACTAAAGCATATATATGGAATTTAGAAAGATGCAAATGATAACTCTGTATACGAGACAGCAAAAGAGACACAGATGTATAGAACAGTCTTTGGGACTCTGTGGGAGAGGGTGAGGGTGGGATGATTTGGGAGAATGGCATTGAAACATGTATGTTGTCATATGTGAAACGAATCACCAGTTCAGGGTCGATGCATGTTACAGGATGCTCGGGGCTGGTGTGCGGGGATGACCCAGAGGGAGGATAAAGGGAGGAGGGAGGAGGGAGGTGGAAGGGGGGTTCAGAAAGGGGAACTCATGTACACCTGGGGTGGATTCATGTCAATGTATGGCAAAACCAACCAATATAATATTGTAAAATGATTAGCCTCCAATAAAAAAAAAAATGAGAGAAAAAATAAAAATTAAAAAAAAAGAATTGATCAAAGAAAAAAAAATAATTTGAGAGATTAACATGTGGTTCAAAACCGAATGAATGTCGTTCTTATAAATCTAATTCCTTCTAATCATTGTCTATTGTGCTCTATGTGAAAACTTAAAGCTTTTACCCTTTATTGAAGAAAGACATGTTAAGGCATGTGTAATTTAATATCCAGTTTATCTCTGCAGCTCATCTTTTCTCCTTATTCTTAATTACTATACTTTACGTACTTCAATTATCTAGAACAGCAATTTGTTCTACCATAGAATATGTGCTTTCTGCTCTTGAACTATCTTTTCAAGTATCCTCCACAATTAGATATTTAATCTACTCTCATCTTACAGCCATTATACATGTTTGTGTTTTTCTTCCATTTATATATTATTCCTATATTGTGTTAGCAATTTGCTGCCTATTTATTTCTTTGTTTTCTGGCTGGAATTCCTGGAAGAATAGCATATTTTTTAAAAGGGAAAAAAATCAAGAGTAACTGATCTCTGATTTTAAATAATGTTCAGCATGTTGTCAGGCAGAATATATATATATATATACAGACTCTCAACAAAAAGCTGGAGGAAACAGATGAGTGAAACCAAAGGACACCTGAAGGCATTCCCTTGGGATCAAATGGCTATGTGAACCCTACAATCAGCTCCCATTTGTGCAAAACAAGGAGATCCAAAAAAAAAAAAAAATAGTCACATCCAGGCTTGGAAATGGAATCAACAAATTATATTCTAGGAATTTGTCCCTACTTGCTCAATATTTTTTTTTTTTCTTTCAGTGAGTACATATGGGAGTTAACTAGAAGGTCCCACACCCCGTGCTAACAGTGTTGTTGCATGCTACCACTTTTACATGCTTAAATTTCTTCCTAAACAAGAGCTCCATGAGGTCATTGTGATTCTTGTACCTATAACAATAAGTCATTCACAAGGTCACAATACAGGTACTACTGAATAAATGGACTGTCTTTAAAATTCTCTTTCTTCATCCTGCAGTATTCGTAAACCCTTCTCTTCCTGGCAAAATCCTACTTGTTCAATAACATGTAGAACAAATATCGTCCTTCTAAAAAAAATCTTAAAAATTCAAAAATATTTCAGTAATATATTCACATGCATGCACAGATGCATATGCATGCCACATAAATACCCAAGGGGATTATGTATTACATGAGGTGTTTTGGAAAAATAAATTTGATTATTTTCATTTTTTTTTAATCTCTAGCTTCCCAAGTTTTTGCCATAACTCCAATCTCTAATATTTTTGTTTTCAAGTAATATGATTTTTACAACTTGATATATTAAATAATTGCTTTTTGCCTCCATAAGTAGATTTTTCTTGGATGCTATTACCTTCTGTAATATTCTAACTCTCCTTGGAATTTTATTTATTGTTTAATGCACGTTGGACTATATGGGAGAAGGCAAGGATGGGATGATTTAAGAGAATAGCATTGAAACATGCATATTACCATATGTAAAATAGATGATCAACACAAGTTCAATGCCTGAAGCAGGGCTATCAAAGCTGGTGCTCTGGGAAAACCCAGAGGGATGGCGTGGGGAGGGAAATGGGAGGGTGGTTCAGGATGGGGGCACACATGTGTACCCATGGGAGATTCATGTCAGTTCAGTTCAACTCAGTTCAGTTCAGTCGCTCAGTCGTGTCTGACTTTTTGAGACCCCATGAAACGCAGGACGCCAGGCCTCCCTGTCCATCACCAACACCCGGAGTCTACCAAAATCCATGTCCATCAAGTTGGTGATGCCATCCAACCATCTCATACTCTTTCATCCCCTTCTTCTCCTTCCCTCAGCCTTTCACAGCATCAGGGCCTTTTCAAATGAGTCAGCTTTTCGCACCAGGTGGCCAAAGTATTGGAGTTTCAGCTTCAGCATCAGTCCTTCCAATGAACACCCAGGACTGATCTCCTTTAGGATGGACAGGTTGGATCTCCTTGCAGTTCAAGGGAATCTCAAGAGTCTTCTCCAACACCACAGTTCAAAAGCATCAATAAAGAAAGCGCTCAGCTTTCTTTATAGTCCAACTCTCACATCCATACATGACTACTGGAAAAACCATAGCCTTGTTGAAACAGACCTTTGTTGGCAAAGTAATGTCTCTGCCTTTTAATATGCTGTCCAGGTTGGTAATGACTTTTCTTCCAAGAAGCAAGCATCTTTTAATTTCATGACTGCAATCACCATCTGCAGTGATTTTGGAGCACAGGAAAATAAAGTCAGTCACTGTTTCCACTGTTTCCCCATCTATTTGCCATGAAGTGATGGGATCGCATGCCACGATCTTAATTTTCTGAATGTTGAGCTTTAAGCTAACTTTTTCACTCTTTCACTTTCATCAAGAGGCTCTATTTTTTTCTGCTATATCTTTAAAACTACTTTAGCCATTCTCATGCTTCATCATTTTCTTTTTTTTTTTTATGTTTTATTTATTTTTTTTATTACCTTACATTAATATATTGGTTGGTTTTGCCATACATTGACACGAATTTTCCCCGGGTGCACATGTGCTCCCTTTCTTGAACCCCCCTCCCACCTCCCTCTGCCCCATATCCTCCCTCCAGGTCATCCCTGTGCACCAGCCCCAACCATCCTGTATCATGTGTCGAACCTGGACGGGTGATTCATTTCACATATGATAATATACATGACATAATGCCGTTCTCCCCAATCATCCCACCTTCACCCTCTCCCACACCCCAAAGACTGTTCTATATACCTATGTCTCTTTTGCAGTCTCGTATACAGGGCTCTAAAATCACTGCAGATGCTGATTGCAGCCATGAAATTAAAAGACGCCTGCTCCTTGGAAGGAAAGTTATGACCAACATTGATAGTATATTAAAAAGCAGAGACATTACTTTGCCAACCAAGGTCCGTCTAGTCAAGGCAATGGTTTTTCCCGTGGTCATGTATGGATGTGAGAGTTGGACTGTGAAGAAAGCTGATCGCCGAAGAATCGATGCTTTTGAACTGTGGTGTTGGAGAAGACTCTTGAGAGTCCCTTGGACTGCAAGGAGATCCAACCAGTCCGTTCTAAAGAGATCAATCCTGGATGTTCATTGGAGGGACTGATGCTAAAGCTGAAGCTGCAATACTTTGGCCACCTCATGCGACGAGTTGACTCACTGGAAAAGACTCTGATGCTGGGAAAGGTTGGGGGCGGGAGGAGAAGGGGACGACGGAGAATGAGATGGCTGGATGGCATCACCGACTCTGTGGACATGAGTTTGAGTGTACTCCGGGAGTTGGTGATGGACAGGGAGGCCTGGCGTGCTGTGGTTCATGGGGTCGCGGAGAGTCGGACACGACTGAGCGACTGAACTGAACTGAACTGAACTGATACAGGGTTAAAGTTACCATCTTTCTAAATTCCATATATGTGTGTTAGTATACTGTATTGATGTTTTTCTTTTTGGCTTATTTCACTCTGTATCAGTTCAGTTCAGTTCAGTTCAGTTCAGTCGCTCAGTCGTGTCCGACTCTCCGCGACCCCATGAATCACAGCACGCCAGGCCTCCCTGTCCATCACCAACTCCCGGAGTACACTCAAACTCATGTCCACAGAGTCGGTGATGCCATCCAGCCATCTCATTCTCCGTCGCCCCCTTCTCCTCCCGCCCCCAATCTTTCCCAGCATCAGAGTCTTTTCCAGTGAGTCAACTCGTCTCATGAGGTGGCCAAAGTATTGGAGTTTCAGCTTTAGCATCAGTCCCTCCAATGAACATCCAGGATTGATCTCCTTTAGAATGGACTGGTTGGATCTCCTTGTATAATAGGCTCCAATTTCATCCACCTCATTAGAACTGATTCAAATGCATTCTTTTTGATGGCTGAAAAATACTCCATTGTGTATATGTACCAAAATTTCTTATCCATTCATCTGCAGATGGACATCTAGGTTGTTTCCATGTCCTGCCTATTATAAACAGTGCTGCAATGAACATTGGAGTACATGTGTCTCTTTCAGTTCTGGTTTCCTCGGTATGTATGCCCAGGAGTGCGATTGCTGGATCATATGGCAGTTCTATTTCCAGTTTTTTGAGGAATCTCCACACTGTTCTCCATAGTGGCTGTACTAGTTTGCATTCCCACCAACAGTGTAAGAGAGTTCCCTTCTCTCCACACCCTCTCCAGCATTTATTGCATGTAGACTTTTGGATAGCAGCCATTCTGCCTGGTGTGAAATGGTATCTCATTGTGGTTTTGATTTGCATTTCTCTGATTATGAGGGATGTTGAGCATTTTTTCATGTGTTTGTTAGCCATCTTTATGTCTTCTTTGGAGAAATGTCTGTTTAGTTCTTTAGCCCATTTTTTTATTGGTTCACTTATTTTTCTGGAATTGAGCTGCAGGAGCTGCTTGTATATTTTGGAGATTAATCCTTTATCAGTTGCTTCATTTGCTATTATTTTCCCCCATTCTGAAAGCTGTCTTTTCACCTTGCTTATAGTTTCCTTTGCTGTGCAGAAGCTTTTGATTTTAATTAGGTCCCATTTGTTTATTTTTGCTTTTATTTCCAATATTCTGGGAGGTGCGTCTTGGAGGATCCTGCTGTGATTTATGTCGGAGAGTGTTTTGCCTACATTCTCCTCTAGGAGTGTTATAGTTTCTGGTCTTACATTTAGCTCTCTAATCCATTTTGAATTTATTTTGGTGTATGGTGTTAGGAAGTGTTCTAGTTTCATTCTTTTACAAGTGGCTGACCAGTTTTCCCAGCACCACTTGTTAAAGAGACTGTCTTTTCTCCATTTTATATTCTTGCCTCCTTTGTCAAAGATAAGGTGTCCATAGGTGCATGGATTTATCTCTGGGCTTTCTATTTTGTTCCATTGATCTATATTCCTGTCTTTATGCCAGTACCATACTGTCTTGATGACTGTGGCTTTGTAGTAGAGCCTGAAGTCCGGCAGGTTAATTCCTCCAGTTCCATTCTTCTTCTTCAAGATTGCTTTGGCTATTCGAGGTTTTTTGTGTTTCCATACATTGTGAGATTATTTGTTCTAGTTCTGTGAAAAATATCGTTGGTAGCTTGATAGGGATTGCATTGAATGTATAAATTACTTTGGGTAGTATACTCATTTTTACAATATTTATTCTTCCAATCCATGAACACGGTTTATTTCTCCATCTATTAGTGTCGTCTTTGATTAATTTCACTAGTGTTTTATAGTTTTCTATGTACAAGTCTTTTGTTTCCTTAGGTAGATATATTCCTAAGTATTTAATTATTTTCGTTGCAACAGTGAATAGAATAGTTTCCTTAATGTCTCTTTCTATTTTTTCATTATTAGTGTATAGGAATGCAAGGGATTTCTGTGTGTTGATTTTATATCCTGCAACTTTACTGTATTCATTGATTAGCTCTAGTGGTTTTCTGGTGGAGTATTTAAGGTTTTCTGTGTAGACGATCATGTCATTAGTGAACAGTGAAAGTTTTACGTCTTCTTTTCCAGTTTGCATTCCTTTTATGTCTTTTTCTGCTCTTAATGCTGTAGCCAAAACTTCCATAACTATGTTGAATGGTTGTGGTGAGAGTGGGCAGCCTTGTCTTGTTCCTGACTTTAGGGGAAATGCTTTAATTTTTTCAACATTGAGGATAATGTTTGCTGTGGGTTTGTCATATATAGCTTTTATTATGTTGAGATATGTCCCTTCTATTCCCACTTTCTGGAGGGTTTTTATCATAAATGGATGTTGTATTTTGTCGAAGGCTTTCTCTGCATCTATTGAGATAATCATATGATTTTTATTTTTCAGTTTGTTAATGTGGTGTATTACGTTGATTGATTTGCGGATATTGAAGAATCCTTGCGTTCCCGGGATAAAGCTCACTTAGTCATGATGTATGATCTTCTTAATGTGTTGTTGGATTCTGATTGCTAGAATTTTGTTCAGGATTTTTGCATCAATGTTCATCAGTGATATTGGCCTGTAGTTTTCTTTTTCTGTGTGGTCTTTACCAGGTTTTTGGGATTAGGGTGATGGTGGCCTCATAGAATGAGTTTGGAAGTTTCCGTTCCTCAGCAATTTTCTAGAAGAGTTTGAGTAGAATAGGTGTTAGCTCTTCTCTAAATTTTTGGTAGAATTCAGCTGTGAAGCCGTCCGGACCTGGGCTTTTGTTTGCTGGAAGTTTTCTAATTACTTCCTCTAGTTCCGTGCTTGTGATGTGTCTGTTCAGATTTTCTATTTCTTCCTGATTCAGTTTTGGCAAGGTGTATTTTTCTAGGAATTTGTCCATTTCTTCCAGGTTATTCATTTTATTGCCATATAATTGCTGATAGTATTCTCTAATAATCCTTTGTATTTCTGTGTTGTCGGTTGTGATCTCTCCATTTTCATTTCTAATTTTATTGATTTGCTTCTTCTCCCTTTGTTTCTTGATGAGTCTGGCTAGTGGTTTGTCAACTTTATTTACCTTCTCAAAGAACCAGCTTTTGGCTTTGTTGATTTTTGCTATGGTCTCTTTTGTTTCTTTTGCATTTATCTCTGCCCTAATTTTTACGTTTTCTTTCCTTCTACTAACCCTGGGGTTCTTCATTTCTTCCTTTTCTAGTTTCTTTAGATGTAGAGTCAGGTTATTTAGTTGACTTTTTTCTTGTTTCTTGAGGTGTGCCTGTATTGCTATGAAATTCCCCCTGAGCACTGCTTTTTACAGTGTCCCAGAGGTTTTGGGTTGTTGTGTTTTCATTTTCATTCATTTCTTTGCATATTTTGATTTCTCTTTTGATTTCTTCTATGATTTGTTCATTATTTAGCAGTGTGTTGTTCAGCCTCCATATGTTGGCATTTTCAATAGTCTTTCTCCTGTAATTGAGATCTAATCTTACTGCATTGTGGTCATAAAAGATGCTTGGAATGATTTCAATTTTTTTGAATTAACCAAGGCTAGATTTATGGCCCAGGATGTGATCTGTCCTGGAGAAGGTTCCATGTGTGCTTGAGAAAAAGATGAAATTCATTGTTTTGGGGTAAAATGTCCTATAGAGATCTATTAGATCTAACTGGTCTATTGTCATTTAAAGTTTGTGTTTCCTTGTTAATTTTCTGTTTAGTTGATCTATCCATAGATGTAAGTGGGGTATTAAAGTCTCCCACTATTATTGTGTTATTGTTAATTTCCCCTTTCATACTTGTTAGTAATTGTCTTACGTCTTGCGGTGCTCCTATGTTGGGTGCATAAATATTTATAATTGTTATATCTTCTTCTTGGATTGATCCCTTGATCATTATGTAGTTTCCTTCTTTGTCTCTTTTCACAGCCTTTGTTTTAAAATCTATTTTATCTGATATGAGTATTGCTACTCCTGCTTTCTTTTGGTCTCTATTTGCGTGGAATATCTTTTTCCAGCCCTTCCCTTTCAGTCTGTATGTGTCCCTCATTTTGAGATGGTTCTCTTGTAGACAACATATATGGGGGTCTTGTTTTTGTATCCATTCAGCCAGCCTTTGTCTTTTGGTTGGGGCATTCAACCCATTTACGTTTAAGGTGATTATTGATAAGTATGATCCCGTTGCCATTTTCTTTATTGTTTTGGGTTCGAGTTTATATATCCTTTCTGTGTTTCCTGTGTAGAGAAGATCCTTTAGTATTTGTTGGAGAGCTGGTTTGGTGATGCTGAATTCTGTTAGCTTTTGCTTGTCTGTAAAGCTTTTGATTTCTCCTTCATATTTGAATTAGATCCTTGCTGGGTATAGTAATCTGGGCTGTAGGTTACTTTCTTTCATTACTTTAAGTATGTCTTGGCATTCCCTCCTGGCCTGAAGAGTTTCTGCTGAAAGATCAGCCGTTATCCTTATGGGAATCCCCTTGTGTGTTATTTGTTGTTTTTCCCTTGCTGCTTTTAATATTTGTTCTTTGTGTTTGATCTTTGTTAATTTGATTAATATGTGCCTTGGAGTATTTCGCCTTGGGTTTATCCTGTTAGGGACTCTCTGTGTTTCTTGGACTTGGGTGATTATTTCCTTCCCCATTTTAGGGAAATTTTCCACTATTATCTCCTCAAGTATTCTCTCATGGTCTTTCTTTTGTCTTCTTTTTCTGGGACTCCTATGATTCGAATGTTGGGGTGTTTAATATTGTCCCATGCTGCTGCTGAGTCACTTCAGTCGTGTCCAACTCTGTGCGACCCCAAAGACAGAAGCCCACCAGGCTCCCCCTTCCCTGGGATTCTCCAGGCAAGAACACTGGAGTGGGTTGCCATTTCCTTCTCCAATGTGTGAAAGTGAAAAGTGAAAGTGAAGTTGCTCAGTCGTGTCCGACCCTTAGCGACCCTACGGACTGCACCCTACCAGGCTGCTGCATGCATGGGATTTTCCAGGCAAGAGTACTGGAGTGGCTTGCCATTGCCTTCTCCGAATATTGTCCCATATGTCTCTAATATTGTCCTCATTTCTTTTAATTCTTTTTTCTTTTTCCGTCTCTGTTTCATTTATTTCTACAATTCTATTTTCTAGCTCGCTTATCCTGTCTTCTGCCTCCGTTATTCTACTGTTTGTTCCCTCCAGGGTGTTACTGATCTCATCTACTGCATTATTCATTGTATACTGACTCTTTTTTATTTCCTCTAATTCCTTATTAAACATTTCTTGCATCTTCTCAATCCCTTTCTCCAGTTTATTTATCTTTAACTCCATTTTGCTTTCCAGATTTTGAATCATTTTCACAATTAAAATTAGAAATTCTTTATCAGGTAGGTCCCCTATATCTTCCTCTTTTGTTTGTGTTGGTGGACATTTATCCTGTTCCTTTACTTGCTGTGTATTTCTCTGCCTCTTCATCTTGCTTATATTACTGTGTTCAGGGTGGCCTTTCCGTCTTCTGGCAGTTTGTGGAGTTCTCTTTTTTATGTATTTACCTCGTTTTGTGTGGGGTTGGATGGGTGACTTGTCAAGGTTCCCTAGTTAGGGAAGCTTGTGTCGATGTTCTGGTGGGTGGAGCTGGATTTCTTCTCTCTGGAGTGCAATGAAGTGTCCAGTAATGAGTTTGAGTTGTCAGTGGGTTTGGAGTGGCTTTGGGCAGCCTGTATATTGAAGCTCAGTGCTATTCTCCTGTGTTGGTGGATAGTTTGTGTAGTATGTCTTTCACTGAAACTTGTTGACCCTTGGGTGGTGCCTGGTTTCAGTGTATGTATGAAGGCATTTGATGAGTACCTATCAATTAATGTTCTCTGGAACAGGAGATCTCTGGTTTTCTCCAGATTTGGACTTAAGCCTCTGCCTCTGGTTTTCAGTCTTATTCTTGCAGTAGGCTCAAAGCTTCTCCCTCTGTTACTTCCAAGGCAATTCCTTCTGTTGAAAAAGCTCTTCTGTTCTGGTCTCCTCAGTGTCTAATTCCCGTTCTGACACCAGGATTCGGTGGTGGACACTGTATTTTTTTTTTTTTTTTCCCAGCTCACCTGTTCAGTCCTGCTGTGGGGAGGGAGGAACACAGCTAACAAATATCCCTGGCATCTGTGGGGAGTGCTCGCAGTGTCTCAGCTACACTGGGAATGCTCCCACTCGAGCCGTGTGTGCTTTCCCTGTTTATGCTGCTTAGGCTTTAGGTTGCTCTGCTGGGAGCTGTCCACAGCTGGCGCTGGGTTGCATGCACTTCCCAGGTCTTAGCGGCTCAGGTTCAGGTCTTCGGGTACTCGACAAAGGCGCAGACTTGGCTGGGCCTGCGTTTTGTGCCTTCCCAGGTCCAAGCAGCTCAGGTGACCAGGCGTTTAGGGAGCGCGGTCGTTGCGACTTATCACCTTCCCGGTCCCTGCTGCTCGTTTTTCTGGGAGTACAATCAGCGCAGTTTCTCAGGCGGATATCCGCCGACCCGAACCCAAGAAGTCCTGGTCAGCAAGGAAGCCTGCCTGCAGCTTGGCACGGGAAGCCTCTCTAGGGACATGGCTGCCCCCGCCCCGGGGCTGGCTGCCCTCCCCAGTGGCGTTGGTGGGGGCTGGGGGCTGGGCCGCCAGCTGCAGGCTCGCTCTGCTCAGCACCCCGTTCTGTGGGCGGGGCTGGCAGAGTCCTGGATTGGGGCTTTTCGCAGGCTTTTCCTAGCCTTTTCACCTTTTAGCTGCAGCTTCTGCTTTGGTATCTTATGTTTGCCCCCTTAGTTTGCCCTGGGGCGTTCAAG
Organism: Moschus berezovskii; assembly: GCF_049115385.1. Classification (NCBI taxonomy): domain Eukaryota; kingdom Metazoa; phylum Chordata; class Mammalia; order Artiodactyla; family Moschidae; genus Moschus; species Moschus berezovskii. Next base: position 44,337,101 of record NC_142472.1, read on the forward strand.
CCCGGTTCTTCCTCTAAGCTTGCAGCCCATTCTCCCTCTAAACGCTGCTGCCTGCGCCTCCCTGCCCAGCCCCCGCTGGCTAGTGGGGTCGCGGGCCTCTGCGCTGCTTCTTCACTGAGAGTTTCCTCTGGGCACTTAGTCTGTGAGTTTTAATTATTTATGTCTTTTGTCTCCCAGTTATGCAGCCCTCTGAGGTTCCACTTGCCAGTGTTTCCAGGTGTTTGGAAACTTTTTTTTTTCTTTTTAAGCCTCCCTTCCTGGGACAGAACTCCATCCCTCCCTCTTTTGTCTCTCTTGTTATCTTTTATACTATTTCCTACCTCCTTTCCACGACTATGCGCTGCTTTTCTGAGTGCCTGATGTCCTCTGCCGGTATTCAGAAGTTGTTTTGTGGGATTTACTCAGCGTTCAAATGTTCTTTTGCTGATTTTGTGGTGGAGAAAGTGGTCGCCCAGTCCTATTCCTCTGACATCTTCCCGTCCATCCCATCATTTTCATTTGTTGTTGAAATAGGTATTCACTTTTCTTTCTCTCTCTCTCTCTCTTTTTTTTTTTTATACTTTGTAAAGTTCTAAAATAATTTCTCATTTCACTAATGATTACCTTCTCTCTCTGGTTGCTTGTTTGGACAGAGATTTTCTACTGTCTTTACACACAACATATCCACAGTTTTCTCCAATAAGTTGAATGGGATCTCCCACCAAGACACCGTAGTCACCAAACTTTCCCACTCTCAAATATGACGCAATAGTCATAGGACAGGATGTTAGGGAAAACAGTCTTTCTCCCCTGCCCATCCTTCATTTTTTTGTAGGCTTTTGAACTATTGAAAAGCAATATACTCCTCAGAGAAGTCTTTTGATTTTCTTTCACTGTTTTCCAAGTTCTGGTTTTGCAAAAGAAAACAAATCCAGACTGATAAATTATATTTGAATTACTTCCCCATTTTTCTTGGAATCATATTTTTCTCATTTTCTTTTGAATTAGAGATTCTGTTGTATATTCTTTTGCTTGTATGTTTTTCAAGCAGTCCTCTAGAATCTTAGTGAGACATTTCACCTTCAGATTTAAAACTATTTTCAGTTGAGTTACTTTCTAGTTCTTATATAGTCATTTCCTCACTTTTCTCTTTTTTTTTAATTTGTGATTTAAAAATTCTTACTACTCTTTTAAAAAATATTTTATATCCATTGTCTGATCCTTCTATCTTTTTCCTCACTATTGATACCTTATCTGTGCTATAACATATCTTCTTTATCTTCCTGGTCACTGATTAAGTACTCAAGGTAAATACCATATTTTCTTGCACTATATGTATTGCATTAGAAAAATAAAAAGAAATTATGTGCTATGATTCCAAACCCACCAAAAATTTATTATATTTCAATCTTAATTTTGTTTTTTCAGAATTATTTTTATTTCTAATTTATGTCCTCTTTTGATATTTGACCAATTCTTAATTTCTATGAGCACAGACCAATTGTTAATTTTCTTTTTTCTCTGTTTCTTGGGGAATCCAGTTGTTGGATTATTATTATTTTTTTTTTTTTTTTACAACTCCAAGAAAGTAAAATGGATTCTCTCACTGATTTCTTTGTATAAGGGCTACTGTGACACCTGTAAAGATTCAAGAAGAATTCTATCTGTCTACTGCTCCCCCTGAACTTTTATCTTCAGAAGTAGATAGAGTCTTCCTTATAATTTCAGTGATATCCTGTTTTGTTTTGTTGTTCCTAGTTCCACATGGATCAAGCAAAATATTTTCTCTGAGTTGCAGAATATCTGTTGATACATCTCATGTGCTTCTTTTGCTTTCTGATTCTCCCCTATGAGTTCTCTGACACTGGACTCAGTTCACAACAAAGAAATTGTAGTAGCTTGTTTATGCACAGATCCCTACAGAGCACAAAGCTTCATTCTCAGTCACCTCCCTTCCAGGGAAAGGAGAAGTTTCACTCAGGAGATGTAGATAATTGGAAATAGGGAGTGGGTAAACAACAGCACCTTCTCAAAATCTCTACCCTGAAATTTAAATATCTCTACATTTTTGCTTTATTTTTTTACATTGTCACTTTCTTCAGTGTTTTTATTTACTTAGACTCAGTATATTGAAAATATTTACTCATGTGTCTTAGTATTCATTGAATTTTAAGAGAGTAATATCAACGTACTCTTTGATGTCATACAGAGAGTTGACTCATTAGAGAGCATTGCACTCTACTAAGCACCATGTATATGTGGAAACATTTAAAATGCACTACCTCATACATGCTTACACAGGACTTTATTGGTATTGTAGTATTGCTTGGTCTTTGTTGTTGTTGTTTAGTCACACAGTCATATCTGATATTTTGGAACCCATGGACTGCAGCATATCCAGTTTCCTTGTCCTTCTCCATCACTCAGAGCTTGTTCAAATTCATGTCCATTGAGTCTGAGATGCCATCCAACCATCTCATCCTCTGCCGTCCCCTTCTCCTTCTGCCTTCAATATTTTTTAGCATTGGGGTCTTTTCAAATAAGTCAGCTCCTCATATCAGGTGGCCAAATATTGGAGCTTCAGCTTCAGCATCAGTCCTTTCAATGAATATTAAGGGTTAATTTCCTTTAGGATTGATTGGTTTGATCGCCTTGTTGACCAAGTGACTCTCAAAAGTCTTGCTCAGCTCCACACTTCAAAAGCATCAATTCTTCACCATTTAGCCTTCTTTAGGTTCCAACTCTCACATCCATACACGACTAATGCAAAAACCATAGTTTTGACTCTACAGACCTTTTTTTGGCCAAGTAATTTATCTGGTTTTTAATATGCTGCATAGATTTGTCATTTATTTTCTTCCAAGGAGCAAGTGCCTTTGAGTTTTATGGTTGCAGTCACCACCCACAGTGACTTTCGAGGCAAAGAAAATAAAGTCTGTCACTGTTTCCACTTTTTTCCCATCTATTTGCCATGAATTGATGGAACCTGATGCCATGATCTTCATTTATTGAATGTTGAATTCTAAGCCACTTTTTTTCACTCTCCTCTTTAGCTTTCATCAAGAGGTTATTTAATGCCTCTTCACTTTCTGCCTTTAGGATGGAGTCATCTGCTTAACTGAGGTCATTGATATTTCTCCCCACAATCTTTATTCCAGCTTGAGCTTCATCCATCCTGGCATTTCACATGATGTACTCTACACATAAGTTAAACAAACAGGGTGAGAGTATACAGCCTTGGTGTGTTGCTTTCCCAATTTTGAACCAGTCTGTTGTTCCATGTCCAGCTCTAACTATTGCTTCTTGTCCTGTCTACAGGTTTCTCAGGAGGCAGGTTAGGTGGTCTAGTATTCCTGTCTCTTCAAGAATTGTCCACAGTTTGTTGTGATCCACATAGTCAAAGGCTTTAGCATAGTCAATGGAACAAAAGTAGATTTTTTTTTTCCTGGAATTCTCTTGCTTTTATTATGATTCAACAGATGTTGACACGTTGACGCCTGGTTCCTCTGCCTTTCCTAAATCCAGCTTGCACATCTGGAAGCTCTCAGTTCACATACTGTTGAAGGCTAGCTTGAAGGATTTTGAGCATTACCTTGCTAGCATGTGAAAGCATTCAATTGTGTGGTAATTTGAACATTCTTTGCCATTGCCCTTCTTTGGGATTGGAATAAAAACTGACCTTTTCCAGTCCTGTGGTCTAACTGATGTAAACACCATATTTATATTTCAGAAAACAAAATTACAATTTGTCATTCATCAAAATATGTAAATAAATAATTGCATTACTTTTATATTCAGATAAGTTTCTAAGTACAAATGAACAATGCAAAATTTTAAATAATATATTTTAATATATCCTTAGTGATGAGAAACTCTTTAAATCAGTCTCTAGAATTTTTTTCACTTTTCTAAGTTATTGGAAACTTCACACCTAAATTACTGTTCCATTTTATAAATATTTGTGTATTTTGATATGAAAGATACTATCTTAACTATAAAATATAATTTTATATACTTACATGATTATTAGAAATGACAATCAAATGTGTAACTTTGCTATACTTTCAGTAAATCTATTGAAGGTGTGTCAAATTATAATAATTGATAGGTGTATAAATTGTATTAAACTAAAATCTCGATAGTATTTTTAAAATAATTAGTTTGAACTTGGTAATACAATCCTTAATCCAATATGTAATCATTTTTTCTGTCCTGCAGAACAATGAAATGTATGCTACAAAAATGATAGTTCCTTAATGTGGTATATATATATATATATATATATATATATATATATATATATATAATGGAATATTACTCAACTATGAAAAATAAAATGCCATTCACAGCAACACGGAAGGACTTAGAGATTATCATACTAAGTAAAGTAAGCCATATCATATGGTATTTGATATCACATAACTTTTATGTGGCATCTAAAAGAAAAGACATAAATGAATTTATAAACAAAACTGAAATAGACCCACAGACATAGAAACAAACCTATTATTACCAATGCAGAAGGGTTGAGGGATAAATTAGGAGTCTGGGATTTAAATATACAAGTTCAGTTCAGTTCAGTCACTCATTCGTGTGTGACTCTTTGCGACCCCATGAATCACAGCACGCCAGGCCTCCCTGTCCATCACCGACTCCCGGAGTTCACTCAAACTCATGTCCATCTTGTTGGTGATGCCATCCATTCATCTCATTCTCTGTCATCCCCTTCTCCTCCCGCCCCCAATCCCTCCCAGCATCAGAGTCTTCCAGTGAGTCAACTCTTCGCATGAGGTGGCCAAAGTATTGGAGTTTCAGCTTCAGCATCAGTCCTTCTAATGAACACCCAGGATTGATCTCTAGAATGGACTGGTTGGATCTCCTTGCAGTCCAAGGGACTCTCAAGAGTCTTCTCCAGCACCACAGTTCAAAAGCATCAGTTCTTTGGCGATCAGCTTTCTTCACAGTCAAACTCTCACATCCATACATGACCACGGGAAAAACCATAGCCTTGACTAGACGGACCTTTGTTGGCAAAATAATGTCTCTGCTTTTTAATATGCTATCTAGGTTGGTCATAACTTTCCTTTCAAGGAGTTGCCATTTCCTTCTCCAGGGGATCTTCCCAACTCAGGGATCGAACCCAGGTCTCCCACATTGTGGGCAGACGCTTTAACCTCTGAGCCAACAGGGAAATCCTTTCCAAGGAGTAAGCATCTTTTAATTTCATGGCTGCTTTAGATCCTGCATATATGTGATATCATGAAGTGTTTGTGTTTCCCTGTCTGACATTTCACATAGAAAAATACTCTCATATCTTTCCATGTATTTTTGTGAATAATTACTGTAACTAATATGGGAGTAAAGATAACTCTTGGAGGTACTGTTTATAATTTCTTCTCATGTTTACCCACAAGAGGGATTGCTGGATCATATGTCAGTTCATTTTTAATTTTTGAGGAACCTGTGTCCTGTTTTCCATAATTGCTGTAACAATTTACAGTTCCACCAACAGTGCACAGATGTTCACATTTCTCTATATTCTCATTAACTCATTATTTCTTGTATTTTTGACAATAATAGGTTTGATGTGATAACTTATTTGTATTTCACTGATGTTTAGTAATATAGAACATCTTTTCAGGTACTCATTGGAGATTTGTATATCTTCACTGAAAAAAATTTCCCTTCATTTCCTATATCTATTTTTTATTCAGAAATTTTTATATTTGTTGCTATGAGTTCTTCATATATTTTGAATATTAAGTCCTTGTCAGATATATGGCTTGCAAACATTTTCTTATGCTCTGTAGACTGTCTTTTAAAATTTTATTTATTTATTTATTTTGCTGTGCAGAAGATTTTTAAACTAGTCCAACTTATTTATTTTTGTTTTTGTTGTCTGTGCAACATAGGAAATTGCTCTCAAGACCAATGTCAGAAAATTCTTTCCTATATTTTCACCTAGGAGTTTTATAATTTCATGTCTTATATTTAAGTTTCTTTTATTGAATTCGAGTTTATTTTTGTGAATGATGTTAGATTGGATTACATTCATTATTTTGCATATAGTTATTCAGTTTTCCCAACACCATTTATGTAAAGATTATCTATCGCCCCTGAATATTTTTGAGTCCCATGTTAAATATTTATTGACTGTATATTTGGGGGTTTATTTCCATGCTCTTAATTCTGCTCCATTTGTCTATATGATTATTTTTATGTCCAAACCGTACTTTTTTCATTTTTCATTACCATAGTTCTGTATTATAGTTTAAAATTAGGAAATGTGAATCTTCTTGCATCTCCTTTTAATGTCCTTCAAGAGTCTTAACTTCCACTTTCTCTGTCTTTTCCCACCCCCTCGTCATTTAGTTTATAAGTCTGTACTAACTCCAATTCATCCAAACTAATTCTTTTGTCCCAATGGGGTGCCATAATTTATCTCCTGGAACCCTGGGTTTTCCACCTAAGCTATCTCTCATCTGTGAGTGATTGTCTAAGTCAGAATTCTCCTGGGTAAGAGGATACTGGAGCAAGCTGATGGTACACTGAAGGGTCCACAGTCAACACCTAGATTTGTCTGTTAGCTAACTCATGGGTGCTTGAGACCCATTCTGAATCTTCTGATGTATAATGCTTTATCTCTCACTTCCATTAAGAGCACCTTTCTCTGTGAATAGATGATGAGTTTTGGTAGTTGAAGAGGAGAACAAAAACAATGTCTTATGCTGCCATGATGCTTATACCACTCAACTGACCACTAATTTTTATATTCTCTTTATATGTTTCCTTGGATTTTAATATGTAAAGTTTATTTTATCAAAAAAATGAATTGTACAATGTCAAGCTGTCTTGAACAATTATTTTGTTTATTCACATTTATTGTACAAAGCATTATTAATTCTAAAGACTACTTTTTGGAAAGTATTTAAAATAGGTTTCCTGCCTATCAGGTAAACAATAAACTTACAATTTCCCTCTTCAAAATGACTTCATAATATACAACATTAAATATGCTGAGACAAATATTTTAATGTTTGAAATGGTCTTTAAAAATTTCATATATGTGTATCTTAGTCATTTTGTAACTTGGTGCATCAATTAATGATTAATGTAAATACATGGTTTTGGCTTTTTGTTGTTGCTTGTTGTTAATCAGTTGCTAAGCCATGTCCGATTCTTTGTTACCCCATGGACTACAGCATGCCAGGATCCTTTGTCCTCCACTATCTCCCAGAGTTTCCTAAAAATCATGTCCACTGGGTCAGTGATTCTACCTAAATATCTCATCCTCTGCTGCCCCTTTTCTGTTTACCTTCAGTCAAATATCTTATTTTAATTGACTAAACAGCTCAAACATTTTTTCTCATTTATTTGCTATCAGATATTCAAAATATTTTTAACATTTATATTACAAATTTTGTTTGATACAGGATTCAGTTTCTAATTCATCAGTTGCATTAATGTTTTAATACTAAATTTAAATACAAAGAAAACTATATTTAATGTAATTGATTCAATACCATGTGCTTTCAATAGAAGTTTACAACTTATCCTTTTAAATCCACATATTGCAGTCTGTTTTTGTCTCTCACTCACACACACACACAGAAATTGAAGAAAGCATGATGACTATATTGAAAACATTCAAAATATTTTGATACATTATTTCTTACAGCTCAACTTACCCTTCAATAGGCTCAATAAGGAAATAAAGAAACTTTATTTGAAACCATTATTTGGGACATAAGTGACTTTCTTAATGGCACCTTACAAAGTTACAAGGCATGTAGGAAGAGCTAAAATAGCCCCATATGAACAAAACTAGTAGGGATGATGAAATTTCAACTAAAGCTGTTAAAATCCTAAAAGTTGATGCTGCTAAAGTGCTGCAGTCAATATGTCAGCAAATTTGGAAAAATCAGCAGTGGTCGCAAAACTGGAAAAAATGTTCTTGCTCCAATCCCAAAGAAAGACAATGCCAAAGAATGCTCAAATCACCTTACAATTGCACTCATTCATACACTAGCAATGTTATCCTCAAAATATTTCAAGCTATGCTTCAGCAGTACTTGAATTGAGAAGTTTCAGATGTACAAGCCAGCTTAAGAAAAGGCAAAGAAACCAGTGGTCAAACTGCCAACATTTTTTTGATCATGGAGAAAGCAAAGGCATTCCAGAAAAACATCTATTCTGCTTCATTCACTACACTAAAGCCTGCACAACAAACTGTGAAAAATTCTTCAAGAGACTGGAGTACCAGACTACCTTATCTGACTCCTGAGAAACCAGTATGCAGGCCAAGAAGCAGCATTTAGAACTTTACATGGAACAACTGACTGGTACAAAATTGGGAAAGTAGTATGATAAAGCTGTGTATTGTCACCCTGCTTGTTTAACTTCTATGCAGAATACATCATGCAAAATGCTGAGCTGGAAGAATCACAAGCCAGAACCAAGATTGCCAGGACAACAACCTCAGATAAACAGATGATACAAGTCGAATGACAGAAAATGAAGTGAAACTAAAGGATTTCTTGATGAGGATGAAAGAGGAGAGTGAAAAAGGTGACTTGAAACTCAACATTAGAACAAAAAAAAAAAAAAAATTTTTTTTCATTTGTTTGCAATCCCATGGACTGCAGCACACCAGTCTTCCCTGTCCATCACCAACTCCTGGAGCTTACTCAAACTCATGTCCATTGAGTCAGTGATGCCATCCAACCATCTCATATTCTGTCATCCCCTTTCCCTCCTGCCTTCACTCTTTCCCTGCATCAGGCTCTTTTCCAATGAGTTTGTTTTTCACATCCACAGGCCAAAGTATTGGTGTTTCAACTTCAGTATCAGTCCTTCCAATGAATATTCAGGACTGACTTCCTTTAGGATTAACCATTTTGATCTTGCAGTCCAAGGGACTCTCAAGAGTCTTCTCCAACACCATAGTTCAATAACATCAATTCTTCAGCACTCAGCTTTCTTTATGGTCCAACTCTCACATCCATACATGACGACTGGAAAAACCATAGCTTTGACTAAATGGACCTTTGTTGGCAAAGTTATGTCTCTGCTTTTTAATGTGCTTTCTAGGTTGGTCATACATTTTCTTCCAAGGAGCAAGCACCTTTTAATTTCATGGCTGCAGTTACAATCTGCAATGATTTTGGAGCTGTCCCCCCCAAAAAATATATATTTCATGACCCAGATATGCACGGTGGTTTGATCATTCATCCAGAGCCAGAAATCCTAGATGCGAAGTCAAGTGGGCCATAGGAAGCATCACTACGAAAAAAGCTAGTGGAGGTGATGGAATTCCAGTTGAGCTATTTCAAATCCGAAAAGATTATGGTGTTGAAATGCTACACTCAATTTGCCAGAAAATTTGGAAAACTCATCAGTGGCCACAGGACTGAAAAAGGTCAGTTTTCATTCCAATCCCAAAGAAAGGCAATGTTAAAGAATGTTCAAACTACTGCATAGTTGCACTCATCTCACACGCTAGCAAAATAATGCTCAAAATTCTCAAGTGAGGCTTCAACACTACATGAACCAAGAACTTTCATATGTTCAATCTGAATTTATAAAAGGAATAGGAACCAGAGATCAAATTGCCAATATCCACTGAATCATCAAAAAGGCAAGAGAGTTCCAGAAAAACATCTACTTCTGCTTTATTGACTTTGAAAACTTATGCAACTTATGCCCACACAAAAATTTGAGTGTAAATTATTTATAATATTTTTTATTCATGATTACCAAAAATCTTCAAAATGTGCTTCAATTCATGAATGGATTAAAACTGGTACATCCACACAAAGAAATTTTATTTAATGATAAAAAGAAAATTAAGACAAAAAGAGACATGGATGAGTCTTAAATTAATTTTACTATGCGAAATATAATAGTCTGTGATTTCAATAATATGAAATCTGGAAAAGGTAGTGTCATAAAGTCATACAAAATCAGTGGGTGCCAGAGTTCAGAAGGAGGGAGAAAGGGGGGGGGTTAAATTACTGAAGCACAGGAAATATTTTAAGAAAGTGAAGCTAGTCTGTACATAAATGTAATTGTGGCTACATGATACCATGCATTTGTCAAAATTCACTGAACTCTACAACTAAACAATAAATTTTATTTTTATTTTTTGAATAGTCATAATGAATGTTTATTTGGTGGTTACTATGTCCCAATACTGATTTTATCTTGGCATCAACTTTACGATGTAAGGGGCCAGTTTAATAATTGGTAAATTATTACTCAGAGAGGCTAATAAATTTCATTAAATCACAAAGTTATATATTACAGAATAAGGATTTAAATCCATACAGTCTACACACATAACTCACACATTAAATAACATATGCTAACCTAGAATTAGCTAAACTGAAGACATATTAAGTATACTACTATATTCAACCATGTAAGGAACTAGATAATAAGTATTCAAAATTTAAATACAGACTCCTTTTTAAAGATAATGACTATGCTGTCATCACATTACAAAGGTGGCAAGTCTGATTCCTGAGAACAAGATACTCAAGTTTTAATGCACTCACTGCCCACACCAGATTCACCTGAGTACTTATTAAGACTCAAGATTCTTGAGCTGCACCTCAGATTTTATGAATTCTACCTGGTTCTTATGCGTATAGTGTTTGAAAATATATTTCCTAAAATACAGAAGCAAGAGTAAATTTGTGACATTGGATTTATGTTGTTTTGTTTTTGTCTTTGTAACCTGTTAACATACAATTTATCATAACTAAGGGAAAGCACTGATTAGAATGACTATTTACCAGAAAACTACTAGAGCTAATCAATGAATACAGTAAAGTTGCAGGATATAAAATCAACACACAGAAATCCCTTGCATTCCTATACACTAATAGTGAGAAAATAGAAAGAGACATTAAGGAAACTATTCCATTCACTGTTGCAATGAAAAGAATTAAATACTTAGGAATATATCTACCTAAAGAAACAAAAGACTTGTACATAGAAAACTATAAAACACTGGTGAAAGTAATCAAAGAGGACACTAATAGATGGAGAAATATACCGTGTTCATGGATTGGAAGAATAAATATTGTAAAAATGAGTATACAACCCAAAGTAATTTATACATTCAATGCAATCCCTATGAAGCTACCAAAGATATTTTTCAAAGAACTAGAACAAATAATCTCACAATTTGTATGGAAATACAAAAAACCAGAAACAATCTTGAGGAAGAAGAATGGAACTGGGGGAATCAACCTGCTGGACTTCAGGCTCTACTACAAAGCCACTGTCATCAAGACAGTACGGTACTGGCATAAAAACAGAAATATAGATCAATGGAACAAAATAGAAAGCCCAGAGATAAATCCACGCACTTATGGACACCTTATCTTTGACAAAGGAGGCAAAAATATATAATAGAGAAAAGACAGTCTCTTTAGCAAGTGGTGCTGGGAAAACTGGTCAGCCACTTGTAAAAGAATGAAACTAGAACACTTCCTAACACCATACACAAAAATAAACTCAAAATGGATTAAAGATCTAAATGTAAGACCAGAAACTATAAAAGTCCTAGAGGAGAACATAGGCAAAACACTCTCCAACATAAATTACAGTAGGATCCTCCATGACCCACCTCCCAGAATATTGGAAATAAAAGCAAAAATAAACAAATAGGACCTAATTAAAATTAAAAACAATAAACTTTAATGTTCAGAAATGTAAAATATCATTTAGCTGTTGAGGGAATCCCAGCTTTGTAGGCAGATTTTGACAAATTAATCTAATTATATTACAAATATATAAAACAACCAAACTTATAGGATGGAGAAAAATGTTCCTGACCTAAGTAACTTTGGAAATAAAATGGAGTGCAAAACCAAAGTAAAAAAACAAACTGTGCATGCAAACTTTTCTCATGTTGATGAAGATGTTTTCTACTGGGATATAGGTTAAGAAATCTAAAACCACTACATGTTTTGGGTTTTTTTTATAATAAATATGTGTTTTTTTCTTGGAAGATAATTGCTTTACAATATTGTGTTGGTTTCTGCCATACATCAACATGAGTCAGCCGCAGGTATACGTATCCCCTCCTTCTCAAAGAGCCTTTTTAATATTAGAATTTTCAGGCAGAAATTTAAACATGTCACTCATGTGCATACATAAAAATATTTAAAAAGAGCAAAATAAGTTGGTTAAATTATTCTTAGACTTTCCATTGATGGAGTAATCCATAGATAGCACTTTTCAACTATTCATTTTCATATTTTGGGCCATCAAAACCACTGACAATCGAATGGTCTGATCTGGTTCCTGGGATATTTTTCCAAACCATTGACAATCATTCTTAAAGGTTAATGTTGGTGAATTTTTAATCTTACCAACCAGATGATGTTACTATAAATTTTTTTTACAAATTTCTATTAACTCCTATTTCTTTCTCAAGTGGTTCTTATTTTTGCTTTGCTTGTGAAGTTGTGCCATCATGACATCAGTAATAGCAAGTGAGTTCACAACATTCACAGTGTTATTACAGTCATAACTGTCATATGGATAGTGGCAATTTTAACACCCCAATTTCAATAAAGCTAATATAAGAAAAATATACACTTTAGAAGAGACATGATATAAGAAAGCAGATAGGCAATGACTGGTTTTTCTTCCCATAATTCTTTTGATGGCTGGTTCCTTCTCATTCAATTTGCAGTTCAAAAGTAGTGACATCAGAGGGCCCTTGACAAATCTATCTAAAGCTACTCAGCACCCTATTCCCTGCCCTGCACGAGTCACTCTCTGAAAAGTTATCCGTTTAATTTCTTTTTCTTTTTTTTTTTTTATCATTTGGCAGTTCCATTTTTAATATTTTGAGGAAACTTTAACTATTTTCCATAGTTAGCTACTCTTCCTTAATATTTCTATTATCCCCACAGAGGTCATGGAAATACAGCTTAATTCTAATACTACATAGTTGTAACATAAGTAAATTTATATATATACACATACAAACAAATATACATCACACATACATACTTACATACGTATATAAGATAGGTACATGTATATTCTGATATTTCTGAAGTATATTCTTGATTACAACACATATATAAACATTAAATGTAAAAGTGCCTTATGAAATATAAATAACAAGGTAGTACTACTCAGTAAACATTTTTGAATGAATGGCTAAAAGCTTACTTTATAATATCTGTTCAGAGACAGCTTTTCAAGAAATACCAGTTGAACTGATATGCGTTTATCTCATTTCTGTTTTATTTTCTTTTTTTTCCTTTATTTTTATTATTTTTTTTATTTTTTCAAAAATAATTTTAGAAATCTTTACTTAAAAACAACCTTATCTTAAAATGGAGTAACTTTGGTTTTACGAGCAGCAAGCAAAGTAGAGAAGCAAAAATGCATTACAGGGGCATTAAGCTCTACATTAGGTCACAGCGTCTAATCTGAAATCACACCCATAATATCATTTTTCAGGATATCTGGGAAATAGTTATTGGAACTGTGCAGTTAAATAAATGAATGGCTGATATAGGAGTTAGATTTCTGACTTTGATTTGGATGTGACAGATAAGCAATGGGAGGCAGTTAGAATATACATATCATAATGGATCAAAGTTGAAGACATCAGTATGAACTATGTTTAGAATAACAAAAAGATACATTGAAAGATAGATAGATGGTGTACATAGGTTAGAATACACACATTTCTCCTCATTCTGTCAACCAAGAGGGCCTACAATCCAAAGTACCATCATAGTAAATATTAACTACAGCATCAAGATTTGGTTTCTAATATGATTCTGCAATTAAAGGAATCTTGAGCCTCTGTGAAGAAGGCTGATCGCCGAAAAATTGATGCTTTTGAACTGTGGTGTCGGAGAAGACTCTTGAGAGTCCCTTGGACTGCAAGGAGATCCAACCAGTCCATTCTAAAAGAGATCAATCCTGGGTGTTCATTGGAAGGACTGATGCTAAAGCTGAAACTCCAATACTTTGGCCACCTCATGTGACGAGTTTGACTCACTGGAAAAGACTCTGATGCTAGGAGGGCCTGGGGGTGGGAGGAGACGGGGACGACGGAGAATGAGATGGCTGGATGGCATCACCAACTCGATGGCCATGAGTCTGAGTGAATTCCGAGAGTTGGTGATGGACAGGGAGGCCTGGCGTGCTGTGATTCATGGGGTCGCAAAGAGTAGGACACAACTGAGCGACTGAACTGAACTGAACTGACACTTTGTAAAAATGGATGTATCTAGTGCTGAGGCAGATATAATACAGCATAAATTTAACACATCTTTAGGATCAGAAAGAAAGTAGTCAAAAACAAAACATAGCGAAATAAAAATAGAAAAGCATTGACAAATATAGGTCTAATGGATGCAGGGAGCAATCGAAAGAGTTCCCAATAGGCAAAGCAGGCACAATTTAAAGACAAATGAAACAGTATTGATTTATAACGCAGAGTATAAAACATGTATTCATGTTTCCATACTGATATAAATTAAAAATGAATACATAGCAGGGAAAAGATTATGTTTCACATCCAGGCAAATTTCAAGTTCATACAGATGCTGTGCCCTGAAGGAATTGAACCTAATTACCTTCTCTTTAAGTGTGAGTTGAGCATAATGACTTTCTTCCAAAGAGTATAGTGTTGAAAGAGTAGGGAAAAAACACCCCAGTAATTTTACAATGCAAAAAATCTCACACTATCTGATGAGTGGTAATCAAGGTAAACACCAATAGTGATGTGATGTCACTAGTATGGTTCCTAATATGATGTGATGAAAAGGGCAATTTATCTCTGTGGTTCAGTTCAGTTCAGGTCAGTTCAGTCACTCAGTCGTGTACGACTCTTTGCGACCCCATGAATCACAGCACGCCAGGCCTCCCTGTCCATCACCAACTCCCGGAGTTCACTCAAACTCATGTCCATCGAGTCGGTGATGCTATCCAGCCTTCTCATCCTCTGTCATCCCCTTGTCCTCCTGCTCCCAATCCCTCCCAGCATCAGAGCCTTTTCCAATGAGTCAACACTTCGCATGAGGTGGCCAAATATTGGAGTTTCAGCTTTAGCATCAGTCCTTCCAATGAACACCCAGGACTGATCTCCTTTAGATGGACTGGTTGGATCTCCTCGCAGGCCAAGGGACTCTCAAGAGTCTTCTCCAACACCACAGTTCAAAAGCATCAATTCTTCAGCGATCAGCTTTCTTCACAGTCCAACTCTCACATCCATACATGACCACTGAAAAAACCATAGCCTTGACTAGACAGACCCTTGTTGACAAAGTAATGTCTCTGCTTTTTAATATGCTATCTAGGTTGGTCATAACTTTCCTTCCAAGGAGTAAGCATCTTTTAATTTCATGGCTGCAATCTCTGTGGTATTCCTTCCTAAATACATAACTTCAGTGTAATCATGGAAAGATTTTCAGATAAACCACAATTGAGTGGCATTCTAAAAAATAACTAGCCAATACTTTTTAAAACTGTGAGCGTTTTTAAACATAAGGACAGTCTGAGAAACTGTCACAATCCAGAGGATCCTAAGTGCTCATGACAACAAAATAACAATGTAGCATTGTGGATAGAATCCTAACATAGAGATAGAGCACTAGATAAGAAATGAGTAATTCTAAATAAAAATATGCTTGCCTGCATACTAAGTTGCTTTAGTTGTATCTGACTCTTTGGTCCATAGGGACCATAGTCCATCAGGTTTCTTTGTCCACAAGATTCTCCAGGCATGAGTACTGGAGTGGGTTGCATACACTCCTCCAGGGGATTTCTATGACCCAGGATTGAACCCACATCTCATGTCTTTTGAGTTGGCAGGCGGGTGCTTTACCCCTAGGACCATTTTATCACCACAGCTATGGTTTTTCCAGTATTCATGTATGGATATGAGAGTTGGACCATAAAAGTTGAACACTGAAGAATCGATGCTCCTGAACTGTGCTGTTGGAGAAGACTCTTAAGAGTCCCTTGGACTGCAAGGAGATCAAGCCATTCAATCCTAAAGGAAATCAATGAATATTCATCAGAAGGACTGATGCTGAAGCTGAAGTTCTAATATTTTGGTCACCTCATGCGAGGAGCTGACTTATTGGAAAATATCCTGATGCTGGGAAAGATTGAGGCCAGAAGGAGAAGGGAACAGCAAAGGATGAGAAGTTTGGATGGCATTACCGACTCAATAGACATGAGTCTAAGCAACTCAGGGAAATTGTGAAGGACAGTGAAGCCAGGCATGTTGCAGTCCATGGGGTTGAAAAGAGTCAGACGTGATCTTATAACTGAATAACAACAAATTAATTCATCAGTTGTAGCAAATGGAAATAAGAAGATATAACACTAATATATTTATAATAATAATAAAACAACTATCAGGTATATGGCAAATCTTTGAACCATATTTGCATTTGTGTGGTAAATATA
Source organism: Moschus berezovskii (assembly GCF_049115385.1). NCBI lineage: Eukaryota > Metazoa > Chordata > Mammalia > Artiodactyla > Moschidae > Moschus > Moschus berezovskii. The sequence continues at coordinate 44,353,541 of NC_142472.1, forward strand.
AATTATTCTAAAACATGAAGTTTGGTTAAAACTCTTCAAAACCTATTTTTAGTCATTTAATGAAGTAAAAATTTTGCTAATAAAAGCTTTGTTTTTATCTTTTGACAATGTGAAGTTTGACTGTTTTCAATGAGAGAATAAAGAAATATCTTATGCAGAAAAAGTAAATTATGATATTTCTTACAATCAACAAATGTGTGTTTGCTAATTTATACTTCCAAATTTAGTCTCAACAGATTTTAAAGTGAATATTTAAGCTACATACAAACATTCGTACTATCAAATGTTGTATTTCTAAGATCTTTCATTAAAATGTTGGGAGTATAGTCTTTAAAATGTTCATTTTTTTGTTAAAACTAAATATTTTGTTTTTCATCCACTTGTTGAGCCACATACTTCAACCTTAAGTATATAACATATTTATGAATCTTATTTAATCATATAAATAATATAAAAATTATTTTCGGATATAGTTTTTAGTGAAATTAGAACTAAATAGCCAATTATTCTGTGCTGTGTATGTACATGAAGGACTTTTCATAATAGTAAACGTGAGGCAGACATTCTACTAGGGGGATTTCTCTGGGACCCAAACCACAAACTGGAGGACCCATGATGCAATTGTCACTAACCCGGAAGAATCAAGCCTCTCCACATGTTTTTATGAGAGAACCCTTGGCACAAGAGCTAGGCTTTCACTCTAGAAATGCTGGGAGCAATTTGAGTCTGCACATTGAGGGAGGAATGTGTTAGCCTGTCTAGGCTACTTCAGAACGCAGATCATGGGAGGATATAGAGACAAAGATAGAGACAAAGGAGACAGAGGTAAAGTACCTCAGGAAGCAATCCACCTTTTTGACCAAGATTAAAAAAAAAAAAATACAGAAAATATGAAAGGATCAAAGATACGCACAAGCTTTAGGAGAGAATCCTAATAATGTTCCTTTAAATAAAATAATGTGATAAAAAGGCTACATGGTTGACAAAGAGAAAACTGATGAGCTGCCAGATTCTCAACTATAGAAGATACCGGGGTGAGATTATAGAACTCTGTGGAATCCAAAGGAAACTATGGAATTCTGAATTAAAGCGATTTATAAAATAATGTAATAAAAATACTTTTTTTTTTTTACTCAATGAAAACAACCGAAAGACTTGAGTAAGAGATATCCTAGGTAACATTCCATTTAAATATTAAAGTCCTTCTCCTTCACCTCACTGTTTTACAGTGAGGTGAAGAAATACACTAATCCTCTTGAAAGATCTCAGAAATGGAGCAAAATGATGATACTATTTTAGGAATGTTGAAATAAAATTATTTACAAGACCTCCCACAGACCTCAATGCCCTCTTGTAAACTTAATCCTAAATTTTGCTGCATAAAATGCCTATAACCACTTTGAAGGCTCCGATTTAAGAAGACAGTTTCCTGGTTTCTTCCCATCTTCTTACCTTAGTGCCACAGGCATCATTGACCATATGCTCCAGTATATATGTGAACTGGAAAAGCCCCAGATATTCCTGGGTTTTCTAGACACAGGAGCTCATACTATCTCCATTCATACGAACAAAGCCTTTAATCTGATTCTTGTTTTTAGTGAAAACTAATTATCTCCCCATGGTGGTGGGGGGGGTGACTTTAATCAGTCAATATTTCAACACTGACAAGGGCATTCTTCAAGCTAAAATCAATTAAGATGGGATAAACTAGGGAAAACTCGATGATAAAAATATCACATTCAATAAGACAAGTCTGACTCCTGATGGCCAGACAAGCTCTTAACCTGTGACTATTCACCTTGTAGTAAAATGTACAACACTGACAAATTCTTTTTTTAAACCTAAAAGGATTCTGACTTAAAGAGGTTATCACTTATAAGAGTTTATATCTCAAAAGAAATCAAGGTACCCTTCTTGGTCAGGAGAAATCCAAAGGAGGAGTTTAACAGTTCATCAAATAAGAAAGTTTTGATGGTGGTTTGTATTGGTGCTAAGTCACTTCACTAGTGTCCGACTCTTTGAGACCCTATGGACTGTAGCCCACCAGGCTTCTCTGTTTATGGGATTCTTCAGGCAAGATTAAGGAGTGGGTTGCCATGCTGCCTTCCAGGGGATCTTCCCAACCCAGGGGTCGAACCCATGTGTCTTCCATCTCCTGCATTGGCAGGCAGGTTGTTTACCACTCATCTTGTAGTAAAATGTATGGCTCTGCTAAATTCTTTATTTAAATCTAAAGAGATCCTGACCTTAAGAGTTTATCACCTATAAGAGTTTATATCTCAAAAAAAAAAAAAATCAAGGTTACCTTCTTCTTGGTCAGTTCAATTCAGTTCAGTTCAGTCACTCAGTCGTGTCCAACTCTTTGCAACCCCATGGACTGCAGCACGCCAGGCCTCCTTGTCCATCACCAATTCCTGGAGCTTGCTCAAACGCATGTCCATCAAGTCAGTGATTCCATCTAATCATCTCATCCTCTGTTGTCCCCTTCTCCCACCCTCAGTCTTCTTGGTCAGACCAGGAGAAATTCAACAGAGGGCTTTAACAATTCATCAAATAATAGTAAAATCTTGAAGGTGTTTTGTACTGGTAATAACCTGCAGTAGGCCGAAGGAGTCAGACTTTCCAACAGAACCTTTAAAATATGAATAAAGACATACTCTGCAAGGGTCTCCCTCTCTGGTAAATTTCCTAGATATCTAGGATTTTGAAAAGTGGAAAGCAAAAGGGAAGCACATTTGATGTATTAGAACTGAAATAGAGTTGAGAGTATTTATGAACCAACAATATCCACCCCCACCCCTTTTTTCTCTTTTCCCACCTTGCATGCTAAGTCACTTTGTTCGTGTCCTACTCTTTACAACCCTATGGACTCTAACCCACTATGCTTCTCTGTCCATGGGGGATTCTCCAGGCAAGAATACTGGAGTGGGTTGCCATGACTTCCTGTAGGGGATCTTCTTGACCCAGGGATTGAAGCTGCATCTCCTGAGATTCCTGCATTGCAGGCAGACTCTTTACCTCTGAGTCACAGGGGAACTTCACCAAGAATACTGGAGTGGGTAGCCTATCCATTCTCCAGGGGATATTTCTGACCCAGAATTGAACCAGAGTATGCTGAATTGCAGGTGGCTTCTTTACCAGCTGAGCTACCAGGGAAGCCACCTGGTCTCGGTTAAAAGAGATACTAGCAATGATGATTGGACCAACAAAACTTTGGAGTCTTTTTTTCTCTTTTTTATTTGACAATATCTGATGACCATATACACTGTAAAGATAATTCTCACTTTATCATTGTCACCAGTGTTTCTACAATTGTGTCATATACTCAATTCATTTATGCTTAAGCCCATGCAATGGATTCCCTCTCTTTGGAAGTTGCCATCCCATTTTTAGGGATAATCCTTAGTGAGAGAATGGGAAATCATTTTTCAGTTTTCTAGATTAAAGTTCATTCCTCCATCTGTGCCCTCTGGGGAGTTCATCACTCTATTGGATATAGCTTCAGGGTGTGAATATAGTGGTGACAATCTCATTATCCCATTTCCAGAATTGACTTATAAACTAATATTAACCTGAGAGCAACTGGTATCAGTTCTGTCTTTATTTGATGTACTCAATCTAAAGCATAATCTTTCCAGTGTTATTGATGTTTCGGAGTCTGGGATTGGCACATGCACAGAAGAAATATCAAAAGCGCTTATTGGCAGTTCTTCACCATTTATTTTATGTCTAGTTAATCATTCTTTTTAAGACCATTAAATTCAGTCCTCATTAAAAAAAAAAAAAAAACACCACATGGTTCCATAAGGTTGATCTGAGGTAAACAGTAGACAGTTCTCTGTGACATGGATTTTTTTGTTGCAAAACAATTATACTCCAATAAAACAGAGAAAAGTAGTTAAAAAAAAAAGGAAGAGAAACCAAAATGTTTGGACCTAGTAAAGAAAGAGACAACACTTTTTACACAGTCTTAATTGTGTATCAAAACAGAGAATTTAAGAAAGGCTTTAAACCTGTTTGAGTAATTTTAAAGTAGGTCTGTCTAGTCACGGCTATGGTTTTTCCAGTGATCATGAATAAATGTGAGAGTTGGACTTTGAAGAAGACTGAGCTCCAAAGAATTGATGCTTTTGAATTGTGGTGTGGGAGAAGATTCTTGAGTCCCTTGAACTGCAAGGAGATCCAACCAGTCCATCCTAATGGAGATCAGTCCTGGGTGTTCATTGGAAGGACTGATGCTGAAACTCCAATACTTTTGCCCCTCATGCAAAGAGTTGACTCCTTGGGAAAGACCCTGATGCTGGGAGGGATTGGGGGCAGGAGGAGAAGGGGACGACAGAGGATGAGGTGGATGGATAGTATCACCAACACGATGGACATGAGTTTGGGTAAACTCCGGGAGTTGGTGATGGACCAGGAGGCCTGGCATGCTGCGATTCATGGGGTTGCAAAGCGTCGGACACAACTGAGTGACTGAACTGAACTAAATGTAAGGAAAGGCACGAGTTTTGTTGACAAACTATGATGTAATAGTGGACCTAGAAAGATGAGGGTGGACCCAAAAAGGGTCCTGGAAGGATTCTTGATGAGAAAAATATTAGTTCTAAAGTGTAAGATGTCTTGTAGGTCTATGTCTCTACATTCCAGATTAATCATTTCCTGGAGCAAAAAGCTATTTACTTATATTTGGTTTTAGTGAGTGTGTGTGGTTTTGTGTTAGGTTGCCTCAGTCATGTCTGACTCTTTGCAACCCTATGGACTGTAGCCCACCAAGCCAAGTTCATGGGATTCTTCAGCAAGAATATTGGAGTGGGTCTCTATGCCCTATTCCAGGGGATCTTCCCGGCACAGGGATCAAAACCACATCTGTGTCTCCTGCATTGGCAAGTGTGTTGCTGTTTTTTGTTTGTTTTTTACCACTAGCACCACCTGGGAAGCCCTTCTGTGCAGCAAAAAAAGAGAAAATTTTGCCTAATCTCTGGGACAAAGATTTATGCTGGTTTCTGCTTTCCCCAGAGTCCTCTGCCTGTTTTTCAATCAGCCCTGAGTATTTGTGGAGCAAAGGATTAGGATCTCACCTCTGGAACACAACCTTAGTATGAATTGCAGGTTATGAACAGAGATCATAATGCTAAGATACAATACTAAGAACCTGGGTATTTGCATGGATCCTGATAGTCATGTTATTGTTTGTTTCTATAAGCACTCTGCTTCAGAACTACAATATGCATCACCCATTGTCTTTCTCAACATTGCTTTAAGGAGTTGACCCCTCCACTTCTCAGTTCCACTTCTATTGTTTCTCTAGTGATGCTTTTATCCCATCATGCCATCAAAGTTATTATGCATCAGTCACCTCCAAATTACTAATATAAATTATTTCTCCCTCTTAGTTCTATTGGCAGCTTTTATAAGTTAACTAAATTACATTTTTGTTTTTTACAAAAACTTTGATTGGCCTCCAGGATATTATTATCTTTTCTCACAACCTTATTTTCTTCTCTTTCAATCTCTTTATCAAAGTTTCTTCCTCCTTTCACCACATTTAAATGTAATTGTCCCCTAGGTTAAGCTTAGAACTCTGCTTTATTATCTACTCTCACTCTTTGTTAATATTGTCTATTACTGGTTTTTCCAGTGGTCATGTATGGATGTGAGAGTTGAACTGTGAAGAAAACTGAGCGCTGAAGGATTGATGTTTTTGAACTGTGGTGTTGGAGAAGACTCTTGAGAGTCCCTTGGACTGTAAGGACATCCAACCAGTCCATCTAAAGGAGATCAGTTCTGGGTGTTCATTGGAAGGACTGATGCTAAAGCTGAAACTCCAATACTTTCGCCACCTCATGCAAAGAATTGACTCACTGGAAAAGACCCTGATGCTGGGAGGGATTGGGGGCAGGAGGAGAAGGGGATGACAGAAGATGAGATGGCTGGATGGCATCACTGACTCGATGGACAGGAGTTTGAGTGAACTCAGGAGTTGGTGATGGACAGGGAGGCCTGGTGTGCTGTGATTCATGGAGTTGTAAAGAATCGGACACGACTGAGTGACTGAACTGAACTGAACTGATTATTTCAATGCTGTTCATGTGCTGATAAATCCCAAATTTATACCTCTAACCTAGGCTATATTTAGCATCTCTACTTTTATACCTAGGCTTCCCTGGTGGCTTAGAAGTAAAGAACCTGCTTGCCAATGCAGGTGAAGCAGATTTGATCACTGGGTCAGGAAGAGCCCCTGGAGAAGGAAATGGCAACCCACTCCAATATTCTTGCCTAGGGAATCTTATGAACAGAGAAGCCTGGTGGGCTACAGTCCATTGGTGTTGCAAAAAGTGTCAGAACCAACTTAGCAACTAAACAACAGGAGCAACTTATGTACCTAATGAACATCTTAAACTTGCCCTAAAATGAACTTCTGCTCTTCCCTGCAAATCCATGTCTCCCACAATTTATATTATCTTATCATAGTGAATGAAGTGTCATTCTTAATTCTATTTGTCAGCAAATTATGTTTGTTCCAGTTTTACATCATATTCTTAAATTAAACCAGCAATTGATTTTTCTTATTTGGATTGCTATATTGACCTTCCTACTGATTTCTCTGTTTATAATCTTTTCATTGTTACTTCTTAATATACCAGCCAGAGAATATCAACAATGAATTATCAGTTCCCTTTTCATCCAAAATCCTCCAAAGGCTTCCTTTTCACACTAAGTAAATGTTAACGTCTTTGCCTTGTTACCCTAATAATTCTCCTTAAAGTACATAAACCATACATGTAAAGTACATAAACCAATGTACATAAACCCATTCATTAACTTTATCACTTAAGACCATTCCAGCTCATGCTTTTTCTTTTACTCATTTCTAATGTTTAGTATGGCAAAGACCACTGTCTTCCTCAAGTCTTTTCATGTTACCTTATCAGTTAGGTCTTCTCTGACCTTATTGAACATTTTAACTTCCTGGCTTTCTCTAGACCTTCTTTCAATTTTTCTCTATAACATTTTTACTGTGTTATTTTTGGTGTTTTATTTATTTATTTTGCATTGCTTTTTTTTATTAGATAAGATCTAGCATTTAAAGCCTTAACTCAAACACAGAGCATTTAATTTTTATTGGCTAAATGAATGAATGCATACAATGAACAGTTGATAGACTGCAACTATTGCTAGAGGTCTCACTGAGGGGTTCCCATCATGATGAGACACTTTCAGGAATTTCTTCACTCCATGAACACCATACAAAATTAAAGTTTCCAGGACAATTATCTGATTAGTTGATGATCAGATTATTCCTGTTTATTCCATATTTATCATGCAAAAGCAGAAGGAGAATATGTTCCTCTGTTAACTTGTGTTACCATCCAACCCTGACTACACAAAATGGAAAGAGGTGATTCTCAGTGGTAAATCCTACTCTTATGAGGAAAGTGTATTCAAGAGTGACCATCAAAAATATTTACATATCCAATATATATTCAGTACAGTTTTAGGTATGATAAATAAATAATAGTTATTGAGTATTTAGTCTATGAGTATTAGTCATTCAGTCATGTCTGATTCTTTGCAGCCCTATGAACTGTAGCCATCAGGCTCCTCTGTCTGTGGAATTCTCCAGGCAATAATACTGGAGTGGGTAGTCATTCGCTTCTCCAGGGATCTTCCCAACCCAGGGACAGAACCTGGGTTTCCTGCATTGCAGGCAGATTCTTTACCATCTGAGCCATCAGTGAAGCCCAGGTCTGTACAACTTATTAAATAATAACATGCATTTTTAAAAGTCATTCATCACAAGTGTCTTAACCACATGATATAATTTCCTTTTTAGAAATAATAAAACTGGTTCTAAGTTGTAGCAAAAAGCAGAGATTTAAAAACAGATAATGCTTGTCTTAAACTCTCTTTCACTTATTAATCAAATATTTGTAGCAAACCTCTTTAGCACTATCATGGATATACTTTGGAGATATAAATTTTTAAAAGATGTATTTCTCTTAAAGATGTCGATTTCAGTCCTTTTGGATTACTGCATCATTTTTAAAATAATAAAAATTGGGAAACAACTCAAATGTCATTTGACAAATGAATGAATAAAAAATATGATAGATACATATGACATAATATTATTCAGCCTTATTTTAAAAAACAAAAGAAGAAACATCTTGCCACTTGTGACAGCATGAATAAACCTGAAGGATTTTTTTGCTGAGTGAAATAAATTAGTCACAGAAGGACAAATATTTTATGATTCCACTTATATGAGGTATCTAAAATAGTCAAACTTATAGAAGCAAAGAATACAATCAATAGTGCTTGCTAAGGGTTAGGGTTGGGGGAAATAAGAAGATACTCAATAGATTTAAAGTTTCAGTTATTATAGATTAATCAATTCTACAGATCTACTATACAACAGTGTGTCTGTAGACAAAATGCAATATTGTACATTTTAAAATTTTCTAAGAGGGTAGATCTTATGTTAGATATTATTGTCACATTCATTAAAATAAACACACACAACGACAACAAATTTAAAAAAAAGGGAGAGACAGAGATACACAAAAGTAAACCCTAGTTGATTTTAGATTTGTCTATTATCTTGGTTGTGGTGATGGTATTTCAAAAGTTTGTATACATCCAAACAACAAAAGTACGCACATTAATTATATGAAGTAATTTGTATGTCAAACATATATCAATAAAGCTATTGAATTAACTAATTCATTAGGATTGCATGCAAAAACATCTCTGCCATCCCAGAATAGTCCAGAGAAAGCAAGTGTACAACCAGATATAGAGTAAATCATACAGTGATTTATGAACATCAGTGACTCATCTATTTCAAGTTCATAAAATAAAGATTAAACACTCTGGATGAATTAACTAGAGAAACAATGGGAAAATAAACCATACATAGGTAAAAGTTTGAAATAAGAATATTTTATGAAGCTATCACACAAGAGCCATAGTATAGTGGCAACTTTAGCTATAGAAGACTTATAGAAAGAAAACAAGCCAATTTTCTTTCAATAAATGAGATTACTTGAAATTTTTAGAAATCTTCAATTCTAAAATAATTGTCAAAAGTCAGATAAGAACAGTAAGTTCTTGATCAGGTGTACAATTTCTTTACAGAAGCATCTATTTATGGCTAAATGAGTAAAGTAATCTTGAAAACTGTGGTAAGTATTAGAGTACATATGAGGCACCTAGAATGGCACTTGCAAGGATTATTCACAACATCTTAGCAGTATAACTGCTCTGATTGGCCTGATATTCTAATAAATTGAATCAGGACTTTGCTGAATTTAAGACTGATATTTGAGGAACTAGTTCAAGATACTCTGTTTCTGTATTGTGTTTTTAGGGAAAAAAATCAAATGAAAGAAAATAAATAGAAACAGAAGATTGGTTCCTTAGTAAAATATTATCCTCTTTTCATGCAAAGAAGCCAAAAATATAGAATGGCAGGAGAGGAAATAGAGAACCAATATATCTCAGCAGATTATCCACTAGTTACATTTTTCTACTAGTGTTTAATGTGGAGCATCAGCAAACTTTCAAGTATCCTAGAATAACTGTCCCAAATCAGCAAAATCAAAGTTAAAACAACAGAAACAACAAAAAAGGTCCCATTTTAAAACCATGATGAAATGTGTAATATATTATAATAAGCAATTAAAAAATTACCGTTTGTTCATCATTACACCTTCATTTTATGTATGTAGAGTGCAAATTTATTTATTTAGATTGCAAACGTCAACTACTTTGTCCACACTAGAGTTCTAATATCTAGTCCATCAGTTGATTCCAGACTGGTGATGCTGCTGTTTCATAGAGAAAAAAAAATGCTAATTTGGCTATTATTCTACTGCAAAGCAGCTGTGATCACAACCTCCTGAGCAATGAAAATACTTTCTCCCAGACTCATGTAAAACTTTCACATGGAAAACTTCCAAAAAGCTAAATATGCATATTTCATAATTTAGTGAGATATATTTTGCATTATGCTGTTATATTTTGCAACTCATCAAGAATAAATACCATATCCTGGGACTTCTCCACTCATAAAGTGTGCTACAGCAATCAAGCATAAGATATACCTTTTTATAATCAATATAGTTCATTTGAGCTTAAGTGGCAACCCTGGGGAGTGAATAAAAAAGAAAAGCACAGCTAATTGAAGACTTCCATCTTCATCTCCCATCCCCCTTACAGTTTTCTCTTCATGCTGTTAATGAACTTAGTAAAATTTTATTTTTAATCTATAGTGTTGAGATGCTTATATTTGAAATCTAGCTCAAGAATATTAAGAATATTGATGCAATATTATGGTTTTGATAACCTAGTTTTGAAAATAGCTGCCACTCATATAAATTGATATGTGATTATATAAAAAGGGCTTTACTGTATTGAATGATAGCCAACAATATTTCAGTTCAGTTCAGTCGCTCAGTCGTGTCCGACTCTCCGCGACCCCATGAATCACAGCACGCCAGGCCTCCCTGTCCATTACCAACTCCCGGAGTTCACTCAAACTCATGTCCACAGAGTCGGTGATGCCATCCAGCCATCTCATTCTCTGTCATCCCCTTCCCCTCCCACCCCCAACCTTTCCCAGCATCACCTGACTTTAAAAACTGAGATGTTAATGAAAATGCCATTGTCATCAAAATAATGCTCTGTTGATACATAACTGAATCACATGTTCTTTCCAAATATTTGAGCTTTTTAAATTCTTAAGTAAACCAAAGTTCAAAATTATTCATAGATAGGTTATCATCTCTACATTTCCTCTGTTAAACATTTATGAAAATGATAAAGCCATGTTTCAGTTTGGTCCAGTTCTGTCACTCAGTCATGTCCAACTCTTTGTGACTCCATGAACCACAGCATGTAAGTCCTTCCTGTCCATCACCAACTCCTAGACTTTACCCAAACTCATGTCCATTGAGTCGGTGATGCCATCTAACCATCTCATCCTCTGTCATCCCCTTCTCCTCCTGCCCTCAAGCTTTCCCAGCATCCGGGTCTTTTCAAATAAGTCAGCTCTTCACACCAGGTGGCCAAAATATTGGAGTTTCAGCTTCAACATCAGTCCTTCCAATGAACACCCAGAACTGATATCCTTTAGGATGGACTGGTTGGATTTCCTTGCAGTCCAAGGGACTCTCAAAAAGCCATGTTTAGTGTGCTAAATATTTGCACCAAGGTGAATGTGAAGACAGTAAGGCCTCAGCATCAAGGTAATTTACAGAGTCAGTTGTATCCTTTTCAGAGGACTGTGCTTTAAGAAATCTCTGTAAAATTATCATGCATCTGCAAACATTAGTAGGCTAAATGGACCTAAAGATTTTAAGGCATTTTAAATATTTAGATTACTGTTGTAGTCTACAATAATGATGGCCATATTATAAGCATTCAGGACAGGACCCAAACAATCATTTTGAATAGACCTGAATTCTTAATATTTATCATATACATAAATGATGATAAATAAAAATATATCACAAGCAATTATTAAATCATATAAGTTTCAGAATGTCTCAATAACAGAGCAAAAATAACATCCAGTGTGTAATATGCAATCATCTGATGTTCTGTACCTGAAGGTAACCTAAAATCACCTACTACAATTACAAAAAGCAGTCTCTGAGCATTGACACTAAGAATACAGATTGAGTAATCTCTATAAGAACTTCGAAAGTCATGCAAACTGCCAATTGGATGCAGAAAAATTTAAGTGATCAAGCAAGGTAATCAGTCATGCAAGTAAGTTTAAACATCCCCTTCTTTTTGTATCTTCAAAAAATGTTGCAATCCTCCTATATATGTATTTGATTTAATCAAGCTTCACACAATCTAAGATTCTGTCCTTTCATTTTTGTCATGTTTAACTCACTTTCTGAATCTCTCATTGCAATCTTTTCTGTATATACATATACATACATATATATATATATATATAACTCTGTGGTCTGGGAGAAATGGGTGAAGGTGGTTAGATAATACAAACTTCCAGTGAAGAAATACATTCTGCAGATGTAATGTATAACATGGTAACTACAGTTAACAATAGTATATTGTATATTTGAAAGTTGCTAAGAGAACAAAAATTAAAAATTCCCGCTACACACAAAAATGCCACCATATAAGGGGATGGATAAGCTAACTAAACATATTGTGGTAACTATTTTTCAATATATACATATATCATTACCTTGTAACATGTCAATTTTGTCTCAATAAATCTGGGGAAAATATATAACTATTTCATATACCTGAAACATTCGATATTAGGTTTACTTTATTTCACTATCTTATTGCTATATGCTGGCAATGCTTGAACAATATGGGTTTGAACTGCACAGATCCACTTACAGAGAGATTTCTTTCAGTAAATATATTGAAAAAAATTAGGAGTTTTTGCAAAGTGAGTAGGCTGAAAATCAAGAAAAAGTTATGTTGTGAATGCATAAAATATATGTAGACACTGGTATATTTTACTGCCATAAAATATATAAAATATCTTATTAAAAGTTAAAATTTAAACTTACACAATTGTTGCATAAACTGTACATGGCACCATGAAAGAGATTGTGGCAAAAAATAATAGTGGGATGGGGGTGAAAAATTTCAAGATGAGGATTTGGGAAACATTTCAGAGCTAATACACATCCGACAGAAGAATTAACAGATGACTTAATGGAGAGGAATGTTTCTGAACCAGTGCCAGATGATGAAGATGTAGAAGAAGCAGTGATAGAAAACTTATTTTAATATAATATGTATTATTTTAAGAGTAAGTTGACTTATTTTAGAACATAGATCTTTCTATGATATGGATACTGAAAGTAAAGCAAATAGTGGAAAAAGAAAGCATACCATGTAGAAAATATTTTTAGTGGAATGAAAAAATTAAAAAAAAGAAAAAAAATCAGACAAATTACAATGAATACACTCACAAAGTTAAACCGAATGTGCCTGCCTCTTCAGCCTCTCTTTCCACCTCTCCACCTTTTCTGCCTCTGCCACCTCTGAGACAGCAAAACCAAACCTTTGTCTTCTTCTGTCTCCTCAATCTACTCAACATGAAGAAGACAAAGATGAAACCACTTATGGTGACTTACTTCCCTGGTGGCTCAGAGGTTAAAGCATCTGCCTCCAATGCAGGAGACCGGGGTTCGATCCCTGGGTCGGGAAGATCCCCTGGAGAAGGAAATGGTAACCCACTCCAGTATTCTTGCCTGGAGAATCCCATGGACGGAGAAGCCTAGTAGGCTACAGTCCACGGGGTTGCAAAGAGTCAGACACGACTGAGCAATTTCACTTCACTTCACTTCCACTCAATGAATAGTAAATAATCAGAACAGTAAATAATCATCATAAGCTAATAAATGTATCCTCAGTGTGTCTATGTCTTCCTGTGAAAATCTAACAACTGTACAGCAAGCCTTGTATGAGACATTTTTGTGTCAGCATCATCATCATTGCCTAGTGATCACACTGTAAAAAATCACGTGTAAGACTTGTGTTGAAGCAGATAGCCTATTCTTACATAAACAGAAGGTGAATGATAATTTATATAAAATTAAAAATGTATTCATTTTTTACCACTATATGAGTTTTATTTTAAAAAATTAAATTACCATAGAGTTGCCTCTCTCTTGTAATTGAAGAGCTACATATATGCCTATCAGTACAGATTTTCTTTTTTAGTAACAATGTTTGTAATATCTATTATGAATATGGCAGTAATACTATATGCCATAAATTCTACACAAATTCATTTATTAGTGTAGATACTAGGCTACCATGCAGCAATTATTATCTTACATTTGTTGTAGTGGTTCAGTCACTCAGTTGTGTCGGACTCTTTGCAAACCCACGGACTGCAGTATGACAGGTTTCCCTGTCCTTCATCTTCTGGAGTTTACTCAGACAAATGTAAATCAAGTTGGTGATACCAACCAACCATCTCAACCATTGTCTTCCCCTTCCCTCGTGCCTTCAATTTTTCCCAGCATCAGGGTATATTCTAATGGGTTGGCTCTTCACATCAGGTAGACAAAGTATTAGAGCTTCATCTTCAGTATCAGCCCTTCCAATGAATAGTCGGGATTGATTTCCTTTAGAATTGACTGGTTTGATCTTCTTGTAGTCCAAGGGACTCTCAAGAGTCTTCTCCAATACAACAGTTCAAATTCTTCGGCAGTCAGTCTTCTTTATGGTCCAACTCTCACATCCATACATGGCTATTGGAAAAACCATAGCTTTGACTATATGAACATTTGTCAGCAAAGTAATCTCTGTGCTTTTTAATATGCTGTCTCGGTTGGTCATAGCTTTTCTTCCAGGGAGCAAGCGTCTTCTAATTTCATGGCTGCAGTCACCATTTACAGTGATTTTAGTGTCCAAGAAAATAAAGTCTGTTACTGTTTCCATTTTCTCCCCATTTATTTGCCATGAAGTGATGGAACGAGATACCATGATCTTTCTAATGAGGTGGATGAAACTGGAGCCTATTATACAAAGCAAAGTAAGCCAAAAAGAAAAATACCAATACAGTATACTAACGCATATATACGGAATTTAGAAAGATGGTAACGATAAACCTGTATATGAGACAGCAAAAGAGACACAGATGTATAGAACAGTTATTGGGGACCAGCCTCGATATGGCCCAGGGTATCCCCGGGATGAACGGCATAGGCGTCAGCGAGAGAGAGAGAGAGAGAGACAGAGGCTGATGATTCCTTGGTTTATGCAGGAGACAAATAAAACCCCAGCACAGGGTTTGCTCTGTTTACGTAGGCCGCATGTGCCCTCTCGAATCACTGGAGGCACCCCACCACGGCACCCCCTCGAGTTGGTCTTAGAAGCCCAGGCAGATAAGTAAACTGAGGGCCCAGCACTCCAAGGATCTCAACCAGAAAAAGGAGAATAGAGAAAAGGATGGAAAAAGAGAAAGAACGACGTGGGGAGACCAACCTTCAGTGAGCAAGGCCCAAAACTTTATTTTCCAGTGCTGATTTATACCCTAAGTTGTGCACATAAAAAAATAGAGAAAGGGAGGTAAGAGTCACGCCAAAATCACGCGGGGTCAGCAGTCTTGACCCTTATCAGGAGCAGGGCTTATTTTTGTATGTCTCGTGATATACAAAAGTTTTAGGTGGTTTACATCATCTTCTGGCCAGGAGGCCTGCTAACAGTTTATGGCCCTCTCTCCTAACAAAGGTTAGTTAGCTAGAAAAAGTCATATTTTTTTAAGGTGATTTTCCTAAAGTCAGGTGCTATTCTCCAAAGACACATGACAAAGTTACATTCCTATAAGGCAAGGGTGTAGTGAGCTACAAGAAAGGAATTTATTAACTTAAGATCTGATGTGATTAAATCAAAGGCTACTACTTATTTTCTCTATATGTGATTAATATATTTTTAAGGATACAATAGATAAACTTTGCAGCAAGCATTGATTCAACAATGAAATCTTTTTTTAGTACTATTCTAATGATTTTAACTTCTTCGACAAATTCCTGTATTTTAGAATATTAGGCTTTCTGTCCTTGCATGGCTGGGAGGCTGTAAACAGTCACATTCGTAGTTGTAAGAGCCCGGACAAACTTGTCATACTATTTAGAAAGCTATCAGAGGGGCTTGGATTGGAACACTCCTATTAAGCCAAGGAGAACTTTTTAACTACAGCCCTGAATTAATGTTTTCAGAGAAAGGTGGTTGGGGGGAAGCCCCCGTAAGTATTAGAGGACTTGGTAAGAGGCGTAAGATAGTAAGGCAGTCAGACGCTGGTTTTCTTTGGGGTAGATGCTCGGGTAAGTCCAGGGGGTTCCTCGAGTCCTGATTAGCCTTTGCCCGTCAGGCCTTTTCCCCAATTGACCTTTGCCACGGGTAGGATTTCCCTTGCTGGCTCCCCGCAAACAGTCTTTTGGACTCTGTGGGAGAGGGCAAGGGTGGGATGATTTGGGAGAATGGCACTGAAGCATGTTTTTTGAATGTTGAGTTTTAAGCCAGCTTTTTCACTTTCCTGTTTCACCTTCATCAAGAAGTTCTTTAGTTTCTCATTGCTTTTTGCCATAAGGGTGGTGTTATGTGACTACATGAGGTTATTGATATTTCTCATGGCAATATTGATTCTAGCTTGTGCTTCATCCAGCCCAGTATTTCACATATAATCAGTATAAAATTTAAATAAACAGTGTGACCATATATGGGCTTGATGTACTCCATTCCCAATTTGGAACCATTCCATTGTTACATGTCTGGTTCTGACTATTGCCTCTTGTCCTGTATCCATGTTTCTCAGGAGGCAGGTAAGATGGCCTGGTATTCCCATCTCTTTAAGAATTCTCTATAATTTGTTGTGGTCATACAGTCAAAGGCTTTAGTGTAGTCCCTGAAGCAGAGATAGACTTTTTTCTTGAATTATCTTACTGTTTCTATGATCCAATGAATGCTGTCAATTTGATCTTTGCTTCCTCTGACTTTTCTAAATCCAACTTGTACATTTGGAAGTTCTCAGTTCACATACTGTGGAAGTCTTGCTTGAAGGATTTTGAGCATTACCTTGCTAGTATGTGAAATGAGAGCAACTTTTTGGTGATTTGAACATTCTTTGACACAGCATTTCTTTGGGATTGGAATGAAAACTGGCTTTTTCCATTTCTGTGGCCACTGCTGAGTTTTCCAAATTTGCATTAGGCATACTAAACCATTATATGGCTACCATTATATTAGGTTCAGTTCAGTTCAGTTCAGGTGCTCACTCGTGTCCAACTCTTTGCAAACCCATGTACTGCAGCTCTCCAGGCCTCCCTGTCCATCACTACCTGCCAAAGTCTACCCATTGAGTCGGGGATGCCATCCAACCATCTCATCCTCTGCCGTTCCCTTCTCCTCCAGCTCTCAATCTTTCCCAGAATCAGGGTCTTTTCAAATGAGTCAGCTCTTCACATCAGGTGGCCAAAGTATTGGAGTTTCAGCTTCAAAATCAGTCCTTCCAATGAACAACCAGGACTGAAATCCTTTAGAATGGACTGGTTGGATCTCTTTGCAGTCCAAGGGACTCTCAAGAGTCTTCTCCAACACCACAGTTCAGAAGCATCAATTCTTCAGTGCTCAGGTTTCTTTATAGTCCAACTCTCACATCCATACATGACCACTGGAAAAACCATAGCCTTGACTAGATGGACCTTTGTTGGCAAAGTAATGCCTCTGCTTTATAATATGCTGTCTAGGTTGGTCATAATTTTCCTTCCAAGGAGTAAGAGTTTTTTAATTTCCTGCCTGCAATCACCATACAGTGATTTTGGAGCCCAAAAAACAAAGTTTGACACTGTTTTTACTGTTTCTCCATCTATTTGCCATGAAGTGATGGGACCAGATGCCATGATCTTTGTTTTCTGAATGTTGAGCTTCAAGCCAACCTTTTTACTCTCCCCTTTCACTTTCATCAAGAGGCTCTTTAGTTCTTTTGTTTCTGCCATAAGGGTGGTGTCATCTGCATATCTGAGGTTATTGATATTTCTCTCCACAATCTTGATTGCAGCTTGTACTTCTTCCAGCTCCATGTTCCTCATGACACACTTTGCATATAAGTTAAATAAGCAGGGTGACAATATACAGCCTTGACGTTCTCCTTTTCCTATTTGGAACCAGTCTGTTGTTCCATGTCCAGTTCTAACTGTTGCTTCCTGACCGGCATACAGTTTCTTAAAAGGCAGGTCAGGTGGTCTGGTATTCGCATCTCTTTCAGAATTTTCCACAGTTTATTGTGATCCACACAGTCAAGGCTATGGCATAGTCAATAAAGCAGAAATAGATATTTTCTGGAACTCTCTTGCTTTTTCAATGTCCAGCGGATATTGGCAATTTGATCTCTAGTTCCTCTGACTTTTCTAAAACCAGCTTGAACATCTGGAATTTCACAGTTCACATAACTTGATTTCTGAAGTCTGACTTGGAGAATTTTGAGCATTACTTTCCTAGTGTGTGAGATGAGTATAACAGTGTGGTAGTTAGAGCATTCTTTGGCATTGCCTTTTTTGGGATTGGAATGAAAACTGACCTTTTCCAGTCCTGTGGCCACTGCTGAGTTTTCCAAATTTGCTGGCATATTGAGTGCAACACTTTCATAGCATCATCTTTCAGGATTTGAAATAGCTCCACTGGAATTCCATCACCTCCACTAGGTTTGTTCATAGTGATGCTTTCTAAGGCCCACTTGACTTCACATTCCAGGATGTCTGGATCAAGATGAGTGTGAGTGATCATACCATTGTGATTATCAGGGTTGTGAAAATCTTTTGTACAGTTCTTCTGTGTATTCTTGCCACATCTTAATATCTTCTGCTTCTATTAGTTCCATACAATTTCTGTCCTTTATTGAGCCCATCTTTGCATGAAATGTTCCCTTGGTATCTCTAATTTTCTTGAAGAGATCTCTAATCTTTCCCATTCTATTGTTTTCCTCTATTTCTTTGCACTGATCACCGAGGAAGACTTTCTTATCTCTCCTTGCTATTCTTTGGAACTCTGCATTCA
This sequence comes from Moschus berezovskii, assembly GCF_049115385.1. Classification (NCBI taxonomy): domain Eukaryota; kingdom Metazoa; phylum Chordata; class Mammalia; order Artiodactyla; family Moschidae; genus Moschus; species Moschus berezovskii. Next base: position 44,372,102 of record NC_142472.1, read on the forward strand.
AACGGATATATCTTTCCTTTTCTCCCTTGTTTTTCACTTCTCTTTTTTTTCAGAGCTATTTGTAAGGCCTCCTCAGACAGCCATTTTGAGTTTTTGCATTTCTTTTTCTTGGGGATGATTTTGCTTCCTGTCTCTTGTACAATGTCACGAACCTCCATCCATAGTTCATCCAGCACTCCATCAGATCTAGTCCCTTAAATGTGTTTTTCCTTTCCACTGTATCATCATATGAGATTTGATTTAGGTCGTAACTGAATGGTCTAGTGGTTTTCCACACTTTCTTCTATTTAAGTCTGAACATTAGGTACCATTAAACAATCATACAGTTGCTTCATCATTATCACAGTATGAATCATCATACTTATACATAAAGGTGAATTTCCTATTCACATTGTTGTCTTATTTTTGATGTCTAGATTTAGTATTACAAAGAATGTATACGATGTTTTGTATCATATAAGACAATATTGAGGTAGGTACAGAAAGGCAGATGATTCATCTTGTAAACAGATGACATAAAGTTGTAATAGAACAGGGTTTTGAACTGCAAAAATCCATATAAATATAGATTAAAAAAATAAACAGCATTATCCTTTCCATGGTTGATTGAATTCAGAGATGTAGAATCCACAGATACAGAAGACAAACTATAAGGGAATATAGTATCTATGGATTTTGGTATCCATAGCAGGTCTTAGAACCAATCTGAAGGAGATACCAGGGAATGCCTGTGTGGAACTGAAAATATATTTTCTTCTTCTTGATTTTCTTAATAACACTTTCTTCTCTCTAGCTTACTGTATTGTAGGAATACAGTACATATGAAATGTATTAATCAACTGTTTATGTTATTGGTAAGGCTTCTGGTCAACAGTAGGCTATTGGTATTTAAGATTTTGGAATGTCAAGTGTTTCATGTGGATTTTTGACTAAGTAGGAGATCAGTGTCCCTAACCTTCACATTGCTCAAGAGTAAATGTTTTTAAGCAATCTGATGAGTATTCTAAAATGGCTATTATTTCTTTATATAGAGAAAGTATAATATGTGATAAAGAATAGGTTTTTTTGGGCAAATAACTCAAAACTTAGCTGAGGTTTCTTTATACTACTAGTCCTATGTGGACAATTCTGTTCACTTTAAATAATCATCTGAACTCTAATAACTTCCATATCTACACCTTCAATATAGATGCTTTTTATATCTCCAGGAGTGTCTGCTGTACAATTCAAGGCATTGTAATACATTCATAATTTAACTCATCTTCCCTCATACTTCATCAGTCAAGGTGACCCTTCTATAGTCTTTATATCAGTAACTGGTATACCCAATGCAATGACCAAATGATTTAGCCAGAAAATCAGGAGTTTCCTTATCTCCACAAAACTCAGGTACTAATTATTGCCTAGTTCACTTGCTGGTTTCTGTGAAAAACATTCTTTCATCTTTATCTATAATACCCTTGCTGATTTTATACATTTATTATACAGATTATTGTAGTCTTTTGGCCACAGGTGCTTTCATCTTCAGTTTTAATTCTTTGAACTTCTTTTAGCTAATAAGATAGTTTTAAAATTATCATTTATTTCCTATCACCTTAACTCCTTAGTCTGATAAATAAGGTCCTTCATTTTATGACCCTTGGCAGCTAATCCAGCATCAATTCTAGTCATTTCCATCTTCAGGTTTTAACATGTTTTACTCAAACATGCCCTATGATTTCTGACATACACTTCTGTTCACACTGCTTTCTCTGTTAGTAACAACCATTTTTTCTGTTCATTTTCATTTGCTAATATTCCAGTTGGAAATTTATTCTTTAAATTATTTATTTTAATTGGAGGCTAATTACTTTACAATATTGTGGTGGTTTTTGCAATACATTGATATGAATCATCCATGGTTGTACATGTGTCCCCCACCCTGAACCCTGTTCCCACTCCCTCCCCACCCCACCCCTTTGGATTGTCCCAGACCACCAACTGTGAGTGCCCTGCTTCATGCATTGAACGTGCACTGGTCATCTATGTGGTAATATGCATGGTTCAATGCTATTCTCTCTAATCATCCCACCCTCATCTTCTCTCACAGAGTCCAAAAGTCTGTTCATTACATCTGTGTCTCTTTTGCTGTCTTGCATATAGGGTCGTTGTTACCATCTTTCTAAATTCCACACATATGTGTCAATATATTGTATTGGTGTTTCTCTTTCTGACTTACTTCACTCTGTATAATAGACTTCAGTTTCCTCCACCTCATTAGAACTGACTCATACACATTGTTTTTTATAGCTGAGTAATATTCCATTGTTTATATGTACACAACTTCGTTATCCATTCATCTGCCAATGGACATCTAGGTGGCTTCCATGTCCTAGCTATTGTAAACAGTGTTTCAATGAACACTGGGGTACATGTGTCTCTTTCAATTCTCAGTGTGTATGCCAGAAATTTCTTGAAGCTTTCTGTGATTTTTTCCTATTTCTTCATCACAGATTGATTTAGTGCTTAGTTCTGTACTCCCACTATTTATATTTTCCATGTAGAAATTTTATTTTAATTAAATGTTTAACTAAAATTTGCACTCTATGTTACATAAATTGTTTTTCAGAGCTCTAAGACTTCACCAGGTATTGTGATTCCATTGTCATCAGAGGGAAAAAAAAAAAGTTATATAATCCTCAGTCTTGAATAAATCTCCATATATCATTGGGCTCCACAAACCTTACCACTTCACTGATCTGACAAGTTCCCTAATAGTTCATAATATCGATCTTCCACATAATTAGAGATGGTAGCTAACTCTTGCTTATATAACTATATCAGCATATTATCAATATATGGGATCAATATCATGGTCTTCAAGATATCCAAAAGATGAAAATCTTCCAAAACTAAATTTTTGACAATGTTATGAAAAATTAGTATAGCCCTGGGACATGAGTAGTTTCTATTTCATATGAACTTGAACTGTTTATAAAACTTTTTTTTCCTCTCTCATTGGAGAAGAAACCACTTTAATATCAATGACTAATGCTATTCACCTGAAGCCTTAGTAATCAACTCTGACAAAGTTGTCATATTCATCATGACGGCTGAGACCATTGCTGATACTTAATTGATCTGATAGTATTCTGTGACCATTCTGCATTTCATTTCAACTCAGGGACCACCATCAACCCCAGACTTTGACCAGAAATTCACTTGTCACCATGTTTTCATATCCCAGATGTCGATTCTAGCAAGATGGGATGCAATGATGCTTGGGTTTCTAAACATCAACATCATATAAAATCAGATGTCATACATTCCTTAAAATGTCTGTGTATTGCCCTTTATCCAACATGCAAATATTCAAGTAAATAACTTGGTGTTTTAGTTATCTCCCGTTATGTAAAAAACTACCTCAAAAATCTGAGGACAAAACTATAAATATTTGTGATCCTCACATTCCATGTGTCAATATTTCAGGCATGTTGAGGCTCAGAATCACTCCTTAGGTGTAGCCAAGATGTCTTCTGAGCTGTGATCATCCAAAAGTTTGAGATGGGCAGGAGTCTTATTTACATGGCTGGCAAGTTGGTGCTGGTAGTTTAATTGTGGCTTCTGTTTGTTTCCATACAGGATCTCAAAATTGTTGCTTAAGTTTCCTCAGAATATAACAGCATCCATATTCCAGAACAAGTGACCTAAGAGACAACAAGACAACGTTGATTATTTTTATGACTCAGACTTGTAAGTCATGCACCATCACATCTACCACATTCTTTTCATTAGAAATGGGTCGCTACATTCAGTTTGCAATCAAGGTTAGAATAATTAAGTTTGAGCTTTTGAAGGAGGAAAGTTGTAAGTACTTGTGAATATAATTTAAATTTCCACTAATCCTTTTAATGACAAATTATTTACACTTCTCCATGACTGAAAGTATATTCTCTCCAATACCTTCAATATTTTCATCCTTTTAAACTGCAAGTTTGAAATCTTATCATCTAAAACATGTCTAGGGGCAAGAAGATTAGTTTCTCTTCAGAATTAATTTCTCTAGTACTGTAGAATTCTTCAGACAGGATGGCTTGTAGCCTAAAGAAGCCAGTTATGTTTCTTCTCATTCTAACATATATGGTATATGGGTGTAAGATACCTGTTACTGACAGTCATTGCAAAATAATGGAAAACCATAGGAGACAAATAGAAGTTTGTTCAGGGTAGAAGGTCACAGAATTCCCAAGATGAGAGTGTGAAACAGGGTTCCATAAAAGCAACAGTCTGGGATTGGGCTGCACACAGGTGTTACTGTGGGTCCTGGCTGATCTCAGCTTAGATACATTTGAGTAGGTGCATTTAGTGTCTGTCATGCATGAGGAATCAGATCTGGTCCCAAGATATTTTGTCCTGATGGCACTGATGACCTGGGCAGTTTCCAGAGACTGGTGAGGATATAAAATATTGAAGAGGGCACTGCAAACTGTGGGATACAGTGTCCCTTGCCTAGGACTAAGGACAATACTTCTTCCAAGTCTCAGTCCTTTTCCAATACTGTGGGTGCTGAATTCAGTGACACTTCGACATTCTAGGAATCAGCTAACTAAAATGGACTGGAATGGCTGAATTTAACTCAGATGACCATTATATCTACTACTGTGGGCAGGAATCCCTTAGAAGAAATGGATTAGCTATCCTGGTCACCAAAAGAGTCTGAAATGCAGTACTTGGAGGCAATAGCAGAAACGACAGATGATCTCTGTTCACTTCCAAGGCAAACCATTCAATATCACAGTAATACAACCCTATACCCAACCAGAAATGCTGAAGAAGCAGAAGTTGAATGGTTCTATGAAGACCTACAAGACATTTTAGAACTAACTTCCCCAAAAGATGTCTTTTTCATTATAGGGGACTGGAATCCAAAAGTAGGAAGTCAAGAAACACCTGGAATAACATGCAAATTTGGCCTTGGAGTACTGAATGAAGCATGGCAAAGGCTAATAGAGTTTTGCCAAGAGAACGCACAGGTCATAGCAAACACCCTCTTCCAACAACACAAGAGAAGACTCTACACATGGACATCACCAGATGGTCAACATTAAAATCAGATTTATTATATTCTTTGCAGCCAAAATGGAGAAGCTCTATACAGTCAGCAAAAACAAGACTGGCAGCTGACTGTGGCTCAGATCAGGAACTCATTATTACCAAATTCAGATTTAAATTGAAGAAAGTAAGGAAAACTACTAGACCATTCGGGTATGACCTAAATAAAATCAGTTATGATTATACAGTGGAAGTGAGAAATAGATTTAAGGGACTAGATCTTATAGTAGGGTGCCTGATGAACTATGGATGGAGGTTCATAACATTGTACATGAAACAGGGATCAAGACCATCTCCATGGAAAAGAAATGCAAAAAAAGCAAAATGGCCATCTGAGGAGGCCTTACAAATAGCTTTGAAACGAAGAGAAGCAAAAAGCAAAGGAGAAAAGGAAAGATATAAATATCTGAATGCAGAGTTCCAAAGAATAACAAGGAGAGATAAGAAAGCCTTCCTAGGCAATCAGTGCAAAGAAATAGAGGAAAACAACAGAATGGGCAAGACTAGAGATCTCTTCAAGAAAATTAGAGATACCAAGGGAACATGTCATGCAAAGATGGACTCGATAAGGAACAGAAATGGTGTGGACCTAACAGAAGCAGAAGATATTAAGAAGGGGTGGCAAGAATACACAGAAGAACTGTTCAAAAAAGATCTTCGTGACCCAGATAATCACGATGTTATGATCACTCACCTAGAGCCAGACATCCTGGAATGTGAAGTCAAGTGGGCCTTAGAAAGCATCACTACAAACAAACCTAGGGGAGGTGATGGAATTCCAGTGGAGCTATTTCAAATCCTGAAAGATGATGCTGTGAAAGTGCTGCACTCAATATGCCAGCAAATTTGGAAAACTCAGCAGTGGCTAAAGGACAAGGAAAGTTCAGTTTTCACTCCAATCCCAAAGAAAGTCTATGCCAAGGAATGCTCAAACTACCGCACAATTGCACTCATCTCACACGCTAGTAAAGTCATGCTCAAAATTCTCCAAGCCAGGCTTCAACAATACATGAACCGTGAACTTCCAGATGTCCAAGCTGGTGTTAGAAAAGACAGAGGAACCAGAGATTAAATTGCCAACATGCGCTGGATCATTGAAAAAGCAAGAGAGTTCCAGAAAAAACATTTCTACTTTATTGAATATGCCAAAGCCTTGACTGTGTGGATCACAATAAACTGTGGAAAATTCTTCAATAGATGGGAATAACAGATCACCTGACCTGCCTCCTAAGAAACCTATATGCAGGTCAGGAAGCAACAGTTAGAACTGGACATGGAACAACAAACTGGTTCTAAGTAGGAAAAGGAGTTCGTCAAAACTGTGTATTGTCATCCTGCTTATTTAACATACGCAGATTTTATCATGAGAAACTCTAGACTGGAAGAAGCACAAGCTGCAATCAACATTGCCAGGAGAAATATCGATAACCTCAGATATGCAGATGACACCACCCTTATGGCAGAAAGTGATGAGGAACTGAAAAGCCTCTTGATAAAAGTGAAAGAGGAGAGTGAAAAAGTTGGTTTGAAGCTCAATATTCAGAATACAAAGATCATGGCATCTGGTCTCATCACTTCATGGGAACTAGTTGGGTAAACAGTGGAAACAGTGTCAGACTTTAGTTTTGGGGGTTCCAAAATCACTGAAGATGTTGATTGCAGCCATGAAATTAATAGACTCTTACTCCTTGGAAGGAAAGTTATGATCAACTTAGACAGCATATTGAAAAGCAGAGATATTACTTGCCAACAAATGTCCGTCTAGTCAAGGCTATGTTTTTTCCAGTGGTCATGTATGGATGTGAGATTTGGACTATAAAGAAAGCTGAGCACCAAAGAATTTATGCTTTTGAACTGTGATGCTGGAGAAGACTCTTGAGAGTCCCTTGGACTGCAAGGAGTTCCAACTAGTCAATCCTAAATGAGATCGTTCCTGGGTGTTCATTAGAAAGACTGATGCTAAGGCTGAAACTACAATACTTTAGGCACCTCATGAGAAGAGTTGACTCACTGGAAAAGACCCTGATGCTGGGAGGGATTGGGTGTAGGAGGAGAAGGGGATGACACAGGATGAGATGGCTGGATTGTATCACCAACTCGATATACATGAGTTTGTTTAAACTCCTCGAGTTGGTGATGGACAGGGAGGCCTGGCGTGCTGCAATTCATGGGGTTGTAAAGAGTTGGAGATGACTGAGCTACTGACCTGAACTGAATGGCCTTCCAATGCCTAGTGTAATGAGGGCTGATTATTCAATAATCATGGTGAGATAGAATTAGAATAGTAGAAATTGAGGGTTCTGTCCTCCTCAGAGACCAAAGTTAAATTACTGATGTTCTGACCAAAGTGTAGAAAAACCCAACTCATGTGTTGCAACAGTTACAAACACAACATGGTCAAAAGATTTTTCAGATTTATAGACTGTTATGCTAGCAATCAGGACACCCTGACTCAATGGAGATCCTGAGAGGATTCATAGGACTTGCATCTGATACATCTGTTGGGAAAGAAGTCTCTACTCATCTGTGAAATCTTCTGCAATGCCACTGGACATTTGTTCTGAATTATCTTTGTTCTTAATTACCTTTACAAGGATACAAGCATGAATAGTGAGCAGTCTTGAAGGACAGGGATAGTGTTTTTACTTTCTTTTCTGTACATTTATTTTCTTCTTTTTAATAAAAGAACCTCCTGATTCTGTATAGAGAAAAACAGTGTGCCTCAGAAGTGCTTTATACTTTTTATCCTTTTTACTTGCCAGTGGAAAACAAAACAACATAAAGGAAAGCAAAACTTTTTATCTGTGTATAGCACTCAGAAAATGTGCTTCTCTGTTCTTCTCCATGCCCCCCTACATTTAAAAGTTTTCTCTAATTTAACTTCAAGTTCCTACAAACACTACATGCAGGAATACCTACTGTAACATCTGTTTTTTTCTTTAAAAATGCTTTTTCTTCTGTGATTGTTAAAGACTCCAGATAGCAATAACAAAGATAATAAAAAATAGAAATATAAGTTTATCAGTTTTTTGCATTACAGGCATTGTTACAAATATTTTGGTAATTAATTGACACATTTATCACGACAATAACCTCCTGAGGTAAATGTCATAAATAGAGGTGCATTTAATTCATTGATTATATAAATAAGGAAAAAAGATGTTGGACAACTTCACTGTTATTATTGTATCACACTTTTGTTTTTTAGCAATAAATTTATCCCTTCATTCTACATCTGAATGTATGATGTGTCATCTTTTGAGGGAGTTGAAATATCACTTTAGGATTGGCAGTGCTTTCTGCTCCGGTATATCGATTTGGCTTCTGATAGCGTGCGAGAGGTAAACAAGCTGGTCTCATTCCTTAGAGTGCTAATGCTGTAATTTGAATAGTAAGCATTGCATAAAAAAAGAAAAACATAAATTTAAATATATGTTGGAGAAAAACATTTCTTGTTTTATCCATTGGTGGAAAGCTCAGCAACAAAAAGTAAACCCTACATTCTGTATTTTTATGTTATATAACTTTTATCATGATCCTTTGAGATTGAGTTCTACAGATCAAAAGTGGAGCATCTAAAGAAAGTAATATGCTAAAAGATACAGTAAGAAGATTGCTGCCTGCAAACTGGAAGCTCTTCCCGACCTCCATAACTCATAACTGCTGAGACGCGAGGGACGCCCGGCTCCGGCGGCGCAGACGTGAGGGACGCCCGGCTCCGGCGGCGCAGACGCGAGGGACGCCCGGCTCCGGCGCAACCGACCACGTGCAGAATCGTGGCTGAGAGGAGCTACCCCGTGCCCAGGGTTAGGGCGGTGGCCGAGAGGAGCTGTACCACGTCCAGGAGGCGGTGGCTGCTTGGGCACCGGAGGGCCGAGAGGAGCTGATCCACATTCAAAGCAGGAGGGGCGGCCTTGAGGAGATACCCCTCGTCCAAGGTAAGGTACAGCGGCTGCACCTTGCTGGAGCAGCTGGGAAGAGATACTCCATGACCAAGTGGAATATAAGAATCCAGTGTTCTGGGGAGGAAGGAACAAGATGGCGGAGGGATAAGACGGTGAGACCACTTTCTCCCCCACAAATTCATCAAAAGAACATTTGAACGCGGAGTAAAGTCCACAAAACAACTTCTGAATACTGGCAGAGGACATCAGGCTCCCAGAAAAGCAGCCCATTGTCTTCCAAAGGAGAAAGAAGAAATCCAGCTCCACCCACCAGAACACCGACACATGCTTCCCTAACCAGGGACCCCGGACAAGTCACCCGTCCAACCCCACACACAGCGAAGAAACTACATAATAAAGAGAACTCCACAAACTGCAAGAAGAGGGAAAGGCCACCCCAGGCAAAGCAATATAAGCAAGATGAAGAGGCAGAGAAATACCCAGCAAGTAAAGGAACAAGATAATTGCCCACCAACACAAACAAAAGAAGAAGATATAGGGAATCTACCTGATAAAGAATTTCGAATTTTGATGGTGAAAATGATTCAAAATCTTGAAAGCAAAATGGAGTTACAGATAAATAACCTGGAGAAAAGGATTGAGAAGATGGAAGAAAGATTTAATAAGGACTTAGAAGAAATAAAAAAGAGTCAATATACAATGAATAATGCAATAGATGAGATCAGAAACACTCTGGAGGGAACAAACAGAATAACAGAGGCAGAAGACAGGATAAGCGAACTAGAAGATAGAATTGTAGAAATAAATGAAACAGAGAGGAAAAAAGAAAAATGAATTAAAAGAAATGAGGACAATATTAGAGACCTCTGGGACAATGTTAAACGCTCCAACATTTGAATCATAGGAGTCCCAGAAGAAGAAGACAAAAAGAAAGACCATGAGAGAATACTTGAGGAGATAATAGTTGAAAACTTCCCTAAAATAGGGAAAGAAATAATCACCCTAGTCCAAGAAACCCAGAGAGTCCCCAACAGGATAAACCCAAGGCGAAATACTCCAAGACACATATTAATCAAATTAACAAAGATCAAACACAAAGAACAAATATTAAAAGCAGCAAGGGAAAAGCAGCAAATAACACATAAGGGGATTCCCATAAGGATAACAGCTGATCTTTCAACAGAAACTCTTCAGGCCAGAAGGGAGTGGCAAGACATACTTAAAGTGATGAAAGAAAATACCCTACAGCCCAGATTACTATACCCAGCAAGGATCTCATTCAAATATGAAGGAGAAATCAAAAGCTTTACAGACAAGCAAAAGCTGAGGGAATTCAGCATCACCAAACCAGCTCTCCAACAAATGCTAAAGGATCTTCTCTATACAGGAAACACAGAAAGAGTGTATAAACTTGAACCCAAAGCACTAAAGAAAATGGCTACGGGATCGTACTTATCAATAATTACCTTAAACGTAAATGGGTTGAAATTTTCAAAAAGGCTAGGAAACAATTCTCATAGCCATCAATAGTTTAGTGTTGAGTTCATGAATAGTTTTTAAAGTTTGGGACAAACTGTAGTATTTGCTATTTGAAGTACTATTTGTAATTGGCATGTTACGATGTAACATTGGTCTTCATTTCCAATTTAAAACGCCTAAAAATGCCTAACAGGTTTTTAGATTTGTGAATTTTAGTTGAAATGTATTTTATGATGTTACTAAACCTGCAGAAATATTGAAATATTTCAGAGAACTTATTCACTGTACATTTAATTTATTTTATTTATAAAAGTTATGAACTGTTGAAAGTTTTACTTGATGGGTCAAATGCTTGTTGCTTCAAATGCTTGTTGCATTTGAAGTGCTAGTTACAAGAAAATCAAATACCTTCAATGTATAAATGCTATTAAGTTTTTAAAGGACTATGGAGTATAAGTAAGTTTGTTTAAAGAAATTTAGTCTGTTCAACTTGAATCAGCTCTGTCAAACATTAATTAAAAGCCTCATTTAAAAAAAAAAAAAAAAAAGCTCTCTCACCCCATCTTTCCATCACGTGAGGCCAGCGCAACAAGACCACCATCTATGAACCTGGAAGCAGGTCCTTGCCAGAGACTCTACCATCACCTTGATCTTGGACACTCAGCCTCCCGAATTGTGTGAAATAAATATTTGTTGTTTAAGTCTCCAAAAAAAAAAGAAAGTAATATGCCAATGGCAAATAAGAGTTAATTGACAAAGTAGTATTTCCATCTAGCAAAGTTTGACATCAAGCTGTGTATTTTTTCCTAATATAATATACAGCATGGAGATAATAACACCTAATTATGTTATATAAAAGTATATAATATAACCTTATACATATTAAGACATTTTAAAGACTGATACATTGGGCTAACTGTGAAAACCCAGTCACTGTGGATTTTTCTGCAATCTAGATATTACCAAAAATATTTTAGAGTATGCAGTAAAATTTTGTGTTTACACAGATAGATTTGGGTGGCTGAATAACCTGTATGTTATAATATAGAAAACATATGGACCAATAAGCCAGCATAGGTAGACCAGAAATATGCCCATACTTAAAACATTGATTAAATTTTGACAAAGGGGTCAAGATAATTCACTGGGGAGGAATATGCTAGTATTTCAACAGGAGGTGATAAATATTAGATATCCATGCATTAAAAGAATAAACTTCAAACCTTACTGCATGCCGTATACACAATTTAATTTAACATGGATGCTATATCTAAATGAAGACCTTAAAATGTAAACCTCCCTAAAAATAATCATAGGAGTCTTTGTGATGTGATGCTATATTGGGCAAATATTTATCAGATATGAAAAAAATATATAATTTTAAAAGATAAATTGTATTTCATTAGGCATTTAAAGTTATATTTATTAAAAAGACCGTTTAAAGATAGTGAAAGAGTAAGCCACAAATTGAAATATTTGTAAATCATGTACTGATAAAATTCTTCTACCCAGAATATTAAGTTAAAAATAAATATTATCTATCTATCTATATATATATATATATATATCAAATGTGAATAAAATATCTACATGATCCGCAATTAGGGAAACAAATTAAAAACACAATGAGATACCAATGCACAGGGACTTCAGTGGCTAAAATTAAAATGATTGATAATATCAAATGATGACAGAGATGTGGGAGAGCTGGAACTTAGCTTCATTGCTGCTAGGAATGGAAATGTTATGGCAATTTCGGGGAAAAAAAAATGTCACTATGTGCATATAATGCTCTGTTTTTAGCTTTCAGTTCAGTTCAGTTCAGTCGCTGAGTCGTGTCTGACTCTCCGCTACCCCATGAATCACAGCACGCCAGGCCTCCCTGTCCATCACCAACTCCCGGAGTTCACTCAAACTCATGTCCACAGAGTCGGTGATACCATCCAGCCATCTCATTCTCAGTCGTCCCCTTAGTGAAGTATAATTGACAAAATTGCAATACAAAATGCATAACATGATAATATGATATATTTTTTGCATTGTGAAAAAAGCCTTATCGTCTAGTTAGTCAACATATCTATCACCTCAAATATTTACTTTTTTAGGAGTGTAAGAAAAGTGAAGTCGCTCAGTCCTGTCCGACTCTTTGTGACCACATGGATTTTAGCCTACCAAGTTCACTCCAGGCAAGAATACTGGAGTGGGTTACCATTTCCTTCTCCAGGAGATCTTCTCGACCCAGGGAGTGAACCCGCGTATCCCACATGATAGGTAGACGCTTTACCTTCTGAGCCACCAGGGAGGGGTGTGAGAACTCAAGATCAATTCTCTTAGTAAATTTAAATTATTCAATCTAGTACAATAACTATAGTCAAAAATTATACTTTAGCTGCTGCTGCTACTGCTAAGTCACTTCAGTCGTGTCCGACTCTGTGCGATCCCATAGAAGGCAGCCTACCAGGCTCCGCCACCCCTGGGATTCTCCAGGCAAGAACACTGGAGTAGGTTGCCATTTCCTTCTCTAATATTTTAGCTACTCAGACTTTTTCATATTATAACTGAAAGTTTGAGCCCTTTTGTCCTCCTTATTGGAGAAGGCAATGGCAAGCCGCTCCAGTACTCTTGCCTAGAAAATCGCATGGACAGAGGAGCCTGGTGGGCTGCAGTCCATGGGATTTTCTAGGCAAGAGTACTGGAGTGGCTTGCCATTGCCTTCTCTGACAAAACATCCAGAGCCTGACAACCTCACAGTTGCCATTCTACTCTTTTACTCCAAGTTTCTATGTGTTCAACTTTTGTTTTTAGGTGCAACATTTAAGTGATACCATACAGTATTTGTCTTTTTTGCTTGGCTTAGTTCACTTAGCATAATGCCCTCTGGGTTCATCTGTGCTGTTCCAAATGGGAATATTTCCTTCTTATTTTAAGACAATGATATTGTAACGTATATTCATTATATATATATATATATATATCCTTGATTTATTCATCCATCAGAAGACACTTGTTTCCATATTTGGCTATTGTGAATAATGCTGCAATGAACATGGGGGTACTGATATCTCTTCAAAATAATGATTTCATTTCCTTTGGATACCTGTAATATCTTTCAAATTATATAATTTAAAAATCATCTAATGTGGTTCTCCTCATCTTACTCAACCTTATTATAAGATATCCTGGGACTTTCAGGATATGATATGTTTTTCCCCTTATATGTCTCTATACTTGCTGCCTCTCACCATTATTACTCTTCTCCTTTTTCTCTCACTAACATCCTAATCTTTCATGGATATGCATAACTATTATCAGTAGATGAGGAGAAGGCAATGGCAACCCACTCCAGCAAGTAGTCTTGCCTGGAGAATCCCATGGACAGAGGAGCCTGGTAGGCTACAGTCCATGGGGTCGCTCAGAGTCGGACATGACTGAGTGACTTCACTTTCACTTTTCACTTTCATGCATTGGAGAAGGAAATGGCAACCTACTCCAGTATTCTTGCCTGGAGAATCTCAGGGACAGAGGAGCCTGTTGCACTGCCGTCTATGTGGTCGCACAGAGTCGGACATGACTGACGAGACTTAGCAGCAGCAGCAGCAGCAGCAACATCAGGATATTAGTCTAAGACTATTTTTCCTTTGTCCTTCTTTCATTACTCATTACAATGGATTGCACGACTTCATCACATGCTTTTCTTGCCTGTGAGATTGACTACATGCCAAGGACAAAGAGCATGACTTAACTCTCCTTTGACTTTTTCGTAATTCCTATCACATTGCTGACACATAATAGTGTTCCATAAATATCTATTGAATAATTAAACACAATGACTTATTTGAATGCCTTGCTATAGTCATTTTCTAAAGCCTGGAGGGGAAATAAATGAACAAAGATACATTCAAGATTTTTACTGGACTTTAAAGAATACTGGGACACTAAATATTAAATCCTCTCATTGAACAGAAAGAGTGACTATAGATTTCAAGAGTTTAATTTAGCATTATGTATTAGAAGAATCAGAAATCAATGTATTTGGAAATTCTCTCTTTGGCTATGATGAAGGAAAAATTGTACTTAGAATACTTAAATGTGTATATTTAAAAATCATTAAAGTTACAAATATAATTTTATGAACTGAAATTTCAACAAACAATAATGATGTAAAATGTAAAATATATTGAAGAACCTGCTGAATGATGTCATAGCTGTTTTATCAAAATATTGAAAGTTGAATACATTCAAACAAATCAGATGACAGAGTTTGATTATTAAGGAGTATATTGCTTTGAAATTATAAAACACCTAGAAGAGTAAAATGACCTAAATACAATTGATTTATTTATCCTTTAAAAATATTTAAGAATACCTACTATTTTCCACTTGACCTAAGTATTGGTGATGAATTATTAAAGAATCAGAAATACACTCTGTCCTTTTAAGAATAAAGCTTTATTAAGAAAATAAACACATATGGTATCAAAAATCACTCAAGTATATTTTTGGAGTTAAATGTTGATTTTGAATTATGAAACAACCACATCCTTAAAATGAAGTTTTACTTTAGGACATAAAACACAAAGCAAACTCTAGAAATTATTCAATAATATCTTCACATTTATAAATTTAAATACATTTTCTAAAGGCCCAAAGTTCATTGGTGTAAATACTGTAAAAAGTGAAACTAAAAGTCGCTCAGTTATGTCCTACTCTTTGTGACCCCATGGACTGTACAGTCCATGGAATTCTCCAGGCCAGAATATTGGAGTGGGTAGCCTTTCCCTTCTCCAGGGGATCTTCTCAATTCAGGGATGGAACCCAGGTCTCCCACATTGCAGGTGGAATCTTTACCAGCTGAGACACCAGGGAAGCCCATAAATACTGTATCCAGAAGCATTATTATTATTTTTTAATAACATACTTTTTATCCTAGTGTAACATATTTTCGAATCAGGTGAAAAACAATATATGCACATGGCATTTTCTTTTCTAATTCATTAACTGCTATCGTTATTCCAAGCATTAGTGTATAACACACATCAGTCCTTATGTTCATGTCATAAATTTAATATTTCTGTTCCCAAACATACTGCTTCTTACAATGTTATATATCTTGGGAACTCTGTCATTTATAATTTCTAACAATCAAGAAATTTGAGTTTCAATTTTTTATGTCTCTATTGCTCACAGCATTTACTATCATTATAGTATTGAAAACTCAATCAAATTAATTTCATGAAATAAATGCATAAGAATAATAGCAAGGCACATATCATCCCCTTGAACACAGGTGCATTCACTCATTTTCAATTATGTCTTATCATTTAGCACATGATATAAATATTCATTTATCGCACAGGCCTAGTATTTTTCTTTTTTTCTTAATAAATATCAGGCATATTTTAATGGAAAAAAAAACACCTCTTGCCTTCACTTCACTAGAGTTTAAGTCCTGATGATAACAAAAATTATTCAGTATTTGATATACATTCTTTTCTATAGTTTTTCATCCATGTATATTTTTATTATTTTTCTCTTATTTTCAATTGGAACCAAAACTGATCACCGACTTGATGGACATGAGTTTGAGTGAACTCCGGGAGTTGGTGATGGACAGGGAGGCCTGGCATGCTGTAATTCATGGGGTTGCAAAGAATCAGACATGACTGAGCAACTGAACAGAACTGAATGCTATGCTAACACATGTTATGTTATGCTGTAATGTGTAATCCCACCACAAATTAATTTATTTTTGTCTCTGCATGCTTTCTTAGGAAAAATTGTCTTCTCTATAATTAATAAGTCTGCATAGATGACAGGAAAATCATTTGGGACTTTTGCAACTAGTGCAGTAATCTAACATATTTTCTTAGATCTCACTTTTCTTTCTTCTTAGTAGCTTATTTGAAATTTCTCTGCAATTCTAAAACTTTCCATCTGATCTTTTATATCACATACAAAACAGAAGCCATCTCCACTCTTCAATATATCTTCACCCAAAAAATAAATTCCCTGTGTTATACATTATATATTATCCTATATATATTATATATATATAATGTATATATATACATTTTATATATATCCCTGTGTTACATATTATATATAAATTCCCTGTGTTATACATTATATATGGCACCTGTGTTTTTAGATTGCCTTCTTTTCACAACTGAAAAATTGGTTGTGCTTATTTCTAAGGATAATATTTCTAATATCCAAGGTTCTATTTCATTAGGACATTCAATGAGAAAAAGTCTAATTATTATTCATGATCTTTCTTTTGAACATCTCACTTTCTACTGGATTATCTTCATTATATTTCTCTCATCCCCCTCACAGTCAAACTTTCTTAAGGATTGGGTAAAGCTGATTTCTCATCTTAACACTTCAAATTATTGCAATTTGGCTTCAACTTTCATGCTACTCTGAAATCCTTGCAAAATTCACCTACGAGATCTGTTTTGCTAAGATTAATAAAAATTCTGACTTCTTATTGTAGGAGACAGAAAGAATAGAAGAAAAGCAGGACCTGGCAATGGCTGCAGAAAGAGTTCATAATTATTGATAAACTGGATGCTTCAAGACATTAGACTCTTGGAACAAGTCCAGAGGGAACAGTTCATAATCTTTAAAACAAAATATGATCTTGGGGTCAGAAAACTGACCCCAGACTGCTTCCTAACTGGTCTTTCAGAGTCACATATTTTACCTTACCATAGATAAGAATATTAGTTACTGATTTGTTATTGATTACTGTTCCTTGGTTCAGTTCAGTTCAGTTCAGTCGCTCAGTTGTGTCTGACTCTCCGCGGCCCCATGAAGCACAGCACGCCAGGCCTCCCTGTCCATCACCAAATCCCGGAGTTCACTCAAACTCATGTCCACGAGTCGGTGATGCCATCCATCCATCTCACTCTCAGTCATCCCCTTCTCCTCCTGCCCTCAACCTTTCCCAGCATCAGAGTCTTTTCCAGTGAGTCAACTCGTCGCATGAGGTGACCAAAGTATTGCAGCTTCAGCCTCAGCATCAGTCCTTCGGTTAATGATCACTTTGTTCTTTGGCCCTGAAGGCCACAGGAGTTATAGCTTAACTCCCTGAACATTCTTTCCTTAGTGACTGAGAGTATAATAAAGCTGGCATGGATTCAGTTTTGGCACCTTCACCTTGGAACGGTGTTGGTTCCCGATCCTCACCTTTCACTGAACTCTTGTGTCTTGTTTCTCATTCTTCTGCCAGGATTGCGCTTACAGAAACCTTGTTTATCAAGCCGGACTAGACATCTTATCTCAAACTAGAACCATGCATAAGAGCCAGGAAGATAATAAGCAGCACACACTGAATAACTAGCTTTAGGGCATTTGAAAAAAGTAGTGGAAAGGCTGAAATAAATGGATACTTCACTTTTTGAGAGTAACAGAGAGTAGTGTTTTGTTTTGGTTTTGCTTTTACAATTTTTTTAATTTTTTTTTTTTTAGAGGATAATTGCTCTACAATATTGTGATAGCTTTTGCTGTACATCATCATGAATCAGCATTAGATAGACATATATCTGTTCCCTTTCAAATCTCTCTCCCATCTCCATCCCCATAGCACCCCTCTAGGTTGTCGCAGAGCACTGGCTTTGGGTTCCCCATGTCATACATCAAAGTCCCACTGGCTATCTGTTTTACATATGGTAATGTATATGTTTCAATGTTATTCTCTCATATCATCCCACTGTCTCCTTCCCCCACTGTGTCCAAAACATCTGTGTCTCCTCTGCTGCCCTGCAAGTAAGATTGTCAGTAATATCTTTTTAGATTCCATATATATACATTGATATACAATATTTATCTTTATTTCTGATTTACTTCACTCTGTATAATAGATTCTAGTTTCATCCACCTCATTAGAACTGATTCAAGTTTGTCCCTTTTTTAAAGCTGAGTACATATTCCATTGTGTATATGTACCACAACTTCCTTATGCATTCATCTCTCGATGGACATCTTGGTGGCTTCCATGTCCTAGCTATTGTAAATAGTGTTGAACAATGGGGTACATGTGTTTTTTTGTGTGTGTTTTTTTTTTTTTTTTTCAGTTTTGGTTTCCTTAAGGTGTATGCCTAGTAGTGGGATTGCTGGGTCATGTGATAGTTTTATTCCTAGCTTTTTAAGGAATCTCCATACTGTCTTGCATAGTGGTTCTGTCAATTTATATTCCACCAACAGTTTTTTACTGAAAAAATTATTTGTTATATGACAATATATACTCTGGAACATTCAAGGAAATTGAATAAAGAGATAATAGGTTTTTCTTTTTAGAGTAGGTAAAAATAAACAATTACACCATGTCTTGTCCAACTCTTTGTGGCCCCATAGACTGTATATCTCCAGGCTTCTCTGTTCATGGAATTCTCCAGGCAAGAATACTGGAGTGGGTAGCCATTCCCTTCTCCAGCAGATCTTCCCAAGCCAGGAATCTAACCCAGGGCTCCCCCATTGCAGGCAGATTCTTTACTGTCTGAGTCACCAAGGAAGATCTAATTACACTGTACACTCAGAATTTTTCAAGATCTTAAAAACAAAATTCAAGACATTTCAAATATTTGTAGTTTGTTAGCACAGTGACTTAAAGCAGCCTCTTCTCTGGAATCATTCCTTTCTACTTTAAGCGACATGTGTTGTAGCACCACCACCAATATTTTGGTTTCTAATAAAGGTATTCTCTACAGAGTATCAGAGATCTTCACAGAGTAGCTGAGATATAATGTTAAGGCCAGGGAAAAGTAGCAGGAGTCATGCATGATAGTCAAAGAGGAAAAGTCATATAAAATGAGCTGTATAATAGTCACATAGTATATGAACCACATAGTATTTGGTTCCTGAATTCTTAATTGGGGAGATGGGAGTGCTAATCATGGTACTAGTAGATAATGAATTCAAATAATAGGTGAACTGCTAATATTTTCTCTCAGTCTATATTTATACATTACTCTCTTTACAATGTCTTTTACAGATCAAAATCTTTAATAAGCACAATGCATCTTATTTCTTTTTCATCGCACTGCTTTTTGTCATATCAAAAAACTCTTTGGCTAACCCAGGCCATAAAAATTTTCTTCCATATTTTCTTCTGTGAATTTAAAACTTGTAAGATTTTTAATTGATACATTTTGCTTTAATTTTGTGTAAGATGTGAGAATGAGGGTGAAGTTGCTGCCTGTTTGTTTTATTTTGTTGTTGTTTTTATTTGTGTGTGTCCAAATTGTCAACATCATTTGTTGAAAAGACCATTCTTTCTTCATTTCATTACATATTTGCCAAAAATAAATTTACCATGATGTGTGATTATGTTTTGGAGATTTACTTTTTACATTAATCTATGCTTTAATCCTTGCACAAGTAGCACAGTAAGCAGTTGTAGTTTCACAGTAAGCCTTAAAAATCAGAGAGCATAATTACAATATTCTTATTTTTCAAAGTTAGTTTGGTTATTCTAGTGCTTTTGGTTTGCAAATATAGTTAAAGTCATCTTGTATATATCTACACAAAATTTTATTTAGTAGTAGTAAATCTGTAAATTAATTTTGGGAAATCTGCAATGTTGTTTTCCAGTCCATGAATATAGTATGCATTTCTATGTTCATTATCTTTATTAGTGTTTTGTAGTTTTCAATATATAAAATCTATATGTACTTGATATATTTATATTTCACTATTTCTTGTTTTAGAGTTACTGTTAGTGAATTTAAAAAAAAAAGCTAGTCTTCCTCTAATTGTATTATGGTCCTTTATAGAAATGAAATTTGTTTTGTGTGTTGGGGTGGTATCTTACAACATTGCTAAACTGATGTATTATACAATAGTTGTTTTATACAATGGATGTATTTTACCAGATTGTTGATGTCTGCAGAGTTTTTAGTGTTTTCTATAAAATAAGCACATTCTATATAGTCAATTATGCTCTATATGGACAACCTACAGATATAGAATACCTTATTTTTTCTTTTGTAATCTGTAATCCTTTTATTTTTAATGTTTTTTTAAATTGCATTGTATAAGATATTCAGTATGATTCTATATAGTTATGTGGAGAGTGGACATCCACACTTGTTCCTAATCTTAGTGAGAGAGCATTGCTTTTCATTAATGAGTATGTTAAGAAAGTTCCCTTACATTTTTAGTTTCCTGAGAGTTTTTATTATGAATCAACGTTTTATTTTGCTAGTTTCTATTCATGTAGCTTTTCTTCTTTAGGCTGAATTAAACTGACAGATTTCTGAATATTATTTCAACCCAGAAATCTTGAGATAAAACCCTCTTGATCCTTTGGTGTATTATTCTATTTATATATTTCTAAGTATACAGGTTGTCAATGTTTTGCCAAGAATTTTGCCTCTACATTTATGAAAGATATTGCTTAATTCTTTCCCTCTCTCTCTTCCTTCTGGTATGCTTTTTTTCTGATTTTGTTATCATTGTCATTCTGGCCTGATAAATAAGAGAGATAATGTCCCTTTTTCTTATGTCCTCTATAAGATAATTTTATGAATTTTGCATTAATTCTTTTTTTAATTTTGAAAACTGAATGAAATGAAACCAATAGATCTAGACATTTCCAGAAACATTGAATTATTAATTTAATTAGTTTAATAATATAAGACTATTATGTATATATATGTGTACATGTTCAGTCATGTCCAGCTCTTTGCAACCCCATAGATTGTAGCACACCTGGCTCCTCAGTCCATGGAATTTTCCAGTCAAGAATATTGGAGTGGGTTGCCTGCCTTCCTCCAGGGGATCTTCCCGACCCAGGGATCGAAACTGAGTCTTCTTCGTCTCTTGAATTCTAGGCTGATGCTTTATAGCTGAGCCAGTGGGGAAGCCCAATGTAAGAATGCTCACTGCATTTTATTTTATTTTGGGTAAATTTTGATAGTTTGTCATTTTAGGAAATTGATTCATTAATATGTCTTCAAATTTGTTGACGTATTAGTAGAATTTTTAATTGACTTTATAGTGTTGATCAATTCTTCAATGTTTATGAAATTTGTGTCTACTAATATTATTTATGCTAACAGAGGAGTGTTAAAACTCTTAGCTATGATTGTGAGTTTTTCTGCATCTCTTTTCTGTCCTGTCAGTTTGTCAGTTTTGTTTGATCTATTTTGAAGCTCTATTGTTGGGTGCATACACATTTTGGGGTTCTATTTCTTCCTGGTTAATTGACTGTTTTATCATTATTTGTGTCCCTCTTTAGTTGTGGTTTATTTGTGTCCCTCTTCAGTTGTGATAATAAGCTTCTAGTTTATTTCTATACTATATTACAATAATATAGCAAATCAAGTGTTTGTATGGTGTATTATTTTCCTTTTAACTTTATGAGTTTTTTTTTTTTATATTTAAAGCAAATTTCCCATAGACAAGCATAGAGCTGTCTTTTTTACCCACTGTGATACTTTTCTTATTTTAATTGACTTTTTATAATGATTCCTATTTAATATGATTATTGATTTGCTTGAGATTAGTTCTGTATTTTTAATATACATTTTTGTTTGATTGAGTGATTTTTCTTTTCCTTCCTCTGTTTTCCATTCCCCTCTTCTTCAGGGTTATTTGACTGCTTCTTATGCATGTTCTAAAATGTTTCCATGAAACAGAAATAAATGCATTGAAGTTAAGTAAAATAAATGAGAAATTAGAAATATTAAAACAAATAAAATTTAGGCATATTTGACACTTGAATAAGACAGTTAAAATGAGGCTTGGGAACACATGTACACCCAGGACGGATTCATGTCAATGTATGGAAAAACCAATACAATATTGTAAAGTAATTAGCCTCCAATTAAAATAAATAAATTGAAAAAAATATGATAAAAAAAAGTGAGGCTTGGCAAAGTTTTTGAAATCATAAGTTCTTAGCAAAATTGACATAACCTTTTTAGGAGGGTACTGAAAAAACTTAAATTGTGTGTTTTCAGTTCAGTTCAGTTCAGTCACTCGGTCATGTCCAACCCTTTGCAACCCCATAGACTGCAGCTTGCCAGGCATCCCTGTCCCTCAGCAACTCCTGGAGATTGCTCAAACTCATGTCCATCAAGTCATTGATGCCATCTAACTATTTCTTCCTCTGTCGTCCCCTTCTCCTCCTGCCTTCAGTGTTTCCCAACATCAGGGTCTTTTCCAATGAGTCAGTTCTTCACATCAGGTGGTCAAAGTATTTGAATTTCAGTTTCAGCATTAGTCCTTCCAATGAGTATTCAGGACTGATCTCCTTTAGGATTGACTGGTATGATCTCGTTGCAGTCCAAGGGACTTTTGCAGTGTGAAAAGGAAAAAATATTGTGTGTTTTGCTTCCCTTAATCTTGAGAGAGTAAAATATTTCAATAATATCCTGTTTTAAAAAGTTTTAATTTGGCCTTCTATTTTTGTATATCGCATATTTCAAGTATCTTTCACAGAAACAAGCTCATCATTTTTATCTCATGTAACTAATTACTCTTAAAAAATTCATGACAATATCCCAAATGTCCAAATATAGTGAAAAGATATGTCAATTTTCAAGGGCAAAGTGGTGGACAGTTTGGCTTCCAATGTGGTTAACTGTCATCTAGTTCATTCAGGGTTATTTTCACTTACAAAGTCAGTATTATGGATGGAATCTTCAGTCTCTCTAGATTATAAATAATTACTAACTAAACATTCATTATTGCCGAACCTCAAATTAGTAAACAATAAATAAATAATTACAAAGTAAATAAGATGATTCATGGAATTTTTATTAAAAACAGATTATTATCAAGTTTTAAGTTTAACTTTCCATTCAGGATGACGGATGATCATAACTCTTACTTTCCTAAGCCAGATAGAAATGTGGTTGATAGTTTTTGTATATTGTAAAATATATATTTTAAAGAATACAATTCAATGACATTTAGTTTCTTCATAATGTTGTGCAACTGTTCCACTGTCTAGTTTCAGAATATCTCCATCATTCCATGTGCTTATTAAACGGTCATTTAAGGTATCAATTAAGTGATCAATCTTCATTTCTCCCTTTAATCGCTGGTTTGGGGAGATCCTCTGGAGGAGGGAATGGCAACCCACTCCAGTATTCTGGCCTGGAAAATCCCATGGGCAGAGGAACCTGGTGGATTATAGTCAATGTGATCACAAACAGTCAGACATAACTGAAGAGACTGAACACACACACACACATATCAGCCCTAGTCAATGACTAATTTGCTGTTTGTCTCTATGGATTTGTCTTATTTGAATATCAACAACCTGAAATATGCAGATAATATAACTTTTATTGCAGAAATTGAATAGGAATTAAAGAACCTCTTGAAGACAATGACAAAAGAGAATGAAAAAGCTGGTTTTAAAGTCAACATTCAAGAAACTAAAATCATAGGATCTGGACCCATCACTTCATGGCAAATAGGAGAAAAAGTAGAAGCAGTGCCAAATTTTATTTTCTTGGTCTCCAAAATCATTGCATATGATGACTGCAGCCATGAAAAGACTCTTGCTCCTTGTAAGGAAAACTATAACAAACCTAAACACACCTACACATTTAAAAGCAGAGACACCACTTTGCCAACAAAGGTCCATACAATCGAAGTTACGGTTTTTCCATTAGTTATGTATGGATGTGAGTGCTGGACCATAAAGAAGGCTAAAGGCTGAGGAATTGGTGCTTTTGAATTGTGGTGGTGGAAAAACTCTTGAGAGTCCCTTGGACTGCAAGGAGATCCAACCAGTCCATCCTAATGGAAATCCACCCTGAATATTCATTGGAAGGACTGATACTGAAGCTGAAGCTTCAGTACTTTGGGCACCTGATGCAAAGAGCTGACTCATTGAAAAAGATCACAATGCTGGAGAAGATTGAGGGCAGGAGGAAAAGGAGGTTACAAAGATAAGATGGTTAGATAGCATCATTGACTCAATCGACATGAATTTGAACAAACTCCAGGAGATAATGTTGGACAGAGGAGCCTGGCATGTTACTGCCCGTGGAGTCAAAAAGGGTCAAACACAAATTCATGACTGAAAAACAACAAATGGCAAAGCATATTTTTACCATTTTTAATTGGGTCATTTATCCTTTTGATGTTAAAATTCATATATATATATATGTATATTCTGGATATAAAATCTTTATCAGATATATTATTTCTAAATATTTTCTCCCAATATTCAGATTACCTTTTCACTTTCTTCATAGCTTTTTTGGTGCAAAAGTTTTAAATTTTTATGAAATCTCACATCTTTGTTGTTGTTTAAATATTTTCTATTTTTCCTTTTGGCTAATTTCTATTGTTCTATGTTCAATTTTTACAAACTTTTTCCTTTGTCAGTTTTATTCTACTATTGAGTCTATTCAGTGAAATTTCTATTTTTTTTTTCTGTTTAAATACTTTCATATAGTGCTTCTTTATACTTTGTATCATTTTATGCACATAATTTTATGACTTATTGGAGCATTTTTTAAGAGCAAATATGTAAAGCTATTTGTTAAATATTTTCAATATTGTATCACCTCAGTTACTTTCTCTTTGCCCTTCTTTCTTATCAGTTGGTATTTTTCTGGTGTAAACTTAAATTGTACTCTATTTCAATGTATATTATTAGACTATAGGTTCTGCTTGGAAGGAAAGTTATGACCAACCTAGATAGCATATTAAAAAGCAAAGACATTACTTTGCCAACAAAGGTCCATTTAGTCAAGGCTATGGTTTTTCCCGTGGTCATGTATGGATGTGAGAGTTGGACTGTGAAGACAGCTGATCGCCGAAGAATTGATGCTTTTGAACTGTGTTGCTGCAGAAGACTCTTGAGAGTCCCTTGGACTGCAAGGAGATCCAACCAGTCCATTCTGGGGGAGATCAATCCTGGGTGTTCATTGGAAGGACTAATGCTAAAGCTGAAACTGCAATACTTTGTCCACCTCATGCGACGAGTTGACTCACTGGAAAAGAGTCTGATGCTGGGCGGGATTGGGGGTGGGAGGAGACGGGGACGACAGAGAATGAGATGGCTGGATGGCATCACCGACTCGATGGATACGAGTTTGAGTGAATTCTGGGAGTTGGTGATGGACAGGGAGGCCTGGCGGGTTGTGATTCATGGAGTCTCAAAGAGTCGGACACGACTGAGCGACTGAACTGAATTGATATGTTCTGCTTAAATTAGCAAATGTTGATATTCACAGTTTTGGCCACAATTGACCTATTTAGTTTTGTTTTTCAAGTTAAAGTATCCATCCTATAGGCTATGGTTCTGCTATCAGTTCAATCAGCAAAAACTTTGTAGTATTCTTTTCATCCGTTCTGTTTTTGTGTCATTCAGTAGACTATCTGTGACTTGGTAAAAGGTCTGTTTCACAGTACCCAAAGTCTTTGCTATGATAGTCAGATCAGGTATATGCACCTGCAACTCAAGGTTAAAATTTGAAGTACAAAAACAGTTTTATGAGATTGTGTTCATGAGTTCTTCCATTTCCATCTCATAGAATTTTCTGTTCCTTGCAGTTTCTTTTTATGGTCATCTGATTAGAATGTTGAGTTTATAATTTGTTTACTTTTTCATGTCCTTTCATTTTTGTTATCACATTCATGCCCTAGCATTGGGAAGGCAGAGAAAGAGAAAAAGTCAACAAGGTTTGGTCATGCTTTCATGGGATCTAAACTCTGAGAAAGGTTTCTTCTCTCAGTGTTTCAACACTTGTTAATCCCTCTTACTGGCTACTGCCATTGCTGAATTGTTATGGGGCTCAAATATAAGAGGACAGAGCAAAATAAAGAAGAGAAAAGTAACTGTTTTCTGCACTCTGAAGAAGTATTAGAATTTTCTTTTTGTCTCCTTAAGTCAACACTAGAAATTTCAGTGCCTCTTAGCTCATTCCCAGGTTGCTTACTATGATTATAGTCAAGCTGACTTTCCTTTTACTCACAGTCAGTTTGCTGGTAATTTGGCTCTGATACTCATTGCTGAATTATGAACTACTATTTGTTCTACAGAGTTCTGCAATAATTGCTGTATGCATTCTGTCCTGTTCGTACTATCATATTAAGTGGCAGAAGCAACTGAAGTGTGCTAAATTTATATTATCCAAAACCAGAAACCAAGCTACTATTTATTAGGCTGGAGTCATTTGTAATGCAACTCTCTTAACATCTTCAGAGGCTGCTGATCCTTTTGAATCCTTGACATATACAGACACTTCAAATCATGGCCATAAATCTAATCTCTGTTTTTCAAGTATGCATTTCATTCAGCAAAAGGGTATACTGCCTTACCATAAGCTATTTGTCTCAGATTTCATCTTGAGTGTTTCCATGGATCAATATAATGGAAATAGTTGGAGTTGTAAGGTAACTCTTATCCTTTCCCTAAATCCACTGTTCAGAATTAACATAGGCATTAAATGGGAAGATACTATCTCTTCTGTCATGTTAGGAATCAAAATAAGCAAGTACTTCTGAAGGGTTCAGAATGTCAAAATTCCCACAAATCTCTCCCATATCTCAATATTGTCTTTTATAGTTTTAACTACAGCCATCAATAAAGGTGATTTTAGGGTAAAAATAAATAACAATAATAATAAAAAATATTTGCAAGTCATATTACTAACCAGTGATCTTAAATTACTCATGACTAAAAAAGAAATAGCAATATATTTCATGTCTATATTTTCTAGAATATGATACACTATCATGTAATTTTGTACTTATTTAGGTAACATATTAAAAATAGGTAATAAATGTACCTATTTTTTGGTAAGGAAAATAAAAATACAACCTACTCTAGCATCCTGGTAATATTTCTCTAAATTCCCATACACTTTAGCATCAGTCAAAAATAATCTGAGCCTAACATATCATACAAAACCTTGTGCCCACCAGGACCCAGGAGAAAGGAGCAGTGACCTTACAAGAAACTGACCCACACTTGCCTGTGAGTGTCCAGGAGTCTCTGGAGGAGATGTGGGTCAGCAGTGGCCTGCTGCAGCCTTAGGGGCAGTGCATGCCTCAGAGCCTGCATGGGCCCTTTTGAAGGAGGTCACCATTATCTTTATTACTTCCACTATAGATTGGCCTCAGGTCAAATAACAGGAAGGAAACACAGCCCTGCCCTTCAACAAAAAATTGGATTAAGAATTTAATAAGCATGGCCTCACCTATCAGAACAAGACCCAGTTTCCTCGACAGTTTTTCCCATCATAGGGGACTGGAATGTAAAACTCGGAAGTCGAGAAATACCTGGAGTAACAAGAAAATTTGGACTCGGAGTACAAAATGAAATAGGTCAAAGGCTAACAGAGTTTTGAAAAGAGAACTCACTGGTCATAGTAAACACCTTCTTCCAAGAACACAAGAGAAGACTCCACACATGGACATCACCAGATGGTCAGTACCGAAATCAGATTAATTATATTCTTTGCAGCCAAAGATGGAGGAGCTCTATACAGTCAGCAAAAACAAGAGTGGGAGCTGACTATGGCTCAGATCACCTACTCCTTACTGCCAAATTCAGACTTCAACTGAAAAACTAAGGAAACCACTAGAACATTCAGGTATGACCTAAATCTAATCCTGTACAATTATACAGTGGAAGAGATTCATGGGAGTAGATCTGACAGACAGAGTGACTGAAGAACTGTGGAGAGAGGTTCCTGACACTGTACAGGAGGCATGGATCAAGACCATCCCCAAGAAAAATAAATTTCACAAAGGCAAAATTGTTGTCTAAGGAGGCCTTGCAAATAACTGTGAAAAGAAGACAAGCTAAAGTAAAGAAGAAAAGGAAATATAAACCCATTTGAATGCAGAGTTCCATAGAAGAGCAAGGAGAAATAAGAAAACCTTCCTCAACAATCAATGCAAAGAAATCGACAAAAACAATAGAATAGGAAAGAATAGAGATCTCTTCAAGAAAATTAGAAATATGAAGGGAAAATTTCATGCAAAGATGAGCTCAATAAAGAACACAAATCTCATGGAAGTAACATAAGCAGAAGATATGAAGAGGAGGTGGCAAGAATACACAGAAGAGCTATATAAAAAGATCTTCATGACCCAGATAATCACGATGGTCTGATCAGTCACCTAGAGCATGAAGTCAAGTGGACCTTAGGAAGCATCACTATGAACAAAGCTAGTGGAGGTGATGGAATTCCAGTTGAGCTGTTTCAAATCCTGAAAGATAATGCTGTGAAAATGCTGCACTCAATATACCAGCAAATTTGGAAAACTCAGAAGTGGCCACAGGATTGGAAAAGTTCAGTTTTCACTCCAACCCCAAAGAAAGTCAATGCAAAAGAATGCTCAAACTACCACACAATTGCACTCATCTCACATGCTAGCAAAGTAATGTTCAAAATTATCCAAGCCAGGCTTCCACAGTACATGAACTGTGAATTTCCAGATATTAAAGCTTGATTTAGAAAAGGCATAGGAATCAGAGATCAAATTCCAACATCTGTTGGATCATAGAAAAAGCGAGAGAGTTCCAGAGAAACATCCACTTCTGTTTTAATGACTATGCCAAAGCCTTTGACTGTGTGGATCACAACAAACTCTGGAAAATTCTTCAAGTGGTGGAAATACCAGACCACCTGACCTGCCTCTAGAGAAATATGTATGCAGGTCAAGAGGCAACAGATAGAACTGGACATAGAAAACAGATTGGTTCCACATCAGGAAAGGAGTATGTCAAGGCTGTATACTGTCACCATGTCTATTTAAATTATATGCAGAGTACATCATGAGAAACGCTGGGCTGGATGAAGCGCAAGCTGCAATCAAGATTACCAGGAGAAATACCAATAACCTCAGATATGCAGATGACAACTCCCTTATGGCAGAAAGTGAAAATAACTCAAAAGCCTCTTGATGAAAGTGAAAAAGGAGAGTGAAAAAGTTGGTTTAAAGCTCAACATTCATAAAACTAAAATCATGGCATCTGGCCCCATGACTTCTTGGCAAATAGAAGGTCAAAGAGTGCAAAGTGACAGACTTTATTTTTCTGGGCTCCAAAATCACTCTAGATGGTAATTTCAGCCATGAAATTAAAAGATGCTTATTCCTTGGAAGAAAAGTTATGACCAACCTAGACAGCATATCAAAAAACAGAGACATTTCTTTGCCAACAAAAATCCATCTGGTCAAAGCTATGGTTTTTCCAGTAGTCAAGTGTGGATGTGAGAGTTGGACTATAAAGAAAGCTGAGTGCCTAAAAATTGATGCTTTTGAACTGTGGTGTTGGAGAAGACTCTTGAGAGTCCCTTGGACAGCAAGGAGATCCAATTATCCCATTCCAGGGTAAATCAGTCCAGAATATTCACTGGAAGGACTAATGCTGAAGCTGAAACTTCAATACTTTGGGCACCTGATGTGAAGAACTGACTTATTTGAAAAGACCTGATGCTGGGAAAAAATGAAGGTGGCAGGAGAACAGGATGACAGAGGATGAGATGGTTGAATGGCATCACCAACTCAATGTACATGAGTTTGAGCAAACTCTGGGAGTTGGTGCTGGACAGGGAAGTCTGGGATACTGCATTCCATGGGGTTGCAAAGAGTTGGACACAACTGAGTGACTGAAGTGAACTGAACTGAATATCACAGTTGAGATTTCAGCTTCTTCACTGCGGATTACAAAGGATTTACTGTCTTCAACAAGTATTATCGCATCAGAATTGTTCTCAACCAACCCAATATTTAACCAGCACCACAGTCCTTACAGCATGATCTGGATTATTACACTTTTAACTCTTAATTAAGTAACAATAAGGACTCTTACTTAATGCATGGCTAAAATTAATATGAGCAATCAAAACAAATAACAGCTTCTTTCTTTCTGAATCTTTGAAACTTTGCTTGAGTCAATGTATTTGAGTTAATCCTGTTGGGATTCTATGATTGAACAGGTTATGTATCTATCCTTTTTCCATTAGTGCAGGGTCCTGTGATTAACAGACTCTCCAGCAACAAATGTATTGGGGGAGAATACCTTTCATCCAAGGAACAAATTATTGGCACACACACAAATTTACACAATATTTTTCTATTAACCTGCTATTTTTTGCTAAAGGAACACTTGAAGGTTTATTTTAAAATTTCTTTTGTTGATGATTTTAAAACTTTTACCTATATAAAAAACTATGTCTTTGTTTCCTTCTGTTTTCATTCATACTTGCTATATTGGGAATATTTTGCTGTAAGGTTGAATAATTTCTATTGAGAATAATATTAATTTGATATGTCCTGTATTATCATCCAACTATGTCACCAGAACAGATTCTAATTGTGCATCGGTACTCACTCCAAGTATAAGCATAGTATAAGTTCTACTATGAGCCTCTTCCTTGGTTAATACCTAAACCCTTGTATTTCTTGATGATGCTGGGACAATGAAGATATTCTTGCTGATATCCCTACAGACCCTTCTTACAACAAATACTTGTGTTTTAATGACAAGGATATTAATTCAGTTTGGAAGAGTAGACACAGGTTTGATCCCTGGTTCAGAAAGATCCCCTGAAGCAAGAAATGGCAACCCACTCCAGTATTCTTGCCTGGAGACTTCCATGGACAGAGGAACCTGGCAGGTTACAGTCCTTGGGGTTGCAAAATTGGACATGACTGAGCATGAGAAGTTTTTTCTTATATTTTCAGCGCCAGCCTTATCTTTGTATTTAAAGAAGCAAAGAGAGTCTTCTATCTTCCTGATCTATAAGAATCAAGAATTTGATTAGGTTAAGGAAACATCTCTATCAGGGGACTTAAGCATATGTTCTGGTTAGAGTGTGTGAGCATCCTTTGGAAATTTCCTGTCCATAGAAAAGCCATATTTTATGTTATCAGTTATATGTTTCCTTGAATAGAACTTTAAAATATTATCTTAGGTTGGCTAAATTGTTAATGGGGGAAAAAAAACTGTAAAATCATTTTTGTTTGTTAACAAAAGACATGGGAATATCTAAATAGAGTTTTCTTTGTTATTTTTAGTCAAATTGTGAGGTTGTGTTCCAGATAATCTAAATAAGTATAGAATTTAGAATGCATAAAAATTCACTTTGACAAACTCTGAAAATCATCTTTCAGACCTAAAAAGTCACTACTGAAGAAGAGAAAAATCCAGGCACAATAAGAGGCTGCTGCTGCTGCTGCTAAGTCACTTCAGTCGTGTCTGACTCTGTGTGACCCCCTAGACGGAAGCCCACCAGGCTCCTCCGTCCCTGGGATTCTTCAGGCAAGAACACTGGAGTGGGTTGCCATTTCCTTCTCCAAAGTGTGAAAGTGAAAAGTGAAAGTGAAGTTTCTCAGGCGTGTCCGACTCTTAGCGACCCCATGGACTACAACCTACCAGGCTCCTCCATCCATGGGATTTTCTAGGCACGAGTACTGGAGTGGCTTGCCATTGCCTTCTCCGCAATAAGAGGCTATTTGAATGCAAATCAGAAGATATAAGAATTACATAAATATTTCATTGAAAACATGATAAAAAATGATTTCAAATATCAAAAGCAATTGAATAGACTGACACTTAGGATTGCAGATATTGATTTGGGATCAAGTTGCTTCCTAACAAGCAAGTCTGTAGTATATGTTCCAGAGTGAATATACTCAGTCAGTTATATAATTTGCAGCATTGATGGTCCACTTGAGTAAAGCAGTGCAGAAAGGTTAGTGTAAATCATATCAAAGCAATTAGGTAGCTATGGTCAAAATAGTCCTTAAATATCATTTGGTGATACTAGAAAAAGAAAATGTAGAGTTAAAAAAAAAGTTCAAATGCGAAATATTTAGAGTAATGAATATTAAAAATGTTGTTAATGCTTCATTATACTTTTTTGGTATTAATGCAAATTATGTAAATTTTAAGACTAAAATATATTCTTCATTGGCTTGCCTTAAAGATGATATTTGTATAAGAGCCATATAAATAAAGCTCTTTTTTTGTTTTAGAAGAAATTCCGCACTCATTTTATGCCTCTATAACTAACATCGCACAGGATGTGTCACAAAATATATATAGCTTCAACTTCCCAGAGATGCTGTGCTTACTTCCTTGCTTTAATGACTATTTCACTTTCAAATGGATTTATTAACAGAAGTAAGTACACTCTAAACAGATGGTTGTCAGAAATCTGCTTACTTCAATAAAATAATTGAGAGTTAACAAACATTTGCAGCTTGGTGTGGGATAAAGCATCACTGCATTAAATTGCCATAAGGAATGAGGCACATGGAACATTTTATAAAGATAACTCATGTTTATGTAGTTTTGATTTCAGTAATATTAAATACATAAAGTGCATGTGCAAATGACTAACTCAAAACTATAAATAATATTCATTAAATAACACCTATCATCTTCAAAGCTTACATAACTCTGCTGAAACTCCTGTAAAAATAGGATCAACTACAGCCAAAATGGGGAGAGATTAATTGAAGTTTTTACTCTGAAAAATAATAAGCCAAGTGTCAGAATATTTATGATTGATTCCCTTAAAACTTTTTCAGCAAAGCTTGTGTATCATAAAACAAATAACTGAGATGATATCCAAAATCTCAACTAAAATTAAAAAAACAGAAAATGTGCAGCATTAATCTTCTAAGCCATATTAAAATATTGTGCAACTAGTAGCATAACATTACAGCATGTGAAGGTAAGATGTTGCAAGTAAAGTAGAGCTGGACAAACAATATTTAAAAGAACAATGTTTAAAGTTAGAAATTTTGTTTTAAATACTAAAGAAAATAAAAGGATAAACTATGAAAAATTTAAAAATAAGTGTGTTATTTCTTCTTCCAGGAATAAATAATATTTCATTTTTAACTGGGAGATATGTTGTCTGATTGCTGTGATTTAGCCTCAGTTTATTTGCCTGAACATCAGCTTAGTCTACCCCACAGTGATTAGACATATAGATAGATGATAGGTATGTGATAGATATATATGTCTATCTATATCTATCTATATATAAATATGCATATATATGCACACATGTGTATACACATATATATGTGTATATGCACACAGTATATTAACTTTTTGGTCAGCATTATCTATTCAATGTTTTAAAAATTCTTCTCTAGACAACCTTACTCAAGCTACATTAGACTGCAGTATTCACACTTACAATTTCTTAAAAAAAAAAAAATCAGGATAAGTTAATAGATCACAGGAATATGTGGGAGAATCTTAAAAACAGATATTTGAGTCATAATCCATGAAATGTATTTTGCTGTAGAAAAATTGTAAAAATTAATTATTCTACTAAAATTGCACTTCAGAATTACTTTGTGTTTTATAATTTATATTGAGAAATAGGTTTAAATCTTTTAAAGGGTATCAGGGAATTTAACTGATCCTCTTAATACAGAATTATTAGTTTTTCACCTCTGTGTTTTAAATAGACAGCTCAAAGGAATACAACTAATTTGAAGAGCTGAAATTTCTGATAGTGATTGATTTTAATATTTATTCCAAAATATCAATAAGAGGATCTGGTCTTGAGAAGGTGGGTTGAGTGTCAGAATCAATCTTGTGTTTTTGTTGATTTTGTTTACGAAAGTTAGAAAAGGATTTCTTTCAAAGTAGCATTAAATAATTATAAATTCCAATTCTTTCTATGCACTCATCTATGCTTTTGGTATTGATCATGTATCTTGCGTAGAAGGAATTAAAAATCAAACAAACTGAATAGGCTCACCATAGTTTCTTTTCTGAGTAGAACTGGTAGAACAGCATTACTGTACCCCTGTCACTAGAGACAGTGAAAGATCTTTACCAGTGGAAGTTGTGCTAGCAACAGGATGACCATCACTCCCACATTTGTCTAGACTGAAAATCACATGGTTAATGTATGATAATAATGAAAAATCTACTTCATGGAAAATTATTTACAAAATCAAATATTAAAAATTCTATTTGGGATGCAAAGAAATACATTTCTTCCCACCCTTGACTTAATTGGTAGGATCCTATTACAGAATAGGGCGCTGTTCTCTTCCCACAGAATTAGCTCTTTAATCATTTCCTCCTGTCTTTTTCAACTTCACTTTTGTGATTTTCAGTTTAATGAACTCAATTTTCATAGCTTTTTCAAAAGAGATGTTCTTAGTTCCATTACATTATTTGAATGTCAAATACATGATATGAAAACATTTTTTCCTGTTAATTCTTCAAGTTGAATAATTTTACTTCTTCACAAACTAAGCAACATAAAAAACTGAGGAGGAAATAATTTTGGTGCGGGAAAAAGAAAGCAGGAAGACCTGGGTCTCATCAAGTGTCAAAGAAAGATGTATTAAATACAACTTGGGTTTGGCCAGCAGGAAATAGAGTTTAAGGGTAAATGATGAAGGTTAACCAAGAGAGGTCAAAGTGGTGAAGACATACTAATCATCTACTTCCCAAATGCCTGAGACTAGATGATCAAGAAATGAATGCATCAGTAACTGAAGGAATTGAGGATGATTCCAAATTGAAAGGAAACAATACACTAAACTAAATGAATGAAATTTTTTCTTTCTTCTTTTTTTTTGCTTGATCTTCTCTAGTGCCATGTTGGTGCAATGTCTTGCAAGTTGTAACTGCTAGTTATAATTGAGTTTACTATATGTTAGTTTTTCAATTGGAATTGTAATAGTTTATTTTATTTTAATATAGGTTCTCCTTTAATGAATAATATTACACACGTTTGTTGTGTTTATGAAATACAACTTTTTAATCTAAAAATAAAATTACTTTTGTTTCAGTTGCGAACAATCTGGTCTGCTTTTGAAGGAAAATGACAAACCCAGTGTTATAATACAATATTTAGTTTGGGAAAGATTTAAAATATTTTCAAAAAACAATCGTAATATTTTTACATTAGAAATATATCTACCTTAATATTTTAGTAGTAGTAGTATAACTTAGCAATGGAATTTTCATAAACAACTGAAACCTGCAGTTAATTTACTTAAGTTCAAGAAAATAAATCTTGTAGTTATTTTTCATCATTCTCTATTTATGGGTAATAAAGGCAAACAAATCAAAATACTACTACTGCCAAATTATTCTTTATATCATTGGAAGCTTTTCTCTTTGCCTTCTTTAGACAAACTTGAAAATTCATCAGAATAAAGGAAATAATTACCAGAACATAATACATATTTTTGAATACTTTGGGCAGTCAGTATATTAAAAAAATAAAGATATATGCATTAAAATTCTGCCTGGGTATTAAAATAATTATGTAGAATTTAAACAATTTCATAAATATTTAAACATAGAATTATTTTGGACAAGATCATTTCATTAAGTCAATAAAACATTAATGATTATGAAATAGTTGGCAATTTCAGTCATTTTGTATTAGTGCCAGTTAATTTACCTATATAATTTTCTTTCTTACATGCAATATATTTGTTGATCAACTTGCTATTTCATATCTTTTTTCCATCTACTATATTTTTTAAACTCTTTTAAATAATTTTCTTATTTGTGTTTGGAATTTGGACATGAATCCTTCATATCACAATCTATATAGTTGATTTTAAGTTCACTATTCTTTCCAAGTATTCTTGGAGTCTGTATTAAAATGCAGTAGTGTTAGTAATAGTCACATTTTTCTATTTTGTATGTCTAGCATTTTGTTAATACTTTAGAGAGTATGGATGCTACTTATGTTGTACTCCTTTCAGAGGTGTTGAGTACAGTTTTTACATGAAGTTTTCTTACTGGTAGATCCCTTTGACCTTCCCAGCTATAGTTTTATGTTTTCTTCTATAGGTCTATTTTGGTTTTGTTTTAATAATAGGTTATAATCTAGGATATGGCCTTTAATTATTTGGTCTTTAGCTTTACAGTCTCACATGAATGCCTGATTTGCTAAGCAAGTTCCTGTCTCTCTTCTCCCCGGAATTCCAGTCTCCATAACATTACATGAATCCTGGTATCTCCGTTAGCTATTAACCCCACTAATCTGCTTTTTCATACTGTTCATGGGGTTCTCAAGTTAGGAAAGACTCATGCTGAAGCTGAAACTCCAATACTTTGACCACCTGATGTGAAAAACTGACTCACTGGAAAAGACCCTGATGCTGGGAAAGATTGAAGGTGGGAGGAGAGGGGAACGACAGAGGATGAGATGGTTGGATGGCATCACTGACTCAATAGACATGAGTCTGAGCAAGCTCCAGGAGTTGGTGAAGGACAGGGAAGCCTGGTGTTCTACAGTCCATGGGGTCTCAAAGATTCGGACACGACTGAGTGGCTGAACTGAACTAAACTCACTTGTTTGAGTCATGACTGAAACATAAAAAACTCAAGCAAGAGAAACCCAAGTAAGACAGTAGGTGTGGCGAGAGGGCATTAGAGGGCAGACACACTGAAACCACAATCACAGAAAACTAGACAATCTGATCACACAGGCCTCAGCCTTGTCTAACTCAATGAAAATAAGCCATGCCATGTGGGGCCACCCAAGATGGGCGGGTCAGGGTGGAGAGGTCTGACAGAATGTGGTCCAAAGGAGAAGGAAATGGCAAACCACTTCAATATTCTTGCCTTGAGAACCGCATGAACAGTATGAAAAGGCAAAATGATAGGATACTGAAAGAGGAACTCCCCAAGTCGGTAATTGTCCAATATTCTACTGGAGATCAGTGGAGAAATAACCTCAGAAAGAAAGAAGAGATGTAGCCAAAACAAAACCAATACCCAGTTGTGGATGTGACTGGTGACAGAAGCAAGGTCTGATGCTATAAAGAGCAATATTGCATAGGAACCTGGAATGTTAGGTCCATGAATCAAGGCAAATTGGAAGTGGCCAAACAGGAGATGGCAACAGTGAACGTCGACATTCTAGGAATCAGTGAACTAAATGGACTGGAATGGGTGAATTGAACTCAGATGACCATTATATCTACTACTGTGGGCAGGAATCCCTTAGAAGAAATGGAGTAGCTATCATGGTCAACAACAGAGTCCTAAATGCAGTACTTGGATATAATCTCAAAAAAGACAGAATGATCTCTGTTTGTTTCTAAGGCAAACCATTGAATATCACGGTAATCCAAGCCTATGCCCCAAAGAGTAAAGCTGAGGAAGCTGAAGTTGAATGGTTCTATGAAGACCTACAACACCTTTTAGAATTAACAAACAAAAAAGATGTCCTTTTCAATATAGGGGACTTTAATGAAAAAGTAGGAAGTCAAAAACACCTGGAGTAACATGCAAATTTGGTCTTGGAGTACTGAATGAAGCAGGGCAAAGGCTAATAGAGTTTTGCCAAGAGAACGCATTGGTCATGGCAAACACCTTATTCCAAAAACACAAGAGAAGACTCTACACATGGACATCAACAGATGGTCAACATTGAAATCAGATTGATTATATTATTTGCAGCCAAAGATGGAGAAGCCCTATACAGTCAGCAAAACAAGACTGGGAGCTGACTGTGGCTCAGATCATGAACTCCTTATTGCCAAATTCAGACTTAAATTGAAGAAAGTAGGGAAAACCATTAGACCGTTCAGGTATGACCAAAATCAAATCCCTTATGATTATACAGTGGAAGTGAGAAATAGATTTAAGGGACGAGATCTGATAGAGTGCCTGATGAACTATGGATGGAGGTTCGTGAAATTGTACAGGAGACAGGGATCAAGACCATCCCCATGGAAAAGAAATGCAAAAAAGCAAAATGGCTGTCTGAGGAAGCCTTACAAATAGCTGTGAAAGGAAGAGAAGTGAAAAGGAAAGGAGAAAAGGAAAGATATCAGCATCTGAATTCAGTGCTCTAAAGAATAGCTAGGAGAGCTAAGAAAGCCTTCCTCAGTGATCAATGCAAAGAAATAGAGGAAAACAACAGAATGGGAAAGACTAGAGATCTCTTCAAGAAAATTAGAGATACCAAGGGAACATTTCATGCAAAGATGTACTCAAAAAGGACAGAAATTGTATGGACCTAACAGAAGCAGAATCTATTAAGAAGAGGTGGCAAGAATACACAGAAGAACTGTACAAAAAAGATCTTCATGACCCAGATAATCACACTGAAGTGATCACTCACCTAGAGCCAGATATCCTGGAATGGGAAGTCAAGTGCATCCTTAGAAAGCATCACTATGAACAAAGCTAGTGGAGGTGATGGAATTCCAGTGGAGTTATTTCAAATCCTGAAAGATGATGTTGTGAAAGTGCTGCACTCAATATGCCAGCAAATTTGGAAAACTCAGCAATGGCCACAACACTGGAAAAGGTCAGTTTTCGTTCCAGTCCCAAAGAAAAGCAACACCATAGAATGATCAGACTACCGAACAATTGCACTCATCTCACACGTTAGTAAAGAAATGTTCAAAATTCTCCAAGCCAGGTTTCAGCAATATGTGAACCGTGAACTTCCAGATGTTCAAGCTGGTTGTAGAAAGGCAGAGGAACCAGAGATCAAATTGCCAACATCTGCTGCATCATTGAAAAAGCAAGAGAGTTCCAGAAAAATATCTATTTCTGCTTTAATGACTTTGCCAAAGCCTTGACTGTGTGGATCACAATAAACTGTGTAAAATTCTGAAAGAGATGGTAATACCAGACCACCGGACCTGCCTCCTGAGAAACCTATATGCAGGTCAGGAAACAACAGTTAGAATTGGACATGGAACAACAGACTGCTTCTAAATAAGAAAATAAGTACGTCAGGGCTGTATATTGTCACCCTGCTTATTTAACTTATATGCAGAGTACATCATGAGAAACGCTAGGCTGGAAGAAGCACAAGCTGCAATCAAGATTGCCGGGAGAAATATCAATAACTTCAGATACGCAGATGACACCACCCTTATGGCGGAAATTGTAGAGGCACTAAAAAGCCTCTTGATGCAAGTGAAAAAGGAGAGTAAAAATTTGGCTTAAAGCTCAAAATTCAGAAAACTAAGATCATGGTATCTGGTCCCATCACTTCATGGGAAATTGATGGGGAAACCGTGGAAACAGTGTCAGGCTTTTGGAGTGGGGGGCTCCAAAATCACTGCAGATGGTGATTTCAGCCATGAAATTAAGACACTAACTCCTTGGAAGGAAAGTTATGATCAAACTAGATAGCATATTAAAAAGCAGAGACGTTACTTTGCCAACAAAGGTCCATCTAGTCAAGGGTATTGTTTTTCCAGTGCTCATGTATGGATGTGCGAATTGGACTGTGAAGAAAGCTGAGTGCTGAAGAATTGATGCTTTTTAACTGTGGTGTTGGAGAATACTCTTGATAGTTCCTTGGACTG
This sequence comes from Moschus berezovskii, assembly GCF_049115385.1. Classification (NCBI taxonomy): domain Eukaryota; kingdom Metazoa; phylum Chordata; class Mammalia; order Artiodactyla; family Moschidae; genus Moschus; species Moschus berezovskii. The sequence continues at coordinate 44,411,848 of NC_142472.1, forward strand.
CAAGGAGATCCAAGCAGTCAGTCCTAAAGGAGATTGGTCCTGGGTGTTCATTGGAAGGACTGATGTTGAAGCTGAAACTCCAATATTTTGGCCACTTGATGCAAAGAGCTGACTCATTTGAAAAGACCCTGATGCTTTGAAAGATTGAGGACAGGAAGAGAAGGGAATGACAGAGGATGAGATGGTTGGATGGCATCACTGACTCAATGGACATGAGTTTGGGTATGCTCCGGGAGTTAGTGATTGACAGGGAGGCCTGGTGTGCTGCAGTTCATGGGGTCACAAAAAGTTGGACATGACTGAGAGACTGAACTGAGATGATGATGCTTTCTTATTTTAAATCTAATATAAATAGAACACTTATCTTAATAGTTGTTATACTGAGAGAATAAAAATGACATATTATGGTGAAGCCAACATACATAAAAACTGAAAAATCATTGGAAAACTTATTTTTTTCTTTTGCTTTTAATTTATATGCTTTGAAGAGCAGAAGTTTTTTAATTGGAACTTAATTTGTATTAAATCATTATATTGCTTTCTTTTTGGCATCGTATCTAAGAAATTTTTGTATAATACAAAGGCACCATGACTTTTTCCTCAGCTTTCTTCTACAAATTTGGCTTTCACTGACAGTACCATTGGATACTTTAACTAATCAATTAGCTGATCTGCTTAAGATGGATAGGAGAAAAAGCAGTCAATGTTGATCTGAAATTGCAAATTGACAAGACTTTTAGTTATTGTTACTCTATTTTAGTTATGAGAAATGTAAGTTAAAAGAAAGTCTGGGAGAATGGAGGAGCCTAATTCTCTTAACTCCCTTCTTTGACTCAGTTTAGACAGAATCCATGCATCATCCTCCTTTCTTATTTCCCCATCAAGCCAGTGCCCAGGACAAAGTTTGTGTTCAGTGAATAATTGTTAAATGAATGACAGGGTTGAAAGGAACACTATAATTAATTAATGTAGTCACCAGAAGAGAGCTTAGGACAGGTTCTTGACTTTTCTCTGTGAGTAGAACTGTAATAATACCACATTTTTTTTCAAGTAATACAACAGAAAATTTCTTAGTGTTGTATTTTTTAAGTGGACCCTTTAATTATTCTCGCACTTCCCTGTGTACACAACTCTACATGTATATATATATACATTCATAGCTTCTACTTCACCCAAGGATTTCATTTCCTATCCCAAACAGTGCTGTTTAGTCAATCTTAGGGTAATGCTGATTGATACATCCTTCCTAATATTTCTTTTAGAAATAAATCAGCTTTAGAAACATACCAAACTTCTTCCTTACTTCTCCCTGATTTTAAAACCACATTTTCAATGTTTAACCCATAAAATACCCTGGACATTCTATAGTATTTCCAAGGTAGATTTTACAAGTTAAAGCAGAAAAATGACCCTGGATTCCACATATAAAGGATATACTTCACTGTCAGAATATAGCTCCTGGCTGGCAGAGCATAAGTATACTAAACTTCAGTTAAAAGGTATTTCAAAGAACATCCTCCCTGTTAATTTAGGCAATCTAATAAACTGGCCTGTCTCCTGCAAGGTGAAGGACGCCTTGGAAACCTTAATGAACATCTTTCTGAATAGCAGTTACAAGCTTAGCTGCTCACCATGAAAGACTGATTAAGTTAGGCAGGGTATTACCTTTTTATCCAGTCTGTCCTCTCACTCACATACTTTGCCACTGAGATTGAACTAGCTACTGTCTGCAGTACAAAATAGTATTGCTCAAAGCATATGTGTCCTGTTAACCCACAGATAGAATCATATATCATAGAAGCCTTTAATCAAAGTTCTTGCCAATGATTATATAATTGTCCCATATAAACAAGTAAGTTTTATAATATATTGTAGTAAATGGACAAAGTTATGGAAATTGTTATTGGATAAAGTTATTTCAAAAGAAAAGAATTCTTGTATTTCTATGCATTTCAGTGTGAATTATGTTTCTCATAAGATTAATCAAGATAACATATTTAGAAAGAGAAATCCTATTGCCCCTACTAGATTTTTTCATTTTTCAAAATTTAAACAATTAGTAGCATTTGATATACATTACTAAGCAATCTAAGTTGCCAAATAATCAGAAATTGTGACAGAAATAATATGCATTAATGTGTATGTCACATATAAAATAATATAAATTTCAATGTCACCTCATATAATCTTATTTATGGGGTCTGTTTACTATTATCAAATTTTGATAACCTATTTATATTTATCTCTTTGCTATACTTAAGTAGAACTGAGCCTAGGTTGGCCTTTTTTGCAATTGTATAATCCCAAGGTAATAATAAAACTAGTAAAATGTTTTATAAACAAGCTTTTGAAATAGGTCATATACTAGAACAAGTGATACCCTCATATTTATCTTTTAAAAGGAAACACCCATTCATATCAATGAAAACACTATCCAGTATCTCATGTCAAAAATTCTTATATTTTTACAGAGTTCTTATACATGAAGTAAGTAAAAATGCATTATTTTCTTGTTTTTCCTGTTTCTTTTATTACTTATAATGGATGTACACTTATTATAGTCAATGAATTTTGGGATTACTTTCAGGTTTTAAACAATATTTACTCATATAAAAAATAAACATCTGTCAGGGAATGTTTAACAGGAGGATTCCTACGTGCTGTTTCTCACAAGTCCTTTGTTTGTTTTTAAGGGGAACACCACACTGTTCCCAGGAGCAAAGGTCATTGTGTGGGACAGGCTTGAGTCTCCTTTAGTAAACATTCTCTTTATAACAAAACTGTTTAGTCTCGATCCTCTTTCTTGAGATATGGATTATCTCCTTACCTTGGACCATTATTAACCCCTGGTTCCCTTGGTAATGATTGCTGTACATATGGTTTTCTGATCTTTATCATTGTTGAAAGAAATTTCTTGTACCACAGCCCTTATATACTCACAGAGAAATCATTAAAGTATCTTTGCTCCATCAGAGTTTGGGTCCCCATGTGTTTCTTTCTTTCTCTCTCTCTCTTTCTCTCTCCTTGGCTGATTCCTTAGAGGGTAGAGACCTGTCTTGCCCATTTTCCTGCCCGGGCTTCTAAGACTGTCTCGAGAAGGTGCCCTGTGCCTTCACTCCCCTTCGAGAGGGTGCCGGGTGCCTTCGTGGGAGACGCAAGTCCTGTGCCAAGGACTTTATTGGTTTTCTGTGTAAACTAGGGAATATCAGCTTCTTTCTCTCTTTCACTTTCTTATCGTCGTCTCCGGACCACCAGGTCTCGGTCCATTAAGGGACCTCAACATATTCTAGGCTCCATTCATGGCATATAGAATATATCAATTTACAAAATAAAGAGAAATGCACATTCTTACAAGTCTAGCATTCTAATAAGGAATAATGATGCTTTACAAGAGAAATTATTAAAAATATAAATGGAATGAATGGAAATAAGTATTAAAGAAAAACAGAAAAAAATAATGATAGAGAGGTTTGGAGTTCATTTCATTTGTGACTAAGTAAACAATGAAGTTTTCACTAAAGTGCCAAGGCCCTTAGGTGGCAACTGGCTAGACCTGTTTGCGAATCTGCCAATCACCTAAATATATGAACAATCATTGCGTGTAAGATTCCCTGGAAACAGAGACTGAAAGGGAAACTGAAGTGTAAAGTATATATTAGTAATAAAACACCCATGAAGTGAAAGAAGTTGCATTGAACAGCGCAAGAAGACAGACTGCAGTTCAGGTATGACACAGCCTACAACAGCATGGATGGGGATGCTGGGTTGTGCTATTCCATCAGAGTGTCCCCCATCTCTCTGAAATGCTCAGGCTTTTCTTTATCCCCAGATGTGGACTGATTCAGGAAGGGTGTGATTATGGACAAAGAGATGTTCTGCAGCTGAGCCATACTCTGAAGGACCTAAGGGATCAGAGGCTGCTGTTGACTGAACCATCATGGTAGCCAGGCAGAGTCCTTCCTTAAAGATGATGATGCTAGTCCTCTTGTTGCCCTGTTGCTATGCTTCAACATTATGTATGTTCTGGGATTTAACTTGAGATGTTGTACTAGAACAAATATTGTACTCATGTATACAATAGTTTAAGTCCTACTTTGCATATGATCATTCATTTTTGACTTATTATTGATGGAATAGATGTTTAATAGTACACATTCTTATTTTTAACTAGTTCTTATTTTTAACTAATATAAGGAATGATTATTTTGATATTATATAGTTATACATTAACTATATAATAGCACTACTCTGGAATAAATGTAACAGATCTAGGAATTTTTTTGATTTAAAGTTAAAGGCAGGAGAAGCAACCCAGGGAATGATAATAAAATAATAACAATGATAAAAATATTGGATTGATTACAATGTAACAGGCCCAAGGCCCGTTTCCAGTAAATTGGAATGAAACATTGGAATAAGCAAGTTTTAAAGAATTGAGAAATAAAAATAATATTAATTATAAAAAAATAATATATTAAGAGGCTCCTCAACACTGGGAGGAAATTGGGAGAATGCATAGATATTGTATGTGTGTTTTCTCAGTCGTGTCTGACTCTTTGCAACCCCAGGAACTGTAGCCTGACAAGATTCTCTGTCCATGGAATTTTCCAGGCAGGAATACTGGAGTGGGCTGCCATGAATTGCCAAATTTCCACCATCTTTTCTCAAAACTTTCTCAAAATCAGATTAAAGCGAGAAAAATATATCATGTTCTATCTTCAGTGATAACAAGAGCCAGACTAGATGAGTAAATATGGGACCAAATTTCCCTTAGATGCTATCGACTTTAAAATACCAATCTTTTGGTTGTTGTTTTTGTTGAAAAATACCAAGATTTTTGTTATCATCACATCCTATTAAAAACACCATGTTCATCATGTTACATACAAAATTTTCTGATACATCTGCTCAATCTTCATTAGTACTTCTTAACTGGGTTAGCATTATTATCATCTATTTAATCAGTATGAAAATGTCCCTACTCAATTCTACATATTCTGTGTATACAATGACTCATATATATTGAGAAAGCTTTCAATTGTTTTCATAACAGGGCATTGCTTTTACAGTTTGTGCATCTCCAACTATTGATATTTTCCTTTAGAAAGCCCTTCCTAATAGTTTTGGTGGGGGAAATTTGCTCATCCATACAAATTCAATTTTCATATTTACAACAATAGTTTATTCTCTGTTGTATTTCCTGTGTTATAAATGTTACTGCTTGTTAAATTATATCTTGATGTTTATCTCCCCGAGGAGATAATTTCTCTTCTTAAGAACAAAAGGATCATGCTTTATTCACTTGTATATTCAGTTGGCAAACAGATGGGGAAAAAATGGAAACAGTGAGAGGCTTATTTTGGGGGGCTCCAAAAGCAGTGCAGATGGTGACTGCAGCCATGAAAATAAAAGATGCTTGCTCCTTGGAAGAAAAACTATGATCAACCTAGACAGCTTATTACAAAGCAGAGACATTACTTGGCCCACAAAGTTCCATCTAATTAAAACTGTGGTTTTTCAAGTACTCATGTATGGATGTCAGATTTGGACAATAAAGAAAGCCGAGTGCCAAAAAATTGATGCTTTTGAACTGTGATGTTGGAGAATACTCTTCAGAGTCCCTTGGACTGCAAGGAGATCCACCCAGTCTATCCTAAAGGAAATCAGTCCTGAATATTCATTGGAAGGACTGATTCTGAAGCTGAAACTCCAATACTTTGGCCACCTGATGCAAATAACTGACTCATTGGAAAGACCCTGATGCTGGGAAAGATTGAGGACAGTGGAGAAGGGGATGACAGAGGATGAGATGGCTGGATGACATCACTGATTCGATGAACATGAGTTTGAGAAACCTCTGGGAGTTGGTGATGGAAAGGGAGGCCTGGCATGCTGCAGTTCATGGGGCCACAAAGAGTCAGACACAACTGAATGATTGAACTAATATTCAGTTTTAGAAATGTAGAAACTAGAGTATTCCTATATAAGTGAAAACTATATAAGTTTTGAAATGATTTATGCATACCTTCCCCTCCCCACATTAGTAACAATTTGAGATATCTACAAGAAATTGTCTACCAGTTTCACCTGTAATCCTTATGTTCAAGAACTAATTGTGGTCTCCAAGGGGTATAAATGTGAGCTATAATCACAAATGAAGCATGTGGGAAGCTGCAGGAGAATGAAAGATTTGAAATGGTGTGAAGTGCAGCCACTTGACTTAACAGAAAAAATGTATGTTGAGGAGAAGTATTTCCAGAAGAAAAGAATGATGATGACTTATTAAGGTTCATCAGTAAAAAACATATTCCATAAGATCAAGTGATTATTTGGTTTATTTTCCATCTAAGAAATACTCAATGTGATAACTGATTACTTGTTGAACATTGTTCAGTATTATGCCATATGATACATGAACTACCTGCCACTCACAGTCAATATCTTTACCTCATATAAAACATTTAGAAATAGAAGATAGCAACCACTTACAATAGAACTGCCCTGCCTTCAAGCTTTGATGAACATATATCAGTCTTCTTCCCTGTTACAAAGTAGCCCTTACATCTAAGACCAACATAACCAAAAAGAGCAGTCTCTTTCTTTTTCAGTCAGCAAACTCTACTTCTTAATATTTGTGTTGTCATACATATACTTCCTCTACTTTTACTGCTACCCAGGCATTTGCATAATGCCTACTTCTTAATAGGTGCCCTTCTAGAACAAAGAATAAAAGAAAGACAGAGATAAAGTCACTTTTCTCATAAAACTAACATTTAAAGAAATATAATAAAAATACTTTAAATGCATACACAGTATGCTGAAGATTAAAATACAGTGCAAGATTATGTGTTCATGGAAGGCCTGAAGAAAAAAAAATGATATTTAGGTAGATATATGAGTATGAGACTGAAGAAGAACTAAAGAGCCTCTTTATGAGGTTGAAAGAGGAGAGTGAAAAGTTGGCTTGAAACTCAACATTGGGTGTGATGTGTGTTTGGTCATGACCAACTGTTTGTGGCCTCATAAACTGTAACCTGCCAGGCTCCTCTGTTCATGGTATTTCCCTGGCAAGAATACTGGATGGGTTGCCATTCCCTATTCCTAGGAAGCCCAAGCAACTCTACATTTAAAAAAACAAAAAAACACTGTTCCAGTCCCATCACTTCAAGACAAATAAAATGGGAATAAGTGGAAACAGTGACATATTTTCTTTTCTTAGGCTCCAAAATCACTGCGGACAGTGACTGCAGCCAGGAAATTAAAACATGGTTGTTCCTTAGAAAGTTAGCGATGACAAACTTAGAGAGCATATTTAAAAAAAAAAAGAGAGATACCAGTTTAATATATCACAGAGTTATCTACAAGCCCATATCGTCAAAACTATGATTTTTCCAGTAGTCATGTATGGATGTGAGATTTGGAACATAGGAAAGTTTGAGCGCTGAAAAATTGATGCTTTTGAATGTTGGCTCTGAAGAAAACTCTTGAGAGTCCCGTCAACTACACGAGAAGAAACTAGTCAATCCTAAAGAAAATCAACTCTGGATATTCATTGGAATGACTGATGATGAAGCTGAAGCTTTAATACTTTGGCTACCTGATGAGAAAAGTTGATCTTTTGTAAAAGGCCTGATGCAGGAAAAGACTGAAGGAGGGAGGCAAAAGGGGCAAAAGGAGATTTCCCCAACTCAGAGATTGAATGTATATCTCCATCATATGGTTACAAAAATAGAAAAGGATCACAAAGAGTCATACATGACTTAGCAAATGAACAAAAGCCACAACTAACATCAATATGAATATTGTTGCTGTCAAGAAAAAATAAAGCACAACTTAAAAGTTGACAGTTATGTTTTATGTGGCAGAATTTCAGAAAATGTGAGCTTGGAAGACAGCCTTTCTTATAACTCTGAGGGATTGCTTCATAGAGGTAAGGAATGAGCCAGGATATATGAGTTTGAAAACAAAATACAGGTAGTCAGAACATCAAATGTTTACTCTTAATTAAAAGAAATCAGACATCTCAAGTTAATGTATTTAGCACTTTTCTGTGTATGCCAGTTTCTGGTTTCATTGAAATCCTTTATTTGATATGCACCTTAACTATCTTGGGCTTCCCTGGTGGCTCAGAGGTTAAAGCGTCTGCCTGCAAAGTGGGAGAAACTGGGTTCGATCCCTGGGTCTGATCCCTGGGTCTGATCCCTGGGTCAGGAAGATCCTCTGGAGAAGGAAATGGCAAGCCACTCCAGTATTCTTGCCTGGAGAATCCCCATGGACAGAGGAAGCTGGTGGGGTACAGACCATAGGGTCACACAGAGTAGGACATGATTGAAGTGACTGAGCATTATGGAACTTACTTTACTTATTTCTCTTCATTTAGTGACAACAAACTAGTTGTCAAGTTTCCAATGTTTGAAAACAGTTGTCCAATATATTTTGCCTAGTTTTCTGGTTATTTATAATGAAATGAAAAGTCCAGTCTCTCATACTCTATCAACAACAGAAGTGATAATCCCTTAAAATTGTATATAAGCATGTTAAATTGCTAAATAATATTTAACTAACTTAATGGAATTGTTCTATTATAAATAGGGAAATACTATAATGAAAGTGTTTCAGATCATTGTACTTTATAGATACAGTAAAAATATAAATTCAACTCATCCATTATGCTCTATCTATTCTTGAGACTACCATGCACACATTGTGCATATATAAGTTGTGTTGGCTGTCTCGATATTCCTGAATATATAGCTATACAGGGATATTTCACAGATACTTGAGTTCTGTTCCAGACCACTGCAGCAAAGAAAATATCACAATAAAATAAGTCACACTATTTTTTTTGGCTTCTCAGTGCATATAAAAGTTATGTTTACATTATACTGTAGTCTATTAAACCTGTGACATTATGTCCAAAAATGTATATACCTTAATTTTAAAATAGTTTATTGCTAAAAAATGCTAACCTTAATCTGAGTCTTCAACAAGTCGTAATTTTTTTTGTTAGTGAATGGTCCTAGATGTTGATGGCAGTACTTGGTGAAGGTTGGATTTGCAGTAACAATATCTTAAAATAATAGGGCAAAAAAGTTTGCCATTTAAGCTAACTTTTCCTTTCTCAAGAGATTTCTTTGCAATGTTGTATGATAACAATGTAATACAGGAAAACTTCTTTCAAAATTGGAATCAGTCCTATCAAACCCTGATGCTGCTTTATCAGCTAAATTTATGCAATATTCTAAATAATTTGTTGTTCTTTCAACAATCCTGACAGCATTTTCAGCAGGAGTAAATTCCATCTCAAAAAGCCACTTTGTTTATCCATAAAAAGCAACTCCTCATCCATGAAAATTTTATCAAGAGATTGCAACAATTCAACCACACCTTCAGGCTCCACTTTTAACTCCACTTCTCATTATTTTCACAACATGTATAGTTACTTCCTTCACTGAAGTCTTAAACCAATCAAAGTCACCCATGATATTGGAAGTCAACTGCTTCCAAACTCCTATTAATGCTTTTATTTTGACCTCTTCTCATGAATTATGAATCTTCTTCATGACATCTAGAATGGCAAATTCTTTCCAGGAGGTTTTCGGTTTACTTTTCCCAGGTCCCTCAGCGGAGTCACCATCTATGGCAGCTATAACCTTAAAAATATATTTCTTATACAAAACTTGAAAGCAGTTTTATATAAGAAATAAAACAAAATTATTTATTTATTCTTTTACTGTAAATAGTTGGAAATTAATTTCTTGATCCATAGGCTACAGAATAGATATTGTATTTACAGGCATAAAAGCAATATAAATCTCATCATTCATCTACATCAGAGCTCTGATATGACCAAGTACATTGTCAGAGAGCAGTGCTACTATAAAAATAATCTTTTTTCTAAGCACTAGATCTCAACATGCGCGCATACATAGTCACTCATTCATCTCTTACTCATTGCTACCCTGTGGACTGTAGTCCACCAGGCACCATTGTCCATGGGATTTTCCAAGCAAGAATACTTGAATGGGTTGCCATTTCCTCTTTTAGGGGATCTTCCTGACCCAAGGATTGAACCCATATACCCTGCATTGTCAGGAAGGTTCTCTACTACTAAGCCACCTGGGAAGGCCATAGATCTCAACAGTGGGCTACAATATTCAGTATACCATGTTGTAAGCATACATGCTATTATACAGGCTTTGTTTTCCATTTATAGAGTACAGACAAAGTAGAATTCTCATCATTCTAAAGGCCCCAAGGAATTTCAAAATGGTATTGAGTGTACTCCGGGAGTTGGTGATGGACAGGGAGGCCTGGCGTGCTGTGATTCATGGGGTCGCGGAGAGTCGGACACGACTGAGCGACTGAACTGAACTGAACTGAATTTCACATTTAAGACCCCAGTTGCATCATTCCCTAAAAAGAGAGTCAGCTTGTCCTTTGAAACCTTGAAATCAGGCACTGACTTCTCTAGTTATGAAATGCTGAGTGGTATCTTCTTCCAATATATGGCTACTTTATCTACAATGAACATCTGTTCTTCAGTACAGCCACATTCATTATCTTAGCCAAATCTTCTGGATAACTTGTTGCAACTTCTACATTAGCATTTACTGCTGCTCAGATGGTAAAGAATCTGCCTGCAATACAAGAGAATGTGGTTTGATTCCTGGGTGGGAAAGATACCCTGGAGAAGGAAATGGCAACCCACACCAGTGTTCTTGCCTGGAGAATCCCATGCACAGCAGAGCCTGGCGGACTACAGCCCAGGAGGTCATGAAGAGTAGGGCACAACTGAGCACCTAACACTTCATTTCACTTCACTTGCACTTTTATGTTATGGGGAGGACTTCTTTCTTTCAACATCATGACCCAGCCTCTGTTAGCTTGAAAGTTTTCTTCTGCAGTTGCCTCACCTCTCTCAGCCTTCATAGAATTTAGGAGAGTTAAGGTACTTAACTACATTAGGCATTAGACTTTAGCTTAAGAAAATTCTGTGACTAGTTTGATCTTCTACACAAATCAATAAAACTTTCTCCATATCAGCAATAACACTGTTTTGTTTTCTTATCATTAGTTTGTTCACTGAAGTAACATTTTAAATTTCCTTCAAGAACTTTCTTTTACATACACAACTCGGGTGTTTGGCACAGAAGCCCCAGCTTTCACCCATCTTAACTTTCAATATGCTTTACACACTAATTTTTATCTTTTCCAGATTTTGATTTAAAGTGAATGACATGTGACCCTGTATTTCACTTGAACATTTAGAGATATGTGAAGGGTTATTAGCTGACCTAATTTCAGGAGTGGTGTATCTCAGGGAACAGGGAGAACTGTGAAGAGGAGTTGGGAGGATGGCCAATATTTGGAGCAGTCAGATCATGCATAACATTTATCAACAAAGCTCATCATTTTATGTGGGCATGGTTCTTGGAATCTCGAAACAATCTCAAGGGTAACATCAAAAATCACTGAAACCAGAGCACTGTAACTTACATATAAAGTAATGAAAAATTAGAAATATTATAAGAATTATCAAAAATGTGACACAGCAACACCAAGAGACCAAATACTGTTGGAAAAATGCAACCGATAGACTTACTTGATAAGAAGTTGGCACATATGTTGTTTGTAAAAAACTTGATAATGCAATAAAGTAAAGAACAAAAAACTAAGGTGTGCTTGTATTAAGTTCATTTCAGTTGCTCAGTCATGTCTGACTCTTTGCAACACCATGGGCTACAGAAAGCCAGGTTTCCCTGACCATCGCCCACTCCTGGAGATTACTCAAACTCATGTCCATTGAGTTGGTGATGCCATCCAACCATCACCTCCTCTGTTGCCCCCTTCTCCTGCCTTCAATCTTTCCCAGCAAGAAGGCCTTTTCAAATGAGTCAGCTCGACACATCAGGTGGCCAAATTATTGGAGTTTCAGCTTCAGCATCAGTTCTTCCAAAACATTCAGGAAGGACTGATTTCCTTTATGTTTTTAATTAATTAATTTATTTTTTATTTTAATTTTTTTCTTTTTTTAAAATTCATTTATTTTAATTGAAGGTTAATTACTTACATAATTGTATTGCCTTTGCCATACATTGACATGAATCTGCCCCGGGTGCAAATGTGTTCCCCATCTTGAACCCCCCTCCCACCTCCCTCTCCATCCCATCCCTCTGGTTCATCACAACCCAGCAATCGCACTCCTGGGCATACACACCGAGGAAACCAGAATTGAAAGAGACACATGTACTCCAATATTCATCGCAGCAATGTTTATAATAGCCAGAACATGGAAGCAACCTAGATGTCCATCTGCAAACGAATGGATAAGAAAGCTGTGGTACATATACACAATGGAGTATTACTCAGCCATGAAAATGAATGCATTTGAATCAGTTCTAATGAGGTGGATGAAACTGGAGCCTATTATACAGAGTGAAGTAAGCCAGAAAGAAAAACACCAATACAGTATAGATCAATCCTGGGTGTTCATTGGAAGGACTAATGCTAAAGCTGAAACTCCAATACTTTGGCCACCTTATGCGAAGAGTTGACTCATTGGAAAAGACTCTGATGCTGGGAGGGATTGGGGGTGGGAGGAGAAGCGGAAGACAGAATGAGATAGCTGGATGGTATCACCGACAGTTTGAGAAAACTCCGGGAGTTGGTGATGGATAGGGAGGCCTGGCGTGCTGTGATTCATGGGGTCACAAAGAGTCTGACACGACTGAGCGACTGAACTGAACTGAACTGAATGCATATATATGGAATTTAGAAAGACGATAATGATAACCCTGTATACAAGACAGCAAAAGAGACACAGATGTATAGAACAGTATTTTGGACTCTGTGGGAGATGGCGAGGGTGGGATGATTTGGGAGAATGGCATTGAAATACGTATATTATCATATGTGAAACGAATCGCCAGTCCAGGTTCAATAGATAATTTATTTATTTTTTTAATTAATTTATTTTAATTGGAAGCTAATTACTTTACCTTATTGTATTGGTTTTGCCATGCATTGACATAAATCTACCCCAGGTTTACATGTGTTCCCCATCTTGATCTCTCCCACCACCCTCCCCATCCCATTCCTCTGGTTCATCCCAGTACACCAGCCCTGAGCATCTGTGTCATGCATTGAACCTGGAGTGGTGATTCGTTTCAAATATGATAATATACATGTTTCAATGCCATTCTCCTAAGTCATTCCACCCTCACCGTCACCCACAGAGTCCAAAAGACTGTTCTGTACATCGGTGTCTCTTTTGCTGTCTCGTATACAGGGTTATTGTTATCATCTTTCTAAATTCCATATATATGCGTTAGTATACTGTATTGGTGTTTTTCTTTCTGGCTTACTTCACTCTGTATAATAGGATCAACTAGTTAGATCTCCTTGCAGTCCAAGCGACTCTCAAGAGTCTACTCCAACATCACTGTTCAAAAGCATCCATTCTTTGGCACTAAGCTTTCTTTATAGTCCAATTCTCATAATCCATACATGACTACTGGAAAAACCATAGCTTTGACTAGATGGACCTCTGTTGGCAATGTAATGTCTCTGCTTTTTGATATGCTGTCTAGGTTGGTCATAGCATTCCTTCCAAGGAGCAAGTGCCTTTTAATTTCGGTTGCAATCACCATCTGCAGTGATTTTGGAGCCCAAGAAAATGCAGTTCTCATCGTTTCCAATGTTTCCTCATTTATTTGCCATGAAGTGATGGGACCGGATGCCATGATTTTAGTTTTCTGAATGTTGAGTTTTAAGCCAACTTTTTCACTCTCCTCTTTCACTTTCATTGAAAGGCTCTTCAATTCTTCCTTGCTTTATGCCATAAGGGTGACATCATCTGCATATCTGAGGTTATTGATATTTCTCCTGGCAATCTTGATTCCAGCTTGTGCTTCATCCAGGCTAGCATTTTGCATGATGTACACTGCATAAAAGTCAAATAAGCAGGGTAACAATATACAGCCTGATGTACTCCTTTCCCGATTTGTAACCATTCTGTTTTTCCATGTCCAGTTCTAACTGTTGCTTCTTGACCTCCTTACAGATTTCTCAGGAGGCTGGTCAGGTGGTCTGGTATTCCCATCTCTTGAAGCATTCTCCACAGTTTGTAGTGATTCACAGAGCCAAAGGCTTTGGCATAATCAATAAAGCAGTCCAAGGAAAAATTTGCCTGTTACGCCAGATATCTTTTGACTTCCTACTTTTGCATTCCAGTCCCCTATTATGAAAAGGACATTGTTTTGGATGTTAGTTCTAGAAAGTCCTGTAGGTCTTCACAGAACCCTTCCACTTCAGCTTCTTCAGTTACTAGTTGGGGCATTGACTTGTATTACTGTGATATTGAATGGATTACCTTGGGAACGAACAGAGATCATTCTGTCATTTTTGAGGTTGCTCTTTTGTCTAGTCAAGGCTATGGTTTTTCCAGTGGTCATGTATGGATGTGAGAGTTGGACTGTGAAGAAAGCTGAGCACCGAAGAATTGATTATTTTAAACTGTCGTGCTGGAGAAGACTCTTGAGAGTCCCTTGGACTGCAAGGAGATCCAACCAGTCCATTCTAAAGGAGATTGATCCTGGGTGTTCATTGGAAGGACTGATGCTGAAGCTGAAACTCCAAAACTTTGGCCACCTCATGCGAAGAGTTGACTCACTGGAAAAGACTCTGATGCTGGGAAGGATTGGGGGCGAGAGGAGAAGGGGACAACAGAGAATGAAATGGCTGGATGGCATCACTGACTCGATGGACATGAGTTTGAGTGAACTCTGGGAGTTGGTGATGGACAGGGAGGCCTGGCGTGCTGTGATTCATGGGATCACAAAGAGTCGGACACGACTGAGCGACTGAACTGAACTGAACTTTTGTTTATTATGAGGGTTACTTCATTTCTTCTAAGGAATATTTGCCCACAGTAGTACATATAATGGTCATTTGAGTTAAATTCACCCATTTCAGTCCATTGATTCCTAAAAACTGAGGTTCACTCTTGCCGTCTCCTGTTTGACCACTTCCAATTTGCCTTGATTCATGAACCTAACATTCCAGGTTCCTATAAAATATTGCTCTTTACAGCATTGGGCTTTGCTTCCATCACAAGTCACATCCACAACTGGGTGTTATTTTTGCTTTGGCTCCATCTCTTCATTCTTTCTGCAGTTATTTCTCCACTGACCTCCCGAAGCATATTGGGCACCTACAGACCTGAGTAGTTCATCTTTCAGTGTACTATCTTTTTGCCTTTTCATGCTGATCATTCAAGGCAAGAATACTGAAGCTGTTTGCCATTCCCTTCTTCAGCGGATCACATTTTGTCAGAACTCTCCTCCATGATCTGTCCATCTTGGCTCATAGTTTAATTGAGTTAGACAAGGCTGTGGTCCATGTGATCAGTTTGGTTAGTTTTCTGGGATTGTAGCTTTTAGTCTGTCTGTCCTCTGATGTATAAGGATAAGAGGATCATGGAAGCTTCCTCATCGGAGGGACTGACTGAGGGGGAAACTGGGTCTTGTCCTGATGGGAAGGGCCATGCTCAGTTAATCTTTAATTCACTTTTCTGTTGATGGGTTGGGCTATGTTCCCTCCCTGTTGTTTGACCTGAGGCCAAACTATGGTGGAGGTAATGAAATAATGGGGACCTCCTTCAAGAGGTCCCATGCATGCACTGCTGCATTCACTGCCCCCGACCCTGCAGCAGGCCACTGTCAACCCACGCCTTCTCCTGAAACTACTGGAAACTCACAGCAAGTCTTGGTCAGTCTCTTATGGGCTCACTTCTCCTTTCTCCTGGATCCTGGTGTGCACGAGTTTCTGTTTGTGCCCTCCAAGAGTCTGTTTCCCCAGTCCTGTGTAAGTTCTGGCAGTTTGTAGTGGAGCTAATGGCAACCTTCTCCAAGAGGGCTCATGCCATACCCAGGTCTGCTGCACCCAGAGCCCCTGTTGTCTATGTTGATCATAGCTTTTCTTCCAAGGAGCAAGCATCTTTTAATTTCATGGCTGCAGTCACAGTCTGCAGTGATTTTGAAGCCCCCTAAAATAAATTCTGTCACGGTTTTCATTGTTTCCCCATCTATTTGCCATGAAGTGATGGGAACAGATGCCATGATCTTAGTTTTCTTAATGTTGAGTTTTAAGCCAGCTTTTTGACTCTCTTCTTTCACTTTCATCAAGTTGCTCTTTAGCCCTTCTTCACTTTCTTCCATAAAGGTTGTGTCATCTGCATATCTGTTATTTATATTTCTCCCATCAATCTTGATTCCAGCTTGTGCTTCATCCAGTCTGGCATTTCACATGATGTATTCTGCATCACCTCCTTAAAATAGGCCCCTGACTTCTCTATAACAGCCCCTTCTTATTTGCTTTGCAAACACCTGTGTCCCCAAGGAGGACAGTCACAACTAGAGAGCAGGGTCTTCCTGTTCCCTGTGGTCGTCTCAGCTCCTGCCTTTCCCCCTGACTCAGCACCCACTCCACAAACACGTTCTGAATATGTGGTATGGCTTTTAGCCAGTGGCTGACTCTGTATGGACCTGAAGCAAAATCTCAATTGGTATACATATATGTACATATATATGTACATGTATATGTACATTATATATATATATATATAATTTGCAGATTATTTGGGACTCTTGGGTTGAGGGGGCAGGTTGGAGGAAACTCACTAGCTGTTTCCCTTTCTTTGGGCTTCTGGTGGATCAGAGGGTAAAGCATCTGCTTGCCATGGTGGAGATCTGGGTTAGATCCACAGGTGAGGAAGATCCCCTGGAGAAGGAAATGGTAATCCACTTTTTTGGGGGCTTTTGTGGTGGCTCAGAGGGTAAAGCATCTGCCTGCAATGTAGAAGACCTGGGTTTGATCCCTGGGTCAGGAATATCCCCTAGAGAAGTTAATGATAACCTACTCCAGTACTTTTGCCTGGAAAATTCCATGAATAGAAGAGCCTGGTAGGCTACAGTCCATGGGGATCACAGAGTTTCACATGACTGAGCAACTTCACTTCTCATGATGCAGGTGGATTGCCACTTCTTGCAGGGAAGTCATCTGACAGTATGCTTTACCTAATCAAGTAAGAAGAGACTTGGCCACTCAAATTTACAGAGCACTCTCCACTGTTATCTTTGCTCTGCAAAGGGTACAGTGTCTGTATTCTAGGAGTGTCTCTACATAGCTCTAAATGTTCAGGGAAATGTGGTATCTTGATGTTGGAGACCTAGGCAAATATGGCAAAATCAGTATATTCCTCCTGTGAAAGCTGAAAAGTTGCCAGCCTCCATCGAGCCAGGACAAAACACTCTGGGCCATTTGTCTGTACATTAGGCCTCTATTAAGAGGGTATTTAAAAAATTTATGTGTGCAACCTTTATTCATGTGAGTATATCACTAGAAGTCAGAATTAAAGAAGTTACATGTTCCAAATTCCAGTCTACTATTTGACTCTTGGCACTGTTTTGTAATGTCCTGCTAATTTTTAGTTAGCTTTCTAATTTCTTTCTAAAGTTAATTTTTATTGGAGAATAGTTCTTTTATAATGTTTTCTTAGTTTCTAACATACAGAAATGGTATGGACCTAACAGAATCAGAAGATATTAAGAAGAGGTGGCAAGAATACACAGAAGAACTGTACAAAAAAGATCTTAATGACCCAGATAATTATGATGATTTGATCACTCACCTAGAGCTAGACATCCTGGAATGTGAAGTCAATTGGGCTTTAGAAAGCATCACTATGAACAAAACTAGTGGAGGTGATAAAATTGCAGTTGAGCTATTTCAAATCCTGAAAGATTATGCTGTGAAAATGCTGCACTCAATGTGTCAGCAAATTTGGAAAACTCAGCAGTGTACACATGACTGGAAAGGTCAGTTTACATTCTAATCCCAAAGAAAGGCAATGCCAAAGAATGCTCAATGTACCACAAAATTGCACTCATTCACGCGCTAGTAAAGTCATGCTCAAAATTCTCCAAGCCAGGCTTCAATAATACGTGAACCGTGAACTTCCAGATGTTCAAGCTGCATTTAAAGAAGTCAGAGGAAACAGTTCAAATTGCCAACATCCACTGGATCATTGAAAAAACAAGAAAGTTCCAGAAAAAAATCATCTATTTCTATTTATTGATTATGTCAAAGCCTTTGACTATGTGGATCACAATAAACTGTGGAACATTCTGAAAGAGATGGGAATACCAGACCACCTAATGTGCCTCCTGAGAAATATGTATGCAGGTCATGAAGCAACAGTTATAACTGGACATGGAACAACAGACTGGTTCCAAATAGGGAAAGGAGTATGTCAAGGCTGTATATTGTCAACCTGCTTATTTAACTTATATGCAGAGTACATCATGCAGATTTACAGGCTGGATGAAGCACAAGCTGGAATGAAGATTTCTGGGAGAAATATCAGTAGCCTTATATATGTAGATGACACCACCCTTATGGCAGAAAGTGAGATGAACTAAAGAGCCTCTTGATGAAAGTGAAAGAGGAGAGTGAAGAATTTGGCTTAAATCTCAACATTCAGAAAACTAAGAGCATGGTATCTGGTCCCATCATGTCATGAGAAAAAGATGAAGAAACAGTGGAAACAGTGGCAGGTTTTCTTTTCTTTTTTTTGGCTCAAAAATCAATGTAGATGGTGATTGCAGCCATGAAATAAAAAGACGCTTACTCCTTGGAAGAAAAGTTATGACCAACCTAGACAGCATATTAAAAAGCAGAGACATTACTTTGCCAAAAAAGGTCCATCTAGTTAAAGCTATGGTTTTTCCAGTAGTCATGTATGAATGTGAGAGTTGGACTATAAAAAAAGTTGAGCACCGAAGAGTTGATGCTTTTGAACTGTGTTGTTGGAAAAAACTTTTGTGAGTCCTTTGGACTGCAAGGAGTTCCAACCAGTGCATCCTAAAGGAAACCAATCCTGAATGTTCATTGGAAGGACTGATGTTGAAGCTGAAACTCCAATACTTTGACCACCTGATGAGATGAACTGACTCCTTGAAAAGACTCTAATGCTGGGAAAGATTGAAGGTGAGAGGAGAAGAGGACGACAGAAGATGAGATGGTTGGATGGCATCACCGTCTCAATGGACTTGAGTTTAAGTAAACTCCGGGAGTTTATGATGGACAGGGAGGCCTGGAGTGCTGTAGTCCATGAGGTTGCAGAGTCAGACATGACTGAGTGACTGAACTGGACTGACTGTACAGAAATGTGTACATATACATACATCTCCTCCCTTTTTTAAATCCTTCCCATTCAGGTCACCACAGTGCATTAAGTAGAATCCCCTTCGCTATACAGTATGTTCTCGTTAGTTATCCTTTTACACAAAGTATCGATAGTGTTCATGTGTCAATGCCAGTGTCCAAATTCCTTCCCCCACACTTCTTTCCCCCTTCATATCCATACATTTGTTCTCTACATCTGTGTCTCTTTCCCTGCTTTGCAAATAATATCACTTATATCAGGGATCACAACTTCTGAAACATGTACAGGTACCTCTTGTCAGATCAGAGACAGCATTTGGTTCAGCTCGGTTCTGTTCAGTCGCTCAGTCATGTCCGACTCTTTGCGACCCCATGAATCTCAGCACGCCAGGCCTCCCTGTCCATCACCAACTCCCGGAGTTCACTCAAACTCACGTCCATCGAGTCCGTGAGCATTAGGTTAGAAATAAAGTGCACAATAAATGTAATGTGAACAATTCCTCTCTACCTGGTCTGTGAAAAAAGTGTCTTCCATGAAGTTGGTCCCTGCTATCAAAAAGATTGAAGACTGTTATCTACGCCATTTCTCTAGATTCCACATATATGTGTTAATATACTATAGTTGTTCTTTGAAAAGCTAAAAACAATTTATTTTCTGAATTATTTTTCATCAGAACATCTAAATGTATGCATATTCAATGCATCATTTACAAAGAGTGCAACTTTAATGCCTACTAAATGTTAAGACCTTACTTTTAACCAATGTGCCCTAGGGGAGGCAGTATGTCACCATGGCTTAAGAACATGGCCTCTCTAGTGGGGCTGAGCAGGTGAAGACATTAACTTGTCATTTCCTCACCACGTGGCCTGTGTAATCAGAAGCCTAGGACTGAAGTTAAAAATATTTACCATATACAATTGCATGTGAGAAATATATAAGAAATAACTTCTTAAAGTACTTCATAGAATGACTGGCCCACAGAAGAAAATAAACTAAGTTAGTTACTATTTTAAATATGGACATAATATGGTGATTTCTACCCACTCGATATATTGTCAGTTTGTTTGATTCAGTGTCTGGTATTTGTTTTCTGATTGTGTTGATTGCTCCTAGGCAAGATCAATAGGCATCCGGAGGACAGAAATCGTAGACTTTTGATATTAAAAAGTTATCAATGAAAAAGAAACATGAATAATTATATAAATAAATTAATAACATTGCTAAATGATAGTTTAAGCTTAAAATTTGGCCCTATATGCAAGTAACTACTTAAAAATGGACAACTAAATTTAAAACAAAATAATGTTTAGCCTTTGTGATACTCTTGAGGAATTTTCTTTATTGTAAAGTACTCAGAACATTAACTATTCAAATACGTAATAGTCAATGAGAGCAAATTGATCTCTCCACTATTTATGATATCCTTTAAAGAATTGTTCTTATTATTTACTTCAAAAATAACCCCTGAGGCATTCATATTTAATAAAGGAACTCCAAGATATGCATATGCAAAGATTAGTTAGACAGATATACCTATCTACATCATTCAAAAGATTTAATTGGCTACTAATTTGATATGATAGTCTTACTATTTTTGCATTTGTAAAATTCTGAAATTCTGGGGATTGCATGACTCTTCTAGTATCTAAAATAGGCTTCCGGTAAGTAACAATTCTGGTATTGTCAAAAGCAAACGAGAATTTTAAGTTCAATGAATCAGTCATTTAATGTCCTTGTTCTCCATAAAACCATAATAAAGTGAGCAATATCAATTATTCATGACTATGAATAAGTATTTAGTGAAACAGGCCTTTGGGACTTTGTTCTAACTGCTACTGCAAATGATTCCCATTAGAATTTTGATTACAAGGGAAATCAAGAATGAAATTCAAATTCCAATAATATTTAACATTATTTTACAATGAAAATGCTTACATATAAAAACTTATATAATGAAAATGCAGGATTTCAATTTATACCTAATTAATTATATATATTATTCATGTACTACATTATAGAAAGATCATTCCCTTACAATCATTATACTCAGCTGAAAATTCTTTAAACATTGTAATTTAAAAGAGAGAAATGTAACATTTAGAGACTGAAAATTTTCTCACCTATTACTTTTTTAGTGTTCATCTGTTATTTTAATTACATTTTACTTGTTGCTAAACTTCATAAAGAAATGTGGTTATTGTAAAATAATTCATGGTGCACCAGAAAGAATATTATTTATTTTTGATCAGAGAATATATCAAGAAATATTACAACCTTGTGCTGACTGGCAAATATAGCATCCTATTTTACAACTGTAATATCCTATTTCTATACATAGGTTAATATCTAAATATGAACTGATTGTTGTTCAAGGGATTATCATTTCTAATATATTTGCAATCAGTTTTCTCCATGGCAGCTTCTTTTAACATCTTATCAATATCAAGCAAATAACATTGAAAGGAATTAAGTACAATGTAAATGAAGGAGATAAATTAGTTTTTAATCATTTAGATTGTACTTTCAATACATAAACACAGTAGAATATTTCAAGTCACATTAGCTTTTGAAGGCCCTTAAACACTGAGTGATTCAACATAGGAATAAATGCAATAATGCAATTTAATTTTAGAATGTTTTATTTTTCAATAAAAGACAAAAACACTGTGCAAAGTTTTTTTTTTTTTAATATGTTCACTGTTTTGCTACTACACAAGTGAATGTAATAAATTGAAACATTCATCTACTTAGTTAATTTGGTGTTTCTTCAATACTATATACTAATTCAGTTCAGTTCAGTTCAGTTCAGTCGCTCAGTCGTGTCCGACTCTCCGCGACCCCATGAATCACAGCACGCCAGGCCTCCCTGTCCATCACCAACTCCCGGAGTACACACAAACCCACGTCCACAGAGTCGGTGATGCCATCCAGCCATCTCATTCTCGGTCGTCCCCTTCTCCTCCCGCCCCCAATCCCTCCCAGCATCAGAGTCTTTTCCAGTGAGTCAACTCGTCGCATGAGGTGGCCAAAGTATTGCAGTTTCAGCTTTAGCATCAGTCCCTCCAATGAACATCCAGGATTGATCTCCTTTAGAATAGACTGGTTGGATCTCCTTGCAGTATAAGGGACTCTCAAGAGTCTTCTCCAACACCACAGTTCAAAAGCATAGAATCTTCGGCGATCAGCTTTCTTCACAGTCCAACTCTCACATCCATACATGACCACGGGAAAAACCATTGCCTTGACTAGACGGACCTTGGTTGGCAAAGTAATGTCTCTGCTTTTTAATATACTATCAAGGTTGGTCATAACTTTCATTCCAAGGAGCAAGCGCCTTTTAATTTCATGGCTGCAATCAGCATCTGCAGTGTTACAGATATCATTTTCACATTTTAAAAAGCCCAGTATGTCAGTTTATCAATAATTCTGAGAAAGCCCAGTATATCAATAATTCTGAGAAAGCTACAACATATTTAAAAAATAAGCCGGTGAACTGAATGACACTAAATGTATATGTAAGTGATTCACTGTGACTAATGTGCATTTAAAGATCCTCATTAAACATTGTTAATGAATATTCATGCAAAAACATTCTGATCTGCACATGTTGAAGAAAGAATTTTAACAGGCAGTCTACTAACATGAAAACAAAGGGACTATGGCAAAATATCTACAAAATCTAGGACAGTATATTTCATATAGTAGTGATTCAATAAATATTTCTTAAAGTAATAAGTAATAAACTTTAAGCTATAACAACTCCTAAAAGTCTCCTTAAAGAGACTTTAAGAATCAAATCTTCCTAAGAAACAATTTGTCTTGAATTTGTATATCTACAGCATAAATATATAATACTAGAATATTAAGAGTTTGAAATTTTAAGGCATGCATTTTAAAGGCTTTATCTCAAATTTAATAGGAATATTTTATTTAGGTGACAAATGTGATTATGCGACTTCTTATCTTTGTGGATGCTATATTTGTCAGAACACAGTATCAATTTTTAGTAAGTGCTTGAAATACTATATCTTTATGTATTTTATTTATGCATATCCTGGCTTGTTCCATTAAATTATTTAATACATTTGGTTCTTTATTTTATCAGTATGTATATCAGTTTTACTGCATGGCAATTGTCCTATAGTAATAGAAGTCTTCAATGTTCGAAAGCCCTATATATTAATATAACATGGCAACAGATAACAAACCTCTCCTGGATGTGCCTGTGGATGATATGTTGCTTCTGATAAATATGGATCAAACTCATAAATATATTTTATTTCTAATATTTCAAACTAAGATAAAACTGAAATGGCAAACCACTTTAGTATTCTTTCCTTGAGAACCCCATGAACAGTATGAACAGTATGAAAAAGTACACCTATAGAAGAGATATTATTAAGAGCATTGGAGTACTTAACATAAGTCACACCTAATTAGAATTCATTCACACCAAAAGGAATGATCTGTAGCAAATAAGTTTTAAATGGAGTAGCTAACCTTTTATTTCCTTATTAAACCTATAATATGGAGTATTACTAAAATGAAAAGTATATTTAAGTAATATTTTGTTATATTTATTTACCTTTTCCTAGAATTATATGCTTACTTTTTTTTCAACTTTATTACTTTCAGAAAGAGCAAAAGTTATTAATATTTTAGTAAAGACTTTTCTATATTTTACCAAATATTTTCCTCAGAATATTGCATTCTTGAAATAATAAGTCCTATAAGCTAGTAAATTATGTGAGCTATACTTTTGGAATAAATCAATAACATGCGTATAAATAACTATATACATTTAAGCATTTTTGCATTTGTTTTTCTTAAATTATCACTTGCATTAAATCTCTATCTATATATTTGTCGCTCTCATATATACATATATATATTCATTTCTTATGCTGACACTAAAATCAATATATATGTATGACCCATTAAAATGCAATATTTATCTATTTGTTTTTATATCTCTATATCTTCATCCTCTTTGGAAGACACATACACTTCACCTTGGGAAATGTGGACATTTATCCAATAGTACAACAGATATTTTGTAGTGTTTTTATCCCAGACTTTGTGTGTTGAGTGAAAACACAAGATGAAAACATATAGTGTGCTTTTAGAAACTTAGGCTAACCAACCAGGAACCCAAATAAAAATAATAGTTTACCCATAAATCAACCATTTTTTTTTATAAAGATTTTCAGAGAATGCTAAAGGAATCAAGCAACTATGCTTATTTCTGAAAGTTAAAAAGGTCTTTGCAAAGTGCTAAAACTCTGCACTAAGATTGGAGAAATATTATGAAATTCTGCAAATGAGTAATCAGTGTTGCAAAAGTGTGATGAATGAAGATCTATTTATTCAGTCTTCAAATACAAATTGACCATCTACCATATCACCAGAGGTGGGGATGTACATTTTGAAAAAAAAAGCAAGAGATGTAGATTTCTTGTAAGCAGCTCCTGGGGAAAATAATAGTGAATGTGCCAAGCTAATTTACTAGCCCTCCCTTCTCTCCTTTCCACACACAAGTCAGCTGCAGGCACAGACACCTGCATGGGTGTATGCACATCTCACATCACAAGTTTATTTCCATATTTTCAATTGAAAACTTTCTCTGTTTTACTGTTGTAAAATAATCAGATACACAGATGCAAATAAGCTAGCAAATTTCTCAATAGGACAGTTAATTTTATATCCAGTTACAAAATTCAGAGCAATGTCAGGGGCCGTTACTTCCTGAATACCAGGATCTCCAGCTGATACCAGTTTCTCAGTCTCTGATGTACTTCCTTCTGATTCTTATCTTTCAAGCTAAACAAATGAATTATACAATGATAAAGGGAAATTAAACAATAGCAAAAAAGTTATTTTTTTTAAATTTATTTATTTTAATTGGAGGCTAATTACATTATTGTATTGGTTTTGCCATACATTGACATGAATCTGCCCCGGGTGTACACATGTTCCCCATCTTGAAACCCCCTCCCACCTCCCTCCCCCTCCTATCCCTCTGGTTCATTCCAGTGCACCAGCCCCGAGCATCCTGTACCATGCATGGAACCTGGACTGGCGATTCCTTTCAAATATGATAATATACATGTTTCAGTGCCACTCTCCCAAATCATCCCTTCCTCACTTTCTCCCACAGAGTCCAAAAGACTGTTCTATACATCTGTGTCTCTTCTGCTGTCTCGTATACAGCATTATCGTTATCATCTTTCTAAATTCCATATATATGTGTTAGTATACTGTATTGGTGTTTTAGTATCTTTGAATTTCATGGCTGAAGTTACCATCTGCAGTGATTTCGGAGCCCAAGAAAATAAAGTCTGACACTGTTTCTATTTTTTTTCCCCATATGATTGCCATGAAGTGATGGAACCAGGTGCCATAATCTTAGATTCTGGAATGTTAGGTTTTAAGGTGTGGCCATCTATAAAATATCAAATTAGAATGGACAGAGGAATCTGGCAGGCTAAAGTCCATGAGGTCACCAAGATTCAGACATGATTGAACACACACGTACACACACACACACACGTACACACACACACACACACAAACACACTCACATGTTTGACACTCTACTAATACTTTTCCCTTTGCTAAAATGATCGTATGGATGTACTTTTCAATTATATAAATCTGTTAATCCATTATATCCCTTCATTATCTGTAAGCACATTCTTTGTCCAGTCTACCATCCGTTGCTTGTTACCTGAATACTTTAGTACCAAATTATCCTGACACCTAATCAGTTAATTATTGCTAAATCCATGAAAAACTCCAAATTAAGGAGATTTTTTAATATAAATCCATGATTATGAAATTTAAATTGGATCTCAGAAATTTTCAACCCATTAAATAGCTCTTGTTTTTCACATCTGAACAAGACAATTTTGTACTTCCCCATTTTTCTTAAGGTCTTCCCAGGTGGCACTAGTGGTAAAGAACACACATGCCAATGCAGGAGACATTAGAAATGTGAATTTAAACCCTGGGTGGGGAAGAGAACCTGGAGGTGGTCACTGCAACCCACTCTAGTATTCTTGCTGGAGAATACCTTGGACAGAAGAGGCTGGCATGCTGCTATAGTCCATAGGGTCACAAAGAGTTGAACATGACAAAAGCAACTTAGCATGCATGTTTTTCCTTAAACCTCTGAAATTGTAATTCAGAGATATTTCTTAGATTTTAAAATTAATTAAAAAGTTAAAATTAACATTCTCATCTTGTTTCCAACAAGCTTAAGAACCCACAGATTGACTGCACTTTTTTTTTCTTTCCTATGTCTAGCGGGCCCTATTTCCCTCCTAGACAAAAGAGAGAAGAGAGACTATATAACAGTTATGCTCAGTGACTTATCCTCTGCCTTCTGAAGAACTTGGATCTGTTAGTTTTTCAGTTTTTTCTATCATATATTCTCTTCTTCTATTGTATTATCCACATGAATACAATGGTATGGGTGGAACAAAATTAATTTTTCTTAAACCGTAGCTCCACATCTCTAAATAGCTATATTTTTTGTTATCCCTTTTTAAAATAATTTGCTGAGTGTTACTTTTTGCCAACTCCAAATAATCTTATAAAATAATATAGCCTGGCTTTGTACCCACTAATCCATTAAATTTCCTTTTATCAATATCACCAACAATCTCCTGGTTTTAAAATCAATGGACTCTCTCTGTCCTCTCTTCTTCATTCTATCCGTGTTTTTGAATACGGTTTATCATACCACATCTTTTATGAGCCACCTTCATTTCTTTTGGCTATTCTGACAATACTTTGTCATGTGTGGTTTGTTATTTTGCTTTCCATAAATGAATATCCATAAATAGCCTTCTTGGGACACTTTGACTGTTCCTTCTTCATCATCTATTCTCTCTTTTTTTTTTTTTTTTGCTGCAAAAAGCTTTATTGTTTCCATTTGGTCCAAGGCTTGATAGAGGGCTCCAGGGTGTTAAAAAGCTGCCGAGTGGCTGCAGAGAGGGGTTTCAGACAGCCCTGATGTTAGGTGGGTTCTTCAAAGGTCACTGGTCTCCAGAAGCTCCTAGTCGTGCTTGAGTGTGAGCCTTTCGAAGAGATACTCGCCCAACCCAGCCTGGGGACCAGCCAGCCTGCGGAGGTTGGTCAGGTGGTCACCCATCTTCTTGATGAGTTTCACTTCCTCATCTAGGAAGTGGTTCTCCAGGAAGTCACAGATGTGGGGGTCTCCACGGGCAGAAGCACTGAAGTGCTCTCGGCGGCCCCGCGGATCTGTCTCTTGCTTCAACAGTGCTTGGACAGATCAGACCCAGGGACACACCTTGCTCCAGCCTCTGACCACCCTCCAACCTTTTTTCCAGTCACAACCTCCGGAGTCAGCCCCTCAACTGTCCGCGATCACTGGGAGCAGCCACCATTTTTTAACTCCTTATTACCGACCAATCATGAACTTTCAGATTCGTCAGAGTTATTCTACTGAGGTGGAGGCCGCTGTCAACTGCCTGGTTAACATACAACTACGGGCCTCCTACACCTGCCTCTCTCTGGGCTTCTATGTCGATGGTGACGATGTGGCCCTGGAGGGTGTGGGTCACTTTTTATGCAAATTGGCCAAAGAGAAGCGCGAGGGCGCGGAGCCTCTCTTGAAATTGCAAAACCAGCTTGGCTGCCGCGCCCTCTTGCTGGACGTGCAAAAGCCATCTCAAGATGAGTGGGGTAAAACCCAGGACGCTATGGAAGCCAGCCTTCTTGTAGAAAAGAACCTGAATCAAGCCCTGTTGGATCTGCATGGCCTGGCTTCATCATCTATTCTCTAAAGGTTGTAATTTCTCAAAGCTCAGTATTTGTTTATATTTTCTCTCTCATACTTCTAAGGATGTAAATGTCACCAGCAACCTAAAACTTCTAAAGCTATAAAAGGAAATCACATAATAACCACATATTATTACAGTGCCCTACATTTGAATGATCCCCTGGTGGCACTAGTGGCAAGAATTGCAAAATTGCTCCCAGGGTCAGGGAGATTCCCTGGAGAAGGACATGGCAACCTAATCCAGTATCCTTGCCTGGAAAATCGTCATGGACAGAGGCGCCTGGAGTGCTGCAGTCCATAGGGACGCAAAGAATCGAACATGACTGAACGATTTTAGCACGTACAAATACGTACATACGCACAAACGTAGGAGTTAATTCCTTTCCAAGAGAATGTTCATAAGTCCAATTTGTTTGTTAAGTCCTACAAAGTTAGCCTCAGTTCAGTTAGTCATTTCAGTCGCTCAGTCGTGTCCAACTCTTTGCGACCCCATGAATCAGAGAACGCCAGGCCTCCCTGTCCATCACCAGCTCCCAGAGTTCACTCAGACTTATGTCCATTGAGTAGGTGATGCCATCCAGCCATTTCATTCTCTGTCGTCCCAGTCTCCTCCCGCCCCCAATCCTTCCCAGCATCAGAGTCTTTTCCAGGTGAGTCAACGCGTCGCATAAGGTGGCCAAAGTATTGGAGTTTCAGCTTTGGCATCAGTCCTTCCAATGAACACGCAGGACTGATCTCCTTTAGAATGGACTGGTTGGATCTCCGTGCAGTCCAAGGGACTCTCAAGAGTCTTCTCCAGCACCACAGTTCAAAAGCACCACAATTCTTCAGGTATCAGCCTTCTTCACAGTCCAACTCGCACATCCATACATGACCACTGGAAAAAGCATAGCCTTGACTAGACGGACCTTGGTTGGCAAAGTAATGTCTGCTTTTTAATATGCTGTCTAGGTGGGTCATAACTTTCCTTCCAAGGAGTAAGAGTCTTTTAGTTTCATGGCTGCAATCAGCATCTGCAGTGATTTTGGAGCCAAAAAAAATTAAGTCTGGCACTGTTTCCACTGTTTCCCCATCTATTTCCCATGAAGTGATGGGACTAGATGCCATGATCTTTGTTTTCTGAATGTTGAGCTTCAAGCCAACCTTTTCACTCTCCTCTTTCATTTTCATCAAGAAGCTTTTGAGTTCCTCTTCACTTTCTGCCGTAAGGGTGGTGTCATCTGCATATCTGAGGTTATTGATATTTCTCCCAGCAATCTTGATTCCAGCTTGTGCTTCTTCCAGCCCAGCATTCCTCATGATGTACTCTGCATATAAGTTAAATAAGCAGGGTGACAATATACAACCTTGACGTACTCCTTTTCCTATTTGGAACCAGTCTGTTGTTCCATGTCCAGTTCTAACAGTTGCTTCCTGACCTGCATACAGGTTTCTCAAGAGGCAGGTCAGGTGGTCTGGGATTCCCATCTCTTTCAGAATGTTCCACAGTTTATTGTGATCCACACAGTCAAAGGCTATGGCATAGTCAATGAAACAGAAATAGATGTTTTTCTGGAACCCTCTTGCTTTCTCCATGATCCAGCGGATGTTGGCAATTTGATCTCTGGTTCCTCTGCCTTTTCTCAAATCAGCTTGAACATCTGGAACTTCCTGGTTCACGTATTGCTGAAACCTGGCTTGGAAAATTTTGAGCATGACTTTACTAGCGTGTGAGATGAGTGCAATTGTGCAGTAGTTTGAGCATTCTTTGGCATTACCTTTCTTTGGGATGGGAATGAAAACTGACCTTTTCCAGTCCTGTGGCCAGTGCTGAGTTTTCCAATTTCTCTGGCATATTGAGTGCAGTACTTTCACATTACTTCATGGGAAACAGAAGGATAAACAGTGGAAACAGTGTCAGAGTTTATTTTCTGGGGCTCCAAAATCACTGCGGATGCTGATTGCAGTCATGAAATTAAAAGATTCTTACTCCTTGGAAGAAAAATTATGACCAACCTAGATAGTCTAATAAAAAGCAGAGACATTACTTTGCCAACCAAGGTCAAGGCTATGGTTTTTCCAGTGGTCATGTATGGATGTGAGAGATGGATTGTGAAGAAAGCTGATCACTGAAGAATTGATGCTTTTGAACTGTGGTGCTGGAGAAGACTCTTGAAAGTCCCTTGGACTGCAAGGAGATCCATCCAGCCCATTCTAAAGGAGATCAATCCTGGGTGTTCATTGGAAGGACTGATGCTGAAGCTGAAACTCCAATACTTTGGCCACCTCATGTGAAGAGTTGACTCACTGGAAAAGGCTCTGATACTGGGAGGGATTGAGGGCAGGAGGAGAAGGGGACAACAGAGAATGAATGGCTGGATGGCATCACTGACTCGATGGACATGAGTTTGAGTGAACTCCGGGAGTTGGTGATGGACAGGGAGGCCTGGTGTGCTCTGATTCATGGGGTCGGAAAGAGTCGGACACGACTGAGCATCTGAACTGAACTGAACGCCTCTCAACTAAAAATGTTTTCATAGATAATGAGGGAAAACACTAAATGCATAGACAGTTTGACTTTATTCCTGCATAGCAGGCAGATTCTTTAACATCTGAGCCACGAGGGAAACATCAGTTCAGTTCAGTTCAGTTCAGTCGCTCAGTTGTGTCCGATTCATTGCGACCCCACGAACCACAGCAAGCCAGGCCTCCCTTTACCTCACCAACTCCCGGAGTTCACTCAAACTCATGTCCATCGAGTCGGTGATGTCATCCAGCCATCTCATTCTCTGTCGTCCCCTTCTCCTCCCACCCCCAATCTCTCCCAGCATCAGAGTCTTTTCCAGTGAGTCAACTCTTCACATGAGGTGGCCAAAGTATTGCAGTTTCAGCTTCAGCATCAGTCCTTCCAATGAACACCCAGGATTGATCTCCTTTAGAATGGACTGGTTGGATCTCCGTGCAGTATAAGGGACTCTCAAGAGTCTTCTCCAGCACCACAGTTCAAAACCATACATTCTTTGGTGATCAGCCTTCTTCACAGTCCAACTTTCACATCCATACATGACCACTGGAAAAACCATAGCCTTGACTAGACCGACGTTGGTTGGCAAAGTAATATATCTGCTTTTTAATATGCTATCTAGGTTGGTCATAACTTTCCTTCCAAGGAGTAAGAGTCTTTTAATTTCATGGCTGCAATCAGCAACCTCAGTGATTTTGGAGCCCAAAAAAGTAAAGTCTGACAATGTTTCCACTGTTTCCCCATCTATTTCCCATGAAGTGATGGGACCAGATGCCATGATCTTTGTTTTCTGAATGTTGAGCTTCAAGCCAACCTTTTCACTCTCCTCTTTCACTTTCATAAAGAGGCTTTTGAGTTCCTCTTCACTTTCTGCAAGCAGGTTTTAGAAAAAGCAGAGGCACCAGATATCAAATCGCCAACATCCTCTGGATCATGGAGAAAGAAAGAGAGTTCCAGAAAAACATCTATTTCTGCTTCATTGACTATACCAAAGCCTTTGACTGTGTGGATCACAATAAACAGTGGAAAATTCTGAAAGAGATGGGAATACCAGACCATCTGACCTTCCTCTTGAGAGACCTGTATGCAGGTCAGGAAGCAACAGTTAGAACTGGACATGGAACAACAGACTGATTCCAAATAGAAAAAGGAGTATGTCAAGGTTGTATATTGTCACCCTGCTTATTTAACTTATATGCAGAGTACATCATGAGGAACACTGGGTTGGAAGAAGCACAAGCTGGAATCAAGATTGCTGGGAGAAATATCAATAACCTCAGATATGCAGATGACACCACCCTTATGGCAGAATGTGAAGATTACTTTAGTCCTGTATTAATCACATCAAATATTAAAGGAAAGTATTTGAGTGTTGTAGGGAGAAGTGTTGGATATATTACCAGAAGTGAATAGACTGCTAGCAAGTCCTGAGGATCAGAAAGCTTTTCTTACTGTGGGCACATGGGAGTCTAGATTTCTGCTCATGACATTGTTCAGGCAGATAAACTTTTCCAAGTATCTGGGAACCTTTTGGATTTCTAAGTATTAAAGATAATTTTTTGTGCTGTGCTGTTATTCAACCCTGTCTAACTCTTTGCAACCCTGTAGACTGTACTTCACCAGCCTCCTCTGCCCATGGGTATTCTCCAAGAAAGAATACTGTACTGAGTTGCCATGCCTTCCTCCAGGGATCTTCCCAATCTGGGAACTGAACCCAGGTCTCCCTCATTGCAAGCTGATTCTTTACCATCTGAGTGACCGATTAAATATACTGCTCTTGGGAAAAAAAGGGATAAATTTACTTAGATACCACACATAATTAAATGTTGCATTGAAGTTCTGCAATCTTGAAAAAATCTAAGTTCTCAGAAATAGTAGTAAAGACGAAAATCAAACTAATAATTTCACTGTAGCTCTTCTGTCCTTATTTGTAGCTAGAGGTCTTGATGAAATCATTGCTTCTTGAGCAGACTTGCCTTTCCCTGGTGACTGACCCTCCTACCATCACTCTGGTTCTCACTTTAAGGGCACAATACTGTCCCTAATTTCTATAATTGCATTCCTTACTATGAGACTTACTGAATGTTCACTGAAAAAAATCAAGGAATTATAATACAGATGATAATTTAGAACCTTTGAGTTATGTAAAATTCCAACTTCTTCAAAATTCCTCATTTCTGTACATTTGTATCAAATATACAACCTCATGGCAGGTCAGGGAGGGGTTGTTTTCTGGTCCCAGGACAGGGTTGAACTCTTGATAAAAACATTTCCTGTCATAGAAAATGAATCATGAATTACAAAATATCTTTTCCTTTACTTACTCTATGCCCTCTTCCTAGATATCATAAACCATGTCCAGAGAAAATACATTATCTCTAGTCTAGACATTCAAGATTCCTTTAGTGAGTTTCATGTTTATATGTATTAATGAAAGTTTGTATTGACGCTTCCACTTGGCACAAATTTGCCTCACATCAAAATATTCAAATACAATAGCATTCTCTCCTAATCCTTTAAAACATAGTCCTTTTCTAGGATAACAAGTAAAGTCTGTCCAAGAAACAGTGGGGTTAGCAGGAGTACCAGCCACAAGTAGGCACATAGTGATAAAATGAAGTAGCTTTCTTTCTTTCTTTATTTTTTTCATGATACCAACATCCTTCCTATTACAAAGGGTAATGACAGAAGAGTTATCCTTGACATCATAGCTTCCCATAGTGATGCTGTCCCCAAATTCGGACCACCTTCTTTCGATTCCATCAAATTCTTCTTATTCCTTGATGTTACTCTAGTCTAAACTATCTTCATCCCTTCAGTTCAGTTCAATTGCTCAGTTGTGTCTGACTCTTTTCAACCCCATGGATTGCATGCCAGGCTCCCCTGTCCATCACCAACTCCCTGAGCTTACTCAATCTCATGTCCATCAAGTTAGTGATGTCATCCAACCATCTCATCCTCTGTCATCCCTTTCTATTCCTGCCTTCAGTCTTTCCCAGCATCAGGGTATTTTCCAATGAGTCAGTTCTCTGCATCAGATGGCCAAAGCACTAGGAGTTTCAGCATCAGTCCTTCCAATGAAGAGTCAGGACTGATTTTTTTAGAATGGACTGGTTGGATCTCCCTGCAGTCCAAGGGACTCTCAAGAGTCTTCTCCAACACCACAGTTCAAAAGCATCAATTCTTTGGCACTCAGCTTTTTTTATAGTCCAACTCTTATATCCACACATGACTACTGGAAAAACCAAAGCTTTGACTAAACTTCATCCCTTAGATTACTGCAATTGCCTGTTAAACAGTTTTAATTTATCTTCTCTGTACCGCTTCTACATTGTAGCCACCTGTATAACTAATCAATATTTCAAAACCACTGGTTATCGTCTCCCAGATTAAAATAATTCAAGAAAAAACATGAAGATTTGAACCTGTACAACCCAATCTCCTCTTCCATTTATCCATCATCATATGTCTTCATTCTCCAGCCACTTTAATTGCCTTCCAATTGTAAAAACTACTCTAACTCTTCACACACTCTCTATAGACTTTTGTTACTTTACCTGCAAGAAATCCTCTGTCGTCCCCTTCTCCTCCTGCCCTCAATCTTTATCAGCATCAGGGTCTTCTCAAATGAGTCAGCTCTTCGCATCAGGTGGTGAAAGTATTGGAGTATCAGCTTTAACAGTTATTAAAATGGTTTTCAATAATTAAAACTAAACATGAAATAATTAGTGTTCTTAATGTAAGTGACATGATGTCATCTAAAATTAATTTTTCTTTAAATTCAGTTTGATACATTTTTCTGTAGAATTTTAAGTTCTATTCATACATGGAAGGGGTCTTTCAACACTACACTGCTCAATATTTTCTCTCTCATAACAGGATAAGTTGGTTTGTAGAGAATCACTTCCAATACTAGACAGTTCAGTTAGTCAGTTCAGTTGCTCAGTCGTGTCCAACTCTTTGCGACTCCATGAAACACAGCACACCAGGCCTCCCTGTCCATCACCAACTCCCAGAGTCCAACCAAACTCATCCATTGAGTTGGTGATGCCATAAAACCATCTCATCCTCTGTCAAAGTATTGGAGTTTCAGCTTTAGTATCAGTCGTTCCAATGAACACCCAGGACTTTCCACATATCTGAGTTAAGTTGTACTGAAAGCATCCATCAACATTTATAACTGGACATCAGTTGGATGACACTGCAGCAGAATATCATGTATATACACTGCTTGCCTCTTTATCAAAAGTTTATCTGATTTTCAATTTTTTAAACACTTGAAGGTGGAAATACTAAAATAAGTAAATAATATTAAAACAAGTAACATTATCCTAACTGTGCTCTGATTGATTCTACTTAATAAAAGAAACTTAAAATAAATACAAACATAGTATATTATTTTTATATTGTTGTCGTAACAAATCTGATTTTGGTGTTGACCATCTAGTGATGTCCATGTGTAGAGTCTTCTCTTGTGTTGTTGGAAGAGGGTGTTTGCTATGACCAGTGTGTTCTCTTGGCAAAACTCTATTACCCTTTGCCCTGCTTCATTCCGTGCTCCAAGGCCAAATTTGCCTGTTACTCCAGGTGTTTCTTGACTTCCTACTTTGGCATTCCAGTCCCCTATAATGAAAAGGTCATCTTTTTAGGGTGTTAGTTCTAAAAGGTCTTGTAGGTCTTCATAGAACCGTTCAACTTCAGCTTCTTCAGCATTACTGGTTGGGGAGTAGGCTTGGATTACTGTAGTATTGAATGGTTTGCCTTGGAAACAAACAAATCATTCTGTCATTTTTGAGATTGCATCCAAGTACTGCATTTTGGACTCTTTTGTTGACCATGATGGCTACTTCCATTTCTTCTAAGGGATTCCTGCCCACAGTAGTAGATATAATGGTCATCTGAGTTAAACTCACCCATTGCAGTCCATTTTAGTTCACTGATTCCTAGAATGTCTCTGTTCCCTCTTGCCATCTCCTGTTTGACCACTTCCAATTTACCTTGATTCATGGACCTAACATTCCAGGTTCCTATGCAATATTGCTCTTTACAGAGTTGACTCACTGGAAAAGACTCTGATGCTGGGAGGGATTGGGGGCAGGAGGAAAAGGGGATGACAGAGAATGAGATGGCTGGATGGCGTCACCAGCTCAATGGACGTGAGTTTGAGTGAACTCTGGGAGTTGGTGATGGACAGGGAGGCCTGGTGTGCTGTGATTCATGGGGGTCACAAAGAGTCAGACACGACTGAGCGACTGAACTTAACTGAACTGTCATAACAAATTAGCGCAAAATTTGAAGCAACATGAATTTATTATCTTATGGGTCTCAAGGTAAGAAGCTCAAAATGAGGTCACTGGGCTAAAATTAAGATATTGGCAGGATTGAGTTTCTTGTGGAAGCTCTAGGGGAAAAATTGTTTACTTTCCTTTTCCAGCATTCAAAGACTGTGCACATTTCTTGGCTCATGATCCTGCATCATTCCAACCTTTTTCCATTTAGACATCTCATTTGCTGACTGTAATATTCTTGCTTCTTCTTATAAGCACAGCTGTGTTTATATTTAGGCCTACCTGGATACCAGATAATTTCTTAATCTCAAAATAATGAACTTAATCACATCAGCAAAACTCCTTATTGCATATAAGGTAAGATATTCAAATGTTCTGGAAATTAAGATGTGGACCTATTTGGAACACCACTATTAGGTCTATTAGAGTGAAGTCTCGGATGACTCACAGTAAAGAAACTACTATAATTTTTAAGCCATTGTTTATCAAACAGAAACTTTATCTCCTGGTTAAAATTATGTTTTCCAAGACATTATTTTCTGGAATATTTGGGAAAAAAGTTTTGAAAAGAATCAATATGTTTAAAGTAACTTAAAAAAATAAAAATATATAAAGTTGAAATGATGTACAGTAAAAAACTTAAATTATGTGTTCAGTTCAGTTCAGTCGCTCAGTCGTGTCCGACTCTCCGCGACCCCATGAATCACAGCACGCCAGGCCTCCCTGTCCATCACCAACTCCCGGAGTACACTCAAACTCATGTCCACAGAGTCGGTGATGCCATCCAGCCATCTCATTCTCCGTCGTCCCCTTCTCCTCCCGCCCCCAACCTTTCCCAGCATCAGGGTCTTTTCCAGTGAGTCAACTCTTCACATGAGGTGGCCAAAGTATTGCAGTTTCAGCTTTAGCATCAGTCCCTCCAATGAACATCCAGGATTGATCTCCTTTAGAATGGACTGGTTGGATCTCCTTGCAGTATAAGGGACTCTCAAGAGTCTTCTCCAACACCACAGTTCAAAAGCATCGATTCTTTGGCGATCAGCCTTCTTCACAGTCCAACTCTCACATCCATACATGACCACGGGAAAAACCATTGCCTTGACTAGACGGACCTTGGTTGGCAAAGTAATGTCTCTGCTTTTTAATATGCTATCTAGGTTGGTCATATGTGACTGTAATTTATAATTAAAGAATAGACAGTTAAACAGAATCACTGAAACACTGGTGATACAAAAACAAGTAATATCACTTCAAAGACATGCTAAACAAAGACAAAGCAATAAAAATGACAGGCTAGCTACAAAGTATGTATGACTTAGAGGAAGTGAAACTGTTGAAGGAGGTCAGCAAGTGATTCTATCAGGCAAAATTTCATGTGGGAAATCCTACTGACTTTGGCTACAAAGAAATCAATACAAAATTTCTAATGCAAAATTAGGAAAATACTTGGAGCAATTTGCAAAAAGATAATTAAATTCAAGTCATTAAATATTATATATATTCTTTAATTATATATAATTATATCTGCCTATTCTTTATATAAATACAAACACACACACACCCATATATATATATACCTCCCTTGTGGCTCAGCTAGTAAAGAATCTGCCTGCAATTCAGGAGACCTGGATTCCATCCTTGGGTTGGGAAGATCCCCTGAAGAAGGGAAAGGCTACCCACTCCAACATTCTGGCCTTCCAGAAAAATATTTTTGCTTTATTGAATATATCAAAGCTGTTGACTGTGTGGATCACAATAAACTGTGGAAAATTCTGAAAGAGATGGGAATACCAGACCAACTAACCTGCCTCTTGAGAAACCTGTATACAAGTCAGGAAGCAACAGTTAGAACTGGACATGGAACAACAGACTGATTCCAAATAGGAAAAGGAGTACGTCAAGACTGTATATTGTCACCCTGCTTATTTAACTTATATACAGAGTACATCAGGAGAAACGCTGTGTTGGATGAAGCACAAGCTGGAATCAAGATTGCTGGGAGAAATATCAATAACCTCAGATATGCAGATGACATCACCCTTATGGCAGAAAGTGAAGAAGAACTAAAGCTCCTCTTGATGAAAGTGAAAGAGGAAAGTGAAAAACTTTGCTTAAAACTCAACATTCAGAAAACTAAGATCATGGCATCTGGTCCCATCACTTCTTGACAAATAGATGGGGAAACAGTGAGAAATTTTATTTTTTTGCTCTCCAAAATCACTGCAGATGGCCAATGCAGACATGAAATTAAAAGATGCTTACTCCTTGGAAGAAAAGTTATAAACAACCTAGACAGCATATTAAAGCACAGAGACATTACTTTGCCAACAAAGGTCCATCTAGTCAAAGCTATGGTTTTTCCAGTAGTCACGTATGGATGTGAGAGTTGGACTATAAAGAAAACTAAGCGTTGAAGAATTTGTGTTCTTGAACTGTGTTGTTAGTGAAGACTCTTGAAAGTCCCTTGGACTGCAGGAAGATCCAACCAGTCCATCCTAAAGGAAATTAGTCCTGAATATTCATTGGAAGGACTGATGCTGAAACTCCAATACTTTGGCCAACTGATGTGGAGAACTGACTCATTGGAAAAGACCCTGATGCTGGGAAAGATTGAAGGTGGCAGGAAAAGGGGACGACAAAGGATGAAATGGTTGGATGGCATCACCGATTCAATGGACATGAGTTTGAGTAAACTCTGTGATTTGGTGATTGACAAGGAGGCCTGGTGTGCTGCAGTCCACAGGGTCACAATGAGTCAGACATGACTGAGTGACTGAACTGAACTGAACTGAAATATTATGTAAATATTACATATTTCTCAGCCTCAGTGGATTTGGTAATGTGTCTTTTTTTTTTTCTCTAGAGAGTGTGCTCAAAATTTTTGTTGTTTTTCAGTCTCTAAGTTATATCTGACTCTTTGTGACTCAAACAGTTTTGCTGAAATAGATGTGCTCAAAATAAATACACTCAAAATTTATAAGCTGATCTTTGGCTAAATGGCTGATCTTGGGTGTGATATGGAAAACATAAAATGATACTAGAGAATTTGTTTTGAAAATAAGGAAGTGCTATCAATTTATCATATTTTGCACCTTGACTACATACAGCTTTTATTTGTCAATAATTCTTGAATAAATCTGGGGGAAAAATGAAGTGCCAACACACACATAAAATGGGGCATGTTAAAGCACTCAGGTACCATATTTAAGAACACTCAACTGTCAAGCATGAAAGAACTTGAGCAAGTGATAAATAATAGGCTTGGAGTATAAAGCAAAGTTAAATAAAACCATCCATACTGATCATGGATAGAGGATTGCATAAATAAACAAGTGAGAAAAATGGGACAAAATTTACTGAAGAAATCAATCAATAATATATAAAAATTCAATAATATTCCTTTCTCTTTAAATGCAGTCTTGACTTGGTGATTGGATTCCAAAGAACTAAGAAATGGAAAAGTATTAACTATTTAGTCTAGAAACCTAGCAATACTACCTTAACCAAGTGACTTGGATTCATGTTACCAGTTATCTTATGTTCAGTTCAGTCAGTTCAGTTCAGTCGCTTAGTTGTATCTGACTCTTTGCAACCCATGAACCACAGCACGCCAGGCCTCCCTGTCCATCACCAACTCCCGGAGTTCACTCAAACTCACGTCCATCGAGTCGGTGATGCCATCCAGCCATCTCATTCTCTGCCGTTCCTGTCTCCTCCTACCTCCAATCCCTCCTAGCATCAGAGTCTTTTCCAGTGAGTCAAACTCGTCGCATGAGGTGGCCAAAGTATTGGAGTTTCAGCTTTAGCATCAGTCCGTCCAATGTAAATCCTAATAAAATGTGATGAGAATACTGTGTCTCTGTGGTATTATTTCCAAAATCCATCACCTCTATCTAAGCATGTATACACAATAAGCAAAACCATGCTGAGGGACATTCTACAAAACACCTGACCAGTTCTCCTCAAAACTATTAAGATAATAAGAAACAAGGGACCGAGGGGTCTTTCATAAACCAGTGGACATGAAGATGACTGATATCTCAATGAACATGGAACCCTGGATGGGATCCTGGAACAGAAAAAGAACTGTAATGAGAAAATCTGGTGAAATCACAATAAAAGTTGAATGTGTAGCTCAGTCAGTAAAGAATCTACCTCCAATGCAGGAGACCCAGGTTTGATTCCTGGATTGGGAAGATCCCCTGGAGAAGGAAAGGGCAACCACTATTCTTGCCTGGAGAATCCCATGGAAAGAGTGTCTGGTAGGCTATAGTCCATGGGGTAGCAAGAGTTGGACACAACTTAGGGACTAAACCATCAAAAATATATTAAATCATAACTTAGAAAAATTATCTTTCTTTTGATAATTGCATCTAGGTTATTATAAAATATTAAAAGTATAGGAAACTTGGTAATATATATAATGGAATTCATTATAAAATCTTCACAGCTTTTTCAAAAATATAAAATTATCCCAAATTAAAATCATCACTAAAAGAAAATTAATGATCTTAGATCTCTAATGTACATTGATAATGTTATCCCCTCAAGCATCATTTTAAACAATTTGAACTTTTGTTATCTAAAATTATCAAACAAAGTACTGAGAGAGCTAATTCTTAGGTAGGTTGATAAGGAGTCTGATGCCCTCAAGGAGGAACAATTCCAGGGGCTTAAAGAAGGAGAAAAAGTGGTGTGGGACTACCAAGGAGGAGAAAAGAGCATTTTAATTTTTTCTACATTGCTTTGTCTTAGTCAGTATAACAATGTATTTTGCTCAAGGACACGTTTCTCCTTCTTAACAAGAACCTTCTGAATAATCTTATTGTCTTAAGGAATATTTTGTGGGAGTGGGTTTGGTAAGACTTTTCTATTGTTAGTTCTAATCTTGTTAATTTAAGATATATGTTTGGGTAGAGGATCTGATAAAAGTATATAAGGCCTTGATAAGACTAGCAATGTTCCCCATTTGATGTCTATGTCAGAAGCTTTCTCTGTCCTTTTTCACTGTAATAAAACTTCTACCACACAAAAACTCTGAGTATTCAAGCCTGGTCCCTGGTCCCGAAGCTAAATCTTTTTCTTTGGAGATCATGAATTCGACATTGTCCACTATAAGCTATCAGTACCAGTCCTGGGTGTTCATTGGAAGGACTGATGCTAAAACTGAAACTCCAATACTTTGGCCACCTCATGTGAAGAGTTGACTCACTGGGAAAGACTCTGATGCTGGGAGGGATTGGGGGGAGGAGGAAAAGGGGACGACAGAGAATGAGATGGCTGGATAGCATCACCGACTCGATGGACATGAGTTTGAGTGAACTCCGAGAGTTGGTGATGGACAGGGAGGCCTGGCATGCTGTGATTCATGGAGTCTCAAAGAGTCGGACATGACTGAGTGACTGAACTGAACTGAAGCATTTTTAAAATGTTTTTGCATTATTGCTAAGTTCTTATTGCTCATATTTCTGGATATGATCTCTCCTCTAGTGTTAAAGTTTTAGCTTAATTAAAAATCTAGAATATGAAGTATATATATTTGTGTGTGTCTGTGTGTATATATATATAAAACCTAATAGCTCATTATCTTTTAGTCAAGAATGTCAATTATTTAGACTTTTCATTAGACAGATATCACCATACATACTTAACTGCAAATGTTATGTTGAGAATTTGTAGTTATACAGACAAATCATGAGTTGTTAGTTTTGCAATGTAGAATGACAGAAGGTTTTTCTAACAATTATCTTATGGGAATGAATTTTATATTATTTCCTCTATTTTATTTTACTTTAACTTTCATGATAGTGTAAATATGATAAAAATTAAAACTGATTATTTAAACAAAATAAACACTTGCATCACCTTACAAGAAAATAAAGTTGGCTGACTAGGCCAGAAATTATATCACAGGAAATTTAAATTATAAGTTTTTAAGTTTAGAAAATCACAGTTGTAGGTTTGTCTTAAATTTCTTTCTAGTCAGAGAGCAATTATTATTCATTTTAAAGTGGTGTATCAATATAAATATTGGCATGCATGCATGCTCAGTTGCTTCACTTGTGTCCTACTCTTTGCAACCCTATAGGACTGTAGCCCTCTAGGCGCCTCTGTCCATGGGATTTTCCAGGCCAGAATACTTCAGTGGGTAGACACGCCCTCCTCCAGGGAATCTCCCCAACCTGGGGATAGAATCCACAACTCCTGAATTTCGGGGAGATTCTTTACACATTGAGACACCTGGGAAGCCCAAATATTCGTATATCCATCCATGAAAGTACATGAGACTATAAAATATTATGAATAAATGTTATTAGAAATTTTGTCAGGTAAGGTTGAAAGATTTTATAAGCTATATGACTAATATCTGATTCCATACTATTCTTTATCTATTCCTGATACCTTTTCAGGATGATTTCAGAAAAGTGATGGTAACTTTATACAAAGCTTTAAAAACTTTAAATATCAATATTTCAACAATATGTTTACACAGATTTTGAGAAATTTTGTTACTTTTTTACAGATACTCTATAAACATGGTGATGTAAAATACTGCTTCTTCCAGTTTGTGAGCATACAGTGAAATTCAATGAAATAGCATTTTGTTTAATAGTGAAATATTAAAAAAAACCTAGAAAATATTTATGAATGATATAAATATACATTTATAATATTAATAAAATAGTACCTTATTAGGATAGGGATGGCAAAATTTTACCTTTATCCTCTTATGGTTTTTCAGCTGAGCCTGAGTATTAAATTGATAAAATACATATTAACAGGAGAAATGCATGTAAATCCATACAAATTTTGCATGACACAGAACAAAGAGATGAAGAAACAGAAAGGGTGATGCCAATAAGCTTTTTAGTAGGTTGAACAAAAATAGAGAATTGGTAACTAAAGAGAGAAACATAACTAAACTAACTGTGTGGGGAGGCTTAAGAAAGATAAGAATTTTTTTAACAGGTTCTTTTTGTATAGAATTCTTTATATAAAATCTATCTGTCTTAGCTTCTTGTCCTTGATGATAAGAATGTTACTTTTCTTCTGGTATAGGGAGAACATTTTCCTTTTAAGAAAAAGAAGAAAGATCAGAGTGTTTTCCTTGCATTTTCTGTTTTGCAAATGCCTTTAACACAAAATAATCCTTATGCCAAAGTGGCAAATTTTGCAGTGGCATACTCTGTCACCCTTTGTTAGCAAATAGTGAAATATTTCTATGCTTCCTGATTTATAGAACATTAACTTCGTTTCATTTTTAGAAAATAAAAAATGTGACATATATTAATAAAAGTTCATTCCTATCTTTTAAATAAAGCTATTTTAAGGCAACTACGTTTATAGTTATATATTTATTTTTCAAATGTTACAATTTCAAATTAATTAATTTTAGACTATGTAGCTTTATTGTTTTAAACACTTATTCTTGAACACTGTTCATTTTGTATATATGAACACTGTTCATTTTGAAATCATTATAAAAGTTAAATATCTCATTTGTTAATGTTAAAAATATAGTTTATCCTCATATTTATTGAAAAGAGTGAAAAAAAATCTATGTAAATGAAATCAAATGTATCACTTATGGAGAGAAATAAATGAAAGGCCTCATTTTCTGAAAATGGGACATGGACAGAACTCAGCAGTCACATTTTAAATATTTGTTATAACTTCTTTAGAATCGAGGTTGTTACACATATATAAAATTTAACATTACTATAGTAACTATGCAGATCAGTATTTTTGCATTCTACATCATGATTTTTGTAATATTTAAATATACCTAGAATTACATACATCTTTTCTGAATAATAATGCCATCACTGTCTGATTGTATGGGTAACTGTTTTTGACAAATAAACGGAATAATTGAACTCAGTATGCTCTGCTAAAAAACATCTATGATAAACTTTTGCTCAGATAGAGGCAATCCTGACATTATTTTGAGCATTTGATTGACATGAATTCCCTTTCTTTATAATTTTTACTAATGATTCAATAATCACAAATTCACATAACATATAAAATAAAATGTGAATTTTTCTTACAAATGTTAGTATGAAGACAGTACTAACAGAGTAAGCAAGAGAAAAGGAAGAAGTGAAAGAAGTAAAGGGGAAAATAGGGACGGAAATAAATGGAGAGAAAAGAAGAAAACAAACACAGTTCCAACAATCCA
Source organism: Moschus berezovskii (assembly GCF_049115385.1). Taxonomy (NCBI): domain Eukaryota; kingdom Metazoa; phylum Chordata; class Mammalia; order Artiodactyla; family Moschidae; genus Moschus; species Moschus berezovskii. Next base: position 44,455,855 of record NC_142472.1, read on the forward strand.
ACAATAACTAGAGAATAATTTGCTTACTCTTTGGAAGGAAAGTGATGACCAACCTAGACAGCATATTAAAAAGCAGAGACATTACTTTGTCAACAAAGGTCTGTCTAGTCAAGGCTACGGTTTTTCCAGTAGTCATGTATCGATGTGGGAGTTAGACTATAAAGAAACCTGAGCACTGAAGAATTGATGCTTTTGAACTGTGGTGTTGGAGAAGACTCTTGAGAGTCCCTTGGACTGCAAGGAGATCCAACCAGTCCATCTTAAAGGAGATCAGTCCTAGGTGTTCATTGGAAGGACTGATATTGAAGCTGAAACTGAAACTCCAATATTTTGCCACCTGATGTGAAGATCTGACTCATTGGAAAAGATCCTGATGCTGGGAAAGATTGAGAGCAAGAGGAGAAAGGGACGACAGAGAATGAGATAGATGGATGGCATCACCAATTCAATGGACATGGGTTTGGGTAGACTCCGGCAGTTGGTGATGGACAGGGAGGCCTGGCAGTTCATGGGGTTGCAAAGAGTCGGACACGACTGAGCAACTGAACCGAACTGAGCTGAATTTGCATTTTAACAGATAGTTTCCCCATAAAACACTTTTTACTGTGCATCTAATCACTTGAGACTGTTAATAAATATCCACCTCCCACTGCTCCTGCCTTACAGAATCTCAAAGGGTGCAGTGTAGCAGGGACAAAGTTACTTAAAACTCTCTGTCTGACTTACTTCACTCAGTATGACAATCTCTAGGTCCATCTGTAATGCTGCCATTGCAACTGGCATTGTTTTATTCTTGTTCATGATGGAGTAATAGTCCATTCTATATCTATACCACATTTTTTTAAAATTGGTGTGCAGTTGCTTTATAATGTTCTGTTGATTTCTGATATATAATGAAGTGAATCATCTATGTGTATACATGTATTCTCATCATCTCGTACATTTCTCTCACCACCCTCCCCAATTCCTCCTGTCTAGGACGCCACAGAGCACTTAGCTGAATTCCTCGTACTATACAGCAAGTTCCCACTAGCTATCTGTTTTACACACGAAAGTGCACATATGTCAAAGTCAGTCTCTCAATTCATCCTACCCCCTCTTCCACCCTATATCCATACATCCCTTATCTATGTCTACATCTCTATTCCTGCCCTCCGAACAGATTCATCTGTACCTTTTGTGTATTCCATATATATGCATTAATATCCCATGTTTTTTTTCTCTTTCTGACAATATTCACTCTATATGACAGACTCTAGGTCCATCCATATCACTAAAAATAAATCAATTCATTTTTTTTGTATGGCAGGGTAATATTCCATTGAATATATGTACCACATCTTTTCTTTATACATTACATTGTTGATGGACATTTATGTTGCTAATTCAGGTTAAAAATATCATATGATACTGCTCACATGTGGAATCTAAAAGGAAAAAAAGAAAGGTAAAAATGAATCTATCTACAAAACAGAAATAGATTTACAGATTAGAAAGCAATCTGATTGTTATCAGGGTGTCCTAGAAAATCATGATAGTGTGGTCACTCACCTGGATCCAGCCATCCTGGAGTGTGAAGGCAAGTGGACCTTAGGAAGCATTGTTATGAACAAAGCTAGTGGAGGTGATGGAATTCCAACTAGGCTATTTCAAATCTGATGATGCTGTTAAAGTGCTCCACTCAAGATGCCAAAAAATTTGGAAAACTCAATAGTGGCCATAAGACTGGAAAAGGTCAATTTTCATTACAGTCCCAAAGAAGGGTATTGCAAAAGAATGTTCAAACTATTGCATAATTGCACTCATTTCACATTTTAGCAAGGTAATGCTCAAAATACTTCAAGCTAGCCTTCTGCAGTACATAAGCAAAGAACTTCCATAAGCAAGATTTAGAAAACAGAGAGGAAACATGGATCAAATTGCCAGCATCCACTTGATCATAGAAAAAGCAAATGAATTCCAGAAAAAAACATTGTCTTCATTGACTACACTAAAGCCTTTGACTGTGTGAACCACAGCAATCTGTGGAAAATTCTTAAAGTGATGGCAATACCAGACCACCTTACCTGCCTCCTGAGAAAACTGTATACAAATCAAGAGGTAAGAGTTAGAACTGAACATGGAACAACAGACAGGTTCCAAATCAGAAAAGAATACATCGAGGCTGTATATTGTCTTCATTTAATTTTTATGTTTATTTAGTTAATATGCAAATTGCATCATGTGAAAGGCTGGGCTAATGATTCATAAACTGAAATCAAGATTGCCAGGGGAAATATCAATAACCTCAAATATACAGATGATACCACTCTAATGGCAGAAAGGGGAGACCAAAAGAGCCTCTTGATAAGCATGAAAGAGGAGAGTGTAAAAGCTGGCTTAAAACTCAACATTCAAAAAATGAAGCTCATGGTATCCAATCACATCACATCATGGCAAATAGATGGAACACAGTGAAAACAGTGATTGATTTTTGTGGGCTCCAAAATCACTGCAGATGGTAACTGCAGCCATGTAATTAAAAGATGCTTTCTCTTTGGAAATAAAGCTATGACCAACCTAGACAGTGTATTAAAAAGCAGAGATCACTTTGCTGACAAATATCCATATAGCCAAAGTTATGGTGTTTTCAGTCATATAAAGATGTGAGAGTTGGACCATGAAGAAGTCTGAGTGTTAAAGAATTGATGCTTTCAAACTGTGGTGCTGGAGAAGACTCCTGAGAGTCTCTTGGACAGCAAGAAGATCATACCAGTTTATCCTAAAGAAAATCAATCCTGAATATTCATTCATTGGAAGGGCTGATGCTGAAACAAACTCCAAAACTTAGGCTACCAGTTGTGGAAAGATGACTCATTGGAAAAGACTGCTTGGAAAGATTGAGGGCAGGAGGGGAAGAGGGCAGCAGAGTATGAGATGGTTGGATGGCATCACTGACTCAATGGACATGAGTTTGAGCAAACTCCAAGAGATAGTGAAGAACAGAAAGCCTGGCATGCTCTAGTCCATAGGGTAGGGTTATACACAACTTAGCAACTGAACAACAAAAACAAAAACTATTGTAAGAATTTTTTATTTTATTTTTTTATTATTCAACTCACTCTTTAACAAGCTCTCTCTCTCTTTAGTTGCCAAGTCGTGTTTGACTCTTGAGACCCCATGGACTATAGCCTGCCAAGATCCTCTGTCCATGACTCTCCAGGCGAGAATACTGGAGTAGGTTGTCATTTCCTTCAGCAGGGTATCTTCCCTACTCAGGATTCAAACCCAGGCCTCCTGCATTGCAGGAAGATAACAAGGTCTAAGACTATACAGTGTATTACTTTTTATAACAGCCATGATATGAATAATATCCACATCCACATTTTGCATAATACTAACCACAATCAAATTAGCATTTATCTAATCTCCCATATTTTTGACTTTTTACTCCATAAACTTCATTTTCTCCTATATGTCCCACGTTTATAATGCTGAAATAAAGTTTCAGAAGCTTTTTATCTTATTTCAAAGCAAAACTCCCTCGTCGATCATATGGTAAAGAATCTGCCTGCAATGCGAGAGACCCAGATTTGATCCCTGGGCTGGGAAGATCCCCTGGAGAAGGGAATGGCTATCCACTCCAGTATTCTTGCCTGGAGAATTCCATGAACAGAGGAGACAGTCCATGAGGTTGCCAAGAGTCCGACACGACTGAGCAGTTAACACTTTCACTATCATATAATATTTGAAAATAAAATATATACAATCTGATAATTAATAGGACAAAAGAATTCCTGCTAGGTTTTTAACTATATTTACCATTCCCATTTAAAATGCTGTATTTCCATAACTTTCAGAATTGTATCTGTTATAAAAAGGGATGCACATTTTTTTAGTACAAGGCCATCTATTCAAAACATAATATAAATTAGAATATTTTTAAAAGATTTGTAATTTCCCCATAATAATTTTTTAAAATTTTTTTCATGGATATTTAGAATTGAATAATTGTTAAATAACAGAATGATTGGAAACATGAGCTTCAAGTGCAGAGAATCCAGCTTTTGGTTTCATATAAACCATTTGCTAGCTGTGAGACTTCCATTAAATTACTTAACTCTTCAGCAGTCCTGCTTCCTCAAATGTAGGAGTTGAGAAGGTTAAATGACAGAAGCATGTAAAGTGCTTAACTTACCCTGCAGGACATAATTATATTTTTGAAGATACTCAAAGGCCCCATTACTATTATTTTAAATGCAAATTGCTGACATATATGATGGCCTATAGAGCTACAAATGTACTTTTCTTTATACTAAAAGCAACAGAGGGTTCTTGAAAAATTAAGTCCCAAGCATTTTTAAAGAATTAAATTTCAGAATTGATTTCAGTAATATTTTCCATATATATATATGTATATATATATATATATAAATATATGTAAGCCTGAAACTTTATTTCATGCTGTTGAACTATGATATGAAATCCCATTCACTATAGAAACTAAGTTCACATTTCCTCTCTCTACTAAGTCAGTTTAAAATGATTTTTTGATTAAACAACATAAGCAAACTTTGGAAGAATAAATGGAGAATATAAATATAGTCTATAAATATATGTGATACAGTTTTTCACTCTCATAAAAAAATTGATAAATATTTGGGGATCCTGGCAACCTAGCATTTGAACAAAACTAAATTCAGAGAATATTGAAGTGTGAAAGCTTGCAATTCCTACTCTAGTGTAAAAACTTTTAAGACTTTCTCTTCACCTATGTTTTTCTTCAGAATATTTTCTGGAGCTTAGTAGTTATTTTAAGCATAAAATTTATTGGTTAGGTCCTACAGTGAGTTACTGGGAAACTGTTGTGTTTGACCAGTTTAGTTGACATTTTTGTCATTAATTTTATAATTTTTCTCTTTCATGTGAAAGATACTTTTTTTTTCATTTATTGCTCTCAGAACAAGAATCCCCTATCATTGATACATGAATTATTACTTCAAATATATATATATATGGAGAGAGAGAGAGCCTAATTTCTACCAGATATCATATTATCACATTGTATGAAGAAAGCAGAACTAAGAAAATGAAGCAACCTAGATGTCCATCTGCAGACGAATGGATAAGAAAGTTTTGGTACATATACACAATGGAGTATTATTCAGCCATTAAAAAGAATACATTTGAATCAGTTCTAATGAGGTGGATGAAACTGGAGCCTATTATACAGAGTGAAGTAAGCCAGAAAGAAAAACACCAATACAGTATACTTACACATATATATGGAATTTAGAAAGATGCAAATGATAACCCTGTATACGAGACAGCAAAAGAGACACAGATGTATAGAACAGTCTTTGGGACTCTATGGGAGAGGGTGAGGGTGGGATGATTTGGGAGAATGGCATTGAAACACGTATGTTGTCATATGTGAAACGAATCACTAGTTCAGGGTCAATGCATGTTATAGGATGCTCGGGGCTGGCATGCGGGGATGACCCAGAGGGAGGATAAAGGGAGGAGGGAGGTGGGAAGGGGGTTCAGGAGGGGGAACTTATGTAAACCCGGGGCAAATTCATATCAATGTATGGCAAAACCAACCAATATAATATTGTAAAATAATTTGCCTCCAATAAAAAATTAATTAATTACATAAAAAAAAATAAAGAAAAAAAAAAGAAAATGTAACATTTTTCAAGCATTCATCAAAAAATTATTTAAATCCAAATTAAAATTAAATTATTTCTATCCTATTTCCACTATAGTCTCTCTCCATCTGTCTCCCTTTCTCTCTCTCCTGTTCTCTCTGTCTCTTTTGATTTCTGTCTCTGTTTCTCTTTTCACCTTTTTCTGTCTCTATCTGTCTGCCTATCTGTCTCTCTTTCAGACACACACAGATACTCACACACACACACTATAATTGTGTGATAATGTAAAAAGCAAACAGGAAAACTATCTTGAATATGTTGATGCAAATGAGCTCATCCTATAAGGTATTCAGAGCCTCCATCTTACCATTGCGGTTCTAGTTATGTCCCTGAGACTGTAATGAAGTACCAGTATGACACTACATTTTCAGTATACAAGTGTCAAAAACATTTCAAAGTCAAACAAACTATAAGGGACAAATTAATATTTAGATAAATAAAGCAAATGTAACTGTCTATCATGCAGAAATCCAATTAATTGTGCTGCCTGAGTAAAGAAGGTCAGACAGAGACACACTGTTTGCTTTTGTCAACATTTTGAAGACACTTAAAATCCCACACCACCAAAATTAACCAAAGCCTATACCTTTACTAAGTTACTAGATTGACACTTCCTGTTACACCATCATTTCCTACAATAAAACTGCTACCATTGATAAAACTTTTTATGTTTATAGGAAATATTTCCCCAAATTATTGGAATGTGATGAACTATAAAATATGGAAGGCATTTTCAAAAATATTGAACTCTTGTTCATAATTTTTAAATTTTATTGTCTGTATAAATATTATTTTAAACCTGATCCTTCCTCCCTATATTATTTTAAATATATGGTTTTGAAACTAATATGTTTAGCACTCAAAAAATAAGTGATATACACTGTTATTTCCTAGAGAATTATATTGAAAAAGTGGACATGATTATGTGATTTTTCCGGAAGATATTCTTCTGTTGAATAGTTCCTTTTAATACATGAATAAATCTGTGTGTGTTTCATATCTCAAACAGAAGTTTAGAAAATTTATTTCTAGTAAAGGCAAAACTAGATAACAGTTCAGATATGACCTCAATCAAATCCCTTATGATTATACAGTGGAAGTGAGAAATAGATTTAAGGGACTAGATCTGATTGATAGAGTGTCTGATGAACTCTGGACAGAGGTTCGTGACATTGTAGAGGATACAGGGACCAAGACCTTCCCCATGGAAAAGAAATGCAAAAAAGCAAAATTGCTGTCTGAGGAGACCTTACAAATAGCTGTGAAAAGAAGAGAGGCGAAAAGCAAAGGAGAAAAGGAAAGATATAAGCATCGGAATGCAGAGTTCCAAAGAATAGCAAGGAGAGATAAGAGAGACTTCCTCAGCGATCAATGCAAAGAAATAGAGGAAAACAACAGAATAGGAAAAACAAGAGACCTCTTCAAGAAAATTAGAGATTCAAAGGGAACATTTCATGCAAAGATGAGCTCGATAAAGGACAGAAATATTAAGAAGAGGTGGCAAGAATACACAGAAGATATTAAGAAGAGGTGGCAAGATTACACAGAAGAACTGTACAGAAAAGATCTTCATGACCAAGATAGTCACGATAACGTGATCACTGACCTAGAGCCAGACATCTTGGAATGTGAAGTCAAGTGGGCCTTAGAAAGCATCACTACAAACAAAGCTAGTGAAGGTAATGGAATTCCAGTTGAGCTATTTCAAGTCTTGAAAGATGATGCTGTGAAAGTGCTGCACTCAATATGCCAGCAGATTTGGAAAACTCAGCAGTGGCCACAGGACTGGGAAAGGTCAGTCTTCATTCCAATCCCAAAGAAAGGCAATGCCAAAGAATGCTCAAACTACCGCACAATTGCACTCATCTCACAAGCTAGTAAAGTCATGCTCAAAATTCTCCAAGCCTGGCTTCAGCAGTATGTGAACCGTGAACTCTCAGATGTTCAAGCAGGTTTTAGAAAAGGCAGAGGCACCAGAGATCAAATCGCCAACATCTGCTGGATCATGGAGAAAGCAAGAGAGTTCCAGAAAAACATCTATTTCTGCTTCATTGACTATGCCAAAGTCTTTGACTGTGTGGATCACAATAAACTGTGGAACATTCTGAAAGAGATGGGAATACCAGACCACCTGACCTGCCTCTTGAGAAACCTGTATGCAGGTCAGGAAGCAACAGTCAGAACTAGTAATGGAACAACAGACTGGTTCCAAATAGGAAAAGGTGAACATCAAGGTTGTATATTGTCACCTTGCTTATTTAACTTATATGCAGAGTACATCATGAGGAACGCTGGGCTGGAAGAAGCACAAGCTGGAATCAAGATTGCTGGGAGAATTATCAATAATCTCAGATATGCAGATGACACTACCCTTATGGCAGAAAGTGAAGAGGAACTCAAAAGCCTCTTGATGAAAGTGAAAGAGGAGAGTGAAAAGGTTGGCTTGAAGCTCAACATTCAGAAAACAAAGATCATGGCATCTGGTCCCATCACTTCATAGGAAATAGATGGAGAAACAGTGGAAACAGTGTCAGACTTTATTTTTTGGGGCTCCAAAATCACTGCAGATGCTGATTGCAGCCATGAAATTAAAAGACGCTTACTCCTTGGAAGGAAAGTTATGACCAACCTTGATAGTATATTAAAAAGCAGAGACATTACTTTCCCAACCAAGGTCCGTCTAGTCAAGGCAATGGTTTTTCCTGTGGTCATGTATGGATGTGAGAGTTGGATTGTGAAGAAAGCTGATCGCCGAAGAATCGATGCTTTTGAACTGTGGTGTTAGAGAAGACTCTTGAGAGTCCCTTATACTGCAAGGAGATCCAACCAGTCCATTCTAAAGGAGATCAATCCTGGGTGTTCATTGGAAGGACTGATGCTAAAGCTGAAACTGCAATACTTTGGCCATCTCATGTGACGAGTTGACTCACTGGAAAAGACTCTGATGCTGGGAAGGATTGGGGGCGGGAGGAGATGGGGACGACAGAGAATGAGATGGCTGGATGGCATCACCGACTCTGTGGACATGAGTTTGAGTGAACTCCGGGATTTGGTGATCGACAGGGAGGCCTGGCGTGCTGTGATTCATGGGGTCGCGGAGAGTTGGACGCGACTGAGCGACTGAACTGAACTGAACTTGACATGAATACAGATTTCTCAGGAGGCAGGTAAGATCATCTGGTATTCCCATCTCTTTAAGAATTTTCCAGTTTGTTGTGATCCACACAGTCAAAGGCTTTGGCATAGTCAATAAAGCGGAAGTAAATATTTTACTGGAACCCTCTCACTTTTTCAATGATGTTGGCAATTTGATCCCATATATCACAACTAAGAAGATCCTGCATACCTGATGCTGGGAGGGATTGGGGGCAGGAGGAGAAGGGGACGACAGAGAATTAGATGGCTGGATGGCATTACCGACTCGATGGACATGAGTTTGAGCGAACTCTGGGAGTTGGTGATGGACAGGGAGGCCTGGCGTGCTGTGATTCATGGGATTGCAAAGAGTCGGACACGACTGAGTGACTGAACTGAACTGAACTGAAGAGAGTGATTAATGTGACATCTTAAATTCATTTAAAGATATATATTGTAGTCTAGATGCTACAACTACTATTAACGTCTCTGTTTGTACAACAAGGAGCAGATGTGGAGGTTTGGTATCTTAATGCTAATTTTTTTGGACATCCTTATCCTTATAATTAACAAACCTTAATATTTCTTGACAACATGACAAAAAGTTTACTTTTGAATGTTACACGTTTCCTACACTTAGCAAGAAGTTAAGCTCCTATCAGAGATGCAAAGGATATCTGTAAAAATATGTGGAAAACAAATTCATTAACAGATAAGGCATATAATGTCTAGATATACAAGTAAAGCCTCCATGCAGCCTGAGAAATACTGAGTACCACTGTTAGCATGTGGATTCACTCTAAGTGCAACACATCTGGTAGACAATAAATGAGGAAGTTGAAGAGACTTCTATAATGCTATTATGTTATTTTCTTATTTTTTTCTTTTGTGCATATTTTATATTGTGAAATAGATGCACATTAAAAGAGTGTTTAAATCATAGATATTGAAATAATAGTTATGAAGCATGATTTCCTATAGTAAGCTTGAATCTGAAGAAATAGGGGTTATTATAAATGAAACTGCACAATTTATTATCATACAGTCCACGGGGTCACAAAGAGTCGGACACGACTGAGAGACGGAACGGAACGAAACGAATCATATTAACAGATTGATCCATACTTATGTAAACACTATGATTTTCTTGTTTTGTCATTTAAATACCCTTTAAATTAAAAAAGAGGAATTTTTATATCCTAAAATGAAATCCAGATAATCATATATCAATCATTTTAATTCCCATGACTTAAAGGAGACTCTAAAAAGATATGGAAAAATTGCTAATAGGTCAGAACATGTAATTTGAGAGCTTTTAATCAAACACTTTTATAAGCCCTACAGTATAGTAGTAATAAATCCCAAAGAACAAAGTTTTATATGATTGAATCATACAAGAATATTTCTCAGTTATTTTAAAAGTTTTTTAATTCATTAGACAAATATATGGAATTATTGTCCTTTACACTTTTTAAAATAAATTAAAAAAAAATTCATGTCTCAGCCAATTATTTTGTTTTAAATGAAAAGTCCCTGAATCTCCATACAGAATTTATTTGATTTTTTAACGACTTTTGCAGCACACTGTCAATTCAAGTTGCATACTCTATAACCTGCAGATCAAACCAAAACTACAGATCTAAGGTAGTTAAAACCTTATTAATGGTCTGAATTAAATTGAATTTCCTATACAAAATGCATGCCACGTTTACCTTATATGTGTGTCTTTTAAAAAAATGAATAATAGCCATCAAGTAAAATCACTTCAAAATATATTTGAGTATTAACTATGACAGCCATTTTGACACTGAAAAAGCCACATTTTACTATATAAACATTTGAGTGCAATTTCAAATCTTGTTCATTGGGACATATAAAACATTGTATACTAACCATTGTCTCACTTCAGAAAGTTTCTTTTTTCCTAAAATATCTATCATACCTTCAGTTCAGTTCAGTTCAGTCGGTCAGTCATGTCCAACTCTCCGCGACCCCATAAATCACAGCATGCCAGGCCTCCCTGTCCATCACTAACTCCCGGAGTTCACTCAAACTCATGTCCATCAAGTCGGTGATGCCATCCAGCCATCTCATTCTCTGTCGTCCCCTTCTCCTCCTGCCCCCAATCCCTCCCAGCATCAGGGCCTTTTCCAATGAGTCAACACTTCGCATTAGGTGGCCAAAGTATTGGAGTTTCAGCTTTAGCATCCGTCATTCCAATGAACATTCAGGACTCATCTCCTTTAGGATGGACATGTTGGATCTCCTTGAAATCCAAGGCACTCTCAAGAGTCTTCTCCAACACCACAGTTCAAAAGAATCAATTCTTCGGCGATCAGCTTTCTTCACAGTCCACCTCTCACATCCATACATGACCACAGGAAAAACCATAGCCTTGGTAGGACAGACATTTGTAAAGTAATATGTCTGCTTTTTAATATGCTACCTAGGTTGGTTATAACTTTCCTTCCAAGGAGTAAGCATCTTTTTATTTCATGGCTACAATCAACATCTGCAGTGATTTTGGAGCCCAAAAAAATAAAGTCTGACACTATATCACTGTTTCCCCATCTGTTTGCCATGAAGTGATGGGACCAGATGCCATGATCTTTCTTTTCTGAATGTTGAGCTTTAAGCCAACTTTTTCACTCTCCTCTGTCACTTTCATCAAGAGGCTTTTGAGTTCCTCTTCACTTTCTGCCATAAGGGTGGTGTCATCTGCATATCTGAGGTTATTGATATTTCTCCTGGCAATCTTGATTGCAGTTTGTGTTTTTTCCAGCCCTGCGTTTCTCATGATTTGCTCTGCGTATAAGTTAAATAAGCAGGGTGACAATACACATACTTGATGTACTCCTTTTCCTATTTTGAACCAGTCTGTTGTTCCACGTCCAGTTCTAAATGTTGCTTCCTGACCTGCATATAGGTTTCTCAAGAGACAGGTCAGGTGGTCTGGGATTCCCATTTCTTTCAGAATGTTCCACAGTTTATTGTGATCCACACAGTCAAAGGCTTTGGCCTAGTCAATAAAGCGGAAATAGATGTTTTTCTAGAACTCTCTTGCTTTTTACATGATCCAGCGATGTTGGCAATTTGATCTCTGGTGCCTCTGCCTTTTCTAAAACCTGCTTGAACATCTGGGAGTTCACGGTTCACATATTGCTGAAGCCTGGCTTGGAGAATTTTGAGCATTAATTTGCTAGTGTGTGAGATGAGTGCAATTGTGCAGTAGTTTGAGCATTCTTTGGCATTGCCTTTCTTTGGGATTGGAATGAAGACTGACATTTTCCAGTCCTGTGGCCACTGCTGAGTTTTCCAAATCTGCTGGCATATTGAGTGCAGCACTTTCACAGCATCATCTTTCAGGATTTGAAATAACTCCACTGGAATTTCTTCACCTTCACTAACTTTGTTCGTAGTGATGATTTCTAAGGCCCACTTGACTTCACATTCCAGGATATCTGGCTCTAGGTGAGTGATCACACCATCGTGATTATCTGGGTCATGAAGGTCTTTTCTGTACAGTTGTTCTGTGTATTCTTGCCACCTCTTCTTAATATCTTCTGCTTCTGCTAGGTCCATACCATTTCTGTCCTTTATCGAGCCCATCTTTGCATGAAATGTTCCCTTGATATCTCTAATTTTCTTGAAGAGACCTCTAGTCTTTCCCATTCTGTTGTTTTCCTCTATTTCTTTACATTGATCGCTGAGGAAGGCTTTCTTATCTCTCCTTGCTGTTCTTTGGAACTCTGCATTCAGATGCTTGTATCTTTCCTTTTCTCTTTGCTTTTCAATTATCTTCATTTCACAGCTATTTGTAAGGCCTCCTCAGACAGCCATTTTGCTTTTTTGCATTTCTTTTCCATGGGGATGGTCTTGATCCCTGTCTCCTGTACAATGTCACAAACCTCCGTCCATAGTTCATCAGTCACTCTGTCTATCAGATCTAGTCCCTTAAATCTACTTGTCACTTTGACTGTATAATCATAAGGGATTTGATTTTGGTCATACCTGAATGGTCTAGTAGTTTTCCCTAATTTCTTCAATTTAAGTCTGAATTTGGCAATAAGGAGTTCATGATCTGAGCCACAGTCAGCTCCCAGTCTTGTTTTTGCTGACTGTATAGAGCTTCTCCATCTTTGGCTGCAATGAATATAATCATACTGATTTTGCTGTTGATCATCTGGTGATGTCGATGTGTAGAGTCTTCTCTTGAGTTGTTGGAAGAGGATGTTTATTATGACCAGTGCGTTCTCTTGGAAATACTCGATTAGCCTTTGCCTTTCTTCATTCTGTACTCCGAGGCCAAATTTGCCTGTTACTCCGGGTGTTTCTTGACTTCCTACTTTTGCATTCCAGTCCCTCATAATGAAAAGGAAATTCACCTATTCTATTCCATTTTAGTTCACTGATTCCTAGAATGTTGACGTTCACTCTTGCCATCTCCTGTTTGACCACTTCCAATTTGCCTTGATTCATGGACCTAACATTCAAGTTCTTATGCAGTATTGCTCTTTATAGCATTCGACCTTGCTTCTATCACCAGTCACACCCACAACTGTGTGCCATTTTTGCTTTGGCTCTGTCCTTTCATTCTTTCTGGAGTTATTTCTCCACTGTACTTCAGTATCACATTGGGCACCTACTGAACTCGGGAGTTCATCTTTCAGTGTCCTATCTTTTTACCTTTTCATTCTGTTCATGGGGTTCTCAAGGCAAGTATACTGAAGTGTTTGCCATTCTCTTCTCCAGTGGACCATATTTTGTCAGAACTGTCCACCATGACCCATCCGTCTTGGGTGGCCCTACATGACATGGCTTAGTTTCATTGAGTTAGACAAGGCTGTGTTCCATGTGATTAGATTGGTTAGTTTTCTGTAATTGTGGTTTCAGTCTGTATGCCCTCTGATTCCCTCTCCCAGTGCCTACCATCTTACTGGGGTTTCTTTTACTTTGGACGTTGAGTGTCTCTTCACGGCTGCTGCAGCAAAGTACAGCAGCTGCTTCTTACCTTGGACATGGGGTATCTCCCCTCGCCGCTTCCCGCTCCAGCGCTGCGCAGCTTCCAATTCATTAAGAATAATCCATAAGTGTATTTTTTAAAACGAAATTGTCTAAAATCAGTTAACTTCTTTGCAAGTGACTTAGATTCCCTCATTATACACTTTATCTCAATGGCCTACTTCAACCACAATGTAATAAAATGAAGCTATAATAATAAAAGCATCATTTTACTAAAGAAAAGTTTACATGATACTTAATATTGTGTCACTGTATGTATGAACATCTTATATAGAATTATGTGCATATATATATATACATATATGTGTGTGTGTGTGTGTGTGTGTAAATGATTAGGGAATAATGAAATAAGGCCACACAAAATCTCTCACGAAGCCCACCAATTCACCTGCAATTCTAATTGAGTGAAGAGACCCACAGCAGTAAAGAAGGAAAAAAAGATAGTTGATACTCTGGTGTGCCCCAAGATAAGATCCAACTTGATGACCAAGTAATTTATTTTTCATACTTCCAGGAATATTGGTTGCTTGTGGCTTTTAGTTATATACCCTTCTGGGAATTGTCTATCACAAGGAGCTCCCTCCCCTAAGTTCAGTTCAGTCGCTCAGTCGTGTCCGACTCTCCGCGACCCCATGAATCACAGCACGCCAGGCCTCCCTGTCCATCACCAACCCCCGGAGTACACTCAAACTCATGGCCACAGAGTCGGTGATGCCATCCAGCCATCTCATTCTCCATCGTCCCCTTCTCCTCCCACCCCCAACCTTTCCCAGCATCAGAGTCTTTTCCAGTGAATCAACTCGTCGCATGAGGTGGCCAAAGTATTGCAGTTTCAGCTTTAGCATCAGTCCCTCCAATGAACACCCAGGATTGATCTCCTTTAGAATGAACTGGTTGGATCTCCTTGCAGTACAAGGGACTCTCAAGAGTCTTCTCCAACACCACAGTTCAAAAGCATCAATTCTTCAGCGATCAGCTTTCTTCACAGTCCAACTCTCACATCCATACATGACCATGGGAAAAACCATTGCCTTGACTAGACGGACCTTGATTGGCAAAGTAATGTCTCTGCTTTTTAATATACTATCAAGGTTGGTCATAACTTTCCTTCCAAGGAGTAAGCGTCTTTTAATTTCATGGCTGCAATGAGCATCTGCAGTGATTTTGGAGCCCCAAAAAATAAAGTCTGGCACTGTTTCCACTGTTTTTCCATCTATTTCTCATGAAGTGATGGGACCAGATGCCATGATCTTTGTTTTCTGAATGTTGAGCTTCAAGCCAACCTTTTCACTCTCTTTCACTTTCATCAAGAGGTTTTTGAGTTCCTCTTCACTTTCTGCCATAAGGGTAGTGTCATCTGCATATCTGAGATTATTGATATTTCTCCCAGCAATCTTGATTCCAGCTTGTGCTTCTTCCAGTCTAGCGTTCCTCATGATGTACTCTGCATATAAGTTAAATAAGCAAGGTTACAATATACAACCTTGACGTACACCTTTTCCTATTTGGAACCAGTCTGTTGTCCACGACCAAGGTAAGAGAAACCCAAATAAGGCGGTAGGTATTGCTAGGGGGCATCAGAGGGCAGACAAACTGAAATCATAATCACAGGAAACTAGCCGATCTGATCACATGGACCACAGCCGAATGTGGTCCACTGGAGAAGGGAATGGCAAACCACTTCAGTATACTTGCCTTGAGAACCCCATGAACAGTAACAAAGGGCAAAATGATTGGATACTGAATGAGGAATTCCCCAGGTCGGTAGGTGCCCAGTATGCTACTGGAGCTCAGTGGAGAAATAACTATAGAAGGAATAAAGGGATGGAGCAAAAGCAAAACCAATACCCAGTTGTGGATGTGACCAGTGATAGAAGCAAGGTCCGGTGCTGTAAAGAGCAATATTGCATAGGAACCTGGAATGTTAGGTCCATGAATCAAGGCAAATTGGAAGTGGTCAAACAGGAGATGGCAAGAGTGAACGTCGACATTCTAGGAATCAGTGAATTAAAATGGACTGGAATGGGTGAATTTAACTCGGATGACCATTATATCTACTACTGTGGGCAGGAATCCCTTAGAAGAAATGGGAGTAGCCATCATGGTCAACAAAAGTGTCCGAAATGCAGTACTTGGATGCAATCTTAAAAACGACAGAATGATTTCTGTTCGTTTCCAAGGCAAACCATTCAATATTACAGTAATCCAGGCCTATGCCCCAACCAGTAATGCTGAAGAAGCTGAAGTTAATCGGTTCTATGAAGACCTACAAGACCTTTTAGAACTAATACCCAAAACAGATGTCCTTTTCATTATAGGGGACTGGAATGCAAAAGTAGGAAATCAAGAAGCACCTGGAGTAACAGGCAAATTTGGCCTTGGAGCACGGAATGAAGCAGGGCAAAGGCTAATAGAGTTTTGTCAAGAGAACGCACTGGTCATAACAAACACCCTTTTCCAACAACACAAGAGAAGACTCTACACATGGACATCACCAGATGGTCAACACCGAAATCAGATTGATTATATTCTTTGCAACCAAAGATGGAGAAGCTGTAAACAGTTAGCGAAAACCAGACCAGAAGCTGACTGTGGCTCAGATCATGAACTCCTTATTGCCAAATTCAGAGCCTCCCCTAAAGTCATGCCTAATATCCAGAACCACTGTATATATAATAACATTAATGGGGAAATACAATGATTCTATCCCATCTTCTCAATTTGGGACATCTCTTAAACACCGTTTTAGTTTGAAAGCATATATTAGGGGAAGTACATACATAAATTACTGGGATTTTTGTATGAAAAGTTGGTCTTTCCGCCTCTAATAAATTATCCAGTTATTTATTTATATCAATGTGGATTTATATTCATCGCATAATTTGCGTTAAAATCAAATGTAGCAGTAATATGAATATGCATGTGTCTGACTTCAGTCGTGTCTGACTCTTTGCAACCCCATGGACTGTAGCCCAGCAGGCTCCCCGTCCAAAGGATTCTCCAGGCAAGAATACTGGAGTGGGTTGCTATGCCCTTTTCCATGGGATGGCATGCCTTTCTTCCCAGCCCAGAGATTGAATCCTCATGTCTTTGTCTCCTGGATTGACAGGTGGATTCTTTACCAATAATGCAAATGTAGTGTTATTTATTTATCTTGATGCTCATATTGCTGTGCTTTTGGCCATTGGGAGCTCTATCAATTGGCATCTTTTTTTCTTATTTTGTATTTGAACATTCCCTTACTTTTTTGACACAAGATGCTCCAGGTTTATCTTGCATATTTTCCACCCAGCCCTAGAATCAACCATTACTTACAAGAAACTCCGGTTCCTGTCATCAAAGAATGTCATTAGAAATCAAGTTCTAGGTATTGGGTGTGTTTATTTCTAGACCCTCTCAATGAGCAGAGGTGGGAAATACATTAATTTCTACAAACCCACATGTATACACAAAACTATGGCTACTAATGCAATTAAAACATAAAGAAAGTCACTCAGTTATGCCTGACTCTTTGTGACCCAATGAACTATACAGTCCATGGAATTCTTCAGGCTAGAGTACTGCAGTGGGTAGACTTTCCCTTCTCCAGGGGATATTCCCAACCTAGGAATTGAACTGGGGTATCCTGCGTTGGAGGTGGATTCTTTACCAGGTCAGCCACAATTAGATGCATCTATAAAGGTTCAACATGACTCATCTTTATGCCTCCCACTCTAATCCAGTACCAAATGAGTCACACTAACCTCTTTTCCCCACTTACTTGTCAATAACCTCCTCCTCCAACAATAAGAAAACTAACTTCCACTATCCTCCATTCACTTACTTATTTTTAAAATTCTATTATGTGTGTATAGCAATTTCAGAGTTGCTAATTCATGTCTTTGTAAGAAACAAATTTACCAACTAGAGCATAATGTTTATGTACTTATACAGTTATTTTGTCTTTACTTTTACAATTTCCTGTCAAACATCTTTTCCCAATGTACTCGAGTGAGCAGATTTAAGAGAAGAATACTGACAAAATGATATACTTTATTAATTTCAATATTTTTGTTATTCTGCATTCTCTCCCAAAGTTCTCTGATCTTCTGTTGTTGTTTTTTTTGTCGTTGTTGTTTATTTGCATACATTAAGGATCATATTTGTGTTTTAAATTTGTACAAGTTTAAACAAATGCACAGCATCATTTATCCACCACTGCAATAACATAACAACTAGTTGCACTGCTTTAAAGTTGTTCCCTGTACTTCCCCTCCTCAAACACTGCTCTTTCCCAAGACTGGCAAATGATCTGCTTTTTTATTCCTATCCTTTTTCTTTCTCAATTGTTGTTGAATCGCTCTCATGTCTGACTCTTTAGGGTAACCCTATGAACTACAGCATGCCAGGCCTCCCGATCCTTCATTATCTCCCAGAGTTTGCCCAAGTTTGCTTTCTCAATAATGCCAAATTAATGGCCTTACTCTGTGTATGTAGCTTTTTAGATTTGGTTCCTTACCAAGATGCATTTGATTAATTAATGTCAGATGGATTAGACATTTACTTTAATCACTGAATATTATTATTACACTGTATGGATGTACACTTTTTTAATATGCAATGTTAAAAAATTATTTTCCATTTATAGTTATTACAAAATATTGGCTATATTCCTTATGTTGTACAACATATACTTGAGCCTATCTTACACACAATAGTGAAAGACATATTTACTGCTTGTGTTTTTTTTCAATTATAAATAATAATTATCTCCATAAGCTGCAGTTAATATTCATTCACAGATTTTTAAGTGGCTCTAAATTTTCAAATCAGTTAGATAAATGCTTAGTTGTATGAATACTGTATCATTAGGTGTGTCTATATTTAGTTAAGTAACTACCAAACACACTTTCAAATGGTGGCTGTACCAATTTTAATTATCACCTACAGAGAATGAGTTTCAGCAAGCTCCAGAAGTTGGTGATGGACAGGGAAGCCTGGCGTGCTGCAGTCCACGGGGTTCAAAGAGTCAGACATGACTGAGTGACTGAACTGAACTGAACAAAAAATGAGATTTCCTATTGCTCTATATCTTCACCAACACTTGGTACTTTCAGTGCTAGGTTTCTAGACATTATAATAAGCTGGTAGCAGTAATTTTTTGATGTTTTTAATTAGCATTTGGGGGCATTCCAGATGGCTCAGTGGTTAAAAAAAAAAATCTTCCTGCCAATGCAGGAGCCACAAAAGACACGAGTTCAATCTCTGAGTCGAGAAGATCCCCTGGAGGAGGAAAAGACAACCCACTCCAATATTCTTGCTGGGATAATCCCATGGAAATAAGAGCTTGGCAGGCAACAGTAAATGGAGTTGCAAAGAATCAGAAACAACTGAGCACTCAAGCAAGGAATTATGCTGAGAAACTTTTTGTCTTCCTTTTCCATATTGAATATTTTTATACATAATTAAATTAGTTTATGTATTTAAGGCTGTGCTGGGTCATCATTGCTGTGCAGGCTTTTTTCTAGTTGTCGTGAGCAGGGGTTCTCTCTAGTGTGGTTCATGGGCGTCTCATTGAAGTGATTTCACTCCCTGTGGAGCATTCAGTAGTTGGGGCACTTGGTCTCAATGTTTGCAGCTTCTGGGCCCTAGAGCACAGGTTCAATAGCTGTGGCACACAGGCTTAGTTGCTCTTTGGCATGTGGGATCTTTCCAGATTAGCAGTTGAACCCGTATCTCTTTCACTGGCAGGTAAATTCTTCACTGAGCCATTAGAGAAATCCTCCATATTGAATGTTAAATATCTTTTTTGATCTGTTCAGAAGTTTTGCTTTGTTTCTTTGTTGGAACAGGTTTTTTTAAAAGATCTATCTTTATACTCTGTTATTAATTGTTATTAATATTTTTGCTCGTATTTGAGGTCTAAATAGGGGGAAAGGGTTAGAAGAGTAGAACGAGAACAAAAGGATGAATATTATACTCTACTGTTAAAAGTAAGTGTCTTAATGCCTCAAATGAATGAACACTTCCAAAATTACTCTAATATTTTTAGTAGTATTTATAAGATGTATACCTGAAAATATACACGTATAATTTGTCAAATATCTCTAGTCTTTAAATGCCAGAGATACAAAACTACCAAATTCTAGTAGACAATAAATGATAAAAGCAGTTGCCTGAGGCAGAGGAGACTCAACGTCTTCTGAATTTTTCACAAAGAGAATCGGTCTGCCTATTGTTGCTTATAAAGGTCTCCACGGGAGAAAGGAGGGTCTGAAGCCTCCTATTTGTCATCTTGCTAATGTCCCAAATACTAATTTAAAGCAAAACTTTTATCATTCCATGTCTATCTTGATAGACTATAAATTATTCTCTAGTTTTAGGCATAAAACCCAATATATTTTATAAATTAATTATACAATTTAATTCTTAGATATAACACTTAAATTTCAGCACTAACTTATTGGAAACCAGGCATTCCAGGTTTTTCCATAACTATCATCATATGTAATTGTTCCTATAAAATGCTCAGCCAGTCAGTTCAGTCGCTCAGTCGTGTCCGACTTTTTGTGACTCCATGGACGGCAGCAGGTCAGGCCTCCATGTCCATCATCAACTCCCAGAGTTTACTCAAATTCATGTCCATTGAGTCGGTGATGCCATCTGACCATCTCATCTTCTGTCGTTCCCTTCTCCTCCCACCTTAAACCTTTCCCAACATCAGGGTCTTTTCTAATAAGTCAGTTCTTTGCATCAGGTGGCCAAAGGACTAAAGATTCGGCTTCTACATTAGTTCTTCCAATGAATATTCAGGACTGATTTCCATTAGGATGGACTAGTTGGATCTCCTTGCAGTCCAAGGGAATATCAAAAGCCTTCTCCAACACCACAGTTCAAACGCATTAATTCTTTGGTGCTCAGCTTTCTTTATAGTCCAACTCTCATATGCATACAGTTCAGTTCACTTCAGTTGCTCAGTCGTTTCTGACTCTTTGCGACCCCATGGACTGCAGCATGCCAGGTCTCCATGTCCATCACCAACTAGCAGAGTTTACTAGTTCTAGTTTTTTTACTAGTTACTAAAAGATCCCAATATCGGGGTCTTTTCCAATGAGTTAGCTCTCCCATTAGGTGGCCAAAGTATTGGAATTTCAGCTTCTGCATCAGTCCTTCCAATGAACACCCAGGACTGATCTCCTTTAGGTGGGACTGGTTGGATCTCCTTGCAGTCCAAGGGACTCTCAAGAGTCCTCTCCAACACCCTAGTTCAAAATCATGAATTCTTTGACAATATCCATACAAGACTATTGGAAAAACCACAGCCTTGACTAGACGAATCTTTGTTGGGAAAGTAATGTCTCTGCTTTTTAATATGTTGTCTATGTTGGTCATGACTTTTATTCCAAGAGGCAAGTGTCTTTTAATTTCATGGCTAGAGTCATTATCTGAAGTGATTTTGGAGTTTAAAAAAGTAAAGTTTGTCACTGATTTCACTGTTTCCCCATCTATTTGGATGAAGTGATGGGACCAGATGCCATGATCTTAGTTTTCCGAATGTTGACTTTTAAGCCAACATTTTCACTATCCTCATTCACTTCCATCAAGAAGCTCTTTAGTTCTGCTTTGCTTTCTGTCATATTCATATCTGAGGTTATCAATAATTCTCCCAGCAATACTGATTCCAGCTTGTGCTTCATCCAGCCCAGTGCTTCTCATGATGTACTCTGCATATTAGTTAAATAAGCAGGGTGACAATATACAGTCTTGATGTACTCCTTTCTCTTTATGTAACCAATCTTTTGTTCCATCTCCAGTTCTACTTGTTCTTCCTGACCTGTATACAGATTCTCAAGAGGCAGGTCAGGTGGTCTGGTATTCCCATCTCTTTCAAAATTTCCCACTTTTGTTTTGTGATCCACACAGTCAAAAGGATTTGGCATAGTCAATAAAGCAGAAGTAGATGTTTTCCTGGAACTCTCTTGCTTTTTCAATGATCCAGCGGATGTTGAAATTTGATCTCTGTTTCTTCTGCGGTTTCTAATTCCAGCTTGAATATCTGGAAGTTCATGGTTCACATACTGTTAAAACCTGGCTTGGAGAATTTTGAGCATTACTTTACTAGCGTGTGAGATGACAAAAATTGTATGGTAGTTTGAACATTCTTTGGCATTGCCTTTCATTTGGGATTGGAATGAAACCTGACCTTTTCCAGTCTACTGGCCACTGATGAGTTTCCAAATTTGCTGGCATGTTGAGTACAGTACTTTCACAGCATCATCTTTTAGGATTTGAAGTAGCTCAAATCACTCACAATTTCAATCTTTAGCTCCATCCATGTTACTAAAAATGACATTATTTCAATATTTTTAATGGTTAAATAATATTCCATTATATTCATGTATCTCTTTTTTATCTATTCATCTGTAATAGACATTTAGTTGTTTCCATGTCTTGGCTATTGTGAATAGAACTTCAATGAACATTGGGAAGCATGTATCCTTGTAGATCATATTTTTCCTCAGATATATGTCCAAAGTATTGCTGGATCATATGGTAGTTCTATTTTTAGTTTTATAAGAAACTTCCATACTCTTCTCCATAGTGGTTATACTATACCAATTTACATTCATCCTCTCCAACATTTATTATTTGTAGACTTTTTGATTATGGCCATTTTGACTGGTGTAAGTTAATACTTCATTCTAGTTTCGATTTTCATTTCTCTAATAATTTGGGTCATGACTCCAGGACCAAAACTTATATTCTTGCTGATGGTTCTGATGAAGTCAGTGTCCTGTATATAAGGATTACAATTCATTTAAAAAATGATGTGCAGTTTGAAAATCTGTGAGTTGTGAATGTAGTACCTATTCTCTGGGACAAAAGAAGGAGTTAGATTTAACTAGGAACTGCATTGACTATGTGACTTCAATTCTGTGTTAAATGTAGCTGTCACATCATAATCTCTGTGTATCTCACATTCTTCCCTTGGAAGCTGATATCTAATCTGACTGTGTACAGCCTATTAAACTGAAACATTGAGGACTTCCAAATAATTGGTATTTGACTTTGGCATATTTACTTCCTGAATTGCTTTCTTTTTTTTTTTTTAAGTCAAAGTAGATTTATTCTTTTCTTTTTACTATTTGTTTATTTATAATTTTGCTGGATCTTTGTTGCTCTTCACGAGTTTTCTCTAGTTGTTGTGACCAGAGACTTCTCATTTTGGTGACTTCTTTTGTTATGGAGCACAGGCCTTAGGCACATAGTCTTCAGCAATTGTGGCTTCAGGACTCTAGGACTTGAGGGCTCCAGTAGTTGTGGTATGTGTGTTTTGTTGCTCTGCAGCATGTGGAATCTTCCTGGACCAGGTATTGAAACTGTGTCTCTTGCATTGAGGAAGATTATTATCCACTATACCACCAGGGAAATCTTTGAATTGTTTTCTTTATATGTTAGTAACTCTGAGTATTCAGAGGTTAATGACATAGGAAAATGATCCAAACACTTCAGCAAATTGGTCACAAAATAGACACTGACCGAGTACTGGTGTTATTAGAATAGGAACTTTGGGCAGAGATCAGTCTATATCCTCTATGACTAAGGGTCATTTAAAAATGGATTGGCTGCCCCATCTCTTCTTGCTGTGGATTTGCAGTGTCACCACAGCAACCTCTCATCATCTGCTGTTGCCCTTTCTCTCTCCCATGGGTCTTGTCCAGACCCCTGTGTCTTTACCACAGGCAAAGTGTGAGAAATGTACTCCATGGGGAATAAAAGGGGAACAAATGAAAACATCTTTCCTATCAGAATCTTTAACCTTTAACTTTCTTTGCTCTTTACTTAGAGGATTACCTCCCTTTTCTGAACCTAAACATACTTGAAGCTAATTTAAGTTAGCTGTAGTGGTAAAGAATCTGCCTGCTAAATTAGGAGTTATAAGAGATGAGGGTCTGATCCCTGGGTCAGGAAGATCCCCTGGAGGAGGAAACAGCAACCCCTTTTAGCATTCTTTCCAGGATAATCCAATGGAGTGAGGATCCTGATGGGCTACAGTCCAGGGGGTCACAAAGAGTCAGACATAACTGAGCACACACACATACACACACACACACACATGCACACACACACACACAATAATTAGTGATGTTGAACATCTTTAAATGTACTTTTTGGCCATTTGTGTGTATTTTTTGGAGAAATGTCTATTTAGATCTTCCATGCATTTTTTTTTAATTGGGTTGTTTATTTTGTTGTTAAACATGTATTGTGTCTTCTGGATCCATGTAACCCTTTTTTAAGAACTTGGATGATCTTCACTTCACTTCAGTTGGCTGTTCTCAGTTTCATCTTGTGTCTTCATCTGGGACTTATTACCCTGCCATCTCATTTCGTCTAATTTTATGAGACTCTGTTTCCATTCCCCATGATGCAGGACTATTGTTCTTATTTCTACTGTCTGCCTTCTGGTGAATGAGGCTGTCTAAGAGGCTTGTGAAGCCTTCCTGATGTAAATAACTAGTTCCTGCCCTGCAGTATTCTAAAGGAGATCAATCCTGGATGTTCATTGGAGGGACTGATGCTAAAGCTGAAACTGCAATACTTTGGCCACCTCATGCAACGAGTTGACTCACTGGAAAAGACTCTGATGCTGGGAAAGGTTGGGGGCGGGAGGAGAAGGGGACGACGGAGAATGAGATGGCTGGATGGCATCACCGACTCTGTGGACATGAGTTTGAGTGTTCTCCGGGAGTTGGTGATGGACAGGGAGGCCTGGCGTGCTGTGATTCATGGGGTCGCGGAGAGTCGGACACGACTGAGCGACTGAACTGAACTAAGCCCTGCAGTAGTTAGTCTGGCTCTTGTCCTTCTGGTGGGCAGAACCTTTTTCAGGGAGAATTTAAGTCACTTTACTGCTGCTGTGTTCCTGCCTGTCAGTTGTTTAGCCAGAGGAAACTCAGCACTGAAGCCTACAGGCTGTTTAGTGGGGATAATGATGGCCTTGGGTAGGTGTCATGCGAATAAGTACTTCCCAGAACTGATCCTGCCAATATTTTTATCCCTACAGTGAGCCACAGCTGCCCAATACCTCTGAAGGAGACCCTTCAATTCTAGCAGGTAGGTCCAGTTGAGCATCTTATAGAGTCACTGCTTTTATGCCTTGGATCTTGATGAACAGGAGACTTTATGTGGACTCTCCAAAAGTGGATTTCTCTGTTCTTCAGTCCTGAGGAAGTTCTACAGTCAAACTACAGTGGCTTTCAAAGGCAGATCTCTGGGAACTCTTCCTCCTGTTTCTCACCCCAGTCTGGGGGTTCTGAACCCCCACTCCAGTGGGATAATCTCTGTGATATAACTGTTTTCTTCAAAGTAGAGTTTTAAGCCAGCATTTTCACTCTCTTTTTTCACCTTCATCAAGAGGCACTTTAGTTTCTCTTCACATTCTGCCTTTAAGATGATGTCATCTGCATATCTGAGGTTATTGATATTTCTCCTGGAAATCTTGATTCCAGCTTAAGCTTCATCCAGCCTGGCATTTCCCATGATGTACACCGCATATAAGTTAAATAAGCATGGTGACAATATACAACTTTGACATACTATCATTCCAATTTTTAACCAGTTCATTGTTCCATGTCCGGTTTCAGCTGTTGTTTCTTGATCTGCATACAGGTTTCTCAGGAGGTATGTAAGGTGCTCTGGTATTCCCATCTCTTTAAGAATTTTTCACAGTTTGTTGTGATCCCCACAGTCAAAGGTTCATAGTCAATGAAGCTGTCAATAGTCAATGTAGATTTTTTGTCTGGAATTGCCTTGCTTTTTCTATGATCCAACAAATGTTGACATTTTGATCTCTGGTTCATTCAAAAAGCTCAGATCATAGGAACCCATCCCATCCCTTTATGGCAAAAAGATGGGGGAAAAAATGTAAACAGTGACAGACTATATTTTCTTGGGCTCCAAAATCACTGCAGACTGTGACTGCAGCCATGAAATTAAAACACAAGACAGCATATTAAAATCAGAGACAACACTTTGCTGACAGAAGTCTGTATAGTCAAAGTTATGTTTTTTCCAGTGGTCATGTATGGATGTGAGAGTTTGATCACAAAGAAAGCTAAGTGCCAAATAACTGATGCTTTCTAACTGTGGTGCTGAAGAAGACTCCTGAGAGTCCCTTGAGCAGCAAGAGATCAAACCACTCAACTCTTAAGGAAATCAACCCTGAATATTAATTTGAAGGACTGATGATGAAGTTGAAGTTCCAATACTTTGGTCACCTAATGCAAAGAGCCTGTTCACTGGAAAAGACCCTGATGCTGGGAAAGATTGAGGGCATGAGAAGAAGGGGGCAACATAGGATGAAATGGTTGGATGGCATTACCGACTCAATGGACATGAGTTTGAGCAAACCCTGTGAGGTAGTGAAGGACAACGAAACCTTGCGTGCTGCAATTCATGGAGTCACAAAGAGTCGGACACAACCAAGTGAATGAACAACATAATTGTTTTCTAGCTTGTGGTTGCCCAACCAGTGGGTATGGGATTTGATTTTGTCATGATTTCACCCCTCCTACAACTCATTTTGGCTTCTTCTTTATCTTTGAGGCAGAGTGCCTTTTTTTGTAGGTTCTATTGTTTATTCATCAATGGTTATTCAGCAGTTATCTGTGACTTTGGTGTTTTTGTAAGAAAAGGGTGAGTTCACCATATTGAGCTAATCTCTCAGTGAGTTTTGTTTTAAACTCAAAATCGTTTAGTCTTAGTCATCATTGATCACTTGAAAGGCATTGCAAGCCACAGGATACACTATTAATATGGGTCTCTAGCTACACAGACATCTGTTAGACAATAAATCGAAACATAAATAGATCATCAAGTTGATGGATAAGTTACATAGAGGACACTCTTATGACTCAAATTTTAAATATTCATAAAGGGTAAAGAGCACTCAGAAACTATATTTTAAAGTTACAAAAACAGTCGGAGAATTTGATATGAAGAAATTTAAAAGCATTATGGCATGACTTGATTGGAGATATGTTTGGAATGCATATAAAAGAAGAAATATAAAAAGAAGCTATATAAAAGAAGAAAATATGAGGAACTAGATTTTTAATGATCAACACATGATATATTTATTAATTTTCTTTTTAAGAACATATTAAATATCCAGTTACCTAAATTATTGGGATTATAATTTAATACTTAGTATAGCAAGAAGTATAGAATGTGAAGAGAATCATAACTGTTTTAGAAAAATAAATGCCAAAATATGTCATATGCTTTCAAATTAGAGAATACTGCTTCAGTATAAAATATATAAGCAAAGATAGAACAGAATTTAGAAACATGATAAAAAAGCCAGTCTAGACAGATAAGCATATAGTTTTATCTATACCTTTAATTAACAGGTACTGCTGTAATCACCATGAAAATAATACCAAAGGTAGTCAAACAATTATGCTGAAAATTAGGAGAAGAAAGCATATTAGTCATGCACCATAATACTGTAGCAACAAAATTCAGACAGAGCCTCTTACAACCCATCATCCAAAAGAAGAAGACCCATTGTCTCCTTATTACAAATCTATCAACAGAAGTTGGCCTAGTTAGACTCATTCCACCATCAGGTTGAACAGATGTTCTCATAAGTTCAGGAATACTACTAATTATCAACAGTAAGTGCACCTGACACAAAGGAGTCACATGTATACTCTCCCACCTAGAAACCAGATGGTGATGACCAGAAACATCAGCAAGGGAAACTGCAGTTCAATGAGTGCCTTTTAGGAGGTACCTTCTTTTTTTGTGACTCAAATCTCCTTTCCACCAACTAGAGGCAAAAAGTAGTTGGGCAACCTCAATAGAATGAACCTATTACAATAGGAGGGCAAAGTTGGGAAATGTTTTGTTCCCGTAAACCATAGAATTCTGTCACTTATCTAGATTTGTTAAGTAGCCTGACAAGACTGGTAGTTAAGATATCCAAGAACAGGTGTAGGAAGCTGTCTTTATCTCCATAGGTCAAAGAACAACTTCCAACAATGAAAGACAATAATCATCCAAGAGATCCAGACATGGCTGATTCCTTCACAATAAGCACCAGGTCTAAGATGTACTCTTTGTCCTTGCAAACCACAAAATTGCTCCCATCTAAAACCGCAAAACACCAGAACTTGGAACAATTTATTTCAGTACATCAAAAAAACAAGTGGAGAAAAATGGAAACCCTAGGTTCAACATATAATTTGATTAAAGCTTTACTGAGCAAGGCTCTGCCCACAAGAGCAAGACTCAGCTTTTCCCATTGCCATTTTCTCCCATCAGGAAGTTTACACAGCCTGTTAGCCTTATCCATCAAAGGGCAGACAGAAGAAGCAAAGTCTCATCAGTGGCTAATACAGAAGCCATATTAGAAAAAGTTAATTATGATGGAAAAGCAGAAAGTTATGTCCCAGATGAAGAAACAAGATAAAACCCCAGAGAAACAACTAAATGAATTGAAGATAGACAACCTTCCAGAAAAATAATTCAGAATAATGATAATGATGATGAGCCAGGATCTCAGGAACACACTGGAGAAGATGTAAGAAATGTGTATCAAAGACCTACAAGAACTAAAGAACAAACAAACAGAGATAAATAATACACTAGAAGGAATCAATAGCAGAATTAATAAGGCAGAAGAATGAATAAGTGACGTGGAGGACAAAACGGTGGAAATCAATGCCGTAGAACAGAACACTGGAAAAATAAGATGAAGATTGCCTAAAAGACCTTGGGACAACATTAAATTCACCAACACCCACATTATAGGGGTCCTAGATGAATACAAGAGAGAAGTGGTCTGATAAAATATTGGAAGAGATAACAACTGAAAACTTTCCAAACATAGGAAAGGAAATAGCCCAGGAAGCAGAGAGATGGAAACAGGATAAAACCAATGAAGAACACACCAAGATATAGTAATAAAATTGACAAAAATTAGACAAAAAGATAAAATATTAAAAGCAACAAGGGAAAAATGACAAACAACATATAAGGGAATTCCATCATGTTATCAGCTCAATGGAAACCAATAAGTCAGAAGGAAATGTCAGGATATTTTAAATGATGCAGTCATGTCAGACTCTGTGACCCCATCGACTGTAGCTAGCCAGGTTCCTCTGCCCATGGGGATTCTCCAGGCATGAGAGGGCTGCCATGCCCTCCTCCAGAGTATCTTCTCAACCCAGGCATCAAACTCATGTCTCCCAGATTGCAGTCAGATTCTTTACCAACTGAGCCACTAGGGAAGGACGAGAATACTGGAGTGTGTAGCCTATCCATTCTCCAGGGTATTTTTCTGGCCCAAGAATCAAACCAGGGTCACATGCATTGCAGGTGAATTCCTTACCAGTTGAGCTACCAGGGAAGCCCTCCTTTCTACCATCCACAGAGGTAAAAA
Source organism: Moschus berezovskii (assembly GCF_049115385.1). NCBI lineage: Eukaryota > Metazoa > Chordata > Mammalia > Artiodactyla > Moschidae > Moschus > Moschus berezovskii. Next base: position 44,485,132 of record NC_142472.1, read on the forward strand.
GTGAGTCCTAATTCCAATCCAAAAGAAAGGCAATGCCAAAGAATGCTCAAACTACTGCAGAATTGCACTCATCTCACATGCTAGTAAAGTCATGCTCAAAATTCTCCAAGCCAGGTTTCAGCAATACGTGAACTGTGAACTCCGAGATGTTCAAGCAGGTTTTAGAAAAGGCAGAGGCACCGGAGATCAAATCGCCAACATCTGCTGGATCATGGAAAAAGCAAGAGAGTTCCAGAAAAACATCTATTTCTGCTTCATTGACTATCCCAAAGCCTTTGACTGTGTGGATCCCAAGGAACTGTGGAAAATTCTGAAAGAGATGGGAATACCAGACCACCTGACTTGCCTCTTGAGAAACCTGTATGCAGGTCAGGAAGCAACAGTTAGAACTGGATATGGAACAACAGACTGGTTCCAAATAGAAAAAGGAGTACAACAAGGTTGTATATTGTCACCTTGCTTATTTAACTTATATGCAGAGTACATTATGAGGAACGCTGGTCTGGAAGAAGCACAAGCTGGAATCAGGATTGCTAGGAGAAATATCAATAACCTCAGATATGCAGATGACACTACCCTTATGGCAGAAAGTGAAGAGGAACTAAAAAGCCTCTTGATGAAAGTGAAAGAGGAGAGTGAAAATGTTGGCTTGAAACTCAACATTCAGAAAACTAAGATCATGGCATCTGGTCCCATCACTACATGGGGAATAGATGGGGAAACAGTGGTACAGTGTCAGACTTTATTTTGGGGGGGCTCCAAATTCACTGCCGATGCTGATTTCAGCCATGAAATTAAAAGACGCTTACTCCTTGGAAGGAAAGTTATGACCAACCTTGATAGTATATTAAAAAACAGAGACGTTACTTTGCCAACAAAGTTCCGTCTAGTCAAGGCTATGGTTTTTCCCGTGGTCATGTATGGATTTGAGAGTTGTACTGTGAAGAAAGCTGATTGCCCAAGAACTGTGGTGCTGATCGCTTTTTAACTGTGGTGCTGGAGAAGACTCTTGAGAGTCCCTTGTACCGCAAGGAGATCCAACCAGTCCATTCTGGGGGAGATCAATCCTGGGTGTTCATTGGAAGGACTGATGCTAAAGCTGAAACTGCAATACTTTGGCCATCTCATGTGATGAGTTGACTCACTGGAAAAGACTCTGATGCTGGGAAGGATTGGGGGCGGGAGGAGACGGGGTCGACAGAGAATGAGATGGCTGTATGGCATCACCGACTCGATGGACATGAATTTGAGTGAACTCTGGGAGTTGGTGATGGACAGGAAGGCCTAGTGTGCTGTGATTCATGGAGTCGCAAAGAGTCAGACACAATTGAGCGGCTGAATTGAACTGAACTGAACTGAACTGAACTGAAATATTCAGTGAACATCCTGTCTTGGCTGTATACACAGTGTCTAGAATAATATCTGGCAAATGATATGTGTTACATAGATAGTTATGAAATGAAGCAATCTACGTGGTAAATGAAGAGAATTTATGTTATGGTAAGAATGTATTTATATGGATTAAACTGACATAGGATGGCAAAAGTTTGACAATATCATATATTAGTATGTCATGAAAAGTGTCCAGACTATAAGAAAGCACACATATTAAAGCAGGCACACTGAGATCAAGTCTTTATTAAAGCTGAAAACGTTCATCCAATATAGTTGCTTAGGCATTTCCAATTAGTTAAATATTAACTTTAATACTAATGTCAATGTTATATAACATTAGTAAATATAAGAATGCTACTCATGGGTTCTCAATATCAATATCCAATTCTTGACATTCAATCCAAATAAAAATTAGCACAGGTGAACAAAAAGGCAAACATGAGGAATTTATCTACTCTTGTTCAAAGAGAAATATAATTAGAAATTTCTAGATCAGCTATCCAAAGGGAATGCTTAAATGTATACCTCTGATGTAATATTATATTGCAAATAAAATTAATAACCAGAAATTACATATAGCAGTATTCTTATATTTGCATATTTATTTAACAATTACTTAAATAGTGTCTCATATCTGTTAGATATTGTTCTAAGTGTTCTACAAATATTAGTTTATTTAATATTGAGAAAAGGTTTTTTGGTGGCTCAGTGGTACAGAATCAGTGGAAAGAATATGCCTGCCAATGCAGGAGATGTGAGTTTGATCCCTGGGCCAGGAAGATCCCCTTAAGTAGGAAATGGCAACCCACTCCAGTATTCTTGCCTGGGAAATCTCATGAACAGAGGAGTTAGATGGGGCTACAGTCTGTCAGCTTCCAAAAGAGTCAGACATGATTTAGTGACTAAGCAACAACAGCAACAACAATTTTATTAGATTGGTACACTTTCATCCTCACTTAGAGATGAGAAAACTTCAGCAGAAGATGATTATGAAACTTGGCTTGGGTTACAGAACTAGTAAAATTTGGAACAGAAATCCAAATCCAAGCAACCTGAATCTTAACTGCTCTCAAACTTTGTCCTATGTTTGCAACAGAAAAACAAGCCTGACTCCATATTGCATCTATTCCTTTATCTCTAACTATTGTATTCTGTTTTCTGGGCTTAGTCATGCTGGCTCTACACTTTTGTAAAAGAATGTTGTCAGTAGCCTAAAATATAAATACTATAATTCATTCTCAAGGATCTGCCTCCCAGTCTTGACCTTTAAAGGTGTAATAAAAAGTTGCATAACAGAAATTAACAAGTGTCTCATTGGAATTTCATAAGGATATTGTAACCAGACCTATATGGACAGTTGCAAGCACAAAAAATCCTGGCACCCAGAAGTTTGCAACTACTAGCCACAATCCCCTCCCTTTGGAATACAGATAAGCCTGAATTCTAACTCAGATAGGACTGTTTTTTTAGGACACTAGTTCTCAGCCTGATGGTTTTATGAATATAGTCACAGTTCCTTGCCCTAAGGACTTGTCTCCCAATTTATTGACCTTTCCAGTGGTGAGGAGTCTGTGATTAGATTCAGTGACATGTACACACACACACACATACACACAGAGAAAGGGACTTATATAACATTAGTAAATGGAAGCATTAACTCATGGAATCTCAATTGTAAATATTATAAAGTATTATATAAAAATACTGTCTAATGTTCATTGCAGCACTATTTACAGCAGACAGGACGTGGAAGCAACCTAGATGTCTATTCACAGATGAATGGATAAGGAAGTTTGGTACATATATACAATGGGGTATTACTTAGTCATAAAAAAAAAATGAATTTGAGTCTGCTAAACTGAAGTGGATCAACCTAGAGCCTGTTACTTCACAGAGTGAAGTAAGTCAGAAAGAGAAAAAATATTTATATTAGTTCAGTTCAGTTGCTCAGTCGTGTCCGACTATTTGTGACCCCATGGCCTGCAGCATGCCAGGCTTCCTTGTCCATTACCAACTCCCAGAGCTTCCTCAAACTCATGTCCATTGAGTCAGTAATGCCATTTAAACATCTTGTCCTCTGTTGTCCCCTTCTCCTCCTTCCTTCAGTCTTTCCTAGCATCAGGGTCTTTTCCAATGAGAGTTCTTCAAATTAGTCCTTCCAATGAACATTCAGGACCGATCTCCTTTAGGATGGATTGGTTTGCTCTCCTTGCAGTCCAAGGGACTCTCAAGAGTCTTCTCCAACACCACAGTTCAAAAGCATCAATTCTTCAGCTCTCAGTTTTCTTTATAGTTGAACTCCCACATCCATACACGACTACCGGAAAAACCATAGCTTTGAGTAGATGGCCATTTTTCAGCAAAGTCATGTCTCTGCTTTTTAATATGCTGTCTAGTTTAGTCATAGCTTTCTTCCAAGGAGCAGGTGTCTCTTAATTTTATGGCTGCAGTTACCATCTGCAGTGATTTTTAGCCCAAGGAAATAAAGTCTGTCATATATTAACACTTTATCCTGCTGGTTCAGATGGTAAAGAGTTCATCTGCAATGCAGGAGTTGCAGGTTTGATCCCTGGAGAAGTAAATGGCAACCCGCTCTAGTATTTTTGCCTGGAAAATCCCATGCACAGGGGAGACTGATGGACTAAAGTCCGTGGGGTAGCCAAGAGTCAGACACAACAGAACAACTAATACACATATTAACACATATATATAACATCTAGAAAACAGTACCGATGAACCTATTTGCAGGGCAGGAACAGATATGTAGACACAGAACACAGACTTGTGTAGACAGTAGGATATGGAAAAAGCAGGATGAATTGAGAGAGGAGCATTGAAATATATACATTATCATATGCAAAAAGGATGACTAGTGGGAAGTTGCTTTATAACACAAGGAACTCAACTTGGAGCCCTGTGACAACCAAGGGGGTGGTATGGAGGGACAGTGAGGAATAAGACAGATGATATACAGATCAATAGATACATACATACATACACACACACTCACACACACACACTTATGGCTGATTCATTTTGTATGGCAGAAACTAACACAGCATTGTAAAACAATTATCCTCCAATTAAACATTAATTTAAAAAATATGCTTTATTTAGAAGCATATACTTATATACTGGGCTTCCCTGGTGGCTCAGAGGTTAAAATGTATGCCTGCAATGCAGGAGACCTGGGTTCAATCCCTGGGTAGGGAAGATCCCATGGAGAAGGAAATGGCAACCCACTCCAGTATTCTTGCTGGAGAATCCCATGGACAGAGGAGCCTGGTGGGCTACAGTGCACGGGGTCGCAAAGAATCGGACACGACTGAACGACTTCACTTTCACTTTTCACTTATATACTAAAAAGCCTCTTGATTAAGCTGAAAGAGGATAGTGAAAAAGCTGGCTTAAAATTTAACATTCAAAACATTAAGGTCATGGCTTTTTGGTCCCATCACTTCATGGCAAATATTTGGGGAAACAAATGGAAACAGTGACAGACTATTTTCTTGGGCTACAAAATCACTGCAGATGGTGACTGCAGCCACGAAATTAAAAGATGCCTGCTCATTGGAAGAAAACTAGTGATAAATATAGACAGCATATTAAAAAACAGAGACATTACTTTGCCTACAAAGGCCTGTATAGTCAAAGCTATTTTTTTTTTCTTTTCCCCCAGTAGTCATGTATGGATGTGAGAGTTGGAACATAAAGAAGGCTAACTACTGAAGCACTGATGCTTTTGAACTATATTATTGGAGAATACTCTTGAGAGACCTTGGACTGCAAGGTGATCAAACCAGTCAATCCTAAAGATCAACTCTGAATATTAATTGGAAGGACTGATTTTGAAGCTGAAACACCAATCCTTTGGCCACCTGATGCAAAGACCCAATTATTTAGAAAAGACCCTGATGTTGAGAAAGATTGAAGGTAGGAGGAGAAAGGGATGACAGAGGATGAGATGGTTGGATGGCATCATCGACTCAATGGACATGAGTTTGAGGAAGCTCCAAGAGATGGTGAAGGACAGGGAAACCTGGCATGCTGCAGTTCATGGAGCTGCAAAGAGTCGGACAAAACTGAGAGACTGAACAACAACAACGAAGCATGTGCTTATATTCGCATATGTTGATAACTTCTTTTGGTAATGGATAAAAAGTCAAATTCACATTTGTAGTTATCTCTGAGACTCTTCTGGTGGCTCAGATGGGAAAGAATCTGCTTCAGTGCAGGAGGACCAAGTTCAACTCCTGGGTTGAGAAAATCCCCTGGAGAAGGAAATGGCAACCCACTCCAGTATTGTTGCCTGGAGAATCTCATGGACAAAGGAGCCTGGCAGACTACAGTCCATGGGGTCACAAAGAGTTGACATGACTTAATGACTGAACCACAACAGAGAAACTAAAGAAGGAGCTGAAATATGGGGATACAGCTAATCATAGTTAAAATAAAAGTTAAGGAGGTTAATCACTAGCACTATTTTATTTTAACTTAAATAAAAGAGGCCTATAGAATTCAAGATAATGATCTTGCTTACTACATAACTGAAGCCAAGGGAAAGGAGTCAATTGAATTCTATAGAACTCTTTTATGATTTCTACCCACTTAACCAGAATCTGTACTCACACACTGTTTTCCAGCCTGCTACTCTGGGTAAAATATTCATACTCCTAACTAGAGCCTCTTGATGAAAGTGAAAGAGGAGAGTGAAAAAGCTGGTTTAAAACTCAACATTCAGAAAACAAATATGATGGCATCTGGTCCCATCACTTCATGGGAAATAGATGGGGAAACAGTGGAGACAGGGTCAGACTATATTTTATTGAACTCCAAAATCACTGTGATGCTGATTGCAGCCAAGAAATTAAAAGACGCTTACTCCTTGGAGGGAAAGTTATGACCAACCTAGATAGCATATTAAAAAGCAGAGACATTACTTTGCCATCAAAGGTCCATTTGTCAAGGCTATGGTTTTTCCAGTGGTCATGTATGGATGTGAAAGTTGGACTATGAAGAAAGCTGATTGCCAAAGAATCGATGCTTTTGAACTGTGGTGCTGGAGAAGACTCTTGAGAGTCCCCTGGACTGCAAGGAAATTCAACCAGTCCATTCTAAAGGAGATCAGTCCTGGGTGTTCATTGGAAGGACTGATGCTAAAGCTGAAACTCCAATACTTTGACCACCTCATGCGACGAGTTGACTCATTGGAAAAGGCTCTGATGCTGGGAGGGATTGGGGGCAGGAGGAGAAGGGAACGACAGAGAATGAGATGGCTGGAAAGCATCACCGACTCGATGGACATGAGTTTGAGTGAACTCCTGGAGTTGGTTATGGACAGGGAGGCCTGGAGTGCTGTGATTCATGGGGTCGCAAAGAGTTGGACACGACTGAGTGACTGAACTGAACTGAACTGAGAGAGGCACAAAGAGATCTCAAAAACAATGGAAACATTTTTTTTTTTTTTTGCTTGAGCTGGATTTTGAGTGCTGTGCACTGTCTGTATTCTCATCCTTTATTCTTTGTGTATATTTTATGATTATCCTTTTAATTTTTAAAAGGTACAGAAATACATGGATCAGGAACATGGCAAATTATTACTTTTCTAAGCTAAAGAAATATCTGAGTTCTTAGATCTTCAGTACCTGGCAAAGATAATCATGAGATCAATGTCAGAATAAATTTTAGTGTTTAATTATTTCAGGAATATTTTAAAAATTCATTAGGAGGAGGAAGTTTTACAAGAATAAAATTATAGCAAGAAATTATAATGAATAATGCACACATATCTATAAAAATGTTTTGGTTACTATGTTTATCAAATAAAATAATTGCAAGGCAACACTATCTAATAGAATAAGACAGGAAAACTACTATCTGTAATTTTTTTTTTAATCAAGGAGATAAAAAGAAAAAAATTCCATAAAATTTGACAAGAATCATGAGTAAACAAAAAGTAGATATGTTTGTAGTGAAGTGTTCAGTCACAATGGGATCAGATACAGATAAATAAAGGCCTTAATGTCCTGCAGCTACCAAGCACTATAAGGAATCAGATCCAGTCTGTGAGTCTAAAGTCCAAGCTGTAAATATCAACAAAACAGAATTTTATCTAACCCAAAAATAAAATCCATATATTTATCCAAGAAATTCTAGAATATGCTTTGTATTTAATACTTTAGTTAAAAATGTTACACTTAAGCAGACTAAAAAATTTAAGATATGATTAAATGATACTTTGCTTTTACTGTTATATTGAAAAACTTGCTTAAAGATGCTGAGAAGATTAAGGGTAAAATTGTGCCTAATGCTTTAAGTATCCTTTTTATTACTTTGTATTTTCAACTATTTCCTTCTTACTGGATCCTATTCATTCATTGTTAAACACATTCATGTCTCTCCACTAAAGAAAAATTTGCAATCTTTGTTACCATATCCCATTTCATCTAAATTTCATTTACATTAATTTCATTCTTTCCTCCCTTTACAATCACTCATTTTATAATTTAAAGAGTTTTTGTCGTTTGCCCTGTGATACGTGTCATTTTAGTTTCTCAACCAGGGACTGATCTCATGGCCCTGTGGTGTAAGAAGAGAAGTTTAACCATTAAATCACCAGAGAAATCTCTAAAGATTTTTAAATTTATTTTTTATTGATGCAACATTGGTTTATAACATTATGTATGTTTCATCTATATATCACGTAAGTTTTATCTGTACATTACATTTCTACTTCTTATATAACACAGCAAGCTTACCACCAAAAATCCAGTTTCCATCTGTCACCATATAGTTGATCGCCTTTATCATTTTGCCCTTCCCCAAACCCCTTCCACTCGCATAAACACAGCTCTGTTCTTTGAATTTTTGCCTTTATGTTTGTTTGGTTTGTTTTATTCACTTATTTTTGTTTGTGCATGTGTGTGTTTTGTGTGTGTGTGTATGTGTGTGTGTTCATCATAGCATCTACAATAGCCAAAATATGGAAACAATTCAAGTGCCCACCAACAGATAAACAGACAAAGAAAACACGGTGCATGTATATACAATGGAATAATACTAATCCAGATTTTGTCCTGAGAATCCTTTATTCTTGGAGACAGAGAACTTTTGACACAGGCATTTTTACTACCTTCATATATTTTGAGTTTGTAAAATTAAAATATTCCAAATCAAATGAGACCAAATATATGGAAATACCTGTAGAGAAGTTAATTCTTCCAGTTCCTTCTCAGTCTTGATTGTTATTATTGAAATTTGTAGAGGAAGTTTTGTGCTATCTACCCAAGAGAGCCTTCTCTGTCCTTCATCACCTCCTGAAGATTGCCCAAATTCATAATTATTGAATTAGTGATGCCATCCAACAATTTCATCCCTCTGGTATCCTCTTCTTCTGCCTTCAATCTTTCCTAGCATCAGGGTCTTTACTAATCAGTCAGCTGTTAGTATCAGGTGGCCAAAATATTGCAGCTTCAGCATCAGTTCTTCCAGTAAGTGTTTTGGGTTGATTCCCTTTAAGAATGACTTGTTAGATCTCATTGCAGTCCAAGGAACTCTCAAGAGTCTTCTCCAGCACTGCAGTTCAAAAACATCAATTCTTTGGTGTTCTGCCTTCTTAATGGGCCAGCTCTCACATCTGTACTTGCGTACTGGAAAGACAATATGGACCTTAATTGGCAAAAGGATGTCTTTGCTTTCTAACAGATTCTCTAGGTTTGCTATAGCTTCTCAGTCAAGAAGCAACCATCTCTTAATTAATGGCTACAGTAACCATCTACAGTGGTTTTAGAGCGCAAGAAGAGAAATCTGTTGCTGTTTTCACCTACCCTCTTTCTATTTGCCATGAAAAAATAGGACTGGATGCCATGATCTTAGTGTTTTTTATGTTGAGTTTTAAGCCAGCTTTTTCACTCTCCTCTTTCACCTTTATTAAGAGGCTCATTACTCCCTCTTCACTTTCTATCATTAAAGTGATATCATCTGCATATCTCAGAGTGTCAATATTTCTCCCGGAAATCTTTATTCCAGCTTGTAACTCACCCAGCCCAACATTTTGCATTCTCTGTTCTGCATTTTAATTAAATGGGCAGGGTGACAATAAATAGCCTTGTCATACTCCATTCTGAACTAGTCAGTTGTTCCACGTAAGTTTCTAACTGCTGCTTCTTTATCCATACACAGGTTACTCAGGCAACAAGTAAGATGGTCCCCAAAATAGTAGAGGGCTTTAATAACCCACCTTCATCAGTGGACAAATCATCCAGACAGAAAATCAATAAAGAAACACAGACCATGTGTGATACTTTAGATTAGCTGGAATTGATGTTTATAGAGCATTCCATCAAAAAGAGCAGACTGAAAATTCTTCTCAAGTGCACACAGAACTTTCTTCAGAATTGACCACATTCTGGGCCATAAGGCAAGGCTTGGTAAACTTAAGAAAACTGAAATCATATCAAGTATGTTTTCTGATCATGCTATGAGATTAGACATTTCTGACCAAGGCTATGAGATTAGAAATAAAGTACAAGAAAAGACTCTAAGAAACACAAACAATATACTACTAAACAACCATTGGATCACTGAAGAAATAAAGCAAGAAATTAAAAAATATCTAGAGACAAATGGAAATGAAAGCACAGTAGAACAAAACTTAGGGGATGCGGCAAAACAATTCTAAAAGGGAACTTTATAGCAATACCTTACCTTGCTATTGTTTATAGCAATCTTACCTTAAGAAACAAGAAAAATATCAGATACATAACCTAACCTTACACCTTAAACAACTACACAAAGGACCAAAAAAACCTAAAGTTGGTAGAAGGAAGTAACTCATAAAGATCTGAGCAGAAATAAATGAAATGGAGACAAGAAAAAAACAGTCATAAAGATAAATAAAACTAAATGCTGGTTCTTTGAAAAGATAGACAAAATTGATAAATCTTTAGCTTTTTCTTCACCAAGAAGAAAAGGGAGAGGACTCAAATCAGTAAAATTAGAATAAAAAAAAAAGCTACAACTAAGTTTACAGAAATACCAAGGATCATATGAGACTATAATGAACAACTGTAGGCTTTTTGGGTGGAACTGATGGTAAATAATCTGCTTGCCAATGCAAGAGACACAGGAGGTATGGGTTTGATCCTTGGGTCAGGAAGATCCCCTGGAGAAAGAAATGGCCAGTATTCTTGCCTGTAAAATTCCATGGACAGAGGTAAAGCCCATGGAACCTCAAAAAGTCAGACATGACTGAGCACGAGAACAATGAATAAATGTATACTAATAAAATGGACAACCTGAAAAGAATGGCCAAATTCTTAGAAAGGTAAGTCTTTCTAGACTGAATCAGCAAAAAATAGAAAATACAAACAGACCAGTCACAAGCACTGAAATTGAAACCATGATTAAAAACCTCCCAAGAAACAAAAGTCCAGAACACAATGGCTTCCCAGGTGAATTTTATCAAACATTTAGAAAAGAGTTAACACCTGTCCTTCCAAAACTGTCCTAAAAAGTCACAGAGGAAAGAAAACTTCCCAACTCATTTTATGAGGCCACCATCACCTTGACACCAAAACCAGACAAAGATACCATATAAATAAATAAAGAAAATTGCCAGCCAATATCCGGCATCTCTCACGTCTGCGCCGCCGGAGTAGGTATTGCGAGGGGGCATCAGAGGGCAGACAAACTGAAATCATAATCACAGGAAACTAGCTGATCTGATCACATGGACCACAGCCGAATGTGGTCCACTGAAGAAGGGAATGGCAAACCACTTCAGTATACTTGCCTTGAGAACCCCATGAACAGTAACAAAGGGCAAAATGATAGGATACTGAATGAGGAATTCCCCAGGTCGGTAGGTGCCCAGTATGCTACTGGAGCTCAGTGGAGAAATAACTATAGAAGGAATAAAGGGATGGAGCAAAAGCAAAACCAATACCCAGTTGTGGATGTGACCAGTGATAGAAGCAAGGTCCGGTGCTGTAAAGAGCAATATTGCATAGGAACCTGGAATGTTAGGTCCATGAATCAAGGCAAATTGGAAGTGGTCAAACAGGAGATGGCCAGAGTGAACGTTGACATTCTAGGAATCAGTGAATTAAAATGGACTGGAATGGGTGAATTTAACTCAGATGACCATTATATCTACTACTGTGGGCAGGAATCCCTTAGAAGAAATGGAGTAGCCAAGACTCTGATGCTGGGAAAGGTTGGGGGCGGGAGGAGAAGGGGACAACGGAGAATGAGATGGCTGGATGGCATCACCGACTCTGTGGACATGAGTTTGAATGTACTCCGGGAGTTGGTGATGGACAGGGAGGCCTGGCGTGCTGTGATTCATGGGGTCGCGGAGAGTCGGACACGACTGAGCGACTGAACTGAACTGAATTGAACTGATCACTGATAAATATAGATGCAAAAATATTCAACAAAATAGATGTAGAAAAAGTCTTTGACAAAATTCAGCACCCATTTATGATAAAAACTCTCCAGAAACAGGGCACAGAGGCTACATAACTCAACCTAGTAAAGACCGTATTTAAAAAATCTATAGCAGCATCATACTCAACAGTGAACAGCTGAAAGCATTTCTCTAATATCAGGAGCAAGAAAAAGATGTCCACTGTTATCTCTTTTATTCAACAGAGTTTTTAAAGTCCTAGCTACAGCAATCAGAGAAGAAAAAGAAGTAAAGGGAATCTAAATTGGAAGAGAAAAAGTTAAACCATTACTGTATGCAGATGACATGATACTATATATAGAAGATCCTAAAAATGTTACCAGAAAACTACTAGGACTCATCAGTAAGTTTGATAACTTTGTAGGTTACAAAATTAATACAAATCTGTTGCATTTCTGTACACTAACAGTGAAAGGTCATAAAGAGAAATTCAAAAAGCAATTCCATTTACCACTGTATTGAAAAGAATAAAATATGTAGGAATAAACCTATCTAAGAAGAAAAGAGGCCTTAACTGTGAAAACTATAAGATTCTGATGAAAGATATCAAAAAAGACATAAACATGAAAATATATAACATGTTCATATATTGGAAGAATCAATTTTCTTGAAATGACTCTATTACCCAAGGCAATTTACAGATTAAATGCAAACCCTATCAAATTACAGAGAACTAGAATAAAAAATCTCAAAATTTGTATGGAGATATAAAAGGTCCTGAACAGCAAAAGCAATATGAATAATAAAAATGGAGATGGAGGAATCAGGGTCACTGACTACAGACTATACTACAAAGGTATCATCATCAAAACAGTATGGTACTGGCGCAAAAATAGAAATTTAGATCAAGGAACAAGATAGAAAACCATAAATAAGCCCATACACATATGGTCAAGTAATCTATGACAAAGGAAGCAAGACCACACAATGTTGAAATGACAGATTCTTTATCAAATTGTGCTGGGAAAACTGGAGAGACACAGGTTAAAAAAAATGAAATTAGATCCTTCTTTAACTCCAAACACAAATATGGGTTCAAAATTAATTAGAGATAGGACACTATAAAACTTTTCGTGGAAAAACATAGGCGGAACACAGTCTGATATAAATTACAGCAACATCTTTTTCAATTCATCTATCAGAAGAGTAAGATCATGAATACCTTATTGTAAAATTCAGACATAAACTGAAGAAATTAGGAAAAACCATTAGGCCGTACAGGGATGACCTAATCAAACCCTTATACAGTGGACGTGACAAAAAGATTGAAGGGACTAGATCTGATGGACAGAGTGGCTGAAGATCTATGGACAGAAGTTAGAAACAGTGTACAGGAGACAGTGATCAAAACCATCCCCAAGAAAAATAAAAGGTAAAATGATCATTTGAGAAGGCCTTAAAAATAGCTGAGAAAAAAAGAGAAGTGAAAGGCAAAGGAGAAAAGGAAAGTTATACCCATCTAAATGCAAACTTCCAAAAAATAGTAAAGAGAGTAAGAAAGCCTTCTTAACTGAACAATGCAAAGAAATACCAGAAAGTAATAAAATGGGAAAGACTAGAGATCTCTTTAAGAAAATTAGTGATGTCAAGGGAACAGCTCATGTGAAGATAGCACAATAAAGGACAGAAATGGTATGGGCCTAACAGAAGCAGAAGATATTAAGAAGAGGTGGCAAGAATACACAGAAAGTCTATACAGAAAATGTCTTAATGGATAGCCAAGACGTTTTGATCACTCACATAGTGTTTGACATCCTGGAGTTGGAATGCAAGTGGGCCTTAGAAGCATTACTGCAAACAAAACTAGAAGAAGTGATGGTGTTCCACCTGAAATATTTCAAATCCTAAAAGATGATGCTGTGAAAGTGCTGCACTCAATATGCCAGCAAATTTGGAAATTCAGCAGTGGTCACAGGACTGGTCAGTTTCCACTGAAAAGGTCAGTTTTCATTTCAAACCAGAGAAGGGCAATGCCAAAATGTGTTCAAATGATCATACAATTGCACTCATTTCATGCACTAGCGTGGAGAAAGCAACGGCAACACACTCCAGCACTCTTGTCTGGAAAATCCCATGGACGGAGGAGCCTGGTAGGCTGCAGTCAATGGGGTCGCGAAGAGTTGGACACGACTGAGTGACTTCACTTTCACTTTTCACTTTCATGCATTGAAGGAAATGGCAATACACTCCAGTGTTCTTGCCTGGAGAATCCCAGGGAAGGGGGAGCCTGGTGGACTGCCGTCTATGGGTTCACACAGAGTCGGACACGACTGAAGTGGCTTAGCAGCAGCAGCAACAGCAGCTATAATTCCATCACCTCCAACAGCTTTGTTGGTAGTAATGCTTTCTAAGACCCACTTGACTTCACCCTCCAAGATGTCTGGCTCTACGTGAGTGAGCACATCATCATGGTTATCTGGCTCATTAAATCTTTTTTTTTTTCCTTTGTGCAGTTCTTCTGTGTATTCTTGCCACCTCTACTTAATCTCTTCTGCTATAATTAAGCCCTTGCCATTTCTGTCTATTGTGCCATTTTTGTGTGAAAGTCTCTAATTTTCTTGAAGAAATCTCTAGTCTTTCCCATTTTCCTCTATTTTTTGCGTTATTCCTTTCAGAATGCTTTCTTATAAAAGTTAATAAAAAAAGCTGAAATAATGACTTTATTCACATATATATATTTAATTTCCTGAGCTCAATGATAATAAAAATAATAACTTCTTTACCTTTTTATATATCATTGATTTATAAAATAGTGAGTGAGTGATAGTCGCTCAGTCATGTCTGACTGTTTGTGACCCAGAGAACTGTAACTTGTCAGGCTTCTTTGTCCATTGAATTCTCCAGCCAACAATGCTGCAATGGGTTGCCATTTCCTTCTCAAGATTTATAAAATAATCACCATATAATTTTTTTCATCATGTGAGAATTTCTGTTGTAAGCTGTTTTTCTGTGTGATCTTGAATTGAAATCTAGAGTTTTTCACTTCTAATTTTATTTTCTTGACCACTATTTACTCATGTTAGGCCAACAGAGTTATGAAGGATGTTAATCCAAGTCTAAAATTAAAATGTGTGCTCATAATTTTTATTCTTACTTAAGTAAATATTATTTTTGCCACTCCTTTCATGATGAAAATTGCTTATCTCCAAATTTAAAAGTTCAGTACTCTTAAATATCCAAGGAAGAAATTGAGAATATATCTGGTAATTCATGCAAAAAATTCCCAGAATCTGCCTTTAACAAAAAGTAAATTTGAGGACGATAAAATATTTTTGCCTTGCTCAAATTTTTCATAAAACTGCTAAATTTTCCCCTTATTTGTGCAAGAGTTATATGAATTTTTAAGAATATTACTTCACCAAAATTATATTTGCTTAAAATGTATAGTACATAGGTAAATATGGAAAGAATAATGCTTTAAACAGATGAAACCCTATTTGCATATTTTCACTGAAATTCACTAAAGTAAACTCATATTTATTACAATAGATTTAAGGACTCTATACTTTTGGAGGGCTTCTCCAGTTGCTCAGTGGTAAAGAATCACCTGCAATGCAGGAGAAGCAAGTTCGATCTCTGTGTTGGGAAGATCCTCTGAAGAAGGGCACAGCAACCCACTCCAGTATTCTTGCCTGAAGAATCCCATGGATAGTGCAGCATGGCGGGCTACAGCCCATGAGGTCACAAAGAGTCAGACATGATTAAAGAGATTGAGCACACACACACATATTTTGGAAATGCTACATAAGTCTCAAAGTGCATTTGTCTTTATCTTAAGGTGTTCATGCAATGATCCTTTGCTATAATTAGAATTAAATATAATGAACATTAGAAAAAATGAAAAAAAAATCATTTTCTTGGATAACCCATTGCCTTTTAAGTAAATACAACAATACATTGATAGTGATAAATCTAAAAAGATATTATAAGCAAGAAGTCTAGCAATAAAATCCCTTTAGAAGACAGACCCTATAAAAATCTAGGAAATAACATTTTAATGTATACATGGGTGTGTTTATGTGTATGTATATTTATTCTCTATCATTTATAGTGCCTAAACAAAATCAGCACAGAGATTAAAAACAACAACAACAACAAAGAAAAACAGTTTACTGAATTCCTACTACTAGAATGTTCAACAAAACCCTGAATAAAACCCATAAAAAACAAAAAAGATACTGTTTTCCCCTTGTTTGAGAGACTGAGCTTGACTTGATCAGTCCTTTAAGTTTAGGTATAGATTGTTCATTAGACCCTGAAATTTGCACCAATGTTATACATTTACATTGTGAGATGTTTAAAACTTTTTTTAAAGAGTTGAAAAAATATATTATCAGAAAAAATTACAGAATAATATCATCAGAGTATCAAATTACATCAAATTTTACCACACACTGTTATGCTCTGAGTCCGGTTCCCTCATACTGGTAGAATAAGACACTCGCAGCAATGCAAAAGCAAGAATGGGGTTTATTTCTAGCTCGAGATAGGGCTTATGCCTCCTCCAGCGCAGTGGAGTGCGGACAAGAGCCCCGAGCCCAGGTCACAGCAGTTTTTATAGTCTTAGATTACATAAGCACCTATTTTTGTTCAAAAGATCAAACTGGCAGAAGCTCATTGGCCAGTTTATGCGCGTGCGGGCGGGTTTTTCTGGGGGATTTCCCTTTTTCCTCTGATTGGCCTGATTTTTGGCGCTTGGGGGACTTTTCTAGGGAGGGGTTTCTTAATTTTGGGGCCAGCGGGATCTTCTTAGGGAGGAGTTTCTGTGAACTTAGCCTCCACCCTGTCTCCAGGAAATCGAAACTTAGGCCTAAGCAAGGTCTCAGGCCTATCCCGGCTACTCAGATGTTAGGGCTCCTAACAACACTCCCTCAAGTTAAAATTATATTATATTCTAACTGCCATTAATACCACATTAGCTAAAAACTTCCAGTGAAAATAAATCTGAGTTAAGTAAAAACATACAATTAAAGATCCTTTATATAATGTTCAGAAATTACACACATATTTTAAACAACACTTCATATCTGAATAATTGAAACATGATTCTGTATAAAGAAATTATAAGGTTATGAAATATATATGCTGCTGCTGCTGCTAAGTCACTTCAGTCGTGTCCGACTCTGTGCGACCCCATAGACGGCAGCCCACCAGGCTCTCCCTGTCCCTGGGATTCTCCAGGCAAGAACAGTGGAGTGGGTTGCCATTTCCTTCTCCAATGCATGAAAGTGAAAAGTGAAAGTGAAGTCGCTCAGTCGTGTCCGACCCTTAGCGATCCCACGGACTGCAGCCTACCAGGCTCCTCCATCCATGGGATTTTCTAGGCAAGAGTACTGGAGTGGCTTGCCATTGACTTCTCTGATGAAATATATATATTTATTTGTAAAAATAAAAAATAATTGAATAAAATTTAAATTGTTAGAAAAAAATTATGTTTCTATGTATTAAGAAGATAACTTTACAAGCATTGCTTTCTTTTCTATAGGAAGTTGTGTATCCACCAAAAAAGATTTTCCTGACCCCATTTCCACTGGGCTACTTTTTCTACAAATAGAAAAGTTCTAGTTATTATTAGCAGTGCCCAATAGACATACAGGTGAAAGGATTATTGAATATGGCATACATTTTGTTAGGAAAAGGCACTAGAGAGAAAAATGCAGCTGCAAGGCTATTATAAAAATATGCTTTTGCTTAAAGGTGAGCTGCAAGGAATTTTCCTCTTTTCTATTTTAATTAGGAAAGCCCAGGCATATATTATGTGCAGAATATTTCAAATGGTGAGGGAAATGAGTGTAATTTAGCAACTAATAGTTTTTAAAATAGCCTTTTAAGATATTTTTGTTGGTCTCTTGAAGTTCTACCAGCTGGTTTGCAATTACAGAAATGCTATAGAACGAATCACTCTGGGACAGCTGAATTACTGGAAACTTTAGTGGAGTGGGATCAAAGGCTGACAAGGGGCTTTACTTAGAAGATAAAGTACAATAGGGCTGTGAAAAGTTTTATTTGAGATCATTTCCTTATCTCTCAAAGACTGAATAAAACTTTTGAAACATCAGCAATCCAGAGTAATCCACTTTCCCCTGACCTGAGCTTCTATAAGCCTACTGCTGTAGTTTAATACTTTGATTTGTTGAGAATAAAAATAAAAGAAAAAGAAATATAGAATGAGAAAAAAGGCTGATTTTGTCATATCAGGCAAAGTAAACTCTCAGATAGTCATGTCAGGAGAGGAAGTGAATTGTTTACTCAAGTGTTCTTTTAATCAGTGAATTTCTATAACACATGTGATATTATTTTGATAGTTATAAACAGAATTTATATTAATACATGTATTCATGCAAACTGAACTTATATTATTAAAATAACAAATTATTTCTATAAGTAGAATTGACTAAAAATATATATTCTATAATCTTTAATCTTTCAGTCATAAAATAAAATTTAATGACTTTTTCACAGAAGCATTAGAAAATACTTGGTGGACATCTGAGATTTCCTTTCCTTTCTGATTTATTTTCCACGCACCCACTGAAATGTGTCAACTCTTTTCTAATGTTGTTCCATTTCTTTGTTGTCTAGACTAGATATTTTACTACCATTTTTAGTTATCCTATTTGCTTCACCATATTTTCTTTAAAATGTTTTTACAGGAATTTACTTAAGCATCTGTATTTAATACCCACTTTTTTTCTACTCACTGAATTATTACTTCAGTCTTATCCGTCTACTGAATTTTAGTTGCCAAGGTCACTAATGACACTTTTGTTACTAACTCTTAAAAGCATATATTCATTTTTCTTACTGTAACTTAGATGTATTTTTCATTGTTTAGTATTCCCTCTCCACCTCAGTTCTCTCCTCTCTTGTCTCCCTTGACACTATTCTCCTAATTTCTTTGCTGACTCTTCTCAGTCTTTTTTGAATGCCACAAACTGCACTGAAACATTAAATGTTGACTTTGCTAGGATTCTGTCCCTTATTTCTCTTCTCTCATCACCTACTTTTCCTGCCAGGGTGATCTACTCCCTGATTTTATTTTCTAATAATATATGTTAATAACTATAATTGTACATTTCAAACCCATCTCCATTTCTCATGAGTTAAATAATTATATATCTTGGGTTTTGGCATTTGATTTCTAGATGACACATCTTAATGAGAACATAAAGTAAATTGAATTATTTTTTTCCTCAGAAATGATTTTCCAGTATCCCTTGTTTTAGAGCTGGATATTGCAGTTTAGCTTTATTTTAACCTAGACAGCATATTAAAAAGCAGCGACATTACTTTGTCAACAAAGGACCATCTAGTCAAGGCTATGGTTTTTCCAGTAGTCATATATGGACATGAGAGTTGGACTATAAAGAAAGCTGAGCACAGAAGAATTGATGCTTTTGAACTGTGGTGTTGGAGTAGACCCTTGAGAGTCCCTTGGACTATAAGGAGATCCAGTCCTGAATATTCATTGGAAGGACTGATGCTGAAGCTGAAACTCCAATACTTTGGCTACCTGATGCAAAGAGCCAACCCATTGGAAAAGACAGTGATGCTGGGAAAAATTGAAAGTAAAAGGAGAAGGGGACAACAGAGGATGAGATGGATAGATAGCATCACTGACTTAATGTGCATGAATTAGAGCAAACTCCAGGATATAGTGGAGGACTGAGAACCCTGGTGTGCTGCAATCCATGGGGTTACAAAGAGCCAGACATGACTTAGCAACTGAACAACAGCAAATGTTACAAAGCAAGACCATCAAAGAGCTCCCATGGGAAACTCTACATGAGGCAGAATTTGGGGGCATAGTAGGTCACACTCTTAGTATGTCTAGTTTTATATATATAAAGCATATATGTATGGTTGTATAAGCTTGAACTCTCATGCAATTCTTATAAACCTGAAACAGTGCATTATATTTCTACAGAAGTCAGTTCATGTTGATACTATTATTTACAAAACACACACAAAAAAACGTTCAGGACAATAAAATGACTCCAGTTCAGACATCTTGTAAATAGCACAGCAAGTACTGGCCAAATAGTTGGATAGTTGGAGCAAATAATGATTCTAGTCTCATCTTTACCTAATTATTCCACAATACCTTACTTTGTTTCTGCTTTTGAGACATTTATTTAAATCTATCATATCCGTTCCGTTCCGTTGCTCAGTCGTGTCCGACTCTTTGCGACCCTGTGGACTCTAGCCTACCAGGCTTCTCCGTCCATGGGATTCTCCAGGCAAGAATACTGGAGTGGGTTACCGTTTCCTTCTCCAGGGGATCTTCCTGACCCAGGGATCGAACCCGGGTCTCCCGCTTTGGAGGCAGACGCTTTAACCTCTGAGCCACCAGGGAAGCCCATCAGTATGGTTAAAATACTATATAAAACTTGTTGTTATTGCACTCTGTTAACCAACTCTGTGTTCTGTGACATCATGTCAGTGGTTTGAACTCAGCTGCACTGGACTTGTCTATTCTATAGAAACCAAAGAGCATGGCAAATAGTCTTTTTTTTTTTTCTTTTTATTTCCAACACAGCACTGTACACACACTTATATAGGCATATGTACATATATATAGACCCACATATATTTCTTAATAAAATCTAAGCAGTTTAAATATTTATACAAACAAATAAAAATACACACGTTGGAAAAGCACATTCAATCAAAGTTTGCTACTGAAGTGGAGAATGTAAATGTGATATATGGATAAAATGACATGTATACATAAACAGTAAAACCAAAACAGGAACTTACAAGGACCAATGTTGATACTGGACAATGTTCTTTGAACTGATCAATATGAATAAGATAATTTTTCCACCTTAAGGTGAGAGAGAGAATTTTTCGTAAGGGCTGATCAATCTTATACATTTAATTATAAAACTAATTGTTTAAATGTCATCTTAAAAAAAAGAATTTAAAGTCAATTGAAATAGTACATTGATTCTGTCCTCATGATGTTGGTCTAAAGCACTTAACTTATTATATGATTTAATATATTTAAAACATACATATAGATAAGTGCCCCAAATGTTGGAAATGTATGTGTTTTCAAATAATATATATTGTATCAATATGTTTCATATTATAAAACTGAGCTTTTGTGCGTTTTGTGCTATTTTTCTCTTTATTTCAATTCTCCGTGGTCCATGAAGAAGTAGCAGTATAGCAAAGAGAAGCCTTATGTCAGTGACTAGAGTGTAACCTCAGGAGATAAGTTGCATCGCCTTTCAAAAAGGCCTTTGTATTTATTTAGCTGTTGTGCAGAAATGTCTGTACTTTACTAAAGAAAAAGAAAAAAAATCTATAATCACTAACGTCACCGGGGAGATGTGTTCTGAGAATGCACCTAGTTAGTGTCACGGTTGACTAGGAAAACAAGGAGAAAACAATGACCAGAAGATAAAACTTAGATACTGTTAGAAACCTAAAATTATTCTCAAATACAGTAGAAACTTTGGGTACAAAGATACTAAGGGAGATATAAAATAATTAACAGTAAATATTGGAGGAAGTAAGAAATGTTTGCAATAAATTAGGTCTTTCCTTGCTGGAAGACTTCTAGCTGCTATGAAGATTAAACCATAAATCACTTAAGTACCAAAAAAATTGTAAAGAAAGTTCAGACATACTGAAAAATATGAAACTGTATATTTCTTAAGTGTCCCTAGTATTTTGTATTATGCATATTTCAGTTCAGTTCAGTCTCTCAGACAGGTCTGACTCTTTGCAACCCCATGGACTGCAGCATGCCAGGCTTACCTGTCCATCACCAACTCCCAGAGCCTACTCAAACTCATGTCCATCGAGTCAGTCATGCCAGCCAACCATCTCATCTTCTGTTGTCCCCTTCTCTTCCTGCCTTCAATCTTTCTCAGCATCATGGTCTTTTCCAATGAGTCAGTTCTTCTCATTAGGTGGCCAAAGTATTGGAGCTTCAGCTTCAGCATCAATCCTTTAGTGGCCTAAAAATGTTTTTCTCTTTAAAAGCTAAGTTTATTCTGAAGACCTTCTTAGTTAAAATGAAATTGTAAATGAAATCTTTCATCGACTCCCTAATATTTCACTGGAATTAACACTTTTAGCTTTAAAAAGGTAAAATTTAACATACAATATGCGGCAAAAATATATTTAATAACTTTAAATTAATTTTAACTGAAAAAAATGGTGAAAGTGTACTTAAATAGCTGCTATTCCTTTGAAAATTTAACCCAAACCACATGCCTCGGGGACATTGCCTACAAAGAAATAAAGCTGCTTGTGTCACATAAGTTTATAAGTTTAAGTGATACCTCATAGTTGTTATTCAGTGGAAAGAACACTGACTGCAAAATAAGACCCAGTTTCCAAGTTCTAACTATTGCACTAGCCTATAATATGTCTTTGGACAATTAAATAACATCTATTACAATATGCCATCTATTTACAAGGAAAATAATGCACCTTCTTTAAAGTTTTGTTCAAACAATCTAGCATGTAACAGTACTTAATGCAATTCTATGAATATTTTTATAATCATATTCTACTTCTAACACCTCATAGAGAGATACTTAACACATCCTGTACCTGGCAGTAACAATTGTGTTATTTCCTAGAAATTCATTCTGTTAGAAGGTAAAAATTACTTAGAATTAATTACTAGTAGTTCATGAGTAAAATACTTTAAAAAGTCTTGCTGAATAAAACACATTGGTACTCATAGAATAAGATACAACTGAAACAGAGACTGAATTTGAACACATAAAAATATTCTAAAAAGAATCACAAGAATGCTGCCTAAAATTTTCCTAAAATTCAATGCAGAGAAACCCCTATAATACAGTATTGAACATTTTGAATGTGATACATAATGGTGAAAATTATTTTTTATTCATTGAAATTGGCATATTCTACAGATTATATCCATTAAGATTTCAATTCCCTGATTCTTTTGTAGATGTAATTGAAGTCTCAAATTAAACTCGGGGAAGATTTGATATATTGTGCTGACGTGAAGACTGGAGTTGGGGGAAGGGTATAGGACAAAGATTTTTCAGCAGCTTCTAGAAACTGAGAGTAGGCCATGGATGAGAGCCAACAAGAAAACATGGAGCTGAGTGCTATAGTATCTTGGAAGCAAATTTTGCCAACCATCTGATGATCTTGTGCACATATACTACCCCAGAGATTCTACATAAAATCCCAGCCCAGGTAACACCTTGGTTTCAACCTTGTGGAACACTAAACTAAAGTCAGCTGAACTTGCTTGTAATTTCTGACTTATAAAACTATTAAATAATGAGTGATAGTGTTTTAAGTTTGTGGTAATTTGTTATTTAGTAATGGAAAATCAATACATTCATTCAACAAATTGTTTTTATGTGTCAGCAAGATTTAAGGCACTATGTTGAATGATGTGAGCAAACAGTATTAATCAAATATAAAAATTGCTCTCTGGAGAATACAGAAATTAGTTAAAGAGATAAGATAAATAACCATACAGTGAGATAAAAGGGAATTCTAGAGAAATATGTTATGGATAAAAACTATTTATTTGAAAGAAAAAATTATGAAAGAGTTGATAAAGACATTTTTATAAATTCAGTCCAAAAAGATACTAGATCATGTGAGTTTCACATATCAGTTGAAAATATTGATTAGTTGTGCAATTTTACCAGTAAATATTCTGAAGAACTCTGAGAAATATAATTGAAAAGATAAATCAACTTTGAATTATTATCTAAGAATCCTGAATATTATTCTTTATAAAAAACAGTTTTAAACAATGTTTGTCATTGGAATGACCTGATTAAAGATGTATAAAATGCAAGAATAAAATGAAAGCATTATAAAATGGATAAGGAAGCAAAAAATAAGTTCTTCAGAAAACCAGGTTAACGATCTATATAAACATAATGGTAAGTGGAACATGATCTTAAATATATATATATATATATACACACTTATACTCAAGAATGCATATATTTAGGCACAAATATAAATAGGAACAAAGCATCCTGTGAGATGTTGCAAGGTTATTTTTAAGAAACAAGAAAGACATGAAAGGGAGAGAAAAATGTATGTGTATATATATATGTGTGTGTATATATGTGTGTGTGTATATATATATATACACATATAATCTCTTTCCATTTTCTCTTGCTTCTTAAAATCTCAGGCTATACTATTTTTTAAATCCTGAGTGTAGGTATGCAGGCAGGCAGAGAATAGCATCATATTAATTCAAATGTACGCAGATGGGGAGGAGAAGTTTGTTTGCAGCATAGAGAGTGGGTGGTTTTAAAGAAACTTTAAACTTTCAGTGGGTTGTTCAAACAAAATTATATGTCCTACTTATGAAAGTATAGTTTTGAAGTTCTCAGAGATTAAGTTTTAAGTTTTCCTTTGAACTTTTATGAAGCTGTGTTTAAAATTCTTAATTCTATAGTGAGCAAAATTCAGTAAAAATTATCAGATTGTCCTATAGGATTAGGAAGACAATAGGGTCCAAGATTTTCAAATATGAAGGGGTCATGTTAAACACCCAGTAGTTTCAATCTGAATCTTAAAAGACTCCTTGCCAAGAATGAATTTCAACTGAAAAAAATACTGGGTCTTACAAAGATTGAAATTCACCCACATATATTAGAATGTCTGATTGGATTAACATTCCAAATCAAATTGTTGGTCAAGAAGTTAGACAGTCAAAATTTTTGCAGTCTCATGGAGTTAGTAATATAGGGGTGTCTAACAAAACTGAGGAGAGTTATAAATATTCAGTCTTTCTATTGAAATCATAAAACGCAATGACTTATAAGTAAAAGGAATCCAAAAATAGAGAAACCCTGCCAAGATTTTAAAATTAGCTTTGAATAAGCACAATCTCAGATTGAATTTTGAGAGCTACTATTTTGGATAAAAATATTATTATAGAAAATTTTGAAGTTTCTTTCTAATTTTTAGCACTCATCACTCAATATTTACTAAAATATTATCAGGAGACAAAATCAAATGGGCTACAAAATAAAATTAGAAAATAGAGCAGACCCACTGGAGATGCAAAAATCTGAGAAATTAAAAGGTTTTTAAAATAACTTGTTTATGAGTGTTAGAAAATATGTTTCAAACTGAATATTCAGCAGAGAACTATAAGAAGAAGGAGGGAGGAAATGGAACTAGAGAAAGAAATTATTGAACCAGAAAACATAACCAATAACCCTTAAGATTCTATAGATAGTTTCAACATATGATTAAATACTCCCAAAATGAGGATTAAAATGCACAATATTAATAACACCTGGGAAAAATATAAATGGATGGAAAACAAATAGATTTAATGGATTTAACATTCCTCTCATTATCCATGAAGTAGTATAAGGATGAATTAATACTAGACTTCAGTTAGTCAATAATGTAAGTTGAAATATTTACAGCAAATTCAAAAAATATACAACACAATATTAGGCAACAAGGAAGACAAAAGTAATATAAAGTCATCTATATAAAAATCAAATTGAAAAATGATAAATGTAAACATGAATTTAGGAACAATTCCATTAAACACATATTGACCAATAGTTCAAGCAAAAGATAAATTAATAAAAGCAAGAAAACAAATATACAATATCAATCACATAACTGCACTTTAAATGTAAAGATTCATAGAAAATGAATGCAAAGGAATAGAGAAATATATGCCATCCATAAACTAAACAAGGAGAAGATGGTTTAGTGTAATCAGTTCAGTTCAGTTCAGTTGCTCAGTATGTCCCACTCTTTGCGACACCATGAAATGCAGCACCCCAGACCTCTCTGTCCATCACCAAATCCCGGAGTTTACTCAAACTCATGTCCATTGAGTCCGTGATGCCATCCAAACATCTCATCCTCTGTCGTCCCCTTCTCCACCTGCCTTCAATCTTTCCCAGCAGCAGGGTCTTTTCAAATGAGTCAGCTCTTCGCATCAGGTGGCCAAAGTATTGAAGTTTCAGCTTCAGCATCAGTCCTTCCAATGAATATTCAGGACTGATTTCCTTTAGGATGGACTGGCTGGATCTCCTTGTAGTCCAAGGGACTCTCAAGAGTCTTCTCCAACACCACAGGTCAAAAGCATAAATTCTTCAACGCTCAGATTTCTTTATAGTCCAACTCTTACATCCATACATGACTACTGGGAGAACCATAGCCTTTACTAGACAGATTTTGTTGGCCAAGTAATGTCTCTGCTTTTTAATATGCTCTCTAGGTTGGTCATAACTTTTCTTCCAAGAGGCAAGCGTCTTTTAATTTCATGGCTGAAGTCACCAACTGCAGTGGTTTTAGAGCCCCCCAAAATGTCAGACTTTAATTTTGGGGGCTCCAAAAATCACTGTGGATGCTGATTGCAGCCATGAAATTAAAAGACGCTTACTCCTTGGAAGGAAAGTTATGACCAACCTAGACAGCATATTAAAAAGCAGAGACATTAATTTGCCAACAAAGGTCCGTCTAGTCAAGGCTATGGTTTTTCCAGTGGTCATGTATGGATGTGAGAGTTTTACTGTGAAGAAAGCTGATCGCTGAAGAATTGATGCTTTTGAACTGTGGTGCTGGAGATGACTCTTGAGAGTCCCTTGGACTGCAAGGAGATCCAACCAGTCCATTCTAAAGGAGATCAATCCTGGGTGTTCATTGGAAGGACTGATACTAAAGCTGAAACTCCAATACTTTGGCCACCTCATGCAATGAGCTGACTCACTGAAAAAGACTCTGATGCTGGGAAGGATTGGGAGCAGGAGGAGAAGGGGACGACAGAGAATGAGATGGTTGGATGGCATCACCGACTCTGTGGACATGAGTTTGAGTGAACTCCGGGAGTTGGTGATGGACAGGGAGGCCTGGCATGCTGTGATTCTTGAGGTCTCAAAGAGTCGGACACGACTGAGCAACTGAACTGAACTGAAAATGTCATTCACTGTTTCAGCATCTGTTTGCCATGAAGTGGTGTGACCAGCTGCCACGATCTTGGCTTTCTGAATTTTGACCTTTGTGCCAACTTTTTCACTCTCCTCTTTCACTTTCCACTAGAGGCACTTCTGTTCTTCTTCGCTTTCTGCCATAAGGGTGGTGTCATCTGCATATATGAGGTTATTTATACTTCTCCCAACAATCTTGATTCCAGCTTTTACTTCATTCAGACCAGTGTTTCTCATTAGGAACGCTTCATATAAGTTAAATAAGCAGGGTGACAATATATAGCCTTGATGTACTCCTTTCCTTATTTGGAATCAGTCTCTTTTTCCACGTCCAGTTCTAACTGTTGCTTCCTGACCTGCACACAGATTTCTCAAGGGCAGGTCAGGTGGTCTGGTATTCCCACCTCTTGAAGAATTTTCTGCAGTTTGTTGTGATCCACACAGTCAAAGGCTTTGACATTTTCAGTAAAGCAGAAGTAGATGATTTTCCGGAACTCTGTTGTTTTTTTGATAATCCAACAGATGTTGGCAAGTTGATCTCTAGTTCCTCTTCCTCTTCTGAAACCATCTTGGACATCTGGAAGTTCATGGTTCATGTACTGTTGAAGCCTGGCTTGGAGAATTTAGAGCATTGCTTTACTAGAGAGTGAGATGAGTGCAATTGTGCGGAAGTTTGAGTATTCTTTGGCATTGACTTTCTTTGGGGTTGGATCGAAAACTGAGCTTTTCCAGTCCTGTGGCTACTGCTGAGTTTTCCAGATTTGTTTTCCTATTGAGTGCAGTACTTTCACAGCATCATCTTTTAGGATTTGAAATAACTGGAATTGTAATGTTATATTATCAGATAAATTAGATTAGCCCTGCAAATCTTTTTAAGAAGACCTATTTTGTAATGATAAAAATACTTAATAATCTAGTCATTCCAAATTCTGTGCATCTTCCAAAGCACCCTCAGTATACATAAAGCAAAATTTCTGGATAGTAAAATGGTACCTAGTCTTATTGATGTTACTCCAGGGACAGAGAAATAAATACCTTATTCCTGTACCTGCCCCCAACCCAAACCAAATTCCTGTTGAAGTGGGTCTGTTACACAGAGTGGAAAAATCCCAGACAATATGTATGTCTGGAATGTGGCTGGGAGGCCTTACAATGAGAGGCAGCTTGACTATTCACTGAAATGTGGAGGTTTTTCCCTCTCATCACCCAGAGTGTCCCCACAGTTGGCAACAAATAGAAGCCGCATAAGAAACCTGCAATTTTACTAGATTAGAAACAGAGTGTATTGAGAGATTATGCCTAAAATAATAATAAAAAAGCAACTAGCTGGCTATTAGAACTATACAATGTGGGGTGGTAGTTACTGATGACTTCAGTGGAAATAAAACAGCTAGCTGGTTTGTCTGCTGCTGCTGCTAAGTCGCTTCAGTCGTGTCCAACTCTGTGCGACCCCATAGATGGATCCCACCAGGCTCCCCCATCCCTGGGATTCTCCAGGCAAGAACACTGGAGTGGGTTGTAATTTCCTTCTCTAATATATGAAAGTGAAAGTGAAGTCTCCCAGTTGTGTCTGACTCTTAGTGACCCAATGGACTGCAGCCCACCAGGCTCCTCCATCCATGGCATTTTCTAGGCAAGAGTACTGCAGTGGCTTGCCATTGCCTTCTCCAAGCTGGTTTGTCTAGGGATCCAAAAATCTATGATTCGTTAAGAGATCAAACTTCCTTAAAGGCTCAAACTGCCCATGATAGTGAGAGGTTACTAGAGTTAAAAGACATAAATCAGAAACAGCACCCTGCTTCCTCAGATGAGGCCTGACTCCAAGAGACATTGCCCTCATCACATGGGGTCTTCATGGCCTGAGAGGAGGCTCATATCATGCTACCTAAATCTGCATTGGTATAATAGGTATATCATTTTGCAGAACATCCACAGAGAAAGGAACCTATCACTTCAGTTCAGTTCAGTCGCTCAGTCATGTCCGACTCTTTGCGACCTCATGAATCACAGCATGCCAGGCCTCCCTATCCATCACCAACTCCCGGAGTTCACTCAAACTCATGTCCACCGAGTTGGTGATGCCATCCAGCCATCTCATTCTCTGTCGTCCCCGTCTCCTTCCACCCCCCATCCCTCCTAGCATCAGACTCTTTTCCAGTGAGTCAACTCATCCCATGAGGTGGCCAAAGTACTGGAGTTTCAGCTTTAGCATCAGTCCTTTCAATGAACATCCAGGATTGATCTCCTTTAGAATGGACTGGTTGGATCTTCTTGCAGTCCAAGGGACTCTCAAGAGTCTTCTCCAGCACCACAGTTCAAAAGCATCACTTCTTTGGCGATCAGCTTTCTTCACAGTCCAACTCTCACATCCATACATAAGGAACCTATAACTATACCCAAATCAACTCTTTTATTGAGTTGAAGCAAAATAACTCTTAAAAAAAAAAAAAAAAAACAGAGTATAGTTGATTTGCAATGGTTTGTTAGCATAACATCTCTTTTTACAATGGAGCTTTACTCATTATCAGGTCTCTCTACTCTCTTTAATAAGTCTTATATATACAATTAAAGAAGTATAAGATAGTACAGAGATGTTAATCCATAGTGAATAAACTGCCTCCCTTCATTTCGCAAGTTTAACTACTAATAGGACGATTAAAATAGCTTCCAAAGAGAACCTCCCAGTGAATCTAATTCTACCCAGCCTCCTGAGCCTTCCTCTAGTTCTCATCATCTCAAAATCCCCAGAAACTTTGTATTGGCAACTAAGGAACCTAAAGCATCTAGGATTACTCTAGTAATGTTGCTGCTGCTGCTGCTAAGTCACTTCAGTCGTGTCCGACTCTGTGTGACCCCATAGATGGAAGCCCACCAGGCTTCCCCGTCCCTGGGATTCTCCAGGCAAGAACACTGGAGTGGGTTGCCATTTCCTTCTTCAATGTGTGAAAGTGAAAAGTGAAAATGAAGTTGCTTAGTCATGTCCAACCCTAGTGACCCCACGGACTGCAGCCTACCAGGCTCCTCCATCCATAGGATTTACTAGGCAAGAGTACTGGAGTGGCTTGCCATTGCCTTCTCCGACTAGTAATGTTAAGATATCCTAAATCCCATTAATCTGTCTCAACTTTAGAAATTCTCCTGGCCAAAGACCCAAGAGTCCCCAGAGCTCTGCCCTCATCAGCTCTAGCTCAAGCTCCTCCTGTGACTAGCCCCAAAGAAACCAACTTGGCCTCTCCTATAGGAATTTAGCATTCCTTTTGGACCTCTTTGGGCTTCTCTGAGAGCTCAGTTGGTGGACTTCTATGATAGCTTGGTTGGTAAAGAATCCACCTCCAATGCAGGAGACTCTGGTTAGATTCCTGGGTCTGGAAGATCCCCTGGAGAAGGGACAGGCTACCACACTCCAGTATTCTTGGGCTTAATTTATGGCTCAGCTGGTAAATAATCTGACTTCAATGTGGGAGACCTGGGTTGGGAAGATGCCCTGGAGAAGGGAAAAGCTACCCACTCCAATATTCTGGCTATGGACTGTATAGTGCTTGGGGTCCAAGACAGACATAACTGAGTGACTTTCTCTTTGGACCTCTATAGCTGTCAGAGTACAATTGTCCCTACATTACTTTGGTGGTCCATTGAAATCAACAAATCCCCAGTATTGCCTCTCTTAAAAACAGAATTCCAAATAACTATCTTACCTAGAAATCTCTCTAAATATAAGTCATCTCTCTTCAACTTACAAGGGGTCATTGTCTTTAAAGTCCTGGTCTAGTTAATGAAACATGTCAAAATTGAAATTATTTGACTGAGAAATGTTTTAGTTATTACTCTTTCCCTTAAACTGAAATATCCATAATTGGAATAGATGCCATCTTGGGGAAATCCACTGATTAGAAAAAAATTAATCTGCAGCCTTATTAGTGGGCCACACTGAATGGAAAACCATTGATTTACCTATGCTATTTAAAATAGCTAATACTTCAGCCTACCAATTGAAACAAGAACCATAAAGACTTTGGCCAGTCATACAAGATTTATTGAAGGAACAGGCCATAATATCCACAATTTATTCTTTTAATAGTCTAATTTGACCTGTCCTTAAGGCAGATAAACATAAATGGAGGCTCGCTACTGATTATTGTGATAATCTAAATGCTATAGTTCCTCTCATCAAAGCTCCCATATTCAATATCATTGAGATGAATGAGAACACTCAAAGGTCTCTAGGAAATATTTTTCCATCATGACTTAGTCAATAGGCTTTATTCTTTTCTTATTACTACAATTTCCCAGTTGCAATGTGCCTTCTCCATTGAAGAAATATCCAATAAACATTTACCTGTTTACCTATAGAATATTTATATTTTTATATATACATTAAATTTATATATTTATGTATTCATATAGAAATTTATATTTAAATAAATGTATATGTTTAATATATTTTTAAATTTATTTATTTATTTTTGCTTGTATTGGGTCTTCGTTGTTGCACATGAGCTTTCTGTACTTGCACTGAACAAGAGCTACTCTCTAATTGCAGTGTGCAGGCTTCTAATTGTAGTGACTTCTCTTGTTGAAGAACCCAGCCTCTAGGCACACAAGCTTCAGTTGGTTGGCTACCTTCCCACATAAAATCCTAAGGCCAGTATCCTTTTGCTGAATTTGGCTGCATTGTCTGGTCAGTAGAAGGATGATAAACTCCTGAGAAAATTAAGCATCAACTCTACATTAAAACAATCCTCACATCTCCTATGTTTCATAGGGTTTTAGAGACAACATATTC
Organism: Moschus berezovskii; assembly: GCF_049115385.1. NCBI lineage: Eukaryota > Metazoa > Chordata > Mammalia > Artiodactyla > Moschidae > Moschus > Moschus berezovskii. The sequence goes on from NC_142472.1 coordinate 44,516,717, forward strand.
CTTATTTTTCTATCATAATAAGACCCTTCTCTCAGATCCCCCATACATCATCCAAATGTTATGTGCCTGGGATTTTGCCTATTTGACCACACCACAGGACTTACTTTTGGCATTGCTGGGGTCCAACCTTTCAGTGGAGGCCCTGGTCACCAAGGACTATGTCTGTTGAAACCTATTTGGACAGAGACTGCCTATGGAATTTTGAACCTAGTGGTTACATGTAATACACAACTAATACACATTTCTGGCAACACCTTCTGATACACTGGACACTCTTAGAAACAAAAGCCATTATAGGACCCTTATCTATTCCTCTGCATGCTTTGGTGTCCATTATTCAGTGGGTTAAGAGCTTACCACCTATGTGGCTCTGCCTGGCCACCGAATTCTCACTATTCAGCATAGGACTAAACCTGACCTCAAAGGTCCTTCAGCACTACAGGAGGAAGTGACTTCTCCCATCTTCAACCCCGCTTTAAAATGAGTACCCCTCTGGCACCAACTATCTGAAAAGGAGAGTCACTGATGGTAGTATTAACATCACAGGTGATGGAACTCTCCCTAGAAAGCAACTTCATTTCACTTGAGTATTCCCTCATGTGAAATAGCACCCTTGGTGGTGGTTTAGTCACTAGGTCGTGTCCGACTCTTGTAACCCCATGAACTGTAGTCTGCCAGGCTCTACCATTCATGGGATTCTCTGTTCATGGGATTCTCCAAGCAAGAATACGGGAAAGGGTTGTTGTTTCTTTCTCCAGGTGATCTTACCAACCCAGGAATCTAACCTGGGTCTCCTGCATTGCAGGTAGATTCTTTACTGACTGAGCTATGAGGCAAACCCCCAAATAGCACCCTTGGCTTCGCCTAATTAGTGGAATTACAGGCCATGACCAAGTTATTAGTGGTGTACCTTTTTACAAATTTCTGGGGAATAGCTAACAGACTTGCTATTTGTTCTAGTCAATGGGAAATGGATGATTTGTTTATTTAGGGAAAGAACTATGAGACTACTCCATTTGGCAGAAACTAAGGAGTATTTCCCTTTGGGTAGCCTATTTCTCTGTTTATACCAAGGCCAAGACTTTCTTTCATAATAAGGCTGATAAACAGGCCAGGATTATCCTTGCTCAAACTTCCTCATTTGTGTTACCATGCGAGTCTGAACCTATGAGACATTTGGTTTCTGAGGAGTCTTTTCTCTGATGGATCAGGACTAGGCTACAGGATTTTCTCTAATACAACCCTGGCAAATTTGACTGTTAATAAACTGTCATCAGCAATTCATGAGAGTGCGCACACACACACACACACATACACACACACACACACATATATATATATATACCCTGGGGAAATATTCCCTACAAGAGATGATATTAGACTGATTCTCTCTTCAGCAGGGAGAGTTATGCTCAAACTATGGTAGATAACTATACTGACCTCCTACTGGCTTTTCATACTAGGCATGAAATGGCTTAAACCACAATTACTGGCCATAAAAAGATCATTCTTGTCTCCTTTGGGATTCTAACATTATTGATTCAGATCAGGGTTCTCATTGATTAACACATACAGTGCAACAGTTGATCCTAGAACAGGACTTTCAATAAACTATCCATCTGGCATATGGCTCCCAGGCAACTAGCTTAATTACACCAGCTAAACAATTGCTTTTTGAACTTCAGTCTAGCAAATGTACTTGTAAATAAGTGTCAATTTTGTATAAATCCTAATTTCTCTTAATTCCAGAACTTTGTCTCATGCTAATTTTTACCCAACTCCCTATCAAGTTTTTCTATATTTAAAGAGGCACAGACCTCATCTTTATGTTTAGGAAGATTCTTTACAAGAGATCCTTTAATAAAATCTCCAATGGATATAAAATTTTAGTATTGCTCCATTCTACAGGAGCTAGAAGCCAGATCAAGGACAGATATTTATATGACATCCATTAGTGAGACATTTTCCCTTCAGGCCTGGCATTTGTCCCACTTGCTATGGAATCCGTTTGAACCTAAAATTTCACCATTTAAAAATCTTCCACATTCTTCATGCTGTAAGGCATGGATGCCTAATCTGGCCTCCCTCTCTGATTCACTTCAGGAAGTAGGAATTATTGCTCTAAGGCCATTTCTACAAACAGTATGACAACCAAGAAGAGAGATAGCAACTTCACTTGGCAAATGAAAATCACATTAAAAGATTATTGGAAACTAGATTTTACTCCACTGTAATCAAAGAGGACAATCCCTCTTTGGTAATAATTTATGCTCAAGGGAAAGAAATATCAAACAATAGAAACTGTATAAGATGCAGTGGCATACTATTCTGTTGGCTCTTGGTTGTATTGATCTGAATATTTTCATTGGCTTATAATCTGGAGGCTCAAACTCTCCAATAAGTCATTGTTTTAACCAAACTGGGCAAATACAAAGGGCCACATACCACTGAGGTTGGCTAGTGCAAGCCTTACAGACCAAAGTCCTCACTACCTTGCTCTTCACCAGCCAAACCAACTGAAATAAAAGTTGTATAGTAACTGGCTAAATTGGAGTACCTGGCTGCAGATTAATGTTGTGCCCCTAGGTTCAGCCCTGGATATTTTAATTGGCAAATATCCCGACACACTGTTAATCACATCTGCCAAAATCAACCTTATGCTTTTAAATCTATTTGTATTAGAACCTCTCTCATCATCAGTCAGAACAAAACCTTTATTTGTCAGGAATTCTTAGATTCAGCCACCTTTAATTGGCACATTAATGGCAGCAAGTGAGTCGCTGAGCTTTGGTCCATTTATGGCAGTATCACAGATGTCATTGTCACCTTTGCTAACAGTATACCCCTCCAAAATCTTAATTTAATATGTATTTTGAAGTCAAGTTCACATACTTAAGTTACCTTCCTATTCTACAAGTAGCTCAGCCTCATAATACTGTAAGGGCTACTAATGTATGGCCACATCAATTCTAACTAGTGTATTTCAAAGAAAGATATTCTAGTCCCACACCACCAGAGTCTAAGAACTTGCTGGTGAAGACCTCAGAAGACATTGCCCCAGCCTAAGATCTTATCTTTGGAGATGACCTTGCCTCTGCCTATTAACCAAGTACTAAAAGTCCCAACTATGTCAGAGATGAGGTCTCACTTCTCACAGGAGACTTCAGATATCCTCAGTTGGCCAATGACTGACTACACTGCTAAATCCTGTTTAAGGTGAAACCAACTAGATTATAGTGATTTTCCAGACATTGTTTGCTTGCTCCATGATTCAAATTTTTCTTGCGTTACCTGTAAAACTGTAACATTTTTAAGCACTGGCCTAAAAATATGTCTGTCACTTATAATTTTAACAATTTTAAGCCCTTATGCAAAGACTCTGCAATGTTCTCAAGGCTAAAATTTTGCTAGTTTTATTGAATCTTTCCCATCTAACTGGTGACTTTAACAAAGTATTGATCAATGTTTTCTCCTTGTTTTAACAGAATTCATTGGCTTCTCAATGCTCAAACCATTTATTCCCCTCTCTCTCCTTTCCCATATTATCCAGAATCACTTTCCCTTTGCCAACTTTCCTACACTAACAGTGCCTAATCTGTTGTCCTCCAAAAGATTATATGGCAAAGAAAAGCTAAACCTATTTCCCTAGCCCCTTAGATTTTTATACAAATTACACAAAATTACATATCTTTTTTATTTGTTTGTTTTAATTTTTTAAATTTTTATTATACCAGGCTTTATCTAATGAAAGTTCTTGACTTATAATTCTTATTTTACTAATAACTGCTAGCTATGGCTATATTATTTTCTATGTCACTTGTTTCACTGAGCCGGTGATATAATGCTGAACTGACAGTTCCATATGAGGTCAATAATTGTAATAATGTGACTCTGGGTATGGGAAAAAGCAACAAGAGGAAGTATTTTCCTGGACCAGGAGGCCAGTAAGACAGTGGTCCAGAGACTTTTGCTACTTGCAAGGCCTGGTCCAATTTTAGCACATTGAGTGGCCCATCACTTCCTTAGACCTGGGAATGAGCCTTCCCAGCACCGTGGGACACAATGGCCATGAAATGGTGTCACATGGTCAGATATGTGGCTATGAAGGGACCCTGCTGACTGGAAGTTGGTACTTGCCAGCTGCCTCTACAAAGATTACATCATGACCATTGCAAGCTGCTGACCTTCAACACCCCTTGAAAGAAGTTCAGGGTGAAAATCAAGAATGAGGCACTCTGTGCTCTGGAAAAAAAAAAAAAAAAAACTGGCAGAACAGGCCTTCAGATAGTTAGATCTTTTCAGAAAAAGGTTTTATGAGTTCCAATCCTTGTATCTTCTCATACCTAGAAAAAAACTGACGTCATTAATGGTGAAATCTGCTTTGGCTATTATTATTTTTTTTTTTTAACAATTAAAAGTTAAAATAGAGTAGCTATGGTTCTGGAGAAGGAAATGGCAACCCACTCCAGTGTTCTTGCCTGGAGAATCCCAGGGACGGGGGAGCCTGGTGGGCTTCTGTCTATGGGGTCACACAGAGTCGGACACGACTGAAGTGACTCAGCAGCAGCAGCAGCAGCTATGGTTCAGACATCTTGGGAAATAAATATTTCCTAGATATCTTGAAAAATGATATTATGGGTGTGATTTCAGATTAGACGCTGTAACCTAATGTAGAACTTAATGCTCCTGTAATGCACTTTTGCTTCTGTACTTTGCTTGCTGCTCGTAAAACCAAAGTTACTCCATTTTAAGATAAGGATGTTTTTAAGTAAAGATTCCTAAAATTGTTTTTGAAAAAATAAATTAAAAAAAAAATAAAGTTAACTGCGATTTAACGCAAAAAATAAAATAAAATCTATCAGTATGCAAAAAAAAATTTTTTTTTTTATTGGAGGCTAATTATTTCACAGTATTATATTGGTTGGTTTTGCCATACGTTGACATGAATCCACCCCGGTGCACACGAGTTAACTAGCCTCACATGCTTTGACCCTCCATAATTATTGAATTTGCCATCAGCCTCCTGCTTCTGCATCTTCCATACCATACATTTATCTAGCTGTGAGAGGGAGAGATATTGGGAAATTCAGACCTCTTTCAAATTGCTTCCTTCACTTGTTCTTTGAGTGTCTCCTCATGGCAAGTGGAATATGCTTGATTTCCTCAATATGCAGCCCAGATGAGACATTAAAACCTAATGGAAAATTCTATTTCCTTACTGTATGCCTGGAAAGCACAGTTATCTTCCTCCCATCCTATTCCTTAATAATACCTAAAGTATAAAGCAAACTGCAATGTCAAATCTAAAGATAAGTCCATAAAGCTATACTATGGCTCTATGTTCATCTTTTCCAATTTACCCTTTCACTATATATATATTCAGTCCTCAAATTATATATATTTTCCAGCCTCTCTGGTCCTTTCCATTTACATATATGTTAATTATTCTTCCCCCACACCAGCCAAATATCATAAATATACCACATTCATACCTAAAATATGATAACCCACCTTCACTGAGGGACTTGTTGAAACGATGCAGAAATCATAGGTTTAATAGTCAAAAAGTATTGACACTAAATGACATGGCCAAAATTCTAATATCTCATATTTTAAAGTAGGGAAAATATAAAGGCTTCATAAATAAAGCCAGGGAAACATGGTAAAAATAAATTTTGACAATGGATTGGCCATAGACTATGTGTTAGCTAATCAAGAAGGCATTTTTTAATTTTAATATTTGCTGGAGTCATTCAGCTGCTGTCATGTCTGACTCTTTGAGACCTCATGGACTGCAGCATGCCAGGCTTTCCTGTCCTTCAACATTTCCTGGAGATTGCTCAAACTCATGTCCATTGAGACAGTGATGCCATCCAACCATCTTGTCCATTGTCTTCTCCTTTTCCTCCTGCCTTCAATCTTTCCCAGCATCAGGATCTTCCCTAATGAGTCAGTTCTTCTAATAAGTGGCCAAAGTATTGAAGTTTCAACTTTAGCACTAGTCCTTCCTATGAATATTCAAGACTGATTTCCTTTAGGATGGACTGGTTGGATATCCTTGCAGTCCATAGGTCTCTCAAGAGTCTTCTGCAACACCACAGTTTAAAAGCGTCAATTCTTCAGCACGCAGCCTTCTTTATAGTCCAACACTCACATCCATACTTGACTACTGGAAAAACCATAGCTTTGACTAGATGGATGTTTGTTGGCAAAATAATGTCTCTGCTTTTTAATATGCTCTCTAGGTTGGTCATAACTTTCCTTCCAAGGAGCAAATGATGGCTGCTGTCACCATCTGTACTGATTTTGGAGAGCATAAATAAATAAGTAAATAAAGTCTGACACTGTTTTCACTGTTTCCCCAACTATTTGCCATGAAATGATGAGACCAGAAGCCATGATCTTAGCTTCCTGAATGTTGAGCTTTAAGCCAACTTTTTCATTCTCCTCTTTCACTTTCCCCAAGAGGCTCTTTAGTTCTTCTTCAATTTCTGCGGTAAGGGTGGTGGTCATCTGTATGTCTGAGGTTATTGATATTTCTCCCGGCAATCTTGATTCCAGCTTGTGCTTCATCCAGCCCAGTGTTTCTCATGATGTACTCTGCATATAAGTTAAATAAGCAGGGTGACAATATACAACCTTGACGTAATCCTTTTCCTATTTGGAAACAGTCTGTTGTTCTATGTCCAGTTCTAACTGTTGCTTCCTGACCTGCATACAGATTTCTCAAGAGGCAGGTCAGGTGGTCTGGTATTCCCATCACTTTCAGAATTTCCCACAGTCTGTTGTGGTCCACACAGTCAAAGCCTTTGACATAGTCAGTAAAGCAGAAATAAATGTTTTTCTGGAAATCTCTCACTTTTTTGATGATCCAGCAGATGTTGGCAATTTGATCTCTGGTTCCTCTTCCTTTTCTAAATCCAGCTTGAACATCTGGAAGTTCACAGTTCACGTACTATTGAAGCGTGGCTTGGAGAATTTTGAGCATTACTTTACTAGTGTGTGAGATGAGTGCAATTGTGCGGTACTTTGAACATTCTTTGGCATTGCCTTTCTTTGGGATTAGAATGAAAATGTTTCTACTTGCTTTCTTTTTAATGTCACAACAAAATATTTTCTATGGTATTTAAGGCAATTCATGCCCTGTTCTCTGGACATCTCCTTTACTATTTAGGCCAAACTAGTACCTCAAATAATTGAGCTCAAAATTGATGTCAAGTCATAAAGAAATAATTTTGATATAATATTTCAAAAATCTCTCATGACCCTCTTTTGAAGCCATAGTTTGAAACTTTTAGTTCCCCTCCATAGTTTTCTGTTCTTGCCCACTCCAAACACACTGCTTATCAGGCTTCTACTATTTTGAAAAACACAAACACAAACCACCTACTTCATTTATCAGTATCCCATATTCTGGGATGAGGTACTAAACATCTAATGGCAGGCTTTGTAACTTCGAGATCATGAAATTGTTCAAAATATCCAGGCTTCAAGAAACCTTTGAGACTTAGCTACCCCCTAATGACTTGTATGTTTGTGTGTGTGTGTGTGTATGTGTATACATGTATACCTTTGTCTGATAGTTATATCTCATTTATGCAAGTCAGAATGAATAAAATGTTAAACATATGCACATTTTAAAAGATAAAAGTAATATCACAATGTTATGAATATGAAAATAAAATAATAATTTTTTTACTTTGTATAATTGTGTATTTTTTTAAAGATTTTAGCAATAATACACATTGTGTGTTTTGGCCACCTCATGCGACGACAGAGGATGAAATGGCTGGATGGCATCACCTACTCAATGCATATGAGGTTGGGTAAACTCCTGAAGTTGATGATGGACAGGGAGGCCTGGCATGCTCGGATTTCATGGGGTCGCAAAGAGTTGACAATGACTGAGCTACTGAACTGAACTGAGCTGATGGATAAATAGAGAAAAAAACAATAGTTCACATGCTTCCTATCACAGTATATATATATAGTAAAATATTTTTTACACTGATAGCATTCCCAGGAAACTATTATACAATAAAATAAATATAATATCAGTGTTCTAAATGAATTATGTAGAAACATGTGCCTGAATTTCTTCATAACTACAAATGCTTTGGAAGTGTGTAATTGCTAAACAAGATGAGGTGGTCTGAATGAAAATTAGATGAAGGGACAAAGGAGGCATTGTTAAGGAGAGATTATGAAACAGTGCAAGAGAAGGAGAGTTGGTAAAATTATTTTAATAATCATACCACATTATGAATGTGCCAAATCTGTGATGTTGGCAGGAAAAGAATGGCTGCTGCTAAACTGCTAAGTCGCTCCAGTCATGTCTGACTTTGTGCGATCTGCGATCCCATAGACGGCAGCACACCAAGCTCCCCCGTCCCTAGGATTCTCCAGGCAAGAACACTGGAGTGGGTTGCCATTTCCTTCATCAAGTCATGAAAGGGGAAAGGGAAAGGGAAAGTGAAGTCGCTCGGTCGTGTCTGACTCTTAGCGATCCCATGGACTGCGGCCTTCTAGACTCCTCTGTACATGGGATTTTCCAGGCAAGAGTATGGAGTGGGTTGTCATTGCCTTCTCCGAAAACAATGACACGAGGAAGCAAAAGGGTTTATAAAGGATGATCACAAACTAATCATCTGTATTTCATAAATCAAATAGAATTACTGAAGCAACTGCTTTCTTCAAACTTCAGTTAAGTTGAGTCACTCAGTCGTGTCCGACTCTGTGACCCCATGAACCGCAGCGTGCCAGGCCTCCTTGTCCCTTACCAACTCCCAGAGTCCACCCAAACCCATGTCCATTGAGTTGATGATGCCATCCAACCATCTCATCCTCTGTCATCCCCTTATCCTCCTGCCCTCAATCTTTCCCAGCATCAGGGGCTTTTCAAATGAGTCAGCTCTTTGCATCAGGTGGCCAAAGTATTGGAGTTTCAGCTTCAATATCAGTCCTAACAATGAACACCCAGGACTGATCTCCTTTAGGATGAACTGGTTGGATGTCTCTGCAGTCCAAGGGACTCTCAAGAGTCTTCTCCAACACCACAGTTCAAAAGCATCAGTTCTTTGGCACTCATCTTTCTTTATAATCCAACCACCACATCCATACATGGCCACTGGAAAAACCAAAGCCTTAACTAGATGGATCTTTGTTGAAAAAGTAATGTTTCTACTTTTTAATATGCTATCTAGGTTGGTCATAACTTTCCTTGCAAACAGTAAGTGTCTTTTAATTTCATGGCTGCAATCACCATCTGCAGTGATTTTGGAACCCAGAAAAATAAAGTCAGCCACTGTTTCCAATGTTCCTCCATCTATTTACCATGAAATGATGGGACTGCATGACATGATCTTAGTTTTCTGAAAGTTGAGCTTTAAGCCAACTTTTTCACTCTCCTCTTTCAATTTCATCAAGAGGCTCTTTAGTTCTTCACTTTCTGACATAAGAGTGCTGTCATCTGCTTATCTGAGGTTATTGATATTCTTACCGGCAATCTTAATTCCAGCTTGTGCTTCTTCCAGCCCAGCATTTCTCATGATATACTCTGCATATAAGTTAAATAAACAGGGTGACAATAGACAGCCTTGACATAGTCCTTTTCCTATTTGGAAACAGTCTGTTCCATGTCCAGTTCTAATTGCTACTTCTTGACCTGCATACAGGTTTCTCAAGAAGCAGGTCAGGTGGTCTGGTATTCCCATCACTTTCAGAATTTTCCACAGTTTATTGTGATCCACACAGTCAAAGGCTTTGGCATAGTCAATAAAGCAGAGATAGATATTTTTCTGGAACTCTCTTGCTTTTTCCATGATCCAGCAGATGTTGGATTTGATCTCTGGTTCCTCTGCCTTTTCTAACACCAGCTTGAACACCTCGAAGTTCACGGTTCATGTATTGCTGAAGCCTGGCTTGGAGAACTTTAAGCATTAATTTACTAGCGTGTGAGATGATTTCAATTGTGCGGTAGTTTGAGCATTCTTTGCCATTGCCTTTCTTTGGGATTGGAATGAAAACTGACCTTTTCCAGTCCTGTGGCCACTGCTGAGTTTTCCAAATTTGCTGGCATATTGAGTGCAGCACTTTCACCTCATCATCTTTTAGGATTTGAAATAGCTCAACTAGAGTTCCATCACCTCCACTAGCTTTGTCCATAATGATGCTTCCTAAGGCTCACTTGACTTCACATTCCAAGATGTCTGGCTCTAGGTCAGTGGTCACACCATCATGATTATCTTGGTTGTGAAGATCTTTTTTGTACAGTTCTTCTGTGTTTTTTTCCCACCTCTTCTTAATATCTTCTGCTTCTGTTAGGTCCCTACCATTTATGTCCTTTATTGAGTCCATCTTTGCATGAAATGTTCCCTTGGTATCTCTAATTTTCTTGAAGAGATCTCTAGTCTTTCGCGTTCTATTGTTTTCCTCTATTTCTTTGCACTGATAGCTGAGGAAGACTTTCTTATCTCTCCTTGTTATTCTTTGGAACTCTGCATTCATTGGATATATCTTTCCTTTTCTCCTTTGCTTTTTGCTTCCCTTCTTTTCACAGCTATTTGTAAGACCTCCTCAGACAGCCATTTCTTCAGACTAGGATAGTTCAAAACTATGTAATCCAATATTCAATCATCTTTTTGCTACAAAGTCAACGTTTTGATTAAGAGCCTAATCCCTACCTTTCTTTGAGTCCACATAAGAAAAAATATATATAGTACAGAATGTGCATTTGGTCATGTCATTTCTTGGAGCTTTCTCTTTATTTTCAATAAATACAAAATACTTGTCATTCAATTGTGCAGAATTTTAAAAAGTATTTCTCAAATATTTTGAAGTGCAGTTTCCTACTTCTGTATGTAACGCTTTCCACAAATGTGAATAAATATTGAATGTGTGAAACTTGAACCAAATGTGACATTGGGAAAGCAAGGGTTTTACTCAACTAGAGTTTTAAAATATTACTTCACTTTTAAGACATAATTTCAGCAATATGTTTGTTGAAATATTTTTCTGAAGTTGTTATTTTTTTTCAAAATTAAACATGCTGCAGTTAGCTTTGATCTACTTAAGCACCTAATTACTCTAAAGACATAGAATCAAGAATATCTAAAGACTTTCTTTCTATATTATTTTGTGAAATCTATATATGTTATCACTAGAAACAAAACTGTTAATATTCAATGTTGGATTTAGAAAGTATTAAATTTAAAATTTATTATAATAGATATAATTAAATTAAAAAAATTTTAATAACATTATTGTGCAGAAAAACTAAAACCTGTAAACCTATGAAAAGTAATGGCCAGCAGGCAGTATTCCTCCATGAAACATCAAAACATCAGTTGACCAAATAATGATCAAAAATTAAGTGATCAAATAAACTGGCCTATAATTGAAAGTCATCTTTAGGAATATTTTGTAAACCTGCAGAATTTGAAGGTAAAACTTAAAAATTTGACATTAGTTAAAGCATTCCTTCTATGCTTAAATATAGCATCCATTATTCTTGGACAATCCTGAAAATAAACTGTTGTTTTTATTGTTGTTGTTTAGTAGCTAATTCGAGTCCACACCATGGATTGTAGCCCACCAGGCTTATTTGTCCTTGGGATTTCCCACACAAGAATACTGGAGTGGGTTAGTTTGTCATTCCCTTCTCCAGGGGCTTTTCCTGACCCAGGGCTGGAACCTGTGTCTTCTGCACTGCAGGCAGATTCTTTACCTCTGAGCCACCTGGGAAGCCCAAAAACAGATTATCAATTGGCAAATAAAGATCTACCATTATTCATTATATAAATCTATAATTTTAAATGTTGGTACTGTGGAATATTGAAAAATTACCTAAGTCTTTGCCCCTGATATACTGCTATTTGCATTTAAATGGAAAGGATTCTGCTTTATTTATTTTTAATCAGTTGATTGATTAATTCATTTATGGCTGCACTGGCTTTTCATTGCTGCACGAGGGCTTTCTCTAGTTGCACTAGGCGGGCACTACTGTAGTTGCAGTACATGTGCTTCTCGTTGCAGTTACTTCTCTTGTTGCCGAGTGCATACTCAAGAGCATGAGCTCAATTGTTGTGGCATATGCATGGGCTTAATTGTGAAATCGTCTCTGACCAGGAATCAAACCCATGTCCCCTTGGCAGACCATGACCACCAGGGAAGTCCTCAAATGGCAAAGAATTTAAAATTTCATTCACTTCTTAAATTTCTGAAACCATTTTTATGTATTTATCTTTTTTTGAAGTATAATTCCTGTACCATATAATGCAAGTTACAGATATACATCTGTACAAAAAAATCAAACAAAATATAATATCTGTACAAAATTAAGTATAATATTGTATGAATTTCACAATTTTAAAGGTTATAATTCAATTATACTTATAAAATATTGGCTATATTTTGTATGTAGCCAATATTGACCATATTTTATTAAAAATTGATTTTCTTCAAGATAGTCATCATTATGAAATATATTTGACCATTTTTTCACTTCTATTTTAGAATCTAAAACCATAAAAATTATATGATAATAGATAGCTAACATTTTAACTAATTTAATTAACAAATGCAAGTGATGAGATAAATGTTATTAACTTCAGGATGCAATTTAGATATTGAAGGTGCTATTTTTTTCCAATAAAATCCTAATAACTTTTGGTATCATACTATTGTTAACTTTGCTGCAACAATCGTACTGGTTCAAAAATTCAGAATATTTCAGAGTTTAAAAGTTTATTAATAATTTTAACATGCTCAACATTTACCTTATTTTCAAAATAAAAAGGAAACACCATCACAGCTGTCAATGAAAAAAGAATAATAGCTACAACTTCTCAGTTTAGTTCAGTTCAGTCACTCAGCATTTATTAAATACAAGTAATTTCTTAAACCCATTAACTCACTAAAACTTCACAACCATTTTATAGCTAGACATAATCACCATTGTCATCATCATCATTTTTATGTTATGATAATATAAAAACATACTGAAGCTTAGAATCTTGCCAGAATGGACAAAATTGCTAAATAGCAAAATAAATATTTGAACCCTGATCGTCTCACTTGTTCAAAGCTCAAAAGCAATGAGCTTCCTAGGTGTCTAAGTGTTAAAGAATCCTCCTGCCAAAATTCAGGAGACTTAGGAGATGTGGGTTCTATCCCTGGGTTATGAAAATCCCCTGGAGAAGGAAATGGCAACAACCCACTCCAGTATTCTTGCCTGGAGATTGCCACCGACAGAGAAGCCTGGTGAGCTAACCTCCTTGGGGTCATGAAGATTTGGATATGACTGAGCTCAGTTAGTTCGGTTCAGTCTCTCAGTCATGTCCAACTATTTGTGACCCCATGGAGTGCAGCACACAAGGCCTCCCTGTCTATCACCAACTCCCGGAGTTTACTCAAACTCATGACCATTGAGTCAGTGATGCTATCCAAACATAGCAAACATGAGTCCTCTCTTGCCCTCTTCTCCTCCCACCTTCAATCTTTCACAGCATCAGGGACTTTCCTGATGAGTCAGTTCTTTGAATCAGGTGGCCAAAGTATTGCAGTTTCAACTTTAGCATCAGTTCTTCCAATGAATATTCAGGACTGATTTACTTTAGGATGGACTGGTTGGATCTCCTTGCAGTCCAAGGGACTCTCAAGAGTCTTCTCCAACACCACAGTTCAAAAGCATCAATTCTTTGGAGCTCAGCTTTTTTTATGGTACAATTCTCACATCCATACACGACTATTGGAAAAACCATAGCCTTCACTAGACAGACATTTGTTTGCAAAGTAACATCTCTGCTTTTTAATATGCTGTCTAGGTTGGTTATAATTTTCTTCCAAGGAGTAAGCAGATTTTAATTTCATGGCTGCAGTCACCACCTGCAGTGATTTTGGAGCCCCCCAAAATAAAGTCTGACACTGTTTCCACTGTTTCCCCATCTATATCCCATGAAGTGATGGGATGCCATGATCTTAGTTTTCTGAATGTTGAGCTTCAAGCCAACTTTTTCACTCTCCTCGTTCACTTTCATTAAGAGGCTGTTTAGTTCTTCTTCACTTTCTGCCATAAGGGTGGTGTCATCTGCATATCTGAGGTAATTGATATTTCTCCCTGCAATCTTGATTCCAGCTTGTGCTTCATGCAGCCCAGCTTTTCTCATGCTATACTCTGCATAGTTAAATAAGCAGAAATAACTCCAGAAAAAATGAAGAGATGGAGTGAAAGTAATAACAACACCCAGTTGTGGATGTGACTGGTGATGGAAGCAATGTCCAATGCTGTAAAGAGCAATATAGCATAGGAAACTGGAATGTTAGGTCCATGAATCAAGGCAAATTGAAAGTGTTCAAACAGGAGATGGCAAGAGTGAACGTCGACATTTTAGGAATCAGCGAACTAAAATGGATTGGAATGGGTGAATTTAATCGATGACCATTATATATACTACCATGGGCAGGAATCCCTTAGAAGAAACTGAGTAGTCATCATGGTCAACAAAAGAGTTCAAAATGAAGTACTTGGAGGCAAGCTCAAAAACGACAGAATGATCTCTGTTCATTTCCAAGGCAAACCATTCAATAACATGGTAATCCAAGTCTATGTCCCAACCACTAATACTGAAGAAGCTGATGTTAAACAGTTCTATGAAGACCTACAAGACCTGCTAGAATTAATACCCAGAAAGGATGTCCTTTTCATTATAGGGGCCTGGAATGCAAAAATAGGAAGTCAAGAAACACCTGGAGTAACAGGCACATTTGGCCTTGGAGTATAGAATGAAGCAGGGCAAAGGCTAATAGAGTTTTGCCAGTAGAACGCACAGGTCATTGCAAGCACCTCTTCCAACAACACTAGAGAAGACTCTAAACATGGACATCACCAGATGGTCAACACCAATATTAGATTGATTATATTCTTTGCACCCAGAGGTGGAGAATCTCTATTCAGGCAGCAAAAACAAGGCTGGGAGCTGTCTGTGGCTCAGATCATGAATTCCTTATCTCAAAATTCAGACTTGAAGAAAGTAGGGAAAATCACCAGGCCATTCAGGTATGACCTAAATCAATGACTGAGCTACTGAGCACATACATTGACAATGTAATATATTACTATAAATACTTACATAAACCATGTTATATTTATCATATACATAGATTACAGAGAACCAATGAAGTTATATGTTAAGTTATTTCCGATTGCTATGTGGCAACTGGACTCTACAATTAAAGATAATGTGTAATGGAAAAGTTTCATTAGAAGTTAGATATAAAGTATTTTAAAGAATTAGAAAGTAAGAGATATATATAGAGATAGATAGATATGTTATAAAGAAAATATCCAGTAAAGTGAATATATTCTCAAGTGGTGGTTTTTGTTTTGTGTAAAAAGGAATTACAAATTTAAAATATAAGAGTAAAATTTAAGAAAATTGTTTCATTATTAGTATGTATTTAGTAAAACAGCAAATTCTCTCTTGGCTCAATGATTTTGTGTATTGTTCTCCTTTCCAGTATGATCTTAGTAACACATCTCTCCGTGGCCATCCCTCACACATAGCTACATTTGATTTACTCAAAGTCAGTCTCCAAGTCTCAAGTTAGATACAATTTTCCCACTGCATTACCACATGTATTTTTTCTTAATGAATTTCTTTTAACTACAGTTCAACACTTAAAAGTGTTTTTATTTTCATGAATATTCATATATTCCACTAGACTCTCCTATAAATGTTATGCTGTTGCTGCTGTTGCTTGGTTGCTTCAGTCGTGTCTGACTTTGTGTGATCCCATGAGCTATAGCCTGCAAGGCTCTTCTGTTCATGGGGATTCTCCAGACAAGAATACTGGAGTGGGTTGCCATGCCATCTTCCAGGGGATCTTCCTCAGGGATCAAACCCAGGTCTTCCACTTTGCAGGCAGATTCTTTACCATCTGAGTCAGCAGGTGACTATTAAACTTTTCTTTTTTTAGTGTGAACTTATTAGAATGCCTGGAAAATAGAATGTACTGAGTAAATATGTCTTTAGTAACTAATATTACATTTAATAAATATTTATTATGTAGAAAATTCTTCTGTGTACTTAATGTTTAATTTTTATAGCTCTGTGGAGCATGATTATTATTATCCTCTTTTTAATGGGTAAAAACAACAATTTTCCAAGAAGTTAAGTGATTTGTCAAAGGTACAGAGTTTGTTGAGTATAAGAAAGTAAAAGGGCAGTATTGGACCTGAACTGTATGTTTTCACTAAAACGTAAAATTCACACTTGTATTAAACTGCCTCCTCTTTGATAATTAAGGGATTCTGGAAATGCTGCAAACTGTGTTTTCTCTATGTGTGGATTAGTAAATTAACAAAGTAAATCTAAAATCCAGATATCGAACAAACAACAAAGAATGCCAAAAAATATTCTGAAGAAAAGATATAGTGTAGATATACTGAAGAGGAGTCAAAAAACAGATCAACACTGAAGAATGTGAAGAGAGTAGAAACAGATCTATACAGAGGTGGCATTGCTAATCACTGAAAAGAGGCTGCATTTTCTAAATAAAAGAAATTGTATGGTGATTGTCACCATGAATACAGTATAGTAAAATCAGATTCCTAAATTCACATATTAATTTATTGTGCATTAACTAAATATGAATATTTTAAATGGAGGAAAATGAGATAGAATTCCTGAGTAACACACAGAAACACACAGTCACGGAGTGATTTTACTATACTAAATCATCATAATAAATAGCACTTCACAAAATACCATAAAATGTGAAAAGTCATTTCTCAGAATAGAAACAGTTACATGCAATGTATATAACCTTCTTCTAGGGAAGATTTTCTTTTCCCTTAGTAAGCAGAATTACTGAACTTCTTTGAAGATAGTAAAATAAAAACAAAAAGAACAATTTTAGGTTACTTACATTCTGATAATTGAATTTTTAAAAAAATATATAATAAGAAAACTAAGGTCTTGAGAAAAACAATACTAAATGCTCTAAAAGAAATGGGAAGAGCTTATTCTGAGTGGAAGCATCCTTGAAGGCTGCAGCCCTAGATTTGTATTGTCACCGTTTTGTTTGGCTAAAAGGAAAAGAACTTCTAGGGTGAGGAAGGGAAGTATTGGAACTTTGGGATTAACAGATGCAAACTATTATACATAGCATGGGTAAACAGTAAGGTCCTACTGTATAGCACAATAAACAATATTCAAATATCCTGTGATAACCCATAATAGAAACAAATAAGAAATAGAATATGAATATGTATATATATATACATATATATATATGAGTTATTTTGTTGTGCAGTAGAAATTAACACAACATTGTAAATCAACTAAACTTTAATAATAATAATAAAAAAAAATGAACTTCCAGGTTGTCTAAGGGCCTGTGAAGAGCCTCATGACAGATTAAGCTAATGATGCTTAGTCTGAGATGATCGTTTTTAAAATGCAAGTGTTGAATACTATTAAAAAAAAACAAGCAAACAAAAACTAACATGCATTTGATGTACACAGCTTCATTTTCTTCTTCATTTTTAACCAGGATCTGTATTCCTTTTCTCAGAATCAAGGTACAGTGTTGGGAGTTTCTTGTGCCTAATGCTCATCCTAACTGTCCCTGTACAGCCTATTGCTAAGATTTATCTGTCTGAAGATATTTTCCTCCACATCAGGGCCAGTTCCTGGAACAATACAGCTGTTCATTGAATGTTTTTACTCAATGAATGAATCTCTAAGGAAAATTATCCCTTTACTATTTCTTACTCTATTTTCCAGGTTAGTTACTCTGTTCTGATTCTTGCAATTCACTTTGTTGCAAAATCTGCAGTGGTCACCATCTCCTATTTTCTGTCTTCCTACTGAGTGTAAGTCAACATTCACATCATTCTCTAAGTTTGCTTTTCTCCAAGTCCTTTATTCTCCAGGGTAAAGGAATCAGATAACAGTTGTTCTATACAGACATTTTAATTACTACTTTGTGTTATGCAGAATCCATCCCTGTTCCAAAGAAAAGTCCTTTTCCTGCATCACTTACACATTCAGTTCAGTTCAGTTCAGTCGCTCAGTCGTGTCCATCTTTGCGACCTCATTAATCACAGCACGCCAGGTCTCCCTGTCCATCACCAACTCCCAGAGTTCACTCAAACTCATGTCCATCAAGTCGGTGATGCCATCCAGCCATCTCATTCTCTGTCGTCCCCATCTCCTCCCATCCCCAATCCTTCCTAGCATCAGAGTCTTTTCCAGTGAGTCAACTCATCGCATGAGGTGGCCAAAGTATTGGAGTTTCAGCTTTAGCATCAGTCCTTCCAGTGAACATCCAGGATTGATCTCCTTTAGAATGGACTGGTTGGATCTCCTTGCAGTCCAATTGGCATAGCTTTTAAGACACTGACTAAATAACCTCTGTTAGTTAGAAGTTAAGTTAAACTTTTAATTCAGTCTCCTTTTCTCAGACTTATTCAGAACTATTAACATTTTTAAGGATATTAAAAAATTTTTTGCAACCTATACATATAACTCAATGCCAGCTTTTAAAAATGTGACAAATTTGACAGTTTCCATTATTTTAAATCTGTGATAAAACAGTGAATTGTAATTATGATGAATTCAATTTAACCACAAGGAAGAATTCACTGAGGAAAATTGGCATAAATATCAGTGAATAATTATCAAAATCATTTGAAAAATATGCATTTGGGCGAGGGTGGGATGATTTGGGAGAATGACATTGAAACATGTATATTATCATATGTGAAACAAATCATCAGTCCAGGTTCGATGCATGATACAGGATGCTTGGGGCTGGTGTACTGGGATGAACCAGAGGGATGGGATGGGGAGGGAGGTGGGAAAGGGGTTCAAGATGGGGAACACATGTACACCCGGGGCAGATTCATGTCAATGTATGGCAAAACCAATACAATAATGTAAAGTAATTAGCCTCCAATTAAATAATTTTTTAAAAAAAAGCACACACAAAAAATAAAGTCAATGTGTTTTTGTTTTGTTTTTGTTTTTTTCTGAAGCATCCTCCAAAACAACAATAACCAAACATTAACCAAAAAACAAAACAAAACAAAAAACTAAAAAATCTCACCTCAAGCCACATATTTTGCTTCTATCTGTATCACCCATGTTTTTCTCTCTGTTCTTAACACTATTTTCCTGCACCATTATCCCAGAAAATGCCTTCAAAATTATGGCCAAGATTTTGCAGGTGGTATGGGGTGGGAGATGGGAGCCGGGTTCAGGAGGGAGGGGACATATATATACATGTGGCTGATTCTTGTTGATGGATTGCAGAAACCAACACAATATTATAAACCAATTATCCTCCAATTAAAAAATAAAAATTAAATTAAATTAAAAACCTTTGGCAAACTCCAGAGTATGTGAATGAATTAAGTTTTAGACAGAGTCTTACAATATTGATAGTAAAGATATTACATTCACATTCTAGGGTTTGAAGACAGTTTTCCAAAAATGGCCTCAAAAACATTTCCCACACTACATTCTCTCCTACAGTGTGACTTTTCCCCTCTCCATTCAATGAGGACTCTATTTCTCCAGGCTCATAAGACTGCATGTGTTCTATGATTGCTCTGATCAATATAATGTGACAGAAGAGATGGGTAACACTTAATGATTTGGGAGATTCCTTTCTCTGCCTCCTAGAAGTTAATTTCCATGTCAGAAGTGCAAATATTCTGAACCACTCTTCTGTTAGAATCTTTAGCCTCATGGTATCTCCCCAGCAAATGAGAAGCCACTGAGGTGTCCAGGAAGCACCTCGGTGCTGACATGTACTTGATGAGGCCATCTTGAAAGCGGGTCTTCCAGTCCCACTGGACAGTTAGTTGGTTTGGGAGCTTCCAAACCAATCAATTTCTTTGGAAAGAACTAAGACACTTAGTTCTTCAGATATGACTGCCAAACCCCTTCCACATCTCCAGATTTATGGTATATGAAGAATGACAAATACAAAGTTTCAGATTGCCTTCTTAAATTTTCACATTGTATAATTAACTCACCTAGTTTCTATCCCTTATTCTACATAATAGATGCATAACTTATTATCCTTATGTCTTGATTTCCTCAATTGAAAAATGGAAAAAGTGGCATAAGAATATTGTAAAACTAAAATCATGTAATGTATATAAAGTCACTTAAAATGTTAATGTGAACATAGTAATTATGAAATAAATGTTAAGTACAATTTGTTCTTGCAACAAAAATCACCGCTTTCTCACTCTGTGCTAGGTACTGGGCAACATGTTGCTGATTCTATGTGGGTTGGTATATAGCCTTATTAGGAAATATTAAAATCATAGCACAGATATGATATGTTCATAGGCCTACTAACCTATGTTGGTTCAATATCGTTACATAATATTGCATGGCAATATCTTTAACTTTGTTTCTAACAGGTCACGTGCTTCTGGAGGCAGGAAGTTGCCTTTTTCAAACTTCGGATTTTTTATTTTACTGTGTTTTCACATAGTAAATGTGTATTTAATATTTTTGGATGAATGAGTGAATGGCTGAAGCAATGACAATTTTGAGACTAACAATAATGTCCAAAATCTATCAAGGTCTATTGGTAAATTTTCAACACAACTGCTACTATTCTGTGTCTTGTATTGAAAACTTCATTTTGGAAACAGGAAAACTGATGCATAGAAATAATAAAATCTAATATCCCCAGTTTCAAGACAAGTAAGATAAAAATAGTTAAAACAAAGGTTTTCTTAAACATAGTTTATTCATTCTGTAAATGTATGGACTACTGACTATGTTGATTTCTTTCCTTTTACTTTATCTTTTATCATTACCCGAAATATAATTGCTAAATGGTCTTGAAACTACATATGAATGGGTTTTTTTAATATTGAAAATATATTTTTTCTGAAATTTTGATGGCCAGAGCTGCTTAACAGTATATTTTTTAAAAGTTCTTAAGCGTTTAGAACGTATGTGCACTATTCAGTTCAGTTTAGTTCAGTCGCTCAGTCGTGTCCGACTCTTTGCGACCCCATGAATCACAGCACGCCAGGCCTCCCTGTCCATCACCAACTTCCGGAGTTCACTCAAACTCATGTCCATCGAGTCGGTGATGCCATCCAGCCATCTCATTCTCCGTCGTCCCCTTCTCCTCCCGCCCCCAATCCTTCCCAGCATCAGAGTCTTTTCCAGTGAGTCAACTCGTCATATGAGGTGGCCAAAGCATTGGAGTTTCAGCTTTAGCATCAGTCCTATAATGACACCTAATTAATTTTACTCACAGCTTCTATTTTATATTAAGATAAAAATATAAAACTAAATCAACCTTCAAAAGATTAGCAAAGCCAACTCAATTATATCATTATCTCAAGTTAAATGTTGATTCTAGGAAGGGGATATGTTTCCTTCCAAGGACTAGTTAGTTTTTGTGCAGTTTGTATTAACAAATTTTAATTTTATGGTATGTGTTTTAACATGGTATGTTACATCAATGAAAATATTTAGTCCAAGCAAGTCTCTCATCAAAAGAGTTAAAGCAATCATAGCCACAAGTTAATGTGTTTAATTTGCTATGATTATTTACATAAGATCAATATGCAAAAGATTTATGAGGAGATAGAGGGGACTTTTTGTGTTTATTTCTGATCTTGGAATTTGAAACACATTGATCAATGGCATTGAACGATACTGATTTTTAGCATCAGATCTAGTTTTCTAGGTTGTACTTTTTCTTCCTGAATATACAACGCAGTTGCCATTTCAATACAACATGCAATATATTCTTAAAAGTTGTGCAAATAATTTAAAATGACACCAAGGTCAAGTAATTTAAAACTCAGTGTTATCCTGCAAGATTCACAACATATCTCTTAGGGAATTTTTGTCACCTATAAAAGGCCATGATAATGAATCAAAGGATATAAAGCCTAGATCTTTAAATTTAAAAATTGCCCAAGATAATTTTCATGGCTTATGGGCTGTAGCAGGTTAAACTTTCTATAGTAATAAAATTATAAATGGCTGAAGTAGTCAAGTGCCATTTCACTGCTACCATATATATGTACTTCAACATGTTTCAGAACTTCTTATCCATACAAAATACAGCAGGGTTATACATACATACCTCCCCTCAATCTGATGTCCTAAGGGTACAAAAGAGGGTCCTTGATGAGTTTTTCATTATAAGCCTGCCTCCACAAGATTCCTGCCCAAAGATTATTATCCTAGGGAAAAAAAAAATTCCAGTGTGTGCTTAGTTGCTCAATAGTGTCCAACTCTTTGTGGCCCCATGGATTACGGCCTGCCAAACTCCGCTGTCCGTGGGAATTCTCCAGGCAAGAATACTGGAGGGGGTTGCCATGCTCTCCTCCAGGGGATCTTCCTGACCTGTGGATCAAACCCATGTCTCCCTCATTGCAAGCAGATTCTTTACCATCTGAGCCACCAGAGATTATTCTCCCAGAAAGAAAGGACGGGAGAAAAAATTCCATTAGGTCTCTTTGAAAAACAAGTTGAAAATATGCATATGCTTTCCCTGTTATTTCTGCTGGGGTGTATCCTCAGTAGAACATGGCATGTTTATACCAGAAGATGCACACAAATTTTGCAAAACAGCATTATTTGTTAAAATGTAAAACTGCACAACTCAAATATAAAAAATGTAAAAATATAAAAAACGTGACCCATTAATACAATAAAAATAATGAGTTATATATATTATACATGGAATGACTGTGTGAAAGTGAAAGTGTTAGTTCCTCAGTCGTGTCTGACTCTCTGCAACCCCATGGACTGTAACCCACCAGACTCCTCTGTCCATGGAATTCTCCAGGCAAGAATATTGGAGTGGGTAGCCATTTCCTTCTCTAGGGGATCTTCCCAACTCTTAATTGCCACCAGGGAAGCCCATACATAGAATGGTATGCATGAATATTATAAACTGTGTAAGGTGAAAATATTTGCACACCAGAGAATACACAACATATTTCTGTATGTAATACCCCCCAAAATTGAAAGCTACATGATACAGTGTCAAAGATAGAAACAACTGGAAAACTATAATACTGTATCTGTGCATATTTATGTTTGTGTAATTTTTCACGTGTAAAAAATGTTTTTCTAAAGTCTTCTTTCTTTTTTTTTTCTTTTTTTTTAAACAGAGAAAGGTACTAAATGTTCCTGATAATCTCTATTATTTGTGTGAGTTTTGCTCACTTAGGGCTATGTTTTATTGAAGATTGCAATATTGCCAAGATAGCCTGAATCAGTTAATAATACAAATCTCAAGTTAAAGTAATGAAACAAATATTTCACATGATCAGGAGTCCACAGGTCAGGTAGATTTCATTGTTTTGTTTACTTGCTAACACATTTTCAGTGACCATTTGAGCATTCTTGGTTCCTGTATCCTCTCATCCCTAGAGTCAGTTGAAAAAGGTCCTAGTAGATGGGGCTCACTTTGATCTCTGTGCACACAGTTTTGGAATTGACCACTGCTCCTCAAAATGTGTCAATACTTATTCCCACCAAAAGGAGATAAACCAAAACTTCATCCATTTATTGCTTCTAGTTCCAAATCCAGGGTCCATAATATATAGTATAATGACTCAAATGAAAAATAAAATTTATCTGCTTGCAACGGACAATTTGGCAGTTAAGACGCCTTTTTTTTTTTTAAATTAAAGGACAAAAAAAAAAAGGAATCATTTACTCAATGTTGTTTTAGTGTTCAGTTCAGTTCAGTTCAGTCGTTCAGTCATGTCCAACTCTTTGCGACCCCATGAATCACAGCACACCAGGCCTCCCTGTCCATCACCAACTCCCAGAGTTCACTGAAACTCATGTCCATCGAGTCGGTGATGCCATCCAGCCATTTCATTCTCTGTCATCCCCTTCTCCAGTGTGTATAATAAAAGATGCTACCAAGGCTCACTTTATGAGGGATAGAAATCACAAGGAACGCCTGATTTGTCAGTGAATAATGTTTCCTTGGGCAGGTATTTCATTTTTCAGCCTCTGTGTTGAAAATCTTGTAAGTGTTTTTGAATTCATTTCCACCCCTCCATGAATGCATCTGACTTGAAACAGATAATTGTCCTCTTGGAAACTAAAATTCTTTGAAAACTCACTTCTTAAAAATTTTCAGTGATATTTGAATTACTTTAGCAGCTCAAGGGAGAAGGCAATGGCACCCCACTCCGGTACTCTTGCCTGGAAAATCAAATGGGTGGAGGAGCCTGGTAGGCTGCAGTCCTTGGGGTTGCTAATAATCGGACACAACTGAGCGACTTCACTTTCATTTTTCACTTTCATGCATTGGAGAAGGAAATGGCAACCCACTACAGTGTTCTTGCCTGGATAATCCCAGGGATGGGGGAGCCTGGTGGGCTTCTGTCTATGGGGTCGCACAGAGTCGGACACGACTGAAGTGATTTAGCAGCAGCAGCAGTTCAAGAGTCAACAAGGCTACTGTTCATCAACCTTTGAATTTCCTTGGCAATAATTAAAACAAAGAATTCCCTGAGATGGAGTGTTGAAACTGAAAGAGATTTGGTGGTGATGGTTTAGTCTCTAAGTTGTGTCCAACTCTCACAACCCCATGGACTGTAGCCCACCAGGCTGAGGTAACTGACCTGAAGTGGAATAAAAAGGGGATCCTCATCAAAATGTACCCTAGCATGAGGCAGTATAGCTCAGACAGTTTGGAGAGTTTATATGTAAAAAGGCTGGTCTGTGCAGGGTGTCAAAGCATACTCCAAGTGATGAAGTTACCCATGAGTGAGGACTGTAGTCCTGCACAGGTTGTCAGTTCAAGAGAGATGAGGAGGATGGCTGGAGAGAAAATAGTATAGTAATGACAATGGGAAATTGTTTACAGCTGGGAGGTGTTATGGGCTGAGCTGTGTTCCCTCAGTTCACATGTTAAAGTCATAACCCCCAGTATCTCTGAATGTTGTGACAGGAGTTTTACCTATAAAACAGACAGACAGAAAAGACAAATATTGCATAACCTCACTTACATGTGAAATATAAAATCTTAAACAAACAAACAAATAAAAGAAAATGAAAACAGAATCATAGATACAGAAAAGAAGGGAGTGGGGCAGTGGCAAAGTAGGCAAAGGAGATTAAGAGGTTAAAAAGCCTCCAGTTATAAGATATATAAGTCAGAGAGATATAGAGCATAAGAAATATGTTCAATGGTATTTTAATAACTTCGTGTGTGGATGGATGGGTATTATATTTATAGTAGTGATCATTTCATAAGATATTTAAATACTGAACCACTATGTTTTACATCTGAAAGGAACATATTACATGCCAACTATACTGAAAAAAAAAGAAGAAAAAAAAAGGAATATCTACAGCAGCCCATTTTTTAATCTATGCGTGGTGACCGGCCTTAAAGAAAGGCTATTGGTTAGCCTGGGAATATTAAACACCATATTTAACAGTTAGTATTTCACTGATCTGGAAGTATAACTACTAAAATTTATATTTAATATACATAAATTACAGTTGCTAGAAGAAACAGGTCTTAAAGGTGGTGATTTATTAAAGATAATTTAGGTCCTTCAGTATGAAGTAAAATCCAAGAACCTTTTACAACTTGAAATAGTAATCAAAGTAAAATTAAAACAAAGTCATCATTCCACATATATAATATTCAATTGAATAAAATTGTATCTAGATATTATCAGAAATATTGATGATTAAAGAAAATGAGATAAAACACTTCACTTTATATAGTACTTCACTTTATATATGATTGGTTTGATGCATGTCTGCAAATAGTTTCACTACCAAAAGATAAAACAACAATGACAACAAAACTACATTTAAAAATTCAATTCTATGCATTTACCATCCCACCACTTGTCTATCCATAGCAGATTTTAAAGAACTCTTTCAGGGAGTGAATAAATATAAATGCATCTGATTCATCAATTTTACCCCAAATCAGTTGCAATGGTCATACTAAATTAAAGCAATATTTTTACACATGTTAAAAAATGGAGTCTGAAAGCTGTGGTACATATAAACAATGGAGTATTACTCAGCAATTAAAAAGAATACATTTGAATAAGTTCTAATGAGGTGGATGAAACTGGAGGTTATTATGCAGAGTGAAGTAAGCCAGAAAGAAAAACATCAATACAGTATACTAACACATATATATGGAGTTTAGAAAGATGGTAACGATAACTCTATACAAGACAGCAAAAGATACACAGATGTATAGAACAGTCTTTTGGACTCTGTGGGAGAGGGCGAGGGTGGGATGATTTGGGAGAATGGCATTGTAACATGTCTATTATCATATGTGAAATGAATTGCCAGTCCAGGTTCGATGCATGATACAGGATGCTTGGGGTTAGTGCACTGGGATGACCCAGAGAGATGATACGGGGAGGGAGGTGGGAGGGGGGTTCAAGATGGGGAACACATATACACCCAGAGTGGATTCATGTCAATGTATGGCAAAACCAATACAATATTGTAAAGTAAAAAAAGAATAATAATAAAAATAAATTAATCAATTACAATATAAAAAAAAGATACCAAGTTCTGAGCTTATAAATATATACTCATTTAAGGTATTTCAAATGAAATATTAATTATTTGAAAATGAAATAATTTAAAAATGCAAACTAATTGTGTTACAAACCTCTGTCCATAGTTCTTAAGACACTCTGTCTACCTGATCTAATCCCTTGAATCTATTCATCACCTCTACTATATAATCATAAGGGATTTGATTTAGGTTATATCTGAATGGCCTAGTGGTTTCCTGACAAAGATCCCTATAGTCAAAGCTATGTTTTTTCTAGTAGTACAGTACGGATGTGAGAACTGGACCTTTAAAGAAGGTCAAATAATTGATGTTTTCAAACTCTGGTTCTAGAGAAGACTTTTGAGAGTCCCTTGGACAGCAAGGAGATCAAACCAGTCAATCCTAAGGAAAACCAACCCTGAAAATGCATTGGAAGGACTGATGCTGAAGCTGAAGATCCAATACCTTGGCCACTTTATGTAAAGAACTGACACATTGGAAAAGACCCTGATGCTGTGAAAGATTGAGGACAGGAGGAGAAGGAGGCAACAGAGGCTGAGACAGTTGGATGGCATCACCAACTCAATGGATATGAATCTGAGCAAACTCCAGGAGATAGTGAAGGGCAGGGGAACAAGGAGTGCTGCAGTTCATGGGGTCAACGGAAAGTCACACATGACTTAACAAATGAACAACCATAAAACTAGTTAAGAAAACATCATTAAAAATTTTACGTCAGTTGATTTGAAAATACTTTTGCCTTGTTAATATTGGGAACTTGTGTAAATGGATATATTTTATTATTAAGAGATTGCCATCATGCTATATAGCATGAAAATAAAATGCCAGGAATTTTGAAATTTCTAGAATGGTGATTTTTGTAAATTAAATTATTTCCTTCTTTATTCTTCTTCTCAAAGAAATCCTCTTTCAAATAAAGAGTTTAGAGTTAAACTAAAATATAAAGTTGATTAAAATGGAAGTTTGTGAGTTTCAAATTTGCCTTATGGCTCAGACATTACAGAATCTGCCAGCAATGCAGGAAACCTGGTTTTGACCCATGGGTCAGGAAGATTCCCTGAAGAAGGGAATGGCAACCCACTCTAGTATTCTTGACTGGAGAATTCCATGAACAGAAGAACCTGGTGAGCTACAATTCATGGGTTCACAAAGAGTTGGACACAACTGTGTGGTTAACACACTGTTTTGAGTTCCAATAACATTGGAAGGACTGATGCTAAAGCTGAAACTCCAATACTTTGGCCACCTCATGCGACGAGTTGACTCACTGGAAAACTCTGATGCTGGGAGGGATTGGGGGCGGGAGGAGAAGTGGACGACAGAGAATGATATGGCTGGATGGCATCACCGACTCGATGGACATGAGTTTGAGTGAACTCCAGGAATTGGTGATGGACAGGGAGGCCTGGCATGCTGTGATTCATGGGGTTGCAAAGAGTTGGACACGACTGAACGACTGAACTGAACTGAACTGAACTGAAGCATATGTTTAAAAAAAAAAAAAAAAGGAGGGGATGGCTTAAGTAAAAGAATGAATCTCAGACAGAATTACTAAGATTTAACTAATGACTACTTTCTGTGTTTTAAATTCTCTACACTGCTCGCTTCTTTCATTACATGCCTGGCATATGTTCAGATTAATTTTTAGCTATTTTTATATAAGTACCAAGGTCTTACATGGTTTTACTGCAAGCTTGTCTTCGTCATATAGTGCACTAGTTTTTTGCTTAATATGTCTTCCATTCCAAATACAGAAAATACCTTATGATATTGGGACCATCACTAATGGTCATTATTTCCCTAAAAAAAAATTTAAGAGAAATTTCTAGAGTATGTATTTAGGTACTAACGTATGCTTACCTGTAAAATGTAAATTTGTTTTGAAATATTTAGTGATTTCTGATCCCAAGCAATTAACTAATCCCTTTGAAATATTTACTTTCATAAATGCCTTACACTGTGTAACTGCTATTAGAAGTTTCTAGGCTCCATGATAAAATCATATCACATGTTTTATTTTGGAATTTGTCCACCTGACCTGCCTCTTGAGAAACCTATATGCAGGACAGGAAGCAACAGTTAGAACTGGACATGGAACAACAGACTGGTTCTAAATAGGAAAAGGAGTACGTCAAGGCTGTATATTATCACCCTGCTTATTGAACTTATATGCAGATTGAATCATGAGAAATGCTGTGCTGGAAGAAGCACAAGCTGGAATCAAGATTGCCGGGAGAAATATCAATAACCTCAGATATGCAGATGACACCACCCTTATGGCAGAAAGTGAAGAGGAACTAAAGACCCTCTTGATGAAAGTGAAAGAGGAGAGTGAAAAGGTTGGCTTAAAGCTCAACATTCAGAAAACTAAGATCATGGCATCTGGTCCCGTCACTTCATGGGAAATAGATGGGGAAACAGTGGAAACAGTGTCTGACTTTATTTTTTTGGCTCCAAAACCACTGCAGATGCTGATTGCAGCCATGAAATTAAAAGACACTTACTCCTTGGAAGGAAAGTTATGACCAACCTAGATAGGGTATTAAAAAGCAGAGACATTACTTTGCCAACAAAGGTCCGTCTAGTCAAGGCTATGGTTTTTCCAATGGTCATGTATGGATGTGAGAGTTGGACTCTGAAGAAAGCTGAGTGCCGAAGAATTGATGCTTTTGAACTGTGGTGTTGGAGAAGACTCTTGAGAGTCCCTTGGACTGCAAGGAGATCCAACCAGTCCATTCTAAAGGAGATCAGTCCTGGGTGTTCATTGGAAGGACTGATGCTAAAGCTGAAACTCCAATACTTTGGCCACCTCATGCGAAGACTTGACTCACTGGAAAAGACTCTGATGCTGGGAAGAATTGGGGTCAGGAGGAGAAGGGGATGACAAAGAATGAGATGGCTGGATGGCATCACCGACCCGATGGAGGTGAGTTTGAGTGAACTCCGGGAGTTGGTGATGGACAGGGAGACCTGGCGTACTGTGATTCATGGGGTCACAAAGAGTCGGACAAGACTGAGCGACTGAACTGAACTTAACTGTAGGTTTATAAAGAACAAATAATTTGATTATAAGAATAAGAAGTTTCTCAGATACAGAAACACATGTATATGTGATAATCAGAAAGATTTTTGAAAGCTTCCAGAAATTAGGAAGAAAAGAGGAATTTACAGGTCCCTTCAACAGAACTTAAATTAATTGACTGCATGATGCATCCATGGGCTGAAACACTTGTAAACCGTTGAAACATAAGCTTCCAGTCTTGTCAGTGACTCTTGTGCTTCAAACTTGGAACAACAAAAGTAGAGTCCTTTTTCATAAAGACCAGGTGTGCTATGCAGGGGCCATTTCATCCTAATCAGCAGAGACTAAAGATAGAGAATATTGTCTACAATTTCCAGACAGTGTAAAATGGGACATTCTACATTCTATTCTTTATGAAGAATGAAACAAATTATTTTTATTATAATGAAGTTTTAATTTACATAAGCCATACTAATATAGAACCAGAATGGACTGTGAAGCTTAAAAAACTTAGAAAATTTAAGAAAATTATAGGCATATCGTACTTAGATATGCTCCCCTGCTTCTCCATCCATCTCTTTCCTTTGTGTTAATTTGCCTTTTCTTCCCTCTCTTTGGAAGTGGCAGCATAGCCAGAGACCAAAGAAATGATGGGGCCACGGAAAAGGCCACATGAACATCAAGAATCAATGGTGGAGCCAGAAGTCGGATGTAACTAGCTTGATTGGGACATATGAGGCTATTAAGCAAATACATAAATATTTTGGGGTTAATGAGAATTAGATTTCTCATTGTCAAGAAAGACTTTGCAAACGTGGTAAAAGAGCATTGGGAAAAAGGCAGCATAATACAAACTAAGGATAAAACTCCTTGGATGTTGAATTGGAGTTAGAGGTGGTGTGAACTCAAACATAGACAAAATAGATAGCCAGATAATAGAAAGATAAATTATAAATAGATGATCGATAAATGAATTGATTGACAGTTATAGACATATATGCGAACATATATGTAAACCTGCATATATTGGTATGTGTATGTATGAGTCTCCAATTCTAATTAACCAATGCAATTTTAATTCTAGCTTTCTCCCTCCCATTGCTATTTGAAATGTTTACTATGTGAGAGTGGAAAAACTTGGCTATCATTGCCTGCAATTCATTTGGTTTTGTGTTCAACCCTATAATCCATCTCAAGTATTTTCAGAATTCCTAACTTATATTTGTATGGAAAACATTTTCACCAAGAGTTATTTTGAGCTTTAGCATTATTATTTTCAGCCAAACACCCTTTTCCAGAAACGCTTATGTCAGTATCTTTTCAATCCATGTGTCTGATAAATTTTCCTTTCATAATTTCCTTTCTTTTATGTCTTTCAGTCTTCATCTATATCCTTACAGAATAATCTTCCACTTCACCACATCACTCTTCATTTCTCCCTAATATAAATTAAATTTTAAGTTAACTTCTAATTATCAGTTACCATGTCTAATATTTTTTAGCTTTAAATTTGGTTGTTTGTAAACCTCATTTACAATTTCTGAAAACTACTGACTCTTTAGAATACTTTGACATCCCATGTGTGCTTAATTACATTAAACATGAAGACACTATACCATAAATGATACTGTTTCAATATCTCCAGTTTGTAAAGCTGGAGATTGTCAGGAGAAATATCAATAACCCTAGATTTACAGGTGATAAGAGGGAATTAAAGAACCTCTTGATGAAGGTGAAAGAGGAGACAAATTAAAAAGTAGAGGCATCACTTTGCTGACAATGGTCCGAATAGTCAAAGTTATGGGTTTTCCAGTTCAGTTCAGTTCAGTTCAGTCGCTCAGTCATGTCCAACTCTTTGCGACCCAATGAATCACAGCACGCCAGGCCTCCCTGTCCATCACCAACTCCCGGAGTTCACTCAAACTCATGTCCATCGAGTCGGTGATGCCATCCAGCCATCTTCTTCTCTGTCGTCCCATCCCCAATCCCTCTTGAGAGTCCCTTGGACTGCAAGAAGATCCAACCAGTCCATTCTAAAGGAGATCAATCCTGGGTATTCATTGGAAGGACTGATGCTAAAGCTGAAACTCCAATACTTTGGCCACCTCATGCGACGAGTTGACTCACTGGGTTTTCCAGTAGTCATGTACAAATGTGAGAGTTGGACCATCAAGAAGGCTGAGAGCTGAAGAATTGATAATTTCCAATTGTGGTTCTAGAGTAGACTTTTGAGAGTCCCTTTGGACAGCAAGGAGATCAAACCAGTCAATCCTAAAGGACATCAACCCTGAATATCCGTTGGAAGGACTGATGCTAAAGTTGAAGTTCCAAAACTTTGGCCACCTAATGTGAAGAGCCAACTCATTGGAAAAGACTCTGATGTTGAAAAAGATTGAGGGAAGGTGGAGAAGTGGGTGGCAGAGGATGAGATGGTTGGATGGAATCATTAAAATAATGAGCCTGAGTTTGAGCAAACTATGGGAAATACTGAAGGACAGGCAAGTCTGGTAGGCTGCATTTCATGGAGTAGCAGAGTCAGACATGACTTAGTGACTGAACAACTCAGTTTTATATTTTGAATTGTATTTTGTGCACTTGGCTAGGTTGTCCCACACCCCTTGTTTTAAAAATTTTATTGTGAACTTTTTTTCACAGTTAGCTGAAATTACATTTTACTTATATATGCAGTCACTCAGTCTTATCCACAACCCCAAGGATGATAGCCTGCCAGGCTTCTCTATCCATGGGAATTCTCCAGGCAAGAATACTGGAATGGGTTGCTATTTTCTTCTCCATGTTTATATATAAGTGCATTCATTTATTTCCTCTAGAAGCATTTTGAAATCTCACAACAGGGTACTATATGAACTGACTCTGTTTTATTTAAATAAAATATCAAGCTTGGCATATTTAGAATTATTTACACACAAGAAGTTTGAATTCTGATATTTTTCTCACTGGAGGATAATTTTATAGTTAGGGATTCTCAGAGATCTTTTTATTTTCTCTTTATAGCATCTACTCATCTCTAAGATCAAAGCAAACAAGTATCCCCACCAACTATAACTTTGAGGTATGGTGTCTGCATCTTTTAGAGGTTTCTGTTTTATTTGCAGTACTTCTGATTCAATTTCCCACTTTACAAGGGAACAAGACTCTGCTACCTTCCTGTCATGTGTGGATTGTAAAAGCAGAAGCTCTAAATTACCAGATTTAGCAGAGTAAAGCAAAAATCACATTCAGAGTCAAAACACTCCATTAAAATATAGTCTTTGCAAGTTTTTGATCTGTATGGGATTTCATGTATGTTTATTATTAATTTGGATAAGAAAGGTTTTCTGGAGAGTGTATTAGTTTTATAATTTTAAATATGTTGAACTAGGAGGTTTCTCAAAGCATGTGATAACTTGCATTCCCCAAGTAATTTTTTCCATACTTAAGTGTTGTGGAATAAAACTCCAACTTCTGTCAGTTTAAATTAGTGAATTTATTATTTAAAATATTCATAAGGCCATAGATAAATGAAAAGTCTTCAATCTTATCAGGTCTTAAAATAATTAAAAGTTAATATTTTATAAAGCAGTAAGTAAAAGGTATAACATCCCAGGAAAAAAAGTCAGTCTGAAATGTTTTAACTTATAATATTAAGAATAATCAGATATAATGCATACTTCTTAAGGTTAACATGAGAAATCTTTTCCTGAAATCTTTAAAAAGCCTGAACATTGCTAGAGGTGTTGTTTCTCCTTCTATCATTTTCTCATAAGAAAACAGGGAAAAAATGTGTCCCACATTAAACAAGAAACTGCTCTCTGAATGAATAATGTATTTTTTTTGTTAAGAAATTGTCTTCAGCTCTTTAGAAACCATAATATACAGTAGTAATACTGATGACTTTTATTTTTCGGCTGCACCATATGGCATTTGGGATCTTAGTTCACTGAAGAGGGATTGAACCCGAACTCCTTGCACTGGGAATGTGGAGTCTTACTACTGGACTGCCAGGGAAGTCCCATGATGATATTTTTATGTTCTTATTTGTGGTATCTATATGTGAGCCTTCTATTTTCAACAAGAAAATACACAAAAATTATTGCAGTGTAATGAAAGAGCAAGAAGAGATTCACTGCACAATGGAAAATTATAAACTAGATTCGCTTTACAGCAGATTAGACAATGAAGAGTAAAACATTAGTTGAAGGTGCTGCTGCTGCTAAGTCGCTTCAGTCGTGTCCAACTCTGTGCGACCCCACAGATGGCAACCCACCAGGCTCCCCTGTCCTTGGAATTCTCCAGGCAAGAACACTGGAGTGGGTTGCCATTTTCTTCTCCAATGCATGAAAGTGAAAAGTGAAAGTGAAGTTGCTTAGTCCTGTCCTCTCTTCGCAACCCCATGGACTTCAGCCCACCAGGCTCCTCCAGCCATGGGACTCTCCAGGCAAGAGTACTGGAGTGGGTTCCCATTGCCTTCTCCAGTTGAAGGTGAGATCATCACAATAAAAAAAATTCCAAAATAGATAAACAAGCAAACCTAAGATATAAAGAGCAAAGCGTTGGTCAGCTGCGGGAAAATTTCAAGGTGCCTAATGGCGAAGGCAATGGCAACCCACTCCAGTACTCTTGCCTGGAGAATCCCATGGCTGGAGGAGCCTGATGGGCTGCCGTCTATGGGGTCTCACAGAGTTGGACAAGACTGAAGCGAGTTAGCAGCAGCAGCAGCAATCTATATGTAATTGGAGTCCTAAGAGGAGAGGAGAGAAAGAAGAGAAAAAACATAAATAATGCCTGAAAACTTTTCACGTTTGATTAAAACTAGCTCAGATGGTAAAGAATCTGCCTGCAACGCAGGAGATTGGCGTTCAATTCCTCGGTCAGGAAGATCCCCTGTGGAAGGGAATGCAACCCACTCTAGTATTCTTGCCTGGCGAATCCCAGGTACAGAGGAGCCTGGCGAGCTACAGTCCATGGTGTCGCAAAACGTCAGAACTGAGAGATTAGCACTTTCATTTTCACTTTCACTTTCATGAACTGATCCAAGAAGCTCAATGAAATCTGTGTAAAAGGAACATGAAGAACACTTTCGGATGCATCATAATCAAATTTCTGAAACCCATGAAAGCTAGAAAAATAAAACAAAGTGGTAATCTAATAAGCGAACAAAGGATATAATCATAGCATAAGAACAATCTAAGACAGGTGAAAAACAAAATAATATTAATTATCAAGTGAAATAGAAATAATGTAAATACCTCAATTAAAATCAGGACTTGTCACACTGTGGGGGGAAAAATACCCACAATATGTTGTCTAAAGACATCCTCTTTAAATATAAAGAAAAATGTATTTTCAAAGAAAGGAAGGGTGAAAAATAAAACAGATATCAATCAAAAGAAATCTGGTAGCACTTTATTTAAATTATCAGTTCAGTTCAGTCGCTCAGTCGTGTCCGACTCATCATACAAAGAGTTAAAAGGTAATTTCATAAGAATACATCTGTCAATTACTCAAGAGGACATAATATGTGGAGCAAAAAATTGAAAGAACTTCAAAGAAAAAAGATAAATCTAATTATAGTTAAATTCAATGTCTCCTCACAATAGATAATAAAACAATTTCAGAAAAACTATAAGAGAATATAGAAAATGACTATTCATCAACTTGACTTAACTAACATTTAGGGGATATCCCATCCAATACAATAGAATGCACATTTATTTTTGAGTGCACATATGCAATTTGACAACATATGATAATATGAGCCATGCAACAAGCTTTGATAAATTTTTAAAAATTCAAGAGATAAGATATGTTTCTAATGATTACAGAACTATAATAGAAACAGCTAACAGAAAGTCTGTTACATCCTCATTATATGGAAAATAAAATTAATCTACATAATTTTAAAAGGAAATAAATTATTTTGAGCAACTATTTAATTTTGAATTTAAATATAATGCAACGCATAATTTGCAGAGAATAGCTAAGCAGTGTTTGTTGGGGTATTTATATCACTAACCACTTACATTAAAGATTCAGTTCAGTTCAGTGCTTCAGTCGTGTCCGACTCTCTGCGACCGCATGAATCACAGCACGCCAGGCCTCCCTGTCCATCACCAACTCCCGGAGTTCACTCAAACTCATGTCCGCAGAGTCGGTGATGCCATCCAGCCATCTCATTCTTGGTCGTCCCCTTCTCCTCCCGCCCCCAACCTTTCCCATCAACAGAGTCTTTTCCATTAGATGGTTCTTAAAACAATTACCTTAGATTACATATTAAGAAACTCAAAAAAGAACACATACTATTTATGAAACTATACAAAAAAGAAAGGAAAACAATGATAAAGAAAACAGAGAAATGAAATAATATAAAAATTAATAAAATCAAAATTTGGTTAATTGAGAAGATTATTGAAAGGAATAAAATTCTAACCCGAATGATTAGAAAAAAGAGACAAAAATTTACTTCCATCATAGAATGGAAGAGAATGGTAAATTCAGATATAAACACACACATGTATGTTCAGCTTATTTTGAAATGAAAGGCAAGATAATTCACTAGTACTAGAACCGCTGGATAGGAATATGAAAAATAATAATTTATATTTCTTCACAAAACTCAATAAAAAAGATGATTCTTTTTTTATTAACTAAGTATAGTAATTGAATAGACAATTCACCAAAGAAGATAAATGGGTGACACAGAATCACATGAAAAGATACTCAGCATCGATAAATATATGGAAAGCATAAATTAAATCTGACACTGTTTCTACTGTTTCCCAATCTATTTCCCATGAAGTTCTGGGACCAGATGCCACAATCTTTGTTTTCTGAATGTTGAGCTTCAAGCCAACCTTTTCATTCTCCTCTTTCACTTTCATCAAGAGGCTTTTGAGTTCCTCTTCACAGTTGATAATTTCCCAAAAAAGTTAAAATATTCTTGCTATATAATGGGGTCATCACAATACAATGTTTAACCCAAAGATATGTACATGACTGTTTATGGCAGCTTTCATAGTGATAGTTAATAACTGAAATCAATACAAACATCTATCAACTATATATAATTGGTAGTGAAATGCAATAGCAAGGGAAAGGAATGAGTACAGATATACTGTTGTTGTTGCTCAGTCACTCAGCCATGTCTGACTCTTTGTGACCCCATGGACTGCAACACTCCAGGCTTCCCTGTTCTTAACTGTCTCCTGGAGATTGCTCAAACTCATATCCATTGAGTTGATGATGCCATCCAACCATCTCATTCTCTGTCACCCCCCCTTCTCATGCTATCAATGTTTCCTACAACAAGGTCTTTTACAATGAGTCAGCTCTTCTCATCAGGTGGCCAAATTCTGTCCTCCCAAAGCCCCACCTCCTAATACCATCACAGTGGGCATTAGAATTCAACATATAGATATGGAGAAGGAAATGGCAACCCACTCCAGTATTCTTGCCTGGAGAATCCCATGGACAGAAGAGCATGGTGGCCTACAGCCAATGGGGTCACAAGAGCTGGATCGACTTAGTGACTAAAGCACCATGCAAATACTCACACAAGAGTATTGGCACATTTCTACCTATATCAGTATGCAATATGTTGTAAATTGGGATTGTGGCATAATATAATGTTATTGATGGAAGTTGAAATGGCATACATACATATATGTATATATGTGAATATATACTTCATATTAAACAAATGGCTATGTATACTAGACACTCATATAAGATGAGCAAAGCAAATAAACTGAAGATTCAGAAAAAGTAAAATGCTAAAAGCTGTGTTCATGGAATAGTAGTGGTCTAAAAAATACTTTAATTTCTCAGAAAAAAAAAAAGCCTAATCCAAATATAATAAACATACTGAATACATTTTACCTAGGGTAAGGTTGATGTCTGTTCCCAGAAAACCAACAAATATATTTCATTAAATTTATTATGACTTCTCTGTATGTTTTATAAGCAATCCTTGTGCAAAAATAAGGATTTTAACATCACCATATTGGTCTTTACATTGAATATCTAGTATAACAGGAACTCAGCATACATGGGATATGGTTAATGTGACTTAATGAGGTCGAAATAACCTGGGTGTGAATGTTCAGTTCAGTTAAAGTTCAGTAGCTCAGTCGTGTCCGACTCTTTGCAACCCCATGAACCACAGCACGCCAGGCCTCCCGGTCCATCACCAACTCCCAGAGTCCACCCAAACTCATGTCCATTGAGTCGGTGATGCCATCCAACCATATTATCCTCTGTCATCCCTTTCTCCCCTCTCCTTCAATTTTTCGCAGCATCAGGGTCTTTTCAAATGAGTCAGCTCTTCTAATCAGGTGGCCAAAGTATTGGAGTTTCAGCTCCAGCATCCATCCTTCCAATGAATATACAGGACTGATTTACTTTAGGATGGGCTGGTTGGATCTCCTTGCAGTCAAGGGACTCTCAAGAGTCTTCAACAACACAGTTCAAAAGCATCAACTCTTCAGCACTCACCTTTCTTTATAGTCCAACTTTCACATCCATGCATGACTACTGGAAAAACCATAGCCTTGACTAGGACAGTTGTTGACAAAGTAATGTCTCTTCTTTTTAATATGCTGTCTAGGTTAGTCGTAACTTTCCTTCCAAGGAGTAAGCGTCTTTTTATTTCATGGCTGCAATCACCATCTGCAGTGATTTTGGAACCCAGAAAAATAAAGTCAGCCACTGTTTCCACTGTTTCCCCATCTATTTGCCATGAAGTGATGAAACCGGATGTCATGATCTTAGTTTTCTGAATATTGAGATTTAAGCCAAATTTTTCTCTCTCTTCTTTCACTTTCCCCAAGAGCTTCTTTAGTTCTTCTTCACATTCTACCATAAGGGTGGTGTCATCTCCATATCTAAGGTTATTGATATTTTCCCCCGTAATCCTGATTCCAGCTTGTGCTTCTTCCAGCCCAGGTTCTCATGATGTACTCTGCATATACGTTAAATAAGTAGGGTGATAATATACAGCCTTGATATATTTGGTTTCCTATTGGGAACCAGTCTTTTGTTCAATGTCCAGTTTTAACTTGTTTCCTGACCTGCATACAGGTTTCTCAAGAGGCAGGTCAGGTGGTCTGCTAACCCCATCTCTTCCAGAATTTTCCACAGTTTATTGTGATTCACACAGTCAAAGGCTTTGGCATCGTCAATAAAGCAGAAGTATATGTTTTTCTGGAACTTTTTCCATGATCCAGCGGATATTGGCAATTTGATCTATGGTTCCTCTGCCTTTTCTAAAACCAGCTTGAACATCTGAAAATTTATGGTTCACGTATTGCAGAAGCCTAGCTTGGAGAATTTTGAGCATTATTTTACTAGCATATGAGATGAGTACAATTGTGTTGTAGTTTGAGCATTCTTTAGCATTGTCTTTCTTTGGGATTGGAATGAAGACTGACCTTTTCCATTCCTGTGGCCACTGCTGAGTTTTCCAAATTTGCCTCCATACACCTTCACAGCATCATCTATTATAATTTGAAATAGCTCAACTGGAATTCCATCACCTACATGAGCTCTGTTTGTAGTGATGCTTCCTAAGGCCTACTTGACTTCTCATTCCAGATGTCTGGCTCTAGGTCAGGGGTCACACCATCGTGATTTCTGGATCGTGAAGATCTTTCTTGTACAGTTTTCCTGTTTCCTGTGTATTCTTGCCACCTCTTCTTAATATCTTCTGCTTCTATTAGGTCCATACCATTTCTGTCTTTTATTGAGTCCATCTTTGCATGAAATGTTCCTTTGGTGTCTCTAGTTTTCTTGAAGAGATCTCTAGTCTTTCCCATTCTATTGTTTTCCTCAATTTCTTTGCATTGATCGCTGAGGAAGGCTTTCTTATGTCTCTTTGCTATTCTTTGGAAGTCTGCATTCAGATGGATATATTTTTCCTTTTCTCCTTTGCTTTTTGCTTCTCTTCTTTTCACAGGTATTTCTAAGGCATTCTAAGGCAGCCATTTTGCTTTTTTGCATTTCTTTTCCATGGGGATGGTCTTGATTCCTGTCTCCTATACAGTGTAATGAACCTCCATCCATGTTCATCAGGCACTCTGTCTATCAGATCTATTCCCTTAAATCTATTTCTCACTTCTAATGTATAATCATAAGGGATTTGATTTAGGTCATATCTGAATGGTCTAGTGGCTTTCCCTACATTTTTCAATTTAAGTCTGAATTTGACAATAAGGTGCTCATGATCTGAGCCACAGTCAGCTCCTGGCCTTGTTTTTGCTGACTGTATAGAGCTTCTCCATTTTTGGCTGCAAAGAATTTAATCAATCTGATTTCGGTATTGGCCAACTGGTGATGTCGATGTGTAGAGTCTTCTCTTGTGTTGTTGGAAGAGGGTGTTTGCTATGACCAGTGCATTCTCTTGGCAAAACTCTATTAACCTTTGCTGTGCTTCGTTCTGTTCCCCAAGGCCAAATTTTCCTGTTACTCCAGGTGTTTCTTGACTTTCTACTTTTGCATTCCAATCCCCTATAATGAAAAGGACATCTTTTTTGGGTGTTAGTTCTAAAAGGTCTTGTAGGTCTTCATAGAACCATTCAACTTCAGCTTCTTCAGTGTTTCTGGTTGGGGCATAGACTTGGATTACTGTGATACTGAGTGGTTGGCCTCAGAGATGAACAGAGATTAATCTGTCGTTTTTGCAATTGCATCCAAGTACTGCATTTAAGACTCTTTTGCTGATTATCATGGCTACTCCATTTCTTCTAAGGGATTCCTGCCCACAGTAATAGATATAATGGTCATCTGAGTTAAATTCACCCATTCCAGTCCGTCATGTTACAGTAACTTAAGCCCCCATTCTGCCTGACTGCTTAGTGTTCTGTCTTTTAACAATTTATCCTACTTAAGTGTCATGGGCCTCTGCAATGCATGCTTTTTTCAATCCATTTATCTTCCCTGGATTATTCTTAACAAACAGTCTAGTTCTCTGGATCTTCAGTGCTCTGTTTGGATACTGTTGGTCACTTTCAGGGTTTCAAATCAAGATGATTATTTATTTATTTTTAATTTATCTATTTTAATTGGAGGCTAATTATATTATTGTATTGGTTTTGCCATACATTGACATGAATCTGCCCCGGGTGTAAATGTGTTCCCAATCTTGAACCCCCCTCCCACCTCCCTCCCCATCCCATCCCTCTGGTTCATCCCAGTACACCAGCCACGAGCATCCTGTATCATGCATCAAACCTGGACTGGTATTTCATTTCACATATGATAATATACATGTTTCAATGCCACTCTCCCAAATCAACCCACTCTCGCCCTCTCCCACAGAGTCCAAAAGACTGTTCTACACATCTGTGTCTCTTTTGCTGTCTTGTATACAGGGTTATCATTATCATCTTTCTAAATTCCATATATATGCATTGATATACTGTATTGGTGTTTTTCTCTCTGGCTTGC
This sequence comes from Moschus berezovskii, assembly GCF_049115385.1. NCBI lineage: Eukaryota > Metazoa > Chordata > Mammalia > Artiodactyla > Moschidae > Moschus > Moschus berezovskii. The sequence goes on from NC_142472.1 coordinate 44,557,770, forward strand.
TTCAGTCTGTATAATAGGCTCCAGTTTCATCCACCCATTAGAAGTGATTCAAGTGTATTCTTTTTAATGGCTGAGTGATATTACATTGTGTTTATGTACCACAGCTTTCTTATCCATTCATCTTCAGATGGACATCTAGACTTCTTCCATGTCCTGGCTATTATAAACAGTGCTACGATGAACAATAGAGTACATGTGTCTCATTCAATTCTAGTTTCCTTGGTGTGTATGCCCAGGAGTGTGATTGCTGGGTTGTATGGCAGTTCATTGACTATGCCATAGCCTTTGACTGTGTGGATCACAATAAACTGGAAAATTCTGAAAGAGATGGGAATCCCAGACCACCTAACCTGCCTCTTGAGAAACCTGTATGCAGGTCAGGAAGCAACAGTTAGAAATGGACATGGAACAACAGACTGGTTCCAAATAGGAAACCAAATATATCAAGGCTGTATATTATCACCCTGCTTATTGAACTTATATGCAGAGTACATCATGAGAAACTGGGCTGGAAGAAGAACAAGCTGGAATCAAGATTGCTGGGAGAAATATCAATAACCTCAGATATGCAGATGACACTACCCTTATGGCAGAAAGTGAAGAGGAACTAAAAAGTCACTTGATGAAAGTGAAAGAGGAGAGTGAAAAACTTGGCTTGAAGCTCAACATTCAGAAAACTAAGATCACGGCATCTGGTCCCATCACTTCATGGCAAATACATGGGGAAACAGTGGAACAGTGTCAGACTTTATTTTTTGGGCTCCAAAATCACTGCAGATGTTGATTGCAGCCATGAGATTAAAAGATGCTTACTTCTTGGAAGGAAAGTTATGACCAACCTAGATAATATATTAAAAAGCAGAGACATTACTTTGCCAACAAAGGTCCGTCTAGTCAAGGCTATGGTTTTTCCAGTGGTCATGTATGGATGTGAGATTTGGACTGTGAAGAAAGCTGATCACCGAAGAATTGATGCTGTGGAACTGTGGTGCTGGAGAAGACTCTTGAGAGTCCCTTGGAATGCAAGGAGATCCAACCAGTCCATTCTAAAGGAGATCAGTCCTGGGTGTTCATTGGAAGGACTGATGCTAAAGCTGAAACTGCAATACTTTGGCCACCTCATGAGACGAGTTGACTCACTGGAAAAGACTCTGATGCTGGGAGGGATTGGGGGCGGGAGGAGAAGGGGACAACAGAGAATGAGATGGCTGGATTACATCACCGACTCAATGGAAGTGAGTTTGAGTGAACTCCGGGAGTTGGTGATGGACAGGGAGGCCTGGTGTGTTGTGATTCATGCGGTCGCAAAGATTCGGACTTGACTGAGAGACTGAACTGAACTGAACTGATGGCAGTTCTATTTCCAGTTTTTTAAGGAATCTCCACACTGTTCTCCATAATGGTTGTACTAGTTTGCATTCCCAAACAGGAGAGTACAAAGAAAGAATTTAATAACATTCTACCAGGTTAAATTTAAGTACTCCTGTTCAGTGGAGGAATTTTTTGCTGACATATTCTTAGTGGAAAACAACTTTCTATCTTAGCAAAAAGAAAAGGAAATTTATACAACTTGTTTCTGTGCTGTGGACAATACAGGAAGAAGAGAGAACTCCAGTGCAGAAACATGGATAGAGATTTAGGAAAAGCATTCTTTGCAAAGGCAAAAATTGTATAGAGAATTTTATTTAATTTATTTATTTTGCATTCCATTTTTATTTATTTATATAATTTATTTATTTTATTGGAAGCAAATTATCTTACATTAATATATTGGTTGGTTTTGCCATACATTGACACTAATCCACCCCGGGTGTACATGTGTTCCCTTTCTTGAACCCCCCTCCCACCTCCTTCTTCCCCATATCCTCCCTCCAGGTCATCCCCATGCACCAGCCCCAAGCATCCTGTATCATGCGTTGAACCTGGACTGGTGATTCATTTCACATATGATAATATACATGCTACAATGCCATTCTCCTGAATCATCCCACCTTCACCCTCTCCCACAGAGTCCCAAAGACTGTTCTATATACCTATGTCTCTTTTGCAGTCTTGTGCACAGGGTTAAGGTTACCATCTTTCTAAATTCCTTATATATGTGTTAGTATACTGTTTTGATGTTTTTCTTTCTGGCTTACTTCACTCTGTATAATAGGCTCCAATTTCATCCACCTCATTAGAACTGATTCAAATACATTCTTTTTGATGGCTGAAAAATACTCCATTGTGTATATGTACCAAAGCTTTCTTATCCATTCATCTGCAGATGGACATCTAGGTTGCTTCCATGTCCTGGCTATTATAAACAGTGCTGTATAGAGAATTTTAAAACATCAGAATATCGTATGTTGCAAAATTGTATTTTATTGTTGTTGATGTAGTTCAGTTGCTCAGTCGTGTTTGACATTTTGTGACCCCATGTACTGCAGCACACCAGGCTTCCCTGTCCTTCACTATCTCCCAAATTTTGCTCAAACTCGTGTCCATTTAGTCGATGATGCCATTCAACTATCTTACCTTCTGTTTCTCCCTTCTCCACCTGCCCTCAATCTTCCCCAGCATCAGGGTCTTCTAGTGAGTCAGCTTTTCACATCCGGTGGCCAAAGAATCAGCACTTTGACCTCAGCATCAGTCCTTACAATGAGTTTTCAAGATTGGTTTTCTTTAGGATTGACTGATTTGATAGCCTTGTTGTCCAAGGGCCTCTCAAGAGTCTTCTCCAGCACGACAGTCCTTAAGTGTCAGTTCTTTGGCGTTCAGCCTTCTTTATGGTCCAAAATTCACCCCTGTACATGACTACTGGAAAAACTATAGCTTTGAGTACTGGACCTTTGTTGGCAAAGTGATGTCTGTTGCTTCTTAATATGCTGTCTAGTTTCATTATTGTTTTTCTTCCAAGGAGCTAGAGTCTTTTCATTTTTTGGCTACAGTCACCATCTGTGGTGATTTTGGAGCCAAAGAAAATAAATTTGGTCCCGGTTTCCATTGTTTTCCCATGCATGTATTTGCCATGAAGTGATGGGACCAGATGCCATTATCTTAGTTTTTTGAATGTTGAGTTTTAAACCAGCTTTTTCACTCCTCTTTCCCCTTCGTCAAGAGGCTCTTTTGCTCCTCTTCACCTTCTGCCATTAGAGTGGTGTTAACTGCATATCTGAGGTTACTGACATTTCTCCTGGAAACCTTGATTCCAGCTTGTGCTTCATCCAGCCCAGTATTTCACATGATGTACTCTGCATATAAGTTAAATAAGCAGTGTGACAATATATAGCCTTGTTGTATTATTTTCCCAATTTGGAAGTAGTCAGTTGTTCCATGTTTGGTTCTAACTGTTGTGTCTTGACCTGCATACAGGTTTCTCAGAGACAGGTTAGGTGGTCTGGTATTCCCATCTCTTTAAAAATTTTCCACAGTTTGTTGTTATCCACAAATCAAAGGATTTAGTGTAGTCAATGAAGGAAGAATAGATATTTTTCTTGAATTTTCTTGTCTTATCTGTGATCTAACAGATGTTGACAATTTGATCTCTGGTTCCTCTGCTGCTGCTGCTGCTAAGTCACTTCAGTCATGTCCGACTCTGTGTGACCCCATGACAGAAGCCCACCAGGCTCCCCCGTCCCTGGGATTCTCCAGGCAAGAACACTGGAGTGGGTTGCCATTTCCTCCTTTTCCAAATCTGATGTATTTGTAGAACTCTGTATGCATTTGTCCAGAGCTGAACACATTAAGGAGAGAAATACTGTTTTATGTATACAATCACAGAAAACTTATATCTATAGTTAAAAGATTGAGATCTCTACTATTTGGATTTTTAAAAATACACTAGACAAAATAGTACACAAAACTCCATTTTTATTAAAATAGGATAATCTGTAAGAAAAATATTGCATAACACTAATATGATATCTAAATAGCACCTGTCTTACACCAAACTATGATGTACCAATTCTTATTTGTACTTGCTCACACTTTGCTCATGCTTTTTAGTTCCCTACATAACACCACCATGCCTCTCTGCAGGAAAAAATGTATTTTTCTGGCTCATTGATTCTGTGCTAACCACATAACTGATTTTGGCCAATGGCATGCAAATGTATATAATATATGACCTGTTTAAGCTATAAATTTACATATGATCACGCAGTTCAATTATGCACTACTTTCTGAAACCATCCTTGAGTGTTAGGTTTCTGCTGCGATAATAAGATGAGAAGACACGTAGAACTGAATCAAGCCCAACAAAATATTGCCATGAATTCCCAGGCAAGCCCAGTAGAGCCATAGCCAAACTGATGTAATGAACCCAAGGAGTTTTAAACCACTGAGATATGTTGATTTTTTTCTTACTTGAGCATAAGATGATAATATGTCCTAATAAAGGCTGCTGAAGTTAAATATGAGTACCATGCTTTTCCTAAAAAATGTTTCTTCTACATGTAATTATCCCATCTTCTCTACATAAATGCTGCTATTTAGTTATACCATATATCACATTGTGTATGATTTATTCCAAACTTCTTGATAAGAGCATAACATTTGTTGGAATGTTTCTTTGTTTTATTTCATTTTACAAAACAGTCCCAAACCAACAAGTTAACAAATTCCTTCAAGTCTTGTTTCTTCTCAGGGAAATCCCATAGACAGAGGAGCCTGGTGGGATACAGTCTATGGGGCCACAAGAGTAGTACATGATTTAGTGACTAAACAATAACAAAATATTCCCACTATTTAACATGCAAATCTCAATTGGTAATGCACATTCTCTTCTCCTTTTCCTGAATCATTGACTTTTTGTTTCTTTTAAAGAATGGAGATTTGCATTTAATGACTGTCTTCTTGATATAAATGATATTTATATCAAGAGAAAAGTCAGGCTAAAGGGGCAAAAGGGTTACTCCTTTAAGATGTTAAATTCTTCTAACTCCTTAAAGTTGCCAGAGGGAATAAAAATAATTTCTGAAATACCATGTTTAATATATTTTAGACAAACTACTGGGAATAAAATAATGGAGCAAAATACTTTATTTTACAGTCTGAAAACATTTTTCCAATATGTCTATTGCAAGTGTGAATTTGAATTTTATATTGTATGATTTGGGAAAGAAACTGAAATCTATAGTGTCTGAAAGTTTCCTTTATACACAAATCATGTTCAATTTTAGTTTTATTGGAATTAATTTTTTTGCAATTTCTAGAATGGTCTAAATAGCAATGTTTCCTCTAAATGGCTAAACCCTAAAACAAATTGTTGGGGGTAGTTTGTAGTTTCCTCAGTTCTGTCTTATTTCAACAAAAATTTGAAGTGACGGATGGACTAGCATTACAGCCCTGGGGCAGACTTGATTTACAGCCCTCAGATGGACCAGTATTGCAGGTCCGTGTTACAGATCAGTTTTATTTAGAAAGTAAAGGAAAATGCATCTTCAAGATATGAGGGTATGCCGACCCAAAAGACGAGAAGAGATGAGAGGCTCCCCCAGCCCAATTTTGGCTCCTCTTTTTATATGTTTTTTCTCCTCCCCCTGAACCTGCCCTATGTCAATTGGGGTAGCCCGGAGGGCTGTTTCTTTTACCTTAGGTTCTCAGTCTGATCCTTGGACCTTCCAATGCTATTTTTGTGGGCTTTTCCTTTCCTTGTCTTTTAGCCACCATCATTCTGAACTCTCTTTGCCTATTTAACTATCTAACAAAATAAACAAAAAGAAAATAAACTGATATAAAATATATTTGAGAGTGGACCTATTCCTAGAAAGTACCACTATCCTCTGCCACTAATCTTCTGAGCAAGAAGACTGCCACTTTGGGGGGAGGGATGGTATACATGTTAATTAATTATATTATTGTTAGATCAAAGGCTATAAAAAATTATAAATATATTTAAGGTCATTATTCCCTAAAGGAAATATTTGGGGTTTAGAAGTGATGCATTTCTGTGATTCACAGGGTTCTATCTTGTTTTTTCTCTTTCTTTCCTTTGTATATAACCCAAGGGTTTTGCATAGTTTCCTTAGCCATGAGTTTAAATGTCTGATCTATTTTTCTTCTAAATGTTTTGCTTTTCTGTGTTAACATTTCTAATCATCTATATTTAGCTTGGTCTATACATAGTAAAAGTGCTGACTGAAAGGGAAATGAAGAAAATAAAAGTGGACCTGAAAATCAAGGAAATAAAGGAAAACCTTTTAACTAGTCATTTGCAAAGCGATATTTAAAGGGCTGTGCTTAGTTGCTCAGTTCTGTCTGACTCTTTGTGACCCAGGACTATAGCCTGCCAGGCTCCTTTGCCCATGGGAATTCTTCAGGCAAGAACACTTTATTTTTTTGTGCTCCAAAATCACTGCAGATGCTGATTGCAGCCATGAAATTAAAAGACACTTACTCCTTGGAAGGAAAGTTATGACCAACCTTGATAATATATTAAAAAGCAGAGACATTACTTTGCCAACAAAGGTCCGTCTAGTCAAGGCTATGGTCTTTCCCGTGGTCATGTATGGATGTGAGAGTTGGACTGTGAAGAAAGCTGAACGCCGAAGAATTGATGCTTTTGAACTGTGGTGCTGGAGAAGACTCCTGAGAGTCCCTTGGACTGCAAGGAGATCCAACCAGTCCATTCTAAGGGAGATCGATCCTGGGTATTCACTGGAAGGACTGATGCTAAAGCTGAAACTGCAATACTTTGGCCACCTCATGCGACGAGTTGACTCACTGGAAAAGACTCTGATGCTGGGAAAGGTTGGGGGCAGGAGGAGAAGGGGACGACCGAGAATGAGATGGCAGGACGGTATCACCGGCTCTGTGGACATGAGTTTGAGTGAACTCAGGGAGTTGGTGATGGATAGGGAGGCCTGGCGTGCTGTGATTCATGGGGTCGTGGAGAGTCGGACACGACTGAGCGACTGAACTGAACTGAACTGAACTGACCTTCTCCAGAGAATCTTCCTAACCAAAGAATTGAACCCGGGTCTCCCACACTGAAGGAGGATTCTAAACAATCTGAGCCACAAGGGAAGCCCATTTCATAGTGAACTAGTACAGATCCTCAGATAGGCTGTCTTCTTAAATGATAGTATATGGGAATATCACTTGCAGAAGATAATGGGCCATTAGAATTTACCATAGCTTTAGAAAACATGTACTCTAAATTATTTTCCTTGATTTTATAGGAATAAAAGTCCATGCTCAGAGACCTTTAGGTCACATAACTAGTTCCTTTGTAGATTGATAAGTATCAATAAGAAGTTCTGATTCCCATAGAAGCATATTTTCTGATTAGAAATGGTCCTTGCAGTTAATTTATATATTCTTTTGGCCACCTCATGAGACGAGTTGACTCACTGGAAAAGACTCTGATGCTGGGAAAGGTTGGGGGCAGGAGGAGAAGGAGACGACCGAGAATGAGATGGCTGGATGGCATCACCGACTCTGTGGACATGAGTTTGAGTGAACTCCGGGAGTTGGTGATGGACAGGGAGGCCTGGAGTGCTGTGATTCATGGGGTCGCGGAGAGTCGGACACGATTGAGCGACTGAACTAAACTGAACTGAGGAAAAACTAGTGCATAGAATTTTGAATTATGAACTGATTTCTTTGTAATATTAATATGTATATGAGAAGGTGAAGGAGGAGAGTGAAAGAGTCGGTGTAAATACTAAATATTACAAAGAAAAAACAAAAACAAAAATTAAGGTCATGACATCCAGCCCCATTATTGATAGTAAATAGGAGGGGAGAAGGTGAAAGTAGTGTCAGATTTCCTCTTTTGAGGCTCTAAAGTCACTGCAGATGGTGACAGCAGCCATGTTGAGTTTACACCCAACGTTTTCACTCTTCTCTTTCACTGTATATCTGAGGTTAGTTATATTTCTCCCAGCAATTTTTATTCCAGCTTGTACTTCCTCCAGCCCAGCATTTCTCATGATGTACTCTGCATATAAGTTCAATAAGCAGGGTGACAATATACACCCTTGATGTACTCCTTTCTCTATTTGGAACCAGTCTGTTGTTCCATGTCCAGTTCTAACTGTTGTTTCCTGACCTGCATACAGATTTCTCAGGAGGTCCCATCTCTTTCAGAATTTTTCAGAGTTTATTGTAATCCACATAGTTAAAGGCTTTGACATAGTCAATAAAGCAGAAATAGATATTTTTCTGAACCTCTCTTGCTTTTTTGATGATCCCATAGATGTTGGCAATTTGATCTCTGGTTCCTCTGCCTTTTCTAAAACCAGCTTGAACATCTGGAAGTTCATGGTTCATGTATTGCTGAAGCCTGGTTTGGAGAATTTTGAGCATTACTTTACTAGTGTGTGAGATGAGTGCAATTGTGTGGTAGTTTGAACATTATGTGTCATTGCTTTTCTTTGGGCTTGGAATGAAAACTGACCTTTTTCCAGTCCTGTGGCCACTGATGAATTTTCCAAATTTGCTGGCTTAAAACTCAACATTCAGAAGACTAAGATCATGGCATCTGGTCCCATAACTTCATGCCAAATAGATGGGGAAACAATGGAAACCATTAGAGTCTTTATTTGGATGGGTGGGGGGGCTCCAAAATCACTGAAAATGGTGACTTCAGCCATGAAATTAAAAGACACTTGCTCCTTGGAAGAAAAGCTATCACCAACCTAGACAGCATATTATAAAGCAGAGACATTACTTTGCCAACAAAGGTCTGTCCAGTCAAAGCTATGGGTTTTCCAGTAGTCATGAATGCATGTGAAAGTTAGACTCTAAAGAAAGCTGAGCACCCAAGAATTCATGCTTTTGAGCTGTGGTATTGGAGAAGACTCTTGAAAGTCCTTTAGACTGCAAAGAGATACAACCTGTCAATCCTAAAAGAATCAGTCCTGAATATTCATTGGAAGGACTGATACTGTAGCTGAAACTCCAATACTTCAGATACCTGATGTGAAGAATGAACTCATTGGAAAAGAGCCTGATGCTGGGAAAGACTGAAGGCAGAAGAAGAAGGGGACGACAGAGGATGAGATGGTTGAATGGCATCACTGACACGATGGACATGAGTTTGTGTAATATCTGGGAGATGGTGATGTGCAGGGAAGACTGGCATGCTGCATTTCATGGGGTTGCAAAGAATCGGACATGACTGAATGACTGAACTGAACTGAATTGAAGAGGACATCACAGGGTGAGATGGCTGGATGGTATCATCAATGCAATGGACATAAACCTGGGTAGACTTCAGGAGTTTGAGAGGGACAGGGAGGCCATGTGTGCCTCAGACCATGTAGTTGCAAAGAATCAGACATGACTCGGTGACTGAGCCACAATATATATGACGTGGGGCTTCCCTGATGACTCAGTGGTAAAAGAATCCACCTGCAAAGCAGGTGACACAGTAGATGCAGGTTAGATCCCTGAATGAGGAAGTTCCCCTGGAGGAGGTAATGGCATTCCAGCCCAGTGTTCTTGCATGGAAAGTTCCATGGACAGAGGAGCCTGGCAGGCTGCAGTCCAAAGTGTCACAGAGTCGGATACAAGTGAGTGACACGTACATAGGTATATCAGATATAAAATAAGTTTAAGTAATTTTTACAGTTTTTTTTTTCTTTTTTTAATAATGTCATGAGGACTTCTAGTTTCTTGTTAGATATGTAACAAACTTGGAAGTAATAACTTCCTTCACAGCAATAAAACAAAAACAAAAACAAAACCCACCAAACAAACTGAAAATCAGCTCTTCCTATATATGTCAGAGAACTGAAGTTACAGTGCAATCTGCTGCCCGAAAACTGGACAGATAGACATAGGCAGTAGCCCACCTCAACCACAGTTTCACTTTTTATGGTTTTAGTTACCTGTGGTGAATCCATGCTGAAATCTCGATCCATGTTGTACTCACCTTAGTCACTTAGTAACCATGTTGGTTATCAGGTTGGTTGTTGTGGTATTCCAATGCTTGAGTTCAACTAACCCTTATTTCACTTATTAATGATCTCAAACACAAGAGTAACAGTTCTTGAAAGTTGGATATTCTCTCACTGTGCCTAATTTATAAATTAAGCTTTATCATAGATATATGTGCACGGGGTTGGGGGGAAGCATAGTATATATAGGGTTTCAAATTTTCTGTGCTGTCAGTCATCCACCAGAGGTCTTAGAATGTATCACATACAGATAAAAAGGCTACTGTATATAAAGAATCAGTTTACCAGTACAAGAAACTCTTTGTTAGAGCCAGAAATTGATAGGCACACTTAAAGAGTATTTGAGTAAATGTTATAAACTAGCTATGGCCTAGCCTGAAAGCTCAAAACTCACACTTTTATGAGTTTTAATATCACAAACTTCATTAAATTTGGGGGGTAAATGACAGAAAAATTCCCCATACTTCCTGTAGATGAAGTGGAGAAGCAACAATTTTTAAAAAAACCCATGATATCCCCATCTTAACTAAGGTTTTCCCTCAAGGAACACTATTTTGCCAGAACTTAATTGACTTAGGTTTCATGACAGCCTAATCAATGTGTGAGAGAGAAATTTACAATTATAGCCTTCATATGAATATTTATTCAGCTTTATTCTTTTTTCTTTTTTAATTATTTTAATTAGAGAGTAATTACTTTATGATATTATGATGGTGTTAGCCATACATCGATGAATCAGCCATAGGTGTGCATGTGTCCCCCCATCTTGAATCACCCTCCCAACTCCCTCCCATGTCATCTCTGGTTTGTCCCAGAGCATCAGCTTTGAGTACCCTGCCTCATGCATTGAACTTTCACTGGTCATCTATTTACATATGGTATATACATGCTTCTATACTACTGTCTCCAATCATCCCACCCTTATCTTCTCCTGCGTCTAAAAGTCTGTTCTTTATATCTGTGTCTCTTTTGCCGCCTTGCATTTAAGTTAATCATTACTGTCTTTCTAAATTCCATATATATGCAATAATATACAGTATTGGTGTTTCTCATTCTGTAAATAGGCTCCAGGTTCATCCACCTCATTAGAACTGATTCAAATGAATCACTTTTATAGCTGAGTAATATTCCATTCTGTATATATACCACAACTTTCTTATCCATTCATCTGCTGATGGATACCTAGGTTACTTGCATATCTTAGCTTCTATAAACAGTGCTGCAATGAATACTGGGGTACATGTGTCTCTTTCAATTCTGGTTTCCATGGTGTGTATGCCCAGCAATGGGATTGCTAGATTATATGGCAGTTCAATTCCCAGTTTTTTGAGGAATCTCTATGCTGTTCTCCATAGTGACTGTACCAGTCTGCATTCTCACCAACAGTGTAAGAGGGTTCCCTTTTCTCCACATTCTCTCCAGCATTTATTGTTGGTAGACTTTTCCATGGCAGCCATTCTACTGGTGTGAGAATGGCTCACTGTGGTTTTGTTTTGCATTTCTCTAATAATGAGTGATGTAGAGCATCTATTCCTGTGTTTATTAGCCATCTGTATGTCTTGTTTAGAGAAATGTTGGTTTAGATTTTTGACCCAATTTTTGATTGGGTTATACATTTTTCTGGTATTGAGCTGCATGAGATGCTTATATATTTTGGAGATTCTTTGTCAGTTGTTTGATTGCTATTATTTTCTCCCATTCTGAAGGCTGCCTTATCACTTTGCTTATTTTTTCCTTTGTTGTTCAAAAGTTCTTAAGTTTAATTTGTTCCCATTTGTTTAATTTTCATTTTATTTACATTACTCTGGGAGGTGGGTCACAGAAAATCTTGCTGTGATTTATGTTAGAGAGTGTTCTACCTATGTTTTCCTCTGAGAATTTTATAGTTTCTGGTCTTACATTTAGATCTTTAATCTACTTTGAGTTTATTTTTGTGTGTAATGTTGGAAACAGTTCTTGTTTTTCATATTGTTGACCAGTTTTCCCAGCACCAATTGTTAAAAGGACTGTCTTCTACATTATGTTTTTGCTTCCTTTGTCAAAGATAAGGTGTCCGTTCAGTCACTCAGTCGTGCCTGACTTTTTGTGACCCCATGAATCGCAGCATGCCAGGCCTCCCTGTCCATCACCAACTCCAGGAGTTCACTCAAACTCATGTCCATCGAGTCAGTGATGCCATCAGTCATCTCATTCTCTGTCATCCCCGTCTCCTCCTGCCCCCAATCCCTCCCAGCATCAGAGTCTTTTCCAATGAGTCAACTCTTCACATGAGGTGGCCAAAATATTGGAGTTTCAGCTTCAGCATCAGTCCTTCCAATGAACACCCAGGATTGATGCCCTTTAGAATGGACTGGTTGGACCTCCTTGAAGTCCAAGGGACTCTCAAGAACCTTCTCCAACACTACAGTTCCAAAGCATCAATTCTTCGGCACTCAGCTTTCTTCACAGTCCAACTCTCACACATCCATACATGACCACTGGAAAATCCAGAGCCTTGACTAGACGGACCTTTGTTGGATAAGTAATGTCTCTGCTTTTTAATACCCTATCTAGGTTGGTCATAACTTTCCTTCAAAGGAGTAAGCATCTTTTAACTTCATGGATGCAATCAGCATTGGCAGTGATTTTGGAGCCCAAAAAAATAAAGTCTAACACTGTTTCCACTGTTTCCCCATCTATTTCTCATGAAGTGATGGGACCAGATGCCATGATCTTAGTTTTCTCACTGTTGAGCTTTAAGCCAACTTTTTACTCTCCTCTTTCACTTTCATCAAGATGCTTTTGAGTTCCTCTTCACTTTCTGGCATGAGGGTGGTGTCATCTGCATATTTGAGGTTATTGATATTTCTCCCAGCAATCTTGATTCCAGCTTGTGCTTCTTCCAGCCCAGCGTTCCTCATGATGTACTCTGCATAGAAATTAAATAATCAGGGTGACAATAAACAGCCTTGACGTACTCCTTTTCCTTTCTGGAACCAGTCTGTTTTTCCATGTCCAGTTCTAACTGCTGATTCCCGACCTGCATACAGGTTTCTCAAGAGGCAGGTCAGATGGTCTGGTATTTCCATCTCTTTCTGAATTTTTCACAGTTTATTGTGATCCACACAGTCAAAGGCTTTGGCATAGTCAATAAAGCAGAAATAGATGTTTTCCTGGAACTCTTTTGCTTTTTCCATGATCCAGCGGCTATTGGCAATTTGATCTCTTGTTCCTCTGCCTTTTCTAAAACCAGCTTGAACATCTGGAAGTTCATGGTTCATGTATTGCTGAAGCCTGGCTTGGAGAATTTTGATCATGACTTTACTGGCGTGTGAGATGAGTGCAACTGTGCGGAAGTTTGAGCATTTTTTGGCATTGCTTTTCTTGGGATTGGAATGAAAACTGGTGTCCCTAGGTGCATGGATTTATCCTGGGCTTTCCATTTTGTTCCTTGATTTATGTTTCTATCTTTGTGCCAGTACCATACTGTCTTGATGAGTGTAGCTTTGTAGTATAGTCTGAAATCAGGAAGATTGATTCTTTCAGTTCCATTGTCCTTTCTCAAGATTGCTTTGGCTATTCAAGGTTTTTTGTATTTCCATACAAATAGTGACATTGTTTGTTTTAGTTCTGTGAAAAATAACATTGGTAGGTTGATAGGGATTGTGCTGAATCTGTAGATTGCTTTGGGTAGTATATTCATTTTCACTGTATTGATTCTGCCAATCCATGAACATTTCTCCATCTGTGTCATCTTTGGTTTCTTTCATCAGTGTTTTAAAGTTTTCTATATATAGATTTTTTAAGGTAAATTTATTCCTAAGTATTTTATTCTTGTTTCAATGTTGAATGGGATTAAATCCTTAATTTCTCTCTCTTTTTTTTTATTGTTAGTGTACAAGAATGCAAAGGATTTCTGTGTATTAACTTTATAACATGCAACTTTGCTATATTCATTAATTAATATCAATACATTCGTTGATACTATCAGAATTATACTTTCTGGTAGTATCTTTAGGGTTTCCTATGTAGCTGCTGTTGCCAAGTCGCTTCAGTCATGTCCGACTCTGTGAAACCCCATAGATGACAGCCCACCAGGCTCCACCATCCCTGGGATTCTGCAGGCAAGAGCACTGGAGTGGGTTGCCATTTCCTTTGTAGAGGATCATGTAATCTATAGCAGTGAGATTTTTACTTCTTATTTTCCAATTTGTATTCATTCACTTATTTTTCTTCTCTGATTGCTCTGACTAAGATTTCCAAAACTATGTTGAATAGTATTGGTGAGAGTGGGCACCCTTGTCATGTTCCTGATTTTAGAGGAAGTGTCTTAAATTGATAAACATTGGAGGCCAGCGACATGTTCTTGAATAATTGAATATATGAAATAAAATGAGACAGTCATACGAAAATTAAAATTAAAGGAAATCAAGTCACAAGAAGACATGGGAGAGCCTTCAAAGCATATTACTAAGTGAAAATAAAAAGTCTGAAAGTCTGAATACTGTATATTTCTGTCAAAGTAATATGTATCCTGGACAAAGTTAAACAAGTAGGGAATACTTTATTAAGACTATTGTAATAGAGGAGAGAGGCTGAACTCAACCCCACTGAAACAAAATTTAGGTGGGTTTTTAAACACAGGGGTTGTCTAGTGGAAAATTCCTGGAGAAAATTGGAGAGAACATTGTTCAACAAGTGTGTTCAACACATTGAGTAACTCCTGAGTATATGCTATTCCTATTGATCAAAGGTTTCTCTTTAATTTAGCCATCTTTATTTGCTTATTGGTACCCATGTACCAATCACCACTAAAAGGGATAGATTTAATTCAATGCTCCTCAAAGGTGTAGCTCTAGACTGGTGTAGATTTGCAAATTTTTTGTTATAAATCATTGACAAGATATATTTAAATTCTGTATCCTCTGAAAAATGTAGATAAATTATGATTCATTTCTATTGCCTTTTGATAGAGTAAAGCTATTTCCTCTAAATGTAAAAGAAATTAATCTATTTTGTACTTTAATTTTATTTTTCTAGGGTCTTACTTCTATTTTTTTACTAATAGCAAAATATCTATTGCTCAGAAAATTGTAAATTTAAAAATAAAAATTATTATTTGTAAGGCAGTTGTTGACTGGTTAATTTGCCACTCTTAGTCTTGCAGTGTTCTAAGAAACAGAGGCTCTGAAGTCAATTTCCAAAGTTCAGATCCCCGGTGTCTTCTTTTCTCCACTGGGTAGTTATTTACTTGTGTCTCTCTAATGATATACATGTGGCATTTAGCTCTGTGCCTGACATCATTAAGTGATCAACAAATGTCAGTAACATCTATTATTGTTATTATCTCAGTCAAGGAAAATTTCTCATCCCACTTTCTCCCAAGTGAATTCTCTTGTTCAATTCTGCATTCTGGTCTGGAAGAAAAAGAAAAAACAACAACAACAAAACCCAAGATTTGTCCATGATTGACTTTCAGGATTGTGAGAAGAGGCAAAATTTAGCTTGTAAATTGAGACACTTGTCTAGGGTGAAATAACTTTAAAACTTACAACTCCAAGTAATAATAACCATAAATATGTAATAATTATACATTAGATGTTTAAACAAAATTATCAGACTTACAATTATTTGACTTACAATTGTTACATCTGTCTTAGTATATTCAAATGGAAATGGGGGGAATCTTAAAAATTTTTTCACTCACATCTATCCTTTGAACCTCAGAGTTCCTGGTAGTTAGAAGTGTCCCAAGGAAAGGTTTATTAACTGGATAGATAAATACAAAGTGAACATTTAGGCTTATCTTCTTATATACTCCTTATCTTCTTTAGTAGCTCATCTACCAGCAACATCAGAAGAAAAACTGAGATCAGAATTCTCTCATTCTGAAAATTATTTTTGTTCACATTTTTGGCTGCCATTGAATTTCTGTAAAACTATTGTACGACCTCTTCTGGACACTTAATTATACCAGATGATAACCAAACAGCCCTCCATGACTCTAAAAGTGAAAGTGTTAGTCTTTCAGTCGTGTCCGACTCTGCAACCCATGGGCTGTATATAGCCCACCAGGATCCTCTGTTCATGGAATTTCCAGGCAAGAATACTGGAGTGAGTAGCCATTTCCTTCTCCAAGGGATCTTCCCTACCCAAAGACTGAACACGTGGCGGCTGCATTGCAACCTAAATAAAACTGAGGAATATATTAAACATGAATATTCTAAGCCTTTACAGTTTGAGAGGCACTGGTATGTAGGACTCTATTTTGGAATAACCTGGCCTTATCTCCTTTAGTTAAATGTTATATGTTTCAGATTAATCAGTGATTTTTCAAATATTGCATTTTTAGCTATCATTGTTTCTTTTGTTCAAGTCACAATTCTTGAAACAACCTGACAAGAACTGTGGACTTATATTCAAAAAAATGCATTCATAAATACAATTCATGAAGATTGCATAAAGTGTTTAATTTCAAAGGATTCATGGACTTCCCTTGTAGCTCAGTCAGTAAAGAATCTGCCTGCAATGCAGGAGAACCAGGTTCGATCCCTGGGTCAAGAAGATCCCCTGGAGAAGGAAATGGTAAACCACTCCAGTATTCTTGCCTGAAGAATCCCATGGACAGAGGAACCTGGAAGGCTACAGTCCATAGCATTGCAAGAGTCAGATACGACTTCGACTTAGTGACTAAATCACCACCACCATGGAATCTCCAGAAGAAACTGGACACTGAGTTCAACAATTCTTGTTTATAATGCTTTTAAAATATACCTCTGATCTATTCCCAATCAGAAAATATTTTTTTCTCAAATATTCTTTTATCCATTAGCCTTCACTTACAATTTCTCTTAGATATTCAGAGTTGTACTTAAAAATATCAAATGATGACATATTTTCTTAAAATATTTGTATAGGAATTAAAAGTAGAATATTCTTCTCTCTTTTAATAGGGAATTCCATATTTTGATTAGTGCTCTATCCATATGTTTCAAATATTTTACTTATCACTCCTTCCCTTTTAAACATCTTTTTCATCGTCTTCCTTTCTTTTATTATATTTAGGAGGGTTAGCATTTTCTTCACTTTTTAATATTTTTCCTCTACTGGTTTTAGATTGACATTCTATTATTTTCCTCTTTTAGTTGAAACTGTAAAAGTTTGACATCTGTTCTAAACATGTACTAAAAATTTAATAATTTTATTTTCGTAGCTCAAAAATTCAAAAATCTTTCAAATGGTTTAACTCCAGGTTTTACCTTGGTATGTTCTACTGTTGGAACTTAAAGCCTCAAAATTAATCATTAATATTTATAGATAGCTTATATGCAACACCTAAGCATCAATATTCTTGTAATTTATTTTCAATAGTATAATAGATCTTTCAATAGTTAATTTGAATTTTTATTTTCAACCTCATTCAATAACACTAGTTGAATAATAGTAATTTGGAAATATTTTCCTATAGACATAATAATTAAGTTTCCTGATAAAAAGTCATTTTTCATCAGTAATCCATTATGTTTCTTTTCTGATAACTTTTCAGGTTTTATTTTAGAGATGAGCAATCTGAAGTAATCCACATAATTTTTACTAGTATGTGCCATTATTATTATGTATGCTATTTTTAATCCTCTGAAGATGACTCATGATTTTTAATCATGAGCGGTTATTTACTATTGTGTTTTAATACTGTTTTTCTCCATTTTCAATTTATCTTGTATTTTTATTTTCTATTTTAACAAATTCTCTTTCATAATTTATACTTATGACACTTCTCAGGTTTATGTACTTTTCTTTTATCTATTTTCTAAAAACAAAATCTTTGTTAGATATAATTATCCTGACAGTTAATATGTCTATAATTTCCCATTCAAATAATTATTTTTATTCCAATATGCCTTTTATTTTTCTGTACTGCCATTCAATTAATTTACAATTTCTCTTACTTTCCTTGTGTTAGGCACATTTTGAACATTTTTATTGTGGAAAAATTTTCAAATCTTTGTGTTGTTTCTTATGTTTTGTAAGAAAATTATCCAACTTGTATGTCAGCTGTCTTCATCTTCTGAAGTTGTTTGTCCTTAGTTAATTTGTAATATTTTTTCTTGACAACTTCAATCAGTTTGTTTTGATAGAATACCCATCTGTCTTGTGTTGTGTAGATACACATGGGCTATGTAGTCTTGATGATATTTTAAGATTAATGCCTTTATTTGAAATTACTGAGCCTAGCATTTAACAAGATTTTGTAAGATTTTGGGTCCAGCAGATATGTTTACTTAAGTCTGCTCTGTATTATTTTTTTGGAGAGTAAAATTTTTCCTGGACTACCTCTGAACCTGTGATCATTAAGAGAATTATTTGCAGTTTCCAAAGTATGGTGGGTAGAGAATTTATAATCCCTGTTTCACAGATGTAACAATGATTTGCTGATTTACTTTATAAAATTAGCTCAGTTTCCAACTCAGTTTAGCTTTCCCTCTTGGAAGGGTTCTAGTAATTATCTCCTGTCATCATATTAAAATTAAAATCTCAATTTTAAAATCAGTGTCTCCTTGTCTTCTGATATCTTGTAAACTGCTCAGTTTCAGTTTGTGGTCATCTAATCTGATTTTTGGCAGCTAAGGTGTTCTTATCTATTTCTTCCCCTTCTAAATTATGTGGTATTGAATACAGTATTATGTGTGTCTTTAATAAGAGAACCAATCCTCCTAATTCAGCTTACTTTGCCATAGTAACCAGAAGTCCTCATTATCACTAAGTATGCACAGTACATAAAGTGAAGTGCAAAATTATTTCTCCCAACATATCTATAAATACAGCAAATCTGGCATTTTCTAAAATTTTACAATTAGTTTAAATCTCAGCTGATTAGCATATTATTAGCTGCTATTGCCCCCCAAATTCTTGGGTGTTATAAATAAAAACTGCTTCAGTTCAGTCGCTCAGTCATGTCAGACTCTTTGCGACCCCATGAATCACAGCACGCCAGGCCTCCCTGTCCATCACCAACTCCTGGAGTTCACTCAAACTCATGTCCATCGAGTCGGTGATGCCATCAGCCATCTCATTCTCTGTCATCCCCGTCTCCTCCCACCCCCAATCCTTCCTAGCATCAGACTCTTTTCCAGGGAGACAACTCGTCGCATGAAGTGGCCAAAGTATTGGAGTTTCAGCTTTAGCATCAGTCCTTCCAATGAACATCCAGGATTGATCTCCTTTAGAATGGACTGGTTGGATCTCCTTGCAGTCCAAGGGACTCTCAAGAGTCTTCGCCAGCACCACAGCTTAACAAAGTATGAAAAAACATTTTTTTCAAAGATTATTTAATACATAATAAAGTGATATAAAATTGATATTTCTGACTTTTGCTTGTAAAGCTTATAATTAATAGTTAGAGACTTATGTCATCTCTAAATTGGAATATGCAAACTCTTCCCAGTTTTGAACAATAAATCTGTAGGCTAGGAAAATAAATTTCATGTATTTTAAAAAATAGTGAAATTATATTCTTTATTTTGCCAGCAAATTTTACTGTGGTATGTAAAAGAATCTGTAAATGATATTTTCCAGGAAATGTTAGGAGGCTTAACTTTTAATTCAGCATGAACTACTATTTAACATAGTGTTTCTGCTGCTGCTGCTGCTAAGTCACTTCAGTTGTGTCCGACTCTGTGTGACCCATAGACGGAAGCCCACCAGGCTCCCCTGTCCCTGGGATTCTCCAGGCAAGAACACTGGAGTGGGTTGCCATTTCCTTCTCCAATGTGTGAAAGTGAAAAGTGAAAGTGAAGTTGCTCAGTCGTGTCCGACCCTTAGCGATCCCACGGACTGCAGCCTACCAGGCTCCTCCATCCATGGGATTTTCTAGGCAATAGTACTGGAGTGGCTTGCCATTGCCTTCCCCCAGATAGTGTCTCTAACTAGGCTTTAAACCATGTTGATTTTATTGTAAATATAATTGTTAGATTTGTATTAATTTAAAGCTTTTAAATATTTGATGTAAAATTACAATTTCAAGTTACAGTCTATGATAAAGGAAAGTTGTCATGAATCCAGGTCAATGAACAGATGAGAAATTTCTAATTATAATTCATGATAATAAGAATTTTAATTAAAAAATAGTGGAAACCTTTCTGTACCTATCCTTTACGATTTGTATTCTATGTGTAACAGAATTTTCAGAAGAAAAAAAGTAAGTTTTAATTATGTGATGAATTTTATCTTAGATTCAATTTGAAGGAATAAAGCAAGAGGAAACTTATCTAATAATATGGTAAGTAAATATGGATATGACAAATAACTACACTATTGCAAATAATTCATTCTTTGATTTCTTGATGACATATAATTGAATCAATTTTCAATTATCTTTTCAAAGAGCATTCATTGTTGCTTGTAGAAAAAATAATAATTAATTTCTATTTGGATAGCATATTAATATTTAATTTTGTTTATCTGGAAGTTAAGAATGGATCAGCAAAACAAAGAAAGAAGTATATTAAAAATATATCTTTGAAATTCTGTCAAACAATGAGTGGCTAGAAATAAATGATATTAGTTCAGTTCAGTTCAGTCGCTTAGTCATGTCCGACTTTTTGCAACCCCATGAATCACAGCACGCCAGGCTTCCCTGTCCATCACCAACTCCCGGCGTTCACTCAAACTCACGTCCATCGAGTCGGTGATGCCATCTGCTATTCAATTCTCTGTCGTCCCCTTCTTCTCCTGCATCCAATCACTCCCAGAATCAGACAGAGTCTTTTCCAGTGAGACAACTTATTGCATGATGTGGCCAAAGTATTGGAGTTTCAGCTTTAGCATCAGTCCTTCCAATGAACACCAAGGGCTGATCTCCTTTGAATGGACTTGTTCGATCTCTTTGCAGTCCAAAGGACTCTCAAGGACCTTCTCCAACACAACAGTTCAAAAGCACCAATTCTTTGGCACTCAGCTTTCTTCACAGTCCAACTCCCACATCTATACATGACCACTGAAAAAACCATAGCCTTGACTAGACAGACCTTGGTTGGCAAAGTAATGTCTCTGCTTTTTAATACGTTATCTAGGTTCATCATAACTTTCCTTCCAAGGAGTAAGTGTCTTTTAATTTCAAGGCTGAAATCACAATCTGCAGTGATTTTGGAGCCCCCAAAAATAAAGTCTGACACAGTTTCCACTGTTCCCCCAACTATTTCCCATGAAGTGATGGGTCCAGATGCCATGATCTTAGTTTTCTGAATGTTGAGCTTTAAGCCAACTTTTTCACCCTCCTCTTTCACTTTCATCAAGAGGCTCTTTAGTTCCTCTTCACTTTCTGCCATAAGGGTGATATCATCTGCATATGTGACGTTATTGATATTTCTCCTGGCTTGTGCTTCTTCCAGCCCTGCGTTTCTCATGGTTTGCTCTGCGTATAAGTTAAATAAGCAAAGTGACAATATACATTCTTGATGTACTCTTTTCCTATTTGGAACCAGTCTGTTGTTCCATGTCCAGTTCTAACTGTTGCATCCTGACCTGCATATAGGCTTCTCAAGAGGCAGGTCAGGTGGTCTGGTATTTCTATCTCTTTCAGAATTTTCCACAGTCTATTGTGATCCACACAGTCAAAGGCTATGGTATAGTCAATAAAGCAGAAATAGATATTTTTCTGGAAATCTCTTACTTTTTCCATGATCCAGCAGATGTTGGCAATTTGATCTCTGGTGCCTCTGCCTTTTCTAAAACCTTCTTGAATGTCTGGAAGTTCACGGTTCACATATTGCTGAAGCCTGGCTTGGAGAATTTTGAGCATGACTTTACTAGCGTGTGAGATGAGTGCAATTGTGCAGTAGTTTGAGCATTCTTTGGCATTGCCTTTCTTTGGGATTGAAATGAAAACTGACCTTTCCCAGTCCTGTGGCCACTGCTGAGTTTTCCAATTTTGCTGGCATATTGAGTGCAGCATTTTCACAGCATCATCTTTCAGAATTTGAAATAGCTCAACTGGAGTTCCATCACCTCCACTAGCTTTGTTCATTTTGATGCTTTCTAAGGCCCACTTGACTTCACATTCCAAGATGTATGGCTCTAGGTGAGTGATCACAGCATCGTGATTATCTTGGTCTTGAAGATCTTTTTTGTACAGTTCTGTGCATTCTTGCCACCTCTTCTTAATATCTTCTGCTTCTGTTAGATCCCTACCATTTATGTCCTTTATTGAGTACATCTTTGCATGAAATGTTCCCTTGGTATGTCTAACTTTCTTGAAGAGATCTCTAGTATTTCCCATTCTGTTGTTTTCCTCGATTTCTTTGCATTGATTGCTGAGGAAGGTTTTCTTATCTCTCCTTGCTATTCTTTTGGATGCTGAATTCAAATGGGTATATCTTTCCTTTTTTCCTTTGACTTTCATTTCTCTTCTTTTCACAGCTCTTTGTAAGGCCTTCCCAGACAGCCATTTTTCTTTTTTGCATTTCTTTTCCATGGGGATGCTCTTGATCCCTGTCTCCTGTACAATGTCATGAACCTCTGTCCATAGTTCATCAAGCACTCTATCTATCAGATCTAGTCCTTTAAATCTATTTCTTACTTCCACTGCACAATCATAAAGGATTTGATTTAGGTGATATCTGAATGGTCTAATGATTTTCCTTACTTTCTTCAATTTAAGTCTGAATTTGACAATAAAGAGTTCATGATGTGGGACACAATCAGCTCCCAGTCTTGTTTTTGCTAACTGAAGAGAGCTTCTCCATCTTTGGCTGCATATAATCAATCTGATTTCAGTGTTGACCATCTGGTGATGTCCATGTGTGGAGTCTTCTCTTGTGCTGTCGGAAGAGGGTGTTTGCTGTGACCAGTGTTTTCTCTTGGCAAACCTCTATTAGCTTTTGCCCTGCTTCATTCCGTGCTCCAAGGCCAAATTTGCCTGTTACTCAAGGTGTTTCTTGACTTCCTACATTTGCATTCCAGTCCCCTGTAGTGAAAAAGACCCTTTCTAAAGGGTCTTGTAGGTCTTCATAGAAACGTTCAACTTTGGCTACTTCAGCGTTACTGGTTGGGGCATAGGCTTGGATTATTGTAATATTGAATGTTTTGCCTTGGAAACGAACAGAGATCATTCTGTCGTTTTTGAGACTGCATCCAACTACTGCATTTCGGACTCTTTTGTTGACCATGACGGTTACTCCATTTCTTCTAAGGGGTTCCTGCCTACAGTAGTAGATATAATGGTCAAGTTAAATTCACCCATTCTAGTCCATTTTAGTTCACTGATTCCTAGAATGTCGATGTTCACTCTTGGCATCTCCTGTTTCAGCTCAGTACATTTCAGTCACTCAGTCGTGTCCAACTCTTTGTGACCCCATTAATCACATCATGCCAGGCCTCACTCTCTATTACCAACTCCCAGAGTTCACTCAAACTCTTGTCCATCGAGTCAGTGATGCCATCCAGCCATCTCATTCTCTTTCAACCCCTTCTCCTCTTGCCCCCAATCCCTCCCAGCATCAGAGTCTTTTCCAGTGAGTCAACTCTTCGCATGAGGTGGCCAAAGTATTGGAGTTTCAGCTTTAGCACAAGTCCTTCCAAGGAACACCCAGGACTTATCTCCTTTTGAATGGACTAGTTGGATCTCCTTGCAGTCCAAGGGACTCTCAAGATTCTTCTCCAACACCACAGTTCAAAAGCATCAATTCTTTGGCCATCAAGAGTGAAAAAGTTGGCTTGAAGTTCAACATTCAGAAAACTAAGATGGCATCTGCTCCCATCACTTCATGAGAAATAGATGGGGAAACAGTGGAGACAGTGTCAGACTTTTATTTTGGGGGGCTCCAAATTCACTGCTGATGCTGATTGCAGCCATGAAATTAAAAGACGTTTACTCCTTGGAAGGAAAGTTATGACTAAACTAGATAGCATATTAAAAAGCAGAGACACTACTTTGCCAACCAAGGTCCGTCTAGTCAAGGCTATGGTTTTCCAGTGATCTGTTTGGCCACTTCCAATTTGCCTTGATTCAAGGACTTAACATTCCAGGTTCCTATGCAATATTGCTCTTTACAACATCGGACCTTGCTTCTATCACCAGTCACATCCACAACTGGGTATTGTTTTTTCTCTGGCTCCATCCCTTCATTCTTTCTGGAGTTATTTCTCCCCTGATCTCCAGGAGCATACTGGGCACCTACCCACCTGGGGAATTCCTCATTCAGTATCCTATCATTTTGCCTTTTGATACTGTTCATGGGGTTCTCAAGGCAAGAATACTGAAGTGGTTTGCCATTCCCTTCTCCAGTGGACCACATTCTGTCAGACCTCGCCACCTTAACCCGCCCATCTTGGAGGGCCCCACCCTGCATGTCTTAGTTTCATTGTGTTAGACAAGGCTGTGGTCCATGTGATCAAATTGACTAGTTTTCTGTGAGTATGATTTTAGTTTGTGTGTCTTCTGATGTCCTCTCGCAATACCTACCATCTTACTTGGGTTTCTCTTACCTTGGTCGTAGGGTTTCTCTTCACAGCTGCTCCAGCAAAGCACAGCCACTGCTCCTTACCTTGGAAGAGGGGAATCTGCTCAGGGCCACCTCTCCTGACCTTGAACATGGAGTAACTTGTCTTGACCATCCTGCGCCTGCTCGGCCACCTCTATTTGGCCTTGGGGTTGCTCCTCTCGACCGCCGCCCTGACCTCAGGCATGGGATAGCTCCTCTCAGCCGCCGCCCCTGGCCTTGGTTGTAGGGTAGCTCCTCTGGCCGCTGCCCCTGACCTCGGACATGGGGTAGCTCCTCTCGGCTGCTGCCCCTGGCCTCAGGTGAGGGATACCTTCTTGGATTCAAAATTGGCTGTCCTCTCACTACCATGGGGCATTTGTCTACTAGAGCCCCTCTACCTTACCCCATGAGATCAAATACAGTATGTATAGTCTCTGCATACATGTACTTTTCTGAGCAATACCAGTCATATTTTGATCAGATTTTCTAAAAGCCCTAGAAATAAAAGGAATATTTCTAAACCCTCCTGCAGGGTGGACTAGATCCATTAAGTGTAACATTCTCTGAGACTATGCAACCCAATAAATCTGTTAGAGGAATGCAGGACTATATTTCTCTTTTAGGTTTAGCATTGAGGAAAGATGAAATTGAGATGTCTTTGATTAAGAACATTTGAGGAGCTATGCATTTATGTATTTTCAAAATGTATATGATCTTAAGTATACCCATTTCAATATATTGTTTCCTGTAAACACCTCCACAGTTTGTCATGAACATTTTCATTCCACGCAATTACCTTTTTCTTTGACATGTAAGTCAATACAGAATGTTAGACAAACTGGGGGAAAGGAGTTTTGAATTGAGAGAATATGGAATCTAATTTTCTAAATTTGCATTTCAGAATTGAAAATTATTTTAAATTCCTAATGACAAAAACAACAACAAAACACCAAAGCTAGAGATAAAATAGAGTCAAAACAAACATAGAAATAAAAGTCAATCTACCACTTTCAGACTTCTTTTCACCTTACCTTTTTCTTACATTGCCTAGAAAAACAGTATAAGTTACCCCAGGAAAACATTCACAGGTTAACAGAACTGTTTGCTTTACCATTGCCAATGCTTCCCATAGTAAGGGATAAAACAGGGACCCAGGTCCTAATAATCTATAGTAGCATTGAAAGAAAACCTCTCAGGCAAAATCACAAGCTGGGATCAGTTCTTAGAGGTTTTCATTTATTTTGCCAAGAGTGCTTTTCTAATGCTCATTATTTTCCACCAACAATTGCAATTGAGCTCTTGAACTGTTGTTTTACCCCTTGGGTAGAGCATCTGAGCAATTTAAGCCTTATAGTCATTCTATGTCATGAAAACTACTGAACACTATTGTAAGGTCCTAGCCCAGAATTTTTCATATGTTACTGCCTTAAATGTGTCAATATGCAGTATATTTCTGGGGAAGTTATATGGATAAGGAAGACTTTGTATGTACTGCTGAAAGATCTCTTAGATGGTGACTAGTAGGAGGAATGAAATAAAAATTATTTGGAGAATCAGGAAAAAAAATATGAGAGTACATCAGTTATTGGCCATTGCATTTGTATGTGGAAATTCTTCTGCAGAACAAGAAACCTCTTTAAATTTGAGGCATTTGTTTTACACTTGCATACTGAAGAAAGCTGATCACCAAAGATGCTTTTGAACTGTGGTGCTGGAGAAGACTCTTGAGAGTCCCTTGGACTGCAAGGAGATCCAACCAGTCCATTCTAGAGGAGATCAATCCTGGGTGTTCATTGGAAGGACTGATGCTAAAGCTGAAACTGCAATACTTTGGCCACCTCATGGGATGAGTTGACTCACTGGAAAAGACTCTGATGCTGGGAGGGATTGGGGGCAGGAGAAGGGGACGACAGAGAATGAGATGGCTGAATGTCATCACCGACTCGATGGACATGAGTTTGAATGAACTCCGGGAGTTGGTGATGGACAGGGAGGCCTGGGGTGCTGTGATTCATGAGGTCGCAAAGAGTCGGTCACTACTGAGTGACTGAACTAACTGAACTGACCTGAATCCTTTAATTATAATAATTGAAATTTACTGAGTGCTTACTATTTTCCAGGAACCCTTCATCACTTTGAATATTTAGCATTAATATTTAAAATATTTACTTAATTGATCCATTTTATGGGGGACACAAACAAAAATAGAAAATATTTTAAAAGTGAAACCCGTTTTGCCTGGGGCTTCAGAAAGAGTTTTCCAGAAAAGATAATGTTCTCAGGATTTCCTTTAATGAAAAATAATAAATACTTAATGAAAACTTGAGATATTAAAAAAGGAAATAAAGAAAGAAAAGCAGATTATTGATGGAAAGAGTGACATGTACAAAGGAACTGGTTTGCAAGCAACAAATTTAAAAATTCTTCAAAATGACTGGGCTGAAAAATGAGGAGGTAAGAAAGAGCTAGGCTAAAGCAGGGGGATATGAAATATTCAGCTTTCTGGCAATGACCAATTATGATTTTGGATTTATTTAGAAAGAATATTATTGGAAGCATGCAGGAAATCTCACAGGATGAAGAGAAAAACTGAAGAACCAATCTCAGAAAATGGACACAGTCTAAGAACAAGAGACATGGAGAACATAGTCACTCATACCAGGGGCCTGGCCTGCTCAGGACATCTGCCTTGGACATTGGTAATAATGGCTTTGCCACAAAAGACTTCAGATCTTCAGCAGTGGATGTGTTCCACTGCTGCTCAAAGAAAACATAACAGCCTTGAAAAACTTTCAGCTGATAAGAATCTTTGAGTCACTCTTGTTACATGTTCTGCTTATAAGCATCTATATGGTCAATCATTATTCACATATATATGCCTCGGCTAACATGCCATGTAAGGTATTTACTCTGTGGTTAAATTTAGCTTCTAAAGGACGACAAACAGATCTATTTCCCACCAAAACTCACACAAAGGAGGCAACTCATAGATGGAAATGGGGTTATATTCATAGAGAGCAGCTTAGGAGGGATAAATCTAAAATTAGGTTTACATTTTTAATACTGGCAGTCCTCATTTTGCAAGATTCAAATATGTTTGAATTTCACTTACCAAGCCTTTGCTAAATAACAACGTTCCTTAAATAGTTCAACTTTTAATTTTTACTGTTAAATTAATTATACGTACAGGATATTTAACTCAGGGAGCTCTAATATAAGGACAGACTACATAATCAGACAAATATCTTAGGTGGCAAATGTCTCAAAGTTTCAAAATCAAAATACTAAAGATAACTGATTACAAATAGCTAAGTTGGCTTTAAGCTATAGCCAATCAAATAATTTCCTTTTTTTGCTTCTGGACCTTCTGTATATGTCTTTCACTTGGCACTTGTTGACATACAGATCTTAAACTCTTCCTGGTTTGGCACTGCCTGACTGGAATCAATTTTTGCTCAAATCAACTCTTAAAAATTTTTAATGTGCCTCAGTTTATCTTTCAACATTTCATTAACTGTAAGTACATAAAGAACAAACTTTACTGCTAGCTCTACATTCAACAAATCATGATACAAATAAATAACAAGCAAACGTCAGAACAGTGACTAATAATGTATTTTTTTTTCAAGTTCTATTGGTAGTTGGTCACTACATCTGTTAATAGGTTCATGCACAGACAACAAAGCATGAAGTTGTGTTGTTTCCTTGCTGTCTAGTAACCAACTCACATACAATTTTACAAAAATGAATAAATCAAGGAAGGTATTGCGCAAAGAAATGAATGTGAAAGTGCAGAAAGAAACAGAAAGTGATAACAGTGCAAGTGAAATTTTAACGTACTTACAAAAGAAATAGCTGATTGTGTGAATGTTGTCACTGCCACTTTTCCAGAAACCATATAGCCAGTAGAACTTCGAGAATATGAATTTATTAACATAAGTGAGAAAATGGTTGTGACAATAAGAATGATGTTTTCATGACACTACATAGTCAGATAGCTTTCTAGGTCATTTGGAACAATGACTGCATTTTAATGGTGGAATGCTTAAAAGTTGTTAGCTGTGATATGTCCCACCATATACATAGATGACTTAAAGCATTCAACCTATTTTAATCCCATCAACTTTTCCTCTTTTAATAGTTTTCTTTTGTCCTCAATTTCTAATCAAGGGAAGGGTAGTCGGTTGATTAAATTACTAACAATGTTGTAATTCCGCATTCATTGATGTTTATATATTTCTTTCAAAAATTTTATTAATCTTGAAGATATTTCTATTAAGCACACCACATAGGGTTTAGCAAATTAGTTGAGATCTTATAATTTCCAATATTTTTTTTCATTTAGCATAAATTAGGCTTTAAGAAAGTTCTCTTTTTGGTAATCAACAAAATATCCAAATACATTTCTGTTGAGAAAATGAAATACTTTTTTATAGTCTTAACTAGAAGAAAACTATGTTTGTAACAATGGGCAGACCTCAGAGATCACATCATGACATTTTAAATAGTCAAAAAATATTCAGTTCTATTCAGTTCAGTCGCTCAGTCGTGACCAACTCTTTGCGACCGCATGAATCATAGCACGCCAGGTCTCCCTGTCCATCACCAACTCCTGGAGTTCACTCAAATTCATGTTCACCGAGTTGGTGATGCCATCCAGCCATCTCAATCTCTGTTGTCCCCTTCTCCATCCACCCCCAATCCTTCCCAAGATCAGAGTCTTTTCCAGTGAGGCAACTCGTTGCATGAGGTGGCCAAAGTACTGGAGTTTCAGCTTTAGCATCAGTCCTTCCAGTGAACACCCAGGACTGATCTCCTTTAGAATGGACTGGTTGGATCTCCTTGCAGTCCAAGGGACTCTCAAGAGTCTTCTCCAGCATCAATTCTTCGGTGATCAGCTTTCTTCACAGTCCAACTCTCACATCCATACATGACCATGGGAAAAACCATAGCCTTGGCTAGACGGACATTGGTTGGCAATGTCTCTGCTTTTTAATATACTATCTAGGTTGGTCATAACTTTCCTTCCAAGGAGTAAGCGTCTTTTAATTTCATGCCGGCAATCAGCATCTGCAGTGATTTTGGAGCCAAAAAAAATAAAGTCTGATACTGTACCACTGGTTCCCGATCTATTTCCCATGAAGTTATGGGACCAGATGCCATGATCTTTGTTTTCTGAAGGTTGAGCTTCAAGCCAACCTTTTCACTCTCCTCTTTCACTTTCATCAAGAGGCTTTTGAGTTCCTCTTCACTTTCTGCCATAAGGGTGGTGTCATCTGCATATCTGAGGTAACTGAAATTTCTCCCGTCAATCTTGAATCCAGCTTGTGCTTCTTCCAGCCCAGCGTTCCTCATGATGTACTCTGCATATAAGTTAAATAAGCAGGGTGACAATATACAACTTTGATGTACTCCTTTTCCTATTTGGAACCAGTCTGTTGTTCCATGTCCAGTTCTAACAGTTGCTTCCTGACCTGCATACAGGTTTCTCAAGAGGCAGGTCAGGTGGTCTGGGATTCCCATTTCTTTCAGAATTTTCCACAGTTAGTTGTGATCCACACAGTCAAAGGTTTTGGCATAGTCAATGAAGCAGAAATAGATGTTTTTCTGGAACTCTCTTGCTTTCTCCATGATCCAGCGGATGTTGGAAATTTGATCTCTCGTTCCTCTGCCTTTTCTAAAACCTGCTTGAACATCTGAAATTTACATATTGCTGAAGCCTGGCTTGGAGAATTTTGAGCATGACTTTACTAGCGTGTGAGATGAGTGTAATTGTGCGGTAGTTTGAGCATTCTTTGCCATTGCCTTTCTTTGGGATTGGAATGAAGACTGACCTTTTCCAGTCCTGTGGCCACTGCTGAGTTTTCCAAATTTGCTGGCATATTGAGTGCAGCACTTTCACAGCATCATCTTCCAGGATTTGAAATAGCTCAACTGGAATTCCATCGCCTCCACTAGCTTTGTTTGTGGTGATGCTTTCTAAGGCCCACTTGACTTCACATTCCGAGATATCTGGCTCTAGGTGAGTGATCACGCCATCGTGATTATCTTGGTCGTGAAGATCTTTTTTGTACAGTTCTTCTGTGTATTCTTCCCACCTCTTCTTAATATCTTCTGCTTCTATTATGTCCACACCATTTCTGTCCTTTATCGAGCCCATCTTTGCATTAAATTTTCCCTTGGTTTCTCTAATTTTCTTGAAGAGATCTATTGTTTTTCCTATTTTGTTTTTTCCCTCTATTTAGTGGTGGCTATTTATTGCTCTCCATAGGTAACAAATCATAGAGAGGGAGGGGAGCTCAGGGTAATAACTAGGACAATGAGCACAGAATATTGAAAATTTTCCTCCCAATTGTGACAACTGATTTCTGTGTTTAAGATAAATGTAGCTAATAATCTCAACTTAGTCATCTTAAGAAATGATGTTTGAAATCACTGTGCTAGTATGATTACAGTATCTCTTTTAAAAATGACTAGAGTGCTCTTTGAGAAAGTTATGTTTTATTAATGGTAGATAAAAAAGTAATTACTAAGCATACATATGCATACAAAATCAACACTTTATAAATTCTAGATAGCAGCAGGTATATATAATTTGTTCTTCCATTACTAGGATATCTAACGCTACAGCAACTTTGAAACCTCTTGAAGAGAAAATACACATTCATTCTTTTTTTGGATCACTTCTCTTGTCTCTGGATATGATACTGTCAACTGCAGACATTTAACGCAAATATAAATTCAACAACTATTGAATGTCTATTAGAATCCAAACATGTTAGTAGGTTTTATAATTCAGAGAACTTTATCACTATTTAACCAATTCTACAATTTTAGTTCTCTTTGTCCAATTCTTGACATTTATACACAATATATAACTAAAATAGTTATGTATTTTTTCCATTGAATCCTTTATATCTCTACACTAGTATTTATTTTACAAACTAATTTTCTAAAAATTTCCACTCTTAGCGATCTTACTCGACTGATAAACTAAGATGCTTATGCTCCAACCAATTATTTGGGTCATATTTTCTCTTTTGTGTTTAGATAAAATAGCTTATAATCATTTGCTTCATTTTATATTTACTCAACTGGAACTAAGTATCAAGTTGATTCTGTTATATTTTTTAATTCCTTTGTAGTCTTTTTCTTTATTATTATTAATCTGTGGATAGGAAACCTAACAGCTAAAAATTCTGTGAAATGTTTTCTCATCTTCAAAATTCTGATTGTTTATAATTAAATTCCTTTTCTAGAGTCTTAAACTAAATCTTTTTTGCTTTATGCTTTTAATCAGGAATACTCAATCCAGAGAAAGTTCACTTAACATAGAAAAATATGATGTAATAATAATAATAATAGGTTCCCTCAACATGAGAGGAGAGTTTAGCAGCCTAAGCTGTACTCCAATATTTGAGCATTTGGACTTTGATATTTTCTAGCAAGAATATGTTTTAGAGAAATATATTTTACATCTAAACACATTCAATATTCCCCTAATAAATCCATTATATTTAAATTACACAGAATAATGAAAATGCATGATATATGTATCATTGAAACTTTGCTAAATTCAATAGAATAAATATATAATATAAATAAATAGATAAAAGATATTGATTTTCTGATATGAAAACTTACAAAATGAAGGTGACTAAGTTCAAGTCACATATCTTGCTTGGACTATTGTGACTGCTTCATTCCTCTTTCCTCATATCTAGCTCCCTTCACCACACTTGGAAATATTCCAGATTCTTGTTATAGCCTGTAAGATTTTACATATTTTGGCGTATAGCATCCTCTTCTCAAATTCACCTTATTCTACTTTTTCTTTACCCAGTTTACTCCAGAAACTCCACTAACACTTGGTTTGCAAAATGTAACTTTGGGACTATGGAATTACTTCTTTTCTCAACTTGGAATATTGTCCACCTTCACTTTCCTTGTTTAATTGTTCAAGACATAAGGTATTTTTTTTCTTTTCTTTTAAATTTATTTAATTTAATTGGAGGTTAATTACTTCATATTATTTTATTGTTTTTGCCATATATTAACATGAATCTGCCCCAGGTGTACATGTGTTCCCCGTCTTGAACTGAACCCCCTCCCACCTCTCTCCCCATCCTATACCTCTGGTTCATCCCAGTACACCAGACCCGAGCATCCTGTATCATGCATCGAACCTGGACTGGTGATTCATTTCATATATGATAATATACATGTTTCAATGCCATTCTCCCAAATCATCCCACCCTTGCCCTCTTCCACAGAGTCCAAAACGCTGTTCTATACGTCTGTGTCTCTTTTGCTATCTCGTATACAGGGTTATCATTATCATCTTTCTAAATTCCATATATATGCGTAAGTATACTGTATTGGTGTTTTTCTTTCTGGCTTACTGCACTCTGTAAAATAGGCTCCAGTTTCATTCATCTCATTAGAACTGATTCAAATGTATTCTTTTTGATTGCTGAGTAATACTCCATTGTGTATATGTACCACAGCTTATTCAATTTAGGTAAATCGAAATTACTTTATGCACGTAATGTTTCAGTAAATTCAACTTTCTTCATTAAAAAGTCAAGAATACCAAACTTTATTATCATAAGGGTAGTAAGGACTATCAAATTATGATAATCTGGATTGCTTATTAAAAGTGTTATGCTATTTTGCAGTAGTCAAGTTCAAAGTTTTAATGATTTATATTTTATCTGATTTAATTTCATTAATATTTTTGGTGATATTATCAAGAGACCATGTTAAATTACTATCATGACTAATTTTTATTTTACAAAAGTTAAAAATCTGTTTTTTTTTAAATTACAATAACATATATGTCTTGAATTATGTGTGTAAATATGCCACTCAAACTTTCTGAATGACAGAATTATGACTCAAGGAAGAAAATAAAATTTTTTTAAAAAGATAAAAAATTATAAGAAGAACTATGGATGTATTTGTATAAATTTTATAGATAAGATCTTTGTAACTGAATTTTTTATCAGCTATTTTTCTTACAATTTCTTTGTTTTTAACTAATATAACAATGCACTATGGCATCACAAAAATTCAGACATGACTGAGTGACTAAGCACACATATACATACACATATAAATATAAATCAAAGCCAACCTAATATTATTAAAAAGTGTATATTTTCATGTTTTGATTTTTATTTTTGAATATTTTGATTAAAAATCATCACAAGAACACATATATGATCTCTATCACATCATTTTTGCATATATATTCTATTACATAAATTTTTCTCTCTCCCTTTATCAAATAAAAGCACTTTAAAGTCAGTAGTGATATAAGCTTAAGAATTGGCAAGTGCTAAATTGAAATCTAGTAAATATATTTGGATAGTTTAGGGAAAATGTTTAGTTTATACAGAGGGAAAGGAATACTATAACAATTGCTAACCTTGTAATGGTAGAAGCAAAATACTTTGTATACTGTCAAAAAAGATAAGAAAGAAACATATATGATAAGATCAACATATTTTCCCCAAATTTCCATTTCATCTTATTTAAAAATATATGCAACACCTACATCTCTCATCCTCTAGGCATTTAAAGACAAGAAATAGTTATGGCATATGAGAAGGAAAGAGAAAAAGAAGACTCTATTTCTGTCTGCAACACAACAGAATGGATAGAAATAAAGTTGGAATGGTTGACTTTAAGGTTTGTTTTTTATTTTATTTTTTTACTTTGCACAGGTAGACTTTGAAAAACTCAGCTTAGAGAGCAAGGAAGAACAATTCTGATTTTACCCGACTGGAAAGAGGTCATTTGGGGTTGCTGAGAAAGTCACAGAGTATAAGCAGAAATTGCTAGTTGCGCTGACAGCCTTAGAGACTGAACTTGTGGTTGCCAGGTAGGAAGGACAGGGGAAGGAATAGTCAGGGAGTTTGCAATAGATGTGTACACATTGCTTTATTTAAAATGGATAACCAACAAGGTCATGCTGTATAGCACAGAACTCTGTTAAATCTTATGTGGCAGCCTGGATGAGAGGGACGTTTTGGGGAAAATGAATACCTGTATATGTGTGGCTGAGTCTCTCTGCTATGCACCAGAAACTATCACAGCATTATTAATCAGCTATACTCCAATATAAAATAAAAAGTTTAAAAAAAAAAAGAAATTGCTAGTTACTAATAAAATTTTATTCTCATAAATGTATGTTGGAAAACTTGACATCATTATAATATTAAAATATAAATATTAAGGATATTAAGCCAGAGAGGTCTTAAATGGCTTGTATGGTAATAGAATTGTTTTACAGCTGGGACTACCACAGCTCTATATTTTCCCCTAGATATGCCTGGAGAACTGGTACTTACCCCTGAAAAAGATAAGGATGAGATGTCCTAGATAGTGATTTAGAATAAAT
The DNA here is from genome assembly GCF_049115385.1 of Moschus berezovskii. Lineage (NCBI taxonomy): Eukaryota > Metazoa > Chordata > Mammalia > Artiodactyla > Moschidae > Moschus > Moschus berezovskii. The sequence continues at coordinate 44,592,521 of NC_142472.1, forward strand.
GCACTGTTAAAAATTTGAAACTCCATCGGAGTTTAGATGGATAATTTGCATCTGTTCAACCACTTACAAAGTAGGGCACGGTAGCTTCTTGACCAATGAAATATAAATGTACCTCAGTAAACTCATGCCTGAGCTCCCTGAAGCTGAAAAATGTTGCATATTTCTTGATGGTTCAGCACTCAACATATGTTCCCTGAGACTTAGAAAAGACATTAGCTTCTGTACCCACAAACATTTGGGCATTTTCATGACTCTCTGCATTTTCTTTCTCATCTTGTGTGTTATCGTTTACATTTGCAAGAGTTTTATATGGACTTTCCAGGTGGCTCAGATGGCACAGAATTGGCCTGCAATGCTGAAGACCCAGGTTCAAATTCTGGGTCAGGACAATACACTGGAAAAGGGAATGGTAACCCACTCCAGTATTCTTGCCTGGAGAATTCCATGAACAGAGTATCCTGGTGGGCTACAGTCTGGTTGGTCCCAACAAGTTGGACACAAGTGAGCAACTAAAGCTGACACTATATGTGCATAAATCTCTGAATCCTAGTGACTCCTTTCAATTATCCAGCCCTCTGTAATTTTCTGTGATTGTAGTTTTCATTCTGTCTGCCCTCTGATGGATAAGGATAAGAGGCTTATGGACGCTTTCTGATGGGAGAGACTGACTGAGGGGGAAATTGGTTCTTGTTCTGATGGGCGGAGCCATGTTCAGTAAATCTTTAATCCAATATTCTGTGGATGGATAGGGTTGTGTTCCCTCACTGTTGCTTGACCTGAGACCAAACTATGGTGGAGGTAAGGAAGATAATGGCGACCTCGTTCACAAGGTCCCATGCACGCATTGCTGCACTCAGTGCCTCCAACACTGCAGCAGGACCCTGCTGACCCATGCCTTTGCCAGAGACTCTTGGACACTCATGGGCATGTCTGAGTCAGTTTCTTGTGGGGTCACTGCTCCTTTCTCCTGGATTCTGGTGCACACAATGTTTTGTTTGTGCCCTACAAGAGTCTGTTTCCCCAGACCTGTATAAGTTCTGGTAGTTCTATGCTGGGGTTAATGGCAACCTCTTCCAAGAGGGCTTATTCCATACCTAGGTCTGCTGCAACCAGAAACCCTCCAGCAGGCCACTGCTGACCCATATCTCCACAGGAGACACTCAGACACAGTTCTGGCTTGGTCTCCATGGGTTGGGCATGCGTTTTGTGCCCTTCTCAGGTGTGATCATCTCAGGCGACCAGGTGCTTGATGAGTGCATTGTCCCAGGTGACCCGTGCATCTTAATCATCTCCCCAGTCCTGGCTGCTCAGTTTCCCAGGTGCTCCACAAGAGCAACCTCTCATGTGTGCCATATGTCTCCTCTGGAGAGATGATCTAGGGCTGCAACATTCTTGGTGGATGTCAACAATCCACGATCTCAGGAAGACATGGTTAGGAGCTGGGAGTCTGTTCACAGTTTGGTGGAAGACACTGTCTCTGGGGCTGAGATTATAGCAGCCCCTTGCCTTCCCACTCTGGCTGTTTCAAGGCTGACTCATGCCTCTCAGCAGGGAGAGGTCAGTATGCAGCCTGCTAGGTCTCCTTTGGTAGTCACTCAATCCTTTGTTCTGTGAGCTGGTCAGGCTGCATATTAGGTTGTTAGGTTAGGTCCTTTCACAGGAAAGCTCTCTTTTCCACAGTTGTGGTTACACGTGTATTATGTGGGTTTATTTTTATTTATTTTATTTCTCCTGGTTATATTGCTTTCTGAGATTCCAAAACTCCCCACAGACCCACCTATGAGAGGGTTTCCTACTCTGGAAACTTCTGCTTCAAGACTCATTCTTCAGGAAGGGTCTCTGTCCCTAACTATTTTATCTATCTGTCTTTTATATTTTGTCCTACCTCCTTTGAAGAGAATGGGCTGCTTTTCTGAGTGCCTGGTGTCCTCTGCCCATGTTCAAACGTTGTTTTGTGGAAGTTGTTCAGCATTCAAAAGATCTTTTGATAAATTTCTGGGAGAGAAAGTGGTCTTTCTATCCTAAACCTCCGCCATATTACATCTATTCTAGTCAAGAACTACCTGGAGTAACAGGCAAAATTGCCTTGGAGTACATAATGAAATAGGTTAAAGCTAAGAGAATTTTGCAAAGAAAATGAGCTGGTCATAGCAAACACACTCTTCCAAAAACACAGAAGACTCTACACATCGACATCACCAGATGGTCAATACAGAAATAAGATTTATTATATTCTTTGCAGTGAAAGATGGAGAAGCTCTATACAGTCAGCAAAAACAAGACCAGGAGCAGACTGTGGCTCAGATCATGAACTCCTTATTGCCAAATTGAAATGCAAATTGAAGAGAGTAAGGAAGACTACTAGACCATTCAGGTATGACCTAAATCAAATCCTTAAATCAAATCAATGATTATGCAGTGGAAATGAAAAATAGATTCAAGGGATTAGACATGATAGAGTGCCTGAAGAACTATGGACAGAGGTTTATGACAATGTACAGAAGGCAGGGTTCAAGACCATCCCCCAAAAAAAGAAATGCAAAAATGTTGTCTAAGGAGGCTTTACATATAGCTGAGGAAAGAAGACGCTTGCTCCGGTGCAACCGACCACGTGCAGAAGCGCGGCCGAGAGGAGCTACCCCATGCTCAAGGTTAGGGCGGTGGCCGAGAGGAGCTGTCCCACGACCAAGAGACGGTGGATGTGCGGGCACAGGAGGGCCGAGAGGAGCTACTCCACATTCAAGGTCAGGAGGGGCGGCCTTGAGGAGATACCCCTCGTCCAAGGTAAGGTACAGCGGCTGCACTTTGCTGGAGCAGCTGTGAAGAGATACTCCACGACCAAGGCAAGTGAAACCCAAATAAGAGGGTAGGTATTGGGAGGGGCATTAGAGGGCAGACACACTGAAATCATAAACACAAAAAACTAGTTGATCTGATCATATGGACCACAGCCCTGTCTAACTCAATGAAGCTAAGCCATGGTGTGTAGGGCCACTCAAGATGGACGGGTTATGGTGGAGAGGTCCGACAGTATGTGGTCCACTGGAGAAGGGAATGGCAAACCACTTCAGTATACTTTTCTTGAGAACCCCATGAACAGTATCAAAAGGCAAAATGATAGAATAGTGAATGAGGAATTCCTTAGGTCAGTAGGTGCCCAGTATGCTACTGGAGATCAGTGGAGAAATAACTCCAGAAAGAATGAAGGGATGGAGCCAAAGCAAAACAAATGCCCAGTTGTGGATGTGACTGATGCTAGAAGCAAGGTCCAATGCTGTAAAGAGCAATATTGCATAGGAACCTGGAATGTTAGGTCCATGAATCAAGGCAAATTGGAAGTGGTCAAACAGGAGATGGCAAGAGTGAACATCGACATTCTAGGAATCAGTGAACTAAAATGGACTGGAATGGGTGAATTTAACTCAGATGAACATTATATCTACTACTGTGGGCAGGAGTCGGAAATGCAGTACTTGGATGCAATCTTAAAAACGACAGAATGATTTCTGTTCGTTTCCAAGGCAAACCATTCAATAACACAGTAATCCAAGTCTATGCCCCAACCAGTAATGCTGAAGAAGCCGAAGTTGAACGGTTCTATGAAGACCTACAAGACCTTTTAAAACTAACACCCAAAAAAGATGTCCTTTTCATTATAGGGGACTGGAATGCAAAAGTAGGAAGTCAAGAAACCCCTGGAGTAACAGGCAAATTTGGCCTTGGAACACGAAATGAAGCAGGGCAAAGTCTAATAGAGTTTTGCCAAGAGAACGCACTGGTCATAGTAAACACCCTCTTTCAACAACACAAGAGAAGACTCTACACTTGGACATCACCAGATGGTCAACACTGAAATCAGATTGATTATATTCTTTGCAACCAAAGATGGAGAAGCTCTATACAGTTAGCAAAAACAAGACCAGGAGCTGACTGTGGCTCAGATCATGAACTCCTTATTTCCAAATTCAGACTTAAATTGAAGAAAGTAGGGAAAACCACTAAACCATTCAGATATGATCTAAATAAAATCCCTTATGATTATACAGTGGAAGTAAGAAATAGATTTAAGGGTCTAGATCTGATAGATAGAGTGCCTGATGAACTCTGGACAGAGGTTCGTGACACTGTACAGGAGACAGGGACCAAGACCATCCCCATGGAAAAGAAATGCAAAAAAGCAAAATGGCTGTCTGAGGAGACATTACAAATAGCTGTGAAAAGAAGAGAAGCGAAAAGTAAAGGAGGAAAGGAAAGATATAAGCATCTGAATTCAGAGTTCCAAAGACTAGCAAGGAGAGATAAGAAAGTCTTCCTCAGCGATCAATGAAAAGAAATAGAGGAAAACAACAGAATAGGAAAAACAAGAGATCTTTTCAAGAAAATTAGAGATATCAAAGGAGCATTTCATGCAAAGATGGGCTCGACAAAGGACAGAAATGGTATGGACCTAACAGAAGCAGAAGATTTTAAGAAGAGATGGCAAGAATACACAGAAGAACTGTACAAAAACGATCTTCACGACGAAGATAATCACGATGGCGTGATAACTCACGTGGAACCAGACATCTTGGAATGTGAAGTCAAGTGGGCCTTAGAGAGCATCACGACGAACAAAGCTAGTGGAGGTGATGGAATCCAATTGAGCTATTTCAAATCCTGAAAGATGATGCTGTGAAAGTGCTGCACTCAATATGCCAGCAGATTTGGAAAACTCAGCAGTGGCCACGGGACTGGAAAAGGTCAGTCTTCATTCCAATCCCAAAGAAAGGGAATGCCAAAGAAGGCTCAAACTACTGCACAATTGCACTCATGTCACACGCTAGTAAAGTCATGCTCAAAATTCTCCAAGCCAGACTTCAGCAGTATGTGAACCGTGAACTCCCAGATGTTCAAGCAGGTTTTAGAAAAAGCAGAGGAACCAGAGATCAAATTGCCAACATCCACTGGATTATGGAGAAAGCAAGAGAGTTCCAGAAAAATATCTATTTCTGCTTCATTGACTATGCCAAAGCCTTTGACTGTGTGGATCACAATAAATTGTGGAAAATTCTGAAAAAGATGGGAATACCAGACCACCTGACCTGCCTCTTGAGAAACCTGTATGCAGGTCAGGAAGCAACAGTTAGAACTGGACATGGAACAGACTGGTTCCAAATAGGAAAAGGAGTACGTCAAGGTTGTATATTGTCACCCTGCTTATTTAACTTATATGCAGAGTACATCATGTGGAACGCTGGGCTGGAAGATGCACAAGCTGGAATCAAGATTCACAGGAGAAATATCAATAACCTCAGATATGCAAATGACACCACCCATATGGCAGAAAGTGAAGAGGAACTCAAAGGCCTCTTGATGAAAGTGAAAGAGGAGAGTGAAAAGGTTGGCTTGAAGCTCAACATTCAGAAAACGAAGATCATGGCATCTGGTCCCATCACTTCATGGGAAATAGATGGGGAAACAGTGGAAATAGTGTCAGACTTCATTTTTTTGGCTCCAAAATCACTGCAGATGCTGATTGCAGCCATGAAATTAAAAGACGCTTGCTCCTTGGAAGGAAAGTTATGACCAGCCTAGACAGCATATTAAAAAGCAGAGACATTACTTTGCCAACCAAGGTCCGTCTAGTCAAGGCTATGGTTTTTCCAGTGGTCATGTATGGATGTGAGAGTTGGACTGTGAAAAAAGATGATCGCCGAAGAATTGATGATTTTGAACTGTGGTGTTGGAGAAGACTCTTGAGAATCCCTTGGACTGCAAGGAGATCCAACCAGTCCATTCTGGAGGAGATCAATCTGGAAGGACTGATTATAAAGCTGAAACTCCAATACTTTGGCCACCTCATGCGACGAGTTGACTCACTGGAAAAGACTCTGATGCTGGGAGCGATTGGGGGTGGGAGGAGACGGGGACGACAGAGAATGAGGTGGCTGGATGGCATCACCGACTCGATGGACATGAGTTTGAGTGAACTCTCGGAGTTGGTGATGGACAGGGAGGCCTGGCGTGCTGTGATTCATGGGGTCGCTAAGAGTCGGACACGACTGAGCAACTGAACTGAACTGAACTGAGGAAAGAAGACAAGCTAAAGGCAAAGGAATAAAGAAAAGATATACCCATTTGAACGCAGACTTCCAAAGAATAGCAAGGAGAGATAAGAAAGGCTTCCTCAGTGATCAATGTAGAGAAATGGAGGAAAACAATTGAATGGGAAAGACTAGAGATCTCTTCATGAAAATTAGAGATGCTAGGGTAATATTTGATGCAAAGTTGAGCACAATAAATGACAGAAATGGTATGAACCTAACAGAAGCAGAAGATATTAAGAGATGGCAAGAATACACAGAAAAGCAAAACAAAAAAAGATCTTCATGACTCAGACAACCACGATGGTGTGATCACTTACCTAGAGTCAGACATCTAGAATGCAAAGTCAAGTGGGCCTTAGGAAGCATCACTATGAGCAAAATTAGTGGAGGTGACAGAATTCCAGTTGAGCTATTTCAGATCCTAAAAGATGATGCTCTCAAAGTGCTGCACTCAATATGTCAGTAAACATGGAAAACTCAGTAGTGGCCACAGGACTGGAAAAGGTCAGTTTTCATTCCAATCCCAAAGAAAGGCAATGCCAAAGAATGTTCAAACTTCTGCACAATTGCACTCATCTCACACGCTAGCAAAGTAATGCTTAAAATTCTCCAAGCCAGGCTTCAACAGTACATGAACGGTGAACTTTGAGATGTTCAAGCTGCTTTTAGTAAAGGCAGATGAACCAGAGATCAGATTTCTAACATCCATTGGATCATCAAAAAAGCAAGAGAGTTCCAGAAAAATGTCTACTTTTGACTTGTTGACTAGGCTAAAGTCTTTCACTGTGTGGATCACAACACACAGTGGAATATTCTTCAAGAGATGGGAATACCAGACCACCTGACCTGCCTCTTGAGAAACCTGTTTGCAGGTCAGGAAGCAACAGTTAGAACTGGACATGGAACAACAGACTGGTTCCAAATCAGGAAAGGAGTACGTCAAGCCTCTATATTGTGACGTGGTTATGTAACATATGCAGAGTAGGTCATATGGAATTCCATGCTGGATGAAGCACAAGCTGAAATCAAGATTGCCAGGAGAAATATTAATACCTCAGAAATGCAGGTGACATCACCCTCATGGCAGATAGTGAAAAAGACCTAAAGACCCTCTTGATGAAAATGAGTGAGGAGAGTGAAAAAGTTGACTTAAAACTCAACATTCAAGGTTTTTTTGTATTTCTATACAAGTTGTGGAATTATTTGTTCTAATTCTCTGAGAAGTACCGATGCTAACTTGATAGGGATCACATTGAATCTCTTGATTGCTTTGGGCAGTATACTCATTTTCACTATATTGATTCTACTGATTTATGAACATGGTATATTTCCCCATTTATTTGTGTCATCTATGACTTCTTTCATCAGTGCTTTATAGTTTTCTTTATATAGGTATTTCATTTCTATAGGTAAATTTATTCCTAGTGTTTTATTATTTTTGTCATAATGGAAAATGGAATTGTTTCCTTAATTTCTCTTTCTGTTTTCTCATTGTTATTGTCTAGGAATGCAAGGGATTTGTCTGTATTAATTGTATATCCTGAAAATTTACTGTTTCATTGATTAACTCTTAAGTTTCTGGTGGAGTCTTTAGGGGTGTCTAGGCAGAGGATCATGTCATTTGCAAACAGTGAGAGTTTTACTTCTTCTTCTTTTCCAACGTGGATTCCTTTTATTTCTTTTTCTTTTCTGATTGCTATGGCCAAACTTTCCAAAGCTATGTTGAATAGTAGTGGTGAGAGTGGGCACCCTTGTCTTGTTCCTGACTTTAGGGTAAATGTTTTCAATATTTGACATTGAGGATAATGTTTGCTGTGGGTTTATCATATACAGCTTTTATTATATTTAGGTATGTTCCTTCTTTGCCTGCTTTCTGTAGGGTTTTCATCATAAATGGAGGTTGAATTTTGTCGGAGTCTTTCTCTGATCTATTGAGATAATCATATGGCTTTTATCTTTCAATTTATTAATGTGGTGCATCGCATTGATTGATTTGTGAATATTGAAGAAGCCTTGCATCTCTGGGATAAAGCCCACTTGGTCATGATGTATGATCTTTTTAATATGCTGTTGGATTCCATTTACTAGAACTTTGTTAAGGATTTTTGCATCTATGTTCATCAGTGATATTGGCCTGTAGTTTTCTTTTTTGTGGCATCTTGTTGCGGTCCTTTAATGGACCAGAACCTGGTGGTCTGGAGTTGATAATAAGAAAGTGAAAGAGAGAGAAAGGAAGAAAGAAAGACACAGGGACCCAAGCTCTGATGTAGCAAGGGTGCTTTATTAGCAGAAATGTAGGCTTATATATCTTTAGTAAGATGATTACTCAGCTATTACACAGGATGAAATTTTATCAATAGCCACAATATGAATAGTCTAATACATACAAGGTCCCTGACACTGAAAAGAATCATTGCATGATTCTATGACCTCAGACCTGAGAACTACGTGCAGCTCTACTCGTTCTCAGAATAGGAACTGATAAGTAACAGATAATCCTTGAGAAATAGAAAACAGCATGCGGGAATCCTACTGTTAAATGTTCCCTGACAACATCTTTGTCTGGTTTTGATATTAGGGTGATGGTGGCATCATAGAAAGAATTTGGCAGTTTATCTTCCTCTGCAATTTTCTGGAAGAGTTTGAGTAGGATAGATGTGAACTTTTCTCTAACTTCTTGGTAGAATTCACCTGTGAAGCCATCTGGTCCTGAGCCTTTGTTTGTTGGAAGATTTTTTATTACACTTTCAATCTCCATGCTTGCGATGGGTCTGTTAATTTTCTATTCTCCCTGGTTCAGTTTTGGAAGGTTATACTTTTCTAAGAATTCGTCCATTTCTTCCAAGTTGTCTATTTTATTGGCATATAGTTGCTGATAGTGGTTTCTTATGATCCTTTGTATTTCTGTGCTGTCTGTTGTGATTTCTCCATTTTAATTTCTAATTTTGTTGATTTGATTCTTCTCTCTTTTTTTTCTTGATGAGTCTGGGTAATGTTTTGTGTGTTTTCCTTATCTTCTCAAAGAACCAATTTTTAGTATTTTTTTTTAATTTTTGCTATAGCCTCCTTTATTTCTTTTTCACTTATTTTTGCCCTAATTTTTATGATTTGTTTTCCTCTACTAACCTTGGGCTTCTTCCTTTCTTCTTTTTCTAGTTGTTTTAGGTGTAAAGTTAGGTTATTTATTGATTTTTTCCTGCAATGGCCAGGTATGGGCCCAATGCTCAAGTGCCATCCATTTTCAGGGCTAGTTGATTCAACAGGTGCGTTGTTATGCACTGCTTAGTGGTTTCTGACTTCCATGGCCATTGTCATGCTCGAATAGCCAAAGCAATCTTGAGAAAGAAGAATGGAACTGGTGCAATCAACCTGCCTCACTTCAGACTATACTACAAAGATACAGTCATCAAGACAGTATGGCACCAGCACAAAGACAGAAATACAGATCAGTGGAACAGAATGGAAAGCCCAGAGATAAATCCACGTAGCTATGGATATCTTATCTTTGACAAAGGAGGCAAGAATATACAATGGAGAAAAGATAATCTCTTTAACAAGTGGTGCTGGGGAAACTGGTCAACCACCTTTAAAAGAATGAAACTAGAACACTTTCTAACACCATAAACAAAAATAAACTCAAAATGGATTAAAGATTTAAAGGTAAGACCAGAAACTATAAAACCCCAAGAGGAAAACCTAGACAAAACACTCTCTGATATAAATCACAGCAGGATCCTCTATGACCCACCTCCCAGAGTAATAAAAATAAAAGCAAAAATAAACAGATGGGACCTAATTAAACTCAAAATATTTTGCACAACACAGGAAACTATAAGCAAGGTGAAAAGACAGCCTTCAGAATGGGAATAAATATTAGCAAATGAAGCAACTGACAAAGAATTAATCTCAAAAATATACAAGCAACTCATGCAGCTCAATACCATAGAAATAAACGACCCAATAAAAAATGGGCCAAAGAACTAAACAGACATTTCTCCAAAAAAGACATACAGATGGCTAACAAACACATAAAAACTTGTTAAACATCACTCATTATCAAAGAAATGCAAATCAAAATCACAATGAGGTACCATCTCAAGCTGGTCAGAATGGCTGGTATGAAAATGTCTACAAACAATTAATGCTGGAGAGGGTGTGGAGAAAAGGGAACCCTCTTACACTGTTGGTGGGAATGCAAACTAGTACAGCTACTAAGGAGAACAGTGTAGAGATTCCTTAAAAGCTGGAAACAGAACTGACATACAACCCAGCATTCCCACTGCTGGGAACACACACCAAGGAAACGAGAGTTGAAGGAGACAAGTGTACCCCGATGTTCATTGCAGCACTGTTTACAACAGCTAGGACATGGAAGCAACCTAGATGTCCATCAGCAGATGAATGGATAAGAAAGCTGTGTTACATATACAAAATGGAATATTACTTAGCTATTTAAAAGAACATATTTGAATCAGTTCTAATGAGGTGGATGAAACTGGAGCCTATTATACAGAGTGAATTAAGTCAGAAAGAAAAACACCAATACGGTATATTAATGCATATATATGGAATTTAGAAAGATGCTAATGATGACCCTATATGCGAGACAGCAAAAGAGACACAGGTATAAAGAGCAGACTTTTGGACTCTGTGGGAGAAGGCAAGGATGGCATGATGTGAGAGAAAAGCATTGAAGCATGTTTATTACCATATGTGATGTAGATCACCAATCCAAGTTTGATGCATGAAACTTGTCACTCAAAGCCAGTGCACTGGGACAGACCTGAGGGATGGGATGGGGAGGGAAGTGGGAGAGGAGTTCAGACAGGAGACACATGTACACCCATGGCTGATTCATGACAATGTATGGCAAAAACCACCACAAAATTGTAATTAGCCTCCAATTAAAATTGATTGATAAATTAAAAAAAAAAAACTCAGCATTTAGAAAAAAAAGATCATGGCATCTGTTCTCATCACTTCATATCAAATAGATTGGGAAATAATGGAAACAGTGAGAGACTTTATTTTGGGGTATTCAAAATCACTGTATATGGTGACAGCAGCCATGAAATTAAAAGATGCTTGCTCCTTGAAATAAAAGTTATGACCAAACTAGACAGCATATTAAAAAGCAGAGACATTATTTTGCCAACAAAGTTCCGTCTAGTCAAAGCTATGCTTTCTCCAGTAGTCATTGATGGATGTTTGAGTTGGACTGTAAACAAAGCTGTGTGCCAAAGAATTGATGATTTTGAACTGTGATGTTGGAGAAGACTCTTGTGAGTCTCTTGGGCACCAAGGAGATCCAACCAGTCCATCCTAAAGGAAATTAGTCTTGAACATTAATTGCAAGGACTGATGCTGAAGTTGAAACTCCAATTCTTTGGCCACCTGATGAAAATAACTGACTCATTAGAAAAGACCCTGATGCTGGGAAAGATTGAAGGCAGAAGGAGAAGTGGACAACAGAAGATGAGATGGTTGGATGGCATCACCAACGTGTACATGATTTTGAGTAAGTTTTGGGAGTTGGTGATAGACGGGGAGGCCTGGTGTGCTGCAGTCTATAGGGTCACAAAGAGTCACATGACTGAGCGACTGCACTGAACTGAACTTGACCCTCTGTAATTAGTGAAATAGTGAATCATGAGAAGACACAGAAATGTAATGCAGTCCTCTTTCTTTAATATTTATATTGTATCAATTTTCCTTGGGAATATTAACTTCATTTAAAATTTTAAAAATTAGCTTACTTTTAAAACACATTATAGACATGAAGTATATACTTAATTAAATACATTCAGCAAGGATTATTTTTCAGAAAATAGACTATTCATTTGGATTTTACACATGAAATGGATAAAAATGTGTTATGTATGTCAAAAATTCAGAGTAAAAATATTTATGAAATATCTCTATAGCAACAGTACTCATTTTGAAAACAATTAGACTACTTTTAATGTATTGATATGGAAAAAAACTTGGAACTATTCATTTTTTGGAAGCTATTTTTGACATAAATAGTAAGACGTTTCCTTGAATGACTGAAAAGGATTACAGATACAGAGAAGTTATTAACCAACCAAATCTTAACTATCTTAAAATTAAATTATACAAATATTTGAGTTAATTAGACTTTTATATCTACAGAGCTAAGACTTTTCCCAATTATTTAGACATTTTATGCTTAATTAAAATATTTTTTTCTAAAACTTTCTTATAAGACATTTCAGTAGTTATCCATAATTCTTCATTAAATTATAGAAATAAATTTTATGACATTGGGCAAAAACTAAATAACTATAATATCCCATGATATTCTTTTTGCTATAAAGTATCTATGAAATTATAAGCATTTGAAAAATATATAAATAAAAGAATGAACAAAAATGTCATGACAAGAGCTTTATAATTTGCAAAAGCTTATAAAGTTTTACTTTAGCAGTTTTAAAAGTAGTTTTAATTATAATTCAAAGTTTAAAATTTTTGAAAGCATGGCTATGATAAAAAATGAAAAAAAAATCCAATCAAAGCAGAGTCAAGTCACGAATGTATAAGTCCCTAAACAAATGCAATTAAAAATAAAACTATCAGAATATTAATTTTTTAGCTCTATACTGCTCATTGCAAAGGCAGCCAAATTGCTCCAAAGAGCAGGGGCATGTTGACTACCCCATTACTATGAATGTTAGATCACATTTCACTTTCTCTATTCAATTCATTTCATTTGCTATTCCTAGTGCTTGTGTGTCTTTTTCCTGTAATAACAACCATCAGTTATACACTTAATATAAAATTTCACCTTTAGGTCATGTCTAACTCAATGTAATTGAAAATAATTCTCAGTCTTTTGGAAATTTCAGCCCAGACAACAATTACATTCTATGAAGAAGAATTCAATTCCTCAGGCTCAAGCCCTGAGAAGCCTGAGGCTTAAATACAATGAAGGATATTTTTTCCCCTCTTTGTATTGTTTCTTGCTAAAATAGCATGCTTGTCAAAGCCATCGAAATATGTAGATCGATAGACAGGCACGAAGACTTTCAGTTTCATATGTCATGGAGGTAGACAGCATCACCTGTAGTCACAGTTCACTATCTTGGCAGATTTGGTTTCAGAGGCATCAAAGCTCACTCACCTTTTATTGACATAAACAGGAAAGAAAGAGTTTGAGACTTATCGGAAACATAAGGCTTCAAAAAAAGTACACACATATGTAAAAAGATTTCTGCCTGCTCTTTTGGGGGAATTAATAATCTTCTTTCATGAATTTGAAGTATGTATATGAAGGAAAGGAAAAACTTCACTTGTCACTTATCACAAAGTCAGCAAGACATTAAAAATGACACCCAGTGGTAGAAGAGATTTGCCACCAAAGTTTCATTAAAAATGTAGTTTCAATTTATCTGACCCTCCCTTGATTTAAAATGCCTGGCCTATTTTATCTCATGCTTCAATGGAGACCTGCATTTATTCAAATGTTTAGTGTATGCTACCTGTGATTCTCAAAGTGTTATCTGTGGATTGCTTCTTTAATCCTTCATGGTAAAGTGTCCTTTCATGGTGAAGTATCCATGTTCTAAAAAGTCTGCAGATAATTTAAATATGCATAAATATTTCAGACCACAAAAATAGGAGATTTACAGAAGAATGAACACTATGGGAAAAGTAATATGCTATCTGTATGCATGTGTGTATTTCTGTTGCCATCCCTAATCAAGGAAAATAGAGATGAAGATTATTGTCATTCCAGTCCTTGAGGGTTCACATTATTACAGGAGAGGTAAAAGGATAAGTAGACTGTTCAGTTCAGTTCAGTTGCTCAGTCGTGTTCGACTCTCTGCAATCCCATGAATCACAGCACTCCAGGCCCCCATGTCCATCACCAATTCCTAGAGTTCACTCAAACTCATGTCCACAGAGTCGGTGATGCCAACCAGCCATCTAATTCTCTGTCGTCTCCTTTTCTACACAACCCCAAACGTTCCCATCATCAGAGTCTTTTCCAGTGAGTCAAATAGTTGCAGGAGGTGGTCAAAGTATTGCAGTCTCAGCGTTAGCATCAGTCCTTCCAGTGAACACCCAGGACTGATCTCTTTTAGAGTGGACTGGTTGGATCTCCTTGGAGCCCAAGGGACTCTCAAGAGTCTTCTCCAGTACCACAGTTCAACAGCAACAATTCTTCGGTGATCAGCTTTCTTCACAGTCCAACTCTCACATCCATACATGACCACTGGAAAAATCATAGCCTTGACTAGACGGACCTTTGTTGGCAAAGTAATGTCTCTGCTTTTTAATACGCCATCTAAGTTGGTCATAACTTTCCTTTCAAGGAGTAAGCGTCTTTTAATTTCATGGCTGCAATCAGCATCCTCAGTGATTTTGGAGCCCCAAAATATAAAGTCTGACACTGTTTCCACTGTTTTTCCATCTATTTCCCATGAAGTGATGGGACCAGATGCCATGATCTTTGTTTTCTGAATGTTGAGCTTCAAGCCAACCTTTTCACTCTCCTCTTTCACTTTCATCAAGAGACTTTTGAGTTCCTCTTCACTTTCTGCCATAAGGGTAGTGTCATCTGCGTATCTGAGGTTATTGATATTTCTCCCAGCAATCTTGATTCCAGCTTGTGCATCTTCCAGCCCAGCGTTCCTCATGATGTACTCTGCATATAAGTTAAATAAGCAAGGTGACAATATACAGCCTTGAAGAACTCCTTTTCCTATTTGGAACCAGTCTGTTGTTCCATGTCCAGTTCTGACTATTGCTTCCTGACCTGCATACAGGTTTCTCAAGAGGCAGGTCAGGTGGTCTGGGATTCCCATTTCTTTCAGAATTTTCCACAGTTAGTTGTGATCCACACAGTCAAAGGCTTTGGCATAGTCAATGAAGCAGAAATAGATGTTTTTCTGGAACTCTCTTGCTTTCTCCATGATCCAACGAATGTTGACAATTTGATCTCTGTTGCTTCTGCCTTTTCTAAAACCTGCTTGAACATATGGGAGTTCACGGTTAACATATTGCTGAAGCCTGGCTTGGAGAATTTTGAGCATGACTTTACTAGTGTGTGAGATGAGTGCAATTGTGCGGTAGTTTGAGCATTCTTTGGCATTCCCTTTCTTTGGGATTGGAATGAAGACTGCCCTTTTCCAGTCCTGTGGCCACTGCTGAGTTTTCCAATTTTGCTGGCATATTGAGTGCAGCACTTTCACAGCATCATCTTTCAAGATTTGAAATAGCTCAACTGGAATTCCATCACTTCCACTAGCTTTGTTCATTGTGATGCTTTCTAAGGCCCACTTGACTTCACATTCCAAGATGTCTGGTTCTAGGTCAGTGATCACATTACCGTGACTATCTTGGTCATGAAGATCGTTTTTGTACAGTTCTTCTGTGTATTCTTGCTACCTCTTCTGAATATCTTCTGCTTCTGTTAGGTCCATACCATTTCTGTCCTTTATCGAGCCCATCTTTGCATGAAATGTTCCCTTGGAATCTCTAATTTTCTTGAAAAGATCTCTTGTTTTTCCTATTCTGATGTTTTCCTCTATTTCTTTGCATTGATTACTGAGGAAAGCTTTCTTATCTCTCCTTGCTATTCTTTGGAACTCTGCATTCAGATGCTTATATCTTCCCTTTTCTCCTTTGCTTTTCACTTCTCTTCTTTTCACAGCTATTTGTAAGGCCTCCTCAGACAGCCGTTTTGCTTTTTTGCATTTCTTTTCCATGGGGATGGTCTTGGACCCTGTCTCCTGTGCAATGTCACGAACCTCCGTCAAGAGTTCATCAGGCACTCTCTCTATCAGATCTAGTTCCTTAAGATTATGTAAACAATAGGTATACAAAGGAAGGAGTGACAATATCTAGGTATAAGATGAGAGAGATTCACCAAGTGTTCTCTATTTGAACTCATTTTTGGTGACTGATCACCAGTTTGTCAGATGATGACACATGTCAGGAATAAAACAATAGGTAGAAGAAAGAGCATAAACTTGTCAGCAGGCATGGCATATCAGCTGAATGCACATCTTGAAAATGAACAGAAAGTGGTCTCCAGGAAAAACAGAACCAGAGGTGTGAGACTGCACACTGCAACATGGTTTCATCTTTCTGAACTATTCTCTGTTTCCAAACTGGTGGTAAATTTTGTTAAAACTAAAAGAAAATTCTTTTATTTTTAAAAATAGAGAAATATATAGAAATACTTAGATATTTCAATAGAATCAGTTCAGTTCAGTCACTCAATCATGTCCAACTCTTTTTGACCCCATGAATTACAGCACCCCAGGCCTCCCTGTCCATCACCAACTCCCAGAGTTCACTCAAACTCATGTGCATTGAGTCAGTGATAGCATCCAGCCATCTCATCCTCTGTCATCCCCTTCTCCTGCCGCCAATCCCTCCCAGCATCAGGGTCTTTTCCAATGAGTCAATCTTCACATGAGGTAGACAAAGTATTGGAATTTCAGCCTCAGCATCAGTCCTTTCAATAAACACCCAGGACTGGTCTTCTTTAGGATGGACTGGTTGGATCTCCTTGAAATCCAAAGACTCTCAAGAGTCCTCTTCAGCACCACAGTTCAAAAACATCAATTCCTCGATGATCAACTTTCTTCACAGTCCAACTCTCACATCCATACATGACCACTGGAAAAACCATAGGCTTGACTAGACGGACCTTTGTTGGCAAAGTAATGTCTCTGCTTTTTAATATGTTGTCTAGGTTGGTCATAACTTTCCTTCCGAGGAGTAAGTGTCTTTTAATATTATGGTTGCATTCATCATCTGCAGTGATTTTGGAGCCCCCCAAAATAAAATCTGTCACTGTTTCCACTGTTTCTAGATAGAATCAGTGAGTCATAATCTCAAATACATAATTTTGCACTCAATACGTTTCTTTGAAAAATTACTGTTCTTTTTATTGGTGCTTACTGGACCTAAAGTTTACCATTTTATTCATTCAGAGAATCTTTGCTTTTTGAAACTTTATTGACAGATAATTGATGTACAACTACTGAACATATTTAATATATTCAATTTGATGAGTTCAAAGATGTGCCTACTTTACTGAAGCCATCACCAGAATCGAACTACTAAACATACCCATTATTTTCTTTTGATTTTGTGTGTATATATGTGTGTGCTAAGAATTTACTGTTGTTTAATTGCTAAGTCATGCCAGATTATTTGTGACCCCATGGACCCCAGTACACCAGACTTCGCTGTCCTTCACTATCTTCCTGTATGCAGGTCAGGAAGCAACAGTTAACACTGGCCATGGAAAAACAGACTGGTTCCAAATAGGAAAAGGAGTGTGTCAAGGTTGTATATTGTCACCCTGCTTATTTAACTTATATGCAGAGTACATCATAAGGAACGCTGGGATGGAAGAAGCACAGGCTGGAATCAAGATTGCTGGGAGAAATATCAATAAACTTAGATATGCAGATGACACCACCCTTATGCCAGAAAGTGAGGAGGAACTCAAAAGCCTCTTGATGAAAGTGAAAGAGGAGAGTGAAAAGGTTGGCTTGAAGCTCAACTTTCAGAAAACGAAGATCATGGCATCTGATCCCGTCACTTCATGGGATACAGATGGGGAAACAGTGGAAACAGTGTCAGACTTTGTTTTTCTGGGCTCCAAAATCACTGCAGATGCTGATTGCAGCCATGAAATTAAAAGACGCTTACTCCTTGGAAGGAAAGTTATGACCAACCTAGATAGCATATTAAAAAGCAGAGACATTACTTTGCCAACCAAGGTCCGTCTAGTCAAGGCTATGGTTTTTCCCGTGGTCATGTATGGATGCGAGAGTTGGACTGTGAAGAAAGCTGATCGCCGAAGAGTTGATGCTTTTGAACTGTGGTGCTGGAGAAGACTCTTGAGAGTCCCTTGGACTGCAAGGAGATCCAACCAGTCCATTCTAAAGGAGATCAATCCTGGGTGTTCATTGGACGGATTGATGCTAAAACTGAAACTCCAATACTTTGGCCACCTAATGCGATGAGTTGACTCACTGAAAAAGACTCTGATGCTGGGAGGGATTGACGGCGGGAGGGAACGGGGACAACAGAGAATGAGATGGTTGGACGGCATCACCGATTCTGTGGACATGAGTTTGAGTGAACTCCGGGAGTTGGTGATGGACAGGGAGGCCTGGCGTGCTGTGATTCATGGGGTCGCAGAGAGTCGGACACGACTGAGCGACTGAACTGAACGGAACTGAGGATTGACTGACTTAATCTTCTTGCTGTTCAAGGGGCTGTTAAGTGTTAGGAATACTTTATGTGAAACCTAGCCTCCTAACAAATTTCTAGGTGTGTAATATTGAAATGTTAACTATGTGTACATTGTTCCATGGACGATCTCTAGAATGTATTCATCTTGCATAACTGAAACTTTGTATCTATTGAATAAGAACTCCCCATATCGCATTTCTTCCAGCTCCTGGCAAGCAAAGTTTTACTCTGTTTTTATGATATTGCCTCTGAGCTCTTTCATACAAATAGAATCATCCTTCTGTGATGGCTGAATTCACGCAGCATAACAACCTCCACATACATCCGTGTTGTTACATATGACAGAATTTCTTTTTCTTTTAAGGATGAAAGATATTCTATTTTCAGGTCAGTTCAGTCGCTCAGTCGTGTCTGACTCTTTGCGACCTCATAAATCACAGCCCGCCAGGCCTCCCTGTCCATCACCAACTTCCAGAGTTCACTCAGACTCATGTCCATCTAGTCGGTGATGCCATCCAGCCATTTCCTTCTCTGCCGTCCCCTTCTCCTCCTGCCCCCAATCCCTCTCAGCATCAGAGTCTTTTCCAGTGAGTCAACTCATCACATCAAAGTATTGGAGTTTCAGCTTTAGCATCAGTCCTTCCAATGAACACCCAGGATTGACCTCCTTTAGAATGGACTGGTTGGATCTCCTTGCAGTCCAAGGGACTCTCAAGAGTCTTCTCCAGCACCACAGTTCAAAAGCATCAATTCTTCAGTGATCAACTTTCTTCACAGTCCAACTCTCACATACATGCATGACCACGGGAAAAACCATAGCTTTGACTAGACAGACCTTGGTTGGCAAAGTAATGTCTCTGCTTTTTAATATGCCGTCTAGGTTGGTCATAACTTTCCTTCCAAGGAGTGTGCATCTTTTAATTTCATGGTTGAAATCAGCATCCACAGTGATTTTGGAGCCCAAAAAAATAAAGTCTGACACTGTTTTCACTGTTTCCCCATCTATTTCCCATGAAGTGATGGGACCAGATGCCACGATCTTTGTATTCTGAATGTTGAGCTTCAAGCCAACATTTTCACTCTCCTCTTTCACTTTCATCAAGAGGCTTTTGAGTTCCTCTTCACTTTCTGCCATAAGGGTGATGTCATCTGCATATCTGAGGTAATTGATATTTCTACTGACAATCTTGATTCCAGATTGTTCTTCTTCCAGCCCAATGTTCCTCAAGATATACTCTGCATATAAGTTAATTTATGTATATACAGATGTTCTTATTCCATTCATTCTTGGATTGACATTTAATTGTTTGCATGTCTTGACTATTTTGAATAATGCTGCTATATGCATAGGAGCATGTAATTAACACTTCAAGATCCTGATTTCAATTCTTTTGGATATGTCCCCAGGAACTGAACTGCTGAATAATATGGTAGTTTTACTTTTAATTTTTCTTTTTTACAAAATTTTATCTGCTTTTTAGTTGAATGATATTTGCTTTACATAATTTTCTTTTTTGTCAAACATCAACATGAATTAGCCCTCCCGCCCTCTTGAGCCTCCCTCTCATTTCCCTCCCCTTTCACCTCTCTAGATTGAAAAAGAACCCATCTGAGTTCCCTGAGACATACAACAAATTCCTATTGGCTATCTATTTTACATATAGTAATGTAAGTTTCCATTTTACTCTGTCCATACATCTCAACTTATTCTTCCCTCTCCCCATGTCCTTAAGTATATGACTAGGTCTAGTTCTTCATGGTTGCCTTGCAAATAAATTCATTAATATCATCATTCGAGATTCCAATTATATAAATTAGTATATGGTATTTCTATTTCTTTTTCTGATTTACTTCACTCTGTATCAGTTCAGTTCAGTTCAGTCACTCAGTCGTGTCAGACTCATTGTGAACCCATGAACTGCAGCATGCCAGGCATCCCTGACCATCACCACTCCAGGAGAACACCCAAACCATGTCTGTTGAGTCGGTGATGGTATCCAATCATCTCATCCTCTGTTGTCCCCTTCTCCTCCTGCCCTCAATCTTTACCAGCATCTGAGTCTTTTCCAATGAGTCAGCTCTTCCCATCAGGTGGCAAAAGTATTGGAGTTTCAGCTTCAATATCAGTCCTTCCAATGAACACCCAGGACTAGTCTCCTTTAGGATGGACTGGTTGGATCTCCTTGCAGTCCAAGGGACTCTCAAGAGTCTTCTCCAACACCATAGTTCAAAAGCATCAATTCTTAGGCACTCAGCTTTCTTTATAGTACAAATTTTACATCCATACATGACCACTGGAAAAAACATAGCCTTGACTAGACGGACCTTAGCTGACAAAATAATGTCTCTGCTTTTTAATATGCTGTCTAGTTTGGTCATAATTTTCCTTCAGAGGAGTAAACATCTTTTAATTTCTTGGCTGCAGTCACCATCTGCAGTGATTTTGGAGCCCAGAAAAATAAAGTCTGACACTTTTTCCACTGTTTTCCCATTTATTTGCCATGAAGTGATGGGACCGGATGCCATGATCTTTGATTTCTGAATATTGAGCTTTAAGCCATTTTCACTCTCCTCTTCAACTTTCATCAAGAGGCTCTTTAGTTCTTCTTCACTTTATGCCACAAGGGTGGTGTCATCTGCATATTTGAGGTTATTGATATTTCTCCCGGAATCTTGATTCCAGCTTGTGCTTACTCCAGCCCAGCGATTCTCATGATGTACACTGCATATAAGGTAAATTAGCAGGGTGACCATCTGGTGATGTCCATGTGTAGAGTCTTCTCTTGTGTTGTTGGAAGAGGGTGTTTGCTATGACCAGTGCATTCTCTTGACAAAACTCTATTAGCCTTTGCCCTGCTTCATTCCGTGCTCCAAGGCCAAATTTTCCTGTTACTCCAGGTGTTTCTTGACTTCCTACTTTTGCATTCCAGTCCCCTATAATGAAAAGGACATCTTTTTTGGGTGTTAGTTCTAAAAGGTCTTGTAGGTCTTCATAGAACCGATTAACTTCGGCTTCTTCAGCATTACTGATTGGGGCATAGGCCTGGATTACTGTAATATTGAATGGTTTGCCTTGGAAACGAACAGAAATCATTCTGTCGTTTTTAACATTGCATCCAAGTACTGCATTTCAGACTCTTTTGTTGACCATGATGGCTACTCCATTTCTTCTAAGGGATTCCTGCCCACAGTAGTAGATATAATGGTCATCTGAGTTAAATTTACCCATTCCAGTCCATTTTAATTCACTGATTCCTAGAATGTTGATGTTCACTCTTGCCATCTCCTGTTTGACCACTTCCAATTTGCCTTGATTCATGGACCTAACATTCCAGGTTCCTATGCAATATTGCTCTTTACAGCACCGGACCTTGCTTCTATCACTGGTCACATCCACAACTGGGTATTGGTTTTGCTTTTGCTCCATCCCTTTATTCCTTCTATAGTTATTTCTCCACTGAGCTCCAGTAGCATACTGGGCACCTACCGACCTGGGGAATTCCTGATTCAGTATCCTACCATTTTGCCCTTTGTTACTGTTCATGGGGTTCTCAAGGCAAGCATACTGAAATGGTTTGCCATTCCCTTCTCCAGTGGACCACATTCGGTTGTGGCCCATGTGATCAGATCGGCTAGTTTCCTGTGATTATGACTTCAGTTTGTCTGCCCTCTGACGCCCCCTCGCAATACCTACCGTCTTATTTGGGTTTCTCTTACCTTGGGCGTGGAAAATCTCTTCACAGCCGCTCCAGTAAAGTGCAGCCGCTGTACCTTACCTTGGACGAAGGGTATCTCCTCAAGGCCGCCCCTCCTGACCTTGAACGTGCAGTAGCTCCTCTCGGCCCTCATGCACCTGTGCAGCCACTGCCTGTTGGACGTGGGGTAGCTCCTCTCCTTACTGCGAAATTCAGACTTAAATTGAAGAAAATAGGGAAAACCACTAGACCATTCAGATATGGCCTCAATCAAATCCCTTATGATTATACAGTGGAAGTGAGAAATAGATTTAAGGGACTAAATCTGATTGATAGAGTGCCTGATGAACTCTTGACGGACGTTCGTGACATTGTAGAGGAGACAGGGACCAAGACCATCCCCATGGAAAAGAAATGCAAAAGAGCTAAATGGCTGTCTGAGGAGGCCTTACAAATAGCTGTGAAAAGAAGAGAGGCAAAAAGCAAAGTAGAAAAGGAAAGATATAAGCATCTGAATGCAGAGTTCCAAAGAATAGCAAGGAGAGATAAGAAAGACTTCCTAAGTGATCAATGCAAAGAAATAGATGAAAACCACAAAATAGGAAAAACAAGAGACCTCTTCAAGAAAATTAGAGATTCCAAGGGAACATTTCATGCAAAGATGGGCTCGATAAAGGACAGAAATTGTATGGACCTAACAGAAGCAGAAGATATTAAGAAGAGGTGGCAGGAATACACAGAAGAACTGTACAAAACGATCTTCACAACCAAGATACTCACGATAACGTGATCACTGACCTAGAGCCAGACATCTTGGAATGTGAAGTCAAGTGGGCCTTAGAAAGCATCACTACTAACAAAGCTAGTGGAGGTGATGGAATTCCAGTTGAGCTATTTCAAGTCTTGAAAGATGATGCTGTGAAAGTGCTGCACTCAATATGCCAGCAAATTTGGAAAACTCATCAGTGGCCACGGGACTGGAAAAGGTCAGTCTTCATTCCAATCCCAAAGAAAGGCAATGGCAAAGAATGCTCAAACTACCGCACAATTGCACTCACCTCACACGCTAGTAAATTCATGCTCAAAATTCTCCAAGCCAGGCTTCAGCAGTATGTAAACCGTGAACTCCCAGATGTTCAAGCAGGTTTTAGAAAAGGCAGAGGCACCAGAGATCAAATTGCCAACATCCACTGGATCATGGAGAAAGAAAGAGAGTTTCAGAAAAACATCTATTTCTGCTTCATTGACTATGCCAAAGCCTTTGACTGTGTCAATCACAATAAACTGTGGAACATTCTGAAAGAGATGGGAATCCCAGACCACCTGACCTGCCTCTTGAGAAACCTGTATACAGGTCAGGAAGCAACAGTTAGAACCGGACATGAGACAACAGACTGGTTCCAAATAGGAAAAGGTGTACGTCAAGGTTGTATATTGTCACCTTGCTTATTTAACTTGTATGCAGAGTACATCATGAGGAACGCTGGGCTGGAAGATGCACAAGCTGGAATCAAGATTTCCGGGAGAAATATCAATAATCTCAGATATGCAGATGACACTACCCTTATGGCAGAAAGTGAAGCGGAACTGAAAAGCCTCTTGATGAAAGTGAAAGAGGAGAGTGAAAGAGTTGGCTTGAAGCTCAACATTCAGAAAACAAAGATCATGGCAGCTGGTCCCATCACTTCATGGGAAATAGATGGAAAAACGGTGGAAACAGTGTCAGACTTTATTTTTTTCGGCTTCAAAATCACTGCAGATGCTGATTGCAGCCATGAAATTAAAAGACGCTTGCTCCTTGGAAGGAAAGTTATGACCAACCTTGATAGTATATTAAAAAGCAGAGACATTACTTTGCCAACCAAGGTCCGTCTAGTCAAGGCAATGGTTTTTCCTGTGGTCATGTATGGATGTGAGAGTTGGACTGTGAAGAAAGCTGATCGCTGAAGAATCGATGCTTTTGAACTGTGGTGTTGGAGAAGACTCTTGAGAGTCCCTTATACTGCAAGGAGTTCCAACCAGTCCATTCTAAAGGAGATCAATCCTGGATGTCATTGGAGGGACTGATGCTAAAACTGAAACTCCAATACTTTGGCCATCTCATTCGACGAGTTTACTCACTGGAAAAGACTCTGATGCTGGGAAAGGTTGGGGGCGGGAGGAGAAGGGGACGACGGAGAATGAGATGGCTGGATGGCATCACCGATTCTGTGGACATGAGTTTGAGTGTACTCCGGGAGTTGGTGATGGACAGGGAGGCCTGGCGTGCTGTGATTCATGGGGTCGCGGAGAGTCGGACACGACTGAGCGACTGAACTGACTGACTGAGCAGGGTGACAATATACAGCCTTGACGTACACCTCTTCCTATTTGGAGCCAGTCTGTTGTTCCATGTCCAGTTCTGTTGCTTTCTGACCAGCATACCGGTTTCTCAGCAGGCAGGTCAGGTGATTTGCTATTCCCATCTCTTTCTGAATTTTCCACAATTTATTGTGACCCACACAGTCAAAGGCTTTGGCATAGTCAGTAAATCAGAAATAGAGGTTTTTCTGGAATTCTCTTGGCTTTTTCCATGATCCAGCGGATGTTTGCTATTTGATCTCCAGTTCCTCTGCCTTTTTTAAAACCAGCTTGAGCATCTGGAAGTTCACACTTCACGTATTGCTGAATCCTGGCTTGGAGAATTTTAAGCATTACTTTACTAGCATGTGAAATGAGTGCAATAGCCTCTAGTTCATCCACCTCATTGGAATTGACTCAAATGCATTCCTTTTTATGGCTGAGCAGAGTTGACTCACTGGAAAAGACTCTGATTTGGGAGCGATTGGGGGACAGGAGGAAAAGGGGATGACAGAGAATGAGATAGCTGGATGGCATCACCGACTCAATGGACATGAATTTTAGTGAACTCCAGGAGTTGGTGATGGACAGGGAGGCCTGGCGTGCTGTGATTCATGGGGTTGCAAATTGTTGGACACGTTTGAGCAACTGAACTGAACTGAATATTCCATTGTGTAAATGTACCACAACTTCTTTGTTCATCTGTTGGTGGACATCTAGATTGTTTCCGTGTTTTACCTAATATAAATAGAGCTGCATTGAACACTGAGGTACATGCGTCTTTTTCGATTTTGCTTTCCTCAGGGTATATGCCTATGTGTTGGATTGCTGGGTTATATGGTGGTTTTATTCCTACTTTTTAAATAATCTCCATAAAATCTTCCAGAGTGACTGGACCAATTTGAATTACCACCAACAGTGCAAGAGTGTTCCCTTTACCCCACACACTCTCCAACATTTATTGTGTGTAGCCATTTTTAAGATGGCCATTCCTTTCAGCGTGAGGTGGTAACTCACTGTAGTTTTGATTTGCATTTATCAAATAGTAAGCAGTGTTGAGCATCTTTTCATGTATTCATTAGCCATCTGTATGTCTTTTTTGGAGAAATGCTTTTTAGTTTTTTTCCCATATTTTGATTGGTTTGTTTTCCTGGTATTGAATTATATGAGCTCATTGTTAAAACCAGACATGGAACAGTTAGAACTGGAGATGGAACAGTGAACTGGTACCTAATTGGGAAAGAGTACATTAAAGCTGTATCTTCTCACCCTTCTTATTTAACTCATATGCAGAGTACATCATGCAAAATATCAGGCTAGATGAGGCACAAACTGGCATCAAGAATGCCAGAAGAAGTATCAATAACTTCAGATATGCAGATGACACCATCCTTATGGCAGAAAGTGAAGAGGAACTAAAGAGTCTCTTGATGAAAATGAAAGAAAAGAGGGAAAGTCTGGCTTAAAACTCAACATTAAAAAACCAAAGATCATGGCATCCACTCCCATCACTTCATGGTAAATAGATGGAGAAACAATAGAAATAGTGACAGTTTTTATTTTCTTGGGATCCAAAATCACTGCAGATGGTGACTGCAGCCATGAAATTAAAAGACACTTGCTCCTTGGAAGAAAAGTTAGGCCCTACATAGACAGTATATTACAAAGCAGAAACATCACTTCGCCACCATAGTCTATTTAGTCAAAACTATGGTGATGGACAGGGAGGCCCGGTGTGCTGTGATTCATGGGGTTGCGGAGAGTCGGACACGACTGAGCGACTGAACTGAACTGATGGCTTTTCCACTAGTCAAGAATGGATGTTAGATTTGGACCATAAAGAAAGCTGAACACTGAAGAATTGATGTTTTTGAACTGTGATGTTGGAGAAGACTCTTGAGAGTCCCTTGGGCTGCAAGATCAAACCAGTCAATCCTAAAGGAAATCAGTCCTAAATATTCATTGGAAGGACTGATGCTAAAGTTGAAACTTCAATAATTTGACCACCTGATGTGAAGAACTGACTCATTGGAGAAGACCCTAATGCTGGGAAAGATTGAAGTCAGGAGAAAGGATGACAGTGATGAGATGATTGAATGGTATCACAAACTCAATGGACATGAGTTTCAGCAAGCTCCAGAAGTTGGTGATGGACAGGGAAGCTGCAGTCCCTGGGGTCGCAAAGATTTGGACACTACTGAGAGATTGAAATGAGCTGAACTGAAAGTAGCTAATGATTTGATGGGTAGGAAGTTAATAAAAGGAAGACTTTTTTATTTATTTACTTTTTAAATTTCAATTGAGGAGATAATAGAGATATTAGAATGAAAGTAGAGAAGAGACAACATTCTAAATTTGAGCAGTCAAGAGCATCATAATGATGAAAAGTATACCTTGGTTGCAGGAGAATGTTAATCCTAATTTGGAATAACAGCAGGAGATATATATATATATATATATATATATATATATATATAATTAATAAGTACAGTAAAAAATCCTGATGTGTTCAAGTCCATGGGGTCACAAAGAGTCGGACATGACTGAGCGATGGAACTGAATTGAACTATGCTTCTTGTGCATTTTTGAAAGTAATCCTTTGTCAGTCGTTTTATTTGATATTATTTTCTCTTATTCTGTGGGTTGTCTTTTCACCTTGTTGATAGTTTCCTTTACTGTGCAAAAGCTTTTAATTTTAACTAGGTCCCACCTATTTACTTCTGTTTTTATTTCCATTACTCTAGGAAGTGGGTCATAGAGGATCATGCTTTGATTTACGTCATCAAGTGTTCTGCCTATGTTTTCCTCTAAGAGTTTTATAGTTTCTGGTCTTACATTTAGGTTTTTAATCTATTTTAAGTTTATCTTTGTGTATGGTGTTAGAAAGTGTTCTAATTTCATTGTTTTGCATGTATCTGTCCAGTTTACCCACCAGCAATTTTTGAAGAGGCCCTATTGTATATTCTTTGCCTTATTGTATATTTTCAGTTATTTCATCAAAAATAAGGCATCCATAGCTATGTGCATTTACCTCTGGGTTTTCCATATTGTTCCTTTGGTATATATTTCTGTCTTTGTGCCTGTACCATGCTGTTTTGATGACTGTAACTTTGCAGTATAATCTGAAGTTAGGAAGCCTGATTCCTCCAGTTCCATTCTTTATTCTCATGATTGGTTTGGCTATTCAGTGTCTTTTGCATTTCCATATGATTTGTGAAATATTTTGTCCTAGGTCTGTGAAAAATGCCATTGGAATTTAATAGGGATTGCATTCAATCTGTAGATTGCATTTGGTAATATAGTCATTTTCAAAATATTGATTCTTCCTACCCAGAAACATGGAATATCTCTCCTTCTGTTTATGTCGTCTTTGATTTCTTTCATCAGTGTCTTATAATTTTCTGTATATGGTTCTTTTGTCTCTTAAGGTAAGTATTCAGTTCAGTTCAGTTCAGTCTCTCAGTCGTGTCTGACTCTTTGTGACCCCATGAATCACAGCACGCCAGGCCTCCCTGTCCATCACCAACTCCCGGAGTTCACTCGAACTCATGTCCATTGAGTCGGTGATGCCATCCAGCCATCTCATTCATATTCCTATTTAATTCTTTTTGTTGCAATGGTGAATGGGACTGATTCCTTAATTTCTCTTTCTGATTATTCATTGTTAGTATATAGGAATTCAAATGATTTCTGTATATTGATTTTGTACCCTGCAACTTTGATAAATTCACTGATTAACTCAAGTAATTTTCTGATAGTATTTTTAGGGTTTTTGATGTAGCGTATCATGTCAGTCTGAAAACAGTGAGAACTTTACATCTTCTTTTGCAATCGTCATTACTTTCAATTTGTTTTCTTCTCTGATTGGTGTAGCTAGGATTTCTAAAACTATGTTGAATAATAGTGGAGAGAGTGGACACCCTTGTCTTGTTCCTGATTCTTTTGCTTTTCTTCATTTTTTCCCTATTGAGAATAATGTTTGCTATGGGCTTATCATATATGGCCTTTACTATGTTGAGGTTGGTTTCTTCTATGTCCATTTTTGGTAGAGTTTTAATCATAAATGGATGCTGAATTTTGTCAAAGGCTTTTTCTGTATCTATTGAGATTATCATTTGGTTTTTATAATTCAATTTGTTAATATGATGCATCACATTGATTGATTTTCATATATTGAAGAATGTTTGCATCCCTGGAATAAATTCAAGCTTTTAATGTTTGTTGAATTTTGTTTGCAAGAATTTTGTTGAGCATGTTTGCATCTATGTTCATCAGTGTTATTGGCCTGTAGTTTTCTTTTCCGTGTGTTGTTTTTGTCTGGTTTTGATATCAGGGTAATGGTGGCCTTGTAGAATGAATTTGGAAGTGTTCCTTCCTCTGCAGTTTTTTGAAAGAATTTTAGAAGGGTAGGTATTAGCTCTTCTCTAAATGTTTGACAGAATTCACCTATGAAGCTATCAGATCCTGGACTTTTGTTTTTTGGGAGATCTTTTATCACAGTTTTGATTCCAGAGCTTGTAATTGAGTTGTTCATAATTTCTATTTCTTCTTGGTTCAGTCTTGGAAGTTTGAACTTTTCTAAGAATCTGTCCATTTCTTCCAAGTTATCCATCTTATTGCCACATAGCTGCTCCTAATAGTCTCTTATAATCCCTTGTATTTCTGCCTTGTCTGTTGTAACCTCTCCTTTTTCATTTTTAATTTTGTTGATTTCTTTTCTTTTTTTCTTGATGAGTTTGCCTAAAGGTTTGTCAATTTTGTTTATCTTCTCAAAGAACCAGCTTTTAGTTTGATTAATCTTTACTATATTTCTTTCATTTCTTTTTCATTTATTTCTGCTCTCTTTATGATATTATTTCCTTCTGCTAATTTGTTGCTGTTGCTGTTGTTTTTCCAGTTGTTTTAGGTATAAAGTTAGGTTGTCTATTTAATATTTTTTTTGATTCTTGAGGCAGGATTATATTGCTATAAACTTCCCTATTAGAACTGTTTTTGCTGCAACTCATAGGTTTTGAGTTGTCATCTTTTCATTGTTGTTTGTGCCTAGTAAATTTTTTTATTTCCTTTTTCACTTCTTCAGTAGCCTGTTCATTTTTTATTTTTTTTTTGTTTTAATTTTATTTATTTATTTATTTTTTTGCATTACAATAGTTTAATATGAACAATCAGAACTAATTAACAGTATAACAATATTTTACAACTGAAATAATTAAAATAAACTAAAAAATTACTACATAAAACAGATCTGATCTAGCTTATTTACTTTCTATAATCTCTTCAGTGCTGCAAAACCATTTATTTCTTTTTTTTTTCATGTTTTAATAAACACTTCGTCTTTTTGTATTGCTTTTTTTTTCATCACAATAATAGAAATATAACATCATATATCACTGTAAAACACATTTCCACATAAATGCTGATAAGCACAAAATATTTTTCATCATTTACATTTTAACTGTAATAATATATGGCAGAATTAAAGCTGCATCCATCATGTGTCTAACTCACCTTGCTGTAATGAATTTTTAAATGTAATGGTTTCTGTCGCAAAGTAAAATCGTACATAATGTCTAGTGACACAGTACGCTGGTGGATGGGTGGATTTGGAAAATGGAAATGCAACTTCATTTTTAATTAGATTTATAAACTTCACCACCTCCACCTCCAGCCAGCTTCCCAACCCTCCCTCCCACCACCATTATTTATTTATTTTTTTTTTTTTTTTAAATGAGGCTTTTAATTAATGTTTGACAGAGCTGATTCAGGTTGAATAGACTAAATTTCTTTAAACAAACTTACTTATACTCCAGAGTCCTTTAAAAACTTAATAGCATTTATACATTGAAGGTATTTGATTTTCTTGTAACTAGCACTTCAAATGCAACAAGCATTTGAAGCAACAAGCATTTGACCCAACAAGTAAAACTTTCTACAGTTCATAACTTTTATAAATAAAATAAATTAAATGTACAGTGAATAAGTTCTCTGAAATATTTCAATATTTCTGCAGGTTTAGTAACATCGTAAAATACATTTCAACTAAAATTCACAAATCTAAAAATCTGTTAGGCATTTTTAGGCGTTTTAAGTTTGAAATGAAGACCAATGTTACATCGTAATATGCCAATTACAAATAGTACTTCAAATAGCAAATACTACAGTTTGTCCCAAACTTTAAAAACTATTCATGAATTCAACACTGAACTATTGATGGCTATGAGAATTGTTTCCTAGCCTTTTTGAAAATTTCAACCCATTTACGTTTAAGGTAATTATTGATAAGTACGATCCCGTAGCCGTTTTCTTTATTACTTTGGGTTCAAGTTTATACACTCTTTCTGTGTATCCTGTCTAGAGAAGATCCTTTAGCATTTGTTGGAGAGCTGGTTTGGTGATGCTGAATTCCCTCAGCTTTTGCTTGTCTGTAAAGCTTTTGATTTCTCCTTCATATTTGAATGAGATCCTTGGTGGGTATAGTAATCTGGGCTGTAGGGTATTTTCTTTCATCACTTTAAGTATGTCTTGCCACTCCCTTCTGGCCTGAAGAGTTTCTGTTGAAAGATCAGCTGTTATCCTTATGGGAATCCCCTTATGTGTTATTTGCTGCTTTTCCCTTGCTGCTTTTAATATTTGTTCTTTGTGTTTGATCTTTGTTAATTTGATTAATATGTGTCTTGGAGTATTTCGCCTTGGGTTTATCCTGTTGGGGACTCTCTGGGTTTCTTGGACTTGGGTGATTATTTCTTTCCCTATTTTAGGGAAGTTTTCAACTATTATCTCCTCAAGTATTCTCTCATGGTCTTTCTTTTTGTCTTCTTCTTCTGGGACTCCTATGATTCGAATGTTGGAGCGTTTAACATTGTCCCAGAGGGCTCTAATATTGTCCTCATTTCTTTTAATTCGTTTTTCTTTTTTCCTCTCTGTTTCATTTATTTCTACAATTCTATCTTCTAGTTCGCTAATCCTGTCTTCTGCCTCTGTTATTCTATTGTTTGTTCCCCCCAGAGTGTTTCTGATCTCATCTATTGCATTATTCATTGTATATTGACTCTTTTTTATTTCTTCTAAGTCCTTATTAAATCTTTCTTGCAACTTCTCAATCCTTTTCTCCAGGTTATTTATCTGTAATTCCATTTTGCTTTCAAGATTTTGAATTATTTTCACCATCAAAATTTGAAATTCTTTTTTTTTTTTTAAAAAAAAAAAATACAAACCCTTGTGTCAAGGGCTGACTTTCAATAGATCGCAGCGAGGGAGCTGCTCTGCTATGTACGAAACCCCGACCCAGAAGCAGGTCGTCTACGAATGGTTTAGCACCAGGTTCCCCACGAACGTGCGGTGCGTGACGGGCGAGGGGGCAGCCGCCTTTCCAGCCGCGCCCCGTGTCCCAGGACGAAGGGCTCTCCGCACCGGACCCTGGTCCCGACGCGTGGCGGGGCGCGCCGCGCCGCGCCCCGAGGGACACGGGCGACGGCCCGAAATTTGAAATTCTTTATCAGGTAGATTCCCTATATCTTCTTCTTTTGTTTGTGTTGGTGGGCAATTATCTTGTTCCTTTACTTGCTGGGTATTTCTCTGCCTCTTCATCTTGCTTATATTGCTTTGCTTGGGGTGGCCTTTCCCTCTTCTTGCAGTTTGTGGAGTTCTCTTTATTATGTAGTTTCTTCGCTGTGTGTGGGGTTGGACGGGTGACTTGTCCGGGTTCCCTGGTTAGGGAGGCATGTGTCAATGTTCTGGTGGGTGGAGCTTGATTTCTTCTCTTTCCTTTAGAAGACAATGGCTGCTTTTCTGGGAGCCTGATGTCCTCTGCCAGTATTCAGAAGTTGTTTTGTGGACTTTACTCCGCGTTCAAATGTTCTTTTGATGAATTTGTGGGGAAGAAAGTGGTCTCGCCGTCTTATCCCTCCGCCATCTTGTTCCTTCCTCCCCAGAACACTGGATTCTTATATTCCACTTGATCGTGGAGTACCTCTTCCCAGCTGCTCCAGCAAGGCGCAGCCGCTGTACCTTACCTCGGACGAGGGGTATCTCCTCAAGGCTGCCCCTCCTGCTTTGAATGTGGATCAGCTCCTCTCGGCCACCGCCCTAACCCTGGGTGAGGGGCAGCTCCTCTCAGCCACGATTCTGCACGTGGTCGGTTGCACCGGGAGCCGGGCGTCTCTCGCGTCTGCGCCGCCGGGAGCCGGGCGTCTCTCCCATTTTTTAGAATGTGTTGTTTGATCTCAATGTGTTTATGATTTTTGAAGTTCTTTTTTTTCCCCTTGTAATTGATATCTCGTCTCATAGCATCTGTACTTTTAACTTTTTGAGGAGCTGTCATACTATTTTCCATAGTGGCTGCACTATTTTATATTCTCACTAATAATGTACAAGGATTCCAAAATTAATACTAAGATTAATTTTTTTTTCCCCAAAACAGTGATTTTAACAGATATGAGATGATATCTCATTATTGTGTGGACTTCAATTTCCCTGATGAGTGACATTGAGAACTTTTTATATATACCAGGTACAAGTTTGTATGTTTTCTTTGGAGAAATGCCTGTTCAAGTCCTTCGTTTCTTTAAAGAGAGAATTGTTCATGGGTTTTTGTTTTGTTTTGTTTTTGCCATTGAGTTGTAAAAGTTCATTATACATTTTAGATATTAATTACTCAACAAAGTTATGATTTGTAAATATTTTCTCCCATTTTGTACATTGCCCTTTCCTTCTTCTGAGTTTTCCTTTGCTGTGCAGAAGCTTTGAAATTAATGTAGTTCCATTTGGCTGTCTTTGCTTTTGTTGCCTATAATTCTTGTGTCATACCTAAGAAATCAAAGCTAATGCCCTCCATCTCTTCCCCTTATTTTATTTTGGGGATTTTAGAGTTTCAGGTCCTATATAGCCATTAATACAATTGAAGTTGATTTTTGTGTGTAGTGTAAGATAAGATTTTAATTTTATTCTTTCACATGTTGATATACAGTTTTCCTAACACCATTTGTTGAACGACTATCATTTCCACTGTTTATTCTTGGAAACTTTGTCAAAGATTACTGCCAATGTTTTAAAACCCTCCACAAAACTGAACATTTGGGAAAAAAAATCATAAAGACAGTATAGTTTTTGCTTATCAAAAAAGTGGATCATATCAATGCAAAGTCTATGAGAATATAAAACTAGAACAAATAAGCATAATTAAAATAGAAGAAAAAGCTATCCTTGATCCTTAAAGGAATTTCAAAATATAATGCTTATTTATTTAGATTTTATCTGAAAACAACAGAATTACATAATACACAGAAGTGTCCAAAGTGGTCCATTTATGCTAATATTGCAGTGTTTACTGTATTAAAGTCTGTTGTCTAATGAACAAAATTGAATGTAGTTCAAATTACAGTTGAGACAACAGGTTTGGAAAGATTAATATTAGATTTAGGGAGGAAGAACGGATTGCTAAAATTTTCCTTTTGATTTATAAGGTTCTCCATGATCTGGCTTATATAAATTCTTTCCTACATTTATCTCCTTTCAGAGCTCCACTTAGATTAAGTAAGTTTCTGCTTCTTAACAATTCAAAATATTATCATTCACATATTAGATCAAATACAACCTCTTCTGAGATACTTCCCTGGGTATTCTAGCTAAGGTATTCTTTTATTTAGTACATTTATATCTAAAACCTTCTCTACAGCATTTATCATTCTATTGTCATCCCTTGATGTATCATTATGTTCATGTACACAGTAAAGCCTAAATATGCACATATTCAAGACAAAGTAGCAAACAAAAATAATATTTATCAGTGTTTGACTATTAGAATTTTCTACAAGGTGTTTTTATTGCTTATTGAATTCATTCAACTTATCTAAAATCAAATGTCATAATATGATTCCATGAAAATTTTAAAATCTTACCAATGAATGCACTTTACATATTACAATATTATACAAATAGAGGTTAAAAATGTAGACTGACATTATTCATGAACATTAATATTAAAATGTGGACACAATGCTAACAAGTAAAATTCAATGGGACAACTAAAAAGTCTATAAGGAATATTCTGATACAGGACCACATCAGACACAGGAACCTACCAACATTCAATAAAGGATATTTAATATTTTAAGAGTTGAAATAAAACCAATACCCTAACATATCAAGAAAAACTAGCTATATGGCTTTTTAACAGATGCTAAAAAGGTGTTTGATAAAAATTCAATATTTTTTCTTAAATAAATAAACTTATGAAGAAGAAAATTTAAAATATATTGATGTCTATAAGGTAAGAGAGGAGCATTACTGAGCATGGCTCTGCCCACCAGAACAATACCTAATTTCCCCCTCAGCCAGTCGCTCCCATCAGGAAGCTTCCATAGTTTCTTATCTTTCTCCATCAGAGGGTAAACAGACTGAAAACCACAATCACAGAAAACTAACCCATCTGATCACATGGACCACAGACTTGTCTAAATCAGCGAAACAACGAGTCATGCCATGTAGGGCAACCCAAGACGGACAGGTCATGGTAGAGAGTTCTGAAAAAAAGTGTGCTATTGGAGAAGGGAATGGCAAACCACTTCAGTATTCTTGCCTTGACAATCCCATGAACAGTAGGAAAAGGCAAAAAGATAGGACACTGAAAGATGAACTCCCTAGGTCAGTAGGTCCCCAATATGTTACTGGAGATCAATGGAGAAATAACTCCATAAAGAATGAAGAGACAGAATGAAGGCAGAAACAACATAAAGCCGTGGATGTCTGGTAATGAAACTAAAATTCTGATGTTGTAAGAGCAATATTACATAGGAACCTGGAATGTTATGTCCATGAATCAAAGTAAATTGGAAGTGGTCAAACAGGAGATGGTAAGAGTGAACATCAACATTTTAAGAATCAGTGAACAAAAATGGACCAGAATGGGTGAATTTAAATCAGATGACCACTGTATCTACTACTGTGGACAAGAATCTCTAAGAAGAAATGGAGGAGCCATCATAATCAACAAAAGACTCTGAAATGCAGTACTTGGATGAAATTTCAAAAACAACAAAATCATCTATGTTCATTTTCAAGGCAAACCATTCATATCACAATAATCCAAGTCTATGCCCTTACCAGTAATGCTGAAGAAGTGAAGTTGAACGGTTTTATGAAGACCTACAATAGCTTCTAAAACTAACACCCTAAAAAGATGTCCTTTTCATTATAGGGGACTGAAATGCAAAAGTAGGAAGTCAAGAAATACCTAAAGTAACAGGCAACTTTGGCCTTGGTGTATAGACTGAAGCATGGTAAAGGCTAATAGTCTTTAGCCAAGAGAATGCACTGGTCATCGCAAACACCCACATCCAACAACACAAGAGAAGACTCTACACATGGACATCACAAGATGGCCAATGCTGAAATCAGATTGACTATATTCTTTGCAGCCAAAGATGGAGAAGCTCTTTACAGTCAGCAAAAACAAGACCAGGACCTGACTGTGGCTCAGATTATGCACTGCTTATTGCCAAATTCAGACTTAAATTGAAGAAAGAAGGGAAAACCACTAGACCATTCAGGTATAGCCTATATCAAATCCCTTACAATTATACAGTGGAAGTGAGAAATAGATTCAAGGGATTAGATCTGATAGACAGAGTGCCTGAAGAACTGTGAAAGATGGAGGTTCATGAAATTGTACAGGAGGCAGGGATCAAGACCATCCTCAAGATAAAGAAATGCAAAAAGACAAAATGGTTACCTAAAGAAGCCTTACAAATACCTGAGAAAAGAAAAGAAGCCAAAGGCAAAGGAGAAAAGGAAAGAACTACCCATTTGAGTGCAGAGTTCCCAAGAATAACAAAGACAGAAAAGAAAGCATTCCTCATTGATCAATGTAAAGAAATAGAGCAAAGCAATACAATGGGAAAGACTAGAGATTGCTTCAAGAAAACGAGAGATACCAAAGGAAAATTTCATGCAAAGATGGGCTCAATAAAGGACATAAATTATATGGATGTAACGGAAGCAGAAGATATTAAGAAGAGGTGGCAAGAATACACAGAAGAACTGTTAAAAAAAAATTTCACAACCCAGATAATCACGATGGTGTGATCACTTACCTAGAGCCAGACATTCTGGAATGCAAAGTCATTTGAGCCTTAGGAAGCATCACTATGAACAAAACAAGTGGAGGGGATGGAATTCCAGCTAAGCTATTTCAAATCCTAAAAGGTGTTTCTGTGAAAGTGCTGCACTCAATATGCCAGCAAATCTGGGAAACTCAGAAGTGGCTGCAAGACTGGAAAATGTCAGTTCATTCCAATCCCAAAGAAAGGTAATGCTAATAGAATGCTCAAACTACTACACAATTGCACTCATCTCACACGCTAGTAAAATTCTCCAAGACAGGCTTCAACAATATGTGAAGTGTGAATTTTCAGATGTTCAAGCTTGATTTAGAAAAGGCCCAGGAACCAGAAATCAAATTGCCAACATGCATTGGATCATTGAAAATGCAAGAGATTCCAGAAAAACATCTACCTCTACTGACTACGACAAAACCTTTTAATCTGTGGATCACAATGAACTGGAAAATTCTGAAAGAGATGGGATTAACAGACCACCTGACCTGCCTATTGTGAAATCTCTATGCAGGTTAGGAAGCAAAAGTTAGAACTGGACATGGAACAGCAGACTGGTTGCAAATAGGAAAAGAGTACGTCAAGGCTGTATATTGTCACCCTGCTTATTTAACTTACATGCAGATTACATCATGAGAAACACTGGGCTGGATGAAGCACACGCTGGAATCAAGATTTCTGGGAGAAGTATCAATAACCTCAGATATGCAGATGACACCACCCTTATGGCAGAAAGTGAAGAAGAACTAAAGAGCCTCTTGATGAAAGTTGAAGAGGAGAGTGAAAATGGCTTAAAGCTCAACATTCAGAAATCAAAGAACATGTCATCTGGTAACATTACTTCATGGCAAATAGATGGGAAAACAGTGGAAACAGTGAGAGACTTTATTTTGGGGGACTCCAAAATGACTGCAGATGGTGATTGCAACCATAAAATTAAAAGATGGTTGCTCCTTGGAAGAAAAGTTATGAACAACCTCAGTTCAGTCAGTCAGTTCAGTCGCTCAGTCCTGTCTGACTCTTTGCGACCCCACGAATCGCAGCACGCCAGGCCTCCCTGTACCTCACCAACTCCCGGAGTTCACTCAAACTCATGTCCATCGAGTTGGTGATGCCATCCAGCCATCTCATTCTCTGTCGTCCCCATCTCCTCCCACCCCCAATCCCTCCCAACATCAGAGTCTTTTCCAGTGAGTCAACTCGTCGCATGAGATGGCCAAAGTATTGGAGTTTCAATTTTAGCATCAGTCCTTCCAATGAACACCCAGGATTGATCTCCTCTAGAATGGACTGTTTGGATCTCCTTGCAGTCCAAGGGACTCTCAAGAGTCTTCTCCAGCACCACAGTTCAAAAGCATCACTTCTTCGGTGATCAGCTTTCTTCACAGTCCAACTCTCGCATCCATACATGACCACTGGAAAAACAATAGCCTTGACTAGATGGACCTTGGTTGGCAAAGTAATGTCTCTGCTTTTTAATATACTATCTAATTTGGTCATAACTTTCCTTCCAAGGAGTAAGCGTCTTTTAATTTCATGGCTGCAATCAGCATCCGCAGTGATTTTGGAGCCCAGAAAAACAAAGTCTGACACTGCTTCCACTGTTTCCCCATCTATTTCCCATGAAGTGATGGGACCAGATGCCATGATCTTCATTTTCTGAATGTTGAGCGTCAATCCAACCTTTTCACTCTTCTCTTTCACTTTCATCAAGAGGCTTTTGAGTTCCTCTTCACTTTCTGCCATAAGGGTAGTGTCATCTGCATATTTGAGGTTACTGATATTTTTCCCAGCAATCTTGATTCCAGCTTGTGCATCTTCCAGCCCAGCATTCCTCATGATGTACTCTGCATATAAGTTAAATAAGCAGGGTGACAATATACAACCTTGACGCACTCCTTTTCCTATTTGGAACCAGTCTGTTGTTCCATGTCCAGTGTTAACTGTTGCTTCCTGACCTGCATACAGGTTTCTCAAGCGACAGGTCAGGTGGTCTGGTATTACCATCTCTTTCAGAATTTTCCACAGTTTATTGACAGCATATTAAAAAGCAGAGACATTATTTTGTCAACAATGATCCATCTAGTCAAAGCTATGGTTTTTTCCAATAGTCATGTATGAATGTGAGAGTTGGATTATAAAAAAAATGAGTGCTGAATAATTGGTGCTTTTGAACTGTGGTGTTGGAGAATATTTTTGACAATCCCTTGGACTGCATGGAGGTCTAACAAGTCCATCCTGAAGTAAATCAGACTTGAATATTTATTGAAATGTCTGATGCTGAAGCTGAAACTCCAATACTTTGGCCACCTGATACAAAGAACTGACTCATGTCAAAAGACCCTAATGCTGGGAAAGATTGAATGGGGGAGCAGTAGGGGATGACAGAGGATGAGATGGTTGAGTGTCATCACCGACTCTTTTGACATGAGTGTGAGTTTACGCCAAGAGTTGGTGATGGACAGAGAGGCCTGGCATGCTGCAGTCCATAGGATCACAAAGAGTTGGACTTGATTGAATTCCTGAACTGAACTGAACTAACTGAAGGAATGAGAGGAGGAAATAAGAGGGAGGAAAACTGTAGGAAACACAAGAAGAGAGAAAAAGAATCACATCCAAGTTCCCAATTCCCAAGAAGAGCAGTACAAAAGAATTTTCAAACTATCGGACAATTGCACTCCTCTCCCATATTAGTAAGGCCATGCTTAAAATCCTGCGTGATAGGTTTCAACATTATGTGAACTGAGAACTTCCCAATGCCCAAGCTGTTTTTAGAAAAGGTAGAGAAACCAGAGATTAAATTGCCCACATTCTTTGGATCCTAGAGAAAGCAAGGGAATTCCAAAAAAACATTGACCTCTGTTTCATCAAGTACACTAAAGCCTTTGATGGTGTGGATCATAACAAACAGTGGAAAACTCTTAAGATAGCATTACCAGACCAACTTACCTGTCTCGTGAGAAACCTGTATGTGGGTTTAGAAGCAACAGTTAGAATCCTGTATGGATCAACTAACTGGTTCAGGATTGAGAAAGGAATATGACAAGGCTGTTTATTGTTACCCTGTTTTTTTGTTGGGAGGGGAGGTTTTGTTTGTTTGTTTTTTAACATATACACAGAGCACATCATGAGAAATGCTGGGCTGGATGAGTTACAAGCTGGATTCAAGATTGCTGGGAGAAATATCACCGTCCTCAGATAAGCAGATGATACCACTCTAATGGCAGAAAGCAAAGAGGAACTAAAGTGTGGGAGCTTCAGGTTCATCATCAGTCCTTCCAATGAATATTCAGGACTAATTTTCTAGCCCCATCATTTCATGACAAATAGAAGGGTAAAAGATGGAAGCAGTGACAGATTTCCTCTTCTTGGAGTCTCAATCACTGTGGATGGTGACTGCAGTCATGAAATCAGAAGATGATAGCTTCTTGGCAGGAAAGCTATGACAAACCTAGATAGTATGTTAAAAAGCAAAGATGTCACTTTGACAACAAATGTCTGTTACAGTTCTGTGCAGTCACTCAGTTGTGTCCGACTCTTTGTGACACCATGAACTACAGCATGCCAGGCCTCCCTGTCCATCACCAACTCCTGGAGTCCACCCAAACCCATGTCCATTGAGTCGGTGATGCCATCCAACCATCTCATCCTGTCATCTGCTTCTCCTCCTGCCCTTAATCTTTCCCAGCATCAGGATCTTTTCCAATGAGTCAGCTCTTTGCATCAGATGGCCAAAGTATTGAAGTTTCAGCTTCAACATCAGTCCTTCCAATGAACACTCGGTATAGTCATATCAATAGTCTTTCCAGTAGTCATATAGGGTTGTCAGAGCTTGATCATAAAGGAGGTTGAGCACTGAAGAATTGATGCTTTTGAAATGCAGTGCTGGAGAAGGCTCTTGAGATTCCCTTTGACAGCAAGGAGATCAAACCAGTCAATCTTAAAGGAAATTAACACTTAATACTCATTGGAAGGACTGATGCTGAAGCTCCAATACTTTGG
Organism: Moschus berezovskii; assembly: GCF_049115385.1. Classification (NCBI taxonomy): domain Eukaryota; kingdom Metazoa; phylum Chordata; class Mammalia; order Artiodactyla; family Moschidae; genus Moschus; species Moschus berezovskii. The sequence goes on from NC_142472.1 coordinate 44,632,997, forward strand.
TCACCTGATACACAAAGCTAACTCATTGGAAAAGACCCTGATGCTGGGAAAGAGTGAAGGAAGAAGGAGAAGAGGGTGACAGGGGATGAAATGACTGGATGACATCACTGATACAATGGACATGAACTTGGGCAAATTCCGGGAGTTCATGGAGGCGTGGAGTGTTGCAATCCACGGGGTTATGAAGAGTCAAACACGATTTGCTGACTGAATAACAACATATGAGTTCAAGCCTTAATGGTTGGTGGGAAATAAGCAGAATAACTCGGAAAGATTAGTGGGTCAAGGAAAGTTTTTGCTTTTTTTTTTCTTTCTGAATTTAGCTGTTATTTCAAGAGATATATTTCCCAAGTTCTTTTTAAATAACTTATTTCATTGTAAACTAAATGAGTTATTTTAAACTAAATGTATTTTTGATAATTATTTCAATAACAGTAAGGTTATTTCAAAATATTTCAATAACAGTAATGTCCTTTTGCCTAAAACTGATACTAAAGATCTGACATGTATTACTTATAAAAATAGTACAAAGAAAACTAATGTTTTAAGATAGTCATCTATTCAACTATTTTTTAATGAGTACCTATTATGTATCTTACAATATCGTAAATAATTGTAATCTTCTTTGGGACAGATAATTAAGAGAACAGAAAGAGAAAATTAGTGTAGCACAATTCCAGGAGAATTGCCAATTCTGTCATAGGAAGTTTATTAAAGGAATGCAAGGAAGTTTCGATAGATGGAAGCCATTAATATAATCAATCATACACCCAAAAAATTTAAGATAAAAAGTCTGGATTATCTTCTTAAATGCCAAAAATGAAGCTTATTATAAGAACAAGTAGTTGTTATAAAACATTTAATATATGTACTTTCTTAACATGATGATGGTGATGATTTTTTTAATTTTTTTATTGGAGGCTAATTCAGTCGGACATGACTGAGTGACTGAACTGAACTGAATTACTTTACAATATTATATTGGCTGGTTTTGCCATACATTAACAGGAATCCGCCCCAGGTGTACATGTGCTCCCCTTCTTGAACGCCCCTCCCACCTCCCTCCTCGCCTTATCCTCCCTCTGGGTCATCCCAGTGCACCCAAGCATCCTGTATCATGCTTCGAACCTGGACTGGTGATTTGTTTCACATATGATAATATACATGTTTCAATGCCATTCTCCCAAATCATCCCACACTCACCCTCTCTCACAGAGTCCCAAAGACTGTTCTGTACACCTGTGTCTCTTTTGCTGTCTCGTATACGGACCACCTGACCTGCCTCTTGAACCTGTATGCAGGTCAGGAAGCAACAGTTAACACTGGACATGGAAAAAAAGACTGGTTCCAAATAGGAAAAGGAGTATGTCAAGGTTGTATATTGTCACCCTGCTTATTTAATTTATATGCAGAGTACATCATGAAGAACGCTGGGCTGGAAGAAGCATAAGCTGGAACCAAGATTGCCAGGAGAAATATCAATAACCTCAGATATGCAGATGACACCACACTTATGGCAGAAAGTGAAGAGGAACTCAAAGGCCTCTTGATGAAACTGAAAGAGGAGAGTGAAAATGTTGGCTTGAAGCTCAACATTTAGAAAACGAAGATCATGGCATCTCGTCCCATCACTTCATGGGAAATAAATGGGGAAACAGTGGAAACAGTGTCAGACTTTATTTTTGGGGGCTCCAGAATCACTGCAGATGCTGATTGCAGCCATGAAATTAAAAGACACTTACTCCTTGGAAGGAAAGTTATGACCAACCTAGATAGCATATTAAAAAGCAGAGACATTACTTTGCCAACCAAGGTCCATCTAGTCAAGGCTATGGTTTTTCCCGTGGTCATGTATGGATGCGAGAGTTGGACTGTGAAGAAAGCTGATCACCGAAGAATTGATGCTTTTGAACTGTGGTCCTGGAGAAGACTCTTGAGAGTCCCTTATACTGCAAGGAGATCCAACCAGTCCATTCTAAAGGAGGTCAATCCTGGGTGTTCATTGGAGGGACTGATGCTATAGCTGAAACTCCAATACTCTGGCCACCTCATGCGATGAGTTGACTCACTGGAAAAGAGTCTGATGCTGGGCGGGATTGAGGGTGGGAGGAGACGTGGACGACAGAGAATGAGATGGCTGGATGGCATCACCGACTCTGTGGACATGAGTTTGAGTGAACTCTGGGAGTCGGTGATGGACAGGGAGGCCTGGCGTGCTGTGATTCATGGGGTCGCAAATAGTCAGACACTACTGAGTGACTGAACTGAACTGAACTGAACTGATACAGGGTTATCATTGCCATCTTTCTAAATTCCATATATATGTGTTCGTATACTGTATTGGTATTGTTCTTTCTGGCTTACTTCACTCTGTATAAGAGGCTCCAGTTTCATCCACCTCATTAGAACTGATTCAAATGTATTTTTTTGATGGCTGAGTAATACTCCATTGTGTAAATAGCCAAGACATGGAAGCAGCCTAGATGTTCATCTGCAGATGAATGGATAAGAAAGTTTTGGTACATTAACATGATGATTATGTCAATGATAGATAGATAGGTAGAAGTAAAAACTGGTAAACACAGAGATAGTTACCTACATCCAAAAGTGACTATCATATTTAACTTGATAAAATGAAGAAAAATATAGGCTGCCAATCATCTCACAGTTAGCTAGTATTGGCAGCATTAGACAAAATATTTATACAACAGTACTAAAGCTTATGTATAAAGATTTAAAAAATAATAAATATATCTCTATTTTCATATGTGCTTATTTATATGAAAATTCTAAAAGAACCAAGTGAAAAATAATTTCACAAAATCAAATAACTTACTAAACAGAAACATATAAAACTAAATTATACAAATAGGTATATGTTGATTCATATACATATAGCAAATATGGAAAGGTAGCATACACAGAGGTGACATATTAAATAATATGAAAAATATCCTTTAAATATGTTGAGATGATTTGACAACCACATATGAAACTTTGTACTCTGTAAGAAAAAAAAATTCCAATTTAAATATGAATTTTAAAAATTATAAAACATTTGAATTCATTCGTAGTTGGAAACTGAAATAAAGTTTTAAAACTCTAACCCCAAACCAAGATGTAATTAGGAAAAGAGCTTAATAAACTTAACTGAGGGGAAACAAATGAAGATAAATATTACAAGCAAAGTGAAACACAAATTACAAATCAGCAAATAAATCAATTTACATCACAAATTCATGAGCCAAATAAGGTAGAAAATGAAAAGACTAGTAACCTGATAGAAAAATTAACAAAGTTTAGAACAGACAGATCCCAGATAACAAAATGCAGTGGCCATTAAGAAATAGAGCGATGAAAAGTAGAAGTTCACTGAAAGATAATTTCCCCTGTCATGTGAATGACAAAAAGCTTAAAAGTTGGACAACAAAGCTTGGTAGTGAAGTCATACAGTAAGAGATACCATATTTCGTTTGTAGAAAGGCAAAATTGTACAACAAAATGGAGAGGATTTCGGCAATATTTATTATGCATGTGTTTGTGCTCAGTTACTCAGTTGTTCAGTCCTGTAAATCTCTTTGTGACTGAACCCATGGACTCTAGCCCACCAGGCTCCTCTATCCATCGAATTTTCAAGGTAAGTATACTGGAATGGGGTGCCATGTCTTACTCCAGGTGATCTTCCTGACCTAGTGAACAAGCTAATGTCTCTTGCATCCTTTGCATCTGGCAGGCAGATTCTTTAATGCTGAGTCATGTGAGAAGTACCTAATATTTATCATAGTTTTATAATAATTAACTCTGAATCAAAAGTGCTAATTTTAGAAAACTATCCTTACACAAAGGTAAAAATATGATTTATAGACATGATTAATCGATCTTCAATATATATGAAAGTCAAAAAACAACTACAATGCCCTTTAATATGTAACTAGTTGAATAAGTTGCTTCAGTCATAGAGTAACGTGAACATCTGCCTACAAAAATTGATGAATCACACCACCAAATCTTGATGAATCACACCACCAAATCTTGATAGGACATATTATAATTAGAGGGGAGAGGATGAGGTTCTTTGTCTAAAGAAGGGGAAGGGAATATATGCATGCACATACACATATAGAGAATATATATAATTTTTAATACATTAATAATATGTGTAATTTATAGATGTGGATTATCAGTTTAGTTCAGTGCAGTCGCTCAGTTGTTTCGGACTTTGCAACCCCATGGACTGCAGCATGCCAGGCTTATCTGTCTATGACTAATTACTGGAGCTTGCTCAAACTCATGTTCATCAAGTCGGTGATGCCAACCAACCATCTTATCCTCTGTTGTCCCCTTCTCTTCCAACCTTCACTCTTTCCCAGCATCAGAGTCTTTTCCAATGAGTCAGTTTTTCACATCTACTTAGGATCAAACATACATTTTGTAAAATTTATATATAAGATGCAGATATTGTATATATTTTGCTTTCATTAAAAAAGAAAAGAGTAGAAAATAAATAGTAGAAGGGAAAAAAGTAGCTGCAAGTAAATTGTCTATAGGAAAAGTAGAATTTGTATCTCTGATGTGAAAAGAAATATCTATATTTCTATGGAATATGGGGATAGAAATGAGATGATATAGAAATGAGACATGTAGATTTTTCTTATGTACTTTTAACTTTGATGTTATCTAAGTACTGTCTATAGTTAAAACCAATAATTATATCTATGAAGAAAAATTTAATTGCCCCAAAGTGAAATCAAACTGATATAAATTATCCTAATTCTGTATCCAGCTGTGGAATGACCATACATAAAAAGAAACTTTTCTCTTGATTTTAAAACCAGGTAGTGACTAAATGGGCTTCTTTTGTGGCTCAGCTGGTAAAGAATTCACCTGCAATGGGGCAGACCTGGGTTCCATCTTTGGGTTGGGAAGATCCCCTGGAGAAGGGAAAGTATTCTGGCCTGGAGACTTACATGGACTGTATAGTCCATGGGGTCGCAAAGAGTCAGACACAACTGAGTGACTTCCACTTCCAGTGACTAAATGTCCCTAATGAGATTTATTCTAAAAACAAAAAGCCTCACAAATATTAAATTTTATTCAATTATTTTAGTTTTATTCTATTGGTATTATTATTTCAAAATTATTGTAGGTATTTTTAAGATGAAGCAGATAAGCAACTGTGTCAATATTCTTAAGGAACTAAAATGTATAACATATTAAATTGGGCACAAATATATAACAATAATTACAGTTATGTGATAATCATGTAAGCGTGAGAATACTCTGAAACACAAATAAGTAGTATGTCCAAGTTCTGTCTATATAAAGGTCCAGAGAGTTTTATTCTTTTATAATAAAATGACTCAAGTGACATAATGATTTATTAGAACATACGGACACTATTTATACTGTGACTAGAACAAAATGGCAAAAGGAAAAATTTTCAAGCAATCAGAAAAATTAAAATTGGTGCCTGTTATTAAGTGCTGTTAATCAACCACAACATGGTGTTTACATTAAAAATAACAAGTTTTTATTTGTTACAAGTATGTACTAAATATTTACAGATAACAGATGACTGGGATCTGATTTTGAATGGTTCAAGGGGAGGAAAAAAACAGAGTAGATGGGTAAAACAAGATTAGCAGAAAACTGATAATTGTTGAAGCTGAGTTGTGAATACATGAGGACTCAATATACTTGAAACTTTAATTTTTTGTAGTATATTTAATATTTCTATGATAAAAAATAATATTAAAATAAGTAATGTGTGCTTGGCCTAAAATTTGACTGTCTAAATAACGTATAAAATTTAAATAAATATTAAATTTGTTAAAAGGGTATGAATATTAAAATATATATATATACATATAATATAGTTTATTGCATCTTATCTTCCTTTATTCAACATACATACAAAAATCTATAGAAACATGAAAAGGCTTGAAATATTGTGGCAGACAAGGCCACCCACTGAGCATACAACATCAGCTGAATAAGTACTGCACTGACAGTTATTGTCAAAAAATTGTCATCATATCCAAATCAATCTCAGTAACACTGATGAGGAAAATTGACAAGTATGTTTTCAGCTGTTGTAAATTTTATTGGAAAAAAAATAGCATTCAATTCATGCATCAACTCCCTTTTTTTTCTTACTGTTCTAGATACCTAATCTTTCCTTTTTAATAATTCGTATGGTATTTTTGGGTTTCCCTGGATTCTGACAGTAACGAATCCGCCTGCAGTTCGGGAGACCTGGGTTCAAATCTGGATTGGGAAGACTCCCTGGAGGAGGGCATGGAAACCCACTCCAGTATTCTTGCCTGGGGAATCCCATGGACAGAGGAGCTTGGCGGGCTACAGTCCATGGTGCTGCAATGAGTTGGACACACCTGAGCAATTAAGCACATTGTGAGCTTTAGCTACACAAAAGAAAAATTTTTTAAATTATTAAAGGAGAAGGAGTAATACAAAATTTCTGGTATCTATACTTAATATATTTCCTTTTCTGACTCAATTCATATCAACAAATATTCATTAAATTTCTGGCATTGATTTTGACACTGAGGATAAAACAATGAATTAACCAAAGCTCCTTCTCATACAAAACTAACCAAAGCTCCTTCTCCTTCTCTTATTGTCTAGGAAAGAACATTGGATGACACAAAAATCAGTCAATGATAAGTGTTGTGAAGGAAAGTAAAGCAAGATATAGAATGTGGAAGGCACTATGTTACTTGTGAGGTTGGGATGACCTCTCTTATAAGGTGACAGCAATGTAAACTTGAAGAAAATTAAGGAGTAAATCAGGCCCCTATCAGGTGTAAAAAAATTTTCACACAGAGGAAATGTAACAAAGGCCCATAGATGGAAGCCACCTTGACATAGCTTATTAATCAAAAGGAGGCCAGAGTGACTGGGGCAGATAAAGTAAGGTGAGCAGTGGGCAGCAGAAATTAAGTGGTTATCTAGAGGTTGCATAAAGCAAGACATAGCAGGTGACTGCTTTGTTTTAATCTAAAGTGAAGAGCTTTGAGACCAAAAGTGATATGATGCAACTTCCATTTAAAAATAACCGTTCTACAGTGTGGAGAATAATTACTGAACCTCAGGTAAGTTTTTGATGTTTCTAGAAATTATAACAAATTTCTCTATGCCATTTATTCTTCCATTCTCCTTGAAAATTTCTCCTTGAAAACCACCTGATTTTCTCCATCCTCCAAGTCCTTTTTCATCTTTATTATTTATATTAGTAATGGCACTCACTGTACCATTTATTTATTTATTTATTTATTTTATTAAAAAAGCACAAATGCAAAGAAATGAACAGAGGAAAATTTATGCGTCGAACCTTAAATTTTGTGATCTGAGGAGATAGGACACACATCTACTTGCTTCTGTGATCATAAATTCTGCGTTTATTCTTATTCTTATTCTGTATTAATGATCCAAATTAAGAAACCTTCTACCAGTTTTCAAATGAAGTTTACTATGGGTATACCCAATAACTGTGCTTCAGAAATTCTTCTCTTTCTTTGGCATCATTTTTCTTCTCTCTCCTTTGGATGATTTTCATCTTCATACCAATATGAGATCATCAGTTCAGTTCAGTTCAGTTCAGTCACTCAGTCGTGTCCGACTCTCCGCGACCCCATGAATCACAGCACGCCAGGCCTCCCTGTCCATCACCAACTCCCAGAGTTCACTCAAACTCATGTCCACAGAGTCGGTGATGCCATCCAGCCATCTCATTCTCCGTCGTCCCCTTCTCCTCCCGCCCCCAACCTTTCCCAGCATCAGAGTCTTTTCCAGTGAGTCAACTCATCGCATGAGGTGGCCAAAGTATTGCAGTTTCAGCTTTAGCATCAGTCCCTCCAATGAACACCCAGGATTGATCTCCTCTAGAATGGACTGGTTGGATCTCCTTGCAGTATAAGGGACTCTCAAGAGTCTTCTCCAACACCACAGTTCAAAAGCATTGATTCTTCGGCGGTCAGCCTTCTTCACAGTCCAACTCTCACATCCATACATGACCATGGGAAAAACCATTGCCTTGACTAGACGGACCTTGGTTGGCAAAGTAATGTCTCTGCTTTTTAATATACTATCAAGGTTGGTCATAACTTTCCTTCCAAGGAGTAAGTGTCTTTTAATTTCATGGCTGCAATCAGCATCTGCAGTGATTTTGGAGCCCAAAAAAACAAAGTCTGACACTGTTTCCACTGTTTTTCCATCTATTTCCCATGAAGTGACGGGACCAGATGCCATGATCTTTGTTTTCTGAATGTTGAGCTTCAAGCCAACCTTTTCACTCTCCTCTTTCACTTTCATCAAGAGGCTTTTGAGTTCCTCTTCACTTTCTGCCATAAGGGTAGTGTCATCTGCATATCTGAGGTTATTGATATTTCTCCCGGCAATCTTGATTCCAGCTTGTGCTTCTTCCAGCCCAGCGTTCCTCATGATGTACTCTGCATATAAGTTAAATAAGCAAGGTGACAATATACAACCTTGACGTACACCTTTTCCTATTTGGAACCAGTCTGTTGTTCCATGTCCAGTTCTAACAGTTGCTTCCTGACCTGCATACAGGTTTCTCAAGAGGCAGGTCAGGTGGTCTGGGATTCCCATCTCTTTCAGAATGTTCCACAGTTTATTGTGATCGACACAGTCAAAGGCTTTGGCATAGTCAATAAAGCAGAAATAGATGTTTTTCTGAAACTCTCTTGCTTTCTCCATGATCCAGTGGATGTTGGCAATTTGATCTCTGGTGCCTCTGCCTTTTCTAAAACCTGCTTGAACATCTGGGAGTTCACGGTTTATATACTGCTGAAGCCTGGCTTGGAGAATTTTGAGCATGACTTTACTAGCGTGTGAGATGAGTGCAATTGTGCAGTAGTTTGAGCATTCTTTGGCATTGCCTTTCTTTGGGATTGGAATGAAGACTGACCTCTTCCAGTCCTGTGGCCACTGCTGAGATCATACTCCTCCTTAAAAAATAGAACAATCTTGATTCTACTTGACTTTGAGGTCAGCACTTTAAATTTCTGCTTTCCCTCACTGTTAAACTAAAAAAAAAGAGCAGTTTCACTGACTATTTTATTTTCTTTCAATTCACCTTTGAACCTATTCCAAACAAGTTATTTCATCAACTAATAAATGATGGTGACTTGGTGCAGCAGTGCAGGTAATGAATGTTGCCAGAGAATTTATATAGTTCAAAGGTAAAGATGATTGGATGGGGATTTAAAGGATGTGAACAGTCAAGAATTCTAGGTGCTTCTAAAATCCATGCCACACTCAGTTCTTACCTCCTCAGTGTTTTAAGGCTTCCCACCCAGGGGTTTGCATTTTTTTTTTTTTTTCTTGCCTGAAGGGCAGTTATAGTCTTGAGAGCAAACTTCATCCAGATGTTTTATGGGAGACTGCATGCACACAGTCCCAATTCTCCATAAGCCTGATAACACTCAAACATGTTTTATTTCATTTCCCAAGCTTTCCCTGTAGAGGCAGCCACAGCTGCCCAACATTGGCTTTCAAACTCTCATAACCTTCCTTTACATTCTTACTTCCTCATTCTTTCCCTGTAATTAGTGTACTTTCCAAATAAATACTTGCACTCAAATCCTTGTCTGAGGATATGTTTCTAAGAAAACTTATACAAAGCTATATGGGACTTTTAGGTTTAAGTACTAAATAGTGTAAGTGGATTCATGGGGTTGCAAAGAGTCAGACACGACTGAGCGACTGAACTGAACTGAAGTGAGTGTAAGTGGAAAAGAGAATATATTCACTGCCATGAGCAAAATTAAAACAAATAAAATGTTACATGAAAATTAATCCATGTACTGGCAGCTGAAGGGCATCTACTTTAGAAATTCTTTCTACATTTTAAACATTACAGTTTACATCAAAAGGAGATGGGTATTGGACCCTAAGGACATCTCCATGTAAGGTCCCTTGGGGTGCAGCATCACTTGAATTCCTGTGATAGTTAAGACAGCAATATGTTCAATATTTTCAAGGTGGAAGCAGTCACTGAACTTGTAACACAGTTCTGCAGCCAGGGCAAGATATATGAAGCACTGTGAGATTCAACAAAGTCAGAGAAGGCTAGAAAAAGTCTTGCCACAGGTTTCAAATGGTGTGCTTATCATGAGAGTGTCGACTGACAGTGTTGACAGCTCCAGATTTCATTTGGGAAATCTATTTACTTCAACCTCGGGTGTCATTGCCTAGTCAGCCACTTCTCTGCTGCCATAAACTCCCACTTTCTGTTAGACATTTAGACTGACAGGTGAAAAAAATGAGATTTAGATTTTTTCAATAAAAAAAGTGCAAGTTGAAAGCATTGCACGGGCAGCTTTGTTTCTGAAGAAATTTCTGCTGCTGGATTTGGGTACAGCATTTAGCAGATAATAAAGTTGGTGAGGAGAACACTAAAGAAGGTATTTCTATAGATAACAAGATTTATATATATGTATATATATGCATATGTAAATATACATACATATTCATAGTCTATGTAACCAGTCATCAAATTCATTCTCTCGTATGGAGGACATTAGGTATTCATTCTTCATCTTTGTTATTTGATGAAGATCTGTGTTCCTCTATGGCAACTTCAGTTTACTTTTAATATAAATAAATTTGTATAATAATTTAAATTAGGAGGATGCATAATAGCAAACAATAAATTAATATAACAGATTTGTTCCTGTAATTTCACTGAAGTAAAAATGTGATTAAATGCATGCCTGATACTTGAGATTACATCTGAGCAGACAACATAAGTTATTTAAATAAAATGTGAAAGCAAAGAATCATTTTAGGCTCATCCTGTGTAAAACTTCCAAATAAACATAGTATCTTATTTGTCCAAAACTAAAATGTGTTCATATTTCAAAAGGAGATTATGTGGTAAAAATAAAAACAAGAAATGAAGAAAAAACTACACATCTATGAATCTATAAATATTTTAAAAGGTGATTTTGTGTTAAATTTTCAACTTGAAAATTGTCAATTCATAAATTTAATGATGAAAACAGGAAGATTGGAGGGAGCTCAGGCATATGTAATATTAGAAAAACAATGAAAATGTTAGCAGTTAACCAATGCAAGTTTTACCTGGAAATTTGGAAACATATTAATTAAAATTGTTGGGAAAATGTATTTATAATAGAAATAAAACATTTTTAATCAAGCTTTTCAAAGTAATATTTTAAATATCTAGGAAAAATTAGCAAAAAGCCAGAATGATTTATTGTTCTGCAAGAGACATCAAAGTGACTACTGCATCCTTCCCTTTCCTTTTTTCTTTTTCTTTCAGTTCTACAATATGAACAGCTCTAAAAAGTAAGTGATTTCAGCAGTGAGCACAGGTGATCTGTATTTGTTTTGAGTGTCTGTTCACTGACACTAATCAATACCCCATGTGACCTCCTTATAGTGAAATGTCAATATTAGCCCTTGTTTATAAACAGAATAGTTGGACTGCTTAATCAGTTCAGTTCAGTCACTCAGTCGTGGTGAGAGTTGGACTGTGAAGAAAGCTGATCGCCGAAGAATTGATGCTTTTGAACTGTGTTGCTGGCGAAGACTCTTGAGAGTCCCTTGGACTGCAAGGAGATCCAACCAGTCCATTCTAAAGATAAATCCTGGGTGTTCATTGAAAGGACTGATGCTAAAGCTGAAACTCCAATACTTTGGCCAACTCATGTGACGAGTTGACTCACTGGAAAAGGACTGCTTCATAAGAAGTGCAATTCTTTCTGGGGAAATCTCCTCAGTAATGTATTATTGTCAGATGCATAGATGTAATTTAGTACAGATAGAAATGATAGGCCAGATGATTGACAGATATATAGGTGGAGACCCTTACCAGTGTATCCACAGTACTCAGCATAAGCTCTTATACCTCTGTGAACACCTAATGCATTCATTGGATAAATGAATGAATAGATATGAAAATAAATTCATTCATCATTAATCTGTGTGCATCAAACAACTTACTTAATATTTCATCTGGTTTTGCAACACCAACAGTGTGCTTTTTGAAAAAAACTGAGGGCATTTGGAATCACTTCTGTTTTATTTTATTTCAGAATTAATTTGTCTCTTTATATGTTTGATCATGGCTAAATATATTTGATCCTACAAAGGATTGCATGAATAAAATTACCTGAGGCCTAAATAAGAACTATGATTTTCAGGACCACTTTAAATTTAAGACAATGTAATCCTTAAACACCCAATCCTACCACCCAAGAAATGGCTGGAGACGCCCTGTCTACAGCATCAAATTATCAACTGACAAATGGTTGGGCCAAAGCCTTACAATAAACACTTATTTAGGATGAGTGACCCTCAGTTTTTTGGGTTCTTTTTGATAGCTTGCAATTGACATATTTCTCTGGGATTCTATATCAAAATTGATGCTCATTCTTTCTATGTGAGTACTTATTCTTGCAACAGTAAATAAAATGTATGTATGTATACAACTGCACTCATCTCACAAGCTAGTAAAGTAATGCTTATAACTCTCCAAGTCAGGCTTCAGCAATACGTGAACAATGAACTTCCAGATGTTCAAGCTGGTTTTAGAAAAGGTAGAGGAACCAGAGATCAAATTGCCGACATCCACTAGATCATGGAAAAAGCAAGAGAGTTCCAGAAAAACATCTATTTCTGCTTCATTGACTATGCCAAAGCCTTTGACTGTGTGGATCACAATAAACTGTGGAAAATTCTGAAAGAGATGGGGATACCAAACCACCTGACCTGCCTCTTGAGAAACCTGTATGCAGGTCAGGAAGCAACAGTTAGAACTGGACATGGAACAACAGACTGGTTCAAAATAGGAAAAGGAGTACGTCAAGGCTGTATATTGTCACGCTGCTTATTTAACTTACATGCATAGTACAGCATGAGAAACACTGGGCTGGAGGAAGCACAAGCTGGAATCAAGATTTCCAGGAGAAATATCAATAACCTGAGATATGGAGATGATACCACCCTTATGGCAGAAAGCAAAGAAGAACTAAAAAGCCTCTTGATGAAAGTGAAAGAGGAGAGTGAAAAAGTTGGCTTAAAGATCAACATTCAGAAAAGTAACATCATGGCATCTGGTTCCATCACTTCATGGCAAATAGGTGGGAAAACGGTGGAAACATTGTCACACTTTATTTTTCTGGGCTCCAAAATCTCCTCAGATGGTGATTTCAGCCATGAAATTAAAAGATGCTTTCTCCTTGGAAGGAAAGTTATGACCAACCTAGACAGCATATTAAAAAGCAGAGACATTGCTTTGTCAACAAAATTCTGTCTAGTCAAGGCTATGGGTTTTCCAGTGGTCATGTGTGGATGTGAGAGTTGGAATATAAAGAAAGCTGAGCACCAGAGAATTGATGCTCTTGGACTGTGGTGTTGAAGACTCTTGAGAGTCCTTTGTACTACAAGGAGATCCAACTAGTCCATCCTAAAGGAGATCAGTCCTGAGTGTTCATTGGAAGCACTGAGGTTGAAGCTGAAACTCCAATAATTTGGCCACCTCATGCGAAGAGCTGACTCATTTGCAATGACCCTGATGCTGGGAAAGATTGAGGGCAAGAGGAGAAGGGGACGACAGAGGATGAGATGGTTGGATGGCATCACCAACTCGATGGACATGGGTTTGGGTGGACTCCAGGAGTTGGTGATAGACTCCAGTGTTCTTGCTTGGAGAATCCCAGGGACGGGGGAGCCTGGTGGGCTGCCATCTATGAGGTCGCAGAGTCGAACACAACTGAAACAACTTAGCAGCTGCAGCAGCAGCAGGGAGGCCTGGTGTGCTGTGGTTTATGGAGTCACAAAGAGTCAGACACAGCTGAGTGACTGAACTGAACTGAACTGAACTGTTGTATACCTTAACAGTGATTTTCAAATACAGTTAGCTGTGTGGCATTAACAATTTTAATGGAAATGAATACTTCCTCACTCAATTCATTATGCTAAATATTTTATGCAGTGAACCATGAAATGTTAACAATGAAAATGTCTTTACCACTTCTGACAAACACATATCAAAGAATGCAGCTTTTGAAAAAGATAATTAAGGCACAACTTGGGCAAATAAGCTTTGTTTTTTTTAACTTAAATATGCAAAAGTAAAAGACATATTAATGCAAAAAGTGCTTCTATGAACTCTGAGTGTGATGAATCTGTCTTGTTAAATATTTCTTAAGCAATTTTTAATTGACAACATATGTTAAACTTCACAAAGTAATGTGCATGAAGCACTTTACATCTGTCAGAGCTTCTTAGAGTTAATTTTTCTTTAATAGATGAACTTCTTTTGTATTGCAATACGCTTTGTTTCTGTGTTTCAGATTCTAATACTGGTGTTTTATGGGAAATAGGTAAATATAATCTTGATAACTCTAAAGGAAGTGATTATAAACGCATCTTTTTTAAAAAGAATAATAACCCATAAATAATGGCTATTAGAATTGAAAAACTAAAAAATTAATTTTACACAAATACACAGTTGCTTATGCTAAATTAAACTAAAGATTGAGGTAAGATGATGCAGATTTCTACTAAATATAAGGAAAATCTTAACCAGGGAAAACTCCATGATTTAGGTTAGTTTTATTTTCATTAACTTGTAGCAAAAACAGTTAAAACATTGACCTTATTGAATAGCTAGCTGCATGTTAGTCAATCAAGTTAGAATACACACACACCATAGATAAAAAATAGACTTGAAATAACTAAAAAACTTAAATATAAGACGTGACACCATACATTTCATAGAAAGGAACAAAGGCAAAATATTCTCACATAAATCACATCAGTGTTTTCTTAGGTCAGTCTCCCAAGACAATAGAAATAAAACAAAAATACACAAATGGAAACTAAGCAATCTGCCAAACTTTTGTATAGCAAAAGAAACCATGAACAAAATGAAAAGAAAAGCTATGTACTAGGAGAAAATATTTGCAAGTGATGAAATTCACAAGGGCTTAATTCCCAAAATATACAAGCAGCTCATACAACTCAACAATGAAAAGCAAACAACCTAAATGAAAAAAGGGCAAAAGACGTAAACAGTCAATTCTCTGAAAAAGATATGCAGATGACCATCAGGTACATAAAAGATGTTCAACATTAATAATTATTAGAGAACTAAAAATCAAATCTATATTGAGTATCACCTCACACTATCAGAATGGACACCATTAAAAAGTTTACAAATAATACATTCTGGAGAGGGTATGGAGAAAAGGGAACTTTCCAATGTTGTTTCTGGAATGCAAATTGATGCAGTAACAACGGAAAGTTTTATGGAGTTTCCACAAAAAAATGAAAAATAGAGTTGCCATATGATTCAACAGTCCCACTTCTGGGCATATATCTAGACTAAACTATAATACAAAAAGATACACACACTTCTATATTCATATCAGTGTTGTTCACAATAGCCAAAACACAGAAACAACCTAAATGTCTATTGAAAAATGAATGGATAAAGAAGATTTGGTAGATATTTACAGTGGAACACTACTCAGTCATAAAATAGAATGAAACTATGCCATTTTTAGAAACATGGATGACCTAGAGATAATCATATTAAGTGAAATAGCCCATAAAAAGAAAAACATATATCAAGTGATATCAGTTTTATGTGGAATCTGAAATATGACACAGATGAACTTATCTACAAAACAGAAACAGATTAATAGACATAGAGACTGGTTGCCAAGGGGTAGGAGGGATGTAATAGTGATGGACTGAGAGTTTGGGATTAGCAGGCACAGATTAGAATGTATTAAATAACAGCATCCTACTATATAGCACAGGGAACTGTTAAATATCCTGTGATAAACCACAATGGAAAAGATGATGAAAAAGAACATAGATACTTGTGTAACTTAATCATTTAATTTTACAGCAGGAATCAACACAACATTGTAAATCAGCCACATTTCAATAAAATATTTTTTAAATAATAAAAATAAAATTAGAAAAAAGTATTATATCTGTCCCATATGTAATAGTATTCACTCAGTAGATCTCCTAATACAAACTATAATATTCCCATTAATTGATAATGCACAAATCAATAGATTTACTAGAAATTATTATTCCTTTATTTGTTGTCTTCTTTAGTTCAGCCACACAGAAGATCCCATTTCCTTCCACACAGCACATTTTTAATATAGTGGAATTGAGTTGAATTGGGTTGAAAATTGCAGTAGAAATGAAGTTCTGGTGAAAGGAACCATCATTTAATGACATTCTATATATATGAGCTTACCCAAAGGGGGTTTTGTTTTTCCCCAGCACAGAACTTTTCTGCTGACATCAACAGCATAAGAGGTTTTGTATCTTTTGTTCCTCAATTTCTTGTCAATATCATTAGTGGTGCATTTTGGCTTCTGTCTAGTCCTCACTGTAGCTATTTCAAAATGATGTAAAATTATGTACAATTGTTTCAAGTTCCCTCTGTCTGTCTGTCTCTGTTTTTCATAGTTTTATGGATTCAGCTGTCTGCCCAACTTTTCAATTTTTCTTTTTGCGTCTCATTTCCATTCTCACTCTTGTTTCCTCTTGTCCCTGGAAAGGTAGCGGTTGGGATACAATTACATTTGTTAATTAGAACACACCCATCAGTGTCAGATGGATGGCATATGAAGAATCATGAATGAGTGTTTTTAATTTGAGAGGGCTGCAATGCAAGCAAGCAGTTTCTTTTAAGACTAGTCACCAGGAACTTTACTGATGGTCTAGTGGTTAAGAATCCACCTGCCAATGCAGGAGGCACAGGTTCAGTCTCCAGCCTGGAAAGATCCCATATGGCACAGGGCAACTACAGTCATGTGCCACAACAAGAGGAGCCACCAAAATGAGAATCCACATGCACCACTAGAGAGTAGCCCCTTGGTTAGCAATGAAGAACAAGAGCATAGCCAAAAATAAATAATTATTTAATTAAAAAATAAAATATTTAAATATTCACCTGAAATTATAATAATATTATAAATCAACTATAATAAAACAGTGTTCACATTTTTGTTGGAGCCGAAACAATGCCTACTTTGAAAAGATTGGGAATGTAGAAAGCTAAAAATTTACATGGAAGCATGCTCATATGGTTAAAAAAAAAAAACAAGGCAAAACTTGAATTTTGGATGAATTTGATTCGGGAAATATAACAAAAATAGATGTCTATCCAAGATGGAGTGGTCATGGTGGAGAGTTCTGACAAAGCAAGGTCCACTGGAGAAGGGAATGGAAAACCACTTCAGTATACTAGCCTTGAAAAACCCATGAAAAGTATGAAAAGACAAAAAGGTGGGGAACTGAAACGTGAACTCTGCAGGACAGTAGGTGCCCAATATGCTACCAGAGATCAATGAAGAAATAACTTCAGTAAGAATGAAGAGACGGAGCCAAAGTGAAAACAACACCCAGTTTTGAATGTGACTGGTGAGAGAAGTAAAGTCTGATGTTGTAAACAGCAATATTGCATAGGGACCAGGAAAGTTAAGTCCATAAATCAAGGCAAATTGGAAGTGGTCAAACAGGAGATGGCAAGCATAAACATCAACATTTTAGGAATCAGCAAACTAAAATCAACTGTTCAGATCACTTCAGTCACTCAGTCGTGTCTGAATGTTTGCGACCCATGGACTACAGCACTCCAGGCCTTCCTGTACATAACCAACTCCCAGAGTTTACCCAAATTTATGTACATTGAGTCAGTGATGCCATTTAACCATCGCATCCTCTATTGTCCCCTTCTTCACCTGCCTTCACTCTTTACCAGCATCAGGGTCTTTTCAAATGAGTCAGCTCTTCACATCAGGTGGCCAAAGTATTGGAGTTTCAGCTTCAACATCAGTCCTTCCAATTAACACTCAGGACTGATCTCCTTTAGAATGCACTGGTTGGATCTCCTTGCAGTTCAAGGGACCCTCCAGAGTCTTCTCCAAAACCACAGTTCAAAGTATCAATTCTTT
This sequence comes from Moschus berezovskii, assembly GCF_049115385.1. NCBI lineage: Eukaryota > Metazoa > Chordata > Mammalia > Artiodactyla > Moschidae > Moschus > Moschus berezovskii. The sequence goes on from NC_142472.1 coordinate 44,650,996, forward strand.
AACACTCAGTTTTCTTTGTATTCCAACTCTCACATCTATACATGACTACTGGAAAAACCATAACCTTGACTAGACGGACCTTTGTTGGCAAAGTAATGTCTCTGCTTTTTAATATGCTGTCTAGGTTGGTCATAATTTTCCTTCCAAGGAGCAAGTGTCTTTTAATTTCAAGGCTGCAGTCACCATCTGCATTGATTTTGAAGCCCCCCAAATTATATCAGCCACTCTCTCCACTGTTTCCCTATCTATTTGGACTTTAATGTGTTAATTTATCTCAGATAACCATTATATCCTACTGTGGGCAAGAATCCCTAAGAAGAAATGTACTAGCCATCACAGTCAACAAAAGAGTCAGAAATAAAGTACTTGGATGCAGTCTCAAAAATGACAAAATGACCTGTGCTCACTTTCAAAGAAAATCATTCAATATCACAGTAGTCCAACTCTATGCCCCAACCAGTAATACTAAAGAAGCTGAAGCTGAATGGTTCTATGAAGACCTACAAGACCTTCTAAAACTAACACCCTGAAAATATGTCCTTTTCATTATAGGGAACTGAAATGGAAAAGTAGGAAGTCAAGAAATACCTGGAGTAAAAAATTTGACCTTGGAGTACAGAATGAAGCAGGGCAAAGGCTAATAATAGACTTTAGCCAAGAGAACGCACTGGCCATAGTAAACACCCTCTTCCAACAACACAAGAGAAGACTCTTATATGGACATCACCAGATGGCCAACACCAAAATCAGATTGATAATATTATTTGCAGCCAAAGATGGAGACACTCTATACAGTCAGAAAAAACAAGACCAGGAACTGACTGTGGCTCACATCATGAACTCCTTATTGTGAAATTCAGACTTCAATTGAGGAAAGTAGAGCAAACCATTAGACCATTCAGGTAAAACCTAAATCAAATCCCTAACGATTATACAATAGAAGTGAAAAGATAGATTCAAGGGATTAGATCTGATAGACAGAGTGCCTGAAGAACTATGGAAGACAGAGGTTCATGACATTGTACAGGAGGCAAGGATCAAGACCATTGCCAAGAAAAAGAAATGAAAAAAGGCAAATTGTTGTCTGACAAGGCTTTACAAATATCTTCGAAAAGAAGCGAAGTGAAAGGCAAATGAGAAAAGGAAAGATATAGCCATTTGAATGCAGAGTCCCAAAGAATAACAAAGAGAGAAAAGAAAGTTTTCCTCAGTGATCAATGCAAAGAAATAGAGGAAAACAACAGAATGGAGAAGACTATCGATCTCTTCAAGAAAAGTAGTGATACAAAGGGAACATTTCATACAAAATGGGCACAATAAAGGATAGAAATGGTGTGGACATAACGGAAGCAGAAGGGATTAAGAGATGGGAAGAATATGCAAAGACTTATTCCAAAAAGATCTTCACGACCAAGATAATCACAATAGTATAATGACTCACCTAGAGCCAGACATCCAGGAATGCGAAGTCAAGTGGGCCTTAGGAAGCATTACTATGAACAAAGCTAGTGGAAGTGATGGAATTCCAGTTGAGCTCTTTCAAATTCTAAAAGATGATGCTGTGAAAGTGCTGCACTCAATATGTCAGCAAATTTGGAAAACTCAGCAGTGGCACAGAACTTGAAAATGTCAGTTTTCATTCCAATCCCAAAGAAAGGCAAAGCCAGAGAATGCTCAAACTACCGCCCAGTTGCACTCATCTCACAGACTAGTAAATTCATGCTCAAAATTCTCCAAGCCAAGCTTCAACAGTATATGTACCATAAACTTGCAGATGTTCAAGCTGAATTTAGAAAAGTCAGAGGAATCAGAGATCAAATTGCCAAAATCTGTTGGATCACTGAAAAAGCAAGAGTTCCAGAAAAACATCTATTTCTGCTTTACTAACTTCCCTGGTGGCCCAGAGGTTAAAGCGTCTGCCTCCAATGCGGGAGACCCGGGTTGGATCCCTGGGTCGGGAAGATCCCCTGGAGAAGGAAACAGTAACCCACTCCAGTATTCTTGCCTGGAGAATCCCATGGACGGAGAAGCCTGGTAGGCTACAGTCCACGGGGTGGCATAGAGTCGGACACGACTGAGCGACGGAACGGAACGGAACAGAACTATGCCAAATCCTTTGACTGTGTGGATCACAATGAACTGTGGAAAATACTGAAAGAAATGGGAATACCAGACCACCTGACCTGCCTCTTGAGAAATCTGGCACAGGTCAGGAAGCAACAATTAGTTCTGGACATGGAATAACAGACTGGTTCTAAATAGGGAAAGGAGTACATCAAGTCTGTATACTGTCACCCTGCTTATTTAACTTTCATGCAGAGTACATCATGAGAAACACCTGGCTGGATGAAGCCCACGCTGGAATCAAGATTTCTGGGAGGAATATCAATAACCTCAGATATGCAGATGATACCACCCTTATGAGAGAAAGTGAAGAACTAAAGAGCCTCTTGATAAAAGTGAAAGAGGAGCGTGAAAACGTTGGCTTAAAACTCAGCTAAATTCAGAAAACTAAGCCCATGGCATCTGGTCCCACCACTTCATGGCAAATAGATGGGAAAACAACAGAAATGGTGATGAACTTTATTTTGCGGAGCTCCAAAATCACTGCAGATGGTGACTATAGCCATGAAATTAAATGATGCTTGCTCCTTGGAAGGAAAGTTATGACCAACTTAGACAGCATATTAAAAAGCAGAGACATTACTTTGCCAACAAAGTTCCATTTAGTCAAAGCTATGGTTTTTCCAGTAGTCATGTATGGATGTGAGAATTGGACTGTAAAGAAAGCTGAGAGCCAAAGAATTGATGCTTTTTAATTCTGGTCTTGTAGAAGATTCTTGAGAGTCCCTTGGACTGCAAGAATATCCAACCAGTCCATCCTAAAGGAAATCAGTCCTGAATATTCATTTGAAGGACTGATGCTGAAGCTGAAACTCCAATTCTTTGGCCACCTGAGGTGAAGAACTGACTTTTGGAAAAGACTCTGATGTTGGGAAAGATTGAAGGAGGGAGGAAAAGGGGATGACAAATGATGATATGGTTGGATATCATCACTGACTCGATGGACATGAGTTTGAGTAAACTCCAGGAGTTGGTGATGGACAGGGAAGCCTGGCCTGTTGTGGTCCATGGGGTCACAAATATTGGGCACTATTGATAGACTGAACTGAACTGAACAAAAATAAAAGAATGAAGGTATTGAAAACAGAGATGTGTCTACTAATGTGCATGTGAAGAAAATATTTACATCATAAATTTTCTGAAATGCTTTTTTGAATTTGAGACTTGATTGGTCATCTTTGGCTTAAATTTTTTTATTTTATTTTATTTTTACATTTTGATATACTTTTTATCATATATTTTAACATATATGTATATATATTTTTACAATATTATATTGGTTGGTTTTGCCATACATTGACATGAATCCATCCCAGGTGTACATGAGTTCCCCTTCCTGTACCCCCCTCCCACCTCTCTCCTCCGCTTATCCTCCCTCTGGGTCATACCTGTGCACACATCCTGTATCATGCATTGAACCTGGACTGGCGATTCATTTCACATATGATAATATACATGTTTCAATGCCATTCTCCCAAATCATCCCACCCTCACCCTCTCCCACAGAGTCCCAAAGACTGTTCTATACACCTGTGTCTCTTTTGCTGTCTCGTATACAGGGTTATCATTGCCATCTTTCTAAATTCCATATATATGCGTTAGTATACTATATTGGTGTTTTTCTTTCTGGCTTACTTCACTCTGTATAATAGGCTCCAGTTTCATCCACCTCATTAGAACGTATTCAAATGCATTCTTTTTATTTTTTATTTATTTATTTATTTTTTTTTATATGGGGGTCTTGTTTTTGTATCCATTCAGCCAGCCTTTGTCTTTTGGTTGGGGCATTCAACCCATTTACGTTTAAGGTAATTGTTGATAAGTACGATCCCGTAGCCATTTTCTTTATTGCTTTGGGTTCGAGTTTATACACCCTTTCTGTGTTTCCTGTCTAGAAAAGATCCTTTAGCATTTGTTGGAGAGCTGGTTTGGTAATGCTGAATTCTCTCAGCTTTTGCATTCTTTTTAATGGCTGAGTAATACTCCATTGTGTATATTCTTTTAAATGACAATTGGTTAATTTTATATTGACTCAAAGAAATGTAGTCATTTATTTATAGAACATTGTTTGCTAGCTGAATTATATGAGCCATTTTAGTATTTTGTTTCCTTCCTAATTAGTATTTTTTAAATATTGGAAATCAAAAATAGATTCTTGTCCAATATAAAACAGTTTATTTCATATTTTAACTACATTTCAATTATTTGCAAATAAAACATTAGTACTAAGAATAACTGACTTGAAAATTAAATATTAGGTTTCCCATCTTTTAGATTAAAAACTGTTATTTTAATTGATTTCTGAAACTAAAGTTCAGATCACTCAGGAATTTTGTATGACCTCTCTTTTTATTACAAGGAAAAGTGAAGTATTTGATTGAATCTTGACTTTTTTTTTCTGTGAACTGAATATAACTGTACTCATTATGTTGCTATCTGTATGGACCTATCGACTGAAAATGACCTTTAGAGAAGTAAAATTTTTACATTTTATTAGAATATGAAAATATTTGCTTTATTTTCTGGAAAGATTAATATTCAGCATGATGCCTAGAGTATATAAGAAAAGAAAAATAAAACTCAAAATAAGAAAGGTTAGTTTTGACCAAATCTGTTGGAAAATAGTCTACATTTTTAGACAATCCTGTGTTCAACAGTATTAATTCCAAATGTAGTATATCCTTGGGTAACTGAAAAATCCAACATGCCACTTCAATATGAAGTAGAAGAACTATGCTTTTGGTTTTCTGGAGACAGAAAATATTTGGGGATGGGAAAGGTTATTAGGATGTATATTAAACAGTAGAAATGTGAAACAGTCAGTAATCATGCTTTGACATCCCAGGGAGTGTTGTAGAACCTTTGCCACAGAGAATAAAGAAGAGTTATGTAGGCTTTAGCACCCCAGCTTACACCGAATACAGCAAGTCTCATCAACCTGGATAGTTTCCCAGCCAGTAAAATAACAGCTGCTTTACATCCCAACTTCCACCTCTTAGCTATTCTATCACCTCCTCTCTCCTGCCTGAAATTTATCCCTACACATTTCATTGTACAAGTGTAATCCATATGTACCAGAGCCATATTAAGACAACTTTCAGGGGAGAACAAGATGGTGGAGGAGTAGGCAGAAGTGAAGTACATCTCTCTCCATGGATACATCAAGAATACACCTTCAGACACAGAAGTGCATGCAAAACACCAGCTGAGAGAAGACAGGAGTACTTGACCAGTGGAAAAGAATGTATAGAACCACACAAAACTCAGTAGGACAAAGGAACTAGGGGGAAAAACAGGAATGTTAGTAGGATTGGACCTGCCCTTGGGTGTTGGGGGAAATGAAGTAGGGGGTCCGATCCCCAGAGCAGGGCAATTGTCTGAGTCAAAGGAGAAGCATTTAAGACTGAGAATGAAACAGCTGATCTATGGCAGCCTAAATGGAATGAGAATCACACTCCTTGCCATAGCTGTACATACGCTAGGCAGGAAGATGGGTCTCCTGAAAGGGGCAGCAGCTAGGAGTTTGAGTTTAGGGATTGTGGAGCAAACCCAGGGCAAGGGCTGCTATTGACTGAGGAGATATGGATCAAGGGGATGTGAGAGGAGAGATCATGGTGGGAAATGCCTGTGAAGGAAAGCCAGGCAGCCATGGAAGCAGGGCGATACTGCTGAGTCATGCAGCCATGGAAGCAGGGCGATACTGCTGAGTCATGCATAGAGGGTGGAGCCATCACCATCGCCTCTCTCTCCTCACATGCCAGCATCAGCGGTTGAACAATAGAGAGGCTGGCCCATTAAATGCCTGACACAGTGACCTACAGAATAGGACCCACCCAGGTTGCCCCTTTAAGTGCCTGATGCACCAATCTACAGAGTAGGACCCCAGTCAGGGGGCCCCTCTATGTGTCTGATGCGTGGAACAACAGAGAAGGGCCCCAGGCAAGGGATCCCTCTAAGTGCCTGAATGGGCAGAGCTATGGAGAAAGACTGGCCAAAGAGGCCTTCTGATCACCAGCTACAAGAGGACTGAAAAAAAAAAAAAACTGATAGGGCCATAACTCCTGCTCAGAGGCAGTCTGTGTCCCTGAATACTTGGCGCCACCAGGGTCATCGCAAGCAAAGAAGCTGTACCACCTGCACACTCAATTCTCACTGGGGCAGAGCTGCCACAGCCAAAGGGGGGAAGTAAAAGTGTTTATGCATATAGGGTTGCTTCAGTCCTGTCTGACTTTTTGAAGCCCTGTAGACTGTGGCCTGCCAGACTTCTCTGTCAGAGAAGGGGTTCTTCAGGCAAGAATACTGGAGCGTATTGGCCAATATAGGTTGCCATACCCTTCTGACATACCCTTCTATTTCCTACTACCCTAGTTGCCAATCCCCCTGAGTACCTACCTGGTGCTGCCAGAACCCCTGCGACTCAAGCAGCTGACCCACCTCCACACCTGGCCCTCACAGGGGCAAACCCCTTCCAGGGCAGCCTCAGGAGTTAAACTCCAGTGGGCAACCCACATGCAGAGGTCGACATAAAACAATAATTGAAACCCAGGGGCGTTGTGACTAAAGAAGAAGACCCAAAACCTTTAGACCAGCTGTAAAAGCTTCAGATTAAATCCACATGATCAACTAAGTAGACCCTTGTCTATGGAATATATAAAAGGACATTGAGGGCTCCCACAAAAGAAAATGCTCTAGCCCTGATAGCTGTGGACATTGGAGTCAAGAACACACAGGAGTAGGGCCAGATTAGAACCTGAGCTGCCCTGACAGCAGGTCCAGAGATCAGCACAGTGTTGGAGGGCATCCTAGGGATGTAAGGTTGACTGTGATTCCCAGCACAGGAAAGGACTCTGACAGCAGAGACTCAAGAAAAACATTTATCTTCTTTTATTTTTACTTGTTCTGTAGAGTCTCTTGGATTTTTTCTTTTCTATTTTTTTCCTCCCCACACCCCCGTTGTAGTTGTTGATTTTATTGGCACTCAGGAAGGGGAACTCATGTACACCTGGGGCAGATTCATGTTAATGTATGGCAAAACCAACCAGTATAATATTGTAAAAATAATTAGCCTCCAATAAAAAAAAAAAAAAGAAAAAAAAAGAAGAAATACAATTAAGCTTTTGAGCTTTTCTTTTTTTTTTCCTCAGTCACATTTTTTTTTTATTGTTATCATAAACCTCTGCATCTACATTGGGTTTTTGCAATTCTGTGGAGTTTTCCTCTTTTTTTTTTCTCTTTCATTTTTTAATTTTAATTTTTAAACCTATTATTATTGTTTCTACATTTACTCCTTTCTTTGTTTTTCCTACTGCTCTTTTCCCCTTGCAGTTAAACTTTAACATATATAAATCTTCTTTATCTACTTCTATTTAACTTTACATATCTGTTTTTTCTCTCTTTTCTTTCTCTCCTTTCTTCTAAACATATTTGTTAGTTTTATTTTCATTTAGTTAGTTTCATGTTAGTTTTATTTCCCCAATTAGCACCTTGCTTTAGTTTTGCTTTTGAGTTTGTGCTTTAATTAACTTTTTTTCTGATAGATAAAATTTTTGGTTTCCTTTGTTCACCAGGTCAACATACTGTACTTAATTTATGATAGAATATTTTGATTTCACTTATGGTATATATATATATATGTGTATATTCAGGCACACTTTCTATTGTTATAAATCTCTGCCTCTACATTGGGCTTTTGCAGTTCTGTGGAGTTTTTGTTTCCTTCTTTTTTCTTTCTTATTCCATTTTTTTCTCTTTTCAATTTGTTATGATTTTAAGTCTTAATTTTTTTAACCTATTATTTTTTTTCTACATTTATTCCTTCGCTTGCCTTTACTACTGCTCTTTTCTCCTTGCAGTTAATCTTTAATGTATATAAATCGTCTTCATATACCTCTATTTAACTTTGCATATCTATTCTTTCCTTTCCTCCCAACGTATTTCTTAGTTTTGCTTTCATTGGCTTATTCCCCACTTAGCATCTTGCTTTAGTTTTGTTTTCCATTTTGTTCTTAAGTTAGTTTTGTTTTTAACTGGTAAATATAATTTTTGATTTCCTTTTTTTGCCAGATCAATCTACTGTACTTTATTTTTGTTGGACTGTTTTCACTTTGCTCATGGGTATATATGTATATATGTATATTCCATTATTTTGATTGTTATTTTCCTGATTTTGTAACTGCCTTTGGTTTTGGGTTCATCTTTCGTTTCTCATTTTTAGATATTTGTTTTACTCTCCCTTAATGCCATAATAAACCACTTGTGGAATATTCGTTCCTGACCAGAGATCGAATCCTGAGCCTTTGAAGTGGAAGCACTGACTCCAAGACCCTAGACTACCAGAGAACTAACCCTCAGTTCAGTTCAGTTCAGTCGCTCAGTCGTGTCCGACTCTCCGCGACCCCATGAATCACAGCACGCCAGGCCTCCCTGTCCATCACCAACTCCCGGAGTACACTCAAACTCACGTCCACAGAGTCGGGGATGCCATCCAGCCATCTCATTCTCCGTATCAAATAGAACTCACACAAAGGAAACCACTTGAATACAAGACCCAGCATCAGCAACCACCAACCAGTAGCACCCTGAGCAGGATGCCTCATCTAAACAACAAACAAAACAAAAATACAAACCAAATCATCAGCAGACAGGAGTACCACTTCAATCAGCCTTGCCCAGCAAAAGAAAAACAAACTATCAAAACTCAGCACAAATCTCACCCTAAACAAAACTCACACAAACCACTGGACCACCTTAGGAGGGCAGAAACCAAAAAGAAGAAAGAATTCAACCTCCTTTGAGGAAAGAATTCAACTTTCCTTGAGGCCTGGGTAAAGGAGATCTCAAACACAATAACTTAAAAAAAAAAGAAAAGAAAAGGCAGAGAAATGCTGCACAATAAGGGAAAAAAAACAGAAACACAGAAGTCCAAATAAATTTTTCCATTTAAAAAATTACCTGAAAAAGAATTCAAAATAATGATAGTAAATATGATCAAAACCTTGAAAACAAAAAGGAGAATATGTAAGCATCAATTAACAAAGACCTAGAAGAATTAAAGAATAAACATACAGAGACAAACAACATAATTACTGAAATTAAAAATACTCTAGAAGGAATCAATAGCAGAATATCTGAAGCAGAAGAATGGATCAGTGAGCTGGAAGGTAAAATGGTGGAAATAACTTCTGAAGAGCAGAATAATGTGAAAAAAAATAAAATGAGCTGAGGACAGTCTCAGAGACCTATGGAACCATATCAAATTCACCAACATTCGAATTATAGGGTTCCCAAAAGAAGAGAGAAAGAAAGGGTATGAGAAAATTTTTGAAGAGATTATGGTTGAAAATTTCCCCAAAATGGAAAAGGAAATAGCCAATCAAGTCCAAGAAGTACAAACAGTCCCATACAGGATAAACACAAGGAGAAACATGCCAAGACACACACTAATCAAACAAACAAAGACTAAACACAAAGAAAGAGTATTAAAAGCAGCAAGGGAGAAGCAACAAGTAACATAGAAGGGAAACCCATATGATTAACAGTTGATCTTTCAGCAGAAACTCTGCAGGCCAGAAGGGAATGGCAGAATATATTTAAAGTACTGAAAGGGAAAAATCTCCACCAAGATTACTGTACCCAGCAAGGATCTCATTCAAAATTGATGGGCAAATAAAAAGATTTTCAGACAAGCAAAAGTTAAAAGAATTCAGTATCACCAAATCAGCTTTACAACAAATGTTAAACAGACTTGTATAGTCAAGAAATAAAATAGAAGTAAAAAGATCTACAAAATCAGCCCCAAACAATTAGAAAATTGCAATAGGAACATATATATCAATAATTACTTTAAATGTAAATGGATTAGATGTTCCAACCAAAAGACACAGACTGGCTGAATGAGTACAAAAACAAGATCCATATATATGCAATCTACAAGAAACCCACTTCAGATCTCAAGACACATGTAGTCAGAAAGAGGATGGAAAAACATATTCCATGCAAATGGGAAGCAAAAGAAAGCTAGAGTATCAATCCTCATATCAGAAAAAATAGACTTTAAAATAAAGATTACAAGAGATAAGGAAGGACATTACATAATGCTCAAGGTATCAATCCAAGAAGAAGACATAACAATTGTAAATATCTATGCACCCAACATAGGAGCACCTCAATCATAGGACAAACACTAACAAATATAAATGGAGAAATTGATAGTAACACAAAAGTAGTAGGAGATTTTAACACCCTACTCACACCAATGGACAGATCATCAAAACAGAAAATAAGGAAACACAAGTCTTAAATGATACATTAGATAAGATGGATCTTATTGATATCTTCGGGACATTCCATCCAAATGCAGAAGAATGCACCTTCTTTTCAAGTGCACATGGAACATTCTCCAGGATAGACCACATTTTGGTCACAAATCAAGCCTAAGTAAATTTAAGAAAATTGAAATCATATCAAGCATCTTCTCCAACCACAAAACTCTGAGACTAGATATCAATTACAAGAAAAAATCTGCAAGAAACACAAATACATGGAAATTAAATAACATGCTTCTAAATAACCAACAGGTTACTGAAGAAATTAAAACGGAAATTTAAAAAAAATTATAAAAACAAATGACAATGAGAACACAACTCAAAACCTATGGGATGCAGCAAAAGCAGTTCTAAGAGGGAAGTTTATTGCAATACAATCCCACCTCAATTAACAAGAAAAACATTGAATAGACAACTTAACTTTACACCTAAAGCAACTGGAAAATGAATTTAAAAAAATAGTAGAAGGAAAGAAATCATAAAGATTTGAGCAGAAATAAATGGGAAAAAATTAAATAAACATAGTAAAGATTAATAAAACTAAAAGCTGGTCCTTTGAGAAGAAGATAAACAAAACTGACAAACACTTAGCCACACTCATCAATTAAAAAAAAATCCTATCAACAAAATTAGAAATGAAAAAGCAGAGGTTACAACAGACAATGCAGAAATACAAAGAGTCATAAGAAACTATTATGAACAACTATATAGAAATAAAATAGATAACCTGGAAGAAATGGACAGATTCTTAGAAAAGTTCAATCTTCCAAGAACCAGGAAGAAATATAAATTATGAACAACCCAATTACAAACACTGAAATTGAAGCTGTGATAAAAAGTTGCCCCAGAAACAAAAGCCCAGGACCAGATGGCTTCACAGGAGAATTCCATCAAACATTTAGAGAAGAGCTAATGCATATCTTTCCAAAATGCTTTCAAAAAATTGCAGAGAAAGGAACACGGCCAAATTCATTCTCTGAGACCACCACCACCCTGATACCAAAACCAGACAAAGACGACACAGAAAAAGAAAAATCTTGGCCAATATCAATCATGGACATAGATGCAAAAATTCTCAACAAAATTTTAGCAAACAAAATTCAGCAAACACATCAAAAAGCTCATACATCATGATCAAGTTTGGTTTATTCCAGGAATGCAAGGATTCTTCAATATATGCAAATCAATGTGATACACCATATTAACAAACTGAAAGATAAAAATCATATGATCATCTTAATAGTTGCAGAAAAACCCTTTGACAAAATTCATCACATATTTATGCTTAAAACTCTTCAAAAACTGGGCTAGAAGGAACGAACCTCAACGTAATAAAGGCCATATATGATAAGCCTACAGCAAACATTATTCTCAATGGTGGAAAATCTGAGGGCATTCCTCTAAGATCAGGAACAAGACAAGGGTGTCCACTTTCACCACTATTATTTAATATATTTCTGGAAGTCCTAGCTACAGCAATCAGAGAAGAAAAATAAATAAATAAAAGGAATTCAGATTGGAAAAGAAGCAGTAAAGCTCTCATGGCTTGCAGATAACATGATACCATACATAGAGAACCCTAAAAATAATATCAGAAAATTACTAGAGCAAATCAGTGAATTTAGCAAAGTTGCAGGATACAAAATTAACACAGAAATCACTTGCATTTCTATATACTAACAATGAAAAATCAGAAAGAGCAATTAAGGAGTCAATCCCATTCACCATTGCAAAAAAAAGAATTAAATATTCAGGAATAAACTTACCTAATGAGATGAAAGAACTGTACACAGAAAATTATAAGATATAAATGAAAGAAATCAAAGATGACATAAATAGATGGAGTATTTCATGTTCCTACATATGAAGAATCAATATTGTGAAAATGACTGTACTACAAAATGAAATCAACAGATTAAAAACAATCCCTATTAAATTACCAATGCCATTTTTCACAGAACTAAAACAAAGCATTTCAAAATTCATATGGAAACACAAAAGACCCTGAACATCCAAAACACTCTTAAGAAAGAATGGAGCTGGAGGAATCAAGCTTCCTGACTTCAGGTTATATTACAAAGCTACAGTCTTCAAGAGAGTATGGCACTGGCCCAAAAACAGAAATATGGACCAATGGAGCAAGATAGAAAGCCCATAAATAAATCCATACACCTATGGATACCTTATTTTTGACAAAGGAGGCAAGAATATACAGTGGGGCAAAGAGCCTATTCAATAAATGGTGATGGGAAAACTGGACAGTTACATGTAAAAAAATGAAATTAGAACACTTCTTAACACCATAGACAAAGATAAACTCAAATTGGATGAAAGACCTAAATTTAAGAGCAGAAACTATAAAACTCTTAGAGGAAAACATAGGCAGAACACTCGATGACATAAATCAAACCAAGATCCCCTATGACCCACCTCTTAGAGTAATGGAAATAAAAACAAAAGTAAAGAGGTGGGACTTGATTAAACTTAAAAGCTTTTACATAGCAAAAGAAGCTATAAATAAAGTGAAAACAAAACCCTCAGAAAATAATACTAAATGAAACAACTTGCAAAGGATTAATTTCCAAAATATACAAGCAGCTCATACAACTCAATACCAGAAAAGCAAACAACCCAATCAAAAACTGGGAAAAAGACCTAAACAGACATTTCTCCAAAAAATACATACAGATGGCTAACAAACACATGAAAAGATGCTCAATATTGATCATTATTAGAGAAATCCAAATCAAAACTACAATGAGATATCACCTCACACTGCTCAGAATGGCCTTGATCAAAAAGTCTACAAACAATAAATGCTGAGGAGAGTGTGGAGAAAAGGGAACACTCTTGCACTGTTGGTGAGAATGTAAATCAATGCAGCCACTATAGAAGACGGTATGGACATTCCTTAAGAAACTAGGAATAAAACCACCATATGACCAGAAATCCCACTCCTAGGCACATACGATGAGGAAATAAAAATTGAAACAGAAACATGTATCTCATTGTTCATTGCAACACTATTTAAAATAGCTAGAATATGGAAGCAACCTAGATGTCCATCGACAGATGAATGGCTAAAGAAGTTGTTGTATATATACACAGTGGAATGTTACTCAGCCATAAAAAAGGAAAGCATTTGAGTTAGTTCTCATGAGGTGGAAGAACCTAGAACCATTATACAGAGTGAAGTGAGTCAGAAAGAGAAAGATAAATACTGTATTCTAACACATATATATGGAATCTAGAAAAATGGTACAGAAGAATTTATTCACAGGGCGATGGTGGAGAAACATACAAAGAGAATAGACTTATGGACATGGGAAGAGGGGAGGAGAGGGTGAGATATATGGAAAGAGTAACATGGAAACTTATATTACCATATGTAAAATAGATAGCCAACAGGAATTTGCTGTATGACTCAGGAAACTCAAATGGGGGCTCTGTATCAACCTAGAGGGATGGAATGGGGAGGGAGATGGAAGGGAGTTTCAAAAGTGAGGGGATATATGTATACCTATGACTGATTCATGCTGAGGTTTGACAGAAAATAGCAAAATTCTGTAAAGCAATTATCCTTCAATAAAAAAAATATTAATAAATAAAGACAATTTTCAGCATTGGGTGACACTTAAAAGAAGCATCAGTTCAATGTTAAAGCTTTGAAAATTAACACAGTTTTTTAATGTAGCTTTCTGCCAGGAGATGATCAACATAGCATTACATTAAAAATAAAATAGATAAAGGCAGTTAGCATTGTCTTTATACATATGTCTTTTCACTGTTGTGCTCTTTTCTTTTTTATGAGTTAAGCAGAGTTTTTTTTTTTTTTTTATTTTAAGAAAATATAACCTAAAACAATTCAACCACAATATGTGAAAGTTAAGTGACAATATGTATTGTACTTTTTTCTAACATTTTCTTTTTCACTCAACTTCCTTTGTCTCTCCCTTCTCTATGTATTCCACTTTTATAATTTCTCATTTTTCATCTCTTTTTCTTTCTCATTCTTTCTCATGTATCACTGTATGGTTTGTTCTATCTTTAGCCTTTCAATTGAAGACTAAGGAGTTTCCAGCCACAGGACTGGAAAAGGTCACTTTCCATTTCAATCTCAAAGAAAGGCAATGTCAAACAATGCTCAAACTATTGCTCAATTGCACTCATCTCACATGATGGCAAATTGATGCTTAAAATTTTCCAAGCCAGGCTTCAGCAATACATGAATTGTGAAAGTACACATTTTCAAGCTGGTTTTAGAAAAAGCAAAGGAACCAGAGATCAAATTGCGAACATCTACTGGATCATCGAAAAAGCATGAGAGTTCCCGAAAAATATCTATTATTTCTGCTTTATTGACTATGCCAAAGCCTTTGACTGTGTGGATCACAATAAACTGTGGAAAATTCTGAAAGAGATGGGAATACCAGACCACCTGACCTGCCTCTTGAGAAATCTGTATGCAGGTCAGGAAGTAACAGTCAGAACTGAACATGGAACAACAGACTGGTTCCAAATAGGAAAAGGAATACTTCAACGCTGTATATTGTCACCCTGCTTATTTAACTTATATGCAGAGTACATCATGAGAAACCTGGGCTGGAGGAAGCACAAGCTGGAATCAAGATTGCCAGGAGAATTATCAATAACCTCAGATATGCAGATGATACCACCCTTATGGCAGAAAGCAAAGAAGAACTAAAGATCCTCTTGATGAAAGTGAAAGTGGAGAGTGAAACAGTTGACTTAAAGCTCAACAATTAGAAAACTAAGATCATGTCATCCCAGTCCCATCACTTCATGGGAAATAGATGGGGAAACAGTGGAAAGAGTGGCTGAGTTTATTTTTCTGGGCTCCAAAATCACTGAAGATGGTGATTGCAGCCATGAAATTAAAAGATGCTTACTCCTTGGAAGGAAAGTTATGACCAACCTAGATAGCATATTAAAAAGCAGAGACATTACGTTGTCAACAAAGGTCTGTCTAGTCAAGGCTATGGTTTTTCCAGTGGTCATGTATGGATGTGAAAGTTAGACTATAAAGAAAGATGAGTGTCTAAGGATTGATGCTTTTGAACTGTGGTGTTGGAGAAGACTCTTGAGAGTCCCTTGGACTGCAAGGAGATCCAACCAGTCCATCCTAAAGGAGATCAATCCTGGGTGTTCATTGGTAGGACTGATTTTGAAGCTGAAACTCTTACACTTTGGCCACCTGATGTGAAGAGCTGACTCATTTGTAAAGAACCTGATCCTGGGAAAGATTGAGGGCAGGAGGAGAAGGGAATGACAGAGGATGAGATGGTTGGATGGCATCACTGATTCAGTGGACATGAGTTTGGGTGGACTCTGGGGGTTGGTGATGGATAGTGAGGCTTGGCACACTGCTGTTCATGGGGTCACAAAGAGTCGGACACGACTGAGCAACTGAACTGAACTGAAGTAGTTTGGAAGTATGGGAGGGATATATCACAAATATATGCTTTTTAATGTTTAACTTCTTTATTATTAAAAAAAAAATCAGCATATAGTTGAGTTACAATTTCGGTTACTTTCACGTGTACAGTAAAGTGAATCCATTATGTATATATATATATATATACTCTTTTTTAGATCCTTTTCTCATAGGTCATTACATAATATTGAGTAGAATTCTCTGCACTACAGTGTAGGTCCTTATTAGTTATATATTTTATATATAGTGATGGGTATATGTCAATCCCACTCTCCCAATTTAACCTCTCTTTTCCCCCAGTATCCATTAACATGTTTTCTAATCTGTGACTCTATTTCTGTTTTGTAAATAGGTTCGTTTGTACCATTTTTTAGATTCCATATATAAGTTATATGGCATTTGTCTTTTTCTGTCTGACATACTTCACTCAGTATGATAATCTCTAGGCCCATCCATGTTTCTCCATATGGCATTATTTCATTCATTTTTATGCTGAGTAATATTCTGTTTTATATATGTACCACACCATCTTTATCCATTCCTTCTTTGATGGATATTAAATTGTTTCCATGTCCTGGCTTTTGCAAATACTGCTGCAGTGAACACTGGAGTGCATGCATCTTAATTATCGATTTCTCTAGATATATTAATATGTGTAATGTATCGTGTTTTCCTGTAACATTTCCCTATACAACACTGGTATACATTTCAAAATTGGGCTGTAGTGTTTACTGTGGTACCTTGATCCTCTTCCAGCCCTCAAAGAAATCATTGTATTTTATTCTTTCCTTTTTTAATTTAAAATTTAGAACAGTCTTTGGGACTCTGTGGGAAAGGGTGAAAGTGTGATGATTTGGGAGAATGGCATTGTAGCATGTATATTATCATATGTGAAATGAATCACCAGTCCAGGTTCGACGCATGATACAGGATGCTTGGGGCTGGTGCACAGGGATGACCTGGAGGGAGGATATGGGGAAGAGGGAGGTGGGAGGGGGGTTCAAGAAGGGGAACACATGTACACCCGGGGCGGATTAGTGTCGGTGTATGGAAAAATCAACCAATATATTAATGTAAAGTAATTTGCCTCCAATAAAAAAATAAAAAAGAAAGCTAAGTTCACAGTAAAAAAATAAATAAATAAAAATACTTATTAATCTAAAGAAATTGCTTTTATTTGAAATTTTGACTGAAAATATTGATAAATTAATATGCAAAAATACAATGTCACATTTGGAAAGAAAGAAAAATAATAGATGCAGATGTATTTTTTCTTTCTTTTTTCCAGTTTTATTGAGATATAATTGACATAACATTAAGTTTATGATGTATAATATGCTGATTTGTTACACTCTTTTATTGCAAAATATTTACTACAATAAGGTTAGTTAACACATTCTTCACCTCACATAATCTCTACTTTGTTATTGTTACCATGGTGAGAAAACTAAAGTACAATATTCAAAGGGTACAGATTTCCCATTTTAAGTTCCTGAAACTAATGTCCAGCATGCTGACTATAGTTACTATTTGTTTCCTTTTCTAATTGGCCTGGGTCTACTCTTCGTTTTTTCTTTTTGTAATGTCTTGAAATCAGTACCACCTGACTTGTTCTAATTGTCCTCCTTCCCCACCACTCCCTTGGAAATTTTTTTGTTGGGAAATTTGGGGAAGATCTGGAGAAAACAAATTGCTAGTTCAGTAGCCCTTGTCTGAATTTATAGTGCATGCCTGTTGAGGATAGGAAGAACTGCTGTCTTATGAAGCAGTGTTTCAAATTTATTCACACACAAAATTGTGTATATTTTGTGTATAATTTTTATTTAACACACAAAATTTTGCTGTATAGCAGAAACTGACACAACATTGAAAATCAAGTATACTTCAATAAAATAAAAGCAAATAAATAAAAAACACATTAGTTCTTTATTTTATATAGCAAATGGCCTAATGTGGATTCAAATGGAGTGTAGACTAAGGAATCCTTCACAACCTCAGATTCTCTAATCTCCAGCACCTAATTTGGTCTCAATTCCATCATTTAATCTCTCATTGTTTCTTTTTTGTTTGTTTTTCCTTCAGAGCAGCCCAGGAAAATACTTTTTCACATTCTATAAAATTAGCTTTACTATTAGTGTGAGTTCAGTTGTCTGATCATGTTACTAGAATTTTTTTCCTCCAAGCTCTTAATAATTTTTCTACTAACTTGCTGTAGTATAATTTCTCAAATGTAATACACCTAATTTTATGGACTACCACAATATCCCCTCTAGCCTGAATATATCAGAAAATAAAGTTTGAAAGTTTTTGTAAATAATTTATATATCAGACTTATACACAGGGACAAGCATTCAAACTCTCATGTGGGTTTTCTAGGGCTGTCTTAAACTGTCTTTGATGTTGTGACTCAATGAATAATTCCTAATGTCATGTCCTCCGAATTTTTACCTACCCTCCACCGATTATCTATCTTTTGAATCTGTCACACTGTATTATTTTAGTAGTGTGTTCAAATTACAGCAGAAGGATCAACAAACATATTAATTCGTACTTTATTCGTGCTTTATCCACCCTTAGTTTTTCTTGTATTAACCATCAATCATTCCATTTCTGGTTCCATTTACATGATTATGTTCTCTCAAAAAGATTGTGCTTCAATGAAGTGTTTTCTGACAAATATCCTTTATAACATTCGATTTTGAAAATTGTCTGTCCTTGGAGAGAAACTGTTTCATGTTATACCTTTGGAGGTTAGATGACAGGTATTAGACCTGAAGCCTCTAAAAAGAGATGTCTATACCCAGACATCAGATGGAAGTTGCTGGGTCATGCTCGTCAAGGGTCTATGGAACTGTTACCAGAGTATTATGAGTCATAGATTGGTAGGAGGTTTTTAAGTATTCTGATGTGGGTAAATACCTCACCTTCTTTTGACTGACCTCCTTGGTGGTAACAGAGAATTTTCTGCTAACCCAGAGCAATGAAGATTCAAAGGCAGGTATGATTTCATTTAAAAATGTTAATATCTGACATGTCTTATAGAACTAATTTAGTAGAATAAGGTTTATCACTACCAAATAAACATGTTTCAAATCCCTCTCCTCCTATCTCTGGCAAATGCTGTCAACTTGCCATTTTATGCTCTTTGGGAGCAAAGGTCCTCACCTGGTAGTTTCATATTTTATTCCTAGGATATGATAGCAACACACTGGTAAATTTGGCCCCAGATAATATACACAGATGAGAGTCCTGAGCCACTTAACTTTGATCTTTTTCTCACATAAATGAAATAGTCAAATTGCCCAGCTGTTGTCTATTAATAAGTTTAATAAATATCTCTAGTGTGAAAGCTTATGAGAAATTTCTCAAAAATGCTCAATCTAGATTATGCAGACAGCCCTGATGGGGTCTAATTCTCTCACTAATACCTACATGTATTATGTGTTATGTCTGTATGTGTTAACCTGGAATAGCTTCTGCAGTTTTCCTCCAAAAATTATTGTGACTTCATAGGTTGATACTGAAGTTTCTATAAAATAAGTCCAACAAATTAATGGTCATTCTTACCTTCTCCCAAACTAACCCACAATTACAAGAGCGAACTTCTGACCAGTGTTAGCATAGGTATATCAAAGGAAATACAGAAATGACTCCAAAATCCTTCCCAAGTGTTATGAACTTAATTGTGTCCCCTCTAAATTCATATGCCATAGGTCTATACCTCAATGTGTCTAAATTTGGAGAAAGGTATGAAAGTCCTTCACTTCATTTGGTTTTGAAAAATTAAGTTTATTTTGTTATGTTTAGACAAGAAGGCAATTAACATTAAATAAGGTCATAAATATGGGTCATATTAACATTAAATAAGGTCATAAATATGGGTCAATTAACATTAAATAAGGTCATAAATATGATCAAATAGAATCAGTGTCTTCAGAAGAAGAGAAAGAGATACCTGAAGCAACTGGTATCATGAAAGGCAATGTTAAGCACAATGAAGGTAACCCTAGCAGACTAATGCATAATTATAATCTCAGTCTTTACTGTAAGATTCTGAGGCATTTTAAAGAAGTACATAAATACTATAAAACCAATCCGGAAATTTCCAAAAACCCTATTCAGTATCTAATCTTCTGTCTTCCTTTTTATCTATGTGATTTAAATTTTACATTTATTATTTTCTGTCCTGAGGTGCAGTAGTCATTTGCAAAGTTTCTTCAAAAATCCTCACACATGAATAGCACAGCGAGTAGGACCTATAGTGTAAACAGTTAAGCACTTCTCCTCTTCAGAAGATGAACAATGACTAAAATACAAACACAGCAACTCACAAAAGGAAGAAAAGTAAATAGATAATAAGAAAAAATTGTTTGGATTACATGGGTCACAGGGTGGAACAGTTACTGCAATAACCCAGTAAACATTTTCTAAAGCACTAACTATGGACCAGGAAAAGTGGAAGTGTTTACACGAAAAACATGATCTAAAACGCTAGTAAAGTCATGCTCAAAATTCTCCAAGCCAGGCTTCAGCAATATGTGAACCGTGAACTTCCAGATGTTCAAGAAGGTTTTAGAAAAGGCAGAGGCACCAGAGATCAAATTGCCAACATCCGCTGGATCATGGAGAAAGCAAGAGAGTTCCAGGAAAACATCTATTTCTGCTTCATTGACTATGCAAAAGCCTTTGACTGTGTGGATCACAACAAACTGTGGAACATTCTGAAAGAGATGGGAATCCCAGACCACCTGACCTGCCTCTTGAGAAACCTGTATGCAGGTCAGGAAGCAACAGTTAACACTGGACATGGAACAACAGACTGGTTCCAAATAGGAAAAGGTGTACGTCAAGGTTGTATATTGTCACCTTGCTTATTTAACTTATATGCAGAGTACATCATGAGGAACGCTGGGCTGGAAGAAGCACAAGCTGGAAACAAGATTTCTGGGAAAAATATCAATAACCTTGGATATGCAGATGACACCACCGTTATGGCAGGAAGTGAAGAGGAACTCAAAAGCCTCTTGATGAAAGTGAAAGAGGAGAGTGAAAAAGTTGGCTTGAAGCTCAACATTCAGAAAACTAAGATCATGGCATCTGGTCCCATCACTTCATGGGAAATAGATGGGGAAACACTAAAAACAGTGTCAGACTTTGTTTTTTTGGTCTCCAAAATCACTGCAGATGGTGATTGCAGCCATGAAATTAAAAGACACTTACTCCTTGGAAAGAAAGTTATGACCAACCTAGATAGAATATTAAAAAGCAGAGACATTACTTATCCAAAAAAGGTCCATCTAGTCAAGGCTATGTTTTTTCCAGTGGTCATGTATGGATGTGAGAGTTGGACTGTGAAGAAAGCTGATCGCCGAAGAATTGATGCTTTTGAACTGTGGTGCTGGAGAAGACTCTTGAGAGACTCTTGGCCTGCAAGGAGATCCAACCTGTCCTTTGTAAAGGAGATCGATCCTGGGTGTTCATTGGAAGGACTGATGCTAAAGCTGAAACTCGAATACTTTGTCCACCTCATGTGAAGAGTTGACTCACTTGAAAAGACTCTGATGCTGGGAAGGATTGGTGGTGGGAGGAGAAGGGGACAACAGAGAATGAGATGGCTGGATGGCATCACCGACTCTGTGGACATGAGTTTGAGTGAACTCCGGGAGTTGGTGATGAACAGGGAGGCCTGGTGTGCTGTTATGGGGTCACAAAGAGTCGTTCACGACTGAGCAACTGAACTGAACTAGAAGTCACCAAACCTATAAGTAAAGTACTCCGTTTGTTTCTGTTCAACTTGGAAGAAAATAGGCCTAGCATTTCAATAAAAATTGATATTTTCTTTTATGCAGATGTGTGTGTGACCAAATGAAACAAATATGCCATCGATGATTATGTTTAGGAATAAAATCTCAGATTATCATTGTTGCTTTCTTGTTCTCTCCTTCCCTTTCCCTGTCTCCTCTTTTTCCTCCTCCTTTGGGTTTTTGAATCATTGAATAATGATATGCTTTGCTATTGCAATTAGAGAAATTGATGTTAACAGTTTATAGTAAGAAAAAAAGAGCATGCAATCTAACTTATTTTAGAGTTATTCAAGTCTTAAATCTCACTGATCTTTAAAAAATTATCAATTATTCTCAAAAATTAAGAAGGATAAGTAATATGTTAAGATTTTGGACTTTTCTAACAAATTACAACAAAAATTGAATATAATTTTCAACTGCCAAATTTCATAATAAACATATCTAACCAGGATCTAATGAAGATTGATATTATTGCTTCTTTTCTCTTTAGCAGCTTTATTCTTATTTGCAATAACTAGAAGTGACTAAGATTTGATTATATAAACAGATAAACAAACTGATATGTCTATACAGTAGAATTTTTTAATTGAAGTATAGCTGATTTATAAAAACATTATTTCAAATAAATTGCAAAATGATTCCATAATACACACACACACATATATATTTAATTTCTTTCCATTATAGTTTATTATGAAATATTGAGTACAGTTTCCTGTACTATACATTAAATCATTGTTGTTTATCTTATGTATGGTAATGTTCACCTTTTAATCTCATACTCCCAATTTATTATTCTTCCCCAAAAAGCATCCTAATATATTATATTACTGTGGAAAATATTTATTATTATAATCATGCTAGAAAGCCAACATCCTCTTCAATGCTGATATTTTGATTCACTGTAGTTACAGTTTTCAGATCCTCTCCTAAAATAAATACAGGAAAATGTTGACAAAGATGTTTATTGCAGACTTGTTTGTAATATCTGTATATTGGAGATAACATAACACCCTACTTTCTAGGAACAATATACTACAACATACCTATACCAAAAATTGTACTGTAGGCATTAATGTAAGATATCCAAAAATTTATATGAAAATAATTTTTTAATTAAGTAAAAATATGCAAAAAAGGAATATAAAATTTGAAATATGATATTATAATCAAATTTTATGAAGAATAATTTTAACAATCATTTTAGCCTTTTATATTTCTGTAGTTGAAGTTTCTTTATTTTCTTCATATTTTCCTTATTTTGTATCCCATTGGTTAAATACCAATTTTCTGTGTCCTGTAGATTTAGTCCATTTACCAATCACTTGGCCTTCTGATCAAAAAAGTCTACAGAGATAAGAACAAGACAATGTATGGCAAAACCAATACAATAATGTAAAGTAATTAGACTCCAATTAAAATAAATAAAATTTTAAAAGTCCTAAATAAAAACAAAAAGAACTATGACTTTATCTTGGTAAGTTCAAAAGATTATACAAGCCACAAGTAGATAGATGGTATGACATACCAAGGTAACATGCTAACTTCACCAGATGATCGTTTTAAAAGCAAAATCTCTCTGTGTTCCATTATAAAACAAATATTAAGGAAAGCAGAGAAATACAACATAATTGAGGAGAAAATATTCATTTTATGCCTTAAGTCCTTTTCGTCTCAGAGGATGAAAAGAATATAGCTTAATTTTTTCTCAAGGTTCATTATTTCTTCCAACAGTGAATTAAAATGAAATATATCCCACCCTTGTGCTCTCCCATAGAGTCCAAAAGACTGTACACCCGGGACAGATTCATGTCAATGTATGGCAAAACCAATACAATAATGTAAAGTAATTAGCCTCCAATTAAAATAAATAAATTTAAAAAATTAAAATAAAATGAATGATATATTGTTGAATATCAACAATATGTTGCCTGAATAAATAATGTCTGGATTGACCAAAAAAATACAAATTTTTAAAATCTAAATAACAACGGCTTTTTACTCAAGCATAATTTTGACTTTAAATTTATCTTATGGTGTGTTGTGGTTCAGAGTAATTTTGATTTTTAAAAAATTGTACGTATGTATGTTTTCTATAGCATGAATTTTCAATGATAAAAAGTACCTTAGAATATCTAACATGCAAACCATATATATGCCAAAACTTACTCATTATATTGTTAAATAAATACATTTAATGGTATTAATATATATTGCTGACTCTTTGTGATCCCATGGACTGTAGTTTGCCAGTTTCCCCTACCCTTGGGATTTCTCCAGGAAAGAATAACAGCATGGTTAGCCATTCCTTTCTCCAGGGAATCTTCTCAACTCAGGAATTGAACCTGGGTCTCTTATATTGCAGGCAGATTATTTACCATCAGAGCCACCAGGGAAGTTCCATTTCACATTCAGTTCAGTTCAGTTCAGTTCAGTGGCTCAGTCGTGTCTGACTCTTTGCGACCCCATGAATCACAGCACGCCAGGCCTCCCTGTCCATCACCAACTCCCGGAGTTCATTCAAATTCACCTCCATCGAATCGGTGATGCCATCCAGCCATCTCTTTCTCTGTCATCCCCTTCTCCTCCTGCCCCCAATCCCTCCCAGCATCAGAGTCTTTACAAGTGAGTTAACTCTTCACATGAGGTGGCCAAAGTATTGGAGTTTCAGCTTTCGCATCAGTCCTTCCAATGAACACCCAGGATTGATCTCCTTTAGAATGGACTGGTTGGATCTCCTTGCAGTCCAAGGGACTCTCAAGAGTCTTCTCCAACACCACAGTTCAAAGGCATCAATTCTTCGGCTATCAGCTTTCTTCACAGTCCAGCTCTCACATCCATACATGACCACTGGAAAAAACATAGCCTTGACTAGACAGACCTTGGTTGGCAAAGTAATGTCTCTGCTTTTTAATATGCTATCTAGGTTGGTCATAACTTTCCTTCCAAGGAGTAAGTGTCTTTTAATTTCATGGCTGCAATCACCATCTGCAGTGATTTTGGAGCCCAAAAAAATAAAGTCTGACACTGTTTCCACTGTTTCCCCATCTATTTCCCATGAAGTGATGGGACCAGATGCCATGATCTTAGTTTTCTGAATGTTGAGCTTCAAGCCAAGTTTTTCACTCTCCTCTTTCACTTTCATCAAGAGGCTTTTGAGTTCCTCTTCACTTTCTGCCATATGGGTGGTGTCGCATTACTGTTATGCAATATCCAACTGTACCTGTATGTTCCTTTACTTTCCTTCAGCAATAAGATTTGTTATTATCACTGTGTTTAATTTCAGAAATTTCTATAGTATTATATCCCATGTTTTCATTAAAATTCATTCAACTCTGAATGATGTTGCTTTGGTTTCCTGAAAATTATAATTAAAAAATATTTTAAAAAAATCAGTTTGCAAAATTTGCCAAAATGACAGGTGACTTACTAGTTGGGCCACTGTGCTTTCTCTGTAACTCAAGTGAAAATACTGATAGTTTTATTCACTACTTGATAGTCAGTTCTTAGACATCACAGTTGGAAATACAAATAAAATGTCTCACCATTGAATACAGCTTTTAGCTATTGTTTAGTTTCTACACTTTCTTTTTTAGCTGTGTGTGCAAAATCATTATTTCTTTTATTCATTTTTGCCAATATGCTGATATCTGTTTACTATTTATATTTTCAATACTAGTCAGAGCAACTACATTAGCATTTCAAAGTTCAGTCAATAACACAATCATTACTTTGTTCTCAGTGACTTTGTCGTGTCAGACTCTTTGTGACCCTGTGGACTCTAGCTTGCCAGGATTCCGTGTCCATGGGAAATTCCAGGCAAGGATACTGGATTGGGTAAACATTTGCATCATTACTTCACAAAAGTTAAAATTGAACCAATGGAAAAATCATTAGCTCAGAAGGTGGATTCTCAGTCCGGTCTGCATGGTGGAATTCTCTGGAGAGTTTTAAAAAATACCAAAGACCTAGTCTAACCAAAGTACATTTAGAGCTGTTTTTTGTTTGTTTATTTGGTTTTGTTTTTTTTAATGAATTAACTAATACTG
The DNA here is from genome assembly GCF_049115385.1 of Moschus berezovskii. NCBI lineage: Eukaryota > Metazoa > Chordata > Mammalia > Artiodactyla > Moschidae > Moschus > Moschus berezovskii. The sequence goes on from NC_142472.1 coordinate 44,676,752, forward strand.
TGTTTTTGAAAACCCTAGTGGCACAATTATTACTAAAAATGTAGTTATTTGATAATAATTAAGTTGTTATTTAGTCACTAAATTGTGTCCAACACTTTTGGGTTCCCATGGACTGTAGCTCATCTGACTCTTCTGTCCAAGGATTTTCCCAGGCAATAATACTGGAGTAGGTTGACATTTCCTTCTTCAGGGGATCTTCCCAAACTAAGGATGGAACCCACATCCCTTGAGTTGGCAGTCAGATTCTTTACCACTGAGCTACCCGGGAAGCCCAATAATTAAGTACATATTTTAACTTGTGAGATCTTTTATTGATATTATCATATTTTAATCTAAGCCTATTTATCTCTTTATCAACAACTTGATACTTTGACATAGAGAAACATTTATTGTTCACTGAAAACTAATTTATATTTTAGACCATGAATATCTAATTTAAAAATATAACCCATAAACATATACATAAACAAGTTTATGTTGTGTAACATTCTCATCTTCCTGTGAAACATAATAACAAATGATTTCAAGTAACAAAAGAATAGATACAACAAGTTGACAAATGTGGAAAACATGTATATTCTGATAATTGGGCTTCCCTAGTGGCTCAGTTGGTAAAGAAACCATCCGCAATGCAAGAGACCTGGGTTCGATCCCTGAGTGAGGAAGATCCTCACCCCCCCATCCCCAGAGAAGGAAAGGGCAACCATCTCATGGAGAGTTCAGTTTGTTTAGTCGCTCAGTCGTGTGCAACTTTTGTGAATCCATGGACTGCAGCACACCAGGCCTCTCTGTGTATAACCAACTCTGAAGCTTGTTCAAACTCATGTCCATCAGTTGGTGATGCCATCCAACCATCACATCCTCTGTCATCCCCTTCTCTTCCCATCTTTAATCTTTCCCAGCATCAGGGTCTTTTCAAATGAGTCAGTTCTTCGCACCAGGTGCCCAACTTATTGGAGTTTCAACTTCAGTCCTTCCAATGAATATTCAGGACTAATTTCCTTTAGGTTTGGCTGGTTTGATCTCCATTCAGTCCAAGGGACTCTCAAGAGTCTTCTCCAACACCACAGTTCAAAAGCATCAATTCTTCAGTGCACAGCTTTCTTTATAGTACAACTCTCACATCCATACATGATCACTGGAAAAGTCATAGCCTTGACTAGACAGACATTTGTTGGTAAAGTAATATCTCTGTCTAAGTTGGTCATACTTTTTCTTCCAAGCAGCATGTGTTTTTTAATTTCATGTCTGCAGTCACCATCTGCAGTGATTTTGGAGCTCAAAAAATAGTCTGTCATTGTTTTTACTGTTTCCCTATATATTTGCAGTGAAGTGATGGGACTGGATGCCATGTTCTTTATTACTTGAATGCTGAGTTTTAAGCCAGCTTTTGATATCTCCTCTTTCATTTTCATCAAGAGGTTCTTTAGTTCTTCACTTTCAGCCACTGAAATTTAACTGAACTTGCTTTTTCAATGATCCAAGGGTTGTTGGCAATTTGATCTCTGGTTCCTCTGCCTTTTCTAAATCCAGTTTGGACATCTAGAAGTTCTTGGTGCATGTAATGCTAAAGCCTCGCTTGGAGAATTTTGAACATTTCTTTGCTAGCATGTGAGATGAGTGCAATTGTGTGGTAGTTTGCCTTTCTTTTGTGTTGGAATGAAAACTGACCTTTTTCAGGCCTGTGACCCCTGCTGACTTTTCCAAATTTGCTGGCATATTAAGTGCAGCACTTTAACATCATCATCTTTTAGGATTTGAAATAGCTCAACTGGAATTCCATCGCCTCCACTAGCTTTGTTCATAGTGACCCTTCCTAAGGCCCACTTGACTTCACATTCCAAGATGTCTGGCTCTAGGTGAGTGATCACGCCATTGTGGTTATCTGAGTCAATAAGATCTTTTTTGTATAGTAATCTCATGGACAGAAAAGCCTGAAAGAAGGGCAAAGTAAATCAAATTGCAAATATTTTTAAGAGATAATACTTGAAGTTTGTAGAAATACAGGGCCAATAGAAACTCATAAAACAATGGTGGTTTTATTTGCTTCACCTGAGGTTCTCTCGTCCTTGGACCTTTCTTTGTTCTATTTGCACAGATTTTCTCTTCTTTGTCTTTTAGCCACGGCCATTTTGGTCTCCTTTTTCCTATTCTAACTACCTCACATTCCCCCCCTCAAGAAATGGGAGGCTCAATTCTCTAGGAATAGGGGTACTGAGGCTTCTCTGGCTACTTCCCGTTGAACTAGGACAGCGAGGGGCATTGGGCCTCCCCCTCTTCCTAGTCTCAAGCTTCAGAGTCCTTATAGCAGTGTCCATCTAGGGTGAGTGATATTTTCCATGGTTGGCTGTAGCTTTATATATCATCTTTGAACTGGCACTGCACGTTGTATCTTGTTGACCTGGGCAGAGACAAAACGGATTGGACAATCAATAATATATGGAGCAATCATAAGCAGCATCAATATGGTAATAACAAGAATTAGTAGGCACATTAGCCAACTCCAGATTCCCCCTAACCAGGAGAATTATCCCCTCAAGAGAGATTGTAGTACCTCGAGAACTCTCCAGCTTGTTCTTGGAGATCCTGTAGGATCTGAATATTTTTCTTGAGGTCTGTGAGACTTTCGTTAATTTAGCTGGAGGTATTTACCCAGAAACAACATGTCTCATTCAAGATGGCTCAAGTCCCTCCTTGTTCAGGACCAGGAGATCTATCTCCTGTCTATTTTGGAGTAAACCCCTGCCAAGCTATGTTGGCTCTTTAGAGCTATCCTGAGAAATCTTATCCCCAGAAACTTAATTTTGGGGCTGTTAATTAGAATGGCACTCATTTGTATTCCTGAATAGGTATATGATCTCACAGGTGTATTGAGTGTCTTCTTCTGTTTTCGTCCACAGCTTGATTCATGAGTAGTGAATCCAGTAGCCATGTCCTGATACCTTGACTGCTGTGGGGGTAGAAAGTATTACAGGGTAGGGGCCCTTCCATGTGGGCTGGAGTTGAGCCTTTCGGTCCCATCTTTCCAGACTTTAATTAGGACTTGAGTCCCTGGAGCATATAGTGATGGCTTTTTAGAATCCTTTGCCTGTTGGCTGACATCCCACAAGTGTATATGCTGTTGGAATTCCCCAGTGGCCATGGTATAAGACCAGAGGGTCTGAGCCTCTGGATCTAGGAAGAGGTCATAGACATAAATGAAAGGTTTCCCATATAGCATCTCATAAGGACTAAGACCAACCTGTTCCTTAGGGCCAATACGGATGTGGAGGAAAGCTATTGGTAAAGCCTCCTTCCATACCAGGGAGGTCTTCTGGGTTATCTTTCTTTATCACTGATTTTAAGAATTGGTTGACTCTTTCTACTTTTCCAGAAGATTGAGACTTCCAAGCACAATGGAGATAATAGGTAATATCCAATGCTTTAGAGACCCCTTGGGTGACCTGAGAAGTAAATGATATCCCATTGTCACTTTTAATGACCTGGGAAGTCCAAACCTCAGAATGATTTCATGAAGCAATTTTTTTTTTTTTTTTTTACCATCTCCTCTGCCTTCTCAGTCTGGGTGGGAAAGCCTTCAAACCATCCTGTGAATTTATCTATAATGACTAATAGGTATTTATACCCTTGAGAAACTAGCATCTCTGTGAAGTCCATCTGTCAGTCCTCTCCTGGATAGGTTCAACATTGTTGCATGGTGTGGGCTAGCTGGAGTCTTCGAGCTCCTTTGGGGTTGATTAATTGGCAAGTGGAACAAGAGGAGACCAGTTGTCTTATAGTTGTTTGGAGATCTGTTCCTCCAGATCTTAAAAGAAGGACCTTTTAAGTAATCTTTGTGAGGCCTTCTTCCCTAAATGAGTGGTGGCATGTAAGGAGTCAACCAAATTCCAGTGGAGGTTGCTGGGCAGAAATAAGAGTCCCTCCTTTTGGAACCACCCATATGATTTTCTTCAAAGCCCTCACTCTTAGTTTTAAGAGTCTCACCTTCAGTATATGAAGGAGTTTCTGGCAAATTAGTCTGTGGAAGTGAGGTGGCAACCCCTTTTAGGTCACTGACCTGTAATGCTGCTCTCTTAGTTGCTTGATTGGTTGTTTGGTTCCCCAGTGCCTCTTCTGTGCTCCCTTTTTGGTGTCCTTTACAGTGGGAAACTGAAGTCTCAGTGGGAAAATAAACTTCCTCCAAGAGTCTAAGGATTTGGTCACCATATTTGATTAGGGATCCTCAGGTGGTCCAGTGGTATCTTTCTTTCCAAATAGCAGCATGTGCATGAAGCATCAGAAAGGCATACTTGGAGTCAGTATACATAGTTACTCTTTTTCCTTTTCCCAGCTCTAAATCTCGAGTCAGGGCTATGAGTTCAGCCAATTGGGCTGAAGTACCCAGTGGCAAAGGTTTAGCCTCTATGGTCTCAAAATTGGATACTACTGAATATCTAGCTTTTCTTTTTCCATCCAAGAGAAAGTTGCTTCCATCAGTGCACCAGATTTCCTCATGACTGGTCATAGGATCTTCTGACAATCCCTTTTGGGGTTTTGTCCAGTGGTCCAAAGTTTTTAGGCAAAAATGAAAGCAGAGAGAGCCCTCGGGGGTTAGGCAGGAGGGTGGCATGGTTAAGAACCTCACAAGGGGATATAGTCAGGCCTGGATTTTCCATCAGTACTACTTGATATCTGAGGATCCTTTGATCAGACATCCATAAATGGCCTCTCCAAATCAGGAGCTGTTTCACTTGGTGGCTGGTAAAAACAGTTTGCCCCCAAGACAGGGTTTTAAAGCATCTTCTATCAGGACTACAACAGCTGCAAGATTTTGAAGACAAGGAAAGATCTCTTCCCATTAAGGGAATAAGACACTCAGGGGCCACCAGAAACTGGTAGGGAAATCTTTGTAGCAACAAAGAAGTATTTGTGTGAATTTGTTATAATTGTTTTTCCTGTAGCACCCAAAATGGTACAGGTTTTGGAGGAAAGGAGCCAAAGTAGGAGGTCAGAGCAGAGTAGGTAGCCCCTGTGTCACCCAAGAAACTCTCAGACCTACCTGCCTTATCCAGCTGTACTCTTGGCTCCAGCTCTGTGATGGTTATCTGTGACAGGCAGGCTGGCTGGAGCGGGCCACTTCAGTCCTGTTGAACCATAGTGAGGGAAGCCTTGGCACCTGACCTTGAGGCTCTTGGGTCCCAAGGGCAGAGTACCACCCAATGTCCCAATTGACGACATCAGTAGCAAGCCGTTTTAGGAAACTTGTCATGATTTGGACACTCTTTGGCCCAATGTCCCATCTGTCTATAGTTTAGGCATTTTCCTAGTGCCTTGTCCTTCAAGGACTTTGGATTTGCCATAGGGCTTCTGTGGATGGTGACCAGCATCTGGGTGTAACTTGTCTCGTTCCTTTTCTCCCTTTCCTGGGCCTTGACTTCCCTTTCCTGTTTACTGTTATAAAAGGTATTGGTGGCAGTCTGAACCATCTCATCTAAAAAGGCAGCAGGGTCCTGCTGCTATAGCTGTTGTAACTTTATCCTGATGTCTGATGAACATTGGGACAGGAATTTGTCCTTTAAAATCACCTGTCCTTCATAAGAGTCTAAGTCCAGATTGGTAAACTTTTGGAGGGCCTCTTTTAGGCTTTCCAGGATGGCAATGTAGTTTTCACTTGACTACTAAGTTATTACAGAGACTGGGCACAGTCCCACAACTAATAAGCTTCCTTTTATTTTCATGGGTAGACTTCCTTAGGAGTGAGTCTTTCTGAAGCTTATCCTACCCGGTACTGTTGCAACCTGAGATCCGGGAGTCCCCAGGTCGGGGTGCAGATCCATAGGCAGATTGAGGTTGAATCTCCAGACAAGTCAAGGCAGGTTGGCCTCCTGAGAATTGGGTCCCTGGGTAGGTCGAGCCATGTTGACCTCCTGGGACCCCGAACTGGCAGATCCCTGAGCAGATTGAGGCATGACAACCTCCCGGGGACTGGATCCATAGGCAGGTCGAGGCAGGCCCACCCCCTGAGTTCCCCAAGCTGGAGTTGGGCATTCCCAAAGTCTCCAATGTGACAAGTACTGGGTAGGATTAAGGGGATGTAATCTTAACTCACTGTTGGTTTGTTCACTGCAGATCGGAATAGATACCATGATCTCAAGTAATCCAAGTCTGTGTCCTGAGACTAGGAAGCTTGCAAAATAGCCATAAGCCCCTTCCTCCTATTGCTCTGAGGGAATGTACGTCACTGACTTCCTTCCCTAGTCTTTCATAAGACCAGCTTAGGGTTTTTCCAATGGTAAACATTTCATTGTCATAGACCCATTTTAAGTAATAACAGAAGTAATGACTGAGGAGTGGATTATCTTGTCCTGTTAGGGGCATCAGGAATATTTTAATAATAAGCTGGGTGGAGCCATGCTGCCTACAAGGGGGCAGGGTCCTGGTTGTAGGAGTTAGTAATTGGCTTAAGAATAAGAGGCAATAGACCAGATGTTCCATAAAAGTGGAGTGGAGATTTAATCTGGGGGTATGTTTGTAACTTTAGGAGAAAGGTGGTAAGTGTTTGGGACCAAACAGTCTACAGAGCTAACTCCCAAAGTGACAAACATTATTCCCGGAAGACCAAATAACCTTGAAGTGATGCCACCAACAGATGACTTCTCACAGACACTGAGTACGTGTCACCCACACTAGTGTGTTCACTGAGAAATGCTGTTGTTGTACATGTGGTAGGAGGCCTGAATGACTAGAGGGATTGGATATTATACAGTATTTCTCTCCCAAAGGCCTACTATTTTCTGGTTGTCCCTCCAGAAGATTGTAGAGGCAACTCTGTGAGCCTGGACAGGGCTCAGAAAAGAGCATGAAACAGGAAGGAAGGGTGTAGGGCACAACTTTTGAAAGAATGGCACAGCCCAAGGGCATAACATAAACTGATTAAAATCAAATGGGTCCAAAATGACAAGTCAAATTCAACTAAACCTTGATCCTCAATCTGAAAGCTAAATGACATACCCAGAGGTGCCAGGACAGTTCCAAGAAACTGTCAAAAGACTGAGGAGTGAGTGGTTCCCCAATGGTTGGAATAATCCTCCCACTCATTAGAATATGAAATCACCCAGCTAGGGAAAACTAACCACACCACATTCCATGGCCATGGTACTCACTCTTTGCAATGGCCCACACCATATGTTGTGTGCTTCTCTCCAAACAAATCCACCTCTTACCTATCTCTGTGTCTCACTGAAAATTTGCAATGAGACATCAGAGCTTGAACTTCATTAGGTCCTGAAGCCAAGCACCATGGATTTTTGGCCAGGCTCAAGACCCAGTTGGATACAACTGAGTGACAAAGCTTAGCACAGAGTCCTTGCCACAAGGGTTTGAGTCCCAATCTTAGGTAAACGGTTTCAAGCAGAACTTTCAGAAATGGAAAGATGATGACCTGCCCAATATTTTTTAAACAGTGGTATAGATGGAGAGAAAAGCTGAAGGATGGGAAGAAAACTCAGAGGGAAAAAACATGCCAAGGAATCCCCTTTACAACCTGCAGGCAAGTCTGCTAAATACCTAACCTGTGCTCACAGTTTTCATTGGCCTGATCCTTGGCAAAAAGAAGATGAAGGACAGAAAAACTCCCATCTGCTTGGACAACAACTACTAAGTAGCCCCTGCCAGAGTCCCTCAATTTCACCCACTGCTGCTTTCCTATTCACAGGGGGTTTAATAAAACAAGAAATGAGAGATTGTAGAGGAATTAAGATTTTGTTAGCCATATGTCTTTCCAGCCATGGGAATGAAGACCTCCTACCTTAAACGGTCTTCTGGAATCTGTGACTGAGTGTGTGAGCTTTCTGCCGAGTTTGTTTTTTGATGTCCCAGTTTCCAGCATGCTGGGCTTCTTGTCCCTTCCCCTGTGCTGGGCTTTCTTTGCATTCCACTTCCACTGCAGGAGTTCACCAAGTCGGGCTTCTGTGCTTGGCCTTCGCCTTGCGGGTGCCAAACCAAGATTGTTTCAGCCAGTCATTGTAAAATCCAAGTCATGGCACCATATATATTGGGGGAGTGTGTAATTCCTTGGTTCTGTCTCATTGCAACACAAATTTAAAGTGATGGATGGACCGGTATTACAGCCCCGTGTAATTTCCTCGGACGGAGCAGTGCTACAGCTGCGCGTTACAGCACAGTTTTATTTAGAAAGCAAAGGAAAATATATCCTCAAGCCGTGAGGTTGGGCAAACCCCAAAAACTTGAGAAGAGAAGCCCTCCAGCACAGTTTTGGCTCCTCTTTTTATACATGCTTTCTCCTCCGCCCTCCTCCATCCCCCGCCCTGCCCTGTGTAAACTGGGCTAGCCAGGAGGGCTGTTTGTTTTACCTGAGGTCTTCAATCCTGTCTTCCAACCTTACTTTATTCTATTTTCTTGGGCTTTTCCCTTTTTTGTCTTTTAGCCATCACCATTTTGGTCTCCTTTTTCCTATTCTAACTACCTAACAGTCTCAACCTTGTTTTTACATAGTGTTGCATTTATTGAAATTTATATTAGATATTTCTGAAAACATCTATAAGAACAAAAAAGACACTTCCATATTTCATCTAGGATGTGAAATACTGAAATATTTCTAAATGTTCTTGAAGATGTATTGGATCAGAAAAGTTGTATAATTCTGACTTTGTCTTTGCTTGTTAAAACTGAATGTTTAACATGCACACCAAAGCATCAAGCAGAATGCTAAGTTAGCAAGAATTATTGCCACTGTTATTTTTTGTTTTCAGAAATGGAAATACAATGAATGAAAACCCCAACAAACTGTTTTTCAATAAATTTTAGCTTTCTTGTAAAAATGTGCTCTCTGGAGGCATTTAAGTCAGTTAAAATTATAATACTTTGACTGCTGACTATTACTGCAGCAACTTTTAAAACTGTATGTGTTGCTATAAATTGCCTATGAGTCAGATTCATTGCAAGGTGAAGAAGGGCATTTTGAACGTTCTATCTGTTTTTCTCATCTAATCCAAACCTAAAATAAAATAAGCACTCATGATTTTACTTGCTGCACCCAGCTTTAAAATATACCTACCACTACTACTTTCAAGAATATAAGTTAAAAGAAAACCATATTTTTATTTTTTAAAAAAGTGAAGTTTTCAGGATTAGTTAACATTTTATATAATCTTGTAAAGTGTTCTGATTAGCATTGACCTTCCTTTTCACATGGAAAATTGTGCTAGCCAGGTAGGAAATGAAATCTCAAAAGTAAAGTAACAGGTCAGTAAGTCAAGCATTTAATCAGATAATGGAAGCCTGTGTCATTAATAAGTGTGTCATTTGCTTCAATAAAGGCATCACTTTAGGAAATCAAATCAGTCTTTAATAATCTGCATAAGTCTCACCCTCCCAGCCCACAAATATTTCCCAGATCACCTGCGTTCTTTAATTGCTGCTTCCTCTGATCTCTTTTAACACTACTATCAATATTCCTCATTTTGACTATAAGTAGAAAACTCTATTATATTGCCATGGATATACATTACATATTCTTAGTCTAACTAACCAGATTATAAATCTCTTTAGAAGTGTAAATGAGTCTTGTTGACAAAACTCAAGAAAGTAGATACCTTCATTACATAACAGCATTCAGTTCAGTTCAGTCACTCAGTCATGTCCCATTCCTTGCAACCCCATGGACTGCAGCACACCAAGTCTCCCTGTCCATCACCAATTCCTGGAGTTTACTCAAACTCATGTCCATTGAGTAGGTGATGCCATCCAACGATCTCATCCTTAGACGTCCCCTTCTCCTCCTGCCTTCAATCTTTCCCAGCATCAGGGGCTTTTCCAGTCAGTCAGTTCTTCACATCAGGTGGCCAAAGTATTGGAGTTTCAGCTTCAGCATTAGTTTGTTGGCAAAGTAATGTCTCTGTTGACAAAGTAATACTGTCTAGGTTGGTCATAACATTTCTTCCAAGAAGTAAGCATCTTTTAATTTCATGACTGCTGTCACCATCTTCAGTTATTTTGGAACCCCAAAAAACAAAGTCTGTCACTGTTTCCCCATCTATTTGCCATGAAGCAATGGGACGAGATGCCATGATCTTAGTTTACTGAATGTTGAGCTTTAAGCCAACTTTTTCACTCTCCTCTTTCACTTTCATTAAGAAGCTCTTTAGTTCTTCTTCACTTTCTGCCATAAAGGTGGTGTCATCTGCATATCTGAGGTTATTAATATTTTTCCCAGAAATCTTGATTCCAGCTTGTGCTTCATCCAGTCCAGCATTTCTCATAATGTACTCTGCATAAAAGTTAAATAAGCAGGTGGACAAACATACAGCCTTGACATATTCCTTTCCCAATTTGGAACCAGTCTGTTGTTCCATGTCCAGTTCTAACCGTTGCTTCCTGACCTGCACACAGGTTTCTCAAGACACAGGTCTGGTGGTCTGGTATTCCCATCTCTTCCAGAATTTTCCACTGTTCGTTGTGATCCACAGAGTCAAAGACTTTGGCATAGTCAATGAAGCAGAAATAGAAGTTTTTCTGGAACACTCTTGCTTTTTCGATGATTCAACAGATGTAAATTTGATTTCTGATTCTTCTGCCTTTTCTAAATGCAGCTTGAACACCTGGAAGTTCATGGTTCACGTACTGTTGAGGCCTGGTTTGGAGAATTTTGAGCATTATTTTGCTAGTGTGTGAGATGAGTGTAATTGCGCTGTAGTTTGAGCATTTTTTGGCATGGCATTGCCTTTTTTTGAGATTAGAATGAATACTGACCTTTTCTATCCTGTGGCCACTGCTGAGTTATCTAGATTTGCTGGCATACTGAGTGCAGCACTTTCACAGCATCATCTCTTAGGATTTGAAACAGCTCAACAGAATTCCATTACCTCCACTAGCTTGGTTCATAGTGATGCTTCCTAAGGCCCACTTGACTTTGCATTCCAGGACACCTGGCTCTTGATGAGTGATCATACTATCATGATTATATGGGTCATGAAAATCCTTTTTGTATAGTTCTTCTGTGTATTCTTGCCACCTCTTCTTAATATCTTCTGCTTCTCTTAGGTTCATACCATTTCTGTCCTTTATTGTGCCCATCTTTGCATGAAATGTTCCCTTGATATCTCTAATTTTCTTGAAGAGATCTCTAGTCTTTCCCATTCCATTGTTTTTCTCCATTTCTTTGCACTGGTCACTGAGGAAGCCTTTGTTATCTCTCCTTGCTCTTCTTTTGAACTCTGCATTCAAATAGGTATATCTTTCCTTTTCTTCTTTGCTTTTCAGTTCTCTTCTTTTTACAGCTATTTGCTGTGAAACAGCATTATTAACAAGTAAAAAAGCAAAGTAACAATAATAATCAAAGAAATTTTGAAAGTGTCATGAAGTAATATAATCATGAAATAACTGAAAATTATATAATTATAATAATACATATAAGCTATACTTTGTCAACTGATTATTAGGCCTAGAGGCTATATAAATAAATATTGTTGAATGAATGAATGAAATGAAAGGAATTTAAATGTCACTTTTATCATTATTGGGTAAGACCAACAAATATGAACATAGCTCAAGTTCTAAGCATTCTCATATTTAAAATTCCTCTATTTATATTTCAAAGTTTTATAGGCTCTTGTGCAGTATTTCATATACATGGGTAGCATGGTACAATGGAAACAACACTGAAAACCTAGGTCTTCCTTTTTGTTTGGTGTTCTGTGGTTGAATGGATTATGTTTCCTTCTCATAATTTTAAAATGAATTCAACAAAATTTCCCTTATATTCATTAAGGTTTGAATTCTATACATTCTCTAGCAGATTTCTTCTCATTTACAGAAGCATTCTCTTTGCACCAAATGAAACATTTTGTTTCATTTTAATGGACATTAACATTAAGCTTGCTTCTGCCCCAACACTGACAGTTGAACAACTTTTGAAACTATGAATAAATGTATGTTCAACTTAGTGTTCTATAATATATCTCTAATACTGACCCATCCTATCTCCTTGCATTCCTGTCTTAAAAACTACTTTTGCTCTTTGACTCACTGTTCCTAACCAGTTGTTACTGGAAAAACATTCAAACCTTCAGTATTCTGAATCAAGTTCCACAACTCAATTGTTGCATGCCTATTGGAATTTGATATTATTTCTCATTCAATGGTATTGATTTCCCTGGTGGCTGTAAAGAAACCACCTGCAATGCAGAAGGACCAGGTTCAGTCTCTGGGTTGGGAAGATCCCCTGGAGAAGTGTATGGCAACTCACTCCAATATTCTTGCTTGGAGAATCCCCATGACCAGAGGAGTCTGGTGGACTGCAGTGTATGCAGTCACAAAGAGTCAGACGTGACTGAGAGATTAAGCACAGCACAAACTTTATTCTGGGAATGTGTTTTTATCTTTAAGAAAAATATTCACTTAAGTGCCAGTAGTGTTGAGCTACCCAAAGTCCCTGCAATTTTGGAGCTATCTACAAATGACTATTTCAGGACGTAATATAAGAACTTCAAAGAACCACATATATAATCTTCATCAAAATAATTATGAGGCAATACTATGCATATATGTGTTAATGTTTGTGTATAAATACATGTCCATGCAAGCATTGATGTGTATGTGTACTTACATTAATGAGAATGATTTTTGAATATGGACTGTCAACTAAGTTTCACATCTTTATTATTACGTTTTGTTTGTAAATGGAGAAGCCTCGGTAATGTGAAATGCTTATCTAAATGAATTTTATATGTAAATTATAATATTGCCTAATATTTTTCTAATTTTGAGAAATAAAGAAGTGAACTTCTGATTTTTGGTCTTAACAAGGCAATCTGAGTGTAAGTATGTTCTGGTTTGGTTTTGTTTTAGCTAAAATAAATTACTTCTTATCTTAACATTATCTCCTTCTATTACTATTTTCTGTTCCTTATGGATACAATGTTATGAAAATGTAAAGGGCATTTATTAAAAATAAGACAATAGACCCAAAATGGAGTAGCCTATGCTAATTAAAACACACATCACCAAGTGCAGACTTAATTACAGTTTCAGTACTCCCAGAAATGGAATCTTAAACTAGTCAATCAGGAATTACCTGAATAGCGGTAGTGAGTTAGTTATCTGCCTTATAGAACTCTACCATCATCTAAAGGAAAGTAACTTTGAGAGTTATTACCGATCTACTCTTTTTGCCTGGTATAACCTGTAGCTCAGCAGTAAAGAATCCTCCTGCAATTTAGGAGTTGTGGGTTCAATACCTGGGTCAGGAAAATCTCTTGGAGTAGGAAATGACTCCAGTATTCTTGCCTAGAAAATCCCACTGATGGAGCAACCTGGTGGGCTACAGTCCAAATAGTCACAGAATGTCAGACACGACTGAATGAGCACACACAAAATTTCCATGTTCTTACTCCCTTTTGCCTATAAAAGTCCTTCAATTTGAAAGTTCTTCAGTAAAAATATCTAAGATAAACCAACTAATTTTATAAACATAACACAACCACAGTTTCATCATCACACCCAACAAAATTAACATTAATCCCTTAATTTCACCTAATAGTCAGTCCATGTTTAGCTTTTCCCAATTGTCTCAAAATGTCTTTTTATAGTTGGTTTATTTAAATAAAATGTCTTGGATTATTTTAATACTCCAGTTCTAATAAAATGTGAAAGCTTGTAAGCAGAGCCAGGACCAGGAGGGGTACTGACCCATCACTGCAAAAGGTAATGAGAAAGCAATGAGCTCGAAGGGCTAGGTGGGTCTTATTCCTGTTCTGGGAGCTTTGGGATCTCCTTCAGGTCCCTCTTTTGATACCATAACTGTTAAAATATAAACTGAGACACATTACAATTTTTTAGTTTATTTCAGCATTTGTATATGTGTGTGTATTGGGTCCAGAAACCATCAAGCAGAATTGGACTGGGTCCAATATAGAAACTGGACTCTATCAAGGATTATACAGAGTCTAACTTAGAAAGCAGACTGTGTATAGTCAGACTAGATCTGATTTACACTGAGCCCAGTGTGAGGTCTCACATGGATAAAATTTTGGTTTAAGCATGAACAGAGAGGGTAATTTTTACCAAAGATTAGCTTGAATTACAATGGCATCAGGGGAGAACTCTTAACCTAGATACATTTATCCATTTTTGAGATGCCCTAGAAAAAAATGGTTCTGTCAATAACTCAGAATAAAGAGTAGATAGCAAATTATTTTTCCTCCTTTACAGCGTTTGATGACCAGGATGAGACCTGCTGGGATAACCTATTTTCTCTGGCTGTTATAGACAGAATTTTGGGAAAACTGGCAGAAACCAACAAAAGGTAAGAATGGTTACCAAAGTCAGCTTTCCCAAATGTCAATCTGTGCTGCCTGATTGAGATTAAAAAAAAGTAAAATTTCACTTTTAGTCCATTTGTTTTCAAATTCAGGTTGGGAGGGAAAAAATATAAGCATTAGATCTTTGAATTTTGACTTGCTTTATTGTACCCTTTGGTCATTGATTCTTTCTCTCCCAATGATAGCTACGGCTTTCTCATTCATCTCATTTTGTGTCCTGAGAACATGACTTGGTAACCATAAGGTGGAGTGCCAAAAACTTATGGCTGGACAGAAATGTGGGTTGAACCCCATTTATAGTTAGATATGACTGTGCACAGCTAGAAATGTGGGGTGTACTCCGTTTCTGGGTTTCAACTAACCATTGACAGCTCCCGGGGAATTGTCTAAGCACTTCTTTCTTTAGATGATCTTTGAGATTGGCTCTAGATCTTCAGAGGATAATATAACTCAAACCCTATCTGGGGATGCCTCTTGAATCCATGTGTTTATTCAATACTACCAGGAATATTTACTGTTGGTCCCAGCTAAACTGACATGATATACAAAAGAATTTTCATTAGTTCTATGACCAGAAGTTAGCCAAGTTGGAAGCTGCTATTCAGACCCTACTGGGAACATTTCTTTAGATCTTCTCCCCTAAGCTAAAATGAAATTGTGTACCCAGAGGGAAAGAAAAAAAATATCCTGCAGCGTTTGTGGAAAGACTTACTAAAACACTTCAAAGACAAAAAGTTCTAATTCTAGAACATAGACATCTTTTGATTTCCATCTTAAAGATTTTCTCTCTGATATACAGGAGCAAATTGTAGAAAATTTAGTTAGAAGGATGAGTCAGCCTGTGTATCACTGAAGTTGCAGCTCAATTTGTCAAGGAATCAAAAACAACTGTACTTGTCTTACAAATTGAATCTTTACAATAACACAAATATTCCTCTAGAAGCAATTTAAAGCCCACCTGTGCTATTTCACCAATCCCCAAACCTCTTCTATTCATTTCAAACATTTTGTAGATACGGTAAATGATCTGGATTAGGAAATAGAAGGAAATTTTTTCCTTGGACTTGCATTTTTTTCTCTGTGCTTTTTAAGATGTAAATATTCTATTTAATCTTCTCTAGGAGCTTCCCTGATAATTCAGTTGGTAAAGAGTCTGCCTGCAATGCAGGAAACCCTGATTCGATTCCTGGGTCTGGAAGATCCCTTGGAGAAGGGATAGGCTACCCACTCCAGTATGCTTGGGCTTCCCTTGTGGCTCAGCTGATAAATAATCCACCTGCAAGTCTGGAGACCTGGGTTCAATCCCTGAGTTGGGAAGATCCCCTGAAAAGGGAAAAGCTACCCACTTCCAATATTCTGGCCTAAAGAATTCCATGGGCAATATAGTCTATGGGGTCCCAAAGAGTTGGACAGGACTGAGTGACTTTCTCTTTCACTTTCAAGAACTAAGAAAAAAGGAAGGGAAAAAAAAAAGCAGGGGTTGAAAGACTATTTTGAAAATGAGACCTGAGAAAAATCTTGAAAGTCTCTCATTCAGTTCAGTTCAGTTCAGTCGCTCAGTCGTGTCTGACTCTCTGCGACCCCATGAATCACAGCACGCCAGGCCTCCCTGTCCATCACCAACTCCCGGAGTTCACTCAAATTCATGTCCACAGAGTCGGTGATGCCATCCAGCCATCTCATTCTCTGTCGTCCCCTTCTCCTCCCGCCCCCAACCTTTCCCAGCATCAGAGTCTTTTCCAGTGAGTCAACTCGTCGCATGAGGTGGCCAAAGTATTGCAGTTTCAGCCTTAGCATCAGTCCTTCCAATGAACACCCAGGATTGGTCTCCTTTAGAATGGACTGGTTGGATCTCCTTGCAATCCAAGGGACTCTCAAGAGTCTTCTCCAGCACCACAGTTCAAAAACATCAGTTCTTCGGCGATCAGCTTTCTTCACAGTCCAACTCTCACATCCATACATGACCACGGGAAAAACCATAGCCTTGTCTCTGATAAACATTAGTAAAAAGCTTTAGCCATATGAGCAGGTAACCTTATTCCATCTGCAAGAAACATATTTTGGTTCCAAAGCTTTTTAAATAAATGAGTTTTCCATCAACATATGTCTCATGGCTAAAATTTTTAAATTAAATCTCTATCTGTGTGTTTATGTATGTATGATATAGATGTGTGATTTTTTTCTACAGCCAGATGATATTATCATTTAAGAATTCTGTGTAATTGGCATAAACACAGGCAAGTGTTGTGTAAGTCAAGTATATTCTCACATATATATGAACTAAACTAAAGTTTTCCAAGTTTAAGTGGTGTAGAATAATCTTTAGAAAATAAAAACTATTTAAATTTAGTAAATAAAAGCTAGTTATAATGCTAATAACCTTAGTTTACATGCTGATAATGAAACACGAATCTGAGTTCTTGTTTGAAGAGCTGAAGAATGAACTTCACAAACCACAAACACACAAACACTCATGGCAGCAAGTGAATAGAATTTATTAAAGAGAAAAAAAGTGAAAGTGTTAGTCACTAAGTTGTGTCCAACTCTTTGCAACCCTTAGCCCACTGGGCTCCTCTGTCCATGAAATTCTACAGGCAAGAATACTGGAATGGATTGCCATTTCCTTCTCCAAAGAAAGTACAAAGCTCTCAGCATAAATACAGAGAGGGTGCAAAGAGTCCCCGAAAGGTGGGACTTATAGCAGTTTTTATATCCTTAATCTATATGTTTTTGGTGGCTCCTGTCCTTAAACTACATGATTTTTTACCCAGTCAGTTTTAAAGGTCAAGATGCTTAACTGAACATCTTTATGACTTTTCTTGATCCTTGGGTCATTTTTAATGCCTTCTGGCCATTTTACACCATTTTTCACCATTAACTATAATACTTTTATTCTACCTAGGTGTACTAAAAGTTAAGTAAAAGCATGTTATCCCTTACAAAATTTGTCAACGAGAAAGATAACTTGAGATGGTGGTTACCTGCTTATTGTCTAAGAAAATTTTCATGAGTAATGTGCAAGAATACACAGAAGAACTGTACAAAAAAGATCGAAACAACCAAGATAATCATGATGGTGTGATCACTCACCTAGAGCCAGACATCTTAGAATGTGAAGTCAAGTGGGCCTTAGAAAGCATCACTACGAAAAAAGCTAGTGGAGGTGATGGAATTCCAGTTGAGCTATTTCAAATCCTGAAAGATGACGCTGTGAAAGTACTTCACTCAATATGCCAGCAAATTTGGAAAACTCAGCAGTGGCTACAGGACTGGAAAAGGTCAGTCTTCACTCCAATTCCAAAGAAAGGCAATGCCAAAGAATTCTCAAACTACCACACAACTGCACTCCTCTCACACGCTGGTAAAGACATGCTCAAAATTCTCCAAGACAGGCTTCAGCAATACATGAACCATGAACTTCCAGATGTTCAAGCTAGTTTTAGAAAAGGGAGAGGAACCAGAGATCAAATTGCCAACATCGTCTGGATCATGGAAAAAGCAAGAGAGTTCCAGAAAAATATGTATATCTGCTTTTGATCCTGCCAAAGCTTTTGACTGTGTGGATCACAACAAACTGTGGAACATTCTGAAAGAGATGGGAATACCAGACCACCTGACCTGCCTTTTGAGAAACCTGCATGCAGGTCAGGAAGTAACAGTCAGAACTGAACATGGAACAACAGACTGGTTCCAAATAGGAAAAGGAGTACGTCAAGGTTGTATATTGTCACCCTGCTTATTTAACTCATATGCAGAGTATATCATGAGGAACGCTGGGCTGGAAGAAGCAAAAGCTGGAATCAAGATTGCTAGGAGAAATATGAATAACTGAACTGAATGTAACCATATGTAAATAAACATACATTATGTAAAATCTTACATATGTAAATAGAATTTAGAAGCTTGCATTATGTAAATATATAAATAAACATATTTACTTGTTCTTACAAGTAAATAAAATAAGACAAAAGCTTATAAATAAGCTTTTTAACACCAATGATACTTTTTGTTTGCTTAAAAATAATTTTCAGTCTTTTGGGCAACTTGAAATCTTAAAGTTACATTGAGACTAATTAAATTAAATAAACTAAATTATGTGTATTCATTAAATATCTAGATCATTTTTTAATAAAATAAATTACCTACTGAACATAGATTTATCCACTTTGACTTCCTTTTCAGTTCAGTTCAGTTCAGTTGCTCAGTCGTGTCCGACTCGCCGCGACCCCATGAATCACAGCACGCCAGGCCTCCCTGTCCATCACCAACTCCGGAGTTCACTCAAACTCATGTCCACAGAGTTGGTGATGCCATCCAGCCATCTCATTCTCTGTCATCCCCTTCTCCTCCCTCCCCCAACCTTTCCCAGCATCAGAGTCTTTTCCAGTGAGTCAACTCGTTGCATGAGGTGGCCAAAGTATTGCAGTTTCAGCTTTAGCATCAGTCCTTCCAATGAACACCCAGGATTGATGACTTCTTTTTACAGAGGAAGTAAAGGTGTTTGGACTTATTGGTAAACATGTTTCATTCCACCTTAGACATTTTATTATGGGGAATAAATTGTATCCAGTTTTTGGAAATATATTCACAAATTTGCCAATCCACAAATTGTTAATGCAACAGACAGTTCACAATTTCTTATTTCTTAGCTTTCACTAACAATTCCAAAGTGTTCATTATTCTAATCAATATATGTATCTTAAACTACTTGAAAATAATAAGAATAAAAGGAAACAACAGTGTATGAAGTGTAAGTAAGGGAAGTAAAAAGATTGTCTCAGAATAGAAAGAAAAGCTATTGGAAAAAATCTGAATGGATATACAAGCATTGTAGAAGTTCTGGGGAAAGGAATTTTATGTGCAGTCAAGTTGGTTAATATTAGAATGAGTTGAAGTTGTGTGTGTGTGTGTGTGTGTGTGTGTGTTTTCTTTTAACCGAGTTATTTATTTATTTGTTTATGATGGGTCTTTGTTGTGGCACACAGGATATTTGATCTTCCTTGTGGTGTGAGAAGTCTTAGTTATGGCATGTGGGATCTATTAATAGTTCCCTGATAAGAAATAGTTCCCTGATAAGAGATGGAACCTTTGCACCCTGTATTGGGAGCACTGATTCTTAACCACTGGATCACCAAGGAAGTCCCCTGAAAATGGGTTTTAATATCAAAAGTACACAGATGCGAAATTAGAATTCAGTTTAAACTAATCAAATTAAAATTAGAATTTGGGTCTCTGCTAAAGAATAAAGTTTTCTTCAGTTATTGGTCTGGTGTTAACAAGAAATTGCAAGCAAATCTTTCTCTTTATTTTTTACATAATCTACCTGAACAAAATGTGTCTCATTGTGCTTCACACTGATTTCATCAGATCTTTAATCGCTTAAGCAAACTTAGTCTTCTCAATAATAAGAGAGCTATGCTTTCTGTTGACATCTACTTAATCTTCTGTATTTGTCTTTGATGTCTTTTATTGTCACTTTGGGCTTCCTTGGTGGCTCAGATACAACCTGGTTTGGATGACTGGGTCAGAAAGATCCCCTGAAGATGGGAATGGCTACCTACTCCAGTTCTCTTGCCTAGAGAAATCCATGGACAGAGGAGCCTGGCAGGCTACAGTCCATAGGATCACAAAGAATTAGATTTGACTGAGTGACTAACACTTTTCACTTTCATTGTCACTCTAGGTAAGTAGAAAATTAAGTATTGCTTCCTAATAGTATGACATCCTGTTTAATCAAATGTTCAAACCTTTGACATTTTCTCAAGATCAAATTCTTTTTCCAGGGGCCTCTGGAAAAATCTCAAAGGATTTAACTTATTTTGTGAAAGATGGATTGTAAACAGATGGGTTTATATGGCATATTAAATTACATGGAAAACATTGCCCAAAATGTGATAAAATGCATTCTTGGGATATACTTACATGGATGCATGCAAAATTTTTTTTTTTTAATTTTATTTATTTATTTATTTATTTTTTAGTATTTACTTTTTTTTTTCCAATTTTATTTATTTATTTTTTTCAAGTTGAACAGACTAAATTTCTTTAAACAAACTTACTTATACTCCAGAGTCCTTTAAAAACTTAATAGCATTTATACATTGAAGGTATTTGATTTTCTTGTAACTAGCACTTCAAATGCAACAAGCATTTGAAGCAACAAGCATTTGACCCAACAAGTAAAACTTTCTACAGTTCATAACTTTTATAAATAAAATAAATTAAATGTACAGTGAATAAGTTCTCTGAAATATTTCAATATTTCTGCAGGTTTAGTAATATCGTAAAATACATTTCAACTAAAATTCACAAATCTAAAAAGCTGTTAGGCATTTTTAGGCGTTTTAAGATGGAAATGAAGACCAATGTTACATCGTAATATGCCAATTACAAATAGTACTTCAAATAGCAAATACTACAGTTTGTCCCAAACTTTAAAAACTATTCATGAACTCAACACTGAACTATTGATGGCTATGAGAATTGTTTCCTAGCCTTTTTGAAAATTTCAACCCATTTACGTTTAAGGTAATTATTGATAAGTACGATCCCGTAGCCATTTTCTTTATTGCTTTGGGTTCAAGTTTATACACTCTTTCTGTGTATCCTGTCTATAGAAGATCCTTTAGCATTTTTTGGAGAGCTGGTTTGGTGATGCTGAATTCCCTCAGCTTTTGCTTGTCTGTAAAGCTTTTGATTTCTCCTAAACATGCGGTTTCAGCTTCCAATCTTCAAGCAAATGATCTTTCCATGAATAGAATAAAGGGAAAAGAACAAAGAGAACAAATAACTTAAAGAATGTGAACTCAATGCTGTGACTTGTGAGTGTCACAGAAAGATCTAGCAAACACTTTGAGAACTCCTCATTGGGAGCTGGAACTAGTGCTAATGCCTTAAATTTATTATCATACCTCTCTGTTAGGCTGAGTCTGATCAAAAGGTGGACATTGTCAAAAACAAGACAATAGGTACAAAATGGAGTTGTTTATGCTAAGCCTTATGTCACCTAACCAGATTTAATTTAATTGCAGTTTCAGATCTCCAGAAATAAAATCCTAAATAGTCAGGAACTGTCTTATCCACACTATTGGGTGATCTGCCCAATAGAGAGCTGCTTACCCCAAAGGAAAGTAATCTTTCAATAACAAGCACTCCTTTTTCCTAGTATATGCTCCTTGTCTGTGCTCCCTCTGCCTATGAAATTATTTCATTTTGGATGGTTCTTCAAAATTCCTTTCTCTAATATTCATGATGCCCAATTAAAATGTATTTTTTCCTAAAACCCCTCAAAATTTTCTATAAGTCTCATTTTATTTTTAATAATATCTAATTAAAATATTTGTTGATTTAAAGTTTATGACTATATTCATATGAACTAGCTTATTGATCTTGACACTAATTCCAAAAAGTTAAATGGTAAAATATAATTATATTAATATTACAGGCCAGGCAAATAAGAGGTTAAGTTGGCTGGCATCAAAGAACTATTTCATAAAGAACCTGGAATTAATATGAGTGTTCTAGTTACAGATACATTTCTCATTAAATTAAAATGCTGTAAACTTGTTAAGATAATATATGTAACTATTCATGTATACCACATTTAAAAAATCAACATTTATTTACAAAATATTTATTGTCTATTATGAACATTGTGCATTGTTCAAAGCACTTGAGCTATATCAGGTAATGGTCAGGCAAAGTCTCCTGTCCTAAAATATTTCACAATATACTCAGTTCAGTTCAGTTCAGTTCATTTCACTCGCTCAGTCATCTCCGACTCTTTGCGACCCCTTGAATCACAGCATGCCAGGCTTCCCTGTCCATCTCCAACTCCCGGAGTTCACTCAAACTCATGTATATCGAGTCGGTGATGCCATC
Source organism: Moschus berezovskii (assembly GCF_049115385.1). Taxonomy (NCBI): domain Eukaryota; kingdom Metazoa; phylum Chordata; class Mammalia; order Artiodactyla; family Moschidae; genus Moschus; species Moschus berezovskii. The sequence goes on from NC_142472.1 coordinate 44,698,951, forward strand.
CAGCCATCTCATTCTCTGTCGTCCCCTTCTCCTCCCGCCCCTAACCTTTCCCAGCATCAGAGTCTTTTCCAGTGAGTCAGCTCGTCGCATGAGGTGGCCAGAGTATTGGAGTTTCAGCTTTTGCATCAGTTCTTCCAATGAACACCCAGGATTGATCTCCTTTAGAATGGACTGGCTGGATCTCCTTGCAGTACAAGGGACTCTCAAGAGTCTTCTCCAGCACCACAGTTCAAAAGCATCAATTCTTCGGGGATCAGCCTTCTTCACAGTCCAACTCTCACATCCATACATGACCACGGGAAAAACCATAGCCTTGACTAGACGGACCTTGGTAGGCAAAGTAATGTCTCTGCTTTTTAATATGCTATCTAGGTTGGTCATAACTTTCCTTCCAAGGAGTAAGTGTCTTTCAATTTCATGGCTGCAATCAGCATCTGCAGTGCTTTTGGAGCCCCAAAAAATAAAGTCTGACACCTTCACAATGAGTTTTACTTTGGAAAGGCTAATTAAAATTATACCATCAACAATAAGAAATGCTTCTAGTCTTATACTTCATATATTTAAATTTAAAATGTTTTCTGTAGCATACAGTTTCAACCTTTTATTCTTTAATGTACTTGTCCCTTATGTTGTTATTTATTGTTTCTTATTTTTCTCCTCTAGTATATTGTGACCTCCATAAATTTAAATATATGAAGTATAAGACTAGAAGCAATTCTTATTGTTGATGGTATAATTTTAATTAGCCTTTCCAAAGTAAAACTCATTGTGAAGGGAGCATTTGAGTGGATATCTGAAGGAAGTGGAATATTTAGACATGCAGCTCTATTATCATAACTTGTCCTGTCTGAAGAACAAGGATAGGAGGCCAGTTGGGTTGCAGCAGATTAAGAGTTGTTGGATATGTGAAATAGGGCAGAACATGGAGCTGTGTACATCATTTTACCGATGCTGGGTTTTCTGGGACACAGGGGGAACCATTATGAGTGAGATATGAAAACATTATAGGGTAGTAGGTGGTTATGAAAAAGTGGCAGAAAATTATTTTACCACTGGAAAAAAGTGAAAGGTTAAAAAAAACATGATATTATATTTAGATGCTATATTGTCTATATAAGACTGTATATTGTCATCCTACTTATTTAACTTATATGCAGAGTACATCATGTGAAATGCTGGGCTGGATGAAGCACAAAGTGGAATCAAGATTGCTGGGAGAAATACCAATAACCTAGATACTCAGATGACACTATGCTTACGGCAGAAAGTGAAGAACTAAAGAGCCTCTTGATGAAAGAGAAAAGTGAAAAATTTGGCTTAAAACTGAGCATGCAGAAAAGTAAGATCATGGCATCTGGTCCAATCACTTAGTGGCAAATAGATGGGGAAACAGTGGAAACAGTGACAGACTTTATTTTTGGGAGCTCCAAAATCACTGCAGATGGTGACTGCAGCCATGAAATTAAAAGACACTTTTTCCTTGGAAGAAAAGCTATAATCAATCTAGACAGCATATTAAAAAGCAGAAACATTACTTTGCCAACAAAGATCCATATAGTCAAAGCTATAGCTTTTCCAGTAGTCATGTATGGATGTGAGAGTTGGACTATAAAGAAAGGTGAGAGTTGAAGAATTGATGCTGTTGAACTGTGGTGTTCGAGAAGACTCTTGAGAGTCCCTTGGACTGCAAGGAGATCTGATCAGTCCATCTTAAAGGAAATCAGTCCTAAATATTCTTTGGAAGGACTGATGTTGAAGCTGAAACTCCAATACTTTGGCCACCTGATGCGAAAAACTGACTCTTTTGAAAAGACCCTGATGCTGGGAAAGATTGAGGGCAGGAAAAGGGGATGACATAGGATAAGATGGTTGGATGGCATCACTGAATCAATGGACATGAGTTTGAGCAAGCTTCCTGAATTTGTGATGGACAGGGAAGCCTGGTGTGCTGTCATCCATAGGATCACAAAGAGTCAGAATTTACTGAGAGACCGAACTGAATTGAACTGATCATATTTAGACTAATTTTACATATAGTGAAATTTCAAAAAAACATATGACATTTGTGTTAAAATGAGGGAGTAAGACAAGACTTTTGCTGGTATGGATATCAGACTAACCTGGAGATTGAAGATTCCTGCTTTCAAGGAGGGACTGTTTGTGAAGGTGTCTGATAAATATGTAAATATTTGCTAAATGAATGATACTAGATACAAAATTCTAGTTCTTAAAATGGTGGGAAGAAGGTGTCCTATAAACATTTGGGAAGAAACTGACTCCATCTCTATACTCAAGTTTATGAAGGCCACCCAGAAGGAAGGAGTCACTTCTTGAGAGAGCAACACAAAAATAATTTTTCTAAAATTGGAGGAAAATTGTTCTACAGTGTATTGGTTTCTGGTGAACAAAATGAATCAGCCATAAGTATTAATATATATTATAATATATATAATTATATATATATATATCCCCTTCTTCTTGAGCCTCCCTCCCATGTCCCTCATCCCACCCTTCTAGATCATCACAGAGTATTGAGGTGAATTCCCTGTGGTATACAGCTGCCTCCCAATAGCTACCTATTTTATACATGGTAGTGTATAAATGTTAATACTACTCTCTCAATTCATCTGTCCCTCCTCCACTGTGTCTACAAGTCAGCTCTCTACAAATGTATCTCTATTCTTGCCCTTTAAATACATTCATCAGTACCATTTTTATAGATTCCATATATATACATTAATATATGATATTTATTTTTCCCTTTCTGACTTACTTTGTTTTATATAACAGACTCTAGGTTCATTCACTTCACTACAGCTGACTCAAATTTGTCTTTTTCATGGTTGAGTAATATTCTATTGTATATATGTACCACACTTCATTATCCAATCATCTATTGATCAGCATCTAGATTGTTTCCATGAACTAGCTATTGTAAATAAAGTTGCTATGAACATCAGGGTACATGTGTCATTTTGAATCATGATTTTTCTCATGGTGTTTGCCCCATAGTGGAATTGCTGTGTCAAATGGTAATTTTTTTCCTAGTCTTTTTAAGGAGTCTCCATACTGTTTTCCATAGTGGTTATATCAATTTACATTTCCACGAACAATCTAAAAGGGTTCCCTATTTTCTACATCATCTCTAGGATTTATTGTTTGTAGATTTTTTTGATGACAGCCATTCTGACTGGTGATACCTTAAATGTACAAATAGCAAGACTATCTTTGACCCACCTGCTATTGTGATGGAAATAAAAACTAAAACAAACATATGGGACCTAATTAAACTTAAAAGCTTTTGTAAAGCAAAGGACAAAGGAAACTATAAACAAGATGAAAAAACAACCCACAGAATGGGAAAAACATAATTGCAAATGCAGCAACAGACAAAGGATTATATAAGGGGCTCAACATCAGAAAAGCAAGAAATCCAATCAAAAACTGAATGAAAAACTTAAAACAGATCTATGTCAAAGAAGACATACAGATGGCTAATAAACACATGGAAAGATGTTCAGTGTTGCTCATTATTAAAGAAAAGAAAATCATAATGTATTAATTTCATTGGGATCTCATGACTCTGTTTTACATTGCAGCCAGGGGCACTTAGTCCTCCTGTTAGTTGGATTGTTCCATTGTAAATGATGATGTAAATAGCATCATCATTTACAATATGTGCATACTATGGTCACCTTGAAAGAGAGGATGAGAAATATCAAAAGGGACTTTTTATAAGTCCGGGCATGAAAACGCTATATGTTATTTCAGTCCACATTCCATTGGTTAAAAGACCCAATTTTACCATATTAGAGGTACTGTACATACTTTGAATTATGCTGGATAATCTCTAAATTCTTTTCAATTTTGACAGCAAGTGGTGCTGGATTTTTCAATAGAAGACTGAGCATTTGAAGTTTAGATGAAGAAATTGGTTGTCATAGGCTGAGATGAGATGAGATGAGGGAGGTAAAATTAGAGAGCATGAGAAAGGTATTCAAGGAAGAGAAAGATAGAAGCAATACACTTTTAGTATACACTGTATCCAAGAAGAGGGAATTCTCAATTAAATCATTTTTAGAGTGTCATTGTAGATTATACAGAAATGAAAATAAAATTTAATAAATTCATTAACTGATTATTTGCTAAAATTAAATATTTTATACTTATATGACATGAGATGACAAGAACTATCAAATACAATTATGCCACTTCATTATAGATTTGAGATTCCATTTAAGTATTTTTAAATGTATCTTATCAATTCTGGAAAAGCTTATCTCAATATTTCATGTGAATATAGAAATACTTTGGTCCTATTTAGATTGCCTCGATACTGAGAATTGATCTGAAGTATTACAAACTAAAAGCATTCTGATTTGTAATAAGTTTACAATTGAAGAAATTGGTCTAATTTATCAGTCTTTGGTTTACTAAGTCTTGGAACTATTGAAACAATTAAGGCTAGGCCAGTTTTTAAAGTAATGTTGATTTTAGCTTTGAAATAATCTATGAAATTAGGTATTTAGATTTGTTTTTAATAAATTTACAGAAATATGCTAAAGAACACATCTAACATAAATGAAGCAGCCCTTTCCAAAGCAAAAGGTTAACTGTTTCTCCATCAATGTACTTTAAATTCAATTATTTTATATTTTAGAAGGATGAGGGTCATAAGATCTCTTCATAGTCTCAAGAAATAAATCAAGGTCAGGCTTGAAAAGTTCACATTTATATTGAAATATATTGACATCAAAGAAAGACTTATGGAATAAAATAATGATGGTTATAACAATTATAATAGGGAAAGTAGAGGAAATTAATAGTAAGCATAGCATGTCAAAAAAGATAATAGCAACTTTTTTAACTGTGAAAAGACTATATTGTATATGTAATAACTAAAATTATTTATGTGCTTATATATATAAATATATAAAAATCAAAAGAAATGTATGCCTTAACAAACTTTGGGAAAAATTCTTTTTATAGGAGTTAATTTCAACTGGACAATTTGATGGATAAACATATCAATTTGTATAACCAAAACTTTAAGACACTATAAAACCCAAGTTATTATTCCTTTATGCAATAAATATGAAGAACATTATAGGCAGTAAAATATGTTTAAGATCTAAGGAGCACATAAAAAATAATAAAATCTCCATGTTACTTCATTAAAGTAACACATTTTCAGAAAATTTTGTCTTTCATTTCAGCAGTTTTACCAGTCCAAACAAGTGTATGTGTGTGTGTGTGTGCACATGTATGTACACTAACACAGGTAAGTTTATATATAAAATATGATGCCATTAGTCTTGCACTCAATAAATCAGCAAATTTCAAAAACTCAGCAGTGGCCACAGACTTAAAAAGATCAGTTATCATTTCAATCCCAAAGTAAGGAAATGCCAAAGAATGTTCAGACTATAGTACAATTACTCTCATTTCACATGCTAGTAAGATTATGCTCAAAATCCTTCAAGCTAGGCTTCAACAGCATGTGGATTGAGAGCTTGCAGATGTACAAGCTGGATTTAGGAAAAGCAGAGGAAGCAAAGACCAAATTGCAAACATTCATTGGATCATAGAAAAAGCAAGGAAATTAAAAAAAAAAAGGAACTACTCTGCTTCATTGACTAGGCTAAAGCCTTTGCAGATGTTGACTGCAGTCACAGAACTAAAAGATACTTGCTCCTTGGAGGAAAAGCTATGACCAACCCAGACAGCATATTAGAAAGCAGAGACATCACTTTGCTGACAAAGGTCCACATAGTCAAAGGTATGGCTTTTCTAGTAGTCAAGTATGGATGTGAGAATTGGACCATAAAAAAGTTAAATGCCAAAGAATTGATGCTTTTGAACTATGGTGCTGGAGAAGACCGTTGAGAGTGCCTTGTACTGCAAGATCAAACCATTCAATCCTAAAGGAAGTCAGTCCTGAATATTCATTGGAAGGACTGATACTTAACCTGAAGCTCCAAAACTTTGGCCACCTGATGTAAAGTATCAACTTATTGGAAAAGACCCTGATGCTGGGAAAGATTGAGGGCAGGAGGAGAGCGGATTGACAGAGGATGAATTGGTTGGATGGCATCACTGACTCAGTGGGCATGATTTTGAGCACACTCCGGGAGATAGTGAAGAGCAGAGAAGCCTGTCGTGCTACAGTTCATGTGGTTGCAGAGTCAGACATGACTTAGTTACTGAACAACAATGTATACAGCAAACATTCATACACACACATATATGCATGTGTCTGTGTATATGTTCACACATACATATGTACCACTTACAATATACTGAGATTTTTCTATTTACATAAAAGACCCTGCTATTTAAGACATAGGATTAAAATTGAAGCTAAACCCAGAGAGGGAGAGAGTAGAATATGAAATCTTCTAAGAAAATCTTTCAATGAAGGATCATACCTAACTCTCAATATCTCTCAAAGATTCTCATGAGATAACTGTTGACTGAATATGCCTTTTTATTTCTATTAGAATTCAAATTGATTGTTATGTTTCCCAAATAGATTATCATATCAGAAAGTGATGATAATTTTTATTTTTTGATTTTTTAATTTTTCCACTCTGTCCAAATGTGAAATATCTTTTTATAATGTACAAACCAATTTTCAATAACATTTAAAAACCTATAAGCTATCACAGCAATATCATAGTAATATGTAGGCATTTTAAATGTACTGTATGATGATAGGATTTATTATATTGCAAAGAGATTATTTCTATAACTTTGAAATACTGACTATGCAAGATTAAATATTGCTTTAATGATTAAGTTGCAAAAAGACTTTCCATGTTTTAAAAATAGAAAGAGTGGAGACATTGTGAAGAACTGTAATTTTACATTAAAATTTAACTAGAATTCTCTTGACTAAAATGGCAACATACTATTAAAGCTTTGCAAATATGATCATTTTTCTTTCTCCACATGGGGTTCCTTTTCTCCTTACCTCATTTCCCACACCTTCCCTTGCTAAAACACAACTGATTACTCCAAGGTTCACTCTGCCTTGATGTATTACCCATGATATTTTTACCAAAGATTTTATATTTTTCCATTCACAGAGGGAAACTTCTCACTTGGTGTAAGTTGCATGAAATTAATAGCTTTGAATTAAATATGCAAACTCACTGTTCTGAGAAAAGCTGTTATCTTTAATGCATTGATAGGAGGGTCCAGGCACTTGGGTTTATTCCCTGTTTCTATCATTTGCTGACTGGATAAACCTCTATTTGTTAATAAACTATTCATGTTCCTTTATGTGCAGAGTTATTGTTTAAGAATTGAAAGCTAAATGTATTCAAAATATAATAAACTTTTTATTTCATAATCACTAGACTGGTCACATAATTTATTAACCAAGATGGAATAATTTACTATTGAATAAGGATGTTCTTGAACAACAGATTAAACTGGGATCATCCTGGGAAAACTCAGATGCATGAGTGATATAAATAAGTGTGCAGTAAATCCTAAATATGTCAATGATAATGATGGTGTTAATATCTTGGTTCTGAATTTCAGCACTTCTCAGAAAATACTAAAGAACTGTGTTAAATTTCCTTTATCTACCATGCATGTTTGTCAAGCACATATTCTTTCGACTCTGAATATAAATGTCTTTTGGCAGAATAAGCAATTTTCTCCCATTAATTCAGATAGTTCATACATACTATAAGGTTTCAGTTCAGTTCAGTCCAGTCGCTCAGTCGTGTCCGACCCTTTGCAACCCCATGAATCACAGCACACCAGGCCTCCCTGTCCATCACCAACTCTCAGAGTTCACTCAAACTCATGTCCATTGAGTCGGTGATGCCATCCAGCCATCTCATTCTCTGTCGTCCCCTTCTCCTCCTGCCCCCAAATCCCTCCCAGCATCAGAGTCTTTTCCAGTGAGTCAACTCTTCACATGAGGTGGCCAAAGTACTGGAGTTTCAGCTTTACCATCAGTCCTTCCAATGAACACCCAGGACTGATCTTCTTTAGAATGGACTGGTTGGATCTCCTTGCAGGCCAAGGGACTCTCAAGAGTCTTCTCCAACACCACAGTTCAAAAGCATCTATTCTTCAGCGATCAGCTTTCTTCACAGCCCAACTCTCACATCCATACATGACCACTGGAAAAACCATAGCCTTGACTAGACAGACCTTGGTTGGCAAAATAATGTCTCTGCTTTTTAATATGCTGTCTAGGTTGGTCACAACTTTCCTTCCAAGGAGTAAGCGTCTTTTAATTTCATGGCTGCAATCAGCATCCGCAGTGATTTTTTTTTATGGATTAATGTGAGAATTCTACATATGTATGTGCAGAGAGAGAAAGCTTAGTGGAGTGCCCAATGCAGAGCAGTCCATGGTTGTTTCATATCTTTCCCTACTGAGTAAAATTAAACATAAAGCACATATAAGCAACACTTTCTAAGAGTGAATAATGATTTGCTACAATTATATGTGGACTAATCCAGTTTAGATTTTTTGTCTTTAATGGTACTTAAATGTAATTTTAATTTAACAGACTAAAATTAAACAAAATCAAAGAAGTACCTGTGAATTGTAACATTTGCTGTACTATAAAAGTACATGTATTTTGCGAAAGAGTTAATGTAGGCATTATAGGCAGCAAACTCTACATAACATTCATGATATGCTTTATATTAACATTGAACCATTTTAACTAGACAATTAATGTAATCTCTAGGTTTATATGAATAAATAAACAGAATATGGTAATTGTGTTCAATTCATTCTTACTTGTATGATACTTGAAAATTCTTAAAAAGAAGTAGCAAAGTGATAAATAAAACATTTAAATATGTATGTCAAGTGGTTTATTCTTATTCCTCTAATTTATTTTAAACTCTGGTTTGTATTTTAATATTATTTCTATAATTATGCCCTGTTTATAATAAAAATACTGCACATTTTACTATTTTATTTCTTTGATTATCCAGAAGACATGTTATAAATACTTAGCTAAACGTTTTTAGCTTTTAATTTTCTGTTTATTATTTGTTCTTAATTAGCTTAGGAACTACTGTGTCATGTTATCATACTATGTATGGTTTTCCTAGACTCTTGTATCAATTTTGAAATCCAGCAAACATAAGTTGGGAACTAATTCTTTCAATAAAATATTTTATGTATTGGAATATCAAGGTCTGTTTAATTTTAAGAAGAAAAAATAATATTTCAGTTCAAATAAGTGAATTATCTAAATATCTTCATAAGTGAAACATTCTTTATGAAATTGAACAGCTCATATCTTGTGTAAATCAAAACCTACATTTTGAGGTAATGTTTTGCATACTTTCTAAACTAAATGTATAGTCAAAGTATGGGAACAACTTTGCTGCATTAAAAAAATGAGAAAAAAAATATAATGACTTACTCTGAAGTCATAGATGTAACAGACTGGTCTATTAAGGCATTTACTTTCTTGTATGAAAGATAACTGGAATTTATCATCTAACATATATTGCTTTGGGTATTACATTATAATTTTTCAGGTAAACATTATATTTGCACTATAGACTGAATATTTGTTTCACCCCCAAATTCCCATATGAAATACTATCCCCCAAATGCGATGACCCCAGGGGGAAAGGCTTTGGGAAGTAATTAGGTCATGAGGATAGAGCCTTCATGAGTGGTATTAGTGCCCTTTTAAAAGAGAGTCCAGAGATCCCTTTGTCCCCTCTGCCCTGTGAGAACACAGTGAGAAGACACCTGTCTGTGATCCAAGAAGCAGGTCTTCAACAGAAATCCAATTTTCAAGTGACTTGATCTTGGACTTTCTGGCCTCCAGAACTGTGAGAAATACATTTCTGCTATTTATAAGCCACCCAGCATATGGAAATCTGTTATAGCAGGCTAAATGCCTGAAACACTGCTGAAAAAACTAAAAAAAAAAAAAAAATTATAATTGACTTTGAAGAGGTTTTATTCCCCGAATCAGTAATGCATCAGTGTGTTGTAAATGACTAAAGCTTGTGGGAAACAAAGCAGTCAAATATAGGACCAGAGCGCAGTCTCTTGTTTCACATTCTGTTACACAAATGCATGGATGCATACAATTTCAAAGCTATGGCTTACGTTTCTTATCTTAACAACAGAAGCAGCGCTAATAGCTTCAATGTCTTGCCATCTATTGCAGAATTTGTATAACACTCATGTTAGTGTTCTGTGCCAAATATTTTTATAGCATCCATAATAAATGCAAGGTTCAAGCATAATAGATTTATCTTTTTGCTTTATGGAAGTCAACATAATGAACATTCCTAGTGTTTAGACATTGTCTTATAAAAAAAAGCTCTATTTGTTTAAGTTAATGGCTTACACTCTTTGTAAATATAAATGATTTTGACTTTAACTAACCTACCATGTTACAAGTCTTACCGAAGACTTAAAAGGAGAGTTTATTGATCAAAATATAGTGGTCAGTCAAATAATTAATGTGCACTGGAGGAAACTGACAAAATTACAGATTGAACAGTATTATGAGAAAAAATTTCAGATCCCGTGACTAAAGAAACCTTAGTATAATTAAGAAAGGTTTGCAAACACCAAAAGATTTAGTGCAAGCTTACTGAAATCTCTCAGAATCACAAAACTAAGTGCAAAGCTATTTAATTTTTCCAAGATACCCTAGAACTGATTATTACCAGCTATAACGATAATACCTTAAGATCATGTTCTAGAAATTTATCCATCTTCAGGCTTGCAGTTATAGAATACAGATGAAAAACTTTCTCTTCTCTTCTTTGAGAATCCAGTGCCCATTAACCAAAAACTAAGTTGTAGGTGGTAATAAATAAAAGTAAGTTAATATTGATTAAAAACAAAATATTTTGCTTATACTTTTTTCAAACGTTAAAATAGGAAACATTTTCCAATGAACAATGAATACAGGATAAATATGCATGTATAGTTATGTATGCATATGCAATTATATGTTCACATAATCCTATATGTTAAAATTTTTACTTATGGTATTTTCTTTCATTTTTTCTTACCCAGATTAAATTATTTTATCCTTCATTAATAACAGTTCTGTACATATCCCTTCAACTTCTTTGCCCTTTCTTCATATTGGTAAATGCAATTCTAGTTAATCCCAGCTCTCAGCCTACTCCATGCATAATGTGAGTGAAACTTGAGAATATGTTATCTTGTTGACTTGCCTTTTATTAATTTCATTATCACTACCCTCAAATGAGACCTAATGCTTCCAGGTAACCAGTTATGTTTATTCCATTTGAGTCACTTTATTTCATTCTTCTGTTTTGAAAAATTCTCGTAAGAGAAAGCTTACTAGTTTTAAAGTATATGCTTTAAAAAGTATAAACTTTTTTTTTATATTATCAGCAAAGAAGTATAAAATGGTAACAAGAGTCTTAGAGATAGTATGAGTTCCTGAATATACATTTTTATGTCACAGTTTGAGAAATGCCTTCACAGTTAATGTGAGTTCTTGAAGAAGGAAGACAATGAAGAAGATAAATATGGTGGGACAAGAAACAGCAATCTCTTATAACAGCAACCATTTTTGAGAGCATATGATGTGCTACGGCAAGAGCTTCAGTTCAGTCTCTCAGTCATGTCCAGCTCTTTGCAATCCCGTGGACTGCAGCATGCCAGGCTTCCCTGTCCATCATCAACTCCCGGGGTTTGAGAATTCCATGGACAGAGGAGACTGGCAAGCTACAACCCATGGGGTTGCAAAGGGTCGGACACAACTGAGTGACTAACTTTCATTTGAATTTTTCTGGGCAACACTAGGAAACACAGGTGAAAGAACTATTAATATATTCTCCTTGTTCCAGAGCATGGGGCCACAATACTGAAAGTATAGAGGGCAGTTCTCAAGGAAGAAGAAAGGCACTTGGAAAGAAAGGGAATAATGGATGAGAATCTAGAATAGAAAACAGTTCCATTATACCATTAACCAAACACAACTCCCCCTCCCTGCCAAGTAAGAACTCGAGATGGAGAGTGCTAAAATTCCAATAGTATGGAAAAGGTTCAAATCTTAATACTTGTATGTACCTGAGTCACATGTGCAGAGATTGTGGAGAAGGACAGACAAAATTTGAGATATAAATAGATCAGTTAAGAATGAATGGCAAAATATATATAAATGCATATAAATTTATATATATATGTATGAGTTCTCAAACTGGTATACAGATTCTAGAGAATACCAAAGTACATGTACATCAACCGAAAAAGATTCAGGAAGTTAACAGAAACCGGAGACATAAGGAACTTGTTAAATGAACAGAAACTGTGTTTCACTGTCATCCACTCTCCTGAACACAACATCCACACAATGAAACATATTTCCTCTTTTTGAGTAACTTCTCTTTTTTTCATATTGTTGTCTGCTCCTTCCTCAAACTTTTTACACCTTCTTTACTCTTTTCACAGTTGAAGACTGCTTTTTATTTCAATTATAGAATCAATTTAACTGACTCTTGCTATTTATACCTTCTTATATCTCAGATATGCAGATGACACTACACTTATGGCAGAAAGTGAAGAGGAACTCAAAGGCCTCTTGATGAAAGTGAAAGAGGAGAGTGAAAAGGTTGGCTTGAAGCTCAACATTCAGAAAACGAAGATCATGGCATCTGGTCCCATCACTTCATGGGAAATAGATGGAAAAACAGTGGAAACAGTGTCAGACTTTATTTTTTTGGGCAAATGCTGATTGCAGCCATGAAATTAAAAGACGCTTACTCCTTGGAAGAAAAGTTATGACCAACCTAGATAGTATATTAAAAAGCAGAGACATTACTTTGCCAACAAAGTTTCGTCTAGTCAAGGCTATGGTTTTTCCAGTAGTCATGGATGGATGTGAGAGTTGGACTATAAAGAAAACTGAGTGCTGAAGAATTGATGCTTTTGAACTGTGGTGTTGGAGAAGACTCTTGAGTCCCTTGGACTGCAAGGAGATCCAACCAGCCCATTCTAAAGGAGATCAATCCTGGGTGTTCATTGGAAGGACTGATGCTAAAGCTGAAACTGCAATACTTTGGCCACCTCATGCGATGAGTTGACTCACTGAAGACTCTGATGCTGGGAAAGGTTGGGGGCGGGAAGAGAAGGGGATGACAGAGAATGAGATGGCTGGATGGTATCACCGACTCTGTGGACATGAGTTTGAGTGAACTCCGGGAGTTGGTGATGGACAGGGAGGCCTGGCGTGCTGTGATTCATGGGGTCGTGGAGAGTAGGACACAACTGAGTGACTGAACTGAACTGAATGCTTATTTCAGTATTAATGTCATTTTCATCAGTTTTTAAAATGAATCTTCATCATATATAGTGATATATATGTGTTTATTTCAAGGACATTATGTGAGAAAGTTAACATTGTATACTAAATAGTTAATGTTCTTATTTTCATAGTGCTGAAAGATGGCATTTTCTGTAGGTTGAAAACCATGCATTTAATTTACTAGAAAAAAATTTGCCCTTTAATATGTTACATAACCATAACCTATCTCTTAAACATAAAGGAAAATCTGAAATAAGTGTATTGTTTTTATTTTTTTGTTGTTGCAACTTTAGGATGCACACTGTTACTGGATGTAGCAATAAAATGAAATTTTCATTTTTTGTATTTACCTTATAATAGTGCCTAGCTTATGCAATAACTAAGCACTGAAATTTAGATAAAAGAACTCTTGAGGCATTATAGTACATGGCTAGGAAGGGCAATATGTAAAAAAAATTTACCCAGTAGGCAGAGAATTATTAAAAGAAAAGCTGCTTATTACCCCTTTCTTTAAAAAAAAAAAAAAATCATCAACCAAGTGTTATTGTATCAGTTAGGAAAGTAAGACAGGGAGATGGTAACTGTGTTTTTTGTGTTAGGATAAAGACCAAAAAAGCTGTGATGTCCTAAACGCAGGCAAAATAACACAAAACAATAAAAATTATTAAGTTTTTTGAAATACAAGTGCACTTTGTAGATATCAGATACAGTTCCAAACCTCTACAATAAAGTGAGTCACACAGTTGTTTTGGTTGTTTACCTTTGAATATAAATGTTATGATGACACTATATTATATAGTCTATTACCACTAGCACCATCTGGGAAGCCCAAAATACAATGCACATGCCTTAAATTAGAAATGCCTTTGCTAAAACATGCTATCATCTAAGGCTTCAGGTCAATTTTTTGAAGTGGAGGGTCTTGATATTCATGCTGCTGATTCAATAAGGTGGTGATTTCTTAAAATAAGACAACAAATTTTGCCACTTAAATTGACTCTTCCTTTCACAAGTGATTTCTCTGTAGCAAGCAACATTGTTTGTTACCATTTTACCCACAGTAAAACTTCCTTCAAATTGGAGTCAGTCTTCTAGAACCCAGCTGATGCTTCGTCAATGAAGTTTGTATAATATTCTTAATGTTTTGCTGTCATCTCAACAGTCTCGACAGCATTTTCATCAGGGGTAGATGCCATCTCAAGAAACTAATTTCTTTGCTCATCCACAAGAAGCAATGCTTCATCCTTGAAAGTTTTATCATCCACGAAAACTTTACCATGATATTCAGTCACATCTTCAGGCATCACTTCTAATTATAGTACTCTTTCTATTTTCACCACATCTATAGTCACTGTCTCCACTGACATCTTGAACCTCTCAAAATCATTCACCAAGGCTGGAAAGAACTTTTTCCAAATTCCTGTTAAGGTTTTGACTGCTTCTCAGGAATCATGATTATTCTAAGTGGCATCTACAATGTCAAATCCTTCCCAGAAGATTTCCAGTACACTTTGCCTAGATCCATTAGAGGAAACATCTATGGCAGCTATAACCTTAAAATGTATTTCTTAAGTAATATGACTTGAAAGTTGAAATTGCTCCTTGATCCATGGTCTACAAAGTGAATCTTGTGTTAATAGACAAGTGAGATTCTTGAAAACATCATCATTCTCAATGTTCATCTCCGTCAGAACTCAGGTGAGAGCAACGAGCAATATTATTTTGAAATGAATTTTTCCTGAGTAATGGACTCCAACAGTTGGACTTCAAATTTTCAGTAAATCATATTGTAAAGAGATGTGCTCTCATTCAAGTTTTACTGTTCTATTTATAGAACATAGGCAGAGTAAATGTAGCATAATTCTTAAAGGCCCTGGGGTTTTTAAAATGGTAAATGAGCATCGGCTTCAACTTCAAGCCACCAGCTGGATTTGTCCCTAACAGGAGTATTAGCCACTCAGTCTTGTCCAACTTTTTGCAATCACATGGACATTAACCCACCGGGCTCCTCTGTCCATGCAATTTTCTAGGCAAAAATACTGGAGTGGATAGCCAATCCCTTCTCTAGGGGATCTTCCTGACCCAGGGATTGAACCTAAGTCTCCTACATTGCAGGTGGATTCTTTACCATCTGAGTCATTTGGGAAACGCCCAGCAGAGACTCAGTTTGTATTTTTAAGCCAGGCATTGCTTTCTCCTCTCTAACTATGATATTTCTCAATGACATCGTCCAATAGAAAGCTATTTCATCTATACTGAAAGTCTCTTGTTTGGTATATCCACCTGTATTCATTATCTTAGCTAGATCTTCTGGATACCTTGCTGCAGCTTCTACATTAGCACTTGCTACTTCAACTTGTACTTTTTTGTTATGGAAACTGCTTCTTTGCTTCAGCCTCATGAACCAACCTCTGTTAGCTTCAGAGTTTTCTTCTATAGACTCCTCAGCTCTCTTAGCATTCATAAAATTGAATACAGGGCCTTGCTACGGCTTAGGATTGGTTGAGGGTAATGTTGTGATAGGTTTGATGTTCTATCCAAACCACTATAACTTTCTACTTATTAGTAATGAAAAATGTTTACTTTTTTATCATTTGTGTGTTCACTGGAGTAGCAATTTTAATTTCCTTCAAGGATTTTTTTGACTTACATTCATCAGTGAAATGATTATCAGAGTAATTTAAGAAATATCATCTCATATAGATTCAATATTAAATAAATAGTAAAACATTTTATTGTGTTGAGAACTCTTAGTTTAACTCTCTTATCAACTTCCATGTATAACAGAGTAATGCTATGTTTTTTATATGTCTTATATGTTAATTATATCAATCATTTTATACATTATGATACTATATTGCAGCCATGAAATTAAAAGATACTTGCTCTTTGGAAGGAAAGTTATGACCAACCTTGATAGTATATTAAAAAGCAGAGACATTACTTTGCCAACCAAGGTCCGTCTAGTCAAGGCAATGGTTTTTCCCGTGGTCATGTATGGATGTGAGAGTTGGACTGTGAAGAAGGCTGATCGCCGAAGAATCGATGCTTTTGAACTGTGGTGTTGGAGAAGACTCTTGAGAGTCCCTTATACTGCAAGGAGATCCAACCAGTCCATTCTAAAGGAGATCAACCCTGGATGTTCATTGGAGGGACTGATGCTAAAGCTGAAACTGCAATACTTTGGCCACCTCATGCGACGAGTTGACTCACTGGAAAAGACTCTGATGCTGGGAAAGGTTGGGGGCGGGAGGAGAAGGGGACGACGGAGAATGAGATGGCTGGATGGCATCACCGACTCTGTGGACATGAATTTGAGTGAACTCCGGGGGTTGGTGATGGACAGGGAGGCCTGGCGTGCTGTGATTCATGGGGTCGCGGAGAGTCGGACACGACTGAGCGACTGAACTGAACTGAACTGAACTATATTTAAAATATAACTTGGAGTCTGTACCTTTTGACTGCCTTCATCCAACTCCTCATCCCCACAACCTCTGCCTCCAATAACCAGATATTTGATCTAATGTCTGTCCTTTTTGTTTGCTTTTTAAGTATTATTCACCTAGAATAATGCTAGTTCCTATTACACAACATTGTGATTGACTACTTGTATATATTTCTATTTGATTTTAAAAATTCAGTAGATTAGAAATCAGAAGTCTTTCTTTTGTTTTCTGGTAGATGATATAATAGCTCAAGTTCAGGTTTCCCTTACCTGAGCTCCCTCTGGTTATATTTCACAGTTGTCACTTTCCACCCTGCCCCTTTTTTCAGAGCTTCACCCCACCACTCATTATCACTTCTTTTGCCTCCAGGGTCATTGGCAACAGTCTGTGGCACCAGAATGATGTGCTCTTCCACTACACCTGGGAAACCTGTAATCACAAGTTCTGCCTCTGAAAGGTGATGGGAAGTTGAGGGTATTGAGAGTTTCATGGGCACCTTTGCTATATTTATTGCTATAATATTCATGGGCTTCTGTTGTGGGTGGGGGATTAACGCGTTCAGAGTCATGTGTCCCTTTGTGGCTAGAGGGATGAAGTTTCAGGCACCATTGCTTCCCTGTTATCAATGGTCACAAGTGCCACAGCTGTCAGGAGTTCAGAGTCATGTATACACCCTCCACTGATGCTATCAGGTTCTCTGGGGTTGCAGGTTCAGCTGTCATAGCCAGAGGATCAAGATTTCAAGCAACACCTTTACTCTTTCCCTATTTTATACCTTATCTATTTGTTCCAGGTGACCCACTGTTATACATATAGATATGTGAAATTATCTGGTATTTTAGTGTGCTGGGCAGAGGTATCCTTGCAAAGTTGTGGTTGTTTTACACGTTATAGATTAAACAGGAGAAACAAATGAGATGTCTCACTCCACGGTGATCCAGATGTCACTTTGCATTCGTAGCTTAGCTAACTAGTGCAAGAGGCCTAATTTTGGGCCATCTTAGCTTTTGACATGCCTTCTTCACTAAATTTAATCATTTCTAGGTTTTGACTTAAAACTGAGAGATGTGAAACTCTTCCTTTCACTCAAATAGTTGGATGTCATTGTAGGGTTATTACCTGGCTACATTTCACTGTTGTTTCTGGGAGTAAGAAGGCTTGGAGAGAGAGGATGACCAGTCAGTGGACTAGTCAGATTATACATACTATTTTTTAATTAAGTTTGCCATCTTATATGGACACAGTTTGTGATGTCCCAAAACAAATAATAACATCAAAGATCACTGATTACAGATCATAATAAAAATATAATGATGAAAAACTCTGAAGTGTTATGAGAATTATAAAAATGTTAAACAAAGACACAAAGTAAGAAAATGCTATTGAAAAAAAAAATGGTGTTAAATGATGACTTGATGCAGGATTGCCAAAATCTTCAATTTGAAAAAAGAAAAACAAAAAGAACGTGTAATTTTGTAAAGCACAATAAAATAAGGGTGGCCTTTAGATTAGGCTTCCTTGATGGCTCAGCAGTAATGAATCTGCCTGTACAATACACAAGATGGGGGTTTTGTCCCTGAGTCATGAAGATCCCCTGGAGGAGAGCATGGTAACTGGAGTTACCACTCCAGTAACTCCAGTATCCTTGCCTGAAGAATCCCATGGACAGAGGAGCCTGGCAGGCTACAGTCCATAGGTTCACAGAGTTAGACATGACTGAAATGACTTAGCAGGCTGGCCATTAGATTAATTATAAATCTTTCAAGACTCAGAGATATTGATGTCCAAAAGAAGATGATGGTTCAAATAAGGATGCTTGTTAATACAGAGTGATTTTGTCATAAATGAATGTCACATAAATAGGCAAATAAACCCATCATGGAATGATTTTTGAGAGGTGTTGTTTAAACTACAGAAAATGTAATCAACTTAAGGAAAACAAGTGAACAAATAAGTAAAACTATATAAAACAGATTTCTTCTTTTCATTTTGTTTGTCTCACAATTTCATCTGCAAAAATTCTAAATTCTCACTTTATGATGAAGTAATTCATATCTCTATGTGTACAGCCAAGGTCTAATTCTGTTGATAAAGGAGAGGGACACTCATTATTTGTTTTCATAAGTTATTGCACTTTGTATTTAGTTGCAGTGAGCTTCAGCAAAATGCAACAAATTCTGATAAATTTATGTCCCTGGATATGTTTCAGTGTCTTCTGGTGTATAGTCCATGGGGACTTAAATAAAACTTGTATCATAGTGTTGTGTGAAAATTGTATAAATCTTATGTATGTTGAATTGGTTATAGTGATTTTCAGGTCCACTATAGCTTTCTAGTTTTCTATTCATCGTTCTATTAATTTTTTGAGAATTTGACATTGAAACTCCAACTAAAATCTTAATTTATCTGTATTGAAAAATTATAGTATGTAGTGGAACTATATGCAACTTTGTTCTTTATTTTCCAAGTCTCCTGTGAATATGTTGTCATACATAATTTTAAATGAGAAAAAATAAAATAAAATAAAAGGGGTATTTTAAATTTTACAAACAAGTTTGAGAACCAAACCATGTTTCTACAAAGTGAACCAATTATCTAGGGAAGAATTAATCCAAATCCTCTAAATCATAGAAGAAGCAGTCAGTATTGATTTTAAAATATGCATATTTAATTTTTTTGTTTGCAACCCTGATTGTTTATAACCTAGGGATAATAGTAGTGTAACTTTCTATACTAATATATTAAACACATACTACTACAGTAGAGGGCTGAATCACAATCATATTGAACTATTTTGTTGTTAGTATGCCAGACACACACATACACATAAGTGCGCATGCACACACACACACGTAAGTTCTTAGTGAATAAGACAAACATTTTCAACCCAATCTATCAAGAGCAACTTACTTTCAGAATAAGTGAATTTGGGATATTCTGAATTCCAGCTGTCATCTTATTGACCATTCAGTTCAGTTCAGTCGCTCAGTTGTGTCCGACTCTTTGCGACCCCTTGAATCACAGCATGCCAGGCCTCCCTGTCCATTACCAACTCCCAGAGTTCACTCAAATTCACGTCCATCGAGTCGGTGATGCCATCCAGCCATCTAATTCTCTGTCATCCCCTTGTCCTCCTGCCCCCAATCCCTCCCAGCATCAGTCTTTTCCAGTGAGTCAACTCGTCGCATGAGGTGGCCAAAGTAATGGAGTTTCAGCTTTTGCATCAGTCCTTCCAATGAACACCCAGGACTGATCTCCTTTAGAATGGACTAGTTGGATTTCCTTGCAGTCCAAGGTACTCTCAAGAGTCTTCTCCAATACCACACTTCAAAAGCATCAATTTTTCAGCGATCAGCTTTCTTCACAGTCCAACTCTCACATCCATACATGACCAATGGAAAAACCATAGCCTTGACTAGACGGATCTTGGTTGGCAAAGTAATGTGTCTGCTTTTTAATACGCTATCTAGGTTGGTCATAACTTTCCTTCCAAGGAGTAAGTGTCTTTTAATTTCATGGCTGCAATCAGCATCCGCAGTGATTCTGGAGCCCCCAAAAATAAAGTCTGACACTGTTTCCACTGTTACTCCATCTATTTTCAATGAAGTAATGGGACCAGGTGCCATGATCTTAGTTTTCTGAATGTTGAGCTTTAAGCAAACTTTTTTACTCCCCTCTTTCACTTTCATCAAGAGGCTTGAATTAAAAGTTCCTCTTCACTTTCTTCCATAAGGGTGGTGCCAACTGCATATCTGAGGTTATTGACATTTCTCCCAGCCATCTTGATTCCAACTTGTGCTTCTTCCAGCCCAGCATTCCTCATGATGTATTCTGCATATAAGTTAAATAAGCAGGGTGACAATATACAACCTTGACGTACTCCTTTTCCTATTTGGAACCAGTCTGTTGTTCCATGTCCAGTTTTAACTGTTGCTTCCTGACCTGCATATAGGTTTTTCAAGAGGCAGGTCAGGTGGTCTGGGATTCCCATCTCTTTCAGAATTTTCCACAGTTTATTGTGATCCACACAGTCAAAGACTTTGATCTAGTCAATAAAGCAGAAATAGATATTTTTCTGGAACTCTCTTGCTTTTTCCATGATCCAATGGATGTTGGCAATTTGATCTCTGGTTCCTCTGTCTTTTCTAAAACCAGCTCGAACAACTGGAATTTCATGGTTCCGTTCATAATTTTTCAAAAAAAAAATTGTCAGCATAGACAACAGTGACAGAGATTGAATCATTATATATCCAGATAAAAGTTCATGTTTGTAATGAAGATTTTTTATCTCCTTTAAAAATAATTAAAAAATAGTTTCTTTGACTGGGCCGCATAAGCCATATGACAAAAGGATGGGAAAGTATAGCAATAATATGCGTTATCTGATGCTACTGTGATTTGACCATCTTAAATGGACTGTGGTAAATGTATCTAAAAATCTAAGTAGGAGAGAAAGTATAACTCCAGTGCCAGAGCTAAATGACAGAATGCCATTGGTACAGTAGACCATAGATTCAGGCACAAGGTCCCTGAAAGAACCACACACTAACCTGAGAGGCCAGCCATTGCAGCGTGTGGGGAAATTAACAAGAAGGCGTCAGTCAGGTTCTCTCGCCCCACACTCTCACCGTCACGCCCACCCCCTCCCACGCCCCACCCTGTGTTCTGTAAACAATGACTTCCCCTGTTTATGTAACAACTGAGATCACTTATAGCACTGTGCATGCACATTACAAGGTACTCACTTGGTCACAGGCTACTTTTGTTCTGTACATACATAAGTAATCTTCATCTGGAAAAGCCCTGAAGGGTTGTGTGCGTTTATGTTGTGTTATGTTATGTCTGGCACTACAGCTGCTGCACCAGTCAGGAGAGAATAAAATGATCTGCAGTTCCTCGCATTTTCTTTCAGCCTCTTGACTCACGCCTTGCCAATCATGTGTCCAGCGAACAGTGCTCACAGTGAGATACATCAAGACAATTGGCAACACAAATAGGATCAGCAATACACAGAATTAAATAAACAGGAATGGCATAATTAGTCGTTTAAAAAATGTTCTGGTTAAAAAAATTAATGTGCACATCTAAGTATGTGTACTTGTTTTCAGAATATTTTGAAGTGGCTTCTACCATATATTTCCATTATATGTTTAAAATTAGACACTAATAATCATATTGAGATAAATGTACTGATATTTCCCTAAAATTTTCTGCTATTCTTATTTAAATTTAAAGACCTAGGTGGTGATAAATTATAATCATTCAGCATATTTTATATTCACCATCATTATAGTATAGTATACATTTATTCTGAGGTGGAAGTTGCAGCTTTAAAATTATCTTTAGAAAATTATAAATCTTACGTTCTTTTTCTTAACTTATTCTAACACATCTAGGGTACTGTCAGTCTATATATTTAGAGGACATAATTTAATTTTGATATTTGTTTAAGACAGTTAAGTACAAAAATCTGAACAAATATCAATTAATGTATTCCAACCACAGCTTGGTAACTTTGGAAATGATCAGGCTATAATAGGCGTGTTTATTTGTTGTGCTTATTTGATTATGTTTATTAAAACATACTTAAATGTTAAATTACAGTATAATTGACTATGTGGCACCCTATGGAGCTTTATATTCTTCTTTTGGAAAGGTATAAATAGAATAGAATTAGTTGGGACAGTTAGTTATTACATGGGGCTTGGAACAAGTAACCAGTAAAATGAGTACCATTTACTGTCCATTTTCCAAAATTCCTCCTTAGGATCATAGTGTCAAATTTAAATTATTTTTCACTTTCATTTATTGGGGTTCTGTAGAATATGATGAAAGAAGAAGCTTATGCAAAATATTTTAGGTCTAAAAACAACAGAAAAAGTAAACTAATCCTCTAAGTTTGCTAACGACTCCTTGGACACTAAAGAAATATTTTTCCTTATCATTTTGTTTCATATCTAAATCTACAAAGCATTTAACATAAGTAATACATATTAATATGTCAATATACTGTCTGTGGTATTTGAGATCTAGTTAGCATTTTTATTGGACTCCTGTGTTAACATTTTCAGAAATGGACTGTTATTAATTACCAATTTAAATCCATACTTTGATACCATGGGTCATTATTAAATGGGTCATTTCAGCAGTAATAGCTCTTACTAAGAGCAATACTTCAATTTCAGCAGATTTCAGTGTTAATAATTAAAGTGTGCATGTACCACAACCTATTTTTCATGGTAACTAGACAGCATAAGACATTAACATGATTCTGTTCTTGATGAAAGATACCATTCCATTCCACTGCTATTTTCCAAAGCATTTCACTTCTCTTAATCTAGTCTAATTAAAGGAAACTGGTTATTTACCTGTCATGTAAAAATAATAATTTCACATCTTAACAGTAATCTGGGGAGGTATGATTGCTAAATTTGCTGGTAGAAAATATTACATATAATTTATTGTCATTTCATTAGTTCTGCAAAATCTACTATCACTAGCATCATTAAGAACTACAAGCATTCCTTTATGCATATTCATCTTCAAGAAATCTCAAATGTAAAATCTTGTGCAAATTTCTTTCTCTCCAGCTCTTATTTTCCTGCAGCCTACCTTGTATTCCAAAGAGATACCTAGTAATTTGTGCAGCAGGTTATGAGATGGCAGTTCTGAGATTATAGTTTTGTCTCAATTAGTCTAGCTGTGGGATCTAGAAAGAAATTGCCTACTCTTCTTGAGATATAGTTTTCTCTTGAGTATTATCTAAACTTTTTCTCCTTCTGGTTTTGCAATTATAAAGCCTCATTTAATCTCTAATAAAAGATAGAATAAAGCTAGAATTAAAAATATTCTAAAAAAAAATCTCAATTCTAGAAAGTATACTTTGACTTTATATGATAAATATCATTATATATAAGTATATTAATGGAGTATGTTTTCTTAATATTATATATATGACAATATATCTAACTAAAGTTTTGATACATTTATAAGCTATTTAAAAGGAAATAAGTACAGAATGTTTCAAATCACCTTTATCTTGAAACAATTATTGTATGTATTATAGAAAAAGCATAGAAAATCTATGAAGAATTTTAGGAGGCTTAACAATAAGGACTGTCCAACTCTTCTGGAAGTTTACTTCCCAGGCTCTTTGTAGAGGAGAATTATTTTCTTTTGCATTCATACATGCATGCACATCAACACACAGTGTTCGATGTTAATATATTATTGTGTTATAAAGTCAAAAAGAAAATAAGTAATGTTATTTTCTAATCCAATTGCCAATATTTTATTAGCATTATGCAGAAAACAATGAATTTTCATTGTCTTCTGGTATTCTAGTATTCAAATATTTGAATACTACTTTTATCATCAAGGAATGAGTCAGCCATAACTGAAATATCAGGAGGTCAGCCACCATGGCATTTTTAATCAGATCTCTGAAGTTAGAAAGCCTTATCTCTACTGGAAGGTAAATATAAGGCTGTAAAATTGTACTTGTTACTAGGAGGTGAAGGTAAGGGTGTTGTTGCATGTCTAGTTTCATTACGTGGCTTTGTTCCTTAGAGAACTGCAATTTTCTTTATGTATTGATTCTTTCTTCACTGATCCATGTGCCTCACTACACATTAATATCCACCCTAGCTTGAAGATGGGCATGATTACTTTAAGACAGAGTTTCTCAGCTTCAGCACAATTTACATTTTGGGCTAGATAATTCTTTGCTATGGAAGTGTGCCCTGAACATTGTAGGTTGTTTATCACTCTTGCTGACCTCTACCCACTAAATATCAGTAGCCCTGCTCTAATTATTCCAACCAAAAAATGTCTCAGATATTGTCAAGTATCTCCTCAAGGGCAAAATCACCACCACCATGACTCCCAAATCACACCACTGGCACTGGTCTGAGAACATTCTAAATGTTCTTGCCCATTAATTGCTCAGGAATATGTGATCAGATACAAGAGGAATTCTGGAAAGATTTGGGGGAAAAGTTTCAGCATTTCTAAAAGTGAACATTCTGAGACAGAGGCCATTTCACTTCCTCCTCTAAGTATTAAAATGTCTGGAGATGGTGCCTGCAACTATTACAGCCTGCTTCTATAAATCTGAAGATGGGGTCAAGGCTAAGGATTATGAATGAATAGATGGGAAGGTACTGATAGATACTAAAGCCATAAGGTTAATGAATCAGCTGTTATTTAAGCCTACATGTGGACTCTTATTAATGTGATGAAAGTTATTTCTTTAGTCTATAAGTCAATATAAAGGTTTGTTTTGTTATTTAGAGAAAGAACACTTTGTATGTTAACAGAAGGAAATATTATAAAATTTATATTGGATTTGACAGCATTTTTCCTTTGACTTCCCCCTTCTAGCTCACCATTCCACCATAATCCTGATGGTTTAGAAGTTATACAAACAAAAAACATCTCTTTGGGTTTTTCAGATTTAGCAAAATGAGGGGGAAAAAAAGTACTCTTTCGTTAACAAAATTAAGCTGATTAATATTACCTCGAAAATTCATAATTCAGATACAAGACTAATTTAAAAACATGTCTTCTGTATGACTCTTGAGAATATTTTGGACTGCAAGGAGCTCAAGCCAATCAATCCTGAAAGCAAACAACCCTGAATAATAATTAGATGGACTGATGTTGAAGCTGAAGGCCTAATACTTTGGCTGCCTGATGCGAAGAGTTGACTGGTTGTAAAAGACCATGGTGCTGGAAAAGATTGAAGTCAAAAGGAGAAGGGGTCATCAGAGGATAAGATGGCTAGATAGCATCACCTCCAACTCAGTGGACATGAATTTGAGCAAACTCTGGGTGATAGTAAAGGACAGGGAAGTTTGATGTGCTGCTGTCTACGGGGTCTCAAAGAGTGGGGCATAACTTAGCAACTGAACAACAACAACTTCCCTATCATGTCTGAGGAGCAGTATGTATTAGATTCAGTGAAGGATAATTAGACTGTAATATAGTATTTACTCAAGATGTAGAGGTGACTTTTCCTCACATGGCTTTAATTTTTTTTTTTCAAATAACAACTTATTTCAATCTAACTTCAAGGTTTGCAACTTACTTTTCTGGATTAGTTCTAAAACATTGTGGAAATTCAGATATATCACAAGCCATTGTACTGCAGCAACATGAATCATAGTTCTTCATGGTCTCTAAGCTCAAAAAATGAATTTTGAGGAAGAAGAAATTTCTTTGTCTATTGAGTAAATTGTGACCTTTAACTTAAAAGAAGTGCTGCCCTCCATATGATAGTATATTCTTTGTTATAAATGAATAAAGATTAGGAAAATTTGCTTTTCTGTTTTAGGCCTATACATGATTAAATTTTAACTTTTAAATAAGATGATTTTATTTCATTGCCTCAGCAAATCTTACCATTTTAGGTAGCTGATTCATTGCCTTAATGTTGTAGAAATCCAACATGAAATTTCAGGAATGGGGATCAATATGCACAATCCTTTTTAATTTGTGACTGGCCTTCATCAAATACATGTGCAAACCCAGATGTAGCTACAAATACAGTAGTAAAAGAGACCAAACAAAAAAATCTAGTATTAATTCCATTATTAACATGTTGCTGAAAAGCCCTTGTAAAGGATAATCATTTTCAGGAATCATCAGCGATCCGCAGACTGAAAAATTGTTGCATATTAAATTGTTCATCTTCTTTGATCCCACCTCTCATCCTTCTATATTATAAGCTTTAGTGTCTCCAAACCAACAACATTTTTTTGCTGTTGATTTAGATTTCGTTGTTGATACTTATTTATTGATTGATTATTACAATTTTGCTCTCTCTCCCCTCTTTGAAAACCTCTTGCCTTTCCTACCCAGTATATATTCTGGTCATTGATTATAATAATTTCCTTTTAAACACCATTACATACTTTGCCCCTTCTCACTTTGTGAAAATTGCTTGCCAAAGTTGCAATTTTAATTGCATCTACTTTTAGACTACTCTTATTTGCACTAAAGCAGTCAAATGTGAGTACAAAGAAACAAAAAACACTTTACCACTCTCTCAGTTCTCTAATTGTATAATGGTGAACCTCAAGTGAACACCGAGTGCTGCCCAGTCACCATAACGTAGTTCTTTATTCTCTTCTCTCTTCTACTCGAAAACAATTTCACTCTCCTCAGTCTCCAAAATTCCATCACTTCCTTCTATATCCTATTCTCAGGCCATATCTTTGTTTCCTACCTCAAGAAACATAAGTAAGAAATTCCAAGTGATGCCTACTATCATTTATTCCCATCATGTAACACCAGCAGGCTTCCATCTCCTTCAAAATGGTTCATTTGATATTCTTGCACATCTAATTTCATGGAAAATCCATTCTGACAGATTACAGCTGATCTGCCAAAAACTATGAAGTCATGAAGGTCCTTTTCTCTCTAACACCTTCTCTCTCTCTCCACTGCATTTTTGATATATCCTCTAGGCTATACTCTCAAAATTTATAATGAATCTGATCCTGAATTATGATTCCTACTTCCAGTAATTTATTCTATCACTATATTATTTAAATAACCTCTAGATGTCTTTGCTTCTAATCTTTATTCAGGAATTGTATTCCCAACATAGTTGCTATAAATGTTCCTATATAAACCTTCCTTGGATTCAGTGGGTTAGCCCAATTTCTTTCAATAAATTATTCTTCTTTCTTTAATTTTTTCTTTTGATTATTTGAAAAGTTTATTTTTATTTTCAAACAACTGCTTTACCCAGCTTTTTAAGTATTTGGTCATGTGATTTTTCTATGTTCCTTTCTGTAGTTCTTATTGTACTATCACATTTCTAGGCAGAAGTATTTTGTTATATATTCAGATCATTGCAGATTTCAACCATTTTGCTAATAAAAATAATTTATTTTTTAACTTAATCCATTATTAGATAGTTCAGTTGAGTAGCTCAGTCAGGTCCGACTCTTTGTGACCCCTGAATCACAGCACACCAGGCCTCCCTGTCCATCACCAACTCCCGGAGTTCACTCAAACTCATGATCATCGAGTCGGGGATGCTATCCAATCATCTCATTCTCTGTCGTCCCCTTCTCCTCCTGCCCCCAATCCCTCCCAGCATCAGAGTCTTTTCCAGTGAGTCAACTCTTCGCATGAGGTGGCCAAAGAACTGGAGTTTCAGCCTCAGCATCAGTCATTCCAATGAATACCCAGGACTGATCTCCTTTAGAATGGATTGGTTGGATCTCACTTCAGTTCAAGGGACTCTCAAGAGTCTTCTCCAACACAATTCAAAAGCATCAATTCTTCAATGCTCAGTTTTCTTACAGTCCAACTCTCTCATCCATACATGACCACTGGAAAAACCATAGCGTTGACTAGATGGACCTTTGTTGGCAAAGTAATGTCTCTGCTTTTTAATATGCTATCTAGGTTGGTCATAACTTTCCTTTGAAGGAGTAAGTGTCCTTTAATTTCATGGCTGCAATCACCATCTGCAGTGATTTTGGAGACCCCCAAAAATAAATTCTGACACTGTTTCCCCTGTTTCCCCATTTATTTCCCATGAAGTGATGGGACCAGATGCCATGATCTTTGTTTTCTGAATGTTGAGCTTCAAGCCAACCTTTTCACTCTCCTCTTTCACTTTCATCAAGAGGCTCTTTAGTTCCTCTTCACTTTCTGCCATAAGGGTGGTGTCATCTGCATATCTGAGGTTATTGATATTTCCCCTGGCAATCTTCCAGCCCAGCATTCCTCATGATGTACTCTGCATAGAAGTTAAATAAGCAGGGTGATAATATACAACCTTGACGTACTCCTTTACCTATTTGGAACCAGTCTGTTGTTCCATGTCCAGTTCTAACTGTTGCTTCCTGACCTGCATACAGGTTTCTCAAGAGGCAGGTCAGGTGGTCTGGTATTCCCATCTCTTTCAGAATGTTCCACAGTTTATTGTGATCCACACAGTCAAAGGCTTTGGACTAGTCAATAAAGCAGAAATAGAGGTTTTTCTGGAACTCTCTTGCTTTCTTCATGATTCAGCGGATGTTGCCAATTTGATCTCTGGTTCCTCTGCCTTTTCTAAAACCTGCTTGAACATCTGGAAGTTCATGGTTCACATATTGCTGAAGCCTGGCTTGGAGAATTTTGAGCATGACTTTACTAGTATGTGAGATGAGTGCAATTGTGCGGTAGTTTGAGCATTCTTTGGCATTGTCTTTCTTTGGGATGTAATGAAAACTGACCTTTTCCAGTCCTGTGGCCACTGCTGAGTTTTTCAAATTTGCTGGCATATTGAGTGTAGCACTTTCACAGCATCATATTTCAGAATTTGAAATAGCTCAACCGGAATTCCATAACCTATACTAGCTTTGTCCGTAGTGATGCTTTCTAAGGCCCACTTGACTTCACATTCCAAGATGTCTGGCTCTAGGTGAGTGATGATACCATTGTGATTATGTGGGTCGTGAAGATCTTTTTTGTTCAGGTCTTCTGTGTATTCTTGCCACCTCTTCTTAATATTAGATAGTATTTGTACCTAAATCAGGACTTGATCTGAACATCAAATGCCATAAAATATGGCAAATAGTTTTTAATTGTTATATCTTTGCTGAATAACTAATGTGTGTGAATATTGTACTTAATTCTGGGGCTATACTGGCTTATAATACAATGTTTCTAATTTCAGGGAAAGTTTTATAAAAAATAGTTACTGTAGAGTATATAATAAGCATTTAAATGCATGTATTTCAGTGGAGGTAATCAATTAAGAGTGTTACAAAAACTTATGAAAATGTCCTTTTGATTTCCACACTAAAGAATTAATATAACTTCTTTTTTTTTTTTTTTTGTTAATCATCAGCTTTATTTTCTTTGAAAATACATAAATATTTTGAAACGTAGAAGTTTACGGTTGTTGGATTTTTAAAACTCCACACAGACACACCAAAGAAATTCATACCAAATGAATCACTCCAGACTGCTAAGTTCACATACTAACTTAACTCCACAGTATTCAGGATAAATGAGTTATTACTATAAACACTTAAAACACAACCAACCAACAGTCGTATTATGCTGTTGTAAGTTGAGCAACCAGTGTGTTGGTGACAGATACAAAGAATTTCAGTGGCAAACTTAGAAATCCCTTAAAAACAGATATGAACAGAGAGCGAGTTGATGCAACCATTCTACATCTGGGAAAAATATTCTCCTTGTGAATTCTAGCAATGGATAAAATACCGTGTTTTAGAGCAGGACCATCCCTAGCGTTGTGACTTCAGTCAGACCTTCAAGGTTCAGGCGAGGTGGACAAGAGGAAGGTTTCAGGCAGGGGAAGGGATGAACTCCAGAATGGAATTAAGTTGTCAAATGCCAGAACAGTGAAGCCTGCTTACATGGAACAGTTACATGTCAGAACAATGGGAATTAAAAAGAAAATACTTAAAAAGTTAAGACACATACTCCCAACACATGTGTGCCATCAAGTCATAGGGGAGTTGAAATTATTCTGGATCAAGGTCCAGTCTGAAAAAAAATAACAGCAAGAATCTGGAGAGCAAGACACACACCTCAGGCTGGCTGAGTACACTGCCAGTGTGTGGTTGTATTTTCTTCAGGGGTCACTACTATATTTGATGGACTTGAGAAATGCTGGTAACTTGTATAAAAAGCCTAACAGAACACTTTTAAATAAAATATTGGACCAGGTCAAAGCTGAACATCCTGTGGGCTTTCAGGTCTATGCATCACTATTTAAAACAGGGAGGGAATGAAGAGAGCTGCTCTTAATATAACTTCTTCAGGCAGATAGGGGAAGAAGAGTAAGAAAGGCATCATGAGCTGGCAGAAAACAAATGACTCTGTATTGGGAGATGGCACCATTTGTAGTGGAAGGTTAGGAGCTGAGATGTGAAAGGAAGGCTTCTTCAGCTCATATCTGTTCTCTACCAGCCATTCAAGACTAAGCAGGATAGTGAAAACTCTTCTTTCAGTGTTTCATATCTAATTTCTTTATTGTGTTCAGAGATAACAGCCTACATTTCTTCTCTGTGAATATTTTCAGTTATCTATTACATGTTATATTCATTTGTTTCAGATTACAGCTTTAACATAGTGACTTTCTGCATTCACAATTAAACACATTGTTCTTCCCATAATCTTTACTCTTAATGCTCATAATTAGTCACTTTCTTCTTAATGGATTCACTGAAAGCTAGCACTTTAATCACTGCAAAGTAAGTGCCTACAAATAGTCCAAAGCAAAGGGAAAAGTTGTAAGCTACAACCATTTTAACTGATGAAGGGGCCACAAGGGAAACACAACCCCTACAAGTTATGAATAGCTTATAATTCTATCTCCTTGTTTTTATTATTATTCAATAAACATTAATGGCTAAACCACAATTATATGGTATGTTATTATGTCATGTCATACTAAACTACAAATAAAATCCTTACTTAGCATCTGAGAACATGAAATTGACATTTTCCCCCATGAGATAAATCCTTGTAAAAGAAAGTTGTATCACGTAATTTGTTGTTTCTGTTCTGCATGTTCTGAAATGTGATGTTCAGATAAATGTGAGATTTAGTGCTTTATAAAATGCGCACTAAGAAAATAATGAAGAGGTAGGAACAGACACTGTTCATTGGAAAATGACCAAAAAGTTTCAGTTCAGTTTATGGCTCCCTTTCTTATTATACACATTGTCTTTAATAATCCCCTTGCATTTATGAAAGTTTCAAATATGTAATAATAATATATTTAGCAGTGTTTTATACCATCTACTTTCACTTTGTGGAACACATTATTTTTCTTCTCTAGTCTCTGTCCCCTTTCCATTTACTTTTACCTCTTCCACTGTTCACCAAATATATATAATATATATATGTGTGTATGTATATATTTTTTTCTTACAAAAAAGCTAAAATACTTGCAAATTTTTATTTAGGATGCATATTTTGAAATATTTTAATGTATCTTTTATTTGTCAGCATCTCTGTTACTTATGGAAAAAATCTTATTGTAATAATTTCTAGATTCTGATTCGGAGAAGGCAATGGCAACCCACTCCAGTGCTCTTGCCTGGAAAATCCCATAGACGTAGGAGCCTGGTGGGCTGCAGTCCATGGGGTCGCTAAGAGTCGGACACGACTGAGCGACTTCACTTTCACTTTCCACTTTT
Source organism: Moschus berezovskii (assembly GCF_049115385.1). Taxonomy (NCBI): domain Eukaryota; kingdom Metazoa; phylum Chordata; class Mammalia; order Artiodactyla; family Moschidae; genus Moschus; species Moschus berezovskii. The sequence continues at coordinate 44,730,876 of NC_142472.1, forward strand.
ATGCATTGGAGAAGGAAATGGCAGCCCATTCCTGTGTTCTTGCCTAGAAAATCCCAGGGACAGGGGAGCCTGTTGGGCTAACGTCTATGGGGTCGCACAGAGTCGGACACGACTGAAGCGACTTAGCAGCAGCAGCAGCAGCTAGATTCTGATTAAGAAAAATATATCTTGGATTTCTAATGAAGGGATTTAATTATGCTAACCAAGTAGCATTTATTCTTGACATATTATGTAAGGAACTTTTTTGTTCATCATGTTGCATTTTCTCTTTTTTTTTTTTTTGCCAATTTGAATGCCAAAAGTTATTGAGGTTTTTCTTGGTATGATTTTTAAGTTTGTTACCATTTCTAGACTAATGTTGGTTCTTCTTTCTCAGTTGTACTTACTGAATGTATTCTGATTATGAAGTATATAAAAAATGTGGTGCACCACTTGAGTATTGAAAAATGGCACTGATAAATGATATACATTTTAACATGGATGCTCTTAAGTATTATTCTTAAAATAGCTCTTTCACTAGCAGCCTTAGTTGATTAAAATATTGTCAAAGAAATACAGAGGAAAAGGAGTCAGGAAAGTATTTAAAATATATCTTATTAACATAAGTTTTAGAGTAATACAAAATCTAATTTTAAGACATAAACAAGACAGAATATTTTTATTAAGATGTGATGTCTAAGGGTTGCACATACAGATGTGCAACTCTTTTTCTTTTAATTCTCAGTTTGTTGAATGAGAATATGTCTGCTAATGTTCAAATATATGCTTGTTTAAAGGTCTGTTTTCATGTAAAGTGGTCTAAAGGAAAACAAACAAACAAAAATCATGACAGTTTCTCAATATATTACTCCTTTCTGACTAAAATATTTTATAAAGTTAGTGAAATGGCATTTCTGCATTTTCCTTTTTCTTTTTTCCTATGATTGTTCTTCCACTTTTATCCTTTTGGGAGTCTTGCATGAATCAAACAGAGATCAAGCTAGAAATCCAATTTGAATGATAGGCACCATTATAATCTGAAAAGTGCTTTTCTCTTTAGATGACACTAAGTGCTACCTGATTGGGTCAAGATGATCACATCTGGCTCCAGAATCTTCACAAGACACATCTCAGCACTCATACACTGAATATTGAGTGTGTCTCATATTTTTGTTTCTTTAGACAGACATAGAAACATCAGGCTATAAATTAATTCCTGGATAAGACTACTAAAATAATCAGATTAATAGTGTAAGAATATTATGCACAAATATATATATTTTTAAATGTTTCTTATAGAGTTTTAATAAATCAGTTATTCTATTAAAAATAAAATATCACTTAAAAACAACATAATCACACAGAAAAGGTAAACAAATAAAAACTAAATTGTAGTAGACAGGACAAGTAGTTATTACCAACCCACAAGTAAACACCTGCTACTGAGTTCAAGCTAGTACTGGTCACCCATAGGAGAAGTCAATAAATTAAAAGATGAGGTGTTGTGACAAGAAATAGCAACCTTAGTCAAAAAGAAATAAAAACTTTATTTCAAAAGACTGAGAAAATTACAGACTATTGTCCCAAGTGAAGTGAAGTCCCTCAGTCGTGTCCGACTCTTTGCGACCCCATGGACTGTAGCCCACCAGGCTTCTCCGTCCATGGGATTTTCCAGGCAAGAATACTGGAGTGGATTGCCATTTCCTTCTCCAGGAGATCTTCCCAACCCAGGGAAAGAACCATTTTATTGGAGATTAGAATTCAGGCTTCTTTTACATTAAAAAGGGAGGGGCTGTGGCTGGCTGTTGCAAAGTTCTTGGTATTAGTCAGACCCCAGAGGTGATGTGATAATCCTTTGTTTTGCCCATGTAGGTCTGGTCAAGACATTCCTGCAAACCTCCAACAAGACAAACATTATTTTCCAATCTGCCACTTTTTATCTCTATATATTTGAAAACTGTTATACCTTTAAAGGTCAAGCAGGGGCGGCTGAGCCTTGAGAAGTGGCTATTATGCACATTTCAGGCTATAGGCAATGTTCCATTACAAAGGTGCAGAATTTGCATGGCTAAGAATGGGTAAAAGAGAACAAAGTTTAGAGATAAAATAATAGATACAACATGGAGTCAGGTTTGTTCTTCTTTGTTACACACCTATTCCAAAAAAGTGAGATATTATTTTTATTTTTCAAGTTCCTTCACAGCTAAAATTTGGAGGTATTAAATATGCCATAGATTTCAAGAAAATTAGAAGAAGACAATGTAAATAGAAATCACTGACCAGATCCCCTTACACTGATGCAAATGCAAGAATAGTAGAGTAGTTTTAAATTACTATTTCAAACTTTACTATGAATATGGGTTGTATTGAACAAAATATTTGAACAAGACTCTCAAACTCAACATAACTAATATTTTTTTTAATGTCATGGAAACACACAGCATTTGATCTATCCTCAATATATGTCTAAGTGTACGAGTATAGTATAATATTGTAGACTACAAGTGAAATATTGTACAGTAGATTTCTAGAACATATTCACCTCACAGAACAGAAATTTTATACCCATTGAACATCTCTCCAGTCTATGGAAAACACCATTCTACAATCTGTTTCTACAATTTTGACTATTTTAGATACCTTGTATAAGTGGGGTTATGCAGCATTTATCCTTCTGTAACTGGCTTTTTTTGCTCAGCAGAATGACATCCAATTATATTCATGTTGTGGTTTTATGACAGGATTTCTTATTTCTTAATACTGAATAATATTTTATTAAATGTATATAGCAGATTTTCTTTATGCATTCATCTACTGATAAACGTTAGATGTTTCCATATCTTTGTTGTTGTTTAGTCACTAAGATATATCTGATTTTTTACTATTCCATGCTCTGTAGTGCACCAATCTCCTCTGTCCATGGGATTTTCCAGGCAAGAATACTTGCGTGCATTGCTGTTTCCTTCTCCAAGGGATCTTCCTGATCCAGGGATGGAACTGTGTCTCTTGCATTGGCAGACAGTTTCTTTACCACTGAGCCACCAGGGAAGCCCTTCCATTTCTTGGCTATTGTATATAAAGCTGTTCTGAACATTGATTTTCCCATATTTCTTTGAGATCCTGATTTCAATTCTTTTAGATATATGTTGCAAAGCAGCATTACTAGATCATATGTTAATTCTATTTTTTTTTTTTTTTTAAGTTTTTTGAGGAAACTATACTGTTTTCCATAATGGCTGTACCATTCTACATTTCCACCAATGGTATGCTGCTGCTGCTGCTGCAGCTGTGTCACTTCAGTCGTGTCCGACTCTGTGTGACCCCATAGATGGAAGCCCACCAGGCTCCCCCGTCCCCGGGATTCTCCAGGCAAGAACACTGGAGTGGGTTGCATTTCCTTCTCCAATGTGTGAAAGTGAAAAGTGAAAGTGAAGTCGCTCAGTCGTGTCTGACCCTTAGCGACCCCATGGATTGCAGCCTACCAGGCTCCTCCATCCATGAGATTTTCTAGGCAAGAGTACTGGAGTGGCTTGCCATTGCCTTCTCCGATATACCAATAGTATACATGCATTCCAATTTCTCTACATCCTCCCCAATGCTTTTTAATCTTTGTTTATTTTATAACAACCATTGTAAGAGCTGTGAAATATTATCTCATGGTTTCGATTTTCATTTCCCTGATGATTAGTGATATTTAGCATCTTCTAATATATCTGTCAGTCATTAGCATGCATTGTTTAGAGAAATTTCTATTCATAGCCTTTGCCCATTTTTAATCCGGTTGGTTTTTGCTTTTGAGTTGCTAGCTCCTTATGTATTTTGGATACTAACCCCTTATCGAAGATATGGTTTGTAAATATTTTCTTACATTCCATTGATTGCCTTTTCACTTTGTTGATTGTTTCCCTCTTTGTGCAGAAGTTTTTTAGTTTGATGTAGTTCCATCTGTTTGTTTTTGCTTTTGTAGCCTGTGTCTTTTGCTTTAATTCTTAGGTATCCTAGGCATGCCATGTCCTTCAGCACTCCATGAGGGAAGACAGAAACCATTCCCTTGAGTAACTCACTAGAAGGATATTGGATGAATGCTCCACTCTCCCTTTTCCCAAGTGAATTTGTGGGCCAAATTTTAACGTGAATTTCTCTTGACACAGCTGTGCCAGCTTGGTGTGAAGGCTGACATGGTAAAGTGAAATCACTCTCCTTACTCATTTTCATGCAGTTATTTTTGGATTTGTGCTTGTCTGAGGACTGAAACTACCTGACTAAATCCTGACACCTCAGCAAGTAATTTGGTCCACACATTGTTGTTAAATCAATGTTGCTGCAAGAAACTATGGCTGGGATTCCTTCTCTTCAATTTTTCTAACATAGCTTCTTATATATCTCACTTTTCTCCTTTGTTATACATATTCATTCATGTGAATTTTTATATACTCAGATATATGAAGTACTATTAAAAGATAAACTTAACCGTATTAAATATGTTGAGTTTATTTGAACATCCATCTATTTGAATGGGGCAGCACTCAAATCAGAAATGGTTCAGAGGGTTCCATCCATGGGAGATAAGGAAAAAACACCTGAGAATTCCCTGGCAGCCTAGTATTAGGCAGTGCCTCACTTCCAGATCCAGGTTCAATCCCTGGTCAGGGAAGTAAGAGGGGAACTAATATCCCACAAACAACACAGTACAGCTAAAAAAGAAAACAAATAGTACCAAAGCATAAAAAAGAAAGCATTTGATTGGTTATAACTTAAAGCCCAATTGGCTGTTACAATTGGTTGCCCTTATATTTTGATTTCTTTTTCACACAAGGATGATTTATTATTAAAATTTATCACTGGCTAGGGAGCAAACAGAATAAAAAGATCAGTTAAAAAGTGAGTGTGGAGACGTGTGCGCTACAGCTTGAGCTTTAGAGGTAGGAGGGAAAGAATAGCACCAGGGCGATGTCACTTGGCTTGATCTATAGAGGTGAAAGGGGAAGGGTAGCATCAGGGTAATGCCACTTTTTGGCCAAGCCCTACCTCTTGGGCCAGGCTCCCCTCCACTCCAGCTCACCTAGAGGGGATGGCACCCCTGTCACTGGCCTGCCGTAGACCTTCCTGCCTTTCTCTGTTGGCTACTTTTGGTAAATAAAAGACAAGTGCTCTCTTGCCAAGGACCTGCCCCAGGGCTTCCTCAGGCATTTATAGGATTAGCTTTTTGGTTTGAATATGTAAGCCACCAGAGCCTTAGAGTCACTTCAGTCTAAAGTTCTCCTTGTTTAATTAATTTAACAATAGGAATATATGTAAACTGCATGCTCTTTAGAATTAAATGTATCTAGAAGAAAAGATTATGTTTGAAATGATGCATATATTTTCTAGCTAAATATAACTCAATGATTAGTTAGATTTTCATCTGAATGAAACCAATGTGAATTGCCAAATGTCATAGTCATTTGAATATTCTTACAGGTTATCAGAATTTTATAATCCTAATAACTTTTCACATGACTGGGAATAGGCAGAAAAAGTCCATTCCCTCTTTAAATAAAATGTAGTATGTCTAAAAGAGAACCTAAGCTGCTTATGTTGATTTCTGTTGATTTCGGTACTATAGCTTAATTGTATTGTGTTTTAAACATCTAGAAAATTGTGATTTAAGCATGAGTTGGGCTCCAAAATCACTGCGGATGCTGATTGCAGCCATGAAACTAAAAGATGCTTACTCCTTGGTAGGAAAATTATGACCAACCTAGATAGTATATTAAAAAGCAGAGACATTACTTTGCCAACAAAGGTCCGTCTAGTCAAGGCTATGGTTTTTCCAGTGGTCATGTATGGATGTGAGAGTTTTACTCTGAAGAAAGCTGATCGCCGAAGAATTGATGCTTTTGAACTGTGTTGTTGGAGATGACTCTTGAGAGTCCCTTGGACTGCAAGGAGATCCAACCAGTCCATTCACCCAGGGCGGATTCATGTCAATGTATGGCAAAACCAACCAATATAATATTGTAAAATAATTAGCCCCCAATTTAAAAAAATGCATTTAAAAAAATAAATAAATAAAAAATAAAAACAGTAAAAAAAAAAAAAAAAGAAGAGATCGATCCTGAGTGTTCATTGGAAGGACTGATGCTAAAGCTGAAACTCCAATACTTTGGCCACCTCATGTGACAAGTTGACTCACTGGAAAAGACTCTGATGCTGGGAGGGATTGGGGACAGAAGAAGGGGACGACAGAGAATGAGGTGGCTGGATGGCATCACCAACTCGATGGACATGAGTTTGAGTGAACTCTGGGAGTTGGTGATGGACAGGGAGGTCTGGCATGCTGTGATTCATGGGATCGCAGAGTCGGACACGACTGAGCGACTGAACTGAACTGAATGCAATATTAACATAAACTGATCTATCTCAATTTGAAATATAAAGCATCATATACTGAATAAAATGAGAATAAGGAAATAATTTCTCAAAAATTGTTAAATGTTATAAATTTGAACATATATTATTTTCTGGTTTCTTAAAAATCTATTTTACCTTCTTTTTCCTAGTCAGAATCTCACCCTAGAGATCATAATCCTGTGCCTTTTCTCTCCAAATACTGGATATCTAGACACTCTTCAAATATTGAAGAAAGGAAAGAATACCAAGACATTAGATAGTTCATTGGACAAGTAATTCCTCTGTTTTCTCTCAGCCTTATGCCTGTCTTAAAATAATCTAATTTAGACAACTTTATCAGCTATTTATTTTTAAGACTGATGACTTGTTTAAAACACATTAAGAATAGTAAATGAGTCTTCCTTCTGGAGAATAAACCTTTATGTTGAAATGACAAAATATAGTCACAAGGTTCTACATTTGCTGACCACTGGTGAATTTTAGTAACTGCATTACTTAGCTCATTTCATTCTTGGCTCATTAAACTCAGCATGTTTTATCTAATACATCACTTTCATTAGAATTTAGCAATTATTTTGTTTGATAAGGATGTGAGTGCTTACTCCAAGCTCTAGTTGAATGACTAACTGACTGACCAGCATAGGCTAATTATTTCTTTTAGTTGAGACCCAGAATTACAATGCATGCTGATTAATACAATGCATTAACATTGTAAAAGACCTAGCAGAAAATGAAAGCAAAAAAAAAAACATGCTTAAAAAATAATTAAAAATTCTTGGCAGTGTGCTTAAAACATTTGAATAAATTATACTTTATAGAACAGTTTTGTATACACTTTTATATACTGCATCTAATTTAAGACATGGAAACAATTATTTCAATTAAATACACCTAAACACTTTTTAAAAAATTTATTTATTTTAATTGGAGGCTAATTACTTTACATTATTGTATTAGTTTTGCCATACATTGGCATGAATCTGCCTCATGTACATGTGTTTCCCATCTTGAATCCCCCTCCCACCTCCCTCCCCACCCATCCCTCTGGTTCATCCCAGAACACCAGGCCCGAGCATTCTATATCATGCATAGAAGCTAGACTGGCGATTCGTTTAACATATGATAATATACATGTTTCAACGCCATTCTCCCAAATCATCCCACCCTCGCCCTCTCCCACAGAGTCCAAAAGACTGTTCTATTCGTATACAGGGTTATTGTTATCATCTTTCTAAATTCCATATAGATGTGTTTAATGAGAATGCTTTCTTTATGCCAGGCTCCTTTCTCAGAAATTCAGATATATTAATGAACAAAAGACCAAAACTCTTGCTTTTTGGAGCTTATATTTTAGCTATAGTGGATAGACATCATATAAATCATTTAATAATTGTGATATCTTATATAAAAAGTTAATGAATATTGTGGGGAAATAAGGGAGTTAATTATACAGAGAATCATGAGACTTTGGAAAGATTTCAATATGGTGAAATGAATAAATTTAATTTAATAAATTTATGAGCCTCCTAAACATAAATAGGACTTCCCTCATAGCTCAGTCTGTAAAGAATTTGCCTGCAATGCAGGAGACCTGGGTTCGATTCCTGGGTCGGGAAGATCCCCTGGATAAGGAAACGGCAATCCACTCCAGTATTCTTGCCTGGAAAATCCCATAGACAGACGAGCCCTGTGGGCTGCAGCCCATTGAGTCGCAAGAGTCAGACACTACTTAGCGGCTAAACTATAAACCAAACATAAATATGAAGTGTTTTATTTTTCTTAAAAAACAATTGACTTTCCCCACATTCTGTATTGGTATCTTCAGAAACTGATTTCTCTTTATTTGGGCCTACTTACCCCAGGAAGTACAAGGTATTGGCTTTCTACCTATCAGTTCAGTTCAGTTCAGTCACTCAGTCGTGTCCGACTCTTTGCGACCCCATGAATCACAGCATGCCAGGCCTCCCTGTTCATCACCAATTCCCGGAGTTCACTCAAACTCATGTCCATCGAGTCCGTGATGCCATCCAGCCATCTCATTCTCTGTCGTCCCCTTTTCCTCCCACCCCCAATCCTATAATCATCCCCAATTTAGCTCAGCCTATCTCATTGTTTGGTTCAGTTGTGTCTGATTCTTTTCTGCACCATGGATTCTAGCCTACAAGGCTCCTCTGTCCATGGGGTTCTACAGGCAAGATTACTGGAACAGTGTGGATATTCCTTAAAAAACTGGAAATAGAGCTGCCGTACAACCCAGCAATCACACTTCTGGGCATACACACTGAGGAAACCAGAACTGAAAGAGACACATGTACTCTGATGTTTATCACAGCACTGTTTATAATAGCCAGGATGTGGAAGCAACCTAGATGTCCATCTACAGACGAATGGATAAGAAAGCTGTGGTACATATACACAATGGAGTACTACTCAGCCATTAAAAAGAATACATTTGAATCAGTTTTAATGAGGTGAATGAAACTGGAGCCTATTATACACAGTGAAGTAAGCCAGAAAGAAAAACACCAATACAGTATACTAACGCATATAAAGGGAATTTAGAAAGCTGATAACAATAACCCTGTATACGAGACAGCAAAAAAGACACAGATGTATAGAACAGTCTTTAGGACTCTGTGGGAGAGGGCGAGGGTGGGATGATTTGGGAGAATGGCATTGAAACATGTATATTATCATATGTTAAACGAATCGCCAGTCCAGCTTCTATGCATGATACAGGATGCTTGGGGCTGGTGTACTGGGATGAACCAGAGGGATGGGATGGGGAGGGAGGCGGGAGGGGTATTCAAGATGGGGAACACATGTACACCCGGGGCAGATTCATGCCAATGTATGACAAAACCAATACAATAATGTAAAGTAAAAAAAAAAAAAAAAAGATTACTGGAGTGGATTGCCATTCCCTCCTCCAGGGTATCTTCCCAACCCAAGGACTGAAACCATGTCTCTTACATCTCCTGTATTGGCAGGCAGATTCTTTACTTGAGATACTCCACTAAAATAAAAGAATTATAAAAAATAATTTATATCTTGACTCTAAGCATATGCCTCTTATTTACCACCTTTTTTCTTCTTTTTCTTTTAAATTTATTTTATTTTTGTAAGGAATTGATATTGTTTTTGTTTATTTTTTATTTTATTTAATTGGAGGCTAATTACTTTACATTATTGTATTGGTTTTGCCATACATTGACATGAATCTGCCCCAGGTATACATGTGTTCCCCATCTTGAACCCCCATCCCACCTCCCTCACCATCCCATCCCTCTGGTTCATCCCAGTATACCAGCCCGGAGCATCCTATACCATGCATCGAACCTGGACTGGCGATTTGTTTCACATATGATAATATATATGTTTCAATGCCATTCTCCCAAATCATCCCACCCTTGCCCTCTCTTTGCTTATATATTTACATTGTGTGTGTGTTCACTCAGTTGTGTCTGACTCTTTGCAACCCTAGGCACTGTAGCCCATCAAGCTCCTCTGTCCATGGCATTTCCCCAGCAAGAGTGCTAGAGTGGGTTGCCATTTCCTCCTCCAGAGGATCTTCCTGCAATGACAGGTGGGTTACCACCTGGGAAGCTCAACCCTGATGTGTGTATAACATGAGAGTTAATATGCCACAGACACACTGCCATCTACTGGAGAAGGATGTTAGCTTCCATTGAGGGTTTATTTTATTTATTATTATTTTTTTGTGTGTGTGTGGCAGTGGTGGTGGTTGGTGGAAAGAGAGTGGTATTAATAAAACACAACATACTATTTTTTATGAGCCCTAAGTTAAAAATAGCTTTTGTTTAAAAGACGATTCATTTGCTGTCTTGCAACCATATATATGAGACAGCAAAAGAGACACAGATATATAGAACAGTCTTTTGGACTCTGTGGGAGAGGGTGAGGGTGGAATGATTTGGGAGAATGGCATTGAAACATGTATATTATCATATGTGAAATGAAGCACCAGTCCAGGTTCGATGCATGATACAGGATGCTCGGGACTGGTGCACTGGGATGACCCAGAGGGATGGGATGGGGAGGGAGATGCGATGGGGACTCAAGATGGGGAACACATATACACTGGGAGAGGATTCATGTCAATGTATGGCTAAACCAATACAGTATTGTAAAGTAATTCAGTTCAGTTCAGTTCAGTCACTCAGTCATGTCCGACTCTCCGCGACCCCATGAATCACAGCACGCCAGGCCTCCCTGTCCATCACCAACTCCCGGAGTTCACTCAAACTCATGTCCACAGAATTGGTGATGCCATCCAGCCATCTCATTCTCTGTAAAGTAATTAGCTTCCAATTAAAAGAAAAAAGAAAATATGATTCACCAAAGAATGAAATTTTGAAGTCTCAAATTGCATCCTTAGATTTCTAAGTTAGAATGAAAAATATTCCAGCAAAGCTGTCAAGCATACTCAATGTTTACCATTCTAACTTGTGATTCAGTTGCAGTGGTGTGTAGTTGCGACCATTTCAGCAGAATTTTCCTGTTAACATGAGAATTTTATTGAGAAAAATTAAGTTAACTGGATCATGTTAAACCAGAATTTTATTATATTTCTGTGAACATTCTTTATCAGTTCTACCAGAATGCACAAAATAACCCAGAAATCAAATGATAGATATTTATGCTAACATTTTTGCTACTAATAGCTAGTATATTTGACATATATATCATGTTAAAAAAATACAATCAGAGGGAGCACGGGAAGATGGCAGAGGAATAGGACGGGGCAACCACCAGTCCAGGTTGGATGCATGATACAGGATGCTTGGGGCTGGTGCATGGGGATGACCTGGAGGGAGGATATGGGGAAGAGGGAGGTGGGAGGGGGGGGTTCAAGAATGGGAACACATGTACACACGGGACAGACTCATGTCCATGTATGGCAAAACCAACCAATATATTAATGTAAGGTAATTTGCCTCCAATAAAATAAAATAAATACAATCATATAAGTATCAAAATAATTATTCACTATGCATATAGGTTATATTTTATTTTTAAAACCATATATATAATTTGCTAACATGAACAACCTCAGATATGCAGATGATATCACTCTAACGGCAGAAAGTGAAGAGGAACTAAAGAGCCTCTTGATTAGGGTGAAAGAGGAGAGTGAAAAAGTAAACTTAAAACTCAGTGTTAAAGAAACTAATATCATGGCATCCAGCACCATCATTTCATGGCAAATAAAAGGAGAAAAGTTAGAAGAAGTGACATATCCTTTTCTTAGGCTCTAAAATCACTAAGAATGGTGACGATAGCCATGAAATCAGAAGACAATTGCTTCTTGGCAGGAAAGCTATGACAAACCTAGACAGTGTGTTGAAAAGACGACACATCACTCTGCCAACAAAGGCCCACATAGTCAAGCCTATGGTCTTCCCACTGGTCATGTAGTGTTGTGAGATCTGGACCGTAAAGAAAGCAGAGTGCCAAAGAATTTATGCCTTTGAACTGTGGTGCTGGAGAAGACTTTTGAGAGTCCTTTTGACAGTGAGAAGATCAAACCAGTCAATTTTAAATGAAATTAACTGGGAATACTCATTGGAAGGACTGATGCTGAAACTGAACCTCCAGTATTTTGGTGAGCTGATGTGAACAGGTGAATCATTGGAAAAATCACTAATACTGGGAAAGACTGAGATCAGAGGGAAAAGAGGGCATCAAAGGATGAGATGGCTGGATGGCATCACCGAGGAAATGTAAATTAACTTGGGCAAACTCTAGAAAATTGTGAGGAATAAGGAAGCCTGGCATGCTGCAGTCTGTGGGATGGCAAAGAGTCAGACATGACTGGGAGACTAAAGAACAGCAGCAATACTTTGCTATCTATCATCATATTTAAGAGCAGAAGCACATGTGGACAACTGAGCTAGAAACATATCATATATAATATTTTAATATGTGATATGATCCATAAAGTTACCAGGACAAGATTTGGGACTGCCCTACATACTCCTGTGGAACACCAAAATTGCAACTAGTTGCTGATGCAATTTTGTACAAAAGAATGTTGGATACCACCAAGAAAATATACCCACGTCCAAGGGCAAAGGAGAAGCCCCAACAAGGGGGTAGGAGGGGTAAAATTACATTTAGAGTCAAATCCCATACCCACCAGAGATGCTCGGAGGACTCAAACAAAACCTTGTGTGCACCAGGACCCAGGGACCCTACAAGAGACTGAGCCACACCTGCCTTTGAGTGAGTATCTCCTGCAGAGTCACAGACCAGTAGGGGCCACCATGGGGATGGGGCCTCTGGCTGTAACAGACCTTCGAGGCACTGCATGTGGCATAAATCCTCTTGGAGGAGGTCACCATTAGCCCCACCATAGATTCACCAAGCTGAGGACCCTCAAACTGGAGAATAATTATATCAAAGAAGTTCTCACACTGTTGCAAATGTTCTAGAGCCAACAACACATTCCCCAAGCTGGGGATCCAGCAAAGGGACTGAGAACCCTCAGGGAATTTGATTTTGAATACCAGTGGAATTTGATGCAGAATTTCCAGAGGACTGGGGAAACACTCTTGGAAGGGACAAAAAAAAACTTTGTGCACACCAGAACCCAAGAGAAAGGATTAGTGTCCCCACAAAAGACTGAGCCATACTTGGCTGTTAGTGTTCAGAAATCTCCCATGGAGCCATGGGGTAGCAATGGCCTGCTGTGGGATCAGGGGCACTGAATACAACAGACCTGGGAGCCATAGGACATGTTGGCATGAGTCCTTTTGAAGGAGATGACTGTTACTGCCACTGCCCCTACCATAATTTAGCCTCAGATTGAACTACAGGGAAGGAACACAGGCCCACCCATCAACAAAGAATTGATTTAAAGCATCATTAAGGATGACTCTGCCCATCAGATCAAGAACCAGATTGAGTCCCTCCCATCCAGAAGCTTCCAAAAGTCTCTTATCCTTATCAGTCAGAGGGCAGACAGAATGAAAGCTACAATTACAGAAAACTAACCAAAATGATAACATGGATCAAAGTCTACTTTAACTCAATGCTGTGTCGAGCCACTCAGGATGGATGGGTCATGTTGGAGAATTCTGACAAAAATGTGATCTACTGTTGAAGGGAATGGCAAACCACTTCAGTGTACTTGGCTTGAGAACACCTGAACAGTATGAAAAGGCAAAAAGATATGACAGTGAAAGATGAACTCCCAGGCTGGTCGGTGCCCAATATGCTATAGGAGAAGAGGAAAGAATGGAGAGGCTGAGCCAAAGCAAAAACAACAACCAGTTGTGGATGGGACTGGTAACAGAAGTATCTCTAAATTTATTGAAGAGATCTCTAGTTTTTCCCATTCTATTGCTTTCTTCTACTTCTTTGTGTAATCATTTAGGAAGCCCTTATGTCTTCTTTTTATTCTTCGAAACTCTGCATTCAGATGAATATATCTTTCCTTTTCTACTTTGTCTTTTGCTTCTCTTCTTTTCTCAGCTATTTTTAATGCCTCATAAGACAACCATATTGTCCTTTTGCTTTTCTTTTTTTGGGGGATGGTTTTGATCACTGCACCACATACAATGTCATGAACCTCCATCCATAGTTCTTCAGGCACTCTGTCTATGAGATCTATTCCCTTGAATATTTGTCACTTTCACTGTATAATCATAAGGGATTTGATTTAGGTCATATTGGAATGGTCTAGGGGCTTTCCCTACTGTATTCAATTTAAATCTGAATTTGGTAAATAATGAGTTCATAGTATGAGCCACAGTCAGCTCCTGGTCTTGTTTTTGCTAACTGTATAGAGCGTCTCCATATTCGACTGTAAGGAATATAATCAATTTGATTTCAATATTTACCATCTGTGAAGTCCATGTGCAGAGTTGTCTCTTGTGTTTTTGGAAGAGGGTGTTTGCTGTGACCTGTGTATTCTCTTGGAAAACCTCTGTCAGCCTTTGCCCTGCTTCATTTTGTACTCCAATGCCAAAATTGCCTGTTACTCCAGGTATATCTTGGCTTCCTACTTTTCCCTTCCAGCCCCATATGATGGAAAGGACATCTCTTTTTGGTGTTAGTTCTAGAAGATCTTGCAGGTCTTTATAGAACCGTTCAGTTTCTGCTTCTTTAGCATTAGTGGTTGGGGCATAGACTTGGTTTACCATAATATTGAATGGTTTGCCTTGGAAATGAACAGAGATCATTCTGCCGTTTTTGAGATTGCACCCAAGTACTGCATTTCGAACTCTTTTGTTGACTATGTGGGCTACTCAATTTCTTCTAAGGAATTATTTTCCACAGTAGTAGATGCAATGGTCATCTGAATTAAATTCACCCTTTCTGGTCCATTTTAGCACACTGATTCCTAAAGTGTCAATGGTCACTCTTGCTGTCTCCTGTTCAACCAGTTCCAGTTTACCTTAACTCATGGACCTTACATTCCAGGTTCCTATGCAATATTGCTCTTCACAGCATCAGACTTTACTTCTGTTACCAGTCCCATCCACAACTGGTTGTTGTTTTTGCTTTGGCTCAGCCTCTCCATTCTTTCCTCTTCTCCTATAACATATTGGGCACCGACCAGCCTGGGAGTTCATCTTTCACTGTCATATCTTTTTGCCTTTTCATACTGTTCAGGTGTTCTCAAGCCAAGTACACTGAAGTGGTTTGCCATTCCCTTCAACAGTAGATCACATAGTTAGATATAACAAGTTTCCAGGATTCACAACTGTCAGTGTAAACATGTTATTTGAAAGTATGGAAAAAGCTAATGAAGCAACAAATATATTAATATGCAAAAATCATTTTGGCAACAATTTTGAAATTCTTTTACTTTCAGTGACTGAACTGAACTGAGCCCCGGCCACATGGCTAAAAGTCACAATCTAAGGTAAACGGTTTCAGTAAAGGTTATAAAACAATGTGAAATATTTAATGCCATTGTATTGAATAGTGGTCAAAAATAGTTTAAATGGTATATTTGACTTTATATATATTTTCTCATGATAAAATTTTTAAGCCCCTTCAGTGAAAAAATAAAACAAAGATTATTTTTCAAACACAACACAAATTTGAGTTGTGGAGGTTCACAGATGAGCTCTTCTGGATAGGATGTTTTTGTATTATCTTAAATTACCTGTGTCCAGGGGCTTCTGTGTCCATTCACAGCACTGTATTCTAGAAAACTAACATATCTGTAGCATCTAAAGTATATATTTATATTTATTTCTTATTTGATAGCTTGAAAATATCCCAGGAAGCAATCCAGGTTTTATTATATTTTTTTCCTAGCACCTCATTTGCTCTTTTAAAAAATAATAATAAATACATTTTATTTATTTATTTTTGGTTAACTTGTGATGAAATCAAGGCCCAAGAATTTAAGTCAATGTCAAGAAAATTAAGTTTCTTTATCTGTCAAATGTCAACTCTTCTCTTATCTTTTATAGATAATATCCAAATTTTGGTAAACGATCTTTAGGTGATACACAAAGGCAGTAATAATAGTTCAAGAAATTATATAAAAATGGAGATTATTTTTAGCTTTCCTAAGGAGATTGATTTTATAAACTGCTAATGCTATCCTTTCTGAATCGCCCACTAATAGTATCTGAAGTGTTAGTGTTATATGTGAATATCTATAAATTAAATATTTGTTATTGAAATTTTATACAGATCATTGTTTGCCAATACTACAAAGTCAAACATGTCTGTACAGAACATATGCATGATCATAGTAGTAGTAATGTTAGTCCGTCAGTCATGTCCAATTCTTCCTGACCCTATGGACTATAGCTTGCCAAGCTCCTTGTCCATGAAATTCTTTAGACAAGAATACTGGAGTGGGTAGCCATTTCCTTCTCCAGGGGACCTTCCCAATGCAGGGATCAAACCAAGGTCCCCCGCATTGCAGGCAGATTCTTTACTGTCTGAGCCACCAGGTAAGCCCCGTCATAGTAGTTCTTCAAACTGGAGAGAGATCCCTAAAATGTCTTGAGTTAAGCATAATTTATCATCCTATTTTAAGTAGAAAATAAATTTATAAGCAAGATATTGACAAACTCAGAGTGTTACCGAGTCCAAGCTCACTCTGCTCACCACACGATTGGCCAGTGAATCTGAGAGACTAGGTGTTGAGTCAAGGAAGAGACTTTAATCAGGGAGCTTGTAGAGTTAGAAGATGGCAGGCTAGCACCTCAAAATAACCATTTTATTAGGGTTTGGATGCCACGTTCTTTTATAGATTAGAGATGAGGGGAGGTGAGGAAACAAGGTCATTAAACTTGCAAACATCTCCTAGAATGGCAATCCTCAGGCAGGGTATGTGTTAAATTCTTCCTTTTTGCCATCCACAGGTGGAGAGCTTTATGAACAAAGGCACTTTAGTTTAACATTCAGGCAGAGGGTCAGGTTCCCTGAGGCAAACCATTCTGTATGTTTATAATAACAAAAGCAACAAAAAGCCAGTCAAAGAAACAGTTCCAACATGGAGTCAGAATTGGCTTCTTCCCATGTCTGGGTGCTGTAATGGACCGGGACTTGGCGGTCCGGAGTCAACGATAAGAAAGTGAAAGAGAGAGAGAGGCTGATACTCCCTGGTTTACACAGAGAACCAATAAAGTCCTTGACTTGTGTCTCTCACGAAGGCACTGGGTGCCCTCTCAAGGGGGATGAAGACACAGGCGCCTTCTCGAGAGAATCTTAAAAGCCCGGGCAGGAGAGTGAGCAAGACGGGTTTCTATGCTCCAGAGTGCTAGCCGAGGAGAGAGAGAGAAAGAAACAACGAAAGAAAGACACGGGGACCCAAGCTCTGATGGAGCAAAGGTGTTTTATTAGCAGAAATGCAGGCTTATATATCTTCAGTAAGATGATTACTCAGCTATTACACAGGATGAAATTTTATCAACAGCCACATATGGATAGTCTAATACATACAAGGTCACTGACGCTGAAAAGAGTCACTGCATATTTCATCCCATGACCTCAGTCCTGAGAACTGCATGCAGCTTTACTTATTCTTGGAAGAGGAACTGATAAGGAACAGAGAATCTTTAAGAAATAGAGAACAGCATGCAGGAATCCTCCTGTTAAATGTTCCCTGACACTCCCTGCAACAGTAGATTTATCAGGCAGCATGAAAAACCAGCTTTAGAAAAGGCTGAAACCAAGTTATCTCTGGTAAAGGTAGTAGGAAATATTTGACATTTCAAGAGAAGTGCTGCTACTGAAATGATCATTTTGAATCAATGTTGTGTTTTGTTTTGTATTAGCGTAGGCTGCTAATTTCATATCCAATAGCTTTGCTTTCATTCTTAGCTAAGTACACTACATTTTTTTCTTTTACTAACTAAAAATCTTTATAACTGGGATAAATTTAACATTTTCCAGCCTCTGTCACATTCATTATAACCATGAAACTACGTTTTTAGCTAGTTAGATATTGTTGACTGAAAACACACACACACACACACACACACACACACACAGCCTAGAAGTTGAGACTAGTGTTTTATTCAATGGGTTTTCTGCGTACTCAAGCCTGGGAGGCATTATCTCAAATGACTCTGGGATACTGTTCTGAAAAAAATAAGAGAGGTGTCAGGAAGTATAGGAGATTTTTGCAAAAAAACCAGGTCGTTGGAACATCAAAAGATTATCATTATTTAAAGAAAACCAGACATCTCAAGTGGTTTTGAGATATCTCAAGAATTTTGTGCTTTTTCATATACGGGAATAGGCAAGGGTCTGGTTTCACTGAAATTGTTTCTTTGATATGCAGCTTAACAATCTAGGGTAAGTATCCAGATTTTATTCACCCTTGTTGGGGAAGTGTGTAATCTCCTCGGTTCTGTCTCACCACAGCAAAATTTAAAGTGATGGACAGACCACTGTTACAGCTTAGTTTTATTTGGCAAGTAAAAGAAAATACATCCTCAGGCCAACTCATAAGAAGCTAAGAGAAGAGAATCACCAAGCTCAATTTCTATTTTGTTTTTTTATGTTTTTATATGGCTCCTCTTTTTATATGATTTTTCTCCTCCCTCTGAACCTGCCCATTGTAAATTGGGCTAGCTAGGAGGGTTAATTGCTTCACCTGAGGTTCTCACTCTGGTCCTTGGACCTTCCTTTGTTCTATTTTCACAGGCTTTCCCCTTCTTTGTCTTTTAGCCACCACCATCCTGGACTCCTTTTTTCCTATTCTAACTACTTCACATTCTCCCCTCAAGAGATGGCAGGCCAATTATTTGGAAATATGGGCGTTGAAGTCTCTCTGGATATTTCCTGATGAACTAAGATGGTGAGGGGCATTGGGCCTCCTCTTCTTGCTAGTCTCAAGCCTCAGTGTCCTTATAGCACTGCCCATCTAAGGGTGAGGGACATATTCCATTGTTGGTTGTAGTTTTATATATCCTTATTGAACTGGCACTGCATGTTGTAGCAAAATGACCTGGGCAGAGACAAAATGGGTTATACAATCAATAATACATGGAGCAATCATAAGCAGCATAAATATGGTAATAACGGGCATTAGTAGGGGAATTAATGAACTCCAAATTCTCCCTCGCCAGGAGAATGATCCCTCAGAGAGATTGTAGCCACCTCGAGAATTCTCCCACTCGTTCTTTGAAATCCTGTAGGATCTGAATGGTTTTCTTAAGCACTGAGAGACTTTCTTTAACTTTGTTGGAGGCATTGACCCAGAAAAAACATGTCTCATCCAAGATGGCTCAAGTCCCTCCTTGTTCAGGGATCAGGAGGTCTATCTCCTGTCTAATTTAGAGTACAACCCCTGCCCAGCTGTGTTGGCTTTTTAGAGCTATCCTGAGAAATCTTATCCCCAGAAACTTAATTTCAAGGTTGTTAATTAGAATGGCACTCATTTGTTGTCCTGATTAGATATCTGAGATCTCCCAGGGGCTCACAGGTGTATTGAGTGTCCTCTTCTGTTTTCTTCCATGACTTGACTCATGAGTAGTGAATTCAGGAGTCATGTCCTGGTACTTTCACTGCTGTGGGGGTAGGAAGTATTACAGAGTAGGGACCCTTCCATGTGGGCTGGAGTTGAGTCTTTAGGGACCCATCTTTCCAGACTCTAATTGGGACTTGAATCCCTGGAGCATATAGTGGTGGCTCTTTAGAATCTTTTGGGTTCTGGTTGACACCCACATGTGTATATGCTATTGGAATTACCCAATGGCCATGGTATAAGACCAGAGGGCCTGAGCCTCTGGATCTAGGAAGAGGTCATTGATATAAACAAAAGGTCTCCCATATAGCATCTCATAAGGACTAAGACCAAACTATTTCTTAGGGGCAATATGGGTGTGGAGGAGAGCTATTGGTAAAGCCTTTTTCCATCCCAGAAATTTCTCCTGGGTTATCTTCTTTATTGCTGATTGTAAGAATTGGTTGACTTTTTCTACTTTTCCTGAAGACTGAGACCTCCAGGCACAATGGAGGTAATAAGTAAAGTCCAATGTTTTAGAGACCCCTTGGGTGACTGTAGAAGTAAACAATGTCATATTGATATTTTGCAATGACCTGGGCAGACCAAATTTCAGGATGATTTCATGGAGGAGTTTTTTTTTTTTTTTTTTTTTTAACACCTCCTCTGCCTTCTTAGTCTGGGTGGGAAAGCCTTCAATCCATCCTGTGAATGTATTTATCATGACTAATATGCCCTTCAGAATGACTAAAATGCCCTTCAGGAGCTGGCATCTGGGTGAAGTCCTAGATCTGTCAGTCCTTTCCATGGTAGGTCCCACTTCATTAAACTGGCTGTGCCAGCTGTGGTCTTCGAACTCCTTGGGGGTTGTTTAATTGGCAAGCGGGCAAGAGGAGACCACTTGCCGTATAGTCATTTGGAGGCCTGGCCCTTTGAAGGACCTTTCTAGTAATCTTTGGAGGTCCTTCTTCCCGAAATGAGTGGTAGCATGTAAGGAGCTAACCAACTTCCACTGGACGTTCCCAGGCAGAAAAAGGATTCCCTCCTTTTGGAACCACCCCATATTATTTTCTTGAAAACCCTTCTGTTAGCTTTAAGAGTCTCACCTTCAGTGTATGAAGGAGTTTCTGGCAAATTAGTCTGTGGAACTAAGGTGGCAACCCCTATTAGGTCATTGTTCTGTAATGCTGCTCTCTTAGCTGCCTGACCAGTTGCTTGGTTCCCTTGTGCCACTTCTGTGCTCCCTTTTTGGTATCCTTTACAGTGGGAGACTGAAACCTCAGTGGGCAGATGAACTGTGAACTGCCTCCAAGAGCCTAAGAATTTGATCACCATATTTGATTGGGGACCCTCAGGTGGTCAAGGGGCCTCTTTCTTTCCAAATAGCAGCATGTGCATGTAGCACCAGAAAGACATACTTGGAGTCAGTGTAAATGGCTACTCATTTTTCCTTTTCCCAGATCTAAATCTCGAGTCAGATAACTGGGCTGAAATAACTGGTGGCACAGGTTTAGCCTCTATGGTCTCAAAATTGGAGACTACTGAACATCCAGCTTTTTTTTTTTTTTTCCTTCCTAAACAAAGTTGCTTCCATCAGTGTATCAGATTTTCACAGGATTGGTCAGAAGATCTTCTGACAATCCCTCTTGGGGTTTTGTCCAGTGGTCCAAAGTTTCTAGGCAAAAGTGAAAGCAGAGAGAGCCTTCGGGGGTTAGGCAGGAAGGTAGCTGGGTTAAGAACCTCACAAGGGGATATAATTAGGACTGGATTTTGCATTAACACTACTTGATATCTGAGGATCCTTTGATCAGACATCAATAAATGGCCTTTCCCATTCAGTAGTTGTTTCACGTGGTGGCTGGTAAAAATAGTTTACCCCCAAGAGAGGGTTTTAAAGCATCTTCTATCAGGACTGCAATAGCTGCAAAATTTTGAAGGCAGGAAAGGATCTCTTCCCATTAAGGGAATAGGACACTCAGGGGCCACCAGAAACTGGTGGGGAAATATTTGTCCATCCCAGCAACAAAGAAGTGTTCATGTGAATCTTTTTAAATTGTTTTTCCTGTAACACCCTAAATGGTACAGGTTTGGGAGGAGAAGGCTCTAGAGTAGGAGGTCAGGACAGAGAAGCTAGTCCTTGTGTCAACCAAGAAATTCTCAGACCTACCTGTCACATCCAGTTGTACCCTGGGCTCCAGCCCCATGATGGTTATCTGTGATAGGCATGCTGGCTGGAGCAGGCCGCTTCAGTCCTGTTGAACCATAGTGATGGGAGGCTTGGCACTTGACCTTAAGGCTGTTATGTACCAAGGGCAGACTGCTGCCCAATGTCCCAATTGATGGCATTTGTAGCACGCCATTTTAGGAGACTTGCCACGGTTTTGATACTCTTTGGCCCAAAGACCTGCCTGTCTACAGATTAGGCATTTGCCTCGTACTGTCCTTCAAGGACTCTCCGTAGGGCTTCCGTGAGGCGTGGCCATCATGTGGGCATGCCTTGTCTCTTTCCTTTCTCCCTTTCCTGGGCCTTGGCCTCTCTCTCCTGTTCTCTGTTATAAAAAGTATTGGTGGCTTTCTGAACAATCTCATCTAAAGAGGCAGCTGGGTCCTGCTGCTGTAGCTGTTGTAACTTTATCCTGATGTCTGATGCAACTGGGACAGCAATTTGTCCTTAAAATCACCTGTCCCTTGTAAAAGTTTAAGTCCAGATTGGTAAACTTATGGAGGGCCTCATTTAGCCTCTCCAGAAAGGCATGGGGTTTTCATTGGGCTCCTGAGTTATTGCGGAGATCCAGGCATAACTGATTACTTTTTGCTTTGCTGCTTTTAGTCCTGCCTTTAGATAGATCAGAAAATGATCCCTTTCCCAGATGTACTCAGGTTTATTATAATTCCAGCTACAATATGAATAGGGGGCAGCAGTTTCCTACACTGGGTATTTATCGCTTGATATGTGAAGCCTTGTAACATACCTTTGGGCTTCCTTTATGGTTTTTCCCGTGGTCATGTATGGATGTGAGAGTTGGACTGTGAAGAAGGCTGATCGCCGAAGAATCGATGCTTTTGAACTGTGGTGTTGGAGAAGACTCTTGAGAGTCCCTTATACTGCAAGGAGATCCAACCAGTCCATTCTAAGGGAGATCAATCCTGGATGTTCATTGGAGGGACTGATGCTAAAGCTGAAACTGCAATACTTTGGCCACCTCATGCGACGAGTTGACTCACTGGAAAAGACTGTGATGCTGGGAAAGGTTGGGGGCGGGAGGAGAAGGGGACGACCGAGAATGAGATGGCTGGATGGCATCACCGACTCTGTGGACATGAGTTTGAGTGTACTCCGGGAGTTGGTGATGGACAGGGAAGCCTGGCGTGCTGTGATTCATGGGGTCGTGGAGAATCGGACACGACTGAGCGACTGAACTGAACTGAACTGAACTAAGACCCTAGCATACTCAGGGTTTGACTAAATGTAGCCATGATGTCCTTCCATGTCAAGTCAAAGACCAGGATAATGTGTTGGAATGTATCTATCTATTTGCCTGGATCATCTATATAACTTCCAAGATCTTATTTGATCTGTCTTAGTTCTTAGAAGGAGAAGGGCCCATGGACCTGGGTTGGTCCAAAGTATCCTCCAGTTTCAACTAAGGGACATACTGAGTTGGCTTTTGTGGAGGGGGTGTTTCCAGATATGGGAGCATGTTTGGATACAAGGAGGGAGTACCAGGCCACTTGGGAGCCATGGGAGGTGAATCCTTCATGGGGGGGTGTCCTTCTATTTGTTGTCTGTGCGTAACACCATTTACTTAGTAAATGGTTCCAAATTGGGGTGGCAAGCTAACTTTGGGTTGCCAAATTTGGGGCATACAGCAATCCTATATTTAATAAAGTTCCTCCATATCTCTTAGTGGGAAGAAAATTTGGACATAGAGATCTCTGTTCATTTCCCTTGTCTTTTGCAGAATAAGTCTAGCTACAGGATGGTATTGTAATTTAAACTCCCATCCTCAGGCCAGTGTTCCTTGTCACCCAGAGGACATCATGGCCACACAGTGACCCAAAAGAATTTTAAGCGACTTCTCCTTAAAATTAGAGGATTGAACAGCTTCCTGTTATCAAGGATGCATCTCAAGGGCATCTGTTGGGAAGTGGATTGGTTATTTCCTAACTGACAGTGTTGACAGGGAGGAAAAGAAAAAAAAGAAGAAAAACCTAATAGGACTCCTATTTTATGGGTAGACTTCCTTAGGGGTGAGTCTTTTTGAAGCTTATCCTACTCAGTACTGTTAAAACTGAGAGCCAGGCATCTCCTGGTCAGGGTGCAGATCCCCAGTCAGGCTGAGATGTGACAGCCTCCAGGAGACTGAATCCCCAGGAAGGTCAAGGCAGGTCAGCCTTCTAAGAATTGGGTCCCTGAGCAGGTCAAGGCATGTTGACCTCCTGGGACTCCTGAATAGTGGATCCCTGAGCAGACTGAGGCATGACAAACTTCTGAGGACCAGATCCCTAGGCAGGTCAACTTCCTGGAACCTCCGGATTGGAACTGGGTGTCTCCAAGGTGCTGGAGAAGACTCTTGAGAGTCCCTTGGACTGCAAGGAAATCCAACCAGTCCATTCTAAAGGAGATCAATCTTGGTTGTTCATTGGAAAGACTTAGGCTAAAGCTGAAACTCCAACACTTTGGCCACCTCATGCGACGAGTTGACTCACTGGAAAACAGTCTGATGCTGGGAGGGATTGGGGGTAGGAGGAGACGGGGACGACAGAGAATGGGATGGCTGGATGGCATCACCGACTCTGTGGACATGAGTCTGAGTGAACTCCAGGAGTTGGTGATGGACAGGGAGGCCTGGTGTGCTGTGGTTCATGGGTTCGCAAAGAGTCGGACACAACTGAGCGACTGAACTGAATGTCTCCAGCCTGACCAGTACTGGGTAGTATTAAGGGGTTGTAATCTTAACTCATTGCTGGTTTGTCCACTATAGATGGGAATAGATACCATGATGTAAAGCAACCTAAGCCTGTGCCCTGAGACTGGGAACCTGCTGAAACAGCCATAAGCTTTATCCTCTTATTTCTCTGAGGGAATGTAAGTCACTGATTTCCTCCCTCGATAAGAGCAGTTTAGGGTGTTTCCATGGTAAGCATTTCATTATCATAGACCCACTGTAGGTAATAACAGAAGTAATGACAAAGTAGTGGGTTATCTGGTCCTGTTAGGGGTATTAGGAGTATTTTAATAATAAGTGTGGTGGAGCAATGTTGCCTATAAGGGGCAGGGTCCTGGTTTCAGGATTTAGTAAGTGGCTTAAGAACAAATTGATAAGAGGCAATAGACCAGATGTTCCATAAAAGTAGAGAGGAGATTTGATTTGGGAGTATGCTTGTAACTTTAGGAGAAACGTGGCAAGGGTTTGGCCCTGCAGGATTAACTCCCAAAGTGGCAGACATTATTCCTGGAAGCGCAGTTGCCCTTGAAGGGATGCCAGGTTAACCAGGTTAAATCCGAGAAACAGTACCAGAGATGCCGGGGCAGTGTGTAATTTCCTCGGTTCTGTCTCACTGCAGCAAAAATTTGAATTGACAGATGGACCAGTGTTACAACTCAGTTCTATTTTTCAAGCAAAGGAAAATACATCCTCGAGGCATAAGGGTGGGAAGACCCAAAGAGGTGAAGAGAATAGAAGCCTGGCTTAATTTTGGCTCCTGTTTTTATGTTTTTTTCTCCTCCCTCTGAGCCTGCCCTATGTAAATTGGGCTGGCAAGGAAGGCTACTTGCTTCACCTGAGGTTCTCACTCTGGTCCTTGGACCTTCCTTTGTTCTCTTTTTGTAGGCTTTTTCCTTCTTTGTCTTTTAGCCACCACCATTCTGGACTCCTTTTTTCTATTCTGACTACCTAACACCCTGAATTCCATCAGGGTGAACACTCAGGGGCAGCTGCAGTGGCTAATGGCTCGATGACTGCAACATCCTTCACTTACTGATATGGCAGGTGACATTCTTCAGCCACAATGATAGTGGAAGTAATATAATGGAAATTTTGGAAAACTCCTTAAAGGACTCTGTCTTAGCTACCTAGTATACACTTTTTGTCTTTCTGATCTTTTTCATTCACACTACATGAGATGCAAATGGATGCTTGGAGCAATATCCATACACCATGCTGAATCAACCTTGAGAATGAAAGACCTTTGGTGAGAAGGACAGGACAAAAGAGAAGCAATCTGGTTCCTGGGATTTATAGAACCACCATATCAGGCCCAGTTTTCTATCTCCAGACTTCTTTCATTATCATAAAGACAAATCTTTATATATATTTAGCCTTACCTTATTTTAAATTATCTGATACAAATTCCAACCTACACCCTGCTCAAGATTCAAAATTCCACAAGAGAATGTCCAGCCCTTATAGCTTTTGTGTCCACCCTTCACTGTGAATATAATACAGTTGCTTCATTTGTAGTCCCATTTAGAATGAACATCAGCAAGGAGAGATAATATCCCCCAAATTGGGATGCTCTTAATATAAGATGGGAATGGATATTTTATGGGCCAATTAACAATCAACATCCACCATAGGTAGATAGGGAAATAGATAATCTCCCTCAAAAGTCCTTATAAAAAGAATAATGTTTAAGTAATAAATGTGATTTGCAAAAGCATTCTTGAATTTAAATTAATTTACATTGGTAAAACTTCTTCTTAAATCAACTCTCATTGAAGGCAAATATCATTACCAAAAAGTATCTTCAGTAGAAGTAACTCCAAGGAAAGCAGTAGAACAATATTGCTCAAATAGGTAGATCTGGGAAATTCCTTTAATTCAGCAAAGACTTTAGAGAATCCATAGTCTTCAGGAAATATATGAAAATGCATTTATCTAAACTGAGAGTCCTATTCTACTTTCATTGCCCAGAATCAGGAATGGAATCACTCTACGTTGGTATAAAATCTTTAAAGACACCTACGTAGAAAGCCATTTCACATTATTTGGTGAAGCTGTCTTTTAATGCTAAGTGACTTATTAGGCTTTTCACTTGTGATCTTACAAATACTTTGATATTAGTATCAGTTTAGGCAACTTATGTACATTTTAAGTTAAGGAAACAGATCAAAATGGGTTAGCAACAGGTTTCCAAACCAAAGTAGTTTCCACAAATCACAGAGTTGCAAAGTGGAAGAATTAAAATTTAAACCTGAATCAATCTGATTACAAAAATCTAATTCTATTTATTAAAATGCTTTTCTAAGTTTTTCATGAGGCAATGAGACAAAATAGTTGAAAATATATAGACTACTGTATCTCTCAGGAATTGACATTTGTGAATGTAACTAAAGTAATAAATGTACGTAAAACAAGTCAGATATCTTTCCTTCAGTGATCATGTATCCAGAAGAACAGACTCTTTCACCATGGACAGTCAACCATGATGTGTTTCTGGTTTATATGCAATAGGTGGAGCCAAGGCTTGCTACCCCTACATACAAGTACCCTCTCCCCATTTGTCAAGCTCGACTGCACATAGCTCATTTTCTGTAGGTCTTGTCGTGAAAACATTTGGGAGACACTATCTTCTATAACTGGAATATAAGTTAGGTGTTTTTGTCAGGGTTGCCAGATTTATTAAATGTAAATATAAGATACCCAATTAAATTTTAATTTCAGATAAAGTCCATGTAATTTCTTTATATGCATATATATATTCATGCCATGTTATGGAGGGTATATTAACACTTTTTTTTTTACTGAACGTCCTGCATTTTACCTGGTTTGTATAGGTTTTTACCTAGACTTCTATGATACTCACATAGCTATTTCCATTTTAGTCAGTAGAGTGACCTTAATTTATAAATCATTTCTGGAACACAAATGGAAAAACAGGGTTAGACTCTGTAATGAAAAGGGATATTTCTTAGATGAAGCATTTCATTAATGCCAAGATGAAACATATTTGTGAATTTCTTGGTCATTAGCCTCAGGAGTCCACTAAGGTCTCACTGCAGTATGACTTTCAAGTTCTAAACTCTCAAGGATACATCACTTAATTACTGG
Source organism: Moschus berezovskii (assembly GCF_049115385.1). Lineage (NCBI taxonomy): Eukaryota > Metazoa > Chordata > Mammalia > Artiodactyla > Moschidae > Moschus > Moschus berezovskii. The sequence continues at coordinate 44,758,251 of NC_142472.1, forward strand.
AAAGTTGTTACTCTGAATACATTTCTAAGAGGTTTAAGAAAATGATCATGTATTCTAGCATGTGTTTTCTCACAGTAGTAACTGAAGTCTTCATGCTCTGAGATTCTCCTCCAAGACACAGGCTCCTGTCTGTGCTATTGATCACCCTCCTGAGCTACATGAGGTCATTCTTTGCTGGTGTGCATACAACTCTGACTTTTTGGGAGATGAAAATATCTTCCATTTTCTGTCCTACACTCAGCATGAGATCTTTCCCTCCTTCCAGAAGAGTGTGGTTTTTCTTTTGCCCCCTTCAAACGACAAGAACATCATAAAGCTCTTTCAGTGCTTGCCAAGGTCTGAATTACTTTATTTGAAATAGCACCCCCATGTGGGTCATGTAAATCATGTCTTCTTTCAGCTGCATCCAGTGCCTTTTAGTTCATTTTCCTTCTCTTCAGTAAAAAGTGAAAGAAAGATAGAGTTTTCAGATCTTAATCCAATCATCAGTTGTCTATAGTTTCAGTTTTTAAAAATCTGAACTATGGAAATATATATATATATATACACACACACACACACAAACACGTTGTTTTAATTTCTATTTTAAAACAAATATTTTGCAAAAAAAGTTGTTTAAACTATTCATGAACTATTACAATCTTTTATAGTCTATGCAGAAAAATAACTCTTTTAAGGAAATTTTTCATTAACAATGATTATTTTTTAGTTTCCTTTTTATATTAATAAATGGCATCCTGCTATTCTTTCTCAGAACAAATAAAGGTAGCCTCAAAGGTAAATTGTGTTTCAACTTTTAGGAAATTAAACATACAAATTATACACCATACTTTTTTCCAGTTTCTTCTGTCATACACTGAGAAACATCTGAAGTTTCATTTTCACCCCAAGTATTCATTATGCCTATAATGTAGTTATATCATGTATGCAAGATATCTTTTTTCTAAACTATTTATATTAGTTTCCATTTTAAAAAATCTATATTGAATAATTTTCATGAGGTACTATTCCATTTAATAATCCTTTAGTTAGAAGTTTTCTAAGCTATACAAACAGCTTTATGTTAATAAGCAATGTTGTACAAACAAATAAACCATCTACAAGAAGCTGATTCGTTAATATTTATTTTGTTTTCTACTGGCTTTCAAAAATTGGTTAATATATCTTAAGTGTAGGAAAAGTCATTTTCCTATGAAGATGTCTCCAGATTCCAAGGCTCCCTTTACCAAAAGAATGGTTCAGTGGTTCTCATAAAACTCCAAAGCAAGGGATTAGGAATAAATCTTGCCAGAACAATTTATATTTCTAAAAAGTTTTATATAAATATAGTTATATACAAAAATATGTAGCTAAATGTCATTGTGCATAGCATATACAAATATATTCATAATTATATACTATTGAAAATTTTATTATAAACTGCAAAGTATTATGAATTTCATTCATACATTCCATAAAAACATATCCCTGTGACTTATCACATATCACTAAATTTTTAGTACAAATTAGCACATACAAGAAGCACAATGCTCAGTGAGCATGTCTTGAGGGGAAGCTAAAGTTAAATAAAGAGCTCCAGGTGTTTTGGCAGAATAAAACAGTCTCTGAATAACCGAGGAAATGAGTGCAATTTCAACCAAGGGATTCTAGATCTCACTAAAAATTTACAGTAGTGGTGAGGTAATTTAGACCAGGCAGGAAAGCAGTGTTTCAAGAAAATGGATAAAAAGATTTTCTTACAAATGTTTTGATAGTAAAAGTGAATTCCTTAGATTATTGTTAGGCTAGGCATTAACAACTGATTCCAGTATTAGTTACTATTGTACCTCGGCCAGGATATTGTCAATCTTATTATGATTCAGTCTAAATGTGAAAATATGAAAATTTTTATGCTTATATATTTCTATTGATGTGTTCCAACCTGATCTAAACTACTATACAATCTTGTTAGCGAAGAATTTATGTTTCATGAATGTGGCCTGTGATATTCTCAATTGAACTATTTCCTTAGTAGAATCCATTCTGAGTAATTTCTAAAGTGTTTTTCTCAGTGTATCTTACTTTAGTTATTTTGCATAGATAATTTCTGTGATTTTTTTGTGTATCAACAATAAAAAAATCAGCTAATCTTTTGGTTTCAAAAGTTGTTTAAACATAAAAGGATACTTCTGTCAACATATTTGTAAAATAGAATACTATTTTACAATACAAAAATATTGAAAGTCATGAATTTTGATGGTTTGCTTGCTTTGCTAAAATATTAAATAAGCTTAAACACAATCACATCTTTTGGGACTAGAACTGTTCTCTTGCTATGACTCTGCTTGCCATTGGTGAAATTAATCTATTTTTCTTTTAATGTGAACCACCTTGTTATAGAAGATAGTTGCAGTTTTCTCTACCATAATTGTGACTAAAATGCTTGTTCTTTTTGTGGTTTGTGTTGGAGAAGACTCTTGAGAGTCCCTTGGACTGCAAGGAGATCCAACCAGTCCATTCTAAGGGAGATCGATCCTGGGTGTTCATTGGAAGGACCGATGCTAAAGCTGAAACTGCAATACTTTGGCCACCTCATGAGACGAGTTGACTCACTGGAAAAGACTCTGATGCTGGGAAAGGTTGGGGGTGGGAGGAGAAGGGGATGACCGAGAATGAGATGGCTGGATGGCATCACAGACTCTGTGGACATGAGTTTGAGTGAACTCCGGGAGGTGGTGATGGACAGGGAGGCCTGGCGTGCTGTGATTCATGGGGTCGCAGAGAGTCGGACACTACTGAGCGACTGAACTGAACTAAACTGAACTGAAGATTTCTTCATGAACACTTTGATATTATTTTGAACTTGAGAAAGTTCAAAGTGCTTCCCTTGTGCACACAGTTTAATAAATATTCTAGCTACAGTCTCTGCCCTGGCTTTCAAGGTCCTACACTCATCAAAATAAGCATTGAAGTCTTCATTTCAATCCTGGCATTGCTCATGGGAGATGATAGCAATATATTCCATCAATACTATGGAAACTCAATTCTGGATGAAGATCCCAGGAACTCTCTTTAATTCCTTCTTTGGAATTCAGAACCTAGTCACTTAGCTTGATAACCCCCTCCTTTTTTTTTTTTTTTTTTAATGCCTTCCTCTTTTCTTTAATAGTTTCAAAATCATGTTATTTTAGTTGGTCTTTTTTCTTATTTTTATATTTCATTTTAGAATTTATGTGAGATAGTCAATGATTTTCTTGTAAAGACATTGGACAACTTTAGTAGAACCTAACCCAGGGTTACATTTTCCAGAGAAGTCCTACAAGTATACCTTGCTGGTTCTCATAGAGGACACCATTTTGAGTAAAACAAGTAGGTTTTGTGGTCTCCTGGCAATCTGAAGAGTTGGGGGGAATTGGAGTAAGAATTTATGAGTGGCAGAAGTGATGGGTGGGGTTGGCGGAGGGTAAAGGTGGAGGGGTGTGTATGGCACCAGCTGTAGACACAGTGAGAGACCTACAGTAGTAGATTTTTTACTGGTGAGATTCAAATAACTATTTAATGTGAGTGGTACTATATTTGTCAAGAGAAATATTCAAACTTGTCATTTATTCCAATATAAATTAAATCTAAATCCAAAGACATTTTCTGAGAACCAGAAGATACAACATCTCTACTAGAACATACTTGAGCTTTTGAATGGCTGTGGCTTGCATTAGTCTAGGATGGATTTCATTTTCTAGAAGTCAGGAACTTCTATGACTGTTTGCTTTATTTGATTGAATTTAGGCCAGTCTCTGAATCTCTTTAAAGTATATGCACCTAATGTCTTTAGGATTCCAACTGGCTGCTTGTTAGCTGGATTGTTCTGAGAGAGTTTTGTGTCTTTTGGAATGATGCCATCTATCTGCAATGGAGCAAGTAGCACAGGCATCTTGTAGACCTTCAGTACTGGGAAGTCATCATGACTTCTGAGAAAAGCTGCTGTCCATGTGTGCATTTTGAATTGTATGTGCAGGGTTATGGGTGATACCCATTTCTTCTTAATCACTTCATCTTTGAATTGGCATTCTACTATGGTCTGAATGTTTGTGTTTCCCACAAATTCATAAGTTGAAATTCTGATATCCTACATGATGGTATTAGGAGGGGGGCTGTAGAGTGGTGATTAGCTCTTAAAGTGGAGCCCTTATGAATGGGGTTAGTGCTCTAATATAAGAGACTCTGTGGGTTTCCCAGGTGGTACATTGGTAAAAAAAATCTGCCTGCCACTACAAGAGAAACCAAAGTTGTGGGTTCAATCCCTGGGTTGGGAAGATCCCCTGGAGAAGGAAATGATACCCATTCCAGCATTCTTGCCTGGAAAATTCCATGGACAAGAGACCTGATGGTCTATAGTCCATGGGTCTGTAAAGAGTTGGATGTAACTGAGCACACACAGCACACAGATTCCACAGGGACCCCTTGCCTTTAGCCAGGTGAGGACGCAATGAGAAGTCTGTGATCTAGAAGGAGACTGCCCCTTGACCACACAGGTACCCTGATTTCAGACTTCCAGCCTCTAAAACTGGGAGAAACAATTTTCTGTTGTTTAAAAGCCCCCTGCCTCATTCTGTGGTAATTTGTTATAGCTACCTGAAACGTTATTTTCCTACTTTCCACCTTAGAAATGAATCAAAGATCAGTTCCCTTGAATTATGGTCTCCTTCCTTTGAATTAAATTCTGTGAGTCTGGTCAGTTTCCAGCAATGATACACTCATCTGAATGAGTTTCACCAGCAGGATGAATATCTTTCATGGCTCCATCATCCACAGTTCTGCTCCTCCATAGACACACTCCTCACCTTCTCATGTTGTCTAAATCTCCCATCCCACTTGCTCTAGCTTCCAATGTAGGCTCTGAAGTCACTATCACAGTGGATGCTATACTACTACAACCAGTGTACTGCTGCTCTGTTATTTTGAGAAATAAACAAACCTAAAATTCTTCAAGATAATTTCCATCTGAAGAAAATAGCCGTTGAAAGAGACAAAACATTTACAGATCACAGTTGCTTTGACAAACAATTGGTTCTAGAAAGAATTTAATTTTATTTTTTTTCTGAAATCAATGGTGTTAGCATTTATGATTCAATTAACAGTATATTTATTTTACAGAAATAGTTGTAACTGGATTGGAATTGTATAATTCAGCATCCACTAAGACTTTTAAATCACCTAAGTCACATAATAGAAACTATAATTTTGTGTACAATAAAACTATTGGTGAGAGACAGTCTTTCTGTCTTACAACCCAACTAAATCACAAGCAGAAATTCACTGAAGTCCTACTCTATAGTAAGCTCCATTTCTGGAAATAGTTTATAGTATTCCTCTTTAAAAACAAGAGTAGTATATTTCAAGGAACTCTAATACACTGTTTACTAATGCACCTTTTTTGCTACTATTGTCTTTAATTTTTCTGTCTCCATGGATCATGGAACAAAGACTTCTCTACTCACACCAATAGACACACATATGTGTATATATGTGTGTGTTTCTAGTAGTTTTGTTTGGGTTCCTTTACATATATGATAGTCATTTACCCATTTTATCAATTTTTACCTTTAATGTTAAAGCATGATAAATTGCTTAATATTCTGTTAATTCCATAACCTCTTGTCTTCACACATCTGATTCTGTTTTTTACTTTTTATTCTTGTTGGGTCCTTGTCATCTCTCATTGATTCCTTGGAAGTTTAGGGACAGAATGGGAAATTTTCTTTAAAATGATATGTGTATATCAATTTTATGCAATTTCCTTTGTGCTAGAACTTGAAAACTAAGATGATGTGATGTTCTTCAAAAATAGGATGGTATTTGCCTCTGTCATGTATATGAGTCTCCTAAAGTCAGATATGACTAAGCTTAGCCTTTTCTATTATTTTGGTAATATCTGGATAATGAGAATTCAAGGTAAACAATCAAGTCAACTCGATTCCGAACTATCAGAGAATATTGTAATGTCCGTTGCTACTAAACATCAAAGTTTAAAGTGGATTTTTTTTTTTTTTTTGGTCCTTATGTTCGCCTGGGAAGAACTTTTTTTTTTTTTTCTAAACCAATTTTATTTTTTATTTATTTATTTATTTTTTTTTTAGATATTCTAACTGTATGCTAGATTTTTCAATATGCCACTCAGGGAGGTCCTTGGCTTTGTCTCCAATCTCTCTCCTTTTTTTCAGACAATTGCAAATAAAAAGCTTAATTTCGGAAGCTGAGCTCACCATTTATGAATACTCTAAGACACTGTCAGTGCAAATTCAGATTAACAATAGGTACAATATTTTAACAACAACAACAAAAATGACAATTTGTCTAAAAGGTCAGAGGCAAATTAGTGACTTGATTCATGCAGAATACTTAACTGGTTTGAAAGAAGAAAATGAATCCTTTTCTAGATGTTGAGGCAAAACTTTGAAGACGTATTATTAAAAAAAAAACCAAAAAGCCTTCATTCTGATGTCCTTGGGATTCTAAAATACTCCACTGATTGCTGAATCTTCCCTATTACACACACACAAAATCTAAACATCTATAAGTTATTCTCACAACTGTAACATATCAATCTTCTTTCCTGTTAATAAGCCATATATTATTTAATAATTGTATACATAATTTGACAAAATTGAAGGTAGTGCACAAATTTCAAGATAATTTCATAGTGCACTGGCCACACAGTAGGCACCACCAGCACTCACCATGAACACAGGGGATATGTCCGAGCCAATGGGCCATGTGGCACTGAGAGCAAACCCTGAAATGGGAGTCAGTACTCTCTCCCTCCAACCCTATATAACTGATACTATGTGACACATCTGAAAGTCTTTGATGCCACGTCTCTGTCATAATCAACCGTTACCTCCCAGAACACTCTCTGTCCCTTAATGTATTTTAGACCCTGCGGTTAGGAACTGCTCAGGCAGGATGGCTTGAACTACACTCCTTATTTACAGGGTTTTTTTTGTTTGTTTGTTTTATTTATTTATTTATTTTTTTAATTTTACAATATTATATTGGTTGGTTTTGCCATACATTGACATGAATTCGCCCCAGGTGTACATGAGTTCCCGCTCCTGAACCCCCCTCTCACCTCCCTCCTCCCTTTATCCTCCCTCTGGGTCATCCCCGCACACCAGCCCCAAGTATCCTGTAACATGCATTGACCCTGAACTGCTGATTCATTTCACACATGACAACATACATGTTTCAATGTCATTCTCTCAAATCATCCCACCCTCACCTCTCCTACAAAGTCCCAAAGACAGTTTTTATTTGACAACCACAAAAGTTGTTTTGTTGCAATTAAGGCAATTTTAAACTAAAACACAGTAACTGATTTGTGATTTTTATTTTTATTTTTTTCATAATCAAATAAAAATCCTACAGAATAAAACTACTTACATCTCCTCCAGAAAACCAGAAACTGTACAGCCAAGGCAAGAGGTCCAGCTAGGTCACCTTAAGGTTTCAATAGACGAGCAAGTGCAGCGCTCCAGCACCTCCTCCTCCAGGTTCAGGAGCACCAGATCCTCCCAGACCTTTGTCCTCCCTCTGGGCTCTAATGAACCTATGAAATTCACAATGAGGTGAAATTCAATAGATTCATCAAGTGCCTACAGAGCTTAAACAAGCTTGAGGGCTCAGTTTGCTCTTCTGAGTTTTTATACACGTTTTCCTTTCTTGACAACTTATGGCTGCGTTTAAAATTATTTTTAAAATAGTTTTTAAATCAAGAGGCTTTTTTTCCCCCAAAAAGTATCAGTCGACTATACTGCAAGACAGGAAAGTCAACCTACATTCTTTTCTAAACATTTTTGTCCTATTATTTGCCTTTTCAAAAAGTGACTCTAAAGGTAGTTTTTCTCTCAGGAATGATGTTTGGGCTTTTTTCTCTTTCTCTTATTAACTCCTCATCTCACACACAGACACACACACACACACACACACACACATCTGGCTTTCTTCTTATAAAAGCACAATTTTAATTTTGCAAATATTTCATAATATGAGCCCTATGCAATTCATCTTGAAAAGTCTTCTGGGGGCTTCATTACTTAATGTCTATGTGACCTTGTAAAAGTCACTTAACCTCTTACTACTTCAGTTACCCATTCAGTTAAATGAGGATAACAATGCAGTCTCTATAATAATTTTCAAAGATCTGACAATTATATGCCAGATGCTGCTTTAGGCATCTTTAGGATCTTTGGTAAACAGGTAAAATAAATTTGGTAAACAGGTAAAATAAATTCCTGTCATTATAGGAATTTCAGTCTATTAGGTCAAGAAGTAATACCTGAATACTGTTGGCAAAAAAACACATTCTGGGTGGGGCTCAGTGACACAAGAAAAGCAGAGATGTGTGAATGAAGCTATAAGAATGCAGAGTGCCTTCAGTTTGGAGGGATGGAAGTATACACTGAATGATAGTATATACTCCATAAAGCCTGTGGGATCCTTATCTTGTACATGTTTTTCTCACTTCTGATAATGTATGAGTTTGAGCAAACTCCAGGAGACAGTGAAGGACAGGGAAACTTGGTGTGCTGCAGTTCATGGGATCGCAAAGAGTCAAACATGACTTAGTGACTGAACAACAATCTTATTTCATTTTTACAACACCAAAAATAGTCCTCAAAGAAAATATAACTTCAGTAAAAATAATCCTGATAATTCCAGATAGACTTAAATGAGTTCCTCTTCCCCATTCTAAAAAAAAAAAAAAATGATCCAAGCTTACATAGTTTGTTTAACATTTATACACATAAGCAATAGTAAATAAAAAATGTTCTAGCCAGTGTCATGATCATAGTGTTGACATGATTCATGCTTTTATTTACTATAGCTAATTTTACTTATATTGTATATATATATATAAAAAGTACAGACATCTTATTCCATGGAATAAATGTTTTACATACAACTATTTGTGTTTCTTATTTGAAATGCAAATTGACACACAATGCTATTTCCAATATTAATAAGTTTGTAGTGAAACTTTGTATTGTAGAGAATAATTTAACTCCAGAAATTCACTTCAGTTTGGAAAGCTTTAATTTTTAATTTGAAAGCCTTTCTAAACCTTGCAAATTAGAATTGTTATTTCTCTAAGTTAGAAGCACTGACAACCACAAAATGAGAACAAAAACATCCAGCTAAGCATTGCATAAATTTAGGAATGTTTTATCTAAATTAAAGTTCATTTAAACTACATCCAACCCTAAATGAAAAGACCACAAAATAGTATAACGTATAGTGAGAAGGATTTTCTATAATTCATTGTCAAAAATAGAAATTAACAAAAGTATCCTTAACAATTCAAAGGAAAATATAACTTAAATTATTATGAATATAATACTAAACGAGCTAATTAATTTTTTCAGTTTTAATGCTATTTAGGAAAAGTTTCTAAAGGTGAGAACAGTAATGTTCACTTTTAATGGCAAACTGTAACTGAAAGAAAAAAATCAATGCATAAAAGCATACAGTAAAAATACAGAGCAGAAATAGACAAATGGGAAGTAAAATCCTTCCTAACCTGCTTTCTCACTTTATTATTCCCTTAAATACTGATAATATTAAAACATTTGAAAAGAAAATAAGTCTATAAGTATAGGGAATATGAATTTGCTGTCACCTGGGAAAAGGCACAGAAAAGAAAAAGTATTAAAAAAAATATCATTCATAATACTTATTTTCCATAGCTATGTGCCAGAAACTGTACTCTGCAATAATAATGTGGAAAATATAAATTTTGTGGTTATGAATTATGTGATGTATAAAGAAAAACTACTTTAGACAAATAATTTAATCATTATAATAAGTATATGATTTGAGGGATATGAATATAATGCTATGAAAGCCTATAATCAGAAGACAGGACCTGGTATTTGTGAGAGATAGAAATCAATCCAGGTATCATTCTCTGAATAAGTGATGTTGGAGCTGAGCTGGAAGAATTGAAAAGAATTAACAATGGCAAGCAGAGTTAATTTCAGAGATTATTAACACATCTTTATAATCATTATGTTTCCTGAGAAAATCTTTAGCTCTGGATTTTAATGCTTTTATAGAATGTGGAGTATTTGAATCGATGTTTCCTATTCTCTTTTCATAAGTGAAGACATAGAACCATCACCTCAGGGAGCCCTACGCCAGCACAATCATACCTGAAATAGAGGGAGGTATGCTGTGTAGCAGGAAGAGTGAAGAAAAGGAAATTTATTTTCCCTCTGCAGCTTTAATAAAGATTGAGCTGCTGCTGCTGCTGCTAAGTCACTTCAGTCGTGTCTGACTCTGTGTGACCCCATAGATGGAAACCCACCAGGCTCCCCAGTCCCTGGGTTTCTCCAGGCAAGAACACTGGAGTGGGTTGCCATTTCCTTCTCCAATGTGTGAAAGTGAAAAGTGAAAGTGAAGTTGCTCAGTGGTGTCCGACCCCTAGCGACCCCATGGACTGCAGCCCACCAGGCTCCTCCATCGAGCTAGAAGATTAAAAATTCAGAAGGTTCTTATGTCCATTTAAACTGGACTACAAAGTCAGAGTGTCTTCAAGAGCCCCAAAACACATGTTTTAAATTAGCAAGAAGGCAGTGATTAAAAAAGTGAGGATATGTACTGCTTAATAAAGAAGATAAATATAAATGAAATAAATTGTTATTTTGTCTTATGGTAGAGGTGTGACCCTTCATGACCTATAAAAATTTATATAAAAGCCCCAAAAGATTGATCATTCTCAAATTAACTTGTTTGTTCAAAACAATGACACTCCATTTCCTCACCAACCAAAAAGAGGGGCTATAAGAGAACATGAGGACTATAGTTATCTGCTATCACTCTTGCTTGCATGACTAATTTCTACATCTGTTTTTTGAAACCTTTCTTACCCTTACCCTTAGTCATGGCCACTATACCACTCCTCTTCCCTTCCTAAAGCTGAATTACCCACTCACTACTTGTTAAATGCCAAAAATGTTTCTTACCTCTTGGGAGAACCATTTAACCAACTGTCCTTGAAACTAGCTGAACTTAGACTGACACATTTGCTAAAGCTCTGTGAATATTATGCCATTTCTTTTCCAAGTTAGAACACTCCTTTGGAGTCATTTTTTGGTACATTTTGAATGCTAGTTTATGTTTAACAATATTGTGGTTGATTTTCTTTCTCAAGATAGTTTTGTTCATTCTCCATCTCTAGACCATGTTATCATAAAATAACATTCATAAATTTAATCAGTATTATTATTAATTTTACTAAAGCATTATCAGCACAAAGACTATTCAAAGCTAATACTATTGTCTTAAAATAATAACTAAGTTGGCTTTAATTGAATGACTCAGTACTGTTTTCATTTTCTGCTCATTCCTACACTTATGTGAATTGAAAATAATGTGACAGAAGTCAAATTGCAAGCTAAAATGCTTCATGCTGTTTTCATTCCTTGTTTTCTTTCCAAATTACACTCTAGTTGGATACAAGGTCAAGAATTTATTTTTATTAAACTGAAATTAAATGTACAAAAAAAAAAATCCCTTCTTTTAAGCCAAATAGAGTACTGAAGAAACATTAAATACTGAGGTATTGAATGGATGGTGAATAGTATACAAGGCTTACAAGATTTTTCCTGTCAGAGAATTGAGTTGAAAATCAGGAGTGGTTATCTTTGCACTATTTCAAACAATAGCCAGATGTGTGATGGTAAATTCTCATGCCACTGTTTTCTTACTTTCCCAAAACATAAAAGGAAACATGAAGGGATATCAGAAAAAAGGTAGAATAAATCTAGACTCTCCTTCTCTCCCTTCCCCTACCACACTGATATAGCAATAAATTAAAGACAAATTCCTTTTAAGAGAAATAAAAAATTAATTGAAATGTTTCTGCATGCTGGAATAGTGGGAAACCAATTCACCCGGTGAAAGGCAAAGGAGAAAAGGAAAGATATACCAATCTGAATGCAGAGTTAAAAAGAATAGCAAGGAGAGATAAGGAAGATTTTTTAAGTGAGCAATGGAAAGAAATAGAAGAAAACAATAGAATGAGAAAGACTAGAGAACTCTTAAAGAAAATTAGAGACACCAAGGGAACATTTCATGCAAATATAGACACTATAAAGGACAGAGACAGCATGGACCTAACAGAAATAGAAGATACTAAAAAGAGATGTCAGGAATACACAGAACTATACAAAAAATGTCTTAATGACCTGGACAACCATGATGATGTGGTCACTCACTAGATATCCTGGAGTGTGAAGTCAAGTGGGCCTGGGGAAGCATTACTAAAAACAAAGTTAGTGGAGGTGATGGAATTACTACTGAGTTATTTAAAATCCTAAATGAGGATGCTGTTAAAGTGCTGCACTCGATATGCCAGCAAATTCGGAAAACTCAGCAGTGGACGCAGGACTAAGAAGTACATTTTCATTCCAATTCTAAATAAGGGCAATGCCAAAGAATGTTCAAACTACCATACAATTGCACTCATTTCACATGCAAGCAAAGTAATGCTCAAAATCCTTCAAGCTAGGCTTCAACAGTACGTGAACTGAGAAGTTCCACATGTACAAGCTGGATTAAGAAAAGGCAGAGGAACCAGAGATCAAATTGCCAGCATCTGTTGGATCATAGAAAAAGCAAGGAAATTCAAGAAAAATATCTATTTCTGTCTCATTGACTATGCTAAAGCCTTTGGCTGTGTGGATCACATCAAACTGGAAAACTCTTAAAGAGATAGGAATACCAGACCACCCTACCTACGTCTTGAGAAACGTGTATGCAGGTCAAGAATCAACATTTTGAACTGGATATGGAACAATGGACTGGCTCAAAATTAGGTAAGGCATATATCAAGGCTGTATATTGTCATCCTGCTTATTTAACTTATATGCAGAATACGTCATGAGAAATAGCAGGGTTGATGAATCACAAGTTGATATCAAGAGTAATAGAAATACCAGTAACCTCAGATACGCAGATTATACCACCCAAATGATTGTAAAGAGGAACTAAATATAAAGAACCTCCTGATGGAGGTGAAAGAGGAGAGTGAAAAAGCTGGCTTAGAACTCAACATTCAAAAAACTAGTATCACAACTCTTCCCATCACTTCATCACAAGTAGACAGGGAAAAAGTGGAAACAGTGGCAAATTTTATTTTCCTGGGACCAAATCACTGAGGACGGTGACTGAAGCCAAGAAATTAAAAGATGTCTGCTCTTTGGAAGAAAAACTATGACAAATCTGGACAGCATGTTGAACAGCAGACATCACTTTTTCAACAAAGGTATGTAGAGTTAAATGTATGATTTTTCCAATAGTCGTGTACAGATGTGAGAATTGAATCTTAAAGAAGGCTGAGTGCTGAAAAATAAATGCTTTCTTATCTGTGCTGGAGAAGACACTTAAGAATCCCTTGGATAGCAAGGTGATCAAACCAGTCAATTCTAAAAGGAAATCAACTGTGAATATTCATTGTAAAGACTGGTGATGCTGAAGCTGAAGCTGCAATACTTTGGCACCTGATACAAAGAGCTAACTCTTTTTAAAAGACCTTGATGCTGGTAAATATTGAAGTCAGGAAGAGAAGGGGGCAACAGAGGATGAGATGGTTGGATGGCATCATCAACTCGATGGACATGAATTTGAGCAAACTCTGGCAAAGGACAGGGATGCCTGGAATGCTGCAGTCCATAGAATTGCAGTGTCAGATGTGACTGAGTGACTGAACAATAATAAACACACTAAAACTGATAGGGAGATATGGAACATCCTCTCTTAGAAACTTGCCCCTAGTCCCAGCCATCAGATTGGAAAGAGACTGATATATCCCTGCTTCACCTGGAGAGACAATAGATTGCTTCACATCCATTGACATAGCTTTCTGATAAGGTTCCTCAGAGGACCATCCATCTTTTGTCTTGCCAATTTTTAATTTCTTATGAGTCCAGCAAACTCTAAGCACTCAGGGGAGAATATATGTGGTAATTTTGTGTGTAGACATCATTGATACTATCCCCTCTCAGCAGAGCGCAAGCACATTAAAAATATTCCAGCTCTCATCTTCCCCTAAGAAGGGCAGGCATTGATTTCTGCATCCAATGCCACAACTTTTCCAGCACTACTTAAATACAGCATCTGTCTTTACAGTAATCAAGTGCTTATGGGTCTGCCACATTCTGGTTGTCCAGGAGAATATAGAGATGATGTGTCTTGAGTTGGTAGATACCACCCTCCCCGTCCCATGCAGAGTAAGCAGAAAAATCTGCTTGCTACTTCTTGGGGAAACAAAGAATTGTTAGAGGCCCTCAGAAGCTCTGACCAGCCTTATTGTATGAGGTCAGTCCTTGATAACTGGGAGAACAACTCTGTTTTGTTGAATGTATAGACATCAATGCAGGGAGTGATAAAAATAAAGAATCAGGCAAAGATGTCCCAAACAAAGGATTAAGAAATTGACCCAAATGTAACAAATTTAGATTTAGCTGAGCAAAGAATTAAAAGCAACTCTCATAAATGAACTTACTGATGTCAAGAGAATAATAAATGGGCAAAGGGAACATTTAAACAAAAAGATAATATTAAAAGTACCAAAACAAAATAATAGAACTGAATGACATGATAATGATACTGACAATTTTATTAGAAGGGTTCAACAGCATACTAGGTCAAGCAGAATAAAGGATAACTAAACACAGATACGACTGAGCGACTAAACTGAACTAAAACACAGATAGGTCATAGGAAATAATTTAGTCGGAGGAGCACAGTAAACAAAGAATGAAAATGAGTGAAGGAAGCTTAAGGGACTTAAGGGATATTGTCAAGTGGACTGATATGAACATTATGAAAGTTCTAGGAATTGAACAGAGGGATAAACAGAACTCTTATCCAAATAAATGATGGCTGAAACCTCCCCAAATCTAGAGAGAGAAAGGAAGGGTCATTCAAATATAAGATGCCTGAAAAATGCCAAAAGATACAAACCTAAAGAATCCACACTGAGACATACAAGAATCAACTGTCAAAAGTCAAATACAAAAAGATAACTTTGAAATAAGCAAGAGAAAGAAAGTTGTCACATACAAGGGAAGCCCCCTACCCATAAGACTATCAATGGATTTTTTCAGCAGAAATATTATAGGGAAGGGAAATATCATTATAGAGAAGGGAAATATGTATCTCTTTCCAGAAGGGAAAGGATGTTATATTCAAATGCCCAGGGGAAAATGCCATACAAGGATAAAACGTCTGGCAAAATTGTTCTTTGAAAATAAAGGGGAGACAAAGGATTTATCAGCCAAACAAAAGCCAAGGAATCCATCATCATGAGGCCAACCTTACAAGAAATGTGAAGGGAAGTTTTACAAGTTGAAATTAAAAAATGTTAAATAGAAACATGAAAACCGATGAAAGTATGAAATATATTGGTAAAAGTAGATAAATAGATAAATATGGAATACTGTATTACTGCAACTGTGTTGGAGAAATCACTTTTAATTCTATTATAAAAATTAAAAACAAAATTATTAAAAAATAAATATAAATAAAATATACTAAAATACACAATATAAATCTAAACTGTGACCAAAATAACAAAGTATATGGGGAGAAAGAAGTTAAAGAGTAGAATTTTTGTTGATCATTGACCTTAAGTTGTTATCAGTTTAAAACAGACTATTACAAATGTAAGATATTTTATGTAATCCTTAAGGCAACCATAAAAGAAAAGTACTTATAGAAGTCACACAAAAGAAAAAGACAGTCAAAGTCTACCAACTTACAAAACCAGGAAAATAGAAAAGAAGACAAAAAGATATGAAAAGGCAAAAAAAGAACAAGACTAATAGAAAACAACCAGCAAATGACAATAATAAATCTTTTCCTATTAATAATTAAATGTAAGTAGATTATCTTTCCAAATCAAAAGACACAGAGTGAAAGAACGGTTACAAAAAACAAGGTCCTACTATAGGCTTTGTATTAATTCAAGAGTTTCATTTAAGATTTAAGAATACATGTAGGCTATAAGTGAAGGGATGGAAAATGGTATTCCATGAGAATAGCAATCAAATTGGAGTAAGGGTTGCTATATCACATCAGACAAAGTAGACTTCATGAAATAGACTTTAAGCACAAAAATTGTCACAAGAGACAAGGACATTATATAACAATAAAGAGGTCAATTCATCATAAAACTATAACAATTATAAATGTGTATGCATTCAATATCAGAGCAATTAGGTATATAAGGCAAGCAGAACTTAGGGAAAATAGTGGCATAATAATAATCAAACACTTCAACACTTTGAATAATGGATAGTACATACAGACAGGATATCAGTAATTAAACAGATGACTTGAATAATACTACAGAAAGGCAATGCAAAAGAATGCTCAAACTAATGCACATTGCATTCGTCTCACATGCTAGTAAAGTCATGCTCAAAATTCTCCAAGACAGCCTTCAGCAATATGTTAACCGTGAACTTCCAGATGTACAAGCAGGTTTTAGAAAAGGCAGAGGGACCAGAGATCAAATTGCCGACATCCGCTGGATCATGGAGAAAGCAAGAGAGTTCCAGAAAAATATCTATTTCTGCTTCATTGACTATGCCAAAGCCTTTGACTGTGTGGATCACAATAAACTGTGGAACATCTTGAAAGAGATGGGAATCCCAGACCACCTGACCTGCCCCTTGAGAAACCTGTATGCAGGTCAGGAAGCAACAGTTAGAACTGGACATGGAACAACAGACTGGTTCCAAATAGGAAAAGGAGTACATTGTTGCTATATCAATCAGACAAAGTTCAGTTCAGTTCAGTCGCTCAGTCGTGTCCGACTCTCCGCGACCCCATGAATCACAGCACGCCAGGCCTCCCTGTCCATCACCAACTCCCGGAGTTCACTCAAACTCATGTCCACAGAGTCAGTGATGCCATCCAGCCATCTCATTCTGGGTAGTCCTCTTCTCCTCCCGCCCCCAACCTTTCCCAGCATCAGAGTCTTTTCCAGTGAGTTAAATAAGCAAGGTGACAATATACAACCTTGACGTACACCTTTGGCATAGTCAATGAAGCAGAAATAGATGTTTTTCTGAAACTCTCTTGCTTTCTCCATGATCCAGCGGATGTCGGCAATTTGATCTCTGGTGCCTCTGCCTTTTCTAAAACCTGCTTGAACATCTGGGAGTTCACGGTTTACATATTGCTGAAGCCTGGCTTGGAGAATTTTGAGCATGACTTTGCTAGCGTGTGAGATGAGGGCAATTGTCCGGTAGTTTGAGCATTCTTTGGCATTGCCTTTCTTTGGGATTGGAATGAAGACTGACCTCTTCCAGTCCTGTGGCCACTGCTGAGTTTTCCAAGTAGACGTCATGAAATAGACTTTAAGCACAAAAATTGTGCTTAAAGTACATTGTCAAGGTTGTACATTTTCACCCTGCTTACTTAAATTATATGCAGAGTACATCATGAGGAACGCTGGGCTGGAAGAAGCACAAGCTGGAATCAAGATTGCTGGGAGAAATATCAATAACCTAAGATATGCAGATGACACCACCCTTATGGCAAAAAGTGAAGAGGAACTCAAAAGCCTCTTGATGAAAGTGAAAGAGGAGAGTGAAAAGATTGGCTTGAAGCTCAACATTCAGAAAACGAAGATCATGGCATCTGGTCCCATCACTTCATGGGAAATAGATGGTAAAACAGTGGAAACCGTGTCAGACTTTGTTTTTTTGGGCTCCAAAATCACTGTGGATGCTGATTGCAGCCATGAAGTTAAAAGACGCTTACTCCTTGGAAGGAAATTTATGACTAATCTAGATAGTATATTAAAAAGCAGAGACATAACTTTGCCAACAAAGGTCCATCTAGTCAAGGCTATGGTTTTTCCAGGGGTCATGTATGGATGTGAGAGTTGGACTGTGAAGAAAGCTGATCGCCACAGAATTGATGCTTTTAAACTGTGGTGCTGGAGAAGACTCTTGAGAGTCCCTTGGACTGCAAGGAGATCCAAACAGTCCATTCTAAAGGAGATCGATCCTGGATGTTCACTGGAAGGACTGATGCTAAAGCTGAAACTGCAATACTTTGGCCACCTCATGCGAAAAGTTGACTCACTGGGAAAGACTCTGATGCTGGGAAGGATTGGGGGTGGGAGGAGAAGGGGACGACAGAGAATGAGATGGCTGGATGGCCTCACCAACTCTGTGGACATGAGTTTGAGTGAACTCCGGGAGTTGGTGATGGACAGGGAGGCCTGGCATGCTGTGATTCATGGGATCCCAAAGAGTCGGACAGAACTGAGCGACTGAATTGAACTGACTGAACTGAACAGACATAATGCATACTCTCTCTCTCTCTCTCTCTCTCTTTCTATGTGTGTGTGTGTGTGTGTGCACGCGTGTGTGTGTACACACAATATTCTGCTTAACAGCAGTAGAATACACAGTCATTTCAAGTGTAAAAAGGAACATTTTCTAAGATTGATCACAAGTGTATATCAGCTTAGTCACTCAGTCGTGTCAGACTCTTTGCAACCCCATGAACTGTAGCCTACCAGGCTCTTCTGTCCATGAGATTCTCCAGGTCGGAATACTGGAGTGGGTAGCTTTTCCCTTCTCCAGGGGATTTTTTCAACCCAAGATCTTCCCTTCTCCAGGGGATTTTTTCAACCCAAGATCAAATCCTGGTCTCCTCCATTTCAGGTGGATTTTTTTACCATCTGAGCCACTAGGGAAGCCCTGATCACATAATACAGAGTACTATTTAAGACTAGAGAAACAACACATAAGTCAACCTGTAGCAGATGAATAACACCTAGAAAACAAAAGCTTGAAATTTGAATCAAAACAGTAAACATTGTTATATCTGCATATTCAAACTGAAAAGGACAATTATCATTATACTTACTTTACGTATTGTATTCTATATTGATGATAATCTTTAAAAATTACATAGAATTCTATAGAAAATATATAGAAATGTTTGTAAAATCTGTTTGGAAGATTATATATCAAGGGGACATTTGTATAAGAATCTCTTAGAAAGAGAGTCAAAGGTACAAACTCCCAGTTATAAGATAAATTAGTAGTAAGGATGTTATGTATTGCAAGATGACTATAACACTGCTGTATGAGACACATGAAAATCATTAAGGGAGTAAATTCTAAGAGTTCTAGTCACCAGTAAAAAACACTTTTTTAAAAGCCTTCTCTTTAGTATATCTAGGAGATAATGGATGCTAACTAAATTTATTGTGATAATCATGTCACAATATATGTAATGATTAAGCCAAAACCTATATGCAGGTCAGGAAGCAACAGTTATAACTGGACATGGAACAACAGACTGGTTCCAAATAGGAAAAGGAATATGTCAAGGCTGTATATTGTCACCCTGCTTATTTAACTTATATGCAGAGTACATCATGAGAAATGCTGGGCTGGAAGAAGCACAAGCTGGAATCAAAATTGCCGGGAGAAATATCAATAACCTCAGGTATGCAGATGATACCACACTTATGGTAGAAAGGGAAGAACTAAAGAGCCTCTTAATGAAAGTGAAAGAAGAGAGTGAAAAGGTTGGCTTAAAGCTCAACGTTCAGAAAACTAAGATCATGGCATCTGGTCCCATCACTTCATGGCAAATAGATGGAGAAACAGTGGAAAGAGTGACAATTTTTGGGACTCTAAAATCACCGCAGATGCTGTAAGCAGTCATGAAGTTAAAAGACACTTACTCCTTGGAAGGAAAGTTATGACCAACCTACATAGCATATTAAAAAGCAGAGACATTACTTTGCCAACATAAGTCCGTCTAGTCAAGGCTATGGTTTTTCCAGTGGTCATGTATGGATGTGAGTTGGACTGTGAAGAAAGCTGAGCAACAAAGAATTGATGCTTTTGAACTGTGGTGTTGGAGAAGACTCTTGAGAGTCCCTTGGACTGCAAGCAGATCCAACCAGTCCATTCTAAAGGAGATCAGTCCTGGGTGTTCATTGGAAGGACTGATGCTAAAGCTGAAACTCCAATACTTTGGCCACCTCGTGAGAAGAGTTGACTCACTGGAAAAAACTCTGATGCTGCGAGGAATTGGGGGCGGGAGGAGAGGGATGACAGAGAATGAGATGGCTGGATGGCATCACAGACTTGATGGACATGAGTTTGAATGAACTCTGGAAGTTGATGATGGACAGGGAGGCCTGGCGTGCTGTGATTCATGGGGTCACAAAGAGTTGGACAATACTGAGTGACTGAACTAAACTAAACTGAAGCCATACACCTTAAATTTATACAATTCTATAAGTCAGTTATATATCAATAAAACTAGGAAAATCTTTCAAAATTATAGTTTTATTTACATTTTCTGAAAATATTTTGTTTTTAAAAATCTTTTTCATATTTCTGTAATTAAGTCATTTACCCTTTCAGTTTTACTTTTTTGAGCAACTTCCATACTGTTCTCCATAGTGACTATGCCAGTTTATATTCCCACCAACAGTGTAAGAGGCTTCCTTTTTCTCCACACCCTCTCCAGCATTTTTGTTTGTGTATATTCTGATGATGGCCATCCTGATAGGTGTGAGGTGATATCTCACTATACTCTTGATTTGCATATCTCTAATAATTAGAAATGACGAACATCTTTTCATGTACTTCTTGGCCATCTGCATATCTTCTTTGGAGAAAAGTCTATTTCGGTCTTATGCCCTAATTAGACACTTAGAGCACTAAATAGATATAAAAATAGAGCTCCTGAAGGAAAGTTACAACCAACCTAGGCAGCACATAAAAAAGTAGAGACATTACTTTGCCAACAACGGTTCATCTAGGCAAGGCTATGATTTTTCCTGTAGTCATGTATGGACGTGAGCGTTGGACTATAAAGAAAGCTAATCACCAAGGAATTGATGTTTTTGAACTGTGGTGTTGGAGAAGACTCTTGAGAGTCCCTTGGACTGCAAGGAGATCCAACCAGTCCATCCTAAAGGAGATCAGTCCTGGGTGTTCATTGGAAGAGCTGATGTTGAAGCTGAAACTCCAATACTTTGGCCACCTGATGTGAAGAGCTGACTCATTTGAAAAGGCCCTGATGCTGGGAAAGGTTGAGGGCAGGAGAAGGGGACAAGAGAGTATAAGGTGATTGGATGGCATCACAGACCCAATGGACATGAGTTTAGGTAAACTAAGGGAGTTGGTGATGGACGGCGTGGCCTGGCGTGCTGCGGTTCACAGGGTCGCAATGAGTCAGACACAACTGAGGGACTGAACTAAACTGAATGACTGTACAATCCCACTCGAGAAAACATGGTCAGAAGGACACATGCACCCCAGTGTACTCATGATTGGGATATTGCTAACCAGTCAATGGGATATTACCATTAAAAAGAACAAAATAATGCCACTTGCAGCAACATGAATGGAACTAGAAAATGTCATAATGAGTGAAGTAAGTCAGAGACAAAAAAAGAGAAATATATATCACTTATATGAGAATCTAAAAAGAAAAGATAAAAATGAATTTAATTACATAATAGAAACAGATTCAAAAACTTAGACAGCAAACATATGGTTACTACAGGGAAATTGTGGAAGGAAGGGATATTTAGAGTCTGACATGTACACACTTTTATATTTAAATATAGATAACCAACAAGGATCTACTGTATAGCACATGGGGATTCCACTCAATATTATGTAACAACGTAAATCGGAAAAGAATTTGAAAAAGGAAGGATACATGTGTATAGGTAACTGAATCACTTTGCTATGTATCTGAAACCTTTACAACATTGTCACTTAACTATACCCCAATATAAAAATAAAGTTAAAAAAAGAAATAAAAGGATCACTGTATATACTTCTTGCTATTTATCTAAACTTTCATAAAACTCTATATACAATTTTCACAAATATTTAATGATTTAATCTCACTCAAAGAACATGTGAATTTAAACAAGACGGGTTGTTATGAGGTTTGTTTGTGTACAAATAAAACAAAATTCATTGGATCCTTATTAAGAGCTATAGGCTTTGTTGGTGCTGAGGATTCAAAGGTGGAAAACAGCTACATCTAAAACAAGGAGATACTCGTTGACTAAAAAGGAAGAACACAATGCCAAACACAAATATTTTACAGGCAGTATGTCAGGTTCCATAAAATAGATTAATGAGAGGCTGCATCAATTCAGTTCAGTTCAGTTGCTCAGTTGTGTCTGACTCTTTGCCACCCCATGAATCACAGCACGCCAGGCCTCACTTCCATCACCAACTCCCAGAGTTCACTCAAACTCTCCTCCATCGAGTCGGTGATGCCAGCCAGCCATCTCATTCTCTGTCATCCCCTTCTCCTCCTGCCCCCAATCCCTCCCAGCATCAGTCTTTTTCAGAGTCAACTCTTCGCATGAGGTGGCCAGAGTTTCAGCTTTAGCATCAGCCCTTCCAATGAACACCCAGGACCGATCTCCTTTAGATTGGTTGGATCTCCTTGCAGTCCAAGGGACTCTCAAGAGTCTTCTCCAGCACCACAGTTCAAAAGCATCAATTCTTCAGTGATTAGCTTTCTTCACACTCCAACGCTCACATCCATACATGACCACTGGAAAAACCATAGCCTTGATGCATAGGTAGCATGAATTCTTCCTTGTGCAGCGCAAACACTTAGAAAAGTCTTTCCCCCAAAAATGGACATTTGAACTATTATGCCATACATATTATATTTATTGTTGTTCAGTTGCTAAGTGGTGTCTAACTCTTTGTGATTTCATGAACTGCAGCATGCCAGGCTTGCTTGTCCTTTACTCTCTCCCAGAATTTGCTAAAACTCATGTCCATTGAGTCAGTATGCTATTCAACCATCTCATCCTCTATTCCCCGCTTCTCCTTCTGCCTTCAATCTATCCCACCATAAGATTCTTTTCCAGTGAGTCAGCTCTTCACATCAGTTGGCCAAAATATTGGAGCTCCAGCTTCAGCATCAGTCTTTCCAATGAATATTTGGCATTGATTTCCTTTGGGATGACTGGTTTGAGCTCCTTGCAGTGCAAGGGACTCTCAGGAATCTTCTCCAGCACCACAATTCAAAAGCATTAATTCTTCAGCACTCAGCCTTCCTTATGGTCCAACTCTCACATCTGTAAATGACTACTGGCAAAACCATAGTTTTGACTCTCTGGACCTCTATGACTAAAATGAAACTATCAGATTGATTTTATTATTACGTCTTTAAAAAGAAGGTAGAAAGTGAAGTCATTCAGTCATGTCCAACTCTTTGAGACCCTATGGACACCAGGCTCCTCTGTCTATGGGGTTTTCTAGGCAAGAGTACTGGAGTTGGTTGCCATTTCCTTCTCCAAGGAATCTTCCCGACCCAGGGATCAAACCCAGGTCTCCCGCATTGTAGACAGACGCTTTTCCATCTGAGCCACAGATATTCAGAAATCAGGGGGAATTCTTTCATAAAGAACAATCCTGTTAGCTGCTCTGGGACATTCTTACAAAATTATTCTCATTCTAATTATTTTCACTAGATTGCTAAGCACATTTATATCCCATGTAAAATACACTTAGAAAAGGATAGTGGCCTCCAATTGCTTATAACATGGTGGCTGAGATAGTAAAGAATTTGCCTGTAATTCAGGAGAACTGGCTTCAATCCCTGGGTTGGGAAGATCCCCTGGAGAAGGGAATGGCAACCTACTCCAGTATTCTTGCCTGGAGAATCCCTTGGACATTGGAGCCAGGCTGACTACATTCAGTTGGGTCACAAAGAGTTGGACTTGACTGAGTGACTAACACAACTGACTAAGATGCCACTTGAAATTCTGAAGCTTTCATATCTTATAAAGGCAATGTGAATGTATAATGATGTGTTATATGTGCACCATGATGTGTATGAGGTCTGGGCAACATCCTATACTCAAACATATTGATTTTTCTATGCTAAAATTTTGAGCATTACTTTGCTAGCATGTGGGATGAGTGCTAAGGTGAAGTATTTTGAGCATTCTTTGGCATCACCTTTCATTGAGATTGGAATGAAAACTGAACTTTTCCAGTCCTGTGGCTACTGCTGAGCTTTCCAAATTTGCTGGCACATTGAGTGCAGCACTTTCATAGCATCATCTTTTAGGATTTGAAGTAGCTCAACTGGAATTCCATCATTTCCATGAGCTTTGTCTGTAGTGATGCTTCTTGATTGGCATTCCAGAATATCTGGCTCTAGCTGAGTGTTCACACCATCTTGGTTATCTGGGTCACAGAGATCTTTTTTGTATAGTTTTTCTGTGTATTCTTGCCACCTCTTCTTTATATCTTCTGTTTCTGTTAGGTCCATACCATTTCTGTCCTTTCTTGTGCCCATATTTGCATTAAATGCTCCCTTGATATCTCTTTTTTTTAAAATTTATTTTATTGGAGGCAAATTACCTTACATTAATATATTGGTTGGTTTTGTCATACATTGACATGAATCCGCCCCGGGTGTACATGTGTTCTCTTTCTTGAACCCCCCCCCCCAACCTCCCTCTTATCCATATCTCTAATTTTTTTGAAAAGAAAAATCTAACACCCTAGCAAAGTAATTCTCAAAATTTTCCAAGCCATGCTTCAACAGTACCTGAAACATGAACTTCCAGATGTTAAAGCTGGATTTAAAAAAGGCAGAGGAACCAGAGATCAAATTGCCAAAATCACTGGATCATCGAAAAAGCAAGAGAGTTCCAGGAAAATCTGCTTTTTTGATTATGCCAAAGCCTTTTACTGTGTGGTTCACAACAAACTGTGGTAAATTCTTAAAAAGGTAGGAATACCAGATCACCTTACCTGCCTCCTGAGAAATCTGTATGCAGGTCAAGAAGCAACAGTTAGAACTGGACATGGAATAACAGACAGGTTCCATATTGGGAAAGAAGTAAGTCTAGGCTGTATATGGTCACCCTGCTTATTTAACATATGCAGAGTCAGTCAGTCAGTCAGTTCAGTCGCTCAGTCGTGTCCGACTCTCCGCGACCCCATGAATCACAGCACGCCAGGCCTCCCTGTCCATCACCAACTCCCGGAGTACACTCAAACTCATGTCCACAGAGTCGGTGATGCCATCCAGCCATCTCATTTTCCGTCGTCCCCTTCTCCTCCCGCTCCCAACCTTTCCCAGCATCAGAGTCTTTTCCAGTGAGTCAACTCGTCACATGAGGTGGCCAAAGTATTGCAGTTTCAGCTTTAGCATCAGTCCTTCCAATGAATATCCAGGATTGATCTCCTTTAGAATGGACTGGTTGGATCTCCTTGCAGTATAAGGGACTCTCAAGAGTCTTCTCCAACACCACAGTTCAAAAGCATCGATTCCTCGGCAATCGGCTTTCTTTACAGTCCAACTCTCACATCGATACATGACCACGGGAAAAACCATAGCCTTGACTAGACGGACCTTGGTTGGCAAAGTAATGTCTCTGCTTTTTAATATACTATCAAGGTTGGTCATAACTTTCCTTCCAAGGAGCAAGCGTCTTTTAATTTCATGGCTGCAATCAGTATCTGCAGTGATTTTGGAGCCCAAAAAATCCATCATGTGAATGCTGGGCTGAATGAAGCACAAGCTGGAATCAAGATTGCCAGGAGAAATATCAATAACCTCAGATATGCAGATGACACCACCCTTATGGCAGAAAGCAGGGAGAAACAAAAGAGTCTCTTGATGAAAGTGAAAGAACAGAGTGAAAAAGCTGGCTTAAGACTCAGCATTCAACAAACTAAGATCATGGCATCCAGTCCCATCACTTCATGGCAAATAGATGGGGAAGCAATGGAAACAGTGACAGACTTTATTTTCTTGGGCTCCAAAATCATTGCAGATGGTGACTGTAGCCATGAAATTAAAAGACACTTGCTCCTTGGAAGAAAGGCTATGACCAACCTAGACAGCATTTTAAAAAGCAGAGACATTACTTTGCTGACAAAAGTCCATCTAGTCAAAGCTATGGTTTTTCCAGTAGTCAAGTATGGATGTGAGAGTTGGACCATAAAGAAAGCTGAGCGTGCTGAAGAACTAGTACTTTTGAACTGTCATTTTGGAGAAGACTCTTGAAAGTTCCTTAGACTGCAAGGAGATCAAACCAGTCAATCCTAAAGGAAATCATTCCTGAATACTCATTGGAAGGACTGATGCTGAAGCTGAAGCTCCAAAACTTTGGCCACCTGATGTGAAGAACTGACTTATTTGAAAAGACCCTGATGCTGGGAAGATTGAAGGCGGAGGAGAAGGGGATGGCAGAGGATAATATGGTTGGATGGCATCACTGACTCAATGGACATGAGTTTGAGCAAGCTCCTGGAGTTGTTGATGGACAGGAAAACCTGGTGTGCTGTAGTCCTTGGATCGCAAAGAGTCAGATATGACTAAGCGACTGACCTGAACTGAATTGATGCTAAAATTTGTAGGCATTCACAATAAATAGGTATATAAAGACTATGAATATATTCATATTAGTTCAGTTTATGTTGGAGAGTGGCTCTGTATTTTATACTGCAGTTTTGTTTGTTTGTTTTTACTATTGCAGGTGATCACCACTGTTACTGGTTCACAGTCCTCATTTATACTTGTTCTTTCTTTCTTTATTTTTTTATACTTGTTCTTTAAAACGTGTATTTCAGCCAAAATTTATTGCAAAAATAAAATCCAGCTCTTTCAGTGAACAACTTACCTAATCTTCTTTAGCCTAAATAAATAAAATAAATGCTAAGTAAACACATACATACTTACATAAAAGGCCCCTACTATAGCTCTAACAATTAGAAACATTGAGCTTACTCTGAGGCTAGGGATCAGAAGTCAGAAAAGAGAACTCAAGTTTTAAAATGTCAATATTTATTTGGGTACACTAATGAACTCACCACTCTTTGTAAAAGATAACCAAAGTTTGTTTCTAGATCAGGATTAAAATAGTGGCTGATATCTTTAGTACCTTTGGTATAGTGTGATACATGGTCAAATTCTCTTTGGGATTAAACAGTAAAGGAGCAGACAGCCCAGATGAGAAGAATGTGAATGTACATGCTCAATTGCTCAGTCATGTCTGATTCTTGGCAACCCTAAAGACTGCAGCCCTCTAGGCTCCTCTCTTCATGGGATTTTTCTAGGCAAGAATACTGCAGTGGGTTGCCATTTGCTCCTCCAGGTGATTTTCCCAACCCATAGATAGAACAAAAGTCTCCTGTATCTCCTACATTGCAGGCAGATTCTTTACTACTTGAGCCACTGGAAAAGGAAGAAAATAATCATTAGGTAGAATCAATCATGCATGAGACCTTAATATCTAAAATCTAAACCAATCTCAAACCCAAAACAATCTATGAAATGATCAGGAGCTTCAACTCTCCCTTACAGTTAATAATTTCCAAATGCAGGATTTTCAAATTATATGTAATAAAGGAAGTGTTTAAATTTTTAATGGGTCTTACCTTTACCACATCATATTTGTAATTACTGTTAGCACTTAGTGTAGAGAGGAGAGTGGTCACATAGTCAGTGTAGATTTTTGGAGATTGTACCCATAGCCAAGAAACCAACACCAAAGAGGATAAGGGGAGGAGAGAGGTGGGAGGGGGGTTCGGGAGGGGGAACCTCAGGTACGCCTGGGGCGGATTCATGTCAATGTATGGCAAAACCAATCAATATAATATTGTAAAATAATTAGCCTCCAATAAAAATTAAAAAAAAAGAGAGAAAGTAAGGTAGAATTAACAGAAGTTCATGTTGAGAAATTTTCTATTTCATCCTATTGGCAATGATTCCAGAGATAAATCAGAGTATCAGGGAAAGGGAGTTTAGTTGACTTATTGACTACAACATCATTAAAGAGCCTTTTCTAATTACACAGTTCTAGAAGAAAACATGTTGGTCTTTCTGAAATAAATATAGATGGGTCAGATGATTATAACTTATAATCGTCTCCTTTTTATACTTGTGTGATTTTCATCAATTAATTTAATGATTGGTTTCAGCTTCCTCAACCAATCTAGCAAGAATAATCATCCTAAGAATTTCCTTTGTCCAACTTGAGTAAATCTATAATTCTTCCAGGAATCTCTGTGACAAATAAATATAAATGTAAATAATTTGGTACAGGTCACAGAACATTGAGAGCTCTTCACAAGTGATATTCATTATGCATTAATTTTATCCATAATTAGTATTTACAACAACTATTTTCATATGTCAAATGTGGACATGTATTAAGTTTGACAGTTCTCATAATTTTGTTAATATTCTCTCAGGCCATTAGCTGACTTCTATTATAATTTTTCTCTGAGATGAAAGACATTGCAGTGTGCAACAAAAGCTAAAATAGTACCGTTAATGTTTCCCCGAGGGTGATATCCACTGTCGCTCTCCTCTACTTCTCCCATAGGCAAAAATTTCTAGAAGTAGTGGCTTTCAAACATTTTGATCATGAGTCAGAGAAAAAAGTTTATTTTACGGTGTTATCACAATACTGTCTTCCAACACACAATTATACAAACAAAATAAAATATTCTTTAAAATATATGCACTCACCAATTATTAAATAAAAATTTTAAAATATAAAAAAAATAAAATAAAATACATGTACTCTAAAAATTTTATTCTATTCTATTTCATTTTAAGACATAAATATTTCATAACTATGTGCTGCTGAAAGTTTGAAAATCCATTGTCCTAAAGAAAATGAGTTGATAAGTATGGTCCATAAAAACATTCAAATAAAAAGTCATTGTATTGAATTTTAGTATTAATAAAAAGAAATTCATATTTTTGGTACTATTTTATTTCTTTTATTTTTTTTGGGGGGGGTCACATGGCTTGTGGAATTTTGAATTCCTTACCAGAGATCAAATCCAGTTCCCCCATGTTGGAAGCATAGAGTCCTAACCACTGGACTGCCAGGAAATTCCCAATGTGCTATTTTCAAAATTTTTGCATGTTAATACTGTATGCCACTGCCTCTATCAATCTTTCTACCTTCAAAATAAAAACTGAAATATTTTCCATTTAATAAAACTTGTTGAGTACGAATTATATGTAAAATTAGTAAATAAACTGTTTAAGAATGACATGGTCTTAATTTAAACACTGTTTTCCCTATTTGACACTGTTTGAAAGAAATAAGGAATTGAGAACCATATTTTAGTGCAATATTAAACACTTCTTACATAAGCAATAGCAATTATGCATATTTTCAGTTATTTTTTTGAGGAATTATCTACACTGAAATTATGAAATTACTAGTGAGTGAGTAGAACATCAACTGTGATTATCCTTATCCCAGGATAAGGCTGCTTTTCCTAGTCTCATGCTCAGTCAAATAGTATACCACTAGGCAGTATATAACTTCTGACATTTGTTGAAAATTTGCTATATATAAAATATGACTGAGACTTCAAATAGCAGAATGCCTAATGCCTCTTTTTCTTCAAAACACCTAGTAATTCTTATGCAGTGTGTCACATTGAAAACTTGACCAGTTATTTGCAAAAGATAAATAAATAATAGGGAAGCAGTTATACAGTATATATTTTATGATTTTTTGAACAAAAATATCAAAATATCAGTAAACTAATTTTTTGCATATATTGGAGCATAGACTTAATGATTTGCTCAAGGTCACAGAGCTGATCACTGAAATATTTAGGTTTGATATTTCAGTACAACTACCACTTTGTCCTAGGTGTAAAATCTTTCCTTTACTAGAGAAACTCTCTACTCTGAAACAGAAAATACAGTTTTAAAATGTAGGCTAAAATTGCATCTTTCCCTTAGTCTTACTTTATCAACTCCTTGTTCTATTTTGGAATTGCATGTGGTATACATAATTCGTCTTTTGCTTCCAACACCTGCTAGACACTGATATTAAGCAGATGTCAAATACATTGTTTATTTCTTTGAAAAATTTTCACCTCCATAAAATATGACCAGATACACTTTCATATACTTTAGCTTAATGTTGGCTGTTGCTATTTCTTAGAGGATTTACATAAAGTATAGGCTTGTGGAATTAACCTCAATAATCAAGCTAGATGAAGTTATTTTAATTTTATTCATCTCCATTTTATAATATGAGACACAATAGAGTTATTTTTGCATCTCTTCAAGTAAAGCCCTTGTAACATTAAATGTTTTAAATGTATGAGTTGAAATATTATGAGTCACTGAAAAGCAAAGTTACTGCAAAAGACACACCAATTTATGTACACCCTTCACTGTAACATAATATATTTTTAATACATGCATGCTTCATACACACAATATAAATAGCAAATCACTTACCATCATTCTTAATTTAAGATTGTCTATTAATCCATGAGTTTTAACTGTCTCTTAAGAGCTAAAAACTTCAATATTTTGGTGTTTCTGCCTTAAATTGTCTACTTCAGTAATTTCATTATGTTAAGTGTCTTCTTATATGTGTAATTCACAGATAAATACTTCAAGTAGGAAGCTATTTTGTCTTCAGTATTCGGAAGATTAAGTAAAGTTGGTTAGAGCAATGGAGATTATCTTTAAAAAGCCTAAAAGACTTTCTGTATTTCATAGTATCCTTTTAAAAAATAATCTGAATTTCTAAATTTGCTAAGTCAGCACTTGAAAACATGATGCATTCAATCTTGCTGCAGAGAGGAGCTGCAAGAGCCAGTCAACTGTATGAACCAAGTAAATCCCTTGTCTCAAATGCCATGAACAGATTTTTTTCACCTGTTCTTACAGGAAAACATACAAGATTATTGTGGGCATCTAGGCAGCAGCAGAGAGACAGCAAAAGAGAAGCGTAGGGGGAGGAAAAGTAATTCACTAAAACACATTTACTGGAAACCTTGGGCACCTGCCAACCAGGATGAAGGCAAAGCAGAGAAACAAATATCAACATAACTTTAGCAATGAAAAACAGAGGCATGAAAAAAGGTAATAACCTTTTCCAAAAGGTTATTTGAAGTTCATATTTTTGGAATAAAGTATAAGCAGTCTCCAAAGGGGGGAAAAAGACAGCTGTCATGCTTTAAAATATTCAAGGATATTATTTAAAACAGGAAATGTATTTTCCCATAGACATTATATAGTAACTGATAATCAGATCATCTTGCCAAATACAACTGCCTGATGCTTCAATGGCTCTGTGTGTAATGACATATCCAGTGGGAAATGAATTCCCATTCCCATCTTGGGAGATCAAGATCCTGCTTCCTATTGCCAAAACGTATTAATATAAGGAATTTTACTGCTGGTGGGGAAGAGTTTCTATGAAGGGCTGTCTTCAGGAAATGAATCAATTCCCTATAAGTGGGATCTGGAATAGAGGTGGAATTATTGGACATTGTTCCTGATTATCATGAGATGATCTTAGGGCCTATTTCTGAAAATCACAACCAATATATTCAGTAGTAGCTTCAAGTATATGCCACTTCTGTATTTTTTTTTAACAAATTAGGGCTTAGCTTTTTTTTTTTTTTTGTCAGCCACAAAGATCAGCTGCCTGCATCATTTTCCACTCTTGCTTTCCTAAAACTACACTGCATTTTTCTTCACTTTTTTTCAAAGTGTACAGCATTCATTCCTTCCTTCTGTCCCTGTCCCTTCTACATACATTCAGTGCTTGTAAAAAGAGATAAATAGTAAAAAGTCATTCCTCATAAAGGCTCTATCTCATTTAAATTAGGAGTTTTGGGAATGGCAACCCACCTGGGTACTTTTGCCTGGAAAATACCATGGACAGAGAAGCCTCGTACAGTACATGGGGTAACAAAGAGTCAGAAACGACTGAGCAACTTCACTTTAACTTTCACTTTAAATAAAAACATTGGAACATAGTATTTCATGAATGATTAGTGCTAGTAACATAAAATGTATCTTCTTAATATATTTTCTTTGCTTTATAATTTTTGAAAAACAAAAAGTGGAGAAGATTTCGGAAAACTATGTTGGTGTTGTTGTTCAGTCGTTCAGTCATGTCAGACTCTTTGTAACCCCATGGACTGCAGTGCACCAGGTTTCCCTGTCCTTCACTATCTCTCGGAGTTTGCTCAAACTCATGTCCATTGAGTCAGTGATACCATCCAACCATCTCATCCTCTGTTATCCCCTCCTTCTCCTGTCTTCTATATTTCCCAGCTCAGGGTCTTTTCCAAGGAGTCAGTTCTTCATATCAGGTGGTCAAACTATTGGAGCTTCAGCTGCAGCATCAGTCCTTCCAATGAATATTCAGGATTTATTTCCTTTAAGATTGTGGTAAGAATATGGTTGTTTATTAAATAACCAATGGGATATCCACTTTCTTCTTTCTCATCTTCCCAGATGTCTCTTTTTGCAGACAAGGCAGAAATATGAGGCCAACCGATTTTTCTCCAAATGAAAGCAAGTGAGTGAAAGTCACTCAGTCATGTCCAACTCTTTGAAACCCCATGGACTATACAGTCCTTGGAATTATCCAGGCCAGAATACTGGAGTGGGTAGCCTTTGCTTTCTCCAGAGACTCTTTCCAACCCAGGAATCGAACCCAGGTCTCCCACATTGCAGGCAGATTCTTTACCAGCTATACCACAAGGGAAGCTCCAAAGGAAAGGTCAAGAAAAAAAGAAATTCCAAGTATAGGGGAAAAATAAACAAGCTTTCTCCTCTGTTAGGTTCTGTGGCTAGTCCTATGAACTAAACTGACATGAAACAAATCAATGGGAGAAAAAGGAGAAAAGCATACATATTTAAATATTTTTCTGTGTACATAGAAATCTTCAAAAGAAAAATAAATATATGAAGAAGACAGTAGCTTCAAAAGCTTACATGCTTTTGAAGCTACTGTCTTCTTCATATATTTTAAAACAAAGAATAGTAATTTGTTATTTGATAAGAAAAGAGAATTGAACTGAAAGTAATATATTTTAGGACCACGACTAGGAAATGTATAGGAGAAACTAAAGGAAGATAGGAGTTACTTCATTAGATTTATTTGTATAGGTCCATTTCAATGTTGACTCCCAGTCTCAGGTAATAAGAATGTTTTTCTCTTCCTAATACAGGGATGGAAACGCTTCTATCATTAATGTTATGATATGCTTTTAGACAGAAAGAAGAGGGCAAAGCGCTCTTCTGCATTTGCTCTCCCTTAACTGCCTTCAACTCCCAGTAATCAATATGGCAGCAATTAACTAAATGTTTCCCCCAAATTCACATTGATATCTTGACCCTAATGTGATGGCGTTAGGAGGTGGACCTTTGAAATATAATTAGGCCATAAGAGTGGAATTCTCATCAATGGGACTAGTGCCCTTATGAAAGAAACCCAGGTGGGCTCTCTCCACCACTTTCTGCCATATGAGGCTACAAAAAGACATAGTATACAGTCCGCAACCTGGAAACAGGAACCTCGCAGAACCGACCATGCTGGCACTCTTTTTTTGGTCTTCTAGCTTCCAGACCTGTGAGAAATAACTTTCTATTTGTAAGCCATCCAGTTTATGCTACTTTATTATAGCTACTGGAACTGGCCAAAATAGAAATTGGTACCCAGAAGTAGGGTATTACTTTAGTAGATACCTGAAAAGGTGGCTTTGGAACTGGATGATGGATAAAGATCAAAACTACTAGGACAGTTTTATATAACATAATATAGTCAAGACTGGTTTCCCATTGCCTTTGTCTCATTTTATTGTTCAGAAGCAAGTTACTGGCCTTTTCCATATACATGATGAAGGGATTGATAATATAAGAATATAAGCATGCAGAGAGTGGGGTCATGCTGCTGCTGCTGCTGAGTCGCTTCAGTCCTGTCCGACTCTGTGCGAACCCAGAGACGGCAGCCCATCAGGCTCCACCGTCCCTGGGATTCTCCAGGCAAGAAAACTGGGGTGGGTTGCCATTTCCTTCTCCAATGCATGAAAAGGAAAAGTGAAAGTGAAGTCACTCAGTCGTGTCCGACCCTTAGTGACCCCACAGACTGCAGGCTACCAGGCTCCTCCGTTCATGGGATTTTCCAGGCAAGAGTACTGGAGTGGGTTGCCATTGCCTTCTCCAGAATGCGGTCTTAAGAGCAAATAAAAGTCTTTCATTACTGTCTTTTTCAAGGTTTGTTGTTAGCATAATGTTGGCCTAATAACATAAGGAAAAACAAGAGATCTCTTCAAGAAAATCAGAGATTCCAAGGGGACGTTTCATGCAATGATGGGCTCGATAAAGGACAGAAATGGTATGGACCTAACAGAAGCAGAAGATATTAAGAAGAGGTGGCAAGAATACACAGAAGAACTTTACAAAAAAGATCTTCATGAACAAGATAATCACAATGGCGTGATCACTCACCTAGAGCCAGACATCTTGGAATGTGAAGTCAAGTGGGCCTTAGAGACCATCACTAAGAACAAAGCTAGTGGAGGTGGTGGAATTCCAATTGAGCTATTTCAAATCCTGAAATATGATGCTGTAAAAGTGCTGCACTCAATATGCCAGCACATTTGGAAAACTCAGCGGTGGCCACAGGACTGGAAAAGGTCAGTCTTCATTCCAATCCCAAAGAAAGGCAATGCCAAAGAATGCTCAAACTACCACACCATTGCACTCATCTCACACGCTAGTAAAGTCATGCTCAAAATTCTCTAAGCTAGGCTTCAGCAATATGTGAACTGTGAACTTCCAGATGTTCAAGCAGGTTTAGAAAAGGCAGAGGCACCAGAGATCAAATTGCCAACATCCACTGGATCATGGAGAAAGCAAGAGAGTTCCAGAAAAACATCTATTTCTGCTTCATTGTCTATGCCAAGGCCTTTGACTGTGTGGATCACAATAAACTGTGGAAAATTCTGAAAGAGATGGGAATCCCAGACCACCTGACCTGCCCCTTGAGAAACCTGTATGCAGGTCAGGAAGCTACAGTTAGAACTGGCCATGGAACAACAGACTGGTTTTAAATAGGAAAAGGTGTACGTCAAGGTTGCATATTGTCACCTTGCTTATTTAACTTATATGCAGAGTACATCATGAGGTAGCTGGGCTAGAAGAAGCACAAGCTGGAATCAAGATTGCAGGGAAAAATATCAATAACTTCAGATATGCAAATGACACCACCCTTATGGCAGAGTGAAGGGGAACTCAAAAGCCTCTTGATGAAAGTGAAAGAGGAGAGTGAAAAGGTTGGCTTGAAGCTCAACATTCAGAAAACAAAGATCGTGGCATCTGGTCCCATCACTTCATGGGACATAGATGGGGAAACAGTAGAAACAGTGTCAGACCTTATTTTTTTGGGCTCCAAAATCACTATGGATGCTGATTGCAGCCATGAAATTAAAAGACGCTTACTCCTTGGAAGGAAAGTGATGACCAACCTAGATAGTATATTAAAAAGCAGAGACATTACTTTGCTAACAAAGGTCCGTCTAGTCAAGGCTATGGTTTTTCCAGTGGTCATGTATGGATGTGAGAGTTGGACTGTGAAGAAAGCTGATCGCCGAAGAATTGCTGCTTTTGAACTGTGGTGTTGGAGAAGACTCTTGAGAGTCCCTTGGACTGCAAGGAGAGCCAACCAGTTCATTCTAAAGGCCATCAATCCTCAGTGTTCATTGGAAGGACTGATGCTAAAGCTGAAACTTCAATACTTTGGCTACCTCATGCGACGAGTTGACTCACTGGAAAAGAGTCTGATGCTGGGAGGGATTGGTGGTGGGACGAGAAGGGGATGACAGAGAATGAGATGGCTGGATGGCATCACCTACTTGATGCACATGAGTCTGAGTGAACTCCGGGAGTTGGTGATGGACAGGGAGGCCTGGCGTGCTGTGATTCATGGGGTCGCAAAGAATCTGACACGACTGACAGAGTGAACTGAACTGAATGACATAAGATGGAGATAATCCTCTGAATGAATTGTAAACATTTATTTAAAATTGATACTTATCTTCCTTAAATATTTGGTGTAGTGAAGTGAAGTCGCTCAGTTGTGTCCGACTCTTTGCGACTCCATGGACTGTAACCCACCAGGCTCCTCCATCCAGTGGGTTGCCATTTCCTTCTCCAGGGGATCTTCCCGACCCAAGTATCAAACCTGGGTCTCCAGCATTGCAGGCAGACGCTTTACCATGAGCCACGAGGAAGACCTAAATGTTTGGTAGAATTTACTATATCATCTGAGCTTGGATTTTTCTTTGTTGAAAGATTTTCCAGGCAAGAACACTGGAGTGGGTTGCATTTCCTTCTCCAATGTGTGAAAGTGAAAAGTGAAATTGAAGTCGCTCAGTCGTGCCCAACTCTTAGCGGCCCCATGGACTGCAGCCTACCAGGCTCCTCTATCAATGGGATTTTCCAGGCAACAGTACTGAAGTGGGTTGCAATTGCCTTCTCCATTCCTTAATGGCTATAGGTTTATTGAGTGATTTTAAGTACTATTGTGTTTTAAGAAATTATTATATTTCATAAAATTTACTTAACTTACTGTTGTGTGTGTAGAAATTAGTATATTTCACAAACTTTGCCTAATAGACTGTTATAATATTTCCTTATTAGAATTTTAATATTTTAAATATATGCAGTAATATACCCTCTTGTCTTTTTGATATTGGTAATTCATATTCTGTCTTTTTCTTTCCTTATTAGTCTGAATAGACGTTTAAGAATTTTACTCATCTTTTCAAAGAAAAGAACTTTTCGATTCATTGATTCTTATTGTGAATGTTTTCAATTTTATCACTGTCTATGTAATCTCTGTCATTTCCTTTCTTATTATTATTTACATTTGATTAATCTTATCATTATAGTGAAATGATTATTCTTATTCTTGGCAATATTCTTTCTGAAAATTTTTTTAGAGTAAGATATTCAGATGATTTCAGGTGTTATTTGTTTTTAATTAACATTGTATATTTTTGCCATTCTATTACTTTTAATACATTTGTGGTTTTATATTCAAAGTGTGACAATTTCTTTTTTTAATTAAAACGTTTAGAAAAAATATAATAAATACATTTATTATATTGAGTTTATTTTTAGAGATGTGAAAATACAGTATTAGAACCAATTCTGAAAATGGCAGAAAAATAGCAGTTGGATTTGAAAAATTGTAATATATTCTAATAAGAAAGCAAACAAAAAAAATGATAAATTCTCTGTTTTTTCAATAATAAGGCCAACAAAAGTAAGAACATCTCAAAGGAAAGGAAAAGTTTTGAACAGGAGAAGGAAGATAAATAATTTGGGGAAAAAAATGACATTTTTTTTTTTTGTTATAGAGATCTATCTCATAGCAAAAAAATGAAAGGTACAGTTTACAGTCTTAAATCCTTATAGGATATTTTTAAAAAGTGACAATATGTAATGTATTTCATTGTTTTGACAGGAAATTATTTCAAGTTTTATTGCAGTTTTGATTTAGAAAATCAAAAAAGAAAGAAAAAAACATTGTCACAGATAAAGTTTGTTATAATAATAGAAAACCACATCTAGGAACAAAAATTGCCTGTAAATTGTTTTACTATAAAAATATAACCAAATATTTTACTTCAAAAGATTAAATTTGATTAGAAAAGAGTCTGATATTTTAATATTGCTCTATAATAGCACAACTTTAAAATTGCATACATAATCTATTAAATCTCTATTTCCAGTTTTAATCCTGGTCATAATAGTGTAGGTACCAGTATTAAGAAGATATTAGGTCCCTCCTAGAATACACAAAATTCTACTAGAATATACAATAGAGAAATATTATAACTGCTCTTTTCTGTGAGAAACAGCATGACATATCTTAAGAACAATTTTTAATTATCCATTACATTTATTGCCAATTAGTCAAAATGCTTCATTTTTCAGTTTCACATACATATTGCCATTTAAACAAGTAAAATTGAATTTATGATAATATCTCACCACAGATTGATCTTGAAAAACAGTTCCTGTCTACTTACTCAATCTTAATAATTTAAGCCGCTTGATTTTTTTCTCTGTAAAATATCTTACATTCAAGACATTGAAATAAATGACTGATGCTTTGAATCTATGTTAGAATCCTAGGATATTTTTTAACACAGACAATAGACAATCAAAAATTATTGAATTTTGCTAAAGCCTGAACTTTAAAAATTTTATTATTGCATAAAACTAAACAATGATAGGAAGTATAGCAGCCCCAGTGGTATACAGTAGTTGAAGAGGAATGTGCAGCACATTATAGCTGTTTCCTAGCCTTTAGAATTTGAAATAGATAATGTTTTTGACCCTCTCAACACAGTGGACTCACTATCCCCAGAAAGCACTTTCACTGGCTTTTTAATCTCTAAGTAGTAACCCATGTACTGGTATAATAAAGATCAAGTTGGTTAAAGTGTCTCCAGTCCCAGTTTAATGCATAAATACTTCTGGCAACAAAGATAAATCCAGAAAATAACCAGAGGTATCTAAGAAACTGCAAACTGAAGATAAAAATTATTCAGCTTCGTGGAATTGCTAAATTTAAGGCCAATATAGAAGTTTTATCAGTTTATCCTGAAAGAAATTGAAAAATGTATTGCTTCCAATACCATATTGTAGAAGATGAAGCGCTTAACTTGATGTTATAGGTGTAGCTGTCTGCAGACTTACTCCTGTAATGCTTACTAAAAGGAAAAAGTAAATGATGAATCTTTCATAGTTATGACTGTGATTTCTAAAAGTATCTTGAAAGGAACTCACTGCCTAATGTGTACTTAGTGTTCACAAATATTTCCAGCTACTGGAATATTAACCATTGAGCAAAGGTGCAAATTTAGGCTTATTGAAACACAGCTGTGTTGTAAATATAGATGCCAATTTTCAGGTTTATTCCACATGGAACAACAAAGCTTAATAATACAAAGACAATTATTATCAGAAAGTGAATTGTTTAATCTTAGCTTTATGAAATTGTCTAATTACTTTGGAATACACAGTAATTAAGGAATCAGATATTTGATCCATGCATCCAATTAAAATCATGTCCTGCTAGTTGATTAATATTAATACATCCTCTTCTGTTGTTTAAATTTAATTAGGCATATAAGCCTATTATTCCCACATAGACATGCTTCTGTCAAACCTATATATAATATGGTTCATCTTTAAGGTTCATAGTTTATTTTAGTTTAAAAATGTGCTGTTTTTACATTTATATATGTTAAGTACAGCTATGTGAGATACATCTGGCAGTTCTTATTATCCCCATTTTATGGATAAGAATACAAAGGGCAAGGAGAGATAATTGAGATATTCTTAGGTTCCCAGAGCTACTTATTCATATGCTAAAAACTAATGGTCTTCCAATTATGTTACACTTCTGGTTAAGAATATGTAATTTGATTAATTATTCATAGAGCATTGTGCTTTCTTGTAGAAAGAGGCATATTTTTATTAAAGAGGTGATTTAAAAATCCTAAAATCATGCATTTTTATACTGCTTAATGATTACTCAAAGAATTTTGATATAGAATTATACTCATATTTTCATTTGGATTTAAAAATCTTAGTTAAGCAGGCTGCATATAAACTGTAAACAATCCTCTCCTTTGGATTACACTATATACACATAATTGTCTGTGAAGTCAATGAGCTCTGCAGAAGTGTGCTTATATATTGAGGTGGATCTGAAACTGCTACAAAACCCAGAGGATTCAACTTTTCTGCAGAAGTTAATAAAAGAGATACTGGTAACATAAGTGCTTCTCAGATAGCTGAGATTATCTGCACAAAAGTGAAGAGGAACTCAAAAGCCTCTTGTTGAAAGTGAAAGAGGAGAGTGAAAAGGTTGGCTTGAAGCTCAACATTCAGAAAAGAAAGATCATGGCATCTGGTCCCATCACTTCATGGGAAATAGATGGAAAAACAGTGGAAACAGTGTCAGACTTTATTTTTTGGAGCTCCAAAATCACTGCGGATGCTCATTGCAGTCATGAAATTAAAAGACGCTTACTCCTTGGAAGGAAAGTGATGACCAACCTAGATAGTATATTAAAAAGCAGAGACATTATTTTGCCAACCAAGGTCCGTCTAGTCAAGGCTATGGTTTTTCCAGTGGTCATGTATGGATGTGAGAGTTGGACTGTGGATGTGAGAGTTGGATTGTGAAGAAAGCTGACTGCTGAAGAATTGATGCTTTTGAACTGTAGTGTTGGAGAAGACTCTTGAGAGTCCCTTGGACTGCAAGGAGATCCAACCAGTCCATTCTAAGGGAGATCAATCCTGGGTGTTCATTGGAAGGACTGATGCTAAAGCTGAGACTCCAATACTTTGGCCCCCTCATGCGAAAAGTTGACTCACTGGAAAAGACTCTGATGCTGGGAAGGATTGGGGGTGGGAGGAGAAGGGGACAACAGAGAATGAGATGGCTGGATGGCCTCACCAACTCTGTGGACATGAGTTTGAGTGAACTCCAGGAGTTGGTGATAGACAGGGAGTCCTGGCGTGCTGTGATTCATGGGGTCGCAGAGAGTCGGACATGACTGAGCGACTGAACTGAACTGAACTGAACTGAACTGAACTGAACCCCCCCACACCCCGGCCTTTTTTTTTTCTGTTTCTGTGACCCATTCCTCTAACTAAGGTGTGAATTTGCTTTCACTAATGTATGCCTGTGGCTCATTTTGGAGGACTGCCCTTGAGCCATTGGCCTACCTCCCCCTTACCCACAAATGTATAGAGCAGAAATCCCAGGGGTTCGATCTTACAGTATGAAAGCATAAACTCTCCCTGCTAAAATCACAATGAAATCAGACTTATCCTATTTTCACTTTATCCTGGCTTCATCTGCATCCTTGACAAACTTCCCTTCTCTCTTGCCAGATTCTCATAATATGTCACTTTGCAAGTGCTGCTAAGTCGCTTCAGTCGTGCCTTCAGTCCAACTCTGTGCGACCCCATAGATGGCACCCCACCAGGCTGCCCTGTCCCTGGGATTCTCCAGGCAAGCACACTGGAGTGGGTTGCCATTTCCTTCTCCAATGCATGGAAGTGAAAAGTGAAAGTGAAGCCACTCAGTCCTGCCCAACTCTTAGCAACCCAATGGACTGCAGCCTACCAGGCTCTTCCATCCATGGGATTTTCCAGGCAAGAGTACTGGAGTTGGCTGCCATTGCCTTCTCCGATTTCAGTTTTGGAACCAGCCAAAGACAGTAGAAAATAGGTATGGACCTAAGGATTTGTCTCTAAATGAGGACACATTCTCCAGGTGGCAAAGCCAGAGACACTTTCAGCATTTATAGTTTTACTTCTTTGTCCTGTGCTTCAAAGATGACTTAATCACTTCTATTTGTTTTGTTTTGAAAGTTTTCTTCTGAAAAATTTAGTAGATTCTATTGTTCACAATCTAGTTTTACTGGCCTGATAGTCATTCTACACAACTGAAATATACATATTTACTTTCAACAATTGCTTTCAAATGCTTTGGATAAGACACAGAGAAAATTTAAACTAAGAAAAAAAGTTAATGGCATGGATATAATTTCATATAAATGAAGGATCCCAATCAATATTTTATTTAGAGATGCTTAATAAAAGAAAATAATTACCCCAGTAGGTAGCTATTGATGGTTTGTAATACTTTGCTCAATCATTCAAACTCTTAAGGAGTAAAACCTCTCCCAGAATTTCATAAAATAGATAATCAAGTCTCTTTCAGATTCACTGGGCTGGGGACTCTTATTTATTTTAGACTATAATGATACTTTTTGCTTAATTATAATGACTTTTATATAGTTGGCCTAGTCATTTTTAATAATTTTAGGTACTATTCTTCACATTTTTAATAAGAAGTTATTAAAACTCAAGAAAATTCAGTTTGTTAAAGTTTAAATGGCAGTGTGTAACCCAAAGAGGTCTTAAATATATGTGTTTGATTTCGAAATTCCATGTTGTTTCAAAGACACTAAAATTCAAAACAGGTCACTTAAGCAAAAACCAAAGTAATACAGAAACAACAGTTTTGCTATAATATCTAGATAGCTGAGAGGAAAAAAAAATAGTAGCTATATCCATTCTAAATATATAGATAATTTTACATATGCAGCAAGTATGTATATTGATGACAACCTGAAATATGTATTTTATAGCATATTTTAAAATGTTTAAACTTAAAATACAAATTCAAGCCATTAATCTGCATTGTTCAATGTTGTAAATACATTAATCTACATTATTACTAAGGGAATTTAAAATTCTCCCTTTTCCAGGATTTCAAAACCCCAGGGTTATAATTAAGGACAAACTTTAGGAGACCCCATCAAGATTCATTTGTCAATGACTGTAACACACAAGGAGCCCATTGTTTTACCCTTTAGAATACAAACAGGTAAAGAAGCCATACTGCTCACAGACCACACCAGGTAGCCAAGGAATTGCTGGTGAGATTTGAGAACTAGTGCCTAAGATACAGCTTA
This sequence comes from Moschus berezovskii, assembly GCF_049115385.1. Lineage (NCBI taxonomy): Eukaryota > Metazoa > Chordata > Mammalia > Artiodactyla > Moschidae > Moschus > Moschus berezovskii. The sequence goes on from NC_142472.1 coordinate 44,800,655, forward strand.
CTTGACCCAATCTATTCCATTGGGTGTCTCATGTCCAATAAGACATAGTGAGCATCTTCACTGTTTTCTGAACATACCAATGATATTAGTTTCCTAGGCCTTCCATTTAAAAAAAAATACCATGAAACAATATCTTAAAATAGAAATTAACTTTCTCATAGTTTTGCAGGCCAGACATCTGAAATCAAGTTGTTGCCAGGGTTGATTTCTTCTGAAGCCTCAAATTCTGTTCTATGCTTCTCTTAGTTTCTGGTGATGGCTGCCAGTCTTTGGTTTTCCATAGCTTGCAGATATATCACTCTAATTTCTGTCTCATCTTCATATCATATTCTTTCTTTACGCCCCTTCTGTTCTTATAAAGTCATCAGTCATGAGTGTTGCATTACATTTGTATTGGATTAAGGCTCGCTTTAATGACCTTGTCTTAATTTGATTACATCTTCAGAAACACTATTTTGAAATACATTCACATTCACAGAAACCAAGGATAGGACTTTAATGTGTCTTTCTGAGAAACACCATTCAACACATAATAATCTTCAGACTTAATCCACATCTGATCAAACTTCTTCTTGTGCTCAAAGCACTCCCTATACATTCCCCCTTCTTCTCAATGGATAATTGCATAAATTTTTGACAAACTCAACTTTCTCAAAAAAAAATAAAAAAGCACATGGAAGAAGGAATAATTAAGTTAGACTTGGAAAATGAGGATAAGAAAGGGATTTTGAAAACTCTCAAAAAGAGCATCTGGTGGTTCACATAATGAAAAACATATTAGTATACATAATATTTGCCACTTGCCATTTACTAGTAGTGACCACAACCTTGAGGGCAGAAATATAGATTATTAATCATTTTTTCTACATGAAATATAGATTGAAGAGCAAGTGAAAGTTGACAAAATGTGATAAACTACTTACAGATATTAACTATATTAATAGCATCCAGAAAGTAATGTCAATCAAAAATTTTTACTTGAAGAAAAGAAAAATGTTTATGCATTTCCAGAATAGTTCCTAAAAGAAATTTTATAATATGTGGGAGACTTTCTGAGATATTGCATCTAAGTATGTTTATATTAAGTACATCATTCCTTTAACAAGTATTTACTGAGAACCAATTATATTCTAAGGACCAGAATGTTCCTTGTGCTCAATCATGTCCAACTCTTTGCAACCCCATGAACTGTAGCCTTCCAGAATCCTCTGTCCGTGGAATACTCTAGGCAGGCAAGAAGTGGAGTGACTTATCATTGTGTTATGGAATGAGTTTTTGAAGAGAAAATAATTTCCTTATAGATCCTACATGTAGCCGTTCATATTTAAGTAAAACTACAAATCATGTGAGATTATGTATGCAGAGTACATCATGAGGAACGCTGGGCTGGAAGAAGCACAAGCTGGAATCAAGATTGCTGGGAGAAATATCAATTACCTCAGATATGCAGATGACACCACCCTTATGGCAGAAAGTGAAGAGGAACTCAAAAGCCTCTTGATGAAAGTGAAAGAGGAGAGTGAAAAGGTTGGCTTGAAGCTCAACATTCAGAAAACGAAGATCATGGCATCTGGTCCCATCACTTCATGGGAAATAGATGGGGAAACAGTGGAAACAGTGTCAGACTTTATTTTGGGGGGCTCCAAAATCACTGCAGATGCTGATTGCAGCCATGAAATTAAAAGACACTTACTCCTTGGAAGGAAAGTTATGACCAACCTAGACAGTATATTAAAGAGCAGAGACATTACTTTGCCAACCAAGGTCCGTCTAGTCAAGGCTATGGTTTTTCAGTGGTCATGTGTGGATGTGAGAGTTGGACTGTGAAGAAAGCTGATCGCTTAAGAATTGATGCTTTTGAACTGTGGTGCTGGAGAAGACTCTTGAGAGTCCCTTCGCCTGAAAGGAGATCCAACCAGTCCATTCTAAAGGAGATCAATCTTGGGTGTTCATTGGAAGGACTGATGGTAAAGCTGAAACTCCAATACTTTGACCACCTCATGCGAAGAGTTGACTCACTGGAAAAGACTGATGCTAGGAGGGATTGGGGGTGGGAGGAGACGGGACGACAGAGAATGAGATGGCTGGATGGCATCACCAACTCGATGGAGGTGAGTTTGAGTGAACTCTGGGAGTTGGTGATGGACAGGGAGGCCTGGCGTGCTGTGATTCATGGGGTCGCAAAGAGTCAGACACGACTGAGCGACTGCACTGAAATGAACTGAACTGAACTGAACTGAATGAGTTGGACATGACTGAGCGACTGAACTCAACTGAACTGAACTGAAGGAAGAATAAAGGGTGCAAGCATACAGAATATTCATGGGCTCAGGGAGTTACAAGTTTAGGGGAAAAGGTGACATTTGAGCCATGATCATAAGTGATATAAGGGAGTAAGCTTTGTGGCTATCTGGAGAAAGTGTAAGCATTTTGAAGTTGGAATATACCTGGAATGTTTCAGGAAAATCAAAGAAACCAACATAAGTTGGGCAGAGTGAGTCAGAGAACAAAGGAGATAAAATATGAAGTGAAGAGTTTTCTTGGTCACTGTAAGAATTATGATTTATGCTTCGTAGGAGTTGGAAATTAACAAAGAATTTTTAGTCCAGAAGTAAAGATGTTCATTTTATAGGATAGCAGTTATTCTGGCTACTTTAATGAGAATAATATTTATAAATAAGAACAGAATTATTGAAATCTTTTAGGAGGTTACTGCAGTGATCTAGATAGATTATGATGATTTAGACAAGGTGTGTCAGTGGAGGTGGAAAGAGAGTATATAGTCTATATATAACTTAATTGAGAGACAAAGGAATTTGTGAAGAGAGTGGATTTGTGACAACAGAAAAAGAGAGATGTTAAGGAAAATTTTAAGATTTTTGGCCTGAGCAACTTAAAGTATATGGTTGACATTATACAGAATTAAATGCTGCAAAAGGAATAGGCTTATGGGGGGAAAAAGTAGTATAGTTTTAGAGGTGTTAAGTTTAATATGCCAATTTTACTTCCAAGTGAATGTGTCAAGCAGTTGGAAGTAAATGTGTATTTTAAGAAAAGATCTGGTCTGTAGATAAAAATATGCTGGTTGTCAGTGTCTATGAATAATTAAAACCTTGATGCTAACAGAGGTAGGCATTAAAGGAATTGCATGTTGAAAGAAAAGAAAAGTGTTTTAAGACCAATCCATTTCATTGTAAAAGATGGAATCTCAGGAAAGTGAGAAGTCTGCAAAGGATACTGAAAACAGGCATTTAAAGTGGGAACAGAGATCATAATGGTATTGATCTGGAAGCTGAGTGAAGAAAGACCTTGAAACTGGATAAAAAGTGTAATCAAATGTATTAAATGTTGGTTACGAATAGTGAAAGATGAGATTTAAGAAATGACTATTGGATTAAGCAAATTTAAGTTCAATTTCAATAGTGATTTCTATGGAGTGATACAATTAGAATAAGAGGAGTGGAATTTGAGATCATAAATATAGGTAACAGTTTCAAAGAGTTTTATTGCAAAAGATATATGAGATAAATGAGTATATAAAATAAAATGGATAGCAATAAAAAGTCTGAACTTGCAATCTTACAATTTAACTTAGTGCAATTTCATAAATATTAGTAGAAGACTTACCAATATTGAGTCACAGATGAAAGATAATGTATTATTCATAAGAACAGAAGTAGTTGTAGTTTGAGCCTTTTCAACAGATCTGTCCTTTGAGTCCCAAAAGGAAAGAAAAGTCTGAGTTTAAGGGACCTGCATCATATGTTGTTAGTCACTGTTGTGTCCAACCATTTACAACCTTATGGACTGCAGAGCTCCAGACTTCCCTTTCCTTCAGTGTCTCCTGGAGTTTGCTCAAAGTCATGTCCATTGAGTTGGTGATGTTATCTATCTCATCCTCTGCCACCCCTTCTCTTTTTGCCTTCAATATTTCCCATCATAAGGGCCTCTTCCAATGAGTCTGCTCTTCACATCAGGGTACCAAAGTCTTGGAGCTTCAGCTTCAACATCAGTCCTTCTAATGTATATTCAGGGTTGATTTCCCTTAGGATTTGCTTTCTTTATCTCCTTGCTGTCCAAAGGATTCTAAAGTCTTCTCCAGCACCACAATTCAAAAGCAACATTCTTCAGTGCTCAGCCTTCTTTAGAGTCCAATTCTCACATTGGTACATGACTACTGGAAAAACCATAGCATTAACTATACGGACATTTGACAGCAAAGTGATGTCTCTGCTTTCAAATTTGCAGTCTAGGCTGCTCATAGCTTTCCTTCCAAGAAGCAAGAGTCTTAATTTTGTGGGTGCAGTTACCTTCAGCAGTAATTTTGGAGTCCAAATAAATAAAATCTGTACTGTTACCACTCCCCCCCCCCCGCTTTCTATTTTACATGAAGTGATGGGAGCAGATGCTATGATCTCAGTTTTTTGAATGTTGAGTTTTAAGTCAGTTTTTTCACTCTCCTCTTTCACCCTCATCAGAGGCTCTTTAGTTCCTTTTCACCTTCTGCCATTAGAGTGGTATCATCTGCATATCTGCAGTTATTGGTATTTCTCCAAACAATCTTGATTCCAGCTCGTGATTCATCCAATTCAGCATTTTGCATGATATACTCTACATATAAGCCAAGTAAGCAGGGTGACAATATACAGCCTTGTGGTATTCCTTTCCCAATTTTTGAACCAGTCCATTGTTTCATGTCTGGTTCTAACTGTTGCTTCTTGACCTCATACTGTTTTCTCAGGAGACAAGTTAAGGTGGTCTGGTATTCCCATCTCTTTAAGCATTTTCCATAGTTTTTTGCAATCCACACAGTCAAAGGCTTTAACATAACATAAATAAATAGCTGTAAGAAAGTTCTCCCTTTATTCCAGCAGGAGACATTATCATTATTGTCCAAAGCTGATTCCTATACAGACATCCTTGAAAACATCATCTGGAATAAACACACAGTGCTTCACTGTGTGAGATATGTACAATTGTAATAGATCCATGGAGAGCTATCTTTCAACATGGAGTAGACAATTGTCCTCAATGAATGAAATCAACTTTATCCTTGTATATTGATGGAGTTGATTTAGTATGGATAGACAACTTTATGATGGAGAAAAAAGAGAAAATTTTTAGAGTGATATGCCTGACAAACAATAACACAAAACTTAATGTGCAAATAAATGATTTGGTCTCAGATACACAAAAAATATAGTATCCTTTAAGACAAAAAGGATGACAGAGCACATATACGCACTTGCAATTAGTGGGATGTATATGGCAAACAAAGTTGGTAAAAATTATCTTTTTTTTAATTGAAGTATAATTGATTTACAATATCATACTACTTTTGGGTGTACAAAATAGTGATTTCATATTTTATACTCCAAATAAGTTATAAAATATTGGCTATATTTATGTTATATTATATGCAATTACGTATTTGTTATTTATTATATACTTAGTAATTTGTGTCTCTTAATTTCTTTTACATATCATGTCCAACCCCTACCCGTCTGCCTTCTAGTAATGATTAGTTTGCTCCCTATGTCTTCTCTTTCTGTTATATTACCTCATTTATTTTATTTTTTAGATTCCATATATGAATGAGAATATACCGTATTTATATTTCTGTTTTTTTCACCAAGCATAATACCCTCCAGGTTCATCCATGTTATCACAAATGGCAAGATTTCATTATTTTTGATGACTGATTAATATTCCATTTTATATACATACCACTTCTTCTTTATCCATTCGTCAGTTGATGGACACTTAATTTGCTTCCCTATTTAGGCTGCTGAAAATAATGTAGATCCGAAGACTGGGGGTAGATCCGAAGACTGGCGTGTATGTTTATTTTCAAATTAATGCTTCCATTTTCTTAAGATACATACTCAGGAATGTAACTTCTAGATCATTAGTAATTCTATTTTTAATTTTTTGAGGAATCTTCATACTGTTTTCCATAGTGGCTGTACTAACTTATATTCCCACACAAGGTACACTATATATTTTATCCACATCTTTGCCAAAACTTGGTATATCTTTTCTTTGAGACAATCACCATTTTGACAGGTGTGAGATGATGTCTCTGTGGTTTTGATTTGCATATCTCATGACTGATGATGTTGAGCCATTTTAATGTGCCTGCTGGCCCTCTGTATGTCTTCTTTGAAGAAATCCCTGGTCAGATCTTCTGTCTATTTCTCAATTGGGATTTTTCTTTTTTGATGTTGAATTGTCTGAGATCTTTATGCTTTTTTTAAATCCTTACTGGATATATGCTTTACAAATATTTTATCCCATTCAATAGGTTACCTTTTCATTTTTCTGATGATTTCCTTTTCTGTACACCATATTTTAAGTTTAATTAAGTTACATTTAAATCAAAAATTGTTTTGTTTTTCCTGTCTGAGAAGACAGGTGCAAATAATATTGCTAAGACCTAAATCTAAGACTGTGATGTCTATGTTTTCTTCGTGGAGGTAGTTTCAGGTCTTACATTTAGACCTTTAAGGCATCTTGGTTTCTTTTTTTTTTTTTTTTTAATGGTGTGTGAGTAAGTAGTCCAGTTTGATTATTTTGCATATAGCTGTTTAGTTTCCCCCAAATCACTTGTTGAGTAGCATATTGTTCTCATTTTATATTTATCTTATCCTTTTTTACAGGTTAATTCTAGGATCTGTATTTTTTTTGATTGATTTATATGTTTGGTTTTGTGCCAGTACCATACTGTTTTGACTACTGTAGCTTTGCATTGTACACTGAAATCAGATGTGTGATATTTTCAGCTTTGTTTTTATTTCCCAAGGATGCTTTGTCTATTTACAGTCTTTTGCGGTTTCATGCAAATTGTGTGATTGTTTGTTCTAGTTTTGTGGAAAATGTCATGGGTATTTTGATAGAGACCACATTAAATTTGTGCATTGCTTTTAGTGGTATGGACATTTTAACAGTATTACTTCTTACATCCATTCATATAGAATATCTTTCCATTTATTTGTATCATCTTCAATTTCCTTCATCAAAATCTTATAGTTGTACAGATCTTTCACCTACTTGTTTAAATTTAATTTTAAGTAGTTTATTATTTTTGATGCAACTTTAAGTGGGGATGTTTCCTTAATTTCACTTTCTGATAATTCATTATTATGGTATAGAAATGAAGTAGATTTCTGGGTGTTTATGTTATATCCTACAATTTACTAATTTCATTTATTAGTTGTAATAGTTTTTTGGTGGCGTATTTAGGATTTTCTATATTACAGAATCATGCCATCTGCAAATAATAACATTTTTACCACTCTTTCACTTTCAGTTCAGTTGCTCAGTCATGTCCAACTCTTTGCAACCCCATGAATCACAGCACGCCAGGCCTCCCTGTCTATCACCAACTCCTGGAGTTCACTCAAACTCATGTCCATTGAGTTGGTTATGACATCCAGCCATCTCATCCTCTGTTGTCCCCTTCTCCTCCTGCCCCCAATCCCTCCCAGCATCAGGGTTTTTCCAATGAGTCAACTCTTTGAATGAGCTGGCCAAAGTATTGGAGTTTCAGCTTTACCATCAGTCCTCCCAATGAACACCCAGGATTGACATCCTTTAGAAAGGACTGGTAGGATCTCCTTGCAGTACAAGGGTTTCTCAAGAGTCTTCTCCAGCACCACAGTTCAAAAATATCAATTCTTTGGCGATCAACTTTTTTCACAGTCCAACTCTCACATCCATACATGACCACAGGAAAAACCATAGCCTTGACTAGACGGACCTTGGTTGGCAAAGTAATGTCTCTGCTTTTTAATTAATATACTATCAAGGTTGGTCATAACTTTCCTTCCAAGGAGTAAGTGTCTTTTAATTTCATGGCTGCAATGAGCATCTGCAGTGATTTTGGAGCCCAAAAAAATAAAGTCTGACACTGTTTCCACTGTTTTTCCATCTATTTCCCATGAAGTGATGGCACCAGATGCCATGATCTTTGTTTTCTGAATGTTGAGCTTCAAGCTAACCTTTTCACTCTCCTCTTTCACTTTCATCAAGAGGCTTTTGAGTTCCTCTTCACTTTCTGCCATAAGGGTAGTGTCATCTGCATATCTGAGGTTATTGATATTTCTCCCAGCAATCTTGATTCCAGCTTGTGCTTCTTCCAGCCCAGCATTCCTCATGATGTACTCTGCATATAAGTTAAATAAGCAGGGTGACAATATACAGCCTTGATGTACTCCTTTTCCTATTTGGAACCAGTCTGTTGTTCCATTTACAGTTCTGACTGTTGCTTCCTGACCTGCATACAGGTTTCTCAAGAGGCAGGTCAGGTGGTCTTGTATTCCCATCTCTTTCAGAATGTTCCACAGTTTATTGTGATCTACATAGTCAAAGGCTTTGGCATAGTCATGAAGCAGAAATAGATGTTTTTCTGGAACTCTCCTGCTTTCTCCATGATCCAACAGATGTTGGCAATTTGATCTCTGGTGCCTCTGCCTTTTCTAAAACCTGCTTGAACATCTGAAAGTTCACTGTTCACATATTGGTGAAGCCTGTCTTGGAAAATTTTGAGCATGACTTTACTAGCGTGTGAAATTTGTTTTTACCATGAATGGACATTGACTTTTGTAAAAAAAAAAAAAAAAAATTCTGCATCTATTGAGATGATCATGTGATTTTTATCTTTAATATTATATATTATATCGATTGATTTGTGGATACTGATATTCTTACATCCCTGGCATAATCCCACCTAAGCATTTTCATGTGTGTTGCTGAATTTGGCTTGTCAATATTTTGTCTGTGATTTTTACATCTGCATTTATAAGAGATATAATTTTTCCTTTTTTCTGTGTTGTCTTTTTCTGATTTTAGTATCAAGGTAATTCTGGCATCATGGATTGAGTTAAGACCTATTCCCTCCCCTTCAACTTTTTGGAATTGTTTGAGAAAGACAGGTATTAATACTTCTTTCAATGTGAGTAGAATTCCCCAGTGAAGTGCCCATTTGTTTTTTTGAAAAATTTTGATTCCTGATTTAATTTAAATACCAGTAATCCTTCTGTTCAGTTTTTCTACTTCTTGCTAATTCCATCTTGTAAGATAGGGTGTCTCTAGGAGTTTATCCATTTCGTCTAGGTTGTCCGATCTTTTAGTATGCAGCTATTCAGAGCATTCCCTTATGATTATTTGTAATGTCAGTTGTAACTTTTCTTTTAGATGAAATGTCCGTCCTATAGATACTAATTAAGGCCATCTGTCCTAATATGTCATTTAAGAGCAATCTTTTCTTATTGATTTTCTATCTGGATGATCAGTACATTGATTTAAGTAGGGTGCAAAGTCTACTGTTATTCTACTACAGTCATTTTTTTCCCTTTATGTCTGTTATTTTTGCTTTATATATTTGATTGTTCCTGTTTTAGGTATATATGTTTACCAATGTTATATCCTCTTCATGTATTGGTCTCTCTATCAATATATAATACTCTTCTCTGTCTTTTATTATAGATTTTGCTTGCTGCTGCTGCTGCTGCTAAGTCACTTCAGTCGTGTCCGACTCTGTGCAATCTCACTGACGGCAGCCCACCAGGCTCCCCCTTCCCTGGGATTCTCCAGGCAAGAACACTGGAGTGGGTTGCCATTTCCTTCTCCAATGTGTGAAAGTGAAGTCGCTCAGTCGTGTCCGACCCTTAGCGACCCCACGGACTGCAGCCTGCCAGGCTCCTCCATCCATGGGATTTTCTAGGCAAGAATACTGGAGTGCTTAAAAGTCTACTTTTTCACTAATATAAATTTGCTATTCCATGTTTCTTTTCATTTCTATCAGCATAAAATATAATTTCCAGTACTTCATTTGAAATGTGTGTGTGCTCTTAGCTCTGAAATGATTTCCTTCTATAGGTAGCATATAGATGGATCTTGTTGTTGTTGTTTTTTTTTAAATCCAAACATGTATCCTATGATTTTAAGTGGAGCATTTATTCCACTCACATGTAACGGGATTATTGATAGGTATATATTGCTATTTTATTGCTTGTTTCTGTTTCTCTCTCTTTCTCTCTCTTTTTTTTTTTCTTTAGTTCCTCTCTGTTCTTTGTTTTTACTTATTTTACTCTTTTCTTGAGTTCCCTGGTGGCTCAGATGGTAAAGCGTCTGCCTACAATATGGGAGACCCACGTTCAATCCTTGGGTGGGGAAGGTCTCCTGGAGAAGAAAATGGCAACCCACTCCAGTATTCTTACTTGGAGAATCCCAGGGATGGAGGAGCATGGAGGGCTGCCGGCTTTGAGGTCTCACAAAGTCGAACACGGCTGAAGCGACTTAGCAGCAGCAGCAGCCAGTATTCTTGCCTGGAAAATCCCATGGACGGAGGATCCTGGTAAACTATAGTCCATGGGGTCTCAAAGAGTCACACGGGACTGAACGACTTCGCTTTCACTTTTACTCTTTTCTTTCCTGTAGCTTGATGGTTCATTTAATATTGTGTTTATATAACTTTATCTTTAGTATTTGTTTGCCTGTTTTCGGAGAAGGCAATAGCAAAACACTCCAGTACTCTTGCCTAGGAAAATCCCATGGGTGGAGGAGCCTGGTAGGCTGCAGTCCGTGGGGTCGCTAACGGTTGGACAGGACTGAGCGATTTCACTTTCACTTTTCACTTTCACACATTGGAGAAGGAAATGGCAACCCACTCTAGTGTTCTTTCCTGGAGAATCCCAGGGAAGGGGGAGCCTGGTGGGCTTCCGTCTATGGGGTCACACTGAGTTGGACACGACTGAAGTGACTTAGCAGCAGCAGCAGCACCTGTTGTAGGTTTTGACCTGCGGGTTACTCTGAAGTTCATATATATTGATCTATAATTATACTACCTATTTTAAGCTGATAATCATTTAAGTTCAAGCACTTTCTAAAATATCTATATTTTACTTCCCCAAACATTTCATGATTTTATGTCATATTCATATCTTCATGTCTATTCCTTAACTCTTTACTGTATCTAATTGATTTTAAAATTTTTGTCTTTTTTTTAAATTTATTTATTTTTTATTGGAGGCAAATTATTTTACAATATTATATTGGTTGGTTTTGCCATACATTGACATGAATTCGCCCCGGGTGTACATGAGTTCCCCCTCCTGAACCCCCCTCCCACCTCCCTCATCCCTTTACCCTCCCTCTGGGTCATCCCTGCACGCCAGCCCCGAGCATCCTGTAACATGCATCGACCCTGAACTGGTGATTTGTTTCACATATGACAACATACATGTTTCAATGCCATTCTCCCAAATCATCCCACCCTCACCCTCTCCCACAGAGTCCCAAAGACTGTTCTACACATCTGTGTCTCTTTTGCTGTCTCATATACAGGGTTATCATTTGCATCTTTCTAAATTCCATATATATGTGTTAGTATACTGTATTGGTGTTTTTCTTTCTGGCTTACTTCACTCTATATAATAGGCTCCAGTTTCATCCACCTCATTAGAACTGATTCAAATGTATTCTTTTTAATGGCTGAATAATACTCCATTGTGTATATGTACCAAAGCTTTCTTATCCATTCGTCTGCAGATGGACATCTAGGTTGCTTCCATGTCCTGGCTATTATAAACAGTGCTGCGATGAACATTGGAGTACATGTGTCTCTTTCAATTCTGGCTTCCTCGGTGTGTATGCCCAGGAGTACGATTGCTGGATCATATGGCAGTTCTATTTCCAGTTTTTTGAGGAATCTCCACACTGTTCTCCAGAGTGGCTGTACTAGTTTGCATTCCCACCAACAGTGTAAGAGGGTTCCCTTCTCTCCACATCCTGTCCAGCATTTATTGCATGTAGACTTTTGGATAGCAGCCATTCTGACTGGTGTGAAATGGTATCTCGTGGTTTTGATTTGCATCTCTGTGATTATGAGGGATGTTGAGCATTTTTTCATGTGTTTGTTAGCCATCTTTATGTCTTCTTTGGAGAAATGTCTGTTTAGTTCTTTGGCCCATTTTTTGATTGGGTCATTTATTTTTCTGGAATTGAGCTGCAGGAGCTGCTTGTATATTTTGGAGATTAAGTCTTTGTCAGTTGCTTCATTTGCTATTATTTTCTCCCATTCTGAAGGCTGTCTTTTAACCTTTACACCAGTTTACTTAAGTGATTTAAAAGTATGTTTTCTTTATATGCATTATATATCTAGTGTATATATGCATATACTAGTTCACATCTATATATACATATTCTAGTTTAAGTGATTGAAAAAGTGTATTTTTCTTTTTATGTATATAAAGAAAATTATATATTTTAGAATATATATATGAATAGAAAATATATAAACATATACTTATTTATATACATATACATATATATATATATATAGGCTTCCCTGTTGGCTCAGATGGTAAAGTATCTGCCCTCAATGTGGGAGACCTGGGTTCAATCCATGGGTCAGGAAGATTCCCTGGAGAAGGGAATGGCTATCCACTCCAGTTCTCTTGCCTGGGGATTTCCATAAACAGAGGAGCCTGGCAGGCTACAACCCATGGGGTCACAAAGGGTAGGACACAACTGAGTGACTAAAACACACACATATATATATATATATATATATATATATATAAAATATTTTTTACCAATGATTTTGCTCCTTCATATATTTTCTTAGTTCTTATAATGACCTTTTTCTTTTTGCTTAAATAAGACTCTTACTTTTTTTTTTTTTTTTTGTAAGTTCAACTTGGTGGTGATGAACTCTTAATTTTCCCTTGCATGGAAAATTCTTTATTTCCCCTTCAATTCTGAATGATAACCTTGCTAGTCAGATTGTCTTAAGGTTGCAGGCTTTTCCTTTCAGCTTTTTAAGTAAATCATGCCACTCCCTTCTGGCCTGCAAAGTTTCCGTTGACAAGTCAACTAATAGCACTTTGAGGGTTCCATTTTATATGACTCTATGCTTTTCTCTTATTGTTTTTAAGACTTCTGTCTTTATCTCTAAATGTTGCCATTCTAAATATTCTTTGTCTTGGTGTGGTTATATTTGGGTCCATTTTGTTTGAACAGTACGTGAACTGTGAACTTCCAGATGTTCAAGCTGGATTTTAAAAAGGCAGGGGAACCAGAGATAAAATTGCTAACGTCCATTGGATTATCAAAAAAGTAAGAGAGTTCCAGAAAAACATCTACTTCGGCTTTATTGACTATGCCAAAGCCTTTGACTGTGTCAGTTCAGTTCAGTTCAGTTCAGTCGCTCAGTCGTGTCCGACTCTTTGCGACCCCATGAATCACAGCACGCCAGGCCTCCCTGTCCATCACCAACTCCCAGAGTTAATTCAAACTCACGTCCATCGAGTCAGTGATGCCATCCAGCCATCTCATTCTCTTTCGTCCCTTTCTCCTCCTGCCCCCAATCACTCCCAGCATCAGAGTCTTTTCCACTGAATCAACTCTTCGCATGAGGTGGCCAAAGTATTGGAGTTTCAACTTTGGCATCAGTCCTTCCAATGAACACCCAGCACTGGTCTCCTTTAGAATGGACTGGTTGGATCTCCTTGCAGTCCAAGGGACTCTCAAGAGTCTTCTCCAACACCACAGTTCAAAAGCATCAATTCTTCGGCCATCAGCTTTCTTCACAGTCCAACTCTCACATCCAGATCACCACAAATTGTGGAAAATTCTGAAAGAGATGGGGATACAAGACCACCTGACCTGCCCCTTGAGAAATCTGTATGCAGGTCAGTAAGCAACAGCTAGAATTGGACATGGAAAAACAGACTGTTTCCAAATCAGGAAAGTAGTATGTCAAAGTTATATATTGTCATCCTGTTTATTTAACTTGTATGCAAAGTACATCATGAAGAACACTGGGCTGGATGAAGCAGAAACTGGAATCAAGATCACCAGGAGAAATATCAGTAACCTCGGGTATGTAGAGGACATCACCATTATGGCAGAAAGTGGAGAAGAACTAAAGAGCCTCTTGATGAAAGTGAAAGTGGAGAATGAAAAAGTTGGCTTAAAGCTCAACATTCAGAAAACGAAGATCATGGCATCTGGTCCCACCATTTCATGGCAAATAGGTGGGGAAACAATAGAAACAGTGACAGACTTTATTTTGGGGGGCTCGAAAAATCACTGCAGATGGTGACTTCAGCCATGAAATTAAAAGACGCTTGCTTCTTGGAAGAAAAGTTATCACCTACATAGACAAGATATTAAAAAGTAGAGACAATACTTTGCCAACAAAGGTCCATCTAGTCAAAGCTGTGGTTTTTCCAGTAGTCATGTATGGATGTGAGAGTTGGACCATAAAGAAGGCTGAATGTTGAATAACTGATGCTTTTGAACTGTAGTGTTTGAGAAGACTCTTGAGAGTCCCTTGGACTGCAAGGAGATCTGACCAGTCCATCCTAAAGGAAATCAGTCCTGGGTGTTCATTGGAAGGACTGATGTTTTAGCTGAAACTCCAATACATTAGCCACCTGATGGGAAGAAATGACTCATCTGAAAAGACCCTGATGCTTGGAAAGATTGAGGGCAGGAGGAGAAGGGGACAACAGAGGATGAGATGGTTGGATGGGTTTGAGTAAACTCCAGGAGTTGGTGATGGACAGGAAAGCCTGGCATCTCCAGTCCATGGTGTCGCAAAGAGTTGGACATGACTGAGTGACTGAACTGAATTGAACTTTTTGGAATTCTGTGCGTTCTAGACCTGAATACGTTTCCTTTTTAAGGTTCTGAAAATCTTCGTATATAATTTCATGAAATATAACTTAAGTCCCTTTCTCCCTTCTCTTATAGGATCCCCTATAATGCTAATGGTGGTGTGCTTGATATTGCCTTGGGTTACCTTGAACTATCTTCATCTTAATTTTTTTTTGTTGTTCTTTTGATTAAATAATTTTTACTATTCTATCTTCCAGAATGTTTATGTATTATTCCATATCATCTAATCTGCTATTAATTCCTTACAGTGTGTTTTTTCACTTCAGTTATTTTATTCTTCACCTCTATTTCCTTAAAATATTTGTATTCCTTTATTGAAGTTCTCACTGTGTTTCTCTACTCTTTCCCTGAGTTCAGTGAACATTATTATTATTTTTTGAACTGCTTGCCTGATAAATTATTCATCTCTATTTCATTAGCTTTTTGTCCTGAGGTATTTTCTTGTTCTTTAGTTTGAAACATATTCTTCTGTGTTCTCATTTAATTAACTTGCCCTGTTTTTCTCTGAGAAATGATGATGTGTCTGTGTGTGAGCATCCTTATGCAGTCTGCATATGTCCAGCTGCTTGGGAGAGCTGGATATGAAGTGAGGACTGGAGCAGGAGTGGTTGGTGCTCTCAAACTCATTTATGGTTGTTACTGTACTGGGGAGTATAGCCAATAGAGTAGGCACTGGAGCACGAGCCCTAAGTAACTGAGGCTTTCACCGGTTGTGATGGCAGCCTCTACCTTGGTCAGAGGTAGAGTCAGTGCCTGATGATTTGGAGCCATACCTCTGAGCTGGTTTCACTTTTTCCCCGATGCATATGCACATGCTAATCATGGCAGTCTCCCCACTAGCAGGGATGAGTGTCAGAGCAAAAGGGGCTGGAGAAGGATCCTGGTGTGGGCTGGAAGTTGCACTGAGGTGTTTTTTTTTGGAAGGTTGATCAGAGCATAAGCGAGATTTCAAGAGCTATCTCTGTGCTGGGAGTAGGAGCAAGCAAGTCTATGCATGTACAGAGTCTCGGTTTCTTACAATCCTCCAGTAAGTCCCGCTGGTTTTCAAGTCTGATTGGGGGCTTATCTTTCCTGTACTGGTCCCCAGGGTTGTATGACTATTAATGGGCTCGTATTCTTCACTCCATAGTTAGGATTCCCAAGTCTTTAATACTCCTTTCCTCTTCTCGGTCACCCACTAGATATATGGATCGCAAGTCGATAATGTCTCCTCCCTTCCAACCAGACTCCTTGTTGTGAAAAAGCTGTTCTTCTAGTCCTTAGGTCATTCTCCGTGAGAGTTGTACTATATGTAGCTGTAATTTTGATGTGTCCCTGGAGGGTGGTAAGCTCAGGGTCTTTTTACTTACCATCTTGATCCCACCTCACATAGGAGTTCACGTCCGATTGCTCTAATTTTATCAGTGAAATAGAAATCCAGGTAAAAAGTTACAAACGAAGATTGGATATAAGGCATAAAAAGTTTTGAAGGGAGAAGATATGAAAGAATTATTCAGAAAATATAGAGATATAAACTCTAGAAGCATTTAGAGCAGACATGGAACAGTTACTATTCTAGATATCTTTTGTTTACCTCCCTGTACCCTATGCATCTCCAGCATGCTCTCTACTTAAACTAGATTTTCTTTCTTTTTTAGATTTCCAGTTGGAGTCAGCTAATGGGGAGTCACTAAAGGAGACAAAAGAGTAAAAAGAAAGTTAGGTCAATATATTAATTTCCCAAAATGTACTTCCCTCAGAGACCACTTTCGTTGGTTCTGATTTTCAATCAGAGCTCCTTTTGAGACAGACTTTCCTTCACTTTGTTTCCTTTAACTCTTCCCTGCTCTTGGTCCTTTAGACTTAGGGTTAGCAAAATATTTCCTAGTACTAGTGCTAGACTACTCTATTTTCCCATACACCATGTATGCATCTTTGAATCAGTTCCTTTCCTTGAAATATGTTTATTTAAAGTATTTTTATATAGGATGTGAACTCCTACTTACTGGAACCTGAATAAATAAATGACATGTACTGTTCACTTGACATTTTGTTCACTGAATAAGTGAAATATATACATTCTTTAAAGTTGTGATGAGTATAGTTATACTAGACTTAATGGACTACCACTTCTGTCTAAATCAGATTAATCTTTCATGCTGTCTAATGACTTTGAGCCCATTCTCTCTAGTTTTTCAGTATATTCTAGCATGTCTTTTGTCCTCTAGAAACAACTTTTCCTTTAAAGTTGTATTTGGAGCAGCATAGTAGCAGATGTCCACTGAGAAGTTTGAAAGTTTTGCCAACTACCTTCTGGCCCAATCTAATACATAAAAACCTCCTTTGACTTTAAAACAGATTTATTTTCCTCATATTGCCCAATAATGCATCATTAAAAAAAAAAACAAACAAAACAAAACACCTCTCTTTCACCATATAGCAAAATCTTACCATATTTAAGCCTTAACCATCTGATCTCTGATGTCCTTTTTTGAATCCTTTCTAATTGTTTCTTTAACTTTCAACCTCATCCTTTCTATTCCTCTTCACCATCCTTCAATATTCTAACTAGAAGATATGCCAAGTTTCAAAGTTGGAATATCTTGGATTTGCCATCTAGACCTGATTTTTGCTACCTCTGTTTATGTGTGCACGTTGTTTAACTTATCTGAGCCTCTATTTCCTTTATCAATAGTAATTATAATAATAACAATAATTTCTTTCTCAAAGTGATTTAATTAAAAGTAAATACGATAATCTATGTGAAGGCCATAATACCAAATAATAATTCAATATATATTAGTCTCTTCTCTTTTATCAATCCCTAATTTCATGGTGATTTATGCAGCTAAATTTCTAACGTTAAAATAATTTTTAAATAACTTTTATTGCATTCAGCATATTTTTATAAGTATCATAAATGCAACACTAAGAATTTAGAAAAATTTAAAATGAGCCATGATTCTAATTAAGATGCCATATCTAATTTTGTTACCTCAACATAAATTCCATATGTGTTGGTGAGAGAGGAATAGGGGATATTCTTGCAACTAAGTAAGCAGCTGAGGATGGTTCATATTTTAACTTCAAAACCCAAAATAGTGCTGCATTAAGAATTCTTTTCTGATGAGGTGAAAAAGGAAACATTGTCAAATATGTGATAAACATATAATTTTAAATTTGAGATGGAAATCCTTGCTTTGAGTTGTATATGTGAAAAAGATAAACTGACAACAAAAAGTTGTCTTTTTTTGTCTATCAGTGTTTAAGATCACCTGTCATAGTTCATTTTTAGCACTGCTATGCCAGATCATCCCACTGGACAAACACCAGCTGAGCTTCTTTCTAAAATAATGTAGTGATGCAAAGCTTGACTTCAAAAAGCACTAGATTTCATTTTGTGCATGGAAAAAATAGTGGAAAGAAAATGCCAAGAATTCTACCTTGGTCTTCATGCTTCAAAAAATACTGCAAAATGAATAATTCTTATTACTGAAACACAATAAGGCAGTCTCAAGAATAAGACTGACTTACCTGGATTACTTATATAAACTGAACTTGAATGCTGAAATAATAAGACTTAAGAAGCATACGTTGTTTTCCTGAGCAATAGTTTCAGGGAAAAACTTCAGTATCTATGACTTAATACAAGAATGAAATATTTATATTCTACAAATAAAATGAGTGATGATATTCTTCTGTCTAGGCTCATTCAGGTTTTACAAGTATATAAGAAAATATTCATAAAATCGAATTAAATTCATTTAACTCAGCTAATGTCATTGTTTTATTATTGCTGTTGTGATTGTATTCTGGAAAGGGATAGGTATTCATTTATTGGAATTATTGGAAAGATGTTAGGAAAATATATATTATGTCATAGTGAGAGTTTTCTGTACTTGTGAACTAGAGATAATAATCCAAATATGTATAAAAAGAAGCAAATGCACAGTAAATAAAATAATTTATTTTTACTCATTATTTTTGTAAACGAATAAATTTCTTTGTATATTAAAAATTAAGCATTATCAATTTCTAGAATGCTCATTTAAGTGATTTTTGAATTCTTATAGGGTAAAAGGCATTGCTTTGTTGTGTGTGTATGCTTTTCTTTCAAGTAGACAAACATTCTCTGATGTCTAAAATTTTCAATGAAGGTGTACCTTTTATGTTTAGATGATAGATAATTAAGCATTAGATACCATATTCTTTATAATCTTTAAAAGTTGTGACATTCTTTTGCTGTGTGTATCAATTGAATTCCTCTCAATTAGCTGCTTTAATTATTCATTTATAAAGTAAAGGAAATGATTTAGATTTTCTCTAAACACTATTTCAGTTAAAGAAGATCAAAGAATAGAAAGGGAGAAAAATAAACTGTTTTGTAAAAATAAATCTTATAGTTTTGTAATATAGAATACATTTTTTAAGACAAATTTTGTAGATTTTTTTTAAACACTGAGTTAAAGTAAAAGTTCAATTTCTGTTTAAGCAAGTGAATTAAAATCATATTCCTGGGACTGAAAGCTGAGTCATTTATCGAAAGACTTTATAAAGACCACTAGGCTTCAGAACATTTCCCCTCCATTTGCCTGTATAGCCAAAATTTGGTCCTTGGCACTTGCCAGTAGGAAACAGGAGAGTTAGCCATGAAGAGATGGAAACAGAAAATTTCTGGTCTGTTGAATATCAAGTAACCACAAGGATTATGTCAAAATCTGAATACTCAACAGTGAGAAGTCTGCCCTGCTGTTTGTTCCTTCTGAGTTGGCATCAGAGGCAAGGTACTTGTGTTGTCATAAGGAGCCCACACTCAGGAGAGTCCTACTCTCAATTTAAAACTGTATTCTTGCTTCCTTATAAGTCCTAATAATATTTTTTTTAACAAGGAATCCCTAAATTATACAGTTAGTGCGGCTTCCCCTGCTCTCCTCATAAATCCTGGTGTTAGATTTATAATCATTGCAGGAGAACGCAGAACTTCTCTCTGGGGAAAATTATCTTGCTGGAGAGAAAAGTCCTAAAAATGTCAATTCCAAGAGTCATTCATGAAATGGCCAGAATGCTGCCCAGTCGGCTTACAGACAGGTCACACGTTAAAGGTCTCTTCCACCACCATACACACACACACACAGCTTCAAATAGTATTTCATTGTTTCATTCTCATACATGAACAAGGAGTCAACAATCACCTAATATGAAGAAAAATTCCAAACAAGGAAGGAAGTGAATGAGACACACAAACAGAAAATAAGAACTTAGATAAAGGCAAAAATGCAGGAAGCATATTTTAAATATATAAAAATTACTCAAAATGTGAATATTTCATTAATGAACTAAATCATGCATTGCTGTTTTAAACATATAATCAAAATAAACATTCTGAGAGGAAAATAAAAAGAACTTGAGAACATGATAGCAGAGAAGAAAATTAACAAAATGTCTCGGAAGTGAAGGAGAAATTCTTCCAGATTAATAAACCCCAATGAGCACCCATAATAATTTTAAAATGTAAAAATTTTAAAAAATACTTCATCCCAAGACACATTAAGTAATAGTTCTAAAAAAAAAATAATAATGATGAGTAAAATATACCAGAGAAGCAGGTAGACAAAAAGGGAAAAGAAAGAAAATTATCAGGAATCAAACTGTCATGGAACGTCTTAAGAATAGAATAGAAAATGAAACAAAGCATTGCATACTCTGAGGGAACATGATTAGGCTACAAAGGGAAAATACCAAGCAAGGAAACAGTGAGCAAGGGATTGAAATAATCATGGTACACAGAACAAATAATATTTAGTTCAGTTCAGTTGCTCAGTCATGTCTGGCTCTTTGCAAACCCATGAACTGCAGCATGCCAGGCCTCCCTGTCCATCACCAACTCCCAGAGCTTACTCAAACTCATGTCTATTGAGTTGGTGATGCCATCCAACCATCTCATCCTCTGTCATCCCCTTCTCCTCCTGCCCTCAATCTTTCCTAGCATCAGGGTCTTTTCTAATGAGTCAGTTCTTCGCATCAGGTAGCCAAAGTATTGGAGTTTCAACTTCAGCATCTGTCCTTCCAATGAATATTCAGGACTGATTTTCTTTAGCATGGACTGGCATCAATTCTTCAGCACTCAGCTTTCTTTATAGTCCAACTTTCACATCCATACATGACTACTGGAAAAACCATAACTTTGACTAGATGGACCTTTGTTGGCAAAGTAATGTCTGTTTTTTAATATGCTGCCTAGTTTGGCCATAACTTTCCTTCTAAGGAGTAAGCATCTTTTTATTTCATGACTGCAGTCACAATCTGCACTGATTTTGGAGCCCAAGAAATAAAGTCTCTCACTGTTACCATTGTTTCCCCATCTGTTGGTGGTTCAGATAGTAAAGAATTTGCCTGCAATGCAGGAGACCCGGGTTTGATCCCTGGGTCAGGAAGATCCCCCTGGAGAAGAGAATGGCAACCCACTCCTGTATCATTGCCTGGAGAAGTCCAATGGATAGAGGAGCCTTTCAGGCTCCATAGGGTCCTAAAGAGTGGGACACTAATGTTAGTAAGTAAAAAATATGTCATCTGGTCCCGTAACTTCATGGCAAACAGGTGGGGAAAAAATGGAAACAGTGCCAGATTTTATTTTCTTGGGCTCCAAAATCACTGCAGATGGTGACTGCAACCATGAAATTAAAAGACACTTGCTCCTTGGCAGAAAATCTATGCAAACCTAGAAATTAAAAAAGCAGAGACATGACTTTGCTGACAAATGTCCATGTAGTCAAAGCTATGATTTTTCCAGTAGTCATGTACGATGTGAGAGCTGAACCATAAAGAAGGCTGAGCACCAAATAATTGATGCTTTCAAACTGTGGTGCTGAAGAAAATTGTTGAGAGTCCTTTGGTCAACAAGGCAATCAAACCAGTCAATCCTAGAGGAAAGCAACCCTGAATATTCATTGCAAGGACTGATGCTGAAACTCCAATGCTTTGGCCACCAGATGTGAAGAGCCAACTCATTGAAAAACACCCTAGTGCGGGGAAAGATTGAGTGGAAGAGGAGAAGGGGACAACAGTTGAACTCCTTGTGCCCCTATGAACTGTAGCCCACCAGGCTCCTCTGTCCATAGGATTCTCCAGGGAAGAATACTGGAGTGGACTTCTTCCAGCAATGAACATGAATTAGAGCAAACTCTGGGAGATAGCGAAGGACAATGAAGCTTGGCATGCTGCAGTCCATGGGATCACAAAGAGTCAGATATGACTGAACAATGACAATAATGCATGGTGAAGAAAAGCTAAAAGTGTATCAAAAATCAAAATGCAAATATATTATGCATGTCAATTGGTCTAAAATGCAGATCATAATAATATGAAAGCCAAATATAGATTGAACTACAAATTCTAATCTAATTGTAATGGGAGTATAACAGAAGGGGAAATATAGAGTTGGATATGAGAAAATGTTTTTAATGCTAATCTTCTAATGTCTATATTAGACACAAACAATGAACAATTATAATATCTAAAACTGGAAAAAAGAAAAGTGGCAAAAGATACGACAGGTGGGTGGAAGAGAATAAAGTAGAGAGAATATGTTATTTATTTATTTATCCAAATTATTTATTTATTTTTGGCTGTGCTGGGTCTTTATTGCTGCATGGGCTTTTCTCTAGTTGCAGTAAACAGAGGCTACTCTTTAGTTGCAGTGCATGGGCTTCTTGTTTTTGTGGCTTCTCTTGCTGTGGAGCATAGGCTCTAAGGTGCATGGGTTTCAGGAGTTGTGGTGGATAGGCTTCCTAGTTGCGGTTCTCAGGATCTAGAGCACAGGCTCAGTAGTTGTGGCACACGGACTTAGCTTCTCTGGTATATGTAGGATCCTCCTGGACCAGGAATTGAACCCTTGTCTCTTGCATTGGCAGGTGGATTCTTTACCACTGAGCCATGAGAGAAGCCTGAGAACATGTTATTTAGAAATCTGGAGTCTGAAACTTGAAAACAATAACAAATATATGTGATTGGTTCTCTGTGGAACATGAGACCAGGAATTGAAGAAAACTGTCCTGATTTGTTTCAGTTGTGTTTTCGAATTAGTTTCATGGTATTATATTTTAGATTAGATATAAATTTGAAACAAAATATAAAATATTAATATTTGGTTGATTTCTCATCTCCTGCATGTTTTAATTCCACATAAAATTAAACATTTTTTCAGATGTAACTTTTATATGATATTTATATTTATCTCTATAATTTAATATCATTATTTTTATTCAGTGGGCCTTGAATTTTCAAATTCTTGTAAAACCACTATGATACAAATATGAGTAAATAAAAACTTGAATCATCTAAGTCTACTCTTACAAAGAGAAATTACAAGATGAAAATGGAAAGCACTGGTTTAAGTACTGTGAGTACCATAAGGTAAACTCTTGTCTTTCTTCATTTCACAGAGCATAATTACTTAAATATCTGTGATTGAGGGCAAGTCACATTTACCACCTTAAACTCAAACAGCAAGTAGGTTATATTTCATGGACTACTATTTCATGTATTTAGGAGACTAAGTACCTGAAATTCCCCATAAAATATGCCAGAAGTCCCATAATGATTAATGATACCAAAATTGATACAAAATATGATACAAAATATACAAATAGAATTAATTTGACTATGTTAATTGAATCTTATGGTTTACTATACAGCTTATAGGTAGATCTTTGTTTACAAAATTAACTAGAAAAAAACAATAAGCAAAACAAAAAAGAAAAAATAATATAAGGTAAGGAGAATAGGTTAGAAAATGAGCATATAGGGCAAAGAATTAAACTAACATGTGAGAGAACTTTATTCATCAAGTAGCCCAAACCAGACCATATCACCAAGAGAAATGAACCCTTCCAATAGTAAGCTGCTTATAGAGGTATGCCATAGAAGCTTTTGTACAGTGCGCAGTGAGTTCAAAATTAATCACATTCTCCCAGTGAGAGTCATTTCTCTTTTTCCTGCTGTACAAGCTCCTCTGGATGGAGACTGAGCATAAATTACAATCTGTTCAGTAGAGACAGTCTGAATTGGAGGTGGGACAGAGAGGTGTGTTTCAGATATATTATTTCCAATCAGCTGACTTAATAGAAGGATGCATCCTGGAAAATTTGGCAACAAGATCAAACTTATTTCTCATGAACTCAGATATCAGCTGCATCAGCAGACTTTCAAGAGTACTTTGATGAAGAGAAATCAAATTTGACATCATTAGCAAGAAACTGAATAGCATATAGTCTATATTTCACATTAAAAGATCTATGTGGTCTAAAATCCATAAAATGGATCACAGAGCTAATGCCTTATTTTGAACTCCCAACTCAGGGTTCTGACCCCTACCCCCTCAAAAAAAAAAAAAAAAAAACTCCTGGTTTTTATTATTACATTAATCAAAATTGTAGTACCTCTGCATGAAATTTAGCTTCAAACAGGTTTGTTTGTAAGACCAACAATAAAAGTGGTAGTATTAATAATAATAAAGCACTCTATTTGGTGTTTAGTTTGCTGTTCAATCAATTGTGTTCTCAAATGAAGCTTCACATCTTTCACCATGAATTGGAAATTCACTTACATTACTGGGAAGCTATATTGAGTTACAGAGTTTATTAGAGGTTTTTCTAAATCCTGGGGTAAATACTCTTAACATTCAGCCAATGGAAACACTCAACTGAGTCAAGCTGCTCTAAAAAAGACAAAAAACAAACAAACAAAAAAACCTTCTCTTAATTTTTTGGCTGTGAGTTTTCCTTATTCTCTTTTCCATCTAATTTAGATTTCAAGTTAATTATAAATACTTAAATCTGTGCTTTTCTTTCCTTCTTTTACACTCTCTTGTATAATTGTAACTTCTTTCTCTGTGTTGAGACATGTAGCTTGAAAAACACATTTAAAGTTTTTCAACACTGCCTGGTGATAGTAACACTGCCTGCTTTTCTTCACTAATTCTACTTTTCATCCCCCCTCAATGATACTTATCTTAGCACCTTTACTCAGTACTCTCCTTCCCCCATTATTGCTTCCCCATTTCTAATTTATTATTTTTGTTTTTCTCAAAATTCCTTAAACAGAAATTTTCTATCAGGACTTTCCTGTCTTGCTATGTATGTTCAACCTTGTCATTTGATAAAGTGAAGACCATGTCCTCCATATTTGCTCTGGATCCCTTCTCTTCTCATCACAATGCCACCTCTTCACTTATCTCCCCAGCTTCATCATTACATGCCACTTCTTCCCTTAATCTATCCATCTACAAAGAAAATGGAAGCTCTGCTGGAGCCTTTACATTTTTTATCCAGGCAAATGCCAAGGAGTTTCTGAAACTCCTGGCTTGCATGCTACTTTTCCTCACTATTTTTCAAACTGACATTTCTCTGATTGGATCTCTGGCCTTTGACTGACTTTAGTTCTGCTTCTCTAGCTGTAGGAATCTGTCTCAGACTGAATGGCCCCCTGTGGTTGGTTGAGTTTTGTTAGGTCTCTGGATAGTTTATTTTCTGTTAGAAAAAAGAACATTTTTGCCATGGATTCTTTCCATATTTGTCCTTCAACAAATAGGTTTCATTCTAAAACTTTCTTAGGTCAAAAACATAATGTATCATGCTCTCCCAGCGATTTTTTTTAAATTTTATTTTATAAATTTCTGTTTATTTTTCTCCTCAGCGTTTGCCTCTGGGCCATGGATCTCATTCTCATTGGTACGACCTGGCTAAATCCAGATTTACTGTAAAAACTGAATCCTTAAAATGACCTTCAATTGAATACAGCTTCAGGAACAATCCCCATTTTCTCTAATTACAAAATAGAATTTCCAGATTGCTTAAATTTAAAGCAGTATTAGTGTGAGATCTCACAATAAAGGCTTTCACTTCTAATTTTTTTTTCAAAATTATATATTTATGCTCTTTATTTTGTGAAGTGCTAATAGAAGAATGTAAAACTCACATAGTTCCCCATACATTTCTCTGTTTTTCTAATTATGAAATGAATGGACACTCATTACATTAATGGAGAAGGAAATGGCAACCCACTCCAGTGTTCTTGTCTGGATAATCCCAGGGACAGGGGAGCCTGGTGGGCTGCCATCTATGGGGTCGCACAGAGTCAGACATGACAGAAATGACTTAGCAGCAGCAGCGTTACATTAATGCCATAGAAACATATAAATTACAGAATAAAAAGTGTCCCTATCTAATTAAATTTTAAAGTCATCTGCTATGAAAAATGTTAAAGCTATAATTCACAGCATGATACTCATATTTATAAAAGTGTTTTGATTTTGGTTTATTTATTTTAAACTTAGAAATTTTATTACATTATGCTATAACATAATTTAACAAGGCATTGATCATTAAAGATTAAAATGACTGCTCCCTTTGATTTCATAAAAGGCAAAATATTTAAGATGAAATGAGATAACTTGTATTGGCATTTCCAGTCCAATCATTCCATTCTTCTTTGAAGAAGGATGACTCTCTGGGAACGTACATTTCAGGGTGGAATGTGTTATGATTTTTAAGTATCAGATCAGCTAGCCAAACAGATATTTTTGAAGCATCAAGCTAGATAATGTCACATCCTATACATGTGGCCAGTCAAACCATTGGTTTATTGTTTATTTAAAATTTTCAAATTACATGTTAAATAAAATGAAAGGATTCATAAAATAGACCCAACCAATAAACCAATCTGGGCACCATGCAATAGATTTCAAATTTTCTAGTTTCCTGACTTGGAATTTTTGCTTTGAAAAGCTTAATTTCTCTGGGGGCAGCTAATGTTTTATGTTCTTTTGTTCTTGTTGTTTAGTCCCTAAGTTGCGTCTGACTCTTTTGAGTTCCCATGGACTGTAGCCTGCCAGGCTCCTCTGTCTATTGGATTTTCCAGGCAAGAATACTGGAATGGGTTGTCATTTTCTTCTCCAGGGGATGTTCCCAACTTTACCTATTTCAGAATCTTAAAACTATATAGATTGATTATTCTATTTTTTTAAGTCAAATTAAGATGTTCCTATATAGATTAGGTTGTAGGGAAACTTCACAACACTTGTGTTTCAAGATTTATATGTGCAAATTAAATTAATGCTAATTATGCTTTTAAGGTATGTCTCCTTACATTCTGTTTTTATTACCAAGCATTTAATGAAAACTTCAAGAAAATATTTGTTTTTAACTACTTTAACCAACAAAATTGTGAACCAAATGAACACAAAATTTTGATATGCAACACATCATAGTGAAATAAATTCATTAAAGATAACAATTTAGACACAATTATTTTGCATATGGCTTAAGCTTTTTGGATGCTAAAGTTAATTTTATAATAAAACAACCAACCTACTGCTGATATCAGTTTCTTACCTGATTCATTTATTCTGGAATTGATGAGATGGTACATTATGACAGAGATAAGTACTCCTCAGTGCATAAGTATGCTCATTAAACCAAATGATAACCTCATTAATATATATATATATATATATATATATATATATATATATATATTTGGGGCCATATGTGAGATTTTACAGAGACATAATTATTTTCATATTATGAATGGAAAGAAAATACATTCATTCTTTGAAAGCTTAAACTCCTGTATAAAAGTATGAGTAAGATTAATTCAAATGATAGATAGTCTACCCAAGGATGTCTTTTGTCTTTCCTTTTATGGCAATGTCTAAATCTTGGTGTGAGGGAAATCAAACTGAGACTTGGGGAGCACAAAGAAGTTGATTCTAGGTCTGAAGGTGTTGAAAGCTGACATTATCTTCCATTAGATTTTAATCACTTCATTTAAGCCCTGTACCATTCCTCAAAAAGTAATAAAATATCCTTAGTTAAACAACAAAATCAATATTATTTTTTTAGAATTCCAAAATAGTCACTGATCTAATAGTCAAAAGAAAAAAAAATTTGTAGGTTGCAAGAAAGTCAGGGAGAAATATCTGAATGTTTGAGCAAATGGCATCTGAATTGAAATGAATAAATATTGGCCAAATGATGTTTTAAATCAGTGTGAAATAAACAATAAACTGAGTTTAAAAGGTTTATACAGACAACAATAGAAATGATACATCTGCCCAATTCTTTTCTTAAGATTCTGAGGGAAAAAGAGATAAATGTATGATAAATACACAATTTGTGACTGGAACTGTATATATCAGGTGTTTGAGAGAAATTTTAACACATTACTGGCTGTTTCTTGAATTGTCCCCTCATGTTTTTTCTTTAGTCAGAATAGATGACCTGTAGTCTCACACTATTACACAAAACTGGCATGCATTTCAAAGTTCATTTAATTCAAGATGATACTATTAGGTGACCTTAGAAATAGTTTTTTAAATTATTTCCCATTATTAGCTTTCAAAAATAACTGAGATTACTCAGTTATTTGTGAGATTTTTTCAGTAATCCCGCAACTTATTCAAGATTTCTGAACTTTACCTACAGCCATCATACGCACTCCACTTTTTAGTAGAAAGAAAACTGCTACCTAGTTCCCAGAATCTCTGGGATATAGTTCCCATCTACATGTCTTCGATAGATTGCATAATAAATTTATTTTCAAATAGTGTTTAAAAAGATTGAAGAAGACAATGTAGGTGATGCTAACAAAATTCATGTAACACTTCATGAATGGGCAGTGTCCTTTTGTTAGCAACATGGGGCAAAAGACATGAAGACTTACATGATAATGGATATAGAGTGAAGAGCAATAAATATAAAATACTTGATTGTCTGGGGACACATAATCAACTTTGTTTGGGGTAAGAAGAAACTAGGAAATGCATATAGTGCCCAGAGCAGGATCAGGGTTTTGGGATTGGCTGATTGAATGAAGATATTGTATTTCTGGTCAAGAGGAATATTTACAGTGACAAAAAGTTATCTAAGTTTCAAATTGCTGACACCGCATTCTGAGCAGGAGCTGCATTTAGGGCCAATAAATATATTTCAGCAATAAATAGCTCTAAGTTATGGTACTATTGGAAATATGAAATATCATAGCTGCGACTTTGGACAATATTTGTAAAATTTGGCATATACATCATACCATGTTAAAAAATGATAATTTTTATTTTATATATCCCCTTAAAAAAGTATGATATCAAGCCATTAACTAATTATCTGTGGGCAATGAGTTCTTTTCATATATAATAGTTAATGGAACAAATTAGCTATTTGGAATGAGTACAATATATATGTAATATAGAGTTGACCCCTGAACAACATGGGATTAAATTGTGCAGGTCTGATTATATGTGGATTTTTTTTCAGTAAATACTATAGTACAATACAATCCTAAACTGGTTGAGTGCATGGATACAGAACTATTGATACAAAGTGCATACTGTAGTTACACATGAATGTTTGACTGTGTAAGGATTGATGCCCATAAACACTTACTGTTCAAGGGTCAAGTGTAGAAGCATCTTTATTTTTGTCCTTAATATTTTCCCAAACAAGTACATGCACACATACACACACGTGTGAACATTGCTATTTGTTTGAGAAATATAATTAAAACCAAAATCTCCTTCCAACCCAAGAAACACCTCTGTAAAAGCAGTAGAGAAAGTGAACCATTTTATTATTGAATAAGCATTAAACCAGAATGTTTAGTACATCACAGCCAATTCCCTGAAAGATTGCACAGATGAAAATAAATCTCATCCCTTTATATATAGGCAAGCAGATACAGCTCGTAATATACATATTTCAGGGTAAACAATAACTAATCTTTATGGACTTGAACTTGACAGCACCATTGGTCATGTATAGTTCATTCTAAATTCCTTTGTAAATTGTGTGACCACTGTGACTGTTTTCAACATTCCCCACCTTGTCACTCTAACTTCTCTCACGAAATATATGTGAAGCGGGCTCTAAAAAGTGCATTAGTTGTTAAGTAAAATACAAAAAAAGTTTCTACAAATTCTAACTAGTTGTTTCTGATTTTTCACAACTTTATTTAAAACTCATGATAAGACAACCATGAAAGGACATTAAGTATCCAGAAAATTTTAATATCATAAGGTATAAACCTCTATCCTGAGGTCTAAAAAACATCCATTGTGATACATATTAATTATACTGAACTTGAAGTGAAGTTGTTCAGTCATGTCTGACTCTTTGCAATTCCATGGACTGTAGTCTACCAGGTTCCTTTATCCTGGAATTTTCCAAGCAAGAGTACTGGACTGGGTTGCCATTTCCTTCTCCAGGGGATCTTCCCAACCCTGGGATCAAACCTAGGTCTTCCACATTGCAGGTAGATGTTTATACCTCAGTATCTACTTCCTTTTAATTTTTCAAGCTCCATAAACTCCTCTTGTACTATATAATAATATTACAACTAACACAAATGTCAGAAAAATATTTCTTATGATATTCCATTATATCTATGAGGGCAAGTCTGTTACTCTGATTCTAAATCTCAGGAAAGTAAAATGGAAAGTATTTTGATCAAGTTCAAGGATAGCCAGTTACATAGCACTAAGTCACTTCAGTTGTGTCTGACTCTTTGGAACCCTATGGACTGTAGCCTGCCAGGTTCCTCTGTCCATGGGATTCTCCAGGCATGGAGAGGTTTGCTATTTCCTTCTCCAGGGGATCTTCCTGACACAGGGATTGAAACCTCACCTCCAGTGTCTTCTATAGGTCAGGTCAGTTGCTCACTTGTATCCGACTCTTTGCAGTTCTTGGAGTACAGCATGCCAGGCTTCCATGTCCATCATCAACACCCGGAGTTTGTTCAAACTCATGTCCGTTGAGTTGGTGATGCCATCCAAACATCTCATCCTCTGTCACCCCCTTCTCATTCCTTTAGTCTTTCCCAGCATCAGGGTCTTTTCTAATGAGTCAGTTCTTCACATCAGGTGGCCAAAGTATTGAAGTTTCAGCTTCAGCATCAGTCCCTCCAGTGAATGAATACTCAGGACTGACTGGTTTGATATTCTTGCAGTCTAAGGGGCTCTTAAGAGTCTTCTCCAACACCCCAGTTCAAAAGCATCAGTTCTTCAGCACTCAGCTTTCTTTATGGTCCAACTCTCACATCCATACATGTCTCCTGGAAAAACCATAACTTTGACTAGATGGACTTTTGTTGGCAAAGTAATGTCTCTGCTTTTTAATATCATGTCTAAGTTTGTCATAACTTTTCTTCCAAGGGCCAAGTGTCTTAATTTTATGGATGCAGTCACCATCTGCAGTGATTTTGGAGCCCAAGAAAATAAAGTCTGTCAGTTTCCTTTGTTTCCTTATCTATTTGCCATGGAGTGATGGGACTGGATGCAATGATCTTAGCTTATTGAATGTTGAGTTTTAAGCCATCTTTTTCACTCTCCTCTTTCATTTTCATCAAGAGGCACTTCAGTTCCTCTTTGCTTTCTGCCATAAGGGTGGTATTATCCGCATATCTGAGATTATTGATATTTCTCCTGGCAACCTTGATTCCAGCTTTGCTTCATTCAACCCAGAATTTCACATGGTGTATTCTAATTAAGTAGCAAGGTGACAATATACAGCCTTGACGTACTCCTTTCCCATTTTGGAACCAGTCCATTGTTCCATGTCTTGTTCTAATGTTACTTCTTGACTTGAATACAGATTTCCCAGGAAGAATGCCTATCCTATATTGGCAGGCAAATTCTTTACCATCGAGCCACCTGGGAAGCCCCAACTAGTTACATGGCTGATTCTAAAAACTGGTTTTAAATCCAGCATTCTTCCCCTTTATTGTAACTCATTAAATTCAATGCATTGTAACAGAACCATAAATTCATCAAAACCAATAACTCAAAATTATCCCCAAATTAGTAGCATTACTTCTAGTCCACTGATGTTTTACATAAAAGGCAATATAATGCCATAAGATAGACAAGCCATAGTATGGAACTATCTAGTATAGTTTGGTTTTTAGAGATATCACCCATTATACTTCATCAGATATCTGATGAGCTCTTAGGAATATCATATTTGCATTATATGTTCTTCTTTTTTCTTTCTTTTTCTTTTCTATTTAATAATTAAGACTAGCAAGTGTAAGTGTCTAGTGAAAGTGTTATACACGTTATCAATCTTCATGCCTTCCTCATTGAAGACTAAGGTTTACATGCATTGATCCCTGCTGTACAAAATTAACTGAAGGGAAATGAGAGCAAGTTATAGCAAACTGCTGCTGAAGATCAAAGTCCAGCAGGAAAATTTTGGTTGGTTCTCCATAACTTTACAATGTATAGCAAAAATATGAAAATTATGGGGAAACTTATTCTTTAACCACAGTGGTGAAAGTATACATGTATTTTTAACATCAGAGTGTGCCTATCATGCAAAATGTACCATTTTCTTTTTTACAGAAATTTTTCTTTTTTTAATTTTTAAAATAACTCATGAAACCTATTACATCCTTCATGTTTCCCTAGAAATAAAGAGGTCTATGTTGGAGATTATTGAAAGACTATCTTTAAGTCTTTTCTGCTTCAATAAGAGAGTCTATAGTTCTAAGCTTTTGCTTTGAAATGTGCCATTTTAATCTTCTTACTTGTCTAAAGGCCCTTTTCTACTAAACCCCAGCTAAGACACTAAATAAAACAAAGCCAGGAAGAGATAGAGGAGAGACTAGCTTAGGGACTTATTTGATACCCTTTTTCCCTCAAATTTATACCAGATGACAAATTTACATACATTTCCTTGTGTTATAAAAGTAATCCACTTTTTATTCCACGCCAAAGTAAAAAAAATAGGCAGCAATGACTCACTAACAGATAACATGCAATACAGAATCATAAATAGAATTCCAAAAAGAGGAGTAAAATTGCCTAGGACAATGAACGAAGTGATTAGGATAATGCGCTAAGTCATTTCAGTCATGTCCTTCTCTTTGCGACCATATGGACTGTAGCCCACCAGGCTCTTCTGTCCATGGGATTCTCCAGGTAAGAATACTGGAGTGTGTTCCTGTTTCCTTCTCCAGGGGTCTTCTGGACCTAGGGATCGAACTTGCATCTCTTAAGTCTCCTGTTTTGCAGGCGGGTTCTTTACCACTAGCACCACCTGGGAAGGCCATTAGCATAATAAATTTTCATAATTCATAAAACTACACTTAAGAATTTTTCACTTAGAAAACAATGCCTGGGTTTATTTGTAATATGTACTTGTTTGATTTTTGTTTTGTTTTAGGTATTACTTTACAGCATAGAGCAAAATGGAGATTCAGAGTACCTAGAAGGAAAAAGGTCAGAGGACAGTGGTTTTGAAGGATGTTATATATCATACATGCTCAGGCAAGAGTTTGTATTAGCTGATCTTTTAAGCTCCTTCCAAACCTGTGATTATGATTCTGAAGTGAAAAGAACATAAAATGGTCAAAATGGGCTTTGATTTCAGATCCAGACTTCATTCTTAACTACAGAAATTTATATTATGTTGTATTCAAGTCACTATAACATCTAAAATAAAATTGTGGGTTGTGTGCTTAGTCACTCAGACTTGTCTGACTCTTTGTGACCCCATGGGCTGTAACTTACCAGGCTCTTCTGTCTACGGGGATTCTCCAGGCATGAATACTGGAGTGGGTTGCTATGCCCTCCTCTAGGGAATCTTCCCAACCCAAGGATTGAACCCAGGTCTCGAGCATTGAGGGTGGATTCTTTACTGTCTAAATCACCAGGGAAGCCCCAAATTTTAGGTAATAGAGCAACAAATACACAGAATAAAGGGGAGATGGAAAAAATCAGTGTATTAGTATTTGTTCCACATAGACTGAACAAAGAATATGAAGGAAGAGAAAGTTTGGTGTTGAGGATGAACAAGTAATAAATTAAATAGTATAGAAAAAAACT
The DNA here is from genome assembly GCF_049115385.1 of Moschus berezovskii. Lineage (NCBI taxonomy): Eukaryota > Metazoa > Chordata > Mammalia > Artiodactyla > Moschidae > Moschus > Moschus berezovskii. The sequence goes on from NC_142472.1 coordinate 44,834,193, forward strand.
TGAATAAAATGCCAAAGAGTTGTGAATTTATTCTGTAATCAACTGGTAACCTTTGTGGCTAAGCATCACATGGTCATAACCAAGTTTATTTCTTAGAGCATAAAGCAAACCTTCTGTCATCAAATACGTAAATGAGCCACTGGGTTAAGTAAAATTAAGTGGAATATTTTAATACGTAACTTCATGGTGTCATTAATATGTTGACATTCATTATCGATGTCACAGAGGGAGATTTATTATCAGTGTTTTCCAAATTCATTTGGTCATGAACTTCTCCATTCTCTTTAAATATTACAGTTGTCAAGAATTAGTGTTTTCTAGTTCATATGAGAGGAGTAGGCAATGGCAACCCACTCCAGTACTCTTGCCTGGAAACTCCCATGGACAGAGGAGCTTGGTGGGCTGCAGTCCATAGGGTCGCTAAGGGTCGGACACGACTGAGTGACTTCACTTTCACTTTTCACTTTCATGCATTGGAGAAGGCAATGGCAACCCACTCCAGTGTTCTTGCCTGGAGAATCCCAGGGACAGGGAGCCTGGTAGGCTGCCGTCTTTGGGGTCGCACAGAGTCAGACACGACTGAAGTGATTTAGCAGCAGCAGCAGCAGTTCATATGAGAAAATTAGTTATTGCTGTAATATAAGAATAGATTGAATAGAAGCACAATTGGCATCCAAAACATCAGGAGTCTGTTTCAGTAATCCAATTGAGAGATTTTAAAAGAATGAACTTAGATATTGGGAAAGCATTGGATTTGAAAGGTAGTAAGGATATGGAATTTAAAGGAACAGAATAATCTCTAAAAAGAATTGGCCTAGGTTACTTGAAATACCTTCCCAGTTGATTTTATAACCCCTCCTCAAACTCGGAGAAGGCAGTGGCACCCCACTCCAGTACTCTTGCCTGGAAAATCCCATGGATGGAGGAGCCTGGTAGGCTGCAGTCCATGGGGTCGCTAAGAGTTGGACACGACTGAGCAACTTCACTTTCATGGATTGGAGAAGGAAATGGCAACCCACTCCAGTGTTCTTGCCTGGAGAATCCCAGGGACCGGGGAGCCTTGTGGGCTGCCATCTATGGGGTCACACAGAATCGGACCTGACTGAAGTGACTTAGCAGCAGCAGCAGCATCTCCTCAAACAGCCAGGAATCATTCTTTAAGGCCTGATGCAACATTATAGGTATCAGGTTGTGATCCTGCCTTGTTATCTCTTGGCCCACCTTGAGATAAAAAGAAACAGTCAATAACCCAGTCACATTTGGACATATTGACATTGTCGTCTACATCTAGAAAAAGAAAGGTCTTATTCTCATTCTGTCACCCATCTCTGATTTCCAGTTGCAATTTCTTATCTGAGATGTTTAATTCTTACGTTTATCTTTGGGAGAAAACAGTTTGGCTTTAACCTAGGAAACCCATCCAGTTTACCATAATATAGTGCAGTAAACATAGAAATACTGTAGCCAAAAACAAATAGTAACAAAGAGGGCATTAATTATGCACAGTATGCTGGAGCTTTAAACAACTTAGTCATGCTGGGTTTTCTGTCAAAAGGAATTTTTTTTGGGGGGTATGATATTTTAATATTAAATGATATTTTATATTTTATCACAGATTATAGTAAAGTGCCTTGAGTTAGTGAGTTGCTGACTTAAAAGAAATGTGGCAACATTTTAGTAAATCAAAGAAACCATAGGCTGGATGAGTAAGAATAAATTGTGAAATTGTGATTCCCACTGAAATTCACACTTTTGATTTCCCTTCTTTTCACACATGGCATTGCTAAGATACAGAAAAATGAGGGAAACAAAAAGATACTTTTCATGCCAATAAATATTTAGAAACCTGTTTGGAGGTTAACACATTTTCATTACTATTTAAAATCTCAAACATAGTATGTTTTTAAAAAAGTAATTAAGATTCTAAAAAGATGAAAACAAGTGCCCAAATTCTAAAGTGAGCACAAAACAAACAAAATGGGGCATTTTGTAGCAAAATTGTAACAATCATTTTCATATTAAAAAGAGAAGAAAAAAAAAAACAGCTTTGCCACTGTTGAACACATAGTTCATATTTGAGAGAGAGGCAAGGAGGAAAAGCAGCTTCCAAACTTGTATTCATTTTGCTTCATAGATACCTTCACTTTAAAATTGTATTTGTGTTAAAGTGTTCTTCAGAGTACTATTCCCTAGGAGAAATTATTCATAAATGGCACTAATGAGTGTCAAGCTGTATTTCGAGGCATTTTGAAAATTGTCCTATTAATTAATGGTGTAATTAAGCTTTTGTCAGTGACATATCATATTTATGACAGGAATAGATAGCCTGTGTAAGTCTGTGCCAGGCAGCCATCCAGGCAGCCACTGTGTATAATGGATGGTAGCAATTTAGCACAGGTTTACAGTGATGGGACCACCTACGTGAGAGAGGCTGGCAACTTGCATACACAAACAGTGCTTAGCACTGTACTTGGGGAAATAACTGTAGCTGAGATTGATGTGGCCCCCTCCCTAGGATGACATGTTAGCCTTTTACCATTAAACCATAAATAGTGCTTCTCTGAGCTTCTGTGACAAAAATGTCAATTAGCTTCCAAATTTCATTTTCATTTAACTTTGTATTCTAATTCCATTTGCATATTAATGTTAACATGGTGCAGAACTGTTAGATTATAATACCTAGCTAAGGCTAATAGGTTGTAATACACACTTATTGAGGGTAATAGTTATACACATTTAAATGCCCTCCCCCACCCATCTATTTGTGTGAGATATGCCACCATTTAATGCCTCTCAAATACCAGCTTGTCACATACAGTAAGATTTAAATTTGGGAACAGAGAAATAAAAGAACTATAATTGAAAGAGAAGAAATGTAAGTACACTCACATCAACACAATTAAATATAAATCATTTTATTCTGGTCCTTTCTCTGCAACAGATCTCTATTAATTCTTGTATTAATAATTTACATTCTGGCTCCAGCTATCAAGATCTTAAAATTGAATAAAAATCAAAGACAAGAATGGAATTTCCTTGGTAGAAATATTTTACTTCAGTGAAGCTCACCATCTCAGGATGAACCTTTTACAGAAAGAATTATTTTTTTTCTTATATATTTTTATATTTCCTGACTTTTAATAATCTATTTTTGTTAAAAAACTATTTTCAGAGAAAATTACACAAGTATACTTCAATTCAATCTATATTTAGGCTCTAGTCTTCCAAATATATTCCAAGGTTTAAATAGAATTATAGAATGGTTAATTGGCACTTGTTCAGAAATCAGTGTTACCATACTTAGACTCTGACTTTTTAAAGGAGAAAAAAGAACATTAAAGATCACCTAGTTCGACCTGCTTTATTTTACAGATGAAAAACAACTGCCTGAGAAATTATATACCTTGCCCAAGGTCAAGCATCGAGTAAGTGGCAGAGAGACGACTGGGACCTGACAGGCTCAACATTTTTTTTTTTTTTTCCTACTCAGAGGTTGTTTTCAAAGTTATCTTTTTTAAGATAGCAGTTTAAATTTAAATGAAAATTAAAAGATTAAATGAGATGACAGAGAGGGAATGAAGAAAGGAAAGAGAAAAACATAGAAGAGGGAGGGAATGAGAAAGAAAGAAGCAAGTTTGAGAAGGAAGAAAGGAGAGAAAGAGAAGGCAAAAAATGAGATGCTGCTGCTGCTGCTAAGTCACTTCAGTCGGGTCCCACTCTGTGTGACCCCATAGACGGAAGCCCACCAGGCTCCCCCGTCCCTGGGATTCTCCAGGCGAGAACACTGGAGTGGGTTGCCATTTCCTTCTCCAATGTGTGAAAGTGAAAAGTGAAAGTGAATTCGCTCAGTCGTGTCCCACCCTTAGCGACCCCACGGACTGCAGCCTACCAGGCTCCTCCATCCATGGGATTTTCTAGGCAATAGTACTAGAGTGGCTTGCCATTGCCTTGTCTGAAATGAGATGCTACGGGGATCTAATTTCAATCCTTTAAGATGCCTCAGTAATTTGATAAAGTGAAATGTTCATCTTTTGAGGCATCGATTGATTGCATAACTTTATATAATAAATCCCCAATTTACAAATGAGGGAATGATATGAGTTCCAGATTTCTGTTTTGCAATTTATTTTAAAATTATTTTAGTCATACAAATAAGGTTATAGAAGGCACATATATATATATATATATATATATATATATATATGTATAAACACCCAATAGTCAATTCCTTATATAACCTATGAGGAAGAGGTAGTGCTCAGTCATGCCCAAATGTCTGAGATCCCATGGAGTGTAGCCTACCAGGCTCCTCTGTCCATGGAACTTTTCAAGCAAGAATACTGGAGTGTGTTGCCATTTCCATCTCCAGGGGGTCTTCCTGACCCAGGGATCGAACCCTTGTCTCCTACATCTCCTGTATTGACAGGCGAGTTCTTTATCATTGTGCCAACCCAACCCATAGAGAAACCTAAACAATTCATTAGGAAATATCAAATTTTCAGGGATAAGAATCACTTTGACTGGTTGAAGGGCAGACTTAAGGCTGAAATTCTAGCAGGCTGAGAAATGTGAGTTCTACGCAATTTACTACATTGGTAATCCCGTAAAGTAATATTATTTTAAAATTTCTCCCAAGTTTAGAGAAAAGATTGAGCACTTGTGAGAAAAGACAGACAGGAAGGACTGCTGATGGCATCTTTAACTTTTTCCTTTATTGTCCAGTATGACTCTGTTTCATCCTGAAATTTGCTGTTCCACTTAGCAAATGAGTGCCTTCTTTTCACCCAAGCCAATGCTAGGAGGTAGTTCAGATTAAGTTTCGCTATTAAAATGCTCTTTTCTGGAGAGTCTAATCTCTCACTCTTAACAAGTTAACAAAGTATGTCTTCTAGTCACATAGCACTTTCCCTGATAGAAGTTTCCAGCAGTAACTCTAGCATTCCATAGAATAACTAATATACAGATGGTAGTCTTCTATGCTTGAAGAAGGCAGTGGCAAGCCACTCCAGTACTCTTGCCTAGAAAATCCCATTGATGGAGGAGCCTGGTGGGCTGCAGTCCGTGGGGTCGCTAAGGGTCGGACACGACTGAGCGACTTCACTTTCACTTTTCACTTTCACACATTGGAGAAGGAATGGCAACCCACTCCAGTGTTCTTGCCTGGAGAATCCGAGGGAGAGGGGAGCCTGGTGGGCTTCCGTCTATGGGGTCACACAGAGTCGGACACGACTGAAGTGACACAGCAGCAGTCTTCTATGCTATGTGTAATCCTAAATTCTTTTTCATATATAGATTCATTTACTTCCCAAGGCTGCCCAATGTGGCATATATTGGCATTAATTTCATTTTACAGAAGAAGAAATTGAGACAGAAATGTTAAGCAAAACTAAAGCCACATGGCTAGTAAACAGCAGAGATGAAATTTAAACCACCCAGACTACCAAGTTCTAAGATTCACAGAGCAAGAGCACCCCAATTGTCTGTTAAAGTGAAGAAGATTAGTAAATGCAGAGTTAGAGTAGCAATAATGGTTTTCTTTTTTTAATTTTTGTTTTCTATCTTCTGCCTTAATACTTTCATGGGATAAAAAATATTGTCATTAGAATAGTAGAGTCAAGGACTTCCATGACACTCCAGTGGTTAAGACTCTGTATGGATTCAATCCCTGGTTGGATAATAAATTTCTGTATATTGAAAAAATGATAGATACAGAAATTTATTATAAGGGCAACTGGACAAGATTCTTATCTTCCTTCCTCTTGTTGGTTGGGGAGGTAAGACCAACAGAAAATATGTTGGGAGAAATAAAGTAACTCAACATCAGAGAGATTTTCCTCTCATCCTTTGATGATATCTTTGTGCTATGAGTTGATTATGTTGTATTAAGAGTAGCATCCAAAAAAAAAAAAAAAAGATGTGTTGATGTGTTGAATCCAGTAACTCAGAATGTGACCTTACTTTGCAGTAAGGTTTTATTTTTAGTAAGAGGTAATCAAGCTAAAAATGAAGTCATTAGGGTGGATTCTAAGCCAATAGGGTTGGTATTCTTTAAAGGGGAAATTTGGACAAAGAGACAGACATGCACATGTAGGGAGGATGCCATGTGTGCACAAAAGCAGTATGGGGTGATGAACTTATATCCAAGAAGTATGAAAAGTTGTGGCAGACCACTAGAAACTAGAAGAGGTAGAGAAAAGATTTTCTATCACAGTGCTCAGAAGAACTTACCCTGGCACCTCAGCATTTTAGCCTCTAGAACTGGCAGACAATTAATTTCTGTTATTTAAGTGTTTTGTTATGGCAGCCCTAGGAAATCACTGCACACTGAGACCTCAACTCTGAGTTGCACAGATTGAGGAAACCCACACTTGGAGAGAGTGCCAGAGGAGCTAAAATCATGCCTTCAAATGTGGAAGACATGTGCATTTTATGTGACTGTAGGATTAGGGAAGTATTTCTTCCACAAAAATTAAACAGAGCAAATATCTGCTGTCAATCTGGAGTCTTAAAATTCAGTCAGTCATTTTCCTAATTCCAATACTTTTTCATCAACTATTAATATACATATTTTTTAGCAAAAATATTTTCTTGAAATTCACATTCACATGTATTTATTCTAAATTTAGGAGTGTAATAGAGTTCTTAATAATTCAAGTACGTCAGGTTAAAAACAATTTAAATTAGACTTAAAACCCATCCTATCTGAATCTTAGAGCATTTTGCTGTTGCTGTTGTTGTTATCAGTTATATGATTCTGGCGATGTTTGGAGGGTGGCAACATCTTTCTGGAGACTCACAAGAATATAAGATATTCATTAGGAAACAGAGGGAGGATTGCTAGCATTTAGTCATAAGCACCTGTATTTGAAGCTCAACTAGTTTTTCGAATGAGGTGCTTAAGTGGCTTTCTTGCCATTCTTAAGCAAAGTAAATGTTGAGAGAGACTCCTAAGATGATTCATCATTTCCCTTTGATGTCCAGCCAGCTCCCAGAGTAACACTGCAAGTCAGATTCCCACCAGATATGGGTTCAGCAGATTACTCCTTTCCTGTCTGGCAGGTTCCTCTTTCTATATTGCTTCTTTCAACAATCCAATTTGCATACATTTTCTTACACAGCTACCTCTACTTTAGACTCTGACAGAAATCTCTGTGGAAGCAAAGGAGTGAATTGAGATGGAAAGATAGTGGGGCTTAGAAAGAATGTAGGAAGTAAAAACATAGCAACAATGAAACCTCCTGCCACACCTATCATCGCTGGATAGGTCAACTTCTATAAGTCAAGAGTCCCATAAAATCAGCAGAACCTAAAAGAACTCCTCACACAACAGCAACTCCACCTATCAAAACAGTGTTGATTTGTCCCCATGATTTGAGCACTGTGATACATTTGGTTGTCTTAAGCAGGAACCCATTCATTATCTTTGACTCTTGCTTTATTTATTCCCTCATCCAAGTAAAAGCCAAACTGTCTTCCCTTTCATAAATCTGTCTGAAATCCCTACTATCGTAGGGAATCAATATTCTTGATTGCATCTTGCACTGTGTGGCTCATTCAACAGTTGAACCCATCAACATGACAATTCAATAGTTTGCAACACCCTCTAACTGGCCTTTGTGCCTTAAATGTTCCCTCTACAATCCATTCTCCACATTTTGTTGTTTAATATATCAAATTTGATTAGAGCATTACTTTGCTTAGGACTCCACAATGGTTCATAGATTTTCAGGGTAAAGTTCAAACTCCTTCCAATGCCATGCAAAGCCCTTCCCTATCTGATTCCTGTTTACTTTCAGGCCTTTCTGTCTTACCACTATTTTTCTACCTACTCTAACCACATATTCCACAGCTCATGTCTCAGACTTACTAAACTATTTATGTTATAAAACATGTACATTATAATATGTTTATATTATAAACATTTCCTAGAATTTTTCTTGCCTCTAAGCTTTAGAAAAGGTGATTTTTTTTTTTTTCTGGAGTGTTCCTCACTTGCACCTTCACCTCATTTTGTCTCTTCACTGCATTAACAATGTTTCATCCTGAAAAATTAATGAAAGAATCACTTCTTCTGAAGGTTTTACAGGAACTTTCTAACATTCTGGGTTTGAAGAATATCACGGGCTTCCAGAGAGCTCTGTGGCTTCTCATTATCACATCAGGCTGTATTATCATTCTCTGTTCACTTGTCCATCTTCCTCAGTTAGGTTATAAACCCTTCCAGAAAAGTGATCATGCCTTATTCATTATTGCATCTCCAGTGCCATACAGAGTTTTCTCATTTAGCAAGTACTAAGTGTTAAAACAAATGGTTGAATACCCCAAGCGCATGTATGACTGTTATGCAGGTAATTTAGGAACTGCCTATTAAACTTCCTTTGTTAGAATAATAACTCCTTTTTATAGTAATCTTAATATTAACATTGATCTATCAATAAAAGTAGAAATTGATAAATAAGTGAATTCATTTCTAATAATAAAAAAAGGAAAGGAGATAACAATATCTAGCATTGTAAAGATTTTGTTGTTAGTAATTCTGTTTGCTTCCTGTGGATGACTTTTTAAGTATTCAGTAATGATCAGTTCTGCACTAAATGCATAAGAAGAGCTCAGTTTACATTAGGTGTATATATAATATGTTTAAATTAAATTGGCAATTTTTATAGACGAATACATAGAATTACTTTGTCATAAATTATAGGTAATATGTATTTTCACATTAACTCTATTACCAGTAATAGAGTTTTAATGTGGTACTTACACTTTGATAAAAGAGAAATCGTGTTGCCACTAGAAATATGTAAGATGTGGATAGAGGGAAAAAAATGGGAAGTCGGGGGAACAGAGAAATGAAAGAAGTGGAAGAGAATGAAGAATTACAGGAAAAGCCAGAATGCCTAAGCAACAAAGGAAGGGAGGATGAAAAAAGATGGATGAAAAGAAAGCTAACAGTATGAGCTATGGAAAGTGTAGGAAAGAAAAGAACATTAAGAATACATGAAACAGAAAAATAGAGAAGGAAAATGAGAGTATGGCAATATGAAATGTACATGGGTTACTGAAATACTGAGAAAATGAATTGTCTATACTATCTGTATAAGTTTAAACAGGTGTTTTCACATGACTAGCAAATGGAAATAGAAAGCTATAATATTACATTTTAATCTATTTGATAGTGACTATCAATATTCCTATTCTATAACCTGAAGTTACTCTAAAAATCATTGCTAGATTGGCTGTGGAATGAAGGAACTGCCTTTCCTTCTCTTCAAGCTGTGGGAGGGCAGGTAATCCTGTCAGGTTTATGTTTGTGTTATGTTTATCAAGGTGAATTTCATATACCTTCCTTAGGTGCTAGGTTCTGCAATAACAATATATATCCAAGTTCAGGGGAAGGGGGAATGAGCAACATAATCATTGACTGAGACATTAACTAGAAACATGTGTAGTGGTCCTATCTTATAGAAGTATTTTTTTTCCCTCAAGAACATAGTAATTTTTCCCTGTAGATTTTCTTTAAACCCACTTTACATGTCTGTTCTAATGCCTTTGGAATTCACTATTTGATACCTCATTAGAGAAGAAAGGAAAGCTTCTTTAGGGAATTTTATGGATTGAACATTTTAGAGGTTTACATTGAAAAGAATAAATAAAAGAGACTTTCTGACTCACTTCCTATCCTTCTGATGTGATTAATTTTAATTCTGTGGTATAGAAAATAAAAAATGTAAAGTACAAACTTAGAGCAGATAGAATAAATCACTGTATCAAGAGAAGAAAGCTCCTGAATGAACAAAACAGGAACTGATTGAATGACCCAACATATCACAGATTCAGAGACATTGGTGTTAAACTGAATTTCTGTGAATATGGGTGTTGGATCAAGACTTTAAGAGCATAAACTTGTTAGAAGATGGAAATAGTCTTATGTTTTCATAAATTTTCTGTTAGTTATATTCAAATTTTTAAAAATCCATATGTATAATAAATGGTAAATTTGAATTAGATGAGTAAAATAACATTTGGAAAATTATCCCTATCCTGCTTAGAAGAAATAATATCAACATGGCTATACATTATTAGTTGGGGATCTATTTGATACCATAAATTTTTTATGTAAGAAAATTAAAAGCAATAAATACATTGGGTCCAAACACTTCACTTGGCAAGAGGAAACACAAGTAAGATAAATGTCTTTTGCAGGTGGGGTGGCAGTGGAGTGCAATAGGTTTTTGAAGAAAGAGATGTGAAATTATATACAGGTATTTGGCCATTGTACTTCAATGTTTCTTTCATATTCCTTTCATTTATAAAGAGTTAGATTTCTGAAAAGGAAAATTGCTGGTCAAAACATAAATTCTGTGCAATGGTTTCAATGATTCCAGCTCCTTTAAAAGAGTCCACTTTTTTAAAAGAGTCCACTTTCTTGCATTCCAAGGGAAGAATTAGAATAAAAGAGTGCAACGATATTTTTTAAATTACCCTGTACTCTTGAAGAAGGATGAACATTAACACGCAATTTGCTTGGGAGACTTTTGTGGCCATAAATATTCAGTTCAGGATTAATTCTCTGACCATTCACCTATTTGTCATAGCTTCCTTAATTAAGGTCCTTAATTGAGGAAATAAATATATCATGATATTGAACAGGTATGCTTTCTGAAGCCTTTCCTCCAACCTAACTGGCTCTAACTTTTAAAGTATCAAGCCATTAAAAGAAACTTTTTCAGAAAATTAGAAAAGTCATCTTACAGAAACTTAAAGCTTCCAGGAAACAATATTATATTATATTCATATTTAAACTTTTCATATATCTTCCCACTTCCTTTATCCTAATTAACTTGCATTTTCACTAATTACATGCACATTTGCATAATTCACTATTGTGGGAGTTCTGTGGATGTTAGAAACATCTCTTATTCATATATCATCTACTTATCTTTTTATTTTGCTACCTCACACAGTATCGTTAGTATATTGTATGCACAATAATGATTCATGATTTGATGTGCTTAAATGTAATGCAATAACAGGGTAAAATTATCCAGTAAAATAGTCAATACCTTGTCTAAGTTAAATTATTAAATGATATCTTAAAAGTGATTTCTAAAGTAAAATCCAATTTTCTTTGGCTAATTGTCTCTATGAATATTTTTTTTCAATGAGAAACGTAAACTATTTAAAAGTATAGCTTGCTTTTCTAGAAGTCAGATTTCAGATCTCATAAGTTTCTGATATAGCTTTATAGTTAGAATTCATAATGGACAGGGAAAAATTACTTTAGTGATTAATACATATACATGAAACTTTTGTATTGGAATGACATGTTGCATAGTGAAACTAAAGAACAACACTGGTAAAAATATATGCTGTTTAAGGTCAGCCAAGAAGCAGAGGGGCTTCTCTGATGGCTCAGCAGTAAAGAATCTGCCTGCAACGCAGGAGCCACAGGAGACACAGATTTGATCCCTGGGTCTGGAAGATCCCCTGGGGGAGGAAATGGGAGTTCACGCCAGTCCAGTATTCTTGCCTGGAGAATCATCCCATGGACAGAGTAGCCTGTCAGGCTACAGTCTATAGCGTCACAAAAAGTTGGACACAACCAAAATGAATTAGCACGCACACAAGAAACAGAGATCAATATGAAATCAAACATCCAAGGAATTTACTAAGGAAAACACCTTTAGGACAAAGGAAGAGAGAGCCCAAGGAAACTGGGAGAGCTGACAGACCAACATGCAAGCCCTGAGCCTTGTGAAGAAAAGAGGGAAAGGAACACAGGATGAAAGAATCTCAAATGGGAGTGTAATCTTAACAATTTTGATGAGGTCAAATGGGAATCTGAGCCAAGTCATCCAATGGAAGAGATTCGCTATTCTAAGAATGAGCCTGTCTTGATATCCCTGTTAAACCTAGTCATTTGTTGGTCACTGTGACAGGCGTGGCCTGAGAGCACACTAAGTTATGGATATCAGAACACAGTAACAGGTATGTTTGATCACTTTTGGCCCCCACAGTTAAAGATCAGAGAACGACATTTACCCAGTTGCTATGGAAGGTTAATGAATGACACAATGGTTGTTATTAATTAACAGTGTTTTTCAATTAAGGGGTAATGGTAGAAAAGAAGAATAACAGTGATTAAATGACAAAAAAGATGGGCATGGTCTGTACAGAAGCCAGAACTTCAGGACTGATGATTTGTGCAGAGACCCTGGAATAATGCTCTTGGATTAAAATATGAACTCCAAACTTATTAGCTACATATCTGTGGGCAAATTGATCAAACTTACTTTTCCTTGAGTTCCTCATCTGTAAAATGAAGTGAATTATTTACCACATCTAGGAAGTACTATTAACCTCTGAAAGATATTTTAAAGATCATGCCATTCAACAACATATAGCATGTCATACCTTAAGCCCATATTATGATGAACTCACAAAGTGGATTGTTTTAATTTATGTGAGGTGGAAAATAAGAATGGATAAGGAGATAAGCTCTGCCTGCATGATAAGGTAACAGATCAAAGAGAAACATCAAAATTCTTTTCTTCTTTGAAATTTCAGTTGCTTCACTGTTTTGTTGAGGCATAGTTCATATATAATCAAATGCAAAGATTTTAAATTAGTTTAGGAGAAACATCAAAATTCTTGGCCAAATTACATTTAGGTCTATTAGGTTCCATCCCCGAGATACAAGTGTGTGTGCAAACTAAAATTATATTTGCAACAAAATCATAACAATTGATCACATAATACAAATAATTTTAAACATAAAAAATAAGTTGCTTTTAGATAAATATAAGAAGATGAAACTCTTAAACACTATGAAACAGTTTACATTGTAGTTCCATAGTAAAATGTTAAGATTTTGCTTAGGGAGAAGGTATAAGGTTCACAATATAACATATTGACGTTTTATAGTTTATATTGGGGAAAGAGTTCTGAACATGTCATATATTGTATAATTTTAGTAATAAACTATGTTTAACAATCTCTTTGTTGCAGGACCATTAGCATGATTGCCTCCACACATTTTGAAATGCTTACAAGGAAGACACTTCTCTAAATTAAGAAATGTGACAAAATACTTTATATCAAAGAAGACATTCAGGTTTTCTGGAGATTGAGGATTACAAAATTGGAGGTGTTGTCTTTTGGAGGAAAAAAATAAAAAACTAATTTTCAAGTATATATTTATTTGCAGTGAGAAGATATATAATAAAAGTTAGATATCTACAAAACTGACAAATCAACACAAATTAAAAGCAAATTAGTAATATATTTGACAGTTATCTGCTTTAAATGCTATTATGATTATCTGCTCCACACTGTTACATATAAATTTATACAGACTATTTTCTGGTTTCATATATTTTTAATCTTGTTTATGTTCCACCATTTATATCATAAGAAATTTTCTTCTTGTAATTGGGCCTCTCACCCTGCAAATTCATTCACTAGGCTGGGACAGTCACCACAGTAAATAATAGAAATATGCCTAGAAGCCATTCCTTCAGTGGAGAGAAGGACAGTAATTAACTGGACATGGAACTGCCTGTGAACCACATAAACATCACCCACTGCCCCACACAAATGTGCTCCATTCATTTTCCTATTAATAGATGCAAAAAATGCCTAAGGTGTCTTCAGTGTCACCCATTAGAAGGGAATTGTGATGGACAGAAAAATTAATACAAAGAGACAATTATTCCAACCAATTGTGGTCAGATTAAATTTTATAAAAAGATATGACATTATGAAAGTATTGTCAGAAAGGAGCCTATGCTAAGATGGGTCTTTAAGATTAAGTTATAATAGACTCTTGGTAAATTTACCTCCTTAAGAAAGAAAAGCATTTCCCCTCAAACAGAAACAAAGGCATATCTATATAGCTTTCTAAATCTACATTCTTTATCTTATTAAAAATTAATTGTGGCCATGGGGGCTAAACACTCTTGCTGTTGTCAGTCACTCAGTCATGTCTAACTCACTGTGATCCCATAGACTGTAGCATGCCAGACTACCCTTTCCTTCAGTATCTCCTGGAGTTTGTTCAAACTCATGTTCATTGAGTCAACGATGCCACCCAAATATCCCATCTTCTGTTGTCCTTTCTCCTCTTGCCCTCACTCTTTCCCAGCATCAGGGTCTTTGCATCAGGTGTCCAAAGTATTGGGGTTTCAGATTCAGCATCAGTCCTTCCGATGAATATCCAAGGTTGATTTCCTTTAGGGCTGACTGGCTTGATCTCCTTGCAATCCAGGGGGTTCTCAAGAGTCTTCTCCAGCACCACAGTTCAAAAGCATCAACTCTTTAGTGCTCAGGCTTCTTTATGGTCCAACTCTCACATTCACACATGATTACTGGAAAAACCATAACTTTGACTATACAGATATTTGTCAGCCAAGTGATGTCTCTGATTTTCAGTAGGGTACCTACGTTTGTTATAGCTTTTCTTCCAAGGATCAAGCATCTTTTAATTTCATGGCTGCACTCACCTTCCTCAGTGATTTTGGAGCCCAAGAAAATGAAATCTGCCACTGTTTTCATTTTTTTCTCCATTTGCTATGAAGTGAGGGGACTGGTTGCCATGATCTTAGTTTTTTGAATGTTGAGTTTTAAGTCAATTTTTTCACTCTGTTCTTTCACCTTCATCAGGAGGCTCTCTAATTCCTCTTCACTTTCTGCCAGTAAAGTGGTATTATCTTCCTTCTCACATTAATCTTTATTCCAGCTTGTGCTTCATCCAGCCTGGCATTTTGCCTGATGTACTCTGTATATAAGTTAAATAAGCAGTGTGGCCATAAACAGCCTTATTGTACTCCTTTCCCAATTTTGAACCAGTCTGTTTTTCCATTTCCAGTCCAAACTTTTGCTTCTTGACTCATATATAGGTTTCTCAGGAGGCAGGTAAGGTAAGGCAGATCAGGTATTCCCATCTCTAAGAATTTCCAAGTTTGTTGTGATCCACACTGTCAAAGGCTTTAGCAGAGCCAATGGAGCAGAAGTAGATTTTTTTTTTTTTTTCCTGAAATTACCTTGCTTTTTCTATGATCCAATAGATGTTGGCAATTTGATCTCTGGTTCCTCTGGCTTTTCAAATCCACTTGTGTATCTGAAAATTCTTGGTTCAGGTACTATTAAAGCCTAGTTTGGAGGATTTTAAGCATTACCTTGATAGCATGTGACATGAGCACAACCATATAGTAGTGCGAACATTCTTTGGCATTGTCCTTCTTTGGGATTAGAAGGAAAACAGAAGATTTCCAGTCCTGTGGCCACTGCTGAGTTTCCCAAATTTGCAGGCATATTGAGTACAGCACTTCACAGCATAATCTTTTTTCAAAATCCTATTTTTAGGATTTGAAATATCTCAGCTGGAATTCTATCACCTCCACTAGCTTTGGTCATAGTAATGCTTCCTAGGGCCCACTTGACTTCACACTCCAGGATATCTGGCTCTAGGTGAGTGATCACAACACTGTGGTTGTTTGCGTCACGAAGACCTTTTCTGTACAGTTCTTCTGTATGTTCTTGCTACCTCTTCTTAATATCTTCTGCTTCTGTTAAGTCCATACCAAATCTGTCTGTTTTGTATGCATCTTCGCATGAAATGTTCCCTTGATATCTCTAATTTTCTTGAAGTGCTCTCCAGTCTTTCCCATTCTACTGTGTTCCTCTATTTCTTTGTATTGTTCACTTAAGATTTTCTTCTCTCTCCTTGTTATTCTTTGGAAATCTGCATTCAAATGTATATATCTTTCCTTTTGTCCTTTGGATTTTGCTTCTCTTCTTTTCTTAGCAATTTGTAAGGCCTCCTCAGACAACATTTTCAACTTGATGATTTTCTCTACTTTCTTCAATTTAAGCCTGGATTTTCCTGATTTACAAAAATCAACTTACAATTTTTCAACTTTACAAAAGTGTGAAAATGATATGTGTTCCATAGAAGTTGTACTTAAAATGTTGAATTTTGGTATTTTCAGGGTAGTGATACAATGTTGGACAGCAGTAGTGAACCACAGCTCCCAGTCAACCACTGTATCAAGAGGGTTAACAACAAATACACGTTTAAGCAAAAACAAAGTTTACCCTTAGAAGTATTCTGTTCCCATGCAAATGCTGTTTCTGACTTTCATTAAAGTAGTCAATAAATTACAAGAGATTTTTCAATACAATTATAAAATTAGTTTTGTTTTCGATGGTTTTTACCAACTGTAGGCTAATGCAAGTTCTCTGAGTACATTTATTTATTTTTTATTTTTTTGTAATTAATTTATTTTTTATTGGAGGCAAATTATTTTACAATATTATATTGGTTGGTTTTGCCATACATTGAAATGAATTCGCCCCGGGTTTACATAAGTTCCCCCTCCTGAACCCCCCTCCCACCTCCCTCCTCCCTTTATCCTCCCTCTGGGTCATCCCCACATGCCAGCCCCGAGCATCCTATAACATGCATTGACCCTGAACTAGTGATTCATTTCACATATGACAACATACGTGTTTCAATGACATTCTCCCAATAGTCTAGGCTAAGCCATAATGTTTGGTAAGTTAGGAGTATTAAATGCATTTTTTTTTTCAAGGAGGAACTGTCTAATGCATTTTTAAAATATGATGAGTTAATCCAGATGTACTCCTATTGTAAATAGAGAAGATTTGCAGATACTTTCCTAATTTCTATTTTCTATGGCATTTTGGATTTTAGGTCATGTAATTACTCAGAAAACAAAGTTGCTGGTATTAAGGTATTTTAAATAGATTTAAGGGACTAGATCTGATAGATAGAGTGCCTGATGAACTCTAGATGGAGGTTTGTGACATTGAACAGGAGACAGGGACCAAGACCATCCCCATGGAAAAGAAATGCAAAAAGACAAAATGGCTGTCTGGGGAGGCCTTACAAAAAGCTGTGAAAAGAAGAGAAGCGAAAAGCAAAGGAGAAAAGGAAAGATATAAGTACCTGAACGCAGGGTTCCAAAGAATAGCTAGGAGAGATAAGAAAGCCTTCCTCAGTGATCAATGCAAAGAAATAGAGGAAAACAACAGAATAGGAAAAACAAGAGATCTCTTCAAGAAAATTAGAGATTCCAAGGGAACATTTCATGCAAAGATGGGCTCGATAAAGGACAGAAATGGTATGGACCTAAGAGAAGCAGAAGATATTAAGAAGAGGTGGCAAGAATACACAGAAGAACTGTACAAAAAAGATCTTCATGAACAAGATAATCACAATAACATGATCACGGAGCTAGAGCCAGACATCTTGGAATGTGAAGTCAAGTGGGCCTTAGAAAACATCACTATGAACAAAGCTAGTGGAAGTGATGGAATTCCAGTTGAACTATTTAAAATCTCGAAAGATGATGCTGTGAAAGTGTTGCACTCAATATGCCAGCAAATTTGGAAAACTCAGCAGTGGCCACAGGACTGGAAAAGGTCAGTCTTCATTCCAATCCCAAAGAAAGGCAATGCCAAAGAATGCTCAAACTAACGCACAATTGCACTCATCTCACACGCTAGTAAAGTCATGCTCAAAATTCTCCAAGCCAGGCTTCAGCAATATGTGAACCGTGAACTCCCAGATGTTCAAGCAGGTTTTAGAAAAGGCAGAGGCACCAGAGATCAAATTGCCAACATCCACTGGATCATGGAGAAAGCAAGAGAGTTTCAGAAAAACATCTATTTCTGCTTCATTGACTATGCCAAAGCCTTTGACTGTGTGGATCACAATAAACTGTGGAACATTCTGAAAGAGATGGGAATCCCAGACCACCTGACCTGCCTCTTGAGAAACCTGTATGCAGGTCAGGAAGCAACAGTCAGAACTGGACATGGAACAACAGACTGGTTCCAAATAGGAAAAGGAGTACGTCAAGGTTGTATATTGTCACCCTGCTTATTTAACTTATATGCAGAGTACATTATGAGGAACGCTGGGCTGGAAGAAGCACAGGCTGGAATCAAGATTGCTGGGAGAAATATCAATAACCTCAGATATGCAGATGACACCACCCTTATGGCAGAAAGTGAAGAGGAACTCGAAAGCCTCTTGATGAAAGTGAAAGAGGAGAGTGAAAAGGTTGGCTTGAAGCTCAACATTCAGAAAACTAAGATCATGGCATCTGGTCCCATCACTTCATGGGAAATAGATGGGGAACAGTGGAAACAGTTTCAGACTTTATTTTTTTGGGCTCCAAAAGCACTGCAGATGCTGATTGCAGCCAGGAAATTAAAAGACGGTTACTCCTTGGAAGGAAAGTTATGACCAACCTAGATAGTATATTAAAAAGCAGAGACATTAATTTGACAACCAAGGTCCGTCTAGTCAATTCTATGATTTTCCCTGTGGTCATGTATGGATATGAGAGTTGGACTGTGAAGAAAGCTGATCGCTGAAGAATTGATGCTTTTGAACTGTGGTGTTGGAGAAGACTCTTGAGAGTCCCTTGGACTGCAAGGAGATCCACCCAGTCCATTCTAGAGGAGATCAATCCTAGGTGTTCATTGGAAGGACTGATGCTAAAGCTGAAACTCCAGTACTTTGGCCACCTCATGCAACGAACTGATTCACTGGAAAAGACTCTGATGCTGGGAAGGATTAGGGGCGGGAGGAGAAGGGAACTACAGAGAATGTGATGGCTGGATGGAATCACCGACTCGATGGACATGAGTTTTAGGGAACTACGGGAGTTGGTGATGGACAGGGAGGCCTGGCATGCTGTGATTCATTGGGTCGCAAAGAGTCAGACATGACTGAGCTACTGAACTGAACTGAATGAAATATAGTCTTTTGAAATATAGTCTTTTTTAAAAAGCACCTTATAATATGCCTGCCTTTTTCCTTGAAAATATTTGATCTCTTAGAGGCAATTTTTATAACATGACATATACAATGATTTTAATAGGAGCTTCCATTCAGTTTCAAATTTACTTTGATGAAAGATTCTTAATTTTCTTTTTCATTGCTATCTATTTTTTGGCTTTATTATGAATCAAGAGATCAATCCTTGGAAGGACTGATGCTAAAGCTGAAACTGCAATACTTTGGCCACCTCATGCGATGAGTTGACTCACTGGAAAAGAGTCTGATGCTGGGAAAGGTTGGGGGCGGGAGGAGAAGGGGACGACAGAGAATGAGATGGCTGGATGGCATCACTGACTCTGTGGACATGAGTTTGAGTGAACTCCGGGAGTTGGTGATGGACAGGGAGGCCTGGCATGCTGTGATTCATGGGGTCGCGGAGAGTCGGACACGACTGAGTGACTGAACTGAACTAAACTGAATTAATTCTTAATTGACTATATATAATCTGTATGTGTATACACTATAAATATATGCACATGTATATATATATTATCCTCCCATCAAATTATAGATACATGTATGCTTTCCTGTCCTGATAAAATCATATCCCAGTTACATAATTATTATTAAAGTTTAATTAGTTCATAGTCAAATAGTCTATTTATCATTCAATCGTTCCTAACAAGGTAATCTAAAAAAATTGATACAATTGTTTGACACTCTTTTTCTTTAAAGTGAAGCCAGAACCCAGAGGGATGGGATGGGGAGGGCGGTGGAAGGGGGGATTCAAGATGGGGAACACATGTACACCTGGGGCAGATTTATGTCAATATATGGCAAAACCAATACAATAATGTAATTAGCCTCCAATTAAAATAAATAAATTTTTTTTAAAAAAGTGAAATAAGCCAGACCAAGAAAAAAAAATATTGACTATGGTATAAAATATATTATGTTTTGAAGTATGTGGCTCTAATAAAACATCTGCACATAACTTTGTTTCCTTCTCTGCAGAAATAAATTGAAACAACTAATCATATAAAAAAATACTGCTGCTTTGAGAAGCAGACTAGCCAATTTTATTTTCTGCTGCAAATCGTGAAAAGATTAGAATTGTTTTACATATTTCACAGGGCTCTGAGTTGCAAGCATTTGCAGTTCGGCAAATACCACATTTTAAAAATTAGACTGGCAAAAAAACACTTGTTCTATCAACACCTTGTTATATGTGTGAAAGACAATTTAATCTGCAAAGTGTTTCCTTATTATACTTTGGAAACCTATGGATTAATCAACATTAAAAAGCTATATTCCACATCACTGATGGTTTGTGTGTAGCTGCTAAACAACTTCTTTGTCAAGAAGGAATAAGTGCCAGGGTTTCAGCATATTTACAGTTTTACACTGAGCCTTCTATCACATGCTTAAACTGGTAATTTGACTTATAAAAATATTTAAGGGAATGTTGCAATAGTGGTAAATTAAACTTATAGAACATAAGCTATAGTAAGTGTCACAAATGTTTGTCAAAGAGAGAAATGCAGTATTAGAATTAATTTTTGAGATCAAAACATAATGAATACCAAGTTTCGAGAACAGCTATGTAACAATCCCCTAAAAAACTGTAACAGTCTCATGAACCTCCTGTACTTAAACCAGAACAGGAGTTATGTATTGAATCGGCCAAAAAAAGTTCATTTGGGTTTTTCTCTATGATGTTATGAAAAAATCCAAACAAAATTTTGATCAATCCAATGTATGTTAATATATTATGAACTATGTGTATGCTAACTGTGCAAGTTCAGAGGATTATTGATGAAAAATCAGAAGCCCATGCTAATGGCCTTCATAAGTGGCAAATGAGCATGCCTATTCAGTGCAATACAGGAAGAAACCATTGGAATCACACTAATGCATATTTATTATTGTTTCATTTTAACCTGTTTTACAGAATATCTGTAGGTTTCATAATATTAAAAATATATTACTAAAGTATTGAATGAATTAATATGGACATTAGAATGAGTACTCAAAACTGATTCTTAACAGCAGAGTGTGAGATAAAAATGTTTAGTTATCACTTAGTTAAATAAAGCCATGCCCAGTCCAACTTTGTCCAGAAGTATGAAGAGGATTAGTCAATCAAATATGAGAGATCTGATCCCATAAGGCATGCCATGATTATTATGAAATGAGTAATCTTTATCTAATATTATTGTTGTTATTTAGTTGCTAATCATGTCTTACTCTTTGCAACCCCATGATAGCCTGCCAGGCTCTTCTCTCCATGGGGTTTTCCAGGCAAGAATCCTGGTGTGGGTTGCCATTTCCTCCTCTAGAGTATCTTCCCAACCCAGGGATAGAACCCACCTCTCCTGGATTCTTTCCCACTGACCAACTTAGGAAGCCCCTTACCTATTATTAGGCTAGATCAAATTTACAGTTCTTTCTATAAAATTCCAAATAGACTTCCTGATTTTATTAATGAACTCTATGACTTTGATAAATATGCATCAACCCAGAGAAAAACATAACCTATTTCAGTTCCTCAGTGTTTCCATAATACCTTTTGTCAGGAAAACATTGAAGGGATGATTTTAGACCTTGTTGAAGTCACTAAATCATGAGTGCAACATGCTGACTTAAAAATAACCCGCTGATCTTTTCCCTTGAAGTTTTTACCTTATTGCCATGTGACTATGTGAAAGCCTATAGGACTCTGATATAATCATGCTTATAGGACACTGATATATTAATGTTCTCTAATAAAATTGTCTTTTACCACGTCCTCATGTATTATCTTTCCACACTGGCAACTGGTCTTTCTGTTTGCTTTGGCCAATGACACCTTCAGTTCAGTTCAGTTCAGTTCAGTCTCTCAGTCGTGTCCGACTCTTTGCGACCCCATGAATCACAGCATGCCAGGCCTCCCTGTCCATCACCAACTCCCAGAGTTCACTCAAACTCTCCTCCATCGAGTCGGTGATGCCAGCCAGCCATCTCATTCTCTGTTGTCCCCTTCTCCTCCTGCCCCTAATCCCTCCCAGCATCAGAGTCTTTTCCAGTGAGTCAATCTTCGCCTGAGGTGGCCTAAGTATTGGAGTTTCAGCTTTAGCAAAACTGAAACTAAAGCTGAAACTCCCAGGACTGATCTCCTTTAGAATGGACTGGTTGGATCTCCTTGCAGTCCAAGGGACTCTCCAGAGTCTTCTCCAGCACCACATTTCAAAAGCATCACTTCTTTGACGATCAGCCTTCTTCACAGTCCAACTCTCACATCCATACATGACCACTGAAAAAACCATAGCCTTGACTAGACGGACTTTTGTTGGCAAAGTAATGTCTCTGCTTTTTAATATGCTATCTAGGTTGAACATTGCATTGCTCTATACAGTAACGGGAAGCTTACCAGTAAGTTTAAAAGATCAGGTATATTGAAACAGTGTGAGATTTACTTCCAATTATTACAGGAAAATTATGTGCTGGTCAGTATTCTGAGGGGAAATAATATATCCCACCTACAACAATTGGTCAATGATGAGGCTAACAAACAGCAAGATAGTGTAGAGGTTAATTTAGACAAGAGTTGAAAAGCAAGCATAAAAACAGCCAATCAGAGAAAAAGATGAAACAGTATTTCCAAGGCACATAATTTTATATAATCAAATACAACGCCTCATCATTTCAATTCAGTCACTCAGTTGTGTCCGACTCTGTGATCCCATGGACTGTAGTACGACAGGCTTTCCTAGCCATCATCAACTTCCGGAGCTTACTCAAACTCATGCAAAGATATTATTTAAAATGTAAGCATTATCTAAATGGGTTCATATTGTTACATCATCATTACAGGATTCTTCTGCTTATATGCTCTTATGCTTTGCTGCTGCTGCTGCTGCTAAGTCACTTTAGTCATGTCCAACTCTGCCCATAGACAGCAGGCCACCAGACTCCCCTGTCCCTGGGATTATTGCTTTAGGAGTTACTATAAGAGGGCCTAGCTTCGTAATCATACAGCTGTGAGTAACATACTATGATTAAATTCTTGCAACTGTTGTCTTTTAAATATTTGCACTCGCAAATATTTGGAGCCTAAGATCATAATGTGTCTTCCATAAATGCATTTGCTTACATGCATTGGTATTTTCAAACACACACACAATTATGTAATTTTTAAAACAAATATTTCAAAGATAACTAAGACATATCTTTAAGATTTGGGTGGAAATCTCATTTTAATCTTAAGATAACTATGGATAAAACCTTTGTAGGAACAAGTTAAAATGTATACCTATGTGATTATAATGACATCTACATGTATAAATTTGAGAAGATTTGGTTAAATTCTATTTTTTAAACTTTTTCAGAAAGTCTGCATTTCCTAAAACTAAAATAATGGCCATGTACTGGGGAAAATCTAAGTGGAGATAAAGAGATTGCAAACAATCCCTTTATAGGTAACTCTAACTTTGAATATATGCTTCTGAAATTATGCTTAGAAGTAAAATACTTACAAGTTTATAGAATGGAATTTTTATGCTCAATTGTTTGGAGGGTGGAGAATGATTGCTGCTCATTTGCTAAGTCATGTCTGATTCTGTGAACCCATGAACTGCAGCATGCCAGGCTTCCCTCTCCTTCACTATCTTCTGGATTTGCTCAAACTCATGTCCATTGAGTCAGTGATGCCATCCACCCACCTCATCCTCTATTGCCTCCTTCTCCTCCTGCCTCAATCTTTCCCAGCATCAGGGTCTTTCCTAATGAGTCAGCTCTTTGCATCAGGTGGCCAAAGTAATGGAGCTTCATCTTCAGCATCAGTCCTTCCAATGAATACTCAGGGTTGATTTCCTTTGGGATTGACTGTTTTGATCTTCTAGCTGTCCAAGGGACTCTCAAAGTCACCTCCAGTACCATGGAGTTCTATTAATTGCTCTCTCTGTCTCTCAATCTATCTCTTTTTTTCTATATATAACATGATACAGATTTATTCATAGATTATATATATGCATAAGTATATCATTTTCTTCCATTTTGGTCCCTGTCTTCTTCAGGACCAGGCAACATGATAAAATTTGAAACTGAAAAACAGTACATGAACTTCCAGGGCTGCTATTAAAGGTCCCATGGAAACAACTGCTGGGATCTGTGCTCAGGTTGGAAAACAATTTCCAGACATGATGCAGAATGAGAGAGGAATAGAATTCATTAGAGCAGACGACACTGTTAGAACAGAAGGCTAGCTCAAGGGAAAGCCAACTGCTTTTGTGAGCTAGGAAATTCCAGTTGAGCTATTTCAAATCCTGAAAGATGACGCTGTGAAAGTGCTGCACTCAGTATGTCAGCAAATTTGGAAAACTCAGCAGTGGCCACAGAACTGGAAAAAGTCGGTTTTCATTCCAATCCCAAAGAAAGGCAATGCCAATGAAAGCTCTAACTACTGCACAAATGCACTCATCTCACACGCTAGTAAAGGAATGCTCAAAATTCTCCAAGCCAGGCTTCAGCAATACGTGAACCATGAACTTCCAGATGTTCAAGCTGGTTTTAGAAAAGGCAGAGGAACCAGAGATCAAATTGCCAACATCCGCTGGATCATGGAAAAAGCAAGAGAGTTCCAGAAAAACATCTATTTCTGCTTTATTGACTATGCCAAAACTTTTGACTGTGTGGATCACAATAAACTGTGGAAAATTCTGAAAGAGATGGGAATACCAGACCACCTGACCTGCCTCTTGAGAAAGCTATATGCAGGTCAGGAAACAACAGTTAGATCTGGACGTGGAACAAGGGATTGTTTCCAAATAGGAAAAGGAGTACGTCAAGGTTGTATATTGTCACCCTGCTTATTTAACTTATATGCAGAGTACATCATGAGGAATCTGGGCTGGAAGAAGCACAAGCTGGAATCAAGATTTCTGGGAGAAATATCAATAACTTCAAATATCCAGATGACACCACCCTTATGGTAGAAAGTGAAGAGGAACTAAAAAGCTTCTTGATGAAAGTGAAGGAAGAGAGTGAAAAAGCTGGCTTGAAGCTCAACATTCAGAAAACAAAGATCATGGCATCTGGTCCCATCACTTCATGGGAAATAGATGGGGAAACAGTGTCAGACTTTAGTTTGGGGGGCTCCAAAATCACTGAAGATGGCGATTGCAGCCATGAAATTAAAAGACGCTTACTCCTTGGAAGGAAAGTTATGACCAACCTAGATAGCATATTAAAAAGCAGAAACTTTACTTTGCTAACCAAGGTCTGTCTAGTCAAGGCTATGGTTTTTTCAGTGGTCATGTATGGATGTGAGAGTTGGACTGTGAAGAAGGCTGATCGCCAAAGAATTGATGCTTTTGAACTGTGGTGTTGGAGAAGACTCTGGAGAGTCCCTTGGACTGCAAGGAGATCCAACCAGTCCATCCTAAAGGATCCAACCAGTCCTGGGTGTTCATTGGAAGGACTGATGCTAAAACTGAAACTCCAATACTTTGGCTACCTCATGCGAAGAGTTGACTCATTGAAAAAGACCCTGATGCTGGGAGGGATTGGGGGCAGGAGGAGAAGGGGACGGCAGAGAAAGAGATGGTTGGATAGCATCACCGACTCGATGATCATGAGTTTGAGTGAAGTCTGGGAGTTGCTGATGGACAGGGAGGCCTGGCGTGCTGGGATTCATGGCGTCACAAAGAGTCGGACATAACTGAGCGACTGAACTGAACTGAACCAATTTTTATAGCTTTAAGAGAAAATTTTACTGGGGAACGGTGGCATTAGGTGATTCGTTAGCATGATAAATATTTTTATCTAATATGGTGTCATGGAGATAATTTAGGTCTGGGGGGTTCATTGCAATAGTTGCTATGGGGCTTGGTCAGTTTCAAAGATGACCTTAGTATAGGACTCCACATCTGTTTCCTTGGTATAAGGCTTTACACCTCTCATCTTAGTATAGGTCTCCACAACACCTTTCCTTGATACCACTGGAGCCATTAAACTGGAGCCCGATATTTTCTTTCTCTGGGCCACTCACAAGTAACTCAAAAATTAAACAGCATAATGGAAGAATAATATTGCTGAATGGATTTCCATATATATTCACCAATTTCTGCTTCACTTATAAATTAAACATACCACTTGGAAGATTCATAGTAGTGTGGGCTTAAGCCATGGGGCTATTTGAATCATTGCTTTGAGAATTTTATAATTACCTAAAGTTCTTATTAACACTGAGAGATGATAGATTAAGGTTTATCCAGTATCTGTTCCTCGTGCTACCTAGGGAAGTGAAAAAGAACCAAACCTGTCACTGACCAGGGAGTTTTACACATATTTTTTCATTTAATTCTAACAATAATCTCATGAAATACATTTAATCATACTAAATTTACCAATAAAGGAAATGAGGCTTAGGGAGATCATTTTATTTTTCCAATTTTACACAGTGGGTTATTTTTGTATGCTAGGTTAGTCTGAGGTTTTAAGCTGGACTCGTTCCTACCCTCCTCTTGATGCCTCTAGAATTGTTGTACTAGATACACTAAAGGGAAAATGCCATATGTAATATTCAGTGACAGTGTGCTTTTAAGAGTATACATGAACTAAAATTCAAAGGCACACCTTATGTCTAATTACATTTTAACACAATTTTAAATCTTAATGCAAGTTGTTAACATTTTTTCTCTGACTTCAGATTAAGGTTATTAAGGTGCAATTATAAGGATGGTAATGATGCTCCTTTATTCATTTCTTTTCCAGTGAGGGCCACTGTAATTTTCCACTGAGACTCCATGGTAATTAAAGCAGCTGCTCCTTCTACTTACTATAAAACAAGCTTTATGCTTAGATCATTGTTGTGATGGAACACATATAGCTGGTGAATATAAAAACTACTTACAAAAGTTTGTGTTTAGAGATTTGACTTTTAAAATGGTTCACTATTGGCAAAGGTAAATTCTACAGGAGACACTAATGTTAAGCAACTCTATTATACTTTGACACTTGGGATATCATTTCATAAAATATTAATAGTCTTAATCAGTTTAGTATCACTGATGTTAAAACACATAGAATTTACCTGGGCATGTTAATTTTAATGACTCCACTTGACATTGAGAATACTGAAATTCAGCTAAACTAAATCATCTATTGTTATCATTTCCCCCCAAATCTCTAAAGAGACAGCTCAACTAGAGAAAACCATGCATAGGAGAAAATAGACAAAGAAAACATTAAGCAAACAAATAATAAGCAAAATGGCCTTTTCCCTGAGGATGGATTTTGGACTTCTTCAGTCAAATTGTTTTATTGAATTATGTTACTTAAAATATGCCTTGAATCTAGGGTCTGTACTCAGATTCTATATTATGAAATGAATAGCATGGAAAAAGCTAGAATGATCCATATGGTGTTGGATTACTTGGGGGGCATCACTAAAAACCATGGTTAGTGTAATACTAGATAGATTGATAAAGTAATCATGATAGATGTGTGTGTCTGCATGGATTAAAATACATGCATATACATTCTAGTTCTGTCTCCCACAAGGGTCCAGTAGTGATAATTCATCAACAACAATGAACACACACAACCCCTAATCCTGGTTTCTAATAGAATTCATCAGTAGAAAGAACCATGTCTTCTTGAGAATGGCTGATTTTAGAACTGGGACAGAGGATATATAAATATCAATATGAGAAATTTGAAATGTCAGAAAATAAGGAAATGGTCAACAAAAAAGAGAGAAAGGACAAAGGATAGCAAAAGTACAAAGGTGCCAACTGAAAGAGTTCCAAATAGCTAAACCTGGAATCAATTGAACAATGATACTAGCAATATAGTATTATCTAAGAGGGCTTGCTGATTTTATGCATATATATACATACATATGTATGTATGTATATAAGGTTTCACTGATAGCTTGGTAAAGAATCTGTTTTCAATGCAGGAGGGCCTGATTCAATTCCTGTGTTGGGAAGATCTGCTGGAGAAGTGATAGGCTACCTGTTCCAGTAGTCTTGGATTTCCCATGTGGCTCAGCTGGTAAAGAATCCGCCTGCAACGTGGAAGACCTGGGTTCAAATCCTAGGTTGGGAAGATCCACTAGAGAAGGAAAAGGGTGTCCACTCCAGTATTCTAGCCTGGAGGATTCCATTGACTGTACAGTCCATGGGGTCACAAAGAGTCAGACAGGACTGAGTGAATTTCATATATACACACACACACATAATTTGTATAATTTTATAGGAAAAGTCCATGCTCTGAGGACACTCCAGCAGGCCTGGAGGCATGACATTTTTAGAGAGAGATGGAGGATTTCCACTAATGACCAGTTCCAACTTGTTAACTATGTCAGTTAACTACCTTGGAAGGTAGATCCTCTGAGCTCCTGTGATGCCTGCAGATGACTGAAGCCTGGTCACTATGAGGTTACAAGCTCATTGAGTGACCCTTAGTCAGAACTGCCCAGAGAAGCAGTTTCTGAATTTTATATCTACCAAAACCAAAAGACACAATAAATGATAATTATTGTTTTAAGTCACTAATTTGGGGAATAATTTAAGCAGTAAGAATTCATATAACCTCCATAATTTGTTGAAGGCTTGCTTTCTGAAAGAGTTGATCAAGAAAGTTTCTTTTTTCATGGACACCAAATGCAAATATTAGGGTGATATTAAGTGAAGATCTTTGTGTGAAATCCTCATTTTCTTATTTTTCACATTGCCTTCCAGAACAAAGAAAAACAGATACATATGCAGGCAATTGATTAAGGAATTCCCACATAAAGAAGAGACGATCACAGCAGGATCCTCCATGACCAATCTCCCAGAATACTGGAAATAAAAGCAAAAATAAACAAATGGGAACTAATTAAAATTAAAAGCTTCTCCACAATGAAGGAAACTACAAGCAAGGTGAAAAGACAGACTTCAGAATGGGAGAAAATAATAGCAAATAAAGCAACTGACAAAGAATTAATCTCAAAAATATACATGCAACTCCTGCAACTCAATTCCAGAAAAACAAAAGACCCAGTGAAAAAATGGGCCAAAGAACTAAACAGACATTTCTCCAAAGAAGACATACAGATGACTAACAAACACATGAAAAGATGTTCAACATCACTCATTATCAGAGAAATACAAATCAAAACCACAATGAGGTACCATTTCACCCCAGTCAGAATGGTTGCTATCCAAAAGTCTACAAGCAATAAATGCTGGAGAGGATGCCCTCAATTAAAATAAATAAATTAAAAATTAAAGAAAGAAAGAAAAAAATGAGAGACTAAATGGAAGAGAAAAGACCAATAAATACTGACTTTTCATGATTGCCCATTGAAATAGCTACATATTTATCTGATCAGCACAAGATAAAACTCACTCATCCACAACAGTTCTGCCTACGTGCAGAGAATTCTTCCATTAATTTCTTAGGACCTTGCACATAACTATGACAGGACACAATAGCCACCTGATATTTCAAGAAAGTTCCTAAAAATTTAAGCCAGATAAAAAGGAACAATCAAAGAAAGGAATGTGAAGAAAGAGAAAACTACAAGAATCAGTAAGAAGTTTAAAATCACTCAAAAAAGATATTTTATCCAGAAGAAATGTAACACTTTTCCGAAAGACTTTAGATACCAAAGAAAGACGACATTATAATTTAAAAATAAATGAATAAATAAGGAGCAACTGTAAACTGTAAACTTGAAATTATCACACACACACAAAAAAAAAACCACCGAGATTTAAATGGAAATACTAAGAAAATTCTGTTGCTACACTTGACTAACACAATTTAGATTTCAAGAAAAGTAAAGGGAAAAATGGAATGAGGTTATTATAAATGTACTAACAAGAACATGATTCCCAGATCTGAATAATAGATGTTTCCAGACTAAAAAAAATCTACAAAGAGTCCACAATAATAAATTAACAAATGATTCACAATGGAGTCATTTTGTCACATTTTGGCAATTCTCACATTTCAACCCTTTTAGTTATTATTGTATACCGCATGGTGATCTGTGATCAGTGATTTTTGGTATTACTATTATCACTCTTTCCAGGTGCCAAGTACTATACCCATATAAGAAGACAGACTTAATTGGTAAATGTTTGTGTTCTAACTGCTCCAACAACTGGACATCTCCCATCTCTCCCTCTCCTCAAACTCCTTATTTTCGAAGAAAGAAACATTGAAACTTTGTCAACTAATTACCTAAAACAATGGCTTTAAAGTATTCAAATGAAAGGAAAACATCATAGGTGCCACAGAAAGTCAGTTCAATTCAGCTCAGTTCAGTTGCTCAGTCGTCTCCGACACTTTGCGACCCCATGAATCACAGCACTCCAGGCCTCCATGTCCATCACCAACTCCCGGAGTTCACTCAGACTCACGTCCATCGAGTCAGTGATGCCATCCAGCCATCTCATTCTCTGTCATCCTGTCTCCTCCCACTTTTCACTCTCCTCTTTCACTTTCATCAAGAGGCTCTTTAGTTCTTCTTCACTTTCTGCCATAAGGGTGGTGTCATCTGCATATCTGAGATTATTGATATTTCTCCTGGCAATCTTGATTCCAGTTTGCGCTTCTTCCAGCCCAGCGTTCCTCATAATGTACTCTGCATATAAGTTAAATAAGCAGGGTGACAATATACAACCTTGACGTACTCCTTTTCCTATTTGGAATCAGTCTGTTGTTCCATGTCCAGTCTAACTGTTTCTTCCTTACCTGCATACAGGTTTCTCAAGAAACAGGTCAGGTGGTCTGGTACTCCCATCTCTTTCAGAATTTTCCACAGTTTGTTGTGCTCCACACCGTCAAAGGCTTTGGCATAGTCAATAAAGCAGATATAGATTTTTTTTTTTTCTGGAACTCTCTTGCTTTTTCCATGATCCAGGGGATGTTGGGAATTTGATCTCTGGTTCCTCTGTCTTTTCTAAAACCAGCTTGAACATCTGGAAGTTCATGGTTCACGTATTGCTGAAGCCTGGCTTGGAGAATTTTGAGCATGACTTTACTAGCTTGTGAAATGAGTGCAATTGTGCGGAAGTTGGAGCATTCTTTGGCATTGCCTTTCTTTGGGATTGGAATGAGTTTTCCAAATTAGTTGGCATATTGAGTGCAGCACTTTCACAGCATCATGTTTCAGGATTTGAAGTAGCTCAACTGGAATTCCATCACCTCCACTAGCTTTGTTCGTAGTGATGCTTTCTAAGGCCCACTTGACTTCACATTTAAAGATGTTCTAGGTCAGTGATGACACCATCGTGATTATCTTGATCATGAAGATCTTTTTTGTACAGTTCTTCTGTGTATTCTTGCCACCTCTTCTTAATATCTTCTGCTTCTGTTAGGTCCATACCATTTCTGTCCTTTATCGAGCCCATCTTTGCATGAAATGTTCCCTTGGTATCTCTAATTTTCTTGAAGAAATCTGTTGTCTTTCCTATTCTGTTGTTTTCCTCTATTTCTTTGCATTGATTGCTGAGGAAGGCTTTCTTATCTCTCCTTGAATTCTTTGGAACTCTGCATTCAGATGCTTATATCTTTCCTTTTCTCCTTTGCTTTTCACATCTCTTCTTTTCACAGCTATTTGTAAGGCCTCCTCAGACTGCCATTTTGCTTTTTTGCATTTCTTTTCCATGGGGATGGTCTTGGTCCCTGTCCTGTACAATGTCACGAACCTCCATCCATAGTTCATCAGGCACTCTATCTATCAAATCTAGACCCTTAAATCTATTTCTCACTTCGACTGTATAATCATAAGGGATTTGATTTAGGTCATACCTGAATGGTTTAGTGGTTTTCCCTACTTTCTTCAATTTAAGTCTGAATTTGGCAGTAAGGCATTTATGATTGAGCCACAGTCAACTCCTGGTCTTTTTTTTGCTAACTGTATAGAGCTTCTCCATCTTTGGCTGCAAAAAGTATAATCAATCTGATTTTGGTGTTGACCATCTGGTGATGTCCACGTGTAGAGTCTTCTCTTGTGTTGTTGAAAGAGGGTGTTTGCTATGACCAGTGCATTCTCTTGGCAAAACTCTATTAGCCTTTGCCCTGCTTCATTCTGTGCTCCAAGATCAAATTTGCCTGTTACTCCAGATGTTTCTTGACTTCCTACTTTTGCATTCCAGTCCCCTATAATGAAAAGGACATCTTTTTTGGGTGTTAGTTCTAAAAGGTCTTGTAGGTCTTCATAGAACCGTTCAGCTTTGGCTTCTACAGCGTTACTGGTTGTGGCATAGGCTTGGATTACTGTAATAATTTGAATGGTTTGCCTTGAAAATGAACAGAAATCATTCTGTCATTTTTGAGATTGCATCCAAGTACTGCATTTTGGACTCTTTTGTTGACCATGATGGCTACTCCATTTCTTCTAAGGGCTTACTGCCCACAGTAGTACATATATTGATCATCTGAGTTAAATTCACCCATTCCAGTCCATTTTAGTTCACTGATTCCTAGAATATTACGGTCGCTTTTACCATCTCCTGTTTGACCACTTCTAATTTGCCTTGATTCATGGACCTATCATTCCAGGTTCCTATGCAATATTGCTCTTTAGAGCATCAGACCTTGCTTCTATCACTGGTCACCTCCACAACTGGGTATTATTTTTGCTTTGGTTCCATCCCTTCATTCTTTCTGGAGTTATTTCTCCACTGATCTCCAGTAGCATACTGGGCACCTACCGACCTGAGGAATTCCTCATTCAGTATCCTATCATTTTTCCTTTTCATACTGTTCAGGGGCGAGGCCAGGGGCAGCAGTCGAGAGGAGCTACCCCTCGTCCAAGTGGCAGTGGCTTTGCACGTGCAGGAGGGCCGAGAAGAGCTACTCTACGTTCAAGATCAGGAGGGGTGGCTGTGAAGAGATAACACTCGTCCAAAGTAAGGTGCAGCGGCTCTGCTTTGCTGGAGCAGTTGTGAAGAGATATCTGGCCACCAAGGTAAGAGAAACCGAAAAAAGATGGTAGGTATTGTGAGAGGGCATCAGAGAGCAGACACACTGAAATCTTAATCACAGAAAACTAGTCAATCTGATCACACGGACCACAGCCTTGTCTAACTCAATGAAACTAAGCCATGCCGTGTGGGGCCACCCAAGATGGGTGGGTCATGGTGGAGAGATCTGACAGAATGTGGTCCACTGGAGAAGGGAATGTCAAGCCACTTCAGTATACATGACTTGAGAACCCCATGAACACAAAGTCAAAAGCTACAAATGTGTAAGTTTAGTGAGGAAATTATGTCAAAAGTTAGACCTCTTGCAACAAAGTCAGCCAAGTTGTGAATGCAAAGGAAATATTCCTGAGATAAATTGAAAGCGCTATACCAGGGAACACGAATGATAAAGCAAAATGTCCTTTTTGCTGACATGGAGAATGTTTTAGTGTTTTGGATAGAAAAGTGAATAATCCATAGCATTCTCTTAAGGCAAAGCCTAATCCAGAGCCAGGCTCTAACTCCCTTCACTTTTATGATGGCTGAGAGAGGTGAGGAAGTTGCTAAAGAAAAGTCTTAAACCAGCAGAAGTTGATGTGTGAGGTTTAAGGAAAGAATACATCTTCATAAAATAAGAGTGCAAGGTAAAGCAGCAAGTTCTGAGTTAGAAATTGTAGCAAGGTGTACAGAGTATCTCACTAAGATAATTAATGAAGGTGGCTACACAAAACAAGTTGTTTTCAATGTAGATGGAATAGCTTTCTATTTGAAGACGCCATTTAGAATGTTCATAACCAGAGATGAGAGTCAGTGTCTGCCTTCAAAACTTCAAAGGACAGTTTGACTTATGTTCAGTTCAGTTTAGTTCAATTGCTCAGTCGTGTTTGACTCTTTGTGACCCCGTGAATCACAGCACGCCAGGCCTCCCTGTCCATCACCAACTCCCGGAGTTCACTCAAACTCATGTCCACAGAGTCGGTGATGCCATCCAGCCATCTCATTCTCTGTCGTCCCCTTCTCCTCCTGACCCCAATCCCTCCCAGCATCAGAATCTTTTCCAGTGAGTCAACTCTTCACATTAGGTGGCCAAAATATTGGAGTTTGAGCTTTAGCATCAGTCCTTAACCAACAATGCTGGTGACTTTAAGTTGAAACCAATGTTCCCATAGCATTTCAAAGGTACTAAGGGCTTTAAGAATGACGCTAAATATACTCTGCTGTGATCTATAAATGTAACAATAAAGCCTAGATGACAGCACCTCTGTTTAACACATGGTTTACTGAGCATTTGAAGCCCATTGTTAAGAAATACTGCTGAGGGGGAAAAAAAAAAGATTCATTTCAAAATATTACTACTCAATGACAATGTATCTGGTCACCAAAGAGCTTTGTTGCAGATGTACAATGAGATTAATATTTTCATGCCTACTAACACAACCATTCTATGGGTCATAAATAAAGGAGTAATATTGGATGTCAAGTCTTACTATTTAAGAAATACATTTTGAAAAGCTAGATCTGCCATATTCCTCTGATGGATATGGGCAAAGGAAATTAGAAAGCTTCTAGAAAGGATTTAGTACTCTAGATACCATGAAGAATATTTGTGATTCATGGGAAAAGGTCAAAATATTAACAGAAGTTTGGAAGGAATTTATTCCAACCCCCATGGATGACTTCACTGGAAGAAGTAACCAGTAACAAGAGAATTAGAATTAGAACTGAAACTTGAATTTGTGACTGAATTGCTCCAATCACCTGATAAAATTTCGTGGTTGAGGAGTTGCTTCTTGTTGATGAGTAAAGAAAGTGTGTTCTTGAGATGGAATGTACTTCTAGTTAAGATGCTATGAAGATTGTGGAAATGACCACAAAGGATTTAGAATATTACATACACTTAGTTAACAAAGCAGTGGTAAGTTTTGAGAGAATTTACTCCAAATTTGAAAGAAGTTCTACTATTATCAAGGCTGTAGCCTCAGAATAAAATTCCTCTCCCTCTCTCCATTGGAAACCAATTGCTCTTTATCTAAGTTTCAGGAGGAAGCTTCAAAGAGAAAGATACAAAAACAGTTTAGAACCTACTTGGCCCAAGATAGGGTTTCCAATAGTGCCAAAAGTGGCACTATTGGCAAAGGACCTGCCAGCCAATGCAGGAGACATAAAATGCATGTTTGATCCCTTGGTCAGGAAGATCCCTGGAGAGGAGAATGGCAACCCACTCCAGTATTTTTGCCTGCAGAATATTCCATGGACAGAGGTGCCTGTCAAGTTACAGTTGATGGGGTCACAAGAATCAGACAAAACTAAGCAACTAACACTTTCACTTTTCAGACCCAAGATGGTAGAAGACGTGACTTTCAGTGGACCTTGAGCTTCTTTACACACTTACTGCAATAATTAGCATGCTAAATGACATACCCACCAGCACCGTGAGAGTTGACAATTGCTATGATGACAACTGGAAAAGACCATACAAGGACCTCAATTCCAGATCCAAACTGCCTGTTTTCAGGTGTTATATAACTCATAAAGACTACTCCCACTCTTTCCAAACCCTTTCCTTTTACTTCAATCCTATAGGGCTTCCCTGGTGACTCAAAAATAAAGAAACTGCCTGCAATTTAGAAGCCATAGGTTCAGAACTTGAGTTAGGAAGATCCCCTGGAGAGGGGCATGGCAACACACTCCAGTATTCTAGCCCCAAGAATTCCATAGACAGAGGAGCCTGGGGGTCTACAGTATATGATGTCACAAATAGTTGGACATGACTGAGTGACTAACACTTTCACTTCTCTTTGTGTGTATACCAAAGTCGCTTCAGGCATTTTTGACTCTTTGAGACCCTGTTGACTGTAGTTGCCAGGCTCTTCTGTCCATGGGATTCTCCAGGCAAGAATACTGGAGTGGATAGCCATTTACTTCTCTAGAGGATCTTCATGAACCGGGGATAAAGCCCTGGTCACCTGCATTGGCAGGTGGATTCTTTACTATCTGAGCCACCAGGGGAGGCTATGTATAGTGTATACCTATAGTGTTTCTATCCAAATATGGTTGAGAAGTTAATTTGTGAAGTAAGTTCCCACTTCTCCATTCTTTGTCATTGAATAAAACATGTGCTTTTCCAGTATCAGCATCAGTTTCCTTGTTGGCTGTAGGAATCCAAGCAGTTGAAGAACCTCCCTGGTTGAAACAAGGGTCTTGGCCTTGCCTGTGGGTGTGTCCAGGCTACGTACCTGATAACATTCAGTTCAGTTCAGTTCAGTTCATTCGCTCAGTCGTGTCCGACTCTTTGCGACCCCATGAATCACAGCACGCCAGGCCTCCCTCTTCATCACCAACTCCCGGGGTTCACCCAAGCTCATGTCCATTGAGTCAGTGATGCCATCCAGCCATCTCATTCTCTGTAATCCCCTTCTCCTCTCACCCCCAATCATTCCCAGCATCAGAGTCTTTTCCAGTGAGTCAAATCGTCGCATGAGGTGGCCAAAGTATTGGAGTTTCAGCTTCAGCATCAGTCCTTCCAGTGAACACCCAGGATTGATCTCCTTTAGAATGGACTGGTTGGATCTCCTTGCAGTCCAAGGGACTCTCAATAATCTTCTCCAGCACCACAGTTCAAAAGCATCAATTCTTTGGCAATCAGTTTTCTTCAAAGTCCAACTCTCACATCCATACGTGACCACTGGAAAAACCATAGCCTTGAGTAGACGGACCTTTGTTGGCAAAGTAATGTCTCTGCCTTTTAATATACTGTCTAGGTTGGTCATAACTTTCCTTCCAAGGAGTAAGCGTCTTTTAATTTCATGGCTGCAATCAGCATCCACAGTGATTTTGGAGCCCAAAAAAATAAAGTCTGACAGTGTTTCCACTGTTTCCCCATCTATTTCCTGTGAAGTGATGGGACCAGATAACATTGCTTTGAGTAAAATATTAAAAAGCCCTGCATGCTACAGAAAAGTCATACATGAAAAGGAGTCAACTGATGAAGCAAAATTCATTGTTCTCTTACTTAAGAAATTATCACAGCTGTTCCCAGTGAATTTGAGGTTCTTAATGTCTCATCAGAGAATGGTCCACAGGAGATGGGAATGACGAACCACTTCAGGATTCTGACATTGAGAACCCCATGAACAGTATGAAAAGGCAAAATGATAGGATACTGAAAGAGGAACTCCCCAGGTCGGTAGGTGCCCAATATGCTACTGGTGATCAGTGGAGAAACAACTAAGAATGAAGGGATGAGGTCAAAGCAAAACCAATACCCAGTTGTGGATGTGACCGATGATAGAAGCAAGGTCTGGTGCTGTAAAGAGCAATATTGCATAGGAACCTGGAATGTTAGGTCCATGAATCAAGGCAAATTGGAAGTGGTCAAACAGGAGATGGCAACAGTGACCATAGACATTCTAGGAATCAGTGAACTAAAATGGACAGGAATGGGTAAATTTAACTCAGATGACCATTATATCTACTACTGTGAGGAGGAATCCCTTAGAAGAAATAGAGTAGCCACCATGGTCAACCAAAGAGTCCAGAATGCAGTACTTGGATGCAATTTCAAAAAGGACAGAAAGATCTCTGTTCGTTTTCAAGGCAAACCATTAAATAAAACAGTAATCCAAGCCTATGCCACAAACAGTAATGCTGAAGAAGCTGAAGCTGAACGGTTCTATGAAGACCTACAAGACCTTTTAGAACTAACACCCAAAATACATATCCTTTACATTATAGGGGACTAGAATGCAAAAGTAGGAAGTCAAGAAACACCTGGGGTAACAGGCAAATTTGGCCTTGGAGCACGGAATGAAGCAGGGCAAAGGCTAATAGAGTTTTGCCAAGAGAATGCACTGGTCATAGCAAGCACCCTCTTCCAACAACACAAGAGAAGACTCTACACATGGACATTACCAGATGGTCAACACCGATATCAGATTGATTATATTCTTTGCAGCCAAAGATGGAGAAGCTCTCTATATATAGTTAACAAAAACAAGACCAGGAGCTGACTGTGACTCAGATCATGAGCACATTATAGCCAAATTCAGACTTAAATTGAAGAAAGTAGGGAAAACCACTAGACCATTCAGATATGACCAAAATCAAATCCCTTATGATTATACAGTGGAAGTGAGAAATAGATTTAAGGGACTAGATCTGATAGATAGAAGACCTGATGAACTATGGATGGAGATTTGTGACATTGTACAGGAGATAGAGACCAAGACCATCCCCATGGAAAAGAAATGCAAAAAAGCAAAATGGCAGTCTGAGGAGGCCTTACAAATAGCTGTGAAAAGAAGAGAAGCGAAGAGCAAGGGAGAAAAGGAAAGATATAAGCATCTGAATGCAGAGTTCCAAAGAATAGCAAGGAGAGATAAGAAAGCCTTCCTCAGCGATCAATGCAAAGAAATAGTGGCAAACAACAGAATAGGAAAGACTAGAGATCTTTTCAAGAAAATTAGAGATTCCAAGGGAACATTTCATGCAAAGATGGGCTTGATAAAGGACAGAAATGGTATGGACCTAACAGAAGCAGAAGATATTAAGAAGAGGTGGCAAAAATACACAGAAGAACTGTACAAGAAAGATCTTCACGACCAAGATAATCATGATAGTGTGATCACTCATCTAGAGCTAGACATCTTGGAATGTGAAGTCAAGTGGGCCTTAGAAAGCATCACTACGAACAAAGCTAGTGGAGTTGATGGAATTCCAGCTGAGCTATTTCAAATCCTGAAACATGATGCTGTGAAAGTGCTGCACTCAATATGCCAGCAAATTTGGAAAACTCAGCAGTGTCCACAGGACTGGAAAAGGTCAGTCTTCATTCCAATCCCAAAGAAAGGCAATGCAAACGAATGCTCAAACTACCGCACAATTGCACTCATCAAGGAGATCCAACCAGTCCATTCTAAAGGAGATCAATCCTGGGTGTTCATTGGAAGGGCTGATGCTAAAGCTAAAACTCCAATACTTTGGCCACCTCATGCGACAAGTTGACTCACTGGAAGAGTCTGATGCTAGGAGGGATTGCTGGTGGGAGGAGACCGGGACGACAGAGAATGAGATGGATGGATGGCATCACCGACTCGATGGACATGAGTTTGAGTGAACTCCGGGAGTTGGTGATGGACAGGGAGGCCTGGCGTGCTGTGGTTCATTGGGTCGCAAAGAGTTGGACACGACTGAGCAACTGAACTGAACTGAACACGCTAGTAAAGGAATGTTCAAAATTCTCCAAGCCAGGCTTCAGCAATACGTGAACCATGAACTTCCAGATGTTCCAGCTGGTTTTAGAAAAGGCAGAGGAACCAGAGATTAAATTGTCAACATCCGCTGGATCATGGAGAAAGCAAGAGAGTTCCAGAAAAACATCCATTTCTGCTTTATTGACTATGCCAAAGCCTTTGACTGTGTGGATCACAATAAACTGTGAAAAATTCTGAAACAGATGGGAATACCAGAACACCTGACCTGCCCCTTGAGAAAATTGTATGCAGGTTAGGAAGTAACAGTTAGAACTGGACATGGAACAATGGACAGGTTCCAAATAGGAAAAGGACTACGTCAAGGTTTTATATTGTCACCTTGCTTATTTAACTTATATGCAGAGTACATCATGAGCAACGCTGGGCTGGAAGAAGCACAAGCTGGAATCAAGATTGCCAGAAATTTCAGTAAACTCAGATATGCAGATGATACCACCCTTATGGCAGAAAGTGAAGAGGAAACTAAAAGCCTCCTGACGAAAGTGAAAGAGGAGAGTCAAAATGTTGGCTTACAGCTCAACATTCAGAATACTAAGATGATGGCATCTTTTCCTATCACTTCATGGGAAACAGATGGGGAAACAGTGGAAACAGTGTTAGACTTTAATTTTTCGGCTCCAAAATCAGTGCGGATACTGATTGCAGCCGTGAAATTAAAAGACGCTTACTCCTTGGAAGGAAAGTTATGACCAACCTAGATAACATATTAAACAGCAGAACATTACTTTGCCAACCAAGGTCCATCTAGTCAAGGCTATGGTTTTTCTAGCGGTCATGTATGGATGTGAGAGTTGTACTGTGAAGAATGCTGATCACCGAAGAATCGATGCTTTTGAACTGTGGTGCTAGAGAAGACTCTTGAGAGTCCCTTGGACTGCAAGGAGATACAACAAGTCCATCCTAAAGGAGATCATCCCTGGGTGTTTATTGGAAGGACTGATGCTAAAGCTGAAACTCCAATACTTTGGCCACCTCATGTGAAGAGTTGACTCACTAGAAAAGAATCTAATGCTGGAATGGATTGGGGCAGGAGGAGAAGGGGATGACAGAGAATGCGATGGTTGGATGGCATCACCATAAGACCTAAAATTTTATTAAATTATTTTAAGTTTAAGAACAAACAGTATAATAAATGTGTATTCCTTTCTTAGAACTGTGTCAGCTATTTTGCCATTAAAAAAAAAAAGAGTGGCCTATTTTTGAAAACAGTCATTTATATTTGAAACCTGCTGAGAAGTTTCTGAAAAGCTACTGGGTATTATCCATGTTTATATCTGAGAAATTTATCTTAAAAATTCATTTATGAAACTCATGTAAACAACTAGCTTCTTAAATGTTCTTCTAACAATTTGGAAATCTTAATGTATCACCCATTATTTAGTGATTGGATATAAATCTAATGCATATCAATTATACAATTTTATGAGTCAGGTTCTTAACTTTTTAGAACTTACACTTCAGTGGTTTTAAAGTTGGTCCCAATTGGAATAACCTGATAATCATTTAAAGAGTATTGCATAAGAAGTGCACTTCATGGTCTGCTTAAGACTTGAATTGCATTTTCTTATCTTCTAGAGTGAATCCCAAGTGGTAGCAGAACGTTAACTTTCTGAGTTTATCTGCTTTTTTTTTTTTTTTACTTTTTTCTCTCTGATAATTTTGAAATTATGTTTCTGTTTCTGCTTTAATCATGTTCAGTAAGAATTTTCCATATGGAGTCCATGCCTCCAAAGCCTTCTAGGATGCTTAGCTTACTTGGACCAAATCTCCCACGTGAAAGAAAAACTACTGGGAGCCCTTCAGTTCAGTTCAGTTCAGTCGCTCAGTCACGTCCGACTCTTTATGATCCCATAAGTCAAAGCACGCCAGGCTTCCCTGTCCATCACCAACTCCTGGAGTTCACTCTAACTCACCTCCATCGAGTTGGTGAAGCCATCCAGCCATCTCATGCTCTGTCGTCCCCTTCTCCTCCTGCCCTCAATCCCTCCCAGCATCAGAGCCTTTAGGACCTTATGATTGTGTGGATATTTGAGTTTGAATGTCTATTAAAAACTATAAAACTTTCTTAATTATTTTTTTTTCTAGACAGCATCTGTGAAATATCCAATACTGTGCATTTCATCTGTGACTTTCTGTGATTATGTGGTTGTCATTTAACCTTCAGTATGCCAAGAGAAATATAAATGAATGAATATTGCCAGATTGTCTTTTGGCAATGTGTAATGGTCCATTGTGTAATAAAATTCTTCCTGTTGAATGACCAGCTGAAAGAAAATATATTTCATTTTTGCCCTAAATCATTCATTATATGATTTACAGAATTACATAATCAATTTCACCATCTTGATTAATGTTAACAGAACTGCTATGAGTAATTTTGCATTCATCTTCTGATTCATATAAATGTAAAATATTTCCTTTCAGCTTTTGCCACTAAAAGAAAAAATTTTATTTATTTTTTTTGAAGAATAAATTTTAAACTTCTGAATTTTCTACACAGTGAATCTAAAGAAAAAATGGAATACATTCCTAAAAGATGATGTAATATTTTGCCAAAACTCTATGAAAATTGTGAGATGATCAATTTTTCTTTTCAGTGTCTTTTTAGGTGATTCCTTTTTTTTCCATTCCTTTTTCTTTTTGTTTTAGACTACTTTTTTTTTTAATAGTTGAAAAAAAATAGACAAACAACAGTGAAGTAATTTTGAGGATAATTAACAAATTATTTCAATGTATGGAAAATACAAGATAATTAAGATCTGATAAATATGTTAGATTCATAAAAAAGATGCAATGAATCTATATTTTAATTATGGGATAAGATGAGCTCTATTCAAGTAAAAATATGAGGTCAAGTTTCTTCTTGTTCTTTGAAGGATAGCTAAGAAAAATAAACATCATAAAATATCAAATCTTGAGAAGAGTTGCTGCTGCTAAGTTGCCTCAGTCGTGTCCAACTATGTGTGACCCCATAGATGGCAGCCCAACAGGCTCCTCTGTCCCTGGGATTCTCCAGGCAAGAATACTGGAGTGGGTTGCCATTTCCTTCTCCAATGCATGAAAGTGAAAGTGAAGTCGCTCAGTCATGTCCGACTCTTAGCGCCCCCATGGACTGCAGCCCACCAGGCTCCTCCGCCCATGGGATTCTCCAGGCAAGAGTACTGGGATGCCATTGCCTTCTGAGAAGAGTTAGTAGTCCTCAAAAAAGAATTTCAAAATCTAAAATTGGGTTCAGTGAACCCTGATGGAATACCACTTAGGGTGGTATCACCACTCCATTGATAAAAGGCTGTCAGCTGAGATTTGTTATATGGTCATGTTTGAGAACAAAGAGCTAAAAATCCATACTGCTATAAATCAACATGAAATAATCTAATTTTCAATCATATGCAAATTAAATCCTAATTGTCATGAATATGATCACACAAAAAAAGGAAAACTATTCCTATATCTTCCTAGACTATGTCTAAGCAATATTCCACTTTATAAAATTGACAGTATCATCAGTGAAATCAGTGTAAATTGCTAATTTCATAATCATTGATTGAGAAGATAAGTATTTTATTTGTATCACTTTTTTTTTCTTTTACTTTTCACTAATCAAACAGAATCCAAAAGTATGATTAGCAATTTTCAAGTATTCTTTGTGTTTATAGAATATTTAAAAGTACATTTATTGACATAATCTGATAGGTTAAAGTATATAGAAATGAATTAACAAAGTACTTATATAAATAATACTTTTTAAAATAAATAGATATTTTATCCAAAAATAAGTTTTATGAATGCATCTATTATGGAATGGCATTAGTCCTTTTGGGTCATTTGCATTAATACTACATTAAATCATAATAATTTTCTTTTTTGTCTATACCCAGGTACACTTTGAGCTTCATAAAAGCAACTAGCATATTTCATCCTCAGTTTCTGGCACTGAAAATCAAGGTACAGGAGATACTTAATGCATTTTCGAGGCTTCAAAGAGAACTTGAAATGTTGATTAATTTATTAATTAAAAAAAATATTTATCAAGTACCTACTGTGATCTGGGCATTTTTCCAAAGCTAATAACTAAGTCAATAATTTTTCCTTAGACTATTTGGTGGTCATTGAAAATAAAAACTCCTTCTTGTTTTAATAGTTTAACTTCTTAAAATATCA
Organism: Moschus berezovskii; assembly: GCF_049115385.1. Classification (NCBI taxonomy): domain Eukaryota; kingdom Metazoa; phylum Chordata; class Mammalia; order Artiodactyla; family Moschidae; genus Moschus; species Moschus berezovskii. The sequence continues at coordinate 44,877,386 of NC_142472.1, forward strand.
AATTCTCTCTGCTTAGAGAAGACCAATAGCCCTTGTTTAGAGATGATTGCATCCTAGATGAGTTGATGTTAGATAAATATGTCAGTTTGAAGGCTACTTTGTATTTTCAGTCAAGATTCTTAGAAGGAAGAATTCCATTTTACTATTTAGGAAAATGCATTCTTCTACATTACTATGAGTTATTTACTTGCTATATTTACTTTAAATAAGATTCCTGAAAGATGTGTTTATTCAGGCATTTTGGAATAAGGTTAAATAAAAAAGTAACAGACTTTGGTTCTATCAACATATAGCCTGTATATTATCATATCTTGTATTCTTTTTTGATTGAGTTCTATTAAACTGGGCTTCTTTGTTCTCTTTACACAGGAATTTACACTTTATATTTAGTCTAATATCTTTAAATAATTATCTTAAAGACTGAAATTCTACCAGACTCTATGACTGAAAGGTATATCATTCTACACTTAGACTAATAGAAATGGTGATATAATGATTTCAATTGTGCTCTCACATCTTGAATAGTTACACAAAAACCTTAAGAATATATTCTTTAACATGCTATCTCAATTCAGTAGTATCTTGATGGTTTTTCACTTTCCTACTTAAAAGGTGCCTTCTAGGAAGATTTGACTACTTGATTAAGACTAAAGTTATATGAATCTAAGAAAGAAATATTCACTAAACAGGGATATATGAGTGTGCATTAAAGAGATAATAGGATTCCATATGCATGTGTGCATAAAAGAGATAATCTTCTGAAATACTGTTTTTAAAAATGTTTTGCCACACATACCTGAAAAATTCATCCTTTCTGTATTTCTCAAGCATTACCAGGACTGCTCATGCTTATTCTTTATAATTTTAATATTGATGGCAGAAAAGGAAGGATGTATAAGTTCTTAACTGATATATAAACCACATCTCTCTTTTATAACACATTACCATTTAAAGATAGTATTTCAGATTGTTAACATGAATGGAAGTGTCAAATTGATGCTTAGTACTAATTTGTTTATTTTCGCTTGACTGCACTCCTTAGAAGTTAAAAAGGTAAGTATCAAAAGTAAAGATTCCTTATTTTGAAATACTGAAGTAGATTTTACTTTGGTTTCACTGCCATATATTCCATTAGTGTTAATGGGAGATTTGCATGTGCATTGAGAGTATAATATACCTCATTATTCTTGAGTAACAGCTACTGACTTTTAAAGGCAATTTAGAATGTGTGACAGGGAGGAAATAAAAGTGTACCATTTAGCTTTATGAAAGTTATCTTCACATACCTGAAAATGAAATAAGAAACCTTCATGAACATTTCATTCTCAAAGTTTGAACTTTATAATTTCTACAAAAAAATCTTTAAAATCCCCTTTTGTAGCTTAAATAGGTAATGAATATATGAAGTAAATATATCTCCAATCTGTTTACAGTACGTGACGTTGGCTCTGAAGAACATATGCTGCTTACTTTGTTGTTATTTTAGTTTTTTAAACTACTAAAAGTCTACTATGAGAGAATATAATGTTTTAGTTTAAAATAATTAAGATTCTGTGAAAGATCACTTTGGAATATGATGATAAAAAGATCTAATAGCTATGGACTACTGAGTTTATTAGGGGAAACACTGACTGAAACCACCCATCCTAGCAGGCACCAAAGTAACCATTTGCATGAGTTATTTTGTAACAGAAGGTCCTGATAAGGAACACAGAACTAAAAAGCCATGACCAACTGGAAAAATTCAGGAAAAGTCAAAATAAGAGAGCAGAGGCCAGGCCACATGTCCTACAAGCCTCCCAGAATACTTCTTGCTGGACTCCATCTTGGCTGAGGAAGGACCCAGAGTTAGAATTATTGGACAGAGACAACCTGGAAATTAATCTTATTGCCACGAAACCTGAGACTGTGAGCCATGTGGCAGAGTCCTTCTGAGTTCCCTTACCCTGCTGCTTTCTGCCTGGATGCCATTGGTAATAAAGTCTTTTGCTTTGTCACCAAGCATATCTCTGGCAAAAAAATCATTTCTGAGTGGTAGACAAGAGACCACTCTCAGGCCCTGGAAGGTGTCCCCCTTCTTGCAATAATGAGACAATCACTGTTTTAAGTACATTTCAAATATGAACTTGCTCAGCACTCAGAAATCTGTGAGACTGGTATTATATTTGTCCCCTATCATATAGATAATAAAACAGAAGCTTCAAAAGGTAAATTAACTTGCCCAGAGTTACAAACATAGTGAATGGCAGAGTTGGAATTGGAAACCAGGTGGTCTGATTCAACAAACCAGGTCTGAAGTAGTTCACTTCAGTTATGTCGCTCAGTTGTGTCCGACTCTTTGTGACCCCATGAACCGCAGCAAGCAAGGCCTCCCTAACCATCACCAATGCCTGGAGTCTACCCAAACTCATGTCCACTGAGCCAGTGATGCCATCCAACCATCCCATCCTCTCTTGTTCCTTTTCCTCCTGCATTCAATCTTTCCCAGCACAAGGGTCGTTTGCGATGAGTCAACTCTTCGCATCACGTGGCCAAAGTATTAGAGTTTCAGCTTCAGCATCAGTCCTTTCAATGAACACCCAGGACTGATCTCTTTTAGGATGGACTGGTTGAATCTCCTTGCTGGCCATGGGACTCTCAAGAATCTTCCTCAACACCACAGTTCAAAAACATCAATTCTTCCGTGTTCAGCTTTCTTTATAGTCCAACTCGCACATCCATCCATGACCACTGGAAAAACCATAGCCTTGATGAGACAGACCTTTGTTGACAAAGTAATGTCTCTGCTTTTTAATATGCTATCCAGATTGGTCATAACTTTCCTTCCAAGGAGTAAGTGTCTTTTAAATTCATTGCTGCAGTCACCATCTGCAGTGATTTTGGAGCCCCCAAAATAAAATAAACCACAGTTTCCACTGTTTCCCAATCAATTTCACATGAAGTGATGGGACTGGATGCCATGATCTTAGTTTTCTGAATGTTGAACTTTAAGCCAACACTCTCCTCTTTCACATTCATCAAGAGGCTTTTTAGTTCCTCTTCACTTTCTGCCATAAGGATGATGTCATCTGTATGTTTGAGGTTATTGATATTTCTCCCGGCAATCTTGATTCTAGTTTGTGTTTCCTCCAGCCCGGCATTTCTCATGATATGCTCTTCATATAAGTTAAATAAGAAGGGTGACATTATACAGCCTTGATGTATTCCTTTTTTAATTTGGAGCAAGTCTGTTGTTCTATATCCAGTTCTAACTGTTGCTTCCTAACCTGCATACAGGTTTCTCAAGAGGCAGGTCAGGTGGTCTGGGATTCGCATCTCTTTCAAAATTGTCCACAGTTTGTTGTGATCCACACAGTCAAAGGCTTTGGCATAATCAATAAAGCAAAAATAGATGTTTTTCTGGAACTCTCTTGCTTTTTCCATGATCCAGCAGATGTTGGCAATTTGATAACTGGTTTCTCTGCCTTTGCTAAAACCAGTTTGAACATCTAGAAGTTCATGGTTCACATATTGCTGAAGTCAGGCTTGGAGAATTGTAAGCATTACTTTACTAGCATGTCAGATGAGTGCAATCGTGCAGTAGTTTGAGAATTCTTTGGGACTGGAATGAAAACTGACTTTTTCCAGTCCTGTGGCCACTGCTGGGTTTTCCAAATTTGCTGACATACTGAGTGCAGCACTTTCACAGAATCATCTTTCAGGATTTGAAATAGCTCAACTGGAATTCCATCACCCCCACTAGCTTTGTTCGTAGTTATGCTTCCTAAGGCCCACTTGATTTCACATTCAAGGATGCCTGGCTCTAGGTGAGTGTGACTGATCACACCATCATGATTATCTGGGTCATGAAGATTTTTTCTGTACAGTTCTTCTGTGTATTCTTGACACCTCTTTTTAATATCTTCTGCTTCTGTTAGGATGTAGTTATATTGGTCCAAAGAGTCAGCTTCATCCTGAAACATGAACACACTAGTTGGCAAACTAAAACCTTCCAGCTGACCCAGCTCATCATTTTCAGAAGGTATGTTAGGTTAGCTATATTACCCATGCATGTAAGGATTGTTTCCTTAATCACCTCAATCTGTTTAACAAAATATTTCTTCCACACTCATATTGAGAAGATTTTCCAGTGACAATTTCCTATAATAAGAAATATACATTATAATTAATTCTAAGATATATCGAGTGCTTCTCTATGACATGTTATTCTTTTTTTTTTTAATTAATTAATTTATTTTAATTGGAGGCTAAATACGTCACAATATTGTACTGGTTTCTGCCATACATTGACTTGAAACCCATATGGGTGTACATTTGTTCCCCAAACTAAACCCCCATCCCACCTCCCTCCCCATCCCATCCCTCAGGATCATCCCAGTGCACCAGCCCTGAGCAACTTGTCTCATGCATTGAACCTGGACTGGCGATCTGTTTCACATATGATAATATGCATGCTTCAGCGCTATTCTCTCAAATCATCCCACCCTCACTTTCTCCCACAGAGTTCAAAATACTGTTCTTTACATCTGTGTCTCTTTTGCTGTTTCACATATAGGGTCATCGTTGCCATCTTTCTAAATTACCCATATATACATTAGTATACTGTATTGGTGTTTTTCTTTCTTAATTACTTCACTCTGTATAATAGGTTCCAGTTTTATCCACTTCATTAGAACTGATTCAAATGCATTCTTTATTTTTTGGCTGAGTAATAGTCCATTGTGTATATGTACCCCAGCTTTCTTATCCATTCGTCTGCATATGGACATCTTGGTTGCTTCCACATCCTGGCTATTATGAACAGTGCTGGATGAACATTGGGGTACACGTGTCTCTTTCAATTCTTAGATGCAACATCATTGTGATTTTGATTCACATTTCTCTGATAATGAGTGATGTCGGGCATTTTTTCATGTGTTTCTTAGCCATCTGTATGTCTTCTTTGGAGAAATATCTGTTTAGTTCTTTGGCCCATTTTTTGATAGGGTCATTTCTTTTTCTGGAATTGAGCTGCGTGAGATGCTTATGTATTTTTGAGATGAATTCTTTGTCAGTTGCTTTGTTTGCTATTAATTTCTCCCATTCTAATGGCTGTCTTTGCATCTTCCTTATAGTTTCTTTCCTTGTGCAAAAACTTTTAAATTTAATTGGGTACCATTTGTTTATTTTTGCTTTTATTTCCATTAATCTGGGAGGTGGGTCATCCTGCTGTGATTTTTGTCAGAGAGTGTTTTCCCTATGTCTTTCTCTAGGAGTTTTATAGTTACTGGTCTTACATTTAGATCTTATTCCATTTTGAGTTTATTTTTGTGTATAGTGTTAGAAAGTGTTCTAGTTTCATCCTTTTACAAGGGGTTGACCAGTTTTCCCAGACCAATTTTTAAAGAGATTGTCTTTTCTCTGTTGTGTATTCTTGACTCCTTTGTCAAAGGTAAGTTGTCCATAGGTGTGTGGATTTATATCTGGGCTTTCTATTTTGTTCCGTTGATCTATATTTCTGTCTCTGTGTAAGTACCACACTGTCTTTATGACTGTAGCTTTGTTGTATAATCTGAAATCAGGAAGGATGATTCCTCTAGTTCCATTCTTCTTTCTCAAGATTGCTTTGGCTATTCGAGGTTTTTTGTATTTCCACACAAATTGTGAAGTTATTTGTTCTAGTTCTCTGAAAAATACCATTGTTAGCTTAATAGGGATTGCATTGAATCTATAGATTGCTTTGGATAGTGTACTCATTTTCACTATATTGATTCTTCTAATCCATGTACATGGTATATTTCTCCATCTATTTTTGTCATCTTTGATTTCTTTCATCAGTGTTTTATAGTTTTCTATATACAGGTATTTTGTTTATTTATTTCTATATTTATTTCTAAGTATTTTATTCTTTTCCTTGAAATGGTGTGGAGAAGGCAATGGCACCCCACTCCAGTACTCTTGCCTGGAAAATCCCATGGACTGAGGAGCCTGGTGCGCTGCAGTCCATGAGGTTTCTAAGAGTCGGACAAAACTGAGCGACATCACTTTCACTTTTCATTTTCATGCATTGGAAAAGAAAATGGCAACCCACTCCAGTGTTCTTGCCTGGAGAATCAATCCCAGGGACGGGGGGCCTGGGGGGCTGCCCTTTATGGGGTTCTAAAGAGTTGGACACGACTGAAGCGACTTAGCAGCTGCAGCTTGAAATGGTGAATGGAATCACTTCCTTAATTTCTCTTTCTGTTTTCTCATTGTTAGTCAATAGGAATGCAAGGGATTTCTCTGTGTTAATTTTATATCCTGCAATTTTGCGATATTCATTGATTAGCTTTAGTAATTTTCTGGTGGAGTCTTTAGGGTTTTCCATGTAAAGGATCATGTCATCTGCAAATAGTGAGAGATTTACTTCTTCTTTTCCAATCCGGATTCCTTTTATTTCTTTTTCTTCTCTGATTGCTGTGGCTCAGTTCAGTTCAGTTCAGTCATTCAGTCGTGTCCGACTCTTTGCGACCCCATGAATCACTGCACGCCAGGCCCCCTGTCCATCACCAACTCCCAGAGTTCACTCAAACTCATGTCCATCGAGTCAGTGATGCCATCCAGCCATCTCATTCTCTGTAGTCCCCTTTTCCTCCCGCCCCCAATCCTTCCCAGCATCAGAGTCTTTTCCAGTGAGTCAACTCGTCACAGGAGGTGGCCAAAGTATTGGAGTTTCAGCTTTAGCATCAGTCCCTCCAATGAACACCCAGGATTGATCTCCTTTAGAATGGACTGGTTGGATCTCCTTGCAGTCCAAGGGACTCTCAAGAGTCTTCTCCAACACCACAGTTCAAAAGCATCAATTCTTCAGTGATCAGCTTTCTTCACAGTCCAACTCTCACATCCAGACACGACCACAGGAAAAACCATAGCCTTGACTAGACGGACTATAGTTGGCAAAGTAATGTCTCTGCTTTTGAATATGCTATCTAAGTTGGTCATAACTTTCCTTCCAAGGAGTAAGCGTCTTTTAATTTCATGGCTGCAATCAGCATCTGCAGTAATTTTGGAGCCCCCAAAAATAAAGTCTGACACTGTTTCCACTGTTTCCCCAACTCTTTCCCATGAAGTGATGGGACCAGATGCCATGATCTTTGTTTTCTGAATGTTGAGCTTCAAGCCAACCTTTTCACTCTCCTCTTTCACTTTCATCAAGAGGCTTTTGAGTTCCTCTTCCCTTTCTGCCATAAGGGTGGTGTAATCTGCATATCTAAGGTTATTGATATCTTGATTCAAGCTTGTGCTTCTTCCGGCCCAGCGTTCCTCATGATATACTCTGCATAGAAGTTAAATAAGCAGGGTGACAATATGCAAACTTGACATACTCCTTTTCCTATTTGGAACCAGCCTGTTGTTCCATGTCCAGTTCTAACTGTTGCTTCCTGACCTGCATACAGGTTTCCCAAGAGTCAGGTCAGGTGATTTGGTATTCCCATCTCTTTCAGAATTTTCCAGTTTATTGTGATCCACACAGTCAAAGGCTTTGGCATAGTCAATGAAGCAGAAATAGATGTTTTTCTGGAACTCTCTTGCTTTCTCCATGATCCAGTGGATGTTGGCAATTTGATCTCTGGTGCCTCTGCCTTTTCTAAAACCTGCTTGAACATCTGGAAGTTCACAGTTCACATATTGCCTAAGCCTGGCTTGGAGAATTTTGAGCATGACTTTACTAGCATGTGAGATGAGTGCAATTGTGCAGTAGTTTAAGCATTCTTTGGCATTGCCTTTCTTTGGGATTGGAATGAAGACTGACTTTTTCCAGTCCTGTGGCCACTGTTGAGTTTTCCAGATTTGCTGGCATATTGAGTGCAACACTTTCACAGCATCATGTTTCAGGATTTGAAATAGCTCAACTGGAATTCCATCACCTCCACTAGCTTTGTTAGTAGTGATGCTCTCTAAGGCCCACTTGATTTCACATTCAAAGATGTCTGATTGCTGTGGCTAATCCTTCCAAAACTATTCTGAATAGTAGTGGTGAGATTGGACACCTTTGTCTTGTTCCTTATTTTAGGGGAAATGCTTTCAATTTTTCACCATTGACAACATGTTTTTTGTTGGTTTATCATATTTGGCTTTTATTATGTTGAGGTATTTTCCTTCTATTCCTGCCTTCTGGCGGGTTTTTATCATAAATAGATGTTGAGTTTTGTCAAAAGATTTCTCTGCGTCTAGTGAGATAATCATATGATTTTTATCTTTCAATTTGTCAATGTGGTGTATTACATTGATTGATTTGAAAATATTGAAGAATCTTTGCATCCCTGGGATAAAACCCACTTGATCATGATGAAAGATCTTTATAATATGTTGTTGGATTCTGCTTGCCAGAACTTTGTTAAGGATTTTTGCATCTATGTTCATCAGTGATATTGGCCTATAGTTTTATTTTTTGTGGCATCTTTGTCTGGTTTTGGTATTAGGGTGATGGTGGCCTCATAAAATGAGTTTGGAAGTTTACTTTGCTCTGCAATTTTCTGGAATAGTGTGAATAGGATAGCTGTTAGCTCTTCGCTAAATTTTTGGTAGAATTCAGCTGTGACATCCTCTGGGGCTGGGCTTTTTTTTTGTTGGAAGATTTCTGATTACAGTTTTGATTTCCGTGCTTGTGGTGGGTCTGTTAAGAATTTCTCTTTCTTCCTGGTTCAGCTTTAAAAAATAACACTTTTCTAAGAATTTGCCCATTTCTTCCATGTCGTCCGTTTTATTGGCATATAGTTGCTGATAGTAGTCTCTTATGATCCTTTGTATTTCTGTGTTGTCTGTTGTGATTTCTTCATTTCCATTTCTGACTTTGTTGATTTGATTCTTCTCCCTTTCTTTCTTTCTTTTTTTGATGAGTCTATCGAATGGTTTGTCTATTTTATCTTCTCAAAGAACCAGCTTTAGCTTTGTTGATTTTTGCTATGGTCTCCTTTGTTTCTTTTGCATTTATTTTTGCCCTATTTTTAATGATTTCTTTCCTTCTACTAACCCTGGGGTTCTTCATTTCTTCTTTTTCTACTTGTTTTAGGTATAGAGTTAGGTTATTTATTAGATTGTTCTCTTGTTTCTTGAGGTAAGCTTGTATTGCTATGAACCTTCCCCTTAGTACTGCTTTTACTGAATCCCATAGGTTTTGGGTTGTTGTGTTTTCATTTTCATTCGTTTCTATGCATATTTTGATTTCTTTTTTGATTTCTTCTGTGATTTGTTAGTTATTCGGAAGTGTGTTGTTTAACCTCCATATGTTTGCGTTGCTAATAGTCCCCACGCCCATAGTTGACATCTAATCTTACCGCATTGTGATTAGAAAAGGTGCTTGGAATGATTTCAATTTTTTTTAATTTACCAAGGCTAGATTTTCAGTCCAGGATGTGATCTATCCTGGAGAAGGTTCTGTGTGCACTTGAGAAAAAGGTGAAATTCATTGTTTTGGGGTGAAATGCCCTATAGATATCAATTAGATCTAACTGATCCATTGTAACATTTAAAATTTTTGTTTCCCTGCTAATTTTCTGTTTAGTTGTTTTATCGATTGGTGTGAGTTGGGTATTAAATTCTCCCACTTAAAAGGTATTACTGCTAATTTTCCCTTTCATACTTGTTAGCATTTGCCTTACATATTGTGGTGCTCTTATGTTGGTTGCATATATATTTATAATGGTTATATCTTCTTCTTGGATTGATCCTTTGATCATTATGTAGTGTCCTTTGTCTCTTTTCATGGCCTTTATTTCAAAGTCTATTTTATCTGATATGAGTATTGCTACTCCTGCTTTCTTTTGGTCTCCATTTGTGTGAAATATTTTTTCCAGCCCTTCACTTTCAGTCTGCATGTGTCCCTTGTTTTGAGGTGGGTCTTATTTTTTTATCCATTCAGCCAGTCTTTGTCTTTTGGTTGGGGCATTCAAACCATTTACATTTAAGGCAATTATTGATAAGTATGTTGCCGTTACCATTTATTTTGTTGGTTTGGGTTCGAGTTTTTTTCTGTGTTTCCTGTCTAGAGAAGATCCTTTAGCATTTGTTGAAGAGCTGGCTTTGTGGTGATGAATTAGTTCAGATTTGCTTGTCTGTAAAGCTTTTGATTTCTCCTTCATATTTGAATGAGATCCTTGCTGTGTACAGTAAACTGGGTTGTAGGTTTTTCCCTTTCATCACTTTAAGTACGTCCTGCCATTCCCTTCTGGCCTGAAATATCAGCTGGTATCCTTATGAGAATCCTCTTGTGTGTTATTTGTTGTTTTCCCCTTGCTGCTTTTAATATTTGCTTTTTGTGTTTGATCTTCGTTAATTTGATTAATATGTTTCTTGGGGTGTTTCATGTTGGGTTTATCCTGTTTGGGACTCTCTGGGTTTCTTGGAGTTGGCTGGCTATTTCCTTCCCCATTTTAGGGACTTTTTCAACTACTATTTCTTCAAATATTTTCTCATGGCCTTTTTTTTTTTTTTTGTCTTCTACTTCTGGGACTCCTATGATTCGAATATTGGGACATTTGACATTGTCCCAGAGGTCTTTGTGGTTGTCCTCATTTCTTTTAATTCTTTTTTTTTTTTCTTTTCCCTTTCTGCTTCATCTATTTCCACCATCTGTCTTCCAGCTCACTTATCCTATCTTCTGCATCAGTTATTCTACTGATGGTTCTCTCCAGAGTGTTTTTGATCTCAACTTTTGCATTATTCATTATTGATTGACTCTTTTTTATTTCTTCTAGATCCTTGTTAAACATTTTTTGCATCATCTCAGTCTTTGTCTCCATACTATTTATGCGTAACTCCATTTTGTTTTCAAGATTTTGGATCATTTTTACTATCATTATTCTGAATTCTTTTTCAGATAGACTCCCTATCTCCTCCTCTTTCTTTTGGTTTGGTGGACATTTATCATGTTCCTTGACCTGCTGAATATTTCTCTCCCTTTTCATCTTGTTTAGATTGCTGTGTTTGGGGTGGCCTTTCTGTATGCTGAAAGTTTGTGTTTCCTCTTTATTGTGGAGGTTCCTCGCTGTGGATGGGGTTGGACGAGTGACTTGTCAAGGTTTCCTGGTTAGGGAAGCTTGTGTTGGTGTTCTGGTGGGTAGAGCTGGATCTCTTCTCTCTGGAATGCAATGAAGTGTACAGTAGTGAGTTTTTAGGTGTCTGTGGGTTTGCTGTGACTTTTGGCTGCCTGTATTTTACTGCTTAGAGTTATGTTCCTGTCTTGTTGGAGAATTAGCTTGATATGTCTTGCTCTGAAACTTGTTGCCTCTTGGGTGGATCTTGGTTTCTATGAAGCTTTGGAGGCTTTTGGATGAGCTCTTGTCGATTAATGTTCCCTGGAGACAGGAGTTTTCTGGTGTCCTCAAGTTTTGGAGTTAAACCTCCTGCCTCCTGTTTTCAGTCTTATTCTTCCAGTAGTCTCAAGTCTTCTCCATCCATACTGCACCAATGATAAAACATCTAGGTTAATGGTGAAAAAATTCTCCACAATGAGGGACACCCAGAGAGGTTCACAGAATTACAAGGAGAGGAGAAGAGGAAGGATGGAGATAGAGGTGACCAGGAGGAGAAAAGGGGAATCAAAAGAGGAGAGGGCAATCTAGCCAGTAATCATTTCCCTATGTGCTCTCCAAAGCCTGGAACTCCCAGAAAAGTTCACAGAGTTACATAGAGAAGAGGTAGGAAGGAGATAGAGGTGACCAGGATAAGAAAAGGGGAAGTCAAAATGAGAGAGACAGATCTAGCCAGCAATATGTTCCCTAAGTGTTCTCCACAGGCCAGAATCCCCAAAGAGATTCACAGATCTGGGTAGAGAAGAGAAGAGGGAGGGACAGACAGAGGTGACCTGGGGGACGAAAAGGAGCGTCAAAAGGGGGAGAGGGCAATCAAGTCAGTAATCACACTCCTAAGCGAAAATGGGTACTGAAGATTGAATTCTTAAAGGTAAAAAATTGATAAAAAATACCAAAAGGCAAAGATTAAAAATTAGAGTAGAGGTTAGACTCTCAAAAATACAATATTAAAAAAAAATCACAAAAATTATAAAAAGTATATATGAAATTTGCTTTAAAAATAAGATTGCTTTTTGCAAGGTAATAGTATGCTATAAAAATGAAAATTAAAGGAGTAATAAAGAACTTCAAAAATTTTTAAAAATTAAAAATTTAAAAAAATTAAAAATTTTAAAAATTATAATAGTAAAAATATATCTAGGAATTTCTCTGGAGCTGTTGAGGGCAGTATGGGGTCAGTTCAGTTTCAGATAGTTCTTTGTTCTAGCTTATACTTCTCAAGATCTATAGGCCCCTTCCAATGTAGTCAGTGCTAACTACAGGATTTTAATCTGTTGAACCTGTCACTTTCAAAGAAGTTCCCTCTTCTTTGGTTATTTCGGCTTCCTCTGTTTGCAAGTCTCTTCAGTATCTAACCCGCCCTGGCACAAAGGGGAGAAGGTGATCACTTATTTATGCTCACTTATTCAGTTGTGCTGTGGGGAGGAAGGAACACTGTAAACAAATATCACTGGTGTGTGTGGGGAGTGCTCACAGTGTCTAGACCACACTGGGTTTGCCCCTGCTCATGGAATGTGTGCTTTCTCTGTCTACACTGCTCAGGCTCCAGGTTGCTCTGCAGGGGAACTGTCTAAAGTGGGCCCTGGGTTGCATGCACTTCCCAGGTCTAAGCCACTCAGGTTCATGTTCTTGGGTACTCCACAAAGGCACAGACTTGGTTGGACCTGCGTTTTGTGCCCTTCCCAGATCCAAGCAGCTCGGGCAACCAGGTGCTGGCAAGTGCACTCTCCCCAGGTGGGGGGTGCATCTTATCACCTCCCTGGTCCCAGTCGCTCAGGTTTCCTGGGTGCTCAGCGGGAGCGCCATCTCAGGTGTGCTGTGCATCTCCTCTGAGGAGCTGATCTCTGCCTGCAACCTTCCTGGTGGATGTAATCCATCCAGGACCTCAGGAAGACTTGGTAAGCAACTGGGAGCCTGCTCACAGTTTGGTAGAGGATGCCGTCACTGTGGTCAAGATTGCCCCTCGCCTTCTGGCCCTGGCTGTTGCCTGCCTGCTTCTCTGCCTCTGGTGGGAGATGGGCTGGTCCACAGCCGGCTAGCTCTCCCCTGGTATTTGCTCACTCCTTTGTTCTGTGAGTGGGCCCAGCAGTGCCTTCGGTTAGAGCTTTTGGCAGGAAAGTTCTCTCTCTCTCTTTTTCTCTCTCTCTGTCTATCCCACAGGTTGGCTTGCTATCTCATGTTAGCTCCCTCAGATTGTCCTCAGGTCATTCAGGCCCAGTCCTTACCCTAAGCAATGCAGCCCCTGCCTCCCTATTCAGCCCCCGCTCACTGGTGGCTAAGGTGAGTGTCTGGGCTACTTCTCCGCTAGGAGTTGTGGTTAGGCGAATAATCTGTGTTGTTTTTGTTTTTGCCTTCCATTTATGTTACCCTCTGAGATTCCAAAACTCCCCACAGGCTCACCAGTGAGAGGGTTTCCTGGTGTTTGGAAACTTCTCTTGTTTCACGACTCCCTCCCCAGGACAGGTCTCCATCCCTAACTCTTCTGTCTCTCTTTTATCTTTTATATCTTGTCCTACCTCCTTTCAAAGACAATGGGCCGCCTTTCTGAGTACCTGGTGTCCTCCGCCAGGATTCAGAAGTTGTTTTGAGGAATTTGCTCAGCATTTAAATGATATTTCAATGAGTTTGTGGGGGAGAAAGTGGTCTCCCCGTCCTATTCATCCGACATCTTAGGACCGCCCTCATTACATGTTATTCTAAGCAAAGTTTTTCATATATTAAGTCATTTAAATCTAACAACAACCTTTGAGACAGGTAATGTTGTTTCATAGATGATGAAACTCAGGCAGAAAAAGGGCAAATGATATTCAAATTTGAAAAGAACTTGAACACAGACAGCCTCATTTTAGACATAAAACATGACATGACTGAAGAAAAGTATTTTTTAGATTCAATGAGCCTGCTTTAAATCCCACATTTAAATGCTCTGGAGGGAGAAGTGAGAGAAAGCAATGTCTACAAAGAAGTGAAGAAGAGTGGAAATAACAAAAATTTCATCTGCTTTTTATTATCATCATGTGCAGGCTATTTTTTAGAGATGTCAGGTATAAAATATTCCTCCTCACAGAGGCGGACTGCTCCCATCATCTTTAACCTTTTTCTTTCATATGCTATTACCAGGGCAAACCCTCACTAGATGTTTTGAGCCTGAACATATCATATGAAAATAGGGCTAGTAATAGCTAGCCTACAAGGTTGTTGTAAATGATAAAGCATAAGTGAAATAAGAAATTGTAATGCATCATCACAAAATAGTGGGAGTCATTTAACTTGAGATAAACATTTCATCACATTTGATTTCTGAATATTGTTCCAGCACTTGGCCAGATGTAGCTCCTCCATGTTATCTCACTGTTCCCACTCCCAGAGCCAGAATAAAGGTTCAAACAAACAAACCTGGAGAAAATAGGTGATGTAGATTCTCATCCTACATCTACAATGCCTGCAGGTTTAGTAGACTGTGATCCATAATTTTCAAGATCCAAAATACTGACTGTAGAGTTTTGTGGGTTTTGTTGATTTCTTAGCTCAAAATGATTTGTTTATAAATGAAAGAGAAGACAATATTAGGACCACAATGTCATACAGTGTATATAGTACATCTCTCAGGCTCATTATCTATCTGTTTATTAAACTAATAGTTCAGTTCAGTTCAGTCGCTCAGTCGTGTCCGACTCTCCGCGACCCCATGAATCACAGCACGCCAGGCCTCCCTGTCCATCACCAACTCCCGGAGCACACTCAAACTCATGTCCACAGAGTCGGTGATGCCATCCAGCCATCTCATTCTCCGTCGTCCCCTTCTCCTCCCGCCCCCAACCTTTCCCAGCATCAGAGTCTTTTCCAGTGAGTCAGCTCGTCTCATGAGGTGGCCAAAGTATTGGAGTTTCAGCTTTAGCATCAGTCCCTCCAATGAACATCCAGGATTGATCTCCTCTAGAATGGACTGGTTGGATCTCCTTGCAGTATAAGGGACTCTCAAGAGTCTTCTCCAACACCACAGTTCAAAAGCATCGATTCTTCGGCGATCAGCTTTCTTCACAGTCCAACTCTCACATCCATACATGACCACGGGAAAAACCATTGCCTTGACTAGACGGACCTTGGTCGGCAAAGTAATGTCTCTGCTTTTTAATATACTATCAAGGTTGGTCATAACTTTCCTTCCAAGGAGCAAGCGTCTTTTAATTTCATGGCTGCAATCAGCATCTGCAGTGATTTTGGAGCCCAAAAAAACAAAGTCTGACACTGTTTCCACTGTTTTTCCATCTATTTCCCATGAAGTGATGGGACCAGATGCCATGATCTTTGTTTTCTGAATGTTGAGCTTCAAGCCAACCTTTTCACTCTCCTCTTTCACTTTCATCAAGAGGCTTTTGAGTTCCTCTTCACTTTCTGCCATAAGCAAAGCTTATATGCCAGTCATGTACTAAGTTTGGAAAATATCATCTCATATTTGTTTTCTATAACTGCAGTTAACAAAATACAACACATTTAGTGACTTAGCACTGCAAACTTTATTATCTCACAATTCTATAGAAGTCTGACATCATTAGGCTTAAATTAAGTTGTTGAGGGAGCTGCATGCTCTGAAGCACTAGAGGAGAACCCACTTTCTTGAGTTGCCCATCTTCTAAAGACTACCCATATTCCTGGACTTATGGACACTTCCCATCTTCAAACCACTAATTACTGACACAGTCTTTCTCACACTGAATTATTTTGACATTGAGGCTCCCAACTCCTTTTGTCTGTAAGGAAATATGTGATTATACAACACCCTCACTGAAAATTAAAGAAAATCTCCCAGTTTCAAGGTCTTCTATTTGCATCATAATTCTAACAGCAACTTTAATTCCTCTATGCCATGTAACATAACTTACTAATGTGGACATCTTTGGGGATCATTATTCTGCCTACAGCATCATCTCTGTTCACACATTACTTAAAGCTTGTGGAAGAGAGATAATGATTGCACATGTAAGTGGGTAAATATATATTCAGAAACTGTGATATATGCTATGAATATTTTATGTTGTTATGAGTGCTTAAATCATGGAGAGCTGATAGATATCAGGGAATTTTTCCTTAGTTGGCTATATTTGTCTTGACATCTAGAGGAAGAGTACAGTTCAATTAGCAAAAGGATCAAAGGAGAGTTTTCTCACAGAATCATATACAAGTGTTTAGATGTAAGTGAAAGTAGAGTTAGACTTGGAGAAACAAATAAAAGCCTGCATGCCTGGAGCAAACGAGTCCTATAATTCAAATTTAAACCATTACCAATGATCTGTAATATTTTACTGGTTGAGATGTCACGAAGAAAAGAAGGAAAAAAATCTGGTTTTATCATTCTCTTCCACTTCTGGAAAGGGTTCATGCCCTTCTCAAATTGTATATTTAGCTCTGGGTATTGTAAAAACATTTGCTTAAATGTGAACAGAGTACACTGATTTTCGGCAGTCCTCTGAGATAATTAAAATACGTTTAAACATATCATGCAAGTAAAATCTTTAATAGTTGTGTAGAAATTTAAAATGTGTCTTTTGTCACTTATGCTTACATATGCTTAGTGCTTTTTTCCATTACAATGTGAGCTTTTTATAAATTAATATAATAAATTTACCTAATCAATATTAAGCAGTCTTTTTTTTTAATGATTCAATGGAATAAGAAGAAACTCTGAATGTTAAAAATATTTCAAGATCTAAGCACTTTTCAATGAATTTTAGTTTCAGATTATTATTTCAACAGTTTCTATTTACTCCTTTCTTTATCCATTCAGAAAGTATCTTATGATCACTGACTTATCTAGACACTGTCATAGGTTCTGGGATTTTAGTTGTAGATATAATATATTCCTCCCCAGAAGTACAAAAATCTATTTTATTGTCTATTACTGCAGGGGACAGATTAATTCAATCAGTCTGGTCTGATGAAATTTGAGTTCAGTTCAGATGCTCAGTCATGTCCTACTCTTTGTGACCCCATGAACCGCAGCATGACAGGCCTCCCTGTCCATCACCAACTCCCAGAGTCCACCCAGATCCATGTCCATTGAATCACTGATAACATCCAATCCCTCACAGCATCACGGTCTTTTCAAATGAGTCAGCTCTTTGCATCAGGTGGCTAAAGTATTGGAGTTTCAGCTTCAACATCAGTCCTTCCAATGAACACCCAGGGCTTATCTCCTTTAGGATCGACTGATTGTATCTCCTTGCTGTCCAAGGGACTTTCAAGAGTCTTCTCCAACATCACAGTTCAAAAGCATCAATTCTTCCGTGCTCAGTTTTCTTTATAGTCCAACTCTCACATCCATACATGACCACTGGAAAAACCATAACCTGACTAGACGGACCTTTGTTGACAAAGTAATGTCTTTACTTTTTAATATGTTATCTAGGTTGGTCATAACTTTCCTTCCAAGGAGTAAATGTCTTTTAATTTCATGGCTGCAGTCACCATCTGCAGTGATTTTGGAACCCAGAAAAATAAAGTCAGCCACTGTTTCCACAGTTTCCCCATTTATTTGCCATGAAGTGATGGGACCGGATGCCATGATAGTTTTCTGTTAAACTTAAAATGTTAAACTTTAAGCCAACTTTTTCACTCTCCTCTTTCACTTTCATCAAAAGGCTCTTTAGTTCTTCTTCACTTTCTGCCATAAGGGTGGTGTCATCTGCATATATGAAATAATGGTTTATAAATTTAAAATTATGCTTCATTAATCCAATGCAACTAGTATAAATGTGATCACATGTTACTTCAGCAACATAAGTAGATTATTAAAGGTCAGAATAAAACCTTTTCTAAAATCCATAAATTCTATAGCTCAAAAGCACAGCTCTGTTTCTGTTCATGTCAATTTCTATGAACTCTAACATTCATGAATCTATAGTAGCATGGGCTATTTGTTCTATCATACATATCTCAGGAGTCCTCTTTGTTAGCAATTGATGATACCAGCTGAATATTTTTACAATAATTACAAGAATAAAAATTTCAATTTTAAAATTTCAAACTGTACAATTTAAGATTATTTTCAGAGATAATGCTGTTTTATTCTGGCAAACTTCAAATATACATGTGATTTCAGTGAAGAGTATATAGAGACTTTTTATAAGATGACATGGTTTGCATTAAAAATATTGTGCATATTTAACCTTTCTATAAGTCAGAATAAGTTAAATCTGTTTTTTCCCTAAGTTTGGATTATAAATGTAAAGAGAAATAAAATTATACTTACAGTTAATTTAGTAATTGTATACACTGAAAACATTTAGACAATTGCAAAAATCATTGCCTTAACACAATTAAATGAACTCTGAGGTCAGGTATATATGGTTCTGAATTTCACTTAGTAGCTAAGTGAACTTATTAAACATAAGTTCTTTGAATATCAGAATCTGCATCAGCAAAATGAGATAATAATACGACAAAATTTTTATGGTGATCATGAGAGCTTTTGTATGTGCAGTGATCAGTGTAAAGCTTATAACAAACAGATAATTGTCAATATTTTTTAGCTTTATGCTCCTTATTAAGTGGTCATTGTTATCTGAATTTATAGATTATTGCTAGTATATTTCTATCACTGTACTATTTATCCACTAAATAGTAAATGTTAAAAAAAAAAAAAAAAGCTAAGGAAGAGGGATAAAAAAGTGATACAAGTAGTTTTTCCAACCTTGATATTTTTGAAGTCTGGCTCTGGCATGATATTGACCTCAGGGCATGTGTTTAGAGTCGTTCTTGGTTTGATGTTCCCTGACCTTCTCTGACATTCTTCTGACCCTCCCAGCAGTCTTTCTCCAGCTCTCTTCAACATTTCCTCAGCTTCCTGGCTGTGATTCAATACTCTTGGAAAATTTCCCAGATGGTTCATGAAAAAGCATGTAGAGTAAAAACCTTGGGGTCACAGACAGAAGAGGGGATTCTGAAGGGCAAAATGAGCCTATCCAGTACAAAAGTTGTTCATGACTTTACAGAAGTTTTAAATAAAAGAAAATATTGTTGTATGGAATCGAATAAACATATGAAGATTTCATACAGTCAAATAAGTTATCTAAAGGCAAGAAAATTGAACTGATTGTGAATGATTTTTCTACTGGAATTTTTATTTTAATAGTGATTTTTTTCAGGTTGCAGTTCACGAAGGCCTTCCTATAGACATGTATGAAGAGAGATTCATATACCCAGGCAAACAAAATATTTTTGTAATTTCAATTAAAGTTTCAATAAAATAGCTAGAATGTAAACTGACGTCCAAAGAAAGATCACAGTTTTAAATTTAAGCTTTATTACAAGAATACATATGTCATAATATATTAATATATATGTCAATGGCAAGCCACTCCAGTACTCTTGCCTAGAAAACCCCATGGATGGAGAAGCCTGGTGGGCTGCAGTCCGTGGGGTCGCTAAGGGTCGGAGACAACTGAGCGACTTCACTTTCACTTTTCACTTTCACACATTGGAGAAGGAAATGGCAACCCACTCCAGTGTTCTTGCCTGGAGAATCCCAGGGACGGGGGAGCCTGGTGGGCTTCCGTCTATGGGGTCACACAGAGTGGGACGACTGAAGTGACTTAGCAGCAGCAGCAGCATAATATATTAATGAAAATTAATTTCAAAATAAATATTTCGAAGCAAAACTTCTCATTGGAAGCAGTGGAGCTTGTAAAATAAAAGAACTTTAAAATCAATTGAAATGGTAACTTACTGTGTTTAGGCAATACCTGTAAATACATAATACTCTGTGTTTCAGCTACAGATGGTAATATTTTTGATGGTATTGCTTATGTTGGACGATATATCTTTCCCTGCCTGACCTGGGAAGGTTCTTGTTTGTCAGTAGGAGCATGATCAACTAAAAAAATAAATAAATAAGGGTGGAAAGCCAGGAGAGGATGTTAATATGCTTTTGGTTCAAGATACCTCTCTCAAGTCCCTCAAAACTGAGGCTACTATGGAAAGGGAATGTTGTTTGCCATTCTATTAAACAAACAATGTTGTCTGCTTTTCCAGTTCTACAAGGGTCAAGCCATCGGTCATTACAGGCAACCTCCCCTCTACCACCCTGAGGGGAATTCAAGATGGAGAAAAACAGGAAGCATTCTGTGCTTTAGATACTGGTACTATATAGTTAAGATGCATACCTCTGTACTTAGCTTTTATAAAAGTTTGGAAGAGTTCCATGGTTCCTTGATTTCAAGCTACTTTGACTTTTAGCCTCAAAAAAATAAATTCCCTCACAAAAGATTTGCCAAGGACTTAACTATCTGCTTGGAGAACAATTACATATGATAGAAACTGGATACATACGAACATACATCTCATTAATTTTTGAAGTATTTTGAACAATGAGAGATTGTTTCTCTCCTTCTGTCCTTGTGAGATATCATCATCTTGAACCTAAGTTTACTCATTTAATAAACATGTTATTTATCATGCCTTAATAAGAAAGATGCTGTGTCAGGTGAGGGATATACAATGGTTATCAAATCAACATGGTCACTAATATCATGGAAATGGCAGAGTAGTGGACAAGACAGGCAGGAAACAAATATGCATACAATTATCAATTATGAGCTAAAAGAGCAAGAAAATATACATGGATTCCACATTGAAACAGAGTGCTAATACTCTATATATGTTCTAGAAGTTGAAAACCTAGGCTGCTAGGAGCACATATATTAAAATCCTGCAGCAAATGAACAATTCATTTTTGGGTAAGGGAGAAAGAAACACAGTGATGAATCTGACTTCATTCCTCATGTCCAGGAACTAATAGCTTCTAAGAGGATAAAAACCAGCTTTATGGTGGGGATGACATTTAGATTGAAACTTTAGGATAAGGACGATAAAGAAATATGATAAAAGGCACTGACTGCCAGGCAAAAAGAGTAAACTACATCAAACCTTGATTTAATGCCCTTTGGATTCTAGGAGTAATCTGGTTTATATACACTGTCCACTATACTTGGTAATTTGTGATGATGCTCATCACCTAACATAAGTTGAGATGAAAAAAAGCAAAGATCATCACTTCCACCATTATTTAGCTGTCTGGCAATTTTTTAAATACAATCTACAAAGAAATCCTTAAAAAAGTTAAGAGGAGCAGCCCAAAGTTTGGAAGCTTATGAAGTTGGAAAATTATGATACCTATCAAACTTAATGAAATTCAGTCAAACTATCTGTCATTCAGGGTAACCCAGTTCTTGTTTTCTTTGAAAGTGAAAGTCACTCAGTCTTGTCTGACTCCTCGTGGCCTCAGGGACTGTGTTCATAGAATTCTCCAGGACAGAATTCCCAGGGTGGGTAGCTTTTCCCTTCTCCAGGCGATCTTCCCAACCCAGGGATAGAACCCAGGTCTTCCACATTGCAGGTGGATTCTTTACCAACTGAGCCACATGGGAAGTCCTCTGTTTTCTTTATGCTATCTTAAAACATTATGAGGCACTTTCATTAAGACTCTCAGGCATTGTTGTCTAACTTTTCCTGTTTTGGTTTTAAATCTTAAACTAATAGTGAGTATGTAGGAGTTAACATTATTATTAAAATATATAAATATATATGCTTTGGTTATCTGATCAATATATGTATTCATTCTATAAGATCATATCTGATAAAAAATCCAATACATTCTTATTAAAATGAAAAGTTTGGGAAGAAAAAAGATTAAAAATTAAATAACTTATTCGAGAAGACTTGTGTTCTGTATCCTTACAGCATAATATACTTATCATCAGGATTCTATTACATCTCAGAAATACTGCTATCACAATTTGGAAATTAGCCACTCAAACTTGTCACTATCAAACCAGAAAGAAAATATTCAGGCAAGTTGTCAAAAGCACCTTTCAGATGCTCTTTATTATCTAGCACTTTTCAGATGTTCTTTATTATCATTATCAAGACATCACTATGGAAGACATTGTTTTAATAACAAATAGCTTGTGTGTGTAAATGTTCATTGATGTGTGTATGTGTCTATATTATCCCTTATGTTACAAAGTACCTGTTTTAAAAAAATTGCACATGCAATAATAAATCATGTGTGAAAAATGTGAAAGATGACATTATATATCAGTTGGTGCTTCCTTGTATAATTAGATGTACTATATTTTCTTCAGTTCCTACAGCCAATCTACATTTTTGTTTTAAAAGTTCATTTGTAATGTAAATGAGTAACACATTTTCCCATGATGGACACCCTAAACACTAATGTCATGTCACTGATGATGAGCTGTCACAAATATGAGAGGAGAAATGATAACTAAAGGAGCTATTTTTTACCTCACCAAGTGTTATGGGGGGAAAAAAATCACTATATATTAACACTAGGTAAACACCCTGCCCACTTACACAATTTATAAAGATCAACTTTCTAGGAAGCCATGGATGTCTTTCATCTGTTGATTTACTCTAAGAAGGAGGACATTTCAGTTTTGCCACTATTTCCCCACATTTGAATTGTGGTGCTGGGGAAGACTCTTGAGAGTCCCTTGGACAGCAAGGAGATCAAACCAGACAATTCTAAAGGAAATCAGTTCTGAATATTCATTGGAAGGACTGACGGTGAAACTGAAGCTCCAGTACTTTGGCCCCTGATGTGGAGTTGATTCATTGTAAAAGAGCCTGATGCTTGGAAAGATTGAAGGTAAAGGAGAAGGGGATCACAGAGGATGAGATGTTTAGATAGCATCACCAGCTCAATGGACATGGATTTGTACAAATTCTGGGAGATGGTGGAGGACAAAGGAGCATAGTGTGATACATTCCATGGGGTCACAAAGAGTCAGATGTGACTTAGCAACTGAACAACAACAAGAAGACACTGGGGGCAAATAAAATTCTATAATAAGTAACCCACTGGGGAATTCCTTAATAGGAAGCACTCTTTTAGGATTAAATAATTATTTTAATAGAGAAGACATATTTTCATGTTTGAGTTTATTACATGATTCTGATAAAAGTCAAATATTTTATAACATATATTCAGAAAGTGAAAGCAAAGTGAAAGTCACTCATCTGTGTCCAATTCTTTGCGACCCCATGGACTGTATGGGGTCAAAATTCAGAAGATCTAAGTACGTATTGCCTGGCACGCTGTGATTCATGGGGTCGCAAAGAGTTGGACAAGACTGAGTGACTGAACTGAAGTCAAATATATATTGAATATTGTGCATTATTTTACAACTCCTTATTTATACCCTCCAATTCTCTTCTGGTCAAACCTTGCTATTCAGTATATGCATACATAGTATAATTAACCTAGTTATGATAATGAAAAAAAATCATAGTGAGGATGATGAGAGATAAATCCCAAGTTCCCTCCTTTGTGGTATGTCAAAAAAATAAAATAAAACTAAATACTTTCACCTGAAATTATCTAAATAATTTAAACCAAAAAAGTATATATTGTTTTATAATGGTTTAGATTCATGGGGTCGCGGAGAGTCGGACACGACTGAGCGACTGAACTGAACTGAACTGAACTGAGGGAAATCTCATATTAATTATAAGTATTATCTCTTCCCTAAAGTTTAAATTATTTAAGTGCCAATTTTTAATAACTATAGATCACCATATATGCCATATATATTTCAATCCCTGGGTCGGGAAGATCCCCTGGAAAAGGGTATGGCAACCCACTCCAGTATTCTTGCCTGGAGAATCCTATGAACAGAGAAGCCTGATGGGCTACAGTCTACAGGATCACAAAGAGTCGGACACAACTAAAGTCACTTAGGGAACAAGCAATATATGACACAAATTATTTTAATGAGAAATACTTGTTGAATAAATGGAAATGAATTAATAAAATTTGTTTTAGCTTAACTGCAATTGATTGTAATCAATTTTATTTTTCCTGCCAGAAAATAAATGATTCCCTCTGGCCTTTCTGGTCTCAGAGTATAATCAATGTCAGATTCCCACACTTCCTTTTATCTGGTTAAATTCCAGAAAGAATAGCCTCAATTCACCTCAAAAAAAAAAAAAAGGCATACTCCCAGGAATAGGTAATAAGTCTGGCGTCCCATACTTTAACATGTTACAATTCATATAATTTTAATGCCTACGTTTCCTGTTTCCTACTATGTATACTTAGTCCTTGTGAAAACAGTAGATGACTTCATTTTTTCGGGCTCCAAAATCACTGCAGGTGGTGACTGCAGCCATGAAATTAAAAGAAGCTTACTCCTTGGAAGGAAAGTTATGATCAACCTAGACAGCATATTAAAAAGCAGAGAAATTGCTTTGCCAACAAAGGTCTGTCTAGTCAAGGCTATGGTTTTTCCAGTGGTCATGTATGGATGTGAGAGTTGGACTATAAAGAAAGCTGGACACTGAAGAATTGATGCTTTTGAACTGTGGTGTTGGAGAAGACTCTTGAGAGTCCCTTGGATGGCAAGGAGATCCAACCAGTCTATCCCGAAGGAAATCAGTCCTGGATGTTCACTGGAAGGACTGATGTTGAAGCTGAAACTGCAATGCTTTGGCCACCTGACATGAAGTGCTGACCCATTTGGAAAGACCATGATGTTAGGAAAGATTGAAGGCAGAAAGAGAAGTGGATGACAGATGATAAGATGGTTGGATGGCATCATCGATTCAATGGACATGAGTTTGGGTAAACTCTGGGAGGTGGGGATGGACAGGGAGGCCTGGTGTGCTGCAGTCCATGGGGTTGCAAAGAGTCGGACACGACTGAGCGACTGAACTGAACTCAACATGACTATAGGACAGATTCTTGTTGAAATCATTGTATTTTTCTGCCACAAGATTTTCTTTATTCTAAATTTTAATATCACACATTCACAGATACTTGATACAAAGACTTATATTATGAGTTCTTGAGGAAAGTTAAGTATTGAAGATGTCATAAATCTCACTCAGCACAGAGAAATGAATTTGTACTCATATTACTCTGAAGCCCATCTCACACATGTTTTATATATCCTTATATTGTTCCCATAATGCAAATAGATACACACTTTAAGGAGAAAAAGCTAATAGAATGTGTATTTACATCCTTTGGAACTGAAAGAATATATCAAACAATGCTCCACAACTTTTAAAATCTTTTTGCATATGTAAGCATCTTTGATGGAGTATGATTAAGATTGTAAAAATTGTGATAATTTATATATTTTCATAGTTTGGGGACAACATTTGTGCCTTATAATAATTTGAGTGTGAGACATGATTGTGAGTTCATAGGAATGTAAATATACTCTTCTGTAGTGGAAAGTGTATGGACTGGAATGACAACATTTTTGCTTATTAATCTTGAGCAAATTAGTTGACTTTTATGAGTTCTAACTTTCTAATTTATAAAAATGAGAGAGGAATAATAATATAATTATTTTAGATGTATTCATTATCTATTGATACAATAATACTGGCTATCAAATTACTAAAAATAAACACAGCCAGTTAAAGCAACAAGCCATTGTTCTTGCTCAGAGTTTGGTCATCTGGATTTTGCTGTTGATCTGGATGGGGAGTAGCTCATCATGTATGGGTTCACTCATATCTGTAATGATTTGGCAAATCAACTGAGGGCTGGCTGGTCTGGGAACACCCTCAGTGGTCTCTATTCATTTCTGCTTCCCATGATCTCTCAACAGGAACAGATTTCCTTCCCTCTTTTCTTTGGGATCCATTTGAATAAGTACACAGAGTGTCTGAAAGCTTGGATCTCATCCATCTGCATTCAAGGACTGAGGGACAGATTTTATCCTTTAAATAAGAATTAGAAAGTTCCACTGCAAAGAAGTGGATAATCAGGGCCATTTCTGCAATGAATCTTCCAATATACAGATTTTTAAATTTCAAGTTCAATGATTTATATATGTATATTTCTTTGCAATGCTGCAGTCTTCCGATTACCCATCTCTTATTTAACAGAGCAGGATACACATGTATATAGATTGTAATGGGTTTATAGAAGCGAATCTACTACTAAAAACCAGATTTGGTTCCAGAACCTAGATGTACTACATCCTATGTAGTTGCACAGCAGCACATTCTCATGTGCTGTGCCGTGCTTAATCACTCAGTCCTGTCTGACTCTTTGAAACCCTGTGGACTGTAGGCCACCAGGCTCCTTTGTCCATGGGATTCTCCAGGCAACAATACTGGAGTGGGTTGCCATGCCCTCCTCCAGAGGATCTTACCAACCCAGGGATCTAACTCAGGTCTCCCACATTGCAGGTGGATTTTTTATGGTCTGAGCCACCAGGAAAGCCCAGGAATACTGGAGTGGGTGGCCTATCCCTTCTCCAGTGGATCTTCCCCATCCAGGAATCGAACCTGGGTCTCCTGCATTATGGGTGTATTCTTTACCAGCTGAGCTACCAGGGAAGTGCTGGTGGGGACACCTCTGTGCCTCATTCCTATAGAAACCTGTAAATGAACTGAACAAAGCATGTAAGATTTGATAACTCCATATTTATGTCTATAGTTTTTCTTACAGTAGAGCATTATCTCTGGATGATAATTATGCTACATTCTAATCTTTTTTTAACTTAAGCAGCAAATTTTTAGTGTATTTTAATGTTAACTTTTAGTGCCACCCAGGTCTTGGAGAAGGAAATGGAAACTCACTCCAATATTCTTGCCTGGGAAACCCCATGGGCAGAGGAGCCTAGCAAGCTACAGTCCCTGGGGTCACAAAGAGTCAGACATGGCTGAGTGACTAAGCACACATAACCAAGTCTGTTGTCACCAGCGACTCTTTGTGACCCCATGAACTGTAGTATTCCAGGCTCCTCTGTACATGGAATTTTCCAGGGAAGAATACTGAAATGGGTTTGTATTTCCTGCTCCAGGACATCTTCCTGATCTAGGGATCAAACCCATGTCTCTTGTATCTCTTGTGTTGCAGATGGATTCTTTAACTACTGTAGCCACTTGGGAAACAGGTGATCTTTAACTTGAAAGAAAATCAAGAGAAAATTCCTTTCTATTTTCTTATGTTTCTAGTCAGAATGGTCTTCCCAGGTGGCAATAGTGGTAAAGAACCTGCCTGCCGATACAGGAGACTGAAGAGATGAAGTTTCAATCCCTGAGAGGGGAAAAATCCCTGGGAGGAGGAAATGGCAACAGAAAGGGAAAAAAAAACAAACACAAAAACTGTCAAACATATTTAAGAAAGTGTTAATTCAAACCCTGATAGAAATACAAACAATAATTAATTTTTACTTAGGTTTATAATATTAGCTATTCTTAGATTTCACTTTTTATTGCTGTGTAGTTTTAAAGGTATCAGGAAAAACATCTCAAATGATTAACAGTATCAGCAAATCTCTAATCATTCTTTGGATGAACCACTGGTCAATAGATTCTTCTTTTGACCTTGATAAATCTTCCACTCACACCAGATGAAAGTGAAACAAGTCACACTAGGCCTGATCTCAGTTGTATAATAGCCAAGAAAAGCAAAGCCCTTCCTAAAGACAATAAGTTTACAGTAAGAAAATATGCATCATTTTATTTTACCTTTATGTTATGCAGAATTACAGTTATTTCATAACATCCATGTTATTAATTTTATATTATTCTTTGCCAGGGATTTGCCTTATCTAAGTGTACTTTGTATACAGTATTTAATGTATTTATAATTCATATTGATATATTTGATTTACTTTATTCTAAAATTACTGTTTTGCACTTTACATAAGATCTTGCTTTCATTTTTGATGAGAAAATGTTCTGATGTGATTTGGTAAGAAAAAATGTCAAGGAAATTTCTGTATTGAAAAACTAAAAATATGCTTCCAGTTGTTTTCTTTGTGAATTATTCACTTTGTCCTTGTATGAAAAATTGAATTTGGACTAGATCTAGACATGAGAGCATCTGGATTTTGATGGGGTGTGCTCCTCAGTATCTCCTAATCTTTCTGTTGTCATTGGCTCAGTTTCTGCTCTGACAATCCTAGTGTCCAAAAGTGCATTACCATTCCAGCTTAATAAGACTGCTTAGTTTAATATAAGCATAAATATAATATATGACAGGAGTTTTATATTTTAGGATTATTTTATAATGTGGTGAGTGAAACACCAGAATGTATTCTTTTAGAATATTGAGTCAATAATTCAAGGGATAATTTCGGGATCTATATTTTTTACAAGAGTCCCAAATAATTCTGTAAGAACAGAATGGATTTCCACTGAAAAACTGAAAACAGTGTAAACTAGATACCAAAGGTCCTGAATTAGGATCTAAACTTACTTGTGAATTGTGTGACTATTAGTAAATTGAGTAGTCACATCAGACCACAGATTCTTGTTATAAAATTATTTTTTTTTTAAATCACAAGTTTCTTGCCTTTCATTCAAATAATTTTAATGTTAAAGTGAAATTCACTTGTAAACTTTTAGTAACATTTATATAAATATATAAGCTTCCCTTGTGGCTCAGCTGGTAAAGAATCTGCCTGCAATGTGAGAGACCTTGGTTTGATCCCTTGGTTGGGACGATCCCCTGGAGAAGAGAAATGCTACCCACTCCAGTATTCTGGCCTGGAGAATTCCACGGACTATATAGTCCATGGGATCACAAAGAGTTGGACAGGACTGAGTGACTTTCACTTTCATATAAATGTAAAATAAAATTTTCCTGTTCTTATGATTGCTTCTACTTATTTTTTTTAATACAGCCATTTACTGTATTTACTCAATTGAGGTAATTGATGGCTATATTTTTCTACTGTTCTACTTTATTTTGAAATTGAAGTGATTTAATAATCATGAGAATTAATTTTGAACAAGTAAAACACATAAAATGTGAAATGTTAACTGGTACCAGAGATTGTATGCTTTCTGAGATAAAGGTATTTCAAGCTATTCTTAAAAAGTCAGAAACTTTGATCTAAATATAATGAGGATAAAGGTGATTTTTTACATTTATATGTCATGTAGCACTGTCAAAATAAAATATTTATTTTTCATTGATAGAAAGTAACTTATAGTACTATTTCTCTTTCTCCTTAAATATTACCAGTTAAATAAAACATGAGCTCTAGAGAGTGTTTTTTTGCTTTCATTTCTCTATATGGATTTCAGAACTCTCTGTTCTCTCTTCTAAAGCATACCCCAAACTGATTTTTGGCCAGTGTATTTTTATGCATTCTGGTACTTTGAATTCTCAGACAAACTAAATTCCTGCATAAGTTAGACTATCAGGAAATGCAGTACTAGAGCTTGGGTCCACTAGGTAAACTTTGATCTTTATCAAGAAAACAGTGTGAGAACAGTGACAAGGAATTTGCTAATGAATAATAAAGAAACTTGATAATAGAATTCTTTAAGTTTAGCATGAAAAAAATGAGAATAAAATTGCATGTTGTATTCACTTTCAATCAAATTGAATACATCTGAAGCATTAGTATTTTATTCTCACAGGATAAGTAAAAAAGGAAAAAAAGGAAACACAGTCATGGTCTAACATATACATATCTCATTCATACTGGAATAGACGTTTTTATTTCTGCAAAATTTTGTCTTTATTGTTGGTAATAGAAGTCTATGTCTAAACTTCTCTATATTGCTTTGATATGCCCTCTCCATTCTCCCTGATAAAGGAAAAGGAGACGATATCACGTCTGTATTGGAGGAGATCCTAGTCTGTGTAGGTGAGGGAAAGGGATGTTGTGGAGTCCTCTACCCTTTCCTTGGATACCTGGGAAGCAGCGAGTGTGCTGACAGAGGACAGTATAACGATTGCCTTCATCTGGGTATCATCATGGCAGCAAAAATGGAAAACCATATATGTGCAAAGGAAACATCATCTCTACAAGAAAGAGGGAAACAAACAGGTGGTAAGTCACATGTCCTACATGTAACACTGCTTGAACCAGAGTTGGGTACTGGGCCTTTGTGCATCAGAGGAGGACAAGAGTTGATGTATAAACTATCCTGCATTCCCTTATGTTCTCTGAAACTAATCTCATAAGGGATATTTTTTCTGGGGATGGGGATTAAATCTAGAATGATTATGATAATATCTGAAATTCTAAGATAAGAGATCAGTCTATTTAACTGAAATGAGGGCCTCTGTTGGAACTAGCATCGAGAATCTGGTGTGAAAATGTGAATGTACATGGTAAATGTATCTGTGGGGCTTTTCTGTTTTTCAGAAAGATTGGTGATTAGAATCTGTACTAAACTATTGTAATTGACATTAGGACCCCACTGTGTTGCAGGAGGCTTGGCAAAATATGATGATCAGGCACTACGTTTCCCAATCCAGGGACATAGGGTCTTATGTATGGAATCTCTGAGGCCGCCATGAAATGGCGTCTGAATAAAAGAAAACTGCAGCATTTCATGTCAAAATTGTCAAGGATGTGAGCTCACCTAGTACTACTTGTAGCCTTTTTCTATTTTTTTAAATTTATTTATTTTAATTGGAGGTTAATTACTTTACAATATTATATTGGTTTTGCCATACATAGACATGAATCCACCCCAGGTATACACGTGTTCCCCATCTTGAACCACCCTCCCACCTTCCTCCCCATACCATCCCTCTGGTTCATCCCAGTGCACCAGCCACGAGCATACTGTATCATGCATCGAACCTGGACTGGCGATTCATTTCACATATGATAATATACGTGTTTCAGTGTCATTCTCCCAAATCAGCCCACCCTTGCCCTCTCCCACAGAGTCCAAAAGACTGTTCTGTGTTTCTTTTGCTGTCTCATCTGTGTCTCTTTTGCTGTCTCGTATACAAGGTTATCGTTACCATCTTTCTAAATTCCATATATATGCATTAGTATACTGTATTGGTATTTTTCTTTCTGGCTTAGTTCACTTTGTATAATAGGCACTCCTGGGCATACACACTTAGGAAGCCAGTATTGAAAGAGACACATGTACTCCAATGTTCATCTCAGCACTGTTTATAATAGCCAGGACATGGAATCAGCCTAGATATCCATCTGCAGACGAATGGATAAGAAAGCTGTGGTACATATACACAATGTAGCCTTTTTCTTTAACTAAGGAAGAAGGATATAAATATATTCATATTGCAAAGGAATTTCAGAAATCTCTGTTCTTTTATGTGAACTGTTTATAGTAGTTTATTATCTTCAGCTGCAGGGTCATTCTATCTTCCATGACAGCAAAATATTATGTAGAGAAGTTGTGTGTGTGGTGTGTGCTTGGGGAAGTGGAACAGTTAGTAAGAACAATTAGGGAGAAGTAAATGATCCCTGGGTTGGGAAGATCCCCTGGAGAAGGAAATGGCAACCCACTCCAATATTCTTGCCTGGAGAATCCCATGGACGGAGGAGACTGGTGGCTACAGTCCACGGGGTCACAAAGAGTTGGAGACGAGTGAGCGACTTTACTCACTCAAGCTTCTTAATAGCCCATTGCTTTCCTGAAAGAGGAGACTAGTGATTGCCTTTCCTATCCCTGCATATATAATTTATCTTCTCTTGACTTTGAGAGAATTTATGTGTATAGAGACAGAGGAATCATATGAAAAAACTCATCCATCAACAGATTTTGCAGCTTTATAAACACCCAAAACTTAATGTGAGTACTTTGTTGTTGTCACTTACATTTCCTCACATCGTTGGACAATCAGATTATTTGATGTGTTTTTAAAGTAATTATGAGCACAGAAGTATCTACTGTTGATTATGACAAATGCCTGTCAAGCTGTGAACTATCTAGAGAAGTGTTCACATCTATTAACAACTCTGATGATCTTTTCTATAATTTATTTTACTCTAGGCAGAGGCTGATATGGTAGAATTAAATTTAAGATTATTCTCTGATACTAGATTTCTCCAGAAGCTATCACTGATGACAGTCCAATAAAAAGAAAGGAAAAGAAATACTTAAAAGGATATTACACTAACATTTTTAATAAGTCAACCTAGAGAGAAGTTTTTATGTTTATATCAATTAATTTAAATTCATTTGAAGACTCACTGATTAATCTATGTCAGACACTATATTAGGTAGAGATTCAGTGATGAATCAATCACTTTCTCTGCCCTCAAGGGTTTTAAATGTGGTTATGAAGACCAGAAAGTACAGAGTTGAGTATAATATAAAATAACAGTGTGATTAGAGTAAGAAAGGGCATACACAGGAGAGAGGACTAAACATACCTAATGGCTAGAAGTTCCCAGTGAAAGAGTTATTTAAATGATAGGATGGTATATAAGAGTTAGTTTGTAAGGACAGGGAGAAAGGACAGAAGAGTTATTTCCAGCTGGTATAATATATACAAAGATCAAAGGAGTCAGAGAGACTTATGAAATCAGTGTAAACTGAAAATTGTTCTGTATGCTACAGTATAAGGATGGAAGATAAATGTTCCAAAAATTGAGATGTAGGAGTTCAACAGGATCTTAGGAGATGGAGTAAGGAGTCTAGAATCAATAGGAAGCCAATGAACATTTTTAATTAGAAGGTGATGTCTGATGTGTACTTAAAAAAAAGAAAAGACAAATTATATTGACGTCATGAAGAGAGTTGATAGGAAGCAACACTGGATAAAGGGAGACCACATTTAGCAGATAGATCACTGGGACAATTTCAGGGATGGTACTTTGGAGTCTCACTTGAATGATTTGGTTGAGACAGAGTTCAGACTCAAATGTTATGAATTTGAGAATACCTGTGGTAAATAACTTGCCTGTGGTAAATAACATGTGAGACACGGGTTTGATCTCTGGGTTGGGAAGATCCCCTGGAGGAAGACATGGCAACCCACTCCAGTAATCTTGCCTGGAGAATCTGATGGAGAGAGGAGCCCAGTGGACTACAGTCCATAGGGTCTCAAAGAATCAGACATGACTGAAGTGACTGAGCACATAGGATTGGCTTCATGGGAGAGGGTTGGAAAGCATCAGTGTGGAACACAGTTACTGCCAACCCAGAAATTAACAGCAGGGCCCACTGACCCTCGTGATCTTAGCCAGATCCTACAATAGTTAATGTAAAAGATGGAAAATTAAAACATCAATAGTTAACTGGTTCCCCTCCAAATAATGAAAAGGGATGAATAGGGAGCGGTTAGAGGCTCTCTGATTCTTCTTTTTCTTAATCTTCTGACCTACATGATCTAGGTTGTCTATTTTCTTGTAGTTTACTTTGAACTTAGAATACTAAGTTGTTTCTGACCTAAGAGATCTAGGTAGTCTACTGCTTTATATTTATTTTATGTAGCAGCCAATGAAATTGTATCACCCATGTCTTATGTCTTCACCCCTTTGTATTACCATGTGTTTGAATATAATGAGACTTCAGAGTGCTTTTGTTTCCAATAGCCAGCACGTACAGCTTCTGAAGCTTGCTTTGTCCACAAACCCAAAATCTCAGAAATGCCTGGGAATTTGTGTTGTTTTGGGGTGGCCACCAACCAAAGACCAACAGGTGCAGTTCTAAAAAAGGCCCAAATTCCTTGGCTGCTGCTGCTGCTACTGCTGCTGCTAAGTCACTTCAGTCGTGTCCGACTCTATGTGACCCCATAGACGGAAGTCCACCAGGCTCCCCCATCCCTGGGATTCTCCAGGCAAGAACGCTGGAGTGGGTTGCCATTTCCTTCTCCAATGTGTGAAAGTGAAAAGTGAAAGTGAAGTCGCTCAGTCACGTCCGACCCTTAGCGACCCCATGGACTACAGCCTACCAGGCTCCTCCATCCATGGGATTTTCTAGGCAATAGTACTGGAGTGACTTGCCATTGCCTTCTCCGAAATTCCTTGGCACAGGTCAGAATACTGAGATATAATTTACAATCAACATATAGCTACTACCTTAAGGATACTGACTGATATTTCACTCTTGGTTGGCTTACATCTCACTCTTCAGGTTTTCCAATTCCTTTTTAGTTCCCTGAAAGGATTTCCTTAATAAATTACTTTCTCACAAACTCTCATCTTAGGCTTGACTTCTGGAAACCCCCTCTTAAAACATAATATTTTCACATTTGCCTTACTAATCCCCATGTCCCTCCACATGTTGGTTCACAAGGACCTATGAAATGTCCATGGTTTTATCTCAATATATCAATCTAAAACAAGATTCTTGATGACGTACAGATGGTCCTGTTTCTGATCTTTGGGTAAAAGTACATGAGATAAACATTCTAAGGTCCTTCCTTGTGGCTCTGTGGTGAGGAATCTGCCTGACAATGTAGGAAACAAAGATTAAACAGCTAGTCTGGGAGAAACCCACATTTGACTTAAGCCCATGCACCACAACTATTGAGCTTGTGCACTAGAGCCCAGGAACTGCAACTACTGAGCCCATGTGCTGCAACTACTGAAGCCCTGGAAACCTAGAGCCTGTGCTCCTCAACAAGAGAAGCCACCACAATGAGAACAACACTTGTTGGTGTTGTTCAGTCACCAAATTTTGTCCGACTCTTCGCGACCCCATGGACTGCAGCACATAAGGCTTCCCTGTCCCACATCATCTCCTGGAGTCTGCCCAAGTTCATGTCTATTGCATCGGTGATGCCATCCAACCATCTCATCCTCTGCTGCCCCCTTCTCCTTCTACCTTCAATCCTTCCCAGTATCATGGTCTTTTCTGATGAGTCAGCTGTTTGCATCTGTGGTCAAAGTATTGGAGTTTCAGCTTCAGAATTGGTCCTTCCAAAGCGTATTCAGGGTTGATTTCCTTTAAGATTGACTGGTTTGATCTGCTTGGTTTCCAAGTTACTCTGAAGAGTCTTCTCTCCAGCACCACAGTTAGAAAGCATCGATTCTTGGGAACTCTGCTTTCTTTACTGTCCAGCTCTCACATTCATACATGACCAATGGAAAGATCATAGCCTTGACTATGTGGACATTTGTCAGCAAAGTCATGTCTTTGCTTTTAAACATACTGTCTAGGTTTGTCATAACTTTCCTGCCAAGAAGCAATAGTCTTCTAATTTCATGGCTGCGGTTACCAACCACAGTGATTTTACAGCTCAAGAAGGGGAAATCTGTTACTGCTTCCACCTTTACCCATTCTATTTGCCATAAAGTGATAGCACCGGC
The DNA here is from genome assembly GCF_049115385.1 of Moschus berezovskii. NCBI lineage: Eukaryota > Metazoa > Chordata > Mammalia > Artiodactyla > Moschidae > Moschus > Moschus berezovskii. The sequence continues at coordinate 44,912,469 of NC_142472.1, forward strand.
TGCTATTATCTTAGTTTTTTTTTTTTTTAAATATTGGGTTTAACCCAGCTTTTTCACTCTCCTCCTTCATCCTCATCAAGAGGTTCTTTGGCTCCTTTCTGCTTTCTGTCATTAGAGTAGTATCTTCCGCGTATCTGAAGTTGTTGATATTTCTCCAGGCAATCTTGATTCTAGCTTATAATGTATCCAGCCTGGCATTTCACATGATGTGTTCTGCGTATAAGCTAAATAAACAGGGTAACAACAAACACTTAGAAATTAAGACCCAGCACAGCGAAAAATAAATAAATAAATAATATTAAAAAAATAAACCGCCAAATTATTTTAAAAAATCTGTTTCAAATGCATAATAGGAATAAATGTTTTATATATGTGTTTATACGTATATGTGTATGTATTTGTATGTATGTGTGTGTGTAGTAGCAATAAAGAATCTATAGGCATATCTCAGAGATACTGTGAGTTTTGTTCCAGACCTCCACAATAAAGTGACCATTGCGATAAAGTGAATCACACAATGCTTTTGGTTTCCTAGTGCATATAAAAGTTATGCTTACACTGTAGTGTAGTCTATTAAGTGTGCAGGAGCATTGTTAGGAGAATCACTGACTGAAACTACCCATCCTGGCCAGGCAAAGTAGTAACATTTTGCATGAGTTATCTAACAACAGGAGGTTCTGTTAAGGAACATGGAACTAACAAGCTACCACCAATTGGAAGAATTTGGGAAAAGTCAAAAGATGAGAGAAGATGTCAGTCCATATGTGCTATGGACTCCCAGAATCCTTCTTGCCTGAGTCCTTCTTAACTGAAAGATGCGCGTGCCACCAGGAAGGGCCCTGGATCAGAGGGATTGGCCAGAGACAACCAGAACCTAACCCTATCACCATAAAACATGAGACTGAGATCCATATGACAGAGCAGTTCTACTGTGTTCCCTTATCCTGCTGCTGTCCACCCAGTCACCCCTTCATAATAAATTATCTTGCTTTTTCAGCACCTGTGTCTTCTCAGACAATTCATTTCTAAGTGTTAGACAAAAGACAACTCTAGGTCCCTGGAAGGGGTCTGCCTTCCTGCAACAAATGGCAACCTCTTCTCTATGACTGATATCTTGACCACTTGAGTTACTCAGGGACCAGTTTGCCCATTGATAGACCAGACCCAGTGGCTGCAAACGGGACCCTTTTGTCCCTGCTTTTCTCCTGATATGGATGACTGGCCAGAGAACCCCAACTGGGTAAAATACATGAGACTTTATTGATCTCTTTCTCCTTCCCTCTCTCTTTCCTCTTTTGAACCCCTTCTATCCTCCACTATTTCGATTCTATCTAAGTAGTAGATACAAGAGTCTGGTTAAAGGGCCTCAACCTAATCTGAGGATCTGAGCCTGACCACTTCTAGTGAATGAAGAACTTGAATTCTGGCCTGATATCTGGTTTCTGGTAGGACCAAGTTCTAGTCCTCCATTATTGGAAGCCCAGGGAAAAGTTTCATAATGCCTAGGTGTCTGCAGGTAGCAACAGACATCCATAAGTTCAACCCTTGTTCCCTCTCTTCCCCCTTTTCTTTAAACCTAGCCTCCTTTCCTCCCTTTGAAATCTCTGAAGACCTAAGATATTTCTGTTTAGTCTGTCAGTACTCAGATCTGAAGTTCTGTGTCTCTGCAGGAGGTTTTATAAGAGGCCACAGTTTTGTGTTTATGGGCGTGTCTGATCAGTATCTCCATGCTTGTCTGTGTTCTATATTTTGTGTTCTGTGTTGTGATTTCTGATGGCCATTCTGCCTTGTGAAATGGGAAGTTCTGTTTCTGTTCCACTGCAAAGCCTTCTTGGGTGAATTCTGTCTGACTGGAAAGATTTTAGTTATGAGCCTATAACTAAGATGATATATTTTATTATAACATTAAGTGGCCACCATATTGTTTACACTGTAGAGAAAGTTGGTTTAGGTAAAACTCTTGAAAATTCCATAACAGGCTCTTTTGCATATACATTTAGTAAAAACTAGTTTGATAAAATTTTTTTTTTTTTTTTTTTTTTCAGAATTCTTGTCCTAAAGGAACAAGGCCTACTAGGAGGACTTGATTTTCTTTTCCTGTGACTTGAGACCAGGGTTCTCAGGATCACATGTCTTATCTAGACAATCTCAAACTCCTGAGACTGAGAGAAAAAAAAAAAAAGAGGGGGGTGGTGGTGGTGAAGAAGCCTTCTAAATTTTACCCATTCCAACTATTATTTATAAGCTACTGAGTTTTATATGTTAACCCCTGATTCATGACTAATTTTAGAAAATGAAGCTATCTGATTTCTCTTTGTGTTTATATCTTTATAGGTGCTTTATCTTCTTTTTTACATTTTAATTAATAAAAATTAATTGTCAATGAGTTCTACTTAATTGACTTAAATAAAATTAAGTTTTTATATAACTTCTGAAAAATACAGAAGCCTGTATTTTCAGGTCCATGTGAACTGGGAAACATTCAGTACTAAATTAATTGTTGCTGTTGTTGTTGTTGTTGTTCATCACTGTTTTGTCTGAGTATTTGTGACCCCATGGACTACAGCACACCAGGCTCCCCTGTCCTTCACTATCTCCTGGAGTTTGCTCAAATTCATGTGCATTGTGTTGGTGATGCTAGCTAGCCATCTCATCCTCTGCTGCCCTCTTCTCCTTTTGCCTTCAATGTTTCCCAGCATCAGGGTCTTTTCCCATGTGTTGACTTCTTGCATCAGATGACCAAAGTATGAGAGCTTCAGCTTCATATTTTAATGAATTTTCTGGTTTTATTTCCTCTAGGATTGACTGGTTTGATCTCTTTGATGTCCAAGGAACTCTCAAAAGTCTTCTCCAGTACTGCAGTTCAAAATCATCAGTTCTTCAGTGCTCAGTCTTCTTTATGGTCCAATTCTCACATCTGTACATGACTACTGGAAAAACCACAGCTTTGACTAAACAATCTTTGCTAGTTGATCTAATTCAGATAGACATGCCTTTAGAGTCATCAACAGAATAGGATTCTGTGGGGCCCTGGAGTACAAATCCTTTCTTTGTTCTCTCTTTTTTTGTGGAATGTAGGCTTCATTCAAACTCCTTGAACTTCATCAGTTCTAAAGGGAAGATTCAAGTGGTTGCTAAGGGAGAGAATACAGAAACAGGGAAAGAGAAATCAAATGATGATGCGGGCTTGGGGAAGAGTCCTGATTCCTCTTCAAGGTGTAAATGCATAATAATAATTTTGAGTTCTTCTACAAAATTTTGGCAGCCACCCAGATGGAGAATGATAACTTCAGGCTTAGACCAATATCTCTGAAGCACCACTCTGTTACCTCTCTACCAATCAACCAAAAGAAAGTCACACATCCTGCAGCCCTTACCTCAAAGTTTGCTTCCTTTTCTGGGTCTGGTGTTGACCATCCTGTTGGGCCTGCCATATGGCCCCTGTCTGTTTCAACTGCTTACAAGATTCATCACTGACAAAGTCTAGCAGTTTCAGACTAAATTGTTTTTACTACCTGGGTAAATGCTGGTTTCAGGAACAGAATACCTCAATATAGATCACACGGAGAGAGACTACTAGTCTACTAGGCAGTACTAAAACCACCTCAGCAGGAAGTAGTTACAGAAGAAAGAGACCTTCACCCTAATTCCCAAGAGATGAGAATTCAATCTCCAGGTTGGAAAGATGCCCTGGAGGAGGAAATAGCAACTCACTCCAGTATCCTTGCTAGGAGAATCCCATGGACAGAAGAGCCTGATGGGCTACAGTCCATGGAGTCATAAAGAATCAGACACAACTGAGCCTTTGAATACATTCAGCATATTAGAAGCCTAAATAATTTAGACAAAGGATCTTTTCCCTTAATAGAACTATAGCCAGAGATATCTACAAAAAAAATACATGCAAGTTGTGGTGGAAGAAAACTCATTCAGGCCTAGAGATCAGAGTCCACTCTATGTCTGCATGTGTCTCTGCATGCCCAACAAATATTTGTGTATAAAAAACACTTGCTTTTCCTTCTCCAGTGTGAATTGTCTTCCTGGCCTTTGAAGTCCTAAACCCCTACCCCCAACATCTTTCCTTTGTCTTTAACTAATGATGAGATTTAAGCTGAGGGTTTTGACCATTTTGACAAGTCATTTAGTTTTCCTGGGTCTCTCCCATGTATACCTGTTATTGCAATTTTGTTTGATTTTCTCTTTTTAATCTGTCTCGTGTTAACTTAATTAATAGCCATGAAAACCTAGAATTGTAGAGGAAATCTGTTCCTCCATGACAGTATCATCTAAAGCTTCAGTGAGTCAAAATCCTTTTGCTGGTTGTGTCTTCATGTTGATGACTGACCAATCAGGGCCATGGTTGGTGAAGGCTGGGATAGCTGTGTTTCTGGTGAATTGGAGGTTCCTGATGTCTCATCACAGAAAAAATTCAGTGAGAGACAAAGTCATAGATAAGAAGTAGACTTATTTAGAGAAAAATACACTCTGAAGACAGTTTGGGCCATCTCAGAAGATGAGAGAAGGCCTGATTATTTTTCATGGGCTGAAGAATTTCATAGGCTAATGAGTGGGAGGATTATTTCAATTACTTTGGAGAATTGGACCACTATCCACTTTTTTCCTTTGGTGGTTGGTCTCAGAACTGTCAAGGCATTGGTGGGTGTGTCATTTAGCCTCCAAATATATTACAATGAGTATATTATGAGGTTCAAGGTCTGCTGGAAGTCAAATCTTCTGCCTAGTTGTTTTTAACCAGTTTTTGTCACGTCCTGTGACCAAGTTATTCTTTAAAACATTGTGCCTTGCCCCCTTCCCTCCTGTTTCAGATTTATATGGCTCTAAATTTGTAGTGCAAATTCAGAGATATCTTTATCATGCTGCATCTATGTAAATATCAGACTAAACATAAAAAACCTGATCCTTTTTGCAATTAAGAATGACTTTTGGAGACTTTTTATAGTCACCATGGAATGGAAAGTTAAGATAACCTATTTAAGTGCCCAGATTTGGTGATGTTCCTTATTACTTTCAGACTTTTGTTGGATTTATATGTCTATAGTTATTCAGTGGAAAAAAAAAAAAAAACTCTAACCAATAAGATTTGGTCTTATTACATTGTAGAACACTAACCAGTTTTGTATTTAACTTAACTGCCTTACTCTACCACTCTTTATTAGTTACCAGTGCATTCTTAGCACTTCATATGCTCTCTGAACAAACTTTAATATTTGACTGGTTACCTCACTAATTAGTTGAATAAACTTTTTGACACACATTCATTGTATATTTGTGTGATCATGCTTTTCAACTTTGAAGACTACCCTTTAACAAAAATGAAAGCACATGGCTATTTTCCCCTAGAGGAACTTTATATTTCTTATTCATATATATATATATATATATCATAGAACTGAGTGTGAAAATTTATTTTTATTCAAGAAATATTAATTGAAAGTATAAATGAAGAGATAAATAAATATTAATATTTGTAGCTAGATTAAAGATAAAAGTGCATATTGTATTCAAGCTTAAGAGTGTTCTTAAATAATATTATTATATATAGATAGTTTCCAATAGAACTATAAAACATGAAATTATATGTTTCTTTATCCCATTGTTTTCTATGACACTTCCTTTTTCTAAAACATGGCCACAATGAGAAATTCATCCCTCAGTGCCCATAAGCAGAATACAAATTTTAAGATACGAAATCCTTGGATTCAAACCCTGTTTCATCTAACTTTTCTAAAAGGTCACTGATCTCTCTAGACAGTAAATTTCTCTTCTCTAGTTCGAGTATAAAATTATCTGCCTTGAAGTATTATAGTGAAGAAAAAGTGAGATTGTATCTATATCTATATAGAAAACATAGTGACTAGAATATGGTATATCACCAAATAATAAAGTTCTCTATTATTTATAATTCCCTCTTGATGACCCACAACCCAGGTCCATGGACTCTCCTGAGGAATACAACGTGGTTTGTCATCATATATCTGTCAATTTGAGACAACTATTTAATCACTCTAGATCTAAATTTTGTCAAATTCAAAAATGAGGGAAATGAAGTAGAGGTACACAATTCAAAGGATGGCCCAGGGACCAACAGTCTTGGCATTATATGGACATTTATTTTATGTCTTATTTTATCACTGCATTTGAACTGCTGCTGCTGCTGCTGCTAAGTCACTTCAGTCATGTCCGACTCTGTGCGACCCCATAGATGGCAGCCCACCATGCTCCGCCGTCCCTGGGATTCTCCAGGCAAGAACACTGGAGCAGGTTACCATTTCCTTCTCCAATGCATGAAAGTGAAAAGTGAAACTGAGGTTGCTCAGTTGTGTCCGACTCTTGACACCATGGACTGCAGCCTACCAGGCTCCTTCATCCATGGGATCTTCCAGGCAAGAGTACTGGTGTGGGTTGCCAATGCCTTCTCCGACATTTGAACTACTGAATCAAAAGTAGCATTTTTATAAGATCTTCAAGTGATTCATAAGCATATTAAATTTTAAGCAATTCAAACTAAATAACTCTAAGCTGTCTCTCTGCTCTCAATTCTGAAAATATAAAAAAATAAGAATACTTTTTAAAAATCCCTATTATTGTATTAGGAAGAGTTAACACTTTAAACTTTTTAGTTTTATACCATCTCAATTATCAGTTGTTAATTTATAAACTGCTATAAAACTTGGTATAATGAAAACAACTATTTTATTCTGCTAGTAAGAAATTCAGACAGGACACTGCAGGGATGCCTTGTATCTACTCTACAATGTCTGGGGACTTTGCTTGAAAGACTTAAACTGCTTGGGGTTGCCTAAATAGCAAGGGAATTAAATTATTTATAGGGTTTTTCACACACAAAACTCGCACCTGAACTGGGATATCTAGAAGGTTAGACATATATGAATTGTAGATTAGAATGTCTACATGAAATCTACAAAAAAAACTTGAGTTTCTCAGAGTATTTGGGCCTTGGGATGGTAACACTTCTGACATGACATCTCAGGAGTTCAAGAGAAAATATTGTTTTGAACCCAAGACAGAAACATTACCATCATTCTCAGTGTATTTGACTACTCCAAACACTGCCAGATTTGTCTAGTTTCAAGGAAAGTATGGATCCTATATTTCCATAGAAAGGTGTCAAGGAATTAGCAGCCACATTTTTAACTCTGCACACAAAGTTGTTTGCATTTACAAGAAGCCTTTGCAAAACTTCCATCAAACTGAGTCCTCAGAATAATGAGTGGCTAAAATTTGGGGGAAAGTGTCATCAGCACAATGACAGAATAGGAAGTTTCAGCTCTTATTTCCAAACAGAAGCAACAGTCAAGGGGATAAAATACTTTATGAGAGGTCCAGAATTCAGTAAATAAACTATATTAATGGCAATGGAGTGAAGAACAAAAGTCCCCTGTCTTTCAGTGAGCTCCCTGATGGGCCTCTATCTAGCAGCACTAAAAAAAAAAAAAGAAAAAAATGGTTTGATATTAATTCCTTGGATAGCTAGGAACAAAGAAAAAGGAATGTGAGGGCTTGCTACAGTAAAATAATCTCGAGAAAGAAAAACAAAGCTGGAGATATCAAACTTTCTGATTTCATATCACACTACAAAGCTATAGTAATTAAAACACTATATGGCATTGCATTAAAAGCAGACACATAGACCAATGGGACAGAATACAGCCTAGAAATACTCATGAATATATGAGCAGGGGCTCATCAATAAGTGAGCCAAGAATATACAATGAGGGCAAATGATCTCTTCAATAAATAGTGTTGGGAAAACTGAATAACAACATGGCAAAATACAAAATTGAATTCCTATCTTACAGCATACCCAAGAATAAACTTAAAATGTATTAAATATTTAAATGTAACTATCTGAAACTAAAACTCCTAGAAGACAACTCAGAGGGAAGCTTCGTAACATCAAGCTTAGCAATAATCCTTTGAATATGATACAAAAGCATAAGCAACAAAAGCAAAATAAGATTGTATCAAATTAAAAAGCTCTGCACAGCAAAGGGAATCAATGGAGAGAAAATGCAATCTAAGTAAAAGAAGAAATTATTTGCTAGACATATATTTTAAAAAAAGTTATTATCCAAAATATATATTTAAAAAGCACATGCAATTCAATACCAAATAATAATAATCCAGTTAAAAACTTCCAAACTGTTCTCCACAGTGGTTGACATATGACACTGTAATCCCACTTCTGGGCGTATACCCAGAGAAAAACATGTTCCAAAAGGATAAATGAACCCCAATGTTCACTACAGTACTGTTTACAATAGCCATGACATGAAAGTAGCCTAAATGTCCATCAAGAGAGAAATAGATAAAGAAGGTGTGGTACATGTATACAATGGAATATTTGTCAACCATTAGAAAATAAAACAATGCCACAATGCCATTTGTAGCAACATGGATGGATCTAGAGATTGTCATACTACGTGAAGTAAGTCAAAGAGATATATCATATGATATCACTTATACAACAAATCTAAAAAGAAAGTATACAAATTAACTTATTTATAAAACAGAAACAGTCTCACAGACTTAGAGAACAAGTTTATGGTTACGAGGGCATAAGGGTGTGGAGAAGGGAGAATTAGGGAGTTTGGGATTGACATGTACACACTGCTACATTTGAAATGGATAATCAAGGGCCTACTGTGTAGCACAGGAAACTTCAAGGTTGTATAGTAGCCTGGATGGGAGGAGATAGAATGGGGGAGAATGGATATATGCATATATATGGCTGAGTTGCTTTGCTGTACACCTGAAACTATCATAACGGATTAACTATTGTTAGTCCGCTATACTCCAATCTCTGATGGCTCAGATAGTAAAGTATCTGTCTGCAATGTAGGAGTCCTGGGTTTGATCCCTGGATTGGGAAGATCCCCTGGAAGAGGGCATGGCAACCCACTCCAATATTCTTGCCTAGAGAATCCCCATGGAAGGAGGAGCCTAGTGGGATAAAGTCCATGGGGTCACAAAGAGTAGGACATGAATAAGTGACTAAGCAGACACATCAGTTCAGTTCAGTTCAGTCGCTCAGTCGTGTCCGACTCTCCGCGACCCCATGAATCACAGCACGCCAGGCCTCCCTGTCCATCACCAACTCCCGGAGTTCACTCAAACTCATGTCCACAGAATCAGTGATGCCATCCAGCCATCTCATTCTCCGTCGTCCCCTTCTCCTCCCGCCCCCAACCTTTCCCAGCATCAGAGTCTTTTCCAGTGAGTCAACTCGTCTCATGAGGTGGCCAAAGTACTGGAGTTTCAGCTTTAGCATCAGTCCCTCCAATGAACATCCAGGATTGATCTCCTTTAGAATGGACTGGTTGGATCTCCTTGCAGTATAAGGGACTCTCAAGAGTCTTCTCCAACACCACAGTTCAAAAGCATCGATTCTTCGGCGATCAGCTTTCTTCACAGTCCAACTCTCACATCCATACATGACCACGGGAAAAACCATTGCCTTGACTAGACGGACCTTGGTCGGCAAAGTAATGTCTCTGCTTTTTAATATACTATCAAGGTTGGTCATAACTTTCCTTCCAAGGAGCAAGCGTCTTTTAATTTCATGGCTGCAATCAGCATCTGCAGTGATTTTGGAGCCCAAAAAAACAAAGTCTGACACTGTTTCCACTGTTTTTCCATCTATTTCCCATGAAGTGATGGGACCAGATGCCATGATCTTTGTTTTCTGAATGTTGAGCTTCAAGCCAACCTTTTCACTCTCCTCTTTCACTTTCATCAAGAGGCTTTTGAGTTCCTCTTCACTTTCTGCCATAAGGGTAGTGTCATCTGCATATCTGAGGTTATTGATATTTCTCCCAGCAATCTTGATTCCAGCTTGTGCTTCTTCCAGCCCAGCGTTCCTCATGATGTACTCTGCATATAAGTTAAATAAGCAAGGTGACAATATACAACCTTGACGTACACCTTTTCCTATTTGGAACCAGTCTGTTGTTCCATGACTGGTTCTAACTGTTGCTTCCTGACCTGCATACAGGTTTCTCAAGAGGCAGGTCAGGTGGTCTGGGATTCCCATCTCTTTCAGAATGTTCCACAGTTTATTGTGATCCACACAGTCAAAGGCTTTGGCATAGTCAATGAAGCAGAAATAGATATTTTTCTGAAACTCTCTTGCTTTCTCCATGATCCAGCGGATGTTGGCAATTTGATCTCTGGTGCCTCTGCCTTTTCTAAAACCTGCTTGAACATCTGGGAGTTCACGGTTTACATACTGCTGAAGCCTGGCTTGGAGAATTTTGAGCATGACTTTACTAGCGTGTGAGATGAGTGCAATACTCCAATCTAAAATAAAAAGTTAAAGAAAATGACCCGATCAATAAATAGACTGAAGACTTGCATAGATATTTATTCAAAGAAGACCAAATGACCAACAGGTAGTTGAAAACATAAAAAGATGTTCAACATGACTAATCATCAGGAAAAATAAGTAAAAACTGTAATGAGATATCTCTTCATATATTTTAGGAAGGCTATTAAAAATGTGCATCTACATTATATATATAATTAATACATGTATATAATACATATATATATGCTATATACTTCTGTATGTCATTACATTTATATATATTGAGGAGGATATGGAGAAATTGGAGCTCTTGTGCACTATTAGTGGCATGTAGAATGTTGTAGCTGGTACAGAAAGCAGCATAGAGGTTTTAAAATAAACTTTAAAATAGAATTACAGTACAATACAGCAACCCCACTCTCTGGGTATGTATTCCAAATACTGAAATCAGGATTGCAAAGAGATATTTGCACTTTCATGTTCATTGCAGAACTATTTATTCACAGTAGCCAAGACCTAAATGTCCATTGATGGATGAACGAATGAACCAAATGTGATATATATATAAAATTTAATATTTTTCAGCCTGAACAAAAAGATATGATGCCATTGTTTACAACATAGGTGAACCTAGAGGACATTATGCTGGATGAAATAAGCTGGTCACAAAAAGAACATGATTCTACTTATTCCAGATACCTAAAGCAATCAAATTCAGAGAAGCAGAAAGTAAAATGGTTGCCTGGGGGAGAAGGAAACAGGAGCTGCTGTTCTATAGGGCGCATGGCTGAAAAAAGACACATGGCAAAGTTGCACCCATAAAGATGGCACCTGACAGATGTCAGGATGGCGTGGCCCCAGGTAATCACAAAAAATTGTGATTGGCCCCTGAACACTTCCCCTTGCATGAACAGTGCGTGATCAACCTAGACCTCTGTTGTGACGTCAGCACGTGACGACCTGACCTTTAATATGATTGGAGCCTACCAGGAAGTCCCTTGCAAAACCCCTAGCTTGCCTTTATATAGGGAGAGTTTGTAACAATAAAGGGGAACTGCCTTGACAGAACCCCCTGCTGCGTCTGAGTGTCCTTCTCTGCGAGGAGGGCTGCGGGGTGGCGGCCAGCTCACCTTCCCCCTGGGGTTTCCTCCCCACGGCTCTGGTGTGGGGAGGCAAAACGGAGGACTCGCAGACGCCTTGCTCACCCCGCGGCGCCACCGAGGGAGAAACAAGGGGACCCTACACTGTTCAATGGGTACAAAGTTTCAGTTATGCAAGTGAGTAAGTTGCAGAAATCTACTATGCAACATTATGTAATGTAGTTTACATATTATATTGTGCACTTACATTTTGTTAAGAAGGTAGATCTCATGTTAAGCATTACTATATTCACTAAAAATAAAAAAAAAAAATAAGTCATCCAAAAGGAAGAACTAATGGCAGTTCTAGAAATATTATATTACAGTAAAATATGATTAAATCACTTTGCTTTGTAAAATTACATCAAATGTAATCTGCATTTGTAATTTGTATCTGTTAATATATTTCATGTTTCTGTTATTACTTTAATTAGTGCTTCAGGTAAAATCAGGACTCACAGTTAAATTTGGATTTCAGTTCATTGACAATTTTTCTAATAGTATAAGTATGTCCCAAATATTCCAAAGGACAGATTTCCCTTTAAAATTATTTTTATCTGAAATTGAAATAAGCTCTCAGGCTTGTATTTAATTGTTCACTAAATCTGGCATCTGCTCTCAGTTCAGTTCAGTCGCTCAGTCGTGTCCGACTCTTTGTGACCCCATGAATCACAGCACGCCAGGCCTCCCTGTCCATCACCAGCTCCCAGAGTTCACTCAAACTCATGTCCATCGAGTTGGTGATGCCATCCAGCCATCTCATTCTCTGTCGTCCCCGTCTCCTCCCGCCCCCAATCCCTCCCAGCATCAGAGTCTTTTCCAGTGAGTCATCTCGTCATATGAGGTGGCCAAAATATTGGAGTTTCAGTTTTTGCATCAGTCCTTCCAATGAACACCTGGGATTGATCTCCTCCAAGTCTTTGATGGAAAAACAGTGGAAACAGTGTCAGACTTTATTTTTTTGGGCTCCAAAATCACTGCAGATGGTGATTGCAGCCATGAAATTAAAAGACACTTACTCCTTGGAAGGAAAGTTATGACCAACCTTGATAATATGTTAAAAAGCAGAGACATTACTTTGCCAACAAAGGTCCGTCTAATCAAGGCTATGGTTTTTCCCGTGGTCATGTATGGATGTGAGAGTTGGACGGTGAAGAAAGCTGATCGCCGAAGAATCGATGCTTTTGAACTGTGGTGTTGGAGAAGACTCTTGCGAGTCCCTTGTACCGCAAGGAGATCCAACCAGTCCATTGTAAGGGAGATCGATCCTGGGTGTTCATTGGAAGGACTGATGCTAAAGCTGAGACTGCAATACTTTGGCCACCTCATGTGACGAGTTGACTCACTAGAAAAGATGATGCTGGGAAGGGTTGGGGGCGGGAGGAGAAGGGGACGACTGAGGATGAGATGGCTGGATGGCATCACCGACTCTGTGAACTTGAGTCTGAGTGAACTCCGGGAGTTGGTGATGTACAGGGAGGCCTGGCGTGCTGTGATTCATGGGGTCGCGGAGAGTCGGACACGACTGAGCGACTGAACTGAACTGAACTGAGGCAGATGTTCCATATTTACCTAAATTCCTCCCTTACCCTACAATTCAATATAGAATATACTCTAGAATACATCCATCTCAGTGTTAGGGCTACAGTTGGTCACAAATCTGAGTAATAGTGAGTCCAAACTGGTAAAAAACTAACAGGAACTATGCTTTGAGACAAGAAGTCTTTTTAGATTTCTTCAAATTCTGACTGCTTATCTGTCACTCTCTCTTAAGATATTTTGATACATTAATGTTTATAAAGTTTTAGAATCCAGTATTCAAAGACATTGTGAATACTCAACCAGATATGTAATCAGAATATATGTAATGAATTTCACCATATTGATAAACCCTGCAGAGCTGTAATTTTAGCATTCTTAGATTACAAATATCAAGATTATAATTTTTACCTGTGAATCTTATACCCTGAATTAAATCCTGCACATGTACTAGGAATTTAATAAGCTTAATAAATTCTGGTTTAAAAATTAGAAATTATGTGGCTGAAAAATTATAAATTGGCACTCAAAATAAAAGGCAGTTTCCAACATAACTTTATATAAGTAGAGAAGTAATTTTAATAAAGTTTTTCCCAATCAATGTTTTACTTCTTTAAATCAGGTTTCCAATAAATTTTATGTATATTTTTAATATTTTACTTTTGAGCCTATAAATAAATATTGCAAATATATGATATTAAGTTGTTGAAAAATAGCTGAAAACTTAGTTTATGCATATTTCTACAGCAATTATATATCTATATCTCAATATTTCCCTTCAGAAAAATCTAAGACATCTCAAAACTTTTCTCCTCACTAAATGTAAGTGCCTACCTAATACCTTCCATGTCTGATTTTGTGCATTAAAAGCAGGTTATTCAACTGAAGCAAATCCACAGCTATGTTAATTTCTTGGAGGGAAAAAAGTCTGTTGAAGAAGATAAATCCTATCCTACCTTTCCTTTTTCAGATCAAAGGAAAATATACCTTTTTTATTTATGAAAGCTTGTATGAAAGGAAGAATTATAACCACATACTGTAAGCTTCATATTAAATCATAGAGATTTGAGAAGAAAACAGTCAAATTTTTCCACTGCTTACATTAACATTTCTACTATTTATATTTAAATATTTTTGCTGATGAGTGAGAAAATAGTTTGAGGTATATATAGCAGAATACCAAAGGAACAAAAATGATGGGGAAAAAAAACCAATAATTTCTGGAAGAGCACCCATTATCATAGGAGCAAACATTTTAATAAAGACATAATAGATTATTAGCCTTATTTTCATTTTAACGTAGCTCTGTTTTCAAGGTAATTTAGAATCATGATGTGAATAATTCTAACAAAATTCTCAAGATTCCAAATATGTAAATGTTATTTGTTAGCAATGATATGCTTGTAGAACGTGCCCTTGAATATCTTATTTACTTCTAAAATAGAAAATTTTTTTGTATTTGCAAATTCAAAAGCATATTTGCTCAAACACTATTCATAAGTGCTTACAGGAAAGCAAAAAACAAACCAAGAAAATTATGTTTAAGTTTTCACAGCACACATTCTTTTTTAGAATTACTATGCTGATTGCAGCCATGAAATTAAAAGATGCTTGCTCCTTGGAAGGAAAGTTATGACCAACCTTGATAGTATATTAAAAAGCAGAGACATTACTTTGCCAACCAAGGTCCGTCTAGTCAAGGCAATGGTTTTTCCCGTGGTCATGTATGGATGTGAGAGGTGGACTGTGAAGAAAGCTGATCGCCGAAGAATTGATGCTTTTGAACTGTGGTGTTGGAGAAGACTCTTGAGAGTCCCTTATACTGCAAGGAGATCCAACCAGTCCATTCTAGAGGAGATCAATCCTGGATGTTCATTGGAGGGACTGAAGCTAAAGCTGAAGCTGCAATACTTTGGCCACCTCATGCGACGAGTTGACTCACTGGAAAAGACTCTGATGCTAGGAAAGGTTGGGGGCGGGAGGAGAAGGGGACGATGGAGAATGAGATGGCTGGATGGCATCACCGACTCTGTGGACATGAGTTTGAGTGAACTCCGGGAGTTGGTGATGGACAGGGAGGCCTGGCGTGCTGTGATTCATGGGGTCGTGGAGAGTCGGACACGACTGAGCGACTGAATTGAACTGAACTGAACTGAATTTGGTAGAAATACATTGAACATTGTGCTAGGAAACAAAACACTAAATAGATTATTTGAAATCTTTTGCTAATAATTTTACATCAGATTCAGAAAAACAACAAAATGTCAAAAATTCTTAAAGAGATGGGAATACCAGAACATCTTATCTGTCTCCTGAGAAATTTATATAGGGTCAAGAAGCAACAGTTGAAACCAGAGGTGGAACAACAGACTGGTACAAAATTGAGAAAGGAGTATGACAAGGTTGTATATTATCACCCTGCTTATCTAACTGATATGCAAAGTACATCATGTGAAATGCTGGAGTGGAGGAATCACAAGCTGGAATCAAGAAGGCTGAGAGAAGTATCAGCTTCAGATATGCAGATGATACCATTCTAATGACAGAAGGTGAAGAGAAACTAAAGAACCTCTTGAGGAGAAAGAAGAGAATGAAAAATCTGGTTTAAAGTTCAACTTTCATAAGACTAAGGTCATGGCATCACTTCATGGCAAATAGATGGGGAAGAAATGGAAACAGTGACAGACTTTATTTTCTTGGGCTCCAAAATCACTATGGACGGTGACTGCAACCATAAAATTAAAAGATATTTGCTCCTTGGAAGAAAAGCTATGACCAATCTAGGCAGCATATTAAAAAGAGGAGAGGTTATTTTGCCAACAAAGGTCCATCTAGTCAAAACTAAGGTTATTCCAGTAGTCATATATGGATGTGAGAGCTGGACCATAAAGAAGACTGAGCAACAAAGAACTGATGTTTTCATATTGTGGTTATGTTTAAGACTCTTGAGAGTCCCTTGGACTTCAAGGAGATCAAACCATTAATCTGATGCTAAGATTGAAGAACTGATGCTAAGGCTGAAGCTCCAATTCTTTGATCACCTGATGTAAAGAGCTAACTCATTGGAAAAGACCCTGATGCTGGGAAAGATTGAAGGCAAAAGAAGAAGGGGGCATCAGAGGTTTAGATGGTTGGATGGCATCACTTATTCAATGGACTGGAGTTTGAGCAAGCTCCAGGAAATGGTGAAGAACAGGGTTTCCTGGCATGTTACAATCCATGGGGTCACAAAGAGGCAGACAGGAATTAGCAACTGAACAACAGCAACAGAAAAACAGAATTATAAGGAGGGAAAAATATCATCACTTGCATATGTAGTGAAACAAATTATTTTTTGTTCAATATATTACTTATTGGTAAAGGTAATTTGTGCTTTTTTTGGTATTAAAGTATACAGATAAAAATATATATCTTTTTTGACTTATGAGGTGGATTATCTCCCCCCAAAAAACAATTTAAGTTGAAAGTATATTTAATACAGCTAACCCACTGAACATCATATCTTAACCTAGATGACTTTAGAGGTTCCAAGAACACTTACATTAGCCTACAGTTGTTCAAAATTATCTCACACAAAGTCTATTTTATAACAATGTGCTGAATATTTGCATACTTTATTGAATATTGCACTTAAAGTGAGAAACAGAATGGTTGCTTACCCTCATGATTACATGGCTGACTGGGAGATGCAGCTCACTGATTCCATCCAGGATCATGAGACATCATCATGCCGCATTTACCACTAGTCTAGGAAAAGACCAAAATTCAAATTATAATTTTTTCTGAATATGTATTGCTTTGCACCATCATAAAATTGAAAAAATTATGAGTTGAACCATCATCAATTGGGATTTTCTGTAGCAATTTTAATGGAAATTGGAAATAGTTGATGACATGGAAAAGACAAAAAAATCAGTTTATATTATAGCTCAATTTTAATTATAAATAAATGGGAAGAAATGAGTTAAATACCAAATGCATTTGAGGGCACAGAGTGGATTTCCATATATGTTTATGGAACAAAGGAAAGCATGAATGGGAGAGTAAAAAGTTACAGTCACTACATATGAGAGTTGTGGTAGTTTGTGTCCAATATGATAAAGTTGAAGTGAAAATGTCTGACTCTTTGCCACCCCAGGGACTATAAGTCCATGGAATCCTCCAGGCCAGAATACTGGAGTAGTTAGCTGTTCCCTTCCCCAGGGGATCTTCTCAATCCAGGGATTGAACCCAGGTCTCCCACATTACAGATGGATTCTTTACCAGTTGATCTATGAGGGAAGCCCCGTGTGCAACATGCTACCATTTATTTTTACTCCTTCAGTATACACATGCCATCAAATGATGACATCTGTTTCTCCACCCTTTTGATCTGACCTGGCATGTGATTCCTCTGAAAAATCAGATATGGTGGAAGTGACTCTAATCATTTCCAGGATACACCAATGTGAGTACTGGTATTTTCCTCTGAGCTGTCTTTTCTCTTCTTTTCTTTGTTTCTTTTTATTTTTTTCTTCTACTTTTATTGAGATACAGAATTGGCATTCAGCAGTGTATAAGTTTAAGGTATACAGTATAATGATTTGGCTTCTGTATATCATGAAACGATCACCACAAGTTAAGTTTAATGAGTATCCATCATCTCGTATAGACACATAATCAAAGAAGTAGAAAAAAATATTTTCGTTGTGATGAGAACTCTTAATTAGAGTTTACTCTCTTAATAAATTTTGTATTAAAATATAGCAATGTTAACTATATTTACCATGTTGTTCATCACATCCCCAGAACATAGTTATATTTGGCTTGATAATTTTTTAGGGTGACATTGATGAAATTTTATTTTGATTAATGAAGAATATTCTGATTATATTCAGAAAGTTGTATAGCATTTGTGACAATTTACAAAGTACCTTATTGTACAAAAATCACTTGAGCCTTAAAATAACTGTGATGTAGGCATATGAGTTATATGACTTTCAAAAGCAAGTATCCATTGCTCTCTCTTATCCCTCTACATCCTGAGCAAAATTGATTGTCTCTTTTCTTAGCTGCAGATGATCCTCCTAGCTGTTTTGTAATGCTTTTCTTTAGAACTCAGCAGCCATGTAAAACATGAGACTATATTGATACCATCAAGCTTTTAGCCACACAACTGGAGATTAAAACACTATGTGTTGAGAGGTGGAGAAGTATCAAGGTACCAGCCACATGAATGAAAAACTATATTGCATATTACATCCTACAGACTGGTTCCAATGTCTGCAATTTTGGACATTCTCTGACTGCAATTGCTTGTGAGATATTAAGCTAGACCTATTCCTAAACACATTCCATCTAAAGGTCAAAGAGAAATATTAATTATTGTTATTTTAAGCCAGTAAGTTTTCATGAGGTTTGTTACTAAGAAATAGATAATTAAAACAGAGGCCTGTTCTTGTTAAAAAATAACCTGAAACTTTGATAAACTATTCAGACTAATCCAGTTCAGTTCAGTCTTTCAGTTGTGTCCAACTCTTTGCAACCCCATGGACTGTAGCACGTCAGTCTTTCCTGTCTATCATAAACTCCAGGAGCTTGCTCAAATTCATATTCATCGAGTTGGTAATGCCATCCAACCATTTCATCCTCTGTCATCCCCTTCTCCTCCTGCCTTCAATATTTCCCAGCATCAGGGTCTTTTCTAAGGAGTCAGTTCTTCACATCAGGTGGTCAAAGTATTGGAGCTCCAGCTTCAGCATCAGTCCTTCCAATGAATATTCAGGACTGATTTCCTCTGGGATGGACTGGTTTGATCTCCTTATAGTCCAAAGGACTCAAGAGTCTTCTCTAACACTGATTCTTCAGGGCTTAGCTTTATGATCCAACTCTCACATCCATACATGACTGCTGGGAAAACCATAGCTTTGACTAGATGGAACTTTGTTGGCAAATTAACGTCTCTGCTTTTTAACATGCTGTCTAAGTTGGTCATAGCTTTTCTTCCAAGGAGTAAGCATTTTTAAATTTCATGGCTGAAGTCACCATCTGCAATGATTTTGGAGCCCATGAAAATAAAGCCCGTGTGTTTGTATTTGCTATAGTGAATGATGCATAGGACCTGCCCCCTAACACATAGACATTCTTATCCTGAAGGGAGAAGGGAAAATCCGTTGAAAAGTAGAAAATTATGTCAGGCATAACAAAGGACAGGATGACAACAGTTAAAAATAGGGTTAATGGTAAGAGAAGATATCCTTTTAGTTGAGAAATTAAGGCATAGAATAATCAAATGTGGGAATGAGGAATATATAAAGCTTAAAAAGAACTAACAACGGAAATTATAGGGACCAGCCAATAAGATTAATGAATTTCCCTAACTTCATTCCCCAAAAAAGGCAGTCTTCTTTTTGAAGGATATTGGCTGTTATTTCCAGATGTAGCTTGGTAGAAATAAAAGAAAAAAATGTTGGGCAACAAAACTGCAAATATTATTGAAAGTGAAAATTGCTCAGTCGTGTCCAACTCTTTGTAACCCCATGGACTATACAGTCCATGGAATTCTCCAGGCCAGATTACTGGAGTGGGTAGCCTTTCCCTTCTCCAGGGGATCTTCCCAACTCAAGGATCAAACCCAGGTCTCCCGCATTGCAGGTAGGTTATTTAACAGCTTAGCCACTAAGGAAGCCCAAGAATACTGGAATGGGTAGACTTTCCCTTCTCCAGCAGATCTTCTCAACTCAAGAATCGAACCAGGGTCTCCTGCATTGCAAGCAGATTCTTTACAAACTGATCTATCAGGAAAGCCCTGCAAATATTCTTACCCTCAGAAAAGGGTGGTTGGTTAGGAGCAGTGGTGCTATATTGAAGATGGGAGAGTAGCCCGCTCTGACAAAAAAGATATGACATTACATACAATTTGCTATTGCAACTCCTAAGACCTACCTGTATATTTTACAACTCATTAAACTTTACTCTTGAAGAAAACTTACGATAGATTCGAAATCTAAGTTTTTCTAAGCATATTTTAGCCAGGAACATTCTCAGGTACCCAGTAAGCTATCTTTAAACAGCCTTCAAGATAGATGGAACCTTTATTTATTCCGTGAGAATTTCCCAAACTTGCACTATTTCTTGAAAAAAAAAATATTACCAATGATTTGTCTCCTTCACATTGCCATCCATATGTCTACTGCCAGTTACTTTTGTTATTATTCCCTTTACAGTGGAAGGGAGTGAGTCCTTGTGGTCTACGGGAATCACACAAATAATACAAAATATTATACCTCACAATAATAGCTACCTTTACTCAACAGATACTAAATAGATTCACAAAGACAAATTCAATTAATTTTCAGAAGTCTATGAGGTAAGCATAAAAGTACTGTGTTATTTGCACTTACCAGTAGTAGTGTGTTGTTTACTGTATTGTTTGCAACTAAAATAACAATTGTAATAGTAACAAGTAGCTTGCCCAAATATACAGATGTTGACAGTTTTAGTATTGAAGTCCAAACAATCTAATTCTTTCCTTTCACTGTTGGCTCAGAGAGTAAAGAATCCACATGCAATGTAGGAAACCCAAGTCTTATCCCTAAGTCAAGATCCCCTGGAGAAGGAAACGACAACCCACTCCAGTATTCTTGCCTGGGAAATTCCATGGACAGAGGAGCCTGTCTGGCTCCTCCACAGTGTCGCAGAGAGTTGAACACAAATGAGTGACTAACACACTTAATGTAACTGTAGAATACACTAAGTGTAACAGTTAATGGAAGGTCAGTGCATTGGCCTTTTATGTGCTAAAGGCACATAAAATCCTGAGGGAACTTAGCAGATATTCCTATGAGATTTTGAAATGTCCCATCAATAAGCTTTTTCCCTCTTAATATTATATAAAGGGATACAATTCTGCAAACATATGTGTGACCTCGATTTGATTTACAAAGCAAAAAATATAAGTAGAAGGAAGCAAAAAGAGGGAAGAGGGGAACTTACTACTTTATGTAGATAGGTTTAATGTGTAAATTTCAGAAACTACATTAAACTTCACATTCAATTAAACTTGAGGCATTTTGTACAATTCCCTATTTAATATTTGTATAATTCTTGTTCTTCTATTTAAATTTTAAATTGAATACTGAGAGATATTGTAGGGAAAGAGAAAATTAGCTAAGATGGCATGGTCTGGCTCTCCCACTATACGGCCTCTAGCTCTTGCCCCACGTTGTGTAAATAATGATTATGTAACAGCTGAGATCACTTACAGCACTGTGCATGTGCTCACGAGGTACTCGCTTGGTCAAGGGCTACTTTGTGAGGTATGCCTGTATAAGCTACATCTAGAACAGCCCTGAAGGGTTGTCTGCTTATGTTATGTTATGTTATGTCTGCTGCTACAGCTGCTGTTCCAGCCAGGAGAGAATGAACATATTTGCAGTTCCTAAGGCTCCTCACATTTTCTTCCAGCCTCTTAGCTGGCATCTTGACTATCATGGGTTCAGTGAACAGTACAGACAGTGAGATACAGTGAGACAATTGGTGTCACTAACAGGATCAGCGATAGCTATTGTTTCTTTTTACTAACCTCTGAAATGTGGTTTACTTTTGATGTCACATCTTGGTTTTGGCTTTGATGTCAAAGCTTACATTTAATGGCATATTTGAAATGCAGGAATACTGTCAGGGCACGTTTCCTGGACACAAAGCAAGTGTAGTCACACAAGACCCTATGTGTAAAAGTGCCCCAGGCTTGATTAGACATTCTGGTGTTGCTGCCTTAAAATTATTAATAAGAATGAATACAGAGTCAACTATTTTCATTTTGCACTAGGCAGCACAACTGAAACAGTTGTGACTGTAGTGTTTGGCATAATTATTGATGTATGACTGAGTATGTCAAAATTTGTATTCAAATGTTATGATTTATCATATATTCTACTTGTGTCTTTAGCTTCAGTTTGCATTAACTCCTATCTGGATTCAGTGGCCTGGAAGTTATCACATACTAAAAGGAAGATGTTTATCACATTCATGAATCCTCACAGATCACCGTACATATTACATTCTTCAGAAGAAACTAGTTCAACAGATGGAACTACTAATTTGAAGGCAACAAACATACGGTATTTCTCACTGTCCCTCATTATAAGAGACAAACCTCATTTTAGACCCAAGTGTAACTCCATCCCACACAGACCTGATGTTATCTGACATTTATTATGGCAAACTATTTACATCAGAAATGCTACTTTATGAAAATAAGGCTACAGAATATTATATTTATGCTGACATATTAGTCATGGAACTTTAAACCTCCTACATCACCATCTCTTTCTGCTCTTCATTCTGTTTCTTTACCTTATATTCTTCCTGCTCCTTAGTCTTGGACATTTGAGAAATTTAAAGTAATATATTACATCAGCATTTGTAATAACATTTTGCCAAAGTATACATGATAACCTATAACAGAAGGAATATCACATATTGTAAAAGAGCTATATTTTAAAAATAGTGACTATAAAACCAGCAGTGAAATCTCTGGTGAAACTCATTTAATGAGATTTTAAAAAAACATAGTGTTTCCTAATATTTTAATTATTTGTTCTGAAATAGTTGTATGAACTTTCGAAAAATAATGTGTGTTTTCAGCTAAAATGTTGACAACAGAAGTTCCAAAATCTTTGAAACATTGAATAGGCCTATCTCCTATTTACCTGTGTGTTTATCTTCTATCTATTGATACTTTCCTTTCTTTTTTCCCTCCTTCCATCTTACTTTTCCTCTGTTTTAATGATATTTTTGCTCCTGTTTCTTGGAGAAAAACTGAACAGCTTTAAGAAGGATTATCATAAGTTGACTTGTGTTTCTCTTTTCTCTGTCTTTACAGAGACAGTCTATTGTTATTAAGATATTTAATGATTGCAGTAAAATTCATAACAACAGTTGTAAAGAAAATTAGGAGACAGAAGAGAGTTAACTCAACATGAATTCAGAGGAAAAAATACTATTATATTTATCTACATGTCCATTTTTATATCATTATCATACTGTTTTTATAGAAAATAATAGAAATCTAAAAGTAAAACCATTTAAGTCATCCAATTTGAATATTATTCAAATTTCTTTTGTTTCTCCTAAGTCTCCATGAGTTTCTACATAGATTTTAGAATTTGCTTGTCAGTTTTGAAAATAAAACTTAATGGCAATGCTCAACATTCTCCAAGACAGGTTTCAGCAATATGTGAACCATGAACTTCCAGATGTTCAAGCTGATTTTAGAAAAGGCAGAGGAACCAGAGATCAAATTGCAACATCTGCTGGACAATGGAAAAAGCAAGAGGGTTCCAGAAAACAGTCTATTTCTGCTTTATCTACTATGCCAAAAACTTTCACTGTGTGGATCAAAATAAACTGTGGAAAATTCTGAAATGGGAATACCAGACCACCTGACGTGCCTCCTGAGAAACTTACATGCAGTTCAGGAAGCAACAGTTAGAACTGGACATAGAAAAATAGACTGTTTCCAAACAGGAAAAGGAGTACGTCAAGGCTATATATTGTCACCCTGCTTATTTAACTTATATGCAGAGTATATCATGAGAAACGCTGGACTGGAAGAAGCACAAGCTGGAATCAAGATTGCCGGGAGAAATATCAATAACCTCAGATATACAGATGACAGCACCCTTATGGCAGAAAGTGAAGAGGAACTCAAAAGCCTCTTGATGAAAGTGAAAGAGGAGAGTGAAAAAGCTGGCTTAAAGCTCAACATTCAGAAAACTAAGATCACGGCATCTGGTCCCATCACTTCATGGCAAATAGATGGGGAAACAGTGGAAACAGTGTCAGACTTTATTTTCTTGGGCTCCAAAATCACTGCAGATGCTGATTGCAGCCATGAAATTAAAAGACGCTTACTCCTTGGAAGAAAAGTCATGACCAACCTATATAGCATATTACAAAGCAGAGACATTACTTTGCCAACAAAGGTCTGTCTAATCAAGGCTATGGTTTTTCCTGTGGTCATGTATGGATGTGAGAGTTGGACTGTGAAGACAGCTGAGCGCTGAAGAATTGATGCTTTTGAACTGTGGTGTTGGAGAAGATTCTTGAGAGTCCCTTGGACTGCAAGGAGATCTAACCAGTTCATTCTAATTTTGATCATTCCTGGGTTTTCTTTGGAAGGACTGATGCTAAAGCTGAAACTCCAATACTTTGGTCACCTCATGCGAAGAGTTGACTCATTGGAAAAGAACCTGATGATGGGAGGGATTGGGGGCAGGAAGAGAAGGGGACGACAGAGAATGAGATGGCTGGATGGCATCACCGACTTGATAGACTTGATTTTGAGTGAATTCCTGGAGTTTGTGATGGACAGGGAGGCCTGGTGTGCTGTGATTCATGGGGTCGCAAAGAGTTGGACACGACTGAGTGACTGAACTGAACTGAACTGAGTGAAGCTCTTAAGAATATTGAGTGTTTGAATACATAAATATGATATTTATCCTATTCACTTAGATCTTCTAAGTTTTTTAAATTTTTAATGAATATAATTTATATGAAGTTAATTAAAAATTATGGTGGTATTTTATGGTATTTTTGCCATTGTAAAATATTTTCTACTATTTAATAATATAATTAGTTTAGAAATATCAATCTTGTATCTTGCAACCTTGCTATTCCAATTCAGTTTTATTGTTTTTTGTATGTGAGTGTGTATGTATGTGGCTTTTTCTTTTTGCATATTGTATAAAATCATCTATATGTAAGATCGTGTTATCTGTGAATAAAGACTCTCCTCTTGAGTTTTTAGGTCAGCAGCCTTTATATCAATTTCTTAATGAGAATCCTAGTATGTAACTAGTCCTTTATTTCTTGCTCTATTTTTTTTTTTTTTAGGTAATTAATTTATTTTTTATTGGAGGCAAATTATTTTACAATATTATATTGGTTGGTTTTGCCATACATTGATATGAATTTGCCCCGGGTTTACATAAGTTCCCCCTCCTGAACCCCCCTCCCACCTCCCTCCTCCCTTTATCCTCCCTCTGTGTCATCCCCGCATGCCAGCCCCGAGCATCCTATAACATGCATTGACCCTGAACTAGTGATTCGTTTCACATATGACAACATACGTGTTTCAATGCCATTCTCCCAAATCATCCCACCCTCACCCTCTCCCATAGAGTCCCAAAGACTGTTCTATACATCTGTGTCTCTTTTGCTGTCTCGTATACAGGGTTATCATTTGCATCTTTCTAAATTCCATATATATGTGTTAGTATACTGTATTGGTGTTTTTCTTTCTGGCTTACTTCACTCTGTATAATAGGCTCCAGTTTCATCCACCTCATTAGAACTGATTCAAATGTATTCTTTTTAATGGCTGAATAATACTCCATTGTGTATATGTACCAAAGCTTTCTTATCCATTCGTCTGCAGATGGACATCTAGGTTGCTTCCATGTCCTGGCTATTATAAACAGTGCTGCAATGAACATTGGAGTACACGTGTCTCTTTCAATTCTGGTTTCCTCAGTGTGTATGCCCAGGAGTGTGATTGCTGGATCATATGGCAGTTCTATTTCCAGTTTTTTGAGGAATCTCCACACTGTTCTCCAGAGTGGCTGTACTAGTTTGCATTCCCCCCAACAGTGTAAGAGGGTTCCTTTCTCTCCACTTCCTCTCCAGCATTTATTGCATGTAGACTTTTGGATAGCAGCCATTCTGACTGGTGTGAAATGCTATCTCATTGTGGTTTTGATTTGCATCTCTCTGATTATGAGGGATGTTGAGCATTTTTTCATGTGTTTGTTAGCCATCTGTATGTCTTCTTTGGAGAAATGTCTGTTTAGTTCTTTGGCCCATTTTTTGATTGGGTCATTTATTTTTCTGGAATTGAGCTGCAGGAGCTGCTTGTATATTTTGGAGATTAATCCTTTATCCGTTGCTTCATTTGCTATTATTTTCTCCCATTCTGAAGGCTGTCTTTTCACCTTACTTATAGTTTCCTTTGCTGTGCAGAAGCTTTTGATTTTAATTAGGTCCCATTTGTTTATTTTTGCTTTTATTTCCAATATTCTGGGAGGTGGGTCATGGAGGATCCTGCTGTGATTTATGTCGGAGAGTGTTTTGCCTACGTTCTCCTCTAGGAGTTTTATAGTTTCTGGTCTTACATTTAGCTCTCTAATCCATTTTGAGTTTATTTTGGTTTATGGTGTTAGGAAGTGTTCTAGTTTCATTCTTTTACAAGTGGCTGACCAGTTTTCTCAGCACCACTTGTTAAAGAGACTGTCTTTTCTCCATTTTATATTCTTGCCTCCTTTGTCAAAGATGAGGTGTCCATAGATGCGTGGATTTATCTCTGGGCTTTCTATTTTGTTCCATTGATCCATATTTCTGTCTTTATGCCAGTACCATACTGTCTTGATGACTGTGGCTTTGTAGTAGAGCCTGAAGTCTGGCAGGTTAATTCCCCCAGTTCCATTTTTCTTCCTCAAGATTGCTTTGGCTATTCGAGGTTTTTTGTATTTCCATACAAATTGTGAGATTATTTGTTCTAGTTCTGTGAAAAATATCTTTGGTAGCTTGATAGGGATTGCATTGAATGTATAAATTACTTTGGGTAGTATACTCATTTTTACAATATTTATTCTTCCAATCCATGAACATGGTATATTTCTCCATCTATTAGTGTCCTCTTTGATTGCTTTCAGTAGTGTTTTATAGTTTTCTATGTACAAGTCTTTTGTTTCCTTACGTAGATATATTCCTAAGTATTTAATTCTTTTCGTTGCAACAGTGAATGGAATAGTTTCCTTAATTTCTCTTTCTATTTTCTCATTATTAGTGTATAGGAATGCAAGGGATTTCTGTGTGTTGATTTTATATCCTGCAACGTTACTGTAATCATTGATTAGCTCTAGTAGTTTTCTGGTAGAGTCTCTAGGGTTTTCTGTGTAGAGGATCATGTCATCAGCGAACAGTGAAAGTTTTACTTCTTCTTTTCCAATTTGTATTCCTTTTATGTCTTTTTCTGCTCTGATTGCTGTGGCCAAAACTTCCAGAACTATGTTGAATAGTAGTGGTGAGAGTGGGCACCCTTGTCTTGTTCCTGACTTTAGGGGAAATGCTTTCAGTTTTTCACCATTGAGGATAATGTTTGCTGTGGGTTTGTCATATATAGCTTTTATTATGTTGAGGTATGTCCCTTCTATTCCCACTTTCTGGAGGGTTTTTATCATAAATGGATGTTGAATTTTGTCGAAGGCTTTCTCTGCATCTATTGAGATAATCATATGATTTTTATTTTTCAGTTTGTTAATGTGGTGTATCACATTGACTGATTTGCGGATATTGAAGAATTCTTGCATTCCTGGGATAAAGCCCACTTGGTCATGATGTATGATCTTCTTAATGTGTTGTTGGATTCTGATTGCTAGAATTTTGTTAAGGATTTTTGCATCTATGTTCATCAGTGATATTGGCCTGTAGTTTTCTTTTTTTGTGGGGTCTTTACCAGGTTTTGGGATTAGGGTGATGGTGGCCTCATAGAATGAGTTTGGAAGTTTCCCTTCCTCAGCAATTTTCTGGAAGAGTTTGAGTAGTATAGGTGTTAGCTCTTCTCTAAATTTTTGGTAGAATTCAGCTGTGAAGCCGTCTGGACCTGGGCTTTTGTTTGCTGGGAGATTTTTGATTACAGTTTCAATTTCCGTGCTTGTGATGGGTCTGTTCAGATTTTCTATTTCTTCCTGGTTCAGTTTTGGAAAGCTGTATTTTTCTAGGAATTTGTCCATTTCTTCCAGGTTATTCATTTTATTGCCATATAATTCCTGATAGTATTCTCTAATAATCCTTTGTATTTCTGTGTTGTCAGTTGTGATCTCTCCATTTTCATTTCTAATTTTATTGATTTGGTTCTTCTCCCTTTGTTTCTTGATAAGTCTGGCTAGTGGTTTGTCAATTTTATTTACCTTCTCAAAGAACCAGCTTTTGGCTTTGTTGATTTTTGCTATAGTCTCTTTTGTTTCTTTTGCATTTATCTCTGCCCTAATTTTTACAATTTCTTTCCTTCTGCTGAGCCTGGGGTTCTTCATTTCTTCCTTTTCTAGTTGCTTTAGATGTAGAGTTAGGTTATTTAGTTGACTTTTTTCTTGTTTCTTGAGGTGTGCCTGTATTGCTATGAACTTCCCCCTTAGCACTGCTTTTACAGTGTCCCAGAGGTTTTGGGTTGTTGTGTTTTCATTTTCATTCATTTCTATGAATATTTTGATTTCTCTTTTGATTTCTTCTATGATTTGTTCATTGTTCAGCAGCGTGTTGTTCAGCCTCCATATGTTGGCATGTTTAATAGTTTTTCTCCCATAATTGAGATCTAATTTTACTGCATTGTGGTCAGAAAAGATGCATGGAATGATTTAAACTTTTCTGAACTTACCAAGGCTAGATTTATGGCCCAGGATGTGATCTATCCTGGAAAAGGTTCCATGTGCACTTGAGAAAAAGGTGAAATTCATTGTTTGAGGGTGAAATGTCCTATAGATATCAATTAGGTCTAACTGGTCTATTATATCATTTAAAGATTGTGTTTCCTTGTTAATTTTCTGTTTAGTTGATCTATCCATAGATGTAAGTGTGGTATTAAAATCTCCCACTATTATTGCATTATTGTTAATTTCCCCTTTCATACTTGTTAGTAATTGTCTTACATATTGCGGTGCTCCTATGTTGGGTGCATAAATATTTATAATTGTTATATCTTCATCTTGGATTGATCCTTTGATCATTATGTAGTTTCCTTCTTTGTCTCTTTTCACAGCCTTTGTTTTAAAGTCTATTTTATCTGATATGAGTATTGCTACTCCTGCTTTCTTTTGGTCTCTATTTGCATGGAATATCTTTTTCCAGCCCTTCACTTTCAGTCTGTACGTGTCCCTCGTTTTGAGGTGGGTCTCTTGCAGACAACATATATGGGGGTCTTGTTTTTGTATCCATTCAGCCAGCCTTTGTCTTTTGGTTGGGGCATTCAACCCATTTACGTTTAAGGTAATTATTGATAAGTACTATCCTGTAGCCATTTTCTTTATTGCTTTGGGTTCGAGTTTATACACCCTTTCTGTGTTTCCTGTCTAGAAAAGATCCTTTAGCATTTGTTGGAGAGCTGGTTTGGTAATGCTGAATTCTCTCAGCTTTTGCTTGCTGTAAAGCTTTTGATTTCTCCTTCATATTTGAATGAGATCCTTGCTGGGTACAGTAGTCTGGGCTGTAGGTTATTTTCTTTCATCACTTTAAGTATGTCTTGCCATTCCCTCCTGGCCTGAAGAGTTTCTGTTGAAAGATCAGCTGTTACCCTTATGGGAATCCCCTTGTGTGTTATTTGCTGTTTTTCCCTTGCTGCTTTTAGTATTTGTTCTTTGTGTTTGATCTTTGTTAATTTGATTAATATGTGTCTTGGAGTATTTCGCCTTGGGTTTATCCTGTTGGGGACTCTCTGGGTTTCTTGGACTTGGGTGATTATTTCTTTCCCTATTTTAGGGAAGTTTTCAACTATTATCTCCTCAAGTATTCTTTCATGGTCTTTCTTTTTGTCTTCTTCTTCTGGGATTCCTATGATTCGAATGTTGGAGCGTTTAACATTGTCCCAGAGGTCTCTAATATTGTTCTCATTTCTTTTAATTTGTTTTTCTTTTTTCCTCTCTGTTTCATTTATTTCTACAATTCTATCTTGTAGCTCGCTTATCCTGTCTTCTGCCTCCGTTATTCTACTGTTTGTTCCCTCCAGTGTTTCTGATCTCATCTATTGTATTATTCATTGTATATTGACTCTTTTTTATTTCCTCTAAGTCCTTATTAAACCTTTCTTCCATCTTCTCAATCCTTTTCTCCAGGTTATTTATCTGTAACTCCATTTTGCTTTCAATATTTTGAATCATTTCACCACCAAAATTCGAAATTCTTTTTCATGTAGATTCCCTATATCTTCCTCTTTTGTTTGTGTTGGTGGGCATTTATCTTGTTCCTTTACTTGCTGGGTATTTCTCTGCTTCTTCATCTTGCTTATAATGCTTTGCTTGGGGTGGCCTTTCCCTCTTCTGGTCGTTTGTGGAGTTCTCTTTATTATGTAGTTTCCTTGCTGTGTGTGGGGTTGGACAGGTGACTTGTCAAGGTTCCCTGGTTATGGAAGCCTGTGTCGGTGTTCTGGTGGGTGGAGCTGGATTTGTTCTCTCTGGAGTGCAATGAAGTGTCCAGTAATGAGTTATGAGATGTCAGTGGGTTTGGAGTGACTTTGGGCAGCCTGTATATTGAAGCTCAGGGATAGTTTCCTGTGTTACTGGAGAATTTGCGTGGTATGTCTTGCTCTGGAACTTGTTGACCCTTGGGTTTAGCGTAGGTATGGAGACGTTTGATGAGCTCCTATCGATTAATGTTCCCTGGAGTCAGGACTTCTCTGGTGTTCTCAGGATTCGGGCTTAAGCCTCTTGCCTCTGGTTTTTGGTCTTATTCTTGGAGTAGTCTCTAGACGTCTCTATCTGTCATTTCCAAGGTGGTTCCCTCTGTTTTAGCTTCTGTCTGCTGGTCTCTTCAGTGTCTAATTTCCTCCCTGATACTAGGGGGTGGGTGGACACTTTTTAAGGCTCAGTTGTTCAGTCCTGTTCTGGGAAGGGAGGAACGCTGCAGTCGAATATCTCTGGCATCTGTGGGGAGTGCTCGCAGCGTCTCAGCCACACTGGGTTTGCCCCCGCTCACAGCACGTATGCTGTCCCAGTCTATACTGCACAGGCTCTAGGTTGCTCTGCCGGGAGCTGTCTGAGGCCGGCACCGGGTTTTATGCACTTCCCAGGTCTGAGCGGCTCAAGTTCAGGTTCTCAGGTACTCCACAAAGGCGCAGACTTGGTTGGGCCTGCGTTTTGTGCCTTCCCCGGTCCGAGCAGCTCAAGGGACTAGGTGTTTTGCGAGCGCGGTCTCTGGACTTATCGCCTCCCCAGTCCCCGCCACTCAGTTTTCTGGGTGTACAACCTTCTCAGGGGGATATCGACCGGCCGGAGCCCAAGAAGTCCTGATTAGCAACAGGCCTGTGTGCAGTTTGTATCAGATGCCTTTCTGGGGCCGCGGTTGCCCGCTCTGGGTCTGGCTGCGCTCCCTGCCTGTCTCGGCGGGGGATGGGGGATGGGCCGACCGCAGCCAGCTCGCTCTGCTCAGTCCTTTATTCTGTGAGCGGGGCTGGCTGAGTCATAGGTTAGAGCTTTCCGCCTTTTCGTGGGGAAGCTATCCCACAGTCTGCTTTGCTCTCCCCAGTTCTCTCAAACTGTTCTTGTGGCATTCAAGCCCAGTCCTCTCTCTAAGCAGTTCAGCCGGCTCCTCCCTGCCCAGCCCCCGCTTGCTAATGGTGTATGCAGGCGTCTGCGCTGCTTCTCCGCTGGGAGTTACCGTTTGGCGGGTAATCTCCTTTCGAAGAAAATGGGCTGTTTTTCTGGGTGCCTGACGTCCTCTGCCAGCATTCAGAAGTTGTTTTGTGGACTTTACTTGCGTTCAAATGTTCTTTTGATGAATTTGTGGGGGAGAGAGTGGTCTCGCCGTCCTATTCCTCCGCCATCTTGTTCCACATCCCCACTATTCTGATTTTAATAGAGATCCTCCATCTTCTTCTCTGGCTGTGGATTTGTGTATTTCTCCATACATACACACCACTCAGTAAGCTTCTGTTGTGCAGCAACAAGTCCTCTGTTTTCTTATTGATCGTCTGTCTAGATCAGATTTTTTGCTCATTACTGAAAGAAGAGTACTGTCGGGAGCGGGACGCGAGTAACTTCTAGTCCAGCCACCGAGTTATCGCTCCTAGCGAAGCCTGAATCACCGGCTTCCGTCCCGGCTGCCGCAGGGCGGATGGCCTCCTCTGCGTCCGCTCTTGCTCTATTTTTGATTCTATTTGTCTTTCACGGTTCAGTGTCCTTATGTTTATTCTATTTCTATTTCTGGGCTTCTTGGATGTTTATATTTATATTTGTCATCAAATATGGGAGTTTTTCTGCTATTACTTCTTCAATTATTCTGTGTGCTGCCTCTCTCTCTTTCTTCTGGAACCCCCATGTATATTCTGGTCCATTTTTAATGTCCTATCAGTTCAGTTCAGTTCAGTTCAGTCGCTCAGTCGTGTCTGAACTCTCTGTGACCCCATGAATCACAGCACGCCAGGCCTCCCTGTCCATCACCAACTCCCGGAGTACACTCAAACCCATGTCCACAGAGTTGGTGATGCCATCCAGCCATCTCATTCTCTGTCGTCCCCTTCTCCTCCCGCCCCCAACCTTTCCCAGCATCAGAGTCTTTTCCAGTGAGTCAACACTTCGCATGAGGTGGCCAAAGAACTGGAGTTTCAGCCTCAGCATCAGTCATTCCAATGAACACCCAGGACTGATCTCCTTTAGAATGGATTGGTTGCATCTCACTTCAGTTCAAGGGACTCTCAAGAGTCTTCTCCAACACCACAGTTCAAAAGCATCAATTCTTCGGCAATCAGCTTTCTTCATAGTCCAACTCTCACATCCATACATGACCACGGGAAAAACCATAGCCTTGACTAGACGGACTTTTGTTGGCATAGTAATGTCTCTGCTTTTTAATATGCTGTCTAGGTTGGTCATACCTCATGCGACGAGTTGACTCACTGGAAAAGACTCTGATGCTGGGAAAGGTTGGGGGTGGGAGGAGAAGAGGACTACCCAGAATGAGATGGCTGGATGGCATCACCGACTCTGTGGACATGAGTTTGAGTGAACTCCGGGAGTTGGTGAAGGACAGGGAGGCCTGGCATTCTGTGATTCATGGGGTCGCGGAGAGTCAGACACGATTGAGCGACTGAACTGAATTGAACTGAACTAGGTTGATCATAACTTTCCTTCCAAGGAGTAAGCATCTTTTAATTTCCTGGCTGCAATCAGCATCTGCAGTGATTTTGGAGCCCCCCAAAATAAAGTCTGACACTGTTTCCACTGTTTTGCCATCTATTTCCCATGAAGTGATGGGACAAGAGGCCATGATCTTTGTTTTCTGAACGTTGAGCTTCAAGCCAACCTTTTCACTCTCCTCTTTCACTTTCATCAAGAGGCTTTTGAGTTCCTCTTCACTTTCTGCCATAAGAGTAGTGTCATCTGCATATCTGAGGTTATTGATATTTCTCCCAGCAATCTTGATTCCAGCTTGTTTTTCTTCCAGCCCAGCGTTGCTCATGATGTACTCTGCATATAAGTTAAATAAGCAAGGTGACAATATACAGCCTTGACGTACTCCTTTTCCTATTTGGAACCAGTCTGTTGTTCCATATACAGTTCTGACTGTTGCTTCCTGACCTGTATACAGGTTTCTCAAGAGGCAGGTCAGGTGGTCTGGGATTCCCATCTCTTTCAGAATGTTCCACAGTTTATTGTGATCGACACAGTCAAAGGCTTTGGCATAGTCAATGAAGCAGAAATAGATGTTTTTCTGGAACTGTCTTGCTTTCTCCATGATCCAGCGGATGTTGGCAATTTGATCTCTGGTGCCTCTGCCTTTTCTAAAACCTGCTTGAACATATTGGAGTTCACGGTTCACATATTGCTGAAGCTTGGCTTGGAGAATTTTGAGCATGACTTTACTAGCGTGTGAGATGAGTGCAGTTGTGCGGTAGTTTGAGCATTCTTTGGCATTGCCTTTCTTTGGGATTGGAATGAAGACTGACCTTTTCCAGTCTTGTGGCCACTGCTGAATGTCCTATAGCGCCCTTAAATTCTTTACTTTTCTCCATTCTTCTTTTCTTTCTGAAGTTTACCCCCAGCTCTCCATAAATGGTGGATAAGAATACTATACCTAAGAAAATGGAGTTTAAAGAAGTAAAGGAAGGTTATAAAAAAATACATTTGAATCAGCTCTAATGAGGTGGATAAATCTGAAGCCTATTATACAGAGTGAAGTAAGCCAGAAAGAAAAACACCAATACAGTATACTAATGCATATATATGGATTTTAGAAAGATGGTAACAATAACCCTGTATACGAGACAGCAAAAGAGACACAGATGTATAGAACAGTCTTTTGGACTCTGTGGAAGAGGGCAAGGGTGGGATGATTTGGGAGAATGGCATTGAAACATGTATATTATATGTGAAACGAATCGCCAGTCCAGGTTCGATGCATGATACAGGATGCTCGTGGCTGGTGCACTAGGATGAACCAGAGCGATGGTATTGGGAGGGAGGTTCAAGATGGGGAACACATGTACACCAGGGGCAGATTTTTGTCAATGTATGGCAAAACCAATACAATGTTGTAAAGTAAAAATAAAGAAAAAAATAAAGAAAAGAGATCAATAAAGATTAAAAAAAGACAAGTAAAGGAAGTTTTGAAAATAGCTCAAAAATAGAAAACATCAATAAAAGATATAGAAATTTTAGAGAACCAAAGCTGAGCATACTCTAAGCAATAGGGACTTCAGTGACAATGCATGACAAGGAATATGGTTTCTTAAAAAAGTTAAAAAATAATGTAGGGGAAAGTCACTGGACAACCCCATTATGATATTGGGTGGTGAGGACTTTGGGAGATACATAGAATGAGGGTGGAGCCTTATTAATGGTTTTCATTACTTTATAAAAGTGACCTTACAGAACTCTCCCATCCTTTCTACCATATGAAGGAACAGTGAGAAGGCAGCCACCTATGAACCAGGTACTGGGTACTCACCAGATACCAGATTTGTTGGTGCCTTGATTTTGGACTTCTCAGCCTCCGGAAGATTAATAAATGCAATTATATTGCTTACAAGCCACACAGGCTATTGGGGTTTGTTACAGTAGCCTAAACAGATTAAGACAGGGGATTGAATATCAAAAAAGTGGAAGCAGCTTTGGAACTGGGTGATGAACAGAATTTGGAAACATTGACCATGCTAGAAAATATCTACATGGTTGTCAGTGAACTATTAAGGGTGATTATGGTGAGAGCCCAGGAAAAAAAGAGGAATGCTGAAGAGAGAGCCTCAATCTCGTTAGTGAATACCTAAGTAATCTTTAACATAGCCTGGGTAGAAATATGGATAATAAAGATCATTCTGATGATCTCATGTGTGAAATGAAGAAAATGTTATTGGGAAACAGAGGAAAGGTCATCTTATTATGAAGTGGAAATGGACTTGGAATTGTGTTTGTGCATTCGTATTTTGGGTAGAACTTGTCAGCTGTGAAATCAGATATAACAATTTCTAAGCAAGTGTTGAGGGAATAGTCTTTTTTTTTTTTTTTTTCTGACTGCTTATTGTAAAGTATAAGGACAAAGGAATAATTTTGAAGACAGAATTGTTAATTAAGAAGAAAGCAGAACTGAAAATTTTGGAAAATTCTTAGCTTATCCATACTGAAAAGAATAGGAAAACTTCTTTGGGAAAAATAGTAAAGGTGTAACCAGGGACCATTTGATAAGGAAATTGGTATGAATCAGCCTAGGATCTACCCTCCAAAGGCAATATAAAAATTACTAGAAAGGCAATCTTAGACATCATTAGGACTGCCTCTCCCATTGCAGGCCCAGAGTACAGATGCCTTGGGGACAAGGCTGCCTGTACAGGACCAAGGTCCCTCTGAGCTGTGGGTACAGGGTCCAAGCAGAGGATTGTCATGGGAGCAGAGTCTAGCAGAGACTTGGTGGCCCAAATCTACCTAAGGGAGCTACAAAGAAGGGAACCTCTGCTCCAGTGAGTTCCAGAAAGTATACACTTGACACAGAAAGGCACAACCTCTGCCCCTTGGCATGCAGGGCAGAGCATTAAGCCAAAGGGTTATTCTCAAGTGCTATCATCTCATGGAGTTTGCCTTACAGTTTGGGCTTGGAATCTATTACCTCTTTCTTTTTTTTTTTTTTTTTCTTACTTTTCCCGGTTGGGATCAGAATGTTTATCCTTTGCCTGTGCTATCATAATATTTTCTTAGCACATAAGTTGTCTGATTTTACAGATTCACAGATGGAAAGCAATACCAATATCTGTTTTAGACGAGATTTAAAGGGCTTCCCTTGTGGCTCATCTGGTAAAGAATCTGCCTGAAATTTGATCCCTGGATTTGGAAGAGTCCATGGAGAAGGGAAAGGCTACCCACTCTGGTAGTCTGACCTGGAAAATTCTATGGACTGTATACTACATGGGGTTGCAAAGAGTCGGATGCAAGTTTCACATGAGATTTTAGATTTAGATTCTAAAGTTGATACAGAACCAGTTGAGACTTTTGGGCATATTCAGTTCAGTTCAGTCGCTCAGTCGTGTCCGACTTTTTGCGACCCCATTCACAGCACGCCAGGCCTCCCTGTCCATCACCAACTCCTGGAGTTCACTCAAACTCATGTCCATATTAGGATGAAGTAAATGCATTTCACATGCAAGAAGGATGTGGATTTGGGGAAGGCTGAATAGAATGCTGTGGCCTGAATGTTTGTGTCCCCCTCAATTAATAGGCTGAAATCCTAACCTCAATGTGATAGTATTAGAATGCAGGACCTTTGGAAGATGCATGGACTATTAGGGTGAAGTCCCATGAATGGAATTAGTGACTTTATAGAAGGTCTGAGAGACTACTCCCTTGCCTCTTACATCACATGAGGTTATGGGGAAAAGACAGTTGTCTGTGCATCAGGAAGCAGGCTCTCTCACCAGACACTGGATCGTCTGCACTTTGATCTTAGACTTCCTGGTCTCCAAAACTTTTGAAATACATTTTTGTTGTTTATAAGCCACCAGGTCTATAATATATCATTATAATAGCACTGACAGAACAATATATATACAGCACTTACTTAAAAAATCCTGTATCACTATATTTTAAGTGTATTTTTGCAGAAAATTGACTTAAAGGCATTGTCTTCTTCAGTGATTTTGTTGTAATTATATATTTTTTTTGAGTTTTGCAACATGCTTTGTTCAGTTCAGTTCAGTCATTCAATTGTGTCTGACTTTTTGTGACCCCATGAATCACAGCACGCCAGGCCTCCCTGTCCATCACCAACTCCCAGAGTTCACTCAAACTCATGTCCATCGAGTCGGTGATGCCATCCAACCATCTCATTCTCTGTTGTCCCCTTCTCCTCCTGACCCCATTCCCTCCCAGAATCAGAGTCTTTTCCACTGAGTCAACTCTTCGCATGAGGTGGCTAAAGTATTGGAGTTTCAGCTTTAATATCAGTCTTTTCAATGAACACCCAGGACTGATCTCCTTTAGAATGGACTGGTTGGATCTCCTTGCATTTGTTACTTTAATGCAATCTCTTCAAATAATATCTTATCACTTTACCTGTACTGTAAGAATATTATGGACCTACAATTTTGTATCCTCAAATCTAATATTTAGGGTATTATTGTCAAACTTTTATTCCTGCATAAATTATAAACCTCTCATTACATTTTAATTATTTTACTCTGACAATTATTTCACTTAAGTGACTATAAACAAAAATATATTTTATATTTAGACACATATTTATTATTACAGTGTTTTTCAACTAGCTACAAAGTTTTCTATTTCCATCTGATATTAGTTTCTCTATATAGAAAACTTTTTAAAAACATTTATTTTACTACATCTCTCTTACCAATATAAATTCTTATCTACTTTTTCTTCTATTTTGTCATAAGTTGCCTTTATCTTGACTTATTACTGAATAAATTTATATATTCATTAATAAAATTCTAATTTGAGAGTTCATATTTTGTTTTCAGAAATTTAGAGATGTTATTTCACTGTCAGTTTCTTCCATACTTTTGCTTTTTTGTTTGTGCAATGCTTTTCCCCTCATTCAAGGCCATTTTAAGATTTTCTCTTTATCTCAGGTTTCCAGAAATGCAATTATGATGTTCCTTGGTGTAATTGTCATTATTACATAACTTATTTTCTTTTCCTTTACTTTCATCTGTCTCTATGTTCTTCTGTCTTTCTTAAACCTTTCTTTGGTTGCTTTGAGTTTTCCAGATATGTAGGTATTTATTTTACCTTAAATGTGAAAGTTTTTTGCCAATTTTTCAAATATTTTTCTTCCCTGCACTTTATATTCTTTTGGAATTCCAGTTATTAAAAATACTACATAATTTGATGTAGCTCAAAAGCTGTGCTTTAGCTTTAATAATTTTTTTATGTTGTGTTCTCATCTATTTTATCTTACATAATCATAATCAAGTTTTTATTTCATATCTTAAACACTTCAACCCAGAAGTCAGTTTATTTTTATATTGCCAAGATTTGTCCTGATTATATTCACTTTTTTTTTTCTTTTCCTCATTGTACAAAACTGTTTTAATGATATAACTGACTCCATTGTCTCTCTCATGACTGTATTTATTGCTGTTAAATAAAATTTCTTTAATATTTTTAATATATTTTAAAATGATGTTATTGTATTTTGCTAATGTTACATAAAATTTCTTTAATATATTTAATATATTTTAAAATGATGTTATTATATTTTCCTGGATGATAGCCATGGTAAATATGATGTTGAGTATCTGTGTTACAAAGTGTCCATTTTGATGAATGAACAATTTACCTTTCAGTTGTCATTGTATATAGAGCAAAGATAAAAAAACAGACAGACATAGGGGATATTTATTTATTTCATTTTGTAAGAAAATATATTACTAGTTATAAATGAATGGATCATGAATAAAAGGCAAACATTATTATTCTTTTTTCTTTATTTTTTTATTTTATTTTTTAAAATTTATTTATTTTAATTGGAGGCTAATTACTTTACATTATTATATTGGTTTTGCCATACATCAACATGAATCTGCCCCGGATGTACGTGTTCCCCATCTTGAACCTCCCTTCCACCTCCCTCCCCATCCCATCCATCTGGTTCATCCCAGTACACCAGCCCCGAGCATCCTATATCATGCATCGAAACTGGACCGGTGATTCGTTTCACATATGATAATATACATGTGTCAATGCCATTCTCCCAAATAATCCCACCCTCGCCCTCTCCCACAGAGTCCAAAAGACTGTTCTATACATCTGTGTTTCTTTTGCTGTCTAGCTGGTCAAAAAATCAACAGTAGGAGTGCCTAAGAATTGATGCTTTAGAATCTTGATGCTGGAGAACAATCTTGAGAGTCCCTTGGACAGCAAGGACATCAAACCAGTCAATCTTAAAGGAAATCAACCCTGAATACTCATTGGAATTACTGATGCTAAAGCTGAAGCTCCAATATTTTGTCCACATGATGAGAATAGATGACTCATTAGAAAAAACCCTCATTCTGGGAAAGACTGAAGGCAGGAGAAGAGGAGAGTGACAGAGGATGAGATGGCTGATAAGATCACTGACTCAATGGACATGAATTTGAGCAAACTCCATAAAGGACAGGGAAGCTTGGTGTGCTGCAATCCATGGGGTCAGAAAGAGTCAGATACGATTTAGTGACTGAACAGCAACAAGGAACTTGCTTATTTTTCCTTGAAGTGTCAAAATTAAAGTAAGAATGAAATACATTTCAGTAAGATATTCACCATTTACAGTTTCTCAAATCTTCAGTACAGAAAGAAATCACAATACATCATTCAAGATGAACTTCAGTGAAAGCTGAAAATCATAAAGATACAAAGACAACACATGTATGCTTTTGTTTCAGAAGTTTATGGCAATTTTCTGAGTTGCCTCTAAAAAGGGTATTTTCAATCATATATTCACATGTTATTTGGGGGGGATAAATCCAATTAATATATCAAAAAAAGCACCTTTTCTTTACTTGAATTTTAATCATCTCATTTCACTGGTGCTGTATGGTATTTGTCAAATTTAATATTAGAAATACTCTGTTAAAGTGGATTCAGGTAAAATGTTTATAGCAATCACCTCCTTTAGTACTTATCTTAGCTCAGATGGTAAAGAATCTGCCTGCAAAGTGGGAGACCTGAGTCTGATCTCTGTGTTGGGAAGATCCCCTGGAGAAGGAAATGGATATGCGCTCCAGTATTCTTGCCTGGAGAATCCCATGGACAGAGGAGCCTTGATAGTCTCATAGGGTCAAAAAGAGTTGAACACGACTGATCAGCTAACTCGAATCAGCTGTGTTGAACCTAGGATTTTTATATCTTCTCATATAGCTCACTATTTTCCTCCATATTACTACTGGCCTAGAGTCTAAAAGTTTATATTTATTTACCACACTATTTATTAAATATAAAGTCATGTAGTAATATAAACATTTGGTTTGTTTTCACTATATCCTGCCCCCTCATCCCCCCTAGCCCCCTGCACAAGGTTATCTTGCCATATTAAAGAAATTAGTCAGACCCCTTAGACATCTGTACTTCACAAGATGATTAAGTTGCAGGGCCCACAACAGAAACTCTTCTAAAACAATTTGTTTTCCTCTCAGTTTGATGGAGGTTGAGATAGACGTGCATCCCATTGAAGGAACTATGATCTTAAGAATAGACACAGGTAAAGCAGAAAAAAAAGAAAGACACTCTAAGATTCAGAAGAGCAGAGAATTCCA
The DNA here is from genome assembly GCF_049115385.1 of Moschus berezovskii. NCBI lineage: Eukaryota > Metazoa > Chordata > Mammalia > Artiodactyla > Moschidae > Moschus > Moschus berezovskii. Next base: position 44,952,982 of record NC_142472.1, read on the forward strand.
TTGTATCCAGAAGAAATGGAATTTTTTGGTCTCCTTTCCTAGTAACACACAGAGAAGTCATAGTGACAGGTTCTCTGTCAAAGTGAAAAATGCGTCCTTGGTTCCCCAAGAGTAAGACCCTGAGAATCAAAACATAAATGGGGAGAGGTGACTACTGGCAGTAGGAAACACCAAAAGAAGCATGAGTCCAGAATCATTATACTTGGTAAGTGTTGCTTTATGTTACCAGCATATCCTGGAAGATCATAGACTTTCATAAGGGCAGTGTTGACTTGGAAGTGCTTGTAAAGTAAAAAACATAGTAAACCAAAGAGTGTATGTGTGGTATGTGTATGGGTTACTTTTCTTGTTCTGCCTAATGTCACAAGTATATATTACAAACCATGAAAAAATTAAAAAGCCATAATAATGATTAATTATATAACTTTTTGCACTTTGATTAGATAAGCAAAGTCAGATTTAATTTCATTTTAATAAAATGAATTATCATGACAAGCCTTGTATATCCTCGTTTATGTAGTAAGATGTGTGATGTGTTATGAAAATTGCTCTGTTGTGTCTGACACTTTGTGACCTCATGGATTATACAGTCCATTATACAGGCCAGATTACTGGAGCTGGTAGCCTTTCCCTTCTCCAGGGAACTTCCTAACCCAGGGATCGAACCCAGGTCTCCTGCATTATAGTCAGGTTCTTTGCCATATGAGTCACCAGAGAAGCCCTTTAAGACTGTTAGAACATCAGGAAGACCGTTGACTGATGACGGATTTTCTGAAGTAGTTCTTGCAACCTGTCATATTATTATCTGATTCAAATTTTTTTCCTTGTATAATTCTTTCCTTTCAGAACTGGCTTGCACTAGCAATCTTCACATCTACCATTATCACTACAATGATACATTTTGGCCATTGTTTTCCTGAGTATAATTAGCACATGCACCATTGCCATACTGAAAAATCTTAAATAAGCCTTCCTACATAGTGCAAGGTGGCAATTTTTCTCCCTCGTTTTATCATATGAAGAATTTCACAATACCAGAGGTGATTTCTTCTTCTTTCTTCATAAATGTATCAGACTATGATGGTTTTCACCAGAGGGTTTGGAAATTATTTATATGAAGACTGACAGATCTGTATATTCAAGTGTATATTTAATTAATTACTTTATGCTGAAAGTATTTAAATGTCTGGATAAAGTAAATGTTCCCAAGCAAATATCATATTTTATCATATTTTTCCTCAAGGATATGTAATAATGAGAAAAAGCATCAGCAATCAGTCAGAGCTAATACTAAAAGACAAGCAACATTGTAAGGAAATAAACTGAAATTTTCCAGTACTAAAAACCAATATGAAAAATTGAAAAATTAATGATGAAAAGAAAATTGAGTCCATTTAAACAATCGTTCTTAGCATCTCTTGCATTCTTACTATATTTGAGGCCTTTGCTAAACATTATACCTGTATTAATCTATTTAATACTCATCAAATTCTTTAGATAGTAACTATAGATCCTATTAAGCGAGAAAATTGTGGTGCAGTGGAATGACTCAGCTCACATGACAAATCAATAAGTGGAGAATCCAGGATTCAAACCTAGGCCTTCTGACCCAGAGATCCTGTTCTCATTACATCATTGCACTGACTAGTCTATAAGTATGAACAAAGATGTGAAAAATTCTGAATGAATTAGGAAAACTAATGACTAAACATATTTAAATACTAATCAATATTGTTATAATAGGTATCTCACAAAACCCAACATACTTTTGTGTAATAAACAGTAAAAAAAAAACACACAAACTGTACAAAGCTACCAGAAAAGAACCCATTAAATCTAGGAATAATTATACAGAAATTATTTAAAGCAAATTCACTGACAGATTTTTTTAATTCAATTTTAATTGTCCTAAAATTATTTCTCAATTTAACATATTTTCTTTTTTTAATTTATTTATTTTAATTGGAGGCTAACTACTTTACAATATTGTATTGGTTTTGCCATACGTTGACATGAATCTGCCCCAGGTGTACATATTTTCAAAGAAAGTTATTTTCAATACATTATTTAAGTTTATAAGCTATATAAAAGATAACAAACAAGTGTAAATTGGTGAACAATTTGCTCTAAAGTTCATGGCAGATAGATGGGGAAACAGTGGAAACAGTGGCTGACTTTATTTTTCTGGGCTCAAAAATCACTGCAGATGGTGATTGCAGCCATGAAATTAAAAGACGCTTACTCCTTGGAAGGAAAGTTATGACCAACCTAGACAGCATATTAAAAAGCAGAGACATTACTTTGCCAACAAAGGTCCGTCTAGTCAAGGCTATGGTTTTTTCAGTAGTCATGGATGGATGTGAGAATTGGACTATAAAGAAAACTGAGTGCTGAAGAATTGATGCTTTTGAACTTCAGTGTTCGAGATGACTCTTGAGAGTCCCTTGGATTGCAAGGAGATCGAACCAGTCCATCCTAAAGGAAATCAGTCCTGAATATTCATTGGAAGGACTGATGCTGAAGCTGAAACTCCAGTACTTTGGGGACCTGATGCGAAGAACTGACTCATTGAAAAAGACCCTGGTGCTGGGAAAGATTGAAGGCATGAGGAGAGGGGGACAACAGAGGATGAAATGGTTGGATGTCATCACTGACTCAATGGACATGAGTTTGATTAATCTCTGGGAGTTGGTGATGGACAAGAAAGCCTGGTTTGCTGCAGTCCATGGCGTGGCAAATAGCAGGATACAGCTAGTGACTGAAGAACAAATAGGGGAAAGATCAAGAAACTGACCATTGTGACAATATGCATAGACCTTGATGACTTTATGCTAAATGAAATGTCAGACAGAGAAAGACAAATACTGTACTATATAATTTATTTATATGTGGGATGTAAAAAAGCTTGACACATAAAAACAGTAAAATGGTGATTACCAGAGGGTGAGGTTTGAAGGAACTGAGATGTATTTTAAAGTTACACTTGCAACAAGTAGATGAATAAGTATTGGTAAATCTAATGCATAGCACAGACAACAATACGATACTAGATCTTAATTATTCCCAACACACACATAAACACAATAATTATATGACCTGATAGAAGTGTTAGTTAATGCCATGGTGGGTGGTAATCATATTATAATGTGTAAATGTTTCAAATCTACACATGATATGCTTTAAATTTATACAAGTTGCATGGCACTTATATTTCAGAAAGTCAAATCTAAAGATGAAAAAGCATAAGGAAGAGAAATTATAATTTTCATGTGCTCTTAAAACAGTAATGATATAGATCTAAAAATAAAGAAAAAATGACCTCACAAAGCATAAAACCACTGACTGACACGTTAAAGGCACAATGACAAAGAATTATTATCCATAATACAAAGAGAATCTCCGAAGTAAAATAAACATTGAAAAAAATGGAGCAAATTTGCTAACACTCAAATTTCATAGGAAAATAAGAGTGATAGGTGGTCAATGGGTAACAAGTGATATGCAATGTTACTCATAACTAGAAAGGTACAATGAGTCATGTCTTGCCTTTCAGAGTAACACTATTTTATAGGACATATTATGTCATGTTAGACAAAATTTTTGGAAAATAGGTCTTCTCAGATTCCTATTTATGAAGTGAAAATAGTAAAATATGCTCAAAGTCTTTAATTATTGTAGAAATCTAGCAAAAACATACCAACACAACAATAATTAAAAAAAAAATACACATCTGTGCCTAATTCTTATATTTAACATACAAACCCACAAAAGGTCCCAAATAGCCCAAACGATCTTGAGAAAAAATAACAAAATTTATTGATATAGAGAAATATAAGTGGTTACCAGAGAGGATGGCAGTTGAGGGCTGAGTAAAAAGGATGGGTCACCCCTAGATTTGTGGTGATGCCCACTTTGTAGTTTATACAAATGTTGAACTGTAATGTTGTACACCTGAAACTTATGTAATCTTTTTAAAAAAGTATTTTTTTTTTCTGAAAGAAAATGAAGACACATAGCAGCAACAACAATGACAATTATTCTAAATCTCTTTAAAGGTGTAGACTTTGAAATATTACAGAGCATCTCATTGCATTCTTGTATGGATTTCTACTGAGTCATCAATAACAAAAAGGTAGATATATCTTCTTTCCATTTTATTAAACTAATTAAAATGTATTTACTATGCTTTAAGCTATGTTTACAATATGGCTGAGTATATACACATTTATATATGAAAACAATGAACTCAAACAGTGTATGTCACATGTTTAAGTCAAGCTAACTCATAAATGAGGAAGAAATATAAGGAGGGTGAGTAGTAAATTTTTAATATTTTTACCTATAGACATATTCATTATAGGAAGTTTTAGATTATACATGTGTTCATGCATGAGATGTAAAACACATGTAATTTCAAACATGTTGAAGATAAAAGAAATGTGTTGTTACTCCCAAACTTCTTCATTCTCTGAATATAATTTCTCCTGACTCAATTCAGGCAAATTCAAAAAATGGGAAGAGAGCTACTTGGTAATTATGTACCAATTAATCACTTACTCCTATTCAATAAATATTTGTTGAGCTCCATTCTTTATAACATACAAGTGTGGTAGATGCTGTTCACAAAATAGGAGAAGAGAAAAAGTCTCTGACCCATTAGGTTGCATCTGCTTGATCAGACAAAGCAGATAAGTAATGACAATCATTATAGACTGTAAATCATCCAATAAAAGGAAATTAAAAAATGTAGTCCACAAAAATACAGGAAAAGGTACTTTAAGTGAAATAGTCACAAGTGATGTTTGAGTGGAGTCCTATAGAAAATGAATAAATTACCCATTGAAGACAAGTGGGAAAATATTCTACATGTAGGGAAAAATAGTGTAAAGGATTTGGCCTTTTTTGAGAAATGGAAAACAGGCAAGGGGAGCAAAGAGAAAAATAAAGTTGTATAAATCAATGGGAGTCAGACTATACAGTCTTAAAAGTTAAAGTTAGGAACTGGGATTTCACTCTCAGACTTATCGTCCAGGAGTGAGTGTAACTGGAACAGATAAATAACTTATTAATAACAGTGTTTGTTGCATATTTAGTTTAACTTAAGCAAATTAAAATATGTTGGTTTTGTTTCTGATAATATATTTCTAAATGTTTTTGTAAGGGTGAGAGAAAGGTAAATTGTAGCTCTAGAGATGTCTGAATCGTAAGCAGCTCAGATAAATTCTGTATCCATTTCTATCTTGTGCTTCTTTTCATGTGTTTGGTTATGAAATTCTGAAATGAATGCATGGATGGATGAATGAATGAATGAATCAGTAAATAAACACACAAAAAAGGCAGACTTTTTTATTTTCTATTACTATCTTGAAAAAAGCATACAAAAATAGCTTTAAATTGAAATTGAACGATGATCAGCAAAAAGGCACCTAAACATTTTGATTAGCTTGCCTATCATTTTTTCATATATTATCTATTTTATCTAAATCAGTATTTTGATCTATTCGAAATGCACAAATGCACATTTTTCATCACTATATGTAACTTTTTTAAAAAAAGTATCCCATTGAATGTAAATGTTATATAAAAAAAGGGAAAAGAAAAAGCTTAATTGGTAATATTTTAAAATACTACAGGGAATAATTCTTAAGAGACTATCTTCTAAAGCTCAGATAGAAAGATTTTTTATTTTCCATGTCTTTCATAGCCTAGTCTCTGATGGACTCATTTTTTAAAACATTTTTCTTTCCTTTTTGCATTTTTATTTTTTGATTTATTTTGCTTAACATTTGAGCCAGAGCCTCTATAATTCTTGTCTGTGTGCCATGTGTATGTGTGCTTAGTCATGTCTGACTGTTTGCAACCCCATGGACTATAATCTGTCAGATTCCCCTGTCTATGGAGTTTCCCAGGCAAGAATACTGGAGTGGTTTGCCATTTCCTTGTCCAGGGGATCTTTCTGACCCAGGGATGAAACTGTGTCTCTTACGTCACCTACATTGGCAGGAGAATTCTTTACCACTGCACCATGTGGGAATCTTTTAAAGGTTTTGTTTTTCCTTTCCTTCATTAATAATAATCTTTGAGCTTGCTTAAATATGCTCACAATTAATTAAAAAAAAACTAAACTTCACTATAAGGCTGCTTTTCCTTTCTTTTCAAGTGCAATTTGAATATAGAAATGGATAAACTTCCTATCTTTTTACATTATTTATCTCCTGTTCACTACTTGGCTATTCCTCTTTGATCAGCCTATTATTGTTCTATCTTGGACTCTACATTTCTCTAGTTTTAAATCCAGCTCTTGATTTGCTTCCTTCTTGTAGTTATCCTTTGTCTTGTCCTCCTTTCTCATTTTATTTTTCTTTGTTATTTTTCTCTATCTTAAATAGAAATCACCTACATGTTCTTCTCCTTTTCAGTTTTCTAACATTTCTGGGCTTCTTCAAATTGGAGAAGCCTAGACATTACTTTGCCAACAAGTCTTTCTAGTCAAAACTATGGTTTTTCCAGTAGTCATGTATGGGTGTGAGAGTTGAACTATAAAGAAAGCTGAGGTTCAAATAATTAATGCTTTTGAACTGTGATGTTGGAGAAGACTCTTGAGAGTCCCTTGGACTGCAAGGAAATCCAACTAGTCCATCCTAAAGGAAATCATTCCAGAATATTCATTAGAAAGACTGATGCTGAAGCTGAAACTCCAATACTTTGGTCACCTGATGTGAAGAACTGACTCATTGGAAAAGACCCAGGTGCTGGGAAAGACTGAAGGCAGGAAGAGAAGGGGACGACAGAGGATGAGATGGTTGGATGGCATCACCAACTCAATGGACATGAATTTGAGTTAGCTCCAGGAGTTGGTGATGACAGGGAAGCCTGGCATGCTACAGTCCATAGTGTTGCAAAGAGTCAGACAGGACTGAGCGACTGAACTGACTGAGAAATCTTCTCATGTTCATATTTTTGTTTGTTTAACTCTAAGTTTTGTTTTTCAAATTCCCAAATTTTTATTAATTTTAATCTTTTCACGTTGCAAGCTTGAAATATATTTTTATTAACCTAGATTTGAAGTCAGGAGAAACTTGACAATAGTTTCTCTGTGTCAGATACTACTAGGTATTTTATATACCATTGTAGTTTAACAACTATATGAAATAATTTCTATTATTAGAAAAATGTTAAGGAAGTAAATACTAAGGCAAAGGTTGGGTAACTTCCTGAATGTCACAGTGCTGAGAACCAATTTACCTAGATTCAAACTGTAGTTTAACTTCACAGTTTGTGCCCAGTCATTCCACTATACTGCTTTTCACAAAAAGCTAAACTATGAGATAAATGTTTCTTTTTTTCTTATTTCTCAACCTGAATTGAAACTGAATAAAATTACTATGCCTAAAAACATGTCATTAAACAAAAAATAAACAGAGATTTATAAGGTGCTCAATTAGTTGCCATACATGAGACAGATTTTATACTATAAGAGAGGGGTGGGTAAATGGTTTTTCAAAAGTTTCAGTAATAATATATATTATTGTAGCTAAGAAAAGGTAATATTTTTTCCTAATTAAACTCAATTATCGTTCATAATCACTTTTGAAATTTTGGGCAGAGGAAATTACAATTAAAAATATTTATTAAACCATATAGATAGTCTTTACTAAGTGAAGGAACTAAAAACTTCAAAAGAGAGTAAATCAAGCAACCAAGTAGAAAGATTCAAGGGCAAAGTTAATGAAAACCATCTATCAAAAATGTTATATATACATAATAAAACATTTGCTAATTTGTTACAAGGAAATTATTCTAATCAAACTGTAAATAACAAGTTACTGAGCTGAAGATTTGAAAAATAATGAGGTGAACTACCAGCTACAAAGCTATAATTGTGATATACTTCATTGCTAAAATCAATTCTCCTCTCTGAGCACATGTTTCTTTCCAGTTGGATTTATGCAGTGTATTGGCCTCTTAAATTAGTGGACTTGATACTGAAATCTCCTTCTTTGTGTGCTGGTGCAGATTCAAATCTTGGAAAGAGTTTTGGTTGAGGTAGAAAAAAATAACTTTATTGCTTTGACAGGCAAAGAGGGACACAGTGCCTCCTGCCCCTCAAAAACTATGTGTCCCAACCCAGGAAGATTTAATGAGGTGCTTTATGGTTCAAAGATGGGAGTGTTTACAAGGACACACTCCTTTAATCTTGCCTCAAGTGGTCTCTTGGCCAGATGTCCCTTGATTAGCAGCTGTTCCTATCTACTCTTTGAAACTCAGGGAAGGTCATGGAGACTGGAGTCTAAACCGCACAAATGAGAAATGTGGAACAGAAAGGCTTTCATAACCAGAAACCCCACAGGGTCCTGCTTAAGTTTCACTCTATGCATCCTCATACCATTTGAGGTACCCTCAGATACTCAGCAATATATTCCATTTCAGTAAAATCCTTTGGCTTTCAGTTTTGTCTATGGCAGTGTTCATTTGGTTACATTTATTATGGGCTTCCCTGGTGGCTCAGACAGTAAAGAATCTGCTTTTAATGCAGAAGTACTGAGTTTGATCCCTGGGTCAGGAAGATCCTCTGGAGAATGGAATGGTTACCCACTTCAGTATTCTTGCCTGGAGAATTCCATGAATACTGGAGCCTCGTGGACATGGGATCGAAGAGTCAGGTATGACTTAGTGACTAACATAAAGCTGTAATAGACAAAATTGTAGCTGTTATTAATAAATGCTAAGGTTGCATTTGCTAAAGAGGAAGAATTTTTCTTCTACCCTCTTAAGTTCTGGCTGGTCACAAACTAAATTAACATAAATCAAATGTTTAATCACTTGATTACATGGAAGAGACCTAGGAAAATGGAGTAAATTAAAAAATGGCCAAAACCCTCACCTTAAGTACCATCTTCAGTTAAAGACAAAAAAAAAGAAATGTTGGAGGTAGTGGTTGAGATTTCAAAGGTGATTTTTCATATAGGCAATTCATATAGAAGTAGAAATGCAATGCATGCTAAGTTACTTCAGTCGCGTCTGATTCTGTGTGACTGGGTGGACTGTAGCCTGCCAGGTTCCTCTGTTCATGGGATTTTTCAGCAAGAATACTGGATTGGGTCACCGTTCCTTCCTCTAGGGGATATTCCTGACCCTGGGATTGAACCAGTGACTCTTACTTGAATTAGCAGGCAGGTTCTTTACTGCTAACATCACCTGGGAAACCCCAGAAAAGCAAAAGCTTGGTAAACAAATGCTTGCTGGGCCATGCAGAGACAATGGAACAGACTCTGATCTCTTGTTGTTTAGTTGCTAAGTCATGTCTGACTCTTTGTGACCCCATGCCCTGTAGCCTCCTGGGCTCCTCTGTCCATAATATTCTCCAAGGCAAGAATACTGAAGTGGGTTACCATTTCTTCCCCCAGGAGATCTTCCCAACTCAGGAATCAAATGCATGTCTCCTGCATTGGCAGGCAGATTCTTTACTGCTGAGCCATCAGAGAAGCCCATATTCTTCATAGATATCTCTGATGTTAGCTCTGTTCCAAGAATAGGCCCTTTATTTAATTTCTTTTAGACAGTTAACGGGAAAGGAAAGAGAAAAACTTCTTGAGTTTTTGTTTCTTAAAAAATAATCAGCCTAAATTAGACATGTCTTGGGGTGGCACATTTTGTTCCTCTACACATGTATTTTATGTTAGGCCTGATGATAGGTGATGGATATCAGACACGAATAACAGGTAAGACATGAAATAGAATCCTGAAAGGTCCTTATTTTCAAATTTCCAAAATTCTACACGAATATTGAATTTAAAATAGAGAACAGCTATTTCTGTTTTATGGATTCCTAAAATCATGTACCTGTACAGAGAAAAGGTGAAAGAATATGTAAAAAAAAAAAATTGAGATAATTATTCTGAAGAAACAAGTATGTGTTTTAGAGCAGTGAAAGGAATATTATTTAAATTTTACAATAGACAGAAAAATTGATTCACTAAATGCTACCTGAGAGTGAACATAACATATATTTCTAAAAGGAATTTAAAATGAAGCAAATTTTGGGAAAATTGTACTTGAAGAGGTATTAGTATTAAGAAAGATTAGGACTATATTCTTGGCAGCACAGCTTTTAAATGTCTTTTTGCATAATTGCCTTTTTGTGTTTCAGTAAGTACGAGTCGCATTTTATTACACTTTTTTTTTCCGACTTAATCACTAGGTTCTTAGGAACTTTCTCCTGGTAATCCAATTGTCTTATCATTAGATTAATGTCATTTGTGTTTCATTGTTTGAAACATAACTAAATGTAGTTGTGGTTTCAGTAGCTTCAGGCCACATTTGTAACCTCTGTCAATAACTTTTCTTTTCATTAGAAATCATTGAGCATATTTATTTGCACTTCTTTGGAAAAGAGCCTTGTACATTTTCAGAAATTACTTATAAGGGTGACATCAGTCCAAATGTATATATATTTTTTACTGTTCATGGAGAGTTCAAATATTTTTAGAAGAAGCCAAACAAACTACTGACAAGATTATTGTTCACAGATATTTTCATTCAGAAAAATAAGTGACTTATCCTGCATTCAGATTCTTATCATCTGACTAACCTATTATGAATCATGTCACAAAATATCATTAATACCTTTTAATTCATATAATAAATTGAATATAAATAGCTATGCATTCTATTTAAGTTACATATTTGTCAGTGTCAGTTTGGTTATTTCTGACAATGCTAACTGATTAATTAATTAAATATCCATTCTTGCTGCATGAAGTATTTGAAGCAGCATATACCCTATATTCTAGTAATAAAATTTCAGGATGAAGGATTATAGATCATCTGGCTTTATGTCTCATTTATGAAATTGAGAAAAGGAAAAAAGCATTGGCTCAGAGATTTTAATTGTTTTTTTCAGATTTAGTTAGTAATAGAATATCATTCAGAACCTAATTCTTCTAACTTAAATATCAGTGACATTTCAACACTGAATATTAAAAAAAAAATAAATGACAACAATAGCAAATGACAACAACAACAAAAACTTTACTGTTATATACTTGACAAAGCATATTAATGTGAAAATAAAAATTTTCGAGGTATTTCATGATGATGATGCTTAGTCATTTTTTTTTGTTATTTAATATGAGGTGGTAAAGAGTCATAAAACTATTTTTAATTCACTGGACAGTCTTTCTGTGCTTATTTGTTTCCTTGAACGTTCTCCTGTGTACATTTTAATATAGAGAGAGTATAAATCTTTGGCCTGAAAGTAATGTCTACAAGATATATAAACTTTCTACTTTCATATTTCTGGACTTCTTTTTCACCTAAGTGCTTTTTCAATGATTGTTGGAAATTAATATTATTCAATTTGAATATACGTTGACTAGTTAACTTAATTCAGTGTTTCCCCTAGATTATAGTTCTATGAAATTCTGGGGAGGATTACATGTGGTCAAGGTGTTGGGGAGTGACACAGAGTACTTTATAATCCACTGTTCATGCTTGGTATAATCCACTTGTTTATATTTGATAGTATTTGCAATTGTAACTCATTTCTGCTGGTTTTATGGCATCTACCTACTTTTTGGAAATCACTTGTGCAGTCCATATAGTTCTGGAGTTTGTGGGAAGTTTCAAAATCTGCTACAGGGATCTTTTCCAATTGATACGCCATATTCATTTTTGTGTCTGCTTTTTTACCTCAATTTCCAGTAAAACAAGGAATTTGCTTCTTTGCTTTATTAAAGGGACAAAAGACCTTTAGATATATTTTCTTTTCCCACTCTCTTTATCACACCAAATTTTATAGCTCTTATTAAAGAAATATTTACATGTCATAATATTCACCCATTGTAAGTATGCAATTCTGTCACTTTTAGTAAATAGTACAATAAAAACCAAAATAAAAAATTAGAATATTTTAATCACCCCAACAGATCTGTATGTGGATTGAGATGTGGATTCAAATTTCAGGCAATTTTCAAGTTTTTCCAAGCTTTGGTTTTCTGCATGACTCACATCTCCTCTGCACAAATTTTTAGGGTTCACAGGAAACCAGGAAGGTGTGGAGACCTCCTCACAGCCTTCGATGAATTTCTCACTTCCAACACCTCACTTTTAAATATTTGTATCAGGATTACAGCCTAAAGCTAGCTGAGTCTCTTGTCATCCCTGTTTGTTAGGTACTGAAATCTTGGTGGCTATTCTTCTCCAATCTAAGTCAAGTAAACTCTATCCATCAGCAAAGTTGCTGGTTTTTCTAGCTTTTCTCATCAAACTGGGAGGGATGTTTAGCCAAGAATGCCGTGAGCACCCATTGATCAACCATTTAGTAGATTTTTCAGAATAACATGCCTCAACCATTATAAACTTTCCATCAACTTCAGAGCCCTTAAATTGTTCTTATTGACAACTTTGTCTAAATTTATAGTTAATTTGGGGGGAGAAGTTTTTCTGAGATCCTCACTCTGCCATATGGGAAGTCTCAACTCCGAAAATCTCTGTTGAAATTCAAAATCTGAGACTAGACACTTTGTTTTATTCTTATTGACCTTTACCTTGGTCAAGTTTTAGAACATACAGAATATTGCCTTGATAGGGCAGAGGCACTAAGGTTGGGATTAGAATTCTAGAATTTAAGGAAATGGAGATTAAAAAAAAAAATTCTGCCATGAACATAACACTGAAACATCTGATGTTCCCTCTTTTGTACTATGGAGTCTTTTTCATTGTATTCGGTTGTATAAAAAGTCTCACATTTGGTACCAATACATATCGGTGACCTAAATAGTGGAATTTCCCTCTAGATGATGATTTTCACCTGACAATGAAACACCACCGCACATTTGCCTCTGTCAGCATGGCCAACGCACAGAAAAGAAAGAAAGTGAAGTCCCTCAGTCGTGTTCGACTCTTTACGACCCCAAGGACTGTAGCCTACCATCTTCCTCTATCCATGGGATTTTCTAGGCAAGAATACTGGAGTGGGTTGCCATTTCCTTCTTCAGGAGATCTTCCCGACCCAGCGACTGAACCTAGGTCTCCCGCATAGTAGGCAGACGCTTTACCATCTGATCCACCAGGGAAGAGAAGACCTTAGTCAAAGAAAAAAATAGTCAAGGAAAAAAGAGTTATTTATGATTTGAGTGACAATATTAAACAAGGAAGATAGGGTCAAGGGGCTTCCCTGGTGGTTCATATGGTAAAATGCCTGTCTGCAATAAGGGAGACTCGGGTTTGATCCCTGGGTCAGGAAGAGTCCCTGAAGAAGGAAATGGCAACCCACTTCAGTACTCCTTCCTGGAAAATCCCATGGACAAGGGAGCCTGGTAGGCTACAGTCCATGGGGGCGCAAAGAGTCACACAAGATTGAGTGACTTCTCTTTTACTTTCATAAGGGTACAGGTGGTCCTGATTTAATTTATTATGATACACGTGAAAATTGATTTCAAAAATCTTTAAAAACTTTTAGCTTTATGTGCTATTTCTACATATAGTCTTTTAAAATATACTGGAAAATATAAAAATACATTTTAACAAAATTAAAATTAAAGGAAAGGTAATAATACATGTAAAACAAGTGAACTCATGAATTAAACATCATTCAAATTTATTCTTCAGTTTCATAGTTCAATGAATCTGAACTTTCAGAAAGAATTTCAGAGAAATACTTTTGATAGAAATATTAATAGTGAAACGAACTTTTTAAAATAGTACATCAGGATGTAAATGAGTATGGTGACAGTTTTATAGCTTTGATTTACAAATATGCTTTTATGTTGTTACTAAATATTTTTAAGGACTGCAAACGGTAATACATTTTTCTATTTTAGATTTTAAGTTATCTAATCACCTAAAATAGTGTTTCCCAAATACATTGAAACAATATTTTCCAGAGTCTAAATGGGAAGTGATGCAGGTTTAGAAAATCCTGCTGCTAGTCAAAAAATCTGTAGTTCTTTACAAAATCTCTCAAAGACTGCTGGGCAAAGTCACAGCATCAGTTGGTTGGCAAAAACCTTTATTTCATTCTTTTAGATAGCTTTAGATTAAAAAGTTCTATCAAAAAGCCCATGCTGTTTTAAATTATAGATCATAGGAACAACAACAACAACAACAACAAAAAATTGACTTCTCTTTCTGTTTTCCACTTATAGAAAAAAATTCCATAGTCTCTTATATACTTAGTTGCAGATATCACAGTAAATTTCTGAAAATCTTGCTAGCTTGTGTCACTAAACTGTTTCTTCTCACATTCTCACTTTTAAGTAGTTAAGCAGATAGCACAGCATTTGATGAATAAAAGAAATTTCTCCTTAGATTTTATGTATTAGAAAAACTGCTTCATGCATATGTTTAATTCAGAGGACAATTTAGGCCTATTCAAAACCATTAGGTATTTTGAGCTGACATTTAGCTAAATAGGATAAATGAGCCTCTTTCCAAGTGAAAAGCACCTTTCTTTGTGTTTAAAAATCATCCAAGCAAAATTCACAGGAACTGAATTTTTTTAAATACATAGAAACGGCTTCATTGTTTTGTCTGTTTTTCTAATAAATATAAGAAGTACCCTGACACTTGTGTTACAACAGTAATAAACCTCTTTAAAATACCAATGTGTTTTGGTCTTGGAAGGTCATAAATGTTTATCTGTAATTGTACAGAACTGTTGTATAAGCATATCGTATATGCATACACATACACACAAAGACACACGCACAATGCCCTGCCTTCAACCAATAGTCTATTTATTTTCATTGTTTCTGCTAGTATTAGAGTTGCAATGTGCACAAGACTGTTAGATTTTTTTTTGTTGCGTGGGAGAAAAAAAGTTTATTTTTAACTAGAGGATAATTGTTTTACAACATTCTGTTGGTCTCTGCCATACATTGACATGAATCAGCCATAGGTATACAGATGTCTCCTCACTCTTGAACCTCCCTTCCACCTCTCACCCACTCCCACCCCTCTAGGTTGTCATAGAGCACCTGATTTGAGGTCCCTGTGTTTTTTACATATTGAGTAGGATAGTGATTTCTATCATTTGGGAAACATCTAAAAACCATAATTGCTTGGGCCCTACCCTCAGAGAACTGGTTAAAGTTGGTCTGTGGGGGGACTCAGGAATTGGTAATGAATATTTTTAGGACAGAACATCAATTTTGGGGGCCTTAGGAAAGCACCACTACAAGTGGGTCTGAGGAAGCATCACTACAAACAAAGCTAGTGGAGATGATGGAATTCCAGTTGAGCTATTTCAAATCTTAAAAGATGATGGTGTTAAAGTGCTACATTCAATATGCCAGCAAACTTGGAAAACTCAGCAGTGGCCACAGGACTGGAAAAGGTGAGCTTTCATTCCAATTACAAAGAAAGACAATGCCAAAGAATGCTCAAACTACCACACAATTGCACTCATCTCACATGCTGGTAAAGTAATGCTCAAAATTCTCCAAGGCAGGCTTCAACAATACTTGAACCATGCACTTCCAGATGTTCAAGCTGGATTTAGAAAAAGCAGAGGAACCAGAGATCAAATTGAAAACATCCACTGGATCATCAAAAAAGAAAGAGAGTTCCAGAGAAACATCTACTTCTGCTTTATTGACTATGCCAAAGCCTTTGACTGTGTGGACCACAACAAACTCTGGAAAATTCTTAAAGAGATGGGAATACCAGACCAACCAACCTGCCTCTTGAGAAACCTATATGAGGTCAGGAGGCAAAAGTTAGAACTGGCAAACTGTTAGAACAACAGACTGGTTCCAAATAGGAAAAGGAGTATGCCAATGCATAATATTGTCACCCTGCTTATTTAACTTATATGCAGAGAACACCATGAGAAATGCTGGCCTGGATGAAGCACAAGCTGGAATCAAGACTGCTGGGAGAAATATCAAGACCCTCAGATATGCAGATGACACCACCCTTCTGGCAGAAAGTGAAGAACTAAAGAGCCTCTTGATGAAAGTGAAAAGAGGAGAGTGAAAAATTTGGCTTTAAACTCAATATTCAGAAAACTAAGATCATGGCATCTGGTCCTATCACTTCATGGCAAATAGATGGGGAAACAATGGAAACAGTGAAAGGCTTTATTTTGGGGGGTTCCAAAATCACTGCAGATGGTGACTTTAGCCAAGAAATTAAAAAAATGCTTGCTCCTTAGAAGAAAAGTTATGATCAACCTGATGCTGGGTGGGATTGGGGGCAGGAGGAGAAGGGGACAACAGAGAATGAGATGGCTGGATGGCATCACTGACTCGATGGATGTGAGTTTGAGTGAACAGGGAATTGGTGATGGACAGGGAGGCCTGGCATGCTGTGATTCATGCGGTCGCAAAGAGTCGGACATGACTGAGCGGCTGAGCTGAACTGATACAGCATATCAAAAAGCAGAGGCAGTGTTTTGCAAAAAAAAAAAGTCCATCTAGTTAAAGCTACAGCAGTCGTGTATGGATGTGAGAGTTGGACTATAAAGAAAGCTGAGCGCCAAAGAATTGATGCTCTTAAACTGTGGTGTTGAAGAACAGTCCATCCTAAAGTAAATCAGTCCAGAATATTCATTGGAAGGACTGATGCTGAAGCTGAAACTCCAATACTTTGGCCACCTGATGCGAAGAACTGACACATTGGAAAAGACTCTGATGCTGGGAAAGATTTAAGGCAGAAGGAGAAGGGGACAACATAGGATGAGATGGTTGGATTTCATCACTGACTCAATGGATATGAATTTGAGTAAACTCCAGGAGTTGGCAATGGACAGGAAGGCCTGGTGTGCTGCAGTCCACGGGGTTACAAGGAATCAGACACGACTGAGCAACTGAACTGAACTGATCAGTGATTTTAATGTGGAGCCAGGTTGGAAACCATCAGTCTAGATTTTAGCTTGTTATAATTCCTAATTTCCTAACTACTTAATATTAGAATTGTATTTAAGGAAAATGAACCTGTTTTGTTACTTTCTTTGGCTTCATCCTAGCAACTTTCCTTTCTACCCTTAGTAAAATAATTTGAATAATGTTTGGAGCTTAAAGCTAGCATTTTTTTTTTTTTTTAATCACTTGAGTTTAATTCTATGACCAGGACAGTACTAGAAGGAATGGTTCTCTTCTTTCCCTTTCTTTGGCCTTTAATCTTACTGCCATGTAATCCTTATTTCCCAAGCAAAAAATTACCCCAAATCATTCCAAAGGAAGGAAGAGAAGTAAAATCAAATAATTTATTCTTCTTATTCCAGGCCCACTATAAAACTCAGATACAAACCAAACAGATGAACCAGAGGGATGAGATGGGGAGGGAGGTGGGAGGGGGGTTCAAGATGGGGAACATATGTACACCCAGGGCAGATTCATGTCAATGTATAGCAAAACCAATAATGTAAAGCAATTAGCCTCCAATTAAAATAAATAAATTAAAAAACAATAAAAATGATAATATTCTCTTTTAAAAAAATGTATAGGCTTCTCATTTTTAAGACAAGAATAACTTTTATATTTTCTATCCTACAAAGAAGAAATTACATGAGTAACTTATTAATCATATTACAGTGAATATGGATTAGCAGCATAAAATGAGTTTGAGTTAAAACTAACATGTGAAAATGTAACAAAATGATGAAAATTAGTAAAATGGAAGTAACTGCCATCTCTTAAAATGCATATACACATTCATGAAGTTACAAATAACGATCAGTAACTAATATTAAAACTTTGTTTATGCACATAATCAGCATTTAATAAATATTCATGATGTGAATGATCATAAACTTGAATATTAGTCAGCAGAATATCAATTCAGCAGTCAGCAGGAATAGCAAACTGAAACATGCATTTACTTCAGATATATTCATCACATTCTAACTCTAGCACTTTTTAGGTGAGGAACTATAAGAAAATACTGAAATCACCAGCTCCTTCCAACTAGCCTTTCCAAACCGAGTATTGTTGTGCAGCTTAAGTAAAATCCAGAAATACAAGTAAAACAATTTTTGTGAATTGAAAAGTACTTTGCAACATTAAGAAATTATTAATTTGCAACAAAATGAATGCCTCAGTAATAATGAGTTTCAGAGATTTGTACTCTTCTACATTCCCATCAGAAACTCTACCAATGAGGCAGTTTCTCTCTTGCAACTTTTTTAACCTAGTTTACTGCTGCTAAGTTGCTTCAGTCGTGTCCAACTCTTTTCGACCCCATAGACGGCAGCCCACCAGGCCCCTCCATCCCTGGGATTCTCCAGGCAAGAACACTGGAGTGGATTGCCATTTCCTACTCCAATGCAGGAAAGTAAAAAATGAAAGTGAAGTCGCTCAGTCGTGCCCCACTCGTAGCTACTCCATGGACCGCAGCCCACCAGGCTCCTCTGTCCATGGGCTTTTTCAGGCACGAGTACTGGAGTGGGGTGCCATTGCCTTCTCCTTTTAACCTAGTTTAAGAACATCAAATTTTAATGTTCACACTTCTTTTATTTAGGTTATAAACTGTGTTGATTGTTATTTTTTAAAAGTATTTTGAAATTGTAAGAGAATAAAAGCTTATATTGACTCACTGGAAAAGAGTCTGATGCTGGAAGGGATTGGGGGTGGGGAGGAGACGGGGACGACAGAGTATGAGATGGCTGGATGGCATCACCGACTGGATGGACATGAGTTTGAGTGAACTCCAGGAGTTGGTGATGGACAGGGAGGCCTGGCCTGCTGTGATTCATGGGGTTGCAAAGAGTCGGACATGACTGAGCTACTGAACTGAACTCCACTGAAAAGCTTATAATGAACTATCTTATTATATAGATCATAATCAATAATAAGGCTTAACATCATGATTGAAAGTACAAGATTTGTGAAAAGCAACAAATGAGCACATAACTTGCATTCTCATTAAACTTACAATGATAATACGCTGTTCTGTGCTGTGCAAAGACGCTTCGATTGTGTCGGACTCTTTGCAACCCTATGTATTGTAACCGTCCAGGATCCTCTGTCCATGGGATTCTACAGGCAAGAATACTGGAGTGAGTTGCCATGCCCTCCTCCAGGGGATCTTCCTGACCCAAGGATTGAACTCGCACTTGTTACAGTTCTTGAATTGGCAGGCCGGTTCTTTACCACTAGTGACACTGGGAAGCCCCAATGATAATATGCTGCTGCTGCTGCTAAGTCACTTCAGTCGTGTCCGACTCTGTGTGACCCCATAGACGGAAGCCCATCAGGCTCCCCCGTCCCTGGGATTCTCCAGGCAAGAACACTGGAGTAGGTTGCCATTTCCTTCTCCAATCTGTGAAAGTGAAAAGTGAAAGTGAAGTCGCTCAGTCGTGTCCGACCCTTAGCAACCCCACGGACTACAGCCTACCAGGCTCCTCCATCCATGGGATTTTCTAGGCAAGAGTACTGGAGTGGCTTGCCATTGCCTTCTCCGAATGATAATATAAAACCCATTAAATAGTAAGTATTATGATAAAAAGTGCTTAAGCATTTTTCGTAAATGACTACTTTGGTATCACTTTCAAGTAGTGATACTTTTCTAATTTTTTTCTTCTTGATTTTCAGTTCTTTTTCATTTTTCTATATCAGTAACTAATCAGAAATGTTATTGGTATTCACTGACAATATTTTCTGATAATAGATCATTATGATTTGTTCTCCACTACTGAATATAATAATAATAATAAAACAGAAAAACTCATGCCCTGTGTATTGATACACAAAGAGTCACTAATGATATAAAACCTCAACAGATTTTATGAGTTTAAATCATTTCAAATATTCTCTCTAAACTAGTAAAAATGGTGGAAAGATAAAATTTTCAACCATCAGGTAATTAAAAAATTATTTAAAACAATCAGAAAATATTTTAACATGTTTAAAGATGCAAAATATCAAAACTTGGACAAATATAGCTAAACATCAAGGAAATGCATAGCCTTAAATATTATGGGTAAAAAGAAACACTGAAATATATTGAACTAATTTGTATTTCAAAGATATCCTGAAAAAAGGGTAGCCTTAAACTCAAATAAACAAAATCAAAGTAACAGCAGAAACTACCTAGATCTTCATAGTTTCACTAATAATTTCTTCTGAATATTTATGGAAAAATAACATCAGTTCAGCTCACTTTAGTTGCTCAGTTGTGTCTGAATCTTTGCGACTCCATAAGCTGCAGCATGCCAGGCTTTCCTATCGATCAACAATTCCAGGAGTTTGCTCCAAGTCATGCCCACTGAGTCAGTGATGCCATCCAACCATCTCATCTGCTGTCGTCCCCTTCTCCTCCTGCCTTCAATCTTTCCCAGCATCAGAGTCTTTTCTAAGTAGTCAGTTCTACACATCAGGTGACTAAGGTATTGGAGCTCCAGCTTCAGCATCAGTCCTTCCAATGAATATTCAGGACTGATTTCCTTTATAATTTACTGATTTCACCTCCTTTCAGTCCAAAGTTCTCTCAGTTCAAAAGCATCAATTCTTTGGAGCTCAGCTTTCTTTATAATCCAACTCTCACATCCATACATGACAACTAGAAAAGCAATAACTTTGACTAGATGGATCTTTGTCAATAATGTCTCTGCTTTTTAATATGTTATCTAGGTTAGTCATAGTTTTTTCTTCCAAGGAGCAAGCATCTTTTAATTTTATGGCTGCAGTCACCCATCTGCAGTGATTTTGGAGCCCAAAAATACAAACTCTGTCACTGTTTCCACTGTTTCCTCATCTGTCTACCATGAACTGATGGGACTGGATGCCATGATATTCATTTTTTGAATGTTGAGTTTTAAGCCAGACTTTTCACTCTCCTCTCTCACTATCATCAAGAGACTCTTCAGTTCCTCTTCACTTTCTGCCATAAGGGTGTTATCATCTGCGTATCTGAGGTTACTGATATTTCTCCTGGCAGTCTTGATTCCAGCATGTGTTTCATCCAGTCTGGCATTTTGTAGGGTGTACTCTCCATATAATTTAAGTAAGCAGGATGACAATATACATCCTTGATGTACTCCTTTCCCAATTTGGAACCAATCCATTGCTCTATGCCTGGTTTAAACTTGCTTCTTGACCTGTATACAGATTTCTCAGGAAGTAGGTCAGGTGGTCTGGTTTTCCTGCCTTTTGAAGAATTCTCCACACCTTGTTGTGATCTGCACAGTCAAAGGTTTAGCATAGTCAGTGAAGCAGAAGAAAATGTTTTTTCTGGACTTCTCTTGCTTTTTATATGATCCAATGGATGTTGACAATTTGGTCTTTGGTTCTTCTGCCTTTTCTAAATCCACCTTGAACATCTGGAAGTTCTCAAATATCTGAATTAAATTCACCCATTCTGCTCCATTAGAGTTCACTGATTCCTAAAATGTCCATGTTCACTCTTTTCATCTCCTGTATGACCATTCCCAATTAATCTTGATTCATGGACCTAACATTCCATGTTTCTATGCAATATTGTTCTTTACAGCATCAAACTTTACTTTCATTACCATTATTTTTGCTTTGGCTCTGTCTGTTCATTCTTTCTGGAGCTAATTTTTTCACTGTTTTCCAGTAGCATATTGGACACCTACAGATCATGGGAGTTCACCTTTCAGTGTCATATCTTTTTGGCATTTCCTACTGTTCATGGGGTTCTCAATACAAGAATACTGAGGTGGTTTGCCGTTCTCTTCTCCAGTGGAGAATAGCATCAATCTTACACAAACTCATCCTGAAACTATTAACAGAAGAAACATTTCACAGATGCTCTTCAGAGTCCATCACAGCCTTGAATAATAATAATAAACACAAAAATGTCACAAAAGAGTCTCTAATTGATTGCATATAAATATCCTAAACAAAATATATACTCATTAAATCTGGCAATATATAAAATAATGTTGACCAAAGGGGATATATTGTAGAAATTCAATTGTAGTTAACATTCAAATATTAACAGACAATATGAATTATAATATTCTCAAATAAATTTGGAAACAATATGAGTTTAAGATGAAGACAAAAATATTTGATTTTTAGAAAATTTATTCATTGTATTTCATTATTTACTTTGACTGTGCTGGCTTTTCACTGCTGCACTTTGGTCTTTCTCTAGTTGTGGCAAGCAAGGTCTACTCTCTAGTTGTGGTGCATGGGCTTCTCATTGCATTGGATCTTTTGCAGAGCACAAGCTCTATAACATGGGCTGAGAAATTAGGGTGCATAGCCTTAGTTGCCCCATGGTATGTTGAATCTTTCTGGAGCAGAGATGAAACTTGTGTCCCATGCATTGACAGGTAGATTCTTTACCACTGGAACACCAAGGAAGTCCAAAAAGATATTTAATTTAACAAAATTTACCACTCATTTGGGCCTTCCTTGGTGGCTCAGTTGTATAGAATCTCCCTATAATGCGGGAACCATGGGAGATGTGGGTTCAGTCCATGGGTCTGGATAATCCCCTGAATCAGGGCATGGCAACTCACTCCAGTATCCTTGCCTGGAGAATCTCATGGACAGAGGAGCCTGGGAATCTACAGTCCATTAGGTCCATAGGGTCGCAAACAGTCAGACATGACTGAAGAGACTTGGCACACACACACCACTCATTTGTGATATATACATCCTTAACAAATAAGAAATAAAAAGTACCTCATGGAAATGTATGAAAAATAACTCTAGAAGTCTTACAGCAAACATCATACTATATGGTGAAATATTAAACACTTTTCTCAGATGATAAATGAGAAAATTATGCCCCTTCTATTAAATATTATACTGGAAGTCTAAGGCAGTGCAATAAGGGAAGAAAATCCTTTTAAAAGTGTTGGATTGGAATAGAAGAAATAAAACTCTCTGTAAAAAGAAAATCTAAAAGCAAATCTATAGCTATACCTCTTGAGGTTCAATGTAAATTGTTCCAAGTCTTTTCATGCACAGAACTTTCAGAGCAAAATTACTGACTACATGGCTTAAAGGATATTTGAATGGGCAAATAAACCTTGGGGAAAAGAGATAGTGAATAAAGTCAGAGAAATTTGCAGGTTAATCTCCCCTGGAGCCATTTATTTACATTTCAAAGGGTGATTGATTAAAGCCTGTGTTTTTGTTTTTTTTTTTCTTTTTCTTTCTTTCCTATTCCTAGAGAGACTCTGTAGATCTTCGAAAGATGAGTGACCGTGATCCCTTGCAAGCTCACTCTTTCTCAATCTCTCTCTCATTCCTTTTCTCTTAAGGGGAGAAGGTGTAGCTATACAAACTGTCATATATTCAGAATTATGAGCTTCAGCTTTCTATTATAATACTGAGGTTCCTCTCCCATAAGCATTCAGTTCAGTCCCTCCATTGTATCCGATTCTTTGTTACCACATGGACTGCAGCACACCAGGCTTCCCAGTCCATGATCAACTGCAGGAGCCTACTCTAACTCATGTCCATCGTGTTGGTGATGCCATCCAACCATCTCATTCTCTATAGTCTCCTCCTCCCACCTTCAATCTTTCCCAGCATCAAGGTCTTTTCAAATGACTTGGTTCTTCACATCATGTGGCCAAAATATTGGAGTTTCAGCTTCAACAACAATCCTTCCAATGAATATTCAGGACTGATTTCCTTTAAGATTGACTGTTTGGATCTTCTTGCAGTCCAAGGGACTCTCAAGAGTCTTCTCCAACACCACAGTCTAAAAGCATCAATCCTTTGGTGCTCAGCTTTCTGAGATGTAGTCCAAATCTCACATCCATACATGACTACTGGAAAAACCATAGCTTTGACTAAATGGACCTTTGTTGGCAAAGTAATGTCTCTGCTTTGTAATATGCTATCTAGGTTGGTCATAATTTTTTTCCCAAGGAGCAAACGTCTTTTAATCTCATGGCTGCAGTCACCAACTGCAGTGATTTTGGAGCCCCTAAAAATAAAGTCTGTCACTGTTTCCATTGTTTCCCCATATATTTGCCATGAAGTGATGGGACCGGATGATTTTTGAATGTTCAGTTTTTTAAGCCAACTTTTTCACATTCCTCTTTCACTTTCATCAAAAGGCTCTTTATTTCTTCTTCGCTTTCAGCCATGAGGGTGATGCCATCTGTGTATCTGAGGTTATTGATATTTCTCCCAGCAATCTTGTTTCCAGCTTGTACTTCATCCAGCCTGGAATTTTGCAAGATGTACTCTGCATATAAGTTAAATAAGCAGAGTGACAATATACAGCCTTGACCTACTCTTCTCCCGATTTGGAGCCAGTCTGTTGTTCCATGTCCAGTTTTAACTGCTGCTTCTTGACCTGCATTCAGATTTCTCAGGAGGAAGGTCAGATGGACTGATAGTCCCATCTCTTGAAGAATTTTCCACAGTTTATTGTGAGCCACACAATCAAAGACTTTGGTGAAGTCAATAAAGCAAAAGTAGATGTTTTTCTGGAACTCTCTTGCTTTTTCGATGATCCAGTGGATGTTGGTAATTTAATCTTTGGTTCCCTGCCTCTTCTAAATCCAACTTGAACATCTGGAGGTTCATGGTTCACATACTGTTGAAGCCTGTCTTGGAAAATTTTAAGCATGACTCTTTGCTAGCGTGTGAGATGAGTGCAATTGTGTGGTAGTGTGAACACTCTTTGGCATTGCCTTTCTTTGTGATTGAAATGAAAACTCACCTTTTCCACTCCTATGGCCACTGCTGAGTTTTCCAGATTTGCTGGTATATTCAGTGAAGCCTTTTTGCAGCATCATCTTTTAGCATACCGACCCTGAACATGCACAGCTCAACTGATTCACACCAGGTCAACATTTGAGGGAAAATGGGCACGAATAATTGACAATAAAATACGCTGTAAGTAGAAAATGACCTGTTTCTTATCCAGAACTCTCATATTTCTTATCAGAAATAGATTGAATCAGAGAGAAAGAAACCAAGTTATATAAAAAAAGTGAATTCAACTCTACTGTTGAATGCATGCATGCTAAACCACTTCAGTGGTGTCTCACTCTGTGCAACCCTATGTACTCTTGGGTTCCTCTGTTCATGGGATTCTCCAGGCAAGAATAATGGCATAGTTTGCCATGCCTTCCACCAGAGGAACTTCCAACACAGGGATTAAACCCACATCTCCTATGTCTCCTGCATTGGCAGATACATAATCAATAAATAAAAATCAATTGTGCCTCTACATACCAATGATAAACTTCAGGTCGAATTTTAATCATAGTAGCATGAAAGTTGTAATGCTTAGGAATATATCTAACAAAAGATATACAACTTATTTTTACTGAAGAGTACAAAATGTTTGTGACATAAAAATTGTAAGACTCAAATGAAGGAACAGACATATAGTATGTTCATGTTCTGAAAAACTAAATAGTAAATATATCATTCTGTCAATTAATCTATAAATGTACTTCAGTCTTAGTCAAAATTCAGAAAGTTTTGATCAAATTTGACAAGTGGATTTTAGATTTACATGGAAATTAACAAGGTCCAAAAATCTAGATAACTTTGAAGAGTAAGAAGAAAACCTCACTACCATCATTTACCATATATTAAGACTATGAATGACTAAAAATTTCAATTGCAAGAATACAAAGTATAAAGTCTGCAAGGGTCTGAAAAATAAATATGAAATATAGCATAAAGTAGAAGTGAATAATGCAGGTTCTGGAAAACAGTACCCAGATTTTGAATTCAGATTCTGTCATTTACTAATTTTACGACTTTGGACAAATTATTAACCCCTCCAAGCCTCAAATTCACTTCACATAATTTGCTGCCTGTAATCGTAGCTACCTTATTAGATTACATTCTTGTGAGAAATGAATGAATTAAATCATATAAAGTGTTTTGAGCAGTGTCTGGAACATAATTATCACTTGATAAGCATTAGATACCATTACTCAAGAAAAGAGGAAATAAGAGCAGTAGGGAAGACTATTGTGATAGGAAAACTGTGGTAAAGGGTAAGAATGGGACAAGATAATGTAGTGGAAGAAGACAGACACAGGGCAATGAGTGATCCTGTTGAGCACGATGAATCTTTAGGAATTCAACATAATTGTAATTGTGAACCAATGTGGACAAAAATGTCACCAGCCATATCAGTAAATAAAGGACAATGTGGACATCAACCATCAGCAACTTCAGCCACCCTTAACTGTGTACCCTGAAGGAATATAGGATGAAGAAAAGCAGAATACTATGTGTATGTACCTAGATATTCAGGGTGTATGTGAAAGAAATGATTTCAAAAGTCCAGACTCCTATATCTTCCCATACACAGAAAAATGCTACATTCATTAACTTGAGATGCCTGGTTTCTTTAGCAGTAATATTTTGATGCTCCAACTATTTGGGTTTGTTTGTTAGTTTTTGCATAAACCCCTATATATTCTGGCTCCTGCCTTACATTTTCAGTCCCTAAGAACTATCTGAGAGGTTGTCTCTCAGACTTAATTCCTCAGTACATTTTCAAAATAAAACATAATTCTCAAAAGTTACATTGTGCATTTTTTTTAAAGTCAATACTAATGGAGAGATTCAAGAAGACAATGGCACACTAAAATGTACATTTTAGAAAATTTTCTGGCTTCTGCCAGAGAACAAGATGTAGCTGAGAAAAACTACAAAGAAAGATACTAGGTAAAAATTTGTTGCATGCACCAATGTGATACAGGCCAGGGTTACAGGTTTTCAGTTTAAATGGTGAAATTTGGTTTTAAATAGGCTGTGTTTTGGAACCAGAGCTGATAGGATTTGCTGATAGATTAGATGTGTGTAATGAGAGAAAGAAAGCTCAAGGATCCCCCTGAGGTTATGGTATTAGCAAAATGTGGAAATGATAGTGTTGCTCAGAACAATGGGAAGAAGGAAGGAGATGAAAATAAGGCAGGAATTGAAATACAATATTTAGAATATCTTCATATGAGTTGTGCATTTTATACCCAAGTGGGCATGTTTGAAAAGGCAGTTGTATATTAAATTCAATATATAACTCAAGGGGCTTTTCCTGGTGATTCAGTGATAATGGACCTGCCTACCAATTCAAGAGAGTTCTATCCCATGGTTGGGAAGATTGTCTGGAGGAGAAAATACAAAGCTATTCCAGTATTCTTGCCTGGATAATCCCATGGACAGAGGAGTCTGGCAGGCTTCAGTCCATTGGATCACAAAGAGTCAAACACAACTGACCATGCATGCACAATCAGTCACATGCCTCAAAGGAGAGATTAATCGTAGAGATAGAGATCTGTGTATCAGAGGGATGGATGATATTTAAAATAGTAATAGGGTCAATTACGGTTATAGATGTTTAGCTATGTATAACTTCTTCTGGCCAGTCTCCATGCTGGAAACCTTTAATGTATTATTTCATTCATCAATCAGAAATTACTTGAAGGTATATGTCCTATTTAGTGTCTATTTTACAATGAGAAAATTAACTGGAACTGGAGTAATCAGCACATGATCACACATACACAAAAAGGAACAGAGCTATGATTCAAACAAGTGACTGACTAAAAGTCTTCTTTTCCAATTATGTTACAATTTTTTTTAGTGTCAGATTTCTTCCCTCTAGTGACAGAATTAAAAACATGGGTTTCTAGTAGCATATAGTTGTTTTAGCTTTTCACTGTGCTGTCTCTCATATATTTAACTCATGGCATACTATGCTAAAAAGAGGTAATCAGTTTGAGGCTTGAATCCACGTGGCCAGGACTGGAACCTGGCCAAAACCCATAGTCTGGCAACTGAGATTAAACATCTGGCTTCAGGACTTAAGTTTAGGTTCCTGAAGCTCCAATACTTTGGCGCCTGATGCAAAGGGTTGACTCATTGGAAAATAACTTGACATTGGGAAAGATTGAAGATGAAAGAAGGGAGCAACAGAGGATGAGATGCTTAGATAGCATCACAGACTCAATAGACATGAATTGGAGTAATACTGGAAGATACTGTAAAATAGAGGAGCCTAGCATGCTAGAGTCTGTGGGTTTGCAAAGAGTTTGACATGTTAGCAACTGCACAGAAACAACAAAGTTCTTGCTGTCTCACTGAAGAAAGAATTAAGTGAGAAACAAAGTAGTAGGTAAGAAGTGGATTATTTAAAGAGAAACACTCCACAGAAAGGATGTGGGCCATCTCAGAAGGAGAGAGCAACCTCAAAGTACGATGTGTTAGCTTTTATGGGCTGTGTAATTTCATAGGAAAAGGAGTACGTCAAGGTTGTATATTGTCACCCTGCTTATTTATCTTATATGCAGAGTACATCATGAGGAACGCTGGACTGGAAGAGCACAAGCTGGAATCAAGATTGATGGGAGAAATATCAATAACCTCAGATATGCAGATGACACCACCCTTATGGCAGAAAGTGAAGAGGAACTAAAAAGCCTTTTGATGAAAGTGAAAGAGGAGAGTGAAAAGGTTAGCTTGAAGCTCAACATTCAGAAAACTATGATCATGGCATCTGGTCCCATCACTTCACGGGAAATAGATGGGGAAACAGTGGAAACAGTGTCAGACTTTATTTTTGGGGGCTCCAAAATCACTGCAAATGCTGATTGCAGCCATGAAATTAAAAGATGCTTACTCCTTGGAAGGAAAGTTATGACCAACCTAGATAGTATATTAAAAAGCAGAGACATCACTTTGCCAACAAAGGTCCGTCTAGTCAAGGCTATGGTTATTCCCGTGGTCATGTATGGATGTGAGAGTTGGACTGTGAAGAAAGCTGATCACCGAAGAATTGATGCTTTTGAACTGTGGTGCTGGAGAAGACTCTTGAGAGTCCCTTGGACTGCAAGGAGATCCAACCAGTCCATTCTAAAGGAGATCAATCCTGGGTGTTCATGGGAAGGACTGATGCTAAAGCTGAAACTCCAATATTTTGGCCACCTCATGCGACGAGTTGACTCACTGGAAAAGACTCTGATTCTGGGAGAGATTGGGGGCAGGAGGAGAAGGGGATGACAGAGGATGAGATGGCTGGATGGCATCACCGACTTGATGGACATGAGTTTGAGTGAACTCTGGTAGTCGGTGATGGACAGGGAGGCCTGGCGTGCTGTGATTCATGGGTTGCAAAGAGTCGGACATGACTGAGCAACTGAACTGGACTGAACTGAATTTCATAGGCTAATGAGTAGGAAGATTCTTTCAACTATTTTTGGGAAAGAGTGGAGATTTATAGGAATTGAGCCACAGCTTATGTTTTGGTCTTTGAGGGTTGATCTTGGAGCCATCATGGCGCCTATGGTATATCATTTAGCTTGCTTATGTGTTACAATGAGTGTATACTGAGACTCAAAGTCTAGTGGAAGTTGATTTGTTTACCACCTTGTACCTATTTGATTCTAATCAGTTTATGTTTTATCCTTAAGCTATGCCATTTTTTTTTATAGTTTATGCCCTAACCTCATCCCCTGTTTTTCAATACAGGAATATAAACATTTCTTTGAATTATTTTGTACTAAGATAAAAATAGTGCCTCCCCAAATAAGTTTATATTATGATAATACATTGATATTTTACAACCTTATAATGCAGTGGCCATGATTTCTGTGTCTTTGAAGAAGAAAACTGAATGAAGTTTTATTTTTTGTTAAGGAGTCTATTGTAAAGGATGGCAAAACAGCACCAGTGTCAGGGGGGAACATTCATTACACTTACTGAAAGTTTTCTTCCTATGTTATGAAGCACTTAAGATTTTAGCCAGTTGTGCAATGTATAAGAATTTCATCCTGTGAATTTCTTATCCTCTCACTTTAAAGCCATCTACTCCCTTTGCAGATTCTCCTTTGTAGTCTCTTTGGCACACATTTTTACTTTATCTGAATCTCCCCAACAATTTCTTTTTCCTGTGCATAACTGAACTTTATCTCAACTCTCCTTAATTAAATCCATAGTCGACTATACTTTCTACCAAAAATATTGACCAACCCTGATAAGCTGCAAACAGTTTGGAAAAAAATAAACTTCATACAGCACAACTGGAAGGCCAAACACTGTCCTCTTCTTTGCCTCTTTACTCTCATCCTCTTCACCTTCTTCCCTGATTTCCCCCCTACCCCCCTTTCTCTAGTCATTCAGGAAAAAAGAGTTTAATCCATGTCTTGGAGGTGAGAGCATACATCCAGAGCAAGGTCTGTTGAATAATCAGTATCTATGCAGGGCTTTTCTGGTACTGAAAGATCCCACCAGGAGCAGAGGAATATAAGCAGATAGGCTGCTGTTAACCTGGAGAAATGATTGTAACCTGAATACAGGCTGAGTTTCTAGATTTTTAAATCCTTTAGATAAATACTGCTTCAAGGAGAAGTAACCAGGACACAAACACCCTGTAAACACAATGCTTTTCTTTTTAAATCTGAAGGAACTCTGAGTCTCCTAGGTTTGAATCCCTTATCTAAGTAGGTGTGCTGATTTTATGGAATAATTTCTAGTATATTTTCATGGGGCTGATATACTCACTACTTGGCAAGTCTTACATATACTGAGCAGAGTAAATGGCACATTTTCTACAGTAAAAATTTATTTTATTAACAAAATATTATGAAAGAAATGAATATTTCTTTGAGATTAAAGGGTTACTTTCAAATAGTCAAATATGTCAAAAATAGTTTCCATTTATGATATTGCAGAGCAATTGTTTTTATTTCAGTTTATCTAGGAAAAAAGAATTTCAACTCAACTTTTGAATGCTATCATGCAATTGACTTCTATAGAGCTTTGCCAAACAATGCATAGG
This sequence comes from Moschus berezovskii, assembly GCF_049115385.1. Taxonomy (NCBI): domain Eukaryota; kingdom Metazoa; phylum Chordata; class Mammalia; order Artiodactyla; family Moschidae; genus Moschus; species Moschus berezovskii. Next base: position 44,983,666 of record NC_142472.1, read on the forward strand.
TTAATGGGTTGTTTTCAGAGGTATTAAATTCAGTTCAGTTCAGTTCACTCGCTCAGTCGTGTCCGACTCTCCGCGACCCCATGAATCACAGCACACCAGGCCTCCCTGTCCAATACCAACTCCCGGAGTTCACTCAAACTCATGTTCACAGAGTCGGTGATGCCATCCAGCCATCTCATTCTCTGTCGTCCCCTCTTTTCCCACCCCCAACCTTTCCCAGCATCAGAGTCTTTTCCAGTGAGTCAACTCATCGCATGAGGTGGCCAAAGTATTGCAGTTTCAGCTTTAGCATCAGTCCTTCCAATGAGCACCCAGGATTGATCTCCTTTATAATGGACTGGTTGGATCTCCTTGCAAGTTGTTAATTGTAGAGGAGGAGATTTTTTAAAAATCACCATCCATTTGTGTCCTGTTTCAGAGTGTAAGAAATAACCCTAATGTTGGGAAAATATTGTAGGTTTACTGTGAAGAAAGCTGATCACCGAAGAATTGATGCTTTTGAACTGTGGTGCTGGAGAAGACTCTTGAGAGTCCCGTGGACTGCAAGGAGATCCAACCAGTCCATTCTACAGGAGATAAATCCTGGGTGTTCATTGGAAGGACTGATGCTAAAGCTGAAACTCCAATACTTTGGCCACCTCATGCGATGAGTTGACTCACTGGAAAAGAGTCTGATGCTGGGAGGGATTGGGGGCGGGAGGAGAAGGGGATGACAGAGAATGAGATGGCTGGGTGGCATCACCAACTCGATGGACATGAGTTTGAGTGAACTTCGGGAGTTGGTGATGGACAGGGAGGCCTGGCGTGCTGTGATTCATGGGGTCACAAAGAGTCAGACATGACTGAGCGACTGAACTGACTGACTGACTGATAGCAAGAGACACCTGAGATGAAATTTTATGTCATTTACTAAATGTATAGTTCTAGGTAAGTCCCTTAACTCTAAATAATTAAAATATATATTTTAAAAATTTTGGATGTTAAGGATAAATATGATGGACTAAATGTTTGTGTCCCCTCTAAATTTGTATGCTGAAATCTTCCATAATGAGATGATATCTGCGAGATTTGGAAGATGATAGGGTAATAAGGACACAGTTCTCAGGAATGAGATTAGAATCCTCATAATAGAGGCTTCAGAGAGTTCCTTTATCCCTTCTATCATGGGAGTTCTCACTAACTATCCTTTCTAACTAGGAAGTGGGGTATCATCACCAAACTCTTCCAGGACTTTGATTTTTAACTTCCCAGTCTCTAGGACTGTGAAAAATACTTCATTGTTTATAAGTCACCCAGTCTATGATAGTATCTTACAACAGCCCAAACAGACCGAGACAGAGACTGGTACCAGAAGTGGGTGCTTCTCTAACGAAAGCCTAAACATGTGGAGGAGCTCTGGAACTAGGTAATGGGTAGAGAGTGGAAGATTTTGGAGGTGGATGCTAGCAAAAGCCTACATTGCTATGAATGAACCATGAAGAGATTCTGGTGAGTTCAGTTGGAAAACAAAGAGCTATAGAGAGAGCATTAATCTTGGAGAATGAGGAATTCTGAAAAAAAACAAAGTTTGTAGGAATATGAAAAGTAAAGGGCATTCAAATGAGCTCTCAGGTGGAAATGAGAGAAATGTTATTCAACGATGGAGGGAAGGTCATTTTTCTTATAAAGTGACAAAGAACTTGAATAGATTGCCATACTCTAGGGTAGTGAGCAATGAAATTGAATAGTTAGCAAGAAATTTCTAAATGAAATGTCTAGAAATTTAGACGGGGTGGCCTGTTTCCTCTGCAATGCTTATAGCAAAATGAGAGGGGAGAAAGTACTTAAAGATTGAACTGTTCATCAATAAGGAAGCAAAAAGTAAAGATTTGGAAATTTTATTTTCTTCATATTATTTATTCATATTGCAAAAACTGAGGGTATGTCCAAACAACTGTTTGATAAGGAGACTAGTCAGCCATCTCAACTGAAACCAGCAGCTGTTGCTCAAGACACTTTTTGTTGGTTATAACCTATCCAGTATAGAGTGGTTTGTTATACCAACCTGAACTGATTAAGATAGTAATATATCTATCATATGGCATACAGCAATCATTCAATATATCGTTTCTCTCTTATCATTACTATTACCATTAGCAGTAACTATGCTCACACATTACTTGCCCAATCGCTTTTCATCACATATCACAATATATATTATGATATCATGCACAGTTCTCAAAATATTTTGAAATAGGCCTTTTCAGTAAGATATTGAAATCAACAAATCTCCATACAATCCCCAGTCTAAAAATCAGGAGAAGCCACATTGATAAAAATCAGGTAAGTGTCTGGCAAACCAGACTATGAATCCCAGTGGTATAGTCAGCCCTGGAAGTTTAGGTCCTTAGGACTTTCTCCCAAATAAGTCACTGCCTTGAGCAGATGAATATTGTGTCAGTTCAGTTCAGTTCAATTCATTCACTCAGTTGTGACTGAGTCTAACACTTTGTGACGCCATGAACTGCAGCACGCCAGGCTTCCCTGTCCATCACCAACTCCCGGAGCTTACTCAAACTCATGTCCATCGAGTCAGTGATGCCATTCAACCATCTCATCCTCTGTTGTCCCCTTCTCCTCCCATCTTCAGTCTTTCCCAGCATCAGGGTCTTTTCTAATGAGTCAGTTCTTCTCATCAGGTGGCCAAAGTTTCAGCTTCAGCATCAGTCCTTCCAATGAACATTCACAATTATTTCCTTTAGGATGGCCTGGTTGGATCTCCTTGCAGTCCAAGGGACTCTCAAGAGTCTTCTCCAACACCACAGTTCAAAAGCATCAATTATTTAGCACTCAGCTTTCTTTATAGTCCAACTCTCATACATGACTATTAGAAAAACCATATCTTATACTAGTCAGTACTTTGTTGGCAAAGAAATGTCTCTGCATTTTAATATGCTGCCTAGGGTGGTTATAGCTTTTCTTAGTTTTTCTTCCAAGGAGCAAGCATATGTACTGGTACAATTTTTTGAACTGATAGACTTTGTTGGCTTACCTATGCCTTATTTAATTTAGGCTCTGTCAACAGTAATAGTAACTGGACAAATGGCTTTATGAATAGCATTAATTTTTGGCCTAAGTGATCCAGTCTGGTTAGTGTAAAATATGTAGTACCTATAAGTAGCATAATTCACAACACAACTGTTTCTTAAAACTTTCAGAACAACAAAACTCTGAAAACTGATTAGATATGTAGCAATTTAACCTAACCTACTTTCTGTACCTCAAGTAAAATCACCGTGCCTTTGAGATATATGTTGAGCTCTTTAGACCATATCCAGTAGACTATTACACTTGATGATGCTAACCTATTATGATACTTGAAATAAGTGAAAATTCAGGGATAGGAAAACCCTGTAGCTTTCCACTCAGTAAGCACCAGATACTATGATACATTAGTTCAGTTCAGTTCAGTTCAGTCGCTCAGTCGTGTCCGACTCTTAGCGACCCCATGAACCACAGCATGCCAGGCCTCCCTGTCCATCACCAACTCCCGGGGTTCACTCAAACTCATGTCCATCGAGTCGGCAATGCCATCCAGCCATCTCATTCTCTGTCGTCCCCGTCTCCTCCTACCCCCAATCGCTCCCAGCATCAGAGTCTTTTCCAGTGAGTCAACTCATCGCATGAGGTGGCCAAAGTATTGCAGTTTCAGTTTTAGCATAAGTCCTTCCAATGAACACCCAGGATTGATCTCCTTTAGAATGAACTGGTTGGATCTCCTTGCAGTCCAAGGGACTCTCAAGAGTCTTCTCCAGCACCACAGTTCAAAAGCATCAATTCTTCGGTGATCAGCTTTCTTCACAGTCCAACTCTCACATCCATACATGACCACTGGAAAAACCATAGCCTTGACTAGACGGACCTTTGTTGGCAAAGTAATATCTCTGCTTTTTAATATACCATCTAGGCTGGTCATAACTTTCCTTCCATGGAGTAAGCGTCTTTTAATTTCATGGCTGCAATCAGCATCTGCAGTAATTTTGGAGCCCAAAAATTAAAGTCTGACACTGTTTCCACTGTTTCCCCATCTATTTCCCAAGAAATGATGGGACCAGATGCCATGATCTTTGTTTTCTGAATGTTGAGCTTCAAGCCAACCTTTTCACTCTCCTCTTTCACTTTCATCAAGAGGCCTTTGAGTTCCTCTTCACTCTCTGCCATAAGGGTGGTGTCATCTGCATATCTGAGGTTATTGATATTTCTCCCGGCAATCTTGATTCCAGCTTGTGCTTCTTCCAGCCCAGCCTTCCTCATGATGTACTCTGCACATAAGTTAAATAAGCAGGGTGACAATATACAACCTTGACGGACTCCTTTTCCTATTTGGAACTAGTCTGTTGTTCCATGTCCAGTTCTAACTGTTGCTTCCTGACCTGCATACAGGTTTCTCAAGAGGCAGGTCAGGTGGTCTGGTATTCCCATCTCTTTCAGAATTTTCCACAGTTTATGGTGATCCACACAGTCAAAGGCCTTGGCATAGTCAACGAAGCAGAAATACATGTTTTTCTGGAACTCTCTTGCTTTCTCCATAATCCAGAGGATGTTGGCAATTTGATCTCTGGTGCCTCTGCCCTTTCTAAAACCTGCTTGAACATCTGCAAGTTCACGATTCACATATTGCTGAAGCCTAGCTTGGAGAATTTTGAGCATGACTTTACTAGTGTGTGAGATGAGTGCAATTGTGCGGTAGTTTGAGCATTCTTTGGCATTCCCTTTCTTTGGGATTGGAATGAAGACTGACCTTTTCCAGTCCTGTGGCCATTGCTGAGTTTTCCAAATTTGCTGGCATATTGAGTGCAGCACTTTCACAGCATCATCTTTCAGGATTTGAAATAGCTCAATTGGAATTCCATCACCTCCACTAGCTTTGTTTGTCATGATGCGCTCTAAGGCCCACTTGACTTCACATTCCAAGATGTCTGGTTCCAGGTGAGTGATCACGCCATCGTGATTATCTTCGTCATGAAGATCTTTTTTGTACAGTTCTTCTGTGTATTCTTGCCACCTCTTCTTAATATCTTCTGCTTCTTTTAGGTCCATACCAGTCCATTTCCACTTCCTAATGATACATTAGGAAGTAGAAATTTAAGACAGTTAAAAGAACGAAAAAAGGAAAAAGTTTCACTGGTCTTTAGTATCTAAATATCTGTTGGGGTTTTAGGAGCTTTTGGGGCACATTTCAGTGTGGAGACATTTTATTAGTCAACATAAAGTCTCATTATTATTGAAACCATCATAATTCCAAATCCAACATTTCTAATGAAGTTTTTAGAGTGACCTAGACTGGAAGGGTATCAGTCTTTTCTTTACCTTCAAAATGATGCCTTTCTCGAACACCTGCCATTGAGGCCTGACTTCTCAAAATTCTCTGGTCAAGCTTCTTATCGTCAAGCATCATTTGAAAAAAAAATTTTCTTCTTGTCCCATCTATGCATCACATCATGATAAGCAACATACAAAGCCATTTATAGATTAATATGTGCAGGTTTTTGGTTTGACAATAATTTGGCAATTTAGCATGTTTAATAATCTAAATTCAAGAAGGCAGGTTTTGAAGGAAGAAAGGTTTTGGGGTTTTCTTTTTTTTTTTTGGTTGTGAAGAAAAGGATATTCCATTTTTTTTAATTTTTTATTTTTACTGATCTCTTTTATCTCTTTTTTTTTTTTTTTTTTAAGTTTACAATATTGTATTGGTTTTGCCATACATTGACATGAGTGGAAGAAAGGTTTTGAAAAAGAAAGCCAATATCAAATTTTTTGTTTTCTCTAGCTAAGATTTTGGAGATATAAATTTAATTTACCAAATCATTTCTACTTATTATCTATCACCATCAATACCATTGCCATCCTCTTTCTCCTCATTTTCTTTCCTTTTCTCTATACAGTTCTTCAGAAATTACCATTTTTAACGTCTGTTTTCATTGAATTTTGCAATGACACTGAAAAAAAATGACCATCTTACATAGAGCAAGAAAAGCCCAAGGAAATTTAAAAAAAATTTGCAAGATAATATAACTAGTAACTACCTATGTTGTGTTTCAAGATCATGATTTCTTACTTTAAGTAGATGATATATTTCACAGTTAGCTTTTTAATATCTATATTTATTATAGTATCCTAAACATTTGCATAAAGTTTCTGGGGGCAGGGAAGATCATCTACTTACAGTAAATAATAGCCATGTGATTCCTCTGTGTCCCATTTTTTATTAATGCAGTGGTACAATTAAACCAGATGTCATCCTATAAATATACCATCAGTATTGTAGGTGAAGGACCAAGTACAAAAATCTGGACTTTTTACAGGAAAGTTTCCCATCTCCTTTAAAGAGTCTTTTGAGAAATGTAAGAGGAAGGATGCTGAACCCTCACCCTTTGGAATGCAAGTGTTAATAAATCTGTTCAGGGAAATAAAAGATCAGTGTCTCCAACTTTAGGGCTTACCAGGTGGAACTAGTGGTAAAGAACCCACCTGCCAATTCAGAAGAGTCAGATTTGATACCTTGGTGGGGAAAATCTCCTGGAGGAGGGCATAGCAACCCACTCCAGTATTCTTGCCTGGACACTCAATGGACAGAGGAGCCCAGTGGGGTACAGTCCCTAGGGTTGCAAAGAATGGGGCACAAAAGAAGCAACTGAATATGCACCCATACTCCAACTCTACAAGCCAGGGAATGTCTCCTTCTTTCATGATACATCTTCCTTTGAAATACAGACACAGGAACACAGATTTATGAAGAAGTAAATCTCTCTATATTTCTTACTGCATAATGAGTTACAAATTAACTTCTAATATGTTTTTTAGCCTAGGAAAATTCATCTAGCAATAATCTGATTTCTTGCCACTGGGATTAGTTTTTACATTTATTACATTTTTCATGTTACACGAGCTCAAACTGTATGGTTTTACTTTATGTGGCATAAGTGATTGAGAGAGACATTTTCTCTTTTAAGTGTAAACCTTTTAGCCTATGTGCATAAAAGCAAACATAACAATAATAATAAAACAGAGTTTCTGATAATATTTTAAACAGCAACAAGAGAAATCATCCAAAACTAATGTTGAAAACATTTCAGAATGTTTGTCTATTTTTTAAAAATTTATTCATCTTCACATGTAATCTGGAGAATTCAATTTATTATGATACTTTGTTATTTTAAAAAATAATTTCTGGATTTCCATAAATGTCTCTTAGTTTCAAAGTATTTCTAGAATATCTATTGCTATTAAATCATACAGAATTATGTTCAGAAAGATATGTTTTAAAAAAAGTCTCCATGGAATTAATTTTAAAATTCTGAGAAAAATTTATTTTACTAAAGCCTAAGATTTTCTAAAAATTGTTCATTACATTATTTCTTTAATCCAAGCTTTGCATAATGATATGTCATCTTCCTGCTATGTGGTTTTACCTCTTTGAGGGAAATGAAACTTACCTTTTCGAACTAGGAATTCCTTTAGATTGTATTTCTTGTCTAAATGATCACAGCCTGATTTCTGTAAAGGTGGAATCCACTATTGTTTTATCTCCAAAATGCTACCAGTTTTAAAGCATCTTATTTAGCAAATACTCAATATAATCTATTTCACTTAATCAAATTCCTTTTCAAATGATGTTGGAAAGTAGTAATTTATTCATCTTAATTGAGAATGAAATATTGTTTTTTTAGCAGCAAAATGAATTATAGCAAAATTCAAAGACTCCAGCTCTGACTCTGATGGCCTGGGGCAGGTTGATTACCCTAAGCAGAGCTATATGTGTGATGACTCTTTTGACCATTTAACTTGAGCATTTAGAAGCGGTAGAGCTTAAATGTCTCTCTCATTTAAATTCTAAAACCTCATTACTTACAAAAGTGCCTCATCAAAATGTGTAGCTGCTCCATTTTCTACTGGCAACATTTTGTAACTAAAAATAAAATAAAATTGCTGATAACTATTCCCAACCTATCTCTACTGTCCTCTGTTTAAAAATATTTCAGTAAGTCCATTTTGGGTCACTTGAGTTTTGCAATGAAGCAGGGTGGATTAATATCCTTGTCTTCACTTAATAGTGCCAAACGTGTGAGAAATTGATTGAAGAGCCAACATTTATAATGGGAGAAATCAGAGGGACAAGAGGTGTCAGAAGAAGAAGCTGCCTCTGCCAGCAGTACAGATTTATTAGATATCAGTGAGCATGTTCCACTCATAATGAACTGCAAGTAAGCCTGGGAAAGGACTCTGGCTAGCAGTCTAATTGGGAACCAAAGTCACAGAGAAGAGCAAGGTTTAACCCAAGGATGCATGACATAACAGGAAAGAAAATATAGACAGGGCACAGTAAGTAGGACTGGAGAATTCTCTAAATTCATTAAGAAATAGAAACAGACTGTATAACGATTGAGCTTAATATGATAAGAAATATTTTACATGCAAGACAAAGAATGTTTAAAAGGCAAGATATAATTATGAATAAATGAGACAATAAAACACATTTTGGTGGCAGAACCTTAGACTGGCTGTCTGCCACATGAATTTGGCTGCACATAAGTGTATTCAGATTGACCCTCACAGTGTTAAAAAGGGAAAAAAAAAAAAAAAGCTGCCAACTTTTAAAAACTTGTGATTTCACATTAAAAAAAAAAAAAAAACACTATTCAATGGATCCCCATTTCATTCAGAAACAAATTTCCTTACAGTGCTGTCTGGGAATCTAAAATTGCCCACATCTTAACCTTACCTCTCCGAAAGTGAAAGTTGCTCAGTTGTGTCTGACTCTTTGTGACCCCATGGACTATATAGTCCATTGAATTCTCCAAGCCAGAATCCAGGAGTGGATAGCATTTCCCTTCACCAGAGGATCTTCCCAATTCACTGCCTATTTCTCTTCCTCTGCTGTAGCCATGTTGGCTTCTTTGTCCTTCTTTCAGCAGACCATTTTATACAATAACAGCTTCTGCCTGCAGCTGTTATCCCCAGATACCAACATGACTTGTTCCCTCATTTCCTGAAGTTATCATCACACTGACTACTCTCTTTAAAATTACAGCACCACTGATTATCCTTTATCTCCTTTACTGTCTCTTATTCTTTCTCCAGAGCTGTTATCATATTTTAAAAGATTTAGTAGGCATATTGCTGGTACTTCCCCCAGTAGACTGAATTCTATGAGGTATGACTTTCTATCTGTATCATTATGAGAGGGTAACAGGCAGGAAGGCCAGGGGTCTGCAAGCATCCTTACCTTGTCCTGAAGAATCCCGTACGAGACCCCAAGGTGAAAGGTTGTTGCGAATGACACAGACACCGGGATCTTGGCCTTTGGAGGAGAAGAATTCAATCCAGGGCCAGAGACAAGGCTTGATCGCTCAGAGCTTTTGTGTAATAAAGTTTTATTAAAGTATAAAGGAGATAGAGAAAGCTTCTGACATAGACATCAGAAGGGGGCAGAAAGAGTATCCCCCTGCTAGTCTTCAGCTGGATGTTATATAGTCACTGCTGCTGCTGCTAAGTCACTTCAGTCGTGTCCGACTCTGTGTGACCCCACAGACGGCAGCCCATCAGACTCCCCCGTCCCTGGGATTCTCCAGGCAAGAACAGTGGAGTGGGTTGCCATTTCCTTCTCCAATGTGTGAAAGTGAAAAGTGAAAGTGAAGTCGCTCAGTCATGTCCGACGCTTAGCGACCCCACAGACTGCAGCCTACCAGGCTCCTCCATCCATGGGATTTTCTAGGCAATAGTACTGGAGTGGCTTGCCGTTGCCTTCTCCGTCTCGAGGCACTAGCAGTCTGTAAATGTAAGAAAGGAATGTCTTAAGGCTCAAAATGGCACCAGGCCCCTCACCCATAAGATGCATTTTGGGATAATCTTGACACCAAAGGATTCATCCGTGGTCATAAAATGATTAACTTGAATCCTGTAGAAGGGCAGATTAACTTACAAATAGCTTCATTTTACATAGATTAGAAGAACAATATCTGAGTATAACATACTGGTTTGTCAAGTAGGTTCTGAACCATTTGGCAGAACCAACTTGAAGATAGAGTCTGGGGCAAATGCGTAGTACATTAACATAGCTTAAGACCAACATTTCCATAAGAAAAATGCATTGGTTAACTCAAGATTTGAGAACAGTTAACTTCAGGTGAAACCAGGTGTCATTATGGCAACAAAGTATTTTAAGAGAAACTTCCTTTTAAATTTGTATAGAGAAGAAAAAATATCCCTAGTTTGTTTCCTCCTGCCACTTAAGAGAGATAAAAATGTCTGGCACTTGCAGGCTACTTCCTCCACTTGGAGACCCCTGGCCTTCCTGCCTGTTACCCTCTCATTTACTTAATCCCAAGTGTCTAAGACTATCCCTTACCTCTCAATATGTTTCTAAAGTTTGAGAAGATCCTATAACACCAGACGCATGTTCTCTCATAACAAATTTTTTCTGAACCTTGGGAGCACACACATCATTTATATGAAGCATTCATTCTGATGTTTAATATAGTATCCGATATTCCCTTCTGTGTCCCTGACAAAAAAGCTTGGAATCATCATTTATCACCAACCTTGCATTGATCTCTTTTATTAATATTTTATTTTTCGAACACTGAAATATATGGAAATATTAGTAAGAAAAAACAGAAGACATATTACTTTAGAGCAGTAAAATATGTTTCTCTTTCTTCAGCTTTAATAAACACTTGAATCACCATTATGAAACAAAATAGCATGATTCACTTGTTACATTATTTACTAACCTTGTGGGAATTTGCATTTGAGGTCTCTGAAGATAAGTTAAATAAATGGAATACCAGAAATATCAATTGGCTTGTATATGAAGACCTAATAATAATAATAAAACATAAATACTGTATTAAGTTTACAATTGTTGGGGAGCAAGAAATTTTCCTCTGTTCTTCTATGTCCTTCTTGCTGGCTTAAGAATTAAATTGACATGAGACAAGTTGGGGGCTTCCCAGATGGCCCTAAAGGTAAAGAACTAGCCTGCCAATGGATGAGATTTATACAAGAGACTCAGGTTTGATCCCTGGGTGGGAAATATTCCCTGCAGGAGTGCATGGCAACCCACTCAAGTATTCTTGCCTGCAGAATCTCATGGACAGAGGAGCCTGGTGGGTTACCATCCATAGGATCACAAAGGGTCTGACATGACTAAACTGACTCAGCACACAAGCATACATGGGAGAGACCCAGGAGAACTGAGTAACTCTCCAAAACAACCATGGCAAATACCTCTCTGAGGTTTTATCAGTTCAGTTAATTTCAATCACTCAGTCATGTCCGATTCTATGTGAGCAAATGGACTGCAGTAAGCCAGGCTTCCCTGTCCATCACCGACTCCCACCTCAAACTCAAGTCCATCGAGTCAGTAATGTCATCGAGCCATCTCATTCTCTGATGTCCCCTTCTCCTCCTGCTTTCAATCTTTCCCACCATCAGGGTCTTTTCCAGTGAGTCAGTTCTTTTCATCAGGTGGCCAAAGTATTGGAGTTTCAGCATCAGTCCTTCCAATGAATATTCAGGACTGATTTCCTTTAGGATTGACTGACTTGATCTCCTTGCCATCCAATTAGTCTCAAGAGTCTTCTCCAACAAACAAAAGCATCAATTCTTCCAGCACTCAGCTTTCTGTATGGTCCAACACTCACATCCATACATAACTACTGGAAAAACCACAGCTTTGAGTAGATGGACCTGTGTCAATAAAGTAATATCTCTGCTTTTTAATATGCTGTCTAGGTTTTTTGTAGCTTTTCTTCCAAGGAGCAAGCATCTTTTAATTTCATGGTCTATGGTCACAATCTGCAGTGATTTTGTAGCCAAGAAGATAAAGTCTGCTTGTTTCCATTGTTGCCCCATCTGTTTGCTACAAAGTGATGGGACCAGATGCCATGATCTTCATTTTTATGAATTCTGAGTTTTCAGACAGCTTTTTCACTCTCCTCTTTCACTTTCATAAAGAGGCTCTTTAGTTCCTTTTTACTTTCTGCCATAAGGGTGGTGACATCTGGGTATCTGAGGTTATTAATATTTCTCTTGGCAATCTTGATTCCAGCTTGTGCTTTATCGAGCCTGGCGTTTAGTATGATGTATTCTGCATATGCTAAGTCACTTCACTTCAGTCGTGTCTGACTCTGTGTGACCCCATAGACGGAAGCCCACCAGGCTCCCCCATCCCTGGGATTCTCCAGGCAAGAACACTGGAGTGGGTTGCCATTTCCTTCTCCAATGTGTGAAAGTGAAAAGTGAAAGTGAAGTCACTCAGTCGTGTCCGACCCTTAGCGACCCCACAGACTGCAGCCTACCAGGCTCCTCCATCCATGGGATTTTCTAGGCAAAAGTACTGGAGTGGCTTGCCATTGCCTTCTCTCATTCTGCATGCTGCTGCTACTGCTTCTAAGTCACTTCAGTCGTGCCCGACTCTATGTGACCCCATAGACGGAAGCCCACCAGGCTCCCCCGTCCCTGGGATTCTCCAGGCAAGAACACTGGAGTGGGTTGCCATTTCCTTCTCCAATGTGTGAAAGTGGAAAGTGAAAAGTGAAAGTGAAGTCGCTCAGTCATGTCCAACCCTTAGCGACCCCACGGACTGCAGCCTACCAGGCTCCTCCATCCATGGGATTTTCTAGGCAAGAGTACTGGAGTGGCTTGCCATTGCCTTCTCCGCTCATTCTGCATATAAGTTATATAAATGACAATTTTTGACCCAAGGAGATCTAAAGGAGGAACATTAATGATCTATCTCTTTACAATTCACCCCAAAGTCTTCCTCAAATTAGAAAAGCACTACAGAGCAAGTTTCCCAAACCTTACAGCACAATGTTTAACTGACTGCTGGGTTTTTCAACCCCTGAAAAATCTCACTGAGCATGATTTCATCACCATCTTGTTCTTGCTGATATATCTATCAGAAACAGCAGGGCTTCCACATAAAACATATGCCAACATTCCCTGATGTTTTTCCTGCTCTGGTTCTACACGCACCCATCAGAGCATGGGTGGATGAAGTGGCTAGAGATGTGGACAAACAAAGTTAGGCCCACTGAGGGCTCCTGGATGGATATTGGTTCATGGCTTTCACATACACAGTTCCTTTCCCAGTTGTGGCTTAGAAGTTCCTTCCGAGCACAGCTTCAGGACCAGAGTTGGCTCATTCTGGAGACACTGCAGCAGTGTGACTGACTTGGAAGGTTGAGGAGCCCAGGAGCACTAGGCCTGAGTGATAGATGATGTGAGCAGAGTTCCTTACTTATAAGTCCAAGAGAAGAGGCCTTTCAGCATGAGGGAACACAACTGCTGGTCCCTGTAGATAGAGGTCAGAGTTCCTCTGGCAAGTATGGCTGTGGCTACAGTGTCTCTGACTTGATTCTGCCTTTCTCTGAGCCTTCCCTGAGGTTCAGCATATCCCAGCTCATCCTCTCCCTGTCTCTCCATCAGGATCCACACTTAACAGTGAAATCAAGGGCTCGCCTTAGACTTTTAAGATGAATTATCATTCCCGAAATTAAGTTGGAACCCGTATCAATCTATGTCTTCAAATGATACAGATCACATTTGAAAAGTTCTAAGAATTAAAGATAGATGACTTTCTTTTCAGAGTGATCATGTGCACAATCAGGATGAACGTTTTGTGTAAAACACAAGGTATTAATTTGCCTCCCTGTTCGAAACATGGTGATTTACTCCTGGGTTGTAGAGATCTTCAAGCATTTTGGAAAACAGTACCAGCAGATCATCAACCTTTCAGATGACTGAAAAGACCTCTCCAAAATGAAGCTATCTTTGGCAATTTAGTCAGTGTTCCTGGAAGGACAGCTAACAAATTATTAATGTGCAGTCTATATAAAGGTATTCCTGCAGTGAGAGTCAACAAATTAAAAAGGTGTAATGGCGCAGATGCGAGAGACACTGGCCCCGGCGGCGCAGACGCGAGAGATGCCAGACAGGCAAAGTGGGGCGGCCGTGAGGAGCTACCCCACCCCTGAGGCCAGGGCCGGCGGCAGAGAAGAGCTACCCCACGTCCAATAGGCGGTGACTGCGCGGGCGCAGGAGGGCCAAGAGGAACCACTCCACGTTCAAAGTCAGGAGGGGCGGCCTTGAGGAGATACCCCTTGTCCAAGGTAAGGAACAGTGGCTGCACTTTGCTGGAGTGGCTGTGAAGAGATTTTCCACGACCAAGGTAAGAGAAACCCAAATAAGACGGTAGGTATTGCTAGGGGGCATCAGAGGGCAGACACACTGAAATCATAATCACAGGAAACTAGTCGATCTGATCACATGGACCACAGCAGAATGTGGTCCACTGGAGAAGGGAATGACAAACCACTTCAGTATACTTGCCTTGAGAACCCCATGAACAGTATCAAAGGGAAAAATGATAGGATACTGAATGAGGAATTCCCCAAGTCGGTAGGTGCCCAGTATGCTACTGGAGATCAGTGGAGAAGTAACTCTAGAAGGAATAAAGGGATGGAGCAAAAGCAAAACCAATACCCAGTTGTGGATGTGACCGATGATAGAAGCAAGGTCCGGTGCTGTAAAGAGCTATATTGCATAGGAACCTGGAATATTAGGTCCATGAATCAAGGCAAATTGGAAGTGGTCAAATAGGAGATGGCAAAAGTGAACATAGACATTCTAGGAATCAGTGAATTAAAATGGACTGGAATGGGTGAATTTAACTCAGATGACCATTATATCTACTACTGTGGGCAGGAATCCCTTAAAAGAAATGGAGTAGCCATCATGGTCAACAAAACAGTCTGAAATGCAGTACTTGAATGCAATCTTAAAAACGACAGGATGATTTCTGTTCGTTTCCAAGGCAAACCATTAAATATTACAGTAATCCAGGCCTATGCCCCAACCAGTAACGCTGAAGAAGCCGAAGTTGAATGGTTCTGTGAAGACCTGCAAGACCTTTTTAGAACTAACACCCAAAAAAGATGACATTTTCATTATAGGGGACTGGAATGCAAAAGTAGGAAGCTAAGAAACACCTGGAATAACAGGCAAATTTGTCCTTGGAGCACGGAATGAAGAAGGGCAAAGGCTAATAGAGTTTTGTCAAGAGAACGCACTGGTCATAGCAAACACCCTCTTCCAACAACACAAGAGAAGACTCTACACATGGACATCACCAGATGGTCAACACCGAAATCAGATTGATTATATTCTTTGCAGCCAAAGATGGAGAAGCTCTATACAGTTAGCAAAAACAAGACCAGGAGCTGACTGTGGCTTAGATCATGAACACCTTATTGCCAAATTCAGACTTAAATTGAAGAAAGTAAGGAAAACCACTAGAGCATTCACATATGACCTAAATCAAATCCCTTATGATTATACAGTGGAAGTGAGGAATAGATTTAAGGGACTAGTTATGATAGATAGAGTGCCTGATGAACTCTGGATGGAGGTTCGTGACATTGTACAGGAGACAGGGACCAAGACCATCCCCATGGAAAAGAAATGCAAAAAAGCAAAATGGCTATCTGAGGAGGACTTACAAATAGCTGTGAAAAGAAGAGAAGTGAAAAGCAAAGGAGAAAAGGAAAGATATAAGCATCCAAATGCAGAGTTCCAAAGAAGAGCAAGGAGAGATAAGAAAGCCTTCCTTAGTGATCAATACAAAGAAATAGAGGAAAACAACAGAATAGGAAAGACAAGAGATCTCTTCAAGAAAATTAGAGATACCAAGGGAACATTTCATGCAAAGATGGGCTCGATAAAGGACAGAAATGGTATGGACCTAACAGAAGCAGAAGATATTAAGAAGAGGTGGCAAGAATACACAGAAGAACTGTGCAAAAAAGATCTTCACGACCAAGATAGTCACGATAATGTGATCACTGACCTAGAGCCAGACATCTTGGAATGTGAAGTCAAGTGGACCATAGAAAGCATCACTACGAACAAAGCTAGTGGAGGTGATGGAATTCCAGTTGAGCTATTTCAAATACTGAAAGATGATGCTGTGAAAGTGTTGCACTCAATGCCAGCAAATTTGGAAAACTCAGCAGTGGCCACAGGACTGGAAAAGGTCAGTCTTCATTCCAATCCCAAAGAAAGGCAATGCCAAAGAATGCTCAAACTACCGCACAATTGCACTCATCTCACACGCTAGTAAAGTCATGCTCAAAATTCTCCAAGCCAGGCTTCAGCAATATGTGAACCTTGAACTCCCAGATGTTCAAGCAGGTTTAAGAAAAGGCAGAGGAACCAGAGATCACATTGCCAACATCCCCTGGATCATGGAGAAAGCAAGAGAGTTCCAGAAGAGCATCTATTTCTGCTTCATTGACTATGCCAAAGCCTTTGACTGTTTCGATCACAATAAACTGTGGAAAATTCTGAAACAGATAGGAATACCAGACCACCTGACCTGCCTCTTGAGAAACCTGCATGCAGGTCAGGAAGCAACAGTCAGAACTGGACATGGAACAACAGACTTGTTCCAAATAGGAAAAGGAGTGCGTCAAGGCTGTATATTGTCACCTTGCTTATTTAACTTGTATGCAGAGTACATCATGAGGAACGCTGGGCTGGAAGAAGCACAAGCTGGAATCAAGATTGCAGGGAGAAATATCAATAACCCCAGATATGCAGATGACACCACCTTTATAGCAGAAAGTGAAGAGGAACTCAAAAGCCTCTTGTTGAAAGTGAAAGAGGAGAGTGAAAAGGTTGGCTTGAAGCTCAACATTCAGAAAACAAAGATCATGGCATCTGGTCCCATCACTTCATGGGAAATAGATGGAAAAACAGTGGAAACAGTGTCAGACTTTATTTTGGGGGGCTCCAAAATCACTGCAGATGCTGATTGCAGCCATAAAATTAAAAGATGCTTACTCCTTGGAAGGAAAGTTATGACCAACCTTGATAGTATATTAAAAAGCAGAGACATTACTTTGCCAACAAAGGTCTGTCTAGTCAAGGCTATGGTTTTTCCCGTGGTCAGGTATGGATGTGAGAGTTGGACTGTGAAGAAAGCTGATCGCTGAAGAATTGATGCTTTTGAACTGTGGTGTTGGAGAAGACTCTTGAGAGTCCCTTGTACCGCAAGGAGATCTAACCAGTCCATTCTAAGGGAGATCGATCCTGGGTGTTCATTGGAGGGACTGATGCTGAAGCCTAAACTGCAATACTTTGGCCGCCTTATGCGATGAGTTGACTCACTGGAAAAGACTCTGATGCTGGGAAGGGTTGGGGGTGGGAGGAAAAGGGGACGACCGAGAATGAGATGGCTGGATGGCATCACCAACTCTGTGGACATGAGTTTGAGTGAACACAGGGAGTTGGTGATGGACAGGGAGGCCTGGCATGCTGTGATTCATGGGGTTGCGGAGAGTCGGACACGACTGAGCGACTGAACAGAACTGAATGGAATTCGTTCCTGGCCTTAGATGTATTAGGACTTTTGAACTGGAAGGGATTTAAGTCAGTCTCAACTCTTTATCCAGGATTGTTATAAATGATGGAATTAACCCTCCTTTCTCTTTTCCAGATCAAGGTGGAGTCCAGGCATTTGCTAAAACAACCTTCTAAATGTGGATGAATGCCTTGGGGAAGGTGGAAAGATCAGTATAGAAACTTAACAAGAAATCACATGATTTTTTTAAGATAAACTGTGAAGTTTTATGGAATTTATTCAGCTGATTTTGTTCAGAATGTTGAGGGGATGGTTGATGTCATCACTTAAATTGACCTAATCTTACTATTTGGGGACTGCTGATAGTAGCCTTAATTAAAGGTTAGATGAGACAATTGGACAAATACGGTCCCAGTATTTGTTGTTGTTCAGTCTCTCAGTTGTGTTTGACTCTTTGCAACCCCATGAAATGCAGCATGCTAGGCTTCCCTGTCCTTCACTATCTCCCGGAGTTTGCTCAAACTCATATCCATTGAGTCAACGATGCCATCCAACCATCTTGTCCTCTGTTGCCCCCTTCTCCTCCTGCCTTCAATCTTTCCCAGTACCAGTCTCTTTGCATGCATTCATGCAAAGTCACTTCAGTCGTGCTGGACTCTTTGCGACCCTATAGATTGTAGCCTATCAGGTTCCTCTGCCCATGGGATTCTCCAGGCAAGAATCTTAGAGTGGATTGCCATGCCCTCCTTCAAGGGATTCCTGACCAGGGATTGAACCAATGTCGCTTATGTCTCCAACATTGGCAGGTGGGTTCTTTACCACTAGTGCCACCTCGGAAGCCCACCTGTCTCTTTAGGACAGATTCATTAGAATGGTTGACCAACCTGCAGGCTCATGAGACAATGCTCCCTTTATTTACCATGTTTCATGTTTATTCATTTCTTGTGAGTAAGATGTTAACTAATAATCTCCTTTTCTTAGACCATCTTTTCAAAAGTGTTTGCAAAATGCACAGGCTTAGAAGATAACATCATCTCCCTTCAGAGGAAAAGACAAGTGTGCTTATTCTCTAGCCGATGATGTTGATGTCCTTCTTTAGAGAAGGGGGTAAGCATACTTGTGTGTGTGTGTGTGTGTGTGTTTATTAGTCACATTAGACTCTTTTCAACCCCATGGGTTGTAGCCCACCAATCTCCTCTGACCATGGAATTCTCCAGGCAGAAATACTGGAGTGGGTTGCCATTCCCTTCTCCAGGGGATTTTCCCAACCCAGGGATCAAACCCAGGCCTCCTTCATTGCAGGCAGATTCTTTACCTTTGAGCTACCAAGGAAGCCCTTACTACACTCAAAGAAACCAGGTCCCCTAAGTTTATTATGCCTCTCTTGTAACACAGTCCAATATATGGATTAGCATACATCTGCGCCCTCTCTTTTCCCCTTCAGGACATGGGAAGAAACTGAACTCATGCAACATGCTTATGCTGCTTTCTGTGCCATGAATAAAAAAGTCCTTGGTCTCAGATCAGGAATCTTATGTTTTCAGCCAACATCCATGTATATGTTGCAGACAAAGATAATAGATGAAATCAAGGTCAATTCTCAGGCCCGTCACAATTCTTGACACTCTGAGGTCATTTATAGAGTATATGTTAAAATAACATGATTAAATCAAATCTTTACTGAATATATAAATACATTTTGTGCTGAATATTTCTTGCAACTCTGTATATGTGTGTATGTGTGCATAAATTTAAAAAGAATGGTACGATTGTCAGACTGAGTTATAGTTACAGAAGGCTTTCAAAATTCTATCAATCAGCAATAACAAAAAGACATGCTTCACCCTTATGCAGTGACACAATATTTAGTTACCTTGTTAAGACTGAATGTTAATAATAATCTTTCCCCAGGCAACTTCATTTAATATTAGAAGCTTTCTCTAGTTAAAATTTCAACTTGGTGGAAATTCCCAAGAAAGGGATAAAGTTGGTATTTATACAGTTCTATTAAAATGAAGGTCAAGTTTTAAGCCAGCCAAAGATTCATTAAGTACAGGTTGTGAGGGCCTAGAAACCTTCACTGCTTCGGACCCATTATGAAACTGATTAGTAGCAGGAGCTCTAAGTAATGAGTCTCATTACCCCTATCTGCAGTATACCCTCCTACTTCACCTCCCTACAGTCCACATATTTTGTTTCATAGAAATTGTCATTTTTGTTGGTTGACTGCCAATTTGCTACAGTAATGAAATTGTTCCAAATTAAATGCTACTACCAGGACAGGCTGCCTAGAAAAAAGATAGTGACTGTAGATTCTATCTGGTAGTTGGACAGCAGAACTAGCAAAGGCATGCATTTCTAGGATTTCAGTGATTAAATTATTGTAGAGTGAAAGACAGTTTCATTCTTTCAGATGTCTTAGAAGGGGAAATTTACTGGGGTAGGAGGTAGTGGGGAGGATGTTTTGTTGTCAAGTTTTCACTTTTCCTAAATTACTATTCCTTGGAAGATCATGAAATATCAACATACACAAAAGTCTTCTTGTACTTTCAGGATTATAAATGAAAAGTGACTTTTGTACTGTGTACATTTTCATGATATCTTGTCCATCATCCAATCCAAAGAAAACACTTTACTGTGTTATAATTTATTTACTTATTGCTTTGCTGTCCTTGACAGAAATTGTCTTGAAACAAGACAGCATATCTTTTTTTTCTTTTTTGCATTGTTATTTCAAGTTCAATTAGAAATGCCAGGAATGATTTTTAAATGAATGACGTCTTGAATTTAGAGACCTATAACTTGTTTTATCATTAGAGATTCCACTGACACTGTACAGCTTCTGTCCAGGAGGCCAGATCCAACAATGAGGAATGTTGTATGATAAAATGAAAACAGAGTCTCAATACCCGTGTTGAACTGGAAACAGTGCACCCCAGATTTGTTGTGTATACACAAAGCCATAATCAAAGGGAAAGACTGACAACAATAGCAACAACAAAAAGACAAAGGCAAACCAACCAGCAAACAAATACAAACAACAGAGGAAACCAGTCTTTTCCTGTTACCACGCAATCAAAAAATTTAAAACCAGGAGTCACAGGAATCAAAATTTAAACTAGAAGAATGGAGGTGATAAAAACAGTTAATATTTACTGGTTGAGCATTCAAGATTTGAATATTCATAAACACAGAAACATCTTCCATTTGCAGAAAGCTTTATCAGAGCCTGTTTTGGAGTGGTCACAATTAACCAGTACCTATCCCTAGGTTCAACCAAAGACCTAGTAGGTTAGCAATTAGTTTCTTCCAGATCATTCAGCAGGCAGGATTCAAAAAACTCTTTGCTCTTGACAAAGAAAACTATGTTTGAGGGAATCTTAAAGAATATGAGGTAAAAATTAATAAGTATATTCAATTTATTGTTAAACTTTCATAGTCAATGTTCAAAAAAACTTTAAATATTGAACGAAACTTTGAAGGATATGAATGAAACTGTTATTTATAATTATTAAATTTGTCATAAATCCCTGATTCCTAAAATCCTTTCCTATGCAAAGATCATGGGATTCAGTGACTAAAATAACTTGTTAGGTTTGAATTAGGAAGTAAGATGGCTCTTCAGTTCAGTTCAGTCTCTCAGTCGTGTCCGACTCTTTGCGACCCCATGAATCACAGCACGCCAGGCTTCCCTGTCCATCACCAACTCACAGAGTTCACTCAAACTCATGTCCATCAAAGTCGGTGATGCCATCCAGCCAACTTATTCTCTGTCTTCCCCGTCTCCTCCCACCCCCAATCCCTCCTAGCATCAGACTCTTTTCCAGTGAGTCAGCTCTTCGCATGAGGTGGCCAAAGTATTGGAGTTTCAGCTTTAGCATCAGTCCTTCCAATGAACACCCAGGACTGATCTCCTTTAGAATGGACTGGTTGGATCTCCTTGCAGTCCAAGGGACTCTCAAGAGTCTTCTCCAGCACCACAGTTCAAAAGCATCTATTCTTCAGCGATCAGCTTTCTTCACAGTCCAACTCTCACATCCATACATGACCACAGGAAAAACCATAGCATTGACTAGACGGACCTTTGTTGGCAAAGTAATGTCTCTGCTTTTTAATATGCTATCTAGGTTGGTCATAACTTTCTTTCAAGGAATAAGCGTCTTTTAATTTCCTGGCTGCAGTCAGCATCTGCAGTGATTTTGGAGCCCAAAAAAATAAAGTCTGACACTATTTCCACTGTCTCCCCATCTATTTCCCATGAAGTGATGGCTCTAGCACATACTAATTTTTCTAATAACAAAATTTCATAGTTTGGAAAAGCTAAAGCCTTCTATTTTATAAAATCTATAAATACTTGTATATTTTCACTACCTTAAGTTATTTATGTGCATATTTCCTAAACATTATTTTATAGTATACTATAATATGAATATTGTATACTATATAGGTAACATATATGTGTATATGCATAAACATATGTATATGTTTACACAGTTTTATGTATATGTAACATATAATCATGTATATTATATATATAGGGCTTCCCTGGTGGCTCAGAGGTTAAAGCGTCTGCCTCCAATGCGGGAGACCCGGGTTTGATCCCTGGGTCGGGAAGATCCCCTGGAGAAGGAAATGGTAACCCACTCCAGTATTCTTGCCTGGAGAATCCCATGGATGGAGAAGCCTGATAGGCTACAGTCCATGGGGTCGCAAAGAGTTGGACAAGACTGAGCGACTGAACAGAACGGACGAACATATAATCACGTATATTATATATATACCATACATGTATGTATATACATGTATGTATATGTTCTTATTTTTCTTATTTCCAGTTTTATTATTCTTTGATTTATTTTAAAAGACTAAATCTTAGGATGAAAATATTTAGATGAATTAGGAGTCTTGGTAGTTTTAGACCAAAAGTATCAAAATGTGCAAAAGATATTCTCAATTATATACATTTTTGGTTACATAAATTATTTTCTTTGTCTTCCCAGGAATTTAAGATGGAAAATTTAAGGTTCCTGAATGACATAGCCTATGAGGGCTGGAGCATGTAAATAAAGTTTTTACTTTAAAGCTTAAATAAACAATAAAAAAAGAATATGAGGCAAAACAAAGTAAAAATGTCAATAAAGAGAAAATTGTTTTTAATAGTTAAATAATTAAATCATTTATTTATTATTATTTAAAAGAAAGACATTAATCACAAACAATTATAGCTAGGAACAAAATACTCCTTCTGGAATTTCAAGTATACACATTAAACTTTACACTGTTAACATCCACGTCTCATGCTCATATTTTCCACTCTTTCCTCACATTGTGGTTCAGTGCACCTGTTAACCTATTTTCCAGTTTACTTGTTCCTATTACTTTTCATTTTAAATGAATCTGCTATTAAATACAGCCACTGAGTTTTAAGTATTCTTCAGTTCTAGACTGTCCGTTTGGTTCTGTAGCATTGATTCCCATTCACTGAAGAAAATCTCAAACTAGTCATTGTTTCCTTGAAGACAGTAAACTATCATCTTAAAATCAATGAAATTGAAGTCACTCAGTAATGTCCAACTCTTTGTGACGCTATGGACTGTAGCTTACCAGGCTCCTCCGTCCATGGGATTTTCCAGGCAAGAGTACCGGAGTGGGTTGTCATTTCCTTCTCCAGAAGATCTTCCTGACCCAGGGCTTGAAGCTGGGTCTCCCGCATTGTAGGCAGACGCTTTACCATCTGAGCCACCAGAGAAGTACAAAGTGTTCTTTTTGGTATATCATAAATGTTTAGATAAAACTGGACAATGAACTATATGATGGTGCAGTAATTTTCACTTGTGGCATAAGCATTCAAGATTTCACAGGGCACACAAAGAAGGTGGCTTGGAGCAAGATGAATGGATAGGGTTCCCTTGATTAAATAAGAACAGTAGTTTCTTTATATGTTCATATATATAAAAGCACCATTGAAGAAAGTGTTATTCTGTTTAAAAATATAAAAATCAGTGATGTTTGCAGAGGTGTTAAGAATTTCTAACTTTGATAATGACAAGAAAATGTCTATTTTATTGTTCTAATATCACTGTAGAAACTGCCATGTTATAGGTTCTCAATCAATATTCATTAAGTCTTTGAGTGGATTACTCAGAAAATTTGTAATCATATTGCTGTACCCAAAAATCAATATTGAAAAAACTTACAATATTTATTGCTTTTCTATTACAATTTATTTAAATTTTTAAAATATTATTTTTATATAATTTACTGATGTATACCTTACATACCATAAAGTTCACCTTTTAAAAATATACAGCTCATTGTATTTTAGTATATTTACAGAGCTGTGTAACCACCACCATAATCTAATTTTAGAACATTTTCATCACTCTCAGAACAGACCTTGTACCCCTTTGCCATCACTCTGTTCTCCCTCCCATCATCACCTACCCCTCTCCCAACCCTAGTCAATCAGTAACCACTTTTCTGTCACCTAGATTAGCTACTTGGGCATTTTATATAAATGGAACCCTACACTGTATGGCCTTTGTGGCTGGCTTCTTTCTTCCACTTACTGTATACATTTACAGTTCACCCAAACTGTGGCATTACTTCATTCTTTTTTTGTATTGCTGAATAATTTCCCATTATTATATGGATTTACTGCATTTCATTTACATCTTCTTCAGTTGATGGATATTTGAGATATAAAAATTCAAACTAGATACTTTGTCAGACTCATCAGAATACCTATAATGAAAAAGAATAACATGTTTTGATGAGGATGTGCAGAAATTAGACACCTCATAGGTTGCTGGTTCATAGTGGTGCTTCCTGAGGCCCACTTGACTTCACATTCCAGGATGTCTGGCACTAGGTGAATGATCACACCATCATGATTATCTGGGTCATGAAGATCTTTTTTGTACAGTTCTGTGCATTCTTGCCACCTCTTCTCAATATCTTCTGCTTCTGTTAGGACCATATCATTTCTGTCCTTTATTGTGCTCATCTTTGCATAAAAATTTACTTTGGTATCTCTAATTTTCAGACCTGCCTCTTGAGAAATCTGTGTGCAGGCCAAGAAGCAATGGTTAGAACAGGGCATGGAACAACAGACTGGTTGAAAATCAGGAAAGGAGTAAGTCAAGGCTGTATAATGTCACCCTGCTTATTTAACTTGGAGAAGGAAATGGCAACCCACTCCAGTGTTCTTGCCTGGAGAATCCCAGGGAAGGGGGAGCCTGGTGGGCTTCCGTCTATGGGGTCACACAGAGTCGGACACGACTGAAGTGACTTAGCAGCAGCTTATTTAACTTATATGCAGAGTACATCATGAGCAATGCTGGACTGGATGAAGCACAAGCTGGAATCAAGATTGCTGGGAGAAATATCAATAACTTCAGATATGCAGATGACACCCTTATGGCAGAAAACAAAGAAGAACTAAAGAGCATCTTGATGAAAGTGAGAGAGTGAAAAAGTTGGCTTAAAGCTCAACATTCAGAAAACTAAGTTCATGGCAACTGGTCCCATCACTTCTTGACAAATAGATGGGGAAACAGTGACAGACTTTATTTTGGGGGGCTCCAAAATCACTGCAGATGGTGACTGCAGCCATGAAATCAAAAGATACTTGCTCCCTGAAAGAAAAGTTATGACCAACCTAGACAGCATATTAAAAAGCAGAGACATTACTTTGCCCACAAAGGTCCTTCTAGTCAAATCTATGGTTTTTCCAGTAGTCATGTGTGGATGTGAGAGTTGAACTACAAAAAAAGCTGAGCACTGAAGAATTGATGCTTTTGGCTGTGCTTTTGTAGAAGACTCATGAGAGTCCCTTGGACAGTAAGGAGATTCAATCAGTCCATCCTAAAGGAAATCAGTCCTGAATATACATTGGAAGGACTGATGCTGAAGCTGAAACTCCAATACTTTGGCCACCTGATGTGAAGAACTGACTCATTTGAAAAGACCCTGATGCTGGGAAAGATTGATGGCAGTAGAAGAAGGAGATGATAAAGGATGAGATGGTTGGATGGCACCACTGACTCAATGGGCATGAGTTTGAGTATACTCCAGGAATTGGTGATGGACAGTGAGGCCTGGCATGCTGCAGTCAATGGGGTCACAAAGAGTCGGATACAACTGAGCGACTGAACTGAACTGAACTGATAGTTTGCTGGTTGGTTTATACAGTGATGTAGACTCTGGAAAACAGCTTTGCTGTTCTTCAAAATGTTAAACATAGGGTGGCTGTATTATTCGACAAATATATGCCTAGGTATCTACTCAGAAGAAATAAAAATGTCAATTCAAAGGTTATGTACAAATGTTCACTGCACTATAATTGAACAATCTATTTGGTCTTTTAATTTGTATAATATTTAAGTTTTCATATGTTTCTACATCTATATTCTTTAACATATAGATTTACTATTCTTTTTTGAATATTTTATGTTTTTTCTATATATATGTATTTTTTACCATAAAGTAATTTTGGCTGATAATTGATCTACTATGGCAATGCTGGATTTTCTTTTTTTTTTTAATTTCAGTCTACTACATCACCTTTACCCATTGGTGGCCATCACAAATATTTGCTCAGTATCTGCTATTCATCAAGACATGCAGCAGTTACAGAGGTTTCAAAATAAATCTAAAATAAAATAAATCAAAATAAATCTAAATCTATTAAATCATCTATTAGGATGTCAGTTTCATAGTGGACAACTAGTTAATGTTTATTACATTTATAAATGTTACATGTATAGATGTTTATTTCACATCTTAAAGAATTCGACAAAGATTTAAAAAGAAAGTATACATATTAAATCCGCCTGCAATGTGGGAGACCTGGGTTTGATCCCTGGGTTGGGAAGGTCCTCTGGAGAAGGGAAAGGCTACCCATTCCAGCGTTCTTGCCTGGAGAATTCCATGGACTGTACAGTTCATGGGGTCTCAAAGTCAGACATGACGAGCGACTTTCACTTTTACTTTCATACATATTACACTAAAGAATGTGTGCTATATAGTCACAGACATTTTCACTGTGATATTTTCTAAATCTCATGCCATTCTTAGTAGTGAATATGTTATTTCACAGTTGGAGATTCTTTTTCAGTTTCAGTGTGATTCAAAACTCACTTAATTCCTATTTTGGTAGGTTTTTCTACTTTGCTTTTTATCTTAATGTAAATGTTCATCTGGTAGTATCAACTTTGAAGTCTGATAATCAATACTTAATCAAAACATAATTCTTGTGCCTATAACATTATTTTTGTTAAAATTTACTTATATTCTTCTTTGAAGTGAAGTGAAGTCGCTCAGTCATGTCCAACTCTTTGCGACCCCATGGACTGTAGCCTACTATGCTCCTCAGTCCATGGGATTTACCAGGCAAGAGTACTGGAGTGGGTTGCCATTTCCTTTGCCAGAGGATCTTCCAGACCCAGGGATCGAACCCAGGTCTCCTGCACTATAGGCAGACGCTTTACCGTCTGAGCCACCAGGGAAGTCTGTATTCTTCTTTAGGGCATGGTAAATGGTTTGCTTTCTCTTTTATTTATGCTTTTGATATTTTTTATTTAAAAACTAAGACTGAATTTTTCCACATAACTGACATATATTGCAAAATATGGTATTTCAAAACTTCAGTTGGCTCAGAAATTAAAAGGCAGTTCATTTATGAGGAAAACACTGGTGGGATAGGCTGCATATTTTAACTTAAAAAAAAAAGAACCATAATTAAAAGTAAGTTTTTATTCACAAATTGAGATTTCAGTTTATAATCAGCCTATAGCATATTACATGGAAATAGCTTATTAAATAATTTCGTTGGCATTGTAAATTTTTGAGTTGAGAACTTAATATTAGTAATAGTGTTGCCTTTGTTTCCTGCACTGTGCTCCATAGATTAATGGATCATATAATTTCATTTCAATAATCCTGTGAGATATTATTAGCTTTTTTTTTTTTACCAATAAGAAAATCAAAGCCTGAAGGAGCTTTATAAGTTTTCTGGTCAAATAACAGTGGGAGGCATACGCCAAAGCTGATGTTTCAAAGCACAGTGTTACACAGGGCTAGATTTGATGCTTTTGTTGAAGTAGCTACAAAATAGATTCTTCTCCTATGCATACACTTCCTTAATTATTCTAATATCAACCACCATCAAATAAATTAAACTTAATTGAGTGCCTGAAGGTAAAGACTATACTTTCCCCCTGCTTTTAGCCTCAGATTCCAGCACAAAGTGTGCATCTATATGTTACTCAAAACAATTTAATTGAGTACATTTTAGATACAAATCATTTAGCTCCTTTTTAATATGGGATTTTGTAGCCAGTCATAACTATCTCTTTTGAAAACAGCTCATGATTACTTTGAAAATAAGGAAATATCATGAGAACTTTTTTCCAAACATTAGTTCTTCTATATTCACATATCATTTAATAGATTCTTGGTAATTAACTTTGCCTGAGGGTAAAGATCAGGATGAGGAAGTGGTTTATGAGAAAACTGTGCTTATCCTTATAATCTAATGCTTCCCCTAATATTGCATTTTGTTACTTCAAATTTTCTAAAAGCTGGATTTATTTTCTAGATTTATAAAAATTTAAGTTGCTTTTGATAGGATCCTTCAGTGCAGGTATTAAATGTTTTAATTAGTATGGAAATTACTTTTGAAATTAAATAGTAACGATGAACCAAAGGTCTTTAAAATTAACTGGAAGCAAGTGTTTATTGCTTTTAGAGAACTTTACGTCACAGCAAATGCCTAGTAACTAATTGCCTATCTTAAAACTGTAATTATTGTTTTCTGCTGAAATCATCTTCATTAATATAATCTTCAAAGAAACAAAAAACACCCATGATATTCAATATTTTCCTTTCTAGTTTTTTAATACTACAAGATAATAGAAGCATTTAGACTTTACCCTCATTTTTTTTCCTACATCTAATTACAAGAGTAAACTTGATATTTAGCATTTCTTTTTAGGCTTTATTGGAGAAGGAAATGGCGACCCACTCCAGTACTCTTACCTGGAAAATCCGATGAATGGAGGAACCAAGCAGGCTACAGTCAATGGGGTTGCAGAGTCGTACAAAACTGAGCAACTTCACTTCACTTGTATGCTATATAATATTTCTGCATCAGAATATTTTTTAAAAACTGAATTTTGCTGAATACTTATCACTTCTGTAATTTTTCATCACCATCATGATTTTTTAGAATTTGTCTATTCAGATATACATTGCATATGACTTAATTTCTACATATGATTTATTATAAAATGCATAATTTGGTCATCAAATTTTTTATTGTACTAAATTATTTATCACTCTTGATTTTACAGACAATGCTATGATGTCAATTTTGGTAGGAGACTGAGAATTTCTTTAGGATTTTTACTCAGAAGCAGATATGTTTTTTCAACATCATCCAGTATTAAAAATTCCTAGTTTTCTACCCAAAATAAGCTACACAAATTTTGAGTTCCACTGGTCATGTATGGATGTGAGAGTTGGACTGTGAAGAAAGCTGAGCACCGAAGAATTGATTCTTTTGAACTGTGGTGTTGGAGAAGACTCTTGAAAGCCCCTTGGACTGCAAAGAGATCCAAACAGTCCGAAGGCGTTCTAAAGGAGATCAGTTCTGTGTGTTCATTGGAAGGACTGATGCTAAAGCTGAAACTCCAATACTTTGGCCACCTCATGCGACGAGTTGACTCACTGGAAAAACTCTGATGCTGGGAGGGATTGGGGTCGGAAGGAGAAGGGGACGACAGAGAATGAGATGGCTGGATGGCATCACCGACTCGATGGACATGAGTTTGAATGAACTCGGGGAGTTGTTGATGGACAAGGAGGCCTGGCATGCTGTGATTCATGGGGTCACAGAGTCGGACACGACTGAGCGACCGAACTGAACTGAACTGGTATTATTTAAGTGTATTTCAAATACTTATTTTTATCACTAATTTTAAAGATTGTTAAATAAAGTATGTGGAACGATATCTCAAGATTTTGATTTATGTTTTTCTAGTTATTTATGAGGCTGTGTATCTTTTCACATAAATCTTTCTCTTTGGGGAGAATTGTTTGTTTATTTCCTTTACTTATCAGTAACTTGGATTGTTTGCCTTTTTGCTTGTATTAACATGTGAAAAAATAAATTGTCAAATTCTGAGGCTTGTAATTTCTCTTTTCTTATGTGAAAAAAATAGTATATTAAAACTAAACCATTCTCACCTCATTGAGTTGCATTTTTCTCTATACTATTATTAAGGATATAAGGTGGTCTTCTATAAATTTTATTAGTTTCCAAGTTTTGATCTTCATACTTAAGGCTCTTTCTATTTGGGTAGGGCATACATTTAATGTAATCATTTTCTATAGAGTCAATTGTACCAATATTATATTTTTATAAAAAGCTATCCTTTCTCCACTGATTTTACAAGACTCTCTGATATACTCATAATGGGTAATAGACTTATTAGAAAGTTTTATAGACAATCATGTTGCAGTCGTTTCATACTACCCTTCTGTTCTGATTTCTTAAGAGGACAACCATCTGTAATCTATTTCAATGAAAAAGTTCTCTCCCAAATAATTTTCTTTCTCATTGTATTTATCAGAATATTTTTGTTAAAATAGCAGTCATAGAAGGCATCTACACTTTTTCATTATTTTGATGTGAAAGCTTACATACTGTCATTATTAAGTATTAAAAAAGATCTGAAAATATTTTATTTTGGTAAAAACACTTAAACATGAACTCTAACCTTTTCCATTCCATTCTGTTCAGTCACTAAGTCGTGTCCGACTCTTTGTGACCCCATGAATCACAGCATGCCAGGCCTCCCTGTCCATCAACAATTCCCAGAGTTCACCCAAACTCATGTCCATCGAAGTGGTGATGCCATCCAGCCATCTCATTCTCTGTTGTCCCCGTCTCCTCCCACCCCCAATCACTCCCAGTTATCAGAGTCTTTTCCAATGAGTCAACTCGTCGCATGAGGTAGCCTAAGTATTGGAGTTTCAGCTTTAGCATCAGTCCTTCCAATGAACACCTAGGATTGATCTCCTTTAGAATGGACTGTTTGGATCTCCTTGCAGTACAAGGGACTCTCAAGAGTCTTATCGACCACCACAGCTCAAAAGCATCAATTCTTCGGTGATCAGCTTTCTTCACAGTCCAACTCTCACATCCATACATGACCACGGGAAAAACCATAGCCTTGACTAGACGGACCTTGGTTGGCAAAGTAATGTCTCTGCTTTTTAATATGCTATCTAGGCTGGTCATAACTTTCCTTCCAAGGAGTAAGCGTCTTTTAATTTCCTGGCTGCAATCAGCATCCGCAGTGATTTTGGAGCCCAAAAAAAAAAAAAGTCTGACACAGTTTCCCCTGTTTCCCCATCTATTTCCCATGAAGTGATGGGACCAGATGCCATGATGTTCGTTTTCTGAATGTTGAGCTTCAAGTCAACCTTTTCACACTCCTCTTTCACTTTCATCAAGAGGCTTTTGAGTTCCTCTTCACTTTCTGCCATAAGGGTGGTGTCATCTGCGTATCTGAGGTTATTGATATTTCTCCCAGCAATCTTGATTCCAGCTTGTGCTTCTTCAAGCCCAGCGTTCCTCATGATGTACTCTGCATATAAGTTAAATAAGCAGGGCGACAATATACAACCTTGATGTACTCCTTTTCCTATTTGGAACCAGTCTGTTCCATGTCCAGTTCTAACTGTTGCTTCCTGACCTGCATACAGGTTTCTCAAGAGGCAGGTCAGGTGGTCTGGTATTCCCATCTCTTTCAGAATTTTTCACAGTTTATTGTGATCCACACAGTCAAAGACTTTGGCATAGTCAATGAAGCAGAAATAGATGTTTTTCTGGAACTCTCTTGCTTTCTCCATGATCCAGCGGATGTTGGCATTTTGATCCCTGGTGCCTCTGCCTTTTCTAAATCCTGCTTGAACATCTGGAAGTTCACAGTTCACATGTTGCTGAAACCTGCTTGAAGAATTTTGAGCATGAGTTTACTAGCGTGTGAGATGAGTGCAATTGTGCGGTAGTTTGAGCATTCTTTGGCATTGCATTTCTTTGGGAATGAAATGAAAACTGACCTTTTCCAGTCCTGTGGCCACTGCTGAGTTTTCCAAATTTGCTGGCATATTGAGTGAAGCACTTTCACAGTATCATCTTTCAGGATTTGAAATAGCTCAACTGAAATTCCATCACTTCCACTAGCTTTGTTTGTAATGATGCTTTCTAAGGTCCACTTGACTTTACATTCCAAGATGTCTGGCTCTAGGTGAGTGATCACACCATCATGATTACCTCGATCGTGAAAATCTTTTTTGTACAGTTCTTCCATGTATTCTTGCCACCTCTTCTTAATATCTTCTGCTTCTCTTAGGTCCATACCATTTCTGTCCTTTATCGAGCCCATCTTTGCATGAAATGTTCCCTTGGTATCTCTAATTTTCTTGAAGACATCTCTTGTTTTTCCTATTCTGTTGTTTTCCTCTATTTCTTTGCATTAATCGCTGAGGAAGGTTTTCTTATCTTCTTTGCTATTCTTTGGAACTCTGCATTCATATGCTTATATCTTTCCTTTTCTCCTTTGCTTTTCACTTCTCTTCTTTTCACAGCTATTTGTAAGGCCTCCCCAGACAGCCATTTTGCTTCCTTGGATTTCTTTTCCTTGTGTATGGTCTTGATCCCTATCTCCTGTACAATGTCACGAACCTCCATCCAGAGTTCCTCAGGCACTCTATCAGATCTAGTCCCTTAAATCTATTTCACACTTCCACTGTATAATCATAAGGGATTTGATTTAGGTCATATTTGAATGGCCTAGTGCTTTTCCCTACTTTCTTCAATTTAAGTCTGAATTTGCCAATAAGGAGTTCATGATCTGAGTCACAGTCAGCTCCTTGTCTTGTTTTTGCTAACTGTATAGAGTTTCTCCATCTTTGGCTGCAAAGAATATAATCAATCTGATTTCAGTGTTGACCATCTGGTGATGTCCATGTATAGAGTCTTCTCTTGTGTTGTTGAAAGGGAGTGTTTGCTATGACTTGTCTTGGCAAAACTCTATTAACCCTTGCCCTGCTTCATTTCATGCTCCAAGGCCAAATTTTCCTGTTACTCCAGGTGTTTCTTGACTTCCTACTTTTGCATTGCAGTCCCCTAAATGAAAAGGACACCATTTTTGGGTGTTAGTTCTAAAAGGTTTTGTAGGTCTTCATAAAACTGTTCAACTTCGACCTCTTGCTTTTGCTAACTGTATAGAGCTTCTCCATCTTTGGCTGCCAAGAATACAATCAATCTCATTTCGGTTTGACCATCTGGTGATGTCCATGTATAGAGTCTTCTCTTGTGTTGCTGAAAGATAGTGTTTGCTATGACTTGTCTTGGCAAAACTCTATTAACCTTTGCCCTGCTTCATTTCATGCTCCAACGCCAAATTTTCCTGTTACTCCAGGTGTTTCTTGACTTCCTACTTTTGCATTGCAGTCCCCTATAATGAAAAGGACATCTTTTTTTGTGTGTTAGTTCTAAAAGTTCTTGAAGGTGTTCATAGAACCGTTCAACTTCAGCTTCTTCAGCATTACTGGTTGGGGCATGGGCTTGGATTACTGTAATATTGAATGGTTTGCCTTGGAAACGTCATTCTCTCGCTTTTAAGATTGCATCCAAGTACTGCATTTCAGACTCTTTTGTTGACCAACTAAACATAGATCTTATTCTTTTACCAAATTTTATGTGAATTTCCCATTATCAATAGCAAAAACACACAGCATATGTATACACACAATTTTAAAACTAAATTGGGAATATTGTTCTATTACCTATGGATTTACTGACTGGTCCTTTTATTTAACATCTATGATGTGTCAAAATCAATTTCTCGTATCTCTTATGTTCACAATACCATTATCTACTTCTTTCCCTGCCTGTGATACAGTGTCCCTTGAATATTTCATATGGCTCTCCACCACTAAATTTTCTTTTTATTTCTCCTCTCCCCTACTGTTTCTCTAAAATCTTAAAGATAATGCTGTGAAAGTGCTGCACTCAATATGCCAGCAAATTTGGAAAACTCAGCAGTGGCCACAGAACTGGAAAAGGTCAGTTTTCATTCCAGTCCCAAAGAAAGGCAATGCCAAAGAATGTTCAAACTACCACACAACTGCACTCATCTCACACGCTAGCAAAGTAATGCTCAAAATTCTCCAAGTCAGGCTTCAGCAATATGTGAACCATCAAATTCCAGATGTTCAAGCTGATTTTAGAAAAGGCAGAGTAACCAGAGATCAAACTGCCAACATCTGCTGGATCACCAAAAAAGCAAGACAGTTCCAGAAAAACATCCATTTCTGCTTTTTGACTATGACAAAGCCTTTGACTGTATGGTTCACAGTAAACTGTGGAAAATTCTTAAAGAGATGGGGATACCAGACCACCTGACCTGCCTCTTGAGAAACCTGTATGCAGGTCAGGAAGCAACAGTTAGAACTAGACATGGAACAACAGACTGGTTCCAAATAAGAAAAGGATTACGTCAAGGCTGTATGTTGTCACCCTGCTTATTTAACTTATATGCAGAGTACATCATGAGAAATGCTGGGCTGGAGGAAACACAAGCCGGAATCAAGATTGCCAGAAGAAATACTAATAACCTCAGACATGCAGATGATACCACCCTTATGGCAGAAAGTGAAGAAGAGCTAAAGAGCCTCTTGATGAAAGTGAAAGAGGGGACTGAAAAAGTTGGCTTCAAGATCACCATTTAGAAAACTAAGATCATGACATCTGGTCCCATCACTTCATGGCAAATAGATGGGGATACAGTGGAAACAGTGTCAGACTTTACTATTTTGTGCGCCAAAATCACTGTGGATGGTTACTGCAGCCATGAAATTAAAAGACACTTACTCCTTGGAAGGAAAGTTATGACCAACCCAGACAACATATTAAAAAGCAGAGACA
Organism: Moschus berezovskii; assembly: GCF_049115385.1. Lineage (NCBI taxonomy): Eukaryota > Metazoa > Chordata > Mammalia > Artiodactyla > Moschidae > Moschus > Moschus berezovskii. The sequence continues at coordinate 45,018,075 of NC_142472.1, forward strand.
TTACTTTGCCAACAAAGGTCAGTCTAGTCAAGGGTATAGTTTTTCCAGTAGTCATGTGTTGATGTAAGAGTTGGACTGTAAAGAAAGCTGATCACTGAAGAATTGATGCTTTTGAATTGTGTTGTTTTAGATGACTCTCCAGAGTCCTTTGGACTGCAAAGAGATCCAACCAGTCCATCGTTAAGGAGATCAGTCCTGGGTGTTCTTTGGAAGGACTGATGTTGAAGCTGAAACTCCAAATCTTTGGCCATCTATTGTGAAGAGCTGACTCATTTGAAAAGACTCTGATGCTTGGAAAGATTGAGGGCATGGGGAGAAGGGGAAGACAGAGGATGAGATGGCTGGATGTTATCACCAACTCACTGGACATGAGTTTGAGTGAACTCCGGGAGTTGGTGATGGACAAGGAGGCCTGGCATACTGTAGTCCATAGGATAGCAAAGAATTGGACATGACTGAGCGACTGAACTGAACTGAACTTTTGAATTCTTCTCTTCTCTGATAATAATTCTTACTTTCATTTTTAGAACTACCATATCCCATACAACCCTCTGATGATGCATTTTTGCTTTGTACCACCTCAAAATTTCAGATCATGAATGAGGCCCTACCTGTAGCCTATCATTGATTGTTGATACTTCATTAAAGTGATACTGATCAGATAGAATACATTCTAGAAACAGGCACTATGTGGTTGTAGCCTCCTATTTTCATATCAGTAGCAGTTAGCAGTGTTTTAAAGAAAGACCTAGCAGTCCAAAATCTACTTTTCTGTTAAATATAGTATGCAATATATGGTGCAGTGGATTTTTTCATGTCATATCTTCAATACGGTACTTTTAGATTAAACTTTCCTTGCTCATTTGCAATGCTTTCTCAGACATGTCCAAGTGCTCCAGGAAGTTGAAATCAAGTAACAAGCCATATTTCCATTTTCCATACTCTTAAATTAGTATTTGAGACGCAGATTATCAAACAGGAATTTTATTTAGGATTTTGTTCTTGGGAAAAATATGTAAGAAAAGGAAAATAAAAATATCTAGGCAGATAAAGAAGTTGGGCTGTAACCTAGTCACTCTTACAATCCCATGGAGAACTCTGAAGACAGAATGATTCTACAGTGTCATTCTGCTTTGCAGAGGGGCACGTATAGATCCATTTTGTATCTTCTGTTTATTTGGGTATAGTTTCCCACAGCACAATATTCTCTCTTCAACATTGATGCATTTAATTGTTGTTTCCTGAGTTTTCTTTTTACCAATATTTATTTGAGGACACACAGTAGGTATTGCTACATACCACCTAAATCTCTATGCAAAACTGAAGGACTTAATTCTGCAGTTGTTGGTACTGTCAGCAGACAATACTGCTGACAAGTTTCATAAACTGCTGTTCACTAGCGAGAGCTACCTCCCTTACCTTCCCTGGATAACCTACAGTCTGTTCAGTGACAGAACATAAAGACTTACCTCTTGTTCCAATGTAAGACACTTCTAAAGAGTCATCGCAATTTCAGAGCTCCCTGTGGGGTCATATGAGATCACTGTAAGACTAAATCACAACCTTATTATTATTTTTTTTTCCCCTCCAATCTACCTCCCCCATCTTCCACAGACATTTATCCTAATGTTTCTAATAAATACCCCTTATGATAATCTCCGAATCTGAGTTTGCTTTCCAGGGAATTCAACATACAAAAGATCGAAATATTTTCAGACTTGAGAAGCTCAGATAATTTGGCATGAACTGAGCAGCAGCTATTATGCTAAGCAAGACTACAGCACTATAAAAGAACTTGAAAGCAAAATTCCATGATGAAATGCTAAATAAGATCATGAGAACTAAAATGGACATAGAAGTTTAGAGAAGGAAAAAAATGCATTGAAGGCTGTCAGATTCAGAGAGATTTTTATGGAAAAAAATATTGAGCTCAACCTTGGTAAGTGGACAGGAGTTTGATAGATGAAAGGAATGAAGAGCATTCCAACCAAGGAGCAAATTGATGAAATGATCAGTGGGCCAGGTGAATTTCTGGTATTCATTATCCTTCAGTCTACAAGTAACTTGGTGATACTTGGAAAGATGGAAATCAAATAGCTCTTATTCAGTTGTTTTAAAGTATACTTTTATGATTTTTTTCCCCTGAAAAGCTCTTAAGTTGATTGGGTCTCTTATCACAGTTCTGTGAAATCTTTAGATTTAATGAGCTTATTACTGGTTTAAGTAAGCTGCCACTGGAGAGCTGTCAACCTAAAATAATCTCACATGTTCTCATTTGAGGAACTCTCCCAGGAAATAGATGATCAAGGAAATGATTACCCTTAAAATAAAAGTGTTTAGTGAAATCCTAAAGGGAGATTGTTTCTATAGTCCTTTATCAGTGTAATTTTCTCAGACTAGACTGTGTCTTGAGCAATTAAGCCATAACTAAATATATTCAGACTGACATTAATACACAGGTAACAACCAGAATCAGTTTGACATAGTCTTTGTACATAAAACTTCAGTTTTGTGGGAAGTCCACATTTTCAGAAGAAAATCAGTGAATCCAGTTCTATCTAGAAATACAGATAAAGGGAACAAATGGATCAATTCAATATTTGACATTTTTATTATTATTTATCCCACCAGTTAAACAATCAATTTTAAGATTCATAAAACAAAAGACATTATAATTACGCTCTTTATATTTCAGGACATATGTAAAAAAGAAAAAACCTGAGAAATTCTCAGTCAAGAATGGTGTGATTATGACAAGATTTCTTCAAAAGGACAAAAGAAACAAGAAGTTGCTCTGATAAGTCTTTTACATAATTCTTTAAGACTGTTATCATTTACTCAGCTTCTTCTTTGAACAGATGGTTAAAACATGACAGCCAAAATAAAGTTGAGGCCTGGGCAAAATAAATCATTACCACCTCATATATGATCATCCAATACATACGAAAGAAGAGAATCTTAGCCGAAGAATACAAAGAATAACAGCTATTTACACTCCATTCTTTTTGTCAACTCCTCTGAAACAGCCTTTTATCACTGCCTCTGCTTTATTGAAGCCAAGTAGGTGAATTAGGTAAGTATGAGAGTATGAGGTATCCCATACTATCCAATATTATCCAGTTTATCTAGCTAAATTTCAAGACCTCTGCTTACCTTTGTCAAAACAGATAAATGCAATAATCGTCTAACAACATAGAAATTTTGATTTCACTAAAGCCCATGTGGTATGATAAAAAGTAATATGTAATCACACTGTGCTACTGTTTGCACAGCATTCTCTAGGTATCATAGAGGGGGAAAAAGAAGCAGAAATAAATGGAACGTTTATAAAAAATTAAGATATTCTATTATCCGTACAATTCCATACTCTCAGTTCAGTTCAGTCGCTCAGTCATGTCTGACTCTTTGCGACCCCATGAATCACAACACGCCAGGCCTCCCTGTCCATCACCGACTCCTGGAGTTCACTCAACTCATGTCAATTGAGTTGGTGATGCCATCCAGCCATCTTCTTCTCTGTCGTCCACTTCTCCTCCTGCCCCCAATCCCTCCAGGCATCAGAGTCTTTTCCAGTGAGTCAACTCTTCGCATGAGTTGGCCAAAGTATTGGAGTTTCCGCTTTAGCATCAGTCCTTCCAATGAACACCCAGGACTGATCTCCTCTAGAATGGACTGGGTGGATCTCCTTGCAGTCCAAGGGACTCTAAGAGTCTTCTCCAACATGACAGTTCAAAAGCATCAATTCTTTGGTGATCAGCTTTCTTCACAGTCCAACTCTCACATCCATACATGATCACTGGAAAAACCATAGCCTTGACTAGACAGACCTTTGTTGGCAAAGTAATATCTCTGCTTTTTAATATGCTATCTAGGTTGGTCAAGACTTTTCTTCCAAGGAGTAACCATCTTTAAATTTCTTGGCTGCAAACAGCATCTGCAGTGATTTTGGAGCCCAAGCAAATAAAGTCTGACACTGTTTCCACTGTTTCCCCATCGATTTCCCATGAAGTGATGGGACCAGATGCCATGATCTTAGTTTTATGAATGTTGAGCTTCAAGCCAACCTTTTCACTCTCCTCTTTCACTTTCATCAACAGGTTTTTTAGTTCCTCTTCACTTTCTGCCATAAGGGTGATGTCATATGCATATCTGAGGTTGTTGATATGTCTCCCAGCAATCTTGATTCCAGCTTGTGCTTCTTCCAGCCCAGTGTTCCTCATGATGTACTCTGCATATAAGTTAAATAAGCAGGGTGACGATACACAGCCTTGACATACTCCCTTTCCTATTTGGAACCAGTCTGTTGTTCCATGTCCAGTTCTAACTATTGCTTTCTGACCTGCATACAAGTTTCTCAAGAGACAGGTCAGGTGATCTGGTATCCCCATCTCTTGAAGAATTTTCCAGTTTATTGTGATCCACACAGTCAAAGGCTTTGGCATAGTCAATGAAGCAGAAATAGATGTTTTTCTGGAACTCTCTTGCTTTTTCCATGATCCAGCGGATGTTGGCAATTTGATCTCTGGTTCCTCTGGCTTTTCTAAAACCTGCTTGAACATCTGGAAGTTCACAGTTCATGTATTGCTGAAGCCTGACTTGGAGAATTTTGAGCATGACTTTAGTAGTGTGTGAGATGAGTGCAATTGTGTGGTAGTTTGAGCATTCTTTGGCATTGCCTTTCTTTGGGATTGGAATGAAAACTGACCTTTTCCAGTCCTATGGCAAGAATACACAGAAGAACTGTACAAAAAATATCTTCACGACCAAGATAATCACAATGGTGTGATCACTCACCTAGAGCCAGGCATCTTGGAATATGAAGTCAAGCAGGCCTTAGAAAGCATCACTATAAAAAAAGCTAATGGAGGTGATGGAATTCCAGTTGAGCTATTTCAAATCCTGAAAGATATTGTTGTGAAAGTGCTGCACTCAATATTCCATACTCTAGGATTTCTGAAATGAAAAAAGAAAAAAAAAAACTGATTATGTTCAGGTCTACTTCTGTGAAACCACATTGAAAATTTTCTTCAAATTATATAATCCTAGGGACAAAGGAGCCTGATGGGCTACTGACTCTGGGGTTGCTCAGAGTCGGACATGACTGAAGCGACTTAGCAGCAGGAGCAAGACAAAAAATGTATTTTTTAGGTAGTTCTTATAAATGTGGGGAAAATGTATCTAGTAATCTTGGAAACAATGCTTAGAGCAAACTCCAAAAGGCTCTTGTCATATACTACCTACATCAATACTGTGAGCTAAATGCATTGTTTTTTCCTTCACAGATGAGAAAACTCTAAGAACAGAAGTTTAATAGCTTTCTCAACATGACAGAACTAATAAGATACAGAGTTGGGATTCAAACCTCATTTCCCCAACTCCCTAAGTACACGCTCTTAACCTCTACTCTGTGTTGTCTTTTTAGAGTCTCTATATCATATAAATAAAGCTACAATATTAAGAAAGGAAGCTATGACTCTTTTGTTAAATGCAACTCTTTATGAGACTGCACAAATGCATTTAATCATTCTATTCAGCTAGATATATGTAAATTAAAGTCTTAAAAGATGGTCTTATTTAACAATTATTTAGTGATCTATACATGTTGTAAGTTATCTAGTAAAAGAATCACTAATTTATAAAATAATAAAAATTTTTAAAATGAACTAATGCATTTATACACTGTGCAAATGAATTAAGTGATTTACCAGAAGCTATAGTGTTGGTTAGTAGAATTGTTACTAGTTTTAAGTTGACTAACTCAATGATTTTTCTAGTTTTTTATGATAGTGCCATTAATGTAAAGCAATAAAAATTCAAAATAATATTCCTACATGTGTAAATAGACATTTAATGATGTTTTTTGTGAAGCTGATCACAGAAGAATTGATGCTTTTGAACTGTGGTGTTGGAGAAGACTCTTGAGAGTCACTTGTACTGCAAGGAGATCCAACCAGTCCATTCTAAGGGAGATCGATCCTGGGTGTTCATTGGAAGGACTGATGCTAAAGCGGAAACTCCAATACTTTGGCCACCTCATGCGATGAGTTGACTCACTGGAAAAGACTCTGATGCTGGGAAGGGTTGGGGGTGGGAGGAGAAGGGGACGACGGAGAATGAGATGGCTGGATGGCATCACCGACTCTGTGGACATGAGTTTGAGTGAACTCCGGGAGTTGGTGATGGACAGGGAGGCCTGGCGTGCTGTGATTCATGGGGTCGCAAAGAGTCGGACACGACTGAGCGACTGAGCTGAACTGAACTGAACTGAACTGAACTGATTGTGATGAAGAAATGATAAGCAATGTTTCATGTCTTTTTTAATTTTCTTCTTGGGAGTCTATATCTCATTGCTGGAATTTTAAAAGAAAATTTTGAATACAAATTACTATTGCCAATGGCTTATTTTCTACTTGAATGGGTTATATTGATATGCTCAAGGATTGGGGTATCACTATGGAAATATGAGGAGAACAATTTTGATTATCTTGGCATAGAAGCCATTAATCATTTATATTAACATAAATCAGGTAACTATGTATTTGGATATTATGTAACATCATTTCAGCAATATAATGATTTCTATACTATTGAAAATTCCCAGAGAAGAATCTATGATTATTATCACTTAAATATGTGCTCAGAATAAAGATTATCCTGCAGTGTTTAAATATTAGTTTCACTTGGTTGAACATACAGCATCTCTGAGTTTTCAAAATTTATTTAGTTTTGTTTACCTCTTTCAAAATTAACTTGTACATTGTTGTTGTTCAGTCACCCAGTTGTGTCCAACTCTTTGGGACCTGATAGACTCAGTATGACAGCCTCCCTGTCCCTCACCAACTTCCAGAGTTTGCCCAAGTTCATGTTCATTACATCGGTAGTAGCACTGTCCAGCCATCTCATCCTCTGATCCCCGCTTCTCCTTCTGCCCTCAATCTTTCCCAGCATCTGGGACTTTTCCACTGAGTTATCTGTTCACATCAGATAACCAAAATACTGGAGCTTCAGCTTCAGCATCAGTCCTTCCAGTGAATATTCAGGGTTGATTTCCCTTAAGATTGACTGGTTTGATCTCCCTGCTGTCCAAGGGACTCTCAGGAGTCTTCTCCAGCACCACAGTCTGAAGGCATCAATTCTTTGGTGTTCTGCCTTCTTCATGGTCCAGTTCTCAGAACCGTATGGGACCACTGGGAAAACCATCACCTTGACTACATATACTTTGTTGGCAGAGTAATGTCTTCGCTTTTCAAAAACACTATCTCAGTTCAGTTCAGTTCAGTTCAGTCGCTCAGTCGTGTCCGACTCTCCGCGACCCCATGAATCACAGCACGCCAGGCCTCCCTGTCCATCACCAACTCCTATCTAGGTTTCTGTATTTTCATGTATTTTATTTGATAATAAAATTGAATTTTTTAGTTGCTAATTAAAATTTCAAATATCAATTTTTAATACAAAAACCTATGTGTTTCCCTTGATACAATTCTTTATCTGCATTCAAGCCATGAATTCTAATGTTTTGTGTAATATAAGACAATGTCACTTTTACTAGAAATAAACTTATTTTAATTTTCAAAAGTAACATTGAGAATGTCCCCATTTCTTTTAAAAATCATTCTTGGTCTTGAATATAAAATATTCTCATCATCTTTTGCCAGTCACAGCCTAGAAAATAACATCACCACAGTCTCAATCTTGTCTTAAATAACGAAGGCCTATTGTATTTGTTCTTATACTTTAACTGAGAAAGAAATATTGACCTTTTAATAACAAAAATTATTTCTTAAGCAATTCAGAGAAATACATGGGAATATTTGAGTTTTGTGGATGAGCATTATTTTTTGAAATTGTAGGTCGTAAAAGCATTTTGGGTTAGTTTCATTCCTGACAATTGATATAAAGGGATGATAGAAAACAGGTACTCTTGGTTTTTTTTTTTTTTAATGGTAACTGATGTCTCAAATTAAACTTCACATCAAAACATCCTTCAAGAAAATGATATATGACACATGATTCACAAGTTACTGCTCAGCTATCTTTTTGTTTCACAGCAAAGTTCAGTTATCTTGATGCCTTTCTCTTAGATATATGCATAGCATTTACAAATATTCTGTAAACTAGGTTAAATATCATTCCTTTCTTCTCTCTTAAATTTCTTAGAAGATCATTCTATTTTATAGACCAGCATAGAATTGTACAGATACATTTTTGTGGAATGTGTAATACTTTTACAACTCAAATTTCCTAACATGATGGTGTATATAATACTTGAAAGATTATTATACAATAACGTAATAAAGGGAATATTTCATCACATATTAGAAACAAATATAATATTTTTTCTTTAGGAGTTTTTTCTTGGTTCAATTGAAATGATGGCATTTTAAAATGAGATTTAAAAATTTTATTAAATATACCTAAATATACTGAATTTACCATTAGTAAAATAATGAAAAACCACTTTTGCAAAATCACTAGTGTTGAAAATTGTTCTCCAAGTGATTTATAAAAAGAAAGAAATACATTTTCTTAAGCACAATGAATGCATATTTTGGTGATAATAGCTATGTCCCCTAAACTCTTGCTAACTTTTCCATTTGTATTTTCTAAATAGTTCCTCTTCCAAGTTTTGGTATATGACTTATGCAGCTTGCAGCACTTTCACAATGTTTTTTTATCTATTACTCTGATATCTCAAGAAGTCCTTGTATTTCATGTGAACTTGTGAGTTTGAGGTTGTGGGTCTCTTTCTTCTTTTCTTTTTTGACTTTTTTCATTTCTTTTTTTATACATTAAGCTGGTTTTATTTTTATTCATTTTTTCATTATTTTTTAAAAATTTTAATTGGAGGCTAATTACTTTACAATATTGTATTGGTTTTGCCATACATTGACATTAATCTGCCACTGGTGTATATGTGTTCTCCATCCTGAACCCCCCTCCCACCTCCCTCCCCAACCCATCCCTCTGGGTCATCCCAGTGCACCAGCCCTGAGCAACCTGTCTCATGCATTGAACCTGGACTGGAGATCCATTTCACATATGATAATATACACATATCAATGCCATTCTCCCAAACCATCCCACCCTTGCCCTCTCCCACAGAGTCCAAAAAACTGTTCTATACATCTGTGTCTCTTGCTGTCTCGCATCCAGGGTTATCGTTACCATCTTTCTAAATTCCATATATATGCGTTAGTATACAGCAATGGTGTTTTTCTTTCTGGCTTAACTCACTCTGTATAATAGTCTCCAGTTTCATCCAGTTCATTAGAACTGTTTCAAATGTATTCTTTTTAATGGCTGAGTAATACTCCATTGTGTATATGTACCACAGCTTTCTTATCCATTCGTCTGCAGATGGACATCTAGGTTGCTTCCATGTCCTAGCTATTATAAAAGTGTTGTGATGAACATTGGGGTACATGTGTCTCTTTAAATTCTGGTTTCCTCGGTGTGTATGCCCAGCAGTGGGACTGCTGGATTGTATGGCAGTTCTATTTCCAATTTTTCAAGGAATCTCCACACTGTTCTCCATAATGGCTGTACTATTTTTGCACTCCCAACAACAGTGTAAGAGTCTTCCCTTTTCTCCACAACCTCTCCAGCATTTATTGCTTGTTAACTTTTGTATAGCAGCCATTCTGACTGCCGTGAAATGGTACCATATTATGGTTTTGATTTGCATTTCTCTGATAATGAGTGAGGTTGAGAATCTTTTCATGATTGTTAGCCATCTGTATGTCTTCTTTGGAGAAATGTCTGTTTAGTTCTTTGGCCCAGATTTTGATTGGGTCATTTATTTTTCTGGAATTGAGCTTCAGGGGTTGTTTGCGTATTTTTGAGATTAATTCTTTGTCAGTTGCTTTGTTTGCTATTATTTTCTTCCATTCTGAAGGCGGTCTTTTCACCTTGTTTATAGTTTTCTTTGTTGTGCAAAAGCTTTTCATTTTAATTAGGTCCCATTTGTTTATTTTTGCTTTTATTTCCAAAATTCTGGGAGATGGGCCATAGAAGATCCTGCTATGATTTATATCGGAGAGCTTTCCCCCTGTTTTCCTCTAGGAGTTTATAGTTTCTGGCCTTATGTTTAGATCTTTAATCCATTTCGAATAACAGCTGATCTTTCAGTAGAAACTCTTCAGGCCAGAAGGCAATGGCAAGACAAACTTAAAGTGATGAAAGAAATAACCTACAGCCCAGATTACTGTACACAGCAAGGATCTCATTCAAATATGAAGGAGAAATAAAATGCTTTACAGACAAGAAAAAGCTGAGAGAATTCAGCACCACCAAACCAGCTCTCCAACAAATGCTAAAGGATCTTCTCTAGACAGGATACAGAGAAAGAGTGTATAAACTTGAACCTAAAACAATAAAATAAATGGCAATAGGATCATACTTATCAATAATTGCTTTAAATGTAAATAGGTTGAATGCCACAACCAAAAGACAAAGACTGGCTGAATGGATACAAAAGCAAGACCCCTATAAATGCTGTCTACAAGAGACCCATCTTGAAATAAGGGACACATACAGACTGAAAATGAAGGGCTGGAAAAAGATATTCCATGCAAATAGAGACCAAAAGAAAGCAGGAGTAGCAATACTCATATCAGATAAAATAGACTTTAAAACAAAGGCTGTGAAAAGAGACAAAAAAGAACATGACATTATGATCAAAGTATCAATCCAAGAAAAAGATGCAACAGTTATAAATACATAGGAGCACCGCAATATGTAAGACAAATGCTAATAAGTGTGAAAGGGGAAATTAATAAAAACACAATAATAGTGGGAGACTTTAATACCCCACTCAAACCTATGGATAGATCAACTGAACAGAAAATTAACAAGGAAACACAAACTTTAAATGATGCAATAGACCAGTTAGACCTAATTGATATCTACAGGACATTTCACCCCAAAACAATGAATTTCATCTTTTTCTCAAGTGCACATGGAACCTTCTCCAGGATAGATTATGCCCTGGGCCACAAATCTAGCCTTGGTAAATTCAAAAAAATTGAAGTCATACCAAGCATATTTTCTGACCACAGTGCAGTAAGATTAGATATCAATTACAGGAGAAAATCTTGTAAGTTTCATTCATAAGCTCTTTAGGCTTCTCTTCTAGAGCACTTTCTTTCTTTCTTTCTTTTTTTTATCTTCCTTCAAACTTATTTTTTCTTTTTCCTTTTGTGCTTCATGGCATGTGGAATTGTAGTTCCTCAACCAGGAATCCAAATTGTGCCACTTGCAATGAGCCATGGGACCACCAGGGAAGTAACCTATGTTCTTCTTTTATTACCTTCTCCTTGAACCTCAGAAATACCTTACAATCAATGTAGTCAATAATCAGTTTACCTTGCATCTTTGAATAGAGCTGTTTTCTCATGCAAAGGGTGAATTTAACTTAGATGACCATTATATCTACTCCTGTGGGCAGGAATCCCTTAGAAGAGATGGAGTAGCAATCATGGTCAACAAAAGTGTCCAAAATGCAGTACTTGGATGCAATCTTAAAAACGACACAATGATCTCTGTTCGTTTCCAAGGCAAACCATTCAATATTAGAGTAATCCAAGCCTACGCCCCAACCAGTAATGCTGAAGAAGCCGAAGTTGAACGGTTCTATGAAGACCTACAAGAACTTTTAGAACTAACACCCAGAAAAGATGTCCTTTTCATTATAGGGGACTGGAATGCAAAAGTAGGAAGTCAATAAACACCTGGAAAAAACAGGCAAATTTGGCCTTGGAGAACGGAATGAAGGAGGGCAAAGGCTAATAGAGTTTTGTCAAGAGAACACACTGGTCATACCAAACACCCTCTTCTGACAACACAAGAGAAGACTCTACACATGGACATCACCAGATGGTCAACACCGAAATCAGATTGATTATATTCTTTGCAGCCAAAGATGGAGAAGCTGAATAGAGGTAGCAAAAACAAGACCAGGAGCTAACTGTGGCTCAGATCATGAACACCTTAGTGCCAAATTCAGACTTAAATTGAAGAAAGTAGGGAAAACCACTAGACCATTCAGATATGACCTCAATCAAATCCCTTATGATTATACATTGGAAGTGAGGAATAGATTTAAGGGACTAGATATGAGAGATAGAGTGCCTGATGAACTATGGAGGTTCGTGACATTGTACAGGAGACAGGGACCAAGACCATCCCCATGGAAAAGAAACGCAAAAAAGCAAAATGGCTGTCTGAGGAGGCCTTACAAATAGCTGTGAAAAGAAGAGAAGTGAAAAGCAAAGGAGAAAAGGAAAGATATAAGCAACTGAATGCCGAGTTCCAAAGAATAGCAAGGAGAGATAAGAAAGTCTTCCTCAGTGATCAATGCAAAGAAACAGAGGAAAACAACAGAGTGGGAAAAACAAGAGATCTCTTCAAGAAAATTAGAGATTCCAAGGGAATATTTCATGCAAAGATGGGCTCGATAAAGGACAGAAATGGTATGAACCTAAAAGAAGCAAAAGATATTAAGAAGAGGTGGCAAGAATACACAGAAGAACTGTACAAAAAAGATCTTCACGACCAAGATAGTCACGATAATGTGATCACTGACCTAGAGCCAGACATCTTGGAACGTGAAGTCAAGTGGGCCTTAGAAAGCATCACTACGAACAAAGCTAGTGGTGGTGATGGAAGTCCAACTGAGCTATTTCAAATCTTGAAACATGATGCTGTGAAAGTGCTGCACTCAATATGCCAGCAGATTTGGAAAACTCAGCAGTGGCCACAGGACTGGAAGAGGTCAGTCTTCATTCCAATCCCAAAGAAAGGCAATGCCAAAGAATGCTCAAACTACCACACAATTGCACTCATCTCACACGCTAGTAAAGTGATGCTTAAAAATCTCCAAGCCAGGCTTTAGCAATACATGAATCATGAACTTCCAGATGTTCAAGCTGGTTTTAGAAAAGGCAGAGGCACCAGAGATCAAATTGCCAACATCTGCTGGATCATGGAGAAAGCAAGAGAGTTCCAGAAAACCATCTATTTCTGCTTCATTGACTATGCCAAAGCCTTTGACTGTGTGGATCACAATAAACTGGAAAATTCTGAAAGAAATGGGAATCCCAGACCACCTGACCTGCCTCTTGAGAAACCTGTATGCAGGTCAGGAAGCAACAATCAGAATTGTACACGGAACAGACTGGTTCCAAATAGGAAAAGGAGTACGTCAAGGTTGTATATTGTCACCTTGCTTATTTAACTTCTATGCAGAGTATATTATGAGGAACGCTGGGCTGGAAGAAGCACAAGCTGGAATCAAGATTGCCGGGAGAAATATCAACAACCTCAGATATGCAGATGACACCACCCTTATGGCAGAAAGTGAAGAGGAACTCAAAAGCTTCTTGATGAATGTGAAAGAGGAGAGTGAAAAGGTTGGCTTGAAGCTCAACATTCAGAAAACAAAGATCATGGCATCTGGTCCCATCACTTCATGGGAAATAGATGGAAAAGCAGTGGAAACAGTGTCAGACTTTATTTTGGGGGGCTCCAAAATCACTGCAGATGCTGATTGCAGCCATGAAATTAAAAGACACTTACTCCTTGGAAGGAAAGTTATGACCAACCTTGATAGTATATTAAAAAGCAGAGACATTTCTTTGCCAACCAAGGTGCATCTAGTCAAGGCTATGGTTTTTCCCGTGGTCATGTATGGATGTGAGAGTTGGACTGTGAAGAAAGCTGATCGCCAAAGAATTGTTGCTTTTGAACTGTGTTGTTGGTAAAGACTCTTGAGAGTCCCTTGGACTGCAAGGAGATCCAACCAGTCCATTCTAAAGGAGATCAGTCCTGGGTGTTCATTGGAAGGACTTATGCTAAAGCTGAAACTGAAATACTTTGGCCACCTCATGCGACGAGTTGACACACTGGAAAAAACTCTGATGCTGGGAAAGGTTGGGGGCGGGAGGAGAAGGGGACGACGGAGAATGAGATGGCTGGATGGCATCACCGACTCTGTGGACATGAGTTTAAGTGAACTCCGGGAGTTGGTGATGGACAGGGAGGCCTGGCGTGCTGTGATTCATGGGGTCACAGAGAGTCGGACACGACTAAGCGACTGAACTGAACTGATACAGGGTTATCATTTGCATCTTTCTATATTCCATATATATGCGTTAGTATACTGTATTGGTGTTTTTCTTTCTGGCTTACTTCACTCTGTATAATAGGCTCCAGTTTCATCCACCTCATTAGAACTGATTCAAATGCATTCTTTTTAATGGCTGAGTAATACTCCATTGTGTATATGTTCCAAAGCTTTCTTGTCCATTCATCTGCAGATGGACATCTAGGTTGCTTCCATGTCCTGGCTATTATAAACAGTGCTGTAATGAACACTGGAGTACATGTGTCTCTTTCAATTCTGGTTTCCTCGGTGTGTATGCCCAGGAGTGCGATTGCTGGGTCATATGGCAGTTCTATTTCCAGTTTTTTGAGGAATCTCTACACTCTTCTCCATAGTGGCTGTACTAGTTAGCATTCCCACCAACAGTGTAAGATGGTTCCCTTTTCTCCACACCCTCTCCAGCATTTATTGCATGTAGACTTTTGGGTAGCAGCCATTCTGACTGGTGTGAAATGGTATCTCATTGTGGTTTTGATTTGCATTTCTCTGATTATGAGGGATGTTGAGCATTTTATCATGTGTTTGTTAGCCATCTTTTTTGTCTTCTTTGGAGAAATGTTTGTTTAGTTCTTTGGCCCATTTTTTGATTGGGTCATTTTTTTTCTGGAATTGAGCTGCAGGAGCTGCTTGTATATTTTGAAGATTAACCCTTTTCCGTTGCTTCATTTGCTATTATTTTCTCCCATTCTGAAGGCTGTCTTTTCACCTTGCTTATAGTTTCCTTTGCTGTGCAGAAGCTTTTGATTTTAATTAGGTCCCATTTGTTTATTTTTGCTTTTATTTCCAGTATTCTGGGAGGTGGGTCTTCGAGCATCCTGCTATGATTTATTTCGGAGAGTGTTTTGCCTACTTTCTTCTCTAGGAGTTTTATAGTTTCTGATCTTACTTGTAGCTCTCTAATCCATTTTGAGTTTATTTTAGTGTATGGTGTTAGGAAGTGTTCTAGTTTCATTCTTTTACAAGTGTCTGACTAGTTTTCCCAGCACCACTTGTTAAAGAGACTGTCTTTTCTCCATTTTATATTCTTGCCTCCCTTGTCAAAGATAAGGTATCCAAAGGTGAGTGGACTTATCTCTGGGCCTTCTATTTTGTTCCATTGATCTATATTTCTGTCTTTATGCCAGTACCATACTGTCTTGATGACTGTGGCTTTGTAGTAGAGCCTGAAGTCCGGCAGGTTAATCCCCCCCTTCCATTCTTCTTCTTCAAGATTGTTTTGGCTATTCGAGGTTTTTTGTATTTCCATACAAATTGTGAGATTATTTGTTCTAGTTCTGTGAAAAATATCATTGGTAGCTTGATAGGGATTGCATTGAATGCATAAATTACTTTGGGTAGTATAGTCATTTTTACAATATTTATTCTTCCAATCCATGAACATGGTATATTTCTCCATTATTAGTGTCCTCTTTGATTACTTTCACTAGTGTTTTATAGTATTCTATGTACAAGTCTTTTGTTTCCTTAGGGAGATATATTCCTAAGTATTTAATTCTTTTCATTGCAACAGTGAATGGAATAGTTTCCTTAATTTCTCTTTCTATTTTCTCATTATTAGTGTATAGTAATGCAAGGGATTTCTGTGTGTTGATTTTATATCCTGAAAGTTTACTGTATTCATTGATTAGCTCTAGTAGTTTTCTGGTAGAGTCTTTAGTGATTTCTGTATAGAGGATCATGTCATCGGTGAACAGTGAAAGTTTTACTTCTTCTTTTCCAATTTGTATTCCTTTTATATATTTTTGTGCTCTGATTGCTGTAGCCAAAACGTCCAGAACTATATTGAATAGTAGTGGTGAGAGTGTGCACCCTTGTCTTGTTCCTGACTTTAGGGGAAATGCTTTCAGTTTTTCACCATTGAGGATAATGTTTGCTGTGGGTTTGTCATATATAGCTTTTATTATTTTGAGGTATGTCCCTTATATTCCCACTTTCTGGAGGGTTTTTGTCATAAATGGATGTTGAATTTTGTCGAAGGCTTTCTCTGCATCTATTGAGAAAATCATATGTTTTTTATGTTTCAGTTTGTTAATGTGGTCTATTATGTTGATTGATTTGCAGATATCGAAGAATCCTTGCATTCCTGAGATATAGCCCATTTGGTCATGATGTATGATCTTCTTAATGTGTTGTTGGATTCTGATTGTTAGAATTTTATTAAGGATTTTTGCATCTATGTTCATCAGTGATATTGGCCTGTAGTTTTCTTTTTTTGTGGGGTCTTTACCAGGTTTGGGGATTAGGGTGATGGTGGTCTCATATAATGAGTTTGGAAGGTTCCCTTTCTCAGCAATTTTCTGGAAGAGTTTGAGTAGAATAGGTGTTAGCTCTTCTCTAAATTTTTGGTAGAATTCAGCTGTGAAGCCGTCTGGAACTGGGCTTTTGTTTGCTGGAAGATTTCTGATTACATCCTCTGGTTCCATGCTTGTGATGGGTCTGTTCAGATTTTCTATTTCTTCCTGGTTCAGTTTTGGAAAGTTGCCCTTTTATAGGAATTTGTCCATTTCTTCCAGGTTATTCATTTTATTGCCATATAATTGCTGATAGTATTCTCTAATAATCCTTTGTATTTCTGTGTTGTCGGTTGTGATCTCTCTATTTTCATTTCTAATTTTATTGATTTGGTTCTTCTCCCTTTGTTTCTTGATGAGTCTGGCTAGTGGTTTGTCAATTTTATTTACCTTCTCAAAGAACCAGCTTTTGGTTTTGTTGATTTTTCTATGGTCTCTTTTGTTTCTTTTGCATTTATCTCTGCCCTAATTTTTACAATTTCTTTCCTTCTACTGACCCTGGGGTTCTTCATTTCTTCCTTTTCTAGTTGCTTTAAATGTAGAGTTAGGTTATTTAGTTGACTTTTTTCTTGTTTCTTGAGGTGTGCCTTTATTGCTATGAACTTCCCCCTTAGCACTGCTTTTACAGTGTCCCAGAGGTTTTGGGTTGGAAACCGCTTATTTTAGAAGGTATAAGTAGAAGAAAGAAGACAGCCCAATCTGCATTGTGTGTGATATGTCACTTTAGTTCTGTCTAACTCTTTGTGTCCGTGTGGACCATAGTCTTCCAGGCTCCTCTGTTCATGGTATTCTCCAGGTAAGAATACTGGAGTTGGTTTTCATGCTTTCCTCTAAGGTTTCTTCCCAATCCAGGTATTAATCCTATGCCTCATGTCTCCTGAATTGTCAGGCAGATTATTTACCATGAGTGCCTCCTGGGAAGCCCCAACTTTCATTAGATTTTATATCTTCCCCTCTGGGGTGGAGGATAATAAGCTGAAAATTAGGGTTTTTTAAATTTGGTGACACTAGCTATTTCAAATCCTTAAAGATGATGCTCTGAGTGTGCTGTACTCAATATGCCAGCAAATTTGGAAAACTCATCAGTGGCTACAGGAATGGAAAAGATCAGTCATCATCCCAATCCCAAAGAAAGGCAATGCCATAGAATGCTCAAACTTCGGCACAATCACACTCATCTCACACGCTAGTAAAGTCATGCTCAAAATTCTCCAAGCCAGGCTTCAGCAATACATTAACTGTGAAATTCCAGATGTTCAAGCTGATTTTAGACAAGGCAGAGGAACCAGAGAACAACTTGCCAACATCCACTGGATCATGGAAAATGCAAGAGAGTTCCAGAAAAACATCTATTTCTGCTTCATAAACTATGCCAAAGCCTTTGACTGTTTGGGTCACAATAAACTGAAAAATTCTGAAAGAGATGGGAATACCAAACCACCTGACCTGCCTCTTGAGAAACCTGTATGCAGGTCAGGAAGCAACAGTTAGAACCGGTCATGGAACAACAGACTGGTTCCAAATAGGAAAAGGAGTACGTCAAGGCTGTATATTGTCACCCTGCTTATTTAACTTATATGCAGAGTGCATCATGAGGAACGCTGGGCTGGAAGAAGCACAAGCTGGAATCAAGATTGCTGGGAGAAATATCAATAACCTCAGATATGCAGATGACACCACCTTATGGCAGAGAGTGAAGAGGAACTCAAAAACCTCTTGATGAAAGTGAGAGAGGAGAGTGAAAAAATTGGTTTCAGAAAACAAAGATCATGGCATCTGGTCCCATCACTTCATGGGAAATGGCTGGGGAAACAGTGGAAACAGTGTCAGAGTTTATTTTTTGGGGCTCCAAAATAACTGCAGATGCTAATTGCAGCCATGAAATTAAAAGACGCTTACTCCTTGGAAGGAAAGTTATGACCAACCTAGATAGCATTTTAAAGAGCTGAGACATTACTTTGCCAACCAAGGTCCGTCTAATAAAGGCTCTGGTTTTTCCAGTGGTCATATATGGAAGTGAGAGTTGGACTATGAAGGAAGCTGATCACCAAACAATTGATGCATTTGAATTGTGGTGTTGGAAAGACTCTTGAGAGTCCCTTGGACTGCAAGGAGATCCAACCAGTCCATTCTAAAGGAGATCAATCCTGGGTGTTCATTGGAAGGAATGATGCTAAAGCTGAAGCTCCAATACTTTGACCACCTCATGCGAAGAGTTGATTCACTGGAAAATACTCTGATGCTGGGAGAGATTGGGGGCAGGAGGAGAAGTGGACGACAGAGAATGAGATTTCTGGATGGCATCACCAGCTCGATGGAGGTGAGTTTGCGTGAAATCCGGGAGTTGGTGATGGACAAGAGGCCTGGCGTGCTGTGATTCATGGGGTCGCAGAGTTGGACACAATTGAGCGACTGAAGTGAACTAAACTGAGCATTACTTAAAACTGGTATTAGAAGAGAGATATAGTTATAGGAAAACTCTAAATGTACTTCTTTTTTAATTAGGAGAGTAATAATAGGCAGTGAATAATCAGTATTAGGGGCTAGATGACACATGTTGTATAGTGGAACATACACTTGGTACAAGGGAAAACTGCAATCACTTTGAGGCTGACCACATGCTTACTTTAGAGAAAATGTTTCAAAAGCATGTTCCTAGTGTATTGTATTATTACTGGCTACATTCTTCAATGTTGACAAGATAGACATGAGCCAGTCTGCAAGCAAAAATGCAAAAAAATAACATTATATAGTTTCAGAATTTTGTAGCTTTCAGACAACTCACTGTTTTTTGATAGAGTTTTAAACATCTTCAGTGATAAAGACCCAATAAAATATTTTAGTTAGGAAACTGTCAGGAGTCGACAAAGATATAACCTTATAATGTAAGACTCTAAGTCTCAAGCAGACATATCAAGATAGGAGAGAAGCACATGGATGTTAAAGAAAGGAATCAAACACATTTGGGAACCATAGCTAAAGAAAAACATTTGAGAATGATTAGTTGTTCAAGGAACTGACTGAGAGTGAATAAACCAGAAGCCAATTATAGACCCATATTACCTAAGAAGCAATAAGTAAAGACTAAAAAGATAGTAGCTTTCAGGGCACCAAACCATGGGAGTGAGAGTTAACTTAGGCAGGTTGATAGAAGTACAAGCCAAAGGCCCCTTTAAGGAGGAGGTAGACATTTTCTCATTCTTTTGGCTTAGACAAGTAGGCCTCAAAGGCAGAAATATCTCATGTTCAAAGACATGTCATGCCCTTTTTTTTTTTTTTTTTTTTTTTTTTGAGCTTTGGATGAATGTTATGGGAGAAGGCAGGAGTAAACTTCCACAGCCTGAAGTTCTGTGTTAACCTCTTCTTTCTAGCTAATCTTGTACTCATGTCATCCCAGGATGTATGTTACCAGAAAGGGTCTGGGTGAAGTTCTCACAGCCTTGAGGTATTTTTTATCTATTCTTAGCAGATAGTTGAGAAGTATATAAGGCACTGCTTAAACTAGTGAATGGGTACTCTCCTGCCCCCTTCTGATGTCTATGTTAGAAGCTTTTTCTGTCACTTCCACTTTAAATAAAATCTACTCAAAGGTCTTAGTAACTGAGACTATCTTTGGTTCTGGAGTTAAATCTTTTCTTTGGAAACCACGATCTGGTGGCACCATTCAATATCAGCTATCAGGAGAGAAACAATCTTCATTCAAAGACAGATGAGATATTCTGTGTAAATCATTCAACATGTAGATGTATTTTTGATATATTTGTGACATGAAAGTGAACTCCATGTCCTACTACTTTACCATCTTTATTATTGTCTCACAAGGAGAATGTGTTTTCCAACAGTTTTTCAGATGGGCCCAAATATAAGACCAAAAAAAAAAAAAAAATCTCAGAGCGTTGATCCAGAGCACTAAGGAAAACCATGCAACAAAGTTTCAGGAGAGGAGAATCTGGGTCTGTTCAAGAAAACCCCTCAGTGAAAACCTGCTTTTATTTTTGGTATTTAGATCCAGTGAAAATTTAAGATTTAAATAAATAATCTTTTAAGCTTTCATTTGGTTTTATTGAGTTGATACTACAGGTATCCCTTCAAGTTATGACAGTTATAAAGGTGTAGTCATAATTTTTTTATTGAAGATAACGTGAAATTATTTATGGTTTATCATTCTGAACTTTTTTCCACTAAGCCTTTGATATATTCCTCACTGAAATCACATTTTTGGGAAATGGACTCTTCATTTTTTATGTATAACCCAAATTGCTGTGTATAAGAATATGAATTAATATCAGCATTAATGAAAACAAAGATGAGAAGATGAACTAAAAGCTATCACAAAGGTTTTCATCAGAAGACCCATCACTTTTGAGGTGGCATTCTATACTGTGTAGTGAGATGACACCATCACTTTGAGAACTGCTAAGAAAGACAAAAAAAAAAAAAAAAGAGTCCTTGCTCAATTTTCAGTTCAGTTCAGTTCAGTTCAGTTGCTCAGTCGTGTCCGACTCTCCACGACCTCATGAATCACAGCACGCCAGGCCTCCCTGTCCATCAGCTTACACTAATTTTATCCTTTTTCCTTATGAAATTAGCTGAACATATAAATCTTTGGTGGCACCCAAAGTAACAGCATAACTCAGACAACATCCCTTGAGACTTCAGGTTCTAGCATAATTTAGAATTAATTTTGAAAGAACTGTATGGTGGACAAAGCACTTTCATCATCATTGCGCAAGCCAGCATTTTTGAAGGCCTTGGGAATACATCCAATGGTGAAAAATTGATATAACTTGATTCTTAAAGAAAGACCATCAAAAGCTGACTTTCTCTAAATGTATGGCATCTGGGAGAAAATAGGGTCTGAAGTGATTCTAAATAAAATGTGTCAAAATTTAATCTGTGGTAAAAGGAGCAGGACTATGGAATGAATTCTGTATCAAAGGCCATCTAGGGGTCAATAGAAAAAGACATTCCAAAGTTTTCTGTTTTTTTTTTTTTTTTGTAACAGATACTACAGGTTTTTACTTTTTAAAACACAATTTTTTAGGGAATGATTAGTTATACTTGAATGTTCCTTTATTTACATCTTAACCACATTACATTTATAAGGTACTTCTCAGAAACATATTTGTAACATACTGAAAAAGAAGCATAGGATGTGTTCATCTGTTTATTAAAAACTACCTGATATCACACACATTATGCCAGTGAACTGAGTATTCCGGAGACAATATTTATGAGAAGCACATTTAATAATCTAGAGTAATTTATGGGTAAAGAAAATTTTTGAGAAAAATTATGCCTTCCCATAAATATATACTCTGGTTTCTCTTCAGGTAATTTTGACATCTAGGGATTAAATTGGTTTTAAGTGAAGAAGTTGCCCTAACTCAACCTAAGTTTGTTTTAAAAGCAATTATTAAATCCAATAATTATGATGTTCCTTGATTAAGCAATAATTTCACTCATTTATTGGACAAATCTCATTCATTAAATACCCATTACATGCTAAGCATCATTCCAGGTGCTACAGGAACATGAATATGTAGCATGGACAGAATTCTTGCCTTCAGTGTAATGATAAAAGCACACAAGCTATCAGTCACATTAGTGTTATGCAGAAAAATACAGCGATTAATGGGTAAAGGCATGCTGTTTTGTGGGTTGCAATGGATTGCTGTTTTATTTTGTGTTGTCAAGGAAGGATTTCCCTTTAAGGTAATATATGAATAGAGACACAAAGGATGTGAATGAGTGAGGCTGGTGGATGAGGTACCTGTGCAAACAGTTTCATAGCAAGTATAAAGGCTGTGAGGGAGGAATGTGTTTACAGAGATCTAAGAAGGAGAAGGTTAGCAAAACTGAAGCAGAATGCACAAGGCAAGGGTAGCAGTGTTGGGTGAGCTGGTAGGAAAGTCAGAAAAATTACAGGTGTGAAGTTCCTTGGCAGAAGAGGCATGGTAATATAGGCCACAGTAAAATCTTTGCTCTTACACTCATGATGGTGGTAGATGGTGGCAATTACCCGAGTATAGAAGCAATACTGTCTGGTTTATGTTTTAAAAGAATCCCTCTGCTTGCTTAACTTGAGAATACACTAGATAGCGACAGGAACAATGGCCTGACAACAGTTTTGACACTATTCTAGTAATCCAGGCTAAATATAGCAGTGGCTTGGACCTGGATGTGGCAGCACTAGTGGTAAAATATCAGATTCTGGATATGTTTTGACATATGGGAAAATATTTTGCTGATAATATGAATATATACTATTCAAAAATATCTTCAGAATTATATCCCTTTATCTATAAGCTAAAATTCATCTCTCCTCATTTATTCTCAAATTTTAGTTCAGAAAAATGGGGAAACAGAAAGGACATATCATCTATGGAAAGCAGAACTTGTGTCATACGAGAACACTCCCCTCCCTATCACCAGTGGTTTGTGCAAGAAGGAAAATAGAAGGCGATAGAGGTAATGTAATGTGTGAGAAGATGCTTCCTTACTGAAGCATTGATAGACAAATTTGAAAATCTTTATCTCAGTATATGTGATTCCATTAAAAAAATCCCACAGCAATTTGCATTAGTTGGTCATTCATTTCTGGGTCACATGACTATTATAACTTCTAAGTAGTGTTAGTCACTCAATCAGTCATGTCCAACTCTTTGGGACACCATGAACTGTAGCTCGCCAGGACCCTCTTTCTATGCTAGGCAAGAATACTGGAGAGGGTAGTCGTTCCCTTCTCCAGGGGATCTTCCTGACCTAGGGTTCAAACCCAGATCTGCATTGCAGGGAGATTCTTTACCATGTGAGCTGCCAGGGAAGCCCCTTAGTAGCGTACTCTACTGAATTAAAAGATTTAGAAGTGCATTCTCAACCATTCTAGATTAGCATGGGCTATATCTGGGAGATTCTTGAATTCATCACGGTTCTAAAACCTCACAAGGCTGGAAAACATGAATTCCATAATCTAGGTTTTCTGCTATGTATTCATAATGTCAGTGGCCAGTGGTTTAGATGCAGTCTTGGATTTAGGCCACACTGACCTATTAGCTGTCATAAATGATTCATAGTTGTTCTGCTTTGGTTATAGTCTGAACTAGGGCAGGGTGTGTGTGGCAAATATATAGGAAAATTTCTGATTCTTAAGCAAAAAATTAATGAGAAACTTCAAGAGCTAGATAGGACTTAGGACATTGTAGTAGGCAAAACAAATGGGGATGTAGACATTTTTTTCAGAAAGGGCTTATCGTATTAATTCTATGTTGCAGAGGAATAAAGTTTCAAGTAATACCCAAATAAAATGATCAATTTGGCGCCAGTGAAAACAAAGTTTGGTCTTTCATTAACTGGTATTGGGTTTACATTAGGAGCTAGATTTCTCTCACGCTAAGCCAACATGCTGAGCTTACAGTATACAAGCAGCTAATAATGATATGACTTGAAATCTCTAAGAAAATTATCCTACATTTGCCTAGATGAAATGCTGCAAACTATAGAAGAACATGCCATAAATGGCGACCTGCTGTTTGTGTTAAGTAATATTGGAGATTTTCCAAGATTAGCTCAATCACAGAATGAAGCCAGGTGATGGGAACACAAGAGGTGAAATTGTTCAAACATCAGTAGAGGTCACTAGAGGAAAAATGTGTTCTAAAAGTAAAATAAAAGTGATTCATATCAGGAATGACTAACAAGTAAGTGTTGATCTGAGCATAGAAATTAAGCAGACAAAAAAAGTTCAATTTGAGGAACTTTTGATACTGTAAGTGATGCAAATAAGCAGAAAAGAAGGGTATTCACCAGAAGCCATGGTGTTTTTGCAGATGCTATGGCCACTCGGAATGCTGGCATCTCTTCTAGACAATTTCAAACTCCAAAATTCAAACAAACTTCAGATAAAGGACATTCAGTAGAGATAGTACTGTGCATACATGTGTGCTAAGTTGATTCAGTCATGTCCAACTGTTTGCAATTCAATGGACTGTGCCCACCAGGCTCCTCTGTCCATGGGATTCTCCAGGCAAGATTTACCACTAGCACCATCTGGAAAACCCCAGAGATAGCTTTGTAATGTGCAAATGAAAAGCTTGATTTATTGAATTAGTTTTTCCTGGCTTATGCTTCAGAAGTAACAAGGTTCACTGTAAGAGCCTTTATCACTGACAAGATAGAATGTTTTCTGTGTTCCTTATTTATTTTGTTTTGTTTTGCTATTCCTGTTTTCTTAGAGAAAGAACTCTCATGTTTTCACTGAAATTTCTCTTTCCATAAGGTCTCTGACAGCATGAACTGAACATGAATTATTTTTCCATCTAGTTCTCACAAAAGGGAATTGCTATTTTATTTTCCGAGAGTTGGACTGTGAAGAAAGCTGATCACTGAAGAACGGATGCTTTTGACCTGTGGTACTGGAGAAGACTCTTGAGAGTCCCTTGGACTGCAAGGAGATCCAACCAGTCCATTCTAGAGTAGATCAATCCTGAGTCTTCATTGGAAGGACTGATGCTAAAGCTGAAACTCCAATACTTTGGCCACCTCATGCGACGAGTTGACTCACTGGAAAAGAGTCTGATGCTAGGAGGGATTGGGGGTGGGAGGAGACGGGGACGACAGAGAATGAGATGGCTGGATGGCATCACCAACTCAATGGACATGAGTTTGAGTGAACTCCGGGAGTTGGTGATGGACAGGGAGGCCTGGCATGCTGTGATTCATGGGGTCACAAAGAGTCGGACATGACTGAGCGACTGAACTGAACTGAACTGAAACATCAAAATAGAGCCCCCTCAAAAATTCTCCCTAGTTCCACATTTGCATAACCTCTTAATTACTTCACTTCTACTTTCTTAGATGTCTTTTGGCAAATATTTCTTAACCACATCTTTTCTTACCTTTTCCATTCCCATTTTTCCAATCAACTTTGCTGGTTTTCTCCCAAGGAATGCTCAGGTCATCCAAAATTAACATTTAAAAATATCTATGCTTAAATTTATCCTACAAGGGCAATAGTAAGTTGTCTTTGACAAGGATCTCCACTTTTAAGGAACCACACTTGCTCTTTCTGTAATATCACTTATTTTTAAGACCCAGAACTACTAGCTACTTTTATGTATGGTTGAATCAATTAACAAAATAACAAAATATGATCAGTTTTGGTTTGCAGTCTCATATAAATTGACTACTCTTAAAGCTTTGACACCTGATGAGCTTGAGTATTCTAATTACTTTATATGATCGATTTTATTTATAAGGCTTTTAGTAAAGCAAAACCACAGAGAAAGAACAGCCAACAGTTTATGTCTTAGGAGACTAAAGTTATGGCAATTAGCTAACTTTCTGTAAAGATTGCCTGTGAGTTTCCAAAAAGCTATTTCTAGAAATCTATCCTTCAGAGTCTGGGTTTCACTTCCAGGAGAGAAAATAAGCATGTCAATTTCTGATTACTGAGCTTTCTCAATAAGTCAGTTCTTGGTAAAACTAAAAACGATGTTGATAGACAAACAAGATGAATCAGAAGCTAATTATTATTCTTTAACTCTGCCTAAAAGTCAAAAACTTTTAGACCCTTTGAAAAAGTTTTTGGTAAATAGCTGTGTTTTTCAGCCCACATACACAAATTCTTCTCAACTCTAGTTGCAAAGAGTTAAATGTGCATGAAGACCTAAATTTTACTGTTTGTCCTAACCTTATACATCTCAACTATTTCAGCTTCAAATTCTCCATGAACATATAATAGTGATGTCAAACAGACTAGATGCTGATATGTCCAGTGCATTAAATCCAGGTGTAATGAACAATTCTCCTCCCTCACCTCACCTGTGATAGTAAATAAAGTCTTATAATAAGTGTTCCAAAGAGAACTCTAATACAGTTATTTCTCTTCAAGTTGGTCACTACGTTTATTCATATCCTTATCCACCACTGGCTTTGCATTTTTGAAAATTTTCTTAACTTAACTTATTTTGCTGTCTCCATTCTTTGTACCAAACCAATCGTTCCTGAATTTAAGCTAATTTTCTAAAATATGACACTAGTCCTAATATACCACTACTGTGGAAATTTTCAGGATCCTTCTTGTCACAGATGAAAATGACAGTGCATTTCTATGTAAAGAGTGCTTCCCATTCTGGTCACAGTCTTGCGTCCCTAGGCTCATCCCCTGCTGCTTTACCCCTCAGATTGTTTGCTTTAGTCAAGATATTTATGGCATTTCCAAAAAGGGCCAGGAATTTTCATGTTTCTAAGTTTCTGTATATATTGTTGATTTCTATCTTTCTTTATGTTTTGTTGAAATATTAGAGATTTTATAATGTGTTAGCTTCAGGTGTACACCAAAGTCATTCAGTTATATATATGTATATATGATATTTTCTTACATTTTTTAGAATAGAGGTTTTCAAGATATTTACTTCCCTTTGCTATACAGTAGATCCTTATTGGTTATCTATTATATATATAGTAGTGCATATATTTTAATTCCAAACTCCAAATTTATCCCTCCCTACACCTCTCCCCAATTTTCTTTCCAATCCCAATGAAAGGCAATGCCAAGGATTGCTCAAACTACTGCACAGTTGTACCCATCTCACACACTAGCAAAGTAATGCTCAAAGTTTTCCATATCAGGCTTCAAAGTTATCTATTATATATATAGTAGTGCATATATTTTATTTCCAAACTCCAAATTTATCCCTCCCTACACCTCTCTCCAATTTTCTTTCCAATCCCAATGAAAGGCAATGCCAAGGATTGCTCAAACTACTGCACAGTTGTACCCATCTCACACACTAGCAAAGTAATGCTCAAAGTTTTCCATATCAGGCTTCCATTCAACAGTATGTGAACTGTGAATTTCCAGATGTTCAAGCCCGATTTAGAAAAGGCAGAGGAACCAGAGATCAAATTGATCATTGAAAAAGCAAGAGAGTTCCAGAAAAACATCTACTTCTGCTTTATTGACTATGCCAAAGCCTTTGACTGTGTGGATCACAACAAACTGTGGGAAATTCTGAAAGAGATGGGAATACCAGACCACCTGATCTGCCTCCTGATAAATCAGTATACAAGTCAAGAAGCAACAGCTAGAACTGGACATGAAACAACAGACTGGTTCCAGATCGGGAAAGGCATATGCCAAGACTATATATTGTCACCCTGCTTATTTAATTTATACGTAGAATTCATCATGAGAAATGTCAGGCTGGATGAAGCACAAGCTGGAATCAAGATTTCCAGGAGATACATCAATAACCTCAGATATCCAGATGACACCACCCTTATGGCAGAAAGTGAAGAACTAAAGAGCCTCTTGATGAAAGTGAAAGAGGAAAGTGAAAAATTTGCCTTAAAACTCAGCATTCAGAAAACGAAGATCATGGCAACTGGCCTCATCACCTCATGACAAATAGATGGGGAAACAGTGGAAAAAGTGACAGGATTTATTTTTCTAGGCTCCAAAATCACTGCAGATGGTGACTGCAGCCATGAGATTAAAAGATGTTTGCTCCTTGGAAGAAAAGCTATGACCAACATAGACAGCATATTAAAAAGCAGAGACATTACTTTGCCAAAAAGGTCCGTCTAGTCAAAGCTATGGTTTTTCCAGTAGTCATGTATGGATGTGAGAGTTGGACTATAAAGAAAGCTGAGTGCCAAATAATTTATGCTTTTTGAAATGTGGTGTTGGACAAGACTCTTGAGAGTCCCTTGAATTGCATGGAGATCCAACCAGTCCATTCTAAGGGAAATCAGTTCTGAATATTCATTGGAAGGACTGATGCTAAAGATGAAACTGCAATACTTTGGCCACCTGATGCGGAGAACTGACTCATTGGAAAAGACCCTGATGCTGGAAAAGATTGAAGGCGGGAGGAGAAGGAGATAACAGAGGATGAGATGGTTGCATGGCATCACCGACTCGATGGACATGAGCTTGTGGATGCTCCAGGAGTTGATGATGGACAGGGAAGCCTGGTGTACTGCAATCTGTGGGGTCACAAAGAATCAGGCACAACTGAATGAACTGAACTGCCATGTCTCCCACCTTTGGTATTCATAATTTCATATTCTATGTCTGTGGGGTTGTTTCTACCTTGCATATAAGTTCATTTGATTAATTTCTTAAGATTCCACATATAAGTGATATTATATACTTGTCTTTGGTTTACTTCACTTACTGTCATAATCTCTAGGTCCATATTTTGCTGCAAATAGCATTATTTTATTCTTTTATATGGCTGAGTAATATTTCATTGTATATATGGACTGCATCTTCTTTATACATTCTTCTGTCAATGGACATTTTGTTTCCTCATTTTTGTTATTGTGTTGTAAATAGTGCTGAAATGAACAGCCCTTTTGAAATTATGATTTTCTCCAGATCTTTAAGTGTTTTGGGCAAATCCTTCACCACAATCATTCAGAGAATCCCTGAAAATCATATAAGACTAAACATTTAACACATATCTGAAGCTCTCTGTGTCTTGGTAGTATATTCAACACTCTAGCTTTGTGTTGTCTCTTAACAATTTAGGTAGACTTCAATTATAACACACATCACATTGTACCATACTTTCATCTAGTCCCAAATTACTGTTACTTGAGAGAAGTATGCCTTATTTATCTTTGTATGTGCATGTTCAGTTGCTTCAGTTGTGACTGAATCTTTGTGATCATATTAACTGTAACCCACTAGGCTCCTCTGTCCATGGGATTCTCCAGGCAAGAATACTAGAGTGGGCTGCCATGCCCTCCTCCAGAGGATCTTCCTGACCCAGGGATCGAACCCATGTCTCTTGCATGGGTGAATATTTTTTAAGGCAATTTTTTACTGCAGAGCCATGGGGGAAGCCCATTTAGCTTTGTACACACAGCTCCTAATATTATTACTGTAAATTTCTCAAAATTAATACTTTGTTTGATGAATTAATAGAAGGATGAGAAAGTTTTTCTATAACTGAGTCCTTGCCTTACAATCTAGTTCTAATAATTGAGACTATTTTTTAATCCCATAGCTGAGTGTTTTCCTTGTAACCTGTTTAATATTCCATTTTCTTCAATTCTGGAGCTCTTTTACTCCAGTACTCCTTATAAATACAGTTACTGTAGTATTCTCAGTATCTATGAAGAGAAAAATGTCTTCACATACTTATATATTTTCCTGTAATTACCTTTAGTGACATTTTAGTTTTATACTGGATGTCAGTGATACCCAGTTGTACACCTGCATAAATCTTCTTGTTGGAAGTCATTTCACCCCTGAAAACTTATGCAATACCTCGGACATGGACTATATTGTTTATGTTTTATTTTTTCCATTTATGATGTGTATATTATTTAGTGAGTTGTAAGAAGGATATGAGTAAATACTTCAGATGTGTATTTACATATATTTACATAAGAAAAACCAAGTACTACACAACCAGATTGTTATAAAGTTGTATAGTATTGAGTTCTTTTGAAAGAAATTTGTCATCAGCAACAAGATGACAGCTCTTAAGCAACAGCTACTTTATTTTACTTAAATCAGTTTGATTACTATGAAAACTTTATTGTTCAATGTTACTCAAACACATATATTTCAATTTAATTCTTCATTTTATGTCAGAAGATGAAGAGCAACAATATTATCAGTTTATAAAATATCACATTTTATACTTCAAATTAGGGAAAATATGGAAGGGATCAAATTGACAGTTTGAAATATTTAGCTAAAGAAAATTGTGTGACTGAGAACTGATATTTTATTCATGATATGGTTGATATAGTTACAGTAGCTTTTAAAAATTAGCAAGCATTGATTAAAGAATTTATTATATTTTGTTCTAATAGACAATTCAAGATGTACATTAAAATGGTATATCCTTAAAACAAGACCATTAGAATATCTTCCTCATAGAATTCAACGGTGGATGTTTAGTTTTATTTATCATATACTTCTTTAAAGTTCTGCTAGTGAAATTTTGCTTAAACTATAAACGAGTCACAGCATTTAAGTCCACCAAGAGATAATTCCTCTTTAAGAATTTAGGGAAGGTAGAAGGGAAAAATAGAAGTAGAAATTTTTTTCTGAACTTAACTCTATGTGATTATTTTTATGATTTGTACATTATTATTATATTTAGTTTTAACAATTAAATATAAGTGACAGATGATAAAATTTTATCATAGAATCTGATATTTGGAAAGAATTTTGGTGATATTGATACTATAAGATGTAAACATTCTATTAATATGCCCTAATTAATAAAGCATCTTAATGTTTGATCTAGAAACTCCTAGACCAGTATTTTTATATTAATATTAATGTCATGGAATGGAAAACATAAAATTAACTCTATGGAGCTTATTTTGCATTTACTGTCTTGATTTAGACAAGGCCTTTATATTGAACCTTTTTTCTTTATTTTATGTTTATGTCTTATACTATTTCTAGCTTAATTAAGACCATAGAATATTTCTTAGTCACATATGAACCAACATATTTAACATCTACCACAAACTGGAATTTTTAATATATATAGTTGATATCTGTGATTGTTTAACAATATATGATTTGTTGGATAGTTGAACAAAACTAGAGCCTGGGTATTAGCTCAAACCTCTTGAATATGCAGAAAAATGCAGAACTAACTATATTGGAAAGAAAATCATACATAAAATATTCTAATTTATAGGTGAGCCTATTAGGTGGAGTATGCAAAGGGGTTTTTAAGACTAGTTGAAAATTGAAGATAATTTCCTGTTTAGGGTTTTTTAGATGGTGCTTCCTAGTATGTATTTTACTAAACTCCCTTATTATAGGTAGCTCTAGAGGAAATGGCAACCCACTCCGGAAATGGCAACCCACTCCAGTGTTCTTGCCTGGAGAATCCCAGGGACGGGGGAGCCTGGTGGGCTGCCATCTATGGGGTCACACAGAGTCGGACACGACTGAAGTGACTTAGCAGCAGCAGCAGAGAAAAGGAACTCAGAATTGAGAAAAACAACATAAAGATCTACATCTCATATCTGTGTTTAGAATTCACAGTACTTGTGAATATTTTAAATGGGTCTCTGAAATCCGATATTAAAATAACCTACTTGGTTTTTAGAAACACGCTTTCCTAAATATTTTCTAACCAAGTTTTTGTGGAAGCAATAAATAGCTCTTATATAATGATTTTCATGGATCAAAAATTTTTCATATATTTATGAAATTCATATAAATTCATATAGTTTAAATTTCATGTATTTTTAACATAGTCTTATGGAGGTATGTTTAATACTGTTAATCTAATTATGTGAATTCTGTATGTTTATGTTTAAATGAGCATCAATAAAACCATGAGTTGAGTGCCATGCTCATAAATTTTACTCACTAATTATGTAACCTAAACATGTCACGATAACGTGATCACTGACCTAGAGCCAGACATCTTGGAATGTGAAGTCAAGTGGGCCTTAGAAAGCATCACTACGAACAAAGCTAGTGGAGGTGATGGAATTCCAGTTGAGCTATTTCAAGTCTTGAAAGATGATGCTGTGAAAGTGCTACACTCAATATGCCAGCAGATTTGGAAAACTCAGCAGTGGCCACAGGACTGGAAGAGGTCAGTCTTCATTCTAATCCCAAAGAAAGGCAATGCCAAAGAATGCTCAAACTACCGCACAATTGCACTCATCTCACACGCTAGTAAAGTCATGCTCAAAATTCTCCAAGCCAGGCTTCAGCAGTATGTAAACCGTGAACTCCCAGATGTTCAAGCAGGTTTTAGAAAAGGCAGAGGCACCAGAGATCAAATTGCCAACATCCGCTGGATCATGGAGAAAGCAAGAGAGTTTCAGAAAAACATCTATTTCTGCTTTATTGACTATGCCAAAGCCTTTGACTGTGTCGATCACAATAAACTGTGGAACATTCTGAAAGAGATGGGAATCCCAGACCACCTGACCTGCCTCTTGAGAAACCTGTATGCAGGTCAGGAAGCAACTGTTAGAACTGGACATGGAATAACAGACTGGTTCCAAATAGGAAAAGGTGTACGTCAAGGTTGTATATTGTCACCTTGCTTATTTAACTTATATGCAGAGTACATCATGAGGAACGCTGGGCTGGAAGAAGCACAAGCTGGAATCAAGATTGCCGGGAGAAATATCAATAACCTCAGATATGCAGATGACACTACCCTTATGGCAGAAAGTGAAGAGGAACTCAAAAGCCTCTTGATGAAAGTGAAAGAGGAGAGTGAAAAAGTTGGCTTGAAGCTCAACATTCAGAAAACAAAGATCATGGCATCTGGTCCCATCACTTCATGGGAAATAGATGGAAAAACAGTGGAAACAGTGTCAGACTTTGTTTTTTGGGCTCCAAAATCACTGCAGATGCTGATTGCAGCCATGAAATTAAAAGACGCTTGCTCCTTGGAAGGAAAGTTATGACCAACCTTGATAGTATATTAAAAAGCAGAGACATTACTTTGCCAACCAAGGTCTGTCTAGTCAAGGTAATGGTTTTTCCCGTGGTCATGTATGGATGTGAGAGTTGGACTGTGAAGAAGGCTGATCGCTGAAGAATCGATGCTTTTGAACTGTGGTGTTGGAGAAGACTCTTGAGAGTCCCTTGGACTGCAAGGAGATCCAACCAGTCCATTCTAGAGGAGATCAATCCTGGATGTTCATTGGAGGGACTGATGCTAAAGCTGAAACTGCAATACTTTGGCCGCCTCATGCGACGAGTTGACTCACTGGAAAAGACTCTGATGCTGGGAAAGGTTGGGGGCGGGAGGAGAAGGGGACGACGGAGAATGAGATGGCTGGATGGCATCACCGACTCTGTGGACATGAGTTTGAGTGAACTCCGGGAGTTGGTGATGGACAGGGAGGCCTGGCGTGCTGTGATTCATGGGGTCGCGGAGAGTCGGACACGACTGAGCGACTGAACTGAACTGAACTAAACATGAGAAGTGAAAAGGAGACTTAAGGATTTACTTGACTTATGTATGTATGACCTAGAAATATTTATGAAAAATAAAGTATTGAAAAGTCAACATTAAGTATAGTAATGAAATCCTAGAAAATAAAAAAGCTATATCTTTATTCAATAAACCTTGGTAGAATATCTATGTATGCCTGGCTCAGAGTACAAAGATGAATAAAATAAATATATATATACAGCCCTTGAAGAACTGCAGTATGTATATTATGGTCTATATAATATACATTACATGTTTTAAGGTTCCGTTCCGTTCCGTCGCTCAGTCGTGTCCGACTCTATGCGACCCCGTGGACTGTAGCCTACCAGGCTTCTCCATCCATGGGATTCTCCAGGCAAGAGTACTGGAGTGGGTTACCGTTTCCTTCTCCAGGGGATCTTCCCGACCCAGGGATCGAACCCGGGTCTCCCGCATTGGAGGCAGACGCTTTAACCTCTGAGCCACCAGGGAATTTGTATCACGTGATAGGGAGATTCAGTATTTTTGCATGTTTTGGCATTTGATCAGTCCATGCTTGCTTAGAATCAACTGATCTGATGAGTCTAAGTACTTAAGACTTGCTCAGTGTGTGGAGAGATGTATCACAAAACACTAGTGGCTGGAATCCGATCTACTTATTGGTCATATAACTCTTCTGTGCTCTTGCTCTAAGGTATAGATGCTTTTCTTTAAATTTAATCTTAAAGGCAAAAGGCAGAAAAAAAAAAAAAGGATAAATCCTAGTTTGAGTATCACTCCAGTTCAGTTCAGTCAGTCAGTAGTGTCTGACTCTTTGTGACCCCATGGACTGTGGAACGTCAGGCCTCCCTGTACATCAAACGCTCTGGAAGTTTACTCAACTCATGTCCATTGAGTCAGTGATGCCATCCAACAATCTCATCCTCTGTCGTCCCCTTCTCTTCTCACCTTGAATCTTTCCCAGCATCAGGATGTTTCCCAATGAGTCAGTTCTTCACATCAGGTGGCCAAAGTATTGCAGTTTCAGCTTCAACATCAGTCCTTCCAATGAATATTCAGGACTGATTTCCTTTAGAATTGACTGGTTGGATCTCCTTGCAGTCCAAGCGACTCTCAAGAGTCTTCTCCAACACCATAGTTCAAATGCATCAACTATTCAGCACTCAGCTTTCTTTATAGTCCAACTCTCACATCCATACCTGACTACTGGAAAAACCATAGCTTTGACTAGAAGGACCTTTGTTGGCAAAATAATTTCTCTGCATTTTAATATGCTGTCTAGGTTGTTCATAGCTTTTCTTCCAAGGGACAAGTTTCTTTTAATCTCATGACTGCAGTCACCATCTACAGTGATTTTGGAGCCCCCTCCCCAAAAAATAAATTCTATCATTGTTTCCATATATATTTGCCATGAAGTGATGGGACTGGATGACATGATCTTAGTTTTCTGAATGTTGAGCTTTAAGTCGACTTTTTCACTCTCCTCTTTCACTTTCATCAGGAGGCTCTTTAGTTCTTCTTCACTTTCTACCATAAGGGTGGTGTCATCTGCATATCTGAAGTTATTGATATT
This sequence comes from Moschus berezovskii, assembly GCF_049115385.1. NCBI lineage: Eukaryota > Metazoa > Chordata > Mammalia > Artiodactyla > Moschidae > Moschus > Moschus berezovskii. The sequence continues at coordinate 45,053,037 of NC_142472.1, forward strand.
TCCCTTGTCAATCTTGGTTCCAGCTTGTGTGTATACTTAGTTTGAGTATAAGAAGGTATAAACTGTTTCAAGTGTAAGAATTAGGCAAAGAAAAGTTTCACCCTCTTTCTGAAGAGTGAGAAATCAAATTTTCACTGGCAGCTTCAGCTTATGAAGGAAGATAAATAGGAAACTAATGAAAGGCACATGTTCTAATCACATGCCACTCAACTTTGCAGAGTGGAGTGATAATACCTCTGTTCTCCAGATGGTTAATCTTTTCTGCCAGAGACATGCAGGAAAATGCACCTTAGAGATTTCTGAAAATCCAAATAAATCTACCAGTTTTTCTCTATGGACTAAAGCAATGATACTAGATTTAATATAAATTATATATTACCATATCAAAACAATACAAGTCTATGATAATGGTTGAGGGTATTCTTCGAGCCTAAATTTTTTCTCATGTGAATTATTACTAGTCACTCTTTATTCAAAAGAGGTCCCAGGCCTGAACTAGTCCAGTTAGCTCAGTATCTTTGATTCAAGTTGCCAAGATTTTGTTCATAAGATAGTCCTGATCCTTTACTTCATATTTTGTTGCTCTCAATTCTACTTTTTATGTTGTTGTTGTTTAGTCACTAAGTTGTGACTGATTCTTTGCAACCCTATGGACTGTAGCCCCACCAGGCTCCTCTGTCTATGGTATTTTTCCAGGTTAGACTACTGGAGTGGGTTGCCATTTCCTTCTTCAGGAGATCTTCCAGGCCCAAGAATCAAATTCGTGTCTCTTGTGTCTCCTGCATTGACAGCCAGGTTCTTTACCAGTGAGAAATCTGGGAATTCCTTATATATTGTTACCTTTCATTAGTTGCCTGGCAGGAGACATAGGTTTGATCCAGAAAAGGAGTCAAATGGATGGTAATGTGCTAATTAATTGGTCAGTGGAAATAATTTCATATTCTTTTAGGCTTTCATCTCATTCACAAATATGAAGTGATATGTGTGTATTTATTGACATATACATATGCCTCTATGTATATGGCTTCCCAGATGGTGCTAGTGGTAAAGAACCCACTTGCCAATGCAGGAAACAAGAAACATGGGTTCAATCCCTAGGATGGGAAGATGCACTGAAGAAGGGCATAACAACCCACTCCAGTATTCTTACCTGGAGAATCCCATGGAAAGATGAGCCTTCCAAGTTGCAATCCATAGGGTCACACCAAGTTTGAAACACCTCTCAATATACAGACACACATATACTTTTGAGGTGTAGATTGTATTGTTTAACCAAAGCATCTGTGAAGACACAGAGGCAGCAGTGTCTATACCTGCCTGAGATAGCCTCATGGTGGACTTTACTTGATTCTGAAAAGAAAAAATTAACAGGCAAAAATCTCTGATTATTATTCCAAGAAATGAAAATAATGTGTCTGGGCATCACATGGAAAAACATTGTACAAACAGGGAACACTTGGAGTATAGCATAGGGAGTATAGGATAGAATGGTTAGGGGCAGTCCTAAGATGATGGAGGAATAGGATGGGGAGACCACTTTTTCCCTTACAAATTCATCTAAAGAACATTTGAATGCTGAGTAAATTCCACAAAACAACTTCTGAATGCTGGCAGAGGACATCAGGCCCCCCAAAAAGCAGCCCATTGTCTTTGAAAGGAGGTAGGAAAAAATATAAAAGATAAAAAGAGAGACCAAAAAGGTAGGGACAGAGATCCATCCCAGGAAGGGAGTCTTTAAAAAGACAGAAATTTCTAAACACCAGGAAACACTCTCACTGGCGAGTCTGTGGTGAACCTTGGAACCTCAGAGGGCAACATTGCTGCTGCTGCTACTGCTGCTGCTGCTAAGTCACTTCAGTCGTGTCCGACTCTGTGTGACCCCATAGACGGAAGCCCACCAGGCTCCCCCTTCCCTGGGATTCTCCAGGCAAGAACACTGGAGTGGGTTGCCATTTCCTTCTCCAATGTGTGAAAGTGAAAAGTGAAAGTAAAGTCGCTCAGTCGTGTCTGACCCTTAGCGACCCCACGGACTGCAGCCTACCAGACTCCTCCATCCATGGGATTTTCCAGGCAAGAGTACTGGAGTGGCTTGCCATTGCCTTCTCCAGAGGGCAGCATTACCAGGAGGAAAAATAAATAAATAATTAAAACCCACAGATTACATGCCCAATGGTAACTCCCAGTGGAGAAGCAGTGCAGATGCCCGCATCTGCCACTAGCAAGCGGGGCCTGGGTAGGGAGGCACAGGCTGCATTGCTTAGAGTAAGGACCTGGCCTGAATGCCCGAGGGCAATCTGAGGGAACTAACTTGAGATAACAACCCAGACTGTGGGATAGCTATCCTGTGAAAAGCCCTAACCTAAGACACGCCAGGCCCGCTTAAAGAACAGAGGACTGAGCAGATCTAGCCAGCTGTGGACTGGCCCATCCCCCGCCAGAGAGAGGCAGGTGAGGGCAGCCAGAGCCAGAAGGGGCAATCACAGCTCCAGAGAGGCATCATCTACCAAACTGCAAGCAGGCTTTGTTGCTAACCAAGACTTCTTGGGATTCTGTATGGTTGACATCCACTGGGAGCATCATAGCCAGAGATTAGCTCCCCAGAAGAGACACACAGCACACTTGAGAAGGTGTGCTGGTTGTACACCCAGAAAACCAAGCAACAGGAACGGGGGAGGTGATAAATTGCAGCGACCACACTTGCCAAGCACCCGGTCACCTGAGCTGCTCGGACCTGGGAAGGGCACAAAACACAGGCCCGAGTCTGATCCTTTGTGAAGTACCCGAGTACCTGAACCTGCGTGGCTTAGATCTGGGAAGTACATACAACCCAGGGCCGGCCTCAGACAGTTCCCAGCATAGCGAACTAGAGCCTAAGCAGTGTAGACAGGGAAGGCACACACTCCGTGAATGGGGGCAAACCCAGTGTAGCCAATACATTGCGAGCACACGACAGTGTTATTTGTTTGCAGTGTTCCTCCCTCCACACAGCACAACTGAACAAGTGAGCCTAAAAAAGTGTCCATCACTGCCCCCTTGTGTCAGGGCAGAAATTAGACACTGAAGAGACCAGCAAACAGAAGAAGCTAAAACAAACAGAGGGAACTGCCTTGGAAGTGACAGGTGCAATAGATTAAAACACTGTAGTTAGCACCGACTACATAGGAAGGGGCCTATAGATCTTGAGAAGTATAAGCTAGATCAAGGTATTATCTGAAAATGAACTGACCCCACACTGTCCACAACAACAACAGAGAAAGTCCTAGAAATATTTTTACTATTATCATTCTTTGAATTAAAACAAAATCATTTTAAATCCTCTATTACTCCTTTAATTTTCATTTTTATAACCTACTATTACTTTGCAAAAAAAGACCCTATTTTTAAAAGCAAATTCATATATATGTATATGATAATTTTTCTGACTTTGATTTTTTTTAAATATTGTATTTTTGAAAATCCAACCTCTACTCTAGATTTTTAATCTTTGTTTTTTGCTTTTGTTATCAATTTTATACCTTTAAGAACCCAATCTTCAGTACCCATTTTCACTTGGGAGCGAGATTACTGGCTTGACTGCTATCTCCCACTTTGGACTCTACTTTTTCTCCACCAGGTCACCTCTATCTCGTCCCTCCCCATCTCTTCTCTACCCAACCCTGTGAATCTCTTTGTGTGTTTCGGACTGTGGAGAACACTTAGGGAACGGATTACTGGCTGGATCTGTCTCTCTCCTTTTTATTCTCCCCTTTATCCTCCTGTCCACCTCTGTCTCCTTACTCCCTCTTCTCTTCTCTATATAACTCCGGGAACATCTCTGAGCAGTCCAGACTGTGGAGAGCACGTAAGGAAGTGATTACGTGGCTAGCTTGCTCTTGCCCCTTTTGAGTCCCCCTTTTTTCCTCCTGGTCACCTCTATTTCCCTCCTCCCTCTTCTCTTCTCCATGTAACTCTGTGAACCTCTCTGGGTGTCCCTCACTGTGGAGAAACTTTTCATTTTTAACCTAGATGTTTTATCATTGTTGCTGTATAGATGGAGAAGTCTTAAGGCTACTGTAACAATAAGACCGAAAACCAGAGGCAGGAGGCTTAAGTCCAAATCCTGAGAACACCAGATAACTCCTGAATCCAGGGAACATTAATTGATAGGAGTTTATCAAATGCCTCCATACCAACACTGAAACCAAGTAACATCCAAGGGCCAACAAGTTTCAGATAAAGACATACCACACAAATTCTCCAGCGACACAGGAACATAGCCCTGAGCTTCAATAAATGGGCTGCTCAAAGTCACACTAAACACAAGACATCTCATAACTCATTACTGGTCACTTCATTGCACTCCAGAAAGAAGAAATCCAGCTCCACCCAACAGAACACCAGCACAAGCTTCCCTATCCAGGAAACCTTGACAAGCCACCCGTCCATCCCCACCCACTAGGAGGAACCTCCACAATAAAAAAAACTCCACAAACCGACAGAATACAGAAAGGCCACCCCAAACACAGCAATATAAACAAGATGAAGAGGCAGAGAAATACCCAGCATGTAAAGGAACAGGATAAATACCCACAAAACTAAACAAAAGAGGAAGAGAGAGGGAATCTACCTGATAAAGAATTCTGAATAATGATAGTGAAAATGATACAAAATCTTGAAAACAAAATGGAGTTATAGATAACTAGCCTGGAGACAAGGATTGAGAAGATGCAAGAAAGGTTTAACAAGGATCTAGAAGAAATAAAAAAAGATAGTCAATATATAATGAATAATGCAATAAATGAGATCAAAAACACTCTGGAGGGAACCAACAGTAGAATAATGGAGGCAGAAGATAGGATAAGTGAGGTAGAAGAAAGAATGGTAGAAATAAATGAAACAGAGAGGGAAAAACAAATGAATTAAAAGAAATGAGGACAACCTCAGAAACCTCTGGGACAATGTTAAATGCCCAAACATTTGAATCATAGGAGTCCCAGAAGAAGAAGACAAAAAGAAAGACCGTGAGAAAATACTTGAGGAGATAATGGTTGAAAATTCCCTAAATGGGGAAGGAAATAGTCACCCAAGTCCAAGAAACCCAGGGAATCCCAAACAGGATAAAACCAAGGTGAAACACCCCAAGACACATATTAATCAAATTAACAAAGATCAAACACAAAGAACAAATATTAAAAGCAGCAAGGGGAAAAAAACATATAACACACAAGGGGATTCCCATAAGGATAACAGATGATCTTTCAATAGAAACTCTTCATGCCAGGAGGGAATGGCAGGACATACTTAAAGTAATGAAAGAAAATAACCTACAGCCCAGATTACTGTATCCAGCAAGGGTCTCATTCAGATATGAAGGAGAAATCAAAAGCTTTACAGAAAAGCAAAAGCTAAGAGAATTCAGCACCACCAAACCAACTCTCCAACAAATGCTAAAGGATCTTCTCTAGACAGGAAACACAGAAAGGGTGTATAAACTCAAACCCAAAAAACAAAGAAAATGGCAATAGGATCACACTTATCAATAATTACCTTAAATGTAAATGGGTTGAATGCCCCAACCAAAAGACAAAAACTGGTTTAATGAATACAAAAGCAAGACCCCTATATATGTTGTCTAAAAGAGACCCACCTTGAAACAAGGGACACAAACAGATTGAAAGTGAAAGGCTGGAAAAAGATATCCCACACAAATAGAGACCAAAAGAAAGCAGGACTAGTAATACTCATATCAGATAAAATAAACTTTAAAACAAAGGCTATGAAAAGAGACAAAGAAGAACACTACATAATGATCAAAGGATCAATCCAAGAAGAAGCTATAACAACTATAAATATATATGCACCCAATATAGGAGCACCCAAATATGTAAAACAAACGCTAGTAAGTATGAAAGGGGAAATTAACAATAACACAATAATAGTGGGAGACTTTAATACCCCACTCACACCTATGCATGGATCAACTAAACATAAAATTAACAAAGAAACACAAACTTTAAATGATGCAATAGAGCAGTTAGACCTAATTGATAACTATAGTGCACTACACTCCAAAACAATGAATTTCACCTTTTTCTCAAGAGCACATGGAACCTTCCCGAGGATAGATTACATCCTAGGCCATAAATCTAGCCTTGGTAAATTTAAAAAAAAATGAAATCATTCCAAGCATCTTTTCTGACCACAATGCATTAAGATTAGATCTCAATTGCAGGAGAAAAACTATTAAAAATTTCAAAATATAGAGACTGAGCAACACACTGCTGAATAAACAACAAATCACAGAAGAAATAAAAAAAGAAATCAAAATATGCATAGAAACGAATGAAAATGAAAACACAAGAAGCCAAAACCTCTGGGACACTGTAAAAACAGTGCAAAGGGGAAGGTTCATAGCTGTACAGGCTTACCTCAAGAAACAAGAAAAATATCAAATAAATAACCTAACTCTACACCTAAAGCAATTAGAAAAGGAAGAAATTAAGAACCCAGGTTTAGTAGAAGGAAATAAATCTTAAAAATTAGGGCAGAAATAAATGAAAAAGAAACAAAAGAGACCATAACAAAAATCAACAAAGCTAAAAGATGGTTCTTTGAGAAGATAAAATTGACAAACCATAAGCCAAACTCATCAAGAATCAAAGGGAAAAAAATCAAATCAATAAAATTTGAAATGAAAATGGAGAGATCACAACAGACAACACAGAAATACAAAGGATCATAAGACACCACTATCAGCAACTACATGCCAGTAAAATGGACAACTTGGAAGAAATGGACTAATTCTTAGAAAAGTACAACTTTCCAAAATTGAACCAGGAAGAAATAGAAAATCTTAACAGATTCATCACAAGCATGGAAATTGAAACCGTAATCAGAAATCTTCCAGCAAACAAAAGCCCAGGACCAGACTGCTTCACAGCTGAATTCTACCAAAATTTTAGAGAATAGCTAACGCCTATTCTGCTCAACGACGAGTTGACTCACTGGAAAAGACTCTGATGCTGGGAAAGGTTGGGGGCGGGAGGAGAAGGGGACGACGGAGAATGAGATGGCTGGATGGCATCACCGACTCGATGGACATGAGTTTGAGTGAACTCCGGGAGTTGGTGATGGACAGGGAGGCCTGGCGTGCTGTGATTCATGGGGTCGCGGAGAGTCGGACACGACTGAGCGACTGAACTGAACTGAACTGAACTGAATTCTGCTCAAACTCTTCCAGAAAATTGCAGAGGAAAGTAAACTTCCAAACTCATTCTATGAAGCCACCGTCATGCTAATATCAAAACCTGACAAAGATTCCACAAAAAAAGAAAACTACAGGCCAATATCACTGATGAATGTAGATACAAAAATCCTTAACAAAATTTTAGCAAACAGAATCCAACAACACATTAAAAAGATCATACATCATTACCAAGTGGGCTTTATCCCAGGGATGCAAGAATTCTTCAATATCCATAAATCAATCTATGTAATACACCACATTAACAAATTGAAAAATAAAAGCCATATGATTATCTCAATAGATGCAGAGAAAGCTTTTGACAAAGTTCAACATCCATTTATGATAAAAACCCTCCAGAAAGCAAGAATAGAAGGAACATACCTTAACATAATAAAAGCTATATATGACAAACCCACAGCAAATATTATCCTCAATGGTGAAAAATTGAAATCATTTCCCCTAAAGTCAGGAACTGGAGAAGGCAATGGCAAGCCACTCCAGTACTCTTGCCTAGAAAATCCCATGGATGGAGGAGCCTGGTAGGCTGCAGTCCATGAAGTCGCTACAAGTCAGACATGACTGAGCAACTTCACTTTCACACATTGGAGAAGGAAATGGCAACCCACTCCAGTGTTCGTGCCTGGAGAATCCCAGGGATGGGGGAGCCTGGGGGGCTGGCGTCTATGGGGTCGCACAGAGTCTGACACAACTGAAGTGACTTAGCAGCAGCAGCAAAGTCAGGAACAAGACAAGGGTGCCCACTCTCACCACTACTATTCAACATAGTTTTGGAAGTTTTGGCCACAGAAATCAGAGCAGAAAAAGAAATAAAAGGAATCCAAATTGGAAAAGAAGAAGTAAAACTCTCACTGTTTGCAGATGACATGATAACACACAGAAATCCCTTGCATTCCTATACACTAATAATGAGAAAATAGAGAAATTAAGGAAACAATCCCATTCACCATTGCAATGAAAAGAATAAAATACTTAGGAATATATCTACCTAAAGAAACAAAATATCTAGAAATAGAAAGCTATAAAACACTGGTGAAATAAATCAAAGGGACACTAATAGTTGGAGAAATATACCGTGTTCATGGGTCAGAAGAATCAATATACTGAAAATGAGTATACTACCCAAAGCAATCTATAAATTAAATGCAATCCCTATCAAGCTACCAACAGTATTTTTCACAGAGCTAGAACAAATAATTTCACAATTTGTATGGAAATACAAAAACCTCGAATAGCCAAAGCAATCTTGAGAAAGAAGAATAGAACTGGAGGAATCAAACTGCCTGACTTCAGGCTCTACTACAAAGCCACAGTCAACAAGACAGTATGGTACTGGCACAAAGACAGAAATATAGATCAATGGAATAAAATAGAAAGCCCAGAAATAAATCCACACACCTATGGACACCTTATCTTTGATAAAGGAGACAAGAATATTCAATGGAGAAAAGACAATCTCTTTAACAAGTGGTGCTGGGAAGACTGGTCAACCACTTGTAAAAGAATGAAACTAGAACACTCCCTAACACCATACACAAAAATAAACTCAAAATGGATTAAAAATCTTAAGGTAACACCAGACATTATAAAATTCCTATAGGAGAATATAGGCAAAACACTCTCCGACATAAATCACAGCAAGATCCTCTATGACCACCTCCCAGAATATTGTAAATTAAAGTAAAAATTAAAAAATGGGACCTTATTAAAATTAAAAGCTTCTGCACAGCAAAGGAAACTATAAGCAAGGTGAAAAGACAGCGTTCAGAATGGGAGAAAATAATAGCAAAGGAAGCAACTGACAAAGGATTAATCTCAAAAATATACAAGCAACTCCTGCAGCTCAATTCCAATCAAAAGATAGAGCAAAGAACTAAACAGACATTTCTCCAAAGAAGACATACAGACGGCTAACAAACACATGAAAATATGCTCAACATTACTCATAATCAGAGAAATGCAAATCAAAACCACAATGAGGTACCATTTCACTCCAGTCAGAATGGCTGCCATCCAAAAGTTTACAAGCAATAAATGCTGGAGATGATATGGAGAAAAGGGAACCCTCTTTTCTTACACTGTTGATGGGAATGCAAACTAGTACAACCACTATGGAGATTCCTTAAAAAACTGGAAATAGAACTGCCATACGACCCAGCAATCCCACAGCTGGGCATACACACCAAGGAAACCAGAATTGAAAGAGACACATGCACCCCAATGTTCATTGCAGCACTGTTTAAAATAGCCAGAACATGGAAGCAACCTAGATGTCCATCAGCGGACGAATGGATAAGAAAGCTGTGGTACATATACACAAGGGAGTATTACTCAGCCATTAAAAAGAATACATTTGAATCAGTTCTAATGATGTGGATTAAACTGGAGTCTATTATACAAAGTGAAGTAAGCCAGAAAGAAAAACACCAATACAGTATACTAACACATATATATGGAATTTAGAAAGATGGTAATGATAACCCTGGATGCGAGACAGCAAAAGAGCCACAGATGTATAGAACAGTCTTTTGAACTCTGTGGGAGAGGGCGAGGGTGGGATGGTTTGGGAGAATGGCATTGAAACATGTATATTATATGTGAAACAAATCACCAGTCCAGGTTTGATGCATGATACAGGATGCTCAGGGCTGGTGTTCTGGGATGACACAGAGGGATGAGATGGGGAGGGAGGTGGGAGGGGGTTTCAGGATTGGGAACACATGTACACCTGTGGCAGATTCATGTGAATGTATGGCAAAACCAATATAATATTGTGAAGTAATTAGCCTCCAGTTAAAATGAATTTATATTAAAGGAAAAGGATAGAATGGTTAAAACTAAGACTGGAAAGAGTGGTGGGTACTAATTATAAAATAACTGATCAGTTCTGTTGCAGCATTAAAAACGCATCTTCTCAGTGATGTGGCAGTTTATTGGAATAAGTAGTATAAAGATTATGGAACAGAAATGGAGAGGACATGGGCAGTAAGGCAAGTTAGGAAACTATTACAATTGTCACTAAGAAAAATAATAAAAAGTTTATACTAAGAGTTAAAGGAAAGATGTAGGAAACTTTTATGGTGATGAAGAAGTTTTTCAAGTTATAAATTTTGCTTAAATAAACCACAGACCACCAATCCATGACTGTGTCACTGTAAGCTTTTCTCTTCTACCACTTCATTTTATTCTTGCTTGGGAGCCTATTTCTTCTGAGCTTTGGTTTTCTTCCTTTTTTTTAGTGTATCAAATTGATCCCTGCTTGGGAGCCTATTTCTTCTGAGCTTTGGTTTTCTTCCTTTTTTTTAGTATATCAAATTGATCCCTCCATTCTATTGACAAGATAAAAAGTTGAGGCGTTTTAGGTGAGATAACAGAATGAGCCCAGAAATTTGTCCCCTCTTCCCAAGTCCTTGTGGCATTCCTGGAAGAAATGAATTCTCACACATACAGTTAGGAAACCACTGGATTAGATAATTGCTAAGGTCCTTCCAGCTCTATTATGATGTTATTCCCTGAAGATATGATCACGCTAGTGATTGATTTCTATTTTTACACATGGTGAATATTCTCAGAAATAATGTCACTCACTAACTATGATTTATGGTAACTTACAGAAGTGGGTGAAAAAAAGGCAATATGCAGTCATTTCCTTTTTACATTTCTGATTGCACTCTATTATGATTTGTCAGTGAAAACACTCCAAGTTGAAACTACAGCTGAGTTGTTTTACTGATTATAGATTCTAACAGTTTAGTCAAGTGAGGATTAAATGACCAATATGTGGTTTAATAGGCAAACTGTGTGTAAAAGAGAAAATAAAAAGCATAGTTTACCGAGTCATTCTTTCAGGTAATTATTACGTATCAAGATCCATTATTTATTAAAGTTTTCCTAATTTTGTCTAAACAAAGCTATGTCATTATCAAAGACAAAGTTTGCTGTTCTATTCTCTGAGCAAAATGATAAACTTTTTCAAGTGGTAAGGATATAAGTATAGGGATTTCGCACACAGTCCAAGTTCTTCCACTTGAATTTGCTTAACATGATATTTAGCTCGTCCTCACCGACTCTATGGACATGAGTTTGAGTGAACTCCGGGAGTTGGTGATGGACAGGGAGGCCTGGCGTGCTGTGATTCATGGGGTCGTGGAGAGTCGGACACGACTGAGCGACTGAACTGAACTGAACTGAATTTTGATATTTCCAGTGGTTTTAAAGTGCAAGCTACGTAGAAGTTTTCTTTACTGAATTTTTTAAATAACTCAAAATATGAAAGTGTTAAAGGTGTATAAAGAAGAAATGAATCATAATAACTCCATATCATAAATTTAACATCTCTTCCTATTTCAGAAAATATGTTTTACACATAGTTTAAGCAAAATAATGTAAGCAAGCTTAAAGAAATATGAAGCTTAATGTACATAATCATTTTGTTGAACAAGTAGGATGCACAGAAAATGATGAGAGAAGAACCTGATATTTTTCTATCACTCTCCATTTATTTTATTCTGCAAGATGTAATTTTCTTTATCATTCTAGAAGAAAACTAGGATGGATTCTATATTCTTCTGATTATTTTCAGAAAACAGATATTTTTAGGCACTTCTATTCATAAAGACAAACTGAGTTCAGTAATTAACATGTGTTTCTTATTTTCTCATTTGTTGTTTTCAACTGCTTTGTTGACACCTAGGTTCTTGGAGGTATGCCTCAGTGCTTTCTTCTTAGGTCTTCTCATCCCCTTAGCAACCAAGCTATAGTGAAGAGTTCTTTGACAACCCATGCTAGCTCCGTAGTGTTTATAACACTTATCTGGTACATGAGGTATGTGTTCTAAGCATTCTTTTCTCTGGAAACCATGAGATATGGGAACAATTAGAATCCATCCTCCTCTTCTTCTTTCATAGCCAGTTCATTTATAAAGCATTCACATACTTTAGGCTTTTCTGGTCAGAGAAGGCAATGGCAACCTACTCCAGTACTCTTGCCTGGAAAATCCCATGGGTGGAGTAGCCTGGGAGGCTGCAGTCCACAGGGTCACTAAGAGTCGGAGACGAATCGCCAGTCCAGGTTCTATGCATGATACAGAATGCTCGGGGCTGGTGTACTGGGATGAACCAGAGGGATGGGATGGGGAGGGAGGTGGGAGGGGGTTCAAGATGGGGAACACATGTACACCCAGGGCAGATTCATGTCAGTGTATGGCAAAACCAATACAATAATGTAAAGTAATTAGCCTCCAATTAAAAAAAAAAAAAGAGAGACGACTGAGCGACTTCACTTTCACTTTTCACTCATGCATTGGAAAAGGAAATGGCAACCCACTCCAGTGCTCTTGCCTGGAGAATCCCAGGGATGAGGGAGCCTGGTGGGCTGTTGTCTATGGGGTCGCACAGAGTTGGACACCACTGAAGTGACTTAGCAGCAGCAGCAGGCTTCCCTGGTAACATAGATGATAAAGAGTCTGCCCACAATGTGGGACACCTGGGCTCTATTCCTGGGTTGGGAAAATTCCCTGGAGAAGGAAGTGGCAACCCACTTCAGTATTCTTGCCTGGGAAATCCCATGGACAGAGGAACCTGGTGGGCTACAGTCTGTGGGGTCCCAAAGAGTCAGACATTACAGAGCAACTTTCACTTCACTTCACATTCTTTAGTTATATTAATTCAGAGGAAAACTAGTTCACTACATCTTTCAAGCTCAAGGGAACATGGAGATGTGCCACCTAGATCCCTGTTAAGTTGCCCCAGGAACCAATATATTTTTCATCTGTTGTTTCATTTCTCGCTACATCATAGAGCCACTTTTACCAATGAGTCCCCTCCCTAAACAGCCTGCATCCGCTAGAGATATAGAAATGAAGCTACTTTGAGGCCCTGCAGGACACCTCTGACAGGCCATACTGTTACAGAGCTCTTGATGGGACTGACTGAGAGTTTTCAGAGCCTTCATTTCAGGATAACTTCTTCCCAATCCTGCTTCATTCCCTTTCTTTTCCTTGAGACTTATCCCTAACAAATATCCTGCCTGCTAAATTCCATCAGGACATCTATTGCCAAGCAACAAAACCTGAGACATTCTGTTCAATAGTTTCACATTCATTTTGGATTTTAGCATCTATTGTTTTGAGGATCCAGCTAAAGTTCATTGATACTAAAATTCTTTTCATTAATGTCCTGTGTGTGTACACACATTTATATGTAGGTAATATACCTTTATATTACTGAAATGTTAAAAAATTCTGAGCGTTCACTTCTTGGACAGAACATAATTAAACTTATCCTGCTACTGCTACTGCTAAGTCACCTCAGTCGTATCCGACTCTGTGTGACCCCTTAGACGGAAGCCCACTGGGCTCCCCCGTCCCTGGGATTCTCCAGGCAGGAACACTGGAGTGGGTTGCCATTTCCTTCCCCAATGTTTGAAAGTGAAAAGTGAAAGTGAAGTCGCTCAGTCGTGTCCGACCCTTAGCGATCCCACAGACTGCAGTCTACCAGTCTCCTCCATCCACGGGATTTTCTAGGCAAGAGTACTGGAATGGCTTGCCATTATCCTACCAAGTGTCAAATTTATCTGACTGCTGAGTTTGTGGTAACTTGCATTTAGCCCTATGTGGTACTAAATCTTTTGCACTATATTTCCATATTTAAGTTTTTTTTTCCTTTTTGCTAAGATTGCGTGATGAGTGGTTTACTTATACCATGTGTTTAATAAAGTATTTTGAGTAAATGAATAAAAATATAAAAATAAGCATCACATAAACAATTCTTACTCTTTATTAACATTATTTTCCCTAAAAACTCAACAGTTTATGTCTTATGAACATGAGTTTTATAATTTAATTTTACAACAAATGTATACAATGCAATAGTGATACAATAATTTGATCATGTAATTTTATCACAACTAGTTTAATAGTATATCTTCATTAACACAATTTCCTTATATTTAATATGAACTATAATTAGTCACATTTATATCTCAAATATATTATGACTTTTGTAAGTAATCTACTAATTACAAAGACCCTGATGCTGGGAGGGATTGGGGGCAGGAGGAGAAGGGGAGGACAGAGAATGAGGTGGCTGGATGGCATCACCAACTCGATGGACATGAGTTTGAGTGAACTCTGGGAGTTGGTGATGGACAGGGAGGCCTGGCGTGCTGTGATTCATGGGGTTGCAAACAGTCAGACACGACTGAACGACTGAACTGAACTGAATGGCTGAGTAATGCTCCACTGTGTATACATGTACCACAGCTTTCTTATCCATTTGTCTGCTGATGGACATCTAGGTTGCCTCCATGTCCTGGCTATTATAAACAGTGCTGCAGTGAATATTGGAGTACATGTGTCTCTTTCAATTCTGGTTTCCTCGGTGTGTATGCCCAGGAGTGCGATTGCTGGATCATATGGCAGTTCTATTTCCAGTTTTCAAAGGAATCTCCACACTGTTCTCCATAGTGGTTGTACTAGTTTGCATCCCCACCAACAGTGTAAGAGGGTGCCCTTTTCTCCACACTCTCGCCAGCATTTATTGCTTGTTGAATGGCATTGAAACACGTATATTATCATATGTGAAATGAATCACCAGCCCAGGTTCGATGCATGACACAGGATGCTCGTGGCTGGTGCACTGGGATGAACCAGAGGGATGGTTTGGGGAGGGAGGTTGGAGGGGGTTTTAAGATGGGGAACACATGTACACCCGGGGCAGATTCATGTCAATGTATGGCAAAACCAATACAATATTGTAAGTAATTAGCCTCCAATTAAAATAAATAAATTTAAAAAATATTTAATGTTTTATCTAAAATTTCTGAATCTTTAAATTGGTTTCATCTTGTCTTCAGAGAAGCATATACAACAAATTCTCACATTTATTAAAAAAAGCTAAACTGTCAGGTGGGCTACACTCTCTTTTCCAATTGTTGAACCAAACCCAGTCTTTCCCTTGGGGCTCCAAAAGTGTTATAAGGTATTGCCATGGAGGGTGTCTTGTTGAGATTGGATTACCACACCCAGGTTTTTTTAGGGAAAAGAAAAAAATTGAAAGAGTATAAATCAGGAGGAAGAAATTTTTCTCTTTAAAGTCTTAGACCAGGGAACACAGCAAAGATCACATTTGCTCATATTTCTTTGCCAGGAATTTAACTAGATAGCTATCCATAAAATGCAACAGGATTGGAAAATATAGTCTGTTGCTGAACCAAGAAAAAGTATAGGAACAGATACCTCTACCAACAACAACCTTAATGTTTTTTAAAGTATATTTCAGATTCATGTCAATGTATGGCAAAACCAATATAATAATGTAATTAGCCTCCAATTAAAATAAATAAATTTAAAAAAATAAATAAAGTATATTTCAGAAAATTTCAAACATTTATAAAAGTAAGGAATAGAGTATAAGAAATCTTCATGTATACAGTTTGAATACATACAGCATTGTGTCAATCTTATTTAATGTAGTCTCCATCCACTTTTTTTTTCTGATAAATTAATAGATTTTTTTAAAGTAATTAATTTATTTTTTATCGGAGGCAAATTATTTTACAATATTATATTGGTTGGTTTTGCCATATATTGACATGAATTCACCCCGGGTTTACATAAGTTCCCCCTCCTGAACCCCCCTCCCACCTCCTTCCTCCCTTTATCCTCCCTCTGGGTCATCCCCGCACACCAGCTCCGAGCATCCTATAACATGCATCGACCCTGAACTAGTGATTCGTTTCACATATGACAACACACGTGTTTCAATGCCATTCTCCCAAATCATCCCACCCTCACCCTCTCCCACAGAGTCCCAAAGGCTGTTCTATATATCTGTGTCTCTTTTGCTATCTCGTATACAGGGTTATCATTTGCATCTTTCTAAATTCCACATATATGCGTTAGTATACTGTATTGGTGTTTTTCTTTCTGGCTTACTTCACTCTGTATAATAGGCTCCAGTTTCATCCACCTCATTAGAACTGATTCAAATGTATTCTTTTTAATGGCTGAATAATACTCCATTGTGTATATGTACCAAAGCTTTCTTATCCATTCATCTGCAGATGGACATCTAGGTTGCTTCCATGTCCTGGCTATTATAAACAGTGCTGCAATGAACATTGGAGTACATGTGTCTCTTTCAATTCTGGTTTCCTCGGTGTGTATACCCAGGAGTGCGATTGCTGGATCATGTGGCAGTTCTATTTCCAGTTTTTTGAGGAATCTCCACACTGTTCTCCATAGTGGCTGAATCCACGCACCTATGGACACCTTATCTTTGACAAAGGAGGCAAGAATATACAATGGAGAAAAGACAGTCTCTTTAACAAGTGGTGCTGGGAAAACTGGTCAGCCACTTGTAAAAGAATGAAACTAGAACACTTCCTAACACATACACAAAAAATAAACTCAAAATGAATTAAAGAGCTAAATGTAAGACCAGAAACTATAAAACTCCTGGAGGAGAACGTAGGCGAAACACTCTCTGACATAAATCACAGCAGGATCCTCCATGACCCACCTCCCAGAATATTGGAAATAAAAGCAAAAATAAACAAATGGGACCTAATTAAAATCAAAAGCTTCTGCACAGCAAAGGAAACTATAAGCAAGGTGAAAAGACAGCTTTCAGAATGGGAGAAAATAATAGCAAATGAAGCAACTGATAAAGGATTAGTCTCCAAAATATACAAGCAGCTCCTACAGCTCAATTCCAGAAAAATAAATGACCCAATCAAAAAATGGGCCAAAGAACTAAACAGACATTTCTCCAAAGAAGACATAAAGATGGCTAACAAACACATGAGAAAATGCTCAACATCCCTCATAATCAGAGAGATGCAAATCAAAACCACAATGAGATACCATTTCACACCAGTCAGAATGGCTGCTATCCAAAAGCCTACATGCAATAAATGCTGGAGAGGATGTGGAGAGAAAGGAACCCTCTTACACTGTTGGTGGGGATGCAAACTAGTCCATCCACTTTTTAAATGCAGTATTAGCATTAGTCGCTCAACTGTGTCCAACTCTTTGCAACCCCATGGACTGTAGCCCACAAGGCTCCTCTGTCCATGGAATTCTTCAGGCAAGAGTACTGGAATGGCTTGCTATTTCTTACTCCAGGGGATCTTCCCAACCCAAGGATCCAACTCTTGTCTCCTGAATTGCAGGTGGATTCTTTACAGTCGGAGCCACCAGGGAAGCCCTTTTAAATACAGGTCTAACATTATCTCCTTTCACCCATAATACTTCTATAGCTATCTCTAATCTCTCATGGGCTTCTTTTGAATACAATGTCAGTGTGTAATTATCTCTCACAAATTAGTAATTTACCAATAGCTAATAACAAATCCCGGAGAAGGCAATGCAAGCCACTCCAGTACTCTTGTCTAGAAAATCCCATGGATGGAGCCTGGTAGGCTGCAGTCCGTGGGGTCGCTAAGGGTCGGACACGACTGAGCGACTTCACTTTCACTTTTCACTTTCACACATTGGAGAAGGAAATGGCAACCCACTCCAGTGTTCTTGCCTGGAGAATCCCAAGGACAGGGGAGCCCAGTGGGCTTCCGTCTAAGGGGTCACACAGAGCTGGACACGACTGAAGTGACTTAGCAGCAGCAGCAGCAATAACAAATCCATACTTAAAGTTATCCCATTGGGAAGAACAATTTTGGGGTTATTTGGTTGCACCACACAGAATTTCCCTGACCATTAAGCAAACTGGTGCTCTCTGCAGTAGAAGCACCAACAGGGAAGTTCTGGGGAGACAAAGTTTGGATATAGACTGTGAAATAGAGGTTATTGAAAAAACTAACTTGGGATTGTGAGATATATAAATGGTCATGTTATGGCCAGTTTTAGAAGTATAGATATATATATTTTATATATTATATTCTTGCAAAGATAGACTCACAGTGTTCAGTAAACTGATAATAAGATTCTTAAAGGGAGAGTTTAAGTAGGGTCCCAGGTTCTAATTCTGGATATTTGTTGCTGTAAGTTTAAACTGAGGTCTGGGAATAATTAGTTCTAACAAGTACATAAGTGATTCTTATATATTCATTTAGGAAACAGTGTATGGATAATAAGAGAATCCTTCCCCTTCTCCCAAACTTCTTTTCTGCTATATAGTTCCATAAGGAGCAGTTCACTCAGCTGCACAGGTCAGGAAACTCTATACTGTTATCCATAGTGGCTATAAAAATTTACATTCCCACCAACAGTGTAGGAAGGTTCCCTTTTCTCCACATCCTCTCCAGCATTTATTATTTGTAGATCTTTTGATGATGGCAATTCCGACTGTTATGAGGGTTAGGGTTAACCTCTTTATAGTTTTGATTTATATTTCCCTAGTAATTAGTGATGTTGAATGTCTTTTCATGTGCCTTTTGGCCATTTGTATGTCTTCTTTGGGAAAATGTCTATTTAGATTTTCTGTCCATTTTTTGATTTTTTTTTTGTGTTTTCTGATATTGAGCTGTATGAGATGATTGTGTATTTTGGAGATTAATACCTAGTTGGTCACATCATTTGCAAATTCTCCCCTCCTGTAGCTTGCCTTTTGGTTTTATTTATGGTTTCCTTTGCTGTACAAAAATTTTCAAGTTTAATTAGGTCCCATTTGTTTATTTTTATTTCCATTATTCTAGGACATGGATCCAAAAAGATAATGCTATGATATTAGATCAAAGAGTGTTCTACCTATGTTTTCCTCTAGGAGTTTCCAAAGGGGAAAGGGTAGGGGGAGGATAAATTGGAAGCTTAGGATTAACTTATATACACTAATATATATAAAATAGGTGACCAATAAGGTCTACTGTACAGCACAATAACTGTATTCAGTATTTTGTAATAATATGTAAGGGAAAAGAACCTGAAAAAAAAAAAAAAGAGTTACATATGTATGTATAACTGAATCACTTTGCAGTATACTTGAAACTAACACAACACTATAAATCAACTATATTTCAATTAAAATAATAAATAAATAATATATAAAAAGAAGCACAGATCAGAAACTTGTGAGTTTCCAGGGATTTTTCCTTCTTTCTTAAATCTTTGCCCAGATAACCCTCAATGAGAAAATCATGTATTTCCTTAATCTTCAATCTTAACCTTTGTTTTGGATATTAGGGCCACAAATTTTGTCCCCAACTCTTACCATATTCATTTGTGTTGTTTAAATGGCTTAACAGCAAACTACACCCCGTTTTGGGCTTATCAGGTGGCACTAGTTGTAAAGAACCTTTCTGCCAATGTAGGAGATATAAGAGATGTCGTTCGATCCCTGGGTCAGTAAGATCCCCTGGAGGAGGGCATGGCAGTCCACTCCAGTATTCTTGCCTCGAGAATCCCATGGACAGAGGAGCCTGGTGGGCTACTGTCCACAGGGTTGCAAAGAGTCAGACACTACTGAAAGAACTTAGCATGCATGCATATCTACTCAGACTTGAGCCTATTTTTAACAAGGCTTAGAAAATGATGCCTTTAAATATCAACTCTAATCATGTTGCTTTCTTTTTTATAATTTTTAAAATGTTTAATTGGAAGATAATTTCTTTACAATATTGGGTTACTTTCTTCCATATATCAACATGAATCAACCACAGGTACACATATATTCTCTGTCTCTTGAAGCTCCCTTCCATCTCCCATCCAATCCTGCACCTTTAGGTTGTTACAGAGCACTGGATTTGAGCTCCCTGTGTCATACAGCATATTTCCAGTGTATAACTATTTTACATATAGTAATGTATATGCTTCAGTGTTATTCTTTCAATTGGTCTCTCCCTCTCCTTCCCCTACTGTGTCCTCAAGTCTGCTCTCTTTGTTGGCATCTCCAGTCCTGTCCTGCAGATTGGTTCATCAGTACCATCTTTCTAGATTCCAGATATATGTGTTAATATATGATACTTGTTTTTCATTTTCTGACTTACTTCACCCTATATAATAGATTCTAGGTTCATTCACTTTATTGAAACTGACTCAAATGTGTTCTTTTTTTTTTTTTTTTTGCCAAGTAATACTCTGTTGTATTTATGTCCTGCAGTTTCTTTATTACTTCATCTGTAGATGGACATCTAGGTTGCTTCCATGTCCTAGATACTATAAATAGTGCTGCAGTGAACACCGGGGTACTTAGGGCTTTTTCATATGGTTTCCTCAGGATATATATATGCCCAGTAGTGGGATTATTGGGTTGGATGGTAGTTTTATTCCTAGATTTTCAAAGGAATCTCCATACTGTTCTCCATAGTGTCTGAATCAATTTGCCTTAGCACCAATAGTACAAGAGGATTCCCTTTCCTCCACACCCTCTCCAGTAGTTGTTATTTGTAGATTTTTTGATGATGGCCATTCTGAGTGGTATGAGGTGATGCCTCATTGTTCTTTTGGTTTGTATTTCTCTAATTATGAGTGATGTTTAATCATATCACTCTTGATCTGAATATCCTCTGCTATTAACACTTCAGTGTAGAATTCATAAAATCACGCAAACTAAAACTAAAATCCTTATCATGAATATGTGCAATTTGAATGTATTTTTAAAGCAAAATGGAGAAATATTGCTCCTAACACAAAATCACTTTGAGGCCGTAGGCATTTAAGTCATTTTCTGCTGGAGATAAACATACCTTCATGGGAAAATGGAAGTCCTGTGAGGGCCTGTGCCAAAGACACCCTCTGCAGTGTCATACTTGATCTCTCTATAGTCTCATCTGTTAGAACTTCCAAGCTCAATTACAAATGACCCCCTCTCCCAGAATCTACATATGCTATCCTCAGACTAATACAGTTCCCTCCCCTTTGCCTTCATAGTTACTCCATCACCCTCACTAAATATTTATTTATCTGAGGGCCAGGGCATTGCTTCATTCTCCTCTCTGTACTCACTGCCAAGACAACACTCAGCATATAGTTGTTTTTCAATAAGTGTTCATTTAATGAAATGAATAAATAACTGTATAACTCCTGATTATATGTTGGATGTGTTTGTTTTTACCAGTTGATAATTAAAGAATGGTTAATTTCTGAAACTAAATATATTTCTCAATTATTTTCATATCTGTCTTTTCATTGTACTTATCACAGTGTGTTGTAGTAATTTGTAATTGGGCAGACATATAAGGCATACAAAAAGGATGATATTTCCTTTGGCTGCACAGTTCCAGGACTTAGCTAAATATCCTGTGTGTATTAAGTACTTAATACAAATTTTTTAACTTAAGAAACACATAATGAAAGGGAGGAATTTAAGAAGGAATTAAGGAAGAAATAAAATAAGGAGAAGGAGCTAATAAGTAATTTCGGGAAATCTGATGTTAAATAAAATAGCATATAATCTTGTCGGAAGTTGGAAATATGAGTACTTCTTGTTGTTTATTGTCATTTGCTTTTAAAATGTATGTTCATGGGAGGAAATAAGACTCATTGGAGGGCAAAAGATTGAAAATTTAACTGAAATTTAAAAGAAATTTTAACTGAAAGATCAAGTTAGCCAACAAGTTGCAAAGTGGTATAATTAAGTGCATTATAAAGAGACACTATTCCTTCAGGGCAAGTTTAAAGATGGAAAAGAAAAACAGTTTCAAGATATGGACTCTAGTTTTTCTTAAAAAAGAAAGGTGTCAGAAAACCTTGCTGAGAGGAAGAGATGCTGGTGGAATTCCATGCTTAAGGAAGGTTGTTTGGGAAAGATATGAAACAATCTCTTTGAACTGAATGAAATCAAAATCCAGAAATTAAGGATGAAAGAATGGAGCCTGAGATCCAGATATTATCTGCGAAGTTACAAGGAGCAAGTTTCTGATTTTTTTCCTTAAATCTTTGCATTTGGTCTTTTTTTGTGACAAATTCTTTCTGCTTGTGCTTGCCAGATTAAGGATAATAAGATGCAGTCTTTTCTACTATTTTTCTTATGATAAAGATGACACATTCTGTATTACTAAAAAAATTACTGGGGGTCTGTTGTTGTTTAGTCGTTAAGTCGTGTTTGACTCTGCAACCCCACAGACTGCAGCACAACAGGCTTCGCTGTCCTTCACTGTCTCTCAAAATATGCTCTAATTCATGTCCATTGAGTCAATGATGATATTCTAATAATTTCACCCATTGCTATCCCCTTCTCCATTTGCCTTCAACCTTTCCCCAGCATCAGGGTCTTTTCCAACAAGTAGGCTCTTCCCATCATGTGATGAAAGTATTGGAGTTTCAGCTTCAGCATCAGTACTTCCAATGAGTATTCAGGGTTGATTTTCTTTAGGATTGAGTGATTTGATCTCCCTGCTGTCTAAGGGACTCTCAAGAGTCTTCTCTAGCACCACAATTCAAAAGCATCAATTCGAACTTCAGCCTTCTTTATGGTCCAACTCTTCATGCATGACTACTGGAAAAATCAGATCTATATAGATCTTTGACTACATAAATCTTTGTTGGTAAAGTGATGTGTCTGCTTTTTAGTATGCTGTCTGGGTTTGTCATAGTTTCCCTTTCAAGTAGCAAGCATCTTTAATTTCATGGCTGCGTTCATTGTCAGCAGTAACTTTGGAGCCCAAGAAAATAAAATCTGTCACTGGTTCCACTTTTTCCCCTTCTATTTACCATGAAGTGATGGGACCAGATGCCATGATTTTCATTTTTTGAATGTTGAGTTTTTAAGCCAGCTTTTTCACTCTCCTCTTTCATTCTCATCAAGAGGCTCTTTAGTTCTTCTCTACTTTACTAGGGACATACTTAATAAATATTTTACACTAAATAATAAAGAAGCAAAACAAAATATGTTTATCTTATTTATTTAATTTATGTAAAACCAAAAATAATATTCTAGCATTCATACAGACAGACTCACATCTTCATTATCATATGTTATGAAGTGTTAATAAGCTTTTTTAGTAAGAGTTGATCTTTAAAGCTAAAAGGAATAAGGAATATTAGATAAATGATTAGTCTTAACCAGTCAAGAACTGTATTTTTTCATAATTCCTGCCTGAATGTATCACTATAAGAGCTTCATTGAGTGCTCCCCAGTCCAACTTTTCAGAAAGATATTGGAAGGAACAAAAGGCCATCTAATCAAGGGACTGCATGGAAACAGAAAAGTGTTGGAGGGTAAGACTTGGCAAACTCAAAAGTGGATGTTTGAGTTAATGAAGTACTTGTACTGATGAGGGTGAGTGCTCTATCTCACTGCATTGATTCTAAATATGAAAAGCATTGAGCCCACTATGTTGATTAGATTTTGAAGGATATTAGAATATAAGGGTTATTGGGACTGAGTCATTTTATATAGTACCTCCAATTATGTTTCAACAAATTTTTCTAATTTGCATTTGTATTTCAGGGTGTTTGACTATTGTTGGGTATTTTTGTGCCTACTCTAAAGTGATAATTATTCCTATCACAAAGAGCAGCACTTTTATCAAGATTTTGTTACAGGCTCAGTGCTGCAATTCTTTCATTAAAACTGCTAAGTAAAGTTGCCAATACTTGCTTATCAACAAGGATTTTAAAGATGCTGGTTTTAACTTAGGAAAAGTTTTTCATTATGAATAATCAGCACTTTCTCAGAATTAAAATATCTGCATATATGAGTACATTAAAATATTATTGTTACAATTTCAATATTCCAAAATAATGAACTGGGACCCCTAGAAATTCTAAGAAAGAAAAAAAGAAAGGAAAAATAGAGTTTAGCAAGCTGTCTTATAGACCTGACTTTGTCACTCAGGCAATTCAAACCATCTTGTGGAGTTGAAATGCTCCAAGAGTATGGAACTAAATAAAACTCAATTCAGTGAGTAAGTGACCCATACTTAGGAGAAAGCAGGTAGATAATAAAAAAGATTTTATGGAAGCATTTTGAGTACAAAAAATATCTAAAAGAAATTCACTTATTAATTTTGTCAACAAGTAACTATGTAGAAAATACTATGAGGGTAAATTGTTTATTATTTTTTCAACAATATTAATACCTCTCTGCTGCTAGTTGCTAGGTAAACAATGGATAAAACACAGTCCTTTTCTTTGATGTCACCATTTACAATTTATGGTGTAATTATTATATCTCAGAAATTACAAATAGTTTCTCATTACTGCAGTATAAAGAGGAAAGGATAGTGACAAGGACTGGGGCTGCATAAATAAGCAAGAACTCGATAATGAAAGGTTTTGCATAGAATGAAACAATCTTGATGTGCATCTTGATACTTCTAAAAATGATGTACCCTTGCTCATTAAAAAAAATCATAATTAAGAGATATTTAGATATGGGATCAAAAGGGGATATTCATTTTGAATTAGTCACTAGTAGAGACAGGTATTAGTGTAATATTTTAATGAAAGAAAACAGTTTATTATGGGTTTATTTAATATATAATATGAAGTCTACTCTTACATTGTTATAAATAACAAATTATATATACATGAATGTATTTTCATAAGAAAATAAATAAAATGTAAAATTAAATAGTCAAAATCAAAATAAAAATGTCACATGGAAATCTAATCTTTATTTAAAAAATAAATGGTGTCAAAGAGAAATGCATGCTGCAAAAGTTGTAAAAATAAAGACTGGGTTAGAAAATTCTTAATGTTCAGTTTGTAATGACATAAAATCCAATAATAAAATCAATTGAATATAAAGAATGAAGAACTAAAATGTAGAAGTGGGAAAAGTCTTAGTAAGTAGCTAGAAAAGATTTTGCAAATGTTCTTCTGATGCCAGTTTTCTTGCATATGACATATGTGTGGTATGATGATAAAGGAACTATTATTCTGAACCTAAGGAACAACTGATAAAAATCAGTTTATCTATCAGTTCTTGTAAATAAAAAATAAAAAAGAGGCATAGAATGAATAATATCAAATTAATTTATAGAATAAATAAAATATCTGAAGGGAATCATAGTAAAAAGAGTGATGGAGAAAATTTTGAAGTTTAACTGTAGAAATAGAGAGTTGATTGCACTGAAGATCTATATTATCACCAAACAAAATATGTAGCAGAGGCATGACAACAAAATCATTAAATATAGAATTGTGTAATTTTTGAAAGCTTATCTATAACTGTATGATTAAAATGAACAGGACCATAAATAATAGAATCAGCATGATGCAAAAGATGCTTCTAAGAAAACTGTGCCATATCAAATGTCATGTGCACACTGTCTTCTATCGCAACCTGTGTTAGCTCAAACACAGAATGCTGGTGCAGAAGCGATAGCACATGCCCAGGGGAACTGTGGACATTACAGTGTGGAAATATGGTGAAGTGAAAGAGTGCTTCACGGTGATTAAGACGAACAGCTGTACCTCTGTCAACAGAATGAGAATCAGTTGATTTGGCTGACATACCTCTGTTCTTTCTGTTAGTCGCCAGTTCACATGTATTCTTCCTAGTTAAAGGAATATCAACTTTGAGAAAAAAGTTACTCTTTCTTCATGATAAGTATTCATCTCTTGTTAAAACATTCATAATGAAAACAATTCAAGACAAGTTCAATAGCAAGACATTTTCATTAGATTATAAATATTCCCGGGTGTTCTGATTTTCTTCCAGATATGCTTTAGCTTTTTCCAAAAGGGAAAGATCTATAAGGGCACAATTCCAATTTCAATTCCTTGTATAATTCACAAAAAGGGCACAATTCCAAAAGGGAGAGAGCCAAAAGCACAGGAAAAGGCTGCATAGTTTTAGTTTATATCACCATGCCTAGAAACAATTTAATGTCCTTATTAACTTACTCTTATTTGGTGCCTCCAGTCGGTATCCTATATGCTCAATGTAGATACTTCTTGCATAGCTTTTCAGTCTTATATTTTTAGTAAAAGACGTTGTATTTTGTTCAACTCACAAAGAAAAGTATAATTATTAATTAGACATTTGTTGAGGCAGACTGAATGAAGCATGGAATTAGAATTAAGATAATAAAATTTAGTTTAGACACAGTCTGTAACTGTTTCATCCTTGTTGAGGTATGTCTATTCTCTAAGGTTGAGAAGCATCATAGCATAGAGCTTAAGAGTAGAGAGACTCAGAAATTCCCTGGTGGTTCAGTGGTTAAGACTGTGTGCTTTCACTGCAGAGGCTCCAACTCTGATCTGGGAACTGAGATCCCACAAGCTGTAGGATGTGGACAAAAATAGGGAATTAAAGCTTCAACTTAAACTGTGTATTTAT
Source organism: Moschus berezovskii (assembly GCF_049115385.1). NCBI lineage: Eukaryota > Metazoa > Chordata > Mammalia > Artiodactyla > Moschidae > Moschus > Moschus berezovskii. The sequence goes on from NC_142472.1 coordinate 45,079,461, forward strand.
ACACTTTCCCCATAGCTAAATCGTCAAAGAAATTTACAAAAATTACTTATTCTCTTTGAGTTTCAATTTTTTTATGTATGTAAACTTGAACTAAGAGTAAAAATTATGTTACAGAGTTTGGGGAAGTGATCTGTATATCTTAAGATCATTAGGGTACGTACCTCCACAATTTGTTAAGAGAGACAGATCAGTTTCTCCAGAGAAGTTGTTCTTTCCTGAAGGTTTTCCCATAAGCATCTGTTCAATGTTAACTATTTTTATTACTGCAATAAAAACAAGAATATTTGAGAACTCTTCAGAGTAGTAAGCAATATTATGGCTGCAATATAGGGAAGACATACATGAAATTTAATCACAGTTTCAAAAGAGGATATGCTTTTATTATTGTTCAATAAGGAACTACCCAAATTTAGTGATATAAAAATTTCATAATTCTCATGGATTCTGTGGGTCAGGAGTTCTGACAGGGCACAGTTCATATGGCTTGTTCGGTGCAATAATGCCTGGGCTTTAGCTGGGACAATCTGACAGACTGAGGGTGACCAACTGAGGCTGCTCTGCTACTATTATTTTGCAACATGGTGTCTTGATCTTTTTGTGTAAAACAACACATTTTCTTTTATTATTAAGCTCACAGTTTCTGTGTACTTGGAATTTAAAGATGGAACTATACCTGAAAAGATTCAGATGGCTAAGGAGTAGAAGAATTAAACCTGAAGGAGCCACTTCTAAGGTGTCTGTGTCATTCATACGTCGGGAACCAGTTCTGGAAGGGCTGTGGAGTGGGCTCAGCTGAGACTACAAACCAAAGAGCCAACAGATTGCTTCATCATTGGCTTGTACTTCTGCATCATGGAGGTTGTTCTAGAGGGAGAGTATGTGAGAGGGTTGATGGAGAGAGAACATCCCAAGATTACCAAGTGGATTTGGCAGTCAGATAGTGTCTCTTCTGCTCTACTCTATCTGTTAAACAGTCACAGAATAACCCAGATTCAAGGAGATGGCCCAAACACTCCACATATCAATGGGATAGTGTCCAAAATTTCAGGGGAATGTTTTAAAATGACCACAAAATTTGATGCAAAATATGAAGAACCATTTTTTTGTTCTTCCTATGTCTGAGACTTTATGCATAATTGCTTCTTAAATTTATAGTCAATTTTGAACACTCAAGTTTATAAATAATTTTAACCTCCATCTAACCTTAAACTCTTCTCATATTAAATTTCTAAACATGCTGAAAACTTATCAATATTTTAAAAAATCAGATTATTCTCTGGAATCTTCTTTTTTAATTTTTTAGAAAGGAAAAACAGCATCATGATTTTGTTAGGAAATTAAACTGGAGACATTATTGACATTTATCTGATTATCCACTTCCATATTTATTCTATTATCAAATATTTTTAAATCTTTCTTCCTACCTTCTTTCACATGTTTTTTAATTCCACTTCCATTTAACATTAGTTCAAATCTGCATCATGTTTAAAGTGGATTGCAAAATAATTTTTCCCTGATCATCCAGTTTTTTATCATTCCCTCCTTTAACTGACCTTCCACCTTGCGAAACTCTTTGAACTGAAACAATGCAATATAAATATTAAGCACTGATTAAAGAGTTTCCTTTTATCCCAAAATTTATATAATGCATCCAGGATAACTTTTTCTTAGGGCACTCTTGTTGAAAATTTTGTATGTCACCTAAAGTTTTTGCTATTAATCTATGATGTGAATGATTATTTGAATGGTCATTTGGGGACAGATACAGACACAAAACCAGAGAAATACAAGTAATAGCCTCAGGTTGCTGCAGAATTAAATTTACTCCCATTGATGTTTTAAGACTACATTGACATTGACCTTGAGTTGAAAGAGAAGTTACTCTAAAAATTGCAAAATCACAGCCAGATAGAGCCCAGTTGACAATAACTTTAAATTCCAGTAGTTGTCCAGATTAAACTTTTACACCCTTCCACATTAAGCAAGTTTGTCTAAACATAGTTCTTCTTTCACCAAAAAATCTTATTCAAAATCCTTATATATTTTTCCTCACATTTTCAACATATATCAAAGTCTCTTCTTTCCCATTTCCATTTTATCATTCATAATCTTGTATTTGTATAAAAAACAGAAGTTTCTTAACCATGGAAACTTTTTAGGTTTGTTTAAAAATGCACATCTTTATACAAACCCAAAACCTGTTAATTCAGATGTGGGATTGGTGTTAAAAAACCTGTATTCTATTAACTGAAAATTTGAGTTGTTGTTGTTTTTTGTTTGTTTGTTTGCTTGTTTTAATCAGCATCAGAAGATTCTAATGAAATGGACCAAAGCTAGAAATGGGCTTCCCTCATAGCTCGGTTCAGAGAAGGCAATGGCAAGCCACTCCAGTACTCTGGCCTAGAAAATCCCATGGATGGAGCAGCCTGGTAGGCCGCAGTCCATGGGGTCGCTGAGGGTCGGACATGACTGAGCGACTTCACTTTCACTTTTCACTTTCACACATTGGAGAGCGAAATGGCAACCCACTCCAGTGATCTTGCCTGGAGAATCCCAGGGACAGGGGAGCCTAGTGGGCTTCCATCTATGGGGTCACACAGAGTCGGACACGACTGAAGTGACTTAGCAGCAGCAGCATAGCTCGGTTGGTAAAGGATCTGCCTGCAATACAAGGGACCTGGGTTCGATTCCTGGATCAGAAAGATACCCTAGAGAAGGAAATGGCAACCCACTCCAGTATTCTTGCCTGGAGAATCCCATGGACAGAGAAGCCTGGCAGGCTAGAGTCCATGGATTTGCAAGTGTTGGACATGACTTAGCAACTAAACCATCACCACCAACATCACCAGCACCAAAGCCAGATAACTTCAGGAAAAAGAGTTCTAAATATAACTTAATAGACCTTCACTTAAAATGAAGTTCAGATATCAATTTTGTAAGAATCCATTTCCATCTTATGATGGTGAAATGGAATACTCAATTATATGATATTCTTAAATACTTTCTAAGACGTACTGCTGTAGTAAAAGTGGCATAAGGAAAAATTAGACAATTTTTCTTTTACTTCAAGTTTGGTGCAAGCATGATGATTTAAATTCCTTTCTCAGCATTTCTATTTTTCACCTGAAATACAAGAATGATGACTCAAACCTCTTTATTTCCTAAATATGTTATAAACATGATTTGAGTTCATGGAGTTATAGACTTGAAAAGTAGACTTATAAACATATATATTACACATATTTAGAAAACCATACTCATTTTTTACAGTTTTAATTATATATGCTTTGATCTATTTATTTGTTTTTCTTTTTCTTTTCTTGGTTTCCTTGTTATTCTTATTCATATTCTCCCAACGAATTGTGAATTCCTCAAGGAAAAGGATTTAGACTCTTCAGCCTCCAGAAATTTCTTTTATTTTATTCCAGTGTGTACTAACTGTATAAGCTTTTAATATTGACCTTATGCTGAGATTTGACAAAACTAGGCCTGTTTATGTAGAATTCTTTCCCACACTTAGATCTTGGTAGACTGTGTATAGCCATGTTTCTTAGTCCCAGTGATTATTTGCTTATTTTTTCTTCTTTATTTTTAGGTCTTTCTTTTTTTATGAAATTTCTGAATTCAAAAGTAATACATACTTATTTCAAGAAATCAAAAATAGAGAAGTACAAAAAAAAGTCAGTAACCTTCCCATGATCCCATTCTAATTATGCATCTTCTGAGAGAAGTATTAAGTCTGTTGTAAGTCACCTTTAAGGAAATAAATAATTAGTATACATGTAAAATCTCCAAATACATGCACATACTAACACACTGAGTTAAGTTGGCAAATGGATTCAAAGTGTCACAATATAATAGCACATACTTTGAAACATAAAATCAAGTATGTATGTAACCAGACAAGTTACATACAATAGTGAAGTGACTCTGAAGTAAAGCCATGGAAGTGGCGGGGACTGGGCATCAAGCAGAATTTTTATGTCTAAAGAAGGCAGTTACCATGTGTAAATTCAAACATAGGTTTTCAAAAGACCAAAAAAGAAAAAGCATAAAATAAAGAAAAACTCCCCATTTATTATAAAATGTCTTCATTTTTAAAATTCTATGACAATCACATAAACACATTTGTAAGTAGAATCATTGCTTTTAAATAATATGAAGAAAGCTGACCACCGAAGAATTGATGCTTTTGAACTGTGCTGCTGGAGAAGACTCTTGAGAGTCCCTTGGACTGCAAGAAGATCCAACCAGTCCATCCTAAAGGAGATCAATCCTGGGTGTTCATTGGAAGGACTGATGCTAAAGCTGAAGCTCCAGTACTTAGTCCACCTCATGCGACGAGTTGACTCACTGGAAAAGACTCTGATGCTGGGAGGGATTAGGGGTGGGAGGAGAAGGGGACGACAGACAATGAGATGGCTGGATGGCATCACCAACTCGATGGACATGAGTTTGAGTGAACTCTAGAAGTTGGTGATGGACAGGGAGGCCTGGCGTGCTGTGATTTATGGGGTCACAAAGAGTCAGACACAACTGAGCGACTGAACTGAACTGATGGTTTTTCTTTAGGGTTTTCTGATGCAGAATTTATTACTGGACAAGAATTGAGATTTTCATTATAGGATATTCAAGATATGCTATAGAACATTTGGTCATAGCTTTCCTTTTGTTAAAACAAAAGCTTTTCAGGCATTGTTGATAGAGACTTGTATTAGATGTTTACCTTAAGCACCTGGTGCATTTGACGTCTAACATGTTTCTCAGTGGCAACACGAGTCACCATTTCTCTTGTGGTTCAGTTCGGTTGAGTTAGGTCACTCAGTCGTGTCTGCCTCTTTGCGAATCCATGAATCACAGCATGCCAGGCCTCCCTGTCCATCACCAACTCCCGGAGTTCACTCAAACTCATGTCCATTGAGTCGGTGATGCCATCCAGCCATCTCATTCTCTGTCGTCCCCTTCTCCTCCTGCCCCCAATCCCTCCCAGCATCAGAGTCTTTTCCAATGAGTCAACTCTTCGCATGAGGTGGCCAAAGTATTGGAGTTTCAGCTTTAGCATCAGTCCTTCCAATGAACACCCAGGACTGATCTCCTTTAGGATGGACTGGTTGGATCTTCTTGCAGTCCAAGGGACTCAAGAGTTTTCTCCAGCAGCACAGTTCAAAAGCATCAATTCTTCGGCGATCAGCTTTCTTCACAGTCCAACTCTCACATCCATATATGACCACTGGAAAAACCATAGCCTTGACTAGACATCTGTCTCTTGTGGTAGATGGCAAATATCTTAGGATAGATTTTGCAAATAGTGTTTCTCCTCAAAATTGTGTCTCCTGGGTAACAGTGCAAGGAGGACATAAGATCTCTGCACATTTTGAGGGGAGGCAATCTTTCTATAATTATAAAGTTATTTCAAAATATAATGCTTTAAAAAATTATCTTTCTTTTGTTTCATTTGAAATTCAAGCTAGCTTGCATTTTTACCTTAATTTTTCTACTTGCTAGTTTTCTTTTTTTGAAATTTATTTGTTCAAAATTGTTTCTCTAGATAATATAAATTTTCTTAAATGACTTCTAACATCTAGGCATTAAAAAGTATTTTATTCATTCTTATAGGATAGAGAGGTATCAACACTACCTGAGACCCAAGGCATAGAGACAGAAACTAAAAATGAGGTTATCACGATGTTGAACCAAACAATTCAACTCGGTCTTTCCTTCAAGATTGAGTGTAACTACCAGGTTCTGGATCATCTTACTTCTCTACTATATTAAAAGGCAGATATCTGAAAGATGAATGGTTTGAGGCTCCTTTAGCTGGAAATTTTATCATGCAATTAAAAATAAAAAAAAATATTCCCAGACAGAAGTTTTACCTTTGTTGCACACCTACTGAAAACTTGGATTATCGATAACGGGATTGCTGTTGTATTACACGTATATTAATTTAATATTTTTATTTTATGCAATATGCATTTGGATGTGTTCTTAAATCCACTATCACACTGCTGCTCTAAAAAAAAATAATAGTTTTGAATCAGTTCCTTAGACAATGGATATCAACTAAAAGTTAGTACATTTTAAAAATCATGAAATAACAAACAACTAACCTTCCCTTAAAAAATCAGTTTGTGACTTAATATGTCATTGACACAACAGCAAAGAAAGCATATTGTTACCAATATACTTTTGATATGAAATGTGTTAATAAAATAGGATATTTTTGTGGTTTATTTAGAATTCCTTTTGCAGTCAGCAACTCTTCCGTTTGATTTCTTTCCTTTAGACTTTAAAAGAATAATTACAGAATACATTTAAAGAATTTTCATCAAGGTGTCTTTGAAAGTAAAAATAAAAACCGATTCAAAACTTCTCAAAATGGTTTTCTAAAAATTGATTCTGTAATCCTGTGACTCTATTCTGTGCTGATTCTCTCTTTTCAAAGATCTCCTCTAGGCTACCTTGCAGCATGCTCTATGGATCAGTGACTCTGCTGATTGTTTTTCCTCACCAAGGTCGTTAGTGAGACCCTTCTTTCTCAGTCTCCAATTTTCACATAGACTTTCATCTGTCTTGTAATTCATAATCCTAATAACTGTGCATTTCCTGGGATCCTCAACTAGAGGAGAGAGCCTGGGTAGTTAGGGTCGGTTTAACTTTTTCACACTGTTTCCTGTATTGTTGAGTATTCTAGTTCCATCTTTATTATTAAAGTGTACAATAGCTAATATTTATTTAACATTTATTAAGTCCAAGGCACTGTGAATTTTTTTATAACTCATATTTCATTGACTCTCTCCAACAACCACAAGTGGAAAAACTCTTACTATTCCCTCCCTATGAGAAAGAAACTTCAATATAATCTTGTCCATAGTCACAAGTTAGTAGGCATCAGAAGTGAGACTTGAGCAAGAATCTGAATTCAGACCTTGATTTCCTGTCAGCTTCTCTTCACTGATAAATTATCATATTTCTTCTAAATAATTCTACCAAAGTCATGCAGTTCATGTTTATTTTTTATTTTTTTGGCTTTTCCTTTTTATGTAATTCATGTTTATGTGAATTCTTACCCACCAACAAATTTTAAAAGGTAAAGAAAATGCATGCTTTTTGAATAATAATTCTTAAATTCAAGTATATTTGTTAGAAAATTTGCTAATATAGCAAATGAGAGAAGGAAACAAAAACAGACTCAGCAAATACTCTATATCTCTAAAACATGAATAATTTGTAATCATTAATTAATAGTGAATTTTAGCATATTATAAAATAATATTTTAAAATATTCTTCAAAGTTGCTGTTATTTCCTTATAATTTAATTTATTTCTCTTTTGTCAAGCAAGGAAAGAAAAGCTGCAATTCATTTATGTTTCAACTAATTATATTTTGTTTATATTCTATGCTGGGTCTGCAAATTTGCAACAGGAGATATTGCTTCACTGTAGGAATGAATCTTTGTTTTGGAAAGAGGTGGGTCCTGAACAAAGCAGAAAAATAAAACAATTCACATTGATAAGTAAGAAAGGATGCTTTTCTCTTCACTTTGTCCTTGGTTAATGGAAGAAAGAAATAACCTGTGACATCATGGGACATGATGGCTCCTCTACTACTCCTCTAGTAGAGGAGACTGAGAAGTATTTAGCTGAGCGAAGGACCATAAAAACTTCCCTTGGAGATACTGACACTGATGTTTTATCATGGGAATGAGGAATGAGTGAGATGTTGCGGTTAGGCAATTGATGTTGTTTAGTTGTTAAATCCTCTCCAACTCCCTGCAACCCCTTGAAATACAGCTTGCCAGGCTTCACTGTCCTTTACTATCTCCTTTCTCCTCTTGCCCTGAATCTTTCACAGCATTAGGTCTTTTCCAATGAGCTGGCCCCTCACATCAGATGGCCAAAGTATTGGAGCTTCAATTTCAGTATCAGTCCTTCCAATGAATACTTAGGGTTGATTTCCTTTAGGACTGACTGGTTTAATCTCCTTTCTGTCCAAGGTACTTTCAAGAGTTTTCTCGAGCCCCAAATATCAAAAGAATCAATTCTTCAGTGTTCAGCCATCTTTATAGTCCAGCTTTCATATCCATACATGACTACTGGAAAAATCATAGCTTGGACTATACAAACCTTTGTCAGCAAAGTGATGTCTCTGTTTTTTAGTCACTGTCTAGGTTTGACAAAACTTTTCTTTCAAGAAGCAATTGTCTTTTAATTTTGTGGCCGGAGTCACAGTCCACAGTGATTTTGGAGCCCAAGAAAAATAAAAGCTGTTACTGTTTCCACTTTTTCCCCATCTATTTACCATGAAGTGATGGGACCAGTTGCCCATGATCTTAGTTTTTTGAATGTTGAATTTTAAACCAGCTTTTTCACTCTCCTCTTTCACCCTCATCAATAGGTTCTTTAGTTCCTCTTCACTGTCTGCCATAAAAATGGCATCATCTACATATCTGAGGTTGTTGATATTTCTCCCAATAATCTTGATTCCAGTTTATAAGTCTTCCAGCCTGGCATTTCATATGATGTACTTTGCATGTAATTTAAATAAGCAAGCTGCTAATATACCGCCTTGTCAATCCCCTTTCCCAGTATTGAACCAGTATGTTGTCCCATGTCTGGTTCTAACTGTTGCTTCTTGACTTGCATACATGTTTTTCAAGAGACGAGTAAGGTGGTCTGCTATTCTCATCTCTTTTAAGAATTTTCCAAATTATCTGTGGTCCACACTGTCAAAGGTTTTAGTGTAGTCAATGAATCAATGTAGATTTTTTTAAAATTCCCTTGCTTTTGCTAAGATCCAGCAGATGTTGACACTTTTATCTCAAGTTCCTCTGCCTTTTCTAAATCCAACTTATATGTCTGCAAGTTCTCAGTTCACATACTGCTGAAGCTTAACGAGAGATTTGCATTACCTTGGTAGCATGTGAAATGAGCCAATTTATGGTAGTTTGAACATTCTTGTGGCATTGCCTTTCTTTGAAATTGGAATGAAAACTGACCTTTTCCAACATTGTGGCCAGTGCAGTGCCAAGTCCAGTCTTAGGCAGTTATTTGCTATAAAAAGAACATCTTGTGCAAAGTCAGAGAATGAGAAAGCACACAGCTTGGTTTGGTCAGGATTTTGGTTGGTCAAGGTCAGCTCATGGAGGACATCACATCTTCAAACACCTTTTATTAATATACTCTACTCAATTGGTAAGAGTGAGTAATTATAAAATGACATCTGCTACATTATATGAAACAAATATTTTAAAATATTTTATAAAAATTACCATAATTTTGCTGCACACTGCTTTGTGTTTTAATATATTTAGTGATCTAATTATGGCTGCTGACACTATTATTTCTGTAAACCTCACCAATGTAATTGAATATGCTTTAAATTCTTAAAATACAAGAGCCCTTGTGTGTGTGTGTGTGTGTGTGTGTGTGTGTATGATAATATTATATTTTCCACTAGAGCTCTAATTCTTCTGACTCTCCCTGCCCTTGTGATCATCAACTTTTGCAAGGTTGACTGGTCTCTTCTCTGAATTTCCTTCTAGGAAAGTTGATGAATGAGGGCTGTTTAAAAGTATCATAGTTGAGACATTTTCCCTATAAAAGTTACTGTTCTTTAATTGAGCTTACAAAGTTAATCAGATTTTTAATGTTTTCTTAATGAAACTCTAATAATTCTGAAATATCATAAAATAATAAAAAGAAAGACATAAAGACCCCAATAGATAAAAGGCCTAGGGCCAAAAGATTTTTTAAAATGTGTATGTTGGGGGAGAGCATGTCCAGGTATCTATTAGGTGTAAGTGCGTTTGTTCATATTTGCTGTTAATGAAAGTACATCATCAAACAAAGAAATGTGGGTTAAAAAATGTATTGTTGCATGATGCAGTAAAATCTGGAGATGAAACCATATTAAGGGACTTACTTATGAGCACTATTCTAGGTAGTAGATGTAAAATGATAAATAACACATAGCCTCTGCTATCAAATCTCTTACAAGCTCTACCAAGCTAAAGTCTGAGAACTGCTTGAAAACGGTATAGATTATTCTGGTGTGTGTGTGGGGGGGGCCTCTGTGATTATAATCACAGTCCTCAGATGGCCATAGGTTATCTTAGAGCACAAGGCCAAAGTAAGGCACTGTAATATAGAGGATTATCTTCATATAATGACATGGAGAACCTGTAAGTGGAGATTCTGAAGTAGAAGAAAATTAAAACCTGGTGGGTCAACAGGAAAAGTGTGCCTAGTTAACAAGGCTTTATATAACAAAGGGCAAGGAGATCCTGAAACTCAAACATTATTAATGTCACAACACATCTACTATTCTTCATGTTTCAGTAATTCATTCTGACTTCTCAAAAAATAAGGACATCAAGACTTCAACATATAAAGTCAAAGCTGACACCTAAATTTTTATTTTATGCCATAGTTTTGAAAGAAGTATAATGAAGCATAATTCCAGGAGCACCACATACCTGCTCCGTAAATTTAAATTATTTTTTCATCATATTTATTGAGATATAATTGATATGTAGCACTGTATGAGTGTAAGTGTAAAGCAAAATGGTTTGATTTGTGTACATCATAAAATAATTAATACAATAAGTTTCAGTTCAGTTCAGGCTCTCAGTCATGTCGGACTCTGCGACCCCATGTACCGCAGCACACCAGGCCTCCCTGTCCAACACCAACTCCCAGAGTACACTCAAACCCATGTCCATCGAGTCGGTGATGCCATCCAGCCATCTCATGCTCCATCGTCCCCTTCTCCTCCTGCCCTCAATCTTTCCCAGCATTCAGGGTATTTTCCAATGAGTCAGCTCTTCGCATCAGGTGGCCAAAGTATTGGAGTTTCAACTTCAACATCAGTCCCTCCAGTAAACACCCAGGACTGATCTCCTTTAGGATGGACTGGTTGGATCTCCTTGAAGTCCAAGGGACTCTCAAGAATCTTCTCCAACACCACACTTCAAAAGCATCAATTCTTTGGCAATCAGCTTTCTTCACAGTCCAACTCTCACATCCACATATGACCACTGGAAAAACGATAGCCTTGACTAGACGGACCTTTGTTGGCATAGTAATGCTTCTGCTTTTTAATATGCTGTCTAGGTTGATCATAACTTTCCTTCCAAGGAGTAAGTGTCTTTTAATTTCATGGCTGCAATCACCATCTGCAGTGTTTTTGGATCCCACAAAAAATAAAATCAGCCACTGTTTCCACTGTTTCCCCATCTATTGGTCATGAAGTGATGTGACCGGATGGCATGATCTTAGTTTTCTGAATGTTGAGCTTTATGCTAACTTTTTCACACTACTCTTTCACATTCATCAAGAGGCTTTTTAGTTCCTCTTCACTTTCTGTCATAAGGGTGATATCATCTGCATATCTGAGGTTTTTGATATTTCTCCCAGAAATCTTGATTCCAGCTGTGCTTCCTCCAGCTCAGCATTTCTCATGATGTACTCTGCATATAAGTTAAATAAGCAGGGTGACAATATACAGCCTTGACGTACTCCATTTCCAATTTGGATCCAGTCTGTTGTTTCATGTCCAATTCTAACTGTTGCTTCCTGACCTGCATACAGGTTTCTCAAGAGGCAGGTCATGTCATCTAGTATTCCCATCTCTTTCCAAATTTTCCACAGTTTCTTGTGATCATAGTCAAAGGCTTTGGCATAATCAATAAAGCAGAAGTAGATATTTTTCTGCAACTCTCTTGCTTTTTTGATGATCCAGTGGGTGTTGGCAAGTTGATTTCTGGTTCCTCTGCCTTTTCTCAAACCAGCTTGAACATCTGGAAGTTCATGGTTCACATATTGCTGAAGCCTAGCTTGGAGAATTTTGAGCATGACTTTACTAGCATGTGAGATGAGTGCGATTGTGCGGTAGTTTGTGCTTTCTTTGGCATTGCCTTTCTTTGGCATTGGAATGAAAACTGACATTTTCCAGTCCTGTTGCCACTGCTGAGTTTTCCAAATTTGTTGGTATATTGAGTGCAGCACTTTCATAGTGTCATCTTTCAGGATTTGAAATAGCTCAACTGGAATTCCATCACCTCCGATATGTTTGTTCATAGTGTTGTTTTCTAAGGCCCACTTGACTTCACATTCCAGGATGTGTGTCTTTAGGTGATTGTTCACACCATCTTGATTATCTTGGTCCTGAAGATCTTTTTTGTACAGTTCTGTGTATTCTTGCCACCTCTTCTTAATATCTTCTGCTTCTGTTAGGTCCCTACCGTTTCTGTCCTTTATTGAGCCTATCTTTGCACAATAAGTTTAGAAAACATAAATCATGACCTACAGATAGGAAATTAAAGAAATAGAAAAAAGCATTTTATGTTGATGAGAAGTCTTAGTATTTATTCTCTTAACAGCTTTCATGCATACCATATATAACATACATCACTGTTAACTATACTTATCATGTTGTATATTACAGCCCTTAGAAATGGCAGAGGAATGAGATCAAATTGTCAGCATTTTGTTGTGTGCTAAGTTATTCAGTCATGTTCTACTCTTTACAACCCTATGGACTGTAGTCCATCAGGGTCCTCCATCCTTTAGATTCTCCAGGCAAGAACACTAGAGTGGGTAGCCTGTCCCTTCTCTTGGGGATCTTCCCAACCCAGGGATGAACTGGGGTCTGCAGCATTGCAGGCAGGTTTTTCACCAGCTGAGCCATGAGGAAAGCCCAAGAATACTGGACTGGGTAGCCTTTCCTCTCTACAGTGGATCTTCCTGACCGAGGAATTTAATCAGGGTCTCCTTCATTGCAGGCAGATTCTTTATCAACCGAGCTATCAGGGAAACTCATTCGTTGGATCATAGAAAATGCAAGGGAACTCCGGAAAAACATCTACTTCTATTTCATTGACTATGCTAAATCTTTGACTGTGTGGATCACAACAAACTGTGGAAAATTCTTAAAGAGATGGGAATGCCAGACCACCTTAACTGTGTCATGAGAATCCCGTATGCTGGGAAAGAAACAACAGTTAGAACTGGACATGGAACAACTGACTGGTTCAAAATTGGGAGATGAGTACAACAAGGCTGTATATTGTCAACCTGTTTATTTAACTCATATGCAGAGTGAGTTAAATTGCAAAATTTCAGGCTGGATAAGTTAGAAGCTGGAAACAAGATTGCCAGGAGACATATGAACAACCTCAGATATGCTTATAATACTACATTAATGGCAGGAAGCAAAGAGGAACTAAAGAGCCTCTTTTGTGAGGGTGAAAGAGGTGAGTTGAAAAGCTGGTTTAAAAATCAACATTAAAAAGAAAAAAAAAAAAGAAAAAACTAGGATCATGGCAACCTGTCCATCATTTAATGGAAAATAGAAGAGAAAAAAGTGGAAGCAGTGACAGATTTTCTTTTTGGGCTCCAAAATCACTTCAGATAGTGATTGCAGCCATGAAATTTAAAGATACTTGCTCATTTGAAAGAAAACTATGACAAACCTAAACAGTGTATTAAAAAACAAAGGCATCACTTTGCCAACAAAAGTCCATATAGTCAAAGCTTTGGTCTTTCCAGCAGCCATGTATGGATGTGAGAGTTGGACCATAAATAAGCCTGAGAGCCAAAGAATTGTTGCTTTTGAATTGTGGTGCTGGAGAAGACTGTTAAGAGTCCCTTCGACAGCAGGGAATTCAAATCAGTAAATCCCAAAGGGAGTCAGCCCTGAATATTGATTGGAATGACTGATGATGAAGCTGAAGCTCCAATACTTTGGCCACCTGATGTGAAAAGCCAACTCAGTAGAAAAGACTCTAATGTTGGGAATGATTGAAGACAAGAAGACAAGGGGAAGACAGAGAATGAGATAGTTGGAAAGCATTATCCATTTCAGTGGACATGAACATGAGCAAATTCTGAAAAATAGTGAGAAATGGGGAGTCCTGTCTTGCTGCAGTGCATGGGGTTCCAAACAGCTAGAAATGACTTAGCTACTGAACAACATGTTACATCCCTATTACTTATTTATCTTATAACTGAAAGGTTGTACCTTTTGATTGCCTTCATCCAATTTTCCCCATCCTCAATCCCACCTCTGGTAACCACAGATATGATCTCTTTTTCTACAAGTTTGTTTATTTTTGAAATTTAATTTACCTAGGAGATTATGTTACAAAACACAGTGATATGATATTTCTATACATTTCAAACTGACCACCATGATCTTTAGTTACAGTATGTTGTAGCACAAAATTATTACATGGTTACTGCCTCTACTCTCCACACTGTACATTTCATGCGTCTGACATTTATGTTACAACAGGAAGTTTGTATCACTTACTTAATCTCCCTCACCTGTTTTTTTTTTTTCTTCTTCTTCTTTCCTCTAGGTTAAGCACCTGTTTACTTTGTGTACCTGTAACTCTGTTTATATTTGGTATATTTATTTGTTTTGATTTTTGATATCTACATGTAAATGAAATAATTCAGTGTTTGCCTTTGTCTATCTGACTTATTTCCCTTAGCATAATACATTATAGGTCTGTCCATGGTGTCATAAATGACATTTCCTTCTTTTGTGACTTATATTCCATTTTATATAGTATATGGAAAATGTGAGACATATGTGTATATACATTCATCTATTGATGGCCACTTCAGTTGTTTCAGTATCTTCATTATTGTAAATAATGTTGCAATGAACCTAAGGGTATAGATATCTTTTCAAATTAGTGTTTTTGTTTACTTTTTGAGTAAATACCCAGTAGTGGTATTGTTAGATCATATAGTAGTTGTATTTTTAATTTTTTGAGGAATATCCATATTGTTTTCCATAGAGGATGCACCAATTTATAATCTCACCAACAGTGGTGAGAATTACCTTTTCTCCATATCCTCAGCAATGATTGAATTTGTTGTCTTTTTGATAATAGAGATCTTGAAAGCTGTTAGATGATATCTTATTATGATTTTGATTTGCATTTCTCTGATGATTAGTGAGGTCAAGCTTTTTATTTATTTTTTTCATGTGCTCATTAGCCTTATATAGTTCTTCTTTGAGAAAATGTCTGTTCTGATTCTCAGATTATTTTTTAGTTGGGTTTTTTGTTTGTTTTGTTTTGTTTTATTTGATGTTTAATTGTATGAGTTCCTCTTACATTTTGGACATAGCCCCTTATTTGATATATTGTTTTCAAATATCTTTTCTCGTCCAGTAGACAAACATTTTGTTTTTCTTGTAATTTCTTTCACTGTGCAAATACTTTTTAGATTGATATAATCACATTTATTGATTTTTACTTTTGTTTCTCTGGCCTGAGAAAATGTATCCAAAAAATATTTTGGATATTTCTGATAGCATCTTTGATAGCGTGAACGAGCATGATGCCTGTGTTTCCTCCTAGAAAGCTTATGGTTTCAAGTCTGACATTTAAGCATTTAATTCATTTTTAATTTCTTTAATAAATAGATATATTTATTAATCTTATTCTTGATAAACAGATAAATTAATTTTTTAAACTTTAATTTCCTTATATAAGAAAATAAGATTAAACCATTGTGAAAAATAACATAAGAAGCAATATAAATATGTGTATTACATTTGTATACAAGACAGAAAAACAAAGACATGATATGTGTATTTAAGTTCATTCATTTCAGAGATATGAGCCTCTTTTATGCACATACAGAGTTCACTTGCTATGGTGCTGTTCAGTGTTAAAAACAAAGTTCAGTCAGTTAATTCATTATATACTATGCTTTAGTGGAAAAATTTCAAAAAGGAGTTTTCAAGTATGGTTTTGCAAACACAGTCAAAGTTTTTAAAATGCCCTTGCCACTTCTTTTACCCCTCAGATTATGTGAATTGAAGAAATTTTATTTTTATTTCTACAGTTTTGTAGCAGCTTCAATATAAGATGCAAAAGAGCAATCATGCATTGGAAATTTTCTCTCATATCTCCATTTCTCTTTTTTAAAAAAATAGCAGATTATCTGTTTTCTTCCCCAATAAATGAGCACATAAATATAAAAGAACCAAAAGGGAAACACTACTTTGCTTTTATATCACCATCTGCTACGTATCAAATTCTATGTGTTGTGTTAACTGAGGCAAACCATATAGTGCTGAAGTGAGCAATGTTTTTCCACCATCTTTAATAAAATCTCACTCAATTTACTGATTTTATTCAAATTATATAGAAAATAATGTTTTACAAATATAAACATATTTAAATCTACTCAACAGCTTCTCTGTGAATGAAGATAACTTAAAAAGAAAAAAAAAACTATGAAAATTATGGTGGATTATTTCCTGTTTCAAGACAGTAGAATATTAATACATATAAGATTTAGATTTTATGATTATTTGAAAGAAAACAAGTCTTTAAAATACTATGTCAACATTTTACTTTGTCTTGATTATTATGAAATGAGAATTTAATAATGGTAATATCAGGAGTTTATAGTTAAAATTTAATTAATATGTAATTTTGAGCATTTAATGTAAATGCAAAATCTGTCATTAGTGTGATGTGAAGATTTCAAATTTAAATGCAAATATACACACAATAGACATAAGAGGGGCAGTTTGTTTCTAAAAAGCTTTGCATTTTATTATAATTGCCTAAATGGAATTAATGGCATTTATGAACCCATTGTGGGCAATGTTGGAGAGTGATATAAACAGATCAGCTTCTTATTCTTAAAAATTGCATATTTGTAAAGCAGAATGAATGTGCAGGAAGGAAAAAAGAAAAAACTTACCAAATAGAACATAGTATGCCAAAAGAAAGACCTTCTCAAAACCTTTAACTATGCACAAGAAAATATTCAGAAAGAACATAATGGATATGTTTACTTTAGGCTTTTTGTCTCACCAAATTTTTTCCTTCTTATATAGAGTTCAGATACATTAAAAAAAAGTTATTTGAGCCATAACTCATTCTTTTCCATTTTCTCTATTCTGAAAATAACAGAGAAATAAAAAGAATATGTAGGGTCATGCCCTGGCTCTGATACTTGGTTTAGCTGTCCTGAGGAAATCAACTAAATCTCATTCCTTACATATACATTACCTTCCTTATACATTATGTGAGAAAGAGATTGAGGCTGATTTTGTTACATGGTATTGGATCATGCATTCATGGAGAAGTCCTACAATCTACCATCTGCAAGCTGGAGACTTAAGAAAACTAGAGATGTAGCTCAAAGGCCTGAGAGCAAGATGGTACTAATGATTTCTATCTGAGCCTGAAGGTCTGAGAAGCAGGAACCTTGGAAGAAAGAGAATATCAATATTCCACTCAGGCAGAGACAGAGTGAATCCTTCTTGCTCTTGCTTTACTTAGGCCCTCAGTGGATTGGATGATGCCCAACCACACTAGTCATGGCAATCTGCTTTACTCTGTCTACTGATTCAAATGTGAATCTTCTCCAGAAATACCTTCCCAGACACACCCAGAAATAACATTGAATCAGGTATCTGTGATCCAGTCAAGTATGTATACAGACACAGGAGGACAACTCATGGCAATTACAGTCCTGACTGTGGTAACTTGGATGCAGTAATTGGACATGGGCAAGCAGGAGATGGCAAAATTGAATATTGTCATCTTAGGAAATAGTGAAATAAAATGGAAGGGAATGAAAGCAAAAGTGTTAGTTGTTCAGTCATGTCCGATGCTTTGGAACCCAATGCACTGTAGCCCACTAGGCTCTTCTGTCCATGGAATTCTTCAAGCAAGAATATACTGGAGTGAGTTGCCATTCCTTTCTCCAGAGGATCTTCCCAACCCAGGGATCAAACCTGGGTGTCCTGTATTGCAGGCAGATTCTTTACCATCTCAGCCACCAGAGAATGCTTGGAGGGAGCAGGCAAATTTAACTCAGATGACCATTATATCTACTACTCTGGCAATAACCCCATAGAAGAAACAGAATGGCACTCATAATCAACAACAGAATCCACGATGCAGTACCTGGGTGCAACCTGAAAAAATGATAGAATGATCTTGGTTCATTTCCATGGCAAACCATTAAACATCACAGTAATTCAAGTCTGTGCCCCAGTCACTGATGCTTAAAAAGCTGAAGTTGACTCCTTCTATGAAGATCTACAACACTTTATAGAACTAAAACCAAAAAATGATACCTTTTTCATCAGAGGAGATAGGGAAGGAAAAGTAGGAAGTGAAGAGATACCCAGAATAACCAAGTTTGACCTTGTAGCATAAAATAAAGCAGGGCAAAGGCTAGCAGAGTTTTATCAAGAGAACATGCTAGTCATAGTAAACACCCTTTTTCAACACCCAAGAGATGACTCTACACATTAATATTACCATATGGTAAATACCAAAATCAGACTGATTCTGTTCTTTGCAGAGAAAAATGGACAAGATCTATAAAGTTGGCAAAAGATAATACATGAAGATGACTGTGGATTAAGATCATGAGCTCTTTATTGTAAATTTCAGGCTTAAATACTTTATGATTATATTGTGAAGGTGACAAATAGATTCAAGGAATTACAGGTAGACAGAGTGCCTGAAGATCCATGAACAGAAGTTTGTAATATTGTACAGGATTCAGTGACAAAACTATCCCCAAGAAAAAGAAATGCAAGAAAGCAAAGTGGTTGTCTGAGGAGGTTTTACAAATAGCTGAGAAGAGAAGAGAAGCAAAAAGGGAAGCAGGAGAGAAAGGGAAATATATTCCCAACTGAATGCAGAGTTCCAGAGAATAGCAAGGAGAGATAAGAAGACCTTCTTAAATGAGCAATGCAGAGAAATAGAGGAAAACAATAGAATGGTAAGTCTAGAGATTGCTTCAAGAAAAATTTACCTCCTCCCTTCAAGGAGGTAAAAAGGGAATATTTCAAGCTAGGAAGAGCATGATAAGGGACAGAAATATTAAGGACTTAAATAGAAGCAGAAGAGATTAAGAAGAGGTGGCAAGAATACATGAAGAACTATACCAAAAAAAAAAAAAAAATCTTAATGACAAGTATAACCAAAATGGTGTGGTTACTCACCTAGAGTCAGACATCCTGGAATGTGAAGTCAAGTGGACCTTAGGAAGCATTACTAGGAACAAGCTAGTAGAGGTGATTGAATTCCAGCTGAGTTACTGAGAATCCTAAAAGATAACACTATTCAAGTACTGCACTCAATGTATCAGTAAATTTGGAAAACATAGCAGTGGCCACAGGACTGGAAAAGTCCAGTTTTCATTCTGATCTCTAAGAAGGACAATGCCAAAAAATGTTTAAATTACTGTATAATTGCACTCATTTCATGTGCTAGCAAGATTATTCTCAAAATTCTTCAAGCTAGACTTTAGCAATATGTAAAATTAGAACTTCCAGGTTTAAAACCTGGGTTTCAAAGAGATAGAGGAACCAGAGATCAAATTGACAATCTTCATTGGATCATGGAAAAAGCAGTGGAGTTCCAGAAGAACATCTACTTCTGCTTCATTGACTATACTAAAACCTTTGACTGTGTGGATCACAACAAGCTGTGGAAAATTCTTGAAGAGACAGGAGTACCAGGCAACCTTAACCATCTTCTGGGAAACCTATATATGGGTCAAGAAGCAACAGTTAGAATGGGACAGGGACCAATGGACTGGTTCAATAGTGAGAAAGGAATATGACAAGGCTGTATCTTGTCACCTTGCTTATTTAACTTACACACAGTGTACATCTTGAGAAATGCCAGGCTGGAGCAATCACAAGCTGAAATCAAGATTGCTGGGAGAAATATCAACAAGCTCAGATATACAGATGACATAACTCTAATTATGAGGAAGAGGAAGAGTTGGTTAGATAGCATCACCTACTTAATGGATGGGGCTTCCTAGGTGATTCACCTGTAAAGAATATGTGTGCAGTGTAGGAGGAATGAGCTTCATCCCAGGCTAGGAGGATACCCTGGAGGAGAGAGCGGCCACCCGCTCCAGCATTCTTGCCTGGAAAATCCCATGGACAGAGGTGTCTGGTGGACTTTGGTGCATGAGGTTGCAAAAAGTCCAAAATGATTGAAGAAGCTAAGCAGACATGCACTCAATAGACACAAATTTGATCAAACTGGGAGATAGTGGAAGAAGAAGGGCCTGTGTACTGCAGTCCAAAAGGTTGCAAAGAGTTGGACGCCACTTAGCAATTGCACTGCAATAATTGTTGTAACTGTTCATGTGGTTTCAACTTCTCATTGTAATTACTTTTTCTATTACCCAGTCTGTACTATCATTGCCTTCATCAAGCATCATTTTTAATCATGATTCTTTTCCTGGTAGGGTGACCCATAATTTTATTCTCAAGGATCTGGGTCACTAGTGGCCCTGCTTGGATTGGTTTATATCTTTTCTCTGTTGATCTTAATCACATAACACAGTAATACTGAGAGATACCCCCAAGAAATTTACTCTGGTCATATATTTTTTTAACTCCACTGAGGAGTAGCAGTTCAATTTCCTCATTAATAGACAGAAGCCAGCACAGTACTACCTTACATTCCTTCCTTGACTCAGAGGTGCGAGAAACCCAAAGTGACCAGGCAGCAGCCTTAAATTTCAGAGTAATGGAATCATTTTTGTGTCTCTTGGTGGAAAGCTTTTCTACCTTTGTAACTAAGACCTCAGGGCTAGCTGAATATGAAGTCATGTAAACTTGAAGGAAAAATAATAATAGTAAATGGTGCAACTCCAATTTCCATCACCTGATTCCTAAGCCCATGGAGTATGGCTATGAAATAAACAGCACAATATATTAGATGCTGATTCAGAGCATGCACTGTTCTTAGTCATTCAGTCATATCCTACTCTTTGACTGTAGCCTGCCAGGCTTCTCTGTCCATGTGGATTCTCCAGGTAAGAAAACTGGAGTGGCTTGCCATGCCCTCCTTGATTCAGAGCATATACAACCTTATAGAGAACCTTGCCCCAGCCCTGTAATGTATTACACCTAGTTGATGCTGTAACTAATTATTCATAAGGTTATTCCATGCTTCTATCAAACCAACTGCTTCTACATGGTTCACATGGCAAGAACAGTGAATTCCAAGAGCGTGGGTCCATTGCTGCAGGATTTTGTTGGTTTCTTTGTTTTTCCTGTGAAGTAAGTTCCTTGATCAGAAGTAATGCTGTTTGAAATAACTTGACATTGCCTAAACATTCTGTAACTACGTGGCTGTTAGCTTTGGCCACAAAACATGTGTAAGGAAGGCAAGTCCATGTTCAGAAGTATATATCCCATTAAGAACAAATGGCTGCTCCTTCCAAGATGGAAGTGGTCCAAAGTAATCAACTTGCCACCAGGTAGCTGGCTGATCATCCCAGGGAATGATGCCATATCAGAGACTTAGTGTTGATCTCTGCTGTTGGCAGATTGGACACTCAGCAGTGACCATAGTCAGGCGGCCTTGGAAAATGGAAGAACATTTTGCTGAGCCAGTGCATTACTTTTATCCCTGTCACCATGACCACTCTGTTCATGAACACATGGGATGATGACGGGATTGATTGGAGAAAGACTAAATTGGATCCACAAAATGGGTCATCCCATCTACTTGATTATTAAAATCCTCCTTTGTTTGGGTCATCCTCTGGTGAACATTCACAGAAAACGCGAACATACTCATACTTTTTTTTTTTTCACCAATTCAGAAACATCAATCCACACACCTCTTTCCAAAAATCTGTCACCAGTTATCCAATCATGTTTCAAAGTCTGTGACCATTCAGCAAAACCATTGGTCAAAGTCCATAAATCAATATATACTTGCATGTTTGTCCATCCATTTTTTCCAAAGAAAATGAACAAAGACGTACACCACTTGGAGTTATGCCTCTAGTAGGAGTTCCTATTACAAGTGTCCTTCAGAGATGTCCTAGAAAAGGGGCATAGGGATATAATTGTCCACTTGCAGGTGGTACCTGTATATAGTGTAAAACCATCTGTAAAGCAGATCTGAGTTTTCTCTTTCTCTGTCAAGTGGTCGTAGGAAATCCCTCATGCAGCCACGTGTGCAGACTGGAAGAAGGAAGCTGGTAGGCTGGAGTGGGAATCACGGACACTTGGGACACTTCTTCATGTAACTTACTTAACTTTCAGGGCCTGCCTATTCCCCATTATATATGTACCATTTCCATTTGATGATGGAGTGTTGCTTTGCAAATGAGACTTTTGTCCTATAATTAAGCATTCAAATTCCACTAAGGCCCAGTAGACAAAGAGCTGTTTATCAAAAAGAGTTATTTGCAGAGGATGGAGAATTTTGCTCTAAAATTTGAAGAACCTGGTCTGAAAATCACCTAGAGGGTCCTTCCAAAGGCTCCAAATACTACCCCTATCTGCCACTCAAACTTCAGGCACCATTGGATCTCCTGGGTCATATGACCCAAGTTATAGAGCAGCTTGTTTGGCAGCCTGGGCCTAATGTGGAGACTTCTTTCTAGGCACCACTCAAAGATAGCAACTTTTCACATCACTCAGAAAACAGGTCAAAATAACACACCCAGATATGTTGCCTCCAAAATTCAAAGAGATGCACTGTGCTTTTTGGGGAGAATAGAAGGGATTAAGTGTAGCAAATTTTCCTTCACCTTTGGGGGAAATCTTAGCAGGCCTTATACCAACAGACCCCTAGAAATTTCACTGACATAGTTGTCCTTGATCTCTGTCAGATTTATTTCTCACCTCATGATACACAAATATCTTAGCAATAAATACTACTACCAATATTCACTTAATGAATAAGTTGTTACTTCTTGCTTACTAGGTTAAATCAATGTAATGGATCAGCATAACCCCTTGTGAAAAGAAAAGGTGATCAAGACTCCTGCAAGCTAATTTATGACAGAGGCTGAGAGTTGATACCTTTGGTATAGGACAGTGAAGGTGTATTATTGTCCTTGCCCCCTGGGCCGGGGGGAGGGGAGGAGGAACTGCTCCTGGCTGGTTTTATTGATAGGAAAGGAGAAAAAATTTTAAAAAGCTATTTCCCAGATCAATACTAGGTACTAGGGAGTGTATTGGAGAAGGCCATGGCAACCCACTCCAGTACTCTTGCCTGGAAAATCCCATGGACGGAGGAGCCTGGCGGGCTACAGTCCATGGGGTTGCGAAGAGTCAGACATAACTGAGCAACTTCAATTTCACTTTTCACTTCCATGCATTGGAGAAGGAAATGGCAACCCACTCCAGTGTTCTTGACTGGAGAATCCCAGGGACAGCGGAGCCTGGTGGGCTGCCGTCTATGGGGTCGCACAGAGTTGGACATGACTGATGTGACTTAGCAGCAGCAGGAAGAGCCAAGCTAGTGGCTTTCATTATATACCATCATAACCCTCACTCTAGAGGTCAGGGAACTGATGTGGACTTTCTACTAATTGCTAAATGTGTCTTTTTCAATAATCCAGTTGGGGATTGAGTAAATAGCCACATTATGGGTTTGGAGGCCATGATGGGACTACTGTCAAATTAACCTGAGCTAAAACTCTATAGATTATCTAACCTTTTTAAGCCTATACTCTGAGTAGTGAACCACAGGGATGTTTCTTGTCTTCTGAATTTAGAGTCAGTTCAGACCTAGTGTCTACCGGTCTCCAAATGTTCTGATTATTTATTTTTCCCCAGTGCACAGTTGCCCTGATAAAAGATAGTCGTTCCCTTTGGAAAAGACTGGGAAAAGGATTCACAGAATAAGTACTGGGGCATGAACCAGGGTCCTTCCTCAAGAAGACCCATTCTCTCCTTCACTCAAGGGGTTTTGATTTTGTAAAGGCTCAAGTCTGGGAATTGATTTAAGGATCATAACTCATTATTTTTATGATTTAAGCTAGAATTTTGTCCGGTTGAACTAGGACTTTTCTACTTCTACAGGTCAAATCAGAATTTAGTAGTCTTCATAGAAAAACAAGAGATCATTTCAAGAAAATTAGAGATACTAATGGAACATTTCATTCAAAGATGGGCTCAATAAAGGACAGAAATGGTATGGACCTAACAGAAGCAGAAGATATTAAGAAGAGGTGGCAAGAATACACAGAAGAACTGTACAAAAAAGATCTTCATGACCAAGATAATCCCAATGGCGTGATTACTCACCTGGAGCCAGACATCTTGAAATGTGAAGTCAAGTGGGCCTTAGAGAGCATCATGACAAACAAGGCTACTGGAGGTGATGGAATTCCAATTGGGCTATTTCAAATCCTGAAAGATGATGCAGTGAAAGTGCTGCAGTCAATATGCCAGCACATTTGGAAAACTCAGCAGTGGCCACAGGACTGGAAAAGGTCAGTCTTCATTCCAATCCCAAAGAAAGGGAATGGAAAAGAATGCTCAAACTACCGCACAATTGCACTCATCTCACACACTAGGAAAGTCATGCTCAAAATTCTCCAAGCTAGGCTTCAGCAATATGTGAATTGTGAACTTTCAGATGTTCAAGCAGGTTTTAGAAAAGGCAGAGGCACTAGAGATTAAATTTCCAACATCCGCTGGATCATGGAGAAAGCAAGAGAGTTCCAGAAAAACATTTATTTCTGCTTCATTGACTATGCCAAAGCCTTTGACTGTGTGGATCACAATAAACTGTGGAACATTCTGAAAGACATGGGAATACCAGGCCACCTGACCTGCCTCTTGAGAAACCTGTAAGCAGGTCAGGAAGCAACAGTTAGAACTGGTCATGGAACAACAGACTGGTTCCAAATAGGAAAAGGAGTATGTCAAGGTTGTATATTGTCACCTTGCTTATTTAACTTAAATGCAGAGTACATCATGAGGAACGCTGGGCTGGAAGAAGCATGCGGGGATGACCCAGAGGGAGAATAAAGGGAGGAGGGAGGTGGGAGGGGGGTTCAGGAGGGGGAACTTATGTAAACCTGGGGCAAATTCATATCAATGTATGGCAAAACCAACCAATATAATATTGTAAAATAATTTGCCTCAAATAAAAAAATAAATTAATTACCTAAAATAAAAAAAAAAAAAAAACAAGCTGGAATCAAGATTGCTGGGAGAAATATCAATAACCTCAGATATGCAGATGACACCACCCTTATGGCAGAAAGTGCAGAGGAACTCAAAAGCCTCTTGATGAAAGCGAAAGAGGAGAGTGAAAAGGTTGGCTTGAAGCTCAACATTCAGAAAACGAAGATCATGGCATCTGGTCCCATCACTTCATGGGAAATAGAAGGGGAAACAGTGGAAACAGTGTCAGACGTTATTTTGGGGGGCTCCAAAATCACTGCGGATGCTGATTGCAGCCATGAAATTAAAAGACGCTTGCTCCTTGGAAGGAACGTTATGACCAGCCTAGATAGCATATTAAAAAGCAGAGACATTACTTTGCCAACCAAGGTCCGTCTAGTCAAGGCTATTGTTTTTCCTGTGGTCATATATGGATGTGAGAGTTGGACTGTGAAGAAAGCTGAGCGCCGAAGAATTGATGCTTTTGAACTTTGGTGCTGGAGAAGACTCTTGAGAGTCCCTTGGACTGCAAGGAAATCCAACCAGTCCATTCTAAAGGAGATCAATCCTGGGTGTTCATTGGAAGGACTTATGCTTAAGCTGAAACTCCAAGACTCTGGCCACCTCATGCGACGAGTTGACTCACTGGAAAAGAGTCTGATGCTAGGAGGGATTGGTGGTAGGAGGAGACGGGGACGACAGAGAATGAGATGGCTGGATGGCATCGCCCTCTCGATGGACACGAGTTTGAGTGAACTCCGGATGTTGGTGATGGACTGGGAGGCCTGGCGTGCTGTGGTTCATGGGGTCGCAACGAGTTGGACACGACTAAGTGACTGAACTGAAATGAACTTGTACTTATTTAACTTCTGGGAACATCATGATTGATTAACCAATGGCATAGGTTTACAGGAATCACACTTTTCTGATTGCTACTTTGACCTTCCTGTCTCTTAAGGTAACCAGGCCCAACTTTCCTTTAGTGGTTTAATGGTGCCACTTGGTATCTAATACCTGGAGATACAATAACTTTCTCATTGTACTTAAGCTTCCCAGTTGAGTGCCTATCACAAACTTCTCACAGTCTTTGTGGAAGCCTTGTCTTTTGACCTCCCAATGTGGATAAGTAGATTTTAAATGAAAAACGTCATCAACAGTTAAGTCTCCTTAAGCCCATGAATCCCTTCTTCCACATTAACAAGGGCAGATTGGCATTTCAGGTCTACATACTGTGGGTCACATTTCAGTCCATGCATTAGGCAACCAAACAAACTGTTACAAGCCTATCTAACTCCTGGAGCTACCACATTAAATGCTGAATCTCTGCTCAGTAAACCAATTCCATCAATTCAATGTGATCCAACTGTATCTTCCTTCTACTATGCTCCCACACCCTTAGTATACATTCTTATGCATTTTCTTTGTATTTCTCTATATAAATTAGAAATACAAATGATTCTTTTGTAGTGTAATACACTTTGCACCTCACCTTTATAGGCCTGTTAGGATTTGAGTCTACTTAAAAGTCTAGGAAAGAAAAAAAGAGTCCTGAGTGTAGGTTCTCAGGAGAATTAGCATTGTCCTGAGTGGCCACTACCACCGAGGAAGCCACAAGAGTTTCCTCAGGCAATGCAGGTGGGGATGGAAAGGCCAATACCTAAAAGTCTGGAGGCTTCTTCCACTTTCAAAAAAAGTCTCTTCAGAATTTAGGGACCTGATATCTCCAGGTTCATCAGGGTCTTCCCATATGTCATCATACTAATTTAAAAGATTCTTTCCTAATCAATCCCCTCTCTTAAAAGTAAACACCTGGGGTGACTTTCAAGATGCTGGAAGAGTAAGAAGGGGAGATCACCTTCCTCCCACAAATATATCAAAAATACCTCTGCATTTGGAAAATGTCTACAGAACATCTCTGAATGCTAGCAGAGAATACTAGACTTCCAAAATGGCAATCCAATATCCTCAGAATGAAGCAGGGCAAAAGATAAAGATATAAAAGGAGACAGACAAAGGCTGTCAGGACAGGGGCTTGTGCCCTTGGAAAAGAATCGTTAAGGAGGAAAATTTTCTCACACCCGGAAACCCCCTCATGAGTGGGGACATGGGGTGGGGCTTTGGAACCTCAGAGGAGAAAGCACATGCTTGGAAACCAAAATGGAGATAATCCACCACAGGGATCATTGCCAAGCACCTTGCATGCCTGCTGCAGCGAGTAGGGGCTAGATACTGAGACTCAGGCTTCAGGGTTCAGACCCCAGGGAGAAGGTTGGGGTTTAATGCCATGGATACTCTGAGGGGGCTAGGGCAGCACATCTGAGGGAGTCCAGGGAAAAGCCTGGACTGAAAGAAATCGTTGCAGTGGGAGCCCTCTAACTCTCCTTGCTTTCATAAAACAAGAACAAACTTTGTGGATGTCATAAGTGAGATGAGTAACGGCTATGAACTGCCAAATCTCAGAGTTAGATATGCTTAGCCATCACCAAAGCCAGCATGAGTGCCAGAGATAAGACTGAATGAAGCTGCAGTTTATGATCCCAGAGTGGCGAATGCAAAAAAGATGGCCACTGCCAAAACCAGGGCAAGAGCCAAAGGTAGGAAACAAAATGCTGTTGCTGCCGTCCTGACCCCAGAGGTATCAGTTGCCACCAAGTGTTGAGCAGGCACAAGTTATGACCCAAAAATTCCTGGGAGCCTATGCATCTTGGCTGTGCCTAGGGACACAAGACCTTTGGATAATTCCTCTGGAAGAGTGTAAGATCCACCTCAGACGTAGTGGCTTTCCACAAGCCTCAGCTGCAGCAATCACTCCACAAACACCACAGTTGTGGCTGCCATATCCCTCCCTCTCCCAAGCCCAACTGAGCAAATGAGCCCTAATGAGGAGCAACTTTTATCCCCTCTATTCTGGGTGGGAAACAAACACCAGACAGTGGCCTACAGGCAGAGGTGGGCTCAAAACCATAGCAAAGCACCAGGGGCTGTGTGAGAAAAGAAGAGAAAAGGAATTGAATCCTGCAGCCACAGGTGCATCAGATTAAAACCCCACAATTGTCTTGAACTTTTGGGGCAATTGCAGACTTTTAGATAAGGTACAAGCTGGAATAAGGCCAGATTTAACCTGAGTTGACACTGCAGAGCACCCACAGCAGGCCCAGAGACCTTCCTAGAAATATTGGAGGACTTCCAGAGTAGACAAACTGTCTGGTGGTATGAAGAGGACAATGGAGGAATTGGGAGGAAATTCTTATTGCCACTCTAATTATTTTTTCTTTCTTTTTCTATTTCATATTGTACTAATGTTCTTTCTTTATTAATCTTTTAATTTGTATTTTAGACTTACTTTTTCCTTTTTATAAACTTATTTTTTCTACTTTTACAATATTATTTAGTTATACTACATTTTCTTCATATTTTTGATTTTGTATTTTTGCTGGTCTAGTTTTTAGTGTTCATTTTCACTTACAGGTTTGCTTATGGGCTTGATTACTGTCTTCATTTTTTATTTCTGTTTTTATTATTTTTTTCTCTCTTTTTACTCTTTTCATTTCTTTGTAGACAGAAATATTTGTGTTTCTTTAGATGTTATTGGATATTGAGTAATGCTTTCACCACGAGTCTTGGGGTTTTGTCTTCTGTGCTGCATGGGCTGTCTTGGTGCTATAGTAAGTGGTTGGGCCTGAACCTCCATGGTGGGAGACCCAAGTCCAGGACTTTGGATCAGCAAATAATTCCTGACCCAATGGATCCTTAATCAGTGAAAGCTCTCCCAAAGGCCTCCTTCTCAACACTAAGACTAGACCCCACCCAAAGACCCAAAATTTCCAGTGCTGGATGCATCACGCCAAACTTTCAGCAAAACAGGAACACAACCTTGCCCATTAGCAGACAGGTGACCTGAAGCCCATAGACACCCCAGAACACACTCTTGGACATGACACTGCCTTTCAGAGAGATAAAATTAAGCTCCTTTCACCAAAACATAGGCAAAAGTCCCTCAACCAGGAAACTTTCACAAGGCACTGATCCGACTTTACCTATGAGGGGGCAGATTCCACTCATAAGAGGAACTACAACTCCCCAGCTTGTAGAGAGGAGACCCTAAAGACAGTAAACAAAACGAAATGACAGAAACATATAGCCAGTGAATGAACATGGTAAAACTTCACAAGACCAAACAAATGAAGAGGAAGTAGTCTACCTGAAAAAAGAATTCAGAGTAATAGTAGTGAAGATGATCCAAAATCTTAGAAATAAAATGAAGGTAGAGATAAATAGAATGGAGTCATGATTTGAGAAGATAAAGGAAATATTTAACAAGGACCTAGAAAAAAAAAATATATATATATATATGACAATCAGCAATAAAAAATGAAATAACAGATTAAAAATACACTAGAGAGAACCAACAGCAGAATAACTGAGGCAGAAGAGTGGATAAGTGAGCTGGAAGACAGAATGGTGGAGAAGCACAAAATAAAGAAAAAGAAACAGAAAGAAATGAAGGCAGTTTCAGAGACCTCTGGGACAACATTAAGTACACCAACCTTCAAATTATAGAGGGCCCAGAAGAAGAAGAGAAAAAGAAAGGGTATAAGAAAATTTTGAGGAGATTATAATCAAAAGTGTCCTTAACATGGGAAAAGAAATAACTACCCAAGTACAGAAAGCCCAGAGTATCCCATACAGTATAAACACAAAGAGAAACACAGCAAAATACATATTAATCAAGCTAGTGAAAATTAAACACAGAGCAAAAATATTAAAAGCAACAAGGGAAATTTAGCAAATAACAGAAGGGGATCTTCATTAGTTTATCAGCTGATCATTCAATGGAAATTTCAGACCAGAAGGGAGTGACAGGATATACTTAGAGTGATGAGAGGGAAAAACCTACAACCAAAATTATTCTACCCAGGAAGAATATCATTCAGATTCAAAGGATAAATCAAAAGCTTCGCAGATAGGTGAAAGTTAAGTGAATTCAAAGTAGCTTTACAATAAATGCCAAAGGAACTTCTCTAGACAGATAAAACAAACAGAAACAGGAAAAAAAGTCTAAAATCATAGCCAAAACAATAAAGTAAACGGTAATAAGATCATGTGAAGTGAAGTGAAAGTTTCTCAGTTATGTCCAGCTATTTGTGAACCCGTGGACTATACAGTCCATGGAATTCTCCAGGCCAGAATACTGGAGTGGGTAACCTTTTCCTTCTCCAGGGGATCTTTCTAAGCCAGGGATAAAACTCAGGTCTTCCACATTGCAGGTGAGTTATTTACTAGCTGAGCCACAGTGGAAACTCAAGATTACTGGAGTGAGTAACCTATTCCTTCTCCAGAAGATCTTCTTGACCAGGGAATAAAATCATGTTCTCAAGCATGGCAGGTGAATTCTTAACCAACTGAGCTCTCAGGGAGACCCAATAAGAGCACACGTATCAATAGTTACCTTAAATGCAAGTGGATTAAATGTTCCAATCAAAAGACACAGACTGGATAAATGGATATGAAAAAAGACCTCTATATATGCTATCTACAAGAGACCCACTTCAGACCTATGGACACCTACAGACTGAAAGTGAGGGGCTGGACAAAGTTATAGCATGCAAATGGAAATCAAAGGAAAGTGGGAGAAGAAATGCTTTTATCAGATAAAATGACTTTAAAATAAAATCTGCTACAAAAGTCAAAGGAAAACATTAATGATCAAAGAATCAATCCAAGAAAATATAACAACTATAAATATATATATACCCAATATTGGAGCACTTCAATACATAAGGCAAATGCTAACTAATATTACAGAGGAAATTGACAGAATAATAGTGAGGGAGGGGTTAAAAATCACTCCCACTAATGGACAGACCATCCAGACAGAAAATTACTAAAGAAACAGTAGTTTTAAACGATAAATTGGACCAGATGGACCTAACTGATATCTACAGGGCATTTCACCCAAAAAAGAGTAGATTTCACTTTTTTCTCAGGTGCACAAGGGATATTGTCTAGGATGTATCACATCTTTGGTCACAAACCAAACCAAGTTAAAAAATATATAATTGAAATTATTTCAAGCATCTTTTCTGACCACAAGGCTATAAGATTGCACATCAGTTACAGGAAAAATATAGGAGACACAGGGGATGTGGATTTGATCCCTGGGTCAGGAGATTCCCTGGAGGATGAAATGGAAATATTCTTCAGTACCCTTGCTGGGGACATCCCATTGCCAGAGGAGCCTGGTGGGCTGTATTTCATGGGGTCACAAAAAGTAGGAAATGACTGAGCTACTGAGCACATACTCACAGGATAAAAAAAAAGATGTAAAAAGTACAAATACAGGGAGGCTAAACAATGTACTTCTGAATAATCAAGAAGTACTAAAGGAATCAAAGAGAAAATCAAAAGCTATCTAGACAATGAATTAAAGAAAATGTCACCTGGAAGGATATCAGTTGAGTTCAGTTCAGTCGCTCAGTCGTGTCTGACTCTTGATACAGGATGCAATAAAAACAACGTTAAAAGGGAAATTTATATCAATACAAGCTTATCTAAAGAAACAAGAGAAATGACATATAAACAACCTAACGGTACACCTCAAGCAGCTAGAGAAAAAAGAACAAAAAACCCCAAAGGTAATAGAAGGAAAGAAATCATAAAGGTCAGTGTAGAAAAAATGAAAAAGAAACAAAGAAAGCAATAGCATAGATCATTAAAGCCAAAAGTTGGTTCTTTGAAAAGATAAACAAAATTGACAAACCATTAGCCAGACTCATCAAGGAAAAAAAAAAAAAACAAGACTCAAATCAATAAAATTATAAATGAAAAAGAAGTTACTGTAGATAACACACAAATTCAAATGGTCATAAAATAATAGTATGAGAAATTATATACCAATAAAATGGACAACCTAGAAGAAATTGACAAGTATTTAGAAAAGTATAGCCTGACAAAAACTGATCCAAGAAGAAGTAGAAAATATGAGCAGTCCAATCACAAGCATGGAAATTGAAATTGCAATGAAAAATCTTCCCTAAAAAGCACATAGCCAGATGGTTTCACAAGCAAATTTTACCAAAAGTTTAGAGAAGAGTTCACACCTATCCTGCTCAAAATCTTCCAGAAAATTATAGAGGAAGGAAACTTCTCTAGATGTCACCATCACCCTAATATTAAAACCAGACTAAGATACCACCAGAGAAAAATTACAGACTAATACCCCTGATGAATATAGATCCAAAACTCTTCAGCAAAATTCTAGTGAAACCAACAGCATGTTAAAATGATCATATATCATGATCAAGTGGGAATTATCCCAGGGGTCCAAGGATTCTTCAGTAAATGCAAATCAATGTGGTACACCATATTAAGAAATCAAAAGATAAAACAAAAACATGATCATCTCAATAGATGCAGAGATAGCTTTCAACAATATTCAACACAGGTTTATGATAAAAATCTCTCCAGAAAGGAGGCTTAGAAGGAGCCTATCTCAACATAAGAAAGACCATATACATTAAACCCATAACAAACATTATTCTCAATGTTAAAAACCTGAAGGCATTTCCTCTAATATCAGGGGAAAGACAAGGGTGCCCACACCCACCACTATTATTCAACAAACTTTTGAACCTCATAGCTGAAGCAATTACAGAAGAAAAAGAAATAAAAATGATCCATATTGGAAAAAAATGAAGGAAAACATATTTGAATATGACATGATACTATGTATAGAAAATTCTAAAGATGCCACCAGAAATTTACTAGAACTAATCAATGAATAATGTAAAATCACAGGATATAAAATTAATACACAGAAATCCCTTGTATTCTATACACTAACAAGGATAAATCATAAAGAGAAAGTAAGGAAACGATTGCATTCACAATTGCCAAAATAAAATAAAACACCTAATAATAAACCTACCTAAAGGAGAAGACTCTTGAGAGTCCCTTGGACTGCAAGGAGATCCAACCAGTCCATTCTAAAGGAGATCAATCCTGGATGTTCATTGGAGGGACTGATGCTAAAGCGGAAACTCCAATACTTTGGCCACCTCATGCGACGAGTTGACTCACTGGAAAAGACTCTGATGCTGGGAAAGGTTGGGGGCGGGAGGAGAAGGGGACGACGGAGAATGAGATGGCTGGATGGCATCACCGACTCTGTGGACATGAGTTTGAGTGTACTCCGGGAGTTGGTGAGGGACAGGGAGGCCTGGCGTGCTGTAATTCATGGGGTGGCAGAGAGTCGGACACGACTGAGCGACTGAACTGAACTGAACTGAACTGAACTGAAAGAGACAAAAATGCTGTATGCATAAAACTATAAGATGCTGATAAAGGAAAACACAGAGAACAGAAACAGATGGAGAGGTATACCATGTTCCTGAATAGGAAGAATCACTACCGTGAGAATGACCACACTACACAAAGCAATCTACAGAATGAATGCAATTCCTATCAAACTACCAATGGTAATTTTCACTGAACAAGAAAAAAAAAACAAACCACAATTTGTGTGGAAACACAAAAGATCTGGATAGCCAATGTGATCTTGACAAAGACATATAGACCTGGAGGAATCAACATTCTTGACTTCAGACTATACTACAGAGTTGTAATAATCAGGATGTTATCAGTTCAGTTCAGTCGCTCAGTTGGGTCAGGCTATTTGCAACCCCATGAATCGCAGCATGCCAGGCCTCCCTGCCCGTCATGAACACCCAGAGTTCACCTAAAATCATATGCATTGAATCGGTGAAGCCATCCAGTCCTCTCATCCTCTGTTGTCCCCTTCTCCTCCTGCTCCCAATCCCTTACAGCATCAGGGTCTTTTCCAGTGAGTCAGCTCTTTGCTTGAGGTGGCCAAAGTATTGGAGTTTCAGCTTTAGCATCAGTCCTTCCAATGAACACCCAGGACAGGTCTCCTTTAGGATGGACTGGTTGGATCTCCTTGCAGTCCAAGGGACTCTCAAGAGTTTCCTCCAGCACCACAGCTCAAAAGCATCGATTCTTTGGTGCTCAGCTTTCTTCACAGTCGAGCTATCAAATCCATACATGACCACTGGAAAACCCACAGCCTTGAGTAGACATAACTTTGTTGGCAAAGTAATGTCTCTGCCTTTTAATATGCTATCTAGGTTGGTCATAACTTTCCTTCCAAGAAGTAACGTCTTTTAATTTCATGGCTGCAATCACCATCTGCAGTGATTTTGGAGCCCCTACAAAATAAAGCCTGACACTGTTTCCACTGTTTCCCCACATATTTCCCATGAAGTGATGGGATCAGATGCCATGATCTTAGTTTTCTGAATTTTGAGCTTTCACCAAATTTTTCAATCTCCTCATTCATTTTCGTCAAGAGGCTTTTTAGTTCCTCTTCTCTTTCGGCCATAAGCATGGTATTATCTGCATATCTGATGTTATTGTATTTCTCCCGGCAATCTTGATTCCAGCTTGTGCTTCTTCCAGCCCAGCGTTTCTCATGATGTACTCTGCATTTAAGTTAAATAAGCAGGGTGACAATATACAGACTTGACATGCTCCTTTTCCTATTTGGAACCAGTCTATTGTTCCATGTCCAGTTCTAACTGTTGCTTCCTGTACTGAAACCTCCTAGAGTAACACAAATAAAAACAAAAATAAACAAATGTAACTAGATAAACTTACAAGCTTTTGCATAGCAGTTCGGCTCAGTTCAGTTGCTCAGTCGTGTCCAACTCTTTGAGACCCCATGAATCACAGCATGCCAGGCCTCCCTGTCCATCACCAAATTCTGGAGTTCACTCAAACTCACCTCCATCGAGGCAGTGATGCCATCCAGCCATCTCATTCTCTGTCGTCCCCTTCTCCTCCTGCCCCCAAGCCCTCCCAGCATCAGAGTCTTTTCCAGTGAGTCAACACTTCGCATGAGGTGGTCAAAGTATTGGAGCTTCAGCTTCAGCATCAGTGTTTCCCATGAACACCCAGGACTGATCTCCTTTAGAATGGACTGGTTGGATATCCTTGCAGTCCAAGGGACTCTCAAGAGACTTCTCCAGCACCACAGTTCAAAAACATCAATTCTTCGGCGATCAGCTTTCTTCACAGTCCAACTCTCACATCCATACATGACCACTGGAAAAACCATAGCCTTGACTAGACGGACTTTTGTTGGCAAAGTAATGTACCTGCTTTTTAATATGCTGTCTAGGTTTGTCATAACTTTCCTTCCAAGGAGTAAGCATCTTTTAATTTCATGGCTGCACTCAGGATCCACAGTGATTTTGGAGCCCAAAAAAATAAAGTCTGACACTGTTTCCCCATCTATTTCCCATGAGGTGATGGGACCTTTTTCCCCACCTATTTCCCATGAGGTGATGGGACCAATTGCCATGATCTTAGTTTTCTGAATGTTAAGCTTCAAGCCAACTTTTTCACTCTCCTCTTTCACATTCATCAAGAAGCTTTTGAGTTCCTCTTCACTTTTTGCCATAAGGGTGGTGACATCTGCATATCTGAGGTTATTGCTATTTCTCCCGGCAATCTTGAGTCCAGCTTTTGCTTCTTCCAGCCCTGCATTCCTCATGATGTACTCTGGATACAAATTAAACTAGCAAGGTGACAATATACAACCTTGAAGTACTCCTTTCCCTATTTGGAACCAGTCTGTTGTTACATGTCCAGTTCTAACTGCTGCTTCCTGACCTGCATATGGTTTCTCAAGAGGCAGGTGAGGTGGTCTGGGATTCCCATCTCTTTCAGAATGTTCCACAGTATGTTGTGATACAGACAGTAAAAGGCTTTGGCATAGTCAATGAAGCAGAAATAGATGTTTTTCTGGAATCCTCTTGTTTTTTCCATGATCCAGCGGATATTGGCAATTTGATCTCTGGTTCCTCTGCCTTTTCTAAAACCAGCTTGAACATCTGGAAGTTCACGGTTCATGTTTTGCTGAAGCCTGGCTTGGAGAATTTTGAGCATGACTTTACTACCCTGTGAGATGAGTACAACTGTGCAGTAGTTTGAGCATTCTTTGGCATTACCTTTCTTTGCGATTGGAATGAAGACTGACCTTTTCCAGTCCTGTGGCCACTGCTGAGTTTTCCAAATTTGCTGGCATATTGAGTGCAGCACTTTCACAGCATCATCTTTCAGGATTTGAAATAGCTCAACTGGAATTCCATCACCTCCACTAGCTTTGTTCATAGTGATGCTTTCTAAGGCCCACTTGACTTCACATTCCAAGATGTCTGGCTCTAGGTCAGTGATCACACCTTAGTGATTATCTTGGTCATGAAGATCTTTTTTGTACAGTTCTTCTGTGTATTCTTGCCACAAGAAAACAAGTTTAAAAGACAACACTCAGAATGGGAGAAATAATTGCAAACTAAACAACTGACAAAGTCTCCAAAATGTGTAAACTCCTCAAACAACTCAGTATCAAAAAAACAAACAGCCCAATTAAAAAAAAAATGGTATGAAAAATTATAACGACTTTTCTCCAAAGAAGACATACCAATGGCCAATAAACACATGAAAAGATTCTCAAACTCACTAATTATTAGGGAAATGAAAATTAAAACTACAGTGAGATATCACCTCACAACAGAGAGAATGGACATCATCAAAAAATCTGCAAACAATAATTGCTGGAGAAGATGTGAGAAAAGGGAAACTTTTGCAGTGTTGGTGGGAATGTAAGTTGATACAGCCACTATAGTGAACAATATGGAGATTCCTTGAAAAACTAGGAATAAATCTGCACTAGGACCCAGCAATCCCACTACTGGGTATATACCCTGATAAAACCATAATTGAAAAAGACACGTTTACCCCAATGTTCATAGCAACACTATATACAATATCTAGGACATAGTTCTATCAATAGCTGAATGGATAAATAAGATATGGTACACATATACAATAGAATATTACTCAGCTATAAAAAGGAATGGAGTTGAATCAATTCTAGTGAGGTGGATGAAACCAGAGCCTGTTATACAGAGTGAAGTAAATCAGAAAGAGAAAAACAAATAATGTATATTAACACCTACATATGAAATCTAGCAATATGGTATTGATGAACCTATCTTCAGGGAAGGAATGGAGAACTCACATATAGAGAATGCACTTGTGGACACAGTGCACAGGGAGGAGAGAGTGGAAAGAATAGAGAAAGTGGCATCAGCAAGTATACACTACCATGTGTAAAACAGGTAGCTTGTGAGGAGTTGTATAACACAGGGAGCCCAGCCTGGCTCTCGCACTGAGTACCTAGAGGGGTGGGATTGGGAAGAGGAGAGAGGCTCAAGAAGGAAGTGATATATGAATAATTATGGATAATCTGCATTTTGTATGGCAAAAACCAATACAACTTTTTAAAACAATTTTCCCCAAATTAAAGATAAATTGAAAAATAAATAAATAAAAGAAAACACCCTGCCAAGCTTGGAGTTCAATCTGCATTGTATTTTACCAAGTTGCAGGATGAGACTCTGTGTTTGATTTTCAGCAATTACAGTATTGAAGCCATAGGAGATAGTGGTTTCCCTCTGGGCACACACAGTCATTCATCTCCTTGTTTCTTATAAGTGACAGATTAGTGTTATGTAACATAAACATTTTGCATATCTATGACCAATTCATAGCATAGGCTGTTAGTGTTCTCTTTACTACTAGAATTAGTCACTGCCATTTTTTTTTATCTAATCAGGATAGAGAGGCAATTCCACATACCTCAAAACCAATTCAGAAAAATCATCTTAAAAATTCTGTACTTTGAACCATCTTCAGTACTAAAATCTGTAACAAGATTTTTTAGAGAAACAGAATCACTATAATTCATATATAAAAATATAATTTCCATTATGGTAGTTTTAAATTTGGTCCCCAATTCTTGGAGACATTCATAAACATAAACGAGTTCTCCACTGTCTGACCCACACAAAACTGCACAAATTACTTCTAAGTCAGAAAAGTCATGTGAATTCTGCATTTTTTGCCAGAACATGAACCACCAGGAAATTGGTCAAGTACTCCAATGCTGCCATTTTGAAGATATTATGTTTAACTCTCTGTCAATAATACCAGTCTTCCCTTGTGGCTCAGCAGTCAAGATTATACCTGCAATGCAGGAGACTTGGGTTCAATCCCTGGGTCAGGAAGATCCTCTGGAGAAGAAAAATGGCAAGTCTCTCCAGTATGCTTGCCTGGGAAATCCCATAAGCAGAGAAGCCTAGTGGGCTTCTCAATGTTTAGTGCAGATAGCATTTCTACTTCCGTGTATAAATCTGAACAAATAGCTGCAATCACCTCAGCTGTGCCCAGCTAACCTGTGGCCCTGAAGACTTGAGAATGGCCAAGTTGCTGTCTCAAAAGCTATCTCTGGTGAAAGTATTCCTGAAATTATTTATGCCAACATAACCCATTATATACTGATAGGAAAGGTAATATTTAGGGAATATATTTAGGAATAATAATAAAAATAGACCCTTCATTTACACTTATGCCTTAGTACCCAGAAACATGTACTCTTAACATGGAAGGAACACAATCATATGTAAGTTGCAAATCTATTATAGCATATTCTACGTTCTGCTGGAAAGCCTCAAAAATCTCAATGTGTTGTCACATTGTTTATGCTGTGGCTTGATTTTCAAAGCCATACTAACATTTTATAGTAAAGTAAAATGGTCTCCACTGTCAAGGTAAATGTTAGAAAACATATAATTCACAGCTTTCTATTGTGATATGAATTACTTTTTAGGTACAATGCTATACATCATAACGATCTTTAATGGATGTCCAGATCTTAACAGGGCAAAAAAAATCAAACTTAATAAAATTACAAAATAATTACTTATCACATGTAAGACAAATTGCTGACCACTGTAATATATTGGGGGTTCACGTTTGAGGGAATTGTTTCAAGAAAATTGAAATTGCACAAACTTTTTGAAGCAGAGTTAAAGATACATGTCATATTACTGAGTATTTTATTCTTTTCGTTTCAATGGTGAATGGAATTGCTTCCTTAATTTCTCTTTCTATTTTCTCATTATTAGTGTATAGGAATGCGAAGGATTTCTGTGTGCTGATTTTATATCCTGCAACTTTACTATATCCATTGATTGAAGTGAAGTCGCTCAGTCGTGTCCGACTCTTTGCAACCCCGTGGACTGTAGCCTACCAGGCTCCTCCGTCCATGGGATTCTCCAGGCAAGAGTACTAGAGTGGGTTGCCATTCATTGATTAGCTCTAGTAATTTTCTGGTAGAGTCTTTAGGGTTTTCTGTGTAGAGGATCATGTCATCTGCAAATAGTGAGAGTTTTATTTCTTCTTTTCCAATATGGATTCCTTTTATGTTTTTTTCTGCTCTGATTGCTGTGGCCAAAACTTCAAGAACTATGTTGAATAGTAGTGGTGAGAGTGGGCACCCTTGTCTTGTTTCTGACTTTAGGGGAAACGCTTTCAATTTTTCACCATTGAGGATAACGTTTGCTGCGGGTTGGTCATATATAGCTTTTATTATGTTGAGGAATATTCCTTCTCTTCCCACCTTCTGGAGGGTTTTTATCATAAATAGATGTTGAATTTTGTCGAAGGCTTTCTCTGCATCTATTGAGATAATCATATGGTTTTTATTTTCCATTTTGTTAATGTGGCGTATTACATTGATTGATTTGAGGATATTGAAGAATTCTTGCATCCCTGGGATAAAGCCCACTTGGTCATGATGTATGATCTTTTTAATGTGTTGTTGGATTCTTATTGCTAGAATTTTGTTAAGGATTTTTACATCTATGTTCATCAGTGATATTGGCCTGTAGTTCTCTTTATTTGTGGCATCTTGTGATGGTGGCCTCACAGAATGAGTTTGGGAGTTTCCCTTCCTCTGCAATTTTCTGGAAGAGTTTGAGTAGGATAGGTGTTAGCTCTTCTCTAAATTTTTGGAAGAATTCAGCTGTGAAGCTGTCTGGACCTGGGCTTTTGTTTGCTGGAAGATTTCTGATTACAGTTTCAATTTCTGTGCTTGTGATGGGTCTATTAAGATTTTCTATTTCTTCCTGGTTCAGTTTTGGAAAGTTGTACTTGTCTAAGAATTTCTCCATTTCTTCTAAGTTTTCCATTTTAGGAATATATCTACCTAAAGAAACAAAGACCTATATATAGAAAGCCATAAAACACTGGTGAAAGAAATCAGAGAAGGACACTAATAGATGGAGAAATATACCGTGTTCATGGATTGGAAGGATACATATTGTGAACATGAATATACTACCCAAAGTAATTTATAAGTTCAATGCAATCCTTATCAAGCTACCAATGGTGTTTGTCACAGAGCTAGAACAAATAATCTCACAATTTGTATGGAAATACAAAAAACCTCAAATAGCCAAAGCAATCTTGACAAAGAAGAATGGAACTGGGGGAATCAACTTGCCGGACTTCAGGCTCTACTACAAAGCCACAGTCATCAAGACAGTATGGTACTGGCATAAAGACAGAAATAAAGATCAATGGAACAAAGTAGAAAGCCCAGAGATAAATCCACACACTTATGGACACCTTATCTTTGACACAGGAGGCAAGAATCTAAAATGGAGAAAAAACAGTCTCTTTAACAAGTGGTGCTGGAAAAACTGGTCAGACACTTGTAAAAGAATGAAACTAGAACACTTCCTAACACCATACACCAAAATAAACTCAAAATGGATTAAAGATCTAAATGTAAGACTAGAAACTATAAAACTCCTAGAGGAGAACATAGGCAAAAGACTCTCCGACATAAATCACAGCAGGATCCTCCAAGACCCACCTCCCAGAATATTGCAAATAAAAGCAAAAGTAAACAAATGGGACCTAATTAAAGTTAAAAGGCTTCTGCACAGCAAAGGAAACTATAAGGAAGGTGAAAAGACAGCCTTCAGAATGGGAGAAAATAATAGCAAATGAAACAACTGACAAAGAATTAATCTCCAAAATATACAAGCAGCTCCTTCAGCTCAACTCCAGAAAATAAATGACCCAATCAAAAAATGGGCCAAAGAACTAAGCAGACATTTCTCCAAAGAAGACATGCAGATGGCTAAGAAACACATGAAAAGATGCTCAACATCACTCATAATCAGAGAAATGCACATCAAAACCACAATGAGATACCATTTCACACCAGTCAGAAAATGCTGCTATCCAAACGTCTACAACCAATAAATGCTGGAGATGGTGTGGAGAAAAGGGAACCCTCTTATACTGTTGGTGGGAAAGGAAACTAGTACAGACGCTATGGAGAATCCTTAAAAAACTGGAAATAGAACTGCCATACAACCCAGCAATTGAACTCCTGGGCATACACACCGAGGAAACCAGAACTGAAAGAGATACGTGTACCCCAATGTTCATCTCAGCACTGTTTACAATAGCCAGGACATGGAAGCAACCTAGATGTCCATCTGCAGATGATTGGATAAGAAAGCTGTGGTACATATACACAATGGAGTATTACTCAGCCATTAAAAAGAATGCATTTGAATCAGTTCTAATGAGGTGGATGAAACTGGAGCCTATTATACAGAGTGAAGTAAGCCAGAAAGAAAAACACCAGTGCAGTATACTCACGCAAATATATGGAATTTAGAAAGATGATAATGATAAACCTGTATAGGAGACAGCAAAAGAGACACAGGTATATAGAACAATCTTTTGGACTCTGTGGGAGAGGGCGAGGGTGGGATGGTTTGGGAGAATGGCATTGAAACATGTATATTATCATATGTGAAACGAATAGCCATTCCAGTTTCAATGAATGATACAGGATGCTTGGGGCTAGTGTACTGGGATTACCCAGAGGGATGGGATGAGGAGGGAGGTTGGAGGCGGGTTCAAGATGGGGAACACATGTACACCCGGGGCAGATTCATGTCAATGTATGGCAAAACCAATACAATAATGTAAATAAAGTAAAAATATATACATATATACATGTCATAAAAGTAGCCCATTAGTAGTCTACATTCTTATCACAGTTCACATTCTGTTCACAAGTTCATTAATCCAGGAATGGTCACGTTCTCTAGCAGACATTTAAGAACATATTATGTCATTTGAATATCTTGAGACACATGCTCAGTCAACTAGTTTTAATGCTGAGGTAATTAAAGAGGTCTATTTAGTTTATTTTTTTCCAAAACATCTTTGACATTAGTCATCTACTTTTGCTACAGATAGGTTACTTTTCATCTGGCTGGATAATCAGCCACTGCCCAGGAATTTGTTTGCATATTTGCCTCACTTCAGCTTTTGCTCCAGGTGAATGTGAACAAGATTTTTATTTAAGGTATTAATTTTCAGGAATAGAATGTACTAGAATATTTAAATCAAATCTTCTACTGAAAACAAATAGAAATGTGGATGGGCAACTTAAAAGTCTTCTTAAAATCATAGGAGCTTTATCAGTTCAGTTCAGTTCAGTCACTCAGTCGTGTCCGACTCTCCGCGACCCCATGAATCACAGCACCCCAGGCCTCCCTGTCCCTCACCAACTCCTGGAGTACACTCAAACTCATGTCCACAGAGTCGGTGATGCCATCCAGCCATCTCATTCTCTGTCGTCCCCTTCTCCTCCCGCCCACAATGTTTCCCAGCATCCGAGTCTTTTCCAGTGAGTCAACTCGCCTCATGAGGTGGCCAAGTATTGCAGTTTCAGCCTCAGCATCAGTCGCTCCAATGAACACCCAGGATTGATCTCCTTTAGAATGGACTGGTTGGATCTCCTTGCAGTATAAGGGACTCTCAAGAGTCTTCTCCAACACCACAGTTCAAAAGCATCGATTCTTCAGCGATCAGCTTTCTTCACAGTTCAACTCTCACATCCATACATGACCACGGGAAAAACCATTGCCTTGACTAGACGGACCTTGGTCGGCAAAGTAATGTCTCTGCTTTTTAATATACTATCAAGGTGGGTCATAACTTTCCTTCCAAGGAGCAAGCGTCTTTTAATTTCATGGCTGCAATCAGCATCTGCAGTGATTTTGGAGCCCCCCAAAATTAAGTCTGACACTGTTTCCACTGTTTTTCCATCTATTTCCCATGAAGTGATGGGACCAGATGCCATGATCTTTGTTTTCTGAATGTTGAGCTTCAAGCCAACCTTTTCACTCTCCTCTTTCACTTTCATCAAGAGGCTTTTGAGTTCCTCTTCACTTTGTGCCATAAGGGTAGTGTCATCTGCATATCTGAGGTTATTGATATTTCTCCCAGCAATCTTGATTCCAGCTTGTGCTTCTTCCAGCCCAGCGTTCCTCATGATGTACTCTGCATAGAAGTTAAATAAGCAGGGTGACAATATACAGCCTTGACGTACACCTTTTCCTATTTGGAACCAGTCTGTTGTTCCATGTCCAGTTCTGACTGTTGCTTCCTGACCTGCATACAGGTTTCTCAAGAGGCAGGTCAGGTGGTCTGGGATTCCCATCTCTTTCAGAATGTTCCACAGTTTATTGTGATCCACACAGGTTGCAATTAAAAGAAAGCTAGGTTACAGAGAAGAAGGAAAGATAGAAGACCACATTTTTCCTGAGAGAACTTGCCAATATTAAAAAGAAATTTACTATAATTTTGATGGCCTTGTAAAGAGTTAGAAATCATAGTTCATATACTACCAAATTGAGTATCCTAAAAGAGATTTTCCCCATATTTAGTCTGGATCCTCAAGGGATATGTGCTTTTGAGACAACTGGATTAGGAGTAAATACTTTGACACTTATATTCTTTGTTTTTATATACAGCAGGAAGAAGAAAACTGTTTTTAAGAAATAGCAGAAACTTTTGGCATGCACACTGATTTACAGCCCAAGCTTGCATCGCCAGGGTCCCATGAACTTCAAGTTATAAATTATAAACTAAATATGTATTGATTTGAGTCTATAAGAAGCATATCCAAATACTTTCTTGAAGACATTATCTTTATCCCAGCCCTCAAAGATATCTCATAATTAATACTTCAAAAATGATATGTCGTAGGACTACATCAAACTAAAAAGTTTCTGCACAGTAAAAGTAACCACCAACGGAGTGAAAAGACAATTGAAAGAATGGAAAAGCCATATATTTGCAAGTCATATATCTGATAAGAGGTGAGCACCCAATACTTTTACGAATCAATAGCAAACAATTAAAAACAAAATCAAAAAACAAATAACCCACTTAAAAATGGGCAAAAAGTCTGAAGAGGTATTTTTCCAAAGAAGCTATATAAAAGGCGAATGGATACATGAAAAGATATTCAACATCACCAGTTGGGAAAATGCAAATTAAGACCACCATGAGACATAATCTCAATCTTGTTTGGAAGACCATCATTAAAAAGACAAGAGATGTGGAGAATAGGAAATGCTATGTACTGTTGGTAGGACTGTAAATTTGTGCAGTCACTATGGGAAGTAGTATGGATGACCCTCAAAAAATTAAAAATAGAACTCCTATATGATCTAGCAATTTTACTT
The DNA here is from genome assembly GCF_049115385.1 of Moschus berezovskii. Lineage (NCBI taxonomy): Eukaryota > Metazoa > Chordata > Mammalia > Artiodactyla > Moschidae > Moschus > Moschus berezovskii. The sequence continues at coordinate 45,123,897 of NC_142472.1, forward strand.
CTGGGAATATACCCAAAGGAAACAAAAATACCTTTCAAAAGGTATCTGCACCCTCATGTTCATAGCGACATTATTTGCAATACCAAGACTTGGAAACAACTTAAGTTTTCATTGACGGATGAATGGGTAAGGAAGTTGTGATATATATGTGTCCATATATGTATATGTATCTATACACATAAAATACAACATTGTTCAGCCATAATATATGAGGTGGTGCTAGTGGCAAATAACTTGCCTGTTAATGCAGGAGTTGTAAGAGATGCAGCTTTGATCCCTAAGTTAGGAAGATCCCCTGGAGGAGGGTATGGCAACCCACTCCAGTACTATTGCCTGGAGAATCCCATAGACAGGGGATCCTGGTAGGCATATATGCTTGCATGTATATATAATGAGAAGTATAATGACCATCTATATCTATCTCACTATAGATATAGATACAGCTTCCTAGGTGGTGCAGTGGTAAAGAATCCACCTGCTAAGGCAGAAGGTGCAACAGATGCGATTTCAATTCATGGTTGGAAAGATCCCCTGGAGCAGAAATGGCAACCTGCTCTAGTATTCTTGCTTGGAAAAAGGTTCATGGACAGAGGAGCCTGGCAGGCTACAGTCCATGGGGTCACAAAGAGTCAGGCATGACTGAAAAACTGAACACACCCACACAGAGATAAAAATACATACACAGAGAAAGAGACAAAGAATGAGAAAGAAATAGAGAGAGGGAGGAAAACAAGGAGCAATAGAGAGAAACTATAAAGAGTAAGAGACAAATCCCCAATCATATTGGGAGATTTTAATTCATTTTTTGGTAACTGATAGAAGACAAAATTATAACAGAGTTGCACAATGCAAATTACAGATTGACTTAACATACATATATGAAAAAATGCATCCAATTATGATAACATAGTTCTTTCATGCACACATAAAGTATTTACAAAAATGAACAAGTATTGAACTATGTAGAGAGACCAAATTTTAATTAACTCAGCATCTTGCTCAAAAATGTCTTTATAAAGCTGTGATAATACTAAAATTCTTTTCCAAAATCATGAAAATGACAGTGAATATGCAAATATTAGAAACAAGGAAAGGATTTCACAACAGATGGTAAAGACACAAAAATCAGTTATTAAATATTAAATAAAATTTTATGCCAAATATTTGAATATCAAAATTAAGTGGACAAATACTAGAAACCAAAATTTGCATTACTGACTCATGAATACATGTAAATGAATATGCTTATAATCTCCAGAAAACTCAAATCAGTAATCAACTTTTACACAAATAACTCTTAAAGCTAGAAAGCTTTAAGCAGAGATTTCTGCAAGGCCTTTATGGAAAAAAAAGATTCCAATATTACCAAACTTTTCTAGATAATGTTAAGGGATGTATATAGGATAAACTGTACTTCAGTAACACATACACCCAACAGTGTTGTAATGATAACAATGTGTACTCATTTCTAAATTTGTATAGCTATTCCACTGATGAGTAAGTCATAACAATAAATTTGAATGCTTAAAACAATATCCAGAGACGAAAAGCAGTCATAAGACTGACCACCTGACTTCAAATATTCGTATAAGTTTATGGAAATTATGAAATTGTCTTATTAGGGAAAGAATAACAAAAACATGAATAGAACAGAATAGACACCAGAAATAGACAAAACAAACATAGTCAATTGATCTTTGACAAAAACGTAAGGACAGGTAATTCAACAAAGAAAAGATATTCTCTTAAATTATTTTTCCTAGAAAAAAATGGACATCTACATGCAAGAAAATAATTCTAGACACAGCTCTCTAGACCTTAAAACATTCATATAAATTAACTGAAAATGGAGCACAGATATAGCAGTAAAATACAAAGCTATAAAATGTCTGGAAGATAAAAACGGAAAAAATGTAGGTGACCTCAAATGTGATAACTTTCTAAATACTACACTAAAGTCACAGCCCATGAAAAAATAAATTGAGCTTCATTAAAATTAAACAGTCCTTTCTGTGGAATTGACTCTTATGATGAGAAGACATGTTGTAACCTAGGAGAAAATTATATTCAAAACCTATATCTGATAAAGGACTTCTTTTCAGATATACAAAACACTTTTTTAACTCAACAATAAAAAAGACAAAAATAGAGTGAAGATCTGTACAGATAACTCACCAAAGAAGATACACAGATGTCACATAAGCAAATGAAAAGATTCTCAACATCACATGTCATTAGGGAACTGAAGATGAGAATAAATTACCACTATATACCTATTAGATTGATTAAAATCTACAATACAGACATCATCCAATTTTGGCCAAGATGTGAAGCAATAAGAGCACTCATTCTCATTTACTGTTGATAGAAATGCAAAATTGCACAACCACCTCAGAACAGTTTGACAGTTTCTCACAAAGTTAAATATTGTCTTAGAATTTGATCCAACAATCATATTCCTACATTCTAAGACAATATTTACCTACACAAGAAACTTCCACATTAATCTTTATAGCAATATTACTCACACTTGCCCCAAATTGGAAGCAACCAAGATGTCCTCCAATAGTAAAATAGATAAACTTTGGTAAATCCATAGAAAAGCAATATTACTCAATGATAAAATTAAATTAACTATCAAATCCCCAAAAATGTAGATGAAACAGATTAATATTGTTAATAGAAACTCTGTAGAGAAAGAATTCCCTGAACTTTCGGCACAATGCTTTTGTCAGCTTAAAACTTTTATAAAATATAAAAAAGCCAATTAAATTAAAAAATATACTTAATTTACCTGTGCAATAAAGAAAAAAAAAGGCAAGAGAAAATTAAAAATCAAAACACTCTTATTACTCTGTACAGCAGAAATCAAGGTTCTATGTGGTTGCAATCTTTGCTTAGGACCATATCAGGATGAAATCAAGGTTTTCGAAGTCTGTGTTGTCATCTGGAGCTTGGGGAATTTTTCCAGTGTCATTCAGGTTGTTGACCAAATTCAGTTCCTTGCAGCTATAGAAATGGAATCCCCAATTCTTGGCTGGATGTCATCCAGATGTCACTCTTAGATCCTAAATGCCAGCAATGGAGAATATTCATCACATCAAATTCCTCTTATGCTGCAAATTTCTGTCTTTGAATATTTTTCAAAAGAAAGAGCCCCTTAGGTCCAGCTCACCTATAATAATTGTCCTATATGAAAGTCAACTGATTTTGAAAACTATCTGCAAAATCTCATTTGTTATAATATAGCAAAATCATGGAAGAAATATCTCATCATATTTATAGATTCTTTCCACATTCAACAAAAGGGAATTAGACAATAATGATGATCATAGGATGGAGGATGTCTTAGTAGAATTCTATACACATTACACATAGAAGAATCAGGATGAGGGTTTTATGTCATCAATGGCTTGGTCTCATCCACACAATACAAAATGCTGTACAATTGTGCTCAGTTCACATGCTGGTAAGGTTATGCTCAAAATCCTTCAAGTTAGACTTCAGCAGTAAGCAAACCAAAAACTTCCAGATGTAAAGCTAGGTTTTGAAACAGGAAAGGAACCAGGGATCAATTTGCCAACATCCACTGGATAATAGGGAAAGTAAGGGAATTAAAGGAAAAACATCTAATTCTGATTCATTGACTACGCTAAAGCCGTTGACTGTGTTCAGTTCAGTTGCTCAGTCGTGTCTGACTCTTTGTGACCCCATGAACCGCAACACACCAGGCCTCCCTATCCATCACCAACTGCTGGAGTCTACCCAAACCCATGTCCACTGAGTCGGTGATGCCATCTAATCATCTCATTCTCTGTTGTCCCCTTCTCCTCTTGCCATCAAACTTTCCCACCATCAGGGTATTTTCCAATGAGTCAGCTCTTCGCATCAGATGGCCAAAGTATTGGAGTTTCAGCTTCAACATCAGTCCTTCCAATGAACACCCAGGACTGATCCCCTTTAGGATGGCCTGGTTGGACATCCTTGCAGTCCAAGGGACTCTTAAGAGTCTTCTCCAACACCACAGTTCAAAAGCATCAATACTTTGGCACTCATCTTTCTTTATAGGCCAACTCTTACATGCATACATAACTACTGGAAAAACCATAGTCTTGACTAGATGGACCTTGGTTGGCAAAGAAATGTCTCTGCTTTTTAATATACTTAACTTTCCTTCCAAGGAGTAAGCGTCTTTTAATTTCAGCTGCAGTCACCATCTACAGTGATTTTGGAGCACAAAAAAATAAAGTCTGACACTGTTTCCACTGTTTCTCCATCTATTAGCCATGAAGTGATGGGACTGCATGCCATGATCTTAGTTTTCTGAATGTTGAGCTTTAAGCCAACTTTTCCACTCGCCTCTTTCACTTTCATCAAAAGGCTCTTTAGTTATTTTACACTTTCTGCCATAAGTGTGGTGTCATCTGCATATCTGAGGTTAATGATATTTCTCCCAGCAATCTTGATTCCAGCTTGTACTTCTTCCAGCACAGCGTTTCTCATGATGTACTCTGCATAAAAGTTAAATAAGCAGGGTGACGATAGATAGCCTTGACATACTTCTTTTCTTATTTGGAACCAGTCTGTTCCAACCAAGTCTAACTGCTGCTTCCTGACCTGCATACAGGTTTCTCAAGAGGCAGGTCAGGTGGTCTGGGATTCCCATCTCTTTCAGAATGTTCCACAGTTTATTGTGATCGACACAGTCAAAGGCTTTGGCATAGTCAATGAAGCAGAAATAGATATTTTTCTGGAACTCTCTTGCTTTTTCCATGATCCAGCGGATGTTGGAAATTTGGTGTATGGTTCCTCTGCCTTTTCTAAAACCAGCTTGAACATCTGGAAATTCACGGTTCACATATTGCTAAAGCCTGGCTTGGGGAATTTTGAACATTACTTTACTAGCGTGTGAGATGAGTGCAATTGTGCGATAGTTTGAGCATTCTTTGGCATTGCTTTTCTTTGGGATTGGAATGAAGACTGACCTTTTCCAGTCCTGTGGCCATGGCTGAGTTTTCCAAATTTGCTGGCATATTGAGTGCAGCACTTTCACAGCATCATCCTTTAGCATCATCTTTTGACTGTGCACATCACAACAAACTGTGGAAAATTCTTCAGTTCAGTTCAGTTCAGTCGCTCAGTCGTGTCTGACTCTCCGCGACCCCATGAATCACAGCACCCCAGGCCTCCCTGTCCATCACCAACTCCCGGAGTACACTCAAACTCATGTCCACAGAGTCGGTGATGCCATCCAGCCATCTCATTCTCGGTCGTCCCCTTCTCCTCCCGCCCCCAACCTTTCCCAGCATCAGAGTCTTTTCCAGTGAGTCAACTCATCGCATGAGGTGGCCAAAGTATTGCAGTTTCAGCTTTAGCATCAGTCCGTCCAATGAACACCCAGGATTGATCTCCTTTAGAATGGACTGGTTGGATCTCCTTGCAGTATAAGGGACTCTCAAGAGTCTTCTCCAACACCACAGTTCAAAAGCATCAATTCTTCAGCGATCAGCTTTCTTCACAGTCCAACTCTCACATCCATACATGACCACGGGAAAAACCATTGCCTTGACTAGACGGACCTTGGTTGGCAAAGTAATGTCTCTGCTTTATAATATACTATCAAGGTTGGTCATAACTTTCCTTCCAAGGAGCAAGCGTCTTTTAATTTCATGGCTGCAATCAGCATCTGCAGTGATTTTGGAGCCCAAAAAAATAAAGTCTGACACTGTTTCCACTGTTTCTCCATCTATTTCCCATGAAGTGATGGGACCAGATGCCATGATGTTTGTTTTCTGAATGTTGAGCTTCAAGCCAACCTTTTCACTCTCCTCTTTCACTTTCATCAAGAAGCTTTTGAGTTCCTCTTCACTTTCTGCCATAAGGGTAGTGTCATCTGTATATCTGAGGTTATTGATATTTCTCCCAGCAATCTTGATTCCAGCTTGTGCTTCTTCCAGCCTCATGATGTACTCTGCATAAAAGTTAAATAAGCAGGGTGACAATATGCAACCTTGACGTACACCTTTTCCTATTTGTAACCAGTCTGTTGTTCCATGTACAGTTCTGACTGTTGCTTCCTGACCTGCATACAGGTTTCTCAAGAGGCAGGTCAGGTGGTCTGGTATTCCCATGTCTTTCAGAATGTTCCACAGTTTATTGTGATCGACACAGTCAAAGGCTTTGGCATAGTCAATGAAGCAGAAATAGATGTTTTTCTGAAACTCTCTTGCTTTCTCCATGATCCACAGGAAACTAGCAGATCTGATCACATGGACCACAGCCGAATGTGGTCCACTGGAGAAGGGAATGGCAAACCACTTCAGTATACTTGCCTTGAGAACCCCATGAACAGTAACAAAGGGCAAAATGATAGGATACTGAATGAGGTCAAGTGGGCCTTAGAAAGCATCACTATAAACAAAGCTAGTGGAGGTGATGGAATTCCAGTTGAGCTATTTCAAGTCTTGAAAGATGATGCTGTGAAAGTGGAAAATTCTTAAAGAGATGGTAATACCAGACCTCCTTGCTTGTCTCCTGAGAAGCCTGTATATGAATCAAGAAATATCAGAACCAGACATGGAACAACAGACTGTTTCAATATTGAGAAAGCAGTTTGACAAAGCTGGATATTGTCAACCTGCTTATTTAACTTATATGCAGAGTACATTACACAAAGTGCTGGACTGGATGACTTACAAGCTAGAATCAAGATTGCCAGGAGAAATTTCAACAACCTCAGATATGTAGATGATAACCACTTTAATGGCAGAAAGTAAAGAAGAACTCTTGATGAGGGTGGAAAAGAGAGTGAAAAAACTGCCTTGAAACCCAACATTCAAAATACTAAGATCATGGCAGCTGGTCCCATCACTTAATGGTAAATAGATGGGGAAAAATTGGAAACAGTAGCAGATTTTATATTCTTTGGCTCCAAAATCACTGCTGATGTTGACTGCAGCCATGAAATTAAAAGACATTTGCTCCTTAGAAAGAAAGCTATGACAAACCAAGACAGCATATTTAAAAGCAGAGACATCACTTTGTGAACAAATGTCCATATAGTCAAAGCTATGATTTTTCCAGTAGTCATGTATAGATTTTAGAGTTGGACCATAAGGAAAGCTGAGTGTTGAAGAATTGATGTGTTCAAATCGTGGTGGTGGAGAAGACTCTTAATCCTAAAGAAAATCAACCCTGAATATTCAGTAGAAAAACTGTTGCTGAAGTTCCAGTACATTGGCTACTTGATGTGTAGAGCCGATTCATTGGAAAAGGCCCTGATGCTGGGAAGGATTGAATGCAAAATCAGAAGAGGGTGGCACAAGATGATATTTTTAGTTAGGGTCACCTACTCAATGGACATGGATTTGAGCAAACTCCAGAAGATATTGGAGAACAGAGGAGCCTGATGTGTTGCAGTCCATGGGGCCATAAAGAGTCAGATATGACTTAGTGACTGAAAAGCAACAACAACAATCCACACAGTCATTTAAGGACACAGAGTCACAGATTCTTTGGTTTTTAACATATTATTGTTTCTCAGACTGCCCTGGGTATCACTGTCTTAGCTAACTAAAACCATAAAGAAAAAAAAAAATTGAGCAATAGCACAATGGAAATAATTAAGTATGGAAGTAGTAGACACATTTCTAAGTTCATTCTATGATGTCAGTGATATAGTCAGTCCTAAAAGTTAAAGAAACTAAAAATACCTTCTGTGCCCCAAATGAAATGGAAATGTATTTAGATGGTTACTCTTCCCAGTCCATTCAGAATACTATAGGAAAACACCTTACTCTGCATAGCTTATAAGATTCAGAAATTCATGTCTCACTGTTCTGGATGCTGGAAGAGTGAGCTCAGGGTGCCAGCAGAGTTAAGTGAGGGCTCTCTTCTTTGTCGCAGACTTCTCATTGTATCCTAACATGATCAAATGGACAGAGAAGTTCTGTGGAGCCCCTCTACAAGGCATTAATCCCATCATGAAGGTTCCAGCCTTATGATTTAAGCACCGCCTAAAAGTCCCATGTCTCAATATCATCATGTATTGTGGCAAGGATTTCAATGTATGAATTTTGAGGGGACAAAAACATCAGACCATGGCAGTTATCTTTTGATCCCTTTCACAAGAGAAACCACTTCCTCAGTCATCTTTTCCAGAGATGGTCACAACCATATGTTTATTCCCGTGTACTATTCTACTAAGTGGCATTATCATTCTTTCATCAAGAAAGTGTGCTTATTTCTTCAATACCTTGAATATGAGCAGGCCTTGTGACTGCTTTAACAGATAGATCAGGAAAAATGTCACCTTGCCAGTTCTGGGGGTAGTCCTCAATCAAGCTTGCAGCTTCTCTTAATTTGGGGTGCTGACTTTTGAGATACTCCCAGATGGAACAAGGGCTTCCTGGTGGCTCAGGCAGTGAAGAATCTGCCTACAATGCAGATGACATGGGTCTGATCCCTTGGCTTTGAAGATCCCCTGGAGAAGGGCCTGTCAACCGACTCCAGTATTCTTGCCTGGAGAATCCCCATGGACAGAGGAGCCTGGTGGGCTACAGTCCATTGGGTTGCAAAGAGTTGGGCATGACTGAATGACTAAACACAGAACAGCACAGTTGGAACAAAGATGCCATCCTGTTTCAAGACTAAGCCACATTAAGAAGGTAAGTATTATGGCTGAAAGTTCCAGCTGAGATTCTTGAGTGACAAACAGCATCAAAGGCCATATCAGTGACCCTACTTGGTGGCTTCAGTCTTATCTGTCACGTAATGGATAAGAGAGCTAAGAAAAGCCTCTTAGCTAGACTGAGCCAATCCACAGAAATACAGAAGATAATAATTGTTTTAACCTATTAAATTTGAGGGTAACTTGGCATGCAATAATAGTTGGGAATAACATTCTGGAATGAGATGTTGTTATTTAAAAAAGATCAACAAATCATGTGAAATTAGTATTAGGATTGTAGATATGGGAGGGATCTGAAAACCTTCAGAAGATTGGAAAAAAGAAAATCTTTCTATGGATGTTGGAGAAAAAATGTGACCCACTGTGATAGTCAGTTTTATGTGTCAACTTGACTGGGCCAAGAGGTGCCCAAATTAAACTTTATTTCTGAGTATGTTTGTGAGTGTGTTTCCAGATAAGTGGGTGGGCATCCTCCAACTCAATGAGGCCTGAACAGGAAAAAAAGGCAAAGAAAGGAGGTGTTTGCCCTTTTTGCTTCCTGCTTTTCTGCTGAGCTGCGACACCTATCTTCTCCTGCCCTTGGGCCAGGATTTACAGCAGAGGTTCCCTGGGTTCTCAGGCCTTGGGGCTGGGATGGGAATTATACCCCAGCTTTTCTGAATCTACAGCTTAATGATAACAGATCATGGGACTTCTTAACCCTTATTATCATATGAGTCAGTTCTCTCTCTCTTTCTCTCTCTCTCTCTTTTTATATATATATACACATACACTATTTATTCTGTTTCTTTGGAAAATCCTTACTAATATATCAAAATTATGCAGTATATAACAAGATAACATGGGATATACATGTGTATGCATATGTATGTGTACATATATATTAATTAACTGGTATGTCTAAAAGGATGTCCAAACAGTAGTTCTGATCTGATATGGTCTACTGCAATGTGACTTTGCAACTCCTCCATTAAGATATGGCTCTTGCTTCTCATCCCTCTTGAATCTGAGCAGGCTTGTAACTGCTATGACCAATCCAACATGGTAGGAGTGGCACTGTAATAGTTCTGGAAGTAGCTCTTCATTTTCTCAGTAGCTGAGATTTCTAATTTTCAAAACTCTTGTTCTTAGAATGTGGATGCCTTTTTTCAAGAGCCTGGCTATGCAGAGAGGCCATATCATGGTTAGCAAAAGTCCCATCCTATGGCAAATATTAATTATCAGTCTTTTCAATAAACCAGCTGGCTTGCCCAGCATTAGGGTGCCTCTAGCGGCAGATTCCGGAGAAGGCAATGGCAAGCCACTCCAGTACTCTTGCCTAGAAAATCCCATGGATGGAGGAGCCTGGTGGGCTGCAGTCCATGGGGTCGCTAAGGGTCGGATGCGACTGAGCGACTTCACTTTCACTTTTCACTTTCACACATTGGAGAAGGAAATGGCAACCCACTCCAGTGTTCTTGCCTGGAGAATCCCAGGGACGGGGGAGCCTGGTGGGCTTCCATCTATGGGGTCACACAGAGTCGGACACGACTGAAGTGACTTAGCAGCAGCAGCAGCAGCGGCAGATTCATGGGGTCGCAAAGAGTCGGACATGACTGAGCGACTGAACTGAACTAAACTGAATTGAGCAGCAGATTATTTGTAACAGCATGAAAATCCAAGCAAGTCCTGCAAACTGTGCCAAGTCAACCCCCAGAATCTTTAGTGATAATAATGAGTTATCATTTAAGACAAAAATTTTATATGTGGTTTGGTCTGCAGAGTGGAGCCAAGCTTACTGCTAAGGTCCCAAATGACAGAGCATAAAGCCACAAAAGATTATTCCAATGACTTAAAATCTAATGGAATTTGCTTTGCTTGATTTTAAACTTGCTTTGGAGCATTAATCCCATTTTTTTCTTTCATTTTCTCCTTTTCCTAATGGGAATGCCTACATTATGCCTGTTTCACTGTTACATTTTGAATGCAGATGCTGTACTTCCTAGTTTTTACAGGTCCACAGATGGAGAAACATTTTGTTCCAGGGTAGATTATATCCAGAATTTCAACCATATATGATATAGATGACGAGATTTGGAATATATTCAGTTGATGTCATTTAGATGAGAGTTTGCAAGGATGAATGCTGGAATAGGTTAAGACTGTGAGATATTGAGACAAAGTGAATGTATTTTGCACGTGGAATTGGTGTGGGAATTTTAGGGGAACCAAGAGTCTGTTGATCAGTGGTCAAAAGTTCATGTTCACCTTTAACCTCAGAATTTTACCTTATTTGGAAAGAAGATCTTTTCAGATGTAATTAGTTGAAGTGAGATTGTACTGAATTAGGATAGACCTTAAATCCAGTGATTAGTGTCTATAAAGAAGAGGAAAGAACTGTTTAAAGATAGAGGAAGATGTTAGAGGGCAGCCACAAGTGAGAGAATGATAAGGGTTACTGGAAGCTGCTAGAAGCTAGAAGAGAAAAGGAATGATTCCTTCCTAAAGCCTTCAGAGAGAGTGTGACTCTGGCAACATCTCCATTTCACACCTTTAGTTTCTAGAATTATGTGAGAATAAATGTCTATTGCTTCAAGGCACCTAGTGTGTTGTGATTTGTTATAATAAAGCTAAGAAAGTAATATAGATCCTTAAGAGATTTGAGAAAAAAATATAAGGCTATTTCCACTGATCTCAGGTCAAAAGATAAGGATGATGTTAAATAAAGTAATGAAAGAGGTGATTCTTGCCACTCAAAGCAGGTGCCTGCCAAATGCTGAGAGAGGCCACAGTGATGTGTTGTCAGGTACCAAGTTGTGTCCATTTTTCATATAGCTGGAGCAGGTGGAATGCATCTGACAATGGCTGTTTACAGATGCTGTATCTTTACCATCAATTGTATGCATGTTCTGTTCTTCCATGCTGTTCTGGAAAGAAAGCTATTTGCTTCTTTATATTTATGAAGTCCATTGATAGTAGTACTGAATTTGAATTTTGGGAGTGACTTAGTAAGTAAACCATTGATTTTATACAAAACTAAAAGCCAATCTCACTCTTAATATTTAAAAAATATATGTCTGTTTATTTGGTTGCACTGGATGTTTAGTTGTGGCAGTCAAACACTTAATAGTGGCATGTGAGCTCTAGTTCCCTGAAAAAGGATTGAAACTGTGCCTCTTCCACTGGGAGCATGGAGTATTAGCCACTGGACTGCCAGGGAAGTCCTTTTACTCTCAACATTTTAAGTGGAAATGTCTTTGTCTACATTCAAATTGATATGTTATAATCAAGTTTTATGAAATATATGTTTAAGCCATTTTTTTTTCAGTTAATTTCAAGCGTGTTTTGTTCACCAAAACAGTCTCCTTATAAAGTAGCTGTGCTAGTTAGCCCTTGTCAGAATAATGTTTATTAACCACTGGAAAATCAGTGATATTCAATAATAAGCATTTATCCTCTTTTCCATAGCTCTCTGGTTTAGCTAATATGGTTCTCCTTCAAGTTACAAATCTGCAGGTTGGCTAAATTTTCATGAACTCAGCTGGCTTCAGCTGGGCTCAGCTGGTCTCAGCTCCAGACATCATGGATAGTGGCTGTCTGGAGTATTTATTTCACTTTCCAGTAGCAGGAGCATGAGAGTACTAAGTCCAAACATCCACATGTATTCCATGTTGGTGCACTCATTTCATTGAACTAAAGCAAGTTAATGACCTCGGCAAAAGTATGGCTTGGTAAAATGGAAATGTGCTCCTCTCACAATGAAACCACTGCCAGTGTGTGGCTTATTGTAGTATTAAAGGGAAACGAAGAATTGGAAATGAAACTCGGTCTACCACAGTGTTATTTGTAAGTGTGATCCAGGCCACCAAGAGGGTTTATTTTAAGACTCCTAATTGGAAATCTAAATACCACATTTTTCAGATTCTGTCAACAGTGTCATTATCATGGTAGATGATTAGCAATTCTGCAGAACTGTATATATTCAAAGATTTAATATGTCTCTGAAACAGAATGAAAAAGAGCTATAGCAAATGTATGGTGTCCGACTGTGTAGTAGATTTGTGCTTTGTAACCTTACTTAGTTGAAACTACATTTTCTCGAGTTCTTTTCCCTGAATACTTCTGAAATAGGGTTTATAGTACAGAAACATTGAACAAGATTTGGAGAAAGAAGTGAAGCAATGGCTGCTTTTATGCTCTGAAGGTCAGGGCAAGGTGTTCTACTTACATCAGATCACATGCTGTTGCTGACTCATCTTGATGGTGGGACTACCCAGGTTGCAGCTCCAGCTCCCACAGATTTTCTCCTTCAAAGGCTTTTTGGAGTTCTGGGCTAAGCAGCAGTGTGGCTCTGTAGGGGTAGAGGGTGTAACATGAGTCAGTGGCAACACTGGAGTAGGAAGTGGCCGGAAGTAGATGCAGTGCTATAGTAATAAGGTTTTGAAGTTTGATTTCCAGGAAATAAAATCTCTAATTAGAAGAACCTGCCAATTTCCATGGTGAAAAGTTTCTCACCATGGCCTATTTATGTTAACTGCCTTAACAAATTCTCAACATTTACCATTCGGCCTCTCGTGAGGTAATGAGTCAAGTCCATAACCCCACCAGATATATGTGAGTTCCCGTTTTTCATTCATCATTTCATTTTGTGCTTAACAGTTCCATATTGTTATGTTTCAGTTTTCCCTTTTGGTTTTCCACGAATTCTGCCATTTTACCCTATGACACCCCGCCTCATTTATTGTGGTGACTTAAATTCTAACATAGTATGCAGAAGTAACAGCCTTTTAGACTTCTCCATCAGCCTCCCCCTCAATTGCATATGTTTAATATCTATAATCTAATATATATAATATCTATAATAAACCCCTTATTTCTATATAACTGGCTCATCAACTTTAATCAATCTGCTAATATAGTGTATATATATTATACACATACACACTATTTTGATGTGTACATGTTTTTATGTTTATATACTTTTCTTGCAGATTAAATCTCTGTCAAACTGATAACCATATACCAGGAGACAGAGGTCTTATCAATTTATGAAAAGCCCCAGCAGTTGCAATTGGAGCCACTGCCTTACTTAATTTTGAAAGTCTAAGCAGTTGAATGTTTCAAGCAGTTATTCAGGAATGTACAGCATAGACAGAGATTCAAAATGTTCTATTACGTTCTCAAAATCAAAATTACTATAATTTAATGATATAATTTTTCTAGGAGCTGAGTATATGTTCTCTATTATGTACTCATGAATGGAGGAAATGACAATGTTTTGATAAATGATATCACTACAAAATCTAACTATATTTGTCATCTGATTCCTGTAATACATCAGTCTTCTTCAAGGATAGCAGTGGTATCCAGATTTATGAAATATTCAAGTAAGCTCAGAACTGATATTTAGTGGAATCTCACTGTCTTTTATTCTGCTATCACATTACAGATTAGTCTACATTTCCCTGATCATCTATCCTGAGTATCCATTCTCTGGTAACAATTTCTGTATGATTAGGATTGATTGGAAATATCAATAATTATACTGCCTACTGTATACACAAAGGAATGTTTTGGAATTATGTGAATTATATGACAGAATTTAGGGAAAAAACATCTATTCTTAAATAGGAAATGAGCTATCTATGAGAATTTAACATGGTTTCTTTACAAACTGTAGAAATGGACTGCTTTCTCATTTCACTCCTACGTATTACTTTCAGTTCAGTTCAGTTCAGTTGCTCAGTTGTGTCTGACTCTTTTACCACTGATTAAATTTAAGGGATAGAGCATCTATTTAGCCCAGTATTGTCCAGTGCATGTAATTTTGTGGAAAGAAAGTTTATTTGGCCATTTATTTAATAAATCAACAGTGCTCAACAATGGTGAGAAATAATACAGGAGGCAGAAAAATGGAGGGATCTTAAATATTCCCTCAATTATTTCAGCATTGAATTTACTGAATAAATATTGAATTTACTGAATAAATATTATTCAGTATTAAATAATTCAGTATTATAGTATATTACTGTAATAATAAATTCAGTATTATAAATTCAGTATTATAAATCTACTTTTTTTTCTTGATATTCATCTTTCTCCTCTCTTCCTCTTCAGATTTTAGCCAATATGTACTGCTAGACTTTTAAAAAAAATAAAAAAAGTTATGAGTCTTTCTGTGCTCCTTACATCCAGCAGCTAAATTTTGTTACAATTTTTTGACTATATTGTTTTGATTGTTAACTAGCAACTACATATGTCTAATTACTGTATTTTGATATAATAATCATCTATGTCCTCTTGAATTTTTTTTCATTATAAACAATACTGGCAAAGAGGAATCATGTTTCCAGACAATGTTGTCAGCTAAATTCTGGCAACATGTGGAAAGTGTGTGTGAGTGTGTTCAGTCGTGTCTGACTCTTTGTGATCCCGTGTCTGACTCCTCTGTCCATGGCATTTTTCAGGCAAGAATACTAGAGCAGATTGCCATCTCCCAACCCAGGAATCGAACTTGCATCTCTTGTGTCTCCTGTACTGCGGACTCTCAGGCATATTCTTAACACTAATGCCACCTGAGAAGCCCTATTTGAAAGGCAGAAAAAAAAAAAAATATATATATATATATATATCTTCCTGACTTGAAGGGTAGACATGTAGTCTAATGACAGACCTGAGGATTATAGTTCCCAACAGAACACCTACCAATCGACAGTTATCCTGTTTAGGTGCTGAAAGAAGATAGATCATTGAAGATAATCTATTGTGCTTCTGTTACTTTTTTATTTTTCAAAAGCAAGACTCCCCAAACTAGAAGGTTTTACCTTTTAAAGTGGTTTTCTGATGATAAATCTGAAGGTATTTAGGTTCAAAAATCAATGATAAGAGATAAGATGAGAGGACCCTGGTTTGTCTATATCAGAGACTATCCTGAGAGTCAGGGAATCTTGACTCCTTTGATAATATGAATAAATAAGAGAAAATCCCTTTCCTTTGCCAACACCAAATATTTCCTGGTAGCTTTTTTGGTTGTTTCTTGACAGACTTCTGATCTTGCTTTAAAATATAATCCACCTGCATCCCTTAGGCTTTGAGGTGAAGTATAGATCAAAGACCTGCTTTTCCCTCCAGAAATAGTTTACTTTCCTGACTTCATTACAACAGTCCAGGGGGAACACTTTAACCACTTTACTCAGTAAACTTCGATTCTTCCTGAGCTTATGTGCTTGAACTCAGCTTATTGTGTTTTTTTTTTCCCCCTCCTCTTCTGTTTCTCTACCTTCTTTAGAAAGAGCTGTTTTTATATTCTTTTTTCTTTGTATTTGAGTGCTAACCTCAGTATGACTTTAATACTACTCCATATATTGGTCTTCAACCTCTCTTACATAAAATTCACAAAGTAAATGTACAACTGTTCCTTTGTAAATTTTCAAAATGACTGAAATTTTCACTAAATAGAAGCTTCAAGCATCTATTAAGATTTTGATCTGTTTTTATAGTCTCATAATCCTTGTTTCCAAATTGATTGTTTAGTGACTAGAAATTGTTAGGTATGATTGAATACAATAGACTCTATTTCTTCTTTTTTAAGAAGGAATAGATGAACAGATATGTTTTCAAATTTAATTGTTTAAACATTTGGATATTTCATACCATCATTTGGCAAATTTTGGCTTGTCTGGTGGCTCAGATAACAAAGAATTTGCCTGCAATGCCAGAGACCAGACTGTGTTTGATCTCTGGGTCAGGAAGATACCCTGGAAAAGGAAATGGCTATCCACTCCAGTATTCTTGCCTGGAAAATCCCATGGACAGAGGACCATGTCAGGCTACAGTTCATGGGGTCACAACTGAGCAGGTGCACACTTTCTCACATTGAGTATAATATATACAACTGTTTTGATCAGAGCAATTTACGATCACACATTGTAGCATTAACTTACTATTTTTATTGACAAAAGAGTTATTTTATTTTCTTCTGTATTCAGTCTGTGTTATACAACTGACTTTTAAAAATATGCTTTTTCATTTTATTATAAATATTTTGTTTTAGCTGTTAATCCAGCATTGTAATGTTTGCACATTTTAAAGTATTTCTAGTTGGGTTAAATTCCAATCAAAGCAAAAAGGTTAGTCGGTAGCATTATATATTTTCCTGGTTCCTATAACTTAGTTAGCCAGATTATATACAGTATAACTGTATGACATATATTAACTATGAACTGTGGAAGAATACTTATGGAAATAATCAAAGCTGCAATATGCCCCTTTTTTGTCTTAATAATCTTTCATATTGTAGTTTATTTTGAACTTTTCCTCTTCTATTGAGCTAAATGTTTTAATTTCTCATAGAAATGAATAATCATAAAATATTATAGCTTTCTATATTTCCTGGATTTATTTTGTTTTAAAATATTTAATTTCCTAGGGAAAGTATTCTATCATCCTTTCTCCTGAAGAAACCCCTATTAGGTTGTAATCATGTCTATTTGAATTAGACCTTGAAGTGGTCTTTCACGCTTTTGTTATTTCAGGATTATATTACTGCAATCCTCTTCTGGCTTCTGGCCCAGAAAGAACCTGCATAAATGCCTGCTGGTACTGGATGCCACTGCCAGATCCTTCCCGCAAAAGACGTCAGTCTGAGGATATTTTCATACTTCTTTCTCATTTTTACCCAATTATAGGTTAAACAATATATTAATCATAAAATGACCACATTTCCTTGAAAATTTTAGTGACATTAGGCTACTGAGTATTACCAAGATTTTTTTTTCCCAAGTACTCTTAAGTAAACTATCCATTAATCTCAAGTTTAGCTTATAATCATCTAAAAACAAATTCTTGTAAAGCTTTTCTGCCCCTTCCTTCATCTGTAGAACACTTTCAATAAATGTGTGTTTTGGTATTCCAGATATATATGTTTCTCAAAAAGTTACATCTTAACCTTTTGTATACATATGAAAAAAATAATTTAAAAATTCTGTTTCAAGATTATGACACTTATATTCACATTGCTTTATAAATTGTCAGAATCCATTCACATAAAACTGGGAATGCAACACAGTGCAATATATACTCCACATTTAAGTGTTAAGTTTAGCAGAAAAACAGGTCAAATTTTCTGATTTTCATTTGGAAACTGATTCATTTCTGTGAGCAGACATCTCTCAGGTAAACTCAATGCACATTATAACTCTTCAATAAAAAAAAATTACTTATAAAATATATTTGTGGTTATGGTTATAAGGACATATAAGACAGTAGTGGGGCTGTCAAATATTTTATAATTTATAAAATAAAAAGAAAAATTTATATAATTGAAACATAAAATAGTTCATTATGCATCTCACAAGCTAGTAAAGCAATGCTCAAATTCTCCAAGCCAGACTTCAGCAATACATGAACCGTGAACTTCCAGATGTTCAAGCTGGTTTTAAAAGAGGCAGAGGAACCAGATATCAAGTTGCCAACATGCTCTGGATAATCGAAAAAGCAAGAGAGCTCCAGAAAAACATCTATTTCTGCCTTATTGACTATGCCAAAGCTTTGATTGTGTGGATCACAATAAACTGTAGAAAATTCTGAAAGAGATGGGAATACCAGACCACCTGACCTGCCTCTTGAGAAACCTGCATGCAGGTCAGGAAGCAACAATTAGAACTGGACATGGAACAACAGACTTATTCCAAATAGTTAAAGGAGTATGTCAAGGGTGTATGTTGTCACCCTGCTTTTTAAACCCATATGCAGAGTACATCATGAGAAACACTGGGCTGGAAGAAGCACAGGCTGGAATCAAGATTTCTGGGAGATATATCAATAACCTCAGATATACAGATGATACCACCCTTATGGCAGAAAGTGAAGAGGAACTAAAAAGCCTCTTGATGAAAGTGAAAGAGGAGAGTGAAAAAATTTGCTTGAAGCTCGACATTCAGAAAACTAAGATCATGGCATCTGGTCCCATGACTTCATGGAAATAGATGGGGAAACAGTGGAAACAGTGTCAAACTTTATTTTTTTGGGCTCCAAAATCACTGTGGATGCTGATTGCAGCCATGAAATTAAAAGGTGCTTACCCCTTGGAAAGGAAGTTATGACCAACCTAGACAGCAGATGGAAAACACATATACACCCGTGGCAGATTCATGTCAATGTATGGTAAAACCAATACAATAATGTAAAGTAATTAGCCTCCAATTAAAATAAATAAATTTAAAAAAGAAAAATAAAAAACAGAGACATTACTTTGCCATCAAAGTTCCGCCTAGTCAAGGCTATGGTTTTTTCCGTGGTCATGTATGGATGTGAGAGTTGGACTGCAAAGAAAGCTGAGTGCCAAAGAATTGATGATTTTGAACTGTGGTGTTGGAGAAGACTCTTGAGAGTCCCTTGGGCTGCAAGGAGATCCAACCAGTCCATCCTAGAGGAGATCAGTCCTGGGTGTTCATTGGAAGGACTGATGCTAAAGCTGAAACTCCAATACTTTGGCCACCTCATGCAAAGAGTTGACTCAATGGAAAAGACTCTGATGCTGGGAGGGATTCGGGGCAGTAGGAGAAGGGGACGACAGAGAATGAGATGGCTGGATGGCGTAATCAACTCGATGCATATGAGTTTGAGTGAACTCCGGGAGTTTGTGATGGACAGGGAGACCTGGCATGCTGCAATTCATGGGGTCTCAAAGAGTCGACTGAATGACTGAACTGAACTGAATTGATAGACCATATACACAAAACAACAAAATAGGGAGGGAAAGATGAGTGTTAGTAAAAATTATATACATTAATTTGCTGATCCTTAAAAAAAAAAAAAAAAGAAAATTCTATAGACCAGACCAGCAGTGAAGGAAAGGTAATCGAAGATGAGAAAACAATGACCTGGGTCATTGCACAGAGGAAGAGTTATCTAAGAAGTATGAAGTCATATAATTTGATAGGAATCTATATTTTTGGATGGGAAACAGGGGAAATGTAAAAAAAATTAAGGAGAAGAGTCAAGCACTTAAACACTTGATCAAAGAAATTAAGAGAAAGCTTGCAAATAAGGTGGTGATACAATAAATAAGAAGCCCTAAAAGATTTCATTAATAAATAACTATGGTGTGATTATGAACAGCAATGATGAGAAATGTTTTAGGGGAAAAATAAAAGCAAAACAGCAATCACTGATATATTTACAGATGCATATGTTCTGAGGAACCTTAACTTATATGTAAAGTACATCATGTGAAATGCTGGTCTGGATGAAATTTAATCTGAAATCAAGTTTGCCAGGAGAATTATCGAAAACCTCAGATATGCAGATGACACCACCCTTATGGCAGAAAGCTAAGAAGAAATAAAGAGCCTTCTGATGAAAGTGAAAGAGGAGAGTGAAAAAGTTGGCTTAAAACTCAACATTCAGAAAATTAAAATCATGGCATCCGGTCACATCACTCATGGCTAATAGATGGGGAAACAATGGAAACTGTGACAGATTTATTTTATTTTTTGGGGCTCCAAAATCACTGCAGATGGTGACTGCAGCCATGAAATTAAAAGAGGCTTGCTCCTTGGAAGAAAACCTATGACCAGCCTAGACAGCATACTAAAAAGCAGAGACATTACTTTGCCAACAAAGGTCTGTCTAGTCAAGGCTATTGTTTTTCCAGTGGTCATGTATGGATGTGAGAGTTGGACTGTGAAGAAAGCTGATCGCCGAAGAATTGATGCTTTTGAACTGTGGTGCTGGAGAAGACTCTTGAGAGTCCCTTGGATTGCAAGGAGATCCAACTAGTCCATCCTAAAGGAAATCAGTCCTGAATATTCTTTGGAAGGACTGATGCTGAAGCTGAAACTCCAATACTTTGGCTACCTGATGCAAAGAACTGACTCATTTAAAAAGACCCTGATGCTGGGAAAGGTTGAAGAGAAGAAGAGAAGAGGATGAGAGAGGATGAGATGGTTGGAAGGCATCCGTGATGCAACGGACATGAATTTGAGTAGCTCCGGGAGTTGGTAATAGACTGGGAAGTCTGGTGTACTGCAGTCCATGGGGTCGCAAAGAGCCAGACACAACTGAGCCACTGAACTGAACTGGATGCATATATGTTAAGGGTTTTACACAAGTTTTTGGCTCATAATTATTAACAGAAATGGTTACTCCATTTTATTAGATGAACAAAATTTAAATCACATGCCCATCTTTACTTCCCTTAACAACATCAATTGTCAAATTCAGGTCTCACTAACTTTTTTTCCCAAATGATGCTTATGAATTTCATGTTTACTTGAATTGCTAAAGATACATAAATCTCCAAACTTACTCTCATAAACTATCATTGTACCTCTTTAAAATACTTTTGCTGCTTTAATAGAATGAGTTTTATGCTGTTTTTCTATTTTTAAGATCCCTGGGGGGAAAATAAATCCATAGTACAGAACACAGAAACACTTAAGGCCTGGGTATTATACAAAGTACTCAAAAATAATTGCCTCTTCTTTATTTTGTAAAATAAGTGATAATCTCGTATAATTATCTGTCTTTTAGTTTATTATGCATTTAAAGCCAAAACCATATTATATATCCACAATTGTAAAATATTTTATAAAAATCATATTTAGCTATCTACATACTTTTTAAAGTGTTTATGCTAAAATTTGCTTTTTTAGAACCCATACTTCTACTTAAATTCAGTTTATGAAAGGATATTTTTGCTACTTTTGAACAGCAGATTCAAATATGTCCCCAAGTTGGGGGTAAAATTTCTACACAATTTATAGACAAGCTTGAGGATGTGCTGCAGTGTAAATCTTTTTCAGCGAACTAATGAGATATTGACTGCTTCCTCCTTACTACACAGTGCCTTTATTTTGTACCCTACACTGGTGATAATGCATAACAATTGGGGATTATTTTATCCTTGACAATGTGGGAATAGTCAAATCCTCAGGTAAAGAAAACTCTGCTTAGTGGATGCATCAACTGATATTTACATAACAAAGCACAGCCTTGTTGCATATAATTTGAGAATACATTGCATTTAAATAAGCACAATTGTTTCTAATAAATTGTTAATGCATTCAGTTACTTTGAAATGTCAACTAAAATTTAAAAATTACTCAAATATAGAAAATCATTCTCAGGAATATAATAATTTGCTAGATAATGTTAATCAATTCTACATTTCATTTTCTGGCAAAGAGCAAATTCCATTTCATGGGGAAAATTCCTATATATTTAAATTATAGTATAATTAATCATGTTTTTTAAACAAGGAGTTTTGTAATGCCAGAATGTTTTCTGTTTACATACTAATGACAATGTTTTAAAGTGACCAATTTACTTAATTCCGAAATGTTTCATTAAAACTAAATGTTTTTATGTTCTATTGAGGTAGAAGGTCTTACACGACTGAGCGAATGAACTGAACTGAACTAAGGTAGCAGGTAGATGACCTACCCCAACCCCCGAGGGTAAAGCAACTGGAGTTTCATCCTCTATGGACTGAAACTTCAAGATGAGAATATCAGGACAATTAAGAGAGTTGTCTGGGCCCTGCCCAGACCACATATTTCTTATTCCTGAAGTCAGGACACCTCCCACACAGAAAGACTCCTTGTAGGTCAAAGGTAGAGTAATTTTTATGGGATACTCTACCCATAGGCCTCTTTGGTAGAATCCATCTTGGCTAAAATGCATGTGCACACATGGAAGAATCTTGAGATATACCAAACATGGACTGTGAATCAGGCAAATTAAAATGACTGGCCAAAGGAAAACAAGAAGATATACCCAATAAAATAATTCAAACTGCCATGAGGATGTGACTCAGTAACTCAGGGGCTCTCCCTCTG
Source organism: Moschus berezovskii (assembly GCF_049115385.1). Classification (NCBI taxonomy): domain Eukaryota; kingdom Metazoa; phylum Chordata; class Mammalia; order Artiodactyla; family Moschidae; genus Moschus; species Moschus berezovskii. Next base: position 45,146,406 of record NC_142472.1, read on the forward strand.
AGTTTGCCCCTATTTCTATCCACACATACTGCATCTTTTGTCCTCTTAATAAACACTTTATATGCTTCATTATTTTCTGTCTTTGTGGAAATGCTTTTCTGCAAAGCCCAATGGCTAGGGCCCTTGTCATTGACATCTGGTCTAGTGATTAGTATCTGGTGCTTCTATCATCACCATGATCCAATTTCAATCTCTGGGAACCTCAATCCCCCTCCAATCCATTGCAGGCCCAGGCCACCTGAGATTCTTATCATAACATTTTCAGCACCTTTCGAGCAATTAAGGACTTATTGGTTGCTGTTCAAACTGCCTATATTCACTGTAATGAAGACTGCTTAAATTGAAAAATGCTTATTAAAATACAAATATATATATTTGCTTTAATAATATATGACTATAAGAGGCAGGTATGCATTTTTTCCCGAAAATTATCACTAATCAAACTGAGCAATAGTTCTAAAATCCTGTCATGTAATCTTAATTTGTGCAGTTAACACCTTGTGAACTGTTTCCATTTTTATTTGTTATTTATAAATCATTCAGTTTTATAAATCCAGCTAGGATGGAAGCCCATTTTTTAAAATCCCCTTCATTGTGTGTGTTTATGAGGAAGATAGAATAATAGTGACATGTACTGAATTGAACCTCTGTAACTAGAGTTTACTCTCTTCCCTTTTAGTTTTTTATAAAAAGGAGCAGATTTACTAATAAGGAAATAACATTGCATGGGAAATATTTAACATACCTGAAAGAATATTCAAGTATTTTGTTTTTATTAACATCCAAATAAAGTGCTAATAATATTTATCTATTTGGTAAAGAAGGACCTAGAAGACTTCCACTTGCAGCACTTTGTTAGCATTATTTGAAAAGGATGAGTACAATTGCAATGGAACTTTATTATCTTAAAAATTCTGTAATTCATTTAAGGTTTTAAATTCAGACAGGCTAACCTATGGTTTTATTTGGAGTTCTTAGACTACTATTAGGATGGAATTGAAAAGAATTTCTATTACAAATATAGTTGTCAGTCATTGGAAATGTATAAAAGTAATAAGAATGTATGGCAGTGTAGAGTTCCATTCTAATATTTTTGTACAAATAATTGTACTGAATCTAAGTTAAGGAGACTGTAGATTAAATGTAAACAATGATTGTGGTTAAAGAAATAGCAGTTTGCTTTGTGTCAGACAACACAGAGAATGAAACACATGTGAGAACATTTCTTTGCTATAAGAAATGTGTGCGGTCCTTCAGGCTGAAAAAAGGAATATTTCCTCCATATCAGTAAACAAAGGATGTTACATCATCAGCAATTGCAGCTACCATTTTGGTAAGCTGGTGAGCCCTAAGGGATTTCAGGAAGGAAAGTGTACCTGAGATCTCACAGCTATCAGATTGCAGCCACTCCCCACAGTGAAACCTGTGGAAAGTGATGATGTGAAAACACAGGATCCTGGCTCCAGAAAGCTGAGGTGCACATCAAAGGAATGATTTCAGTGAGTCCAGACTCTTGCATCTTCCCATAGATAGGAAAGCACTAAATTCCTTAACGTGAGATATCCAGTTTTCTTTCATTTACAATAATCTTTTGATGTTCAGACTACCTGCCCTTTGTTGCAAAACTTTTATATAATCTGGTTTCCCCAGAGAAGTTCTCTCAAGGTTACTGGAGATGCTGCTTCCCAGGCTTGAAGTCCTAAAAGTTCCAACTGAATAAAACTTAACTTTCAACTTTTAGGTTGTGAGTGATTTTTTAAGTCCACAGACCTTTCCTTTCCAATAGATTCATGTTTTGATACATTTTATCGTGGAAACACGTTATATCTGGTAAAGAACTGGGGACCAGAAGACAAGAACTTCTGATCAAGGCAATCCTTTAGACCCAGAATATATTTAAAAAAAAAAAAAGACTAGAGAAACTATTTAAGTTTCCTCTTCTTTTAAGACAATGTTGAGAACAGAAGTGAAAAAGGGAACATTAGAATAAAAAAATCTTTTCTCTCTGCCTAGATATTTTGATTTCCAGGAATTCCCACCTCTTTGACACCACTGATATATCACCTCCTCATTTCCTTAAAATGCTTTCTAAACCAACTGTTTCCCATTATTCTCTCCTGCTTGCTTACTCTTGACCAAGGTAAGCATCACACTTCCATCAGCTTGATTAGACTTTATGTGGGCTTCTTCCTCATTGCAGGCCACTGCCCTCTCTTCTCTCAGAGAGTTTTCTTCAGAAAAATTTTAGAGTTGACCCATACACAGTGTAAGGGTTAGAGGTACCAAAACTATTAACAGTGGAGAATTCACATATAACTTAGAGATGTCCTCCATATTCTTGGTTCCTTCATAGCCATGATTCTATACCCCTAGACTCAGCAAATACAGATCATACAGTATTGTAGTGCTCACTATGGAAACAAATCTGGGTTTAAGTGGACTCATGCAGTTCAACACGTGTTGTTCAATGGTCAATTGTAATTGTGAATTATTTATTCTGCCCTTTAAGATAAATATGTCTTTCTAGAAAGCCTCTTGCCAGTTTATAACCCAGGAATTTTTTTTTTTTTTCTCACAGACTTGGAAGACATCCCTTTGAAATGTAATCATCAAGTAAGAAAATACCCCTATTGGTGGCTCAGACGGTAAAGTGTCTGCCTACAATGAGGGAGACCTGGGTTCGATCCCAGGGTCAGGAAGATCTCCTGCAGAAGGAAATGGCAACCCACTCCAGTACTCTTGCCTGGAAAATTCTATGAACAGAGGAGCCTGGTAGGCTACAGTCCATCGGGTCACAAAGAGTTGGACTCTACTGAACGACTTCAATGTCAATGTCAATGTCATGAGAAGAGTAGGAAAGTAACTTCCATGGCAGCCACTTAGCAAGGAAAGGTGATCTAATCACAGAGAAAATTATCTGCAAACTCATGAAATAATCCAATGCACTTCATCTATCTCTCTGGTCAGCCTCCTCTCAAAATATCCTACAGCAATTTTCCACTAGATTATCCAAACCCTAAAAAAATTATCCAACTCTTTGTTTCAGTAGATCTGAGTTCAGATTAATTTTGGCCTCCCTTTCTTATTGTAATAATCTTGGAAAATGTCTCCGTTGCCTGTTTAACTTTGTCCACTGCAGTTTTTCTCTGATACTGTTCATTGCACTAATATTATTTATTTACTTGTTTGTTTTCTGAACCCTCCACGTAAATGTAAACATTGAAAATTAACTGAAATTTTACCTCTAGCCCAACATAAGTTTTCAGTTGGGTCTCATTAATCAAAAGACAGAGTAACAAGAGAAAAGTGAACAGCTTGTTAGCACATGCAGTGTACATCTCATGGGAGAAATCACAAAGAAAACTAACTCAAAGTGGTGTCTTGGAACTCTGGCTTTCTTTATAGTCAAGAAATAAAAATACATTTTCAGAGAAATAACAGGACAAAGAAAACCAGTTTTAGGTTTCCAAAGCAAATGGTGAGGAGGTAAATATATAGGAGAAAACTAAAGGAATAAGTTTTTTATACAGGCTTCTCTGGTGCCATATCTGAGTTGATAAGTCTGTCTGCCATAAAGGGAAAATTTATTTCTATCTTTTAGACAGTAAAGAAGAGGACAGAGAAAGCTCTCACAACATTTGCTACTTATTAATTGCTTTCACTTTAAAATAGTGTTATGTCAGAAAGGAGTATTTGGAGGTGACACATTCTGGTTTTCTTCAACACCTTGATGGTGATAATCTATGTTCAGCTTATCATTTTATCCATATTTCCTAGAGAAATGCTTAGGACAAATTATGCATTAAACATACTTGTTAAATTATTAAATACTATGATAAATATTTTTAGTTTAACATTATCTACCTTATTTGTTAGCACATAATGTATTATAAATACCTTTTAAATATACATTGTTAATAAATATTCATTAAGATGGTGATTCAATACAAAGCCAACAGTGTGTATAGACATTTCGGTGTCAGCAGCATACCAAGTATAGGCTAATTGCAACCAATTACTGATAGTTAAAACACAGAATAAAAACAGATAAGTACAAAAGCTTTATGGTGAATAGACCAACAGTTACTGGACCATATAACAACTTGAACTTTAAATATATATATATATATTTTTTTTAATCCACTAAATTACAGTAGTAGTAGTAGTAGTAGTGTTAGTTGCTCATTCATGTCCGACTCTAAAACCCCATGGACTGGAGCCATCCAAGCTCCCCTGTCCATGGGATTCTCCAGGCAAGAACACTGGAGTAGATTGCCATTCCTGTCTCAAGAGGGTCTTCTTGAGAAGATCAGGATTGAACCCTGATCTCCTGCCGTCAGGCAGATTCTTTACCTTCTGAGTTACAGGGAAGATCCATATCTAAATTACAGGCAGGTGTTAAGTGATCTAAGTTATGATAAAGGGAATCTCTATTCAGTCTTGCACATGCATATATAGGCCTAATCCTTTCATGACCTAAACTAAACCAAGTGTCACTATTCCATAACTTTTAAAGAAATGAGCCTAGGTTTATGCCTGCAGAAATGATGTGATACTGCAGCAATAGTGAGTGAGATGGATTTGATTTTTTTTCTCTAAGAATTCAGTAAATGTTTTTCAAATCTTATCCTAATTGGAAGATATTTTCACCTTTTTGCATATGACATTCCCATATACAGATAGACTCTTCCTTTAGACATCTCCTTGTCTGGCATATGATTTAATTCAGTCCCCAAATAAATTGTTATTGGAAGTCTTTGTTTTTCCTTTGCAGTAAAGTGTCTTATGGGATCAGTCCAGCAAGTCTACTGAGTACTAATAAAATCAAGGTTTTAGGAATAGAGGAAAACAACAGAATAGGAAAAACAAGAGATCTCTTCAAGAAAATTAGAGTTTCCAAGGAAATATTTAATGCAAAGATGGGCTCGATAAAGGACAGAAATGGTACGGACCTAACAGAAGCAGAAGATATTAAGAAGAGGTGGCAAGAATACACAGAAGAACTGTACAAAAAAAATCTTCACGACCAAGATATTCATGATAATGTGATCACTGACCTAGAGCCAGACATCTTGGAATGTGAAGTCAAGTGGGCCTTAGAAAGCATCACTACGAACAAAGCTAGTGGAGGTGATGGAATTCCAGTTGAGCCATTTCAAATCCTGAAAGATGACGCTGTGAAAGTGCTGCACTCAATATTCCAGAAAATTTGGAAAACTCAGCAGTGGCCACAGGACTGGAAAGGTCCGTCTTCATTCCAATCCCAAAGAAAGGCAATGCCAAAGAATGCTCAAACTACTGTACAATTGCACTAGTCTAACTCGCTAGTAAAGACATGTTCAAAATTCTCCAAGCCAGGCTTCAGCAATATGTGAACCGTGAACTTCCAGATGTTCAAGCTGGTTTTAGAAAAGGCAGAGGAACCAGAGATCAAATTGCCAACATCCGCTGGATCATGTAGAAAGCAAGAGAGTTCCAGAAAAACATCTATTTCTGCTTCATTGACTATGCCAAAGCCTTTGATTGTGTGGATCACAACAAACTGTGAAACATTCTGAAAGAGATGGGAATCCCAGACCACCTGACCTGCCTCTTGAGAAATCTGTATGCAGGTAAGGAAGCAACAGTCAGAACTGGACATGGAACAACAGAATGGTTCCAAATAGGAAAAGGAGTACGTCAAGGCTGTATATTGTCACCCTGCTTATTTAACTTATATGCAGAGTACATCATGAGGAACGCTGGGCTGGAAGAAGCACAAGCTGGAATCAAGATTGCTGGGAGAATTATCAATAACCTCAGATATGCAGATGACACTACCCTTATGGCAGAAAGTGAAGAGGAACTTAAAAGCCTCTTGATGAAAGTGAAAGAGGAGAGTGAAAATGTTGGCTTGAAGCTCAACATTCAGAAAACCAAGATCATGGCATCTGGCCCCATCACTTCATGGCAAATAGATGGAAAAACAGTGGAAACAGTGTCAGACTTTATTTTTGGGCTCCAAAATAACTGCAGATGCTGATTGAAGCCATGAAATTAAAAGACGCTTACTCCTTGGAAGGAAAGTGATGACCAACCTTGATAGTATATTAAAAAGCAGAGACATTACTTTGCCAACCAAGGTCCGTCTAGTCAAGGCAATGGTTTTTCCCATGGTCATGTATGGATGTGAGAGTTGGACTGTGAAGAAAGCTGATCGCCGAAGAATTGATGCTTTTGAACTGTGGTGTTGGAGAAGACTCTTGAGAGTCCCTTATACTGCAAGGAGATCCAACCAGTCCATTCTAAAGGAGATCAATCCTGGGCGTTCATTGGAAGGACTGATGCTAAAGCTGAAACTGCAGTACTTTGGCCACCTCTTGCGACGAGTTGACTCACTGGAAAAGACTCTGATGCTGGGAAAGGTTGGAGGCTGGAAGAGAAGGGGACGACAGAGAATGAGATGGCTGGATGGCATTACCGACTCTGTGGACATGAGTTTGAGTGAACTCCAGGGGTTGGTGATGGACAGGGAGGCCTGGCGTTCTATGATTCATGGGGTCGCGGAGAGTCGGACACGACTGAGCAACTGAGCGACTTAACTGAACTGAACTGATAAACAACTTTGAGGCGAAAAAAAAACACAAACGTGATTTTTCTTATAATCGTGTATCAATTATTTAAAAGTTATTTGGCACAGCTATGTTATAACCAACTAGAATAAATATGAAATTTCCATTTATGTTTAAAATCTTGATAAGTTATTTTGTGTATATATTAATATTTTCCATCATCACCACCCTAACACACAAATTTTTTTTGGATTGAGGGTGAGCTAGTATATATTTTCTTGTGGAAGAAAATGTCTTACAAAAAATGAGAAGTGCAAAATCTTGCATTTAGCCTAATAAGTAAAATTTTAATATAACATTTATGCTATAATTGTGAAATTTGGTAGAATATAATCAGGATTGAAAGTGATTCCATCTTTATCATTTACAATAAGCCAAAATAATTTTATAGGGAAAACTTCAAATAGGCTAAAGGCATAGTTTTTACCACTTGTTAAGAATAGTGTTGGTAATTAAAAAACAAAACATCCAAAACTTGAATCTGTATTCAAGGAAAATATGTAAGTGAAGGGCCAGACTACAGAGAACAAAGTAAAATGTGATTTGGTGCTGTATACCTGAACATCTACAGAACACCAACAACAACCTAGATTTAAATTTAGGCTGATCAAAATATCACTGTGATGATTTAAAATATATTTGCTATTATTTTATTTAAATGAGATTTCATTGTTATTGTTTCTATTTTTTATATTTAAAATAGATTTTTAAAAGAGATTTATTTTGTATCTTCCTCTGGTATTTCTAGAGCACGTAGCAATCCATGGAGTACAATAAACACCAGAATATCTAGCCTGTGGCTCTCTCTCTCTTACCTATTTCTTAAGGATTTCATCCCTTGCCCATGCAACAGCAACCATATTTCTTACTAACCAGGGTTCCTGGCCTTCTGAATCAATAGATATTTATAAAGGTGTAACAAGATATTCAGGCAAACCTTTATTGAGACCAATGCTGTAGTAAGGGGTAGTGCAAAAATGAGTAACAAGTTTGCTTACTCACTCCCTGAGGTGGGGCAAACTGTTCCTTATATGGGATGATGGTAAGGTTGTTCCATGGATTGAAATGGAAGGATGACTTACGTGGTCTCCCCACCACTTGGTGGTGCTTCATGGGTTTTTAGTTTTCTTGTATCCTTTTCATAATTTGCCCAAATTGCTCATGCATGAAGTTATTTTTAGTCCCTTAGAGATTTTTGGATTTTGTTACTGGAAAAGATATTTCATCAGGTATAAGCACTGCAGCATAGAGGCCCAGGGCCCATGGCCCAGCCTGTCTAATATCAGCCTCTTGCTTCCCTGGTGGCTCAGACAATAAACAATCTTACAATGCAGGAGACCAGGGTCCCTGAGTCAGGAAGATCCCCTGAAAAAGGGAATGGCTACCCAACTCTAATATTTTTGCCTGGACAATTCCATAGACAGAGGAACGTGGCTGGCTACAGCCCATGGGATCTCAAAGAGTCAGACAGGATTGAGCGACTAACACTTTCTCTTTCCACTTTCAACCCTTAAATACACCAAGCATAGTCTTGTCTTTTCAGTTTCTTAGGCTCTGCCTTGAAAGCTCTTCGTTCCATTTATCCTTCACTTTACCACTTCTTTGCTCAAATCACCTTTTCAAAAAGAGCTTCAGTGATTTCTTTATCAAAAAGAGCACCCTTAACAATCTGAACTCACAAAGTTTGCTTTATTTATAACTCTTATATCAGTACCCTCACTGCATATTTATTTTTAATTATTTGCTTTCCCCCCATTCGGAATGAAACTATAGGAGAGATGGACCCTTGTTTAGTTTATTGTTCTATCTTTAGTACTTATAGTAATACTCTCAAAAAGTAGTAACTCAATACATATTTAAGAATTAATAACTAAATGTTTGAACAAATCATCAACACTTTTCAATCACTGAGCTTTTATTGGTATGACCTCATAATGCTAATATTTTGTATCATTTAAACTTCATAGAAATAATCTAGTGTAGATACTATTATTTGTATTTTATAGATAAGAAAATATATTTAGAGAACTGAAAGCATAATATATAGCAGCAAAGAAAATTTAGGATGGAAAGACTTTGAGTACAGATTAGAACATATTGAATGAACTCACCAGTGGGAAACACAGTTGGAGGGGTTTAATAGGGGGTTGGATTTAAGAGTATGAAGCTTCCCACATGGCATCCACATCTGTCTGTAGCCATACCACCCTAAATGTGCCAAATCTTATCAAGAGTATAAAACTTAGGAGGAAAAACCAAGATAAGTATATTACATTATTTCATTTTATATTATAATTATTCCTTATGAGTATGTAAATTCTAGTTTAAACCACAAAAATCCATGGAATGTCCTTGGAATCTGAGTGTTAGAGAGAAGTTAGCAAGGAAATAACATTTTATCTGTGAATATCTATCACTTCAGTTCAGTTCAATTGCTCAGTCGTGTTCAACTCTTCATGACCCCATGAATCATAGCATGCCAGGCTGCTCTGTCCATCACCAACTCCAAGAGTACACACAAACTCATGTACATTGAGTCAGTGATGCCATCCAGCCATCTCATTCTCTGTCGTCCCCTTCTCCTCCTGCACTGAATCCCTCCCAGCATCAGTCTTTTCCACTGAGTCAACTCTTCGCATGAGGTGGCCAAAGTATTGGAGTTTCAGCTTTAGCATCAGTCCTTCCAATGAACATGCAAGATTGATCTCCTTTACAACTGACTGGTTGGATCTCCTTGCATCCCAAGGGACTCTCAAGAGATTTCTCCCGCACCAGAAAACTATAAAACACTGGTGAAAGTAATCAAAAAGGACACTAATTGATGGAGATATATACCATGTTCGTGCATTGGAAGAATAAATATTGTGAAAATGAGTATACTACCCAAAGTAATTTATACATTCAATGCAATCCCTATCAAGCTACCAATGATATTTTTCACAGAGAGAGAACAAATAATCTCACAATTTGTATGGAAATACAAAAAACCTTGAATAGCGAAAGCAATCTTGAGGAAGAAGAATGGAACTGGGGGAATTAACCTGCCAGACTTCAGGCTCTACTACAAAGGCACAGTCATCAGGACAGTATGGTACTGGAATAAAGACAGAAATATAGATCAATGGAACAAAGTAGAAAGCCCAGAGATAAATCCACGCACTTATGGACACCTTATCTTTGACACAGGAGGCAAGAATCTAAAATGGAGAAAAAACAGTCTCTTTAACAAGTGGTGCTGGGAAAACTGGTCAGCCTCTTGTAAAAGAATGAAACTAGAACACTTCCTAACACCATACACCAAAATAAACTCAAAATGGATTAAAGATCTAAATGTAAGACCAGAAACTATAAAACTCCTAGAGGAGAACATAGGCAAAAGACTCTCCGACATAAATCACAGCAGGATCCTCCATGACCCACCTCCCAGAATATTGCAAATAAAAGCAAACATAAACAAATGGGACCTAATTAAAGTTAAAAGGCTTCTGCACAGCAAAGGAAACTATAAGGAAGGTGAAAAGACAGCCTTCAGAATGTGAGAAAATAATAGCAAATGAAACAACTGACAAAGAATTAATCTCCAAAATATACAAGCAGCTCCTTCAGCTCAACTCCAGAAAAATAAACGACCCAATCAAAAAATGGGCCAAACAGCTAAACAGACATTTCTCCAAAGAAGACATACAGATGGCTAACAAACACATGAAAAGAAGCTCAACATCACTCATAATCAGAGAAAAGCAAATCAAAACCACAATGAGATACCATTTCACATCAGTCAGAATGGCTGCTATCCAAATGTCTACAAGCAATAAATGCTGGAGAGGGTGTGGAGAAAAGGGTGTGGAGATTCCTTAAAAAACTGGAAATAGAACTGCCATACAACCCAGCAATTGCACTCCTGGGCATACACACCGAGGAAACCAGAACTGAAAGAGACACGTGTACTCCAATGTTCATCTCAGCACTGTTTATAATAGAGAGGACATGGAAGCAACCTAGATGTCCATCTGCAGACGAATGGATAAGAAACCTTTGGTACATATACATAATGGAGTATTACTCAGCCATTAAAAAGAATGCATTTGAATCAGTTCTAATGAGGCGGATGAAACTGGAGCCTATTATACAGAGTGAAGTAAGCTAGAAAGAAAAACACCAATACAGTATACTAATGCATATATATGGAATTTAGAAAGATGGAAATGATAACCCTGTATACGAGACAGCAAAAGAGACATAGGTGTATAGAACAGTCTTTTGGACTCTGTGGGAGAGGGCGAGGGTGGGATGATTTGGGAGAATGACATTGAAACATGTATATTATCATATGTGAAATGAATCACCAGTCCAGGTTAGACACGTGATACAGGATGCTCGGGGCTGGTGCAGGGGGATGAAGCAGAGGCAGGATAAGGGGAGGAGGGAGGTGGGAAGGGGTACAGGAAGGGGAACTCATGTACACCTGTGGCGGATTCATGTCAATGTATGGCAAAACCAACGAATATAATAGTGTAAAATAAAATTTTTTAAAAATTCAAAAAATAAAAAAGCATCAATTCTTTGGCACTCAGCTTTCTTCACAGTCCAATTCTCACATCCATACATGACCACTGGAAAAATCATAGACTTGTTGGCAAAGTAATGTCTCTGCTTTTTAATATGCTATCTAGGTTTGTCATAACTTTCCTTCCAAGGAGTAAGCATCTTCTAATTTCATGGCTGCAATCAGCATCCACAGTGATTTTGGAGCTAAAATAATAAAGTCTGACACTGTTTCCACTGTTTCTCCATCTATTTCCCATGAAGTGATGGGACCAGATGCCATCATCTTAGTTTTCTGAATGTTGAGCTTTAAACCATCTTTTTCACTCTCTTCTTTCACTTTCATCAAGAGGCTTTCTAGTTCCTCTTCACTTTCTGACATAAGAGTGGTGTCATCTGCATATCTGAGGTTATTGATATTTCTCCTGGGAATCTTGATTCCAGCTTGTGCTGCTTCCAGCCCAGCGTTCCTTATGATGTACTCTGCATACAAGTTAAATAAGCAGGGTGACAATATACAGCCTTGACGTACTCCTTTGACTATTTGGAACCAATCTGTTGTTCCATATCCAGTTCTAACTGTTGCTTCCTGACCTGCATACAGATTTCTCAAGAGGCAGGTCAGGTGATTTGGTATTCCCTTCCCTTTCAGAATTTTCCCCAGATTATTGTGATCCACACAGTCAAACGCTTTGGCATAGTCAATAAAGCAGAAATAAATGTTTTTCTGGAACTCTCTTGCTTTTTCCATGATCCAGCAGATGTTGGCAATTTGATCTCTGGTGCCTCTGCCTTTTCTAAAACCTGCTTGAACATCTGGAAGTTCATGGTTCACATATTGCTGAAGCCTGGCTTGGAGAATTTAGAGCATGACTTTACTAGCCTGTGAGATGAGTGCAATTGTGCAGTAGTTTGAGCATTCTTTGGCATTGCCTTTCTTTGGGATTGGAATGAAGACTGACCTTTTCCAGTCCTGTGGCCACTGCTGAGTTTTCCAAATTTGCTGGCATATTGAGTGAAGCTCTTTCACAGCATCATCTTTCAGGATTTGAAATAGCTCAACTGGAATTCCATCACTTCTGCTAGCTTCATTTGTAGTGATGCTTTATAAAACCCACTTGACTTCACATTTCAAGATGTCTGGCTCTAGGTCAGTGATCACGTTATCGTGATTATCTTGGTTGTGAAGATCTTTTTTGTACAGTTCTTCTGTGTATTCTTGCCACCTCTTCTTAATATCTTCTGCTTCTGTTAGGTCCATACCATTTCTGTCCTTTATCGAGCCCATCTTTGCATGAAATGTTCCCTGGATATCTCTAATTTTCTTGAAGAGGTCTCTTGTTTTTCCTATTCTGTTGTTTTCGTCTATTTCTTTGCATTGATCACTGAGGAAGGCTTTCTTATCTCTCCTTGATATTCTTTGGAACTCTGCATTCAGATATTTATATCTTTCCTTTTCTCCTTTGCTTTTCGCTTCTCTTCTTTTGACAGCTATATGTAATGCCTACTCAGACAGCCATTTTACTTTTTTGCATTTCTTTTCCATGGGGATGGTCTTGATCCCTGTCTCCTGTACAATGTCACGAACCTCTGTCCATAGTTCATCAGGCACTGTATTCATCAGATCTAGTCCCTTAAATCTATTTCTAACTTCCACTGTATAATCATGAGGGATTTGATTTAGGTCATATCTGAATACTCTAGTGGTTTTCCGTACTTTCTTCAATTTAAGTCTGAATTTGTCCATTAGGAGTTCATGATCTGAGCCACAGTAAGCTCCCGGTCTTGTTTTTGCTAACCGTACAGAGCTTCTCCATCTTTGCCTGCAAAGAATTTAATCACTCTGATTTCGGTGTTGACCATCTGTTGATGTCCATGTGTAGAGTCTTCTCTTGTGTTGTTGGAAGAAGGTGTTTACTCTGACCAGTGCATTCTTTTGGCAAAACTCTATTAGCCTTTGCCCTACTTCATTTCGTGCTCCAAGGCCAAATTTGCCTGTTTGTCCAGGTGTTTCTTGATTTCCTACTTTTACATTCCAGTCCCCTATAATGAAAAGGACATCTTTTGGGGCTGTTAGTTTTAAAAGATCTTGTAGGTCTTCATAGAAGCATTCAACTTCGGCTTCTTCAGCAATATTGGTTGGGGCATAGGCTTGAATTACTGTAATATTTAATGGTTTGCTATGGAAATGAACAGAGATCATTCTGTCGTTTTTGAGACTGCATCCAAGTACTGCATTTCAGACTCTTTTGTTGACCATGATAGCTACTCCATTTCTTCTAAGGGATTCCTGCCTACAGTAGTCGATATATGGTCATCTGAGTTAAATTTACCCATTCCAGTCCATTTTAATTCACTGATTCCTGGAATGTCGACATTTACTCTTGCCATATCCTGTTTGACCACTTCCAATTTGCCTTGATTCATGGACCTAACATTCCAGGTTCCTATGCAATATTGCTCTTTATAGCATTGGACTTTGCTTCAGTCACCAGTCACATCCACAACTGGGTTGCTTTGGCTCCCTCCCTTCATTCTTTCTGGATTTTTTTCTCCACTGATCTCCAGTAGCATACTGGGCACCTTCCATCCTGGGGAGTTCCTCCTTCAGTATCCTATCATTTTGCCTTTTGATACTGTTCATGGGGTTCTCAAGGCAAGTATACTGAATTGGTTTGCCATTCCTTTCTCCAGGGGACCCCATTCTGTCAGACCTCTCCACCATGACCCACCCGTCTTGGGAGACCCCACACGGCATAGCTTATTTTCATTGAGCTAGACAAGGCTGTGGTCCGTGTGATCATTCTCGGCTAGTTTTCTGTGATTATGATTTCAGTGTGTCTGCCCTGTGATGCCCTCTCGCAATACCTACCGTCTTACTTGCGTTTCCCTTACCTTGGTCGTGGGGTATCTCTTCCCCATTCTCCAACAAAGCGCAGCCATTGCTCCTTGCCTTGTACTAGGGTATCTCCTCACGGCCGCCCCTCTGGACCTTGAATGTGGAGTAGCTCCTCTCGGCCCTCTTGCACCCATGCAGCTTCTGCCACTTGGACGTGGGGTTACTCATAGACTCAATTTTAAAGAACTGAGCAAGTCACAATTTCCAATTTTTCTTTCTTAAGAGGCATTGCAATGTACAACTCAGAAATACAGAAGTAATGCTACATTCTTCTGCTTTCATTCCATTACATGTTTGATTTTATTTTCTAAAAATTTTCCTATCCAACTTCATCCTGTATCTTTTATTTTGGCTGGACTCTTATCATTTCTCATTTTGCTCTCAGCAGTGACCTTCCAACTTATTTTCCAATTGATGTTTAGTCTTGTCTCTTTAAATTTCTTTCCTATACTAAGTATAAAGATGCATTTGTACTAAATAAGTTTCATTTTTCTAAATTAGAGTACACTCCTGGTTCATGCTGTTCTGCAGCCTTTTCTCCAGCAGCACAGTTACGAGAAATTCAATATCCACCACTAGCATATAAAACTTTTAGCTTTACAATCTAATTTCAAGTTCAGCATTCAATTTTTGCAAAGAAGATTCACTACAAGTAGAGTGAATATGGTACAACCAGCATGTAAACCACAACTTCAAGAATAAAAGAGATTCAGGGAAAACAAAACAAAGCAAAACTATAGATATCTCCATCTGTGAATCTTGCTGCTTTGTGCTACTACTGGGACTTGGGTCTAAGATCTGAAGAGAAATCTGAAGATAGCAAGAATATTCTAGTGATCACAGGTGGTTACAATACTTCAGGTGGGAAAGGCCAAGGTGACAGAGAGCCTTCATCCACAAGAAAAAAAGCACTGGTATGGAAAGACTGAAGTGAAAGAAGACTTTTATTTATTGTTCTACTCCATATGAAATGCAAAAATTGGAACTCAAGAGATACCTGGAGTAACAGGAAAGTTTACCATGGAATGCAAAATGAAGCACAGCAAAGGCTAACAGAGATCTGACAAGAGAATGCACTGGTCAGATCAAATATCCTCTTTAACAACCCAAAAGATGACTCTACACATGGACATCACAAGAGGTCAATACTGAAATCAGATTGATTTTATTATTTGCAGTCAAAGATGGAGAAGTTCTATATGGTCAGCAAAAACAAGATCTGCAGCTGGCTGTAACTCAGATCAAATACTTGTTTCAAAATTCAGACTTAAATTAGAGGAAGTAGGGAAAAATTACTAGGCCATTCAGGTACGACCTAAATCAAATCCCTTATGATTATACAGTGGAGGTGAACAATAGATTCAAGGGATTAGCTCTGGTAGACAAAGTGCCTGTAGAACTATAGATGGAGGCTGATAACTTTGTACAGGAGGTTGTGACCAAATCCATCCCCAAGAAAAAGTAATGCAAGAAGACAAAGTGGTTTTCTGAGAAGTCTTTACAAATAGCTGAGAAAAGAAGAGAAGCAAAAGGTAGAGGATAAAGGGAAAGATATACTCAACTGAATGCAGAGTTACAGAAAATAGCAAGGAGAGATACGAAGGCCTTGTCCAAGGAACAATGCAAAGAAATAGAGCAAAACAATAGAATGGGAAAGATTAGAGATCTCTTTAAGAAAATTGGAGATACCAAGGGAATATTTCATGCAAAGATAGGCACAATAAAGGAGAAAAGCAGCAAGGACCTAACAGAAGCACAAGATATTAAGAGGTGGCAAAAATACATAGAAGAATGGTACAAAAAAATCTCTTAATGACCCATAACCATAAATGTGTGGTCACTCACCTAAAGCCAGACATCCTGGAGTGTGAAGTCAAGTGAGTCTTCAGAAGCATTACTACAAACAAAGCTAGTGGAGATGATAGACTTCCAGCTGAGTTATTTCAAATCCTAAAAGATGATGCTGTTAATGTGCTGCACTCAACATGCCAGCAAATTAGGAACACTCAACAGTGTCCATAGGACTGGTAAGTTTTCATTCCCATCCCAAAGAAAGGCAATGCAAAAATGTTCAAATTATAGTACAATTGCACTCATTTCACATTCTAGCAAGATAATGTTCAAAATCCTTCAAACCAGTGTTCAATAGTACATAAACTGATAAATTCCAGATGGACAGCTGTATTTAGAGAAGGCAGAGTGGCCAGAGATCAAACGGACCTCTGCTGGATAATAGAAAAATCAAGGAAATTCCAAAAAAAAAAAAAAATCTACTTCTTCTGCATTGACTACACTAAAGTCTTTAACTGTGTGGATCACAACAAACTGTGGAATATTCTTAAGGAGATGGGAATATCAGACCACTTTACCAGCCTCCTGAGAAACCTGTATGCAAGTCAAGAAGGAATAGTTAGAACCAGACATGGAACAATGGACAGATTAGAAATTGGAAAAGGAGTATGTTAAGGCTGTATACTGTCATCCTGATTGTTTAACTGATATGCAGAGCACATCAAGTGTAGTGTTGGACTGGATGACTCACAAGCTGGAATAAACAACTTCATATTTGCAGATGATACCACTTTAATGGCAGAAAGTGAAGAGAGACAAATGATCCTCTTGATGCAAGTGAAAGATGAGAGTGAAAAAAGCTAACTTAGAACTGAACATTAAAAAAACTGAGATCATGGCATCCTGTCCCATCACTTAAAGGCAAACAGGTGGGGGAAAAGTGTCAGATTTCATTTTCCTAGGCTCTAAAATTACTGTGGATGGTGACTGCAGCCACATAATTAAAAGAAAAACAAAATACTTGTTCCTTGGAAGAAAAGCTATGACAAACCTAGACAGCATATTAAAAGGCAGAGACATCAC
The DNA here is from genome assembly GCF_049115385.1 of Moschus berezovskii. Taxonomy (NCBI): domain Eukaryota; kingdom Metazoa; phylum Chordata; class Mammalia; order Artiodactyla; family Moschidae; genus Moschus; species Moschus berezovskii. The sequence goes on from NC_142472.1 coordinate 45,163,335, forward strand.
TTTTCCAACAAAGATCCTTATAGTCAAAGCTACGGTTTTTCTAGTAGCCATGTATGAATGTGAGAGTTGGACCATTTTAAAAAAGGCTGAATGCCAAATAATTGATGCTTTCGAGCTGTGGTGCTGGAGAAGACTCTTGAGAGTCCCGTGGACACCAAAGAGATCAAACCAGTCAATTCTAAAGGAAATCAGTCCTGAATATTCATTGGAAGGGCTGATGCTGAAGCTGAAGCTCAAACTTCAATTCTTTGGCCACATGAGGGGAAGAGTTGACTCACTGGAAAAGATCCTGATCCTAGGAAAGATTGAGGGGAAGAGAGGAAGGAGGTGACAGAGAATGAGATAATTGGATGGCATCACCGACTCAATGGACATAGTTTGAGCAAACTCAGGGAGATAATGAACAACAGGAAAGCCTGTCATGCTGCAATCCATGGGGTCACAAAAAAACAGTCAGACACAATTTGACGACTGAACAACAACAGCAACAACAACTCCATATGTCCAGCACAGTACCAGATACTCAATAGTTGCCTAACAAGTGTTACATTGAGAGGAATCTCCAGCTCTTCATCAGTGCAAGATTGAGAAAGTAACCTGAAGCCTCTGAACTTTCCTTGCTTTCTCTAAAAATGAGCATGTACACCCGGGGCGGATTCAGGTCAATGTATGGCAAAACCAACCAATATAATATTGTAAAATAATTAGCCTACAATAAAAATAAAAATAAATAAAAGTGAGCATGCTCTGAGATCTCACATGTGCACCTGCTGGGCAAATTCTAAGGCAAATCACAAAGGAGAAAAATGAACGATAAGCCTGCTTTTGTTGTTTGTTTGTTCTAATGTATCTCTAGATATTAATATTAGCTCTCATTATTAAAAAGCAGTATCAACTTCTCAGTAACATTCTTCTAGTCAATAAAACAGATCATCCAAGTTATAAGAATATATATTATTCATGGGCTTCAACAAAACCCTCTTAATTTACAGAAGAAAAATGCCAACCATGAACATTTTATTTTTCCTATTATTTTCTCTACATAAAGCCTTCTTTTCATCAATTATTTGTCATATTCTAAGTCTTTGGCTTTGCAGGCAAAGCATTTCATGTTCTGAACATTGCCTCTTTTTTCATCTTTATCTTCTTTCTATACTACACATTAGATCAGCAGACATGGTAGCCTCCATCTGTGCTGAACCATCCATACTCCCCTGAAATTTCAGTGTTCTTTCTCACCTGTGAAAGGACTTTGAATATGTAATCCCCTTTCTGCTCCCCTTTATGCTCTCCTGTGACTCACATCACTATGATACTAACATTTCAGGCACAGAAAGATTATACTGTGATCATAATATGTTGCTTTCCATGAGCTGTATGTACTGTAAAATATTGTGGGTAGGATATAAATATGGGAGTAGCTATTGTGAACATATAAAATAACTTAACATGGCAACATGACATCATTTTATATCTAATGTTAATTAACTCTATAGATTAAAAAAAAATCTTAATACATCTTACCATGCCTTCATTCCTTAGAAAAATATGTTGACTTAAATATAATCAAAGAGAAGTCAATGTCCTTTTCTAGATCAGTATTGTTACAGTGTTTCATAGAAAGGTATAAGAATTCCATTGAAACAAATTTATGGTCATACTTTGCTAGCAAAGTCATGCTCAAAATCCTCCAAGCCAGGCTTCAGCAATATGTGAACTGTCAACTCCCAGATGTTCAAGCAGGTTTTACAAAAGGCAGAGGCACCGGAGATCAAATTGCCAACATCCGCTGGATCATGGAGAAAGCAAGAGAGTTTCAGAAAAACATCTATTTCTGCTTCATTGACTATGCCAAAGCCTTTGACTGTGTGGATCACAATAAACTGTGGAACATTCTGAAAGAGATGGGAATCCCAGACCACCTGACCTGCCTCTTGAGAAACCTGTATGCAGGTCAGGAAGCAACAGTTAGAACTGTACATGGAACAACAGACTGGTTCCAAATAGGAAAAGGAGTATGTCAAGGTTGTATATTGTCACCCTGCTTATTTAACTTCTATGCAGAGTACATCATGAGGAATGCTGGGCTGGAAGAAGCACAAGCTGGAATCAAGATTTCCGGGAGAAATATCAATAACCTCAGATATGCAGATGACACCACCCTTATGTCAGAATGTGAAGAGGAACTCAAAAGCCTCTTGAGGAAAGTGAAAGAGGAGAGTGAAAAGGTTGGCTTAAAGCTCAACATTCGGAAAACAAAGATCATGGCATCTGGTCCCATCACTTCATGGGAAATAGAATAGATGGGGAAACAATGGAAACAGAGTCAGACTTTGTTTTTTGGGGCTCTAAAATCACTGTGGATGCTGATTGCAGCCATGAAATTAGAAGACACTTACTCCTTGGAAGGAAAGTTATGACCAACCTAGATAACATATTAAAAAGCAGAGACATTACTTTGCCAAGAAAGTTCTGTCTAGTCAAGGCTATGGTTTTTCCAGTGGTCATGTATGAATGTGAGAGTTGGGCTGTGAAGAAAGCTGATCACCGAAGAATTGATGCTTCTGAACTGTGGTGCTGGAGAAGACTCTTGAGAGTCTCTTGGACTGCAAGGAGATCCAACCAGTCCATTCTGGAGGAGATCAATCCTGGGTGTTCATTGGAAGGATTGATGCTTAAGCTGAAACTCCAATACTTTGGCCATCTCATGCGACGAGTTGACTCACTGGAAAAGACTCTGATGATAGGAGGGATTTTGGGTGGGAGGAGACGGGGACGACAAAGAATGAGATGGCTGGATGGCATGACCGACTGAATGGACATGAGTTTGAGTGAACTCTGGGAGTTGGTGATGGACAGGGAGGACTGGCATGCTGTGATTCATGGGGTCACAAAGAGTCGGTCACGACTGAGTGACTGAACTGAACTGAACTTAGTTAAGAAAGCTGTATCAAACAAGAATATATTTTGTAAACTCTAGATAATTCAATATACTGAAGTACACTGAAGATACTATAAGAGAGATACTATCAGGCAATGTTTCCCAAACACTTTTATTACATATGTGTATAAATAATATCTTACAGAAATACTGATGTAAATTTATCAATTTATCTGTATAGGATAAAACAAACAGAATAATTCTACCTTGAGAAAAATATCCCCAAATAATCTTTTCTCTTCTAATGCTTAAAGTTCTAATTAAATTGTCTTTGGATTAAAGACAATTAATCTGTTAAAATACCATTATCTGAGAGAGTCACTCTAGTTTATTCTGTTAAAATACCATTATCTGAGAGAGTCACTCTAGTTTATTCCTTACTAGTTATATATAGTCTGCTTTAAAACAGTCTCTGAAAGTTGATGTAGAAAATCATTTAGATAGATTATGTAAACCTTAGACATTTGAGAAGATGCTGCTACTCTAACAACAGCAGCAGAAATCCAACAGTAAGAAAAGGGTCAGACAGGAATACTTCAACATTTTTCTTAAGGTCAAAATGTGACAACAGTAGAAAATTACAAGGCAACTAGCTAGTCTCGCCATCAAACCTTCCTTCAAAATTGCTATCTGTAATCTGCCTCAAGAATGAAGTCATTTGGTGTTAACCATCATCTAAAATCTATTTACAAGTTAAGAGCTCTCTAAGCCTCCAGCTATGGAATCATGACATTATAATAAATGGTGTGCATTGCCTTTGGAAAAATGAAGGTTACTTACCTATAAGCCTGTTTTTCTGACTGTGTATCATTAGAAAGTCACTCACCGCCCCAGAGCAGTTAACTTGCTGATTGATTTCTGATTATTATATTTCCTTGGGCAACTGATTGATTCTTATCATTTTTTTCCCTTCTATGTTGCCTGAAAAAAGATTTATATACTAGGGATCATTTTCCCAGTACTGTCTGCTGGCAGGGGGAGTTTTGTAGTTTTCATTCAAATACTGACACTATTGCAAATTCTTCGCCAGGAGACATAAACTGTGTTTCAGTGTTAATGGTGATGATGGTTCCTGTGCACTAAGAAGGAATTTCTGGGTACACTTCTAAAAGGCCTTACATATAAAGGACCTCTTTACATCATAACACCAATGTTTTTTCATAAGCTTAGCACTATAATTGCAGCATTAGCAATAACTGCAACATGACTTAGAATAGTCATTTTAAACACAGCCATCATTATTTGAATTCCTAAAATGATGGCAGAAGATGACTTTTTTAAAAAGTCTATATACTTGCTCAAAAGGATTAATAAGTGCAACTACTGAATGATATTTTTACAATAAATCAAAAGATGTATAAAAATAGTATAGGCAGCTAGAACACAGAATTCTGTTCTGCCTAGTTGCCTTAAATCCGCCTACAAAATGATCTTATATTTGTCTGATCATTGCTACAGTAATTTAAGTTAAGCTATTGACATCTCTACACATTTACTGTTAAAATAAGTATACAAAGACAGAAGATAAGACAAATCGTCAGCTGTCTGTGACTTAGTTTATTAGACTACTATGTTTCATGATAATAGTTGAGAAAATAAACTAGAATATGGAACACTGAATGTGGAACTTGGAATAAATACTTTGGATGATAGGTCAGGGGAGATAAAAATTCTGTGGAGTGCTGAAACAAGGGGCAATATACCATGAAAAGGAATCACCAGTGACAAGCACACTCATGAGGTCACATGAGAGGAGGTGCTAAGAAAGAGAAATTTGAATGAGAAGCTAAGAGGGAAAAGAAGCATGCAGTACTCATATCTCATCTTTGCATAGAAACAGTGAAATTCTAACACTCTCATGGATATTCAACAATTATCATTCACTGACAGGACACCTTTGTCATCAGTTTTCTAAATATTACCAATAAAATATCTGCCATGTTTTTGTGCCCTATTGGCAATAAAGATGACATTTCTCCTCTCTTTTCGTAAAGGTTACCTTGCTCTTCATATTTTCAGCTGTTGAAAGGCAATATAACTCTAGTTGAGAGGACAATGAATTTAAAGTTTTATCAAAAACTAATTAAGTTATTCCTTTATCTTTAACTATATGATTTCTTCCCTAAAATTAGTATATCCTATCTTGATAACTAATAGCTTTCAAAACATAAATTTAATTTAAAAAAACATATAAAGGGCTGGTAATCTGATAGATGTAAAATTAGAATTAAGTAAATTAATTGCAGATTAGTGAGCTTTATGACTTTTAGATTTTGAGAAGGGAGGGAAGCATCACATAAAACCTACAATTTTACACTTTTAATATAGTGTAGCAATATTACCAAAACATCGTGAAATTGACTGAGGTTTGTATTAGTGAGCACAGTAATTTCTTAACTAATTTAATTAAAATTTTCTGAGTTATTGATATCGCTCCTGGGAAAATTATACTTAGCAGAGACAAACTGATAAACTTTGTATTCTATCTTTATGGATCTTATAGTTTATAGGACAAGACAGAAGGTAAAATAATAAAGCCACTTAATACCTAGCAAATACAGCAATGTTGTAATTGCCACTTTGAGATAGAACTGCCATATGACCCAGAAATTGCATTGGGCATACACACCGAGGAAACCAGAATTGAAAGAGACACATGTACTCCAATGTTCATCACAGCACTGTTTACAATAGCCAGGACATGGAAGCAACCTAGATGTCCATCTACAGACGAATGGATAAGAAAGCTGTGGTACATATACACAATGCAGTATTACTCAGCAATTAAAAAGAATACATTTGAATCAGTTCTAATGAGGTGGATGATACTGGAGCCTATTATACAGAGTGAAGTAAGTCAGAAAGAAAAACACCAATACAGTATACTAACGCATATATATAGAATTTAGAAAGATGATAACAGTAACCCTGTATACGAGACAGCAAAAAAGCCACAGATGTATAGAACAGTCTTTTGGACTCTGTGGGAGAGAGTGAGGGTGGGGTGATTTGGGAGAATGGCATTGAAACATGTATATTATCATATGTGAAACGAATCGCCAGTCCAGGTTTAATGCATGATACAGGATGCACGGGGCTGGTGTACTGGGATGAACCAGAGGGATGGGATGGGGAGGGGGGTGGGAGGGGGTTTCAAGATGGGGAACACATGTACACCCGGTGCAGATTCATGTCAATGTATGGCAAAACCAATACAATAACATAATGAAAATAATAATAAAATAATAATAATATATTTAAAAAAAAGATAATATGAGGCATTACTGGAGCATTTACCAAGGGAATTAATCTGTGTAGGAAAGTTTCTTGAGGCCCAATCTAAAACAAGCTTAAAAAAGAATATTATCTGTTTTCCCACAAAATCTTTTTAAAAAAGATTTTGGAAATTATTTGTAAAATACATAGTCATTGAATAGCTAACATGCATTGTACACAGTTTTGTGCTATGTGCTAGAAATATATCAATGAACATGATGAACAAGTCTTTCCCTTCATAGAGACTATAGTCTAGTGATGAGTAAAGAGCAGAGCACTATCAATGATATAGTTTGTGCTTTGTTTAGAAATCATTATTTCTGCCTGAAAAGCACATGTTTTAAAATCCTATAATAATTAAATTAATTAATAATAAAAATTCTATAATATGGATGACTATCATTAATTAATGAATGATACTCTTTTTTGAGATATATTGAAGATTTATTTCTTCAATTTTCCCCCTTACATCTATAAATTGTGATCTGTGCCCCTATTACAGATATGTGTTTTTTAGAGAGAGAGATACATAGACATATAAAGGGAGAAAGAAGAATAGATGTCTGATTTCTCTATGATGCACTGATTAATTTTTAGGTATTGTTAGACAATGTTTACATATGTTCTTCCAATCATCAGTAAACCTACAGAAAAAGTTGCTACCACATTGACACTAACAAGGGGATATTTGTATGGGAGAGTCTCATGCAGAAAGTTCACATATAAAATACACAAAATGGTAATATGATAAATTATTTTGAGCAACTTCAATGTGCTAAACATTGTAGTAAGTGAAGTACAGAAAAGAAAAATTAAGGGAATCTATTTCAGCACCTTTTATAGCAAGAATCTCATAAATGTCTATTTGATTTAAGCAGAGAGGAATGATATCTTTTTATTTGCACATTTCCAGATTCTCCCCTACGAGCTCTTTGAGGTCAGAAATTTTTGCCTCATTTGGATTTATAACCTTGGTAGCAAGCTGAATTTTAGTATATATTTTTTATTTAATAAATATTGCTTGATATTTGAAGGAAGAAAGGGGGTAAAAGAGAGAAAAATAATTCACTACTTACTTTTATTATTATTATTTTTTATTAAGTAAAGTCAATATGGGAATCCCTTGTGTTTCAGTTGGTAAGGAATCTTCCTGCAGTGTGGGAGACCTGGGTCTGATCCCCAGGTCGGGAAGATACCCTGGAGAAGCAAATGGCAACTCACTCCATTACTCTTGCCTGGAGAATTCCATGGACAGAGGAGCAGGACAAGCTGCAGTCCACGGAATTGCTAAGAGTCAGACATGACTGTGTGACTAACTTTCACTTTTCAAAGTCAACATAGTTTGATTTCTCTATTGAATTCACTAGTAGAAAACTTTCTGAACTATGAAACTTCCAGGCTAACCTAAAAGAAAAAAAATATGGCCATAATTAAAAAAAATAATGTTGAGAGAGACTTACTGTAAAATTGATTATTTAGTAACATAGTCATTTTTAGTTATAGAAGTCATTTACCCCTACAATAAATGGCCTCAAGTGTCTGGATAATGACCTTCTGCTTTTTTTCTATCTCCTACATGAAGTCTTATTTCTTCATGTTGCAAAGTTCTGTCTGTCTAGGTTACACCCTGTCTATTACTGCTTCTCTCATAGTCTGGAGTTTTGTTTTGTTTTTTTTTTTTCTAGTTGTAGTATCATATTCTACCCTAAGATTAAGCCTGTTGGAGATACAGGCTTTCCTGAAACTAGAATTTTAGTCTTAAATATATATTTCATGTCAGACTAGTTTATGTTCTAGACTAAACAGCCTCAACAGTTTTTGTTTTTTTTTTTGCCATAGTGTGGGGCTTCTGGGATCCTAGTTCCCGGGATTGAACCTGGGCACTTACAGTGAAAGCATAGAGTCTTAACCAATACACCACAAGGAAATTCCCTCAGCTTTTCTAACGCTGAAGCTATGTGAACCCATGTTTAGAAAAATTACATTTTAAATCACATTCTTCACATGAAAATGCGAAGAAAATATTACATATAGAAGCAATGAATTAGAAAGCTTTATTTTGATTGAAGCTAAGATCCTAAGCAGTGAACCAAAATAAAAATTAAAAGAGTGATGCAGAATTTTGCTAAGAGAGCTCTCTCTAGTAAGTTTAGAAAATGAAAACCATGTTTATATACTCTTATAATAAACAGTGAACTTTATCATTACAGGTAGATTAAAAATATTGATTGTGATCTCAGTGATCACCCAGTGTATCAGACAATCAATAAATTATTTAATATTCTCTTGAATTCTCTTGACTATTTTTTCAAGATATATAGAGAATAAAGATATTTAATTATGTTTGTGTCAAAACTTGTTATTGACAAATTTTTATCTTATAGAGAAATAATATACACCACAAAAATGACAATAACATCAAAAATTTTCACCTTTCACCAGACAATCTAGCACTACACTTACCTTTAATTGTTCTCTGGATCCTATGGTTTCATAACATTCTAAACTAGATTTTCCTATCAAAGATAGCTAATTAAAGAACATCTAGGTGCTACATATACACAGAAAAGCATTGAGTAATACATGAAGGTTGACTGAAGTCAGTTTCTTTATATTTTATCTTTTATTTATTAGGAAATTCTGAAAAGAAAAGAAGAAACAGAAATAAATCCCACAAAACTTGCAATCACCTACAATGCAACTTTAGAAGTTGAAAAGTAGTACTCACTTTAAAAGTGCATGGACTATAGGATAACAAGCCAACAAAAAAAACAAAGTCATTTTCTATAAAAATGACTGTGTACTATGGGTTCTCCTTGACTTGTTTGTCACTACCTATTTAAAATTTTGCATTTGCCCTGTGGATTGATTATGTCTGGAATTAGAAATAATATGCATTAGTGATGGGGTGTTACTGTTAACATTTTAGTTTAATGAAAATCGTGGTTCTATTGTCTCAAGTTTCATCTATTTACTTATTCATTCATAAAATATTGTCAAAAGTTGAATATATGTCAAACTGCTGGGGGCACTGGGAACACAGCAATGAATAAAATCAGTGAAAATCTGTACTTTTGTAAAACTAAATTCTTGTAAAGACTACAGGGGATGGACAAAAGATAAAATACAAATCAAAGCATATGATATGTCAAAGTGTATTGATTGCTAAGTGTAAAATAAAAGAAAGAAAATGGGAAATATTGACAATTGAATACCTTATTACTCAAAATCGGGAGGCAAAACGAACTATGACTATATAAGAGAATGAGGTTTTGTTTCTTTATGTCTGATTGCTTACAAATACATAGCTTCATTCTAACTGGTAATCCATTCAGAACAAGTATAACAAAACACATCAACAACAAAATAAGAACACATATGCATAGAAAAGGATAATTAAACCACAAATATATGTTTTCCATTTCCTGATTCCCAAAAATTAAACAATTGTGCATAGTAGAAAAAGAAACAATTGTCAGACAATGTGGGTACAATTCTCATCAAGAAATATCTGTGTTTCTCTAAACGGAAGTCAAAACACAATAAGGTATCACCTCACATCAGTCAGAATGGCCATCATCAAAAAAAAAAAAAAATCTAAAAACAATAAATCCTGGAGAGGATGTGGAGAAAAGGGAACTTTCTTGTACTGTTTGTGGGAATGTAAATTGATACAGCCACTATGGAGAACAATATGGAGATTCTTTGGAAAAGTAGGACTAAACCTACCATGTGACCCAAAAATCCCACTACTGGGCGTATACTCTGAGAAAACCACAACTTTGAAATACACATGTACCTCAGTGTTCATTGCAGCATGGTTTACAATAGCCAGGACATGGAAGCAACCTATTGTCCACTGACAGATGAATGAATAAAGTTGCTGTACATATATACATTGGACTATTACTCAGCCATAAAAGGGAATGCATTTGAGTCAGTTCTAAAGAGGTGGGTGAACCTAGAGTCTATTACACAGAATGAAGTGAGAGAGAAAAACAAGTATTATATATTAATGAACATATGTGGAATCCAGAAAATTTATACTGATGAACCTATTTTGTAGGGCAGCAGTAGAGACTCAGGTGTAGAGAACAGACTTGTGGATACAGTATGGGAAGGAGAGGGTGGGGAAAATTGAGAGAGTAGCACTAAAACATATACATTACCATATGTAAAATAGATAGCCAGTGGGAATTTGCTGTATGATATAGGGAGCTCAACCAAGTGCTCTTTGACAATGTAGAGCCATGGGATGGACTGGGAGGTGGGAGGGAGGTTCAAGAGTGATGGGACATTTTTGCTTTTATTTCCAATATTCTGGGAGGTGGGTCTTGGAGGATCCTGCTGTGATTTATGTCAGAGAGTGTTTTGCCTACGTTCTCCTCTAGGAGTTTTATAATTTCTGGTCTTACATTTAGCTCTCTAATCCATTTTGAGTTTATTTTGGTGTATGGTGTTAGGAAATGTTCTAATTTAATTCTTTTACAAGTGACTGACCAGTTTTCCCAGCACCACTTGTTAAAGAGACTGTCTTTTCTCCATTTTATATTCTTGCCTCCTTTGTCAAAGATAAGGTGCCCATAGGTGCGTGTATTTATCTCTGGGCTTTCTATTTTGTTCCATTGATCAGAATATTGGAAATAAAAGCAAAAATAAACAAATGGGACCTAATTAAAATTAAAAGCTTCTGCACAGCAAAGGAAACTATAAGCAAGGTGAAAAGACAGCCTTCAGAATGGGAGAAAATAATAGCAAATGAAGCAACTGATAAAGGATTAATCTCCAAAATATACAAGCAGCTCCTTCAGCTCAATTCCAGAAAAATAAATGACCCAATCAGAAAATGGGCCAAAGAACTAAACAGACATTTCTCCAAAGAAGACATAAAGATGGCTAACAAACACATGAAAAAATGCTCAACATTCCTCATAATCAGAGAAATGCAAATCAAAACCACAATGAGATACCATTTCACACCAGTCAGAATGGCTGCTATCCAAACGTCTACAAGCAATAAATGCTGGAGAGGGTGTGGAGAGAAGGGAACCCTCTTACACTGTTGGTGGGCATGCAAACTAGTACAGCCACTATGGAGAACAGTGTGGAGATTCCTCAAAAAACTGGAAATAGAACTGCCATATGATCCAGCAATCGCACTCCTGGGCATACACACCGAGGAAACCAGAACTGAAAGAGACACATGTACTCCAATGTTCATTGCAGCACTGTTTATAATAGCCAAGACATGGAAGCAACCTAGATGTCCATCTGCAGACGAATGGATAAGAAAGCTTTGGTACATATACACAATGGAGTATTTTTCAGCCATCTAAAAGAATGCATTTGAATCAGTTCTAATGAGGTGGATGAAATTGGAGCCTATTATACAGAGTGAATTAAGGCAGAAAGAAAAATACCAATACAGTATACTAACTCATATATATGGAATTCAGAAAGATGCAAATGATAACACTGTATACGAGATAGCAAGAGAGACAAAGATATATAGAACAGTCTTTGGGACTCTGTGGGAGAGGGTGAGGGTGGGATGATTTTGGAGAATGGCATTGAAACATGTATGTTGTCATATGTGAAACGAATCACCAGTTCAGGGTTGATGCATGTTACAGGATGCCCAGGGCTGGTATGCGGGGATGACCCAGAGGGAGGGTAAGGGGAGGAGGGAGGTGGGAGCGGGGTTCAGGAGGGGGAACTCATGTCAATGTATGGCAAAACCAACCAATATAATATTGTAAAATTTTAAAAAAAAATTCCAAAAAAGAAATAATTAATTAGATAGTTACAATTAGCCTGATACATCAAAATACCATAATCCCCTTTTTGAAATAGCTCTATTTAACTAAATAACAGCAAAGCTATTTGATTCCATCAAATGGGGGAGTTTGTAAAGACATGTGACTATTTTAAGACTTATTAAGGGGATACTTTCTTGAGTGGATGTTATGATTTCATATCTTTCAGAGTTGTTTGTATTAAATAGGTTTTACATTTGAGACATTAGATTATAAAAGGGGGGTCTTTTCCAAATGTTCATTTCAGTTCAGTTGCTCAGTCATGTCCAACGCTTTGTGACCCCATGAACTGCAGCACGCCAGGACTCCCTGTCCATCACCAAATACTGGAGTTTACCCAAACTCATATCCTTTGAGTCAGCAATGTCATCTAACCATCTCATCCTCTGTCGTCCCCTTCTTCTCCTGCTTCAATCTTTCCCACCATCAGGATCTTTTCAATTGAGGCAGTTGTTAGCATCAGGTGGCCAAAATATTGGGGTTTCAGCTTCAACATCAGTACTTCTAATGAACACCCAGAACTGATCTCCTTTAGGATGGACTGGTTGGAACTCCTTGCAGTTCAAGGGACCTTCAAGAGTCTTCTCCAATACCACAGTTCAAAAGCATCAGTTTTTCTGTGCTCAGCTTTCTTTATAGTCCAACTCGCACGTCCATACATGACTACTGGAAAAACCATAGCCTTGACTAGATGGACCTTTGTTGACAAAATCATGTCTCTGCTTTTTAGTATGTTGTCTAGGTTAGGGTTAGTGGTCATATATTAGCTTCTTTAAAATAATTACCAATGAGTGTCAGCGCTGTAATAACATTTTATATGCAGAGTAATTTTACAGTCATAGACTCAGGCTTCCAGAAATGTATCTTTATCTTTGTAAAACTTGATTCTGTGTTCCGTCTCTAAGCCCTATACTGTGTGATGCAGACATTTAATCCAGTGGCTTCTGCATGAACTCAGTCTGTTTAAGTGACTTGTTGAAATCCTCTTCTCACTGTTCCCCTGCCCTTGCTCTCCTGGAGGTATCTGTCTGTAGGGTGGGAGCTGTCAGCTTCTAGACCGAAGTCAGCAGTTCTCGACCCTGGTGGTTCATTACCATCTACCAATGTGCTTTTGAAATATGGCAGAGCCCAAGTCTGTCATCCACGCGGCTAGAAGTCACTAATCTAAGCCCCATGGGGATCCTCTACTGCAGATCACACTCATCTCATCTAGTTCTCAGCCCTGACTGAACAGCAGCCTTCTCTAAATTTAATGTGTATATGTGATCCTTGAGAATGTATTTTTTTTTAGTTGTAGATTTCAGTAGAGAAGTTCTGGCATCTGAGACTCCACATTTCTAACACACACCCAGATGATGTTGATGCAGCTGGTCTGTGGACCCCACTCAGAGTAAGTAGCAAGAGTGTACAGAACAAACTGAATCAATGTTTCCCATCCTTGATTCCACGTGGAAATTACACAGGAAACTTTAAAACATAGTCATGCCTGGATATCATTAGGTGTTCAAGGTTGTGATTAATTATACTGCGATGTGGTCCAGGCATTGAGAAGTTTAGAAGCCCCCAAGATTGAGAGTGTGCATGGTAAGTCATTTTCAGTTGTGTCTGATTCTTTGTGATCCTGTGGACTGTAGCCCACCTGGCTCCTCTGTTCATGGGTTTCTCCAGGCAAGAATACTGTCGACTTAAAAAAAATGCACAATGTGAGACTTGAAAATTATATTTTATTTGGTGCAATATTCCCTGGAGAGGGGAGAAGGCGCATTGGAGAAGGAAATGGCAGCCCACTCCAGTGTTCTTGCCTGGAGAATCCCAGGGACGGGGGAGCCTGGTAGGAGGCCGTCTATGGGGTCACACAGAGTAGGACACGACTGAAGTGACTTAGCAGCAGCAGCAGCAGCCCTGGAGAGGGGAAAGGCTATCCACTCCAGTATTCTGGCCTGGAAAATTTCATGGACTGTATAGACCATGGGGTTGCAAAGAGTCGGACACAACTGAACAACTTTCAGTTTGGTGTAAAATGAGGACTACAGCTCGGGAGACAGCACCTCAGATAGTTCTGAGAAACTGTTCTGAAGAGATATGGGGAAGGACAATATATGTGCAGTTTTGGTAAAGGCAGAGTACATGCAATCAAGCAAATTTATAATTTAGAAAGTTTCTGCTGGTCTTGTGAAGATTCTTCTACTATTGAGAAACAGTCATCACCATGAAGGATTTTATTGCTTTTCTAGAGATGAGGCGATATAAGAATTGGGCTCAAGAAATCAGTTCCTGAGATTATCTAACTGTCTGAAGACCTGTCCTGCCATTTTTCCCAGAGCACAGAGTGACTCATTTCTGCTCTCCATCCTGAGTTCCTTCAGGGGGTGTTGAAGGTCAGCAGCTACAGCAGCACGTGATGTAATCCTTGTAGAGGTAGATGACAAGCACCCATGGCAAGTGTCAATTTGTAGTTGACAATATTATCTCAGATAATTATATTTGAACAATGAAACTCAAGTAAAAATGAATTTGCATAATAAGTGTTTACTAGATTATTTTTTTCTCTCTTTGGTTTGGGTAATTACAATATGAAATATTGGGTAATATAAGAAAATTATGATAATGATACTACTTATTTACTCACTTACCTATTAATTCATAGACTATATTTCTGAGCCTTACGGGTAGATCCAATTCTAGATCAAAATGCAGTAGTCAAAAACAGAAATAAGATCTTATATGTGGAGTTTGCATTATATTGGGAAAAATAAATATATGCAAAGTAATAAAACCATAGAAATTATTGAATATTTTCTTTAACCAGAAAACAGTCTACAGTGTGATGCACAGTGCCACGTTAGAGGCAACTACAACAAAGTGGGTGATTGGAAGCTTTCTATAAATATGTAGCATAAGAACCAAAATACGACTGACAATGATTAAGCTAGAAATCCCCTGAACTTTCAACCACATCTACATGATCATGTCATTCTAAACCTGATTATATTTTAAAAAAGTGTTGAGTCATTTCTATATTGTGCCCTGACATTTTACAAAATTGAGAACCTTTCAAACTATGTACAGAAAAAACAATTATAATCCAATATAATAAAACCATAAGAGCATAGATTCGTGATCAAAAGAACCTACAGTAACATAAATAGCAAAGTTGCCCATAGATATGTTAAACCTGAAGAACTCATAGAAAATCTACATAAAGATGCTTATATCTTCTTCAAAATATTAACAGAAGCTGATAAAATTTTACTGTGTTTCAGATTCTGAATATAAAACCAATTTTCACCAAATCATGTCAATATTTTATACCACAAAAAGAGGAAAGCAAAAACAAAAATACTATGCTTCTATTTTGCATTCTTAGATAAAGTTTAGGTCTAGTGCTGAACCAAAACAAAAATCTCTTTGTCTTTTAGTTTCTCTCATTTGATTTCATTTCAAAAGTTATTCTTTCTGGATAAGATGTTTGAATTGTATAAACTATAAGATGTGAAATAAAACCAACAAACTCATCAGTTCAAGCCTTTAAAAAAGTTGTTTGCCTGTGTGAGCAACTCAAGATGACTTCAAAAGAGACCAACAATCTAAAGAATGCATAGGCTAGATTGAGGAATGTCATTCAAAAGATGGATGGAATGGGATTCTAGGTGTGGGAGTATTTCAGTTCAGTCCAGTTCAATCGCTCAGTCGTGTCCGACTCTTTGCGACCCATGAATCACAGCACGCCAGGCCTCCCTATCCATCACCAACTCCCGGGGCTCACTCAAACTCATGTCCATCGAGTCAGTGAAGCCATCCAGCCATTTCATTCTCCGTCGTCCCCATCTCCTCCTGCCCCCAATCCCTCCCAGCATCACAGTTTTTTCCAGGGAGTCAACTATTCACATGAGGGGGCCAAAGTATTGGAGTTTCAGTTTTAGCATCAGTCCTTCCAATGAACACCCAGGACTGATTTCCTTTAGAATGGACTGGTTGGATCTCCTTGCAGTCCAAGGGGCACTCAAGAGTCTTCTCCAACACCACAGGTCAAAAGCATCAACTCTTTGGCAATCAGCTTTCTTCACAGTCCAACTCTCACATCCATACATGACCACTGGAAAAACCATAGCCTTCACTAAGCGAACCTTTGTTGGCAAAGTAATGTCTCTGTTTTTAATACGTTATCTAGGTTGGTCATAACTTTCCTTCCAAGGAGTAAGCGTCTTTTAATTTCATGGCTGCAATCAAAATCTGCAGTGATTTTGGAGCCCAGAAAAATAAAGTCTGACACTGTTTCCACTGTTTCCCCATCTATTTCCCATGAAGTGATAGGACCAGATGCCATGATCTTAGTTATCTGAATGTTGAGCTTCAAGCCAACCTTTTAACTCTCCTCTTTCACTTCCATCAAGAGGCTTTTGAGTTCCTCTTCACTTTCTGCCATAAGTGTGGTGTCATCTGCATATCTGAGGTTATTGATATTTCTCCCAGCAATCTTAATTCCAGCTTGTGATTCTTCCAGCACAGCGTTCCTCATGATGTACTCTGCATATTAGTTAAATAAGCAGGGTAACAATATACAGCCTTGACGTACTCCTTTTCCTGTTTAGAACCAGTCTGTTGTTCCACGTCCAGTTCTAACTGTTGCTTCCTGAGCTGCATACAGGTTTCTCAAGAGGCAGGTCAGGTGGTCTGGTATCCCATCTCTTTCAGAATTTTCCACAGTTTGTTGTGATCTACACAGTCAAAGGCTTTGGCACAGTCAAAAAAGCAGAAATACATGTTTTTCTGGAATTCTCTTGCTTTTTCCATGATCCAGCGAATGTTGGCAATTTGATCTCTGGTTCCTCTGCCTTTTCTAAAACCAGCTTGAACATCTGGAAATTCATGGTTCATGAATTGCAGAAGCTTGGCTTGGAGAATTTTGAGCATGACTTTACTAACGTGTGAGATGAGTGCGATTGTGCAGTAGTTTGAGCATTCTTTGGCATTGCCTTTCTTTGGGATTGAAATGAAAACTGTCCTTTTCCAGTCCTGTGGCCACTGCTGAGTTTTCCAAATTTGCTGGCATATTGAGTGCAGCACTTTCACAGCATCATCTTTCAAGATTTGAAATAGCTCAACTGGAATTCCATCACCTTCACTAGCTTTGTTCATAGTGATGCTTCCTAAGGCCCACTTGACTTCGCATTCCAAGATGTCTGGCTCTAGGTGAGTGATCACACCATCATGATTATCCTGGTCATGAAGATCTTTTTTGTATAATTCTTCTGTGTAAACTTGCCACCTTTTCTTAATATCTTCTAATTCTGTTAAGTCCATACCATTTCTGTCCTTTATCGAGCTCATCTTTGCATGGAATGTTCCCTTGGTATCTCTCATTTTCTTGAAGTGGTCTCTAGTCTTTCCCATTCTGTTGTTTTCATCTATTTCTTTGCATTGATCGCTGAGGAAGGCTTTCTTTTCTCTCCTTGCTCTTCTTTGGAACTCTGCATTCAGATGCTTATATCTTTCCTTTTCTCCTTTGCTTTTTGCTTCTCTTCTTTTTACAGCTATTTGTAAAATGGCTCCTCAGACAGCCATTTTGCTTTTTTGAATTTCTTTTCCATTGGGATGGTCTTGATCCCTGTCTCCTATACAATGTCAGGAACCTCTGTCCATAGTTCATCAGGCACTCTATCTATCAAATTTAGTCCCTTAAATCTATTTTTCACTTCCACTGTATAATCATAAGGGATTTGATTTTGGTCATATCTGAGTGGTCCAGTGGTTACCCTTGTACATATAAGGATATGTATTCCTGTTATTTTGGTTACAGCTTCAGTTTCATAGTTTTGAAGCATAAACTTATATATCCACCTATTCATCCTACAAGTCTTGTAATTATTTTTATGGTGAGAACTAGACTAATATAATTTTTTTCAAAGAATGTATATATAGTGATATTGGTGAAATGACTGTACTTTTAGTACTTCTTTTAGTTTCATTCTCTTGAGTATTTTATGCAGGAACATAAGTTTAATAACTTCTAATTTCAAACTAAATGCTAACTTATTAAAATAAAGGCATTCCTCCCCTCACATCTAAAGTAGAAACACAAATCATAATTCACATTTTTAGTATGCTGATGAATTAGTATTATTTTTCCTAACCTTGACTTAAAGTTGTTTGTGTCTTACATAGATAACTCATGTCTTTATAACTTAACAGCTTACAATTAGAGAGCAACTATGCTGCTTACTTAGTACGAAATTATATATAAGTATACAGGAAAGGTCAGAGAAGCCATAACAAGCCACTCTTGTACTCTTGTCTAGAAAATCCCATGCATGGAGGAGCCTGGTAGGCTGCAGTCCATAGATTCGCTATGAGTCGGACACGACTGAGCAACTTTACTTTCATTTTTCACTTTCACACATTGGAAAAGGAAATGGCAATCCACTCCAGTGTTCTTGACTGGAGAATCCCAGGGACAGAAGGGCCTGGTGGGCTGCTGTCAATGAGGTTGCACAGAGTCGGACATGACTGAAGAGACTTAGCAGCAGCAGCAGCATGTAGAAAAAGTAAACACACACACACACACACACACACACACACACACATATATATATATAAGTATATGAGTTCGAATAAGTTCCAGGAGCTGGTGATGGACAGGGGAGCCTGGAACGATCATGGGGTCACAAAGAGTCCGACATGACTGAGCAACTGAACTGAACTGACATAGGAAAGGTGAAAGATAAACTGAGAACAAAGAGAAGATATATATGAAAAAATAATATTCATAGAATTCAAACAATATTATTTTCTGAACTACTGACAATGACCAAAAGGAGAGTTCATGAAAATGACTCAAACTACACAACTAAAGATAGTACTAATAATAGTATTTATTTACTGTCTACTATATATCAGAAACCAAGTTAATGCTTTAGCATGAATAGTGTTATTTAATCCTCCTAATATATGTATGAGGATTGATGGTTCAAGATATTTATATAACAGTTGTTATTGTTGTTAATTAGTAATCTAGTCTTTTACTGAATAGTGTAAAATGTAAAATATTTTTAAAAATATCTGACACATATTAAGTTCTTAGAATAAAGAAACTATATCTGTAAGAGTAGTGAAGCACAATGGTTAAGAATGTAAACTCTAAAGTTAGTCTCTGGGCTCTGTTACTTCTTCACCCTGTAAGAAAGTGACTTTACTTATGAATGACTCTAGTGCTTCATCTGAGAAATATAATAATGTTTGTAACTTATATGGCTATTCTTTTAAAAATATAATTTAAAATCATTATTAGATCTAAATATTTTCTGTTTTTAAATTAATTAATCAATTTTCCACAATTTTAAAAGATGTTTATTAGTTTTCACAATCAATAGCCAGAAAATAAAAGCTAATTACAACTGAAAGCCATAATGGAAACATGATTAACCTAACAATATAAAATAATTACATATAATTTGGGGAGGGCTTCCCTTGATTGTTCAGTTGGTAAAGAATCTGCCTGCAATGCAGGAAACCCCAGTTCAACTCCTGGGTCTGTAAGATCTGCTGGAGAAGGGATAGTCTACCCACTCCCGTATTCTTGGGTTTCCCTTGCAGCTCAGCTGGTAAAGAATCTGTCTGCAATGTGGGTTCAATCCTTGGGTTGGGAAGATCCCCTGGGGAAGGGAAAGTCTATGACTTCAGTATTCTGGCTTGGAGGTTCCATGGACTGTATAGTCCATAGAGGTCGCAAAGAATTAGGCAGGATTGAGCGACTTTCACTCACTAATTTGAGGAGTTAAGTAGAGTGACATAGTAAGTGGAAGTGCATACATGCACATGTTTTCATCTGCCCGGCCAGTCTATCTTTTGGTTGGTGCATTTAATCCATTTACATTTAAGGTAATTATAGATATGTATGATCCTATTGATCTTCCATGTTGACTCAATAGTAAAGAATCCACCTGCAATGCAAGAGATGCAGGAGACACAAGTTTGATCCCTGGGTTGGGAAGATCCACTGGAGGAAAGCATGGCGACCCGTTCCTGTAATCTTGCCAGAAAAATCCCATGGACAGAAGGACGTTGCAGGCTAAGGTCCATGGGGTCACAAAGAGTTGGACATGACCAAAAGGACTGAGAATGCATGTACACACGCAAGATCATATTACCATTTTCTTAATTATTTTGGACTTATTTTGTGTCAGTCCTTTCCTCCCCTTTTGTTTCCTACCTAGAGAAGTTCCTTCAGCATTTGTTGTAAAGCTGGTTTGGTGGTGATGAATTCTCTTAACTTTTGCTTCCCTGGAAAACTTTTGATTTCTCCATCACGTCTGAAGGAGAGGCTTGCTGGGTAGAATATTCTTGGTTGTAGGTTTTTTTCCTGTCATCACTTTAAATATATCCTGTCATTTCCTTCTGTCTTATACAGTTTCGGTTGAGAATCGGCTGATAACCTTATGCGAGTTTCCTTGTATGTTTTTGTTTTTCCCTTGTTGCCTTTAATATTTTATCTTTGTCTTTAATTTCTGTCAGTTTGATTACTATGTGTCTTAGCGTGTTCCTCCTTGGGTTTGTTCTGCCTGGGACTCTCTGCTTCCTGGACTTGATAGACTATTTCCTTTCCCATGTTAGAGAAGTTTTCACCTATTAACTCTTCATATATTTTCTCAGGTCCTTTCTCTGTCTCTTCTCCTTCTGGAACTCCTATAATGCAAATATTGAAGTGTTTAACTTCAATGTCCCAGAGGTCTCTTAGGCTGTGTTCACTTTTCTTTCATTCTTTGTTCTACATTTGGTTCTACAGCAGTGATTTCCACCATTGTATCTTCCATCGTTTTAACTTCCAGGTCATGTATCTATTCTTCTGCCTCAGTTATTCTGCTATGGATTCCTTCTACTGTATTGTTCATCTCTGTTTGTTCTTTAGCTCTTCTAAGACTTTGGTAAACACTACTTACACCTTCTCTATTTTTTTTACCAACATTCTGATTCATCTTCACTATCATTATTTTGAATTCCTTTTCTGGGAGGTTTCTTTATTTCATTCATTTATTTTTCTGGGGTTTCATTTTGTACCTTCATAATCCTCAATTAGGGGAGGGAGGAAGATGGCAGAGGAATATGGCAGGGAGACCACTTTCTCCCCCACAAACTCATCAAAAGAACATTTGAACACTGAGTAAATTCCATAAAACAACTTCTGAATGCTGGCAGAGGACATCAGGCACCCAGAAAAGTAGCGCATAATCCTCAATTAACTTAATCCTCTGATTAACTTTCTGTGATGTGGTTTTTGTTATAGTCACTGTGGGATTGTAATTCTTCTTGCTTTTCTCCCTCTTTTCATTTTTAGAAAAAATAATAATCTGTTATATGTTAATTTGGTTTAATAATATATGCACTGTTTTGCATTTTATTCATTTCTTTTAACAGTCTATTGCAGCAAAATATAAAAAATGAAACATATTATTTTATTCATTTTTAAGTGTACATTTTAGTGGCATTAAGTACATTCACATTGTTGTATAACCATTGACACCATTCGTGTCCAGAACTTTTTTCATCTTCCCAAACTAAAACTTCATTATCATTGCAGTAACTCTCCATTCTCCACTCCCCTCACCCACTGGTGACCACCATTATGCTTTCTGTCTCTATGAATTTGCCTGTTCTATGTACCTCATAGAACAGTTTTCTTAGCTATTGACTAGATTTTGCATTTTTTGTCCACTCTTAATTTTAATATTTTCTCTTTTAAGATAAGCCTTAAAGAGAAAAAGGATAAATTTAGTCAAGCATCCATTTTACAAGATCACTTATCCTAGGTTCCTCTTTTCATTTAAAAAACACTTCCCTTTAAAATACTAGTCTCCATTTATTTAGGTTCATATTTAAATACACATAAGAAAAGCCCACTGCTATATTTGAGGAGGCAATATACTAATCAACATGTTAAAAACTTGATTTTTGACAATATTTCCAATGCAAATTAGGCCAAAAAACTACCACAAATGTATTGAAATTAACAGAAGGACAATAAGGACATACACTGCTGAATTGAAATTAGTGAAGCATGTGTGCCTCAAGTCTTGCCAAATGATGCATTATTATTGGACTTTTTTTTTATTATTGTAATAAATTGTTTTTTGAAAAAAAAAGTACATGATGCAACATTACACATTGCTAATCCTGTGGCAAAAAATCTGTGGCAAACCTATGAAATCCCCCCCCCCCCGGTTTAAATATATATGCTAGCTCCCAGAAATCCATTGTATATTAAAACCAATAACATATGAGTTTCTTTATTCTCTAAGTCACACTCCAGCCTCTGGAAGGTCCAGAAAATTTGTTTGAGGAGACAGCCTTCTGAATATAGGAGACTGAAGAACTAGGGATATGAATTTGTTGCACTGTCCAGATTCCATAAGTCAGCCTTTAAAGAGGCTGGATTTGGGTAGCCATGCATGTCTCTATTCAAGAAAGAGAGAAATTACACCAATTCAAGGTAACATTTTATTGATGGTTTGCTGCTAAGCAACTCAGAGTATATATGGAAGAGCGTTGCTAGGCAGCAACCTCATCTTTCCACTGCTGAGAAGTACAGTGAGAAATAAGAAAATAGCCCAACATTTATCTCTCATAAAGCTTTTATAAGTTCAGGTAAGTATAAACAAAGTAGAATCATACTAAGTATGAAAGAGATATTAGATATTAAAAATAATATTAGAGATATTAAAACATATTAGAAAATTCTACCATAATTTGGAGACTGGTAATATTGCATAGCTGAGTGATTTACATCTATAAAGGTCAATTTGCACATCATGAAAAATCAACCATAATTGATAAAACACAACTGAAAAAATGAAATTAGAGTTGATATTCTTAATACACAAAAGTTGGTATATATAGATATGAGAATCTTTAAAACTTCATCAAGGATTAAAAAACAAAAGACATGCTCAGACATAATAGAATTTAAAAAGGCATATGGAGACAAGCATATTCACAGTGCTGATGTTCTTCAGGTTCTGTTGCAATGCTTCTTCTCAGTTTTTTCATTAAGCCATATCTTCTGAGGTATAGAATCTGTGTTAGGCACTTTGAGCTGCCATAATGAAATGTCAGAGACTGGGAAGCATAAAGACAGAAATTTCTTTTCTCACAGTTCTGGGAGATGAAAGTCCAGGACCTAGATACCAGCATAATTGGTGAATGCTCTCTTTCTGACTTGCAGACAGCCAAATTCTCACTATGTGAGAATGGCCTTTCCTCAGTGCAGGCACCTGAAGAGAGAGAGAGACAGAGAGAGACAGACAGAAGGAGCATCCTCTTCTTATAAACCCATCAATCCTATTGGATTAGGACTCTATGCTTGTGATTGCATGTAACTTTCAGTTCAGTTCAGTTCAGTCGCTCAGTCATGTCCGACTCTCTGCGACCCCATGAATCACAGTACGCCAGGCCTCCCTGTCCATCACCAACTCCCGGAGTTCACTCAAACTCATGTCCACAGAGTTGGTGATGCCATCCAGCCATCTCATTCTTTGTCGTCCCCTTCTCCTCCCGCCCCCAACCTTTCCCAGCATCAGTCTTTTCCAGTGAGTCAACTCATCACATGAGGTGGCCAAAGTATTGGAGTTTCAGCTTTAGCATCAGTCCTTCCAATGAACACCCAGGATTGATCTCCTCCAGAATGGACTGGTTGGATCTCCTTGTAGTCCAAGGGATTCTCAAGAGTCTTCTCTAGCACCACAGCTCAAAAGCATCAATTCTTTGGCAATCAGCTTTCTTCACAGTCCAACTCTCACATCCATACATGACCACTGGAAAAACCATAGCCTTGACTAGATGGACCTTTGTTGGCAAAGTAATGTCTCTGCTTTTCAATATGCGTCATAATTTTCCTTCCAAGGAGTAAACGTCTTTTAATTTCATGGCTGCAATCACCATCTGCAGTGATTTTGGAGCCCCCAAAAATAAAGTCTGACACTGTTTCCACTGTTTTTCCATCTATTTCCCATGAAGTGATGGGACCAGATGCCATGATCTTTGTTTTCTGAATGTTGAGCTTCAAGCCAACCTTTTCACTCTCCTCTTTCACTTTCATGTAACTTTAATTGCTCCTTAAAAAGTTTATCTCCAAGTACAGTCACATTGGGGGTTAGAGCTTCAACATATGAATTTAATGTTGAATTAATACATTAATACATTAATTCAATGTTGAATTAATACATTAATACATTAATTCAACATGGTTGAATTAATAGCAGAATCTCTTTGGGAGAGAAGGGATCAGTTTAACTCCTTTTACTAATGTATTTTTAATACTTAGCACAGTCTCAACATATGTAATACATACTTATAAAAGCAAACACACTGACTTTGTAAATGGTCAATTTAATGTGAAACAAGAGAGCAGGTTGTTTTCATATATAAGAAAATACTCTACAATTTTATCATTAAATGAAAGGTTAAAATGGCATTATCTTACTACATTGTAATTAACTTTTCTGGAATATTCAATATTTTCAGGAACTTTAAAAGAACTATTCTTAAAGTAACTTCCTTTAGAATAAAGTGAAAGAGGAGAGTGAAAAGGTTGGCTTGAAGCTCAACATTCAGAAAACAAAGATCATGGCATCTGGTCCCATCACTTCATGGGAAATAGATGGAGAAACAGTGGAAACAGTGTCAGAATTTATTTTGGGGAGCTCCAAAATCACTGCAGATGGTGATTGCAGCTATGAAATTAGACGACGCTTACTCCTTGGAAGGAAATTTATGACCAACCTAGATAGTATATTAAAAAGCAGAGACATTACTTTGCCAAGAAAGGTCCATCTAGTCAAGGCTATGGTTTTTCCAGTGGTCATGTATGGATGTGAGAGTTGGACTGTGAAGAAATTTGAGCGCCGAAGAATTGATGCTTTTGAACTATGGTTTTGTAGAAGACTCTTGAGAGTCCCTTGGACTGCAAGGAGATCCATCCAGTCCATTCTAATGGAGATCAGTCCTGGATGTTCATTAGAAGGACTGATGCTAAAGCTGAAACTCCAATAATTTGGCCATTTCATGCGAAGAGTTGACTCATTGAAAAATTTTCTGTTAGGGTCATTTAAACTCAATCGAAGTGATGAGCTAAGTCTCAATAAAAAATTAACTTATCATCTATTAAAAGGAAAACTCCTACAATTATGGGGAGGATCTATATTGTTAATACCAGGCTATGGTCATTTAAGTTTAAAGGCTCCTCTATGTTGGGAATGGTTAAAATCATACTAAAAATGATCAACCTGGTAATATGAGACAAGGCTGGGTGCTTTATGAACTATGCCTGTTATTGCCCTTAGAGAGAGTGATTGGTATGGAACTCAGTGGATTTGTGGCACTAATTTATGGCCTTGGCATCTACAAGGATGATACGAAGGTGTAGCCTGGGATTCCCATGAATTTAAGGTCATATATGTTAACAAATTACAGGTAACCCCAACCAATCTACCATTGGTATGATCCCAATGAGTCAAAGATCTGTATTCTACTGGTATGACAATTTAACAGCTTGTGTGTGTGTGTGTGTGCCTTCAATGGGGTTGGAGGACATAATTGACAGGGCAGGAGGAGAAGGGGATGACAGAGAATGAGATGGCTGGATGGCATCATCGACTCAATGGACATGAGTTTGAGTGAACTCTGGGAGTTGGTAATGGACAGGGAGGCCTGGCGTGCTGTGATTCATGGGGTCGCAGAGTTGGACACGACTGAGCGACTGAACTGAACTGAACTGAAGCCTTGACAACTTTTATAAGCTTTAAATGATAGTAACTGGGCTATTAGCCTATTGAATTCTGGGATCTCTATGATGAGAAAGGTAGTGCTACACAACTGCAAGACCCTTGACACCTTAAAGCATCTCAGGGAGATAGCTGTGTTATAATTCAAACTGAATGATGTATTTTTGTACTTGATAAGTCCTTTAATGTAACACGTTTGAACCACATGAAAAATCAGATTTCTGCTCTAAGTGACCCATTCCCTAGTCGTGACAATCTTTAAAAAATAACTGGTGTGGGAGACTCATGGCTAAAATATTTACTTTTAATTTCACTAATGTTATTAACTATACCATTTGTATTTTGCTTGTTTCACAAGATTATTATTTCTTGTATTACCAAGTATATGACTGAGCCTTCAACAGAAATGATGACTAGACTTGAAGCAGTTGATCAAATGTATAGTTCGATATATGATCAGTGATTGTAGTAGTGTAACTCTAGAAGGCAATGGCAACCCACTCCAGTATTCTTGCCTGGGAAATCCCATAGATGGAGGAACCTGGTAGGCTGCAGTCCATGTGGTCGCTAAGAGTCGGACACGACTGTCTTCTCTTTCACTTTTCACTTTCATGCATTGGAGAAGGAAATGGCAACCCCCTCCAGTGTTCTTGCCTGGAGAATCCCAGGGACAGGGGAGCCTTGTGGGCTTCTGTCTATGGGGTCGCACAGAGTCGGACATGACTGAAGCGACTTAGCAGCAGTAGCAGCAAAACCTAGTTCCTTTAAAACTGAGTTCCCTGCTGAACTTATGATTAATCTCTCTGTCCAAAACTTTATTCCCTGTGTTGTCCTGCTTCTGTACTGGTCAGAAATGAGAAGTACCAAAAAACAAAGATAAAAAATGGAGGTTGAAACCAAAGAAAACTCTGTGAGGCTATCCCAAGTAAAAATCTTTGCTGTGTCCTCTGTTCTTGCTTGCAGAAAAATATATTTGCATCTCATAGGTATTGTCTGCATTCCAAAAAATTGGCTCCAGCAGCTAATTATTAGGGCAATAGAATCACAGGGCAACTAGTTCCTCATGAAAGGATATAAATAACAATGTAATGCATATTTTTCAGTTGTTTGGTAGAAAGCAAGACCTCAACCACCCATCCACCCATGTGGAGGATGGTGATTACATGCTGGCTGCAAACATTAGACTCCAGACTGCACCCTCTCCCCAAACACTGTCTTTAAAAGATTTTGTGGACACAGCGAGGGAAGGAGAGAGGGTGTTAAGAATTGAGAAAGTAACATTGACATATATACATTACCACATTAAAATGCTAATGGGAAGCTGCTATATAACTCAGGTAACCCAGCCTGGTGCTCTGTAATATTCTAAAAGAGTGTAATATGAGGGTTGGGAGGAAGGCTCAAGAGAGAGGGAGGATATCCCTGGAGAAGGAAATGGCAGCCCACTCCAGTACTCTTGCGTGAAAAATCCCATGGATGGAGGAGCCAGTTAGGCTACAGTCCATGGGGTTGCAAAGAGGTGGACATGACTGAGTGACTTCAGTTCACTTCTTCATTTTATATATATAAATATCTACATACATACATACATATGTATATGTATATAGATAAATAGATAGATATAGATATGACTGATTCATGTTGTTGCACCACGGAAACTGGCACAAAACTGTGAAGTAATTATCCTTCAATTAAAAAATAGATTAAAAAAAAAGTTTTGCCTGAAATCCATCCAAAAGACTTCAGATCTTTTGAACATGAGCTACCAGTTTTCCTTTCTTGGTACCCTGTAAATAAACCCTTACTTTGCTTAGGCTTTCTGTGCTGTGGGCAAACAGCCCCTTACTTGCTAACAGTGTTGCAAACAGATACATGCATTATCTATGCTTAAAGTTTGTATTTATTAAAAACTAGGATTAAGTTTTTAATAATCCTGACTTCCCAGGTAGTGCTAGTGTTAAAGAACCCAACTGTCAATGCAGGACATGTGAGAAACATGAGATCGATCCCCAGATCAGGAAGATCCCCTGAAGAAGGGCATGGCAACCCACTTCAGTATTCTTGCCTGGAGAATCCCATGGATGGAGGAACCTGGTGGTCTATGGTCTATGGCGTCGCAAAGAGTCAGACACAACTGAAGTAACTTAGCACAGCACAGGATCAGGTTTTAGTTCTCATTCATGACATGCAATGTAATTTGAATAAAATTCCTTGTTTTAGGTACAGAGCAGAGAAAAATTATTCATTGTGTACTTTCTATATATCAGGAATTGTGGTAATGGAATAAACTTACTACTGTAAGATGAATCAGTTCAGTTGTTTAGATTGACTTCAAGCTGTCCCTTCTATAAAGGGATAAAAAGAAAAACTGTATATTTGCTTTTTTTCTTCTATTTGCCATCTAACTTTTAGCCATTTCACTGACCATTAACTCTTCAATTAGCACTTCAAATGAAATAAAATTAAAAAAAAGGAAAAGAAATAGCAAAGCCTTGACTACCATGGAATACTAGTGCAAATAATTGACCAAGACCAATACATTTATCAATATGAACAATTTACCTAAAAATTTTGCAGCTTGGAAGTATATTTTTTTCCTCAATAATAGAGACATATTTACTCTAAAATTGTATGCAAATTATCTCAATCATGTACACTTTCCATTTAATTAGGTAATAATACAGTATTCTTGGACATCAGGCAGTCTAGATACTGCTTACTTTCCATTTGGAAAGTACATAAATCTTTGCTACCAATATAAATATCACCTTGGTAATAAGTTTATTTGTTCTTTTTTATTTATTTATTTATTTTAATTGGAGGTTAATTACTTTACATTATTGTATTGGTTTTGCCATACATTGACATGAATCTGCCCTGGGTGTACATGTGTTCCCCATCTTACCTGATTTATAATCATAATTGCTTGAAGTCTTTTTTTTTTTTGCCAGTTAGTATAAGCAGTTTGGCTGAAAAAAGATGACAGAAAAAAATTATTTTTCTTTTGAAAATCTCAGATGTTACAGTTAAATGAATGGATAAGATAATATATATTTAAATGTATTAATTTTGGCTATTTTATGTCATTATTGCTATATACATAAAATTATAATTAATGGACTTTGGGAGAAGGGAGGAGAGGATGAGATGTATAGAAAAAGTAACATAGAAACTAACATCACCATATGTAAAATACATAGTCAATGGGAATTTGCTGTATGGCTCAGGAAACTCAAACAGGGACTCTGTAACAACTAAAGGGGTGGGATGGGGAGGGAGATGGGAGCGAGATTCAAAAGGGAAGGGATATAAGTATACTTATGGCTGATTCATGTTGAGGTTTGACAGAAGACAACAAAATTTTGTAAAGCAATTATCCTTCAATAAAAAAATAAACACCAGACAATTTTTTTTAAATATTTATTTTACTCTAAATTGAATCATGTGAGAAATTAAGAATGCAGGTATACAGCTCTTTACAACTGTTTTGAGATTTTGAGAGAGAGAAACTTTGCTAATAAGCCATTTCAATTACAAAATTTCCCCATTAGAGATGATAAGGTAGAAATAGAACTTCTTTCATTAAAATTATCATAGCATTTTTATTATTAATGAGTATTTTCTGTGTAGTAAGAAAAACATAGTATATTCAAGGACATGGTTGCTTCTCTAAGGTCATGCCATAAGTTACAGATGATATAATGTGGATATAAAATATACCAGATGAGAAAGCAGTTAAATCTCTGAGGCATGGTGTAGCTTAAATCTCTTCTTAGACAAAGAACCCTGTTGCAATTTCCAAATATGAGATTTTTATCGATTAAACACTATTCTGTGTTTATTTTTTTCATAGTTTCTAAAATGACATGAAGTTTTGCTGAATGAAAAAGAAAAAGAAAATACAGTAAGGAAGAAGGTCTCCCATGAATATCTTAGAAGCCAAAATTAAAAAAAAAAAAAAAGAATTTGCAAACATACAATTATCAGCTTTTTAAAAACTGTTTATAACATATGTTTTATATGTATAGAGGACTTTACTTTTAGTAGCCCTCAATATAAAATGGACTATATGGCATCAGTTTTTATATATGCATAAATATTGGTTAAGAAAATGTTCAAAATGAACAATTACAGTTGAATTTATTCATCCAAATTCATCGATTGACAACTGTTTGTTAGCTACTGAAGATGCAGTGGCAAACAAAATAGACAAAGTCATTGGCCTTACAAATTATGATCACCAAACAACAAATATCTAGATCTGCTAGTGAAATATCATTGGCTTTGGTAATACAAGTAACACTTTTTCTGTATCCAAGAGTACAGTTTGGAAGCTTATTTCACATATCTGACATGAACATATAAAAGATCAATGATGGGTCAATATACACTTGATGTCCTTCACCCATTTTGTCCAACATTTCCAACCCTCTTTCCTTCCAGTAACAGTTAATCTGTTCTCTGTTTTTATGACTTTGTTTCTTCTCTTTTTGGTTGTTCATATTTTGTTTTTGTTTTTTAGATTCCACATATGAATGATATCACATTGCTTTGATCTTTTACCTTCTGGTTCATTAGCATAATACCCTCAGGGTCCATTGGTTTTGTCCAAATTACAAGATTTCATTCTTTTTTTAAATGACTAATAGTCCAATTGTGTATAAAAATCATATCTTGATCCTTTTATCAACTAATGGACACATCTTGTTTCTATACCTTGGCTACTATAACTAATATTGCTATGAATTTAAAAGTGCATATATTTTTTTCAGATTAGTGTTTTGCATTCATTGGATAAATATTCAAAAGTGGAACAGCTGAATCACAAGTAGTTCTATTCTTAACTTTGTGAAGAATCTCTGTAATGTTTTCCACAATGGCTGTGCTAATCTATATTCCCACTAGCTGCATGTTAGAGTTTCTTTTCTCCACATCCTTTCAAACACTTGCTACTTTTTGGATTTTAGCTAATTAATTATTTAGTTTTGTCTTTTTCAGAAAGAAATGTATTTATTTATTCTTGCATTTGCCTAGTATTTAGTGATGTGAAATATCTATTAATGTTCTTGTTGGTCATCTGGATACGTTATTTGGAAAAATGTCCATTTAGATTTTCTACCTTTTTTAAAAATTGTGTTGGGATTTCTTTTGTTAAGTTGTATGCATTTTTAATATATTTTAGGAATTAATTTCTTGTTCAGTTCAGTTCAATTCAGTCACTAGGTTGTGTCCAACTCTTTGCCACCCCATGGACTGCAACACACCAGACCTCCCTGTCTATCACCAACTCCCGGTTTTCCCCCAAACTCATGTCCATTGAGTCGGTGATGCCATGCAACCATCTCATCCTCTGTCGTCCCTTTCTCCTCTTGCCTTCAAACTATTCCACGCAAATAGAGACCAAAAGAAAGCAGGGGTAGCAATATTCATATCAGATAAAATAGACTTTAAAACAAAGGCTGTGAAAAGAGACAAAGAAGGAAACTACATAATGATCAAAGGATCAATCCAAGAAGAATATATAGCAATTATAAATATTTATGCATCCAACATAGGAGCACCACAATATGTAAGACAATTACTAACAAGTATGAAAGGGGAAATTAACAACAATGCAATAATAGTGGGAGATTTTAATACCCCACTTACATCTATGGATAGATCAACTAAACAGAAAATTAACAAGGAAACACAAACATTAAATGATACAATAGACCAGTTAGACCTAATAGATATCTATAGGACATTGCACCCCAAAACAATGAATTTCACCTTTTTCTCAAGTGCACATGGAAACTTTTCCAGGATAGATCACATACTGGGCCATAAATCTAGCCTTGGTAAATTCAAAATAATGGAAATCATTCCAAGCATCTTTTCTGACCATAATGCAGTAAGATTAGATCTCAATTACGGGAGAAAAACCATTAAATATGTCAACATATGGAGGCTGAACAACACGCTGCTAAATAATGAACAAATCATAGAAGAAATCAAAAGAGAAATCAAAATATGCATAGAAATGAATGAAAATGAAAACACAACAACCCAAAACCTCTGGGACACTGTAATAGCAGTGCTAAGGGGGAAGTTCATAGCAATAAAGGCACACCTCAAGAAACAAGAAAAAGTCAACTAAATAACCTAACTCTACATCTAAAGAAACTAGAAAAGGAAGAAATGGAGAACCCCAGGGTTAGTAGAAGGAAAGAAATCGTAAAAATTAGGGCAGAGATAAATGCAAAAGAAACAAAAGAAACCATAGCAAAAATCAACAAAGCCAAAAGCTGGTTCTTTGAGAAGGTAAAATTGACAAACCACTAGCCAGACTCATCAAGAAACAAAGGGAGAAGAACCAAATCAATAAAGTTAGAAATGAAAATGGAGAGATCACAGCTGACAACACAGAAATACAAAGGATTATTAGAGAATACTATCAGAAATTATATGGCAATAAAATGAATAACCTGGAAGAAATGGACAAATTCTTAGAAAAGTACAACTTTCCAAAACTGAACCAGGAAGAAATAGAAAATCTGAACAGACCCATCACAAGCACAGAACTAGAGACTGTAAACAGAAATCTTCCAGCAAACAAAAGCCCAGGTCCAGACGGCTTCACAGCTGAATTCTACCAAAAATTTAGAGAAGAGCTAACACCTATTCTACTCAAACTCTTCCAGAAAATTGCTGAGGAAGGGAAACTTCCAAACTCATTCTATGAGGCCACCATCACACTAATCCCAAAACCTGGTAAAGATCCCACACAAAAAAAGAAAACTACAGGCCAATATAACTGATGAACATAGATGCAAAAATCCTTAACAAAATTCTAGCAATCAGAATCCAACAACACATTAAGAAGATCATACATCATGACCAAGTGGGCTTTATCCCAGGAATGCAAGGATTCTTCAATATCCGCAAATCAATCAACGTAATACACCACATTAACAAACTGAAAATAAAAATCATAACATGCTCTTTTTTAATAAATATATGTGTAAAGAGTGAAGGAAATAAGTTATAAAATATTTGTGACAGTTGAGTTTCCCTTGTTCTCAAAGATTAATGTTCTAGGAAGGAATGGGCCAGGTCTTGATTTTATCTTTGCAGCAAGAAGGATAGTGCCTAACACATGCAGTGGATCCTCATTATTTGGAAATATTGTATTTATGAATTTACCTACTTGATATAAGTTAATCATAAGTCGGAAGTCAATACTGTATTTTTGGGTCATTCGTGGACATATGCATGTGAAGAGAATCAAAATGTTTGAGTCCTGCAACTCACATGTTCTCAATATGTTGTGTTTACCTCATTAAAGTTTCACACTGTAAATGAATCATTTTCATGGCCATTAGTGTCATATGTTCACACTTTTATTTTCTTTTTCCATTTAAAGTAGACCCCAAACGAATACCAAGTAGAGTTATTAAGTGTATAGAGAAAGTTATACCCCTTACCAAGAAAATGTGTTTTCATTCCTTTGGCTTGCATTATAGTGAATTCAATGTTATTAAATCAACAATTCATATTAAACAAAGTGTCTTTAAACAGGAACATGAATAAAGTATGTTTATTTATTGGTGAGTCAGTTGAAAATGTCATGACCCAAAAGAAACTAATTTGGTATTTTCCTTAAGGGCAATGAAACAATATTTGCTAATTCAGTGTCTACAGTAACTTTATAGAACACCATTACAGTAAATAATGAGAACAGACTCTAATTAGCTTCTCATAAGTATTTTACAAGTAATAGCTGAATGAAAAGAAGGATGAAGAAGGAAGATGCTGAAATAATGTCTCTGAATTTATAAACTGTATAACTTGTTCTGTATTTTCTTTAATTATAAGGGTGAAGATCAAAACACATATTTGTGTAAATGATTGACAATGCTTATTTGTGCCATGTAGCTTTGCAGAATTCAAAATAATCTTATTAGGTTGAATAAGTTCACTGAAATTCAATGAGACAAAATTTAACAAGGAAGCCATGTTTCACAATTTAATGTCTGCATATTAGTTCAGTTCAGTTCAGTCGCTCAGTCGTGTCCGACTCTCCACGACCCCATGAATCACAGCACGCCAGGCCTCCCTGTCCAACACCAACTCCTGGAGTACACTCACACTCATGTCCACAGAGTCGGTGATGCCATCCAGCCATCTCATTCTCCGTCGTCCCCTTCTCCTCCCGCCCCCAACCTTTCCCAGCATCAGAGTCTTTTCCAGTGAGTCAACTCGTCACATGAGGTGGCCAAAGTATTGCAGTTTCAGCTTTAGCATCAGTCCTTCCAATGAACACCCAGGATTGATCTCCTCTAGAATGGACTGGTTGGATCTCCTTGCAGTATAAGGGACTCTCAAGAGTCTTCTCCAACACCACAGTTCAAAAGCATATTATCCAAGAAAATTAAAATCTTAGTTGTTTTAATAAAAAATTACTTGAAAGTTTCATTTTACTTAATCATAAGAAATATATGAAGAAAACATGATATCGTGTGTCAAAATTTAAAATCAAGAGACCAAAATAAAAAATGTAAATAATAATTGCAACTTAGCTTTATTGACCATGTGCTAGGACTTTAATTTTTAAAATAAGTACCAAATAGATAGATTGAATCACTCAATCATGTTTTGCTTTTCTAAGTGGATATATGTAATTTTTATCCTATTAACTTTAAAATTCTGTTCTCTATTATTGAATTTATCATCCTCTATTTTACAGGACTAAACTCTACAAGAAACATGTCAACTGATCACAAATGACAAGTGAATCAACCTCCAAAACACATGTAATTGTGCAAAGTGAAATTCTGGTTCCCTTGGAGCCAATATTACCTTATCTAGGTATATTTTAAGATAATGAATTGATTATTCGACCATAATATAATAAAAAATATTCTAAACTGTATACCCATAGCACAATACAATTTCAGAGGAATTTATAAGCTGTATCTTAAATAACCAACGCTTTGTGAAAACTACACTGAATTGATTCAAGTAACATTGGTAAATTTAGTTTATTGTGATGCTATTTGACTTGGTGATAAAAATTATAATGAAATGCACTACTTGTCCTAATCAAAATCTTTCATCTAAATTTTCACTGATCTATCGAACAAGCCTTTGATATTAGATTTTATTACACTGTTAATACTGTTCATGTTTTGCTTCAAAGTTAACACAACCCTGAAAATATTCCGCTTGCCCTCCCACTTCCAGGCCCCCTGTTGGATTATTTTAAACTTCTAAGTCTCTTTAACAAAGTCAAAAGTTTAAAGCTGTTTAACTCTCTCTGAAGTCATGCTGAGAGTACAGAAAGTTTATATTACTTACTTCAAAACTGAACCTCTTGAGAAGCATGTCTAAGATTCTTTAGAAGAAACTTCAGCTTCTCTACCCCTGGATTAACCATCGTATTTGATTTCAGAGAAGCCCAGCCATTTCAATAAAGATGGGACTTTTTTGGAGAACAGTTGGCATGCTCTCTTTAAATCTCTAGATCATTTATGTTTTGAACTATAGATTATTTTTACCTTGAGAAAGACGAAGTAACTCTTAAAGTGATATTGTTCTTCCTTTAAGGTACATGAATCTTGAGGGAATGATGCCCATTTTCTAGCATATGTAATGTTCATAACAGGATGATAAGTATTATTAATTTCCTAATCCTTTTAAAATCAGTATCTAATGGTTATGATGACTACATTATCTTTTGATTCTTTTCAATGTAGATTAAGTCAATATTAGGGCTTTCCTGGTAGTTCAGATGGTAAAGAATTCCCCTGCAATGCAGGAGACCCAGGTTTGATCCCTGGGATGGGAAGATCTGCTGGAGACGGGAATAGCTTCCCATTCTAGTTTTCTTGCCTGGAGAAACCCATGGATAGAGGAACCTGGTAGACTAGAGTCCCTGGGTCACAAATGGTCAGACAAGACTGAAACTAAGTACAGGATAAATGAATGCCTCATGGAATAACTGAAATATGACATTAGCAGTCTGTAAACTGTAAAGGGACAGAAAGTTATGACCAACCTTGATAGTGTATTAAAAAGCAGAGGCATTACTTTGCCAACAAAGGTCCGTCTAGTCAAGGCTATGGTTTTTCCAGTGGTCATGTATGGATGTGAGAGTTGGACTGTGAAGAAAGCTGATCGCCGAAGAATTGATGTTTTTGAACTGTGGTATTGGAGAAGATGAGAGTCCCTTGTACTGCAAGGAGATCCAACCAGTCCATTCTGAGGGAGATCAGTCCTGGGTGTTCATTGGAAGAACTGATGCTAAAGCTGAAACTGCAATACTTTGGCCAATTCATGAGAAGAGTTGACTCACTGGAAAAGACTCTGATGCTGGGAAAGGTTGGGGGCGGCAGGAGAAGGGGACGACAGAGAATGAGATGGCTGGATGGCATCACCGACTCTGTGGACATGAGTTTGAATGAACTCCGGGAGTTAGCGATGGACAGGGATGCCTGGCATGCTGTGGTTCATGGGGTCGCGGAGAGTCAGACACGACTGAGCGACTGAACTGACCTGAACTGAACTGAAATTATAAAGTTTCAAAAATGTAATTTATCTCAGTATTAGTGCTTAATTTAGAAATTCTTAACAAACACTGAACTCCTTAAATGAAGACAATTGCATTGAATATTATTCTAAAAATTATTTATTAAAATACATATTTTGATATTATTTTGAGAATTTATCCAAAGGTATATTTTCTAATGTGTATTATCAGTCAATATAATATAACTATACTTTTTGTGTGTATAGATGTATTGATGATTTGGAAATTTTAGAAAGAAAAATATTTGTTAGTGTTAAAAGACTTTTACATATAATAATGTGGAAGTGATTTAATGATTTCTTTCAAAACTGTTGAAAGTAGTTGAACAATTTTGCACAAAAATATGGCTGGAATTCTTTGAAGAATATATTAATATAGACCATTCCAGAATAAATTAAGACAAAATACATCATTTTAAAATTCTAAAATTCTGCTAATATGGATTGTTCATCCAAAGTTTGAGAACATATAAAATTAATGGTATTCCCAAATAGTGGTATATTCATTATAGCAAGCAGACTCTGGGATTACTATGAATAAGCCCTTTTTTCTTAATTAATTTATTTTAATTATAGGCTAATTAGTTTACATTACTGTATTGGTTTTGCCATACATTGACATGAATCTGCCCCGGGTGTACATGTGTTCCACATCTTGAACCCCTCTCTCACTTTCCTCCCCATATCATCCCTCTGGTTCATCCCAGTGCACCATCCTCAAGCATTCTGTATCATGCATCGAACCTGGACTGGTGGTTCGTTTCACATATGATAATATACATATTTCATATCTAATATCAATATCTTTATTCTCTGATTACTTTTTAATCAAAATATAGCTAAAACACTTGATTATCAAAACTGTGCTTATTGATTTGCATCATCATTTTTGCTTATATTTTTAAAAGTAAATTATGGAAAATAAGCATAATCTAAAGATCTTCTAAGATGTGAAAAATATATAGAAAAATGTGTAGCTATGCATATTTCTCAAGATAATCTTTAATAATTAAGTCCAATGAGGGTTTAGGCAGGTTTACCTAAAAATCATAGAGTTGAAACATTAAAACAGGGTCATCAAAGAATAAAGATATAAAAGATTAAATCATAAATTTTCAATCTTAATTCAAATATAGTTAGGAATTCAATATATCACAAAAATAATTAATAAAAACAATATGAATAATATAAATCATCTAGAAAAATGCTCTAAGCTCATTCGCTTCATTAGAACGGACTCAAATGTGTTCCTTCTTGTAGCCATGCAATATTCCATTGTGTATATGTACCACACCTTCCTTTTCCATTCATCTGCCGAAGGACATCTAACTTGTTTTATGTCCTAGCTATTGTAAATAGTGCTGCAGTAAACATTGGCAAACATGTTTATTTTTCAATTTTGGCTTCCTCAGGGTATATGACCAGTAGTGGGATTGCTGGGTTGTATGGTACTTTTCTTTCTAACTTTTAAAGGAATCTCCATAGTGGTTATATCAGTTTACATTCCAAGGAACAATATAAGAGAGTTCCCTTTTCTTCACACCCTCTCCAGTATTCATTATTTATGGACATTTTTGATGGCCATTCTGACTGGTGTGAGATGATACTTCATTGTGGTTTTGATTTGCTTTTCTCTAATAATGAGGGATTTTGAGCATCTTTTCATGTGTTTATTAAGCATGTGTTTCTCTTTGGAGAAATGTCCATTTAGGTCTTCAGACCACTTTGTGATTAGGTTGTTCATTTGCTGGTATTGAGCTGCATGAGTTGCTTGTACATTTTTGAGATTAATTCTTTTGTCAGTTTTTTCATTTGCTATTATTTTCTCCCATTCTAAGAGCTGTCTTTTCACCTTGCTTGTAGTTTCCTTCATAGTGCAAAAGCTTTTAAACTTAATTAGGTCCCATTTGTTTATTTTTGTTTTTATTTCAGTTACTCTGGGAGGTGGATCATTGAGGATCTTGCTGTGATTTATGTCAGTGTGTTCTGCCTATGATTTCCTCTAAGAGTTTTATGGTTTCTGGTCTTAAATTTAGGTCTTTAATTCAATATAAGTTTATTTTTCTTCATGCTGTTAGAAAATGCTTTAATTTCATTCTTTTACACTTAGTTGACCATTATTCCCAGCACTATTTGTTGAAGGGATTTGATTTAGGTCATATCTGAATGGTCTAGTGGTTTCCCCTACTTTCTTCAATTTATGTCTGAATTTGCCAATAAGGAGTTCATGATCTGAGCCACAGTCAGCTCCTGGTCTTATTTTTGCTAACTGTATAGAGCTTCTCCATCTTTGGCTGCAAAGTATATAATTAATCTCATTTCGATGTCGACCATCTGGTGATGTCCATGTATAGAGTCTTCTCTAGTGTTGTTGGAAGAGGGTGTTTGCTATGACCAGTGTTTTCTCTTGGCAAAACTCTATTAGCCTTTGCCCTGCTTCTTTCTGTGCCCCAAGGCCAAATTTGCCTGTTACTCCAGGTGTTTCTTGACTTCCTACTTTTGCATTACAGTCCCCATTATGAAAAGGACATCATTTTTGGTATTAGTTCTAAAAGGTCTTGTAGATTTAAGGGACTAGATCTGATAGATAGAGTGCCTGATGAACTGTGGATGGAGGTTCGTGACATTGTACAGGAGACAGGGACCAAGACCATCCCCATGGAAAAGAAATGAAAAAAAGCCAAATGGTTGTCTGAGGAGGCCTTACAAATAGCTGTGAAAAGAAGAGAAGTGAAAAGCAAAAGAGAAAAGGATCTGAATGCAGAGTTCCAAAGAATAGCAAGGAGAGATAAGAAGCCTTCCTCAGCGATCAATGCAAAGAAATAGAGGAAAAAAACAGAATAGGAAAAACAAGAAAACTCTTCAAGAAAATTAGAGATACCAAGGGAACATTTCATGCAAAGATGGGCTCGATAAAGGACAGAAATGGTATGGACCTAACAGAATCAGAAGATATTAAGAAGAGGTGGCAAGAATACACAGAAGATTGTACAAAAAAGATCTTCATGACCAAGATAATCACGATGGTGTGATCGCTCACCTAGAGCCAGACATCTTGGAATGTGAAGTCAAGTGGGCCTTAGAAAGCATCATTACAAACAAAGCTAGTGGAGGTGATGGAATTCCAGTTGAGCTATTTCAAATCCTGAAAGATGATGCTCTGAAACCGCTGCACTCAATATACCAGCAAATATGGAAAACTCAGCAGTAGTCACAGGACTGAAAAAGGTCAGTCTTCATTCCAATCCCAAAGAAAGGCAATGCCAAAGAATGCTCAAACTACCGCACAATTGCACTCATCTCACACACTAGTAAAGTCATGCTCAAAATTCTCCAAGCCAGGCTTCAGCAATATGTGAACCGTGAAATTCCACATGTTCAAGCAGACTTTAGAAAAGGCAGAGGCACCAGAGATCAAATTGCCAACATCCGCTGGATCATGGAGAAAGCAAGAGAGTTCCAGAAAAACATTTATTTCTGCTTCATTGACTATGCCAAAGCCTTTGACTGTGTGGATCACAGTAAACTGTGGAACATTCTGAAAGACATGGGAATCCCAGACCACCTGGCCTGCCTCTTGAGAAACCTGTGTGCAGGTCAGGAAGCAACAGTCAGAACTGGACATGGAAAAACAGACTGGTTCCAAATAGGAAAAGGAGTACGTCAAGGTTGTATATTGTCACCCTGCTTACTTAACGTCTATGCAGAGTACATCATGAGCAACGCTGGGCTGGAAGAAGCCCAAGCTGAAATCAAGATTACCGGGAGAAATATCAATAACCTCAGATATGCAGATGACACCACCCTTATGGCAGAAAGTGAAAAGGAACTCAAAAGCCTCTTGATGAAAGTGAAAGAGGAGAGCGAAAAGGTGGCTTGAAGCTCAACATTCAGAAAACAAAGATCATGGCATCAGTCCCATCACTTCATGAGAAATAGATAGGGAAACAGTGGAAAAAGAATCAGACTTTTTTTTTTTGGCTCCAAAATCACTGCGGATGCTGATTGCAGCCATGAAATTAAAAGATATTTGCTCTCTGGAAGGAAAGTTATGACCAACCTAGACAGCATATAAAAAGCTGAGACATTGCTTTGTCAACAAAGGTCCATCTAGTCAAGGCTATGATTTTTCCATTAGTCATGTATGGATGTGAGAGTTGAACTATAAAGAAAGCTGAGCATTGAAGAATTGATGCTTTTGAACTGTGGTGTTGGAGAAGACTCTTGAGAGTCCCTTGGACTGCAAGGAGATCCAACCAGTCCATTCTAAAGGAGATCGATCCTGGGTGTTCATTGGAAGGACTGATGCTAAAGCTGGCCACCTCATGCAAAGAGTTGACTCACTGGAAAAGAGTTTGATGCTGGGAGGGATTGGGGCGGTAGGAGAAGGGGACGACAGAGAATGAGATGGCTGGGTGGCATCACCAACTCGATTGACATGAGTTTGAGTGAACTCCGGGAGTTGGTGATGGACAGGGAAGTCTGGCGTGCTGTGATTCGTGGGGTCGCAAAGAGTGGGACATGACTGAGTAACTGATCTGAACTGAACTGATTTGTTGAACAGACTATCTTTTCTCCATTGTATATTTTTGCCTCGTTAGTCAAAGATAAGATGTGCATAGGTGCATGGATTTATCTCTGGGTTTTCTATTTTGTTCCATTGA
Organism: Moschus berezovskii; assembly: GCF_049115385.1. Lineage (NCBI taxonomy): Eukaryota > Metazoa > Chordata > Mammalia > Artiodactyla > Moschidae > Moschus > Moschus berezovskii. The sequence goes on from NC_142472.1 coordinate 45,204,373, forward strand.
TCTATATACTGCTTCTCAGAAAGAGCACAGCTGCGCAAGTGAGAACAAATCAGTGGCCACTGATTCAGGGCATGCCAGGGAAGACATCAGACAATGAAGAGAAACTTGTAAGCAGAGTTTTCCAATGTGAGCAAAGCAAAGAAAGGGTAACTGCCGTAGAAGTGGCAGATGCAACAGATAAAAGTCCTGCAGTTACACTGAGACTGTACACTTTAAGGGCAACTGTAGACTCTGATAATGAATACAAGCTGGAAGAAGAGAATAACTCAGACAAAACTGACCTCACACTGCCCGCCCACAAGTCTAGAGACCTTCCTAGATATATTGGAGGACTTTCTGAATAGACAACTCAACTGGAGCAGGAAAATGGAAGAATCACATGAACATTCATCTCACTATTACTGTATATATACTCCACACAATAGAGTGTTACTTTACCATGAAAAATGATGAAATAATGCCATTTGTAGCAACGTGCATGGACCTAGAGATTATCATACTATGTGGAGCATGTCAGGCAGAGAAAGAAAAATATATATCACCCATTTGTGAAATTTAATATAAAAAATGTAAAAATTAATTTATTTATAAGACAAACAGACATTGAAAAACAAAACAAAAAACAGGTATTGAAGATAATTATATGGCTACCAAAGGGGAAACGTGGCAAGAAGGATAAATCAGGAGCTTGTGATGAATACATACACACTACTATATATAAGATACATAACCAACAAGGACTTCCTGCATATTGTATACTCTTTATGGAAATGTAAATTGGCACGTGGAACACAATATTCTGTGGTACCCTTTTCTTTCTATATGTACATATGTAACTGAATCATTTTGCTGTATATCTGAATCTACCATAATATTGTAAATCAAGTATTCTCCTATAAATTAAATAACAAAATATTTTATTAGATTATTCTCAGTCATACAGAATTATAATTTGACATCTCCATATATTACAAAGTGACCACCATCATGAATCTAATTTCTATCCATCAGCATACAGTTGGCTCCCTTAATCTTTTCACCTATCCCATAATCCCCTTCCCATTTGGTAACCACAAATCTATTCTCTATATCTATTAGTTTATTCTTGCTAAATTTTGTTCATTTGTTTTTGTTCTTTTAGATTTCACATATTAGAGAAATCATATGGTATTTCTCTTTCTCTGATTTATTTCACTTAGTATAATAATTTCAATATCCATCCATATATTGCAAACAACAGGATTTCATTATGTTTATGACTGGGTTCAGTTCAGTTCAGTCACTTAGTCGTATCCGACTATTTGGGACCCCATGAACTGTAGCACACCAGGTCTCTCTGTCCATCACCAACTCCCAGAGGCCACCCAAATCCATGTCCATTGAGTCGGTGATGTCATCCAAACATCTCATCCTCTGTCGTCCCCTTCTACTTGTGCCTTCAATCATTCCCAGCATCAGGATCTTTTCCAATGAGTCGCTCTTCACATCAGGTGGCCAAAGTATTGGAGTTTCAGCTTCAACATCAGACCTTCCAATGAACACCCAGGACTGATCTCCTTTAGGATGGACTGGTTGGAACTCCTTGCAGTTCAAGGGACCCTCAAGAGTCTTCTCCAACACCACAGTTCAAAAGCATCAATTCTTCAGTCCTCAGCTTTCTTTATAGGCCAACTCTCACATCCATACATGACCACGGGAAAGACCATAGCCTTGACTAGATGGACCTTTGTTGACAAAGTAATGTCTCTGCTTTTTAATATGCTATCTAGGTTGGTCATAACTTTCCTTCCAAGGAGTAAGCATCCTTTAATTTCATGGCTGCAATCACCATCTGCAGTGCTTTTGGAGCCCAGAAAAATAAAGTCAGCCATTGTTTACACTGTTTCCCCATCTATTTGCCCTGAAGTGATGGAACCAGATGCCATGATCTTAGTTTTCTGAATGTTGAGCTTTAAGCCAACTTTTTCACTCTCCTCTTTCACTTTCATCAGAGGCTTTTGAGTTCCTCTTCACTTTCTGCCATAAGGGTGGTGTCATCTGCATATCTGAAGTTATTGATATTTCTCCTGGCAATCTTGATTCCAGCATGTGCTTTCTACAGCCCAGCATTTCTCATGATGTACTCTATATATAAGTTAAATAAGCATGGTGAAAATAGACAGCCTTGACGTACTCCTTTTCCTATTTGGAACCAGTCTGTTATTCCATGTCCAGTTCTAACGGTTGATTCCTGACCTGCATACAGGTTTCTCAAGAGGCAAGTCAGGTGGTCTGGTATTCACTTCTCTTTCAGAAATTCCCACAGTTTATCCACACAATCAAAGGCTTGACATAGTCAATAAAGCAGAAATAGATGTTTTTCTGGAACTCTCTTGCTTTTTCCATGATTTAGTGGATGTTGCAATGGCAAGCCACTCCAGTACTCTTGCCTGGAAAATCCCATGGACGGAGGAGCCTGGTAGGCTGCAATCCATGGGGTCGCGAAGAGTCGGACGCGACTGAGCGACTTCATTTTCACTTTTCACTTTCACACATTGGAGAAGGAAATGGCAACCCATTCCAGTGTTCTTGCCTGGAGAATCCCAGGGATGGGGGAGCCTGGTGGGCTGCCATCTATGGGGTCGCACAGAGTCGGACACGACTGAAGTGGCTTAGCAGCAGCAGCAGTGGATGTTGGCAATTTGATTTCTGGTTCCTCTACCTTTTCCAAACGCAGCTTGAACATCTGGGAGTTCACGGTTCACATATTGTTGAAGTCTGGCTTGGAAAATTTTGAGCATGACTTTGCATGCATGTGAGGTGAGTGCAATGGTGTGGTAGTTTGAGCATTCTTTGTCATTGCCTGTCTCTGGTATTTGAATAAAAACTAACATTTTCAAGTCCCATGGCCACTGCTGAGTTATCCAAATTTGCTGACTTATTGAGTGTAGCACTTTCACAGCAATATCTTTCAGGATTTGAAATAGCTCAGCTTGAATTCCATCACCTCCACTAGCTTTGTTTGTAGTGATGCTTCCTAAGGTATTCCACTATTTACAAATATCACATTTTCTTTATGCATGATATCAGTAATGTGTATTTGGTTGTTTCCATATCTTGGATATCGTAAATAATACTGTAGTGTACACAAGGATTCTTTCAAATTAGCTTCTTTGTATTCTTTGGATAAATACCCAGAAGTAAAATAGTTGAGTCATATGATACTTCTCATATTTCTAGAGAATTTACTTCTAGTATTCCTACAGATTTCTACACAATCTTCATACTGTTTTCCATAGTTGCTGCAATTGACCTTCCCAGAAACAATGTATTAGAGTTCTCTTTTCTTCCCATCCTTTCCAACATTTGTTACTTTTTGTGTTTTCTACAATAGTCATTCTAACAGATATGAGGTGACACTAATTGTGATTTTGATTTTTTTTCTTTAATGTTTCAGTCCAGTTCAGTTCAGTTCAGTCGCTCAGTCGTGTCCGACTCTCCGCGACCCCATGAATCACAGCACGCCAGGCCTCCCTGTCCATCACCAACTCCCGGAGTTCACTCAAACTCATGTCCACAGAGTCGGTGATGCCATCCAGCCATCTCATTCTCCGTCGTCCCCTTCTCTTCCCGCCCCCAACCTTTCCCAGCATCAGAGTCTTTTCCAGTGAGTCAACTCGTCGCATGAGGTGGCCAAAGTATTGGAGTTTCAGCTTTAGCATCAGTCCCTCCAATGAACACCCAGGATTGATCTCCTTTAGAATGGACTGGTTGGATCTCCTTGCAGTATAAGGGACTCTCAAGAGTCTTCTCCAACACCACAGTTCAAAAGCATCGATTCTACGGCGATCAGCTTTCTTCACAGTCCAACTCTCACATCCATACATGACCACGGGAAAAACCATTGCCTTGACTAGACGGACCTTGGTTGGCAAAGTAATGTCTCTGCTTTTTAATATACTATCAAGGTTGGTCATAACTTTCCTTCCAAGGAGCAAGCGTCTTTTAATTTCATGGCTGCAATCAGCATCTGCAGTGATTTTGGAGCCCAAAAAAACAAAGTCTGACACTGTTTCCACTGTTTTTCCATCTATTTCCCATGAAGTGATGGGACCAGATGCCATGATCTTTGTTTTCTGAATGTTGAGCTTCAAGCCAACCTTTTCACTCTCCTCTTTCACTTTCATCAAGAGGCCTTTGAGTTCCTCTTCACTTTCTGCCATATTTAGAAATGTTAAATATTTTTTCACAGCATGTGTATTTTTTTTTCAGCAAAATTTCTGTTCAGATCTTCTGCCCATTTTTTGAAATCTGCTTTGTTAAATCAATTTTTAAAAGCTTTAAACTCATAATGTAATCTTTTATTAATAGTAGACATTTTTAAAAAGCTGGTATGTAATTAGCCTCCAATTAAAGTAAATAAATTTAAAAAAATGAAAAAAAGAGAAAAAGCTGAGATGAGTAACTTTTATTTTTCATAACATCCTGTATTCAAATCATAGTTTGAAATTATGAACAAATTATTGTTCAAATAATTATTTAATTAAAGTTCAAAATGGCAAATACTTTATGCAGTTATCAATGAATGCAAGTATTCCTGCTATGTCACTTCAGTCATGTCAAACTCTGTGCAACCCTATGGACTGTGGCTAGTCAGGCTCTTCTGTTCATCGATTCTAAAGAGAAGCATACTGGAGTGCCATGGACGACTCCAAGGGATCTTTCTGACCCAGGGATCAAACCACCATCTTTTATGTTTCGTGCATTGGCAGATAGATTATTTACCACTAGCGCCACCTGGGAAACCTCATCAAAGAATGGTGGCTATTTAAGTCCTGTCTGACACTTTGGACCCTAAGGACTGTAACCTGCCAGGCTCCTCTGTCCATGGGATTCTTCAGGCAAGAATATGGGAGTGAAGTAGCCATTTCCTTCTCCAGAGGATCTTCCCAACCCAGGGATCAAACCCAGGTCTTCTGCATTGCAGGCAGATTCTTTACCAACTGAGTTACAAGGGAAGCCCATCAAAGAATGATTGAAGTTAAATTCTTGCTTGCACATATGAGAATTTGGTTTATATAATTTCAAATGTAAATGAAGAAATGGAAAGCATATCAAATAATATTTAGTGCAGCTCCTTCTATTTAAGAGAAAACAGAGTCAGTGGAGGTGAAGCAATTTATCCAATAAGACACAGTTAAGAAGTTACACAAATGGGAGTGAAATGTACATTTCTAAACTCTCAGCTTAATACTCCATCTTCTTTTACGAAAGTAACACAATAGTTTCAAGTATTTGCAATGCAATGTATTTTTTAATGTCTAGTTAAAATAGCTCAAATTATTTTCAGCATAAATTTCTTCTGATTTAAACTTACAGATAACTGGAGTTTGCAACAAAAAGTAATTCTGACTTTGGTATAGTATTACTATTATGAAAGCAGAATCTGTAGAGAATCATAAGTGAATATGATTACATATAATTTTATTTAGGAAGGAGCTTAAAGAAATATAAACAAGAAAGATTCTGCATACTATACACTTTTCTGCTTCACTACAATGTTTAATTAAATAAATGTGTGTTATAACCAATAATGTATTTTGAGATGCAAATGTCACTCAGTTTATTTATTAGCCTAGATAAACCACAAGACAGTTATAATTTCCCTTGCAGCCTAGAAATGGTTTTATAGAGTCTCTGTAATTTTATTCAAATTCTAGATTTTAATGTTATATATAAATTATTACCTAAAGTATTAGAATAGCTTAAAATTCTCATATTGAAATAGCATTTATATGTGTACCATTTTGAGGTCCTGATATAAAATTTACCAACAGAGTATAAACTAGCTTTTTATTTTCTCTAATCTAAGGTCCAGTATAAAATAAGCATTGAAAAATGTGTTTTAAAAATATTTATTTTTGAAAAAAATGTTCCGAATCTATTAAAATATTCAATCAAAGGTATATTCAATAAAGGTATAATAAACTTCTTCATTTTGTTTTAAAGCTAATGCCTTGAAAGTGAGAGCTATATAAGCTCATATCATTTGTGTTCATTGATAATACACAAATATACAAAAATGTGTTTTGGTATTTTAAACTTTCCCCTTTTATCTATTTACTGAGGCAAAATAAGAAACTGTTGTAAACAATTGTAATTAATTTACTATGATAATATAGAAGTAGTTAGGGTGAGAAGAAAATAATAGCAGTGCACATAAAAAGGAGGTTTGAATTTGACCTGTCAATAATCTAAAAATTTTATAAAATTTAATCTTGATAAATAAAAATAAACAAAAATTCCAAAATTCATGTGGTCATTCACAAAATGAATTCAATTGAATTTATGCAGAAATCTGAAAATGACCTTGGAACAATTGAAACTCTTCTTTAAATGTGTGAACAACAGACTGGTTCCAAATAGGAAAAGGTGTACGTCAAGGTTGTATATTGTCACCTTGCTTATTTAACTTATATGCAGAGTACATCATGAGGAACGCTGGGCTGGAAGAAGCACAAGCTGGAATCAAGATTGCCGGGAGAAATATCAATAACCTCAGATATGCAGATGACACTACCCTTATGGCAGAAAGTGAAGAGGAACTCAAAAGCCTCTTGATGAAAGTGAAAGAGGAGAGTGAAAAGGTTGGCTTGAAGCTCAACATTCAGAAAACAAAGATCATGGCATCTGGTCCCGTCACTTCATGGGAAATAGATGGAAAAACAGTGGAAACAGTGTCAGACTTTGTTTTTTTGGGCTCCAAAATCACTGCAGATGCTGATTGCAGCCATGAAATTAAAAGACGCTTGCTCCTTGGAAGGAAAGTTATGACCAACCTTGATAGTATATTAAAAAGCAGAGACATTACTTTGCCAACCAAGGTCCGTCTAGTCAAGGCAATGGTTTTTCCCGTGGTCATGTATGGATGTGAGAGTTGGACTGTGAAGAAGGCTGATCGCCGAAGAATCGATGCTTTTGAACTGTGGTGTTGGAGAAGACTCTTGAGAGTCCCTTATACTGCAAGGAGATCCAACCAGTCCATTCTAGAGGAGATCAATCCTGGATGTTCATTGGAGGGACTGATGCTAAAGCTGAAACTGCAATACTTTGGCCACCTCATGCGACGAGTTGACTCACTGGAAAAGACTCTGATGCTGGGAAAGGTTGGGGGCGGGAAGAGAAGGGGACGACGGAGAATGAGATGGCTGGATGGCATCACCGACTCGATGGACATGAGTTTGAGTGAACTCCGGGAGTTGGTGATGGACAGGGAGGCCTGGCGTGCTGTGATTCATGGGGTCGCGGAGAGTCGGACACGACTGAGCGACTGAACTGAACTAAACTGAACTGAGACAGAGAAAAGGGGAACTTAACCACTGAGAAAACGTTGCAATAGGGACAGTGGCGGAATATAAGCTATAATCACTACCTCACCACCATCATGCTAGCTTCTGTTAATAGAGCTTTACATTTACAAACCATTTCTCCAACTTCCAAATGATTCTTATGCTCAGATTTGTTGTAACCATATATTTACATTATCAATTGAATTAGCATGAAAAAGTAAAAACTTAAAATAGCACATTCTTCTAATATAATTGAAAAGACTACCATTAAAATTCATACCATGTACATGATGTTTCATTTACTTGAATTTTTTCAAAGTACACTAAAACAGTTGGAAGTCACAAGGGCCCTTATTGTGATATGCCTCTGAGAAAATATTGTATTTTAGCCCTAACTTCCTTCAGGATACAACTTCACCTTTGTAGATGAAGTCTGAAGTGGACAAAAGGTAAAAAGGGTCTTTTTCTTAGAAAAGGAACAGAAAAGACACATGAATGAGGTATAAGATAATACAATACTCAGTTGTTTTCTTTTGAATACACTGTTACACCTTCTTTAAGTTTTAGCATCTTCACCTATAAAATGATGAAGTGGGATAAGTGATACCTAATGACCTTCCAAGAAATAAATTCAGTGGCGTTCCCAGTCTTCTCTTATAGCTGCATAATGTAATGGTGGTTATTTATTCCCACAATACAAAAAGAAAAATTTTCTGAACTGACACTAGCCAGAAGGTATGTACAGCTGATGTGTTATCACACTCATTATAAATGCGTTATGAGTCACATAAATGAAGATTCTAGAGACTCCTGCTTTCTTAAGATGGAAAGAATGAATTCTTATTTTATTTCGCTTTTAAGAGAAAACCTCAATAAACACTTGATTATAATGAATGTTGTTCTTATCTGAGATTTTTTTAAAATTACTGTTTAATAGAGGGATTCTTACCTTAAAGTAATTCTTCAGAGATTTCCGTGGTGGCCCAGTGGTAAAGAACCTCCCTTGCAATTTAGGAGTTGCTGTTTCAGTCTCTAGTTGGGTAACTAAGATCCCACATGTCATGGAGTAACTAAGTCCAAACACAGCATCTACTGAAACCTGTACACTGGAGCTTATGACATAACTAGAGTGCCCACGTGCCACAATTACTGAAGCATGTGCCACCCGTGCCACACAGTTAAGAGTTTGTGTGCCTCACTGAAAAGATCCAGCACAGTGTAACAAAAATCCTGCATGTCACAACTGACTCAACCAAGTCAAATAAACAAATTTAAACATGATTCTTCAATTTCCGTTGTTTATTTTAGTGTTTATAAGCTATTTCTGTTCCGTTCCGTCGCTCAGTCGTGTCCGACTCTATGCGACCCTGTGGACTATAGCCTACTAGGTTTCTCCGTCCATGGGATTCTCCAGGCAAGAATACTGGAGTGGGTTACCTTTTCCTTCTCCAGGGGATTTTCCCGACCCAGGGATCGAACCCGGGTCTCCCGCATTGGAGGCAGACGCTTTAACCTCTGAGCCACCCGGGAAGCCCCATAAGCTATTTAGGGAACTCTTTATTTGATTGAATAATCAAACAACAGGTTACCCTGACTTCATACACGCTGCCGGAGAATAAAGAACATGTTTCAAAGGGATGGGAAGAGAGCATGTGATGTCCATGATCCACATAACTGGGTCAGTCCAATCCTCCTGTACAAGTTCTGACAGCCTTATGGCTCCAATGACACCTGAATTAATATAGGATACCAGGAGGACCAGCCTTCAGTTCTTCCCACTCCATGCTTCCCCCATGCAGTAGTATTAACTAATTAGGAGACAAGCATGTCCATATGGATATGTAACAGTATGCTTTCAACAATATTGGATGTTATTAGTGGAGAAGATAGTCTGTGGGCCCCAAATGTCACAACAAATTTTTCTTGAATTAAAGCACAGGTGTACAAAAGAGATCCTCATTTTCTTGTTTCCCCTCTTACTCCTACCATATATCTACCCATTTCCTCTCTGGATGATAGTGGAAGTTTCCATTCTATTACCAGGACCTACCCTCCTACAAAGTTCTGTACATAGATTACACCTGAACATTCATATCTTCATATTATTAGGCTATAAGTCATCCTGACTCCTATATATAGTTCTTCTTTAGAGAAAGCCCTAATGCTTACTGGCTTTACTCTCAAGTGGTGTGCCTAAAATGATATATGTTTCTGTGATTAATCTTATACAAAGAACCAGAGAATTATTTTTTTACTTTATCTAATTGCTCAAAGCTCAGTATAAAAACACTACTTCTTCTACAAATTTTATTTTTCTCAAATTTCTACTTAATGAATTATTAATTTTTTTGTCTTGGGCATGTTAATATATTTTTCTCACTTTTTTACCTTACAACTGAATTATAAGGAAGGAGGTTTAAGGAAACTTCAAATAATTAGAAATAAAGCATAATGCTAGAAAAGCACACCTCCACAAATGGCTGATATGTCTTAATATAAGAGCCAAAATATAAAATATTAACCAAATAACTATAACTGCATGTCTTTTAAAGTATCTTTTTAAATAAAGGATATGGGACCATATTATCACTATCAGTTCTAACTTGCATTGAATTCTTTCTTCTTGTCTAAGATGGTAAACCATGGCCCCATCACTTCAATAATTCCGTTGTTTTTTTTTTAAATCTCATTTTTATATTTATTAGTCTTTAGGAGATTTACCCTTCTTCACAATAGAATCATACTGCTTCATATGTACAAATATATACTCTTCTGCAAGCCACCAGACAATCAATAGAAAACTCCACTGAGTGTTTCACTGGCCGTTTGCCAGTCTCTTAGATTGAAAAAAGAAAATGTTACTGATGAGCAGTGTGATATCAGATTCCTCTCTTGAAGAATATGAGAAGCTCTCCTCCATTCAACATTGATAAAGACTCAGACATCTCTCAATCTAACTTTATAATATTCTGTCTCCTGGGGCATCAAGAGGCTTTATCATACATACATTTGAGAAAAGAAAATAAATGGCAAATTAAAAAAACAAAACAAAACAGAAATACACTGAGTCCTGAAAAGGAAAATGGAACTTAAACGAGAAATAACTAAAGAATTTTTTATAGCAGTGACTCCCAGATACAGACACTGGGTAACGAAGGCTAGAAAATTTAAATGTTGACCAGAAATCATATACTTTTCAGTTTGCTCAAAGTGCTGAACAATGTACAAATAGAATAACTTATTGCTTTCAAAAAATCCTGCAAGACCACATGCAGACAAATGGAGCAAACCAAGCAAGAATATTATTGCCTTCTAACAAATCATTGTCAATGGCCTGGGAAAAGGGATGGACACCAATGTGCCAATAGTCAAAACACTGCATGACATCTTGCCACTTACACTTGAATTTTTAAAAACCCTAAACCTGGAAAGTGAAAATAGATGTCCCATGTAGTCTAATAAATCCATATGGTTGACCTACTCCATCCTGACCACTAGGTGATCATTTGATAATTTATATTCATTTTCCTTCATAAAAATTTTGAATTTTTATTTAAGCTTGATGGATATGAGTTTGAGTGAACTCCGGGAGTTGGTGATGGACAGGGAGGCCTGGCGTGCTGTGATTCATGGGGTTGCAAAGAGTCGGACACGACTGAGCGACTGAACTAAACTGAATGTATAGGTTATACAGTTTCTATATTCTGAAATGAGTCATAACTTGTTATTAAAAATAACCTCCTACAAAGTATTTTTTTCTTAACTTGTGCATACTACATAATCTTTTAGGAGTTTATATTTTAAGGAAAGGGAAAGGAAGGAAAAGAAGGAAGGAAAGAAGGAAGGAAAGGTGTTTAGGAGGTAGGTTTTACTCATAAATTCCCAGATAGCTAAACACAATCATTTATTTTGTTACTTGCAACTCATTTTGTTTTCTGCCATACTACAGGATGCCAAACACAATGTGATCTATTTTGACTTGTATAGTTCACAGGTAATCTGAAGTCTCCAGAAAAACTCACACCAGATAAGACAGGCTGAAACCCATTTAATATGCTGGCTGTTTGGTGGCCAAAGGCTCAATATGGTAGCCAAAGAACTCCCCACAATCTCAGATTCTCTGAGAGATTAAATTCATCACTACTACCTTTCCTCAGGTACTGCATTTCAGACTTCTTTGTTGACTATGAGGGCTACTCTACTTCTTCTAAGTGATTCTGGCCCACAGTAACACATATAATAACAGTCTGAATTAAATTTGCCCATCCCCATCCATTTTAGTTCAGTGATTCCTAAAATTGTTCCATCAGTTCAGTTCAGTCACTCAGTCATGTCCGACTCTTTGCGACCCCATGAATCACAGCATGCCAGGCCTCCCTGTCCATCACCAACTCCCAGAGTTCACTCAAATTCATGTCCACAGAGTCGGTGATGCCATCCAGCCATCTCATTCTCGGTCGTCCCCTTCTCCTCCCACCCCCAATCCCTCCCAGCATCAGACTCTTTGCCATTGAGTCAACTCATCGCATGAGGTGCCCAAAGTATTGGAGTTTCAGCTTTAGCATCAGTCCTTCTAATGAACACCCAGGATTGATCTCCTTTAGAATGGACTGGTTGGATCTCTTTGCAGTCCAAGGGACTCTCAAGAGTCTTCTCCAGCACCACAGTTCAAAAACATCAATTCTTCCGCGATCAGCTTTCTTCACAGTCCAACTCTCACATCCATACATGACCACAGCATCGTAAATTATTTTTGCCAGCCGACACATTCACAACTAGGCGTCATTTCCACTTTGGATGAACTTATTAATTCTTTCTAGAGCTATTTCTCAGTTCTTCCCCAATAGCATCAGTTCAGTTCAGTCACTCAGTCATGTCCAACTCTTTGTGACCCCATGGGCTGCAGCACACCAGGCTTCCTTGTCCATCACCAACTCCCAGAGCTTGCTCAAACTCATATCCATTGAGTTGGTGATGTCATTAAACCTTCTTATCCTCTGCCATCCCCTACTCCTCCTGTCTTTGATATTTCCCAACATCAGGGTCTTTTCCAATGAAGTGTCTCTTCACATCATGTGGCCAAAGTATCTTTGCATCAGGTGGCCAAGTATTGGAGTTTCAGCTTCCGTTTCAGTCTTACCAATCTCCAATAGCATACTTGACACCTACTGACCTAAGTGCTTCATCTTTCAGTGTCATTTTTTTTTTTTGCCTTTGCATATGGTTCATGGGGTTCTCAATGGAAGAATGCTTAAGTGGTTTGCCATTCCCTTCTTCAGTGGACCGTGTTTTGTCAGAACTCTCCATCATGACCTATCCATCCGTGGGTGGCCCTCCATAGCACGGCTCATAGCTTCACTGAGTTACACAGGGCTCCAAAATTACTGCAGTGACTGCAGTTAAAAATTTAAAAAACATTTGCTCCTTGGAAGAAAAGCTATGACAAACCTAGACAGCATATTAAAAAACAGAGACATCATTTTACTGACAAAGTTCCATCTAGTCAAAGCTATGGTTTTTCCAGTAGTCATTATGGATGTGAATTGGGCCATAAAAAAAGCTGAGCTCTGAAGAATTGATGTTTTCCAGCTGTGGTGCTGGGGAAGGCTCTTGAGAGTCCCTTGGCCAAAAAGGAGCTCAAACCAGTCCATCTTAAAGGAAAACAATCCTGAATATTCATTGGAAGGACTGATGCTGAGGCTGAAAATCCAATACTTTGGCCACTTGATACTAAGAGCCAACTCATTGGAAAATACCCTGATTTTGGGAAAGATTGAGTGCAGGAGAAGAGGGCAACAGAGGATGAGATGGTTGGATGGCATCAGTGGCTTGTCAGACATGAGTTTGAGCAAGCTCCCGGAGACGGTGAAAGACACGGAAGCCTGGCATGCTGCAATCCATAGGATTGCAGAGCTGGACGTGACTGAACAACAACCACTACCTGTTCCCCAGTGTGTTTTCACTGGAATCTTTCAGCTTAATCATCTCAACATTGAACGGCATTGCTAATTACAAATCATATAAACATTCATAAAACTAAATCCTTTCAAGAGTTAGTAGACACATGAAAATTTATCTGGTTACCTTGAGAGGAGAGTAATTAAGCTCATAATAAAAGAAAGAGTATTAAAAATCTCTATCGTGAAAATGTCTCTTTAATAAAACCATATCGGGGCTGGCTGCTTATCTCAGCAGTACTCCCAAACACAATCTTCTGTAGGCTGTTCAGCACATGCTTTGCTGAGGGCTACTTCTCAACCTCTTATGTTATTCCCAGGAGATCATTCTTCTTTTCTTCTTCCTCTCTCCTAATATAGCAGTTTAGCCTTAAGGTCTTCAAAATGTTAGGCCCATTTTATCTTTAATATACAAAGTTATCAAGTTTCTTATCATGACAGGAAAATCCCATCTAACAAATTTATCCTTCTAAACAGGTATTTCTAATATTACTTTCTGCACTTCCTGTCAGGTACTTTTTACATAGATTTTTACCAAGAGAAATAAAAAGAAGAGATTAGCAAAATTATATGAAAATATTTGTTAAACTTTCTAGTGATAAAGCTATATTTATATAAAACCTCCAAATTTTCATCAGCAGTTTTATCCTAATGGTTTTTATTCAGGAAAGGGGACATTTAATGATGTCTGGAGACATTTTTGTTTGCCACAACCGAGGTAGGAGGTGATAGTGGCTTTTCTGGTTTGATGGCAGAGATGTTGCTAAATGCCTGGAAATGCATAGGGCCATTCCCTATGATGATAAGAAGCTATCTGGATCAAAATGGCATTAATATTGATGTTGAGAAACTCTGTGATTGTACTGAGGGTCAACATTGAATGGGTGACCTATACTTTAAAGAAATTATCACACAGTAAAAGTTTGATTTAAAACATGATGAAATTCTGATTTGTGAAAAATGATAGTACTCCATTCAATATTAATTGAAATTTATATCTGCCAGTCCTTCAACAACCCACACTCCCCCTGGAATTTTCCCCTCATCATCCATCAAGTCTCCCCACTCATACCTCATACTCTGTTCCATCTGTAGGAATTGAAGATTGTCAATTTCATGCATGCTAATAACAAGGTCCTCAACAACTACTGTTTTCTCTGACTAAAACAGGTTTTTCCCTATTCTCCATAATATTAAAATACAAGTTATTATTAAAAGCCTCAAACAACTTTATCTCCTCCAGGAAATTTTCTAAACCCTCTCTTCTCTAGGAAAGATACTTGTTATCCTCTCCTTTATGTTCTCATCAGTATTTTTAATAGCTCAATTACAGCACACATTATGAAACATTTGATAGCTCTTTATATGCCTGTCCTTCTAGATTGTACATTTATTTATGTGCTATTTAATGATGATATATATATATATATATGCTTAAATGTATTTTTATTTAATTATTTTTGACTACACGCTGTTGGATAACAGAAATGAAATCATGGCAAGAACTTGAAAGGGCTGATAGCATAATGACATAGCTGCCCTTTACATATGTTCATTGTGTGCTCTGTGCCTTACATGCATGCCTTTATTAATTAATTTCAGAAACCCTTTGAGAAAATTACTATTGTTACCTCCATTAAGCATGTGAGAAGACTGAGGCATTGGCAAGTCAGATATTTAGCAAAGCCAGAATTTTCAAGCACATTTCTACTGTCTCCATTCCATAGTCTGAAATATTGGGTTGTGATACCTATTTTAATAAAGATAAGGTAAAAAGGCACCACATGAATGTTGAAAGAACAATGTCAACCAGCTTTCCTGATGTCTTATAAGTAACTTTGAAGAATTGGAAACACACACTAACTTTGGGCCTTCAAGAAGTAGGAACACTGGGGAGAAGAGTCACATTTTATTATTCTTAATATTTCTAATACCTTCAGAATGCAGGTATATGTGATGGTCTTGTAATTGAAAGTGGTGACCGGCTGTTCATCACTGAAAAATTAATAAAGAGGCAAAGTTGAAAGTTGGCTTTGTTTTGGATTCTGACCATCAAGGGTGGAGGGATAGGCATCTATCCAAAAGCTGAGTCCCCTCACTGATAACCACTGGGCAAGAGTTTTTAGAGATGGAGGGAGGGGGCTACCTGCAGGAACAGTACACTTAACTCTGACAGTCATCTTGAAATTGGTTATGCAGTGATCTGCTCAGTGTTCTGCTAATTGTTTTAAGTACCATTATCTTATTTCCAGGGTCCATTTGTTCCCGTTTGCTTGAGGCCAGTTCTCTGATTGTGGCAACTTATTGGATGGACTGATGTTAAAGCTGAAACTCCAATACTTTGGCCACCTCATGCGAAGAGTTGACTCACTGGAAAAGACTCTGATGCTGGGAGGGATTGGGGGCAGGAGCAGGGGACGACAGAGAATGAGATGGCTGGATGGCATCACCGACTTGATGGACATGAGTTTGAGTGAACTCCGGGAGTTGGTGATGGACAGGGAAGCCTGGCGTGCTGTGATTCATGGGGTCGCAAAGAGTCGGACATGACTGAGAGACTGAATTGAACTGAACTGAACTGATGCCTAGGAAATCCCATGGAGAGAGGAGCCTGGATGGCTACAGTCCATGAGGTTGTAAAATAGTCACATACAACCTAGCAAATAACACAACATGTGTTGGCTACAGTCTGGTCATCATGTAGTTAATTTCTTTCTCCAAGTGAGGGTTCCAGTGCCAACAGACATCTCACAGGGTGTGACTCAGAATAGTAACTTTAGCCCTTGAGGAGAAACTAAAGGTCCTTGATTTTGCTTAATGATTAAACTATTATTATTTACTCTTATTGGACTATTTTATTTTGCTTCTGCTTTTTCTCTCTTCTCTGATTATACATTTTTTTTGGCTAAAGTTTCTCAGGAGTAAAAGACAGATGGAGGACATAGGGGGCAAGGACCACAAGGCCCTGCTCCATTTCAATCTCAAAAATGATAATAGATGTTAGCACTAAATAACATTTCCTGTATACGAGGAGAATTTATGTTTTACGTGTTGAATCATTAAATCTCATGACAACTCTATAAGATATATATTATCTTTATTCCTGACATACAGGTAAAGAAATTAAAAAATAGAGGTTAAATAAATTTTAAAAGGGGATATAACTAATAACTTATAGAAACAATTTATTCCAGATTCTCATCTATAACAAAGGATTTATGAGGGAAGGGATTAGCAATATACAGATGCTGCACCAGAATGTGAAATGTTAAACATGTTGGAAATTATAAAGAATGAAAAGTCCAGTTGCAACTGAAATAAAGGCAGGAAGAGTATATGAATCACAAACATTTTTATACAAATATTTCATAATTATAGTAATTACTTATATATCTTACTATATATTGAACTACCATAATGTCTATATACATATAAAATAAATGTTATTAATAATCATTCAATAAATAAGGATTTTGCGTGGAAGAAATCGTTAGGTCTCCTACACAGAGACTATAGTCCTTATCTGGATAAGAAATTATCAGGTCTACCACACAGGAAGAGCTGTTAAATTTCTTCTGATGTACAATAGCATGAATAAGGTGTGTGTGTGTGCACGTGTGCACACATGTGAGATCTACTACATTCTGCAAAAATATGAACAGAAGACAAGGAAAAAAAAAGACAAGAATAAAAGTGGAAATAGAGCTAAGATGATTCTCTTCTTGTTTCTCTTTGCGGGGGGAGGGGGTTAATTGTATGTTTTTTCCAAGAGACTAATCACTGAACTGATATGCCAGAGGTCGTTGAACTGAGTGTGGCTTCTGCTTCAGATGAAACAGAGTGTACAGCTGTATTTGATGTGTACTGAAGACAGGGGTCATGTCCATTTGTTCACTAATGTGTCCCTAAAGCCTGACACAGTGCTTGGCACTCCAAATTTAAAAAACAAACAAACAAAAACCCTTGAATTAATGGAATAAAAAATGAAAATAAGTTTGAAATTCAGAAATATGGTTATCAGGGCAGGTACTCTATAAAAATTAGGTTAGAAAATAGGAAATCTGTGTTACTCTCTAGTTAGTATGGTTGAGCAGAACCATCACAAGATTCAGTTTCTATCATTACAGCCATCCTTTTCTAAAACTTTCTTCTGAAAATGCTACACACAGATACACATTTATATCATTTATATGGAATTAAATTTTAAAAATATAGATGCTTAAAAAGGTATATATCACATATAATTTTATATATATATATACAGACTCCACCACACACACACACACACCTATATGCATTTTAGTGGTTGTTGAGAAGCAGGAACATTTTGTAGAAAATAAGACAATACAAATAAACAATTTAGGGAGAAGGATGTTTAAATTTGTTTAGTTAAATTATCATATAAATAACACATAAAAATTAATGTTCAAAGAAAAAAGAAACAGTCATTGGTAGAGAAATGTAAAAGACATTGTTTTACTAATGAAATGTAAGAGGTTGATGTTTAATTTTCCAAATTTCTGATTTGTTATTCAGTGTGACTTATTTCCATCTCTATTTCTTTCTTTGCCATTGCAAGTTTAAGAATAAAATCTCTATTTTTGTTTCTTTCTCACCCGTAAAAATTGATGAATTTAAAAAAAAATAAGACACTACCTAATTCTCACAGTTGATAATCCTTACAGATTTCTTTTGCCTCTGCTTATGTCATGCTTCTCCCTGAGGCTGAATTGTGAATAGAGGGATCAATTACGGAGAAAAGCTGCAATGACAGTCTATGTCTTCTGTGGCTTGATTATATCCCAAGTTTCTTAGTTAAGTCAGTGAGACACTCCCTCCAGGCATGGATCATTGTATCGTGAGCATTATTGGAAGAGAGAGAGAAAGAGGAAAGAGAGAGGGAAAAGAGAAGGAGAAAGAGCAGTGATAATTGTGCTTAATGCATAGTTTGGTAAATCTACAAATAGTAGATTCCATCATTTTAAAATAGGTCACACATGTTCCTTTCTGCTTGGCAGCATTGCTTAGAAAGAAAACATCTATAAAGATATATTCATGGTGGTAAATAATGTTGAGTCATGCTCTCCTTTTGAAAATGCTAACAGAAAGATAAAGAAAAAATGTGCATAGTGATGAAATATACATTAATTTTTCTGAGATTTTTAAAAAAAATCTCTACTTTAAAATAAGAGAGAAATTAAAGAATAATTTGCATCTATATTTTTCCAGTTCTTACTCTCATTCAATTATTAAGTCAGTTTTACTCAAGTATCTATATGTTTTATGAATTTTAAAAAGCATTTACATCGAGTATCATACAAAGTCTAATATACAGTCATTTGAAGTCATATGAAGTCATATAAAGTCATTTTCAATCCAAAATCATCTTCTTATTGACATTTTCTAAAAGTAAGTTAAGTGAAGCATAAAGAAAGACATAGAAATGCCATATACAGATATTAAAATGAATGACTGAACTGATTATTATGCAAAAGCAAAAAAAATAAATAAAACTTCTTAAATGAGGGGAATCTGTTGGTTTCTATTTCTTAACATCATAAAAAAGATTTTAGCAAAGCACATGGCTTTCTGAACCTGTCAAAAACATTATTCAGAAAGTGAGAAACTACAGCTAGCAGCTTAGTCAATCAAAATGAGAAAAATAGAAAGAAAATCTCCAGCTGTTGTGTATATCACATTTGTAACAAGATAATTTGTTATGGCTTATTTTTTACCACAGCAGTCACCTAATTCAGACAATGGATAATGGATGTCAGAAATCTGGTAAGAGATTCAAAGACTCAAGTAACATGAAAATTGAATTCTATTAGTTTATCAGACTCTGAAAATATAAAAATACTTTAAAAGGTTTATGAATGGTTGAGGTTATCCAAACAGTGTCAACCTATTAATGCTGCAAGTCTTCCATAACAAAAAGCTTTGGATTATAATACTGTATTTGATATCACCTGGGATCTAAAGTTTGCAGAAAGAATTACATCTAAAAATTCCAAATGCAATTTACTTCAGTGGTTGAACCTAAAATGAACTCAAAATCTTTAGCTAACTGGATAATTTTTCTTCTTCCTTTCCTCTGATGATATTAAAAATTAAATATTCTAAAATATATTAGTTTTTAAAACTCCTTTTAAAAACTGTTTTCTCACAACCTAGATGACAATCTAGAGGATTCCAATGTGAAGTTCAGTCATTTGACTATAAAAAATACAAAGAGTCATTTTTTTCTGTATTTTTAGGTTGAACTAAAATTAATTCAATCTAATAGAAATGACTATAAACTACAGACTTGACAACAAAACTTATTTATGTTAATTATGAAAAAATATTAATATATTTACAGAATAATATGCTTAGTCTACTAACAAGTGTATAAAATCTACTTTCCTGTGCTCTTATGATAAATTTGTTGATTTAAAAATACTGAATTTACAAGATAATTTGTTGAAGGCAAGTATTATATTAAAATGCTTTTATTGGTAAATATTTATCCTTTTTGTACCCAACTAATCATAGCATGTTGAGGACATGTAAATAACCTCCTTCACTTATGGAACACTTAGCCAGAGGCTTACAAAGTTTTTTTTTTTTTTTAATTTATTTTAATTGGAGGCTAATTACTTTATAATATTGTATTGGTTTTGCCATACATTGACATGAATCTGCCCAGGTATACATGCATTCCCCATCTTGAACCCCCATCCCACCTCCCTCCCCATCCCATCTCTCTGGTTCATCCCAATGCACCAGCCCGGGGCATCCTGTATCATGCATCAAACCTGGACTGGCAATTCGTTTCACATATGATAATATACATGTTTCAATGCTATTCTCCCATATCATCACACCCTCGCCCTCTCCCA
Source organism: Moschus berezovskii (assembly GCF_049115385.1). Lineage (NCBI taxonomy): Eukaryota > Metazoa > Chordata > Mammalia > Artiodactyla > Moschidae > Moschus > Moschus berezovskii. Next base: position 45,224,539 of record NC_142472.1, read on the forward strand.
CAGAGTCCAAAAGACTATTCTATATATCTGTGTCTCTTTTGCTGTGTCATAGACAGGATTATCACTATCATCTTTCTAAATTCCATATATATGTGTTCGTATACTGCATTGGTGTTTTTCTTTCTGGCTTACTTCACTCTGTATAATAGGCTTCAATTTCATCCACCTCATTAGAACTGATTCAAATGTATTCTTTTTAATGGCTGAGTAATACTGCATTGTGTATATGTACCACAGCTTTCTTATCTATTTATCTGCAGATAGACATCTAGGTTGCTTCCATGTCTTGGCTATTATAAACAGCGCTGCGATGAACATTGGAGTACACGTGTCTCTTTCAGTTTTGGTTTCCTCAGTGTGTATGCCCAGGAGTGCAATTGCTGGGTCATGTGGCAGTTCTATTTCCAGTTTTTTAAGGAATCTCCACACTGCTGCTGCTGCTGCTAAGTCACTTCATTCGTGTCCGACTCTGTTTGACCCCATAGATTTTAACACGTCTTGGTTTTGTAAGACTTTTATCAGCCTACTCTTCTACATACAGTAACATCCTGGAGATACTGTAGGCACATTTGAAGCCAAGACTAAAATTGTTTACACAAATTTGAGATTTGTCAAAATGCTGTGTAAGAGCTATTTAGCAAAATATCGCTTTGTTTTCAATTTTATTTGTACTCAAATATGAAGCATTACAATTGGAATTAGCCCTTCATACTATATGTATATGTGTAGAAGAAAGGAGCTTCCCAAGTGACGCTAGTGGAAAAAAAACTCTGTTTGCCAATGTAGGTAACATAGAGGACTTGGGTTTTGTCCTTGGGTTAAGAAGGTCCCCGGGAATAGGAAATGTCAGCCCACTCCAATATTCTTGCCTGAAGAATCCCATAGACAAAGAAGCCTTGTGGGCTACAGCCCATGGTGTCACAAGAGTTGGACAAACCTGAAGCAACTTAGCAAGCATGTGCAGGAAAAAAAAAAAAAATTGTTCATCTGATAGCCATGACAGAGGAAAAGGCCTGCATTCCTCAAAACATGAGCTGAGTGCTCTCCTTTCAAAAGTCAATCATAAGAACTAATATATTGAAATTAAATCTGACTATGGGCTGTCAGAGCTTCCCTGGTGGCTCAGATGGTAAAGCATCTGCCTGCAATGCAGGAGACCCGGGTTCGATCCCTGGGTTGGGAAGATATCCTGGAGAAGGAAATGGCAACCCACTCCAGTACTCTTGCCTGGAGAATCCCATGGATGGAGGAGCCTGGTGGACCACAGTCCACGGGGTCGCAAAGAGTCAGACACGACTGAGCGACTTGACTTGACTTGACTTGACTTGACTTGACTTTATGGGCTGTCAAAAGACTTAAGAGAAAAAATAATCACACGAACTAACATATTGAAAATTTAACTGTTACTTCTCACTCATCTTTCTATTCAAAATTGTATCTCATCAGATCTTGAATAATAGATTTCATTCATCTTAACAGTATTTTCATTACTTTAAAAATACAGTTATGTCACTGTTCAAAACCTATGTTATCAGAAATTCCTTATTCACCCCCTTTAATAGCATAATTTTATTTTTTAAAAGCATACATTGCAATTTAAAAAAAGATCTCATAAAATTATGTCTTTTCTTGTTTACTGCCTGTGTCTCTTCATTCTCTTCAGGTGTTAGTAAGAATTCCATAGGTCTAATTTACTCAATATTCATATTCTTACTTTGAGATTATTTTTGTTGTAGTTGTTTGAATGAAACAGAACTTCATAAATATTTGTTGAATGGATGAGTAAATAAAAAATACCTTAAAAAGTTCTTGCCTAATTACATTTATATTGGAGGGACTGATGCTGAAGCTGAAACTGCAATACTTTGGCCACCTCATGCGACGAGTTGACTCACTGGAAAAGACTCTGATGCTGGGAAAGGTTGGGGGCGGGAGGAGAAGGGGACGATGGAGAATGAGATGGCTGGATGGCATCACCGACTCTGTGGACATGAGTTTGAGTGTACTCCGGGAGTTGGTGATGGACAGGGAGGCCTGGCGTGCTGTGATTCATGGGGTCGCGGAGAGTCGGACACGACTGAGCGACTGAACTGAACTGAACTGAACTGAATACAGGTTTAGAAATAAACATGTAAATTAATTACTCCATAATTATTATATGGTAAGATTCATAAAAGTTTATTCATCATTAATATACACATATATTTAAAGTGGAAAATTCTGAAGGAGATGGGAATATCAGACCACCTGACCTGCCTCTTGAGAAACCTGTATGCAGGTCAGGAAGCAACAGTCAGAACTGTACATGGAACAACAGACTGGTTCCAAATAGGAAAAGGAGTACGTCAAGGCTGTATATTGTCACCCTGCTTATTTAACTTATATGCAGAGTACATCATGAGGAATGCTGGGCTGGAAGAAACACAAGCTGGAATCAAGATTGCTGGGAGAAATATCAATAACCTCAGATATGCAGATGACACCACCCTTATGGCAGAAAGTGAAGAGGAACTCAAAAGCCTCTTGATGAAAGTGAAAGAGGAGAGTGAAAAGGTTGGCTTGAAGCTCAACCTTCAGAAAACAAAGATCATGGCATCTGGTCCCATCACTTCATGGGAAATGGAAAAACAGTGGAAACAGTGTCAGACTTTATTTTTTTGGGCTCCACAATCACTGCGGATGCTGATTGCAGCCATGAAATTAAAAGATGCTTACTCCTTGGAAGGAAAATTATGACCAAACTTGATAGTATATTAAAAAGCAGAGACATTACTTTGCCAAACAAGGTCCGTCTAGTCAAGGCTATGGTTTTTCCAGTGGTCATGTATGGATGTGAGAGTTGGACTGTGAAGAAAGCTGATCGCCGAAGAATTGATATTTTTGAACTGTGGTACTGGAGAAGACTTTTGAGAGTCCCTTGTACTGCAAGGAGATCCAACCAGTCCATTCTAAAGGAGATCAATCCTGGGTGTTCATTGGAAGGACTGATGCTAAAGTTGAAACTCCAATACTTTGGCCACCTCATGAGACGAGTTGACTCACTGGAAAAGACTCTGATGCTGGGAAAGATTGGGGGCAGGAGGAGAAGGGGACGACAGAGAATGAGATGGCTGGATGGCATCACCGACTCTGTGGACATGAGTTTGAGTGAGCTCCGGGAGTTGGTGTTGGACAGGGAGGCCTGGCATGCTGTCATTCATGGGGTCGGGAGAGTCGGACACGACTGAGCGACTGAACTGAACTGAACTGATATTTAAAGTGGTCTCTTTAAAAAGCTACAGAACATGGCCCAAGACAGTCACGATAACGTGATCACTGACCTAGAGCCAGACATCTTGGAATGTGAAGTCAAGTGGGCCTTAGAAAGCATCACTACGAACAAAGCTAGTGGAGGTGATGGAATTCCAGTTGAGCTATTTCAAATCCTGAAAGATGATGCTGTGAAAGTACTTCACTCAATATGCCAGCAAATTTGGAAAAATCAGCAGTGGCCACAGGACTGGAAAAGGTCAGTCTTCACTCCAATCCCAAAGAAAGGCAATGCCAAATAATGCTCAAACTACCACACAATTGCACTCATCTCACACGCTAGTAAAGTCATTCTCAAAATACTCCAAGCCAGCTTCAGCAATATATGAACCGTGAACTCCCAGATGTTCAAGCAGGTTTTACAAAAGGCAGAGGCACCAGAGATCAAGTTGCCAAAAATCCGCTGGATCATGGAGAAAGCAAGAGAGTTTCAGAAAAACATCTATTTCTGTTTCATTGACTATGCCAAAGCCTTTGACTGTGTGGATCACAATAAACTATGGAAAATACTTCGAGAGATGGGAATACCAGACCACCTGACCTGCCTCTTGACAAACCTGTATTCAGGTCAGGAAGCAACAGTCAGAACTGGACATGGAAAAACAGACTGGTTCCAAATAGAAAAGGAGTATGTCAGGCTGTATATTGTCACCTTGCTTATTTAACTTATATGCAGAGTACATCATGAGGAACGCTGGGCTGGAACAAGCACAAGCTGGAATCAAGATTGCTGGGAGAAATATCAATAACCTCAGATATGCAGATGACACTACCCTTATGGCACAAAGTGAAGAGGAACTCAAAGGTCTCTTGATGAAAGTGAAAGAGGAGAGTGAAAAGGTTGGCTTGAAGCTCAACATTCAGAAAGCAAAGATCATGGCATCTGGTCCCATCACTTCGTCGGAAATAGATAGAAAAACAGTGGAAACAGTGTCAGACTTTATTCCTTTGGCTCCAAAATCACTGCGGATGCTGATTGCAGCCAGGAAATTAAAAGACGCCTTCTCCTTGGAAGGAAAGTTATGACCAACCTTGATAATATATTAAAACGCAGAGACATTACTTTGCCAACAAAGGTCCGTCTAGTCAAGGCTATGGTTTTTCCCGTGGTCATGTATGGATGTGAGAGTTGGACTGTGAAGAAAGCTGATCGCCGAAGAATCGATGCTTTTGAACTGTGATGTTGGAGAAGACTCTTGAGAGTCCCTTGTACTGCAAGGAGATCCAACCAGTCCATTCTAAAGGAGATCAATCCTGGATGTTCATTGGAAGGACTGATGCTGAAGCTGAAACTGCAATACTTTGGCCACCTCATGCGACGTGTTGACTCACTGGAAAAGACTCTGATGCTGGAAAAGGTTGGGGGTGGGAGGAGAAGAGGACGACCGAGAATGAGATGGCTGGATGGCATCACCGACTCTGTGGACAGGAGTTTGAGTGAACTCTGGGAGTTGGTGATGGACAGGGAGGCCTAGCATGCTGTGATTCATGGGGTCGGGTCGCGGAGAGTCGGACACGACTGAGAGACTGAACTGAACTGAACATGGCCCAACCCATCAGAACAAGAACCAGTTTCCCTCTCAGTCAGTCTCTCACATCAGGAAGCTTCCGTAAGCCTCTTATCCTTCTCCATTAGAGGGAAAACAGACTGAAAAAAATAATCACAAAAAACTAACCAATCTGATCACATGGACCACAGACTTGTTTATATCAATGAAACTATGAGCCATGCTGTGTAGGACCACCCAAGAAGGATGGGTCATGGTGGAGAGTTCTGACAAAATATGGTCCACTGGAGAAGGGAATGGCAAGCCACTTCAGTATTCTTGCTTTGAGAACTGCCTGAACAGTATGAAAAGGCAAAAAGATCGGACACTGAACGATGAACTCCCAGGGTTGGTAGGTGCCCGATGTGCTACTAGAGATCAGTGAGGATATAATTCCAGAAACAATGAAGAGACAGAGCCAAGGCAAAAAAAAAAAAATACCCAGTTGAGGATGTGACTGGTGATAAAAGCAAATTCTGATGCTGTAAAGAGCAATATTGTGTAAGAATCTGGAATGTTAGGTCCATGAATCAAGGCAAATTGGAAGTGGTTAAATAGGTGATGGTAAGAGTGAATGTCAACATTCTAGGAATCAGCGAACTAAAATGGACTGAAATGAGTGAACTTAAATCAATGACCATTATAGCTACTCCTATGGGCAAGAATTCTTTAGAAGAAATGGAATAGCTATCATAGTCAACAAGAGTCCAAAATGCAGTACTTGGATGTAATCTCAAAAGTGACAGAATGATCTCTGTTCATTTTCAAGGCAAGCCATTCAATATCACAGCAATCCAAGTCTATCCCCTGACCAGTAATGCTGAATAAGCTGAAGTTGAATGGTGCTATGAAGATCTACAAGACCTTCTAGAAATAACACCCCCACAAATGTCCTTTTCATTATAGGGGACTGTAATGCAAAAGTAGGAAGTCAAGAAGCACCTGTAATAACAGGCAAATTTGGCCTTGGAGTACGGAATAAAGCAGGGCAAAGGCTAACAGAGTATAGCCAAGAGAAAACAATGGTTATAACAAACACCTTCTTTGACAACACAAGAGAAGACTCCACAGATGAACATCACCAGGTGGTCAACACCAAAATCAGATTGCTTATATTCTTTGAAGCCAAAGATGGAGAAGCTCTATACAGTCAGCAAAAACAAGACCAGGAGCTGACTGTGGCTCAGATCATATACTCTTTATGGGTAAATTCAGAATTGAATTGAAGAAAGTAGGGTAAATGACTAGACCATTCAGGTATGACCTAAATAAAATCCCTTATGATTATACAGTGGAAGTGAGAAACAGATTAAATGGTTTAGATCTGATAGAGTGCCTGAAGAACCATGTATGGAGGCTCGTGACATTGTACAGGAGACCGTGAGCAAGACCATCCCCAAGAAAAGAAATTCAAAAAAGCAAAATGCCTGTATAAGGAGGCTTTATTAATATCTGAGAAAAGAAGAGAAACCAAAAGCAAAGGAGAAACGAAAGTTATACCCATTTGAATGCAGAGTTCCAAAGAATAGCAAGGAGAGATAAGAAAGCCTTCCTCAGTGATGAGTGCAAAGTAAAAGAAGAAAACAATAGAATGGGAAAGACTAGAGATCTCTTCAAGAAAATCAGAGATACCAAGGAACCATTTTACGCAGAGATGGACTCAATAAAGGACAGAAATGATATGTACCTCACAGAAGCAGAAGATATTAAGAAGAGGCGTTGTGAATACACAGAAGAGCTTTACAAAATAGATCATCATGACCCAGATAATCACGATAGTGTGATCATTCACCTAGAGCCAGAAATCCTGGAATGTGAAGTCAAGTGGGCCTTAGGAAGCATCTCTATGAACAAAGCTAGTGAAGGTGATGGAATTCCAATTGAGCTGTTCCAAATCCTAAAAGATGATTCTGTGAAAGTGCTATACTCAATATGCCAGCAAATTTGGAAAACTCAGTAGTGGCCACAGGACTTCAAAATGTTCATTTTCATTCCAGTCCCTAAGAAAGGCAATATCAAATAACGCTCAAACTACCAAGTAGTTGCACTCGTCTCACATGCTAGTAAAGTAATGCTCAAAATTCTCCAAGCCAGGCTTCAGCAACACGTGGACTGTGAACCTCCATATATTCAAGCTGGTCTGAGAAAAGACATAGAGCTAGAGATCAAATTGACATCTGTTTGATCATCGAAAAAATAAGAGAGTTCCAGAAAATCATCCATTTCTTCTTTATTGACTATGCCAAAGCCTTTGACTGTGGGGATCACAACAAACTGTGGAAAACTCATAAAGAGATGGGAATAACAGACCACCCGACCTGCCTCTTATGATATCTGCCTGCAGGTCAGGAAGTAACAGTTAGAACTGAACATGGAACCACAAAATAGTTTCAAACCGGGAAAAGAGTGCTTCCATTTTTCAGATATGTACAGTCGCACTTTGACAAATTATATGGTCGATTAGACTTTCTGAACCTCTTGATGAATGTGAAAGAGGAGAGTGTAAAAGTTGACTGAAAGCTCAACATTCAGAAAACTAAGGTCATGTCATCTGGTCCCATCACTTCATGGGAAATAGAGGGGGGAAACAGTGGCTGACTTAATATTTTGGGGTCTCCAAAATCACTGCAGATGATGATTGCAGCCATGAAATTAAAAGACGCTTACTCCTTGGAAGGAAAGTTATGACCAACCTAAATAGCATATTAAAAAGCAGAGACATTACTTTGCCAACAAAGGTCCGTCTAGTCAAGCCTATGGTTTTTCCAGTAGTCATGTATGGATGTGAGAGTAGGACTGTGAAGGAAGCCGAGTGCTGAAGAATTGAAGCTTTTGAACTGTGGTGTTGGAGAAGACTCTTGAGAGTCCCTTGGATTGCAAGAAGATACAACCAGTCCATCTTAAAGGAGATCAGACCTGGGTGTTCATTGGAAGGACTGATGCTGAAGCTGAAACTCCAATATTTCGGCCACCTCATGCGAAGAGTTGGCTCATTGCAAAAGACCCTGATTCTGGGAGGGATTGGGGGCAGGAGGAGAAGGGGATGACAGAGGATGAAATGGCTGAATGGCATCACCGACTCAATGGACATGAGTTTGGGTAAACTCTGTGAGTTGGTGATGGACAAGGAGGCCTGGCGTGCTGCGTTTCATGGGGTTGCAAGGAGTCGGACATGACTGAGCGACTGAACTGAACTGAATTTATACATGAAATTTTTAAAAGAATAAATCCTAAGGGTTCTCATCACAAATCATTTTTTTCTTCTATTTTGTTCTATATGAGAGAATGAATATTCATAATATTTAAACTGATATTCATTTCATGACGGACATAAGTCAGAATATTATGCTGCACAGAAGCTGTCAATAAGCATAAGAAAAAAGTGTTCAACCTTATTAGTATTTAGAACATTAATTAAAGTAGGCTAAAAGTAAGAAAATCATAGGTTTTAATCTACCAGGAATTTTATATCAGTGGTAGAAATAAAAGCTAAAGCATTTTTCAATACCTGTAAACAATTTTTTAAAAAATCACTCTTTGACCAAATAACCCCTTTTGATGAATCTGTGCTTAGAAATAAAACTTTTTTGTGTGTGAATAGGCCTGTAAACATGCATATTTTTCAAAGCATTGTTTACATTGAAAAAAGCCCTTAGAGATAAAATAGACATCTAGAAAAAGTAATGGCTCAGTAACATTATATCAAATCATATCAGATCAAAGACTACATTTGTTAATATTTTATCACTTAATATAACACAAGATAATTAAGAGGATTGGATTAGAGTTTTACAAATTGGGAGAACAATAATGAAGCTCTTCAAAAAACTAAAAATAGAAATAACATATGATCCAACAATTCCACTCCTGGGTATATATCTAAAGAGAACAAAAACATTAGTCTGAAAAAATACTTTTAACCCAATATTCATAGCAGCAGTTTTTACAATAGCCAAGATAGTGAAGCAACCTAAGTGTCCATCAATAGATGAATAGATAAGGAAGATGTGGTAATATATACACAATGGAATACTATTCAGCCATAATAAAGAAAGACATTTTTCCATTTGTAACAATATGGGTAGACTGGGTGGGTGTCTTGCTAAATGAAATATTTTGGACAGTGAAAGATAAATACTACATATTATCACTTACATGTGGAATTTGAAAAATAAAAACATGAATATAACAAAACAGAAATATAGTCACAAATATCTAGAGCCAGCTTGTGGTTATCAGAGGGGAGAAGGAAGCAGGGAAGGACAAGATAGGGACAAGGTATTAAGAAGCACAAACACCTATGTATAAAATAAATGCAGTACATACATATATCAGTATTATGTAGGACAGGGAATATAGTAAACATTTTATAGTTTTTACACTCTATGTGGAATATAATATATAAACATTTTGAATCATTATGCTGTACTCCTGAATTAATATATGGTAATTCAACAATACCTCAATAAAAATATTGAAAAGAATTTCTGCGTTAGCGTCTATTTTAGTATGTCTCCAAACTGAGAATACTGCAAGCTCTAGCTTGCAGTGTAATTGAAGTTTCATAATCCCTTAACAAATGTTGCTCAGTTTCTTAACTCTTAGCTTGAGAAGTTTGCCTTCGTTACTCTTTCCTGCCTGGACCTGACTCATTTTTATTATTATGCTGTGATTAATAATTAATGTGCAGCGTGATGATTCCAGTTAATAATGCTACTGTGTATTTGAAATTTGCTGAGTGTATATACTAAGAATTCACAAGTAGAAATATTTTGTAAATATATGAGGTGATATATGTTAACTACATTTATTGTAATGAACATTTCAAAAAATATACAAATATTAAATCATACACCTGAAATTTAATATAATATTATATGTTTGTCATATATCAGTTTAAAACTAAATGAAAATTAAAAATGAAAAAATATAATTACTAATGTAAAAATAATGACTAATGACTCATGAAAGCTAGAAAAGTGTATACCCAATAATCTTCACATTTCTGAATACCATAATCCATCAAAATAGTCAGAAGAAGGATGTCAGCATTAAGTCTGACACAGTCAGGCAATATCTTTATGCAATTCAACCACATTTATCTCTAGTTTTTTTCCTCAAAGGCAATGTAAGAAATGATCAAGTAGAATAATTGAAACTGAATATAATAAAACTAATAACTTCAGGAATTTATCAGATCACTTCACCATTTTCTATTTCTTTCTTAACTGAATTTTTAAGTATAGAATGCATTGTGCATTTTTTAAAAATTTAAGTATAAAACACTAGTTAAACAGACATCCTGAAAACTAAGAATTTAAAATAAAATATTGGTAAAACTGCATCTTTGTGTATTGAAACTTTCACAAAAATTTCTATTTCCTACTGATAAATTTTTACACAAATGAAAATGCAAAAAGCATCTTTTCCATTTAATGTAGCAACAAAAGCTTGTCAAACAGATGTCAAATTGATTATTCACGTTAAAAAACATCAAAGCTATCCATTAACTATGTTCATTTAACATGGTTTAGTGTTTTTTAAAAGACACTATTCTTCCCAAAGCTCTGTGTCTAATCATCAGGTCCATTAAAGCAGTTACTTTCAGTTATAATTACCTTTGTTTAAGCTGATCAGTCATAATGCATTTTTATTTTATACAATTTCTTTTATATTTTATGTGATATACTTGGCAATTATTCCATCACTGTCATTGAAAACAAACTATCACAATAGTGAATTGTTTCATCAAATTTTATTTTGTCTTACACTTTCCCAGGCATTTCTTCACATGGATATATAGCAGGTAGATATGATTATTTCCAGGTTTAAGATGAAAGTATGGAATCACAAGCAAGTGATATAACCTTCAGAGAAGCTAATATTAGCACTACAGTCTGAATTTCTTTAAGTTCCTTCAAAGACACTGTCAGTACATATAACATATTTTGAATATTTATAATTAGGTTTAAACTCTTAAAATCAGGGATATTTTCTATTTCTTCTTCATTCTTCTCTTGACAATTGACTGATGTCTTGTAGCAAAAATAAAACTGGCCAAGAAATGTCTGAAGGTCATTATCCTATTTACAACACAGAAATATTTCAAACATTGATTTTATTAGAAACTGACTTGGACCATAAAGAAGACTGAGCACTGAAGAACTGATAATTTTGAACTGTGGTGCTGGAGAAGACACAAGACAGTCCTTTGGACAACAAGGAGATCAAATCAGTCAATCATGAAGGAAATCAGCCCTGGATATCCATTGGTAGGACTGATGCTGAAACTGAAACGCCACTACTTTGGCCACATGTTGTGAAGAGAAGAGTCTGATGCTGGAAAAGATAGAAGGCAAGAGGAGAAAGGGCTGACAGAGGTTGAACAGGTTGGAGGGCATCACTAACTCAATGGACATGAGTTTGCAAACTCAAGGAGATAGTGAAGGACAGGGAAGTCTGGCAAGCTGCAGTTCATGGGGCTGCAAAGAGTCAGACTTAGTGACTGAACAATAACAACAAAAACACTTCTAAAACATGCAAATAATATTTAAGTGATATTTCACCTTACTTAAGTCATAAAAATATTTCAGAGATAAAATAAGGAAAATCTATTATATTTTTTGCCCAGTTAGTTTCTTTTTCTAATGATTTCTGTTTCATTGTACCACTCCAACAGAATTATGCCTCTACTTTTTTCCTGGTTGCTTCAAATTAAGTTCAAGGTTAGTTTGTATTAATAATCATCAAATTTTTTCATCAGAGTCAAATAAACTCAAAGGCCAGACTACTATCTTTACCCTTCCTTATTTCCTTCTTTCTTTTCCTTGTCTTTGTTCTGGCTTACCATGGAAATTGTGATTGAAGAATAAATCCTACAAATGCCATTAGTATTGAAAAGATAAATGGTCTAAGATGGAGTTGCAATCTATTCATTAATGTTTAAAACACATTTTGACCCAAGTATACCTCTGCTTCTTGGGGTGAGATATATATTATGTGATAAAAGCACTCTTATACTATGAATACATTGTCTATGAGCTGTGTTTCCTGATAAACTAGAAAACAACCCTGTCATTTCTATGAACAATTTCCTTAACAAGAACTCTAGAGCAATTTGTGATTAGTATCTGCTTCTACCCCCAAATTAGCATCTTAACATAAATATGAAATTGTTGCAGAGGGGATATACAATTGATATTCTCATATTCATATGAATCAAGGTCCATTTTTGCATATTGATTTCTCATATCAGAATACAAGATAAGAGATAGATATTATTATTGATTTCTAGGCATAATGGTATGATGGGATGGTCAAGAGAAGCCTTAAAAAGCAAGCTGGTATACTTTTGGTTGCTGGTATACTTGTATAGTCCCTTGGACTGAAGGAGATCCAACCAGTCCATTCTAAAGGAGATCAATCCTGCATGTTCATTGGAAGGACTGATGCTAAAGTTGAAACTCCAATACTTTGGCCACCTCATGCGATAAGTTGACTCACTTTAAAAGACTCTGATGCTGGGAGGGATTGGGGGCGGGAGGAGAAGGGGATGACAGAGAATGAGATAGCTGGATGGCATCACCGACTCAATGGACATGAGTTTGAGTGAACTCAGGGAGTTGGTGATGGACAGGGAGGCCTGGCGTGCTGTGATTCATGGGGTCACAAAAAGTCAGACACAACTGAGTGACTGAACTGAACTGATACTTGTATAAGCAAGAGGTATACTACCTCTATCACAGAATGGCACTGGGTGCTGCCTCAGGTGTTACTGCCTGATGTTGTGTGGTGGTTGCCAGATATACCCTTGGCTCATACCCATGCTAAAGCAAATTTTCTATCCCGAGCCCCTTCTGTATATGCATACACTTGGCCACCTTGGTGTACAAAACTTGACAGATAAGTGAACTTCCTTTTGATTGTATCAACATTACTCCAGTATGAATTCTTCTTGAAGTTCTGTTGGAATTTACATGTAAATAGGCTTTCAAACCGTGGTGATGGAGAAGACTTTTGGGAGTGCCTTGGACAGAAAGAAGATAAAATCAGTCAATCCTAAAGGAAATTAATCTTGAATATTCATTGGAAGTACTGGTGCTGAAGCTGAAGCTCCAATAATTTGGGCCCCTGATGCTGAAGAATTGATGCTTTTGAGCTGTGGTGTTGGAGAAGACTCTTGAGAGTCCCTTGGACTGCAAGGAGATCCAACCAATCCATTCTAAAGGAGATCAGTCCTGGATGTTCATTGGAAGGACTGATGCAACAGCTGAAACTCCAATACTTTGGCCACCTGATGCGAAGAGTTGACTCACTGGAAAAGACTCTGATGCTGGGAGGGATTGGGGGCAGGAGGAGAAAGGGGCGACACAGAACGAGATGGCTGGATGACATCACCGACTGGATGGAGGTGAGTTTGAGTGAACTCCAGGAGTTGGTGATGGACAGGGAGGCCTGGTGTGCTGTGATTCATGGGGATGCAAAGGGTCGGACACGACTGAGTGACTGAACTGAATTTAACTGAACTGAACTGATGCAAAGATCGGATTCATTGGAAAAGACCCTGATGCTAGGAAAGATGAAGGCGGGAGGAGAAGGGGGCAACAGCGGATGAGGATGAGATGGTTGGATGGCATCATCAACCCAATGGACAGGAGTTAGAGCAAGCTCCAGGAGATAGTAAAGAATAGGGAAGCCTGGTATGCTGCAGTTCAATGGGTCACAAAAAGGTGAACATGACTTAGGAACTGAACAACAACAACCTGTATATATAGAATTTTAATTTTGTAACAATCTCAGTCATTATGAATCTAAGGGATTTACTACATAAATGTCTTTATTAAGTAATATAATCATTATAATATCGGTAGCTAGATATGAGGATTTTATATATCATGAGAATTTCCTGATCGCTCTACAATAGGGTAGCCAAAAAGAATTTTTAGCAAAACTTCAGAAGTGTCCTATAGTTTGACTTCAAATTAGTTCGCTGATTCATTTATAATACAGTGGAAGAAGATTCTGGGTTCTAGGAGATTTCAGACAGAATTTCTTAGAAAAATAGCTTTGCAGTCTACTTAAAATAATAATGAATAATTAGTCATTACCTTCTGCTTGTGAGATTTCTTCTTTTTAACTGGTTGTAGCAAAATTAGAAATTCTTCCTTATCTTAAAACAGGAAGGAAGTGCAATTTCAACTACAATCAAGCCTAGTAAAAATGACATTGTCACTGCTACTTTTTTGCCCAGAATGACCTGCTTTCTTTGATATCTTATATGATTGACAAGGAAGATGCTGAATTATACATTTTTCCCTCGTTTGAAATACTGAAGAGATGACTTTCTCCACGTGTTAACAAAATTACTACAAAAGTAGAAAAAGAGCAAAATTGTAAAGATACATACCAACACAAAAAGTATGAAGAACCTCACAGTTTGTTATTTCCTATTTATAATTTTAAATATTATTTCATGTGCAATATAATGACCATTATAAAAAGCAGAGACATTACTTTGCCAACAAAGTTCCTATTGTGAAATCTATGGTTTTACTAGTAGTCACATTTGGATGTGAGAGTTGGACAATAAAGAAGACTGAACATTGAAGAACTGATGCTTTTGAGCTGTGGTGTTGAAGTCTCTTGAGAGTTCCTTGGACTGCAAGGAGATCAATTCAGTCAATTCTAAAGGATATCAATCCTGAATATTCATTAGAAGGACTGATGCTGAAACTGAAGCTCCAATAATTTGGCCACCTGATGTGAAGAAAAGACCCTGATGCTGGGAAAGGTTGAAGGCAGGAAGAGAAGGGAATGACAGAGGACGAGATGGTTGGATGGTATCACCAGTTCAATGGACATGAGTATGAGCAAGTTCCAGGCAATGGTGAAGGATAGGGAAGCCTTACGTGTTGCAATCCATGGGATCACAAAGAGTCAGACATGACTGAGCAACTGAAACACAACAGCAAATAATGGCCTCAGAGAAAGCTCCCCTCTCAGAGGAAAGTTCTATCAAGATTGTGTGTTCAGATGAAGAAAGGATTTTTCAAGTGGCAGATGTCTAACAAGCCTCCTTGACCTGGTGTATTCAAAGTTGCTTGTGTATCTAGCTATATATCTAATGTGTTTCCTGAACACTTTCATTCAAAGTCTATCTTATAAAGACTGAAAATCTTGGAAAATGTCAGAGCCTTATGAATATTCACATATGATAAACTTAGTTGTTCACATTTGGTTCTTCTATTACACGTTCCTGTTTGAAGCTGGCCTGTATTCTGTCCTGCCAGACCAGAGTAAATCATGGGCAACTGGGAACTGCTTCCTTTAAGCCCAAGGGCTGTATGGTGAGGTACTGTGGATCCCTGTTTTCCAAACCTGTTCCTTGGAGGTCCTGAGTCCTACTGAAGTGATTCAAGATTTCAAAACATTGGTTTGTAATATTAACATTTGATAGTGTGGTAATTAAAGAAAACTCTCAGATATGCTGTCAAATTTTAAAACATTGCAGACCATTGATGTGCTAACTTAAATTGCAAGGTTAATTTGCTTTTGTGCATCACTCAATAAAATTACCCTTACTGTCTTTGCAAATGTATTTGAAGGTCTTATAACATCTACTGATTAGTGAAGTTGGAGTTTTGCCCTAATCTTTTAATGTTTCTAATTTCTGTGTGAACATTTCACTACTTTTAAAATTAACCAGCAAGTCCTTTATTAAAGTGTCTGCCTAATGCACTAAATTAAATAGCAAATATGGTTGAGATATAAGCTCATTGCTTATTCTTCAGCAAAGAATGGTCAGTTACACAATGACTATCAAATGCAAACAAAGTATTTTTATTCATAAAAAAATATACAAGCAGTTTTAGCTTTTTTCACTCAGTTTTATTTTTAAAAGTGCTGTAAATTTGAATGTAAAAAATCAACTTTTAAAGTTATTGTTTTTATAAGTTTTATATAATAAGATTGCATATTTTATTTATTTTTGCAAAGTTGAGTTCCAAAAGCTGTGAGTACAGGGGAAATCAACCCTGGATACCCTTTGGAAGGACTGATGCTGAATCTGAAGCTCCAATACTTTGGCCACCTGATGCTAAGAATTGACTCATTGGGAAAGATTCTGATGCTGGGAAAGATTGAAGACAGAAGGAGAAGAGGGTAACAGAGGATGAGACGGTCTGTGTACATGAACTTGGGCAAACTCTGGGAGATGGTGAGGGACAGGGAAGCCTGGCATGCTGCAGTCCCTGGGGTCGAAAAGAGTTGGACACCACTGAGTGACTGCACTGAACTGAACTGATGCTATTGGAGAACAGCTGAGAAATAGCTCTAGAAAGAATGAATAAGTTCAGTTATAATTGAAATTTATCATATTAGGTGGCATTGAAATGTATCATAATAGGTTGTCTTCTGACTTGTTTGTTTGAGGGGTTCCTTTTTACTCAATGCCAAAATATGAATGTTTATGATTCATAACCTGCAATCCCATTTCCCACTCTCTTCCTCTTTAAATTGACTGCTCTTAATCTACACCAGGCAAAAATTCTTACAATTAAAGTTGCTGGCATGGACAAAATATGGAGTGAGAAAACAATGAATAAATGCCTGAGGACTTAATTTATTAATAAACTCTATAGAATTGAAAATATTGAGAATTAATTTTATTTGAAATGTGCATTATTTATTTGGAAGCATTTCCAAAGTAGTTGGAACTGAGCATAACTCTAACAAGATTTAACAGAATTTTCCAAATGTTCTGGGTTAACCTTTCTCTCTTTTGACAACTAGTATTTTTCCTCCACCTCCATGTTGCTATCCATGGTTCTGACTCTGTGAGAGTTAGAGAAGTAAAGGGTAAAGAAAGATTTTACTCTGGTAGTACTGTTTCGAGATGGCAAGTGTTTGAAGCTGACTCACTTTCATGACATTTTAACACATTTTGCAGTTTCTGTACCTGCTGATGATGCACTTCAGCTGACAATTCCCTTTTCAAGTACTTATTTTTCCTGTGATTAAATCCATACCAATTCTCTGTCTCTGGGGACTCCAAAATAATATTCTTTTAGTGGTTTCTTTGGCAGGATGCAAAATGACTCAAGCTGGTTTTCCCCCATTTAGTCTATTTCTCTCTTTTCTCAGGCATCACAAAACTTTTGATCCTATAAACTGTAGGAGAAGAGGCTACTCTACCATACAGCTGTTTCTTATGTCTGTTTTTTGTGGTTTTTTTTGTAATCCTTTGGATCAGGGTTTAGTAAAATAAGGCTGTTTGGACAAATCCGTTCAATTACTTGTGTGTGTAAATAAAGTTTTATTAGTATACATGTCCTTTCATTTGTATGGATTAATAGTATATGGCTGCTAATGTACAAAATAAATAGGATCGAATAGTTGTGACTGAGGTCATACGGCCTGTAAAATACGAAATATTTATTTTCTACCTGTTTTCAGAAAAATGTTTGCTGATCCTGATCTAAACACCAGGAGCTGAAGTCAAGTTTAGTCTCATACACTATGCAAATATCCAGGAACACATAGCGAGCTCTCTGAATGAATCAACTCAAGACCCATTGGAAGTACAGACACTAGGTAAATCTCCAAAGACATCTTCTCATATTCTCTTTCTTTATTATTTATCACTGTTACTTATGAATTTTGAACAAATATTTAAATACTCACTTTGACTTTTTGACTTATTCAGGTGGCACTAGCAGTTAAGAACTTTTATTGTCTATACTAGAAATTACTTTGACATCTAATATTAGAACTTGTTTTGACATCTAATATTTTTCTATTTAATCCTTCAGTAGTAAATTCCATATTGATATTTCATTAAAAAATATTTAGTAAGATAAGCAACCTCTTACCTCTCACTTTGCTTCTGTTCAATCCTAGTAACCTGGAACTTCTTTTGTAGAGCCCTTGTGCTCTGCTATTTGCTTTCAAAAGTTCTCCAATATTATTTCAAATTCTTCACATAGAATGAAGAATTACTTACTTATTCATTGAAAAGTAATGCAACATAGATACTTCAATTAATTTGTTTCTCTGTATTGTTTCTCTTTATTCAAAGAGTTGGATGGTATTTCCAGATCTTGTTCTATTTTTGAGGACATGTGGCCAGACTTTATAGATTCTACAAGAAGATCTAGAGACAAATAGTTTCTCTCTTTCCATGTGAGAAGTCTGTAGGAGGCATTTCAATGCTTCTGTGTTCTACTCTCAAATATTCCATTAGATGTACCATCTAGAAATCAAGATTGGAGAGGAAGATACTGGTTGTATCTCTGTAGCTAGACTGGGTTCTCTATTCTTATCAGTAACAAAACTGATTTTTAGATCTCTACTTGCCATTGTACTTATTTTGATCAGTACTCAGGGTGTTGTAAGTCATTTCACATTCTATACAGTTAAATTATGAATAGTAAGTAGTAGGCACTCAAAATCACCACTTTCATTATTACAAACCATAGGTTCTGATTTTATAGCTACGAATTTATAATTAGCAAAAGGAAAATATTTTTCAAAATGATAATAAATTTTTTTTCTCCTTTACCACTTCTCTCCCTTCAATTTCTTTCTTGCTTTTAGCCTGATATTTTAAAAGTAATTTCAGAAAGTTTTCAAAAATTCTGGACTGAATGGGTCTTGATCAGTTTTAACTTTGTATAGTATAAAGGAATATGCTATAAATGCACATAAACATATGTATTTATGTATAATTTGTTTGCATATATCATAATTATTATGAAAGAAAGAATTCTCATCAATGTTTGTAATGTATATGTACATATATAGAGAAAGTAAATGACTGTAAAGCAAACATATTGATGTTTTATGCCCTTGGTGGACACGAATTTCATTATTTTAGCCCTGCAAGTGGTACGTCACAACTGATGGAATTTTATTCAACTTGAACATTACAAATTGCTGCCTCCCAAAAAACAAAAACAAAAAAAAAATTAAAATTAATTTAAAATTAAAGCCAATACATGTTAGGGCTTGGGAAAGTTGACATTGCAGTCTTACAAGTTGCTGATTTCTTAGTGCTTATCTGGAATAAAATGGATTTAATAATATCTTCAGTTCAGTTCAGGCACTCAGTCGTGTCTGAGTTTGCACAACCCATGGACTGCAGCCAACTCCCAAAATCTACTCAAATTCATCTCCATTGAGTCAGTGATGCCAATCAACCATCTCATCCTCTGTCATCCGCTTCTCCTCCTGCCTTCAATCTTTCCCAGCATCAGGGTCTTTTCAAATGAGTCAGAACTTCACATCAGATGGCTAAAGATCAGCTTCAACATCAGTCCTTCCAATGAATATTCAGGACTGATTTCCTTTAGGATGGACTGGTTGGATCTTCTTCCAGTCCAAGGGACTCTCAAGAGTCTTTTCAAACACCACAGTTCAAAAGCATCAATTCTTTGGCACTCAGCTTTCTTTCCAATACAACTCTCACATCCATACATGACTACTGGAAAAACCATAGCCTTGACTAGACGGACCTTTGTAGGGAAAGTAATATCTCTGCATTTTAACATGCTGTTTAGGTTGGTCATAACTTTCCTTCCAAGAAGTAAGCATCTTTTAATTTCATGGCTTTGTCACCATCTGCAGTGATTTTGGACCCCCTGAAAATAAATTCATACACTGTTTCCACTGTTTCCCCCATCTATTTACCATGAAGTGATGGTACCGGATGCCATGATCTTAGTTTTCTGAATGTTGAGCATTAAGCCAACTTTTTCACTCTCCTCTTTCACTTTCATCAAGAGATTCTTTAGTTCTTCTTCACCTTCTGCCATAAGGGTGGTGTCATCTGCATATCTGAGGTTATTGATATTTCTCCTGACAATCTTGATTCCAGCTTGTGCTTCCTCCCATCCAGCATTTCTCATGCTGTACTCTGCATACAAGTTAAAACGGCAGCGTGAAAATAGACAGCCTTGACATTCTCCTTTTCTTATTTGGAACCAGTCTGTTGATCCATGTCAAGTTTTAATTGTTGTTTCCTGACCAACATACAGATTTCTGAAGAGACAGGTCAGGTGGTCTGGTATTCCCATCTCTTTCAGAATTTTCCACAGGTTCTCATGAGACACACAATCAAAGGCTTTGGCAGAGTCAATAAAGCAGAAATAGATGCTTTTCTGGAACTCTCTTACTTTTTCCATGATCCAGCGGATGTTGGCAATTTGATCTCTGGATCCTCTGCCTTTACTAAAACCAGCTTGAATATTTGGAAGTTCATGTTTCATGTATTACTGAAGCCTAGCTTGGAGAAATTTGAGCATTACTTTACTAGTGTGTGAGATGAGTGCAATTGTGCAGTGGTTTGAGCATTCTTTGGTATTGCCTTTCTTTGGGACTGGAATGAAAACCGACTTTTTCAAGTCCTGTGACCACTGCTGAGTTTTCCACTTTTGCTGGCATGTTGAGTGTAGAACTTTCACGTATCATCTTTTAGGATTTGAAACAGCTCAACTAGAACTCCATCACCTCCACTAGCTTTGTTCATAGTGATGCTTCCTAAGGCTCACTTGACTTCACATTCCAGGATGTTTGTCTCTAGGTGAGTGATCACACCATCGTGATTGTCTGGTTCATAAATATCTTTTTTGTACAGTTCTTCTTTGTATTCTTGCCATTTCTTCTGAGTATATTCTGCTTCTGTTAGGTCCATACCAATTCTGTCCTTTATTGAGCCCATCTTTGCATGAAATATTCCCTTGGTATCTCTAAGTTTCTTAAAGAGATCTCTAGCCTTTCCTATTCTGTGGTTTTCCTCTATTTCTTTTCATCGATCACTGAGGAAGGCTTTCTTATTTTCCTTGTTATTCTTTGGAATTCTGCATTTAGATGGTTATATCTTTCCTTTACTCCTTTGCTTTTTGCTTCTCTTTTCACAGCTATTTTTAAGTCCTTCTCAGACAGCCATTTTGCCTTTATGCATTTCTTTTTCTTGGGGATGGTCTTGCTCCCTGTCTTTTGTGCAATGTCATGAACCTCCATCCATAGTTCTTCAGGCACTTTTTCTATCAGATCTATTCCCTTAAATCCATTTCCCACTTCCACTGTATAATCGCTAAGGATTTGATTTAGCTCATATCTGAATGATCTAGTGATTTTCCCAGCTTTCTTCAACTGAAGTCTGAATTTTTCATTAAGGTGTTCATGATCTGATCCACCATCAGCTCTGGCTCTTTATTTTGTTGACTGTATAAAGCTTCTCCATCTTTGGCTGTAAAGACTATAATCAATCTGATTTTGGTGTTGGCCATCTGGTGATGTCCATGTGTAGAGTCTTCTCTTCTGTTGTTGGAAGAGGTTGTTTGTGATGCCCAGTGCATTCTCTTGGCAAAACCCTATTAGCCTTTGCCTTGCTTCATTATGTACCCCAAGGCCAAATTTGCCTTATACTCCATGTGTTTCTTGACTTCCTACTTTTACATTCCAGTCCCCTACAATGAAAAGGACATCTTTTTAGAATGTTAATTCTGGAAGGTCTTGTAGGTCTTCATGGAACCATTCAACTTCAGCTTCTTCAGCATTACTGGTTGGGGCCTAGCGTTGGATTACTGTGATATTGAATGACTTGCCTTGGAAGCAAACAGAGGTCATTCTGTCGTTTTTGAGATCGCATCCAAGTACTGCATTTCAGACTCTTGTTGACTGTGATGACTACTCCATTTCTTCTAAGGGATTTTGCCCACAGTGTAGACATAATGGTCATCTGAGTTAAGTTCACTCATTCCAGTCCATTTTAGTTGCTGATTCCTAGAATATTGACATTTGCTCTTGCCATCTCCTGTTTAACTACATCCAATTTGCCTTGTTTCATGGACCTAACATTCCAGGTTCCTATTCAATGTTGCTCTTTACAGCCCTGGACCTTGCTTCTATCACGAGACCCATCCACAACTGTGTGTATTTTTTGTTTGGGTTCTGTCTCTTCATTCTTTCTGGAGTTATTTCTCCACTGTTCTCCAGTATCATATTGAGTATATACTGACCTAGGGAGTTCCTCTTTCAGTCTTTTTGACCTTTCATACTGTTCATGGGGTCCCAATCTTTTGATTGTTTATAATTCTGTAAATGTAGTTCCTGCAGAAAAAAGTGTATAGTGTTTGAATCAATATTTTATCCCAATAAGATAACAATGACATTAACTTTTCTGGCATAAAATTAATAAAAAAAAAAAACCAGTTAAAGTATTTGAGTTGAAGTAACATCTGATGCTAAAGCTGAAACTCCAATACTTTGGCCACCTCATGCAATGAGTTGACTCACTGGAAAAGAGTCTGATACTGGGAGGGATTGGGGGTGGGAGGAGACGGGGACGACAGGGAATGAGATGGCTGAATGGCATCACTGTCTCAGTGGACATGAGTTTGAGTGAGCTCTGGGAGTTGGTGATGGACAGGGAAGCCTGGTGTGCTGTGATTCATGGAGTCGCAAAGAGTCACGACTGAGCGACTGAACTGAACTGAACTGAGCTGAACATCTGAACTACATTATTCTCAGCTGGTATCTTTTTTTATTTTTTTGAGAAGCTTTTCTATCTTATCAAACTGCCTTAAAAAGTTTCTAAAACAAGATAAGATACACATACACACACATTCAAAGTCACTTTTATTTCCACCAAATGGCTTTAAAAGAACACCTCAAACTATTTTGGTTTATATAAAGAAGGCCCTTTAAGTAATAATAAGATAGAAGCATTGTCATCATGAGTCCCAGTTTTGAAATCTCACATTGATATCTCAAGGTTCATTTAAAAGATTATCCCACTACACTTGAAAAATACTTGAAAGTGGGGCAAGTGTTGCATAATTAAATAACAGAAGAAAAATCCATTGAGTCTTACCATCTCAAAGCTGAAGATTTTCATAATTATGTAGTGTTAAACCACTTATTTAACATAAGGAAAAAATTCAGTGCTACAAGTTTAAGACCAAGACTTTGTGACTCTTCAAATTGTGTTTTCTACTATCTAATTCTTACAGAAAGTCAGCAACACAATGCAGAACTGGTGATATTTATATCAATCATATTATTATTTCTGGATTTAATCCATTAGCATTACCAAATATTTCATTAAACTGTTTTTCTTTCCCTTCAAACACAACAATTTTCTTGGCAAATAAAACATCCATAAGTACACTTGGGTCTATCTCTGGGGTTTCTGATAATTAGTATTTTAAGATAAACATAAAAATAAATGGAGGCAGCTTCAGGGTAAGATATCTTGACAACATTCAATATTTTTCTCATATAAAGAATCATGGGTTCCTCACAGAATGCTATGCTACAATACGAAGATTAGAGCAATTATGAAAGCCTTCTTTTTAGTCATCACAAATGATAGTTCCAAAAGAGCAATCTGTATTTTCTCCTCTATATATCTGTTTGTACAAAACTAACTTGGGACAATTTGTGGTGTAATTTGTGTCTGTTTAGCTACAAAATCTAACAGTAAATACATAGAGACAGTTGAGCAAAGTAAACCCTTTAGAAAAACTTAATAGAATGACTCTATAAATATAAATTTTAAATACATTCTTATGAATTAATGAAATAATAATAAACACTATGTGTTCTTAGTTAATTACTTTCACACAAATAGATGCATCTAAAATGCTTAAGACCTATCTTTATTCCTTGTTTCCTTTCTTTCTTTTTCTCTTTATTTTGAAAATTTTTCTTTTTAGAAGAAGGAAGATTGTATTATGATTTAAAAGTGAATGTAAATTTCTAGATGCCAAATTATAACTTCTCATCATCTTGTTTCCTCAGATCCCATGCTGATGGCAGTGACAAAAGATAATGGATTGATGATGTTGAAGAATAATTGCAAAGAAAGCAGTTTGACTTCATATTCAAATATTTTATGACATGTTATAATAAAATACAGTTTCTTCCCTACCAATAATGGAAATTGATAAGAACCTGGCTTAGCTAAAACTGTCCTAGATAAAATGCTCTTTTTGAAATAGAAAAAAAAAGGAGCAATTGAAATTCACAGAGTTATTCTATTCTATAACCTTTCCCTTCATTGCCCCATTCCCAGATTATTAGCTTTAAAGTACAGATTCCTGAAATAGATAATTCTATGTGGACAGAAAGATCATTATATCTACTTTTCAGAAAGATATGAATTTGCCATAAACATAAATTTACTCACAATTACAATATTGAATTCTCCTTGAAACTGGGTAGAGGCAAAACAAAATTTGATTACTTATTGCTTCAAATTTTTGAACTTGATATAATTAATTCTAAAAGTGAAAATATTTGTATCTTTAATATATTTTATGAAATGCATGAATTATACAAGAACCAAGGAAGAAAAATATATAGCAGGATTCACAACCCACTCAGGTTATAAAAAAATATTCCCTTCCTTAAAAATAGCTTCCTGTTTGTTAGTCTGTTCTTCATTATGAATTTCACCAGATAGATGTTACCAAGTAGGGGGAGGGTCAAAGAGGACCCTCTGTTATTGGCCTCTGGTCTTGGTAAGGATGCAAAGAAGTATCTGAGGTCTTACCCATGGAGTAAACAAGTTTATTAAGGAAAGAACAGACGCAACACCTTAAGGAAGAGGGCTCTCAAGGGCCAAAGAGAAACACTGGCCCCTTAATGATATAGGGGTTTTCAAGATGGCTTTTACATATTCATTTAAGCAGGCATGGACTGAGAGTTTTGATTGATAGTCTCAGGTTACATAACAACTGGCTCTACTGCGAATGTCTTTCCCATAATTCAGTCTATTATAATCAGATGTATGTATATATAGGATATTTATGAACACTTAAGAGGCTCCTGGCTGCCTAAGGTCACTTGAGGACACAGCAGCTGTGCGCTGTGAAGGGTGCATGTGCTGGAATTGGAGAATTCTCTGTGGTTACTTTGTGAGCTTCCCAGGTGACACTAGCCTGCCAATGCAGGAGACATTAAGAAATGCAGGTTCGATCCCTGGGTCAGGAAGATCCCCTGGATGAGGGCATGGCAATCCCCTCCAGTATTCTTACCTGGAGAATTCCATGGACAGGGGAGCTTGGTGGGCTCTAGTCCATAAGGTCACGTAGAGTTGGACACAACTGAAGCAACTTAGCATGTACATGCATATTGCAGTTATTTTGTAGCATATCTCTGAAGTCTCCTGGGCCACATTAGGGTATGTCTGTGGTGGGATATAGAAGTCAGCTTACATTCTTCTTGGCTAGGTCATCCATCGGTGCTCATGCCTAACTTCCTGTCTAACATAGGGTCAGTTCAGTTCAGTTCAGTTCAGTCGCTCAGTCGTGTCCGACTCTCCGCGACCCCATGAATCACAGCACGCCAGGCCTCCCTGTCCATCACCAACTCCCGGAGTACACTCAAACTCATGTCCACAGAGTCGGTGATGCCATCCAGCCATCTCATTCTCCGTCGTCCCCTTCTCCTCCCGCCCCCAACCTTTCCCAGCATCAGAGTCTTTTCCAGTGAGTCAACTCGTCGCATGAGGTGGCCAAAGTATTGCAGTTTCAGCTTTAGCATCAGTCCCTCCAATGAACATCCAGGATTGATCTCCTTTAGAATGGACTGGTTGGATCTCCTTGCAGTATAAGGGACTCTCAAGAGTCTTCTCCAACACCACAGTTCAAAAGCATCGATTCTTCGGCGATCAGCCTTCTTCACAGTCCAACTCTCACAACCATAGATGACCACGGGAAAAACCATTGCCTTGACTAGACGGACCTTGGTTGGCAAAGTAATGTCTCTGCTTTTTAATATACTATCAAGGTTGGTCATAACTTTCCTTCCAAGGAGCAAGCGTCTTTTAATTTCATGGCTGCAATCAGCATCTGCAGTGATTTTGGAGCCCAAAAAAACGAAGTCTGACACTGTTTCCACTGTTTTTCCATCTATTTCCCATGAAGTGATGGGACCAGATGCCGGTAGTTGAAGCAAAATGGCGAAATATCACTAAGATCTAACCAGTAATTTTAGTTGCACCTAATATTTTCTGGGCTTCCCTCATAGCTCAGTCAGTAAAGAATCTGCTTGCAATTCAGGAGACCTGGGTTTGATTCCTGGGTCAGAAAGATCCCCTGGAGAAGGAAATGGCAACCCACTCCAGTATTCTTGCCTTGACAATTCCATGGACAGAGGAACCTGGCAGCTACAGTCCATGAATTGCAAGAGTTTGACCCAACTTAACGACTAAACCACCACCACAGGTAAATGCTAACAAGTAAATATTTTCTTGGTATCTTTAGGAATTTTACTGTGTTTGAATGTCATGCATATTTCTGATATTTTCAAATATTTCAAATTTCTTATAATTTCTAGTCTCACCTGGTGCTGCTCCTAATCAAGTTGGTGAGTGGCTGGCTGACCCTTCTGTGGTTGTGTATCTAATATATCTTGGTGTAGAGCAAGAGAAATCAGGTGTACAAATCTATGTCTTCTGGATCCTCTTTTTGCTTCAGAATGACACATCTAGCTCTAGGGAAAAATACTGTTTCATCCAAAGTTAGGATCTGAGGTCCTAGTACAAGTTTCTGCTTTAGATGTTCTTGTATCTTCACCATAAACCTCTCTCTTCCTCTATGTTTCCTTAGAGATATTGGAAACTACATTCCCTATACGCTGCATGCTGGACATGAAGAACAAACGTCACCTCAATTGCCTTCTCCTGCCAAAGCCACTGAGCAATTTTCCTGCACAGTACTGAAACTGAACGTTTTTTGGAATTTCTCCTAGGAGATTACAGTCTGTGTTTGCCATTAGCTGCTTCTCCATTTTCTTGAGTACACTAACATAATGAGAGGTGGGATTTGTCCTTTTTATTTCTTTATCACCATGTCTTCTTAATTCCTTTCCTGGATGTATAGTAAACTTTAATATGCCAGTTAGCCAGGACAGACACAGAGATTTGAAAAATCTTGTATTTCCAAATAAAGTCTCACAGTTTGTCTGTTTCTTGTCTATTATTTAGGAGGTGAGAAAGTGAATAGTTATTCTTTTTGGGGTTTGAATTTCAAATTTCTGATCTAGCATTTCTATGCCTTCACACTATTCTATCAGCTTTCTCTCCACCAAGGCGTTGACTCAGGTAAGGGAAAGAATACCATAAAATTTGTTCTCTAATTGTATATTTTACTACTAAATGCAAATTTTGTTAAATATTAATATTTTACACACTCTATTGGAGAAGGAAATGGCAGCCCACTCCAGTGTTCTTGCCTGGAGAATCCCAGGGACAGTGGAGCCTGGTGGGCTGCCATCTATGGGGTCACACAGAATCGGACACGAGTGAAGTGACTGAGCAGCAGCAGCAGCAGTGCTTATATAAGGTTTTATTGCTTACAGTATAACAAATTGCAAGCTGTAATTTATTTCAACTCTAAAAGAAAGCTTAATATAAATATACATTAAATATATATATAATGTTGCTTCTGCTAAGTCACTTCAGTCGTGTCCGACTCTGTGCGACCCCATAGATAGCAGCCCACCAGGCTTCCCCATCCCTGGGATTTTCCAGGCAGGAACACTGGAGTGGGTTGCCATTTCCTTCTCCAATATATAATGTTAATCAAGTAAATATAATGTAAATATATATGCAATATATAATGTATAAATATAATGTAAATCAAGTAAATATACTGAAGAAACAATTGGGGAAATTTGAAATGGAATAAGGTTATAAATATTTAACAAATTGAACATCAATTTGTAACCGCATTCCTATACTGACCAAGCTGGTTCAAATCTCTGCTTGGTTTTCTATATACTGCTCTAGAACAGACTTACATTTTTGCTTCCCTGTGTTAAAACAGCCTGCCTCCCATCCCAAATGCCTGCTTCTCTTTCTATCTTTCTTAGCTGTAGTGCATGCTTCGGTTCAGTTCAGTCACACAGTCGTGTCCGACTCTTTGGACAGCACACCAGGCCTCCCTGTCCATCACCAACTCCCAGAGTTCATTTAAACTCACGTCCATCGAGTTGGTGATGCCATCCAGCCATCTCATTCTCTGTCGTCCCCTTCTCCTCAATCCTGCATGCTTAGTTTTCCCCAAATTCATTTCTAAACTCATCATAGGGTGAAGAGGTATCACTTTTTCTCAAGTAAGTTCTAAATATGTCTCTGTGGATTGAAGCATGATGAGCAAAGTCTGGTACACCTTCATTGATCTAGCTTTTCCTCCAGGGCAAATATATATATATATATATATATATATAAATTTTCCTTTAGTACCTAGTCATCAATCTGTTGTCCCCAGAACGTTATATTACTTTCCTTTACTTCTCATTTCCTTCACAATCACAGTAAACTTTTTATTGATAATTCTCAACTTGTTATCTCCCATCTAGTCTATTGGACATCCCAGCTCATGTGGCCAATTGCATGCAATGTAGATATTTCAAAGCCGATACAAAAATGTAAAAGAATTTTCCCTCCAAATCTGCATTTACTCCTGTATTACTTTATTTTTATTAATGGCCTCACTTTCCACCTAAATGTAGTCACTAGGCAAATATAATGTCTTTACATCAGCTCTAATTCCAAACTAGCTTCTCGTGAAAATTTTCATTTCTTTAGCTTTATTGTTGTTGTTATTCAGTCACTAAGTCATGTCTGACTCCTTGAGATCCCATAATCTTCTCTGTCCATGAGATTCCCCAGGCAAGAATACTGAAATGGCTTGCCATTTCCCCCTCCAGGGGATCTTCCTGACCCAGGGCTCGAGCCTACATCTCCCAAATTGGCATGTGGATTCTTTACTGCTGAACCACTGGGGAAACCCTATTGAAGTGTAACTACAAATTAAATTGTAACATATTTGAAGTGTCCAACATGGTGTTTTGATGTACATAAATATTATGAAAAAAATACCCCTTAAAGTTAATTATCGCAACCATCACATTTTTACTTGTGTGTGTGTGTGTGTGTTTGTGTGTGAGAACACTTAAGTTCTACTCTCCTAGAAAATTTCAAATATATAATATAATCAACTACGGTCACTGTGTTATACATTAGATCTTCATACCTTATTCATCTTATGCCTGAAAATTTGTATTCTTTTACCAACATCTTCCTATTCCCATTTCTCTTCCAACCCTGGTAACTTCCAGTCTACTCTTTGTATCTATGAGTTTAGCTTTTTCATTTCTTTTTAGATTTCAGATGTAAGTGGTACCACACAGTATTCATTTTTTTGTGTCTGGCTTATTTCACTTAGCATGATACTCTATACATTCATCCATGTTTTTGCAAATGACAGGATTTTCTTCTTCTTTAAAGCTGAATAATATTCCATAATATGTCATAAATATATATAGTATATGTTAAGGAGTGTGGCAAAAGCAAACATATTGTAAATTTTACTTACAAGAATTTAAGATCTGACCCCAACTATTTTAAAGGTGTCTTAAGGCAGGAAATGTTTTGTTATATCAAATTATATGACACAATACTTTAGGCTTGTGAGGTAAAAGCTCTAAGGCAAGTTTTAATGAGCTGTTTTTATAAATTTTAAGTGAACTGTTTATACAGAAGTACTGACTATAATAGTTAGATACTCGTTTTCCCAGATGAGCAAACTGCATGTTAAAAAAAAAAAAAAAAAGGTTTCTAACAATTTCCTAAAAGAAATAGTAAAGTTTTTCATGATTGATAGCCTTACTGCCTGGGTGAGAATTACTCTGAGCAGCCACTTATGTTGACACAGATATTCCCAAATCTGAGTCCCAACAGTTGTAATGATGCTTCTGGGCTCTGCTCTCAATCTCAGCTTTGTGTCATTGCCTATTTGGAACTGGATTCAATCAACTTTTATTCACTTGTAAACTGAGAATCAAGAGTGCCCATATTATAACAAATGAAAAAAGTCTATCCATCTTGAAGAGAATGCAGAAACAGATATAAGGTATTAGCCAAATAACCTAGCTTAATTATTTATTTGTTATCTTATATCTTCTTTTGTTTCAAGTAGATAACAAGAAGGTGTCAAAATCCAAGTATTGATTTCATTCTTCCCCTAAGATGATACATGTTCCTTCTTAAGAAGTTAGCATGGTTTCTAAGGATGTTCTGCTGGGGTGTTTGTCAAATCTAATAAATACCTATGTCAAGTAGTTCACTGGCCTCAGTGATCTTGCCTTGCTTCGATCATGATCTAAATCACCAGAGGAAGAATATTTCCTCATTATCTGGGCCCTTTTTAAAGTGTGAAATAAAGAGAATAGAATAGAGTCCAGAATTCCTTTCTTTTTGTGATCAGGGGTCACAGATCAAGGGCTAGATATTTTCCATATTGAATTAGGTTATTATATAATTTCTATCCCTTATTTTGTTTTTGGATAGGTGAAATCAATATGGAAAAATAAGCCCAGGGTTTATTAGAATATGAGACTATCAGGAATGTTGGCAAATGTCTATTGTTTGTAGTAACCTATATGCTTTGGTACTAAAAATCTAATACCAGTAGTTGAGGGCCACCTAACTAGTTTTTAGCAAAATATTGATTAAAGGTAGCTAAATAGTATTGTACATTTTCAATATTATTCAACAAAAGAAGTTAGATGTCAGACAGTCTGAGTCATAAAATCTAGATAAATAGCAAGACTTCCTTTCAAAGTCCATAAAAGTGAGAACACTTCAATGGATATATAATATCTTTTCAATTTCTTTTCCAAGTTGAATATTTATGAAAGTTTGGTTAAAGAAACAACTCTTACAAAACATAACCAGACTCTTTCCTTATATGATGTATTACAGGTAAATTTGTGTTCAGCTATCTTTTTTGATGTTGGCTTCTAAACTTGTGTTTGCTAATTTAGAAGGTTAAATTTGGAAATACTGTTCCACTACTATAGAGTTAGATAACACTCTGAGGAATATATGTATATGTATAGAACTGTACAACAAAGATCTTCACGATGAAGATAATCACGATGGCGTGATCACTCACCTGGAGCCAGACATCTTGGAATGTGAAGTCAAGTGGGCCTTAGAGAGCATCACTACGAACAAAGCTAGTGGAGGTGATGGAATTCCAGTTGAGCTATTTCAAATCCTGAAAGATGATGATGTGAAAGTGCTGCACTCAATATGCCAGCAAATTTGGAAAACTCAGCAGTGGCCACAGGACTGGAAAAGGTCAGTCTCTTCATTCCAATCCCAAAGAAAGAGAATGCCAAAGAATGTTCAAACTACCACACAATTGCACTCATCTCACACACTAGTAAAGTCATGCTCAAAATTCTCCAAGCCAGGCTTTAGCAAGATGTGAATCATGAACTTCCAGATATTCAAGCAGGTTTTAGAAAAGGCAGAGGCACCAGAGATCAAATAGTAACATCTGCTGGATCATGGAGAAAGCAAGAGAGTTCCAGAAAAATATCTATTTCTGCTTCATTGACTATGCCAAAGCCTTTGACTGTGGATCACAATAAACTGTGGAACATTCTGAAAGAGATGGGAATCCCAGACCACCTGACTGCCTTTAGAGAAACCTGTATGCAGGTCAGGAAGCAATAGTTAGAACTGTACATGGAACAACAGACTGGTTCCAAATAGGAAAAAGAGTACATCAAGGTTGTATATTGTCACCCTGTTTATTTAACTTCTTTATTTATTTATTTATTTATTTTATTGGAGGCAAATTACCTTACATTAATATATTGGTTGGTTTTGCCATACATTGACACGAATCTGCCCCGGATGTACATGTGTTCCCTTTCTTGAACCCCCCTCCCACCTCCATCTTCCCCATATCCTCCCTCCAGGTCATCCCCGTGCACCAGCCCCAAGCATCCTGTATCATGCGTCGAACCTGGACTGGTCATTCGTTTCACATATGATAATATACATGCTACAATGCTGTTCTCCCCAATCATCCCACCTTCACCCTCTCCCACAGAGTCGCAAAGACTGTTCTATATACCTATGTCTCTTTTGCAGTCTCGTATACAGGGTTAAGGTTACCATCTTTCTGAATTCCATATATATGCATTACTATACTGTATTGATGTTTTTCTTTCTTGTTTACTTCACTCTGTATAATAGGCTCCAATTTCATCCACCTCATTAAAACTGATTCAAATGCATTCTTTTTGATGGCTGAAAAATACTCCATTGTGTATATGTACCAAAGCTTTCTTATCCATTCATCTGCAGATGGACATCTAGGTTGCTTCCATGTCCTGGCTATTAAAAACAGTGCTGCAATGAACACTGGAGTACATGTGTCTCTTTCAGTTCTGGTTTCCTCGGTGTGTATGCCCAGGAGTGCGATTGCTGGATCATATGGCAGTTCTATTTCCAGTTTTTTGAGGAATCTCCACACTGTTCTCCATAGTGGCAGTACTAGTTTGCATTCCCACCAACAGTGTAAGAGGGTTCCCTTCTCTCCACACCCTCTCCAGCATTTATTGCATGTAGACTTTTGGATAGCAGCCATTCTAAGTGGTGTGAAATGGTATCTCATTGTGGTTTTGATTTGCATTTCTCTGATTATGAGGGATGTTGAGCATTTTTTCATGAGTTTGTTAGCCATCTTTTTGTCTTCTTTGGAGAAATGCCTGTTTAGTTCTTTGGCCCATTTTTTGATTGGGTCACTTATTTTTTCGGAATTGAGCTGCAGGAGCTGCTTGTATATTTTGGAGATTAATCCTTTATCAGTTGCTTCATTTGCTATTATTTTCTCCCATTCTGAAGGCTGTCTTTTCACCTTGCTTATAGTTTCCTTTGCTGTGCAGAAGCTTTTGATTTTAATTAGGTCCCATTTGTTTATTTTTGCTTTTATTTCCATATTCTGGGAGGTGGGTCTTGGAGGATCCTGCTGTGATTTATGTCAGAGAGTGTTTTGCCTACGTTCTCCTCTAGGATTTTTATAGAATCTGGTCTTACATTTAGCTCTCGAATCCATTTTGAGTTTATTTTGCTGTATGGTGTTAGGAAGTGTTCTAGTTTCATTCTTTTACAAGTGGCTGACCAGTTTTCCCAGCACCACTTGTTAAAGAGACTGTCTTTTGTCCATTTTATATTCTTGCCTCCTTTGTCGAAGATAAGGTGTCCATACCAATTTAACTTCTATGCAGAATGTATCATGAGGAACGCTGGGGTGGAAGAAGCACCAGCTGGAATCAAGATTGCTGGGAGAAATAATAATCTCAGATATGCAGATGACACCATCCTTATGGCAGAAAGTGAAGAGGAACCAAAAAGCTTCTTGATGAAAGTGAAAGAGGAGAGTGAAAAGGTTGGCCTGAAGCTCAACATTCAGAAAACAAAGATCATGGCATCTGGTACCATCACTTCATGGGAAATAGATGGGGAAACAGTGGAAACAGTGTCAGACTTTATTTTTTTGGGCTCCAAAATCACTGCGGATGCTGATTGCAGCCATGAAATTAAAAGACTCTTTCTCCTTGGAAGGAAAGTTATGACCAAGCTAGATAGCATATTAAAAAACAGAGACATTACTTTGCTAACAAAGGTCCGTCTAGTCAAGGCTATGGTTTTTCCCGTGATCATGTATGGATGTGAGAGTTGGACTGTGAAGAAAGCTGATCGCCAAAGAATTGATGCTTTTGAACTGTGGTGCTGGAGAAGACTCTTGAGAGTCCCTTATACTGCAAAGAGATCCAACCAGTCCATTCTAGAGGAGATCGATCCTGGGTGTTCATTGGAAGGACTGCTGCTAAAGCTGAAACTTCAATACTTTGGCCACCTCATGCGACAAGTTGACTCACTGGAAAAGTGTCTGATGCTAGGAGGGATTGGGGGTGGGAGGAGACGGGGACGACAGAGAATGAGATGGCTGGATGGCATCACTGACTCGAAGGACATGAGTTTGAGGGAACTCTGGGAGTTGATGATGGACAGGGAGGCCTGGCGTGCTGTGATTCATGGGGTCGCAAAGAGTCAGACCCAACTGAGCGACTGAACTGAACTGAACTGATATATATATATATATCAGTTTATTGTGTTTTAGATCTAGCCGAACTATAAGTAACCAGTAGCCAGATATTAGAATTATATAAGAGAGTAACTAGAAATGCATCAAGAAATATTTAGAGAAAGACATCCTGGTTATCAAGGTTAAGTGTTAATTAAAATCTGTTGTTATCAGTATGTTAAACCAGCAAAGAGAAATAAAATATTTGTGGGGCAAAGACTATTACTGAACCTTAAAGCTTGATACTCTGCTGTTTTAGTCATCTTAATCTTGGGAAGAAACATCTGGTGTACACATGAGTCTGAAAGTTTCTGTTTCTGGAAAATTTCAAGAATTCTTGGTGTAAAGTGTACTGCTGCTTCTGCCTTTAAGTCGCTTCAGTCGTGTCTGACTCTGTGCGAACCCATAGGTGGCAGCCCACCAGGCTCCCCCGTCCCTGGGATTCTCCAGGCAAGAACATTGGAGTATGCATCCTACCCCTAATCTGAGGATGGTTGTATCCCTTAAATGAATTGTAGTGATTCCAAAAACCAGCCTCATTGTGTTTTTCTCAAGTAGTGGCAATATTCTTTCCATAGATGTTTGCAAACAGTTTTATCTTTAAATTTTCTTCCAGAATATCAGATTTCTAGAATTTAAGCTGTGTGAAGGTTGTTAAAACAATGCTGAGGAAAGTTTGGTTACACTCTGGTTAAAAAGAAGTATTTTGCACAAGTTTTTTGCAGGAGTTGGCCAAGTCTATTTGCAGTGGAGCAGGTTTATAATCAGAGTGATCTTACTAGCTGAGAGAAGCTGAATGATGGAAGGTGTTATTATTATTACTTTTTTACATTAAAACCAATGCAAAATCTTATGCCATGGAAGATCAAAATTCTTTTATGTGCTTTGCAAATTTTAGTTCTGAAATATTGAGTTGGCCAAAAATTTCCTTCAAATTTTTAAGGAAAAATTAAAGACATGTTTTTCATTTTAACCAAGAATTTTATTGAAGAAAGTGTTCACCACAAGGGAATTCCAGAAAAACATCTACATCTGCTTCATTGACTATGATAAAGCCTTTGATCATGTGTCACAACAAACTGGAAAATTCTTAAAGAGATGGGAATACAAGGTCACCTAACCTGTTGCCTGAGAAACCTGTATGCAGTTCAAGAAGCAACAGTTAGACATGGAACATTGGAGTCATTCAAAATTGGGAATGGAGTGTGCAAGCCTGTATACTGTCATCCTGCTTATTCATATTTAACTTATATGCAGAGTATACCATGCAAAATGCTGGGCTGGATGAATCGCATGCTGGGATCAAGATTACCAGGAGAAATATCAACAACCTCAGATATGCAGGTGATACCATTCAATGGCAGAAAGTGAACAGGAACTAAAGAGCCTCTTCATGAGGGTGAAAGAGGAGAGTGAAAAACTGACTTAAAACAACATTCTAAAAATGAAGATCATGGCATTCTGTCCTATCATTTCATGGCAAATAAAAGGGGAAAAATTGGTAACAGTGATAGGTTTTATTTTCTTAGGCCCGAAAACCACTGCAGATGGTGACTGCAGCCAGAAAATTAAAGGACGCTTGCTCTTTGGAAAGAAAGCTATGACAAACATAGTATATTAAAAGCCAGAGACATCACTTTGCATACAAAGGTCCATATAGTCAAAGCTATGTGTTTTCCAGTAAGCATTAATGGATGTGAGAGTTGGGCCATCAAGAAGTCTGCACAATGAAGAACTGATAATTTCAAATAGTGGTGCTGAAGAAGACTCCTGAGAGTCCCTTGGAATGCAAAGAGATCAAAGCAATCAATCCTATAGGAAATCAACCCTGAATATTCATTGGAAGGACTAATGCTGAAGTTGGAGCCTCAATACTTTGGCCACCTGATGTGAAGAGCCGACTTTAGAAAAGACCCTGATGCTGGGAATGACTGAAGGCAAAAAAAGGAGGTGGAAGAGAATGAGATGGTTAGATAGCATCACTGACTCAATGAACATGAATTTGAGCAAACTCTGGGAGACAGTGAAGGACAAGGAAGCCTGGCATTTTGCAGTCCACGGGTTATAGTGTTGGACATGACTTATCGACTCAACAACAGTCACCATATTGTTCCACTACCTTCTGCCATTTTTCAGGCCACTTTATAACTCCATCTTACCAAATCTTTTTGTAAAGAATTCTTCTGTGTGCATTTTACAGTCTTCCAGGGATTGGATTCTTCTTCTAATAAGAGAAGTCTGTAAAGACTGAAATAAAAATATGAAGGTGCACGGTTTGGTGAATATTGCAGTTGAACCAGAACTTCCCAATCAAGCTATAAATAGTTCTTGCCAGGTCATCAATGAAGCATGAAGTCTTGCATTATTCTGATTGAGTATGATTTCTATTGATTAATTCTGGATGCTTTTCATTGAGTGTTGTCTTCATTTAGTTTAACTGGGAGAAGCACATGACCACCAGACTTTGATGTGGATGGTGGTTGTTTATTTCACTTGTTCTGAAATCTCTTCCATTCCATATTGTTGTACATTGTCCACTTTTCATCACTCATCATAATTTGTTTTAAAAATGAAACATTTTCATTCAGTAGAGAATCACATGCAGAAATAAGGTCAAGAAGTTGTTTTTTGTTTTTTTTTTCACATATGTGGAATCCAAACATCAAAGTGATTAACATAACCAAACTGGCACAAATTATTTTCAACACTTTATTTGTATATTTTGAGTATGTTGGCTATCACCCACACAGTACAAGGTTGATTGCTCTCAAATAATGTCTCAGTTTGATCATCTTCAATGGTCTACCCCACCCTGGAGCATCATCCAGCAAGAAATTTCCAACATGAGATTTCTCACCACTTTTGACATGTTCAATTAGTTACAGGATCTTCTCTATATATGAAACAAATCTTTTTATTCAAAAGCTTTTTTTTTTTTGCATTTCAGTTGCATGTTTTAGTTCAGTTCAGTTCAGTCGCTTAGACGTGTCTGACTCTTTGCAACCCTTTGGACCACAGCACGCCAGGCCTCCCTGTCAATCACCAACTCCCGGAATTCACTCAAACTCATGTCCATCGAGTCGGTGATGTCATCCACCCATCTCATTCTCTGTTGTCCCCATCTCCTCCTACCCCCAATCCCTCCTAGCATCAGACTCTTTTCCAGTGAGTCAACTCGTCGCATGAGGTGGCCAAAGTATTGGAGTTTCAACTTTAGCATCAGTCCTTCCAATGAACACCCAGGATTGATCTCCTTTAGAATGGACTGGTTGGATTTCCTTGAATGTTTACCTTTCTTGAAATAATAAAGCATAATATGCCAAAAATGCTTTCTTCTTCCATCCTCAATATTAAAATGACTACACTAAAATGCACCATTTTTGATAAGTTTTTTTCTCTATTTTTGTAAATGCATTCTGATATGACCACTGTCACAATACAATCTAACAAAACTGTTTTGAATGAAGTTAAATACAACTAAGTGCTGCTAGATCCATCTTATAGAAATTAAAAAATAAAACTGAACAGATCTTTTTGTCAACCCAATACATTTGTTCTTTCCAATGATTTTGAAGATTGAGTACAATTTGGACACGGAAATTTCTGAGTATGTAACAAGACTTTTCAATTTTGTTTAATACCAGTCACTCTAAATTGGCACTCCTTTCACTGGAGAGAGACTGAAAGTCCTCTGATGGTGAATAAAGCAATAATTTTGCTAACATTATCATGAAACCAATAGCCTACTATCAAGAAAAACTTTCAATCTATCTTGTAAACAAGCCAACAGTGACCAAGACATATTTAAAATTCATTGCAGGGAATGCATTATGAAACTCATTTGAATGTACTCTGAGGTGTCCTAGGATTCTTGTCCATATCCCATAACAAAGGAGGCATAACACAAAGATTTTGGTTTGATAACACTTTTATATGGGGCTTCCCTGGTGGCTCAGAGGTTAAAGTGTCTGCCCCCAATGCGGGAGACCCGGGTTCGATCCCTGGGTCGGGAAGATCCCCTGGAGAAGGAAACGGTAACCCACTCCACTATTCTTGCCTGGAGAATCCCATGGACGGAGAAGCCTGGTAGGCTGCAGTCCACGGGGTCGCATAGAGTTGGACACGACTGAGCGATGGAACGGAACGGAACACTTTTATATTGGTTGATATAACCAAAAACACTTTGATATTGCTTGATATAATACCCTAATTGTCCTTGCTGTGGTAGAAAAGTCAGTGTAAAATCATTAAAGTGTTTTTGAGGGAACAGAAAGTTATTTTCATATAATATAAAGACATACTTCTCCCAGTATTTCTTATTTTCCTATCTTCTTTTTTTTAAATTTTTTTTTCCTTCTTTCTTTTTTTTTGAAATTGTGGTTACCAGTCACTGGCATACCATAATAGCTTCTAGGAAATTCTTTGAAGAATTAACTTTTTGGAGTGCTAAGAGGGCCAAGATGTTAATTAAAGCTCCTGTCTTTCATAGCGATTACCTAAAATCTTTCCCTGTGCTTTCAACTTAGCCCTTTGTGTGCAGACTTCTAATTGTATAATGACTATCTACTTCAAAAGTATCACAGCATAAAGAGTTCTTTAATCTACTGGATAATCCAAATTGAAATTCCCGGTGATATCAAGAATGTATGCTGTTTCGAAAGCAGTACAGAATTATATAGTATATGCAAAAAAGTGTCTGAAAGTGAAAAGTGAAAGTGAAGTCGCTCAGTCGTGTACGACTCTTTGCGACTCCATGGATGGTAGCCTACCAGGCTCGGCCGTCCATGGGATTTTCCAGGCAACAATACTGGAGTGGGCTACTATTTCCTTCTCCAGGGGATCTTCCTGACCCAGGGATCAAACCCAGGTCTCCTGCATTGCAGACAGACAATTTACCCTTGAGTCACCAGGGAAGCCCCCCAAAAATGTCTGCTATTACAATAAATGTTAGCTCTCTGATCTCTAGTCATTTGTCAAGATCCAGAGTGTGCAGTGTATTTTGCCATCTAGGTTGATTTAGTCTCTAGTAAAGTGTCATATACTGTGGATACGTTGACCTCTGATTTAATAAAACTTGAAAATTTCCTGTTCTGAGATTAAGACTAGACTCATTAACAAAAATATTATATATGAATTTTCTATAGGAATTTTAAAAATAACTATGTTTAGAGTGTGAATGATAATTCTTGGCAGATTCCAGTCAGTTATTTGTTTCCCATAATTCAGAGTATGGAAATAAGGTGCCATGATTTGAAACATTTCACTGATGCTTGGAAATGTATGAAGGAGTAATAAGAATTTTATAGGTGATATACTTATTCACTGATAAGTATTGAGCTTTTAGATGAGAACAAAAATTGTTCAGAATGGGGATCCATCAAGTTAAAGAGAAAATCAAAATCCCACTTCATAGAAGCTTCCATTATTTGAGAAAAAGCTAGTATTGCTGTGAAACGAGGTAGGTAGGCTTTTGCCAGTGAGTAAAAAGAATGCTAAAATAAACTATTGGTGCAAATAGATGGGGAAGCAGTGGAAACAGTGGCTGACTTTATTTTTCTGGGCTCCAAAATCACTGCAGATGGTGATTGCAGCCATGAAATTAAAAGAAATTTACTCCTTGGGAGGAAAGTTATGACCAACCTAGACAGTGTGTTGAAAAGCAGAGACATGATTTTGTCAACAAAGGTCAGTCTAATCAAGGCTATGGTTTTTCCAGTTGTCATATATGGATGTGAGAGTTGGACTATAACAAAGGCTGAGCGCAGAATTGATGGTTTTGAACTGTGGTGTTGGAGAAGACTCTTGAGAGTCCCTTGGACTGCAAGGAGATCCAACTAGTCCATCCTAAAGGAGATCAGTCCTGGGTGTTCATTGGAGGAATTGATGTTGAAGCTGAAACTCCAATACTTTGGCCACCTGATGAGAAGAGCTGACTCATTGGAAAAGACCCTGATGCTGGGAAAGATTGAGGGAAGGAGGAGAAGGGGACGAGAGAGGATGAGATGGTTAGATGGCATCTCTGACTCAATGAACACGGGTTTGGGTGGTCTCCAGGAGTTGGTGATGGACAGGGAGGCCTGGCGTGCTGCAGTTCATGGTATCATGAAGAGTCGTACGAAACTGAGTGACTGAACTGAACTGAGCTGATCATCCCCCAAAAGTCAAGTCAGGACACCACAGTCTTGTCCAGATTATTTAGTTATGAATTGATGAGAAATTATTGAAGGGCTTATTTAAAATCATAAAATGTATTCTCCTGCTTAAGAGTTTTAGTATTGAAAGTTTGGTTAAATTATGTACATACACAGTGATTTCAAAAAGTAATGAACCTACTGCTTATATTGGGTCCATGCAACCAAGGAATCTTCTAATTACTTCTGGACCAGAATGAAAGAAATTTTAATGATATCAAAGCTCTCATAAGGGAAAGATTTTCATTCTTAGAATATATTAGGTCTTGGGATAAGTCATATCTTTTGTTTGACAAAGTGTAGCTTTTTCTTAAAAACATTAGGTGACAAATGAAATCAATCCTGCCACCATATTATCAACAGAACATAATGAAAATGGATTCATATATTGGACAAGAAAATCATGGGAAAATTTACCATAACTGTCTCTTGAAAAATGGAGAGTGTCTTAGTAAAATTCTGAGGCATGATTCTGCAGGTATATTTTAGTGTTCCAAGATAAAGGCCAATAAGTACTTAATTAGCTTAATGAGGGGAGCCCTAAAATATAAAACTGAATACAAATATAAAATTAGAAAATGTGTAGGCTTAAGTGACACTGAAGATAAAATACTACTTGGATTCAGTATCACAGAAAGCAGAGGATTACTACTTTCCTTTATGGCCCTAGAGTATTGAACAAATCAATGTCTTTTTTCTGTCATGCTTTGTGACTTAGAAGATGAGTATTACATTGATTGGTAAAAGTATGATTCTTTTTTCTACCAAACTTTAAATGATTGGTTTTAGTCCTTCTTTATATTCTTTTAGAGGAAAACCTACAATTTGGATAAATATATGTATAAGACAATCTGAACTTCGTTATATTCAACATCAGTGATACTTTGGCCACCTGATACAAGAAGCTGACTCACTGGAAAAGACCCTGATGCTGGGAAAGATAGAAGGCATAAGGAGAAAAGGGCAACAGAGGATGAGATAGTTGAATGGAATCACTGATTCAATGGACATGAGTTTGAACAAACTTCAGGAGACAGTGAAGGACTGGGAAGCCTGGCATGCTGTAGTTCATGGGGTTGCAAAGATTTGGACATGACTGACAGAAAGTCTATTAATATCATCAGAATGTTTAGACCATAAAAAGTCGATGAACTCTTGGAAATCTTCAATTGGGGCTTTATTTAGACACAAGCAAAATGATAGATCAAGATTTGAATTACCTATGCCTTGATTAAAAATAAGAGAATCTTTGATTATATGAAGAAAGATAGTCTCCAGGAAAACATTAAAATGCCATTCTATTTACAAACAATGAATTGCTCAAAATTGGGAAAGGAGTAAGTGAAGGCTGCAAATTATAATCCTGTTTATTTAACTTATATGCAGAGAGTACTTTATGTGAAATACTGGGCTGGATGAAGCACAAGCTGAAATCAAGATTGCCAGGAGAAAATAAATAACCTTGGAGATGCAGATGACATCACCATTATGGCAGAAAACAAAGAGGAATGAAAGAACCTCTTGATGAAGGTGAAAGAAGAGAGTGAAAAAGTTGGCTTAAAACTCAGTATTCAAAAAATGAAGATCATAACATCTGGTCCCATCACTTCATGGCCAGTATATGGGGAAACAATGGAAACAGTGACAGGTTTTCTTTTCTCAGGCTCCAAAATCACAGTGGATGGTGACTTCAGACATGAAATTAACAGATACTTGCTCCTTGGAAGAAAAGCAATGGCAAACCTAAACAGCATATTAAAAAGCAGAGATATTACTTTGCCTACAAGGTCTGTAGAGTCAAAACTATGGCTTTTCCAATAGTCATGTATGTATGTGAGAGCTGGACAATAAAAAAGGCTGAGCACTAATGACTTTGAAATATTGTGCTAGAGAAGACTCTTGAGAGTCCCTTGAACAAGGGGATGAAACCAGTAAATCCTAAAGGAAATCGGTACTGAATAGTCATTGGAAGAACTGATGCTGAAGCTGAAGCTTACTTTGACCACTGAATGCAAAGAGCTGACTCATTGGAAAAGACTCTGATGCTGGGAAAGATTGAAGGCAGGAGAAATTGATGACAGAAGATGAGATGGTTGGATGGTATCACTGACTCAATGGAGATGAGTTTGAACCAACTCTGGGAGATGTTCAACGACAGGGAAGTCTGGTGTGCTGTAGTCCATGGGGTTGCAAAGAGTCAGACAAGACTGAGAGACTGAACAAAAACAACTATTCACAAAATAAAAACATTTCTATTAAGTTAACTGGTATAGTTTCAGCAGAGAAAAAAACAGTATTCTTTGGTTGAAGGGACACTGGTGAGATTTATTGGCAGATAAATGGTAATGTCTGAAGTTGCTATTATAAGATACAAATTCTGATCACCTGAGTTGTCATTCTTTACAAGATTAAGTTTCTGTCATAATGTCAGTACTTAAGGTTAACATTGTAGAATGTATATGAATAAAAATATTCTGTTTGTGTTTTAATATTTAGAGAAAATTCTTCTGAAGAGTTCGAGAGAAAATAGGATTAAGTGCTTGGTTCCCTCTCACAGTGCCTGCATTTCTACACACATTATCTTTTTTTTGTCTTTCCACTTCTTATCTGGCATAGAACTATTTCAAACTGTGAGGAACTGCATAAGTCAGGATTCTGCAGAGAACCAGAACCTATAGATGTGTTTACATAGAAATTGACTATAAGGATTGGCTCATGTAATTATGAAAGCCAGCAAATTCAATATCTGCAGTGTGGTCAGCAAGTTGGAGACCCAGGGAAGAGCCAGTGTTACAGTTCCGTATGAGAGCTTTCTGCTGCAGAATTTTCTCTTGCTCAAGGGAAGTAATTTTTTGTTGTTCTATTTAAGACTTCAGCTAATAAAATGTGACCCACTCACACTATGCAGAACAGCCTATTCTATTTGAAGTCCATCAATTTAAATATTGATCTCAACACTGCAGCAGAAATACTCAGAGTGATGTTTGATCACTATGGCCCAGCCAAGTTAGGAAATAAAATTAACAATGACAATATATAAAAGACTAAGTCTATTAACTTTTGTACTTTTTAAAATTTCCTTTTTCAAGATATTTTTGCAAAAATAAATGTGCAATTTCAATTTCTATTAGAAATTTCAATAACTTTTTTTAAAAAGATAAACTATTTGATATCTCAAATTTTGTCCCTTTTTCCCCTAAGACTTACATTTCTCAATGAATAATTTTGCTGTCATCAAAAGTTTTTCCAAGAAGCCTTTGTAATTTGGAGAAATTTGGTCACTTAAAAAGATAGTTAACCAAAGGCAAAACTTGCCCTATAAAGATGCCAGTCTGAGAAGACCTTTGGGACTTGTTGGCCCTTGGAACTGAGACAAATTTATTGTGTCTATTCTTAGCTTTTTGTTTATGAACTTCCTCTGGAAAACTGGAAACAAGTTGGAAAAGACAGTCCAAGAAATAAATTATGCCATTCTCCCAAATCATCCCACCCTCCATAATGTAATTAGCCTCCAATTAAAATAAATAATTAAAAAAAAAAGAAAGAAATGGTGATGTTATATGATAGATTTTTATTGCTCTGAGACCAAGAAAAGGGATTCCCAGGTGGCATTAGTGGTAAAAAACTTGCTGGCCAATGAAGCAGACATAAAAGATGTGGGTTCGATACCTGGGTTGGGAAGATTCCCTGGTGAAGGAAATAGCAATCTGCTCCAGTATTCTTGCCCAGAAAATTTCATAGACAGAGGAGCTTGTCTACAATTCATAGGGGCCGCAAAACATCAAACAAGACTGAGTGCCTAAGCACTGCACAAGACAAAGGAAAAGCCTTTGTTAAACTTATGAGGTTAGCCTATTATTTTAAAATGTTTCTTTTATTTCCAGGAGACAAAATTATCTTAGAATTTGGGAGCTTGATGAAAGAAATAGATGCTCAGACTCAAAGTGGGACCTGCTTCACCTTAATGGTTAGAAAATAATTCCAAGTAACAGACTCATGAAGCTTCAGTTTATGCAGTTTTTTGTAAGTCTTAAGCCTTAAAGGCCATTTTTGTAAGATCTTCAAGGTCGTCCACTGTTGAATAACCAATAGTATTTAAATTAGCACTCACACACAAAAAAGGCCTACTGATCAAGTGGTGCTGAATGTAAAATTTATAGCTTTCAGGGAGAACTACACCTTAGTAGAGTCTTAATAATTCAAAATGGGAAATTAGGGTAAGATATTAATGAGTTTGAGGCATATTCATTTGATGGATTCAACATGTCATCCAAAACAGGGGATTTGTCATCAAAGTTTGCAATAGAATAAATTAAAATTGGTTCACATGGAAAGATGCAGATCTTAAGACAAAGTTAGATAAGAAAACTGTTCTGATAATTGAGTTTATTGTCCAGGTAAAAAAAAAAAAAACAAACACTTGTCTTGTGAGGAAATGATTTGTCTAATGAGCAATTTTTTTGCTAAGATAAACTCTCTGTAAAAATTTCCTGAAGCAAACAGCAAAGATACTGCACTTTGTATTCTATTGCCCTGAGCAAGAATTTCCTGGAGCATATAGCTGTTAATGACAAAGTAGATATCAGTTCTGTCAAAGCAAATATGTTATATCATTGTAAGCAGTATCAGTTTCATCATTAATTTATTATATATTATAAACTATGAACTTACCTTTGGCCTTTCATAATGACATATTACTGCACTTAATAGTGTTTTGTTACATACCTTTGTATCCTATATACAACTTAATATAATATTTTTTAAACTATACAGTTGATAATTCTAATTTTCTTTTGGTTCAGCTTAACCAAGTAATCAAAAACAGGTTAGTTATATTAAATTTCATATTTTTGAAAAATTACTTTCATGAATAGATTTATAAAAAGTAATAACTGTATTAAAATCATATAATTATTTCATTAAAACTGGCTTTTTTTCAGCCATGA
The DNA here is from genome assembly GCF_049115385.1 of Moschus berezovskii. Taxonomy (NCBI): domain Eukaryota; kingdom Metazoa; phylum Chordata; class Mammalia; order Artiodactyla; family Moschidae; genus Moschus; species Moschus berezovskii. Next base: position 45,269,490 of record NC_142472.1, read on the forward strand.
CTTAGAGAAATTATTTAAAAAAGAACATGATAAAAGTATAGTAGGAAAGAAACTGTAGACAAAACTGTACTACCTGAAAAGTATTATTTCCTACAGTAAAACTTTGGACAGTGCAGCCTACTGAGTTGGACTGAGACTATTTGAACCATGTTAGCTTCTGATTCTCAATAGTTAAATAATGTGGGTTTTACTTCAGTACACTTCCTTATCTTTCATACAAAATCATTTTCATAACTAAATTCATTTGTTGTATTTATTTAACACAGGACAAATAAACTTTACTATAATACTAAGACTGAAAGAGGCGGACAAAAAATGGTAAAGTAATGAGATTTGAAAATAATCATAAAATGCTTGGATCATGATGGGGATAATATCTAAAGACTAATATGGAGTGAATGGAGCATCTTAGATACTTTGAGAAAGAATTAAAATACAATATTAAATTTAATAATGTGCTTGTTTATACTTCTGGCATCAATTTTTAAAATGAAAATATTTTCCTGAATTTTATTATACATTTTATAGTTGCCTTTTTAAAAAATTGAAGTATAGTTGACTCACATTATTAAACTAGTTTCAGGTATACAAAATATTGATTCAATATTTTTATAGGTTATATTACATATAAATAAGCTATCATGCAATATAAAGTTACTATAACATATTGGCTATGAAGGACTTTAAAAGTTAGCTTTCCCAGGGGGCAACAACAACAACATCTAGTTCTCTGGGATTCATGAAGAGATTCTTTTCACAATCATGGATTTGTTAAGGGAAATTTAAACATGGTGATGGTGCTTCAGTCATAAGTCGTGTCTGACTCTTGGACCCCATGGACTGGTAGCCTGCCAGGCTCCTCTGTCCATGGGATTTCCCAGGTAAGAATACTGGAGTGGGGTGCCATTTCCTTCCTTTTCCTTCTTCTGGAGAAGGAAAAATCAGTATGATTTTATGTAATTATTTATGTTAACAATAACTATTAAAACATAAAATTAAAAATCTTTAGAACAAATCTGCAAATATTTCCACTGTAATAAACATACTAACTTTTAGATTTTCTTCCCAACCCAGGAATCAAACCCAGGTCTCCAGCATTGCAGGAGGATTCTTTACTAGCTAAACTATGAGGGAAGTCAATTTAAACATATTAGTTGTGTATCATCTTAATGAAAAGGGGTTTTATTAACTTCGATTGGAAAATACTAAAATCATTTAAAAAGTTATCTTAGTGTCTTGAATTTGAGTTTTCCTACATTTTTGTGATTGTTGATTAGAATGGAAGCATTTTTTAATCTAATTTTTAAACAAAAGATTAGATCTGCTCATCACTCTGTTTCTTGTTCATACTCTTATGGAAATAATTGTTTATTTTCTCAGCCAGAAAGTGTGAAAGCTATTTATCTGTAGAGAACAATTATAAAAATAACACAACTCTTTAACAAAACATAATAAAAATTAAAAATTCATAAAATTTCCATAATGGATAAAGAAATACTACATTAATTCCAATGTATATTTATTAGATGAAGAATTAATACTTCATTTATTTTACACAAGTTCAGCCATTTAGCCACATGATTTCTCAAAGCTCTTTAAAAAGTAGAATGTTATAAAATATCAATTTTTGCAGTTTGGCTCTAATATACATTTTTTCCTAATAAGAAAACAGCAATTGTTGATCAAAAGAATTTAATTCCATCAGCTTGATAATGAATAATGAATAATTATTCATAATGAATCTCTACTCAAATTTTCTATTTCAATATCAGATAGCAAGGGTTAATTTCTGCATTATCCTTTTTATGACATTTCCAGTATCATAGGATAGATGTTGCTTCTTAACAAGCCCTGGCATTTTCCATCTTTCTTCTAATTTGTTTTAAAGGACATCTGACTATGTGCCTCCATTTCTTGTATTCAAAATGAAAATCACTGTAATAAACATACTAACTTTTAGATTTTAAATTATCAAAACTACTTCTGACTTTTTGTCTGATTTAATAATTCTTGGTTAGTCAATAGCTGATAAAGGACACAAATAATATTTGAATAAATTACCTTGTGTTCTGTCTTAATAAATTACATTGTGACCCACATCTCAGTAATGATTCAAATACTAATAAACTTCTCTTGACCATCACAATGTTGACATTTCAGATTTCCATGAGATCAATGTGTCACAAGACACTAAAGGGTAAAAGAAAAGATGAATACTCACAGCAAACATCTAAAATAATTTATCCACATTGTATGTCACATTATTGCCCTTCTGAAGGCATCAAAATCAGTATGATTTTATGTAATTATTTATGTTAACAATAACTATTAAAACATAAAATTAAAAATCTTTAGAACAAATCTGCAAATATTGTATATTTAAAGAGATCTCTATCTTCCATCTGAATAAAAATAGTTCAAAATAAAAGCTAGATTTAGGTTTTACTCATCTGTATCATTTATAATGTTTCTATAGATGTATGATAACACCATTTAGCTGTTACAAAATTTGTAAACAATTTTTAGGAGTGACATGAATTTTCTATTTTAAATGTTAATGACTGAGTATTTAAATAAAATTTCAATGAATATATCAGGACCAAATGTGTAATTTTTATTTGTTTTATAAGACTATTCTTTGATAAAATAGGAATTTTTAGCTCAGGGAAAAAGGAAAAAAAATGCTTCTAGAAATACTTCTTTTTGCTGTTATTTGCTTCATGCTTGTAATCCCATGGCTTCTTAAAAGAGAAAGTGGTAAATTACTATCAGTCTATGACAGCTTTTTGATGTGTCCCTTTGTTCATGAGAAAATAAGTTGAGACACCTGAACACATTTCTCTTGAGATTTTGAACAACTATAAAAAATGGTTTTGTTTTGGACTCGGTATGGTTCTCTGAAATGAAAATGCCATTATATCGAGGACTGCACATCAATCTAATTTGCTACCTGGATCTCCAGTCTCATCTTTTCCCAGTTGAGACTGCTTTACAATATGCAAGATATCAGTCTTATTTCACAATTTAGTAATATTTTCTAAGTGACTTTTATATTTGTATCAACAGGGATGGAACATAACAGATTAATTTACATTGCTAGTAAAGAATTTTCTTAAGTTGTGAATATAGGAGCATTGAAGTATGTCGGTGCTTTATTTTTTGGTGAGCATGGAAGATATGCAAGCCAAGATTACACCAGGGACAGTCTTCAGGAGGTAAATGAGTAGATATAAGCAAAACACTATCATTATGTTTTGTTTAGAAACAAAAAAGGAAAGCTTTAAATTGTTTAGTAAGTTTAGCAAAGAGAGAAACAAAAATTTCGTTTTCTTGGTTTCTATTATATCTTTGTGATTGAATATAGATTTAAAAGTTCAGAGGAAAAGGGAAATATCTATATAATAACATCTTACATAATTTTATGGCCCTAAAAGAATTTATGAATTATTCATGCTATATTAACTTAGTAAGAACGGCAACTTTAGGGAATTGATACATAAAAAATTTCATTAAAAAAGAAATATCAAATTTGAGAATAAGGGTATTATGATCTCTTTTTCAATTTATCCAGAAATACACTAAGTGCTTAATATGCACATTTATGAATGTTTTAATATTGTTATTGAAATATGTCAGGAATCTGATGGGATTAACTGTGATTAAATCTGATGGGATTAAATTAAATTATTGGTTCAGTTCAGTCACTCTGTCATGTCCGACTCTGCGACCCCATGAATCACAGCACGCCAGGCCTCCCTGTCCATCACCAACTCCCGGAGTTCACTCAAACTCAAGTCCATAGAGTCGGTGATGTCATCCAGCCATCTCATTCTCTGTCGTCCCCTTCTCCTCCCGCCCCAAACATTTCCAAGCATCAGAGTCTTTTCCAGAGAGTCAACTCGTCTCATGAGGTGGCCAAAGTATTGCAGTTTCAGCTTTAGCATCAGACCTTCGAATGAACACCCAGGATTGATCTCCTTTAGAACGGACTGGTTAGATCTCCTTGCAGTATAAGGGACTCTCAAGAGTCTTCTCCAACACCGCAGTTCAAAAGCATCAATTCTTCGGTGATCAGCTTTCTTCACAGTCCAACTCTCACATCCATATATGACCATGGGAAAAACCATAGCCTTGACTAGACGGACCTTTGTTGGCAAAGTAATGTCTCTGCTTTTTAATGTACTATGTAGGTTGGTCATAACTTTCCTTCCAAAGAGTAGCATCTTTTAATTTCCTGGCTGCAATCAGCATCTGCAGTGATTTTGGAGCCCCCAAAAATAAAGTCTGACACTGTTTCCACTGTTTTTCCATCTATTTCCCATGAAGTGATGGGACCAGATGCCATGATCTTTGTTTTCTGAATGTTGAGCTTCAAGCCAACCTTTTCACTCTCCTCTTTCATTTTCATCAAGAGGTTTTTGAGTTCCTCTTCACTTTCTGCCATAAGGGTAGTGTCATCTGCATATCTGAGGTTATTGATATTTCTCCCAGCAATCTTGATTCCAGCTTGTGCTTCTTCCAGCCCAGCGTTCCTCATGATGTACTCTGCATATAAGTTAAATAAGCAAGGTGACAATATACAGCCTTGACGTACTCCTTTTCCTATTTGGAACCAGTCTGTTTTTCCATGTACAGTTCTGACTGTTGCTTCCTGACCTGCATACAGGTTTCTCAAGAGGCAGGTCAGGTGGTCTGGGATTCCCATCTCTTTCAGAATGTTCCACAGTTTATTGTGATCCACACAGTCAAAGGCTTTGGCATAGTCAATGAAGCAGAAATAGATGTTTTACTGGAACTCTCTTGCTTTCTCCATGATCCAGAGGATGTTGGCTATTTGATCTCTCATGCCTCTGTCTTTTCTAAAACCTGCTTGAACATCTGGGAGTTAACGGCTCACAGATTGCTGAAGCCTGGCTTGGAGAATTTTGAGCATGACTTTACTAGCGTGGGAGATGAGTGCAATGGTGCAGTAGTTTGAGCATTCTTTAGCATTGCCTTTCTTTGGGATTGGAATGAAGACTGACCTTTTCCAGTCCTTTGGCCACTGCTGAGTTTTCCAAATTTGCTGGCATATTGAGTGCAGCACTGCACAGCATCATCTTTCAAGATTTGAAATAGCTCAACTGGAATTCCATCACCTCCACTAGCTTTGTTCATAGTGCTGCTTTCTAAGGCCCACTTGACTTCACATTCCAAGATGTCTGGCTCTAGGTCAGTGATCACGTTATCGTGACTATCTTGGTCATGAAGATCTTTTTTGTACAGTTCTTCTGTGTATTTTTGCCATCTCTTCTTAATATCTTCTGCTTCTGTTAGTGATCCAGGCCTATGCCCCAACCAGTAATGCTGAAGAAGCCAAAGTTGAATGGTTCTATGGAGACCTACAAGACCTTTTAGAACCAACACCCAAAAAAGATGTCCTTTTCATTATAGGGGACTGGAATGCAAAAGTAGGAAGTCAAGAAACACCTGGAGTAACAGGCAAATTTGGCCTTGGAGCAAGGAATGAAGCAGGGCAAAGGCTGATAGAGTTTTGTCAAGAGAATGCACTGGTCATAGCAAACACCCTCTTCCAACAACAGAAGAGAAGACTCTACACATGGACATCAACAGATGGTCAACACCGAAATCAGATTGATTATATTCTTTGCAGCCAAAGATGGAGAAGCTCTATACAGTTAGCAAAAACAAGACTAGGAGCTGACTGTGGCTCAGATCATGAACTCCTTATTGACAAATTCAGACTGAAATTGAAGAAAGTAAGAAAAACCACTAGACCATTCAGATATGACCTAAATCAAATCCCTTATGATTATACAGTGGAAGTGAGAAATAGATTTAAGGGAGTAGATCTGATAGATAGGGTGCCTGATGAACTCTGGACAGAGTTCGTGACATTGTACAGGAGACAGGGACCAAGATGATCCCCATGGAAAAGAAACGCAAAAAAGCAAAATGGCTGTCTGAGGAGGCCTTACAAATAGCTGTGAAAAGAAAAGAAGTGAAAAGCGAAGGAGAAAAGGAAAGATATAAGCATCTGAATGCAGAGTTCCAAAGAATAGCAAGGAGAGATAAGAAAGCCTTCCTCAGTGATCAATGCAAAGAAATAGAGGAAAACAACAGAATAGGAAAAACAAGAGATCTCTTCAAGAAAATTAGAGATCCCAAGGGAACATTTCATGCAAAGTTGGGCTCGATAAATTAAATTATATACACATGTAAAAATTGATCTAGTTTCATTGCTCTGCCAAAATACTTTTTTTGTTGGACTGAATGTCTGTATTCTGGGTGAGTCCTATTTAATCTGAAGTACCTACAGCTTTAAGAATTTCATGCAAAACTTTATGTTTTGTGTATGTGTGTAGCAGTAGTAGAGAAGATATATGATTATTGTCGTATAAAAGATAGTAAGCCCCAAAAGTCTAGAACCAGTAATATGTAAAATAATTTTATGGTTATAGAGCTTTGGTTTCAAAATTAATCAATAACCTTTTCTAGCACATGGATGTGAAGAGACAAGAACTCTTTTAAATTGGCTGAAGTATGCACAGATATTTTAGAGAATCACTCCTAGAATAAGAATGCAAGGACAACCTGCAGCCCATTTCTTCATGTCAACCATGGTTCCCTCAAAATACAATACACTCTACCTCTATTTTTAAAAACTTTAATTGAAGTAACTATTTATAGGGTCATAGATGGAATTAAGTGGTTTTATAGGGGATTTCAAGCCACTCCAGGACTAGTAACAACCAGAAACCATTTCCAACACTGAATCTCAGTGTGAATTTTGTCACCTGTCAGGAGTTGTAGTTCAAAAAGGATGCAGCTACTTCAGAACTGCATGAAAACAGAGTTGTAAGGGGGTTCCTAATCTGAACTCAATCTTTTTCTTCATTTAACCTCCTATTAGATGCCCTCATTGCTTGAAGCTAACCAGTATCCAGAGAGAAGGGAAACCAAGGTTATGCAATCTGTATAGCACTCAGTCTCCCAGGGTTCAGAGAAAGTGATAGGAGGATGAAGCATATGAGTTGAGAGATACAAAAGGAGAATAATCAGCATTGGGTACCATTTTCTTAAAATTCTGAATGAAAGTTATTTCAGACAAAACTACTTAGTCAAAATTTCTGGAATTAGAACCAAAAATCTGTGTATTGCAGACAGTGCCAAATTGAATTTCTCCATATTAAAATTTGGAAAATGGGAGAGAATCATCTGAAATATTCCCAACAAAAGATTTATATTTTGCATATTTTTGATGAAAAGAGTTTAATGAAATTTTTCCAAACAAAGGAGTTATTCACTCCCAAAGATGACTTGCATGGTTTTCTTAGAGAATGTTCCCATGCTACTGGCAGTTTTTGAAATAAGACGTTTACTTTCTCTTCCAAATTTTGTGAAAAAAATATGTTTAGCACCATTGTTAAATTATATTACTGTTTACAGTATTTCTGCTAAGAAAAACTCATGATCTTTCATGTAAAATAATTTTAAACTTGAATAAAATACTAATATCAACAATGATTACATTAAAAGTACCTAATCCTACAGTATAATTTTCATAAAGGTAATAATATGACTTTAGGCAAATCGATAAAATAAAGATAGTCAATTATTTCATTTAACTCATCAATTAATGAGAGAACTAATAAGATGTTAAAACCTGTCCAAAAAATATTTGATATCTTAGTCAATTTAACAAGCAAATATTGGAAAAATATTTTGGATTATTTTCAAATCCAACAGGGCCATAAGACACAGTCTTTATTGTTATTGATCCCAATGGACAAAAATTACTTCCATCTCTAGTGGCAAGTCTACAAGTCAACTTCTGCCTCTATAGAATTATAGACAATAACATATCAATCTCAAAATTGTGCTAAAACACATAGCATTCTCCTTACTAAATCAGTAAGATTTCTGAATTTAGAATAATCTTTCTGACACTAATTACCATTTCTAACATAAATGTTAAGTTAAGGGGTCCATAATGATTTTGGGGAACATAGGCTCTTTATCCGGAGAAGGCAATGGCAAGCCACTCCAGTACTCCTGCCTGGAAAATCCCATGGACAGAGGAGCCTGGTGGGCTACAGTCCATGGGGTCGCTACTAGTTGGAAAAGACTGAGCGACTTCACTTTCACTTTTCACTTTCACACATTGGAGAAGGAAATGGCAACCCACTCCAGTGTTCTTGCCTGGAGAATCCCAGGGATGGCGGAGCCTGGTGGGCTGCCGTCCATGGGGTCGCACAGAGTCGGACACGACTGAAGTGACTTAGCAGCAGGCTCTTTATCATTATGTAAATATTGTAACTAAATCAAAATCCATTTGATATTTAGATATATTAGAGATAAATATATTCAACTGTTCTTATATGAAATGTTGCAATGAAGAAAATCACAAGCAGGAAAGGAATATGAAACATTAGTAATTATTGTTTTTAAAAATGATACATATCTCCATGATGGTAAAAGATCTTGAAGAACTAGCTAAAGGTGGGAAGGACACTGCAACTCTACAGGAAAACAAAAGTGACAGACAACACTTGTCTTAATAATCTCATAATAAAAATAACTATTTAAGAATTTCCACGCATTCAAGGGTAGTAACAGGGTAAATAAACATTGTGTCTAAAATAATGACACAGCATGTAGCAAACAATACAGGTGGTTCAGAATAGAAAAGCCAGGAAGACCTTCTAAATCAAATAATTTTTGAAATGAAACTTGTACAGGAATGATATTTGGATTGCAAGATAAAATCTGAAAAGCAAAAATTGGAATAGACATAAATGATCTATGTCTGCATTCACTTCCAAATATTAATTAAGTTCTGATTCTGTATCAGGTATTAGCTAGCAACAGAGAATATAATGGTGAGCAAGATGTAGGGATTTTTTTTGCTCTAATTGAACTTGCTTTATGTGTGTGTGTGTTGTTCAGTAGTGTCTGACTCTTTGCAAATCCATGGACTATAGCCTGTCAGGCTTCTTTGTTCTTGGAACTGTGCAGGCAAGAATTCTGGAGTGGGTTGCCATTTCCTACTCCAGTTCAGTTCAGTTCAGTCCCTCAGTTGTGTCTGACTCTTTGTGACCCCATGGACTGCAGCACGCCAGTCTTCTCTGTCCATCACAAACTCCCAGAATTTACTCAAACTAATGTCCATTGCATCAGTGATGCCATCCAACCATCTCATCCTTTGTCATCCCCTTTTCCTCTCCTCTTCAATCTTTCCCAGCATCAGGGGCTTTTCAAATGAGTCAGTTCTTCACATCAGGTGGCCAGAGTATTGGAGTTTCAGCTTCAGCATCAGTCCTTCCAATGAATATTCAGGACTGATTTCCTTTAGGGTGGACTGATTGGATCTCCTTGCAGTCCAAGGAACTCTTAAGAGTCTTCTCCAACACTACAGTTCAAAAGCATCAATTCTTCGGCACTCAGCTTTCTTTACAGGAAGACTGCGAACCAGGAATAAAAATTTCTGAGAAGGATAGCAGCTCTCTTGTGCCTTTTCCCAAAAGGATATTGTGTCAGAAAAAGAAACATTTCTTGCTCTTGTGTGTCACTGGGGAAACAGTATCATCCCAGATTAGCCAAATATCAGTTAAAGAGGGGTTTAGGTCAATGTGTGAGATAATGTAAGGGATATCTTGGAATTTTCTCATCATTAAGAGAATTCTTTGAACTTCAAGGAGATCAAATCAGTTAGTCCAAAAGAAAATCAATCCTGAATTTTTTTTTTTTTTGCATTTAATAATAATTTATTTGAATCACTTTGAAGATTTTCTATTTCAATTCAAATGCAGCTATTGGTGAATGGATAATATACTAGGATTTTCAATATATATAGTATCAGTCACTTAAGGCTTGTAAATTTTAGGGCTTCTGTCTATAAAAGAAGAATCACACACTCTTTTATCTTTGGTTAGCTTTAAAAGGAGTTTGTGATTTTTTTTTAAGTGATATAGTACAACTTTTAAAATGCAAAGTGTACTGCAAATTCCTACTGTTATGATCTATATTAATATTAGAGATGATTGAAGAAGAAAATAGAACATCCTTTCTTTGACCTCCAGTCTTATATTTTGGAATTTAAAAATAGCTAACTCTTTATAAGATACATAGAAATAGAAACATTATTTATATTGAGCAGGGAATTCCAGATGCTTAGAATGTTCATTGGAAGGACTGATCTTGAAGCTGAAACTCCAATACTTTGGTACCTGATGTGAAGAGCTGACTCTTTGGCAGAAAGCCTGGTGCTGGGAAAGATTGAAAGAAGAAGGAGGAGAAGGGAATGACAGAGGATGAGATGGTTGGATGCTACCACCGACTCAACGGACATGACTTTGAGCGAGCTCTGGGAAATGGTGAAGGACAGGGAAGCCTGGCATGCTGCAGTCCATAGGGTCACAAAGAGCCAGACACAACTGAGTGACTGAAAAACAAGAAGAAGAGAGAATTCAGAGGATAGAACTGGAAGTTTGTGTGGAACTAAATGTTGGCAAGTTTTCTTAAGTTAATGACAATACTGAATCATGTGTGAATAGCATTTGACAGTTAAGGAGAATTGTTCTTTAAGCAATTCCTATATTAAACAGGAATACTAGTGGAACTGTCATGGTGGAGATTCCAATTAGTTTCTTTCAAGAACTTCTGAGTAACCCATAAAATTGCATGGAAGTTTCACACAGGAATAGTTAGGGAAAATATTATGGAAGGCCTTAAACGATGAGTTAAAAATACTTGCTTTAATCCTGTGGATTGTGTTACATACATGATTATGAAGATAACTTTTTTTCCAAAACAGAACTCAGCCTTCTACTACCAGTTAGCTGGTGATCTTGAGCAAGATGGTGCATGATTAGCTATCAGCTATCTCCAAAACTGTTATGACAACTTATTTTATGTCAACTTGATACTATTGCTTAGAAGCAAACATATACAATAAGTGTTTAAGAAGTATAAGTATTATAAATAATGTAGTTTTTTTATCTGCTACCTCATTTTCATAGTTGCTGAATATTCAGCATAGCAGTACTTCTTTCTACAGATTTTAAATGCAACAGAGAAAGTCAGAGAGAGAGAGAGAGATAAAGTGAAAGACAGAGAGACTGAAATAGGTAGAGGCAGAAAGAAGTGGTGAAAGCATTGAGGAATGTCCTATGGCACTCACGAATTCTTGGTGGCCAGTGCCAGAAGGAGTGTATTTATCTTTATCTACTTATACCTATCCATCTATCTATATATATCTGATATGCTCTTTCCAAAGAGAGAATAATGAAACCACATTGAAAGAATCAAAGATGCAGAGAAGGGATGTCATTTCTCTACAGTAGGTCTTCAATTCCTCATTTTGCTCCTGAGCACTAGCCCCATCACTAACCTTCAGTTTTGTAAGATATCCCATTATTCCCTTGTTAAATTTGACCCCTTTTTCCTAGAAGTTATTCAGATTGGGCTTCTGTAACTTACAATCAAAAGAATCCAGGTTCCAAAAGCATCATTTTGCCCTTATAATGAAATGCAAAGACCTTTGCTTGACCTCCTGACACCCTCTGGTTCAGGCTTCCTTTCCTATCTCATCTCTTTCAAGTCTCTTTTTTACTTTCTGTGGCAGAGCAGATGATTTCTGCTTGCCAAACTCTCAAATTGATGTTTTCCCTCAAGTCTTTATATGGCCTTTCTACTTGGTCTAGTATATTCTGTTCCCAGGCATTTCCTGGCTGGCTTCCCTAGAGAAATCAACTTACAATTCAGCAGATTATGAGGCTTTTTTCTGACTACCCTTATAAAGTAGCTTTCACCTTATCACTCCCCACAACATTACTCTGTACTCTTAAAAATTATATCTTGAGGTTTATAATATTGGAGATATTTTAGGTCTATATTAGACCTAAAATGTAAATATTAGATATTTATATATCACTGTTTCCATGTGACCTAGAGACCATAATGGTATCAAATATTTATTTGATGAATAAAGGATAAACATGTAACTAACATATTATGGATTTTATAGATATTTTAAGAACTTGTATTTCAAAATATGAAAGTTGTTGTAAAAGTTGTAGTGTTCAAAATATATTAGAGTATAGGGGAATCAGAGTCACTCATTAAAAATTGTTGTATTAATCAAAGCCTAAAGTGACACTGGTCTTACATGGAAGAAACCAGTAAGCCAGGAAAGAAAAAAAAAAAAAAAGATCTTTTACCACGAAAGAGATAACTGGATATTAAAAAGCACTTATTTTGTCTACATAGTTTTGTTTTTTTTAAATAAATTTAAATGTGTTACTAATGGATGAGAATTTCTCACTTTAAACAAATTTTTGTGTACTTTTAAACCAGAGCTTCTATGTTCTTAGTGCCAGGTGGGGAAAAGATGAAAAAAGTGTTTTACCTGTGCCTTAATGATGCAAAATGAAAGCATGCTGTCTTCTGTTCTCATGGAAAATCTCTAGTGACACAACAAAATTTATAGTCTGCTTGATTTTGCTTTGTACTATGTAGACATCAGATGTGCACTGCATTTTAGAAGAGCCTTTTTTTTTTTAATTGAATAGGTAAACCAAACAGTCTGTGTGTATAGGTGCAGTAAATAAAATGTGGAAGATCTGAATATTATTTAAATCAAGGAGTTCAAGTAATTACAAAGATATTTTGTGGTACAGATGAACAATGAGAAAATTAAAATCTCTGAGTGAAATTAGAAAGGGAAAGAACTTAAAAACAAAACAAACAAACAAAAAAATCATGAGAGGTTTTAGACTGTCCAGGTAACTAGTAGAGATATCAAGCAAGAGGGAGTGATATAAAAAAAAAACTAGTAGAGATATCAAGCAAGAGAGAGTGATATAAAACAAAACAAAAGAGTAGAGGTCACTGCTGACAGTTGCTAATATCCAGGACTTCATGGTGGCTGACTACAACTTCCTTTTTAGCAGAGAAACACTGTGTTTTATGGAAAGTAATAATAAACATGGGATTCTTGGAGAAAATTGAATGTCTCTTTGGTCAAAGAAATGGACTTAGAGTTCCCAAAAGGGGAGAAATAGGGAAATTCAATATATCAGAAGCCTCAGAAACTATGATGCTGGAGTGCTAGGTACAATATCTGGAGCATTTTTGATAGCTTGAGTTCAGACCTCTGCTCTGCTGTAAACTGATTCCTTGCTTTCTGTGTCCTTCCTTGCAGCAGACCCTTGGGCTCATCCTGCTTCTTTCTCTTTTAGTGATGTTTGACACAACACTCATACCACTACTCTAATTCTTACTACATCTGAAAAAGAAAAAATACATGAATGATTTTGTTTAAATTTGAGCTAACTGCTGTGTTAGAACACCTCTGTTCTTATTTCTAAGTCAGCTGCTCTTCAATTATTGTCCCTCTCCATTTTGCCCCTTTCATTGGGGGTGGGAGGAGAAGGGGACGACCGAGAATGAGATGGCTGGATGGCATCACTGACTCTGTGGACATGGGTTTGAGTGAACTCCGGGAGTTGGTGATGGACAGGGCAGCCTGGCGTGCTGTGATTCATGGGGTCGCGGAGAGTCGGACACGACTGAGCGACTGAACTGAACTGAACTGAACTGATTCTCTCCCAACATTGACACATAATTATTCAAACCCTTTTTCTGATGCCATCTTAACAAAACTTATTAAATTATTTCCTTCAGTGCTTTGATGCTTTGAAGACTAAGGGTGAAATGGAGCCAAAATGACAAAAAATTTCTAATCTCAGGAGGCTATTTTCCATGATTTAGGATATGCCTATATGCAGGTCAGGAAGCAAAAGTTAGAACTGGACATGGAACAACAGACTGGTTCCAAATAGGAAAAGGAGTATATCAAGGTTGTATATTGTCACCCTGCTTATTTAACTTCTATGCAGAATACATCATGAGGAACGCTGGGCTGGAAGAAGCACAAGCTGGAATCAAGATTACTGGGAGAAATATCAATAACCTCAGATATGCAGATGACACCACACTTATGGAAGAAAGTGAAAAGGAACTAAAAAGTCTCTTGATGAAAGTGAAAGAGGAGAGTGAAAAGGTTGGCTTGAAGCTCAACATTCAGAAAACAAAGATCATGGCATCTGGTCCCATCACTTCATGGGAAATAGATGGGGAAACAGTGCAAACAGTGTCAGACTTTATTTTTTTGCGCTCCAAAATCACTGCGGATGCTGATTGCAGTCATGAAATTAAAAGACGCTGACTCCTTGGAAGGAAAGCTATGACTAACCTAGATAGCATATTAAAAAGCAGAGACATTATTTTGCCAAGAAAGGTCTGTCTAGTCAAGGCTATGGTTTTTCCAGTGGTCATGTATGGATGTGCGAGTTGGAATGTGAAGAAAGTTGATCGCCAAAGGATTTATGCTTTTGAACTGTGGTGCTGGAGAAGACTCTTGAGAGTCCCTTATACTGCAAGGAGATCCAACCAGTCCATTCTAAAGGAGATCAATCCTGGGTGTTCATTGGAAGGACTGATGCTAAAGCTGAAACTTCAATACTTTGGCCACCTCATGCGACGAGTTGACTAACTGGAAAAGACACTGATGCTGGGAGGGATGGGGGGCAGGAGGAGAAGGGGACGACAGAGAATGAGATGGATGGATGGCATCACCGACTCGATGGACGAGTTTGGGTGAACTCCGGGAGTTGGTGATGGACAGGGAAGCCTGGCGTGCTGTGATTCATGGAGTCGCCAAAAGTCGGACTCGACTGAGGGTCTGAAATGAACTGAACCTTGTTCAGTCTTTTGACAATACCGGCATAATAGCAGCTAACACTTAGTAAAGTGAAAGTGAAGTCGCTCAGTCGTGTCCGACTCTTTGCAACCCCATGAATCACAGCACGCCAGGCCTCCCTGTCCATCACCAACTCCCGGAGTTCACTCAAACTCATGTCCATCGAGTCGGTGATGCCATCCAGCCATCTCATTCTCTGTCGTCCCCTTCTCCTCCCGCCCCCAATCCCTCCCAGCATCAGACTCTTTTCCAGTGAGTCAACTCGTCGCATGAGGTGGCCAAAGTATGGGAGTTTCAGCTTTAGCATCAGTCCTTCCCATGAACACCCAGGATTGATCTCCTTTAGAATGGACTGGTTGGATCTCCTTGCAGTCCAAGGGACTCTCAAGAGTCTTCTCCAACACCACAGTTCAAAAGCATCAATTCTCTGGCGATCAGCTTTCTTCACAGTCCAACTCTCATATCCATACATGACCTCGGGAAAAACCATAGCCTTGACTAGACGGACCTTTGTTGGCAAAGTAATGTCTCTGCTTTTTAAGATGCTATCTAGGTTGGTCATAACTTTCCTTCCAAGGAGTAAGCATTTTTTATTTTCCCAGGTTTCTTAGTCCATGGGATTTTACAGGCAAGAGTACTGGATTTGGTTGCCATTTCCTTAGTAAACTTCTTACTAAATGTCATGCACTATAAATTAATTTTTATAACATCCTTGTCAAGTTCAGTTCAGTTGTGTACAATTCTTTGAGACTCCATAGACTGCAGGAAGTCAGGCCTTCCTATCCATCACCAGCTCCCAGGTTTTACTTAAACTCAAGTCCATTGAGTCAGTGATGTCATCCAACCATCTCATCCTCTGTCATCCCCTTCTACTCCCACCTTTTGTCTTTCCATGCATCAGGGTCTTTTCAAATGAGTCAGCTCTTCACATCAGGTGGCCGAAGTATTGGAGATTCTGCTTCAACATCAGTCCTTCCAATAAATATTCAGGACTGATTTCCTTTAGGATGGACTGATTGGATCTCTTCACAGTCCAAGGGACTCTCGAGAGTCTTCTCCAACACCACAGTTCAAAAGCATTAATTATTCAGCATTCAGCTTTCTTTACAATTCAACTTTCACATCCATACATGACTACTGGAAAACCCATAGCTTTGACTAGATGGACCTTTGTTGCCAAATGTCTCTGCCTTTTAATATGCTATCTAGGTTGGTCATAACTTTTCTACCAAGGATTAAGTGTCTTTTAATTTCATGGCTGCAGTCACCATCTACAGTTATTTTGGAGCCCCCAAAAATAAAGTCTGTCACTATTTCCACTGTTTCCTCATCTATTTGTCATGTGGAAAATATGGGACCAGATACCGTGATCTTAGTTTTCTGAATGTTGAGCTTTAGCCAACATTTTCACTCTCCTCTTTCATTTTCATCAAGAGGATCTTTAGTTCTTCTTCACTTTCTGCCATCAGGGTGGTGTCCACTGTATATCTGAGGTTATTGGCATTTCTCCTGGCAAGCTTGATTCCAGCTTTTGATTCATTCAGCCCAGCGTTTCTCATGATATACACTGGGTATAAGTTAAATAAGCAGGTTGACAATATACAGCCTTAACGAACTCCTTTCTCAGTTTGAAACCGATCTATTTTTTCCATGTCCAGTTCTGACTGTTGCTTCTTGACCTGCATACAGATTTTTTAGGAGATAGGTCAGCTGGTCTGTAATTCCCGTCTCTTTAGGAATTTTCCACAGTTTGTTGTGATCCACACAATCAAAGGTTTTGGCATAGTCAATAAAGCAGAAATAGATGTTTTTTTGGAACTCTCTTGCTTTTTTGATGATCCAACGGATGTTGGCAATTTGATCTCTGGTTCCTCTGCCTTTTCAAAATCCATCTTGTACATCTGGAATTTCATGTTTCGTGTGCTGTTGAAGCCTAGATTGGAGAATTTTGAGCATTACTTTGTTAGCGTGTAGGATGAGTGCAATTGTGCGGTAGTTTGAACATTCTTTGCCATTGCCTGTCTTTGGGATTGGAATGAAAACTGACCTTTCCAGTCTTTGGCCACTACTGAGTTTTCCAAATTTGCTGGCACATTGAGTATAACACTTTCAAAGCATCATCTTTTAGGATTTGGAACAGTTCAATTGGAATTCCATCACATCCACTAGCTTTGTTCGTAATGATACTTCCTAAGACTCACTTGACTCCCCTTTCCAGGATGTCTGGCTCTAGGTGAGTGATCATACTGTCGTGATTATCTGGGTCTTGAAGATCTTTTTTGTACAATTCTTCTGTGTATGCTTGCCACTTCTTCTTAATATCTTCTGCTTCTGTTAGGTCCATACCGTTTCTGTCCTTTATTGAGCTCATCTTTTCATGAAATGTTCCCTTGGTATCTCTAATTCTCTTGAAGAGATCTCTAGTCTTTTCCATTCTTTTGTTCTCCTCTATTTCTTTGCACAGATCACTGAGGAAGGCTTTCTTATCTCTCCTTGCTATTCTTTGGAACTCTGAATTCAAATGCATAGCCTCTACTATTAATGTTCTTTTAACTCATGAGGAAACTGATGAATAGAAATTTAAGTCACATGATGAAGCAAGATTTAAACCAAAGGACTTGTATTTAGAGTTCTTTATATATGTATATTACTTTTTACCAGTATGCTGTATTAACAAATAGAGCATAGATACTTAAAAAAAGCTGAAATCAAATGTAGACAGAAACCACATAAATCAAAGAGAGAAATGAGGATAGATCAACTTTGGTAAGAGAGTTAAGGTGGTTATATCAGAAACACAAATAGATTGACAGGGACATTCCATTTAACCAAGAATTACCCAAGCATATACCCAAGCATTAATACATTCTAAAGTATTTTCTGTGGCCAAAATTAGAGCAATAGTGAAGAAAGAAAACCTTAGGTGATTTATTTCAGTAGCATTTTTTTTTCTAGTTGTCACTAAGAAGTTAATTTGAATTACAGAAAAAAAATAAAAATCACCACCACCACCAAAATCACAACATAAATACATATATGGAAGATGCTATTTCATAATAAATTTAGGGGGATTATCCATACAAAACATAAATAATGGATATTGTGCAGAATTTTAATGACTTTTGCTTTATAGTTATTGGTAACAAACTAAAAATAGTTTGTTAATTATAACTATTAGTTATTGGAAACTCTGTAGTTATTGGTAACAAATAACCACGGACATGTTTGATTTAGACATTACTCATTTGCTTTCCAAAGATAAAGTTAACTCCAAAGACAACTTAAGGATAAGGATATACAAAAATAGTTTATTTGGATTATTTTTTTTAAACAATTCATTTTGAATTCTGAATTTTGTTAATAAAATTTTATGAATATCACACCTCTCCCTTGTCCAACTAAAACCTAAATGTTTCCTAAGGTAATGCCTTCTTTGCTTAGACTATTAAAAAAAGAGAGAGAGAGAGAGAGAGAGACAAATTTAAATAAACATGGAAAATTATAGGCTTCAGAAAGTAAATTATTTGCCTTCATTTTTAGTAACTGCAAATAATAAGTCTAAAAGGAGCATAAATGTGTTCATTTTTTATACAAAGTTTCATGCCCTTATTCATAAGATAATTGAAAAATCAGGAGGGAACTTGTGAATTTTTACTGACAAATATTATATTAATGCAAAGCCAAAATTAGGTTTTCTTTCTGAGAAATGATAAATTGATCTGAGTTCATTAGTTCTATCTTAACAAGTGGTAGTAAAAATGTAACTGCTATCATCTGTACAATCTTTTTAGTTAGAAGTTTTCATGTCTAACAAGAATAATTGTTGGTATTCTGCTGACTTTGCCATGTCTTGAGAAAAAGCTAAGTTTTGCTATATTACTTTCTGTGTTTTCTTAAAATATTACATTTCCACCTTGATTAGAAAGTAATCAAACTATTGCTTCTTGTTGATTGCAATTATGCTTAATCAAGTGACCAAGTCTCTATTGATAATTCTTTTGATTTTTTTTCTCCCAGGATCAAACTCTAAATTTAAAAACAAAAAATTATCTTTTACTCTTAAAATTCTTTGAATTCTCCCAGAGGTCCTTTGAGGCAATTTCAAAGCATTATTTTCTCAGTGTATAAAGAGAAGTATACTAAATTATTTGATTTGTTTTGATTCTTCATATTTCTCAATTAAATCCAACACAATTGTGATCCCTTTATGAAATGAGTTTTCACATCAAATGACAGTTCTGTAAAATACTTTAGCATAAATGTTTCAGGGATTGTGCACTTGGCAAATCGGCAGAAGTCTTTATGTCTTCAATATAAACAAAAACTTATCTTAAAGTAAGATTTAATTAAATTAGTTTACAAAAACAATCACTGTATTCAAAAGAAAGTTCTAATATCCTGCATTCAGGTATTTTTAGACACTATAAGCATTAACCAGTCAATCCTAAAGGAAATCAGTCCTGAATATTCATTGGAAGGATTGATGCTAAAGTTGAAACTCCCATACTTTGGCCACCTGATGCAAAGAACCAACTTATTGGACAAGACCCTGATGCTGTCTAAGATTGAAGATGGGAAGAGAAGGGAATGACAGAGGATGAGATGGTTGGATGGCAACACCAATGCGATGGATATGAATGAGCTTAAGTAGGCTCTGGGAGCTGGTGATGGACAGGGAAGCATGGTGTGCTGCGGTCCATGGGGTCGCAAAGAGTCAGACACAACTGAACGATTGAGCTGAACTGAACTGATGAAAATTAACCACAGTCTGATCATTTCACAATATATATATATATGCATTGAGTCATCACGCTGTACACTTTTATGTAACACAAAGTTATATTTCAATTATTTGTCAATAAAGTTGGGAAAAACAAAGGAAGGAAAAACAAAGAAAAAAAAAAACAGAAATGATAACAAACTAATCACAACCGTCTAGCCAAATTACTAAACAAGAAGTTTCCACTTTCTTCGAATGATTACCTGTAAGCTTAGCTGTACAAACTACAGGCTAAATTTTGTGTTTTCAAGAGAGAAAAACAGTCTTGACCCTCATGGAAAAAGTGATACCAGGTAATTTCAATTAATGCTACTTTGAGAAGTTGATTTATTAGCACAGGTTTGAGAGCTTAAAACTGGCATTGCTGAGACAACTCCTAATGAGTGTACTTACAAACAAAATCAAGGACTCCATATCAGAATCAGGTAACTATGTGAAAGCTGATTGGTGAAGCCAGACTTAAAGGAGTAAAGATCATTTACTAATGAAATTTAACTGCAGTTTTTAGAATAGTTTTGGTATTTCTTTATATTTCAACTTTTCACATTTATATGAGTACTTCAAAATTTCTTCTTACTTTGTCCTTAACCCTCAAAGTAGTGAACAATCGTTTTACAAATAGAAATAAAACATTTTTTATTGGAATCTAATTGTCATCAAAATTCAGAATTTAAAATCAGATACTTTTAATAAATCAAGTAAGTTTTCATGGCAATACAGTAATTTGAACAGGGAAAATAAGAAACATGCAGTGTGCAATTGTGTAACAAAGGTTATTCCATTTAGTATGACATTTGAGAGGTGTTCATTCACTTGCAATTACGAAAAACAAGCTCATCATTAAGCCAAAAATCATTTCAGGAAAAGTTAGGTAGGTATGTCTGAATTGTACATTCAAGGAAGGTTTGTACATTTAATGGGCACCAATTGTAACATCTAGGTAGTCAGGGCAATATATAATAAAATGAGCATTTTCTTATCAGGAATAATTTTAGGGCATTTTTATGATCATAATTGGGGGTCTGTTATTTTAAAATGAACCAAAATTTGGATATATATATGAGATTTTTCAAGGTACCCCATGGTACATTGAAACACAGTATGAAACTTTTCAGGGAACCCCATGATCATTGTTAAAAGCCTACTCATTGATTATTTTATTTTTGAATAGGGTGGAGAATGTTTTATGTTTGAAATTGATATTTCCTAGTAACTAACAGCACAGAATCTGTGACTATCTGTGAATTTACATGCCAACTGAAAGACGTAGAAAGGTGTAGGTACAGATAATTTCTATCCATTTAAAAAGATAGTCCCAAGATTTTAGTTAGCAAAGTAATGCTCAAAATTCTCCAAGCTAGGCTTCAACAGTACATGAACTGAGAATTTTCAGATGTTCAAGCTGGATTTAGAAAAGGCAAAGGAACCAGAGATCAAATTGCCAACATCCATCATAGAAAAAGCTAGAGAATCCCAGAAAAACAACTTCTTCTGCTTTATTGACTATGCTAAAGTCTTTGTGTGGATCACAAGAAACTGTGGGAAATTCTTAAAGAGGTGGGAACACCAGACCACCTTACTGGCCTCCTAAGAAATCTGTATACAGGTCAAGAAGCAACAGTTAATACCAGACATGGAACAAGACACTAGATCAAAATTGGGAAAGAGGTACGTCAAGGCTATGTTTTGTCACCCTGCTTTTTTACTTATATGCAGAGTACATCATGCAAAATGCCAGGATGGGTGAAACACAACCTGGAATCAAGATTATGAGGAGAAATATCAATAACCTCAGATATACTGATGACGTCATCTTTATGGCAGAAAGTGATGAGGAACTAAAGAGCCTCTTGATGAAGGTGAAAGGGGAGAATGAAAAAGCTGGCTTAAAACTCAACATTCAAAAAACAAAGATCATGGGATCTGGTCCCATAACTTTATGGCAAATAAATAGGGAAACAATGGAAAACAGTGACAGACTTTATTTTCTTGGGCTCTAAAATCACTACAGATGGTGACTGCAGCTATGAAATTAAAAGACAATTGATCTTTGGAAGAAAAGCTATGACCAACCCAGATAGCATATTAAACATCGGAAACATTACTTTGCCAACAAAGACCAACATAGCCAAAGCTATGATTTTTCTAATAGTCATGTATGCCTGTGAGAATTGGACCATAAAAGAAGGTTGAGCACCAAAGAATTGATGTTTTTGAACTGTAATGTTGGAGAAGACTCTTGAGAGTCCCTTGGACTGCAAGGAGATCAAACCTGTCAAACCTAACAGAAATCAACCCTGAATATTCATTGGAAGGACCGATGCTGAAGCTGAAACTGTAATACTTTGGCCACCTCATGCGACGAGTTGACTCACTGGAAAAGACTCTGATGCTGGGAAAGGTTGGGGGCGGGAGGAGAAGGGGACGACCGAGAATGAGATGGCTGGATGGCATCACCGACTCTGTGGACATGAGTTTGAGTGAACTCCGGGAGTTGGTGATGGACAGGGAAGCCTGGCGTGCTGTGATTCATGGGGTCGCGGAGAGTCGGACACGACTGAGCGACTGAACTGAACTGGACTGAACTGAATATTTGTTTGTAAAGGTATACGTTATCTGATCTTTCAAATTTCTTTTGAATCATTATCAATGAGTTGAAAAAATATTTGGGATATGTTTATCCTCCTAAATTCCTACAATACTCATGCTTTTAACTTTTTGGAAAATATACTTTGATGAGTCTAACTCTTTAGGACTTACCACTCAGTGATAAATATATTTTTATTGAATATAGTCTTTTTAAAAAACAATTATTTGACTGATGTGTCATGCAATCCCAGGGCTGTCAGACCCCTTAAAAGAGTCAGAACTCTACCTGTTTTTATTCTTTCTAATCATTTACTTAGATTACATTCCAGTTTTCCATAAGACAATTAACTAAAATAAAAACACAATAAGTTTTATTTATCTCAAGCAAGACAATTAATATCTTCAAAACTTAGCTATATCATTTTCCTATTGATGTTGTAACAAATTACCACACACCTAATAACTTAAAGAACTTCTCTGGTGGTTCATTTTATAAAGAATCTGCCTGCAATGCAGGAAACCGAGGTATAATACCTGGGTCAGGAAGATCGCCTGGAGAAAAGAATGTTTACCCATTCCAGTAATTTTGCCTAGAGAATTCCAGGGACAGAGGAGCCTGGTGGTCCACAGTCCTTGGGTTCACAAAGAGTTTGACATGACTGAGCAAATAACACTTTCACTAATGGCTTCAGTTCAGTTCAGTTCAGTCACTCAGTTATGTCCGGTTCTTTGTGACCCCATGAATCACAGCATGCCATGCCTCCCTGTCCATCACCAACTCCCGGAGTTCACTCAAACTCATGTCCAACGAGTTGGTGATGCCATCCAGCCATCTCATTGTCTGTTGTCCCCTTCTCTTCCTGCCCCCAAACCCTCCCAGCATCAGAGTCTTTTCCAGTGAGTCAACTCTTCTCATGAGGTGGCCAAAGTATTGTAGTTTTAGTTTCAGCATCAGTCATTCCAATGAACACCCAGGACTGAACTCCTCTAGGAAGGACTGGTTGGATCTCCTTGCAGTCCAAGAGTCTCTCAAGAGTCTTCTCCAAAACCACAGTTCAAAAGCATCAATTCTTTGGTGCTCAACTTTCTTCACAGTCCAACTCTCACATCCATACATGACCACTGGAAAAACAATAGCCTTGACTAGACGGACCTTTGTTGGCAAAGTAATGTCTCTGCTTTTTAATATGCTATCTAGGTTAGTCATAGCTTTCCTTCCAATGAGTAAGCGTCTTTTAATTTCATGGCTGCAATCAGCATCCACAGTGATTTTGGAGCCCCCCAAAATAAAGTCTGACACTGTTTCCACTGTTTCTCCATCTATTTTCCATGAAGTGATGGGACCAGATGTCATGATCTTTGTTTTCTGAATGTTGAGTTTCAAGCCAACTTTTTCACTCTCCTTTTTAACTTTAATCAAGAGGCTTTTCAGTTCCTCTTCACTTTCTGCCACAAGGGTGGTGTCATCTGCATATCTGATGTTATTGATATTTCTCCAGGCAATCTTTATTCCAGCTTGTGATTCTTCCAGCACAGCGTTCCTCATGACGTACTCTGCATATAAGTTCAATAAGCAGGGAGACAATATACAGCCTTGACGTACTTCTTTTCCTTTTTGGAACCAGTCTGTTTTTTCCATGTCCACTTCTAAATGTTGCTTCCTGGCCTGCATACAGGTTTCTCATGAGGTAGGTCAGGTGGTCTGGTATTCCCATCTTTTGAAGAATTTTCCACATTTTATTGTGATCCACATAGTCAAAGGCTTTGGCATAGTCAATGAAGCAGAAATAGATATTTTTCTGGAACTCTCTTGCTTTTTCAATGATACAACAGATGTTGCCAATTTGATCTCTGGTTCCTCTCCCTTTTCTAAAACCAGCTTGACCATCTGGAATTTCACAGTTCATGTATTGCTGAAATCTGGCTTGGAGAATTTTGAGCATGACTTTCCTAGTGTGTGAGATGAGTACAATTGTGCAGTAGTTTGAGCATTCTTTGGTATTGCCTTTCTTGGGGACAGGAATGAAAACTGATATTTTGCAGTCCTGTGGCCGCTGCTGAGTTTTCCAAGTTTGCTGGCATATTGAGTGAAGCACT
Source organism: Moschus berezovskii (assembly GCF_049115385.1). Taxonomy (NCBI): domain Eukaryota; kingdom Metazoa; phylum Chordata; class Mammalia; order Artiodactyla; family Moschidae; genus Moschus; species Moschus berezovskii. Next base: position 45,293,720 of record NC_142472.1, read on the forward strand.
TTCACAGCATCATGGTTCAGGATTTTAAATAGCTCAACTGGAATTCCATCACCTCCACTAGCTTTTTTCGTAGTGATGCTTTCTAAGGCCCACTTGACTTAGCATTACAAAATGTCTGGCTCTAGGTCAGTGATCACACCATCGTGATTGTCTGGGTCTTGAAGATCTTTTTTGTACAGTTCTTCTGTGTATTCTTGCAACGTCTTCTTAATATCATCTGCTTCTGTCCTTTATCAAGCCCATCTTTGCATGAAATGTTCCCTTGGTAGCTCTAATTTTCTTGAAGAGATCTCTCGTCTTGCCCATTCTGTTCTTTTCTTCTATTTCTTTGCTCTTATCCCTGAGGAAGGCTTTCTTATCTCTCCTTGCTATTCTTTGGAACTCTGCATTCAGATGCTTATATCTTTCCTTTTCTCCTCCGCTTTTTGCTTCTCTTCCTTTCACAGCTATTTGTAAGGCCTCCGCAGACAGCCATTTTGCTTTTTTGCATTTCTTTTCCATGGGGATGGTCTTGATCCCTGTCTCCTGTGAAATGTCATGAACCTCTGTCCATAGTTCATCAAGCACTCTATCTGTCAGATCTAGTCCCTTAAATCTATTTCTCACTTCCACTATGTAATCGTAAGGGATTTGATTTAGGTCACATCTGGATGGTCTAGTGGTTTTCCCTACTTTCTTCAATTTAAGTCTGAATTTGTCAATAAGGAGTTCACGATCTGAGCCACAGTCAGCTCCTGGTTTTGTTTTTTCTAACTATATAGAGCTTCTCCATCTTTGGCTGCAAAGAATATAATCAATTTGATTTCGGTTTTGACCACCTGGTGATGTCCATCTGTAGAGTCTTCTCTTGTTTTGTTGAAAGAGGGTTTTTGCTATATCCAGTGTGTTCTCTTGGGAAAACTCTATTAGCCTTTGCCCTGCTTCATTCTGTGCTCCAAGGCCAAATTTGCCTGTTACTCCATGTGTTTCTTGACTTCCTACTTTTTCATTCCAGTTCCATATAATGAAAAGGACATATTTTTTGGGTGTTAGTTCTAAAAGGTCTTGTAGGTCTTCATAGAACCATTCAAATTCTCCTTCTTCAGCGTTACTCGTTGGGGCATAGGCTTGGATTACTCTAATATTGAATGGTTTGCCTTGGAAACGAACAGAGATCATTCTGTCGTTTTTGAGATTGCATCCAAGTGCTACATTTCGGACTCTTTTGTTGACTATGATAGCTACTCCCTTTCTTCTAAGAGATTCCTGCCCACAGGAATAGATATAATGGTCATCTGAGTTAAATTCACCCATTCCAGTCCATTTTAGTTTACTGATTCCTAGAATGTCAACATTCACTCTTGCCATCTCCTGTTTGACCACTTCCAATTTGCCTTTATTCATGGACCTAACATTCCAGGTTCCTATGCAATATTGCATTGGACCTTGCTTCTATCACCAGTCACCTCCACAATGGGTATTGTTTTTGCTTTGGCTCCATCCCTTCATTCTTTTGGATTTATTTCTCCACTGATCTTCACTAGCATATTGGGCACCCACTGATCTGGGGAGTTCCTCATTCAGTATCCTATCATTTTGTCTTTTGATACTGTTCATGGGGTTCTCAAGGCAAGAATAATGAAGTGGTTTGCCATTTCCTTCTCCAGTGGACCACATTCTTTATGACCTCTCCACCATGACCTGCCCATCTTGGGTGGCCCCACATGGCATGACTTAGTTTCATTGAGTTAGACAATGCTGTGGTCCATGTGATTAGATTGACTAGTTTTCTGTGATTGTGATTTCAGTGTGTCTGCCCTCTGATGCCCTCTCACAATACCTACCATCTTATTTGGGTTTCTCTTACCTTGGTCGTGGGGTATCTCTTCACATCTGCTCCAGCAAAGGGCAGCCTCTGCTCCTTACCTTGGAGAAGGGGTATCTCCTCAAGGCCACCCCTCCTTACCTTGAATGTGGAGTAGCTCCTCTAGGCCCTTTCTGAGCCCATGCAGCCGCCGCCACTTGGATGTGGGGTTGCTCCTCTCACTAATGGCTTAAAAGAATACAAATTTATTATCTTGCAGTCTAGTAGGTCAAAAGTTCACCACAGGCCTCACTGGGTTAAAATCAAGTGTCATCAGGGCAGAGTTCCTCTGGACGCACTGGAGGAGAATCCAGCTTCTGACCCTTACTAGTTTTTATAGGTAACACACATTCTTTGATTTATGGTTCCTTTCCTCCATCTTTAAAGTCATTTCTTCTCACACTGCATTACTCCTCACATTGTACTTCTTGCTTACAGCTGTAAGGACTCTTCTGATAACACATGTCTACCTAGTTAATCTAAGATAATCTTCCTGTTTTATGTTCAACCTTACCTCCATCTGTAATGGTAATTCCCGTTTCTATGTAATATAACATATTCACAAATTCTTGGAATTAAGATGCAGGCATTTTTGGAGGAGAGAGGAATGAGACTGAATATTTCACCCATGCAAGATAAAGTTGCCTTAGATGTGTATTCCTCAGTAAAGCCAAGAACATTGATTGATTCTCTCATTCTTATATTAATTCACTCAGAGACAATGTGTTATAGTAGAATTTATTCTACTATATTCCAATTTATTTCTCAAAAGATATGTAATGGTGGGGAATTATTTATTCTCTTTGACAGTCTCTTCTCAATTTTTTAATTAGAAAAAAAAAAAACAAGAGCAAATAAATGCACCTCAGAGTGTCATTCTGAGGACTGGGTATGATAATTACTATAATGCTCTCACCAGATGTCAAGGAAAATTAGTCGACAAAAGTCAGCTATAAGCAGTGTAGCACAGTTGCTGCTCTAAATAGACTTTTGGTTAGTGATCTTTATTCATTAACTAAATAATTTATTTAATCATTTAATTTTCAAAAAGTATGTTTAAAAAAACCCCTATTACTATGCAACACCAGCATACACATAAAATATATAGCACAGATTATTTCTAAAATATGAACATAACACTGTTGGTATTACTGAAAAAAAGCACTGATGTTTTATTGTAATTATAATTTCTCAATTTATAGTCATAAGAAATTAGTCACAAAGACATTAACACAAATCAGAAATGTCTTATAGGAAAGTACTGAAATCTTTATTTTTAGACTTTTGAAATCTGTGTGAGAATAGTTTTTTATTATATCTATTGTGAATTTTTAAAAAATTAGTTGCCGTGGCATCATGCATCTCCAAATGCTTTATAACTTTAACACATCTTACCTTATGTCCACAAATTAGCCTCAGCAAGGACTTTGCCATATAGTCAGTACTGTCTTTTAAAAACAAGCATTAATATAACTATGGCTATTAATTTACTTGTGGAAGTTGACCTTACTTTACATGATAGATAAATTGCCATGATAATATATATTCAATGGTCTAAGGTTTATATGATTATGATATATTAAATTATGTTATTGTGAGATATAAAATTTTATTTGATTTAACAAGTTATTGCTTAAATAATTTATAATTACCTTTCCAAAAATTGACATTATCATGGTTGTTCATTTTAACCACAGAGAAAAATAAATTTTGTTTTTTATCCTTACTGAAAGAAAGTTTAATAATCTCTAGCAAAGCTTATTGGAGAAGGAAATGGCAACCCACTTCAGTGTTCTTGCCTGGAGAATCCCAGGGATGGCAGAACCCAGTGGCTGCCGTCTATGGGGTCGCACAGAGTTGGACACGACTGAAGCGACTTAGCAGCAGCAGCAGCAAAGCTTATATCTAAGTTGATTCCAAATTCCTGAAAAGTACAAAACATTTTTTTATTTTGTCAAGGTGTTAAATATTTAATAAAACATCTTAAATAATTTTGTTTTTTTAAGAAGAGTATATTTCCTAGATTATTTTATCTTTCCTAGTGAATAAACAAAAGCTTACTAGATTGCACTACAATGAAGTGTAATTCTTAGGACTTCTTTAATGGTGCAGAAATTATTTTCCTTTATCATTTATCAAGAAGTTCCCAGTTACCATTCCTCTATTGTCTCAAATTATTTTTGATTTAGTTGGATTAAGTTCAGCTAAATTTAGTACTAAACAAGTATTAAAAAAAAGAAAAAAGAAAATGGAGGCCCCAATTGTCCCAAACAATAATTTTGGGGGCACACAGAAACTTACCTCATATTTTTACCTCTAATTTGCTCATGTATTATATGAAATTTCAATTAAATTTTCTTTATTATATATGTAAACTTGCTCTTCTCTTAAGAAAAACTCTTCGACATTAGCTTTAGCATTCTTTGTCAAAACTTTTAACCTCTATAAATCACAGCTTTTTAGTGCAGAAGGATCTTTTTAATGGGACAGGAAATTCATTAGAAATTTTATCCCTATGGGTAGGGAACTAAGTTTAATTGTATTGCTAGGGAAGAAGTGCTAGATTTGCCTTAGATTATTTCTACACAATTTATGTTTGGAACATTGTGATAAACAAGATACCAGTTGTGTCTATTCTCAAAGATATTAAAGAGAAAAGTAAGTAACCCTGCAATAAATGAGGGCCAAGTTCTATTTTCTGTTCTCTAATTGGCAAAAGCCACCTGATTAAGAGACTCATATATGCCATATTCAGAGTTGCGATTTTATTTTCCTGACGATTTTAAAGAGTGATTCTCAATTAAGGACAGTATTTACCTCAGCTGGGGACATTTAACAATGTCCAGAGACATTTTGTTCATTAAGATTGTGGGGATGGTTGTGCTACTGACATTGAGAAGATAGAAAAACCAGGTTGCTGCTAAATATCTTATATAGAATGGAAAAGACACAACAAAGAATTATCTAGTTTAAAATGTGAATACAGCCACTTTAAGAAAGCTTGATCAAACAAATTTGAAAGTTTGATATTATTTTGTCTCTATCCTATTACACAAGAGTGATTATAATGATATATTGGAATTGGCATATACGAGAGAAAGTGTCAGATAAGGAGTTCAAACTAGAGACTTTAGTGGCCTGAACAAAAGATGCTATGGAGATATGGACAGTTTCAGAGATTTTGGAGTAAAGCAATAACATATACTTTACAATTAATTCAGTTCAGTTCAGTCGCTCAGTCGTGTCTGACTCTTTGCGACCCCATGAATCATAGCATGCCAGGCCTCCTTGTCCATCACCAGCTCCCTGAGTTCACTCAAACTCATGTTCATCGAGTTGGTGATGCCATCCATCCATCTCATTCTTTGTCGTTCCCTTCTCCTCCAGCCCCCAATCCCTCCCAGCATCAGAGTCTTTTCAAGTGAGTCAACTCGTCGCATGAGGTGGCCAAATTATTGGAGTTTCAGCCTCAGCATCACTCCTTCCAATGAACACCCAGGGCTGCTCTCCTTTAGGATGGACTGGTTGGATCTCCTTGCAGTCCAAGGGACTCTCGAGAGTCTTCTCCAGCACCACAGTTCAAAAGCATCAATTCTTCGGCAATCAGCTTTCTTCACAGTCCAACTCTCACATCCATACACGACCATGGGAAAAAACATCGCCTTGACTAGGTGGACCTTTGTTTATTAGTTGAGGCCAGAGAGTGAGTCAAGTGTCTCTGTGACAATAGAATAAATGGTAGTTAAAGGAGATAAAGAGATTTTAGGAGAAGCAGCAAATTTAGGGAGGTTTTAGTAGGTCATGATTTTGATTTGGAAAATTCAGCAGTGGTCACAGGACTGGAAAGGGTCAGTTTTCTTTCCAATCCCAAAACTAGGCAGTGCAAACTATGTTCAAAGTACCACCCAGTTGAACTCATTTCACACGCTATCAAAGTAATGCTAAAATTCTCCAAGCTAGGTTTCAAAAGTACATGAACCAAGAACTTCGAAACATTCAAGATGGATTTAGATAATGAAGAGGAACCAGAGATCAAATTACTAACATCTGTTGAAACATAGAAAAAGCAAAGGGATTCCAGAAATACATCTGCTTCATTGACTAATCTAAAGCCTTTGACTGTGTGGATCACAGCAAACTGTGGAAAATTCTTCAAGAGATGGGTATACCAGACCACTTTACCTGCCTCCTGAGAAAATTGTATGCAGGTCAAGAAGCAACAGTTAATACCAGACGCGGAACAATGAACTAGTTCCAAATCGGGAAAGGAGTATGTCAAAGCTGTATATTGTCACCCCATTTCTTTAACTTATATGCAGAGTGCATCATGAGAAACACTGGGTTGGATGAAGTACAAGCTAGAATCAAGATTGCCAGGAGAAATATCAATAACCTCAGATATGCAGATGACACCAGAAAGCAAAGAGGAACTAAAGAGCTTCTTGATGAAAGTGAAAGAGGAGAGTGAATAAAAATTGGCTAAAACTCAACATTCAAAAAACTAAGATCATGGAATCCAGTCCCATCACTTCATGGCAAATAGATGGGGAAACAATGGAAAACAGTGATTTTTGGTTTGTTTTCTTGGGCTCCAAATTCACTGCAGATGGTGAGTGCAACCATGAAACTAAAAGACACTTGCTCCTTGGAAGAAAAGCTATGACAAACCTAGAAAGGATATTAAAAAGCAGAGACATTACTTTGCCCACAAAGGTCTGTCTAGTCAAAGCTATGGTTTTTCCAGTAGTCATATATAGATGTGAGAACTGGACCATAAAGAAGGCTGAGCACTGAAAAACTGATGCTTTTGAACTGGTGTTGGACAAGGCTCTTGAGAGACCCTTGGATTGGAAGGAGATAAAACCATTCAATCCTAACAGAAATCAACCCTGAATATTCTTTGGAAGTACTGATGCTGAAGCTGAAGCTTCACAACTTTGATGACCTGATGTGAAAAGCAGACTCTTTAGAAAAGACCCTGATGCTGTGAAAGATTGAAGGCAAGAGGAGATGGGGACAACAGAGGATGAGGTGGTGGCATGAGTTTGTGCAAGCTTCAGGAAATTTTGAAGGACAGGGAAGTCTGGTTTGTTGCAGTCTACTTGGTTGCAAAGAGATGGACATGACTGAGCTTCTGAACAACAATGGATTTGGATAGATAATCTGAGGTGTCGTGGAGACGTGTACATAACTCAGTCTGATATCAACAATAATGTAATTTCTATTATATATAGCATTAAGTAACCACTTGTAGATTACATTTATCCTACAGTAAACTTCTTTTTAAAAACTAATTTCATTTTCATTACTTTCTGAAGAAGAATTCTTCTAAGAAGTTTTAAGGATGCCTGCTCTCCAAAATCCAAATCCAAATCTCAATCATTCAAATTGAGAAATGAACAAATAAGTGCATGAAGGTTTTATACATTTTAAATCATTTGAAAAACCAGAATTGAAAGAGACACATGTACCCCAATGTCCATCACAGCACTGTTTATAATAGCCAGGACATGGAAGCAACCTAGATGTCCATCTGCAGATGAATGGATTAGAAAGTTGTGGTACATATACACAATGGAGTATTAATCAGCCATTAAAAAGAATACATTTGAATCAGTTCTAATGATGTGGATGAAACTGGAGCCTATTATACAGAGTGAAGTAAGCCAGAAAGAAAAACACCAACGCAGTATACTAACACATATATATCGGAGAAGGCAATGGCAAGCCACTCCAGTACCCTTGCCTAGAAAATCCCATGGACAGAGGAGCCTGGACGGCTGCAGTCCATGGGGTCACTACTAGTCAGACACGACTGAGTGACTTCACTTTGACTTTTCTCTTTCATGCATTGGAGAAGGAAATGGCAACCCACTCCAGTGTTCTTGCCTGGAGAATCCCAGGGATGGCGGAACCTGGTGGGCTGCCGTCTATGGGGTCACACAGAGTCGGACATGACTGAAGCGACTTAGCAGCAGCAGCAACACACATATATATATGGAATTTAGAAAGATGATAATGATAACCTTGTATGCAAGACAGCAAAAGAGACACAAATGTATAAAATAGACTTTTGGACTCTGTAGGAGAGGGCGAGGGTGAAATGATATGTGAGAATAGCATTGAAACATGTATATTATCATATGTGAAACGAATCGCCAGTCCAGGTTCAATGCATGATACAGGATGCCCGGGGCTGGTGCACTGGGATGAACCAGAGGGATGGGATGGAGAGGGAGGTGGGAGGGGGATTCGAGATGGGGAACACATGTACACCCAGGACAGATTCATGTCAATGTATGGCAAAACCAATACAATAATGTAAAGTAATTAGCCTCCAATTAAAATAAATAAAAAATTCGAAGAAGTTTGTGACACTTGCCTCTCCCTATGTAGTTTTCTCCCATGTTCTTTCCCAGTCTATTTATTTAATTGGTGGATAATTGCTTAACAATATCATGCTGGTTTCTGCCATACATCAACATGAATCAGTCACATATGTATGTCCCCTCCCTCTTGAACCTCCCTCCTATCTCCCACCTCATCCTGCCCTCCAGGTTATCACAGAGCACTGGGTTGAGCTCCTTGTGTCACACAGTAAATTCCCACTGGTATCTATTTTTTGTAGGGTAACATGTATGCTTCTTCCTCCATTCACCCCACCCTCTCTTTCCCCAACCGTCCAGAAGTCTGTTCTCTATGCCTGTGTCTCCATCGTTGCCCTGCAAATAGGTTCATCAGTACCATCTTTCTAGACTCCATAAATTTGTGTTAATATACAATATTTGTCTTTCTCTTTCTGACATACTTCACTCTGTACAGTAGGCTCTAGGTTTATCCACCTCATTAGGACTCACTCAAATGTGTTCTTTGTTATAGCTGAATACTATCACATTATATATGTATATATCATATCTTCTTTATCCATTCACCTGTTGATGGACATCTAGGTTGCTTCCATGTCCTACCGACTGTAAAAAGTGCTTCAATGAACATTGGGGTATATGCATCTCTTTCAATTATGGTTTTCTTAGGGTATGTATCCAGTAGAGGGATTGCTGGGTCATATGGTAATTCTATTTCTAATTTTTAAAGGAATCTTCGTACTGTTCTCCATAGGGGTTATATAAATTTACCTTCCCACAACAATGCAAGAGGGTTCCTTATTCTCCACAATCTCTCTAGCATTTATTGGTTGTAGTTTTTTTTTTTTTTAATGATAGCCATTCTGACTGGTGTGAGATGATACCTCATTGTACTTTTGATTTGCATTTCTCTAATAATGAGTGATGTTGAGCATCTTTTCATATATTTTTTGGCCATCTTATGTCTTCTTTGGAGAAATGTCTATTTAGGCTTTCTGCCCATTATTTTGTTGGGTTGTTTGTTTTTCTGTTATTGAACTGATTGAGTGGCTTATATTTTTGGAGACTAATCCTTTGTCAATTGTTTCATTTGTAATGATTTTTCCCATTCTGAGTGTTGTCTTTTAATCTTATTTAATTTTTCATTTGCTTCACAACAGCTTTTAAGTTTAATTAAGCCCCATTTGTTTACTTATGTATATTTTCCAGAGTTTTTTAAAAAGCTAAATTTTAAATAATCATGAAATGTTTAAAAACTCAACATAAGTCACAAGTGTAGTAGATACGTTGCTCATATCCTACACCTCAGCTCAGCTCAGCTCAGTCGCTCAGTCGTGTCCGACTCTTTGCGACCCCATGAATTACAGCACACCAGGCCTCCCTGTCCATCACCAACTCCCGGAGTACACTCAAACTCATGTCCACAGAGTCAGTGATGCCATCCAGCCATCTCATTCTCCTTCATCCCCTTCTCCTCCCGCCCCCAACCTTTCCCAGCATCAGAGTCTTTTCCAGTGAGTCAACTCGTCGCATGAGGTGGCCAAAGTATTGCAGTTTCAGCTTTAGCATCAGTCCTTCCAATGAACATCCAGGATTGATCTCCTTTAGAATGGACTGGTTGGATCTCCTTGCAGTATAAGGGACTCTCGAGAGTCTTCTCCAACACCACAGTTCAAAAGCATCGATTCTTCGGTGATCAGCTTTCTTCACAGTCCAACTCTCACATCCATACATGATCACGGGAAAAACAATTGCCTTGACTAGACAGACCTTGGTTGGCAAAGTAGTGTCTCTGCTTTTTAATATACTATCAAGGTTGGTCATAACTTTCCTTCCAAGGAGCAAGCGTCTTTTAATTTCATGGCTGCAATCAGCATCTGCAGTGATTTTGGAGCCCCAAAAAATAAAGTCTGACACTGTTTCCACTGTTTTTCCATCTATTTCCCATGAAGTGATGGGACCAGATGCCATGATCCTACACCTAGCAACCTCCAATGATAAGATCTTATATGACCAGACTATGTTGCCAGTTTATTTCAATTTACCTTTAAGATATCTTAGTATTTTCATTGGGTAATGGGCTCAGCAGTAAGAAGGACAGAATTCAGCAATGAACAAAGAGATTTCACTCTTAACTTCATTCCTTTTCGATATTCTATTTTCCTCAGTAATAAATTGTGTATAAGTTTGCTTGCCAAGTATCCTTAACATGGTTGTTAGAAGGATGAAAATTGTCTCATTGACATATTGGAGATGCTTATAAACTCTAGTATAATGTTCATAGGTAAAGGCTGATGATTCTGAGTTCCACCTTTGTTCATTGATCTTTTATTTTATAGTAAATCTCCTTGAAATAAAGGCAATGACACTTTTGAATAATCTTCATTAATCACTAGTTGAATATCCATAAAAGTATCATATTCAATTTGCATTTCATGGATGGAAGAATAAATTACATGTTTCTCATGTTTATTAAATCAGAGTAGTGAATCAAAAGTTTCAAATGAACTCTTCATTTTCCTGTAGATATGTCACAGAGGTAGGAATAGAGCCAGGCAAGTAAAGTGAGTGAGGCAGTTGCCTTGGGTAAAAAGTTTAACGGGATAATAAATTCTCAGTAATCAATATCCTAATGCAACATTTTTAAAAGTAAAATTAATATGAAATATCCATAATTAACAAAATGTCAACATTTTAAATAAAGATATACATTGAATTTTCCAATCAAATTTTGTCTTGGGGTACTGTATGCCTCTGTATAGCACTGAAAGATGGTTTGGCATATTGGATTCTGGAGTTGTGAAGCTTGGGCACAAATTCTTACACATACTTATGGTACAGTAAGCACATGACTTCACCTATGTAAGTTCAGATTTTTCTCACCTATAAGATGTTTGTAACATTATTGCTTTCTTGATAGGTTTTATGACAGGATGAAGAGACAAATGCTCCTGGCACATTTTGTGGCAGTTTATAAACGTTCTATACATGACATAGTTTTCAGCTCTTATTTATAGGTATAGTTCAAAAGAGCATTATATATATATATAAATGAAGCACACATCACATCTATCACACAATTTTGGAAATGTTTCAAAATATGAAAATTAATGAAAAGCCTTTATGGGATTTTAGGTTAAACGTTGGATGATTTTAAGGAGAGGCATAAAGGGAAATTAATTGTTTGAGCTGGTCAATTTGACCAAATATCTATGTATTGGGGATCACGAAGAAGAAAGAACCTAGTAGTGAATCTTTGTGAACACATTGTTAAACGACAAATAAGATATTATTTGTTTTGTATGCCTATCTTCTAGAAAAAGTTATTTCTGAGAGCAAGTTGATGTTATTTTTTACAGCTATTAGCATTGTTTGAGAAGCATGAGCCATTATGTTACCTTCATTTTTCTCTCTCTTTGTACACACTTACATGTGAATGTGTTTATAAATATATAGACAGATAATAAATAGACAAAATATTTTTAGCTGAACTGTAAATTAATTTAAATTTGGTAGTTGCTAAAATGTATGCTACTTGAGCTTGACATTAATCTAAAATCATCACTGCAATGCCGGGGATTCTGCTGGCAGTCATGCTCCAATAATGTTTGGATTAGGTCCTCATAGGTTCCATAACTTCCTTTGCATAGGATGCTGTCTTTTCAGATAAGGTGACATTTATTCTACCTTATTATTTTAATCTAAGCTCAGTTCATTTCAATCTGTGATAACTGAGATTTTTTAATTTATTAAGGAATAGGTTTCTAAAACACATAAATAAATAACTGGCTGTCTTTGAAACACCGAGTAGTTTAGAGTCATCACTGAATGTTTATGTATGTGCATTTTGTAGTTACCTGTGGTGCTGGAGAAGACTCTTGAGAGTCCCTTGTACTGCAAGGAGATCCAACCAGTCCATTCTAAGGGAGATCGATCCTGGGTGTTCATTGGAAGGACTGATGCTAAAGCTGAAACTGCAATACTTTGGCCACCTCATGCGACGAGTTCACTCACTGGAAAAGACTCTGATGCTGGGAAAGGTTGGGGGCGGGAGGAGAAGGGGACGACGGAGAATGAGATGGCTGGATGGCATCACCGACTCTGTGGACATGAGTTTGAGTGAACTCCGGGAGTTGGTGATGGACAGGGAGGCCTGGCGTGCTGTGATTCATTCGGTCGCGGAGAGTTGGACACGACTGAGTGATTGAATTGACTGACTGACTGCTAAATGGAATTTTATTGTGTTCTCTCAAGGCATATTTTTTTTAACCAAAGTTAGTAGGCTATTTATTTTTGTTTCTCTCTCTCTTTTTTTTTTTTTTCCTTTAAAAATATTGACAACCATCTCACCAAAGAGCAAGGCAAGTGGCAGGTAGAAAAGATACATTGTAAGGAAGCTTGAGATCTAGGAGACCAGATTTGGATTTCTCTAAAATTCTATATTCAACAGAAACTAATAGATTTCTTAGTTCTAACAACCCAGTGTTGTTATCCACCGAATTATAGAATTAGGCTAAAAGATAATACTATTTATGCTATTGTATGCGTTTACTTTAATAAGTAGTAATTTATATTTTAATGACTTATGCTTGTATTACTGAAACTACAATAAAGAAAATAAATAATATAAATCAAATTATATTCTCACAGATTTGAATTTTATTTTTTAAGACTTAGATGCAGTTCTTTTTTATATTTTTGGTTAATTGTCAACATCTGAAAGATAAAATGTTCATACATTACTGTGATTTTCTTGTGATTGCAATTAATAACATTCCCATAATTGGTAATTATAGGTGCCTGGAGATACATAGCTTTTCATCAGATCATATAATATAACCATAGAAAAAATGGAGAAATACATCTCAAAATATCACAAAAGTAACAGCAATTAAACTAATCAAAATAAAATGGTCTTTTATTTCTGTCTCTCCTGTATGTGGTCATGCTGAGAAAAATGATACTATATTGATAACAGGAAAACATACACATAAAGAACTTATAAAAGAGATGAATTTGTTACTGTAGTATAGATGCATGACACTGACCAAATCACATACATAAAGCACAATACTTAGATACTAAAACATTGATAGTGTTTTCCAGACTACTTTTCTAGTTGAATATTAATAAAAAGAACTAATTGTATTATATATAGGAAGTGATTTTAATTTTTAAAAGAGGCATACTCCCAAAAGAAATTGAAATATTTCCTAGTGCAACAGAGCTTGTATTTTCAATTCCTACAATTATTGATTTGTATTCTTTCTGGTGGTAAAAGACAAACATATCTTTCTTATATTGAAGTAATGAGAATACATTATAGCACTAAGGGAAAAAGCAATGACGAAAGGGAAAAGAAGGAACAAGGAGAAAAACTGTGAGAGAAAAGGAGAGGGTAAAATGCAAATAGGGAGCAAGTTATTTATTACCTAATTATATTGTTTATAGTACATAAGCTTAATATAATGAACTATATCTAGACTATAGAACTGTAGTGCATATAAAGTAGGCGTACAATGCATAAAAATAAATAACACGTGTATCATTAAGACAAGATGCCTTGAAATGTTATTTTCCTCACTTTTTTGGTCTTTTCATATGACATTTTAAAATTTTCACAAAACTCATTAAATTTAATTAAACAGCTATTTTTGTTTCAGCATCAAGAAAAACACAATCCCTGTATGTATTTCCTTTGTTTCCAGGTTTATTGAGATATAAGTGACATAGCACTGTATAAGTTTAGATTCTAAAGCTTAATTATTTGACTTACATATATCATCAATGATAATCACAATAAGTTTAGAGAAAATACAATATTTATATAGATATAACACTGCTGCTGCTGCTGCTAAGTCGCTTCAGTCATGTCCGACTCTGTGCAACCCCACAGAAGGCAGCCTGCCAGGCTCCCCCATCACTGGGATTCTGCAGTCAAGAACACTGGAGTGGGTTGTCATTTCCTTCTCCAATGCATGAAAGTGAAAGTGAAGTCACTCAGTCGTGTCCAACTCTTAGTGACCCCATGGACTGCAGGCTACCAGGCTCCTCCATCCATGGGATTTTCCAGGCAAGAGAACTGGAGTGGGTTGCCATTGCCTTCTCCAGATATAACACTAAATACATAGAAAAATGTTTTCTTTGTGTTGAGTACATATTATCTTGATATGTGTGCAGCACCAAGAATTCCTAGTACAGTGTTTTGCACATGCTCTTAACATACGAAAATTAACAGTTAAGGACAGAAAATAACCACCAGTTAATAATACGTATTTATTGAGCCCCTGCTAGGTGATTGACACTGGGTTAATCATTATATGTGTGAATCTCAGTTTTCTATAAAACTAAGCTGTTGTGTTCTGAAAGATCAAATATTTTATATTTCTGACCTTTGAAATATCCTGCATGGGACTTGTTTGGCTGTCCAGTGGGTAAGACTCTGCTTCCACAGCAAGGAACAAGGTTTTGAACCCTACTCAGGCATTTAAGATACTGCATGCCAAACAGCATGGCCAAAAAGAATTACATATAATAAAATATTCTATTTTCCTACTAATGCCAATTCTAAACATTTAGGAAAATCAGTGTCTTACACAGTACCTTCCTTCAAGGAACCAGTTATATAGAGGTTAAATAGTACAAACCAATCTCAATTTTACCACAAAAGGTTGAAACAAATTCTCAATTTGATCAAAAAATGCCTGAATAATATTGAGTATATAAATTTGATATTAAAAAAATTGACTAGACTTACAGAAGCTTCTTTAAAAATTAAAATTAATAAAACTGATACTTGTATGTTAAAAGATTTCTGAGATAATCAAAGTACTTTGCTAAATGAAACAGAAAATAATTCTGATTGATAATCTCATGTATTCTCTAAAAGCACTTGTCTGATACCAATTTTATACCAAATATTATATTGTTTGATAATACTGAGCTATCATTTACAAATCTATTATCATTCAAATTTAAATTGATATTCCATATTTTTAATTCAAAATTAACTCAACAAGAAGATATAAGGAATGATATATTGAGGAATATGATGCATTGTGTCCTTAAAGTATAAGTAATAGATCATTTCTAAAATGAGAAAAGACAAAATGACTAGAATACATCTTGACACATTTTATTCAAAAATGAAGGTCTTTACATATCAGCACTCATCATGGCATTCCAAATAAAAAAATAAAGTCTTACCTGAAGGTCAACATAAAAGATAAGGCAACTCAGGCTCATTAACATCTCAGAACATTTCTGGTGCTTAGATTTAATTAAATATCATGGAATAATTTGTACACTGTTCATCAAAGCTACACTTTTACAGAAAACTTCATTTACTTTTAACCTTTGTTAGTAAGTCCAAGTTTAATGCCATGTAAAATTTTTCATGGGCTAAAACATAACATATATACAAATAAAGAAATGACATGATTTAAAATATAAAATCAAATGTTATATTTGTATAATACAGATACACTGATATGCATTCTTACATATAACTCATAATTGTAAATATCTTAAACAGAAGGCATATCCCATGGCAAAAATATTTAATTTTAATAGCCATTCCAGAATACAGTACATGACTGCTTGGTTTCACTTGGCAGTTTTCACTATCTAGGATTTTTTTTTCTTTTGCTAATATCATATTTACTTTTCTAACATAGAGAATACTATATGAAAAAATCATGTCAAAAGATTAATGAGTACCTTTAATTCCTACACTGTACAATATGTAAACACAGTCTTAATACAGTTAGCAAATGTTATTAGGTCCTTCTTGCCACATTCTTAACATTTCTTTCTTTCCTTGGTGGTGATAAACAAGCAAGGCAATGAGTTCAGTAATAGAGGGAAAATATGTGATGGTTTTATGAGTAATCCTCCCCAAATTATCTCCTTTATGAGATCTGAGATTCTGAGTCCTGCTGTGTTCTGTTGAGGGTGCAGTGAAGAGAGTTAAAGGTGATAGGGCTCCTAGAAAGATGGTAGAGACAGATTGTGGATATGAAACTAATATTTTCAAGTATTAAGTTTTCATTTTTTTTCCTTCTAAAAACAAGGTTGCATAGTGCCAACAAGACAGGTGAATTAAAATAACCAGTAAACTATTCTTTTCCCCTCTTAGATCATGATTCCACAAGCAATTATACCTCCTCTACTTTGCACACTTGTTCAAATGTTCTTTCAGAAGTTCATCTTCAGAAATTACCAACATACCCTCACCCAAACCATGGGCAATTTCTCAAAGGTCAAGTCCTCTTTTATAAAGAAACATTCATTGGTAGATTTTACAAGGTTTTAAACAATTGAAAAGTACAGGAGGAAACAAGATGGCTAGGAGTCAGTGTGTGTGAGGTACATCTCTCTCCACAGATACATCAGGAATACACCTTCAGACACAGAAGTCCATACAGAACACCAGCTGAGAGCAGACAGGAGTACCTGACCAGTGGAAAAGAATACAGAGAGCCACACAAAACTTGGTAGGACAAAGGAACTAAGGGGAAAAACAGGAGTGTTATTAGGACTGGACCTGCCCTCAGGAGGTGGGGAAACTGAAACAGGGGTCCAATCCCCACATCGGGGCAATTATCTGAGTCAGAGGAGAAACATTTAAGGCTGAGAGTGAAACTGTTGATCTGTGGTAGCCTAAATGGAATGAGAATCACAGTCCTTGCTGCAGCCATACATACCCCAGACAGGAACCCTGGTCCCCTGGAAGGCACAGAGGCTGGTAACTGGACTTTAGGGATTGTGGAGCAACACTAGGGTGATGGCTGCTGTTGACTGTTGGAAGACAGATTGAGGGGATGTGAGGGAGGAGATCATGGTGGGAAATTCCAGTGGAGGATAGCCAGGCAGTCATGGAAGCAAGGCGATATTGCTGAGTCATGTATAGCGGGTGGAGTCATCACCATACCCTCTCTCTCCTCATACGCCAGCATCAACAGCTGAACAATAGAGAGGATGGCCCATCAAATGCCTGACACTCCAAACTGCAGAGTAAGACCCCACCAAGGGTGCTCCTTTAAGTGACTGATGCTCTGAACTACAGAGTAGGACCCCCACCCAGGGTGCCCCTATAAGTGCCTGATGTGCCAAATAACAGAGAAGGATCCCAGGCAAGGAAGCCCTCTAAGTGCCTGAATGGGCAGAGCAATGGAGACTGCCCAAAGAGGCCTTCTGATTGCCAGCTACAAGAAGCTTGAGAAAAGACTCTGATAGGGCCATGACTCCTGCAGTTGAGGCAGTCTATGTCCCTCCACACTAGGTGCCTCCAGGGTCCCAATAAGCCAAGCAGCTGCACCACCTTCATGCTCAACTTTCACTGGGGCAGAGTTGCCACAGGCAAAAAAAATGTCTTGAGTCTATGCATGCAGGGTTGCTTTAGTCATGTCCAACTCTTTGACACCCTGTAGACTATGGCCTGCCAGACTTCTCTGTCAGGGAGATGGGGTCTCCAGGCAAGAATACAGGAGCTTATTTGTCAATACTGCTTCAGTTCAGTTCAGTTAAGTCGCTCAGTCATGTCTGACTCTTTGCGACCCCATGCTTGGCTAGCATGCCAGGCCTCCCTGTCCATCACCAACTCCCGGAGTTCACTCAAACTCATGTCCATTGAGTCGGTGATGCCATCCAGCCATCTCATTCTCTGTTGTCTCCTTCTCCCCCTGCCCCCAGTCCCTCCCAGCATCAGAGTCTTTCCCAGTGAGTCAACTCTTCTCATGAGGTGGCCAAAGTATTGGAGTTTCAGCTTTAGCATCAGTCCTGCCAATGAACACCCAGGACTGATCTCCTTTAGAATGAACTGGTTGATCTCCTTGCAGTCCAAGGGACTCTCAAGAGTCTTCTCCAACACCACAGTTCAAAAGCACCAATTCTTCGGTGATCAACCAATACTGGTTACCATACCCTTTTAAAGCAACATGTTTCCAGCTGCCCAAGATGCCAATTCCCCTGAGCACCTGGTGCTGCCAGAAACCCTGTGACCCAAGCAGCTGCACCACCTCCACACTTGCCCCTCACAGGGGTAAATCCAAGCCCTCCAGGGCAGCCTCAGGAGCAAACCCCAGGGGACAACCCACATGTAGAGGTGGAAATAAAACCACAATTGAAACCCAGGGGCAGAGTGGCTAAGGAAGAAGACCCAAAATCTTCCCAACAGCTGTACAAGCTACAGATTAAATCCACACAATCAACTAGGCAGACTCTGTGTCTGTGGAATATTTAAAAGGTCATTGAGATCTCCCACAACAGAAAATGCACTGGTTTGGATAGCTGTGGACTTTGGAGGCAAAAACACACAGGAGTAGCACCAGATTAGAATCAGAGCTGCCCCCACAGCAGGTCCAGAGATCAGCACAGTGTTGGAGGGCATCCCAGGGTGGTAGGGTGGACTGTGACTTCCAGTGGGGGAAAGGAGTCTGACAGCGGTGACTGGAGAAAAACATTTATTATTTTTATGTTTTGACTTGTTCTGTAGGTTCTTTTGGATTATATTTTTCTTTTTTTCCTTTTGTTCCTCCCTCTGTAGTTGTTGATTTTTTGGCACTATGAAATCCAATTGAGATTTTGAGCTTCTTTTTTTTTCCTCAGTCACATTTTTTATTGTTGTTATATATGTCTTCCTCTATGTCTGGCTTTTGCAGTTATGTGGAGTTTTCCTTCTTTTTTTTTCTTTCTCTTTTCTCTTTTTTAATTTACATTTTTTAACCTATTATTTTTTCTACATTTTTTTCCTTTGTTTGCTTTTCCTACTGTTCTTTTCCCCTTGCAGTTAATCTTTAATGTAAATAAATTTTCTTTACCTCTTTTTAATTTTGCATATCTATTCTTTCTTTCCTTCCCTCCTGTCCTCTCAATATATTTGTTAGTTTTATGTTCATTGCTTTATTCCCCAGTTGGCACCTTGCTTTAGTTTTGATTTCCAGTTTTTGCTTTAGCTAGTTTTGTTCTGGTAGATATAATTTTTGGTTTCCTTTGTTCACTGGATCAATCTATTGTACTTTATTTTGTTGGGTTGTCTTGATTTTGTTTATGGGTGAAAAGTATATGTGGATATTCAGTCACACTTTTTACTGTTGTTATAAACCTCTGCCTCTACATTGAGCTTTTGCAGTTCTGTGGAGTTTTCCTCCCCTCGTCCCACTTTTTCTTTTAATCTTCCATTTTTTTTTTCTTTCTTATAATTTTATTTTTTTTATATATTTTATTGGAGGCTAATTATTTTACAATATTATATTGGTTGGTTTTGCCATGCATTGACATGAATCTGCCCCAGGTGTACATGAATTCCCCCTCCAGAACCCCCTTCCCACCTCCCTCCTCCCTTTATCCTCCCTCTGGGTCATCCCCGCAAACCAGCCCTGGACATCCTTTAACATGCATCGACCCTGAACTGGTGATTCGTTGCACATATGACAACATACATGTTTCAATGCCATTCTCCCAAATCATCCCACCCTCACCCTCTCCCACAGAGTCCCAAAGACTGTTTTATACATCTGTGTCTCTTTTGCTGTCTCATATACAGGGCTATCATTTGCATTTGCGACGCGAGAGACGCCGGCCCCGGCACAACGAACCACGCAAAGAGGCGCGGACGTGAGGAGCTACCCCACGCCTGAGGCCAGGGCCGGCGGCTGAGAGGAGCTACCCCACGTCCAACAGGCGGTGGCTGCGCGGGCGCAGGAGGGCCGAGAGGAGCTACTCCGTTTTCAAGGTCAGGAGGGGCGGCCTTGAGGAGATACCCCTCACCCAAGGTAAGGTACAGCGGCTGCACTTTGCTGGAGCGGCTGAGAAGAGATTTTCCACGACCAAGGTAAAAGAAACCCAAATAAGACGGTAGGTATTGCTGGGGGCACCAGAGGGCGGACAGACTGAAATCATAATCACAGGAAACTAGACAATCTGATCACACGGAACACAGCCGAATGTGGTCCACTGGAGAAGGGAATGGCAAACCACTTCAGGATACTTGCCTTGAGAACCCCATGAACAGTAACAAAGGGCAAAATGATAGGATACTGAATGAGGAATTCCCCAGGTTGGTAGGTGCCCAGTATGCTACTGGAGATCAGTGGAGAAATGACTATAGAAGGAGTAAAGGGATGGAGCAAAAGCAAAACCAATACCCAGTTGTGGATGTGACCAGTGATAGAAGCAAGGTCATGTGCTATAAAGAGCAGTATTGCATAGGAACCTGGAATGTTAGGTCCATGAATCAAGGCAAATTGGAAGTGGTCAAACAGGAGATGGCAGGAGTGAAAGTTGACATTCTAGGAATCAGTGAATTAAAATGGACTGGAATGGGTGAATTTAACTCAGATGACCATTATATCTACTACTGTGGGCAGGAATCCCTTAGAAGAAATGGAGTAGCCATCATGGTCAACAGAAGAGTCCGAAATGCAGTACTTGGATGCAATCTTAAAAATGACAGGATAATTTCTGTTCGTTTCCAAGGCAAACCATTCAATATTACAGTAATCCAGGCCTATGCCCCAACCAGTAATGCTGAAGAAGCCAAAGTTAATCGGTTCTATGAAGACCTACAAAACCTTTTAGAACTAACACCCAAAAAAGATGTCCTTTTCATTATAGGGGACTGGAATGCAAAAGTAGGAAGTCAAGAAACACCTGGAGTAACTGGCAACTTTGGCCTTGGAGCACAGAATGAAGCAGGGCAAAGGCTAATAGAGTTTTGTCAAGAGAATGCACTGGTCATAGCAAACACCCTCTTCCAACAACACAAGAGAAGACTCTACACATGGACATCACCAGATGGTCAACACTGAAATCAGATTGATTATATTCTTTGCAACCAAAGATGGAGAAGCTGTATACAGTTAGCAAAAACAAGAACAGGATCTGACTGTGGCTCAGATCATTAACTCCTTATTGACAAATTCAGACTGAAATTGAAGAAAGTAGGGAAAACCACTAGACCATTCAGATATGACCTCAATCAAATCCCTTATGATTATACAGTGGAAGTGAGAAATAGATTTAAGGGACTAGATCTGATTGATAGAGTGCCTGATGAACTCTGGACGGAGGTTCGTGACATTGTACAGGAGACAGGGACCAAGACCATCCCCATGGAAAAGAAATGCAAAAGAGCGAAATGGCTGTCTGAGGAGGCCTTACAAATAGCTGTGAAAAGAAGAGAGGCGAAAAGCAAAGGAGAAAAGGAAAGATATAAGCATCTGAATGCAGAGTTCCAAAGAATAGCAAGGAGAGATAAGAAAGACTTCCTCAGTGATCAATGCAAAGAAATAGAGGAAAACAACAGAATAGGAAAAACAAGAGACCTCTTCAAGAAAATTAGAGATTCCAAGGGAACATTTCATGCAAAGATGGGCTCGATAAAGGACAGAAATGGTATGGACCTAACAGAAGCAGAAGATATTAAGAAGAGGTGGCAGGAATACACAGAAGAACTGTACAAAAAAGATCTTCACGACCAAGATAGTCACAATAATGTGATCACTGACCTAGAGCCAGACATCTTGGAATGTGAAGTCAAGTGGGCCTTAGAAAGCATCACTACTAACAAAGCTAATGGAGGTGATGGAATTCCAGTTGAGCTATTTCAAATCCTGATAGATGATGCTCTGAAACTGCTGCACTCAATATACCAGCAAATATGGAAAACTCAGCAGTGGCCACAGGACTGAAAAAGGTCAGTCTTCATTCCAATCCCAAAGAAAGGCAATGCCAAAGAATGCTCAAACGACCGCACAATTGAACTCATCTCACACGCTAGTAAAGTCATGCTCAAAATTCTCTAAGCCAGGCTTCAGCAGTATGTAAACCGTGAACTCCCAGATGTTCAAGCAGGTTTTAGATAAGGCAGAGGCACCAGAGATCAAATTGCCAACATCCGCTGGATCATGGAGAAAGCAAGAGAGTTTCAGAGAAACATCTATTTCTGCTTTACTGACTATGCCAAAGCCTTTGACTGTGTGGATCACAATAAATTGTGGAACATTCTGAAAGAGATGGGAATCCCAGACCACCTGACCTGCCTCTTGAGAAACCTGTATGCAGGTCAGGAAACAACTGTTAGAACTGGACATGGAACAACAGACTGGTTCCAAATAGGAAAAGTTGTACGTCAAGGTTGTATATTGTCACCTTGCTAATTTAACTTATATGCAGAGTACATCATGAGGAACGCTGGGCTGGAAGAAGCACAAGCTGGAATCAAGATTGCTGGGAGAAATATCAATAACCTCAGATATGCAGATGACACTACCCTTATGGCAGAGAGTGAAGAGGAACTCAAAAGCCTCTTGATGAAAGTGAAAGAGGAGAGTGAAAAGGTTGGCTTGAAGCTCAACATTCAGAAAACAAAGATCATGGCATCTGGTCCCATCACTTCATGGGAAATAGATGGAAAAACAGTGGAAACAGTGTCAGACTTTGTTTTTTTGGGCTCCAACGTCACTGCAGATGCTGATTGCAGCCAGGAAATTAAAAGACGCTTGCTCCTTGGAAGGAAAGTTATGACCAACCTTGATAGTATATTAAAAAGCAGAGACATTACTTTGCCAACCAAGGTCCGTCTAGTCAAGGCAATGGTTTTTCCCGTGGTCATGTATGGATGTGAGAGTTGGACTGTGAAGAAAGCTGATCACTGAAGAATCGATGTTTTTGAACTGTGGTGTTGGAGAAGACTCTTGAGAGTCCCTTATACTGCAAGGAGATCCAACCAGTCCATTCTAGAGGAGATCAATCCTGGATGTTCATTGGAGGGACTGATGCTAAAGCTGAAACTGCAATACTTTGGCCACCTCATGCGACGAGTTGACTCACTGGAAAATACTCTGATGCTGGGAAAGGTTGGGGGTGGGAGGCGAAGGGGACGACAGAGAATGAGATGGCTGGATGGCATCACCGACTCTGTGGACATGAGTTTGAGTGAACTCCGGGAGTTGGTGATGGATAGGGAGGCCTGGCGTGCTGTGATTCATGGGGTCGCGCGGAGAGTCGGACACCACTGAGCGACTGAACTGAACTGAAATTCCATATATATGCATTAGTATTCTGTATTGGTGCTTTTCTTTCTGGTTTACTTAACTCTGTATAATAGGCTACAGTTTCATCCACATCATTAGAACTGATTCAAATGCATTCTTTTTAATGGCTGAGTAATAACGTAGAGTCGGACACGACTGAGCGACTGAACTGAACTGAACTGAATACTCCATTGTGTATATGTACCAAAGCTTTCTTACCCATTCGTCTGCAGATGCACATCTAGTTTGCTTCCATGTCCTGGCTATTATAAACAGTGCTGCAATGAACATTGGAGTACATGTGTCTCTTTCAATTCTGGTACTCAATCTATATGCCCAGGAGTGCTATTGCTGGATCATATGGCAGTTCTATTTCCAGTTTTTTGAGGAATCTCCACACTGTTCTCCATAGTGGCTGTACTAGTTTGCATTCCCACCAACAGTGTAAGAAGGTTCCCTTCTCTCCACACCCTTTCCAGCGTTTATTGCATGTAGACTTTTGGATAGCAGCCATTCTAAGTGGTGTGAAATGGTATCTCATTGTGGTTTTGATTTGCATTTCTGTGACTGTGAGTGATGTTGAGCATATTTTCATGTGTTTGTTAGCCATCTTTATGTCTTCTTTGGATAAATGTCTGTTTAGTTCTTTGGCCCATTTTTTGATTGGGTCATTTATTTTTCTGGAATTGAGCTGAAGGAGCTGCTTGTATATTTTGGAGATTAATCCTTTATCAGTTGCTTCATTTGCTATTATTTTCTCCCATTCTGAAGGCTGTCTTTTCACCTTGCGTATAGTTTCCTTTGTTGTGCAGAAGCTTTTGATTTTAATTAGGTCCCATTTGTTTATTTTTGCTTTTATTTCCAACATTCTGGGAGGTGGGTCTTGGAGGATCCCGCTGTGATTTATGTCGGAGAGTGTTTTGCCTATGTTCTCCTCTAGGAGTTTTATAGAATCTTGTCTTACATTCAGCTCTCTAATCCATTTTGAGTTTACTTTGGTGTATGGTGTTAGGAAGTGTTCTAGTTTCATTCTTTTACAAGTGTCTGACCAGTTTTCCCAGCACCACTTGTTAAAGAGACTGTCTTTTCTCCATTTTATATTCTTGCTTCCATTGTCAAAGATAAGGTGTCCATAGGTGCATGGATTTATCTCTGGGTTTTCTATTTTGTTCCATTGATCTATATTTCTGTCTTTATGCCAGTACCATACTGTCTTGATGACTGTGGCTTTATAGTAGAGCCTGAAGTCCGGCAGGTTAATTCCCCCAGTTCCATTCTTCTTCCTCAAGATTGCTTTGGCTATTCAAGGTTTTTTGTATTTCCATACAAATTGTGAGATTATTTGTTCTAGTTCTGTGAAAAACATCATTGGTAGCTTGATAGGGATTGCATTGAATGTATAAGTTACTTTGGGTAGTATACTCATTTTTACAATATTTATTCTTCCAATCCATGAACACAGTATATTTCTCCATCTATTAGTGTCCTCTTTGATTGCTTTCACTAGTGTTTTATAGTTTTCTATGTACAAGTCTTTTGTTTCCTTAGGTAGATATATTCCTAAGTATTTAATTCTTTTTGTTGCAACAATGAATGGAATATTTTCTTTAATTTCTCTTTCTATTTTCTCATTATTAGTGTATAGGAATGCAAGAGAATTTCTGTGTGCTGATTTTGTATCCTGTGACTTTACTGTAATCATTGATTAGCTCTAGCTTTTTTCTGCTAGTCTTTAGGGTTTTCTGCGTAGAGGATCATGTCATCAGCAAACAGTGAAAGTTTTACTTCTTCTTTTCCAATTTGGATTCCTTTTATGTCTTTTTCTGCTCTGATTGCTGTAGCCAATACTTCCAGAACTATTTTGAATAGTAATGGTGAGAGTGGGCACCCTTGTCTTGTTCCTGACTTTAGAGGAAATGCTTTCAGTTTTTCACCATTGAGGATAATGTTTGCTATGGGTTTGTCATATATAGATTTTATTATATTGAGATATGTCCCTTCTATTCCCATTTCTGGAGGGGACCATAGCAAAAATCAACAAAGCAAAAGCTGGATCTTTGAAAAGGTAAATAAAATTGACAAACCACTAGCCAGACTCATCAAGAAACAAAGGGAGAAGAACCAAATCAATACAATTAGAAATGAAAATGGAGGGATCACAACCAACAACACAGAAATACAAAGGATTATTAGAGAATACTATCAGCAATTATAAGGCAATAAAATGAATAACCTGGAAGAAATGGACAAATTCTTAGAAAAGTACAACTTTCCAAAGCTGAACCAGGAGGAAATAGAAAATCTGAATAGACCCATCACAAGCACGGAACTAGAGGATGTAATCAGAAATCTTCCAGCAAACAAAAGCCCAGGTCCAGACGGCTTCACAGCTGAATTCTACCAAAAATTTAGAGAAGAGCTAACACCTATTCTACTCAAACTCTTCCAGAAAATTGCTGAGGAAGGGAACCTTCCAAACTCATTCTATGAGGCCACCATCACCCTAATCCCAAAACCTGGTAAAGACCCCACAAAAAAGAAAACTACAGGCCAATATCACTGATGAACATAGATGCAAAAATTCTTAACAAAATTCTAGCAATCAAAATCCAACAACACATTAAGAAGATTATACATTATAACCAAGTGGGCTTTATCCCAGGAATTCAAGGATTCTTCAATATCAGCAAATCAATCAACGTAATACACCACATTAACAAACTGAAAAATAAAAATCATGATTATCTCAATAGATGCAGAGAAAGCCTTCGACAAAATTCAACATCCATTTATAATTTTAATTTTTTAACCTATTATTTTTTTACCTTTATTCCTTTGTTTGACTTTCTTACTGTTCTTTTCCCCTGCAGTTAATCTTTAATGTATATAAATCTTCTACATCTACCTCTATTTACATTTGCATATCTATTCTTTCTTTCTTTCTTCCCTTTCTTCCCTTTCCTCTCAGCATATTTGCTATTTTTTGTTTTTATCAATTTATTCCCTACTTGACAAACAACACAATTACTTAAATTAAAAATACTCTAGAAGGAACCAATAGCAGAATTTGTGAAGCAGAAGAATGAATCAGTGAGCTGGAACATAAAATGGTGGAAATAACTTCTGAAGAGCAAAATAAAGTAAAAAGAATGAAAAGAATTAAGGATTGTCTCAAAGACCTCTGGGACAATATCAAATGCCCCCAACATTCAACTTATAAGGGTCCCAGAAGAAGAAGAGAAAAAGAAAGGGTATGAGAAAATGTTTGAAGAGATTATAGTTGAAAATTTCCACAATATGGGAAAGGAAGTACTCAATCAAGTCCAAGAGGTGGAAAGAAATAAATAAAGAAATAAATCCAAGGGGAAACACAGCAAGATACATGCTAATCAAGCTAATGAAAACTAAACACAAAGAAAGAATATTAAAAGCAGCAAGGGAGAAGGACCAAGTAACATACAAGGGAAACCCCATAAGCTTAACAGCTGAACTTTCAGCAAAAGCTCTATAGGCCAGAGGAATGGCAGGATATATTGAAAGGGAAAAATCTACAACCAAGATTATTGTACCCATCAAGGATCTCATTCGAAATTTATGGAGAAATAAAAAGCTTTTCAAACAAGCAAAAGTTATGAGAATTCAGTATCACCAAACTAGCTTTACAATAAATGTTCGTTCCGTTCCGTTCAGTTGCTCAGTCGTGTCCGACTCTTTGCAATCCCATGGACTGTAGCCTACCAGGCTTCTCCGTCCATGGGATTCTCCAGGCAAGAATACTGGAGTGGGTTACCATTTCCTTCTCCAGGGGATCTTCCTGACCCAGGGATAGAACCCAGGTCTCCCTCATTGGAGGCAGACGCTTTAACCTCTGAGCCACCAGGGAAGGGACTTATATAGTCAAGAAATATAAGAGAAAAAAATCTATAAAATCAACCCCAAGCAATTAAGAAAATGGCAATAAGAACATATGCATCAACAATTACTTTAAATGTAAATGGATTAACTACTCTGACTAAAAGACACAGACTGGCTGAATGGATAAAAAAGCATGACCCATATATATGGTGTCTACAAGAAACCCACTTCAGACCTAAAGACACATATAGATTGAAAGTGAAAGGATGGAAAAATATATTCCATGCAAATCGGAAACAAAAGAAAGCTGAAGTAACAATCCTCATATCAGAAAAAAAATAGACCTTAAAATAAAGAATATTACAAGAGATATAGAAGGACACTACATAATGATCAAGGGATCAATCCAAGGAGAAGACATAACAATTGTAAATATCTATGTACCCAATATAAGAGCACTTCAATAAATGCATAAGACAAACACTAACAGATGTAAAAGCAGAAACTGACACTAACACAATAATAGTAGGAGACTCTAACACCCCGTTCACACCAATGGACAGATCCTCAAAACAGAAAAGCAATAAGGAAACCCGTCTTAAATGATACATTATATGAGATGGATCTCACTAATATCTTCAGGATATTTCACACAAATGCAGAATAATAAAACTTCTCCTCAAGTGCACATGGAACATTCTCTAGGAGGGACCACATCTTGGGCCACAAATCAAGCCTCAGTAAATTTAATAAAACTGAAATCGTATCAAGCATCTTCTCTGACCACAGTGCTATGTGAATAGATACCAATTACAAAAAAAAAAAAAAAGAAAGAAAGATAGAAACACAAACACATGGAGATTGAACAACACGTTTCTAAATATCCAACAGGTTACTGAAGAAATCAAAATGGAAATCAAAAAAATTTCTAGAAATAAATGACAATAAAAACATGACAATTCAAAACGCATGAGATACAGCAAAAGCTGTTTATAGCAAGACAATCCTATCTCACGAAACAAGAAAAACATTGACTAGACAACCTAACTTTATACCTAAGACAACTGGATAAAGAAGAACAAAAAGATACCAAAATCAGTTGAAGGAAAGAAATCATAAAGATAACGAGCAGAAATAACTGAAAAAGAAATGAGAGAAACAATAGTAAAGGTTAACAAAACTAAAAGCTGGTTCTTTGGAAAGATAAACAAAATTGACAAACCTTAGCCAGCCTCATTAAGAAAAAAGAGAGAAGAATCAAATTAACAAAATTAGAAATGAAAAAGGAGAGGTTAAAACAGATAATGCGGAAATACAAAGGATTATAAGAGACTATTATGAACAACCATATGGTAATATAATAGATAACCCAGGAGAAACGGAAAGATCCTTAGAAAAGTTCAATCTTCCAAGACTGAACCAGGAAGAAATATAAATTATGAACAACAAATCACAAACACTGAAATTGAAGCTGTGATAAAAAAATCTCCAAAAAACAAAACCCCAGGAAAAGATGGCTTCACAATAAAATTATATCAAACATTTAGAGAATAACTAATGCCTAAGATGATGCTGTGAAAGTGCTGCACTCAATATGCCAGCAGATTTGGAAAACTCAGCAGTGGCCACAGGACTGGAAGAGGTCAGTCTTCATTCCAATCCCAAAGAAAGGCAATGGCAAAGAATGCTCAAACTACCGCACAATTGCACTCATCTCACACACTAGGAAAGTCATGCTCAAAATTCTCTAAGCCAGGCTTCAGCAGTATGTAAACCGTGAACTCCCAGATGTTCAAGCAGGTTTTAGAAAAGGCAGAGGAACCAGAGATCAAATTGCCAACATCCGCTGGATCATGGAGAAAGCAAGAGAGTTTCAGAAAAACATCTATTTCTGCTTCATTGACTATGCCAAAGCCTTTGACTGTGTGGATCACAATAAACTGTGGAACATTCTGAAAGAGATGGGAATCCCAGACCACCTGACCTGCCTCTTGAGAAACATGTATGCAGGTCAGGAAACAACAGTCAGAACTGGACATGGAACAACAGACTGGTTCCAAATAGGAAAAGGTGTACGTCAAGGTTGTATATTGTCACCTTGCTAATTTAACTTATATGCAGAGTACATCATGAGGAACGCTGGGCTGGAAGAAGCACAAGCTGGAATCAAGATTGCCAGGAGAAATATCAATAACCTCAGATATGCAGATGACACTACCCTTATGGCAGAAAGTGAAGAGGAACTCAAAAGCCTCTTGATGAAAGTGAAAGAGGAGAGTGAAAAGGTTGGCTTGAAGCTCAACATTCAGAAAACAAAGATCATGGCATCTGGTCCCATCACTTCATGGGAAATAGGTGGAAAAACAGTGGAAACAGTGTCAGACTTTGTTTTTTTGGGCTCCAACATCACTGCAGATGCTGATTGCAGCCAGGAAATTAAAAGACGCTTGCTCCTTGGAAGGAAAGTTATGACCAACCTTGATAGTATATTAAAAAGCAGAGACATTACTTTGCCAACCAAGGTCCGTCTAGTCAAGGCAATGGTTTTTCCCGTGGTCATATATGGATGTGAGAGTTGGACTGTGAAGAAAGCTGATCGCTGAAGAATCGATGTTTTTGAACTGTGGTGTTGGAGAAGACTCTTGAGAGTCCCTTATACTGCAAGGAGATCCAACCAGTCCATTCTAGAGGAGATCAATCCTGGATGTTCATTGGAGGGACTGATGCTAAAGCTGAAACTGCAATACTTTGGCCACCTCATGTGACGAGTTGAATCACTGGAAAAGACTCTGATGCTGGGAGGTATTGGGGGCGGGAGGAGAAGGGGACGACGGAGAATGAGATGGCTGGATGGCATCACCGACTCTGTGGATTTGAGTTTGAGTGTACTCCAGGAGTTGGTGATGGACAGGGAGGCCTGGCATGCTGTGATTCATGGGGTCGCGGAGAGTCGGACACGACTGAGCGACTGAACTGACTGATCCTTCTAATACCCTTTCAAAAGGCCACCATTACCCTTACACCAAATCCAGATAAAGACAACACACAAAACAAAAACTACAGGCCAATATCACTGATGAACATAGATGTAAAAATCCTCAAAGAAATTTTTGCAAACAGAATTTACCAACATATCAATAAGCTCATGCACCATGATCTAGTTCGTTTTTTTCCCAGGAATGCAAGGATTCTTCAGTATATGCAAGTCAATCAAT
This sequence comes from Moschus berezovskii, assembly GCF_049115385.1. Taxonomy (NCBI): domain Eukaryota; kingdom Metazoa; phylum Chordata; class Mammalia; order Artiodactyla; family Moschidae; genus Moschus; species Moschus berezovskii. The sequence continues at coordinate 45,324,033 of NC_142472.1, forward strand.
GTGATACACCATATTAGGAAACTGAAAAAAAATATATATATATATGATAATCTCAGTAGATGCACAAAAAGCCTTTGACAAAATTCAGCACCCATTTATGATGAAAACTCTTAAAAAAGTGGAAATGGAAGGAATCTACCTCAACATAGTAATGGCCATATATGATAATACTACAGCAAACATTATTCTCACTGGTTAAAACCTGAAAGCATTCCCCCTAAGATCAGGAAAAAGGCAAGGGTGCCCACTTTCCCATCTGTTATTCAACATGGCTCTGGAAGTCTTAGCTACAGTTAATAAGAGAATAAAAAGAAATAAAAGGAATCCAGATTGGAAAAGAAGAAGTAAAGCTCTCACTGTTTGCAGATGAAATGATACTGTACACAGGAAACCCTAAAGATAGTATTAGAAAATTACTAGGTCTAATCAGTGAATTTAGCAAAGTTGCAGAATAGAAAATCAATACACAGAAATCAATTGCATTTCTATATACTAACAATGAAAAATCAGAAAAAGAAATTAAGGAATCAATCCCATTCACCATTGCAGCAAAAAGAGTTAAATATGTAGAAAGCAACTTACCTAGTGAGACAAAAGAACTGTAGGCAGAAAAGTGTAAGACACTAATGAAAGAAATCAAAGGTGACATAAACAGATGGAGAGATATTCCATGTTCCTGGGTAGGAGAATCAATATTGTGAAAATGACTGTACTACCAAACGCAATCTACAGATTCAGTGTGATCCCCATCAAATTACCAATGGCATTTTTCACAGAACTAGAACAAAATATTTCACAATTCATATGGAAACACAAAAGACCCGAATAGCCAAAGCAGCCTGCATAAAGAAGAATGGAGCTGCAGGAATCAACCTTCCTGAGTTCAGAATATACTACAAAGCTACAGTCCTCAAGAGAGTACAAGACTGTCACAAAAACAGAAACGTAAACCAATGGAACAAAATAGAAAGCTCAGAAATAAACCCATGAACATATAGGTACCTTATTTTTGACGAAAGAAGCAAGAATATACAATGGGGCAAAGACAGCCTCTTCAATAAACGGTGCTGGGAAAACTAGATAGCTACATGTAAAAGAATGAAATTAGAACATTTTCAACACCATACATAAAGGTAAACTAAACCATACATAAAGGTAAACTAAACCATACATAAAGGTAAACTAAACCATCAGTTCAGTTCAGTTCAGTTCAATTCAGTTCAGTCGCTCAGTCGTGTCCGACTCTCCGCGACCCCATGAATCACAGCACGCCAGGCTTCCCTATCCATCACCAGCTCCCGGAGTTCACTCAAACTCATGTCCACAGAGTCGGTGATGCCATCCAGCCATCTCATTCTCTGTCGTCCCCTTCTCCTCCCGCCACCAACCTTTCCCAGCATCAGAGTCTTTTCCAGTGATTCAACTCGTCGCATGAGGTGGCCAAAGTATTGCAGTTTCAGCTTTAGCATCAGTCCTTCCAATCAGCATCCAGGATCGATCTCCCTTAGAATGGACTGGTTGGATCTCCTTGCGGTACAAGGGACTCTCAAGAGTCTTCTCCAGCACCACAGTTCAAAAGCATCAATTCTTCGCCGATCGGCTTTCTTCACTAAACCATACATAAAGGTAAACTAAACCATATATAAAGGTAAACTAAAAATTAATTAAAGAACTACCTGTAAGACCAGAAACTGTAAAAGTCTTAGAGGAAACAGGTAGAACACTCGATGACATAAATTAAAGCAAGATCCTCTATGACCCAGTTCCTGATGCTGCTGCTGCTGCTAAGTCACTTCAGTTGTGTCTGACTCTGTGTGACCCCATAGACGGAAGCCTACCAGGCTCCCCCTTCCCTGGGATTCTCCAGGCAAGAACACTGGAGTGGGTTTCCATTTCCTTCTCCAATGTGTGAAAGTGAAAAGTGAAAGTGAAGTCGCCCAGTCATGTCTGACCCTTAGCGACCCCACGGACTGCAGCCTACCTGGCTCTTCCATCCATGGGATTTTCTAGGCAAGAGTACTGGAGTGGCTTGCCATTGCCTTCTCCGAACCCAGCTCCTAGAGTAACATAAAAACAAAAGTAAATAAGTGTGACCTGATTAAACTTTGCAAGGGGGAAAGACAACCCTCAAAATGGAAGAAAACAACAGCAAATGAAACAACTGACAAAGGATTAATTTCCAAAATGTACAAGCAGCTCATAGAACTCAATACCAGAAAAACAAGCAACCCAATCAGAAAGTGGGAAAAAAACCTAAACAGACATTTCTTCAAAGACATATCGATGGCTAGCAAAATCATGAAAATTGCTCAACATCCCTCATTATTAGAAAAATGCAAATCAAAACTACAGTGAGATATCATCAGTCAGAGCCATAATCAAAAAGTCTACAAACATTAAATGCTGGAGAGGGTATGGAGAAAAGGGAATGCTCTTGTACTGTTGGCAGGAATGTAAATTGATACAGTCACAATGGAAGATGGTATAGTGATCCCTTAAAAAAAAAAAAAAAAACTAGGAATAAAAGCACAATATGACTCATCAATCTCACTCCTAGGCATATATCCTGAGGAATACAAAATTGAAAAAGACTTATGTATCCCATTGTTCTTTGCAGCACTATATACAATAGCTAGAACATGGAAGCAACCTAATGCCCATTTACAGATGTATGGATAAAGAAGTAGTGGTACATATACATAATGGAATATTACTCAGCCATAAAAAGGAACACATGTGAGTCAGTTTTAATGAGGTAGATGATCCTAGAACTTATTTTACAGAGTGAAATAAGTCAGAAAGAAAAAGATAAATATTGTACTCTGAACTCAAAAGCCTCTTGATGAAAGTGAAAGAGGAGAGTGAAAAGGTTGGCTTGAAGCTCAACATTCAGAAAACAAAGATCATGGCATCTGGTCCCATCACTTCATGGGAAATAGGTGGAAAAACAGTGGAAACAGTGTCAGACTTTATTTTTTTGGGCTCCAAAATCAATGCAGATGCTGATTGCAGCCAGGAAATTAAAAGAAGCTTGCTCCTTGGAAGGAAAGTTATGACCAACCTTGATAGTATATTAAAAAGCAGAGACATTACTTTGCCAACCAAGGTCCGTCTAGTCAAGGCAATGGTTTTTCCCGTGGTCATGTATGGATGTGAGAGTTGGACTGTGAAGAAGGCTGATCGCCGAAGAATCGATGTTTTTGAACTGTGGTGTTGGAGAAGACTCTTGAGATTCCCTTATACTGTAAGGAGATGCAACCAGTCCATTCTAAAGGAGATCAATCCTGGATGTTCATTGGAAGGACTGATGTAAAGCTGAAACTGCAATACTTTGGCCACCTCATGCGACGAGTTGAATCACTGGAAAAGACTCTGATGCTGGGAAAGGTTGGGGGCGGGAGGAGAAGGGGACGACAGAGAATGAGATGGCTGGATGGCATCACCGACTCTGTGGACATGAGTTTGAGTGAACTCCGGGAGTTGGTGATGGACAGGGAGGCCTGGCGTGCTGTGATTCATGGGGTCGCGGAGAGTCGGACACGACTGAGCGACTGAACTGAACTGAACTGAACTGAACACATATACATGGAATCTAGAAAAATGTTACTGAAGAATTTATTTACTGGACTTATGAACATGGGGAGAGCGTAAGAGAAGGCGAGATGTATGGAAAGAGTAACATGGAAACTTACATTACAATATGTGAAATAGATAGCCAGTGGGAATTTGTTGTATGGCTCAGGAAACTCAAATAGGGTCTCTATATCAACTTAGATGAGTGAAATGGGGAGGGAGTTGCGATGGAGGTTCAAAAAGGAGGGGAAATATGCATACTGATGGCTCATTCATATTGAGGTTTGACAGAAAACAACAGAATTCTGTAAAGCAATTATTTTTTAATTAAAAAAAAACATTGAAAAATATAGCATATAAGCAGAAATCAAGAGCAGATTGATCAATTAAATATTAATACAATCCATAGTTGAAAGGAAGCTCTTTAGCTTAATATGTTTCTTAGAGTTAAGAAATTTCTATTTCATTCCAATAAAAGATTATCTAAATTAATATTGGGTTTCCCTGTTAGTTCAGTTGGTAAAGAATCTGCCTGCAATGTAGGAGACCTTGGTTTGATTCGTGGGTCAGGAATATGCCCTGGAGATGGGGTAGACTACCCACTCTAGCATTCAGGCCTGGAGAATTCCATGTAATGTATATTCCATGGGGTTACAAAGAGTCAGACACAACTAAGTGACTTCCACTTTCAAATTAATTTAAGCATTATGTGTCTGAAAGAAGCAGACACTTCTAATGTTAGGTAAGCCCTAAAACTTTCAGATGTACAAGCTGGACTTAGAAAAAGCAGAGTAGCCAGAGATCAAACTGCCAACATCCATTGAATCATAGAAAAAGCAAGGGAATTCCAGAAAAACATCTTCTTATGTTTCACTGACTACGCTGAACACTAGACTGTGTGGTTCACCACAAACAAACAAAATCTTAGAAAGATTGGAATACCAGACCATCTTACCTACCTCTTGAGAAACCTGTATGCAGGTTAAGAAACAACAAGTAGAACTTAACATGAAACAATAGACTGATTCCAAATTGGGAAAGGAGTACATCAAGGCTGTATCTTGTCACCCTGATTATTTAACTTCTATGCAGAGTACGTCATGTGAAATGCTGGGCTGGATGAAGCTCAAGCTGGAATCAAGATCATGGGGAGAAATATTAATAACCTTAGATATGCAGATGAAAACCACCCTTATGGCAGAAAAAAAATGAAGAGGAATGAAAGAGCTTCTTGATGAAGGTGAAAGAGAAAAGTGAAAAAGCTTCCTTAAAACTCAACATTCAAAAATCTAAGATTCAGGACTACAGTAGTGGTCCAGTGTTTAAGACTTTGCCTTCCAATCGCTGAATGCTTGATTCCTGGTTAGGGAGCTAAGATCCCACATGCATCTCACCAAAAAACAAAAACATGAAACTGAAGTAATATTGTAATAAGTCCAATAAATATTAAAAAAGCAAACAAACATCTAAGATCGTGGCATCTGGTCCCAACACTTCTCAACAGATAGATGGGGAAAAAATGAAAATAGTGACAGATTTTATTTTCTTAGGATACAAATCACTGCAGATGGTGACTATAGCTCTGAAATTAAAAGATATTTGCTCCTTGGAAAAAAACTATGACAAAACTAGACAGTGTATTTAAAAACAGAGACTTCACTTTGTCAACAAAGGTCCATTTGGTCAAAGTTATGGTTTTTCCAGTAGTCATGTATGAATGTGAGAACTGGACCATAAAGGAAGGTGAGCACCGAAGAACTGATGCTTTCAAATCGTGCTGGAGAAGACTCATGAAAGTCCCTAGAAGAGTAAGGAGATCAAACCAGTTAATCCTAAAGGAACCCAAACCTGAATATTCATTGGAAGGACTGATGCTAAAGCTGAAGTTCCAATAATTTGGCCACCTGACTTATTAGAAAACACTCTGATTCTGAGAAAGATTGAGGGCAGGAGGAGAAGGGGACATGTGGACACGTTAACTCAGTGGAGATGAGTGTGAGCAAATTCTGTGAGATAGTGAAGGACAAGGAACACTTGCATGCTACAGTCCTGGGGTAACAAAGAGTTGGACATGACTTAGCAACAGAATAGCAACAGCAACAAAGCCCTAGAACAAGAGGACAGTGCATAAGGAAGGAAAGATATTGAGGAAGAAAGCAGTTATTGCTAAGATTTCAAAGTGAAACTTTTCTATTAACAGTTTGATGCTAACATCTGCCAGGAGCATAAGATAGAGAGAAGCTCCTTCTTTATTGTTGTCTTTATTCTATTACAAGCATTAATGAAGAAAAGAAGGAGAAAATGTGAAAGCAGTGAAAATTTTTATTTTCTTGGACTCTAAAATCACTGCAGACAGTAACTATAACCATGAAATTAAAAGAAGTTTGCTTCTTTGAAGGAAAGCTATTGCAAAACTAGACAGTATATTAAGAAGCAGAGACATCAAATTGAAACAAAAGTCCATCTAATCAAAGCTATACTTTACCTAGTTTTTCCAGTAGTCATGTGTGGATATGAGAGTTTTGTCATAAAGAAGGCTGAGTAGTGAAGGACTGATGCTGTTGACTCATTGTGCTAGAGAAGAGTTTTCAAAGACTCTTGGACTACAAGGCGATCAAATCAACCAAACCTAACAGAAATCAAACCTGAGTATTTCACTGGAAGGACTGATGCTGAAGCTGAAACCCCAATACTTTGGCCACCTGATGGGAAGAGCTGACTCATTGGAAAAATCCTGATATTGGGAAAGATTGAAGGCAAATGGAGATGAAGGTGGCAGAGGATGAGATGGTTTGATAGTATCACCGACTCAGTGGACACAAATTTGAGCAAACTCAAAGAGAGGGATATAGTGGAAGATGGAGGAGCCTGGCATACTGCCATCCATGGGACACAAAAAGTTGGAAACCACTTAGTAACTGAACAGCAATAATTAAAATGTAGAAATACAAAAAATAAATAGAAAAATTAGAGACCAAATAGAAAATTGACTCTATTATTCTTTTTACTGTATTATGATAGAAGGGGTAGAAATCTCTTGCTTTTGAGAGTAGATGACAAGTTAGACATATGGGGCTATTCCTAAGTATTATCCTTACATCGTTGCTTATTGTAAAGTACCAAATTATAATGAAAAGGAAACATGATTATTGTGTGTGCTTAGTCACTCAGTTGTGTCTGACTCTCTATTATACCATGGACTATAGTCCACCAGGCTTTTCTATCTATGGGGATTCTCCAGGAAAGAATACTGAAGTGGGTTGCCATGCCTTCTTCCAGGGGAACTTCCCAACCCAGATCTCCCACATTGCAGCTGGATTCTTTACCATCTGAGCCACCCAAGAATTCTGGAGTAGGTAGCCTATGACTTCTCCAGGGGACCTTATCAACCCAGGAATCAAACAAGGATCTCTTGCATTGCAGGCAGATTCTTTACCAGCTGAGCTACAATGGAAGCTCAAAATTTGATTATGTTCAGTTCAGTTCAGCTCAGTTCAGTCTCTCAGTCATGTCTGAATCTTTGTGACCCCATGAACTGAAGCACACCAGGCCTCATTGTCCATCACAAACTCCTGGAGTTTACTCAAACTAACGTCCAATGAGTAGGTTATAACATCCAACCATCTCATCCTCTGTTGTCCCTTTCTCTCTCCTTCAATCTTTCGCAGCAACAGGGTCTTTTCAAATGAGTCAGTTCTTCTCATCAGGCATCCAAAGTATTGCATTTTCAGCTTCAGGATCAGTCCTTCCAATGAATATTCAGGACTGATTTCCTTTAGGATGGACTGGTTGTATCTCTTTGCTGTCCAAGGCACTCTCAAGAGTCTTCTCCAGCACCACAACTCAAGTGCATCAATTCTTCAGCACTCAGCTGTCTTTAAAATCCACCTCTCATATCCATACATGACTATTGGAAAAACCATAGCTTTCACTAGATGGAGCTTTGTTGGCAAAGTAAGGCCTCTACTATTTAATATGCTATCTATGTTGGTCATAACTTTTCTTCCAAGGAACAAGTGTATTTTGATTTCATGGCTGTAGTCACCATCTGGAGTGATTTTTGAACCCCCCAAAAATAAAGTCAGCCACTGTTTCCACTGTTTCCACGTATATTTGCATGAAGTGATGGGACCAGATGCCATGATCTTTGTTTTCTGAACATTGAGTTTTAAGCCAACTTTTTCACTCTGCTCTTTCACTTTCATCAAAAAGCTCTTTAGTTCTTCTTCTCTTTCTGCCATAAGGGTGGTGTCATCTGCATATCTGAGGTTATTGATATTTCTCCCAGCAATCTTGATTCCAGCTTTTGCTTCTTCCCGTCTGGCATTTTGGATAATGTACCCTGCATGTAACTTAAATAAGCAGGGTGACAATATACAGCCTTGATCTACTCCTTTCCCAATTGGGATCCAGTCTATCATTCCATATCCAGTTCTAACTGTTGCTTCTTGACCTGCATACAGATTTTTCAGGAGGCAAGTCAGGTGGTCTGGTATTCCCATCTCTTTCAGAATTTTCCACAGTTTGTTCTGATCCACACAGCCAAAGGCTTTTTCATATTCAATAAAGCAAAAGTAAATGTTGTTCTGGAACTTTCTTGCTTTTTCAATGGTCCAGAGGATGTTGGCAGTTTGATCTCTGGTTCTTCTGCCTTTTCTAATCAGACTTGAACATCTGAAAGTTCACATTTCAAATACTGTTAAAGCCTGCCTTGTAGAATTTTGAGCATTGCTTTGTTAGCATATGAGATGAGTGCAATTGTGTGGTAGTTTGAATACTTTTTGGCATTGCCTTTCTTTGGGATTGGAGTGAAAACTGACCTTTTCCAGTCCTGTGGCCACTGCTGAGTTTTCCAAATTTGCTGGCATATTAAGTGCAGCACTTTCACAACATCATTGTTTATGATTTGAAATAACTCAACTGGAGTTCTATCACCTTCACTAGCTTAGGAAAATGTTACTGTCTCTAAAAGATTCAGTACCTTATCCATATACCCTTAGCCATAGAGAGATGCTGTGAATCAAATCTATGGATAAATATTTCTAAAATCAAACTGCATTTGTGATAGTAGTTTACTATCAGCATCAACTGCAGAATTTAAAGGACACAATGTGAACTGAAAATGTGAGTTACCTTTTCAAAAAGCAGGCAAAGGTGTCTCTACAGGTATTAAAATGTAAAACATTTTCTTCTGTGGTCTGTTTTGAATCTCATAGTGTTTTTAATTTGATATTTAATTTTGTTCTAAGAAAAGAAAACAGCATTAATTATTCAGTCATTATTATATTTTTCAATGTGATTTTGAGAAAGAAATGTAAAAGCACTTAATTTATATGCAAAATAACCAATAATACATTGTTTTTATTTGATAACTCATACATGCACATTTATTGTTACCAGAATAATGGAAACACTGCACTGAACTAACTAAACTGTTCTTATTTCAGTTAATAATCTGTGCACAGCCTAGCAATACTCTTTACTTCAAGTTTACCAAAGATTAAGGAAAAGTTGAAAAAATGATAAATTATAGGTTGCTTTATCTTTTCCTTTCCTTTTATGTCTTCTTTTTCAACTTATACCTCACTAACACAAAAAAGTAACATAAATAGGAAAGAGGATGATAGGGTTTCTTGCTGGTTCATATTTGTTGGAATGCCATTGCTTGCTTTCTGTGTTTGAAGCACACTATAGTTTGAATGGAAAATGTGGCCTCTCTTACACCTTGTCCTGGCTTGTAGTATCACTTGTTTTCCATACATTTTAGTCATATGTATTTCATGCTCATGGGATGTCACAGCATGATAGGTGAAGACAATTGCAAGGAATGGCAGACATTGCATGTATCTTCTTTGTTCATGCATGCAATCCATAGTCTTTTTTACAAACATGCATTCAAGAAACTAAGACACTGGATTAAAATTCAATTAAAAAATTCAAAACAGTAATGGCAGAGCATTCAACTAATCATGCTGTCATTACATTTTGTATGCCCATGAAGTAAAACCTCTGATTTTAAATTCTGAGCTGCGGGGCACATAACATAACAGAGTTGTGAACAAATTACCTGTCAATGTACCTTCTTGCAGAGGGTATGTTTGCCAATTTTATGGAAGCAATTCATGTCCAGAAGGTTCAGTGTTTAAACCAACTGAGGTTGACTAGATATTTCGGGAAGTTTACAGTGATGAAATAATAGCATAGTATTCTCTGAAATTAACCATTTGTTTAAGGACTGTGAATGGTAGTGAATTTTATTTGGGTGGTGAGATGACCAGGTAAATAAAGAAATATAATTTTTATTCAACCATTACTAATTCTGAGCTATAAATGAGAGATTTGGGACAGAGAATAAATGCATGAAGGCACTTATTTAAACACACTAAATACAAAAAGTTCAGTCCTAGAACATGAGGACCCACAGGGCCACAAGAGTGCCTGTGCTGACAAGGCAAATGTACCTGCTTAAGGCAAATAAAGTTAACTTGAACATGGTAAGCACTCAAAAAGAAGTTGATATTATCATGGTGATTGTCATTATTATCAAAACATTTGAAAGCAGATTTTGGTCTTCACAGTGAAGCTTTGAAGAATTCTCTCAGAGAACAGCTTATAAAATAACTAAATATATGAAGAAACTATATTTGATTAAAAACCCTAAATTTTGCTCCATATTTATTCTAAACCATGGCTATTAAAGTTGACTTGAAAGAGTTAACATAACTAGCTCCTTTCAGTTCAGTTCAGTTCAGTTGTTCAGTCGTGACCGACTCTTTGCGACCCAATGAATCACAGCACGCCAGGCCTCCCTGTCCATCACCAACTCCCAGAGTTCACTCAAACTCATGTCCAACGAGTCGGTGATGCCATCCAGCCATCTCATTCTCTGTCGTCCCCTTCTCTTCCCGCTCCCAAAACCCTTCCCAACATCAGAGTCTTTTCCAGTGAGTCAACTCGCCGCATGAGGTGGCCAAAGTATTGCAGTTTCAGCTACAGCATCAGTCCTTCCAATGAACACCCAGGATTGATCTCCTTTAGAATGGACTGGTTGGATCTCCTTGCAGTCCAAGGGACTCTCAAGAGTCTTCACCACAATTCAGAAGCATCAATTCTTTGGCGATTAGCTTTCTTCACAGTCCAACTCTCACATCCATACGTGACCATTGGAAAAGGCTTGCATCTAAATAGATTAAGTCCACTAAGTTTTTCTTCTAAAAAAGAATATAAAATCATTCTCTACTGGGATAAAGTAAATATAATCCTGACATAGTTCCATAAGCAAGGATAAAAAGGAAGAAATAAGCTTCCACTCTGCCAGTAACTAAATGTACTTAAAATTTCACAGAAGAAAATACCAGCCTATGTATGTCATGCTAATTGTTTCTAAATAAAACCGGGAAAAAAAAGAAACAACTTGTCTTATAAACCTTTAAAAAACTCCAGGTTTATATTTTAAGAAGAAAATAGGAACTATAAAAAACAGATTTTGAGGTAAGTATTAAAGGAGAAGTAGTGGATAAATGGGGAGAGAGTATCCCGGAAGATTTTGGGAGATGTAAATTTATTTTTCTGGTTTTGTAAGTAAGAAAAATTTATAAAGATTTTAGGTAAGCGATATCCATCAGCATTAATAGCTTGGTGCGTGTAACCTACAAAAGAGTCTGTCTTTTGGGTCAGAGGCAAAACTAAGCCATCCAATCAAGAGTGTGAACTAACAACAAAAACCCAAGTTGCTGATCAGTATTAACTTGTGCTTTTCATAATGCGATATACAGTTTTCCAGTACCAGCGAGTGTAGGGAAGAAGCAAAAGTCAACAAGAATAATTATATTCTTATTTTATTAAGGATGTGTACACAGATAGAGTAAAAATCAACAGGTTCGTAAAAAAACAATCATTTTATATAATATAGTGTAAACATATATTTGCACAAGATAATATTATATCTCTTTAAGAATATATCCTCAGGAAAACAGAAATCACTACCATAGCATCATAACTTACAACTTTCATTTTATTTGTTTCAACCCAGGCAGTTTTCAAGCAAATATATCAATAAATTCATCTTCTGAATTAACCATAACTCCTCTCTATCTAATTTCTTGTTCAGGTTGTATGCAAAATCAAAATTTCTTCTAAGGGCCTGCTATGCACAAGCCACATAAGAGGATGAAGATAGAAATAAAACCTCCTTATCACAAAGTTACCAACAATTCATTGAGAAAAGACATTTCCCTGTCTAAAGCAATAAGACAAAAAAAAAAAACAGGGGAAAAGAAGTTTACTAAATACGTGTTAAAACACTCTTCCTATTCTGTTGCTGCTCTAACACACTACCAAAAAACTTAGTGGCTTAAAACAGCACAAATTTATACTGTCTTGCAATTCAATAGGTCAAAATTTTAAAATGGGTCTTACTGGGTTAAAATCAAGTTTTCAGCAGGACTACATTTATTCCATCTGGAGGCTTTAGGACAGCATTCATATCCTTGCTCTTCCCAGATGCTAGAGGTCACACACATTTATTAATATATTTCCTTCATATTCAGCACCAGCAACAGTGAATCCTGGTTCTCACATCACATCACATGACTTTTACCTCCTCTTTGCTAATTTCTTCCATTTTTCAAGACCGTTTGATTACAGTAAACATACCTAGATAACCCAAGATAAATGACAGCTGAATTAAGAATTTTGGGATTAACATATACATACTAAAAAACTATGTGTGTGTGCTCAGTCATGTCCAACTCTTTGCAACCCTATGGACTGTAGCTCTCCAGGCTCCTCTGTCCGCGGGATTCTCCAGACAAGAATACTGGAGTAGGTTGCCATTTCCTACTTCAGGGGATCTTCCCAACCCAGGAATTGAACCCACATTCCCTGTGTCTCCTGCATTGGTGGGCAGATTCTTTACCACTGTATCACCTGGGAATATAGTAATATATATAAAGTAGATAACCAAGAAGGACCTACTGCAGAGCACAGAGAACTGTATCAGTATTTTGTAATAAGCTGTAAGGGAAAAGAATATGAAAAATAGAGAATATATGAATATGTATAAGTTAACAATTTTCTGTATACCTGAAACTAACATAGCATTGTAAATCTATACTACCTAAAAAAAAAAAAAAAAAAAGAGCTGATTAGCAACTGTAATTCTCCCTGCAATCTTAATTTTCCTTAGCTACATAAGATAAAATAGTCACAGTTTCTGGAAATTATAGGTTGAATATCTATGAGGGTACTGCCTATAGTTATGTTTTTAGAATAGTAGGGAAAATGTTATGTAAAAGACATGAAACTTACACTATGCTTTGATATGTACGTAAAATACAGGACAAATCTACTGGAAATTTTAAGAATACCAAGTGATAAAATCTCTTTATTATTAGTTCTAATAAAGTCAGAAGTTGTGTCCAGTCTATGAACAATAAAGATAAATGCTATGTGTTCATATTTCTTTTTAAAAACAGGCCTAAATTAATAAAATAGTTATTGAAGATTGATTTTTAATACACATATTATGGTCAACACAAATTTTGGCAGATCTCTTGAAATGATTCTAATCCGTTTGTACAAAATACATTTTTTATATTGTTGACAAAACATCACTGTAAACATATTCAAGCAGCATATAATTCAGTATGTCTAAAATTATTTTCAACAAAATTGTTTTATTTCAGCCTAATGTATAGTACTTTAATTGTTTAACATTCAAAATGTTTGATAAAATGATAAACTCTCAGTTAACCTAAACATAAAATTATCTGTAAAAAACACAAATATTCTTGTCAAGGAGAAACATTGCATTTTGTAAAACCTTTACAACCATCTACTTTTAAATGCATCTGAGTCAGTGGCCATTTTTTACCTCATTTTAATCTAGATGTTTGGTGTCTTAGGGAGAAAAAATTAGTTCTTATTTCATGAACACCTGAACAGGCCTCAGATCTAGATGAATGACACTGTTACATGGATAGATAATCCATTTTTCTATAGTGACAATCTGCTCTAATATTTCAGCAGTGCCTCTTTCAAGATATGATTTTAGATGCTCAAATCTATGCCTTAGTCCCTGAAATGACAAGTTTTAAAAAGGTACCATGAATGAATCTTTAGTAAGAGAACAGATATAACACACAGAAGGCAATGATCCCTCTTATACAATTAAATAAGATGACAATAAGGAAGTAATATTCTTATTTTAATATATTTATAATAAATAAGACAATGATATCTTTTATCTTTCCCTCAAAGTACATCTTCAATGCCTTTGATGAAAATGCGATTGATATAACAGATATCTTCAAAAATTGTAGAGTGCAGCCACATTCAGTTTCTATTTATTATGTCAAATAACTGATGTACTTGGAGGGGTCCCTGTCTTATTATACAATATAACATATTATGTCACATATTCACAGCAAATAAACATGTTAACATGTTAAGAGGCTCCTTCCTGCAGAAATACTACCAAATGATTGACATAATTACAATTGTAAAGGCAATAGCATTTTATATAAATTAATATCACAAATCTGAATAGTTATGAACAGATAAAAAAGGAGTAGTTGGTACCTCAAAGTACCTATAGAAGTTGACCTAGTTTAGGGGCATTAAGGGGCTTTCCTGGTGGCTCAAATGGTAAAGCATACACCTGCAGTGTGGGAGACCTGGGTTCAACCCATGGGTGGAGAAGCTCCCCGGGAGGAAGGCATTGCAACCCACTCCAATATTCTTGCCTGGAGAAGCCCCGTGGACAAAGGAGCCTGCAGGTTGCAGTCCATGGAGTTGTAATGGACCGAACATGACTGAGTGACTAAGTGCAGCACACAGCACAGGGACATTAAAGTGAATTTCTGGAAGGTTGGGAACAGATGCTTTCTGAAGTTTTCAAAAAATCATACAATATATAGTGAAGTATATATATATACACATACACACATATACATGTAGGCATATACATATATAAATATATTTAAGTTGATATCTTTTGGGGAGCATTATTGGATACTATCTCTCCAAATTTCTTTGTCCCTTTTTTTTTTTTGGTCTCTTTTATTGTAATTTTTTTTTTTTTTTTTGGTTACACTTTTGTCTTTTTTTCTTTGTCTCTTTTTTTGTTTTTTCTCTTAGTGTTCATTTTGGATAATTTGCATTGAACTGGCCTAAAGGTCACTGGTACTTTCCATGTAATAAATGCAATTGCATAGAAAATATGATATATATGATTTATTTTAACTCTCTTACCATTGTCCGTGTATTATATGGACCACTGTTTTGCACACAGAGAAAACGTGAGAATCAGCATATACCTGGCTATCTTCATCTTCAGAAGCTAAAATCTTATACTTTGTGAATTCCTGAGATAAGATTTAGGTATGGATATAAATGAGCTCCTTGGTCCCTTTGATGATATACTATCCTCATAAACTTAGTAAAGAAGTGTGGGACTGAGTTAGTGGGGTGTGAGTAGGACCACACAAGGTTCTACTACTCAGCACTAGCTCATATGTGTTCATAAAAGTTATTTAAAACACCAGTTTATTCCTTCATGCATACATGCATGCTAAGTCACGTCAGTCATTTCCAACTCTTTGCAACCCTGTGGACTGTAGCCTGCCAGACTCCTCCCTCCATAGGATTCTCAGACAAGAATACTGGAATTGGTTGCCATGCCCTCCTCCAGGGGATTATAGCAACGCAGGGATCCCAAACTAGTATGCAAGACATTTGCATCTCTTGTGTCTCCTGAATTGACTGACACTAGCACTTTACCACTGACACCACCTGTGAAGCCCTTATTCCTTCTTATCCCCATTGATATATGACTATCTTGAAACTGCTGGTCATCCATGGAGGAAGTCAATTATGGATAATGTACCCACTGGGAATGCCCAGTCACTTTCTAGATTTTAGTTTATTTAGGTTTTTTGGGGTTCTTAATTTGCTAATATGCTTTCAGAAAGCTATAAATTTGCAAGTTATCAAAATTCTCATTGTTAGAGTGGGAAAGACAATCTCTCATGAATTTCTAAACTCCAATTTGAGAATTTCCATTGTATATTTAATTTTAGGAGCTTAAAATATGTGTACGAGTTTTCTTTTAATCCATTATATTTTATAATGTAGATAAGTAAGCTCTACTGAATAAAATATTCAAAATAAAACTATGACATACAAAGAATATGAAATAATTTCTTATATTCAAAAATTAAAAAACTAGTTAAGAAAGCAAATGAAGCAAAATAAAAAGAGAAGTTTAATAAATAACATTTGGCAGTGATAATTTGTGAAAGTGAAAGTTGATCAGTCATGTCCAACTCTTTACGATCCTGTAGACAATACAGTCCATGGAATTCAGGCCAGAATACTGGAGTGGGTAGCCTTTCCCTTTTCCAGGAGCTCTTCCCAACCCAGGGATCAAAGCCAGGTCTCCCACATTGCAAGCAGATTCTTTACCAGCTGAGCCACAAGGTAAGTCCAGTGATAACATCAGTGGCATAAATAAATCCATATAGGAATTAAGATAATTTTATTTAAAGCCTAGTTGCTTTTAAGCCATCACAGATGAGAAGAGATAAAAGTTGTAACTTGACTGCCTCTTTAACTAAAAAATAAAACTGTAATACCTTAAGAAACCTTCATGTGTTGCCAGGTTATTCTGATTATTCATTTTTTATTCATACATATTTACAGGGCTTGTGGGAGATCATAAACTCAGTATCAAGAACTATATCTAGACCACAAGTAGCACTGTAAGTAACCAATCTAAAGACATAATAGTTCTGAGAGATTTAGGTATGGATGGTAAGTGCAAACAAGTTTCATTAGAATAAAATAATAAATCAAGAGGTCTAAAGAAAAAAAAAAGTAGCAAAACCAGCAGCATTAACAGCACAAAATAAAAACAAAAATTCTGCAATTATTAAAGACCAGGGTAAAGCAGCTAGTCAAAAATCCAGATAAGAAAAGTTGCTTTGAATTTTTATATTAAGACAAACCTTGAGTTTAAGAGTTACATATATATTTTCTACTTCCTATACAGGTGTTGAAAAATCCAAATGTGATAAAGTGAAACAGGAAAGGGAACAATAGAATTAAGCAGTAAAACTGATCATTCTGTGGGATGACATCACCAATATGGTGGAGTAGGAGACTCCAGTCTCCATACCTCAATAAAGATCAACAATTAAATAGAAATATATTTAAAAAAAAAAAACAGCTCTGGGAAAACTCTGGAGTCAATGAAAGAAATTTTAGCAGTACAGTGGAGCATAAAGAAATTGAGAGAACTCAGAAAAAATTTTTTCACCTAATAAACTAATATAGTAAAGCTTTGGGCTACAAAATCAACAAATAAAAATCTGTTGTTCCATACCATTCCGTTCCGTCGCTCAGTCGTGTCCGACTCTTTGCGACCCCGTGGACTGTAGCCTACCAAGCTTCTCCGTCCATGGGATTCTCCAGGCAAGACTACTGGAGTGGGTTACCATTTCCTTTTCCAGGGGATCTTCCCAACCCAGGGATTGAACCCAGGTCTCCCGCATTGGAGGCAGACGCTTTAACCTCTGAGCCACCAGGGAAGCCCATACATCAACATGAAATTATCTGAAAAAATATATAAAGAAAACAAACCCATTTACAGTAATATCAAAAATAATAGAATACTTAAGAATAAATTTGACCAGAGAAGTAAAAGATCTATAAACTGAAAACTATAAAATATCACTGTAAGAATCTGAAGAACAAATAAATGGAAGGATACGTCATGTTTATGGATCAGTAGAGTTAATATTGTGAAAAAGTCCATATAAAATGTTCAATGTATTCCCTACAAAATGCCAATAGCTTTTCTCCAATAAATCAAAGCAATACTAAAATTCTATTGAACCTCAAAAGACACTGAAAAGCTAACTTGAGGAAGAACAAAGCAAGAGACATTATATTTCATAGTTTCAAACTACTTCATAAAATTATAATAATCAAAAAATATAGAACCAGAATAAAAAGACACATAGACCAATGAAACATAACTGAGAGCCCAGAAATAAATCCACAAGTATATGACCAAATGATATTTGACAAAGGAACCAAGAATACTCAATGTGGAGAGGATTGTCTATTTAATAACTGGTAAAACCATAGTTAGTTAGTTCAGTCGATCAGTCATGTCTGATTCTTTGCGACCCCATGAATCACAGCACGCCAGGCCTCCTTGTCCATTACCAACTCCCAGAGTTCACTCAAACTCATGTCCATCGAGTCGGTGATGCCATCCAGCCATCTCATTCTCTGTCGTCCCCTTCTCCTCCCGCCCCCAATCCCTCCCAGCATCAGAGTCTTTTCCAGTGAGTCAACTCGTCACATGAGGTGGCCGAAGTATTGGAGTTTCAGCTTTAGCATCAGTCCCTCCAATGAACACCCAGGATTGATCTCCTTTAGAATGGACTGGTTGGATCTCCTTGCAGTCCAAGGGACTCTCAAGAGTCTACTCCAGCACCACAGTTCAAAAGCATCAATTCTTCGGTGATCAACTTTCTTCACAGTCCAACTCTCACATCCATACATGACCACTGGAAAAACCATAGCCTTGACTAGACGGACCACCACCCTTATGGCAGAAAGTGAAGAGGAACTCAAAAGCCTCTTGATGAAAGTGAAAGAGGAGAGTGAAAAGGTTGGCTTGAAGCCCAACATTCAGAAAACAAAGATTATGGCATCTGGTCCCATCACTTCATGGGAAATAGATGGAAAAACAGTGGAAACAGTGGCAGACTATTTTTTGGGGCTCCAGAATCACTACGGATGCTGCTTGCAGCCATGAAATTAAAAGACGCTTACTCCTTGGAAGGAAAGTTATGACCAACCTAGATAGTATATTAAAAAGCAAAGATATTACTTTGCCAACCAAGGTCCTTCTAGTCAAGGTGAAACCATATATTCATGCAAAATAATAAAATTAGAAATTTTTTCTTTCCCTCTAGCTCATAGATATTTTACTAACCAATTTTTTTTGGTATAATTGTTTTACATCATGTTAATTTCTTCAGAACCATTAAGTGAATCAGCCATATATATATGTATGTCCCCTCCTTGAAACTCCCTCCCATCCCCCACCACCATCCCACCTATTTACAGAGAACCAAGCTAAACTCCCGGTGCTATACAGCAACTTCCCACTAGCTGTATGTTTTACACATGATAGTGTATATATGTCAATCCTAATCTTCCAATTCATCCCATCCTCCCCTTTCCAATGTCCATATTGACATGTCCATTCTCTATATCCGTGGCTCTATTCTCCAAAGACATACAGAAGACCAAGAGGCACATGAAAAGATGCTCAACATCACTAATTATTAGAGATGATACTACAATGAGGTATCATCTCACACCAGTCAGAATGACGATCAACAAAAATCTACAAACAATAAATGCTGAGCGTTGAGAGGGCTTTAAGAAAAGGGAATCCTCTTGCACTGTTAGTGGGAATGTAAATTGATACAGCCACTATGGAAAACAGTATGGAGGTTTCTTAAAAAACTAAAATTAGAACTACTGTATGACTCAGCATTCCCACTAGTGAGTATATACCTTGAGAAAACCTAATGCTCATTGCAACACTATCATATCCAAGACCTGGAAGCAACCTAAATGTCCACTGACAGATGGATGGACAAAGAATATGTGACTCATACATACAATAGAATATTGTTGTTGCTGTTCAGTCTTGTCATGTCCAAATCTTTGTGAGTCCATGGACTGCTGCATTCCAGAGCTTCCTGTCCCTCACTATCTCCTAGAATTTGCCAAGGTTCATGTCCATTGAGTCGGTGATGCTACCCAAACATCTCTTCATCTGCCTACCTCTTCTTTTGCCTCCAATCTTTCCCAGCATCAGGGTCTTTTCCATTGAGTCACCTCTTTGCATCAGGTGGCCAAAGTATTGGAGCTTCTGCTTCAGAATCAGTCCTTCCAATGAAAATTCAGGGTTGGTTTCCTTCGGGATTGACTGGTTTAATCTCCTTGCAGTCCAAGGGACTCTCAAAATTCTTCTCCAGCACCACAATTTGAA
This sequence comes from Moschus berezovskii, assembly GCF_049115385.1. NCBI lineage: Eukaryota > Metazoa > Chordata > Mammalia > Artiodactyla > Moschidae > Moschus > Moschus berezovskii. The sequence goes on from NC_142472.1 coordinate 45,343,687, forward strand.
AGCATCAGTTCTTTGGTGCTCAGCCTTTTATATGACACAAACAATAGAATATTACTCAGCCATAAAAAGGGATGAAATTGGGTTATTTGTAGAACCTTTTCTTATATCATTCACACACAAACACACAAGAATAGAAAAAACACAAAAGCTAGAATTAGAATAAGATATTAAATGGCATGACTCAAAATTATAAAAGTTCTAGAAGAAAACATAGAGGCAAATCTGCTTCTCCTTGGGGATTCTCTTTGGCAATAATTTTTTGGATATGACCTAAGTAATATCAAAAAGTAAAACGTAAAATCAGCAAAAGCATAAATTAGTGCTCAGACTATATTAAACTAAAAAACCTCTGCAGGGCAAGGAAACAAAAACAAAATGATAAGGAAACTCATGCAGTGAAAGAAAATATTTGAAAACTGTGTGACTAATAAAAGCTTAATATCCAGAATACATAGGAATTTATAGGACTTAATAGCTAAAGAACAAACAATATAACATAAAAATGGCCAGAAAAACTGAAAAGACATTTGTCCAGAAAAGACATACAATTGACAAAAAAATAAAATGCAAAGATGCTATTGACCACGAATCATCAAGAAAATGAAAATCAAACTACAATGAAATATCATCTCATGTCAGTTAAAATGACAGTTATAAAAAAGACAAGAAGTCAGAAATGCTGGTATAGATATGGAGAAAAGGGAACAAATATTCGTTGCTGGTGGAAATGGAAATTGGCACAGCCACTACAGAAAACAGTACAAAATTTCTTCAAAACAATTAAAAATAGAATTATCATATAATACAGCAATCCAACTTCTGAGTATGTATCCCCAAAATTAGAAATCACTATCTCAAAGTTTATCTGCTTTCCCAAGTTCATTGTAGTGATGTTACAGTGGCTAAAACATGCAAACAACCTAAATGTCCATAATTGGATGAATGAATAAAGAATATATGGCATATATTTATACAATGGAATACTAATCAGTCATAAAAGTAGGAAATCCTTCCATTTGTGATAATGTGGCTGGAACTTGAGGTCATTATGGTAAAGGAAATCAGTCAGAGAAAGAAAAATACTGTGTGATCAAAAGGTACAAACATTCAGTTATAAATTAATACATTCTAGGAGTCTAATGTTGGAGAAGGAAATGGCAGCCCACTCCAGTGTTCTTGCCTGGAGAATCCCAGGGACGGGGGAGCCTGGTGGGCTTCCGTCTATGGGGTCACACAGAGTCGGACACGACTGAAGTGACTCAGCAGCAGCAGCAGCAGCAGGAGTCTAATGTACAGTATGGGCTTCCTTGGTGGCTCAGAGGTTAAAGAGTCTACCTGCAATGCGGGAGACCCGGGTTCGAACCCTGGGTCGGGAAGATCCCCTGGAGAAGGAAATGGTAACTTACTCCAGTATTCTTGAATGGAAAATCCCATGGACGGAGAAGCCTGGTAGGCTACAGTCCACGGGGTCGTAAAGAGTCGGACACTACCGAGCAACTGAAAGGAACTGAACGGAACTAGTGACTATCAGTTCAGTTCAGTTCAGTCGTTCAGTCGTGTCCGATTCTTTGCGACCCCATGAATCACAGCACGCCAGGCCTCCCTGTCCATCACCAACTGCCAGAGTTCACTCAAACTCATGTCCATCGAGTCGGTGATGCCATCCAGCCATCTCATTTTCCGACGTCCCCTTCTCCTCCCGCCCCCCAATCCTTCCCAGCAGCGACTCTTTTCCAGTAAGTCAACTCGTCGCATGAGGTGGCCAAAGAATTGCAGTTTCAGCTTTAGCATCAGTCCTTCCAATGAACACCGGGGACTGATCTCCTTTAGAATGGACTGGTTGGATATGCTTGCAGTATAAGGGACTCTCAAGAGTCTCCTCCAACACCACAGTTCAAAAGCATCAATTCTTCGGCAATCAGCTTTCTTCACAGTCCAACTCTCACATCCATACATGACCATGGGAAAAACCATTACCTTGACTACATGGACCTTTGTTGGCAAAGTAATGTCTCTGCTTTTAAATATACTATCAAGGTTGGTCATAACTTTCCTTCCAAGGAGTAAGCGTCTTTTAATTTCATGGCTGCAGTCAGCATCTGCAGTGATTTTGGAGCCCCCAAAAATAAAGTCTGACACTGTTTCCACTGTTTCCCCATCTATTTCCCATGAAGTGATGGGACCAGATGCCATGATCTTTGTTTTCTGAATGCTGAGCTTCAAGCCAACCTTTTCACTCTCCTCTTTCACTTTCATCAAGAGGCTTTTGTGTTCCTCTTCACTTTCTGCCATAAGGGTAGTGTAATCTGCATATTTGAGGTTATTGATATTTCTCCCAGCAATCTTGATTCCAGCTTGTGCTTCTTCCAGCCCAGCTTCTTCATGATATACTCTGCATGTAAGTTAAATAAGCAGGGTGACAATATACAGCCTTGACGTACTCCTTTTCCTATTTGGAACCAGTCTGTTTTTCCATGTCAGTTCTGACTGTTGCTTCCTGACCTGCATACAGGTTTCTCAAGAGGCAGGTCAGGTGGTCTGGGATTCCCATCTCTTTCAGAATATTCCACAGTTTATTGTGATCCACCGGAGAAGGCAATGGCAAGGCACTCTAGTACTCTTGCCTAGAATATCCCATGGATGGAGGAGCCTGGTAGGCTGCAGTCCGTGGGGTCACTAAGCGTCAGACATGACTGAGTGACTTTACTTTCACTTTTCACTTTCACACATTGGAGAAGGAAATGGCAACCCACTCCAGTGTTCTTGCCTGGAGAATCCCAGGGAAGGGGAGCCTGGTGGGCTTCCGTTTATGGGGTCACACAGAGTCGGACAGGACTGAAGTGACTTAGCAGCAGCAGCAGCAGCAGCATTGTGATCCACACAGTCAAAGGCTTTGGCATAGTCAATGAAGCAGAAATAGATGATTTTTCTGGAACTCTCTTGCTTTCTCCATGATCCAGTGGATGTTGCAATTTGATCTCTGGTGCCTCTGCCTTTTCTAAAACCTGCTTGAACATCTGGGAGTTCACGGTTCACATATTGCTGAAGCCTGGCTTGAGAATTTTGAGCATGACTTTACTAGCGTGGGAGATGAGTGCAATTGTGCGGTAGTTTGAGCATTCTTTGGCATTGCCTTTCTTTGCAATTGGAATGAAGACTGACCTTTTCCAGTCCTGTGGCCACTGCTGAGTTTTCCAAATTTGCTGGCATATTGAGTGCAGCACTTTCACAGCATCATCTTTCAAGATTTGAAATAGCTCAACTGGAATTCCATCACCTCCACTAGCTTTGTTCGTAGTGATGCTTTCTAAGACCCACTTGACTTCACATTCCAAGATGTCTGGCTCTAGGTCAGTGATCACATTATCGTGACTATCTTGGTCATGAAGATCTTTTTTGTACAGTTCTTTTGTGCATTCTTGCCACCTCTTCTTAATATCTTCTGCTTCTGTTAGGTCCATACTATTTCTGTCCTTTATCGAGCCCATCTTTGCATGAAATGTTCCCTTGGAATCTCTAATTTTCTTGAAGAGATCTCTTGTTTTTCCTATTCTGTTGTTTTCCTCTATTTCTTTGCATTGATCACTGAGGAAGGCTTTCTTATCTTTCCTTGCTATTCTTTGGAACTCTGCATTCAGATGCTTATATCTTTCCTTTTCTCCTTTGCTTTTCAATTCTCTTCTTTTCACAGCTATTTGTAAGGCCTCCTCAGACAGCCATTTTGCTTTTTTGCTTTTCTTTTCCATGGGGATGGTCTTGGTCCCTGTCTCCTGTACAATGTCACGAACCTCTATCCAGAGTTCATCAGGCACTCTATCTATCAGATCTTGTCCCTTAAATTTATTTCTCACTTCCACTGTATAATCATAAGGGATTTGATTGAGGTCATATCTGAATGGTCTAGTGGTTTTCCCTACTTTCTTCAATTTAAGTCTGAATTTGGCAATAAGGAGTTCATGATCTGAGCCACAGTCAGCTCTTGGTCTTGCTTTTGGTAACTGTATATATCTTCTCCATCTTTGGCTGCAAAGAATATAATCAATCTTCTTTTGGTGTTGACCATCTGGTGATGTCCATGTATAGAGTCTTCTCTTGTGTTATTGGAAGAGGGTGTTTACTATGACCAATGCATTCTCTTGACAAAACTCTATTAGTCTTTGCCCTGCTTCATTTCGTGATCCAAGGCCAAATTTGCCTGTTACTCCAGGTGTTTCTTGACTTCCTACTTAAATAGTAATATAAGCAATTAATAAATATTTTAAAATTGACATCAAATATTTTCAAAATACTGTAAAACTGAAGGATAAATCAGTCTAATATGTTTTCCATTAAACATTCAGAATATAAGGATAATGTCATTTACTTTTATTAGTAAGTAAAGAGGAATTTGCTTCAAAATAATATTCACAATTTAGGATTAATATTGATATTAGTTCAGTTCAGTCCCTCAGTCATGGCTGACTCTTTGCGACCCCATGAACCACAGCACGCCAGGCCTCCCTGTCCATCACCAACACCCAGAGTCTACCCAAACCCATGTCCATTGAGTCAGTGATGCCATCCAATCATCTCATCCTCTGTCGTCCACTCTCCTCTTGCCCTCAATCTTTCCCAGCACCAGGGTCTTTTCAAATGGGTCAGCTCTTCACATCAGATGGCCAATGTATTGGAGTTTCAACTTCAACATCAGTCCTTCCAATGAACACGCAGGACCGATCTCCTTTAGGATGGACTGGTTGGATCTCCTTTCAGTCCAAGGGACTCTCAAGAGTTTTCTCCAACACCACAGTTCAAAGCATCAGTTCTTCGGCACTCAGCTTTCTTTATAGTCCAACTCACATATCCATATACAATTACTGGAAAAACCATAGTCTTGACTAGACGGACCTTTGTTGGCATAGTAATGTCTCTGCTGTTTAACATGCTGTCTAGGTTTGTCATAACTTTCCTTCCAAGGAGTAAGCGTCTTTTAATTTCATGGCTGCAATCACCATCTGCAGTGATTTTGGAACCCAAAAAAATAAAATCACCCACTGTTTCCACTGTTTTCCCACCTATTTACCATGAAGTGATGGGACTGGATGCCATGATATTGATTTTCAAAAGGTTATATAATTTGTTATTAAAATACTTTCAGACTTACTTTCCTGAAACTTAGTTTGATCCTATATAAATCTAATACATTTACCTTTTCTATTTTTCATATTTGATTGAAAATTTTGCTATAAATGAGAAACTAGCATTGTTTTTATAGTGCTTGATTATCGTATGTATATTTTATCAAATTGATGATGAACATATGCTGAAAATGAGAAAACATCTACATATTTCTATTATCATATTTTCCTATTGATTATCATAAGATAATATAAGAAATCTACACATGCATTCAACTATATTACAAATAAGGAAAATGCAAAACAACTTTGATTACTTTTATACCTGTCAAAGCAAGAAATTTAGTATTATATGATTTTAGATTATCATATTAACTAGAATTCAGAGTTTCAAACCGAGGGCATGAAAAGCTTTTTTTGGCTGCAAACTTTTCTAAACTCAGTAGTAAAGCTGGATTGATGACTGTTTATAATAGCAATAATCCCCTCAAAATCTGTCATTAGCACAGTTAACAACTTATTTGTTGGAGAGTTAACTGCCCTTGGCTTTGCCTCAAGCTGCTAGCAAACTGGTCATTAACTGCTGGTTACAATTGATTTCTTGGGGCCCTATTTAACAGAAATTTGATTTCAATTCAACACCCAGAGAGACTAATTTCGAGTCAGTAAACAAGTTTCTTTTCCTAAGGTTAACCTTGATACAATATTGGCTCCTCTGATATGTAAAAATACATATTTCCAAAGTCAATGAACATGTGGAACATGTGTGATTACTCTGTAGATAATTGGATCACTGTTTGTATTTTTCAACCCACATCGCTGGACTGACAGACAATATAAGACAATAAAAACAATGAAGAATAAAATGTCTTTGGTCTAATATGTTCATATAATACATATTTCCAGAAATGTTCCAATGAATGAAACCACAGTATATACTTCAAAGACTTACTATGTTAGTCAATCATGTAATGATAACAAAAGCAATAGCTAACAATAGTTTAGTATGAAAAATGTCTTCACTATGAATAATAATAAAAAAAACTCAACCAAGTATATTATCTTAATCATGTTTGATTTTTGGGTGAAAACCTGTATTCATATACTTCTGAAAACTGCTGTTTAGTAGAACACTTAGATAATTCATCAAGTTAACAAATATTTGTTGAGCATGATCTATGTATTAGGCATTATTGCTTGCATTTGAATAAAATATTACTAGTTTGGGGAATTTAATTTCTAGTGGGATTAACAGACAGCAAACATCAACATCAGATTAAAATATGTATTATAAAATAAGTTCTGTAAAAAAGGAAACAGAATAATGAAAGGAGTATCAGAAAATAAAAATCTGGCTGTGTTGGAGTTCGAGACTGAACATAGGGTTGTTAGGATAAGCTTCAAAAAGAAAAAAATTCAACAAAGACTTGAAAAACATCAGAGAATTAGCCAACTAAATATTAAGCAAAAGTAATAGTTGCTCAGTTGTGTCTGACTCTTAGCAAACTTTGGACTGTAGCCCACCAGGCTCCTCTGTTCATGAAATTCTCCAGGAAAGAATGCTTGAGTGAGTAGCCATTCGCTTATCTCCCACTAAGTGATGAAATCCAGGTCGCCTGCATTTAGAGGTAAAGGTAGATTCTTTACCATGTGAGCCACCAGGGAATCCTCAAATATTAGGCAAAGTACAATCCAAATAGAAGAAATAGCTGGAGAAAATTTCTTATTTTTTAATATGGTAAAATATGCATGAAATTAAGTTTACCATATGCACCATTTTTAAATGTACAATTCAGAGGCATTAAGTGCATACAATTTTATGTATCCATCACCACTTTCTAATTTCAAAATGCTTTCATCAACCTAAACAGAAACTCTATAACCATTAACCAATAATTTCCAATTACTCCTATTTTAGACTTCCTTGGTGGCTCAGACAGTAAAGCGTCTGAGACCCAGTTCGGTCCCTGGGTTGGGAATATCCCCTGGAGAAGGAAATGGCAATCCACTCCAGTACTCTTTCCTGGAAAATCCCATGGACGGAGGAGTCTCGTGGGCTACAGTCCATGGGGTCTCAAAGAGCCGGACACGACTGAGCGATTTCACTCCTAGTTTAAAATCTTGAAAGCTCAGTTCTTTTTTCCATCTTTATGGATTTTCCCATTCCACATTCTTTATGAAGCTCTCTGTGGAATTATGTATAACATTTACCTTTTTGTATAGCATGTTTTCAAAGTTCATCTATGTTATAACATATATTAGATATCTATTCCATTTTAAGGCTGAAGAATATTACATTGCTTATCTATTTATCTGTTAATGGACAGTTGGGTTATTTTCATCCTCTGGTTATTGTGGATAATGCTGGCATGAAAGTCAGTCCCTGTTCTCAATTCTTTGTACATGTACATATATATATATGACTGTCTCCCATATTATGTTAAATTGTTCAACTATTTTTAACTTTTGGAGGAACCACATAATTATTTTCCACAATGGCCCCATGACATTTGTTCTCTTCCTGTTTTTAAATTTAATGATAGCCATTATAATGGACATGAAGAGGCAGCTCATTGTGATTATGACTTGCATTTTTCTAATGACTCATAATGTTTAGCATCTTTTCATACGCTTAGTGGTCATTTACCTTATTGGGAGAAATGTCTGTTCTATACCATTGACACATACTCTACTATCACATCATTTTGATTATGCTAGCTTTGTAGCTAGCTTTGAATCAGAAAATGTAAATCTTTCAACTTTATCTAAATATATATACAGAGAGTTGCTACTTGTCATCCCATGAGATTCCATATGGCTGTGAACTAAATGTTTATGTCTTCTCCAAATTCATATGGTGATTCCCTAATTCTCAATATTGTGGAAATCAGAAGGTAATTTTCGCTAGATTAGGTCATGAGGGTTGGGCCCTCAGGATGGGATTAATGGTTTAATATAAAAAAAGGAAGAGACTTGAGATCTCTGTCTGTCTCTCTCTAAATGCATATACCAAGGAAAGTCAAGTCAGGACATGATCTAGAAGAGGTTCTTATCAAGAACTTGATTATGCTGGCACTTTGATTTCTTGCTTCTAGACAGACTCCAGGATGTGAAAAATAAATGTTTGCTGTTAAAGTCACCAGTATATGATATTATGTTATAGTAGTCTACATTGACTAAACCGCCTATAAATTTTGATATTATTTTTCTCTTTTTGAAAAAATTTGTAATTGAGATTTTGATGGGAATTTAATTGAATTTGTAGATTATAATGGGTAATATGTCTTCCAATGCATGAATCTGGTATTTCTTTTCATTTATTTATGCATTTAATTTTTCAGCAATAGTTTATAATTTTAAATGTAAGCTTTTGTTTCTTTGGTTAATTTTATTTCTAAGTAAATCTTTTTTTCAATGTCATTGTAAAACAAATGTTCTCTTACTTTTCATTTTGAAGTGTTCATTAGTAGTGTACACAAATACAATTGATTTGGAATTTTAATTTTGACTTCTGCAATTTTGCTCAATTAGTTTAACTTTAACAGTTTGTGTATATATGTGTGTGTGAGGGGGGTTTCTTTAGGGATTTCTACATATGAGTGATGCCATCAAACCATCTCATCCTCTGTCCCCCACTTCTTCTCTGGCCCTCAATCTTTTCCAGCATCAGGGTCTTTCCCAGTGAGTCGGCTCTTTGCATCAGGTGGCCAAAGTATTGGGACTTTAACTTTGGCATCCATATTTCCAATGAATATTCAGGGATAGTGTATAATAATTTTAATATGATAGTTGATTCCATTTGCTGTTTGTTATTGAGGATTTTTACATCTATATTCACAAGTGTTATTTCCTACAATTTTCTTTTCTTTTAGTGTCTTTTGTATCAGGGAGATGCTGGCTTTTTATAATGGATAAGTGCTCTTTTTTCTTGCATTATTCAGAAGAGTTTGAGAAGAATTATATTAATTCTTTATAAATATTTGGTAGAATTCATTAGTGAAGCAACTTGCTCCAGAAGTTTTTTTTGCTCAAAAGTGTTGTTACTGATTTAACGTCTTGTAAATGATGAATCATTTCTTTTTTATTGCTTTCATTTTTTTCCCCTTTGACTTTAGGTTTCAAAAATCTGACTATGTTTCTCAGTGTGCATTTCTTCAGGTTTATATTGCTCGTAGTTTAGGGGGTTGCTTGTTTAGTTTATTGTGTTTATATGCTCTTTTCATTAAATTATATAAATCTTCAGCCATTATGTCTTCAAATATTTTTACCTATCTTTTTCTCTCTCTCCATCTAGGACTCATATTTATTTCATTTCTTCCAGGTCTTCAGACTTCACCATTTCAATTACCCTTTCTTCAAATTTGCTGATTCTTTTTTTCTGCCTGCTCAGATCTGCTGCTGATCCATGTAATGACGTTTTTCATTTCAGTTATTTTGTTTTTATTTCAATTATTGTACACTATTGTTATTATATATATATATATTAGATTATTTATTTATATATTTTTCATACATAAGTTTCCTGATTTCCTTTATGTCTTTGCTATGATTTCCTTTAGATCATTGAGTATATATTGTTTTAATGTCTTTGACTAGCATTTCAAAAGTCTAGGTTTCCTTCAGAATGGTTTCTATTATGCTTCCCTCCCATGAATGGTCTATATTTTCCTGTCTTTTTTTTTTTTTTGTATGATTTGTGTTTTCTGTTCTTGCTGTTATTGACAATTGGACATCCCAAGTATTATAATGCAGTCACTTTGGAAATCTGATTCTCCAACTCCTCAGGAATTTTTGATTTCTGTTTGCTGAGATATGGAACTGTCTGCTCCAGATCTTTGCAAACTATTTTTGCAAAGTGGGCATTCCTTCTGTGAAGTTACTGAAGCTTTCTGTTCTGTTATCTCTGAAGTCTGCTACTGACTTAATTACTGACTTAATTAAAGTTTTCTTATTTTTATTTTAAATATTTGTCTCCAAAAGGAAAAAGATATACTAGCTCTATAGAGGTTTTTGAGGGATATCTCTGGTGAAAGCTACTGTGGCTAAAGGGTTGAAACCAAGGCAAGCATTTATGTGGGTCCCTTAGGGTATTGTCATACGTACCAAGCTGCATAACATCACATTTTTTTTTTATAGAATAAGGACTGCATGGCCCACCTATATACCAACTAGCTGCACCCACAGTTCAGAAAAACCCTAATACCAGCTTTTGCCAGGGCTAAGGAATGGATGTGCTGACCTGTTCATAATTACACCTCTCTTTATTTAGAAAGCATCACTACGAACAAAGCTAGTGGTGGTGATGCAATTCCTGTTGAGCTATTTCAAGTCTCGAAAGATGATGCTGACTGGAAGAGGTCAGTCTTCATTCCAATCCCAAAGAAAGGCAATGCCAAAGAATGCTCAAACTACCGCACAATTGCACTCATCTAATGCTAGTAAAGTCATGCTCAAAATTCTCCAAGCCTGGCTTCAGCAGTATGTTAACCATGAATTCCCAGATGTTCAAGTAGGTTTTAGAAAAGGCAGAGGAACCAGAGATCAAATTGCCAACATCCGCTGGATCATGGAGAAAGCAAGAGAGTTCCAGAAAAACATCTATTTCTGTTTCATTGACTATGCCAAAGCCTTTGACTGTGTCAATCACAGTAAACTGTGGAACATTCTGAAAGAGATGGGAATCCCAGACCACCTGACCTGCCTCTTGAGAAACCTGTATGCAGGTCAGGAAGCAACAATTAGAACAGGACATGGAAAAACAGACTGGTTCCAAATAGGAAAAGGTGTACGTCAAGGTTGTATATTGTCACCTTGCTAATTTAACTTATATGCAGAGTACATCATGAGGAACGCTGGGCTGGAAGAAGCACAAGGTGGAATCAAGATTGCTTGGAAAAATATCAATAACCTCAGATATGCAGATGACACTACCCTTATGGCAGAAAGTGCAGAGGAACACAAAAGCCTCTTGATGAAAGTAAAAGAGGAGAGTGAAAAGGTTGGCTTGAAGCTCAACATTCAGAAAACGAAGATCATGGCATCTGGTCCCATCACTTTATGGGAAATAGATGGGGAAACAGTGGAAACAGTGTCAGACTTTATTTTTTTGGGCTCCAAAATCACTGCGGATGCTGATTGCAGCCAGGAAATTAAAACACGCTTACTCCTTGGAAGGAAAGTTATGACCAATCTTGATAGTATATTAAAAAGCAGAGACATTACTTTGCCAACCAAGGTCCGTCTAGTCAAGGCTATGGTTTTTCCCGTGGTCATGTATAGATGTGAGAGTTGAACTGTGAAGAAAGCTGATCGCCGAAGAATTGATGCTTTTGAACTGTGCTGTTGGAGAAGACTCTTGAGATTCCCTTATACTGCAAGGAGATCCAACCAGTCCATTCTAGAGGATATCAATCCTGGATGTTCATTGGAGGGGCTGATGCTAAAGCTGAAACTGCAATACTTTGGCCACCTCATGTGACGAGTTGACTCACTGGAAAAGACTCTGATGCTGGGAAAGGTTGGGGGCGGGAGGAGAAGGGGATGACGGAGAATGAGATGGCTGGATGGCATCACCGACTCTGTGGACATGAGTTTGAGTGTACTCCGGGAGTTGGTGATGGACAGGGAGGCCTGGCATGCTGTGATTCATGGGGTCGTGGAGAGTCGGACACGACTGAGGGACTGAACTGAACTGAACTGAACTTATTTAGAATAGCATTTTCTCCCTTCATTCAAACTCCCATAGTTGCCATAAGTGTCCAATTAAGTATTATAGTAATAAGTTATTTTATTCCAATATTTCTATCCAACTCATTTGCTGTTTTGGTGATAGATCTAACACCTAGAACTTTCAACTCTGCTCTTTTGTCTATCACTCCAGGGAGTGAAAAAAATAAATAACATGCACATGTTAAGGAACAATTATTTACGAGTCAGTCATGTTTCTTTGCATCTCTTAAGCAAGGCATTTTATTATGAATTATCTTTAGAATGTTTTTTGTATGGCTAACACCCTTGGAAGATAGAAATTTTGAGATTTGTTTGTCATGCAGTAAAATAACGTTAACGTCTCCCTCATGTGGGAGGGCATGGAAATGGCAGTTTATTGATAGTCCATTTTTTTAAAACAAAAATAGAATTTTGTAAGTTTGGCATTTCTCTCTTAAAGCAGAACCCATTGCATGTGTAAGCATCATCTGATTTCTGTCATCCTGCCTTTCTGGAATTGGGGCTTGGGGAATTAAGAATATTGAATATTCTAGCTATAATAAACTGCTCTTTATATCTTCAACCAAATTCTACAGGACAGTAGCAGGTTAACTTGTTAGTTTGCCCATAGAATAATACTCAGACATTTCAACGTTCTTGAATGTATAGTATACTTGAGGAATAGCAAGGAGTTCAATGTGATTTAAGCAGGGTAAAAAGTGGTGCTAGAGTATTGGGAGATGATGCCAGAGAGGAAGTAATTGGAAAGATGGACAGAACATTGTGCAGGGTTTTATAAGCTACTGCAAGGAAAAATATACCCATAGTGAGAGGTGTGAGAAGCCATCGGGTTTTAGGAAACATGTGACATGATGTGATTAAAATTATAAGAAGATCATTCTGGCTGCTGCATTTTTTCAGGTTACTGGGTATATTTGGTATATAGGATAATGGACAATGATAAGCTAATGGATATAAGAAAAACGATGTTGTCAAAGCACATGCAACTGCCATCAACAGGGAAATCCGCAAGTGGAACAGGTTTTGGTAATAAAATCAAGAATTTAGTTTTGATATGAAATACAGTGTTTGAGATGTTAATGAATCATGAAATTCAAAATGTCAAATAGAAAATTAAATATGCTTATAGGCTAGAGATAGACATTTAGTAATAAATATATGAGTAGAATTTTAACAATTAGACTGTACAAGTCATTAAACTATGTGTCTGTAAATGTTTATATTTCAGTTTCTTTCAACTTAGAATTCTAGCTTGGAAAGATTGCATTTTGGCTTCCACTTTGTGTGTGTTTTTTGAGTTGTCAAACATCAACCATATTTCTACTTTGTGAAAGATGGCCTATGTTTTCCTAAAGGTGCTTTTTAAGATTTGCTTTTGCCTTGATTTATTAGAAGTTTTACACAATGTATCTATATATTGAATGTTTAATTATTTATTGTGCTTGAGATATGCAAATCTTGAATCTATGGGTCATCTTTAATGAACATTTCCTTAATTGTAATATCTTCAAATACTATTTCTGTTTTATTCTCAACTTTTGCTTTAGATCTTCGATTACATATATATTAGACAATCTCATTGTGTTCTATATCTCAACATATATTAATTATCTTCAACTTTCTCTTTCTGTAATCCAGTCTAAATATTTTCTTATGAAATGTAACCATACACACTTTTATACATCCAATAATGCAGGTTCCTTTTGTTCTACTGGTTTTTCTATACCATACATTGACATGAATCAGCCATGGGTGTACATGTGTTCCCCATCCTGAACCAATAACTTTTACCCACCTCCCTCCCAATAAGTTGTCTTGTTTCCTAATGTGCCTATGTTTGTGTCTATTTGAACAACATTTTAGAAATATTGTGAAAACTAGGATGATATCTTTCCCCAAGGAAAATTCATTTCTTTCTTTCAAGATAACCAAGGGCATAATCACCCCAGTATCATCTTATACCGATATCAAGAATTAATATGATTTTAAAATGCACTACAGCCTCTGTATTACCTGCATTATTCTTTTTCATATTAGCAAGCAATTGTGTCTCAATCTACTGTTGAAGGCATTCACTAGGCATTCCTCTTTAGCAAAACTTAGAAATAAATTTTCCCCCTTCTCCTGTGAGGATATCAAAAGCTCCATTCCACCTCTGACTTTCAGCCAACATCTTCAGAAATAACTATATGTCTGCAGGAGAAAAGAATCTCTACAACCAGGTTCACCTCTTAGATTTTGTTCCTTTCTATCATTTTTGGTAAATTCTTTGAAATCTTCTTACCTCTCCAGTGCATCCAGTTATTAAGAAGATTGGTATTGTTATCAAGCAGTAGTACTCTGAGTTGATTTATTGTAAATTACTCACTCCCCATTACCAAAGAAAGCACTACCTCTATTAGCTTATAATTAAATCTGTGCTTCTATAATTACTTAATCAAAAAGTTAACCTAAGTGTATATAACAATGGCTCATGTCAATGCATTATCCTAAATACCTAGGTCAGTGTTAAATAATAATATTTATTGTTGATGTTCAGTTCACTAAATCATATCTGACTATTTGCAATCACATGAACTGTAGTTCCTCAAGCTCCTCTGTCCATGGAATTCTCCAGGCAACAACGCTGGAGTATGCTTCCATTTCCTTCACTAAAATAATAACATTAGGATGGTGCAAAACTAATAACAGTTTTACATTGCTGAATTTTGATATTGGAATACATTCTTAAATAAATACTGATATGTTATACATCACTGTCCTGAGCATTTCTCACTTGTTTCTTTGCTAATGACTTATTACTTGCTGTTTGTTTATATTTATTTTGGAATAGGAAAATGGTGTTAGACAAAAAGCAAATTCAGCCCATTTTCTACTGGAGTTCAAAATGGGTCATAAAGCAGTGGCAACAATTTGCAACATCAAAAATGCATTTGGCCCAGAAACTGCTAAAAACCATACAGTGTGATGGTGGTTCAAGAAGTATTGCAAAGGCGACGAGAGCCTTGAAGGTGAGAAGTGCAGTGGCTAACCATCAGAAGTTGACAATGACCAATGGAAAGCAATAATCGAAGCTGATTGTTTTACAACTACCTGAGAAACTGTCAAAGAAGTCAACATTTTATGGTCATTCAGCATTTAAACACACTGGCAAGATGAAAAAGATAAGGAGGTGCCTCATCAGCTGATTAGAAAACAAACAAACAAACAAAATCATTTTTTTTTTTTGAAGTGTTGTCTGCTCTTATTCTCAGTCAGTCAGTTCAGTCGATCAGTCATGCCCAACTCTGTGACCCCATGGATTGCAACATGCCAGGACTCCTTGTCCACCACCAATGCCCAGAGTTTACTCAAACTCATGTCCAGTGAGTCGGTGATAACATCCAACAATCTCATCCTATGTCATCCACTTCTCAGCCAGCCTTCAATCTTTCCCAGCATCAGGGTCTTTTCAAATGAGTCAGTTCTTCATATCAGGTGGCCAAAGTATTGAAGTTTCAGCTTCAGCATCAATCCTTCCAATGAACACCCAGGACTGATCTCCTTTAGAATGGACTGGTTGGATCTCTTTTCAGTCCAAGGGACTCTCAAGAGTCTTCTCCAACACCACAGTTCAAAAGCATCAATTGTTGAGCTTTAAGTTTTCTTTACACTCAAAATCTCACATTCATACGTGATTACTGGAAAAACTATAGTTTTCACTAGATGGACCTTTGTTGGTAAATTAATGTCTCTGCTTTTTAATATGCTATCTACGTTGGTCTTTAATTTTTCTTCCAGGAGCAAGTGTCTTAATTTCAAGGCTGCAGTCACCATCTGCAGTGATTTTGGAGCCCAAGAAACTAACGTCTCTTACTGTTTCCATAGTTTGCCCACATATTTCCCATGAAGTGATGGGACTGGATGCCATGATCTTAGTTTTCTGAATGTTGAGTTTTAAGCCAACTCTTTCACTGTCCTCTTTAACTTTCATCAAGAGGATCTTTAGTTCAGTTTCACTTTCAGTCATGAGGGCTGTCTCATTCACGTATCTGAGGTTATTGACATTTATCCCAGTAATCTTCATTCCAGTTCAGGCTTCATTCAGTCCAGCATTTTGCATGATGTACTCTGCATATACTCTATATGGGAGGCAGTGATTAAGACCATCCCCAAGAAAAAGAAATGGAAAAAGGGAAAATGTCTGTTTGACAAGGCCTCATAATGAAAAGAAGTGAAAGTCAAAGGAGAAAAGGAAAGAAAGACATATTTGAATGCAGAATTTCAAAGAATAGCCTGGAGAGATAAGAAAGCCTCCCTCAGTGACCAGTGCAAAGAAATAGAGGAGAACGATAGAATGGGAAAGACTAGAGATCTCTTCAAGAAAATTAGAGATACCAAGGGAACATTTCATGCAAAGATGGCTCAGTAAAGGACAGAAATCTTATGGACCTAACAGAAGCAGAAGATATTAAGACGAGGTGGCAAGAATACACAGAAGAACTATACTAAAAAGACCTTCATGACCAAATAACCACGATGGTGTGATCACTGACCTAGAGCCAGACATCCTGGAATGTGAAGTCAAGCAGGCCTTAGGTAGCATCACTACTAACAAAACTAGTGGAGGTGATGGAATTTCAGTTGAGCTGTTTCAAATCCTAAAAGATGATGCTGTTAATGTGCTGCACTCAGTAAGCCAGCAAATTTGGAAAACTCAGCAGTGGCCACAGGATTGGAAAAGGTCAGTTTTCATTCCAATCTCTAAGAAAGTCAATGCAAAAGAATGTTCATACTACCACACAATTGCACTCATCTCCCAAGCTAGCAAACTAATGCTCAAAAATCTCTAAGCCAGACTTCAAGAGTATGTATACTGTGAACGTCCAGATGTTTAAGCTGGATTAAGAAGAGACAGAGTAACCAGAGACCAAATGCCAACATCTGCTGAATCATTGAAAAAGCAAGACAGTTCCAGGAAAACATCTACTTTTGCTTTATTGACTATACCAAAACTTTTGACTGTGTGGATCATACTAAACTGTAGAAAATTCTGAAAGAGATGGGAATACCAGACCACCTGACATGCCTCCTGAGAAATCTGTATACAGATCAAGAAACAACAGTTAGAATTGGGTATGGAACAATTCTTTTTTATTGCCTTTTGTAGGGATTGGAATAAAAACTGACCTTTTCCAGTCCTGTGGCCACTACTGAGTTTTCCAAGTTTGCTGGCATATAGAGTGCAGCACTCTCACAGCATCATCCTTTAGGATTTGGAACAGCTCAACTGGAATTCCATCACCTCCACTAGCTTTGTTCATAGTGATGAACAAAGGTCCACTTGACCTCGCATTTCAGCATGTCTGGCTCTAGGTGAGTGATCACACCATCATGGTTATTTGGTCACGAAGGTCTTTTTCGTATAGTTCTTCTGTGTATTCTTGCCACCTCTTCTAAATGTCTTCTGCTTCTGTTAGGTCCATACCATTTCTTCCTTTATTTAGCCCATCTTTGCATGAAATGTTCCCTTGATATCTCTAATTTTCTTGAAGAGATCTCTAGTCTTTTCCATTCTATTGTTTTCCTCTATTTCTTTGCATTGATCTCTGAGGAAGCCTTTCTTATCTCTCCTTGCTATTCTTTGGAACTATTCATTCAAATGGGTATATCTTTCCTTTTCTCCATTACCTTTAGCTTCTCTTCTTTTCTCAGCTATTTGTAAGGTCTTGTCAGACAACCGTTTTGCTTTTTGCATTTTTTTTTTTCCTCTTGTGAATGGTTTGATATGTGTATCCTATACAATATCACAAACCTTTGTCCATAGTTCTTTAGGCACTCTGTCTATCAGATCTAATCCCTTGAATCTACTTGTCCCTTCCACTGTATAGTCATAAGGGATTTGATCTACCCATCATACCTGAATGGTCTAGTTGCTTTCCCTACTTTCTTCAATTTAAGCCTCAACTTGGCAGTGTCTCATTCTAAGGAGGAACAATGAATCATTTCTTGATTGAATTGTGAAAAGTGGATTTTATACCCAGGGAAGACACTCAGCTCAGTAGTTGGACCAGAAGGTCCAAAGCAATTCCCAAAGTCAATTTTGCACCCAAAAAGAATGGTCATGTTAACTGTTCAGTGATCTGCTGTCCATCTGAGCCACTACAGCTTTCTGCATCCGAGTGAAAGATAACGTCTGAGAAGTACATTCAACAAATTGATGAGATGCAGTGAAAATAGTAAGACATGCGGGCAGCATTGATCAACAAAAAGAGCCCACTCTTCTCCATGACAACACCCAATTGCATGTGCCATAATCAATGCTTCCAAAGTTGAAGGAATTGGGTATGAAATTTTGCCTCATTTGCCATATTCACCTGACCTGTTGACAATTGACTACCACTTCTTCAAGCATCTCAACATTTTTTGCAGGGAAAATACTTTCACAACCAGCAGGAGGCAAAAAATTACTTCCAAGAATTTATCAAATCCTGAAGAACCAATTTTCATGTTACAGGAATAAACAGACTTATTTTCATTGGCAAAAATATGTTGATTGTGATGGCTCCTATTTTGATTAATAAACGTGTTTGAGTCTAATGACAATTATTTTTGCACCAATATAATACTCTAATATTTTAAATGGGAAGCTTAGGTATTGCCCCTTTGGTACTTCCTTGATAGATTAAAGTTTAACCTATATTTTTTTGTCTCTAGTTATTCAGAAATATCATCTTACTTCATGTTTCTTGACACTGCAGAGCACATGACAACTATGAAAATTAATACAAATTAATGCAGTGGATTGGAGTATATTATTAGTTTAAAAGTAAGTAGAATGAAAATTTTGGAAAAAAATGTATTAAAAATTGCAGTTAGTGCTGACAAGGTAAATGATAAAGATACTATATTTGTAACTAGAATAAGAAAAAAAGAAAAATAGTACTTATTCCTCTCCAAGTTATTGTTCTTATTTTCTGGTGATGGCAACAGTTAATGTTATTCTATGTATTTTATACATATCTAAATGTATGAAGAAATTATACTCTTGATTTTACACTAATATATTTATCTCTATTTAAGTAACTTTCAAGTCACTCTTTTTGGTTTACATAAGTAACCTATTACCCAGATAAACTCAACCCCTAAACTGCAGAAGGCATACATTTTAAAACCGTGATGCTGTGATCAGAGAAAACTGCATCCTAATTATAGAAGCACTTTCTTGACATGTAAAATGTGAAGAGGCCAAATCCTATCTCCTCTGTCCTTCAAGTTAAAGACATTTTCTGTGATCATAATTTAAAAACAACATACAAATTCATGATACTTGATTATTTAATTCATTAACTTTTATACGATAGTATTCCTGTTTTTTTGGATAGTAAAACTATATAACTTCTTTTACTTTTTGCCTCAGGCAAAGTGCTAGTATTTGATTTATCTTCTGTATTTGTCTTTCTTTTAGCAATATGAACTTTTTCTCAGACAAGTGCAATGCTGTGTGTGACCCCACAGGGAAATTGCTTTCTTTTTAAGAAATGTGTACAAAGTACTTAATAAATCATATCATTCCATGATTTACTGTATATTATATTTTCAGTGACTACACTTAACTTCCTTGGTCTCTAGATGCCAACATTTTAATAAAAACAAGACATTTTCAACAAA
Organism: Moschus berezovskii; assembly: GCF_049115385.1. Taxonomy (NCBI): domain Eukaryota; kingdom Metazoa; phylum Chordata; class Mammalia; order Artiodactyla; family Moschidae; genus Moschus; species Moschus berezovskii. The sequence continues at coordinate 45,363,183 of NC_142472.1, forward strand.
ATGTCAGAACCAAAGTGATCAAAGTGCTGTGGGAGCAGTTTGGCAACAGTTTGAGCTTTGAATTTCCTATTCACTTTCCAAAACATTCACTTAAAAAGCATTTATTGAAGCTGAACTGCCTTTATCAGCCTGATCAGAGCTCCATAAAAAGCATGCATGATTCAACTGTCTTCCCAAGCTTTTAAAAAATATAACTTTGATATATACCTCACAAGTGCAGCACAATAGTTTTCATGCTCACGTTTGTTAAGATTTAGTGCAGCCATTAAAGAACAGAAGGGCTCTGGTGGCAATCCTCAGACATACCAAATATCCCAAAGCAAAACCTTCTACAAATCAGAGATTAAGGTACTGACAAAAATTTCCACTTGATTGCAGTTTTCCCCTTTAAACCTTATATCAGGAGTGACTATCTTTTCAATCAAGTCTCTCAGGGAGGTGAATAGATAGGTTTTTTCCTCTTGGAGGAAAATATCAACTGAAAGATAAAAAGTGACATTTTATGTGCCTTGTCCAGGAGTCAGTCGATTTATTTAAAAAACGGTGTGTGAGCCTGACCTATACATGAAGTGTGTGGCATGTCTCTTGTCAAGTATTGATCACTTAAGACTTTACTGTTTGCCCACTGCGATGTAGCTAATAATCTCTTTTTATTTAGTTTGTGTCTTTGAATTCTTATCATGGCTTTAGTGATTTCTCTGGGACCTATTAGATCTTGCTTTTGCTGTGCAAATGGCTATGGAAATTAAGCTTGCTGAAACACTTTTCCTGGGCAAACACTTTTTGTTTTCCATCAGTTCATGTGTCAAGTGGTTTGCATGCAGATAGGGTCCATTTGGAAGCAGCAGGCACTATCAATCTTCATGACTTTGCTATACACACCATTTCACCTCAACCTGTTTCAATGGGAGATTGTAAAGGATGGCTGAGCAATCAAGCTATTCCCCTTGACTGACATCAGGTATTTCTATCTAACTCACCTTAGCACTTTGGGGTCAATGCTGAGTGCAAAAGAAAAAGAAAAAAAACTCGGCTCTAGATGATGTGGTCAAATGTCTTCAACTTTTTGACATAATTGCCAATTCAGTTGGCTTTCAAAATTGCGGTTTTGAGCTTATTTCCACTAATCAGAAACAAAACTGATTTTTCTTTATTTGTATCCTCTACTCTTCAGTCAGTTCAGTTCAGTTCAGTCGCTAAATCGTGTTCGACTCTTTGCGACCCCTTGAATCACAGCACGCCAGGCCTCCCTGTCCATCACCAACTCCCGGAGTTCACTCAAACTCATGTCCATCGAGTCAGTGATGCCATCCAGTCCTCTACTCTTAGTTTTGGCCAAAATTTTGTGAATGATTAATACAATTGCTTTATTTCCTGAATAACTTCACTGAGTTATCTATCATGCAACCAAAAAATAAACAATACATATGAGAAGAACAATGTTTAACTTGATTGTATTTCAACATGATGGATAGTAAATGAATTAAGCATCTTTTCTTTCAAGGCAGTGGTTGATATAAATTGAGGAAATTATAATAATAATTAAAAAGTCTCATGAAAATATTCTTGGGTGTGTGTCCGAGTTTTTTCATGTCTGTTTTCCTATATACCCATATACACATAAAAAGTAATGTGCTATTCTATCATATATTGAGTTTAGTGAATTGATCAATTGTGTTCAAGGTTCTACATTACTATTTAGTATATCTGTTAGTCCCAATTCATAGCTCAAAAAATAACTCACAAAAACTCAAATTATACTAGTTATATAATAGCCACAGTTTTTCATTTTTTAATTGAAATGATATTAGCATCAAAATGTATTTTAAAGGAACTCTTTTTGATAGGTGAGAAAGCAGTATATATATATATATATATGTATATATACATATATATGTATATGTATATATATTTGGAAATCACATCCAATAATCATTTATATTTGCTAACAAAGTTACAGTGTAAATAACAGACCTGATACACTTGAACGGAAATAATGAAGGAATAAGGTAAAATTTTAAATGCTGCACATAGATTTATTCTAATGAGAAGTGAAACAGAAAGATACAATTTTCCCCCATATTAATACAGAATCCCTTAGTACTCTATAAATTCTTCCAATGTTTGGGTTATAAGTAAATATATGTTAAATAATCTGTGAAACTCTCCACAGAACTCAACTTTTTAAAAATTAATGTACAGTTGATTTGCAATATTACATTAGTTTCAACTGTACAACATAGTGATACAAAATTGTTATAAATCCCACACACAAATACCGCATTTATAGTTATTATGCTGCTGCTGCTAAGTCACTTCAGTCGTGTCCGACTCTGTGTGACCCCATAGACGGAAGCCCACCAGGCTCCCCCGTCCCTGGGATTCTCCAGGCAAGAACACTGGAGTGGGTTGCCATTTCCTTCTCCAATGTGTGAAAGTGAAAAGTGAAAGTGAAGTCGCTCAGTCGTGTCTGACCCATAGCGACCCCATGGACTGCAGTCTACCAGGCTCCCACGTCCATGGGATTTTCTAGGCAAGAGTACTGCAGTGGCTTGCCATTGCCTTCTCCAATAGTTATTATAAAATACTGTATATATTCTCTGTTTACAAGTAAATCTACATTGAATACTCCATGAAGAAATCATAATTTTGAACTAATGACAAAGTTAGACTTGTGAAAAACTACATATGAGTATGCGTATGTTTATGCAAATATAAAATTAATGATTCTCATTTATTGAAAACAAGAGTTATGAACTAGAATCTTTTAGATAATACATCTTAAATAATATGTAATTTGCATAACTTCATGACTGCATTAAAAAAATAGTTTATGATGTCAAAATTTAAATAGTCTCAGAATATATATACCTATTTTTATAGTGTACATTATATTTTAATTCTATTGTTTCTGAATAGTTAGCTTCTTAGTCAAGGAATTCAAATTAATAAATATTACTATGAGTAGTAAAATGCGTAAATACAATTTTTTGTAATTCTATTTATCCTTTGTATCCTCCCTTATTGATGACTGGACATCTAAAACTATATCTGTTATTAATCTCTTTCTTCAAAGACTGCTTTTCCTCTTCACTTCACATTCTTAATTCTATCATGCAATAGCAAGAAAGGAATAGCCATATGCTTATGTAAATTCTGGACATATTTGATTCACCTAGGAACTGGCCATAGACAAAATCTGAAAATATAATTTATTTTCTGGAACTTTGTCAAAAGGTAAATAATTAAATAAAGTTCATTTTTTGTCAAGAATTAACTTTTGCTATGTTTAAAATACTTGTGGCTGTATCTAGCATATGGTCAGACCCTGATGCTGAGAAAAATTGAGAAAAAGAGGAGAAGGTGGTGACTGAGGATTAAATAGTTCGATGACATCACAGACTCAATGGACATGAGTATGAGCAAACTCCAGGAGATAGCAAAGGACAGAAAAGCTTGGTGTACTGCAGTCAATGGGTTAGCAAAGAGCTAGACACGACACAGTCATTGAACATAAACAAAAAATGCTCAATAAATGCAAGTTACGACCATGACTATTATGAATATTCTAAAACTAACACCCCAAAATATGTCCTTTTCATTATAGGGGACTGGAATGCAAAACTAGGAAGTCAAGAAACACGTGGAGTACCAGTCAAAATGGCCTTGGAATACAGAATGAAGCAAGGCTAAGGTTAATAGCATTTTGCAAAGAGAACGCACTGGTCATAGCAAACACCCTCTTCCAACAACACAGGAGAAGACTCTACACATGGACATCACCAGACGGTAAGCACCGAAATCAGATTGATTATAATTTTTGCAGCCAAAGATGGAGAAGCTCTATACAGTCAGCAAAAACAAGACCTGGAGCTGACTGTGGCTCAGATCATGAATTCCTTATTGCCAAATTCAGTTGAAGAAAGTAGGGAAAACCACTAGACGATTCAAATATGACCTAAATCAAATCCCTTATGGTTAAACAGTGGAAGTGAGAAATAAACTTAAGGGACTAGATCTGATACAGTGCCTGATGAATTATAGACAGAGGTCCATGACATTGTATAGGAGACAGGGACCAAGACCATCTCCAAGGAAAAGAAATGCAAAAAAATGAAGATGGCTCTCTGAAGAATCCTTAAAAAATAGCTGAAAAAGAAGAGAAGCAAAGAAGAAAAGAAAGATAAACCCATTTGAATGCAGTTCCAAAGAATAGCAAGAAGAGACGTAAAAGCCTTCCTCAGTGATCAGTGCAAAGAAATAGAGGAGAACAGTAGAATGGGAAACACTAGAGATCTCTTCAAGAAAATTAGAGATACCAAGGGAACATTTCATGCAAAGATGGGCTCGATAAAGGACAGAAATGGTATGGACCTAACAGAAGCAGAAGATAATAATAAGAGGTGGCTAGAATACACAGAAGAACTGTAAAAAAAAAGGGGGGGGGGCTTCACAACTCAGATAATGACAATGGTGTGATCAATCACCTAGAGTCAGACATCTTGGAATGTGAAGTCAAGTGGGCCTTAGGAAGCATCACTACAACAAAGCTAGTGGAGGTGATGGAATTCCAGTGGAACTTTTTCAAATCACAAATGATGAGGCTGTGAAAGTGCTACATTCAATATGCCAGCACATTTGAAAAACTCATCAGTGGCCACAGGACTGGAGAAGGTCAGTTTTCATTCGAATTCCAAAGACAGGCAATGGCAAAGAATGCTCAAACTACTGCACAACTGCACTCATCTCACATGCTAGTAAAGTAATGCTCATAATTCTTCAAGCCAGGCTTCAATATATGAACTGTGAAATTCCAGATGTTTAAGCTGGTTTTAGAAAAGGCAGAGGAACCAGAGACCAAATTGCCAACATCTGCTGGATCATCAAAAAAGCAAAAAATTTCCAGAAAAACATCTACTTTTGCTTTATTGACTATGCCAAAGTCTTTGACTGTGTGAATCACAATAAACTGTCAAAAATTCTTCAAGAGACAGGAATACCAGACCACCTGCCTGCCTCTTCAGAAATTTGTATACAGGTTGAGAAGCAACAGTTAGAACTGGACATGAAACAACAGACTGGTTCCAAATTGTGAAAGGCGTACGTCAAGGCTGTATATTGTCACCCTCCTTATTTAACTTATTTGCATAGTACATCATGAGAAACACTGGGCTGGATGAAGCACAAGCTGGTGTTCAAATTGCCACAAGAAATATAAAAAACCTCAGAAATGTAGTTGACATCACCTTTATGGTAGAAAGGGATGAAGAACTAAAGAGCTTCTTGATGAAAGTGAAAGAGGAGAGTGAAAAAATTGGCTTAAAGCTCAACATTCATAAAACAAAGGTCATGGCATCTGGTCCCATCACTTCATGGTAAATAGATAGAGAGACAGTGGAAACAGAGGCTGACTTTATTTTGGGGGCTTCCAAAATCATTGCAGATGGTGACTGTAGCTGTGAAATTAAAAGACGCTTGCTTCTTGGAAGAAAAGCTATGACCAACCTAGATGGCATACTAAAAAGCAGAGACATTACTTTGCCAACAAAGGTCCATCTAATTAAGGCTATGGTTTTTTCCAGTAGTCATGTATGGATGTGAGAGTTGGAAAGAAAGCTGAGTGCTGAAGAATTGAAAGAAAGCTGAGTGCTGAAGAATTGATGTTTTTGAAATGTGGTGTTGGAGAAGACTCTTGAGAGTCCCTTGGATAGCAAGGAGATCCAACCAGTTCATCCTAAAGGAAATCAGTTCTGAATATTCATTGGAAGGACGGATGTTGAAGCTGAAACTCCAATACTTTGGCCACCTGATGAGAAGAGCTGACTCATTTGAAAAGATCCTGATGCTGGGAAAGATTGATGGCAGGTGGAGAAGGGGATGACAGAATATAAGATGGTTGGATGGTGTCACCAACTTAACAGAGATGAGTTTGAGTAAGATCCGGGAGCTGGTGATGGACTGGGAGGCTTGGCATGCTGCATTCCATGGGGTCACAAAGAGTTGGACATGATTTAGTGACAGAACTGAAACTGATGATTGTGATTATTATTATCATTTTAGAACAAGATCTAAAATGAACAACCAAAATCTTGTTTTTAACCTGCAAATACTTCCCTCATAGGCAGCATGCAAGGGTTTTCTCAAAGCAGAAAAACTTAGGACTAGATATAGCTTTTAATCAAGAATAATTGAGTTCCAAAGAATAAATTTCCTAACATTGCTGGTTAGCTTTGTGAAGGTCAGAGCCTTGGTTAGGAAATAATGGGACATGACACATGGGGTGGGTTATCTGGATTTATTCCTTGGACGTTTGTGCATAAACCAGTTCCTCTGAACTTAGAGGTGCTACAGGAATGAACTATTCAAACATACTATAGACTAGCCCAAGCTTCTTGTTTGAGATGTTGCAGGTTTCTCTCCACTACAAGACAGCATAATCCACTGACCAGTCAGTATCGGTTCCCACTTTCTTTTAGGCCTGTAACTAGAGTTAAGTTACAATACTTCCTTTTGAAGACATGCTGGACATTATCAGAAAAGGGAGAAAAAATTCATTGAAATTCAAGAAATCTGACCTAGTGTGTATCACTAAAATAAAGTATAGTGTGTGAGGTATTGAATTTTGTGACTTCTTGATCACAGGAGACTTAATTAAGGAGCACTGACCTGGAACACAGGATGTAACAACTTGGAAAGGGCCACAGGACACACTTGCTGCTAGCATAACTTAGCTTAGCAACGTGTAAAAAGTAGTGGCTTACTCTACATGACATTGAAATGTCAGAGTTGATATTACATAAAGCAAAATATTAAAATATCAGGAAGCTAGGCTTGCTATAGTGGTTACTTTATGTAAAGGCCTAAAATTCTAAGATAATTATATTAGAAGGGAAAATCCACATAACATACAACTTATCATGTCCATTAGAAATATGCTAGTGATAGAGGTCTCAGCTGGTCTTCCCTGGTAGCTCAGATAGTAAAGAATCTGCCGGCAATGCGGGAGACCCAGGTTCAATGTCTGGGTTAGGAAGATCCCCTGGAGAAGGAATTGGCAACCCACTCCAGTATTCTTGCCTGGAAAATTTCATAAACAGAGGTGCCTGGTGGGCTACAGTCCTTGGGGTCACAAACAGTCCAACTGAGTGACTAACACACAGAGGTCTCAGCACCACCAAAAGTTTGATGGTGGCTCTCTGTGTAGAGAGCCTGACCACATAAAAGTCTTTTATGGAGATAGTATGAAAAGATGCCTTACTGTGGAGGTCTGAATTGAAACTAGTAATAAAAATAGCACTCATAATTATAGAACATGACACACCAGGGAAAAATGATTGGGTACTCAACAAGTATCTTTTCATACTGTTCATGGGACTCTCAAGGCAAGAATACTGAAGTGGTTTGCCATTCCCTTCTCTCGTGGACCACGTTTTGTCAGAAATCTCCACTATTAACCATCTGTGTTGGGTGGCCCTACACAGCATGGCTGATAGTTTCATTGAGCTAGACAAGATTGTGGGCTGTGGTCCTTGTGATCAATTTGGCAAGTTTTCTGTGATTGTGGGTTTTATTCTGTCTGCCCTGTGATGGATAAGGATAAAAGGCTTATGGGACCTTCCTGATGGGAGAGACTGACTGTGGGGGAAACAGGTCTTGTTCTGATGGGCAGGGCCATGCTCCGTAAATCTTTAATCTAAATTTCTGTTGAGCTTAAAGCCAACCTTTTCACTCTCCTCTTTCACTTTCATCAAGAGGCTTTTGAGTTCCTCTTCACTTTCTGCCATAAGGGTGGTGTCATCGGCATATCTGAGGTTATTGATATTTCTCCCGGCAATCTTGATTCCAGCTTGTGCTTCATCCAGCCCAGAGTTCCTCGTTATGTACTCTACATATAAGTTAAATAAGCAGGGTGACAATATACAGCCTTGACGTACTCCTTTTCCTATTTGGAACCAGTCTGTTGTTTCATGTCCAGTTCTAACTGCTGCTTCCTGACATGCATACAGGTTTCTCAAGAGGCAGGTCAGGTGGTCTGGTATTCCCATCTCTTTCAGAATGTTCCACAGTTTATTGTGATCCACACAGTCAAAGGCTTTGGCATAGTCAATGAAGCAGAAATAAATGTTTTTCTGGAACTCTCTTGCTTTCTCCATGATCCAGCGGATGATGGAAATTTTATCTCTGGTGCCTCTGCCTTTTCTAAAGCCTGCTTGAACATCTGGAAGTTCATGGTTCACATATTGCTGAAGCCTGGCTTGGAGAATTTTGACCATTCCTTTACTAGAGTGTGAGATGAGTGCAATTGTGTGGTAGTTTGAGTATTCTTTGGCATGACCTTTCTTTGGGATTGGAATGAAGACTGACCTTTTCCAGTCCTGTGGCCACTGCTGCGTATTCCAAATTCGCTGGCATATTGAGTGCAGCACTTTCACAGCATCACCTTTCGGATTTGAAATAGCTCAAGTGGAATTCCATCACCTCCACTAGCTTTGTTTATAGTCATGCTTTCTAAGGCCCACTTGACTTCACATTCCAGGGTGTCTGGCTCAAGGTGATGATCACAATATCGTGATTATCTTGGTTGTGAAGATCTTTTTTGTACAGTTCTTCTGTGTATTCTTGCCACCTCTTCTTAATATCTTCTGCTTCCGCTAGGTCCATACCATTTCTGTCCTTTATCGAGCCCATCTTTGCATGACATGTTCCCTTGGTATCTCTGATTTTCTTGAAGAGATCTCTAGTCTTGCCCATTCTGTTGCTTTCCTCTATTTCTTTGCATTGATCGCTGAGGAAGGCTTTCTTATCTCTCCTTGCTATTCTTTGGAATTCTGCATTCAGATGCTTATATCTTTCCTTTTCTCCTTTGCTTTTCACTTCTCTTCTTTTCACAGCTATTTGTAAGGCCTCCTCATACAGCCATTTTGCTTTTTTGAATTTCTTTTCCATGGGGATGGTCTTGGTCCCTGTCTCCTGTACAATGTCACGAACCTCCGTCCATACTTCATCAGGCACTCTATCTATCGGATCTAGTCCCTTAAATCTATTTCTCACTTCCACTGTATAATCATAAGGGATTTGATTTAGGTCATATCTGAAATGTCCAGTGGTTTTCCCTACTTTCTTCAATTTAAGTCTGATTTTGGCAGTAAGGAGTTTATGATCTGAGCCACAGTCAGCTCCAGGTCTTGATTTGCTGACTGTATAGAGCTTTTCCATCTTTGGCTGCAAAGAATATAATCAATCTGATTTCGGTGTTGACCATCTGTTGATGTCCATGTGTAGAGTCTTCTCTTGTGTTGTTGGAAGAGGGTGTTTGCTATGACCAGTGTGTTCTCTTGGCAAAACTTTATTAGCTTTTGCCCAGATCATGGAATCTGGTCCCATCACTTCATGGGAAATAGATGGGGAAACAGTGCAAACAGTGTCAGACTTTATTTTTTTGGGCTCCACAATCACTGCAGATGCTGATTGCAGCCAGGAAATTGAAAGATGCTTACTCCTTGGAAGGAAAGTTATGACCAACATAGATAGTATATTAAAAAGCAGAGACATTACTTTGCCAACAAAGGTCTGTCTAGTCAAGGCTATGGTTTTTCCAGTGGTCATGTATGAATGTGAGAGTTGGACTATGAAGAAATTGATCGCCGAAGAATTGAAGCTTTTGAACTGTGGTGCTGGAGAAGACTCTTGAGAGTCCCTGGACTGCAAGGAGATCCTACCAGTCCATTCTAAAGGAAATCAATTCTGGGTGTTTATTGGAAGGACTGATGCTAATCCTGAAACTCCAATACTTTGGCCACCTCATGGAAAGTGTTGACTCATTGGAAGACTCTGATGTTAGCAGGGATTGGGGGCTGGAGGAGAAGCAGACGACAGAGAATGAGATGGCTGGATGGCATCACCGACTCGATGGAGGTGGGTTTGAGTGAACTCCGGGAGTTGGTGATGGACAGGGAGGCCTGGGGTGCTGTGATTCATGGGGTCGCCAAGAGTCAGACACGACTGAGCGACTGAACTGAACTGAATTTTCTGTTGATGGGTGGAGCTGTGTTCCCTCCCTGTCATTTACCCTGAGGCCAGACTAAGGTAGGGGAGCCAGACATCTTGAAATGTGAAGTCAAGTGGGCCTTAGAAAGCAGCACTACGAACAAAGCTAGTGGAGGTGATGGAATTCCAGTTGAGCTATTTCAAATCTTGAAAGATGATGCTGTGAAAGTGCTGAACTCACTATGCCAGCAAATTTGGAAAACTCAGCAGTGGCCACCGGACTGGAAAAGGTCAGTCTTCATTCCAATCCCAAAGAAAGGCAATGCCAAAGAATGCTCAAACTACTGCACAATTGCACTCATCTCACACGCTAGTAAAGTCATGCTCAAAATTCTCAAGCCAGACTTCAGCAATATGTGACCTGTGAACTCCCAGATGTACAAGCAGGTTTTAGAAAAGGCAGAGGAACCAGAGATCAAATTGCCAACATCCGCTGGATCATGGAGAAAGCAAGAGAGTTCCAGAAAAAACATCTATTTCTGCTTCATTGACTATGCCAAAGCCTTTGACTGTGTGGATCACAACAAACTTTGGAACATTCTGAAAGGGATGGGAATACCAGACCACCTGACCTGCCTCTTGAGAAACCTGTATGCAGGTCAGGAAGCAACAGTCAGAACTGGTCATGGAACAACCGACTGGTTCCAAATAGGAAAAGGAGTGCATCAAGGCTGTATATTGTCACCTTGCTTATTTAACTTATATGCAGAGTACGTCATGAGGAACGCTGGGCTGGAAGAAGCACAAGCTGGAATCAAGATTGCTGGGAGAAACATCAATAACCTCAGATATGCAGATGACACTACCCTTATGGCAGAAAGTGAAGAGGAACACAAAAGCCTCTTGATGAAAGTGAAAGAGGAGAGTGAAAAGGTTGGTTTGAAGCTCAACATTCAGAAAACAAAGATCATGGCATCTGATCCCATCACTTCATGGGAAATAGATGGAAAAACAGTGGAAACAGTGTCAGACTTTATTTTTTTGGCTCCAAAGTCACTGCAGATGCTGACTGCAGCCATGAAATAAAAAGACGCCTACTCATTGGAAGGTAAGTTATGATCAACCTAGATAACATATTAAAAAGCAGAGACATTACTTTGCCAACCAAGGTCCGTCTAGTCAAGGCTATGGCTTTTCCTGTGGTCATATATGGATGTGAGATTTGTACTGTGAAGAAAGCTGATCGCCGAAGAATTGATGCTTTTGAACTGTGGTTATGGAGAAGACTCTTGAGAGTCACTTGTACTGCAAGGATATCCAACCAGTCCATTCTAAAGGAGATCAACCCTGGGTGTTCATTGGAAGGACTGATGCTAAAGCTGAAACTCCCATACTTTGGCCACCTCATGCGATGAGTTGACTCACTGGAAAAGACTTTGATGATGGGAAAGTTTGGGGATGGGAGGAGAAGGGGACGACAGAGAATGAGATGGCTGGATGGCATCACCGACTCTGTGGACATGAGTTTGTGTGAACTCCGGGAGTTGGTGATGGACAGGGAGGCCTGGCGTGCTGTGATTCATGGGGTCGCGGAGAGTCGGAAACGACTGAGCGACTGAACTGAACTGAATGAAGGTAGCGGAGACCTCCTTCAAAAAAGTCTGTTTCTTCAGTCTTGTGTAAGTTCTGTTGTCAAATTCAGTTGAGGTTCTCAGTCCCTTTCCCAGATTCCACAGGTTGGGAAATCTATTGTGGTTCCTAGAACTTTCTTAACATTGGAATAATTTCTTTGGTATAGTTGTTCTGCAGTTTCTGGTTTGTTGGCCTGGTGATTCTATGGTGGGTCTAATGTTAACCTCCTCCAAGAGGGCTTAAGCCACACTGCATGACACAGGTCTCTTGCAGCCAGTCTCTGTGGCAGGCCACTGCTGACCCCTGCCTTGCTGGAGACACTCAAACACTCAAAAGCAGGTATGGCTCAATATCTGTGGTGTCTCTGGATCCTGATGCATGCCAACTTAGACAGTATATTAAAAACTAGAGACATTACTTTGCCAACAAAGGTCTGTATGTAGTCAAAGCTATGCCTTTTCCAGGAAATGGCAACTCAGTCCAGTATTCTTGTCTGGAAAACCCTATGGATGGAGGAGCCTGGGGGACTACAGTCCATACGGTCGCAAAGAATCAAATACAACTGAGTGACTTTCACTTGTCGTGATTTTTCCAGTAGTCAGGTACAGATATGAGAGATGGACTATAAAGAAAGCTGAGTGCTGAAAAATTGTGCTGTAGAAGACTCTTGAGACTCCCTTGCACTGCAAGGAGATCAAACCAGTCAATCCTAAATGAAATCAGCCCTGAATATTCATTGGAAGGACTGATGCTGAAGCTAAAGTTCTAATACTTTGGTCACCTGATGAGAAGAACTGACTCACTGGAAAAGACCCTGATGCTGGGAAAGATTGAGGACAGGAGGAGAAGGGGATGATAGAGGATGAGGTGGTTGGATGGGATCACTGACTTGATGGACATAAGATTGAGAAAGCTCTGGGAATTAGTGATGGACAGGAAACCCTCATGAGCTGAAGTCCATGTGGTCGCAAAGAGCCAGACAGGACTGAGGGACTTAACTGAAAACAAATATCTTACTCATATTTTAACATTCAGTGAAAAAAAAAAAAAAAGTGGGTAACCCAGAAGCTAAGTGTTATGAGACTAATAAATAAATAAATAACCATCTCTTTCCAGGTTCCTGGGACTTGAGACTGATTTTAGACTTAGATTCTTTAAGAGTTTGAATCTCAGGAAGGATTCTACAATACTAATGTAAGTGTACAAATCAGACAGTTGTGTGCTGGAGAAAGGGAAAGCTTCAAATACTTTGAAGACTCCTGGACACAGGGCCAAATTCCTTTGATATCTAAGGATATGGAGAATCATAATGGTACCCTTTTTCAACTGGACACATGTTACTGAACCAGACTCAGGCCACTCACCTGACACAGAAAAAGCCAAAATAGCGGCACCATGCTGTGGTGGAAAAAAAAAAAAAAATACAATGTCTGTTGAAGGGTAACAAGTAAGGGAATGAAAGACAAGCCTCATATCCATTCAAACTTTTTCTCTGAGTTAGATATTTTTTGTTTTGTAAGTGGGAAGAATAAGGAAGCATTGTTTGTTCCTTCCTCTTATGACTTTTATGTGACATTTTTTAATCATAATTTGGGGAGCTAGAAAATCTCTGGTTTACAATTCTCTGACTAGGTGGTCTATGGCTCGGAGGTGTCTTAGCTCATTCTGGTTTGGAGAAAACATCCTGAGTTTTTCTGATAAAGGTGATATCTATAATACCAATTTTAGTATATTAATAAAGTTACCAACAGTACTAATTTTAGTCATCTGATTCTGGTTGATTTATGTTTAGTTAGCACTGAATTGAGATCAGAGAGGACAAGAAAGGGAATAAAGTTTTGCATTAAGTGATTAATTATAAATTATTTGAAGGGAACTGTGTTTTAAGGGGTCTCAGTACCAATATGGTGAAAGTGAAAGAAAGTATTAGTCACTCAGTCATGTCTGACTCTTTGCAACCCCATGGACTATAGTCCGCCAGGTTCTTCTGTCCAGGGAACTCTACAAGCAAGAATACTAAACAACTATGCATCCATTCTCTTCTCCAGGGGATCTTCCCGACCCAGAGATCAAACCCAGGTCTCCAACATTGCAGGCAGATTTTTCACCTCTGAGCCACCAGGCAGGAAATCCCTTCAAAATAGAGTGCATGTAACAAATGGCATTGTGTCCAAGGTCTAATGCCTACTGTCTGCATTAGTTCTGTAATCCATTCCATAGTCATTGTGCAGTTAGAATAGACATAATTGGTTGTTGGCACAAGGTTCTTGGCCCGTGGGATTAGGGTTATCATCATGGCAAAGGTAAAGTGGAAGCCTCTATATTTATTCCCCCAAACCTAGCCAGGAGAGTAAATTTAAGAAGCACATAAATAAACAAATGAAATTATTATTTTTCCCTAAGAAGACTATAAAATATATAGCCACTTTTAAGAATATAAAGTTACAGTTTGGTCATATATTATTTCATTCTGCAGACATATCTGAGAGAATAACAGTAGACTGCCACAAACATAACCAAGTAGTATCTCAAACTGCAGTCACTATATGGTGCCTTTGCTAGAGAAGATTGACAAAGTTTTGTTGAATACAATTTCTTTATCTCCCTCTATAGAAAAAAAAAGATCAGAAATATTTAATGTTCACATGGAAGAGACAACAGTATACATTATATAAGAATACTAAGAGTATGCTGAATTTTTCACCCTCTGTATTAGTCAAATCCAAAGGAATCTGAATTGCCTAGTCATCCTGTAGAATATCACATTGACCCTCTCTATGTACAAGTAAAAGATTGTGGGAGATAAATCCTATGCAGATTCACTGAAAATATCAGTAAATTTTTAAGGAAATCAGCAGTCAGAGGCATGTTGACACATTCCTCAAAAAAAAAACCAAAAAAACCCAGCATATTTTGTACCTCTCACCATGAAGATGAAGCACAATGCCTGATAGTCTTCTCTAGGTTCTGGAAGTGACACATCCACACCCAGGAGCACTACACCAAATAATAATTTGGGCCATAAAAAAAGCTACTGACATTGTGTGAGGTCCAGTGAAAGAAAGAACTCTGCATCAGGCCCATGCATGTATGCTCATGTTCACCGTGTCTGACCCTTTGCAATACCATGGACTGTAGCCTGCCAGGCTTCTCTGTGCATGGAATTCTTCAGACAGGGATACTGGAGTGGTGTGTCATTTCCTCCTTCAGGGAATATTCCTTATTCAGGGATTGAAACTGCATCTCCTGCGCCTACCGCATTGGTAGGTGGATTCTTTACAACTGTGCCACCTGGGAAGCTTTGCATAGGGCCGGCAACAGTAAAAGCCACACTGACGCATAACTCCTAAACTTTAACAGTTCAGTTCAGTTCAGTCGCTCAGTCATGTCCGAATCTCTGCGATCCCATGAATCACTTCAGCCAGGCCTCCCTGTCCATCATGAACTCCCAGAGTTCACTCAAACCCACCTCCATCGAGTTGGTGATGCCATCTCATTCTCTGTCTTCCCCTTCTCCTCCTGCCCCCAATCCCTCCCAGCATCAGAGTGTTTTCCAGTGAGCCATATCTTCACTTGAGGTGGCCAAAGTATTGGAGTTTCAGCTTTAGCATCAGTCCTTATAATGAACACCCAGGACTGATCTCCTTTAGAATGGACTGGTTGGATCTCCTTGCAGTACAAGGGACTCTCAAGAGTCTTCTCCAACAACACAGTTCAAAAACATCAATTCTTCAGCGATCGGCTTTCTTCATAGTCCAACTTTCATATTCATACACGACCACTGGAAAAACCATAGCCATGACTAGGTGGACCTTTGTGAGCAAAGTAATGTCTCTGCTTTCTAATATGCTATCTAGGTTGGTCATAACTTTCTTTCCAAGGAGTAAGTGTCTTTTAATTTCCTGGCTGCAATCAGCATCCACAGTGATTGTGGAGCCCAAAAAATTAAAGTCTGACATTGTTTCCAGTGTTTCCCCATCTATTTCCCATGAAGTGATGGGACAAGAGACCATGATCTTAGTTTTCTGAATGTTGAGCTTCAAGCCAACTTTTTCACTCTCCTCTTTCACTTTCATCAAGAGACTTCTAAGTTCCTCTTCGCTTTCTGCCATAAGGGTGGTGTCATCTGCATATATGAGGTTATTGATATTTCTCCCAGCAATCTTGTTTCCAGCTTGTGTTTCTTCCAGCCCAGCGTTCCTTATGATGTACTCTGCATACAAGTTAAATTAGCAAGGTGACAATATACAACCTTGACGTACTCCTTTTCCTATTTGGAACCAGTCTGTTGTTCCATGTCTGGTTCTAACTGTTGCTTCCTGACCTGCATACGGGTTTCTCAAGAGGCAGGTCAGGTGGTCTGGTATTCCCATCTCTTTCAGAATTTTCCACAGTTTGTTGTGATCCACACAGTCAAAGGCTTTGGCATAGTCAATGAAGCAGAAATAGATGTTTTTCTGAAACTTTCTTGCTTTTTCCATGATCCAGCAGATGTTGACAATTTGATCTCTGGTTCCTCTGCCTTTTCTAAAACAAGCTTGAACATCTGGAAGTTCACAGTTCACGTATTGCTGAAGCCTGGGTTCGGGAATTTTGACCATGACTTTAGTAACGTGTGAGATGAGTGCAATTGTGTGGTAGTTTGAGCATTCTTTGCCATTGCCTTCCTTTGTGATTGGAATGATGACTGACCCTTTCCAGTACTGTGGCAACTGCTGAATTTCCAATTTTGCTGGCATATTGAGTGAAGCACGTTCACAGCATCATCATTCAGGATTTGAAATAGCTCAACTGGAATTCCATCACCTCCACTAGCTTTGTTTATAGTCATGCTTTCTAAGGCCCACTTGACTTCACATTCCAGGGTGTCTGGCTCAAGGTGAGTGATCATGCCATCATGATTATCTTGGTCGTGAAGATATTTTTTGTACAGTTCTTCTGTGTATTCCTGCCTCCTCTTCTTAATATCATCTGCTTCTGCTAGGTCCATACCATTTCTGTCCTTTATCGAGCCCATCTTTGCATGAAATGTTCCCTTGATATCTCTGATTTTCTTGAAGAGATCTCTAGTCTTGCCCATTCTGTTGCTTTCCTCTATTTCTTTGCATTGATCGCTGAGGAAGGCTTTCTTATCTCTCCTTGCTATTCTTTGGAATTCTGCATTCAGATGCTTATATCTTTCCTTTCCTCCTTTGCTTTTTGCTTCTTTTCTTTTCACAGCTATTTGTAAGGCCTCCTCAGACAGCCATTATGCTTTTTTGAATTTCTTTTCCATGGGGATGGTTTTGGTCCCTGTCTCCTGTACAATGTCAAGAACCTCCATCCACAGTAATTGTCATATTAAAAATATAAGTAACAGGAATATATTCTGTGTAGTTTATGAACAACTCTGATCGAAAAGCCAAGTGTGGTCACCTGTCAGCAAGCAATATTAATATGTCAGCTTTTTCACAGATGCTTCAGCTTCAGAGAGCTACTTACCCTAGGGCTCATTCCTAGCTCCTCTTCCAAGGGCACACAATCCATATCAAGTAATGAATTGTTACAGGGGTATAATCCAGAACAGTTTAGGATTTTCAAAGCTTCCAATAGGCTTCCATTGTAACACAAATTTGCCTCAGATTTGGCTTCTTAGTGATTCCACCCCGAATAATTCTGTGGGATTTTTTTTTTTCTAAATTCTTAGGATAGTTGATTACTTTGAAACTAAGACAAATTAACAGAAAACCCACCATTAATTTACAGAAAACTCAATTTTAATAATTACAAATAAACCGAAATTTTCACGCATCAGACTTTGTTTACTAATATTTAAGACATTTGCATCGTTTCCTTTGCAAAACTGTCTTGTTGATTGTGTTACAAAAATTATCTTTTTTACATTTGAGATCTAGGTATTTTTTTACTTATAAAGTGAGTTCTAAGAGTACTCTCTTTTCCTATTCTTGGGAAGAGTGTGATATTTCATTTTTTACAATTTATATTATTAATAAAAATATTGATAAATTATTATTTACTTAATTATTGCTTTTTATGTTTGGCATAATTCATTGAAAAGTCATCCTGTTCTAGAATGCTACTTGGTGTACTTTAACTATCGCTTATATATTACTTCTGCTACCCAATCTGTATTTAATTTTGCAAGAAATAATTATTTCTAGAAATTTTTTCATTGCCACTTAATAGTTCAAATGTAACTACATGCAGTTCTTTTGTAATTATTATTATATGTCTGTGTCTATGGCATCTATAACTCTTTTTATGACTGATGTTGGTCAGTTATTCTTTCTATTTTCTTAACTTTTTTTTGTTCTTCAAATTATGAAAATATGATAACACATTTATAGGAGACTTGGAAAATACAGAACAAAGTTACATATAGTTCCATTATATATTACAATTGTGCATGCTAAGTAGATAAATTAAGAATTTTAGTTGGACTTTTAAAATCAAACTCTCAGAAATTCATAGAATGAATGTACAGAAAAGTATAATATAGTAGATCTGAAAAGCATTATGAACATATTTGACATGAAAACCCATATGCAGGTCAGGAAGCAACAGTTAGAACTGGACATGGAACAACAGACTGGTTCCAAATAGGAAAAGGGGTACGTCAGGGCTGTATATTGTCACCCTGCTTATTTAACTTATATGCAGAGTACATCATGAAGAACGCTGGGCTGGAAGAAGCACAAGCTTCAGGATTGCTGGGAGAAATATCAATAACCTCAGATATGCATATGATACCACACTTATGGCAGAAAGAGAAAAAGAACTAAAAAGCCTCTTGATCAAAGTGAAAAGGAGAGTGAAAAAGTTGGCTTAAAGTTCAGCATTCAGAAAATTAAGATCATGGCATCTGGATCCATCACTTCATGGCAAATAGATGGAGAAACAGTGGAAACAGTGTCAGACTTTATTTTTCTGGGCTCCAAAATCACCGTGGATGCTGACTGCAGCCATGAAATTAAAAGACGCTTACTCCTTGGAAGGAAAGTTATGACCAACCTAGATAGTATATTAAAAAGCAGAGACATTACTTTGCCAACAAAATCCGTCTAGTCAAGGCTATGGTTTTTCCAATGGTCATGTATGGATGTGAAAGT
This sequence comes from Moschus berezovskii, assembly GCF_049115385.1. Lineage (NCBI taxonomy): Eukaryota > Metazoa > Chordata > Mammalia > Artiodactyla > Moschidae > Moschus > Moschus berezovskii. The sequence goes on from NC_142472.1 coordinate 45,381,911, forward strand.
TGGACTGTGAAGAAATCTGAACACTGAAGAATTGATGCTTTTGAACTGTGGTGCTGGAGAAGACTCTTGAGAGTCCCTTGGACTGCAAAGAGATCCAACCAGTCCATTCTAAAGGAGATCAGTCCTGTGTGTTCATTGGAAGGACTGATGCTAAAGCTGAAACTCTAATAGTTTGGCCACCTCGTGAGAAGAGTTGACTCACTGGAAAAGACTCTGATGTTGGGAGGGATTAGGGACAGGAGGAGAAGGGGACGACAGAGAATGAGATGGCTGGATGGCATCACCGACTCTGTGGACATGACTTTGAGTGAACTCCACGAGTTGGTGATGGACAGGGAGGCCTGACGTGCTGTGATTCATGGGGTCACCAAGAGTCAGACACGACTGAGTGACTGAACTGACCTGAACTGAATGGTCTAGTGGTTTTCCCCACTTTCTTCAATTAATGTCTTAATTTGGCAATAACGAGGTCATGATCTGAGCCACAGTCAGCTCTTGGTCTTTTTTTTGCTGATTGCATAGAGCTTCTCCATCTTTGGCTGAAAAGAATATAATCAATCTGATTTCTGTGTTGGCCATCTTGTGATGTCCATGTGTAGTGTCTTCTCTTGTGTTGTTGGAAGTTGGTATTTCCTATGACCAGTGTATTCTCTTGGGAATACTCTATTCACCTTTTTCCTGCTACATTCTGTACTCCAAGGCCAAATTTGCCTGTTACTCCAGGTGTTTCTTGACTTCCTACTTTTCATTCCAGTCCCCTATAAAGGGAAGGACACCTTTTTTGGGTGTTATTTCTAGAAGGTCTTGTAGGTCTTCATAGAACCATTCAGCTTCAGCTTCTTCGGTATTTGTGGTCAGGGCATAGGCTTGGATTACGGTAATATTGAATTGTTTGCTTTAGAAACGACCAGAGATCATTCTGTCGTTTCAGAGATTGCATCCAAGTACTGCATTTTGGTGGCGCAGAGGTTGAAGCATCTGCCTGCAATGCAAGAGACCTGTTTCCAATCCCTGGGTTGTTAAGATCCCGTGGTTAAGGAAATGGCAACCCACTCCAGTATTCTTGCCTGGAGAATCCCATGGATGGAGGAGGCTGATGGGCTACAGTTCACGGATTCACAAAAAGTTGGACATGACTAAGTGACTTCACTTCTCACTGCATTGTGGACTCTTTTGTTGACTATGATGGCTACTCCATTTCTTCTAAGGGATTCCTGCCCACAGTAGTAGATATAATGGTCATCTGAGTTAAATTCACCCATTCCAGTCCATTTTAGTTCACTGATTCCTAGAATGTTGATGTTCACTCTTGCCATTTCCTGTTTGACCAGTTCCAATTTGCCTTGATTCATGGACCTAACATTTCATGTTCCTATGCAATATTTCTCTTTATAGCATCAGACCTTTCTTCCATCATCAGTCACATTCACAACTTGCTCTTGTTTTTGATTTTGGTCCACCCCTTCATTCTTTCTGGAGTTATTTCTTCACTGATTTCCAGTAGCGTATTGGGCACCTACCAACTTGGGGAGTTCATCCTTCAGTGTCCTATCTTTTTGCCTTTTCATACTGTTCATGGGGTTCTCAAGGCAAGAATAATGAAGTGGTTTGCTATTCCCTTCTCCAATGGACCACACTCTCTCAGACCTCTCCCCCATGACCCGGCCATCTTGGGTGGCCCCACATGGCATGGCTTAGTTTCATTGAGTTAGACAAGGCTGTGATCCATGTGATCAGATTGGCTAGTTGACTGTGATTGTGGTTTCAGTGTGTCTGCCTCTCTCAGTGCCTACCATCTTACTTGGGTTTCTCTTACCTTGGATGTTGGGTATCTCCTCATGGCTGCTCCAGCAAAGTGGAGCCACTGCTCCTGACCTTGGATGTGGGGTACCTCCTTTCATCTGCTCCTGCGCCATGCATGCAGCTGCCACTCCTGGGCCTTGTTAATGGGAATATAAATTTGCACAGACTATGGAAAATTGTATGGAGATTTCTCAAAAAATTCAAGACAGAGCTACCATACAATTCAGCAATTTTACTGCTGGTTATTTATCCAGAGGAAATAAGAACACTGCTTACAAATGATGTGTGCACCTCTATGTTTACTGCAGTGCTATTTACAAAAGCCAAGATATGAAAATCAATGTACAATGGAATATTATTCATCCAGAAAAAGCATCTACTTTTGTTTCATTGACTACTCTAAAGCATTTGACTGTGTGGATCACAACAAACTGTAAAAACTTCTTAAAGAGAAGGGAATACCAGAACACTTTACCTGCCTCTTGAGAAATCTGAATGCAGGTCAAGAAGCAACAGTCAGAACTGGGCATGGAATAATGGCCTGGTTCCAAACTGGAAAATGACTATGTCAAGGCTGTGTATTGTCACCCTGTTTATTTAACTTATATACAGAGTACATCATGCAAAATGGTGGCCTGGTTGAAGTACAAGCTGGAATCAAGATTGTTGGGAGAAATATAAATAATCTCAGATATGCAGATGACACTATCCTTATGGCAAAAAGCAAAGAGGAGCTAAAGAACCTCTTGATGTAAGTGAAAGAGGAGAGTGAAAAAGCTGACTTAGACTCAACATTCAAAAAACGAAGATCATGGCATTTCATCTCATCACTTCATGGTAAATAGTTGAGGAAACAATGGAAACAGTGACAGACTTTATTTTCTTGGGCTCCAAAATCACTGCAGATGCTGATTGCAGCCATGAAATTAAAAGGTGCTTTCTCCTTGGAAGAAAAGCTATGACCAACCTAGACAGTATATTAAAAAGGAGAGAGACATTACTTTGCCAACAGAGGTTCATATAGTCAAAGCTATGATGTTTCCAGTAGTCATGTATGGATGTGAGAGTTGGACTATAAAGAAAGCTGAGCACTGAAGAACTGATGCTTTTGAACTGTGGTGCTGAAAATTCTCTTGAGAGTCCCTTGGACTTCAGGGAGATCAACCTAGTCAATCCTAAAGGAAATCAGTCCTGAATATTCATTGGAAGGGCTGATGCTGAAGTTGAAGCTCCAATACTTTGGTCACCTGATGTGAAGAACTGACTCATTGGAAAATCCTCTGGTTCTGGGAAAGGTTGAAGGCAAGAAGAGAAGGTGATGACAGAGGATGAGAAGATTGAATTGCATCAGTGACTTGTTGGACATGAGTTTAGTAAACTCCAGTAGTTTGTGATGTACAAGAAAGTCTGGCATTTGCAATAAGTTGGACAGTATTGAGCCACTGAACTGAACTGAATTCAGCCACAAGAAAGAATGAGACCTTGCCATTTTCAACAACATGGATGAATCTAGTGTTTTTTATGTGAAGTGAAATAAATCTGACATAGAAAGACAAGTACTATATTTTTTTTCACTTATATGTGGAATCTAAAAAAACAAAACAAGCAAACTTAACAAAACTGAAACAGAGTTACAGACACAAAGAACATATAGGTAGTTGCCAGAGGGAGGAGAGGTAGAAGGAGGAAATAAATAGTTGAAGGAAAATAAGAGATATAAATTTCAGTGGCAAAATAAGTGAGGATATGAAACATACAGTCTATAGAATATAGTCAATAACTAAGTAGTATTGTCATATGGTGACATGCCATAACTACACTTACCATAATGATCATTTTGAAGAGTATAGAAATATCAAAATACTGAGATGTATAATAGGAACATAGTGTTGTTGTGAATTAATTATACTTAAAAAGCAAACCAAAGAAGCTCAGAAAAAGGAGATTGGATTTGTGATTACAAGAGTTGTGGGATATTGTCAACAACTGCATAACATTTTTGGGTGGTGACTTATTATAACTAGGATTATCATGTGATTGGAGAAGGAAACGTCAGCCCACTCCAGTATTCTTGCCTGGAGAATCCCATGGACAGAGGAGCATGGCATGGGGTCGCAAGAGTCAGATACAACTTAGTAACTAAACCAACCACCACATCATGGTGATCATATTGAAATGTGTAGAAATATAGAATCATGTTGCTGTACAACAGCAACTAACATTGTGTTGTTGGTAGTAATTTAACTTTAAAAGCAAAAAAAGAAATTCACAGAAAAAGAGATAAAATGTGTGGTTCCCACAGGCAGGGGATTTGGGAATGGGATATGGATGAAGACAGTCAAAAGGTACAAAGACCCAGAAGTTAGAAAAATAAGTACTAAGCATACAATGTTCAACATGAGAGACATAACTAATACTTCTGCATATTATATATGAAAATTGCTACATGAGAAAGTCCTGAGTTCTTATCACAAGGAAAATATATGTATATCTTCTATTTCTTTAACTTTACATCTTTGTGAGATGATTAAAATTCATTAAAATTATTGTGGTAATTTTATTTTTGTATGCATCAAATTATTATGTTATATATCTTAAAAAAATACGTATTTATGTGTCAATTATATCTCAATAAAACTGAATTTAAAATATCTGAAATTAGGATTTCTCTGGGTTGGTAAAAGATTATTTGATAAAATTCTAGAGAAATTTTTGTGAGACAGTTAACCTGAACTAATTTTGTAGAAGTGTTGCATCTGCTACATGTGAGGAATAAAATATTGGATGCATGAAACAGGGCACTCAAAGCTGGTGCACTGGGAAAACCTTGAGGGATGGGATGAGGAGGGAGGTGGGAATGGGGTTCTGGTTGGGGAACACATGTACACCCATAGCTGATTCATGTCAATGTATGGCAAAAATCACTACAATGCTGTAAAGTAATTAGCCTCCAACTGAAATAAATAAATTTTAAAAAGAGATTATTCAGAAATAATTGGTATGTTTTTTAATTAAAAAAACAATTTGACAGTGATATGTGTTTTTAAAACACAGAAATCTAGTGTCCAATCTCTTCTTCTTCCATTTCTTAAAATAGTGTGTAGCTACAAACATTGAGAAAGATGTACATCTTTCTTTATTTTATACCTTAGATTTTAAAGTTTCATTAACTTTTACAAAACATAGAAAATTTTCCCCAATATTTTTAAATGATAATTTTCAATTATAAAGGGTAATTTCAAATAACACAATAAATGCTAATCTAATTCACAAGTAGAGATCTGTATGCAGGTCAAGAAGCAACAGTTAGAACTGGACATGGAACAACAGACTGGTTCCAAATTGGGAAAGGAGTACGTCAAGGCTGTATATTGTCTCGCTGCTTATTTAACTTATATGCAGAGTAGATCATGGGAAATGCTGGATTGATGAAGCACAGGCTGGAGTCAAGATTGCTGGGAGAAATATCAATAACCTCTGATATCCAGATGAAACCACCCTTTTGGCAGAAAGTGAAGAATTAAAGAAACTCGATGAAAGTGAAAGAGGGGAGTGAAAAAGTTGGCTTAAAACTCAACATTCAGAAAATGAAGGTCATGGCATCGAGTCCCATCACTTCATGGCAAATAGGTGAAGCATTGGAAACAGTGACAGACTTTATTTTGGGGGGCTCCAAAATCACTGCAGATGGTGACTGCAGCCATGAAATTAAAAGACACTTGCCCCTTGCAAGGAAAGCTATGACCAACCTAGACAGCTTATTAAAATTCAGAGAAATGACTTTGCCAACAAAGATCTGTCTAGTCAAACTTTGGTTTTTGCAGTAGTCATGTATGGATATGAGAGCTGAACTATAAAGAAGCTGAGCACCGAAGTACTGATACTTTTGAACTGTGGTGTTGGAGAAGACTCCTGAGAGTCCCTTGGGCTGAAAGGAGATCCAACTTCCATCCTAAAGGAAATCAGTCCTTTATATTCATTGGAAGGACTGATGCTGAAACTTCAATACTTTTGCTAACTGATGCGAAGAATTGACTCATTTGAAAAGACCCTGATGCTGGGAAAGATTGAGGTTGGGAAGAGAAGGGGATGACAGAAGATGAGACGGTTGGATGGCATCGCTGACTCAATGGACATATTTTGAGTAACAATATTTAAACACTAGCTTTTAATTAATAAAATGGTAGATTTTCCTATATATCCAAAAATCTTAGAAAGAAAAATGAACAATTTTCTTTTAATACTTGTAGATTTATTTAGTTTTTTTTTGTTTGTTTTTATTTTGTGTTTGAGAGACACATAGATATATTACTAAGAGTAACTCTTTTATCACTAGGCTAGAATCTTAATTTCTGTGTCCTAAATAATTAGTTTTTCAGCAGTGTTAGTGTATAAACATTGGTAATAAGTAGATAAAAGTTGGTTTCTTTTCTACAGACATCCTATTATACCTTATTCATGTGAAAATTTGAGATACTTTGACAGGTATCTGTATGTCATTTATTTTTCCCCCCAATTCAGCTAGATAGCAGCGTAATCCAGTATCAGTTTGTTTTATAAAATCTTAGTAAATTTTCAAAAAGCATAGCTTTCTAAATATACAAAAGAAATACTTGATTTTATTTCTTTTTTTTTTTTTTGTAAGGGTGATATTGTACTAGATAGGAATATGAATATTAAGCTAGAACAACTTATATTAAAATATCTTTATAACATAAGGTATATAAAAGAGAATAAAGTAAAGTTATTGCTTACATTGCACATGCAGTTTTGCTAATTATATAATCAAATGCACAGTTAAAATCTATGACATTGCAATGAACATTTAGGAGTATACAGAGATTGTTAGCACATGTAAGTGAAGGACAAAATACAAGGAGCAAAGTAATAAATGTGACAGTTGTGCTTGGATAATAGCAACAGGAGACTAAAACTAGGCTCTTGACACTTGTAGTGTGAGACATTTTTACTCTTTACAATATTAATCAATAATTTGGATAGATTCTAATGTTCTTTAAAATTCAAAATTTATAAACATCTAAACAGTATGCAATTTTAAATGCCTCACTGCCTCATGTAATCTAAGAAACTAATTGCACCTTTGGTAATCTGCATTGACATATAGAGATATCACTGCAATGAACACATCTGCTTATAAGACAGGTGGTGCTATCAGCTTATATATGGAGCAGGATCAAGATTAATGTTTTGACTCCATTAAAATACAGCAATGGACAATTTGTTCTGAAAAATAGTTTCCATATATTTAAAAAATTATGCTCCAACGGACCTCATGGTATAATGGGTGAAATGGGGGAAATGTCAAGAGTAATTAAGAAAAGATATTGTTTTAAATATCATCAAAGGGAATACATCTTTCTTCCTATGATTTTCTCTTTCTATTTCTCCCTTACTTTTAAATGTCATCTCTGTTTTAAAATTATTTAGGATAGTACTTGCAAAAGGGTAGAATAATTTTTTAGTAATTTGACATACCCTCTTGTTAAATTTGTTGATTGGCTATTTTCTTATGTATAGTTCCATTTAAATTGTGTCTATTTTTTTCTATGTCTTAAATGGGCCAAAATTCAAGTAAATAGCCAAAAGGTGTCTGCTTATGAGGGGAATATCTTATTTTATTTTTGGATTGTTTTCATCTCATTTCATGAAAAGATTTTTGGTTGATGTTTCATATGCAATCTTATAAAAATTCAAAATAAAACTACAATGAGAGGTCACAGAGAAACTTATCCTTTCATTATTAGTTAATTATACCAATCAGTTAATCCATGTATTAAAGAAAGTTTCGCTTTATTCTTTAATATAAATACTAAAATCATGCATTTTAAAATTATCATATTTTATAATATGCAATTTTAGCAATTTACATTCTTTGGCTTTGATGAAAAAATAATAAGATATTTCAGACAGATTTGCAACTAGTACCGACACTTAAAAAATTTTTTAACCAAATTTTTAAAGCTCATATAAGATTTTAAAAAAAATCTAATTTGAAAAATCCAAGGTACTATCACCAAAATTTTATGAAGTATCAGGGAAAATTACCAAATTCAATAACAAAATTATGTTTTTTTAAATTGAAAATTTTACAACAGACAAGAAGTGAAATCACAGGTAATTTAGTCATAAGCAATGAAGGAAATAAAGTTGTATAACAGTGTTGCTTATTTCATTAAATGTTGATTATCAGTGACTAAAATGTACAATATAGAGGAGTGGCCAAAATGACTGAATAGGAAAACTGATCTCACCCCTCCCATAGGCACTCATTACAATGATTTGTAGAGCAACATTAATGAGAACAACCTGAAGACTAACAGAAAAGATCTTCTACAAATAAAAATATAAAGAAGGAGCTACAATGAGACAAGTAGGTGAGTGAAAACTCAGTGAGGTCAAGATTCATACCCTTGGAATGGTGATCCACAAGTGGGAGGACGATTACCATTTTAGCGATTCTCCCCAGAGAGTGAGGGGGAGAATCAGTTTCCCCATTTTGAGGGCCCTGCATCTGGAAAATGAGCCTACCGAACAGCAGTTTCTGAAGGCCCAGAGGACTCACCTTCAGGAGAGCCAAAGAACTATAAAAAATAGAAATTCTACTCTTAAGTACACAAAATTTCACATGTTTGAGATCCAGAGAAGAGGTAGAAATCTGAAAGAACCCTGGATTAGATACATGTTCTGGTCTTGCAGAGCTTCCTGAAGAAGTAGGAAGGCGCTGGGACTCACTCTGAGTAAATGCTAACAGCAGCTGTCGTAAGGGCACTGGTGCTGGAAATTGCCATTTTGGAATTATTCTGCTAGCTTGTAAGTGTTAAGACCTACCTTTCCCACTAACTGGTCAAAATCAGTGTTGGTACACCCCAGGCCAAGTGGTTAGCCAGGCAAAGACACAGTTCCACTTGCTAGTAGACCACTTGTCCTAAGAACCCCTTGACTACTGATTGCCCCAGGACCTTGCTCCACTCACCAGAGAGCTCAGGACTTGGTTCAAGTGACCAGTGGGTTAGCACTAGCTCAAAGACCAGTAGTTCTGTAGCTAGTCACCCCGGGACACAATTCTGCCCATCAGTAGACCAGCATTAACTCAGGAACTCCTGGGGCTCTGTAGCCACCTTCCTCATTATTAAGCCATGCTCACCAGCAGTTCTGCACCAGGACTTGGACTTCCTAGGCCATAGTGCCAACTGTGGCAAGGCTCAACTCCACCCAGTAGTGACTGGAAGCATCTAGAATAAACAGGACTTGACAACAAACCAGATCAGGGGCTAGCTACATCCAATAACACACTCACTTTAGTCCACCCAACACAACAGAAGGGCCCAAATGGTCCACACGGAGGCCACCCCTAGAACATAGAACTTTTGTAACTACAACTAATGCACTGCTGGGTTCCACAATATGTCAAATAACATGGCAAAGAAATGTAATTAACCTACCAAATATGTAGAAATAGAAACAAAGAATTAGGCAACATGAAAAGACTGATGAATTTTTCCAAAAGAAGAAACAAGATACAATCACAGAGGAAAAACTATGTAAAGTGGAGATAAGCAATCTACTTAATAAATAGTTAAAGGTAATGATCATAATGATGCTCAAAGAACTTGGGAGAAGAATAGATGAAGTTATAAGTTTCTAATAATAAGCTACAAAATACAAAGAAGAATGAAAGAAAGCTGAAGAATACACTAGCTGAAATTTAAAAAAAAAAAAATACCCTAGAAAGAACTGAGAGTAAATTAGATGATACAAAGAAACAAATTAGCAAACTGGAAGAAAGAGTAGTAGAAATCACTGAAATTGAGCAAAAAGAAGAAAAAAAATTAAAAATGAGAGCAGTTTAAGAAGTCTCCTGGAAAATATCAATTGTACTAGCATTTTTATTATAGGGGGAATCCCAAAAGAAGAAGAGCAAGTGAAAAAGACAGAGAACATTTTTGAAGACATAATAGCAGAAAACTTTCCTAACCTGATAAAGGAAACAGGCATCCAACTCAAAGGAGCACAGAATCCCAAATATAGCCAACCCAAAGAGGACCACACTAAGACACACTGTAAATAAATGGGAACAATTAAAAATAAACAGAGAAAAAAAAAAACAAAACATTAGCAAAGGCAAAGCAACAAGCTATATGCAAGGACATTTCCATAAGGCTCCCAGGTGTCTTTTCAGCAGAAACTGCAATTTCAAAGGGAGTGGTAGTATATAATTAGAGTAATAAAAGGAAAATACCCACTATGAACAATACTATACCATCAAGGCCATCATTCAGATTTAAAGGAGAGATAGTATTACATAAACTCAAAAGATTAAAAAAAAAATTGCACCACAATAGGCTCTTTATAAGAAATGTTAAAGGAAGGAATTTTTATAAGCAGAAAAGAAAAGGATACAGTTAGAAATATGAAAATTAGAATAGGAAAATGATCTCCCTGAGAAAGGTAAATATAAAATAAAAGTAGTAAATCAGTCATGTATAAAGCTACCAGAAAGGTTAAAAGACAAAAGTAGTAAAATAATTTATATCCACAATAAATAAGGATAGATAAAACAAAAATGGAAACTGTAATGTCAAAAATATTAATGTGTGTGGGGAGTAGAATGAATGTTTCTTGAAATTCATTTAAGCTTGAGTGATGAGAAACTTAATATAAATGTATATGTATATATACATAAATATGTATGTAAAACACATCTATATTTTAGTTGCTATGGATATATATATATACAGCTATATGTAAAACATATATATATATACATAAATTTATTATATGCATGTTATTATTTTAACTAGATTAATCAAGAAAAGAGATAGGTCCCAAATAAATATACTCAGAAGCAAGAAAGGAACATTTACACCTGACACTACAAGATTACTTTGAATAATTATACACCAATAAAATAGAAAACCTATAGAAGTAGATAAATTCCTAGAAACATATGCAATCTTCCAAGGCAGCATCAAGAAGATATCAGAAATATGAAAAGACAAATTATCAGTAATGAAATTCAATCAGAAATAAAAATAATTTTCAGCAAACAGAATCCAAGCCGACCACAGTGCTTCACAGGTGAATTCTATGAATCATTTAAAGAAGAGTTCACATCCATTCTTCTCAAACTATTGCAAAATGTTGCAGAGGAAGAAGTGCCTCAGAACTCACTTTATGAGATCAGCATTATCCTGATAACAAAACTAGAAAAATATGTCAGAAAAATGCACACAGACCAATATCACTGATAAACGTATATATAAAAATTTTCAACAAAATATTAGCAAACAGAATTTAACAATACATTAAAAGTATCAGACAACATGATCAAGTGGCATTTATGCAATATCTGCAAATCAGTCAATGTGATGCACCAAATTAACAAACTGAAGAATAAAAAAAATGTAATCATCTCAATAAAAATTCTTCTGAACAAACTCAACACTCATTCATGTTAAAAACTCTCATTAAAGTGGATATGGAGGAAACATACCTAAACAAAATAAAGGTCATCAATGACAAGCCCAAACTAACATCATGGTCAATGTTAAAAACCTGAAAGCTTTCCTTTAAAATTAGGAATAATACAAGGATGTCCAATTTCACTACATTTATTCAACACGTTGTGGAAGTCCCAGTCACATCAATCAGGCAAGAGAAAGAAATAAAAGGAATCCAAATCGGAAAGAAAGAAGTAAAACCGTCTTGTTTGCAGATGACATGATACTATACATAGAAAATTCTGAAGAAACTACTAGAAAACTACTAGAGCTCATCAGTAAATTCTGACAAGTTGAAAGATGCAAAATTAATATAATAGAAATCTATTGTGTCTGTATGCACGAATGATGGGCTAACAAAAAAGACATTAAGAAAACAATTTCATTTACAATTGTGACAAAAAAGAATAAAATGCCTAGGAATAAATCTAACTAATCATTATAAATAATTCTAAAATATGTATGGAAACACAAGAGATCCTAGATAGCTAAAACAGTCTTGGGAAAGTAAAAATTAAAAAAGCTAGTAGTATCACTCTGCTGATTTCAAACTATACTACAAGGACACAGTAATCAAAAGAGTATGGTACTGACACAAAAGTTGACAGATAGATCAATGGAACAAAATAGAGAGCCCAGAAAGTAACTTATGATTATACAGTCAAATAATCTATGACAAAGAGTGCAAGGATATACAATAAGAAAAAAAGAAACCAGCTTTTTCAATAAATAGTGTAGAGAAAACTGGACAGCTATTTGCAAAAGAATCAACCTGGACTATTTTCCCACACCATATAAATCATAACTGAAAATGTATTAAAAATTAAATGTAAGCCCTGAAATCATGAAACACCTGGAAGAAAACATAAGCAGTATACACTTTGATATAAATATTACTATTTTGTGGATATATGTGCTCACAGAAGTGAAGTAAGAAGAAAAATAAGGAAATGAGTATACAAAAAATTAAAACTTTTTGCACAGCCAAGGAAACTATCAATAAAATGAAAAAGCCACTTCTGAATATTTTTAAATATTTGGATATTTGCAACTGATATATCTAATAAGATGTTGTAGTCAAAATAATCAGAGAATGTCTACAACTAGACATCAAAAAAAAATTAAAATTTGAACAGATGACTTAAGTTGACATTTTTTCCAAAGATTTACATGGGCTCATGAGAAGATGTTCAACATCACTAGGCATCAGGGAAATGGAAAGAAAAATCACAGTGAGATGTCAACTAACACCCATCATAATGACTATTATAAACAAAGACAATAACTAACAAATGTCTGTGAGATCATGGAGAAAAGAGAAACTCAGGCACTGTTGGTGGGAATATAAAATGGCACAACCACTACAGAAATTGATATCAAGCTTCACCAGAAAATTAAAAATAGAGCCACCACAAAACCCAGCAAATCTATGCCTAGGCATTTATCAGAAGAAAATGAAAACACTGATTTGAAAAGATGTTTGTTGTTCAGTCTCTCAGTCATGTCTGACTCTGTGATCCCATGGGCTGATACATGCCAGGCTTTCCTGTCTTTCACTATTTCCTGGATCTTGCTCAGACTCATGTCCATTGAGTCAGAGATGCCATCCAACCATCTTATCCCCTATTATCCCCTTCTCCTCATGCCTTAAATCTTTCTCAGAATCAGGGTATTGTCTAATGAGTTGGCTCTTCACTTAAGGTGGCCAAAATATTGGAGCTTTAGTGTCAGCATCAGTCCTTGCAATGAATATTCAGGACAGATTTCCTTTAGGATTGACCGGTTTCATTTCCTTCCAGTTCAAGGAGCTTTCAAGAGTCTTCTCTAACACCACAGTTCAAAGCCAACAATTCTTTGACACTCAGCCTTCTTTATGGTCCAACTCTCACATCCACACATGACTACTGGAAAAACCATAGCTTTGAATACACAGACCTTTGCAGCAAAGCAATGTCTCTGTTTATCATAGCTTTTCTTCCAAGGAACAAGCATCATTTAATGTCATGGCTGCAGTCATCATCTGCAGTGATTTTGGAGCCCAAAAAAGTAAAGTCTGTCACTGTTTCCATTGTTTCCCCATCTATTTGTCATGAAGTAATGGGCCTGGATGCCATGACCTTCGTCTTTTGAATGTGGAGTTTTAAGCCACCTTTTTCATTCTCCTCTTTCACCTTCATCAAGAAGCTCTTTAGTTCCTCTATTTTTCTGCCATAAGGGTGGTGTCATCTGCATATCTGAGGTTACTGCTATTTTTCCCGGAAATCTTGATTCCAGCTTGTGCTTCATCCAGCTCAGCATTTCACATGATGTACTCTGAATATAAGAAAAATAAGCAGGCTGACAATATACAGCATTCTTTTTCCAACTTGGAACCAGCCCATTGTTCCATGTCCTTTTCTAACTTGCTTCTTGACCTGAATACACATTTCACAGGAGGCAGGTAAGGTGGTCTGGTACTCCCAACTCTTTAAGAATTTTTCACAGTTAATAAACTGTTATCACAATAATGATCTATACAGTTCAAGGCTTTTGTGTAGTCAATGACGTAGAAGTAGATGGTTTTCTGGTAGTTGTTTTGAAGCAGAAGTAGATGGTTTTAAAAGATTTGTATAACCCTATGTTCACTACAATAAAGATCTTCATGACCAAGATAATCACGATGGTGTGATCACACACTTAGAGCCAGACATCTTGGAATGTAAAGTCAAGTGGGTCTTAGAAAGCATAACTACAAACTAAGCTTGTGAAGATGATGGAATTCCAGTTGAACTATTTCAAATTCTGAAAGATGATGCTGTGAAAGTGCTGCACAAAATGTGAAAGCAAAATTGGAAAACTCAGCAGTGGCCACAGGACTGGAAAAGGTCAGTCTTCATTCCAGTACCAAAAAAAGGCAATGCCAAAGAATGCTCAAACTACCACACAATTGCACTCATCTCACACGCTGGTAAAGGCATGCTCAAAATTCTCCAAGCCAGGCTTCAGCAATATGTGAACGGTGAACTTCCAGATGTTCATGCAGGTTTTAGAAAAGGCAGAGGAACCAGAGATCAAATTACCAACATCTGCTGGATCATGGAAAAAGCAAGAGAGTTCCAGAAAAACATCTATTTCTGCTTCATTGACTATGCCAAAGCCTTTGACTGTGTGGATCACAATAAACTGTGGAACATTCTCAAAGAGATGGGAATACCAGACCACCTGACCTGCCTCTTGAGAAACCTGTATGCAGGTCAGGAAGCAACAGTTAGAACTGGACATGGAACAACAGACGACTTCCAAATAGGAAAAGGAGTATGTCAAGGCTGTGTATTGTCACCCTGCTTATTTAACTTATATGCAGAGTACATCATGAGGAATGCTGGGCTAGAAGTACAAGATTACCAGGAGAAATATCAATAACCTCATATATGCAGATGACACCACCCTTATGGCAGAAAGTGAAGAGGAACTAAAAAGTCTCTTGATGAAAGTGAAAGAGGAGAGTGAAAGGTTGGCTTAAAGCTCCACATTCAGAAAATTAAGATCATGGTATCTGGTCCCATCACTTCATGGGAAATAGATGGGGAAAGAGTGGAAACAGTGTCAGACGTTATTTTGGGGGGCTCCAGAATCACTGCAGATGCTGATTGCAGCCAGGAAATTAAAAGACGCTTACTCCTTGGAAGGAAAGTTATGACCAACCTAGATAGCATATTAAAAAGCAGACACATTACTTTGCCAACACAGTCCGCATAATCCAAGGCTATGGTTTTTCCAGTGGTCATGTATGAATGAGAGAGTTGGACTGTGAAGAAACCTGAGTGCCAAAGAATTGATGCTTTTGAACTGTGGTATTGGAGAAGACTCTTGAGAGTCCCTTGAACTGCAAGGAGATCCATCCAGTCCATTCTAAAGGAGATCAATCCTGTGTGTTCATTGGAAGGACTGATGCTAATGCTATGCTAATGCTGAAACTCAAATACTTTGGCCACCTCATGTGAAGAGTTGACTCATTGGAAAAGACTCTGATGCTGGGAGGGATTGGGGGCAGGAGGAAATGGAGATGACAGAGAATGAGATGGCTGGATGGCATCACCAACTCAGTGGACATGAGTTTGAGTGAACTCCGGGAGTTGGTGATGGACTGGGAGTCCTGGCGTGCTGCGATTCATGGGGTCACAAAATTCAGACACGACTGAGCAACTGAACTGAACTGAACTGAACTGAATGGATGTTCACTGCAATATTATTTACAATAGCTAAGATATGGAAGCATACTAGGTGACCATTGACAAATGAAACAATAAAGATGTGATATAATGTATGCAATGAAATATTACTTAACCATAAAAGAGAATCAAATCTCACCTTTTGCGACAACATGGATGCACCTAGGAGAAATTATATGAAGTGAAATAAGTCAGACAGAGAAAAACAAATACTTTGTGATTTCATTTGTATGTGGGATATATAAATCAAAATAATGGACAAACTGAAACAGTCATAGATACAGAGAACAGTTATGTGGTTGCCAGAGGGGAGGGTGGTTGAGGAGATAAGAGAATTTGGTGATAAATTAAGAGGTACAAAAGTCCTGGGGGGAAGAAAACATGCCTGCAATGCAGGAGTGGGTACCCTTTCCCTTCACCAGGGGATCTTCCCAATCCAGGGATAGAATCCAGGTCCCTCACATTGCAGGTGGATTCTTTACCAACTGAGTCAAAAGGGAAGACCTAGAATACTGGAATGGGTACCCTATCCCTTTGCCAGCATATCTTCCTGACCCAGGAATTGAACCAGTGTCTCCTGCATTGCAGGTGAATTCTTTAGCAACTGAGCTGTCAGGGAAGTCCCTGAATGTGTATGTCTCCCCCAAAATCCTATTGCCTGATATAGTGGTATTAGGAGGTGGAGATATTGGGAAATACTTAGGTCATAAGAATGAAGCTCTCTTGGATTGACTGTATTAATGCTGTTATAAAAGATACCCCACAGAGCTTCCTAGCCCCCTCCATCATGTGAGGATACATTGAAAAGGCATGGTCCAGGAAGTGGGTCCCCTGAAAACACTGAATCTGTTGACCTCCTAATCTTAGACTCTCCATCCTCCTAAACTATGAGAAATATGTCTGTTTTTATAAGCTACCCTATTTGTGGTATTGTGTTTTAGCACCCAGACAGACTAGGAGAAGCTATAAAGTGAGGATAACATTCCAAAAAGGAGAAACAGAGAGTGGAACAGGTCAAAATCTAAGGGTAAATTCGGCTCAGGTATCTGGAAATGTCACATATGCTTATGGCAGTTTTCAAGAAACCCAGATAAGGCTAAAGCTAATATAAGTGAACATAGATTTCAGCTGCCACCACTTCACAGGGAGGCAGTTTGTGACTTGAGTTCCGCCAATAGTGTCTGGATTTTGTTTAGGATACCTTATAGAAACACAAGGTTCTGTTATATTCTTCTAAAGATTGTATGTGTATGTTTCTACTTATAATCGTGTCAGTATAAATGATAATTTCTTCTAATGTGTGTACAAGATAATTTTTTTCCAGTTTGTCTGAATTTTCTAGAATATCTGAGACACTATTTAATAATAGTATGACTAGAAGTATTCTCCTAAAGTTCTAATTTTTGCAATCATATTGCAGTTTTGCTTTTTAGGATGACTATTTTTGAATCTTAGAAAAAGTAATATTCTTTTACCTTTTCTATTCATATTTTTCATAGATAATCATTAGGAAAGCTGATTTTTATTAAATGATATTACAGAGTTTATTGCAATTAACATGAGTTTCCACCTTCACTTTTTGAAGTCATAGATAAATATTCTGATATGTAGCTATGTAATGAAATTATACCTTGATAACAAATTCTGTTTGATATTAGTTAATTATATCCTGCTTTGTAACAATGTGAATGTTTTATAATATTCAGGAAATTACATTTACTTTGATTTATTTTAATTGACTTTCTGGAGTCATAATTTACCTAAAGTAAACTTTGCACATTTTAAATATAATGTATATTGGATTAGTTGCTCAGTTGTGTCCAACTCTTTATGACCTTCATACATGGAATTTTCCAGACAAGAATACTGGAGTGGGTTGTCATTTATGGAAAATAAATGGGGAAACAAGCGGAAACAGTGACAGATTTTATTTTCTTGGGCTCCAAAATCACTGCAAAATGTGACTGCAGACATAAAAGTAAAAGATGCTTACTCCTTGAAAGGAAATTTTTGACAAACCTAGACAAATATATTAAGACACAGAAACATCACTTTGATGACGAAGATCTGTCTAGTCAAAACTATGATTTTTCCAGTAGTCATGTATGGATATGAGAGTTGAACCATAAAGAAGGCTGATGGCCAAAGAATGGATACTATTGAATTGGGTGCTGGAGAAGACTTTTGAGAATCCCTTGGACAGCAAAAAGGTGAAATCAATAAATCCTAAAAGAAGTCAGTCCTGAATGTTTATAGGAAGGACTAATGTTGAAGCTGAAGCTCTTGTATTTTGGCCACCTGATGTGAAGAACTGACTTATTTCTTAAAAATCTATTCTCTCTGATGAATTCTGTCAGTATCTTTTATAGATATCTATTATATTTGGTTATTTAAATTTTTTGTTGAATTTTCATCAGATTATTAGCAAAAATGTTCTTCCTCTTTTATTGCCTTTTATTTTTTCTACTTGTGGAGTTTGTTTTGTTTGGGGGGAATCTAATAATCTGATTAGATGTTGGAGAAGACTCTTGAGAGTCCCTTGGACTGCAAGGATATCAAACCAGTTAATCCTAAAGGAAATCAATTCTAAATATTCTTTGGAGGGACTGATGCTGAGACTGAAGATACAATACTTTGACCACCTGATGAGAAGAGCTGACTCGCTGAAAAAGACCGTGATGCTGGAAATGATTGAAGGCAGGAGGATAAGGGGATAATGATGACAGAGGATGAGATGGTTGGAGAGCATCCCTGAGTCTATGGATATGAATTTGAGCAAGTTCTGGGAGATGATGAAGGGCAGGAAATCCTGGTGTTCTGCAGCCCATAGGGTTGCAAAGTGTTGGACACAACTGAGCGACTGAACAACAATTATCTAATTAATTTATTATAAATTTTCCATGTATTTTTAAACAAGTCGAAATTTCTGTTCAATAATGACTTCTTCTAAATCAAGTAAAAGAACAATTATTTTATTATACCATTGAATTCTTCTATTTTTGCATGCTAAGTCACTTAAATTCTTAGAAATGGTTACCAAAATTTTCTTGCATTTCTAGTTTTATCTTATATATTTAGTTTCATTGTCATTTAATATATACTCTTCTTATATTTTGGAGAAGGAAATGGCAACCCACTCCAGTATTCTTGCCTGGAAAATCCCATGGACTAAGGATCCTGGTAGGCTACAGTCCATGGGGTGGCAAAGAGTCGGACACAACTGAGTGACTTCACTTCACTTTCTTCTTGTATTTTAATTTCCTCAAAATCTGCACCTCTTATCAAAACATAGTGAATTTTGTTTTACTATTTAGTGTTTTTATCATTAAATGCCTCACATCTTATATTGTTATTCTTCCTGTATTCACAAAATATTGTATAAACTGCTTATCCACATATTTTAAAACTGTATTAATTTCATGTTAATGTATTCCTTAATCTTACTTTGCTGTTACTTAGGGCAGCTAACACAGTTTCTTCCATGTGTTACACGTAGGCAAAAATAAGGAGTAATTTCTTATAAAATTTTCCCTCCCAGGTCTTTAAGATACTTCTTATATACTTCAACTTTTTATAGGAAACTCATCTCCTATCTGTCAACCTACAGTCCTTCTCTACTTTAAATTGCAGTCAAGATAAAATTTACCCAAATATATAGACTACCCACTCTAGTATTCTTGCCTGGAGAATCCCATTGGCAGAGGAGCCTGACAGGCTACAGCCGATGGGATCACAAGAGTCGGACATGACTTAGCGACTAAACCACCACCACATAGACTAACTCCTTACTGAGGTTACAAAATTCTCTTCGTTTAATTTCTAATGGAATCCAAGTCCTCAGTATTCCAATTTTTTTTTTTTGCCTTACAGTTTATTAATCTATTGGAAGTGTTTCATAAAGGTCTCTGATTATTTATGTGAAAAGTAAAACTTCAAGGATTTTGCTTTTATGCACTTCCTGACAGACTGTGATTCGAACATTTCACCAGAGGCTTCTTCAGTAATATTCAGAAGCTCAACAGATTTGCAGGGCTTTTGATTCTCTCAGAAGGAATGACATCAATCTGCAGTAACATCGAATATTCACATACTTTTGAATACATCACAGGCAAGAGTCTATACACTGATTACCAAATGTTTAATTTGAATACATACCTTGTCCTTCTTTAAATATCTCCCCTTTTTAGAATTAAAGGGGTCTCAAAAAGTCATTTGGGTTTTTAAATAACACCGGATGAATAAAAGTTCTATTCAAAAGGTTAAAAGAACCCATAACTCTTTGAAGAGAGAAAACACAGATGATCTCTTTTGGTAATTGTTAAAGGTCATGTTTTAATCTAGTGCCTCAAACTGATAATAGGGAACAGCCACAAGACTATAGTTGAAGGTCATAACATCACACTGAACTAAAAGTATATTAGAATAAAATCAATTAAGCATGGTATTTGTCTTCTGAAATTATTGGGTTTAACCAAGTTCACACCCCCATATTTGATATGAATATTTACCTAAATATTTTGAGGCAATTGCAAAAGAAGAATAAAATAAATCAGGTGGATTAAAATGTAATTCAGTCATTTTAACATTGTGAATATTACTTTTGACTTACATGAAAGTCACTTTAACATGTGCTGATTATTGAATAATAATATCTTGATCAGATTTCTTAGTTTATCTCTTTTTCAAAATTTTCCATCCTCTATAATCTTTATTTCCTGCCAGATTAAATATATAACTGATTGTTCTGATGAAAATTGTCCAGTGTAAATAAAAAACAATTGCAAATTTTAGTGCTGTCATTGCCTGTCTCTTAGTATATCTTCATTATATTTAAATAAACTTAACCCAAAAACTGAACGGTTTGCAAAAATTGTAGTATTTTATGTTGCCAATATAGAACTCAGTATTACTCACCACTCATTAAATATTAAGATTAGAGAAGTGATGATAATGAGATAGATATTTCCTCAAAATACTTGATGATTTGTTGCATCCACAAGAGAAAAGATCCAGTAAATTTACTGGTTTATAAATTCTTTACTATGAGTAAACCGTCTGACACAGATACTTTTATGACAAGCTTTAAAGATGTCAAACTAGGGTTAAATTGTTTTTCAAAGATTAACATATAAATTAGGAATGGATAAGGACTTGAACTCACTCCAGTACTCTTGCCTGGAAAATCCCATGGACGGAGGAGTCTGGTGGGCTGCAGTCCATGGGGTCGCTAAGAGTCGGACATGACTGAGCGACTTCACTTTCACGCATTGGAGAAGGCAATGGCAACCCACTCCAGTGTTCTTGCCTGGAGAATCCCAGGGACAGGGGAGACTGGTGGGCTGCCGTCTATTGGGTCACACAGAGTCGGACACGAATGAAGTGACTTAGCAGCAGCAGCAGCAAGGACTTGAACTTGGGCAAATTTCAGGAGATGGTGAGGGACAGGGAGGCCTGGTGTGCTGCATTCTGTGGGGTCACCGAGTCAGACACGACTGGACTAACACAAAGATCTTTTTGGTATTCTTTATTTACCTTGTCCTCTTGCACTCTGCCCCTTAGGTAATCTCTTCAAAGACTGGTTTCAGAGACTCAGACAATGCTCTAAAAGTGTACGCTAGAGGGCAGATGCAGAATGGCTTATGGACAGTGAATTTAAATTAAAATATGTGGTAAAAAGACATTATGAGATTATATTCTCCAAAATTAATAAAGAAAAGGAATACAGCAATACAAATAAGATGAAATTAGTTATTTCAGTTCAGTTCAGTCACTCAGTTGTGGCCAACTCTTTGCGACCCCATGAATCACAGCACACCAGGCCTCCCTGTCCATCACCAACTCCCGGAGTTTACTCAAACTCATGTCCATTGCATCAGTGATGCCATCCAACCATCTCATCCTCTGTCATCCCCTTCTCTTCCTGCCTCCAATCTTCCCCATCAATAGGGTCTTTTCAAATGAGTCAGTTCTTTGCATCAGGTGGCCAAAGTACTGAAGTTTCAGCTTAAGCATCTGTCCTTCCAAAGCATATTCAGGACTAATTTCCTTTAGGATGAACTGTTTGGATTTCCGTGCAGTCCAAGGGACTCTCAAGAATCTTCTCCAACACTGCAGTTCAAAAGCAGCAATTCTTCAGCATTCAGCTTTCTTTATAGTTCAACTCTCACATCCATACATGACTACTGGAAAAACCACAGCTTTGACTAGACAAACCTTTGTTGGCAAAGTAATGTCTCTGCTTTTTAATATGTTGTCTAGGTTGGTCATAGCTTTTTTTCCAAGGAGCAAGCATCTTTAATTTCATGGCTGCAGTCACCATCTGTAGTGATTTTGGAGCCCCCCAAATAAAGTCTATCACTGTTTCCATAATTTCCCCATTTATTAATAGAGGCATATTTTTAATTGACTAACCCTTCTGTATAATACAATTGTAGCTCTGGATAGAGTATAGGAACAACTATTTCGGAAGGAAATAAGAGTGAATAAATACAGGAGAAATCAAAAGGAAGTACACCATAAAGGTCTTCCCTTGTGGCTCAGGTGGTGAAGAACCTACATGCAATGTGGGAGACCTAGGTTTGACCTCTGGGTTGGCAAGATCCCCTGGAGAAGGGAAAGGCAACCCTCTCCAGCATTCTGGCCTGGAGAATTCCATGAACTGTATAGTTGATAGGATTGCAAAATGACTAAGTGACTTTCACTTTCACACCTTAAAGAGTTTAAAAAAAAATTACACAGAGTGAAATTTTGACAATTTTTTAATGTTTTGCCTGGGGACATGCTCCAGATCAAGTAATATAGGATGAGTAGATATGGAAAACTGCAAATTATTACTTGTTTGAAGATTCAGAACTGAAGATTCAGAATGTGGGATTTGGCACTGTCACAGTCTAGAAACTGAGAAAATTAATTCAGGAAGAAATTGAGGCACGGAGAAGATGTGCCAGACTTTCCATTCAAATATTTCTATAGCCATTAGTTCAGTTCAGTTCAGTCGCTCAGTCGTGTCCGACTCTTTGCGACCCCATGAATCACAGCACGCCAGGCCTCCCTGTCCATCACCAACTACCGGAGTTCACTCAAACTCATGTCCATCGAGTCGGTGATGCCATCCAGCCACCTCATTCTCTGTCGTCCCCGTCTCCTCCCACCCCCAATCCCTCCCAACATCAGACTCTTTTCCAGTGAGTCAACTCGTCGCATGAGGTGGCCAAAGTATTGCAGTTTCAGCTTTAGCATCAGTCCTTCCAATGAACACTCAGGATTGATCTCCTCTAGAATGGACTGGTTGGATCTCCTTGCAGTCCAAGGGACTCTCAAGAGTCTTCTCCAACACCACAGTTCAAAGCATCAGTTCTTCGGCGATCAGTTTCCTTCACAGTCCAACTCTCATATCCATACATGATGTGAAAAACCATAGCCTTGACTAGATGGACTTTGGTTGGCAAAGTTATGTCTCTGCTTTTTAATATGCTATCTAGGTTGGTCATATAACTTTCCTTAAGTGTGGATGAATGCACACTCCTTAAATGTGCACTCATAGGCAAGATTTCTATCATGTGGGCAAAAGAGCAACCATCAGAATTTTGGTAGAACTGAACAATTTCAGCTGCTAACCACCATGAGGAAGACATGTTTCATTTTAGCCAGTAAAAACCTTCTTCAGAAGAAGATAACAAAATCCAGTGTCTCTACAGAACATCATTCTCAATAATTTATATAAAATTAAATATTCAGTTCAGTTCAGTTCTGTCGCTCGGTCGTGTCTGACTCTTTGCGACCCCGTGAATCTCAGCACACCAGACTTCCCTGTCCATCACCAATTCCCGGAGTTCACTCAAACTCACGTCCATCAAGTCAGTGATGCCATCCAGCCACCTCATTCTCTGCCATCCCCTTCTCCTCCTGCTCCCAATCCTTCCCAGCATCAGAGTCTTTTCCAATGAGTCAACTCTTCGCATGAGGTGGCTAAAGTGTTGGAGTTTCAGCTTTAGCATCAGTCCTTCCAGTGAACACCCAGGACTGTTAGAATGGACTGGTTGGATCTTCTTGCAGTCCACATGTCAAAATTAAGGCCCACGGTCAAAGAAGAGGTTAAAAAAAAAAAGCAAAACTGATGGCATAATAACAGAAATGCTGAAATTGATATGAATTTAAGCTATCATAAATATACAGAAATACTTCAGAAATATGTTCATAGCAATCATTTAGACTCAGTACAAAGATGAAAACTCTAAATAAAAAACACGAAAATATTTTTATACTTCTAACAGACATATTTAGAGTAGAAGACTTGAGCATATAGTACAGCAAGTTTCTATATACTCCTTCTCCTCTCTCATAGTTTTACCTATTTCCAATGTGTGACATTGTTTTATTACATTTGATGAAAGTTTTAAAGCAATATTGATACACTATTTTTACTACAATACATTGGTTACATTAAGATTTGCCCTTTTTGTATTACAGTTCTTGATAAATATGTATCCACCATTGAAGTCTTATAGAGCATAGTTTCACTGTCCTAAAATTCCTTGTACTGTATTTCAGCTGTTCACACATTCTCCACTACATCTCTAAACCCCTTGCAACCACTGATATTTTTGCTGTTTCTATAGTATGTGCTTTTCTAGAATGTCGTATAAATGAAGTCATACATTATGTTCTATTTTCAGACTGACTTATTTCACTTAGCAACATGAATTTTTTGGTCCTTCATGTCTTTCTGTGGCTAGACAGCTCATGTGTTTTTATCACTACATAATGTTCTATTACATGTAACATACATAGTTTGTTTATTCATTCACCTGTTTAGAGACATCCTGGTTGGTTGTAGTTATTAAATATTTATGTGTAGATTTTTGTGAACTAATTGGAAATTTTAAAATTAAAAATTACTGTAATTGAAATAAAACTATAAGCAAATAGCTATAATGACTCAGGAGGACAGCAAAAATGTTCAGTGAATTTGAGTAAACACTTGTAAATATAACTGGATATTAAGAATGAAGAAAGCACTTTTAAAAAAAATCCAGAGTCTTGTATTTCTATGGGACAGTATCAATTCATTTAGCATATATGTATATATAGTTGATTTGTTCAGTTGCTAAGTCATGTCTGACTCTTTATGCTCCCATGGACTATAGTAGTAATAGTCCTTTACTATCTTCTGGAGTTTGCTCAGATTCATGTCCAATGAGTCAGTGATGCTATCTAACCATCTCGTCCTCTGCCATCTCCTTCTCCTTTTGCCTTTAATCTTTCTCAATATCAGGGTCTTTTCCAGTGAGTCGCCTCTTCACATCAGGTGACCAAAGTACTGGAGCATCATTTTCAACATCAGTCCTTTCAATGAATATTCAGAGTTGATTTCCTTTTAGATTTACTGGTTTGATCTCCTTTCAGTCCAAAGGACCCTCAAGAGTCTTCGGTGCTCAGCCTTCTTTATGGTCCATCTCTCACATCTGTACATGACTACTGGAAAAGCCATAGCCTTGACTATATGGACCTTTGTTGGCAAAGTGATATCTCTGCTTTTTAATACACTGTCTAGGTTTGTCACACCTTTCCTTCCAAGAAGCAAGCACTTAATTTCATGGCCACAGTCATCATTCACAATGATTGTGGAGTCCAAGAAAATACAAGTGTAGGTATTAGTATTATTATCTCAATTTTACATTCAGTCCATTGTTGACATCCTATTTCATCATGGGTCTCTGGTCCAAAGTATTATCAGTTCCCTTCATACAATCATAAAAATAATCTCTCCATTCTTACTCATCTTGCTAACACACTTCCTGTATTCATCTGTTCTAAATATTAAATTATTTACTTTCTGTTCCCACATTATATCTTACTCTTTTGTATGGCTTAAGCTTCTTATTTTGAGGCACTAATATGTTTCATTAAGCCAACATATCAATCTAGTTGCAGAAAATCACTATTGAATTCTATGGCCTTAGTTTACCTAAATTTGAAAAAACTTCTTCCCATGAGATTGGTGGTAGGTAAAATAATGGTCCCCCACAAATGTTCACATCTTAATCCCTGAAACATTTGTATATAATTTGTATGGTCAGTGGGACATTACAGATTTAAATAAGTTAAAGATCTTGACCTGGGGAGATTACCTTGGAATAATCCCCAGCTGGGCCCAGTATAATCACAAGAGTCTGATGAGAGAAAGACAAGAACACCAGTCAATAGTGAAAGAGGTGATAATAGAAGCAAAAACCTGGAGTGAGGCAAGAAGTCATAACCTAAGTGGTGCAGATCCTGTTATAGAAACTGAAAAAAGTAAGGAAATGACTTTCCCCCAAAACCTCTAGAAAGAATGCAGCTTTGCAGACATTTTTATTTTAATGTCCTGACCTCCAGAACTTCAAGAGAATCATTTTATATAGTTATTAACCACTAGGTTTGTGATCATTATTATAGCAGCAGTAAGAAACTAATTTAGAGTTTGGCCCCTGAAAGTGGAGTACTGATGTAAAAATATTTTTAAAATGTAGAAGTGTTTTTGCAATTATAAAATGAGTAGAAAGTGGTAGAG
Organism: Moschus berezovskii; assembly: GCF_049115385.1. Lineage (NCBI taxonomy): Eukaryota > Metazoa > Chordata > Mammalia > Artiodactyla > Moschidae > Moschus > Moschus berezovskii. The sequence goes on from NC_142472.1 coordinate 45,407,998, forward strand.
TTTTGAGATACTAAGAGAAAAAGAAATCATCATCATAAACTGTTAGTAGGAATATGGATGCTAAAATTTCCGCTGGCGAGAGCTCAGGATGAAGTAAGGAGCATGTAGAGACAACTCAAAATTCAAGAATTCCTTTAGAAGCTGAAAAGAGCCAAGAAAATATATTCACCCTTTCAGAAACTCCAGAAGGGATGGACACTACCTACACCTTGACTGTAAATTAGTAAATTTGATTTTAGAGTTCTGACTTCCAGAACTGTAAAATAATAAATCTGTGCTGTCATTAAATTTGTGTTAATTTGTCAGAGCAGCAACAGGAAACTAATGAGCCTGAAAGTAACTAATTTAACTTCATTCTCAAACCTACTTTCCATTCAAGTTATTTGAAGTAGTGTGATGAGGAAATATTAATCTGGTAGGGATTGAAGTTTCTTTCACTGGGACTAGCTGAGATTTCTGGAATTAAATTTGGTGAAAGAGGAACTCAATAATGTAAGAATTTCTGTCGCATTTAACAAGAATTTTACACTAACACGAAAGTTGATAGAATTTCAAACTGTATGTTATAATAAGCTTCACTTTAAACTTGTCTATTAAGGTCCACTTAAGATTATTCTTTATTCTATCCTCCTAATAGAAAAGAATATTCACTTTAGTAACTAACACTCACCTCATGTAGGTTAATGATGAGGTCACACTGTATAAATACATCCTATTCTATAGCTAATTATATTACAATGAGTTTTTCTTTCTATATATAGCATTTTATTTCTAGGGTCCAGAAAATCCTAATGGCTGTAAAGAAAATCATTTTTAGTTTTATTTTTAATAGTTATAGTTATAGTTTATTGTTATAAATTGCCTTTGTCTTAGAGTAGCTTGAGTCTGCACATGTTATGTCAGTTGCCAATATGGAAATTGATGAGAATTTATGGGACACAATATAATTATTTATCACTGAACCAACTGTAATTATATCCTACTGGAAATCTGATAAGCTATTTTTCTATTTTTAAATATAGCCCTGAATTCCAACTCAATGGTGTGAAATTGTCTTTTCCTCAACAAGAAGCATGCAAGCATCAAGATTTAGTACTAGACCACTGATCCACTTTTTGAAGCTAAAAACAGGCCAAATTAATTTTAAACAATAAAAGAAACTAAATTAGATTATACTTACGTACTCGTTACGTGTTATATACTTGGCATATACTCTGTTTATTGGAAAAATAATGAATAACTTCATCAGAAGTAATTGTTTTCTTTGCTGCTATCTCCCTGATTGCTCTCTTTAATTCTTATATTCTTATATGTTTCCATTTATTCCTCTCTTCCCACTCAATTTTTCATTGGCTAAATACAAATAAGGACTGCAAGCTTCCTATTGTAAGAACTCATTTACCCAAACTTTTCCAAACCAACCTTCAGTTCAGTGAAATATATTTGAAAATTTTTGATTATCATGTAAATGTAAATAAAAATATATTGCATTGTTCTCAATGAACATATTTACAGTATTCTTGGTATACCTTAGCTCCAGTACATTCATAAATTCCAGTGAACTATGAAAGAATCTTTATTATCATACTCTGCATAGTAGAATTCACAGTGAGAGTTCAGGTTATTTCAGTTAAGCAACAGAAAGCTTCTTTCCTAAATAACCTCAGTGCAATCTCTTAGACAGATACTCTATAATACCACAGTGAGATGTCTTGCCAATATAACTTCATCCTACTAATAGTTGCTTCATAAATATGGAAGGATATATCTGCTCTATTTCTCTCTCCTCTCTTTCTCTCCCATTCTATTCCTAAAAATGAAAAATGATTTGAAAAAGATAACTTTTCGAAAATGACAGGAAAATCTCTATTCATCTTTGATTGTACAGAAACATTTATGAGTATGAGAGGGTTTTGTTCTTCATATGCACTTTCTGTAAAGTGATGACAAAAATCATCTAAGAGTGCTCACCTGTGCAGTGGTTAAAGCCCTAGAAATAATTTTTTCTTTATGTGTGTGGGGAAGGTGGGGTGGGGAATGTTCTGTTGCAACCAATGCAACTAATAATCTGCATGGATATATGTTTTGAATGTTCTTAAGACCTGCTAATCTTTTTTAACCTCTGAATTTCTACAAATGTCCTTGTAGAACCAGTTAATAACTTGCCATATGCTGCTGCTGCTGCTACTCAGTCTCTTCATTCATGTCAGACTCTTTGAGGCACTATAGACCATAGCCCATAAGGCTCCCCTGTCAGTGGGATTTTCCTGGCAAGAATACTAGAGTGGGTTGTCATGCCATCTCCAGGGGATCTTCCTGACCCCAAAATTGAACCCTCATCTCCTGTATTGGCATGCAGATTCTTTACCACCAAGTTACTGGGGAAACCCAGATCATTAATAATATATCAATAAATACATCAATACCAGAAAATTAAGAATATGCATTGCCCTTTCATTGCAAGTGAACATCGCACAATTGTGTCTGACACTATGCAACCCCATGGTTTATACAGTCCATGAAATTCTCCAAGCCAGAATACTGGAGTGGTAGCCTTTCCCTTCTATAGGGGATCTACCCAACCCAGGGATTGAACCCAGGTCTCCCACATTGCAGGCAGATTATTTATCAGCTAAACCACAAGGGAGGCCAGGAATACTGGAGCGGTAAACTATTCCTTCTCCAGCAGATTCCCGACCCAGGAAATGAACCAGGGTCTCCTGAATTGCAGGCAGATTCTTTACCAACTGAGCTATCAGGGAAGCCCAAATGCAGACTTGATGTCAAATGAAAATATGTACTTGACCTAACAATTCTGAGAAAAAATCTTAAATGTTGAAGCCCTCGCAGTAAAACGCAAAGTGCTACACTTGAGAAATATAAACGTGCCAAAAGATAAGTAAAATTAGAAAGATTTCAGTGGTCACAGAGAGTAAGGGTACGATCTCAGCACTGGAGACAGTCTGGGTTTCTCCATTGTCTTCATTTCTTAGTTTTATGACCTTGGGCAAGTTGAATAATCACTCTGTGCCTCAATTCTCAATTTCCTCTTTTTTAAATACATGCAGACAGGCACACAGGCAAACTCACAGAGGCAGTCTCCCCTTTGGGAAGAGTCTCCCTTTTGGCTGCATCACGTCTTAGTTGCTGAATGTGGGATCCTTCGTTATGGAGCGGGAGTTAAATAGTTGTGAGGCATGGGCATAGTTTCTCTGCTGCATGTGGAGTCTTAGTTCCCTGAGCAGAGATTGAACCCAGGTCTCCTGCATTGCAATGTGGATTCTTAAGCCACTGGGCCACCAGGGAAGTCCAGTAAAATTAGGATAAACTCCATACCTGTTTTATGTAGTTGTTATAAGGAGTAAGTGAATTAATACTTTTAAAGCACTTGAACAGGATTTAGCACATAGTAAGAACTGTATATTTGTTATATTAAAATTATTTTAAAAATCCATGGCAACATTTCAAGTCTACACTTCCATAGAAAATTTCATAGATCCTTTGTGATCTTAGAAAATCTCTCAAGCAGCTGTGAGTAATTAAGTTACTCTCTGAACCTTGAGGAAAAGTAGAAGAGAAATCATGGGGGAATAGGCAGAGAGAATGCAGTGTTCTCTCAGATAATAATAAAAGGTGAAACTGCAGGATCTTTCTTCCCAATACAAACACACTATAAATTTGCTAAATCTACAAGTCCTGTTAAAGTTATATTCAGTGTCACAATTATATATTTTATTGCAGCTGCCTTTGAATAATCATGGTACATGGTCCTCTAGATCAATTCTGTATGCCTGGTACGTCCAGGAGTCATTCATTGTTTAAGTCATTTATTCATCCATGCATTTAAATATCACTTAAAAAACACATATACATGAACTCTGAATATTCACTGGGAGGACACATGCTGAAGCTAAAGCTTCAATACTTTGGCCACCTGATGTGAAGAGCCAACTCATTGGAAAAGACCCTGATGCTGGGAAAGATTGAGGGCAGAAGGAGAAGGGGACGACAGAGGACAAGATGGTTGGATGGCATCACTGACTCAATGGCCATGAGTTGGAGCAAACTCAGGGAGATGGTGAAGGACAGGGAAGCTTCTCGAGCTGCAGTCCATGGAGTCACAAAGAGTTGAACATGACTAAATGACTGAACAACAACAATAATGAATCATCATCCAGAATCCAGAGACTTAAATAGAATTCACATGTTATTCTTATAGGAGATGATACTGGGCAAAAGGATTCAAATATTCATTATAAACAGATGAAACAAGAGAGGAGTAGGGAAGTAGTCTTTGAAGAAGGAGTGACCTTTTAATCAGTTAGACAATGTGAAGACACAGCCCCTCATAGCAGTCATTTTGAAAAAGAAATGTTTTTAAGCAAATCATAGTAAAATAATCATAAATATACGTATCAATTTTACCTATCTACATATGTAATTTATTTTCTTGTTGGATTTGTGCCCCATTAACATTTAGAGGTAGCCATAACCCATTGTTGATGATATATTTATAATTTTATTTAATTGCCTTAAATTTAGCTCTTAAATGTATCATAAATAATGTATCAGTGAACAAAGATTAGTGCAAGGAGAACTAAATGAGTAGCCAAGAGACCAGAATACTAATCCCAGCTCCAAACCAGCACCAACAGTGCAACTTCAGACAAATTACTTCAAATGTAAAAGAGTTAAGTTGAATTAAATATCTCCCAGTGTTGTATGATTTAATGTTTTTGATGAATTAGAAATGCTATTCCTATTACTATGGATATAGGCCAGTGATTTGAAATACAGTTTAAACACTGCTTTAAGAATCACAAGGTGAATTATTAACCCAAATATGCATGCTTTAGAGACAAATAACGTAAGACTGAAAATGTACCCACATAAATTTAAACACTTTACTTTCCAGTCATGTGTTATTTTTAAAGCTTCTTATTTTATGTTATCTTGCTCTTTCACCAAGTTATTATGTTACAGTAATGACTTAAAACAATTTCACAGGATTTTACCTTATAAAGAATTAGTTATCCAATAATTTTGTCTTGACACAAATTTGTGCAAGATAGATGTAGTTTTCTTTGAGCCAAATGAAATTGCTTCCACTGGGTATTATATAAAGTGCTAAAACCAACTCCTTATGAAACATAAAAGACTCCAGTAACAAAGTATTTACTTCCTAGAAAGTCATAAGTGTGTGCAAATATTGTGTGTGTGTGTGTGTATATATATATATATATATATATATAATATGTACAATAAACTACAGAAAACCACTTTAAAATTAAATACTTTCACATAACTATTTACACATTTAGGAAGATGATATTCTTTGAATGCATATTGATATATCTGCATGTGTTCTAAATAAGACTGTTTCCATTTATTTAATTCCAATATCCTAGATCTTCATTTCATCTGTTTCATATAAACAAAATAATTGAAACTATCGACCATCTCTACTGTATTGATTGATATAAACTTATCAGATAAGGAAAAGCAATTATCCATTGCTAAATTAATACTTCATAGCATACCACCCAAACAGGGTGACTTAAAGCAAAACATTTTTATTATATTCCTTGTGTCTGTGGATGAGAAGAGTAGTTTTGATGATTTGGGTCATTTTTGGGTAGAACTCATCTGTGCTCATTCATTAATTTGAGATAGGTTGGCAGTGAATTATGGCTGGCTGCTAAAATTGCCTCAGCTGGGACACTGGGCTCTTTTCCATGTAGTCTTCACTTTCCTAGAGTATTCTAGCCATATTCTGATGGGTGAGGCAAGCATTCAAGAGGAAGGAAGCTCAGTCACCAAACTGGAAGCAAGAAGTCATATGCACGTACTTCTCAAGCTTCTGCTTGTCCAGTGATATCCAGGTGGATGAAGAAAGTCACATGTTGAGGCCGGAATTTGAGCAGAAGGGCAATGAAATTTACAGTACTAAGATACAAGGTACAGGTAGACTTTTAATTTCCACAACTAATGCCACACAGTATAAAAATCCTCAAGGGTACTGTGAATCATATAAATTTTCAGAGATACCTGTTTTCAGGATACTCAATTACTAAAGCCTTTATTCAATACAAATAGATGAATGGTACTTACAGTCATTTTCTATGTTCTGATTATAAAGGTATTAACTTTAAAAAATAAAAATTGATAAATTAGAAATTATGTTAAAAATCTTCAATATTTTAATAATTTTGCTTTAACTATACACATGTGATTACATATTAAAAACAAAATTGAGAATGTACTGTATATATATTATTTTTAAACTGCCTGAATGCATATAATGTGTTTATTATTTATGCATACATTCACAATGTCATATATCATATAAATATATCTGTGAACCCACATGTACACATGCACATAACCCAGACTTATATATAAATATTTTTATACCTTTACTGAATTGCTTTTCGTTAAATACCTTTTACTGAATCATCTGCCTTGTATACATATATTTATATCTTTCTTATCATAAACATTTCTCCACATAAAAGTTATTGAAGCTCTCGAATTCAGCACCATATTTATTACAATGTTTATTGTTGGGATCATATATTGAAGCAATGTAATACTTTCTAATACATAGATGTATTGTAGTCAATTTTTTTTCAGAATGATATCTTAGAAATTATATTATTGGATCAAAAATGAAAATATTGCTAGAGTCTTAATGTGTCATCCTCTATCACCCATGAGAGGCAATTTAAATCTAAATAAAAACTACAAAGAAGTATTTTCTTACAATGACCAAAATGACCATCATCAAAAAGTCTGCAAACAACCATTGCTGGAGAGAATGTGGAGGAAAGGGGACCCTTCTGTAAATTGTGACAGCCACTCTGGAGAATAGTATAGAAGTTCCTTAAAAACTAAAAATAGAACTGCCTTCAGTTCAGTTCAGTTGAGTCATTCAGTCATGCCCGACTCTTTGCAACCCCATGAATCACAGCACGCCAGGCCTCCCCGTCCATCACCAACCCCGGAGTTCACTCAAACTCATGTCCATCGAGTTGGTGATGCCATCCAGCCATTTCATTCTCTGTCGTCCCTGTCTCCTCCCCCCACCAATCCCTCCCAGCATCAGACTCTTTTCCAGTGAGTCAACTCGTCACATGAGGTGGCCAAAATATCGGAGTTTTAGCTTTAGCATCAGTCCTTCCAATGAACACTCAGGATTGATCTCCTTTAGAATGGACTGTTTGGATCTCCTTTCAGTACAAGGGACTCAAGAGTCTTCTCCAGCACCACAGTTCAAAAGTATCAATTCTTCGGTGGTCAGTTTTCTTCAAGGTCCAACTCTCACATTTATACATGACCACGGGAAAAACCATAGCCTTGACTAGATGGACCTTTGTTGGCAAAGTAATGTCTCTGCTTTTTAATATACTATCAAGGTTGGTCATAACTTTCCTTCCAAGGAGTAAGCGTCTTTTAATTTCATGGCTGCAATCAGCATCCGCAGTGATTTTGGAGTCCAAAAAAATAGATTATGACACTGTTTCCACTCTTTCCACATCTATTTCCCATGAAGTGATGGGACCAGATGCCATGATCTTAGTTTTTTGAATGTTGAGCTTCAAGCCAACCTTTTCACTCTCCTCTTGTACTTTCATCAGAGGCTTTTTAGTTCCTCTTCACTTTCTGCCATAGGGGTGGTGTCATTTGCATATCTGAGGTTATTGATATTTCTCCTGGTAATCTTGATTCCAGCCTGTGCTTCTTCCAGTCCAGCGTTCCTCATGATGTACTCTGCATATAAGTTAAATAAGCAGGGTGACAATATACAACCTTGATGTACTCCTTTTCCTATTTGGAACCAGTCTATTATCCATATCCAGTTCTAACTGTTGCTTCCTGACATGCATAGAGGTTTCTCAAGAGGCAGGTCAGGTGGTCTGGTATTCCCATCTCTTTCAGAATGTTCCAGTTTATTGTGATCGACACAGTCAAAGGCTTTGGCATAGTCAATGAAGCAGAAATAGATGTTTTTCTGGAACTCTCTTGCTTTCTCCATGATCCAGCCGATGTTGGCAATTTGATCTCTGGTTCCTCTGCCTTTTCTAAAACCTGCTTGAACATCTGGAAGTTCACGGTTCACATATTGCTGAAGCCAGGCTTGGAGAATTTTGAGCATGACTTTACTAGGGTGTGAGATGAGTGCAATTGTGCAGTAGTTTGAGCATTCTTTGGCATTGCCTTTCTTTGGGATTGGAATGAAGACTGATCTTTTCTAGTCCTGTGGCCACTGCTGAGTTTTCCCAATTTTCTGGCATATTGAGTGCAGCACTTTCACAGCATCATCTTTCAGGATTTGAAATAGCTCAACTGGAATTCCATCACCTCCACTAGCTTTGTTTGTAGTGATGCTTTCTAAGGCTCACTTGACTTCTCATTCCACGTTGTCTGGCTCTAGGTGAGTGATCACGCCATCGTGATTATCTTGGTCGTGAAGATCTTTTTTGTACAGTCCTTCTGTGTATTCTTGCCACCTCTTCTTAATATCTTCTGCTTCTCTTAGGTCCATACCATTTCTGTCCTTTATCGAGCCCATCTTTGCATGAAATGTTCCCTTGGAATCTCTAATTTTCCTGAAGAGATCTCTTGTTTTTCCTACTCTGTTGTTTTCCTCTATTTCTTTGCATTGATCACTGAGGAAGGCTTTCTTATCTCTCTTTGCTGTTCTTTGGAACTCTGCATTCAGATGCTTATATCTTTCCTTTTCTCTTTTGCTTTTCGCTTCTCTTCTTTTCACAGCTATTTGCAAGACCTCCTCAGACAGCCATTTCGCTCTTTTGCATTTCTTTTCCATGGGGATGGTTTTGGTCCCTGTCTCCTGTACAATGTCACGAACTCTGTCCAGAGTTCATCAGGCAGTCTATCAGATCTAGTCCCTTAAATCTATTTTTCACTTCCACTGTATAATCATAAGGAATTTAATTTAGGTCATATCTGAGTGGTCTATTGGTTTTCCCTACTCTCTTCAATTTCAGTCTGAATTTGGCAATAAGGAGTTCATGATCTGAGCCACAGTCACCTCCTGGTCTTGTTTTTGCTAACTGTATAGAGCTTCTCCATCTTTGGCTGCAAAGAATATAATCAGTCTGATTTCGGTGTTGACCATCTGGTGATGTCCATGTGTAGTGTCTTCTCTTGTGTTGTTGGAAGAGGGTGTTTGCTATGACCAGTGCATTCTCTTGGCAAAACTCTATTAGCCTTTGCCCTGCTTCATTTTGTGCTCCAAGGCCAAATTTGCCTATTATCCCAGGTGTTTCTTGACTTCCTACTTTTGCATTCCAGTCCCCTATAATGAAAAGGACATCTTTTTTGGGTGTTAGTTCTAAAAGGTTTTAAGTCTTCATAGAACCGTTCAACTTCGGTTTCTTCAGGATTACTGGTTGGTGCATAGGCTCGGATTACTGTAATATTGAATGGTTTGCCTTGGAAACGAACAGAAATCAATTTGTCGTTTTTAAGATTGCATCCAAGTACTGCACATCAGACTCTTTTGTTGACCATGATGGCTACTCCATTTCTTCTAAGGGATTCCTGCCCACAGTAGTAGATATAATGGTCATCTGAGTTAAATTCACCCATTCCAGTCCATTTTAGTTCACTGATTTCTAGAATGTCTACATTCACTCTTGCCATCTCCTGTTTGACCACTTCCAATTTGTCTTGATTCATGGTCCTAACCTTCCAGGTTCCTATGCAATATTGCTCTTTACAGCATCAGACCTTGCTTCTATCACCAGTCACATCCACAACTGAGTATTGGTTTTGCTTTGACTCCATCTCTTCATTCTTTTTGAAGTTATTTCTCCACTGATCTCCAGTAGCATACTGGGCACCTACCGACCTGGGGAATTCCTCATTTAGTATCCTATCATTTTGCCTTTTGATACTGTTCATGGGGTTCTCAAGGCAAGTATACTAAAGTGGTTTGTCATTCCCTTTTCCAGTGGACCACATTCTGTCATATGATCCAGCAATCCCACTCATGAGCAAGTTTCTGGGGAACAAAAAAGAAACATAAATTGAATAGGTATATGCATCCCAATATTGATAGCAGCACTATAATAGCCAAGACATGGAAGCAACCTGAATATTCACTGACAGTTGAATGGGTATGTAATGTATACAATTAGTATATAATGTATATACTTATAAGAGTATATAGAGTGTACAGGCGATATAAATGTAAATCATTCATTTACATTATATACTCTTTTTATACTCTTATAATTTACCCTTCTAGGAATGGTATTTGAAAAATACAGACCTCACTTCACTCTCAGTGAAGTAACGTAGTTTGATTTGCCAGTGCGAAAGTCAGCCATGTTTTTCTTCTTTTATACTGACAAAATAAGCTCTTTAATATGTATAATATTGTCGGTTTATTGACCTTCCTCTCCTTCAGTCTCCTCATGAAAAACTGGTATAACTCCACAGACAGGTTGGATAAAAATTAAAAGCAGAATGATAATTATAAATCATGGCGAATAGAATCAGAAAGCACGGCAAGTATTCAAAGGTGTTTAGTGTTTTTTATTGTTCATAGTACATTTGCTGATTTTATCTTTTATGAATTGGGCAATAAAATATTTTAAATATTTTCTATCAGAGTGTTTCTCATTTTCTTATCAACATATTAGAGCTCTTTACACTCAGTATATATATTCATTGTCACATACATAGCAATGATTTTTTCTAGTTAAACATTGACTTTATTCACAGTGTTGTTATGAGCAGACTTATTTTAATTTTGTGTCTTCAAATATATATATTTTTTACTTATCTTAGAATTTATTATTATTATTATTAATTTCATTAGGTGATTTTTTTAAAGTTTTTTTTCTTTTTTTTTTTTTACTTTACATTATTGTATTGGTTTTGCCATACACTGACATGAATCTGCCCTGGGTGTACATGTGTTCCCCATCTTGAACCCCCCTCCCACCTCCCTCCCAAACACATCCCTCTGGTTCATCCCAGTACACCAGCCCCGAGCATCCTGTATCATGCATCAAACCTGGACTGGCGATTCATTTCACATATGGTAATATACATGTTTCAATGCCATTCTCCCAAATCATCCCACTCTCGCCCTCTCCCACAGAGTCCTATATACAGAAGTATAGTTAATTTACAATGTTGTGTTAGTTTCTGGTTCACAGCAAAGCAATTAAGTAAAAGGTATGCATGTATCTATTCTTTTCCAGAATTATTTTCCCATGTAGATTGTTACAGAATATTGAATAGTTCCCTGTGCTATACAGCAGTTCCTTGTTGATTATCTGTTTTAGATATAGCAGTGTGTATGTGTTAATCCCAAACTCCTGATTTATTTCTCCCCCCACCAAATTTCCCCTTTGGTAACCAGTTTGTTTTTTATTTCTGTGAGTATGTTTTTATTTTGTAACTATGTTCATTTCTGTAATTTTTTTTTTAGATTTCACACTTGTGATTTGATATATTTGTCTTTCTCTGTATGACTTGTTTCACTCAGTATGCTGAATATCCATGTTGCTGTAAATGGCAATATTCCTTCTAATATATTGTTTATTCTCTTCTACCACATCTTCTTTACCCATTCATCTGTCTGAATATTTAGGTTCCTTCCATGTCTTGACTATTATAAATAGTGCTGCTGTCAATATTCGGAGAAGGCAATGGCACCCCACCCCAGTACTCTTGCCTGGAAAACCCCATGGATGGAAGAGCCTTGTAGGCTCCAGTCCATGGGGTCACTAGGAGTCGGACACGACTGAGCGACTTCACTTTCACTTGCATACATTGGAGAAGGAAATGGCAACCCATTCCAGTGTTCTTGCCTGGAGAATCCCAGGGATGGAGAAGCCTGGTGTGCTGCCGTCTATGGGGTCTCCCAGAGTCGGACACGACTGAAGCGACTTAGCAGCAGCAGCAGCAGCTGTCAATATTGGGATGCATGTACCTTTTCAATTTATGTTTCCTTTTTTTTCCCCAGAAACTTGCTCAGGAGTGGGATTGCGGGATCATATGGCAGTTCTATTTTTAGTTTTTGAAGAAACTTCCATACTATTCTCCATTGTGGTTGTACAAATTTACAGAAGGGTCCCCTTTTCTCTACACTCTCTCCAGCAATAGTTGTTTGCAGATTTTTTGATGATGGCCATTCTGGTCCTTATGAGAAAATGCCTGTTTGTAGTTTTGCTTTACATTTATTTTATAACTAGTGATATTGTGAATCTTTGCATGTGACTCTTTGGAGAAATGTGGATTCAGTTCTTCTGCACATTCTTTGATTAGTTTTTATTTTATTTTTTATTTGTTTTATATTGAGCTGCAGGAGTTGTTTGCATATTTTGAAGGTTCATTCATTGTCTGCTGTTACATTTTCAAGTATTTTCTCTGTTTCTGAGGGGAATCTTTTCATGTTGTTCATTGTTTCCTTTGCTATGTAAAGCTTTTAAGTTTAATTAGATCCCTTTTGTTTATTTTTGCTTTCATTTCAATTACTCTAGGAGACAACACTTCAATTTATGTGAAAGAGTACTCTATGTTTTCTTCTAAGAGTTTTATAGTATCTGGTCCTGCATCTGAGTCTTTAATTTTCATTTTGAGTTTATTTTTATGTTTAGTGTTAAAGAATGTTCTAGAGTCATTCTTTTGAGTGTTCTTGTCCAGCACCATTTAGTGTAGAGACTGTCTTTTTTCCACTGTATGTTCTTGCTTCCTCTTTCATAGATGAATTCACCATAGGTGTGTGAGTTTATTTCTGGGCTTTCTATACACTTCCATTGATCTACATTTCTATTTTTATGCCAGTACCATACTGTTTTGATTACTGTAGTTTTGTAGTATAGTCTGAATTCAGGATGATTGATTCTTCCTTCCTGTTCTGATTCTCTTCTTTCTCAAGATTGCTTTAGCTATTTTGGCCTTTTGTGCTTCCACACAAGATTTAACATTTTTTTTTTTTTTGCTCTAGGTCTACAAAAATGCCATTGATAATTTAATAGGGAGTGCTCTGAATCTATAGATTGTCTTGGCTAGTATAATCATTTTGACAACATTGACATTTCTAATCCAAGAATATGGTATATTTTTCCATCTCTTTGTGTCATCTTTGATTTCTTTCATCAGCATCTTACAGATTTCTGAGTACAGGTACAGTTTTCTGGGTACAGGTCTTTTGCGACTGTAGGTAGTTTTATTCCTAGGTATTTTATTCTTCCTGTTGCAGTGGTAAATAGGATTGTTTCATTAATTTCTCTTTCTGATAAGCAGTCATCTGCATACAATTACCTGAGTCACATGACACTTCAGCTTACCAAAACCTTGTCAGACTGTCATGTAAAATGTTCATGGACACACATCATTAGTACCAAATGGTGCAGATATAGGGCTTAATGGGAGAAAGACTTCATAGCAGAGAACACATACTCTCCCAAACTCTCATTATCTTATGGCTTAGACTAAGCACAGATGGTCTACAATTGTCATAACCAAGTTCCAATAGAAAGGCATCCCATCTACATAATGCTGTCTATGTTTAGTTTGGGAGAAGCAGAGATGATCCAGGTAACTATGTAATAATGAGAACTGCCTAGTTTGAGAACTGTTCTGGTTAAAAAATGGAACATTTATGAGTCCAGTAATTAATACTAACCTATTTTCTGTTGACCTAACTCAGACCTGCTGAGCCAACACTTGACTAAGTCATGAAAAGGGGGATGATGAAAATTCAAGGCTATCCTTAGGACATATTGATAAATACATGCATTGCTACTCATTTCATTGGCTTCTACAGAAATCAGTGTTATACACATCAAGAATGTTCTTTATCCATAAAGGCTGCCATAATTGTACAATTGAAATAATACCACAGTCAGGAGAAGAATATAATCTTACAGAAAATTTATTAAAACAATGGTGTTATTCAGTATGGTTTTCAAGTATAATAACTCTTTCTGGCCTAGGAAGGCAAGTGGTACTTGGAGCTTTCTGTGGATGCAGAGTCTTGGATAAGAAAATAATAACCACTGCACTTACAGTACTGACCCCCTAATTGTGTGTGTTGTTAGTTTGCATTTTGCTATGTCTTTATCTGTATCACCAAAGCAATATACTAAAACAACCACAATTGGTATTTTGCTTTGGATATCACCAATGCTTTACTTCTTATTGTTCTCCAAAATAAAAAATAAAAATAAGATTCCCTGCATTTTGTTTGGTATGCCAGCAACCTGATATCAGACAGTTGAATAATAACTAATACGAAATGAAATAATGGCAGATGTATGAATGTTTTGCTGATAGCAAACTACTGATCCTTCAGCCACCAATTATAAATAAACTGGTCTAAGACCAATTGACTTACTTGTAAATTTGGAATAGCACATTCTATGTCTAGAATTTGCTACAGCCTTTATACCAAAAAACCAGATATATATTTAAATTTGAATGGAACCCCTTAGACCAAGAAACTTCAGATACAGTAAAACAAATTTATAAATTAAGCTTTACTGTGGTCTCTGAACTTTTTTTAAGAATAAAATCCTTTATTTTTGTTTTCCAAGTTGTTACATTATTAATTTATTAATATACTAATTTATTATTAATTTATTCATTTTTATGCTTTTATATTTTATATTGGAGTAAAAGGTGATTCTGAACTTTTTTTGTGTGCCTGTGAGATTGAAAATGTTAGCTGTCAACCTCAGAGGTGACAAGAAATTTTGTCAGCACGACTCACCTAATATTATCCAGTTTGGGCCTGTGGACTTCAGAGCTGCCTCTCTGTCTTGAGTAGCTACTAACTGCTCTGTTAAAGGATCTTAGCAGAAACTATTGTATCATTAAAAAGCAGCCAATATTTTCCACTGCAGACCTCTCATCTTGGAATTTGTCTCTCTTATTTAAAAAAAAATGTAACTTAGGATAAATTCCTGAAGCTTCTACTTTGGTTAACAAAATAAGTATTAAGTATAATTAGGTAAGCCTCTAATCGAAAGACAAACCTGACCCCTAAGGCCTGAGCCATTTCATAAATATATGGCTCTGTGCTCATTAAAAATAGACAATCTCCTAATCACCTACCTGTAATGTGGATAAACCAATAAAATGGTGCATGATAAAAGCAAAGATTTTCCAGTAACAAAATGCATGAGATCCTTTCTATGATGGGCTGAAAATCACATGATATTCTTATCCATGGACATACTGACCTATATATACCTTTATATAAACTTATATTCAAATCTAATAGCTTAACTAAATAATAAGGCTAATGGACCACAGTACTGAATTACTAAGACACATCCATTAGGGTTTCTTCCTTGGAAACAGGACAAACTCCTCAAGTACTGGATATTTATGTGGCAGATGCATATGCCCTTATGAACTGAGCACATTTAGAGAAAAACGTTTGGATTGGTGAATCCAAATCAAATATTTTTGGCTATTACCTATATAACTCACTTGATCAATAACAAAAGCTATCATAGTAATGAAATTATAACAGTGGACTAGATTACCCAAAAAAAAAATATTTTTAAGTGTGTGAGAATCATTTTAACTCACAAACTATGCTATTTGCCAACATAGCAGCTTCTCTAGCAATAACTTCCATGGAACATAAGTTCAACTGTTGTCAATTATTTTTATGTTGTATATAATTGTACCCTTTTAGTTCCAGATGAACTCACAGGTAACTGAGAGTCATTGCAAGTTAGCCTCACTCCAGGACTCACTCACTCTCTTTCCTTTTTCTGTCTCTCTTCTCTGTTCCTCTTCCCTTCCATCATTCCCATCCCACCTACCTTGCACTGGCCTGAGCAAATGGATGGGTAGTTCACATAACCTCAGTAAAAAATTGTGTAATCCATGATGATCAGATCAAGAATACCTGGACAGAACGAATTTGAAGACTGCCTGAAATTGTGACTCCTAGGTCTCCATGATCCCCTTAACTTCAGAACAAGGAAAAAAAAATGGGGCCTATCCCTTGCTGGCGGTTGTGAGGTAAAGGGGTATCCCCCACCAGAGTAGGGAACAGACTTCAATTGGTTTAACATGTATACAACTGATCATTGTAAGAGGATGGGGAATGAGGGAGTAAATGACTCTCTTTTGCTATTACATAGCTGAATGAACTTACGCAAATGGCCTTCCACAGCTGTTTTAAAACTGACTCATAATATAAACTCAAAGTTAATAGATACATCACTTTGTCCCAGGCCTAGCATTTTGAGGATATCATTAATGTTCAGTTCTCAGACAAGCTGCATAAACTTCTCTGCCCTGTGATTTTACATTTTACAATCTGGTGATCAATTGAAACAGATATATGTACAGAGATCTCAAAGGTTACAGGATGAACAGAAAAAATATATACTTTGATATCTATATCATCTCCACTTTGCCTGAGCAGGTTTGAATTTGCTCAACAAAAGAACAAATTAAAACTAGGCAGTAGGTTGCCAAGACCCACTTTTTCCAAGAAAGTCACACTGCTAACCAAGGTGCTCCCATTGCTGCCGAGTCTGATAATATGCTCCGCCTCCCAGTCCATTGAATTTTTATGACCATCACTTTGATTATGGTTCTTCATTAACATAAAGGTCATGCTGCTGTTATTGTTGCTCAGTCACCCAGTCGTGTCTGACTCTTTGCGACCCCATTGACTACAGCATTCCAGGCATTCCTGTCCCACACTGTCTCCCGGAGTTTGCCCAAGTGCATTTTCATTGCACCGGTGATGCCATCCAGACATCTCATCCTCTGAAGCCCTCTTCTTCTGTCCTCAATCTTTCCCAGCATCAGGGACTTTTCCAGTGAGTCATCTGATCGCATCAGATGACCAAAATACTGGAGCTTCAGCATCAATCCTTCCAGTGAATATTCAAGGTTGATCTCCCTTAAAATTGACTGGTTTGATTTCCTTGTAGTCCAAGGGACTTTCAGGAGTCTACTCCAGCATCACAGTTTGAAGGCATCATTTTTTTGGCATTCTGACTTCAAAGGTCATGCTATATATAGATTATTAGTGTCCATCCTAAGTTTTAGGATGTTAGATATTTAAAGCATAATGTGTACTCCACAACTTATATGTTTTTAAGTTTTCTTTAATAAGTAGAGTTTTATATTTTGTTCTGTATCATTCTAGTGGTTTATGTCTTAAACCCTTGCACAAAATCCACTCGGTTGGTCATTGTATGAATGTTAGCAATGCTTGAGATAAAATATATTTGGGCCTTAAATTTGTCCTTTCTATCTTTACTGACAGAATTATTATAAAAGAGTGTTTTAATTTGTAAGAAATGCCTTTTTTTTTAAACTAGGGAATAAAGCACAATATCATTGTGAATGAATAAATCAACATTAGGAAATTACTGGGAAGTTTTCTGGTCCATATGGGCTACATTCAGGGATTGGAGTGCGATTTTCTTTTATAGAAAGATTTTCCACTGCTATTCATCTTGAGTGAGAAGCAATGAAAGGCTTTTTGTGTTTTGGGTGAGGGTAACATCACGTTTTCTTTGAGGAACGAAGGGTTTACACTTTGAGGCTCAAAGATTTCTGTTGTGTTCCTTCAAATAGAAGGTAAATTGCTCCTCCCTGTGCTATACTGATGTTCATTGTGGAGTAAGTGATAGTACCATGCATTTTCCCCCACTAGTACGCAGTTCAATGACATCTTTAGAACTGGGTGCATTTGCTTTAAAATTAGCTGTTCTCTAAAACACCATACATGTGTGATACAGTTGAAGAGAACTTAATTTAAAGCATATTGTCAATCCATGGTTTGGAGTAGGGGGTCTCACCTTTTTTTGCTAACTAAGACAGTTGATCCCTGAAAAACAGTGATTTGGTAGTATCACCAAAAAATGAAACCACAAGAAGTCATCAGCAGAGAAGTATAAAGTGGTAAAGACAAATGGTTTACTAAGTAGTGATCAAAAGCTAAGGCAGACCTATCAAATGTGGTAATATTCCTCCTGGCTAAGGGATGTTCTTCAGAGAGAACATAACATATAATAACATCTCCAGAGAGCTTCATAATATATAATCGTGCTGAAAACAACTGTGCAGTGTATGTACTCTAATTCCTGTTCACTCATTTGGTCCCAAGGGGTTCTTCAGGTAGTCAAGACTTCTGAGAGAGGACTGCCCTCTTGCAGCATTGTGGTATCTGACATTCATGCTAATACTAAGAGCAGGGTAGGTCTTATCACCCCTCTAGCAAGATAAATATAACAAAGGACACAAGTTGGGCCACATTTTATAATGAGGAGGACTAGGTAGCTGTGTCAAGCTTGCTGCATACTATATTGCCTAAGTGGGAAGCTGTGTATGGAGGATCAAGTTATCAAGGGAGCAAAACTTTGGAGAGTTTCTATTTCCAGAAGAGCATGGCATGGGGACAGCAATTGTTGATTGAGAGAAATATAGCATGGTGCCACAGAGGACAGCATTTTGCATAAGAAGGCCAAGGACAGTTTCTAGAAATCATGAATTATTCAGAGACTCCAAGAGGCTTGAGAAGAGGTTACTAGAGCCTCCACTTTACTAAAATGAAGCCATCTCTGAGAGACACTAATAGTAATGCCTATTGAATTGCAATTTGGACAGATTCTAGACCTTTTTGATATAGGATACTCCATTAAAGATGAATCAGTTTTCAAGTAACAGTATAAATGGCCTAACTAAAAATTTAAAGCAAGGAATAACTTGCTTCCAGAACACAAAAAGGCTTAAAGATGTTGGATTTGTTGTTAACATTGTGAATGCTAAGAGGGTCAATAGTTGTTTCTTGCAAGTGTGAGGGATGGAACAGCCCTCATTCTACCAAATAGTTTTTAGGAATTTAACCAAAAGGGCATGGACCTTCAGTGTGTGAATCAATGGCCTGTTCCCATTTTGGAAGATCCTTTGTAAGTATTGCTGTGCCTTGAATAAGTGTGAAATGCATCCCTTCTGAGGAGAAAGCTTTCAATGTGATGTCACACCTGTGTTTCTGGAAAAAGTTGGATCAGATTAAGACCTTGCCTGAAAAGACTGTGTGTGATGACAAGGCAGTTGAAGTGTCCCTTTTATAGCTAGGTAAAGGTTTGCTGTGACCTTTGGAGGTATGGTTAAAACTTTATCTAATAGTTGAGGTAGCCACTGTACAAAAGTTGAATTCAGTTCAGTTCAGTTCAGTCGCTCAGTCATGTCTGACTCTTTGCATCCCCATGAATCACAGCACGCCAGGCCTCCCTGTCCATCACCAACTCCCGGAGTTCACTCAAACTCATGTCCATCGAGTTGGTGATGCCATCCAGCCATCTCATTCTCTGTCATCCCCATCTCCTCCCATGTACAAAAAAATTAACCAACTGTACAACCTCAAAATATTTACCAGTGGTTTATTGAATGAAGTCATTTTTTTGTGGTTTGATGGACAGGTTAGACTTCAGGGACTCCTCTCTACAATGCCCAGATTTATAAGATTTTTTTCTTCTAGACAGCCTGAATTAGTATAATTTGAGGGCTTAACACTGAGGATTTAGGGCTTTTCCATGGCATCAATGGAATAACTCTTTGGATTTGCAACAGTAATTATGGATATGCCATGGGTGATTTTCCAGATAGCCACGAAGATCAAGATCATTTATAGTGATAGAGGCATAGGAAGAAGAAGCAGCAAAGGTACAGCAGAAGTCTTAGTAAACCATTTGCATTTACAAGTACGACCTCTGTATGTCAAATAGTAGCTCCCTTTGCTGCACATGAGTGATCACTCAGTGAATATGTGTTATCACCTCAGTATCTTCTTTCCCCCTGATCACTCTACAGAAAGAGGATAATGCCTGGCTGACAAACACAACTAGCAGTCACAAGGAAGACTTGTTTCCCTGGACTTAGCTAGACTCAGCCACTGTTCATTCTGGGACCAAGACATTCAGATCAATCTGAAAAACAAAGACAGGTCTAGGAGAGCGCACAGAACACAGCCACCATAAAGAGGACCCTAAATTCATATTCCTGCTTCTAAATGCCAAATCTTGAAGCCCCCAACACAATTTAAGACAGAGACTGGGTAAAATTCAGAAAACACAACACAGAGCAGCACAGCTCAAAATGCAAGATAACAACTAAGCAACAACACAAAGAATATACTGGCGGCAAGCAGCAGAAATAGCAACTGCTCATAGCACCAACTGGTGTGAGCATGCCCCAGATGGATCTCCATAAAACTTGGGCTCTGATGAGAACGATGATACCACGCACAAACCAAAAGATTATACAAAGGTTAATTAGGCACATAATCAGGCTTGGTAGGGAGAGTAGGGTGGATCCCAAACAGGTGTGAAAGCAATTTGAGAGAGCACTATATGAAAATTGACTTGGGTTTTATTAATAAAAATAGGCCAGGAAAGAGAATTTCCCAAAGGTAGAGACTCATGATTCGAATTCTTAATGCTGCTAAAAAGAAGGAACACCCAAATTTTCTTATCAGCTTGTCCAAGTGTGGACAGAAAGGGAAAAAGGAAGAATGAAGAATAAAAGCTGGAAGGATCAAATATCAATAAGTGGAGTCACACTCTTTATTAACTCACATATTCAACTACCCCCCATTCATCTTCTTCCACACAGCTATCACTGGTATTTTCTTTTTCTGTCTCTATAATTTTTTCTCTTCCAGAATATCATATTGTTAGAATTTGACAGTATGTAGTCTTTTCAGATGGGATTCTTTCATTCAGTGCTACACAGTTTCCTCCATGTTTTTTCCTAGCTTGGGGACTCATTTCTTTTTACGGTTGAATCACTAGATCTCTTCTGAACATGTACCACATGTTTGTTTATCCAATAACCTATTGAAGGAAATTGTGGTTGCTTCCAATATTTGGTATTAGTGAAGCTTGCAGGGATTTCTCAGTGGCTCAGTGGTAAAGAATCCACATGCAATGCAGGAGACCTAGTTTCAATTCTTGGATTGCACAGATCTTTTGGAGAAGGGAATGGCAACCCACTCCAGTATTCTAGCCTGGAAAATCCCACGGACAGAGGAGCTGGAGGCTTGCATTCCCAAAATGTCACAGCATCGGACACAACTGAGCAACTGAACACACAACACACAGTGAAAATATAAACATTTGCGAATATGGTTTTGTGGGGACATGCTTTTAATTTAGTTGGGTGAATATTTAAAAGCACAAATCCCAAATTGTATGTTAAGATTATATCTACATTTTTGAGAACTTGTCAAACTATCTTTCACAGTGTCTGTATCATTTTGCATTTGCTTTAGTCATGTACAAGAATACTAAAACCAGTTTATATTCTCTTATCTTAGTTAGCATAATCATTCACAGTTCTCTGTCTGTCATATAGACATTTTGAATCATTCTCCTTAATATCTATAGTTGTATATAAAGCTAGTAGTATATATATGTGCATTCTTTCAAAATCTAAACTTCTTCAGGCATCTAAACAGTCTTCATTAGGAGAACACACATTCATCAATGACCATTATCATCATTCCGTAGTACAGAGGTTTCATATGTTTATCATCACAATAAAACTTATAAAGTAGGTATGGTAATGGAATAAAAACTTATGGAGATTTAATGAGTTGTTTAACATCATACAGCTAGTAAGTGATGTTCGAACTCAATGATTTACAGCTTCAGAGCTGATGCTTTTTTCACATCATCCTGCTGCTGCTGCTGCTGCTAAGTCACTTCAGTCGTGTCCGACTCTGTGTGACCCCATAGACGGAAGCCCACCAGGCTCCCCCGTCCCTGGGATTCTCCAGGCAAGAACACTGGAATGGGTTGCCATTTCCTTCTCCAATGTGTGAAAGTGGAAAGTGAAAAGTGAAAGTGAAGTCTCTCAGTCGTGTCCGACCCTTAGCGACCCCACGGACTGCAGCCTACCAGGCTCCTCCATCCATGTGATTTTCTAGGCAATAGTACTAGAGCGGCTTGCCATTGCTTTCTCCGTCACATCATCCTACTTTTTCATAATAGTCACTCTCCTGGATTTGAAGAATGTTAAACTGGAGGAGAAATAAGTTAGATGGAAAGTGTAACCACACACACAGGTAGAATTGATGTGTGTCTTCATCAAGTGTGTTAACTTTACAACCATGCCTGGAGCAAGTTTCTTTCCCTGGGTCTTGTATGGGCTTCCTGTACAGACCCTTCTTCATTTTCTGTTATACTTTAGGATGATCATAAAGGGTTATCTCTTTATGATACCCATGTTTTATAAACAGCTATTTAGCCTTTACTTTGGAGAACAAAGTTTACTGCAAATGTGGCAAGGACTTTTAATATTTTTCCACAAAAGGAATAATGATATCATCAGTATCTATAGAGGCTTTCTCTGGAAACATAATGTCCATGGATTAAATGCAATCAACAGAATGTATCGTTTGTCATCCCTCTCATTTAAAGACTGGCACTGACATAAAGCAATCAGTAAACTTCATTTATGAATCTATGTATCTGTTGAAAAGAAAACCTGTCAAACTTTTCCTATGACCCTGAGTGGCCATAAGTACTGGACACATGCTCTACTGTCCACCATAGTCCTTGCTTCCAGGTTGCTTTTTACAATGTCTGTTGTCATTTTTCATCTGTTCTTTGGGTATTTGTATGTATTAGAGATAGTGTCTGATGTTTCCATGTCACACAAAGGATTGGGGAGAAAATAGTTCTTTCTAGAAATAAAAAATTTCCCTCATATTTAATATGCATTCAAATATAGATATTAAGATTTGTTAACCTTGTTTTATATTATTTCATTTTCTTCACATATTCTTTACTTTGTATCATTTATTATGCTATAATATTATATACTATACTATCGTAATTGAATATATATATTTTCATATTTGCAAATATATTAATGTTACTGAGAGTCAGTGTTTATGCATTGGTTCATAGTAAAGCATTTAGAAAATAAGTAATGAGCTGTGTTTTCTAAGCTTCCTTATAATACATTATTTTATATATGGATAGACTAATGGGAGTTCTTTAACTTCATTTCTTTTAGAATTTGCAGGAACATGGATTACAATTCAAGTTTCATTTTCTCATAACATTTTTATTAGAACTTCTTACATGTGAAATACAATAGACTATATGCTCACATTCTGCACACAAATGTGTCTATTTATATTGTACCGATGCTAATTACTGGTTGCATTACATTTAAGAGGTTTAGCCAAAACCTCTTTGTGTTTAATATACCTGTAGGAAATAACGAAGAATCAAAATCATTTCATTTTAAAATAATATTTCACACTTAATGATGCAGTGATTTTTAATCAATATCTACTAATATTCAAAATAGATACAATGCAGGTAAACAGTTTTTTTATCATCTTGTTATGCTTGTATCTAGGCATGATGATTTAGTTCAGAGGGATGTGTATTTCATTTTTAATTTATTTTATATCATGCACAACTCCAGGATTCATGATTGCAAAAGTAAATAAGATAATGTATACAGATAATATGTTTGTTTTCTCATGGTCTTTTCTATTAGTTTGAAATTTAAAATAAATAGCTTCATTTTTTAACTGAAGTATAGCTTTCTTGCTGTGTTGCTTTCAGATGTACGGCATAGTGATTCAGTATTTTTGCAGATTTTATTCCATTATAATAGGTTATTACAAGACAATGAGTATAATTCCCTGTGTTACTTGGTATAGCCTTGTTTCTAATCTATTTTATATATATTGATAGTAATTTGTTAATCCCATACCCATAGTTTGTCACCCCACTTCCTTCTCCTTTTGGTAACCACAAGGTTGCTTTCTATACCTGTGTTTGTTTCCATTTTGCATATAAATTTATTTGTTTTAATTTTTAGATTCCACATGTGATAGCAAATAGTATTTGGTTATTGAATTATTGTCACAGTCTAAGAAGTTTATGCCAGTGGTAATTAGTCTTCAAGATTTGTAATGTTTAATCTAACTAGTAAAATGGTTTTAAAAATGTTTATTTATTATGCTTATTATAAAAATATTTATTATATACTATGATAAAGTGATAAAATATTTTACATTATAAAAGTTATTAATAATAAAAATATAAAAAGGAATGAGATAAAAGTATAACATGCTTTGTTTTCTGTTAAATAGATGTAGTCAGTTTTCCTATATAAAAAGCTTATTGAATTTAAATCTTTGGTTTATTGTGTGGCTTATTGCATTCTACATTTGACCATCAATTTTGCTATTTAAAAACAGCTGCTTGATTAATTATGCTTCATTTTTTTTATAGTTTTAGCATAAAACTTTGGACATCGAAGGTTTCTTTTTTTGTTGAATTTAATGGTTAACATAAATGAAAAATAGATTTCACAGATAAGTAGATCCAAATGCTGTTGCTGTTCAGTTGCTCAGTCGTGTCCAACTTTTGTGATCCTCTGGACTGCAACATGCCAGCTTTCCCTGTCCTTCACTTTCTCCAGGAACACTTAACCTCATGTCGATTGAGCTGGTGATCCTATCCAATCATCTCATCCTCTGTCACTCACTTCTCCTCCTACCCTCAATCTTTCCCAGCATCAGGATCTGTTTCCAATCAGAGTCTCTTCACACCAGGTGGGCAAACATGTTCAGCTTTAACATCCGTCCTTCCAATGAATATTCAAGGATGATTTCCTTAGGATTGGCTGGTTTGATCTCCTTATTGTCCAAGACACTCTGAAGAGTCTTCTCCAGGACCACAATTTGAAAGCATCAATTCTTTGTTGCTCAGCTTTCTTCTGGTCCAACTCTTACATCCTTACATGACTACTGTAAAAACCATTGCTTTGACCATATGGATCTTGGTCAGCAAAGTGATGTCTCTGCTTTTTAATATGCTGACAAGGTATATCAGAGCTTTCCTTCCAAGGTGCAAGTGTCTTTGCTCTTCACCTGGTGTGAAGAGATTCTGATTGGAAAAGATCCTGATGCTGGGAAAGATTGAGGGTAGGAGGAGAAGTGAGTGCCAGAGGATGAGATGATTGGATAGGATCACCAGCTCAATCAACATGAGGTTAAGTGTTCCTGGAGAAAGCGAAGGACAGGGAAAGCTGGGTGCAGTCACCATCTGCAGTGATTTTGGAGCTCAAGAAAATAAAATCTGTCATTCTTTCCACTTCTTACCCATCTATTTGCCATAAAGTGATGGGACTGGATACCATGATGTCAGTTTTTTGAATGTTGAATTTTAAGCCAGCTTTTTCACTGAACAGTATGAAAAGGCTGGGAGAAATATCAACAACCTCAGATATGCAGATTCAAATGGAAGTACATTATTAGCTATGTTTTCTAAATTATGATGATTAGATTCCAAATCAATCTAACCATTATGCAAATATTTTTGTTAAAGTTTTGCTTGTAAATTTTTATTCTCTTTAGTTTTGATTGTTTTTATAAACTAGTGTAATGATTATTTTGATTTTATATTTAGAGCATATATTTCCCTGAAGTACTTTTATATGTATTAGGAAATTCTTTATGTATTTTAAATGTGGATATGAGAAGGCTTTTATAAATGATAGAAATATCATTGCAAATAACAAGGTAAAATAGGACACTATTCTACATTACTCTTTCAAAGCTCTCTCTTCATAAAATTTACTTATTGAAACAAAAGCAAACCTATTATTTCTTCAATCATACTTAAAAACATCATGTGAATATTAAAGAAAAAGATAGACATGTATATTAAGTAACAAACCAAAAAAGTCAGTTTTTATGTTATAACTTTGCTGATAAATCATTGTAGAAAAAAATGTTCAACTTTGTTATTTTCTTGTGTCCTTGTGCTTATAGTTAATTTTGATTCATTGCCAAAAGTTCTCAATATTTTGTACTGATTTTGTGCATATTAGTTACATGCCAGATATGTAAATCCACATAAATGGAAACATACAAACTATAATATGTGAAAAGTCAATGAATAAATGAAGACACAATTGCCGATGCCACCAAAATGTGAAAAATTCTACCCTTTTCTGCTTACCATAAATGATACATCACCTTCATATGAGAGGATGTGAGATAACACCCATATCAATTCATGACTGAAATGTTAGTTAAGCTTAATATCATTGAAGCATCATTTGTATTTGTGTGTGTGTGTGTCTATGATATATCACAGTGAACACTGTCATGTTTTGCTTTGGGGGGCGCATGCATCTAATCTTTTCTAGACTAGTTCAGACTACTGAATAAATGCATTATTTTAAAATTCCAAATATAGAATATAAGTTTTGAGTTACAACTAAAACCAACACAATTGTAAAATACTCAAGAATAATGAGTTTGACTCATTTATTTACTATCTCCCATTTTGACTAAAAATATGTGTTAATATGCATTCACAAAGTAGGTTTATTTAATATTGATTGATAATTAAATCTAATAAATTGCTAAGGTATGAAACACTCAAATTGTAGATTTTGTGTTCTTTGCATACAGAATTCATGTTTACAAATTGTTGAAGAGAATCTTTGTTATGCATATATATTTTTAGGAATCAAAAAGCTTATACAATAATCTACTTTTCCCAGAAGTACTTCCTTCAGAAGTTGACTTAGAAGATTTTAAAATATTCAAAATTGATCTTCTTTTCTTAAAAAAAAATAGCATTTCAAATAAGTACTCTTTGAATTTTGATATGGTTGCCAACAATAGATTTATCTTGATCTATCAATCAAAATATAATAGAAACCAATAATCAGCATTTTTATCAATCTTTCTAGGACATTTTAAATCAGACCAAAATTTAACAAACACTACTTCAAATGGTTTCAGTATCATTTCAGATCACAGTTAAGTAAGTTACCCACTTTGTATGTGACCGAGCCGAAAGGAGCTCAACTCAAGTGCTGTAACTACAGAACCTGTGCACTTAAATCACTGTTATTATGTATCTTGACAGAGTCAACCTAGCATTCTTGTATCTCAATGATTTTTAAATGTTTTCTCTTAAATTATGCCAAAGATTTATTCTATCATAAGTTCCTTATCAAGAGCCAATCTTTTCAATGAACCACCCAACACATTGCTGAAAGAAATTACATACTGAATTAAGAATATCTTTAAGCAATCAATGTGGGCAAGTTAAGCCTGGTCTAGGGTATGGCTTATTCAGTTCAGTTCAGTCCCTCAGTCGTGTCCAACCCCATGAATCACAGCACGCCAGGCCTCCCTGTCCATCACCAACTCCCGGAGTTCACTCAAATTCATGTCCATCGAGTCAGTGATGCCATCCAGCCATCTCATTCTCTGGCGTCCCCTTCTCCCCCTGTCCCCAGTCCCTCCCAGCATCAGAGTCTTCTCCAGTGAGTCAACTCTTCGCATGAGGTGGCCAAAGGATTGGAGTTTCAACTTTAGCAACAGTCCTTCCAATGAACACCCAGGGTTGATCTCCTTTAGAATGGACTGGTTGGATCTTCTTGAAATCCAAGGGACTCTCAAGAGTCTTCTCCAACACCACAGTTCACAAGCATCAATTCTTATGCACTTAGCTTTCTTTATAGTCCAACTCTCACATTCATACATGACTACTGGGTCTAGAAAAACTCCTGACAAATTATAAATGAATAATATATAATGGAATAAATAAATGAGACAACTGGACTCTAATATTCATTTGCAGCCTCTCAGGTAAGATGTATACATCTAAGCCATGGAGATTTGAAAAAAAAAAGTTTCTAATTATGTAGCACACATTATTTGGCAAATAAATCAGATAAATTGACAAAAGTTTGAAGAAAGAATGGAGGATGTGAATAATGTCTATTGAAAGAGTATTATGGGAATTCATGCTAGTATCTTCCTGAGTAGATTGATTTATGAAGTTACACTTCCTCCTTATAACAGTATTTTTGTATACTGGAAAACAGTGAACTGAGTCTTTTAATAATGTTCTTCAGTAGATATGTCATTTTATATTTAACTTATGTTTACATTTTTAATTTCAAGAATATAAACTAAAGAACCTCCTGTTTAAAATACACTTAACAAAAAAAGTATATAACCATTATGGGTAACTAAAACTAGACAACCAACTTTAGGTCATACATGAAAAACCGTAACTAGAGAAAAAAATTCTTAGTAGATATGTAACAATTCACATTGTCTCCACATGTAAACCTTTTAACTTAATTTTATATCTATCTACCTATTTATCTGAAACTGCAATACTTTGGCCACTTCATGCGACGAGTTGACTCACTGGAAAAGAGTCTGATGCTAGGAAGCGTTGGTGGCGGGAGGAGAAGGGGACGACAGAGAATGAGATGGCTGGATGGCATCACCGACTCTGTGGACATGAGTTTGAGTGAACTCCGGGAGTTGGTGATGGACAGGGAGGCCTGGCGTGCTGTGATTCATGGGGTCGCGGAGAGTCGGACACAACTGAGCGACTGAACTAACTGAACCTATTTATCATCTAGAAGAAAACACTTAACTAGAGTGTGAATTTAAAATGCCTACTACATATATCTAATTTAAATAAAAATAAAATTTCTTCATTGACTGCATGTACATTTATAAAATATTTTGTTTAACAATTTAAAACAGAATCACTTTACTGTACACCTGAAACTAACAAAACATGTTGGTCAACTATACTTTCATATAAAATAAAGTTAAAAATAAATAAAAATTAAATTCATTCCAATGATAAAAACAAATATTAAATACTCCTATATATTTACCTATGTAGACTCAAGGAGATTTATTATTTTCTTCTTTTTAATAAGAAGGATTTCCTTAAACAAAGAATTCACATGTAGTTAAACTGGAAAGCTCACATTTATTTTCAAATACTTTGGAATCTCTGTGAATACTTGAAAACTTCTATTGATTTTAATTTATACAAAATTGAGGAATTTTCAAATAATGAAGTACTTTTTTTTTTTTTTTACTTAATGGGTTGTCTCAGTTAAAATTTTGAGCAGTGTGCCTGTTCTGTGTTTAATTGTAGCCAAGCTACCCCAGAAAGAAATCAGAGCTGTCAGATAACTTGTATTATTTTGTGAATTGAGAAAGATAGAAATGGTATATGAGGCTGAAAGGATCAGGAATAATCTGTCAATCCAGAAACCTCCATCTAATGAACGGTTATGAGCAGCTTTAGCCAGTTTTATCTTAGGTAGTAATCCAAACCCAGAATTTTAAAAGTCTGTCTTTTAAAATTGACAATTCCTTTCACACATAAATTTAAGAGGTTTTTATCTATCTATATACCTAATACCACTTAATTCAATCATTCTTCTCCTTAACAACATCACTTCATACTCTTATGCAGAATATAATAATATTTTCTAGAAAGTTATTCTGTGTATCTTTATAGATATAATTTATGTGATTGCTAAGGAATAAATGCTGACAAAGTTTATAAGAGGGCATTTTTATAATAGAGTCCTAGTGCAACTGTTGAAATATTCAAATTTAGGACAAGTTCAAAATGCAGCTACTGATGTTTCAAAGCAAAGTTTGATATACCACTTTTTTTCCCTTTTTAAACATTTCTGTTAATTACTTGGAGTTTGAAAAAGCTTTACTTCATTCTGGCATTTCCCTAGAGCTAATAATCTGTGGCTGGGTTTAGTGACTGTGGCAGAATGCCAGTTACATTGCATGATGAGTGAAATATCTGTTGCAACTGTCAAAAAGCAACAAAAGTCACAGACAACATTTAAAAGCCCGAGACTTAGTATTAGTTTTCACACTGAATATGTAAATAAGACAAAGTCTCAAACTTATCTGTAATGGGAAAAAATATATTCCTATATTAAAAATATTTCATTATTTGATCTGCACTATTCTTCAAGATCAATGAACAAAGTAAAAGAGAACACACTAAACAGGGAAGCTGCTGCTATTATTATTTATTTATAGCATCAGTAACATGAGAATAGTTTTTCTATGTTCCTGGAACTGCATAAACTAATATGCATATAACTAGCTATATATAATATACCAGGTACAAATAATTTACATAAAAGGAGCACTTGGAAATAATTGTAAGCTTTTTAAAGTGGATTAGGGAAGGGATGGAGAAATTCTTCCAAAGAGGTAGATACATCTTTAAGGAAATAAAATTCTAGAAAAGAAAATTAAAGTGACTTTTGAAGAAATGCCTATACTGCTAAATACAAAGGCAAAAAAAACAAGCAAAAACAACAAAAACTATAGGAAAAGGGGATAGATTTCACTGAATAAAAAAATAAAATAATGAAGATGTATGTATATAAATACAGAAAAACAGGAACAAAACATGAAAGTATCATGAGCATGTAGAGACAAAAAGTGGAAAGCAACTCAAAGATTTGATGAAGTAAGTTGTACATAAGAATTTAGAATGATTTCTAAATGCCACCTTAGACAATAAGTGTCTTCCCTCAAACTGATCTATTCTGTGCAGCTCTTCATTTTCTGACAACCAGCAATGCTGAAGACCAATGGCAATAACCACCATGGGAGAGATATTTTATTGAAGTTTCATGCAGTTCTAAATGTTTTAATGCATTAATTCATTTAAAAAAATATTGTTTCCACATGTTCATGAAGTAAATGCTGTCATCATTACCATTTTAAGTTTGGTCACTTTCAAATCCAGAGATTTAAAAACTGCACAAGGTCATAAGCAGAAAGAGTCCAGATTTGCCTTCTAGTGATATAAACTTTGTACTGATTATACTTTCTTAGATTAACAGGTTTTCTAGTATGCACTCATATCTGTGTAGCTCACAATCTCTGAAAGCACAATGATACACGTGACACAAATGCAGTTTTTTTTTTAATAACCATTCAGAAATACCAAAGCCTGAGAACATTGAGATAATAATTGGAAATAAAGATAAAAATCAAAGATAAATGTAATAATCAACTGATTCAAACTTTCTTAAGTTTTTCTATTTTCTGTCATGATCTATGTTACACTTCTTCAGTAAACACTGACTTTGTTCTTACTGCAAGCCAGGGACTGGCAATAGAATAAAGTTCATATTCACTGTGTTCAAAGTGGACTGTGTATTCCACCATCACTTCCTAAACTTTAGAGAATAAAGATATTAAGTATTTAATAAGAGCTGGATATAATTCAGGTTAATTTCAGAAACAAATTTCCTAATGCAAAATTTTATTGCATAAAGCCAGGACCAAGGCTGGAGTCTACAATGCCAGTTGCAAAGCCCAGTACGCTTATTTGACTGAAGGAGACCTCTGCTTGGTTTGGAAATTTTTAACAATCAACGCAAAGAGAAATTTTATTTTAATTTATACAAAATTTTCTGGAGAAGGCAATGGCAACCCACTCCAGTCTTCTTGCCTGGAAAATCCCATGGATGGAGGAGCCTGGTAGGCTGCGGTCCAGGGGGTCATGAAGAGTCGGACACGACTGAGTTACTTCACTTTCACTTTTCACTTTCAATTTTCACTTTCATGCATTGGAGAAGGAAATGGCAACCCACTTCAGTGTTCTTGCCTGGAGAAGCC
Source organism: Moschus berezovskii (assembly GCF_049115385.1). Taxonomy (NCBI): domain Eukaryota; kingdom Metazoa; phylum Chordata; class Mammalia; order Artiodactyla; family Moschidae; genus Moschus; species Moschus berezovskii. Next base: position 45,439,511 of record NC_142472.1, read on the forward strand.
CAGGGACAGGGGAGCCTGGTGGGCTGCTGTCTACGGGGTCACACAGAGTCGGACACGACTGAAGTGACTTAGCAGCAGCATACAAAATTTTCAAAGATTATATTAGTTGTTTTTAATGAGCAAAATGATTTCTGATATTTGATCTAAAAATGTTTTTTTCAATGGGTCCTCATAAAAAGCACATTATAAAACACAGTGTAAATAGCTTATTTATAAATCTTTCACTGTATTTAAAAGTAAAACTTTGCAATTTTTGCAATCATTCTAAGTTTAAAGAATTTTATACATTGTTCTTTGCTTATTAATTACAATTATACTAGCAATATGAGCATTAATTCCTTTTATTCAACACCTGTGACACATGCTATCATACAATTTTTTTAAGTTTAATTTAATTTCATTTAATTTTCTCATTTAGTTTCCAATACATTCAAAATAATATGGGTACCAGTAATATATTCTCTAAAAGAGAGGGAAATTGATTCATGTCAATGTATGGCAAAACCAATACAATAATGTAAAGTAATCAACTTCCAATTAAATTAAATTTTAAAATAAAATAAATAAAAGAGAGGGAAATTGACACTTAGAAAAGTTCAGGTGGATTGCATAAAGTCACAAAGAAAGAAAGTGGTAATCTGAGTTTCCCTTATTGGGTGGATGGATGGATAGATAGATATAGAGATAATGAAGAGGGAAAGAGAGAGTCAGTCATAGACCTAAAGAGATATCACCTGGGGATATCTTTATCTGGGGGTCTTGATTGGGATAGAAGCTTCGAGTTCTTTCATTCACTCTCTTCTTAAGGCAACAGGAAAATTTCAGGGCCATAAGAGGTATGTATTCCTATCTTCCTTCCATCTATACATGGCCACCCTACATTGTTTTTCTTTTTTCAATATTTTACACTTTTTATTTTGTATTGGGATATAGCCAATTAACAATGTTTTGATAGTTTCAGGTGAACAACAAAGAGACTCAGCCAAACATGTGCATGAATCCATTTTCCTCCACGCTCCCCTCCCATCCAGGCTGCCACATAACATTGCTTTTCTACATGATCTCTTAAAGTATAATAGCTAAAGTTCTTATACAACAGCTCAAAACTCTCAAAAATTACTTAAAGGGAAGTGTTTTTGCTTTTGTAAAGTATAAATCTAAAACTGTTAAAAGTGTTCTTTTTTACATTATACAGGATGCAACAAACACACAGCCCTCCAGATTCAATGTAGAAGAGTCTACACAAAAGTTTGATAACTGGGAGATATAGTTCATTGGGGGCCATCTTTAAGAATAGTTACCAAAATAAAACAGTCCCAATAAAAAAAGGAAGAGAGAAATAGAATCTCTCTAAGAGTAGCAATGGTGGACTCCCAGGGAGATAAGATATGATAGAATGAGGCAGTACATTTATTGGGGGTATTATTTGATATTAGCCACATTAACATTTCCATAATATTTTACTGCTTAAATTACTGTTACATAATAAAGAACAGAAATGGCATGGACTTAACAGAAGCAGAAGATTTTAAGAAGAGGTGGCAAGAATATATAGAAGAACTATACAAAAAAGATCTTAATGAGCCAGATAACCATGACGCTGTAATCACTCACGTAGAACCATATATCTTGGAATTCAAAGTCAAGTGGGCCTTAAGAAGCATCAATGTGAACAAAGAAAGTGAAGGTGATAGAATACAAGCTGAGCTACTTCAAACCCTAAAAGATGATGCTGTCAAAGTGCTCCACTCAATATGCCAGCAAATTGGAAAACTCAGCAGTGGCCACAGGACTGGAAAAGGTCAGTTTTCATTCCAATCCCAAAGTAGGGCAATGTGAAAGAACATTCAAGCTCCCACACCATTGCACTCATTTCACGTGATAGCAAAATTATGCTCAAAATTCTCCAAGCTAACCTTCAACAGTACATGAACCAAGAACTTCCAGGTGTTCAAGCTGGATTTAGAAAAGACAGATGAAAGAAATCAAATTGCTAATATCCATTGGATCATAGAAAAAACAAGAGAATTCCAGAAAAGCATCTGCTTCGTTGACTACGCTAAAGCCTTTGAGTGTGTGAATCAGAGCAAACAGTGGAAAATTCTTAAAGAGATGGGAATACCAGACCATCTCCCTGCCTTCTGAGAAACCTGAATGCAGGTCAAGAAGCAATAGTTAGAACTAGACATGGAACAGCAGACTGGTTCAAACTTCAAAAAGAAGTACATCAAGGCTGTATATTGTCACCCTGCTTATTTAATTTATATGCAGAGTACATCAGGTGAAATGCCAGGGTGAATGAAACACAAGCTGGAATCAAAAATGCTGGGAGAAATATCAATAACCTCAGATATGCAGATGACAACACCCCTATGGCAGAAAGTGAAGAGGAACTAAAAAGCCTCTTGATGAAAGTGAAAGAGGAGAGTAAAATCTGGCTTAAAACTCAGTATTCAAAAAACCAAGATGATGGCATCCAGTTCCTTCACTTCATGGCAAACAGATGGGGAAACAATGGAAACAGTGACAGAATTTCTTTTCTTGCTTTCAAAAATCACTGGAGATGGTGAGTGCAGCCTTGAAATTAAAAGACGCTTGCTCCTTGGAAGAAAAGCTCTCATAGTCCTCAACAGCATATTAAAAAGCAGAGACATTACTTTGCCAACAAAGGTCCATCTAGTCAAAGCTATGATTTTTTTTGCAGTAGCCATGTATGGATGTGAGAGTTGGACTGTAAAGAAGGTTTATACTTTTGAACTGTGGTGTTGGAGAAGATGCTTGAGAGTCCTTTGGACTGGAAGGGGATTCAATCAGTTAATCCTAAAGGAAATCAATACTGAATATTCACTGGAAGGACTGATGTTGAAGCTGAAGCTCCAATACTTTGACCACCTAATGCCAAGAGCTGACTCATTAGAAAGGACCCTAATGCTGACAAAGATTGAAGGCCAGAGGAGAAGGGGTGAGGAGGATGAGATGGTTGAATGGCATCACCAACTCAATGGACATGAGTTTGAGCAAGTTCCAGCAGATGTGCTGCAGTCCATGGGGTTGCAAAGAGTCGGACACAACTGGGGCACTGAACAACAACAAATAATGTATTTTAAATTATATTTTGATTTCTTGACTCATGAGATTGAAGTGTATTGTTAAATTTCAAAGTGTGTGAAATTCGATAGATTTATTTTCATTGTATTAGTATTAATAGTAATGATAATGATAATAGTGATAATAATACACAGTAGTATTTTCAGTAATAGTAGTGATGGAGGTAGTGGTAGTAACAGAAGTATTCTAGCTCAGTTGCATGATAAAGCAGAATATATTATCTCTATGATGTCTCTATTTGTAAGATTTTTGAGACTTGATCTATGGCTGCACACAAATTCAATTTTGGTAATTGTCCCATGTATTCTTGCAAAACATATATCTCTATCACTGTTGAATGCAATGTTACACAGTCAATTAGGTCAAATATAAAACTGAAGTTGCACAAACTTTCTATTTTTTGCTGGCAATTTTCTTTTACATTATTTTATCAATTACTGAGAGATGTATTAAAGTTACCCATTACTATAGTTTTATCTATTTCTTTTTTAAGTTCTCTGTTTTTGCTTCATATTTTGAGGCTATATAATTATATTTATACAAATTTATCAATTTTATACACCTCCTGTGAATTAAACTTTAATGGTTATGAAATTACTGACTTTTCATAAAATGTCCCTTTCTAAAAATTTATTTTGTCAAATATTGCTTTATCTTTTTTTAATTTTTGCATCAGTATCTTTTCCATCCTTTTTCTTTCAAACATTTTATTCATTTGAGTATATTTCTTATATGCTCATGGATTTTTATATTTCATTCAGATGATCTTTCCTTTTCTTCAATTTGTGTTCCTCAACTGTACACATTAGTGGTATTTAATGTCTTCCTATCAAGATTCTGAATCAGACTACTCATTCCACTCCACAAGATAAACACCAGATATAATGTGAAAGGCACCAGAAAAACATTCTATTATAGGAATTAATTAGGGTGACAAGGGAAACTGCTTTGATCTTGTGCATTTTTTCACAGTGGCTTTGGCATATAGCAGGAGGCAGTCAAACACGAATGAATGAAATGGTGAAAACAAACAAGCAGTTACTCACTTGCACTTGCTTGTTAACTTGGAAGAAACAGTATCTGGCCCTGTCCCTGATTTTTCTTAGAACTGTGTATTATGCTTCCCACATGGCACTAGTGGTAAAAAATCCATCTGCCAGTGCATGTGACTTAAGAGACACAGGTTTGATCCCAGGTCAGGAAGATCTTCTGGAGAAAGAAATGGCACCCCACTCCAGTATTTTTACCTGGAAAATGCCATAGACAAAGGAAACTGGCAGGCCACAGTCCATGGGGTTACAAAGGGTCAGACACGACTGAGCATCTAAGCCACACATGGTACTTCAGTAACAAAATCAGTGCAGAATTCCTGTACTTTTGAGCAATTGGGAAAATGATGGTAACTAAGTCCTGAATGTTACTTTTGACATTATGTAAACCTCCTAGCCTGATAGCTGGATGGCATCACCAACTCGATGGACATGAGTTTGAGGGGACTCTGGGAGTTGGTGATGGACAGGGAGGCCTGGCGTGCTGTGATTCATGGGGTCGCAAAGAGTCGGACACAACTGAGCCACTGAACTGAACTGAACTGAGCCTGATAGGAAGTAATCTAAAGACAAGCAGTTCCAGTGTTGTTTTTTCCTCATTAGCAAAGGATGGAGCCTTGATCTGATAAAATGTTTTGTGGAATGGGGAAATGATTGTGACTTTACCTGCTTAGAGTTCTTCAACTGAGATTTTATGTTCTTACTACCACTGAAATAATTGGCTGTCCCCAGCACTGGGTCCCAGCCTTAACCAAGTATATGATGGTTGAGAGAATCGCAGATACCTTCAGTGGGTAGTGAGCTTCAGATTAAAGTTATAAGATATGTTATTAACATCATCATTTTAAGTGAAGTACACGCACACATATACACTCATGCACTACTGAAGAGTATCAAAATCAGGATTGCTAGAAATGAAAAATTAAGAATTCTAGATTAGAGAAATGGACATATTAAAAACACTAAGGGAATGTTAGCATATAAAATAGCTGGAAAATATATCATAAATTAGAAATGTGAGAAATCAAATTCATCCATTAAACTATTCTTAAAAGAACTTTTCTGATTATTCTATATTACCATGTCATTTTCTCCCTTACTAACTGCTATATTTGATAGATTACTGTGTTAAGCTTAATTTTCTTCCTATAAAGTGAGAATAATAATAGTGCTTATAGCATAGATTCATTTTAAAAATTAAATTAATTTGTTTAAAACTTATTCTAGTATCTCTGACAAGTAGAAGGAGCTATAAAAATTTTATATTTTATTGTCATAATTGTTTAATTAAATCTAGGACTGAAAAAATAGCCAAATTATTATAATACATATATCTGCATAAAATATTAGAAAGTGGATATAAAAAGGTATATAATAAATAAGAAAAACTAAGAGTTTACTGACCTGTAAATAATTGTATTTTATTATTTAGACCATAATATAACAAAGTTATATATCAATTTGTAATAGTTAAATAAACCCCAGGTTATTTAAAGTTTAGGAAAACACTTCTTAATTACTCATAGATCAAAGAGTAACAGAAATAGAAATGTAAACATTAAGAATTAATTTTAATAAAATATATATTAGAACCCAGAAGATGCAGTTCAAGCAGCAAAAGGATTTGTATAGACTTCATCATTATATTAGTAATTAAGATGAAAATAAATGTGTTATGTCTCCAATTAAAAAAGAGAAAGAAAGAGGGAGGGAAAGGGAGGAAATGTACCCACTTTACATAAAGATGAGGTTAGTCTGAAAGTAAAAGAAGAGACAAAAGTGTAGCAAGAAAAAATTATCCTTAAGAAAGGGGGTGCAAAGACATTAATAAAAGATAAGCTGCACACCAGTCAGAATGGCCATTATCAAAAAGTCTACAAACAAATTCTGGAGAGGATGTGGAGAAAAGGGAATTCTCTTTCACTGTCAGTGGGGATATAAATTGATACAGCCACTATGGAGAACTGTATGGAGTTTCTTAAAATATCTAGACATAGAGCTACCATCTGACAAAAAATTCCCACTGCTGGCCATATACCCTGTTATTAATCAATCACTCAGTTGTGTCTGACTCTTTGCAACCCCATGGACTACAGCATGCCAGGCTTAACTGTCCTTTGCCATCTCCCAGAGCTTACTCAAACTCAGGTCTATTGAGTTGGTGGTGCAACTGAACTATCTAATCCTCTGTCGTCTACTTCTCGTGCCTTCAATCTTTCCCAGCATCAGGGTCTTTTCCAATGAGTTGGCTTTTCACATAGGTGGCCAAAGTATTGGAGCTTCAGCTTCAACATCAGTCCTTCCAATGAGTATTCAGGATTGATTTCCTTTAGGATTGACCAGTTTGACCTCCTTGCAGTCCAAGGGACTCAAGAGTCTCCTCCAACACCACAGTGCAAAAGCATCAGTTCTTTGATGCTCAGCCATCTTTACAGTCCAACTCTCACATCCATACATGGCTACTGCAAAAGCCATAGCTTTGACTTTACAGACCTTTGTCAGCAAAGTAATGCCTCTGCTTTTTAATATGCTGTCTAGTTTGGTCATAACTTTCCTTCCAAGGAGTAAGTGTCATTTAATTTCTTGGCTGCAGTCACCATCTGTAGTGATTTTGAAGCCCAAGAAAAGAAAATATGTCACTGTTTCCATTGTTTCTCCATCTATTTGCCATGAAGTGATGGGACCGGATGCCTTGATCTTGGTTTTTTGAATGTTGAGTTTTAAGACAGCTTTTTTACTCTCTTCTTTCACTTTCATCAAGAGACTTTTTAGTTCTTCTTCACTTTCACCCATAAAGGTGATGTCATTAGAATATCTGAGGTTATTGATATTTCTCCCAGAAATCTTGATTGCAGCCTGTGCTTCATCCATACCAACATTTCGCATGATTCACTCTGCATATAAATTAAATAAGCAGGATGACAATATACAGCACTGCTGTTCTCCTTTCCCAGTTTGGAACCAGTCTGTTCTTCCCTGTCCAGTTCTGACTGTTGCTTCTTGGCTTGCATACAGGTTTCTCAGGAGGCAGGTAAGATTGTGTGGTATTCCCATCTCTTTAAGAATTTTCCAGTTTGCGATGATTCTCACACTCAAAGGCTTTAGCATAGTCAGTGAAGAAGTAGATTTTTTTTCTGAAATTTTGATGATTTTTCTATGATCCAGTAGATGCTGGCAATTTGATCTCTGGTTCCCCTGCATTTTCTAAATCCAGTTGAACATCTGAAAATTCTCAGTTCACGTACTGTTGAAGCCTAGCTTGCATAATTTTGAGCACTATTTTGCTATTATCTGAAATGAGTGCAACTGTGTGGTATTTTGAACATTCTTTGGCATTGCCCTACTTTGGGATTGGAATGAAAACTGACCTTTCCCAGTCCTGTGGCCACTGCTGAGTTTTCCAAATTTGCTGGCATATTGAGTGCAGCACTTTCACAGCATCATCTTTTAGGATGTGAAATAGCTCAAATGGAATTCCATCACCTCCTCTAGCTTTGTTCTTGTGATGCTTCCTAAGGCCCACTTGACTTCACATTCCAGGATGTCTGGCTCTAGGTGAGTGAGAACACCATCGTGGTTATCTGTGTCATGCAGATAGTTTTTGTCTAGTACTTCTGTGTATTTTTGTGACCTCTTGCTAATATCTTTTTCTTCTGTTAGGTCCATACCATTTCTGTCCTTTATTGTGCCTATCTTTGATGAAATGTCCCCTTGTTGTCTCTAATTTTCTTGAAGAGATCTCTAGTATTTCCCATCCTATTGTTCTCCCCTATTTCTTTGAATTGTTCACTTAGGAAGTTTTCTCATCTCTCCTTGCTATTCATTGGAACTCTGCATTCAGATGGGTATATCTTTCCTTTTCTCCTTTGCCTTTTGCTTCTTCTCTCAGCTATTTGTAAGGCCTCCTCAGACAACCATTTTGCCTTTTTGCATCTTTTTTTCTTGAGAATGGTTTTGTTCACCACCTTCTGTACAATGTTACAAAATTCTGTCCATATTTCTTCAGGCACTCTGTCTCTCAGATCTAATCCCTTGAATCTGTTTGTCACATCCAATGTATACACCCTGAGTGAACCATAATTGAAAGAGATACATGTATCCCAGGGTCTGTTGCAGCACTATTTACTATAGTTAATGGAAAAAACTTAGATGTCCTTCAACAGATAAATAGATAAAGAAGTTTTGATACATGCATTCAATGGAATATTCAGTTCAGTTCAGTTCAGTCGCTCAGTCGTGTCCGACTCTCCGCGACCCCATGAATCACAGCACGCCAGGCCTCCCTGTCCATCACCAACTCCCGGAGTACACTCAAACTCATGTCCACAGAGTCGGCGATGCCATCCAGCCATCTCATTCTCCGTCGTCCCCTTCTCCTCCAGCCCCCAACCTTTCCCAGCATCAGAGTCTTTTCCAGTGAGTCAACTCGTCGCATGAGGTGGCCACAGCCATAAAAAGCATTTGAGTCAATGCTAAGGAGGTGATGAACCTAGAGTCTCTTTTATACAGAGAGATGTAAGTGAGAAAGAGAAAAACAAACATTGTATATTAACACATATATATGGAATCTAGAAAGATGTTATTAGTGAACCTATTTGCAGGGCAACAATGGAGACGCAGACATAGAGAACAGATTTGTGGACACAGTGGGGAAAAGAGAGAATGAGTTGCTCTGTGACGACATAGGGGTGGAATTGGGAGGGTGTTGGGCGGGAGGTTTTAGAGGAAGGCAACATATATATACCTATGGCTGATTCATGTTGATGTATGGCAGAAACCAAAACGATGCTGTAAAACAATTAGCCTTCAACTAAAAATAAATAAATTAAAAAAGGAATAGATAAGGTGAACTTGAATGCATTGAGAGTGACAAAATAGACAGTGACAAAAAGAAACTCAAAACATTCACATTATGTATAGACCTATTAAAAGTACTTTAAAATACATTGTTTGATGCATGAGACAGGATGCTTGGGGCTGGTGCACTGGGATGACCCAGAGGGATGGGATGGGGAGGGAGGTGGGAGGGGGGTTCAAGATGGGGAACACATGTACACCTGGGGTGGATTCATGTCAATGTATGGCAAAACCAACCAATATAATATTGTAAAGTAATTAGCCTCCAATAAAAAAAATAAAAGGGGATCACATCTTTAAAAAAAAATAAAATACATGGAGCAAAAATAAAAAAGGAAAATGAAAAATAGGCAAATTCATAAGTCTTTAGGGAGATTCAGCAAACAATTTTTAATAATTAGTAATGGCTGTGTGTTGATTAAAATGAAAGTGTGCAATTCCTGTGGGCCATGGTATTGGAAATTCTCACCACTCTGCAGATTTTTTCTTCAGGAAAACAGACACACGAGAAAGATTGTGGAGTTCCCTGAAAAAGCTTCTTCTGGGGTGCTGGCTATAGGAGGGTCACAGTATTCTCTGCTAAAACTCCCTAGGCCCATCTCCCCTCTTGTCCTACAAAAGTCTACCTTAATCTATAGAACAAAGGACAAAGGAATATACCTGGAAAATCACTGTTGAAACTTGCAGCATCAAAGAGAAAATAGCAGCCACTGCCAAAGTCCCCCTTAAACCTGTGACACCATTTCCACACCTATCTTCCACCGGAAAAGAGAGAAAAGAGAAAATTCAAAATGGATATTAGATCCAAATGTAAAAATGTAAAACTATAAATCTTTGGAAGAAAACATAGGAGAAAATTCATGTGGTATTGATTTTGGCAATGAGATTTTAGATACAACACAAAAATCACCTTTATCGAAGAAAATTCCTAAATTAGAATTGATGAAATGTAAAAATGTTTGTGTTGAAAAAGACATTGCTAAAAAATAAAAAAAGCAAGCCATAGACTCAGAAAAATATATTCGCAAATCATGTATTTGATTTAAAAAATTGTATCTTGAAGAACTATCTTTCATATCCAAATAATATCTATAATTTTCAGTAAAGAAAAGTCTCAGATTAAATCGTTTCACATTCATTCTATAAAATTAAAATCCGAACAAGTCTAAATAATGCATTGTTTATGTGGATACATATATATGTAGAAATAAAACAGAAAACAGAAGAGCAGTGGAATAATGTATATAAAAACTTAAAAGGTAGAGTGAAGATGTAGATATAACTAAATTACTGATAAACATCTAGCTATTGTTTTAAGTGGTGAGTTCAAGATTGATCATATTTTAAAATAAATGTAAAGAAGTGACTCCATGGCCTGTAGCCCACCAGGCTCCTCTCTCCATTGAATTCTCCAGGCAAGAATACTGAGGTGGGTTGCTGTTTCCTTCTCCAGGGGATCTTCCTGACCCAGGGATCGAAATTGGGTCTCTGGAATTGCAGGCAGATTCATTACTATCTGAATCACCAGAGGAACCATATGTATATATATATAAATATATTGATTAATAAATACAAAAATAAATCAAATATAATAGTGATATATGTAAATCAAAATAATGGGTATATCATTGCTGTTATCTCAAAGTTTATGTTTTCTCAAATGACATATCTTGGAATTCTCACATTCAAAGCCATGATGTTATGGAAGTGGATCTGATTTTAGTGGCAAGAGGACTTCAGTCTTGTTTTCTTTGAGGCAAGAATTCAACATAGAGACTAAGATTACTAGGCAGGTATTGAATTCATTGGAAGCACAGTATGTGCAAAGAAAACAAAGTAGCAATTTACTTAGGGCAGGGCAAAAGTTAAACACTAAGAGAAGAGTTGTGGGCATACCAGTTAGTGAGGGGCATGCAATAGGGGCAGTTTAGGTTGTAAATATGGGTTAATTTTCCAGGGTTTAGATGAGGGTGACCCCAATTTTCCTGCCCCTACAAGTGTGTCATCTGAAATTCCTCATTTGAACTTCCACCAGGAACAATTTTTAATCTTTCTCATTAGTACTTAAGCAAAACCCATGGAGGAGGGAATCAAAACATCAATTCTAGTTACAATATAATTATATTATACCATGACCAAGATTACTAGAGGGTGGTATGAGATTCCCTCTGCTCATGCTGCAGGCTGGAAACTCTTCCTGACACAAGAATGAGGAGACTTTGGGGCCTGCTTTGTCTTTTTTATCCAGTTATCAGCAACCCATGCATACTTATTTGAGCATATTCCACAGTTTTCAAGGTCAGAGTTTCTTGCTCATATGCTACCAAATTTCTGTTTCAAATACCATTCCTCCAGGCATCATGGCCTCATTGAGTGTAAAACAAGGAGGTGGTTTTTCCTTCTAATGCCTGTGCATGAGAAGGATGTTCTTGTGCCTAGAATAGACTTTCCAGCCTCAGGGCTTAGCAGGTCATGAAGATGTGGTTGTAGTTTATTTGCTAAATTGTGTCCAACTTTTGTGACCCCATGAACCATAGCCCACCAGGCTCCTCTATCCATGGGTTTTCCCAGGCAAGAATACTGGAGGGGGTTACTATTTCTTCCTCCAAGGGATCTTCCCAATCCAGGGATAGAACCTGCACCTCCTGCATTGGTGGGTGGATTCTTTACCACTGAACCACCAGGGAAGTCATGAAGATGGAGACCTCACAAATGAAATTAGTGATTCTTTTCTAAAAGAGAATCCATAACACTCTCTAGCTTCTTCCACCAAGTGAGGAAAAAGCAAAATATCACCATCTAGAAAGTAAACCCTCACAAAACACTTAATCTACTCGAGTCATAATCTTGGATGTTCAATCCTATAGACCTGTGAGAAAAAATTTCTGTTGTTTATAAAGTCACTTAATCAGTGGTATTTTGCCATAGCAGCCTGAACAGACTAAGATGTGTATAATAGAAACTAAGTTTAAGAAAATAGACTTTACATAATAATAGATAAAATAATTATGACATAGGTAAAAAACAGCCCATCATTTTGCCATTAAAAAAGAAAAATCTTGTGTAACAACATGAATGAATCTCATCCAACACATTATTAGGTGAGAAAGGTGATGAAATTAATTTACACAGAGAAGTTATTCTGGATTATACATGACCTGAACGTCATACTAACTAGGATACCCTGTCTTATGGGCTGTCAAACATGCATTTGTACATTTGCTTTAACCATTAAAGAAAAGAACACATGAAAAATAAAAAAATAGAGTAACTGGTTCACACATTCAAAATGAAGCTGGGTGGCCATTGCAGATGTTTCAGACGTTCCTGCGTTACTGAAAACTTGAATTTTCTGAATTTCATTAAACTCAATGGCACAGGTGGTGCTAGTGGTAAAGAATCCTTCTGCAATGCTGGAAACATAAGAAATGCTGGTCACGAAGATCCCCTGGAGGAGGGAGTGGCCATAAACTCCAGTATTCTGGTCTGGAAAATCCTGTAGACAAAGGAGCCCACGACTGAGTGTCTGACCACCACCAAAGACACTACCTGCTGTTATCAAAACAGTATCTGCTACCAGCTGCAATCCATGGTCTCAAGATCTCCTCTTGTAACCATTCAACTATTTTGTATCCCCATCAATCTTTCTTTAATAAGTATCCTTACCTTCTTTCAGTTCCCATTGTAATTCTTTATAAACATCTCATGTAACTGATTGAAACTCTCAGGTTTTTGCCTATGTAAGCCTACCCTATTTTGTGGTCTTGTGGAACACCATTCAAATGCTCCTGAAATCTATTTTCCTTAGACTGTTTTCCTCAGTTTGACTCTCATAATTTTTTTTTCTATTTTTATTATAGGTTGTTTATTGATTATTTTCACCTACAAGTGAAAGCCCCAGCAGAAGCCTACTTATGCATGTCTGCTATATTATGATACTCTTTATTTAAGATTCAGTTCAGTTCAGTTGCTCAGTCGTGTCCGACTCTCTGCGACCCCATGAATCACAGCATGCCAGGCCTCCCTATCCATCACCAACTCCCGGAGTCACTCAAACTCATGTCCACAGAGTCGGTGATGCCATCCAGCCATCTCATTCTCTGTCGTCCCCGTCTCCTCCCGCCCCCAACCTTTCCCAGCATCAGAGTCTTTTCCAGTGAGTCAACTCGTCGCATGAGGTGGCCAAAGTACTGCAGTTTCAGCTTTAGCATCAGTCCTTCCAATGAACACCCAGGATTGATCTCCTTTAGAATGGACTGGTTGGATCTCCTTGCAGAAGCCAGTAATACTATATATTATGAGTATATGCCATAAATATGAAAAGGAAGATAAGTGCAAATAATATTTTTGAAACTAGTGAAATTGGTTTTCTCTTTGAGAAAGTGAGGAAGAAAGCAATGAATTTGAGGAAGTATGTATGGTGGTGGTTTAGTTGATAAATTGTATCTGACTCTTCCGACCCCATAGACTGTACCCTGCTAGGCTTCTCTGTCCATAGGATTCTCCAGGTAAGAGTACTAGAGTGGGCTGTCATTTCCTTCTCCAGGAAGTATGTATAGAAGACTCAATTTTATTTATAAAATATTCTATTACTTAAGTTGATTATATGTACATAGACATTTTGCCTCTTCAATAAGTAATAATTTGTTGTCATTGGAATAGTACTTTTCTGAAATATGTAACCTTATATACATAAATGAGAGGCAGAGGGAGAGAGTAAGAAAAAAGTTATTTAAAAGTATATGCATAGTCCATTTGCAACTATCAGAATTCTTATAATAGTGCAAGATTATTTAATATGAAAGAAAAGAACAAGTTAAGGCAATAAATAGGATAAGAAGTGACATATAATTAAACTATTAACAGCTAAGGTTTTTCAGATAGCTCATATTTTTATTTAATATATATAGTATACATATGCATTCAGTTCAGTTCAGTTGCTCAGTCGTGTCCGACTCTTTGTTACCCCACGAATCACAGCACACCAGGCCTCCCTGTCCATCACCAACTCTCAGAGTTCACTCAAACTCGTGTCCATTGAGTTGGTGATGCCATCCAGCCATCTCATTCTCTTTCATCCCTGTCTCCTCCCGCCCCCAATCCCTCCCAGCATCAGACTCTTTTCCAGTGAGTCAACTCGTCTCATGAGGTGGCCAAAGTATTGCAGTTTCAGCTTTAGCATCAGTCCTTCCAATGAACACCCAGGACTGATCTCCTTTAGAATGGACTGGTTGGATCTCCTTGCAGTCCAAGGGACTCACAAGAGTCTTCTCCAACACCACAGTTCAAAAGCATCAATTCTTTGATGATCAGCTTTCTTCACAGTCCAACTCTCACATCCATACATGACCACGGGAAAAACCATAGCCTTGACTAGATGGACTCTGGTTGGCAAAGTAATGTCTCTGCTTTTTAATATGTTATCTAGGTTGGTCATAACTTTTCTTCCAAGGAGTAAACGTCTTTAATTTCATGGCTGCAACATATGCATTAGGTCTTTTAATTCTCATTCTATAGATGTAAAATTTGAATTCAACGAAATTAGTCAATGATCTTCTGGTCTGAAATTCCTGCCTCTTCCTATATGATTTCTTCTAATAGAGTCACTATGGAAATATTGATTTCACTTAATAGCTTTTTAAATAGAGTTTAATTTCAACCAAGAATAAATGAATGAGAAGAGCTATCAAGGTAGGACTTTGGATTTGTCAGTCAGATTTTGGTGACTTTTTAAGGAAGAGTTTTTATAGAGTAGTGGGATTAAATTGTCCTTTGGACAATAAGGCAACAAGTACTATTATTAGTTTATTTTTGTCTCCTTACATTTAGCTTCCTGCTTTGGAATTTTTTCTCTTTTCAAAATCTTGCACAGTGATGAACATCCTTAACATAAACACTATTTTCTTCTGTCTTTCCGCAGGTTGTTCAACTTGCTTAACTTTGGAAAAACTGAAACTACTGATTACAATGTTCCTCAGATATCTAATGTGGCTCCCCAAAGAGTTACATGCCTTGAGATGTTTTTGTAGCTGTTAACAAAGAAGTGTTCCTTCTCAGAAAAATGAACTGACTCCCTGTCGGACACTGCTTAGATACCACTCTGAAGAAAGTATTTATTGGTTGCTAACAGGAAATTTTGTTTTTCCAGTGCCTCTAGTAGCAAATAAGTATCCAAGAGCTAAAATACAGCTACAGCTGGAGCTGACTTCCATTCATTCATCACTGTCAATTCATGAATTAGGAGCCAACAGACCATTTCTCTCACTTACCTCAGCTCCTTTCCAGAATGAGGTGAGGTCCAAAATGCTCAGATATGATAGTTCTTTCTTCTAACCTATTATTTACAGAGCAATCAATTTTGATCTGTGTCACTCTCTAAACTCTTGAGATTTTCAAAGGAAAAATAAATTCTGATTGATGTTTATGTATAATTATGTGCATCCATGTTAATGGGACATACAGCAATGGGATTTGCTTAATATGGCTGTGACATTTTCTTGAGTGCATTTTAACTTCTCTAAAACTTGAAACAGCTCTTCTTTTCTCTTATTAAAGTAATTATATTCCATATAAATCTCTTTTAAAGGATGTTAAATGAAAAGATCCACATTTTCCACATACAAAATCTTTTATTAAAGCATTTTAATGGTAGTGGATGAAATGATTATATGTCTACTGACCTGTCAATAGAATAATTGTTCATATCATCATAGAAGGGAAGTTTTTCCTTAAAATGGATTGCATTACATTAATTTATTCTCTTTAAAGAGTTACATGCATTAACCTTTGAAATGACCATCACCCTTTAATTGGCATTCTTATACTATCCAGTGTATCATTAGCCTTTGTAGATGGTATCATTAAAAGTGGCAATCATAATATGCAGTAAATTATAATACAAGTTTGGATCATCTTTTTAGCTCCCTCAAACCACTAATTAACCATATGGTTCTGTCATAAAATAAAATGAAACTTGTGGCAAACATAGTTTTTGACTGTTTTGTCTATCACAAATAGAGAGGTATACATCCACATAAACCCAGCAATCTACTCCTGGGCATACACACTGAGGAAACCAGAATTGAAAGAGACACATGTACTCCAGTGTTCATCACAGCACTGTTTATAATAGCCAGGACATGGAAGCAACCTAGATATCCATCAGCAGACGAATGGATAAGAAAGCTGTGGTACATATACACAATGGAGTATTACTCTGCAATTTAAAAGAATGCATTTGAATCAGTTCTAATGAGGTGGATGAAACTGGAGCCTATTATACAGAGTAAAGTAAGCCAGAAAGAAAAATACCAATACAGTTCAGTTCAGTCGCTCAGTCGTGTCCGACTCTTTGCGACCCCATGAATTACAGTACACCAGGCCTCCCTGTCTATCACCAACTCCCGGAGTTCACTCAAATTCATGTCCATCGAGTTGGTGATGCTATCCAGCCATCTCATTCTCTGTCATCCCCTTCTTCTCCCTCCCTCAATCCTTCCCAGCATCAGAGTCTTTTCCAGTGAGTCAACTCGTCGCATGAGGTGGCCAAAGTATTGGAGTTTCAGCTTTAGCATCAGTCCTTCCAATGAACATCCAGGATTGATCTCCTTTAGAATGTACTGGTTGGATCTCCTTGCATAGCAAAAGAGACACAGATGTATAGAACAGTCTTTTGGACTCTGTGGGAGAGGGCAAGGGTGGGATTATTTGGGAGAATGGCATTGAAACATGTATATTATCATATGTGAAACGAATTGCCAGTCCAGGTTTGATGCATGATACAGGATGCTCAGGGTTGGTGCACTGGGATAACCCAGAGGGATAACATGAGGCGGGAGGTGGGAGGGGGGTTCAAGATGGGGAACACATGTACATCCAGGGTGGATTCATGTCAATGTATGGCAAAACCAATACAATATTGTAAAATAATTAGCCTCCAATTAAAATAAATAAATTTTTAAAATATTTATAAAGTTACAAGACATAATCATAACGTAATCTTTGTCAAGACAGCTAACATACTCTGTGTAAGAGAAAACAGTGACAAATGTAAAGGATTCTTTAAAATGTACCTCAATGACCTGAAAACCTTTAAATTTTTTTAATATAAAATCTATTATAAAAATATGAGATTATATTTGTAAATTCACCAGATTATTAACCATATAAAAGTCAACTTTCCAATGTGAACATATGGAGTCAGCATGGCAAAATCGTTTGAAATTAATGTGGTATCAAAGTATATAGATATTGATATAGATGTATAGATAAACATTAGTATTTTAAATTTGAAAAGTTGGTTACTATAACCTTTGTAAACTAAACAAAAGAATATTTGCAAACATTTTCAACACCATAAGGTACAGAATTTACTAGTTAATTTTCACACACAAGTTAACACCAGGATTTACAAGGCCCGAATTGAATTAGATGTTTTTCAAAATCTACACATAAACATTTAAATTGTTTGATTTAAGTATTTTAAAATAACATTCTTACATTTTTAAAAAAATATAACAGTTTTAGCTTGATATCATGGTTTGTTTTCTGACCAAAGTTATAAACTCTGAACAAGCGTAACTTTCTCTAAAAGAATGAATTTGCTATGGTTTTCATACTATTGACATTGAAGGATACTTGGTAAAACAATTCACAGTTGACAGGCCTTTCTCCTCTAGTTACCTTTCTAGAAAGCATATTCTTATAAAAAGTGGTAACCTTGAGCCATCGTCACTGTTTTTAATCTGTTATTAAGTTTTCAGGCTTTGCAGATTTTTCCAATATTTGGTAAAAGGACAGAATAGTCTTTGCATTAGGGTTTTCCAAAGTAAAATAACTCATTTTGACCTAGCTTTCTCAAAATAGTGAATAAGTTAAAGATAATTCCAACAAAGATTATTGTAGTTTTATTTCAAATATAATTGAAAACAAAATTGCTTTGAGTCTAAATTCCAATAAATAATTCACAGAAATCTATTTACTTATCAGACAGAGATATGTCAAAAGGAAGAGATGCCTGGTTGGCATCACCAATGCAAGGAACATGAACTTGGGCAAACTCTAGGGAATGGTTAAGGATAGGGAGGCCTGTGGTGCTGCAGTCCATGGGGTCACAGAGAGTCAGATACTACTGGGTGACTGAACAACAACAAAAGTGTCCTTGTATTCTTTGTTTGTTGAGAGTGCTTATCACGAAAAACTATTGATTTTGTCAAATGCTTCTCCTGTAGCTATTGAGATGATCATGTGATTTTTTTATCCTTCATTCTGTTAATGTGGTATATCACTTTGATTGACTTTCATATGTTGAACTATCAAGGGTTAAGTCACACTTTGTCATATTTATGGTCTTTTTAAAGTACCACTGAATTTGGTTTCCAAGTATTTTATTATTTATTATTTTTTTTTATTTAGGGTCATCAGGTATATTGGACAGCAGCTATCTTTCTATGTTATGTCTTTTTCTGGTTTTATTTTCAGGGGAATATTGTCCTCATAAAAACAGTTTGGAAGTATTCCCTATATTTCAATATTTTGGAAAAGTTAAAGGAAGTGTATATACATACATTGGAATATTATTCAACCTTAAAAAAAGTCAATCTGAACCTGAAAAACATTATATTAACTGATATAAGCCACTCTCAAAATAACAGATAATACGTGATCCCATTTATATTAGTAATTTAAAATAATCAAACTCATAGAAGTAAAGAATAGAATAATAGTTCCTGATCTGCAGAGAGAGGGGTGGGAAGTTGCCTACCAATGTGTATAAAATTTCAATTATGGAAGATGAATTAGTTTCAGAGATTTCATATCTATAGTTGATACTATGTATTATACACTTAAAAAAACTATTGAACTGTTAAAGATGGTGTTCTTAATACAACAAAATATTATTTGCATTGTTCTAGAGAATCTAAAAATCAAATATGTAGGTATATTTAGGTATATTATGTATATGTATGTGTGTATACAGTTTATATATGCAAATACTAAAATGAAATCTGTTCAACTTTTTTTTGAAAAGAATGTCTCAGCTCAGTGTTGAGCTGCAGATGATTAAATGAGAAACACATTGCTCTTGTCATCTATGATAGAGAAAGCAGTTTTCATACTCCTCACATTTTACTATAGTTAAATATTTGTGCTGAGTTTGCATTTACTGACAGGATTGTGCAGTGACAGCATAGAGGACATGTGGTAGAAAAAAGGTTGGGAAACATTTCAACTCCACGATGAAAAAATACACTACAAAGGGATTCAACCGCATGCAACAAAAGTTTGAAAACAGCATGCCACTTCTCAGTCAGTGATTTTACCTTGGAAATTTCACCAAAAAATAATTCTTAGTTAAAAATTCTGTGTTTATAAGTGTTAGCAGAATTTTTTTTTTACATTATTAAACTTGGGAAAAATGTAAAAAGATAAACATACAGAAATCTGAATACACATAGTGGACATTAACTCAGAAGCATATTATTCAAGTGACATATAAATTTTCATACAATTGGAGACACTCGTAACAAGGGTAATTTGGAAGAAAGCCAGTGCTGTAGGTATAAAGTTGGACTGGTCCAGGCAAACCAAAACATATGGTTATTCCACATATTAATCACCTTTTAATTCAATGTTAAATGTAATAATTGGCTTGAGGAAGCATTTCTGTTATATATCAACTGCATAAAGAGTAAATTCAGAATGATCATAAATATATACATTGAAGTGGTTCTATGCTTCATTTTATAAGTTTTTAATATTAATATGCATTAATTTCTTAAAAGAATACATAGTAAACATAACTTTATTTAAAATGTAAACAAGAATTACTTAGGTAGAGTCGTATGATTATTCAGAATTCTTACAGAGACAAAGTTAATAGCTATAGAGGAGAGAGAAAATGGGACAAAGAATACATGTATTCTTTGTTAAAATTATGCAACTCAAAATTACCCCAAATATTTAACAGCTTCAAGTTACATTTCAGAACTATTTAAAAAGCTGGAAATTATTTTACAAGTAACCTACAAGTAGGTAAAACAGATAAGAATTTTATTTCGAGAGATCAATAGCTTCTAGAGAATGCCTTGAACACATACTACTTTTTAGTTTATTTGGGAATGTTGTTTCATTATTTTAATATATTGCCTAGTTAAGTATCATTCTTTCCTAATGTTAACTCATTAATAATTAAATATTATTAATCATACACTGATGTTGGAATAAAATTACACTTCCTTACCTCAGTCTGTATAAGTGAACATGGAGGGTTCAGCTAATTCTATTACACCAAATATTCCCTGCCTTAAAGAAGTCTACTGGCAAGCATCTAAAAATGTTATTTCTAGGAAATATGCTGCCTAATTTCAGTGCATGCAATCCTACTTTATAGGTTTAAAATCGTTTACTTCAGTCACATTAGAACAAACATAAAAAAATGTTTTAAAATGTATATGAAAGGATAGGACTTATCAATATCTATATAAGATGCTCCAATATTTATGTGATAATTCTCATATCTAAGACTCAGATATTAATGTTTATGAAGTCAAATTAATTTGTGATCAGATTAGCTAATTCACAATTTTTAAAAAATTGACCAAGTTATTCAGAATCATAATTCTAGAAAATAAGTGTTTACAGTCACTTGAGTGATTTTTTAACAACAATAACCAACTGAGTCAACATCTACTCTTTCTCCACAGCCAAACTTAGGAATGTCTCCCTACTGCAATAAGTAAGCTTGAAAGGAGAAATTACTATAAAATCTCCAGAAAGACGAAAGAAAATGACTCACAGTCAGTAGGTATGACTAATTTTCATCCACCATAATCCTTTCTGTAATCTTGTGTGGTAGTTATTATCATCCTCTTTTGAAAATAGGTCAAGCACATTGGGTCAAGGAGAGATTAAATATATTTTCTAAGATGCACTCCTAATAAGAGTCGAGGTAAGTCCGCATTGTCCAAATACACATTCTTTATTTTTTTTTTATCCCATGCCATTCATAAAATGTTGTTGATGTTAAAAGTTCTCAAAATAGATTGGATTTTCTATTCTCATCTAATTAATCCCTCCCTATATATTTAGAAAATATTTAGTCACGAAATAACACGTTTATCTTTGTTATGTATGTATTTAAACATCCCAGTAACCATTAGATATTGCTTTTTAAATAATTTTAATAAATAAAATATATTGAAGAAAGAATCCTCTGAACAAAATACTGATCCTAGCACATGTCACTTTCTTTGTTCTGTTAGAAAGCATATTGTATAGATCATATCATTTACAGTTAATCATGTTATTTGAATCTGACTGCCTTACAACTTCATTACAAATGTGTCATGCTGTTTCTTGATTAAAAGAAAATAATCAAAAAGTTCAATATATCCTTTTAACTTTTTTCATATAACTCAATAACACAGAACACGCCTAGCAAAAGGAAAATGCTGCTGATTTTTCACATATTTTCTTTGCTTTTTTCCCCTTAGCTTGAAAACTATACCATTTGTTTCATTGTAATGAATTCACATGCTTTTCTTAGATTCTTTTTCCTCTGCAACAGTCCAATGAGTCTTTATCTATTGCTCCAGACAGCCATCTTGTCAAATCACCTAGAGATGTGAATGATAACCCAATCACCTACTAGACAGAAACATCAAAATTCTGGCCACCATTCACCAAGATAGCTTTTTCTTATCTGAAGCTATCCATCTGTAATGTGTAAGGACAGAGCCTGCTTTCAGTAATGCAGCTGGTTATAGCAACTAAGAATAGCACAAGCTTCCTTCCAGATGATGCAGAGTAACTCACCTTCATCAAAATGAACTAGAACTGTATACCTTGACTTCTGAAGGACAATTGGAAAACTCTATATTGCATATAAATCTCATAGGAAAACTGAATCAAACCACTAATTGAAATATATTCTATGACCAATTCTCTAAATAGGCATGATTTGGCATCTATTGGCAGTTTAACTAGCTTATAATTATTTTGTTTAATAAGGCAAGTATTTTGCATTTGTCATTATGTAACCAAAAACAATAACAATAATTGTACAAAATCAGGGATTAAAATATGTTTGACTGAAGCTGAAATTTTAATGCCATGAAATAATTAAATATATATTAACTTGTCAGATAACATACCTCTCAAACCTGGATTTTTTTTTTTTTTTAATATCACCTAGTGTTACACAACGGAGAAGGCAATGGCAACCCACTCCAGTGTTCTTGCCTGGAGAATCCCAGGGATGGGGGAGCCTGGTAGGCTGCTGTCAATTGGGGTCACACAGAGTCGGACACGACTGAAGTGACTTAGCAGCAGCAGCAGCAGTGTTACACGAGAGGATCCAAAATTCTCCATGGTACAATTTAATCCTGAATAAGCCATTGTGATACAAAATTTACTTTGTCAATTAAGACAAAATAGGTTATTGTCTTAGTACTAATAAGTTATATAATATAAAATTATTTTCCTCAATAAAATAGAGAAAAATATAAAATTGTCCTAAAAAGTACAATCATTTCAGCAACAAAATTATTTATTACCTTTACCTTAAATGGTAAACATCAGGCTCCTTTGTACATACAGATATTTACATATATTTATGTGTGTAGGCATGCATGCTCAGTCACTCAGTCATATCTAAATCTTCTTGACACCATGGACTGTAGCCCTCCAGGCTCCTCTGACCATGGGATTTTCCAGCCAAGAATACTGGAGTGAAGAGATTTCTCTTCCGGGGAATCTTCCTGACCAGGAATTCAACCTGCATCTCCTGTATTGGTAGGTGGATTCTTGACCACTGCACCACCTTCAGTTCAGTTCAGTTCAGTCGTTCAGTTGTGTCCAACTCTTTGCGACTCCATGAACCGCAGCATGCCAGACCTCCTTGTCCATCACCAACTCCCGGAGTCCACCCAAACCCATGTCCATTGTGTCGGTGATGCCATATAACCATCTCATGCTCTGTCGTCCCCTTCTCCTCCTGCCCTCATTCTTCCCCAGCATCAGGGTCTTTTCAAATGAGTCAGCTCTTCCCATCAGGTGACCAAAGTATTGGAGTTTCAGCTTCAACATCAGTCCCTCCAATGAACACCCAGGACTGTTCTCCTTTAGAATGGACTGGTTGGATCTCCTTGCAGTCCAAGGGACTCTCAAGAGTCTTCTCCAACACCACATTCCAAAAGCATCAATTCTTCTGCACTCAGCTTTATTTATACTCCAACTCTCACATCCATATATGACTAATGGAAAAACCATAGCCTTGACTAGACGGACCTTTGTTGGCAAAGTAATGTCTCTGCTTTTTAATATGCTGTCTAGGTTGGTCATATTCCTTCCAAGGAGTAAGTGTCTTTTAATTTCGTAGTTGCAATCACCATCGCAGTGATTTTGGAGCCCAGAAAAATAAAGTCAGCCACTGTTTCCACGGTTTCCCCATCTATTTTCCATGAAGGGATGGGACCAGATGCCATGATCTTAGTTTTCTGAATGTTGAGCTTTAAGCCAACTTTTTCACTCTCCTCTTTCACTTTCATCAAGAGGCTCTTTAGTTATTTTTCACTTTCTGCCATAAGGGTGGTGTCGTCTGCATATCTGAGGTTATTGATATCTCTCCCAGCAGTCTTGATTCCGGCTTGTGCTTCCTTCAGCCCAGCGTTTCTCATGATGTACTCTGCATATAAATTAAATAAGCAGGATGACAATATACAGCCTTGACGTACTCCTTTTCCTATTTGGAACCATCTATTGTTCCATGTCCAATTCTAACTGTTGCTTCCTGACCTGTATACAGGTTTCTCAAGAGGCAGATTAGGTGGTCTGATATCCCCATCTCTTTCAGAATATTCCACAGTTTATTGTGATTACACAGTCAAAGTGTTTGACATAGTCCATAAAACAGAAATAGATGTTTCTTCTGGAACTCTGTTGATCCAGCGGATGTTGGCAATTTGACCTCTGGTTCTTCTGCTTTTTCTAAAACCAGCTTGAACATCTGGAAGTTCACGGTTTACATATTGCTGAAGCCTGGCTTGGAGAATTTGAAGCATTAATTTCCTAGCATGTGAGATGAGTGCAAATGTGCGGTAGTTTGAGCATTCTTTGGCATTACCTTTCTTGGGAAGCCTCATGTATTTGTATTATAGATCTATATCTATATTGGAGAATCCCAGGGACGGGGGACCCTGGTGGGCTTCTGTCTATGGGGTCACACAGAGTCGGACACGACTGAAGTGACGCAGCAGCAGCAGCAGCAGCAACAGCAGTATCTATACAGATATGAAAATGTTTACCTGTGGCTCATGCACTTCCTCGAGGGGATATCCTTCCATCTCATATAAAGGAGGTCTCATAAGATCTTGTGAAAGCCTGAGGTTAGCAAAATCATTTTGTTTTTAATAAATTTAAAACTTGGGTCCCTAAGAGTAAAAGGCAAATGCACCATTCTGCTCCATCCTGTTCTCTGTTACAAGGGTCTTTAAATCTTTCTGATTTATGCTCCAGAAATGGACTTAGGCATCACTTTTTACACCTCTCATTTTACAGTTCCTATTACAAAAGCTCCAGGGTTTGAGCATTTGTAGTAGGAGAGACTAAGCAACTCTGCACAACTTTCCTCTCTATCATTTAAACATGGGTGTGGGGTTTTCAGTAACTTACAGACAGTATTAAAGTATTAAGAGAGATTTATTAAATGAGTATTAAGTTATTGGTGCACCAGAGTGAAATTACCTAATTGCCTGTGGTGTATTTAGATAAACGGCAGACTCACATATCTATCATTGAATAAATGCTGGCATATAGAAATATTTGGATTAATGATAATATCATCTGGAACTTAAAGAGTGCTTTAGTTTCTTGAGGCAAAGCCCATCAGTGAAAGCATGAGTTAAGAAGATACTACACAGGAGTGACTGCAACTGACCCTCCTTTTCCACTAGCATTTTCCTGAAGTATTGATTATTATCAACAGCATGGCATTATTTAAGCATCATGTTTGTCAAATGTAAACTAATTGTGTTTTGTTGCTGTTCTTACCTGAGGTGGAACCTGGCAACACTGCCATTTTTCTTTTCTCAAACATATGTCTCCTTCACATATTCAGATCTTTAAAATGCACATGAAATATGTTTACTGTCAAAAACAAAAGAGTAGTAACAATAAAATTTGAATCTATGTTTTGATAGTCCTTGCATGATTATTTCATCCATGAATCTTACAAATCAAGTAAAACTCAGTGATCTGTGAACTAAAGCACAGCATGCACACAGTGACAACATGCACACAGTGACAACATACACACAGTGACATGCAGATAGTGGGTTGGGATCCATCTTCAATACCTACTATTTTTTGTCTTTTGTGTGTTTATGGTATCAATTTGCTCTTCTCAGCTCTCTTTTTTCCAAAATGGCAAAATCACCTACTTCAGTTGAAACCTAAAATTAAATCAGAAAACTTAGAGCTATGTAATCATTTATAGTTATATAATCATTTAACCTCTAGAACTAATATTTTATTAAAAGAGAACATTTTTTTTTTTTCCGGAAAGCCTTGTCGGACACCAAGAAATTATTTCATGAAGTATTAAAAAGACATTAATGATAAAACCATGCTTAGACAGAAGTATCAATAAAGCATTAGCATTTGTTATTTTGATTTTATTTGGATGAGTTGGTGAGTTTCTCTTGTAATTCAATTGTGTAATGTCTAACTGAAAAAAAAATCTGGTGATTGGCTTGTTGAGGGATGTGTTTATTTTCTTTATTCTGTTTACGATATTTTATAACTGTCTCAGAGGTAAGACAGGAGGATAGTTTTCTTTTTGTTTATCATTTAGTGCTCTCCCCTTTGGGGGGCATATTTATATTAAATATATCTAGTAAAGGACATCAATTAAACCACTTTTTAAATTTTTATTTTCTAAGAAAGTTAAGAAATGTTTTCAAATACATCTGCCCCAAGGGAAAATTGTTGCCTCTGTTCTGGGCCCTCTCATTTTCTTTAAACAATATGGAAGGGCATTATCTCCTTGCTAAAGATTGGAAGCTGGCTTTGATTTTCAGCTCTAATGGTCTTTTCTGAACCATATACTCCGGAGCATTAGCTGACAGAGACCCCATGCTGTGATTCACACTATTTAATGTCAAGTTGACGGGTAATAAAGTTATCATAATCCATAATTTAATTATAGATGATAGTCTCTGCTCTGATTGTAATACTGAAACTATGGCTTCATTTAAACTTCTGGGATGCTTCACAAATAATTTGGGCTGAACTTTGATACAGGATAAAGGGTGGAGAAATTTTTCATATAATTGTATTCTTTCTTACTTGAACAAAACATTCTATGTTCAAATTTGATTTATTTTGGAGTTGACATATGTCTGTAGTTTCTATGGTAAGTATAAATTTTAATAAAGATTTGTGTAGGTGTTTCCTCTTTACAGGAGATATTTAGATTGAATTTATCATCCTATTTGCATGTAAAAATCACTTGGTTACTGCTATAAACATCAAAAACAGAAGCAGAATATAATTATTGCTAGGGAAAATAGAAAAAAGCATATATGGAAATTATTTTATTTTCCCAAACTATACTGTCCTCATGAAAATTTCATGTAATTTTATGAATTTGCTGATGCTGTTCACTTAGCTAAGCATAATGCCCTTCTTTTTTATTTTGAAATAGTATCCAATTCTATCTACTCCATGAAGCCCTTTCCTGCAAGGAAGTATAGTAGATGCTAAGTTCACACATAACATGAATTAGATACTACTAGCTAAATTATTCGGAGAAGGCAATGGCAAGCCACTCCAGTACTCTTGCCTAGAAAATCCCATGGACGGAGGAGCCTGGTAGGCTGCAGTCCATGGGGTCGCTAAGGGTCGGACACGACTGAGCAACTTCACTTTTACTTTTCACTTTCACACATTGGAGAAGGAAATGGCAACCCACTCCAGTGTTCTTGCCTGGAGAATCCCAGGGACATGGGAGCCTGGTGGGCTTCCATCTATGGGGTCACACAGAGTCGGACACTACTGAAGTGACTTAGCAGCAGCAGCAGCTAAATGATTGAAACCTTCATCAAAACTTTCTAAATCTCTCTTAATGTCTCAGGAAAATGGTAATTCAGCCTCAATCAAAGGACTATAATGAGTAAGCAAGATAATACTCAGGCAGATCTAGCATCCTCTCAGAAGGACTTAATCAAAATCTATGACATATATATATATATATATATATAGATAGATAGATAAATAGATGATAGATAGATAAAAAATGAAATGGCCTTGCATCAGTTTTAATTCTTTATTTTTGTCCATAAGTATACATATGAAAATGGTTTTAATGTATACATTTATAATAGAAATCATTACTTAAGAAAAATACCTTATGCTAAACATTCTTTGCAATATCACCCTTCAAAGCTAAGAAGATTAGAATTAGAAATTTCTTGGAAACTTGCATTTATATTTAGAAAGGAAAAACATTTGACTGTGAAAAGCAAGAGACTACAGGGAATATGATTTACTTTCCAGTATTTTGAAGAGTATAGTAAGTCTTCAAACAAAACATTCAGAGTCTTTTGTGATCACAAGTATCACCCACTCCTGTATTCTTGCCTGGAGAACCCCACAAATAGTATGAAAAGGCAAAAAAGATATTATGACAGGAGATGAGCACCCAGGGTGGGAAGGTGTCCAATATGCTACTGGGGAAGAGTAAAGGGCACTTACTAATAGCTCCAGAGAAAATACAGCAGCAGGGCTAAAGTAGGAATGACACTCAGCTGTAGAAAGTCTGTTGATGAATTTAAAGTCTGACTCCCTAGGCCCTTGAAATGTGAAGTCCATGAATCAAGGTAAGCTAGATGTGGTCAAGCAGGAGATGGCAAGATTGAACATCAACATCTTAAGAATCAGTGGACTAAAATTGACTGGATGGGCAAATTTATCTTTTACAGGGTATTGGAATGCCACAGTAGAAAGTTAAAAGATACCTGGAGTAACAGGCAAGTTTGGCCTTGGAGTACAAAATGAAGCAGCACAAAGGCTAACAGAGTTTTGTCAAGAGAAAACACTGGTACAGTAAACATCTTCTTCCAACAACACAAGAGACAACTCTACACAAGGACATCATCAGATGGCCAATACCAAAATCAGATTGATTATGTTCCTTGCAGATCAAGATGGAGACACTCTATACAGTTATCAAAAATAATACCTGGAGCTGTTTGTGGCTCAGATCATCAGTTCCTTATTGCAAAATTCAGGCTTAAACTGAAGAAAGTAGGGAAAACCACTAGGCCATTTAGGTATGACCTAAATAAAATCCTTTATGTTTATACAGTGGGGTTTACTAATAGATTCAAGGGATTAGGTATTAGATATGGTAGACAGAGTGCCTAAAGAACTATGGATGGATGTTCATAACATTGTACAGGAGGTAGTAACCAAAATCATC
Organism: Moschus berezovskii; assembly: GCF_049115385.1. NCBI lineage: Eukaryota > Metazoa > Chordata > Mammalia > Artiodactyla > Moschidae > Moschus > Moschus berezovskii. The sequence continues at coordinate 45,468,005 of NC_142472.1, forward strand.
CCCAAGAAAAAGAAATGCTAGAGGGAAAAGTGGTTGTCTAAGGAGGATTTACAAATAGCTGAGGAAAGAAGAAAAGTGAAAGGCAAGGGAGAAAGAGAAACACATATCCAATTGAATGCATTGTTCTAGGGAATAGCAAGGAGAGAAAAGAAAGACTTCTTAAATGAACAATGCAAAGAAATAGAGGAAAACAATAGAACAGGTAAGACTAGAGATCTTTTCAAGAAAATTGGAGGTATCAATGGAACATTTCCTGCAAAGATGGGCACCATAAAGGACAGAAGCAGTAAGGACCTAATAAAAGCAGAAGAGATTAAGAAGAGTTGGCAGGAATACACAGAACCATACAAAAAAGGTCTTGGTGATCAGGATAACCATAATGGTGTGGTCACTCACCTGGAGCAAGACATTCTGGAGTATGAAGTCAAACGGTCCTTAGGAAGCTTTACTATGAACTAAGTTAGTAGACTTGATGGCATTCCAGCTGAGCTATTTCAAATCCTAAAGATGATGCTATTAAAGTGCTGCACTAAATATGTCAGTAAATTTGGAAAACTCAGCAGTGGCCAAAGACTGGAAAGGTTCAGTTTTCATTTAAATCCAAAGAAGTAAGTGAAAGAAAGTGAAAGTCACTTTGTTGTGTCCAACTCTTTGCGACCCCATGGACTGTATAGTCCATGGCGTTGTCCAAGCCAGAACACTGGAGTTGGTAGCCTTTCCCTTGTCCTGGGGATCTTCCAAACCTAGGGACAAAACCCAGGTCTCCCACACTGTAGGTGGATTCTTTACCAGCTGAGGCACCAGGAAAGCCCAAGAATACTGGAGTTGGTATCTTCTCTCTTCTCTAGTGGATCTTCCTGACCCAGGGATCAAGGATTTTTTACCAGCTGAGCTAAGAGGGAAGCCCTTTATTGGGCAGGGCCAAATAATGTTCATGATACTGTACAATTACACTCATATCACATGCTAGTAAGGTTATGCTCAAAATCCTCCAAGCTAGGCCTCCACAGTACATGAACCGTGAACTTCCAGATGTACAATCTGGGTTTAGAAAAGGCAGAGGAACATGAGATCAAATGGCCAACACTGTTGAATCATACAGAGGGCAAGAGAATTCCAAGAAAATATCTATTCTGCTGGTTTGAAAATCAATATTAAAAAAAAACTATCGTGACATCTAGTCTCATCACTTTATGGAAAATATAATGGAAAAAAGTGTCATATTTTATTTCCTTAGACTCCAAAATCACTGTGGATGGTGACTGTAGCTTCCTTATTGCTTTAACTATAGGGGCCTTTGTGGGCAAATGATGTCTCTGCTTTTTAATATGCCATCTAGTTTTGTTATGGGCTTCCCAGGAGGTTCAATGTTCAAGAATGTGCCAGCCAATGCAGAAGAGGCAAATTCAATCAAGGGATTGAGAAGTTCACCTGGAGAAGGAAATGGCAACCCACTACCGTATTCTTGCCTGAGAAATCCCATGGAGAGGGGAGCCTGGAAGGCTACAGTCCATATGTTCTCAAAGAGTTGGACCTGACTGAAGTGATTTAGCATGCAATGGGACTAGATGCCATGATCTTAGTTTGCTTTTTTTTAATTTAATGTTGAGTTTCATGACAGCTTTTTCACTCTCCTCTTTCACCTTGGTGAATCCAATGCTATTAGCATAGCTTTTTTTTTCTTTTATTTACATATAAATATTACTATTATTATTTAGTTCACTCACTCTGTCATGTCCAACTCTGCGACCCCACGGACTGAAGCATGCCAGGCTTCCCTGTCCATCACCAACTGCCAGAGCTTGCTCAAACTCATGTCCATTGAGTCAGTGATGCTATCCAACCATCTCATCCTCTGTCATCCTCTTCTCCTCCTGCCTTCAATCGTTCCTAGCATCAGGGTCTTTTCCAATGAGTCAGTCCTTTGCATCACATGTCCAAAATATTGGAGCTTCAGCATCAGTCCTTCCATTGAATATTCAGGACTGATTTCCTTAAGGATTGACTGGTCTGGTCTCCTTGCAGTTCAAGAGACTCTCAAGAATCTTCTTTAACACCACAGTTCAAAAGCATCAATTCTTAGGCACTCAGCTTTCTTTATGGCCCAATTCTCTACATTACTTATGTTCATTTATTGAAATTAAAGAGATCACAGACTAATATGCTATATGTCACATTTATACAAAAGCTGTTATACATGTATTTTCAATTATCATGCATTTTAAGTTACTACACTAAAATTTTATGTAAGTACACATGCATTCTCTTTTCATTTACATTTAAAGGTTTCCATGCCATCCCTGAGACATATTCAAGGAAGAATGAAAAAAATACAATGGAAAAGAAAATAGAATTCACAAAAGAAAAGAATATTAATTTGCTTTTTATCTTTTGCTTTTAGCTTTTTGTCTTTGAGTTACTGTTATGAAGCAATATTATTTCACTTTGTTAAACAGAAAGAGTTCTGAGAATATGGAGAAATTCTAAACACTCTTTTACCTGTAGCAGTCCCAGTTTACATCTGAATATAAAATTCCTTACTCTAATATCATTCTTGGTGTCAGTATATCTCTATGTGAATTAAAAATTGTTATACCTTTAAATGTCAAGCATGGGAGGCAGAGAATTGAGAAAGTGTTATTATGTATATTTCAATATTCTATTACAAAGGTGCAGAGCCAGCATGACTAAGCAGAGGCAAGAGAGCACAGAGATTAGAGCTAAAGGAATAGGTTTGTTCTCCTCTATTACAAATGCATTGTCTTTGGATACTGTTATTCTCTAAAGCTGGTATATGTTTTACTCACTCAGTTGTGTCTGACTCTTTGTGACCCCATGGAATGTAGCCCACCAGGCTCCTCTATCTGTGGAATTCTCCAGACAAGAATATTGGAGTGGGTTACCATTTCCTTCTCCAGGGGAATTTTCTGACCAAGGGATTGATCCCAGGCCTCCTGCACTGCAGACAGATTCTTTACCTTCTGAACTACAAGAAGTCCCCCAAACTGATTTTATATATATATCAGTTCAGTTCAGTCGCTCAGTCGTGTCTGACTCTTTGAGACCCCAAGAATCACAGCACGCCAGGCCTCCCTGTCCATCACCAACTCCTGGAGTTCACTCAAACTTACATCCATTGAGTCAGTGATGCCATCCAGCCATCTCATTCTCTGTCATCTCTTTCTCCTCCTGCCCCCAATCCCTCCCAGCATCAGAGTCTTTTCCAGTGAGTCAACTCTTCGCATGAGGTGGCCAAAGTATTGGAGTTTCAGCTTTAGCATCAGTCCTTCCAATGAACACCCACGACTGATCTCCTTTAGAATGGACTGGTTGGATCTCCTTGCAGTACAAGGGACTCTCAAGAGTCTTCTCCAACACCACAGTTCAAAAGCATCAATTCTTCGGCGATCAGCTTTCTTCACAGTCCAACTCTCACATCCATACATGACCACTGGAAAAACCATAGCCTTGACTAGATGGACCTTTGTTGGCAAAGTAATGTCTCTGCTTTTTAAGATGCTATCTAGGTTGGTCATAACTTTCCCTCCAAGGAGTAAGCGTCTTTTAATTTCATGTCTGCAATCAGCATCCGCAGTGATTTTGGAGCCCCCAAAAATGAAGTCTGACACTGTTTCCTCTGTTTCCCCATCTATTTCCCATGAAGTGATGTGAATATATATATATATATATATATATATGTGACTTCAAATAATTATTGTTATCAAGTAAACTATGACATATATCTCTAAATTTCATTCTTTATAGGGCAATTTCTTCTAAACTTTCCTATAACATCACATCTCAGTGTGAAAGAAAGTCTCTGTACAGTTCTGGATGTGTACAGAACTATTTTAAAGTACATTCAATAGTTTTTCTGAAGTCGACTTGTCCCAAGAGCTTCTCGGTGGTTCAGAGGTGTGGTGGTTTCAGAAGGAGTAAGAGAGCAGCAGGAGAAGGCATTCTGGGAAAAAAGTCAGTGGTTCACACAACTTTCATATGCCTATAACACTGTCTTGAATACACTATTTCTACTTAATGTTGGAATGTTGCTGTGTGTATCTGCCCTAATTGCCATACTTGTCCTGCTGCCTATTAACGTAATTTTTAGAGCTTTGATGAGGAGACTGTAACCTGAGATTGGCTTGGGGCAGGTACTTTGGTGTGTCACCCAGAATGATTGATTGCAACATCACCATCTCTTTCTAACTTATTATACTGAGGAGTTTCCAGTCCTTCAAAGTCTTTCATTGTAAGCTTCAATTGAGTATTAAAAGGATGAAAAACTAGAAGGTCCCTACCATGTAATTCTCTACTGTTCTGACTCATGGATCATAATCCTCTGACCTAGGGATGAATAAGTTGCCACAGTGACTGACCATTGGCTTCAGGGCTACACTAGCTTCACAAAATGCATGTTATTAAATAGTTGTTGTACACCCTGTCCCTCAAACTAGCAACTATATATTGAGTCCTGTGCATTGTTACTCCAAATAAATTAAATTCTTCTATGACTCTGCTAGCAAAATCAATTGAAATTTAAAAAGAAAAAGAAATTTTTTCCCTTATTTATGCTTTGCAGATAACATGTGAACCTGAATGTTTGGTGCAAGCCAAAATACTTGTAAAACATGAACTGTTAGGGAATTTAGAGAGGGTAGACTTTAACATTCTGGCTTTTATCATGAACAAAGCCATCTAAAAGAGAGCTGAGTGAACAAATCAGCACAAAATGCCAGATTTTCTGCAGTTTTACTAATATGTGTCTCACAGTATGTTTAAAGAGCCTATATCTAGAAACCACATTTCTTCAGGCTACAGTGGCATTACCTCATTGGTTTATAACAGCCTTTCATTCAGATTTTCTTGTGTAAAATGACACATGAATTTCCCTTTCTTTCTCAAAGTTCAGCTATGTATTAGATTTTCATTCTCATAATACATATTATAATATTTGCATAGGCGTCTAGAAGGAAGAGGGCTACCCAGGTGGCACTAATGGTAAAGAACCAACCTGACAATGCAGGAGACATAAGTGACATGGGTTCAATTCCTAGACTGGGGAGATACCCTGGAGGAGGGCATGGCAACCCAATCAAGGAGAATCCCATGGACAGAGGAGCCTAGTGGGCCACAGTCCATAAGGTCTCAAAGAGACGGACATGAGTGAAGTGACTTAGCATGCACACTAGAAGGAAGAGAAGCATCCAGATTCATCCACTCTACATGGGAATTAGAAATGCCTTTTCATGTGCATGTTTCAATGGTTATTTTTCTTTCAATTATTTTTAACCAGCATTTCATGAATTGTTTCACTTTTCTGTCCATATCTTCCTTCAGTTCAGGAACATTCTCTTCTTCTATTGCTATTATTATGTTTAAGTTTTTATTGTGTTCCATTTTCAGATATTCATTAATAAAACATCTTTGAATATAATTTCTCTTCCTTTGACTGTAACACTTTTTCAAATAAATTATTATATACCTTGTTTCTGTCAATTTATTATGTTTTCTGAGGATTATTTTAAAACCTATGCTCCAAAGCATAACTTTTCTTATAACCTTTATTCATTATTTTGCTTCAATTAGCACTTGAAGATTTATTTTTATTTTTTTTTCCTGTCAATCAGTTTATTATTCATTGCATATTTACACTTCCAAAATCACTGCATTTATATGTAATTTGCTCTTGCCTACACAAAAAGTGGGTACAGTTAGATATGGCATTTAAGGCGATGTGTCAGGTAGGTTTCAATTCAGGAAACAGAAACAATAGGTACAGGGTTCAGGTTACCATTTTTATAAATTCCATATATATGTGTTAATATACAGTATTGATGTTCTTCTTTCTGGCTTACTTCACTCTGTATAATTGGCTCCAATTTCATCCACCTCATTAAAACTGATTCAAATGCATTCTTTTTGATGGCTGAGAAATACTCCATTGTGTATATGTACCAAAGCTTTCTTATCCATTCATCTGCAGATGGACATCTAGGTTGTTTCCATGTCCTGGCTATTATAAACAGTGCTGCAATGAACATTGGAGTACATGTGTCTCTTTCAATTCTGGTTTCCTCGGTGTGTATGCCCAGGAGTGCGATCGCTGGATCATATGGCAGTTCTATTTCCAGTTTTCTGAGGAATCTCCACACTGTTCTCCATAGTGGCTGTACTAGTTTGCATTCCCACCAACAGTGTAAGAGGGTTCCCTTCTCTCCACACCCTCTCCAGCATTTATTGCATGTAGACTTTTGGATAGCAGCCATTCTGACTGGTGTGAAATGGTATCTCATTGTGGTTTTGATTTGCATTTCTCTGATGATGAGGGATGTTGAGCATTTTTTCATGTGTTTATTAGCCATCTTTATGTCTTCTTTGGAGAAATGTCTGTTTAGTTCTTTGGCCCATTTTTTGATTGGGTCACTTAGTTTTCTGGAATTAAGCTGCAGGAGCTGCTTGTATAATTTGGAGATTAATCCTTTATCAGTTGCTTCATTTGCTATTATTTTCTCCCATTCTGAAGGCTGTCTTTTCACCTTGCTTAGAGTTTCCTTTGCTGTGCAGAAGCTTTTGATTTTAATTAGGTCCCATTTGTTTATTTTTGCTTTTATTTCCAATATTCTGGGAGGTGGGTCTTGGAGGATCCTGCTGTGATTTATGTCGGAGAGTGTTTTGCCTACGTTCTCCTCTAGGAGTTTTATAGTTTCTGGTCTTACATTTAGATCTTTAATCCATTTTGAGTTTATTTTGGTGTATGGTGTGCACTTGAAGATTTAAAGTTTCCTATCCACATCTTCCGGAGAAGGCAATGGCAAGCCACTCCAGTACTATTGCCTAGAAAATCCCATGGATGGAGGAGCCTGGTAGGCTGCAGTCTGTGGGGTCGCTGGGGGTCGGACACGGCTGAGCGACTTCACTTTCACTTTTCACTTTCCAGTTTCACACATTGGAGAAGGAAATGGCAACCCACTCCAGTGTTCTTGCCTGAAGAATCCCAGGGATGGGGGAGCCTGGTGGGCTTCCGTCTGTGGGGTCACACAGAGTCGGACACGACTGAAGTGACTTAGCAGCAGCAGCAGCAGCAGCATCCACATCTTCACTGTGTTTTGGCCATGTGTGTGTGCTAAGTCACTTACAGTCTTGTCTGACTGCAACCCTATGGACTGCAGCCTGCTAGGCTCCTCTGTCCATGGGATTCTCCAGGCAAGGATACTGGAGTGGTTTGCCATGTCCTCCTCCAGGGTATTTTCTTGACTCAGGGATTAAACCTCCATCTCTTAGTCTCTTGCACAGGCAGGCAGATTCTTTACCAGTAGAACCACCTGGGAAGCCCTTATTTTGTCTAGTTTTACTTATTTTGTAATTAATTTTTTAATGTCTTATTTAATAAAATTCAGAATGCCTTCTCTAAATATATGTGGGTTACAACAAAGTCATTCTATAAACCTTTCATGATTATTAATGTAGAAATTTTTATCCAATTCAAAGTTTTTCCATACTCACTCTTCCTTTTTTGATGCTGTTGATCCATGTAGTTTTTCCACTACTTTGATGATGATCAAATAGTAGTCTAGTTGCACTTTCACTTTGCATCTCTCTTTGGTTATCTAGACAACATTTATATTCTTTTCCCTTCCTAAATTCAGGTCTTAAGTAATCTGCAAGGGCACAAGGGAGCTTGAACCACATACTTAATCTGTGCGTACTTTCTGCATCAGTAAACAGTTTCAAGTTAAAGTCAGTCATGGAAAATGTGCTGTCCGCTTGGGGATATATCTCAGCTTTCATCTTCTTCCATAGTTTAGAGATGAGAAGTCACTTAAATAAATTGACTACAAGTTACTATTAGTAGTCGCCTAACAGACTCAGTTAGCACACTATTTTTTTTTCATGTATCTTTAACTTGATTTAATACTGTTTTACCACACTTGAGATCAAGTATATTCTAATCTACACCTTCTCTCTTTTTCTTTTCTTATCATTCAATTGAGTCTATGAAATTATAACAAACTCTGATAGAAAAAACAAAATAGAAAAATTTTTGAAAAATCATTTCTCCTCCAGATCCATCATACCCATTATAGCTGATATATCCCATTTTTTCCCATGAATACAATATTTATCTGTGTATATTGAAGATATATCTTTTATGCTTCACTTTAAAAAAGAATACTTTTGTCTTACTTTCCATGAAGATGTATTATCCCCTAGAGAAATACATAGTGTTTGAAGCCAAATGTATATTTTCAATTTAATTAAAATTTATTTCTGGGAGGTTACCCTCAAAACATTTTGTGACAGAACTAAAACTCTTAGAAAGTTTAAATCTAAGAAAATTTGGTGGCATTAGAAAAATGAGATGTTTAATGATTATAAAAATTATTTGGAGACATTTTGATGAATCATCACAATTAAGTATTTCCAATATCTGATATTGGTTGCTTGCTTTATTATAGAAAAAAAATAAAAAATTAAATTATTATATGGAGGACTCCTGTAGCTCAAAATGGAATAAGTATAAATAACTGAAAAGAAATTTATTCATCAGGAAGCAAAGCAACTATTTTATTAAAACTTAGCTTTGGAATATACTTTGAGTATTTCTATGATGATAGTAAACATTTTTATTTCCTTAAAAATAATAATTAAATCCATTTATTGATTTAGATCCTTTTGATTGATCCCATTAAATTCTATCACCATGGTATTCCATAATGTTAGTCATTAAAAACTCTGTATTTTATTTTTAATAGTAGTTTCTGGTTGATAATTCAAGAGTTAATAGAAAAATATTTCTAATAGTCTTTTTGTTGAAAATAATAAATAGGTGAAAATAATTTATTAGAATAAATTTTATTTTTTGTAAATATATTCTACAAAGAAGACACTTGGAGAGTCTTAAAACTAAAGACTATAATTAATATTCACTTATATTAAGTATAAACTGGGAAAATGTTCAGTACTTAAATTTATTATTCTATTATGAAATTATAATTCATTTAAGGCATGTAGATATATTTTGAATCATTGGAATGTGCAATTTCTAACCTATTTCAAACTTCTAATATTCATTTCCACTAAATTAAGTTGTCAGAAATTTAAAGCGAAATATTATGAGTGTTATATAGGGCAGTCAAATTCACTAAGTTACCGGAAATTGGAAAGAAGGGGAACTCCAGCATTCTAAAATACAGTATACTAAAAATTTCCTGTGGAAGATTTTATTTCATTAATTTACCCTTCATGAAAGAAATTTGTTAGTTTGATCAGGTATAACCTAAGAAAATAATTTAAAAACATTTTTGGTCAAGTACTGACAATTACAGGGATATAATAAGAAATGCTTAAGGAAATTTATTTTCTAAATAATAAATCAAAATTAAAATTAAATTCATACTGTTTTCAAATAATTCAAAACTACTTATTGCAAAATATACTTTTTCTCTATGCATATACTTATAAGGTTAAATTCAACTTGAATCTTACTTTCTATAAATTGTATAATGGCCTTCAATATATCAAACCAAAACAAATCTCAGCACATTGCCTTGTGTTTAGATGTCTCCATGTACTTTTTCATATATTATACCTTACTGATGATAAAAAGATAAGCAAGACATCATTTAACTCAAACCAGAAAGACAACAAATAATTTGATATATGAGAGGAATGAGAAAATAACTTTTTAGTACCATCCAAGAAATGGCAAACCACTCCAGTATTCTTGCCTGGGAAATCCCATGGACAGTAGAGCCTGTGGGCTACCGTCCATGGGGTGTCAAAAGAGTTGGACACAGTTTGGTGACTATACAACAAGGCAATCAGAGAAACATAGAACACACTTGTACAAGGATCAACAAAATAGAAGGTGAGAGATGCTTAGAGGTAACTAGTCAGGGTTTCTTGAGAAGGTAGCATGTGAAATCAAAACTGAAGTATAAATAGGATGTTAACAGAAAAAGGAGAAGGCATTAACCCAGAGACAATATTAGAAGGAAAGATGTAGAGGCAATTGGAAGTTGAGAGAAGTCCAAGTATATTTATAAATCCATGCAGAGGGTTTTTAGTTTACTTGTACAGGCAAAAAAGGAAGTCCTAAACAAAACACTGATTCAGGAAGATTATGTTGTCAGCTTTGTTTAGGAAGAATGAGCAACATGGGAATCACTTTTCAGTAGTTTTCAGTAAGCTGGACATAATTAGGACCCAAACTCATTCAACGATAATGGCCTTGGAAATAATGAAACAGATGAGACTTAATGGAGGCAAACTATACATAGCTTGGCAATTATTTGCAGAATGAGAGACGAAGGAGTAAAAATGGTCAATTTCAGCATGAGTGACTCTAGATTGTATTATTATTACCACACATAAAAGGATTTCCACTGACATTTCCTTTTTGTGTATTAGAGTTCTCTAGAAAAAGAGAACCAAAAGGAAATACAAGTGTAAAATGTATATATATATATATATATTTGAATAATAAAGTAGTATAGTGTCCTTAAATATTATCTATTATACAATACTTCTATATAATAGAGTATATATGTGTATGTAAAGATATTTATTATAAGGGATTGGCTTGTGTGATTATTGAAGCTCAATTCCATAATCTGCTGTTACCAGCTGAGGACCCAGGAATGTTGGTGATGCAGTTCTGAGAACTATAGTGCCAATGGTGTAAATCTCAGTCTGTTAAGGGAGAGAAGACTGATGTCGTGCTCAAGCCATCAGGCCAAGAAAAATTCCCCTTCTCCATGTTTTTGTTCTAGTCAGATCCTCAGTGGATTATATGAGGCCAACCCACACTGAGGAGAGCAATCTGCTCTACTCAGTCTATCAACACAAATGCTAATCTTATCCAGAAAATATCTGAACACTCTGTGATCTAATCAAGTTGACACAATATTATCCATTAAACCATGGTTGGATGAGAAATATATTGCCTACTTTTCAAATATTTCTAGCTATATTTTTGTAATTGGTTTCTTACTTTTACTATGATTATGGGAATAACATAAATCTTCACAAATTTGTTGACTATGACTCAGTATGTGGTCAATTTTGATAACTGCACTTGAATGTGCACTTGAAAATAAGTATTCTTTATTTGTCGGATGCATTACCCTTTATGTGTCAATTAGGGTCAAGCTTGTGAATCATGTTGTTCACATCTTCTGTGTCTTTAATACTTTGTCTATTTTATCAGTTCCTTAGAGATGTACTAAAAAACCTCACAATGATTGTAAACTTGTCTATTCATACTTTCAGATAGGGTTATTTTTATCTGATATGTTTTGACAGCATGATATAATTACACACATTTAGATTTATTTCTTTTTCTGTGGATATACATTTTTATCATTATAAGCTTTTCGCTTTATCTCTAGTAATGCTTCTTCTTCTCCAAATACTTTTCCTATCATTAATATAGCTACTCAGTTTTCTTGAGGTTTACATTTTAAGAGTATATTTTTTCCATAAATTTACTTTTGATATTTCTGTATATTTACACTTAGGATGTATATCTTATAAGCAACCATACTTATTTAATCAAGTCCAAGTATTTCAGCCTTGAATCTTTATAAGATCAGGGATATTATCTGTCTTCTTCATGACATATTTTGGGTATAGCAACATATTTTACATACTGGAAGAGCTAATAAATGTTATTGAAATAATAGCTAAATAAATGCATGATGAATTCTCCTTCCAGTTTTATCTTTAGTATCAATCATCACTTCTTTTATCCTGTTTTCTTTTTCTAGATAGTAGTCAGTTATCCCTATCTGTCCCCAAACTAATTAAAGGCAGCTATTTTGTCAAATTATATATCTCTATCCTATATGATATTGAGACAATACCTGTCTACCTATTTATTTATTCATACATACATATATATATGTACACACATATATTAGGATATGTGCACACACCATTTCTTATCTCAGATCCTTATGTGGTTCCAAAATTAATAATAGAGTTAGGCAGTGAAATAACTCTATTATTAATTTTGGAACCACATAAGGATCTGAGATAAGAAATGGTGTGTGCACATGCTTTTGAACTGTGGTGTTGGAGAAGACTCTTGAGAGTCCCTTGTACTGCAAGGAGATCCAACCAGTCCATTCTAAGGGAGATCGATCCTAGGTGTTCATTGGAGGGACTGATGCTAAAGTTGAAACTGCAATACTTTGGCCACCTCATGCGACGAGTTCACTCACTGGAAAAGACTCTGATGCTGGGAAAGGTTAGGGGCGGGAGGAGAAGGGGACGACCGAGAATGAGATGGCTGGATGGCATCACCGACTCTGTGGACGTGAGTTTGAGTGAACTCCGGGAGTTGGTGATGGACAGGGAGGCCTGGCGTGCTGTGATTCATGGGGTCGCGGAGAGTCGGACACGACTGGGCGACTGAACTGAACTGAACTGAACATTCATAATATACACGACTTTCTAGCTGTAGAATAAATTAATGTAAAACTATGCCCTTATATATCACAATCCAAGCACTGAATTTCCTTGTTTAAATCTTCTAGATTTACTAAAATAGAATAACACAAACTTTTGGACAATCGATTAATATGAAATTTCAGGAAATCTCATGAGAGCCTACCAAGAAATACATACATAATTTTTTTTTTTTTCTTGTAGAGGTTGTGAGGTAGCTCATTATATACTAGATAACATATTTGAGTTTTAACGGAGACATTGGGAATATTTCACATTTAAGACTATGATAGATAAATTTAAAACTAAAAATGCTTTAATTAATTAGATCTGACAAAACAGTCTTACACAATGGCAGCTTTACTTTGCTATTTAAAAAAACAGTAATACTTGTGTATAGCTTAGAAACATCCAGTGTGGAATTTGGACACAGCATACACATGCATCATTTATATTTTGATTGCATTTTAAGTGCCAGCAAGGTGTTGTATTCATGAATAATTCAAACAATCTAAAAGAATGGGCTTTTTACAATTCCATTCCAGAGTTTTGTTTTTCAGACAGGATGTCTTAACAATGTAAAACATGTGTCACTGACAGAATATGATCAAAAATACACTGTGATCTGACAGCTAACAATTATTCCCTTATGTATGATTCTTGCAGACTATGTAAATGATACAAAAGATGTACAGTAACTCAAAATATAAAAGTCACAGAAGCTTAAAAATTAAGCAATATGTGTAATATATTTTGTATGCAAAATAGAAAAAAATTGAAATATAGAAACAGTGCTTTAGCCAGTTAAATGCAATGGATTTTGTAAGTAGAATATAAAACATATTACCAAAAATCACACTAAAATGTGAAAAATCAAGCTAGTTTGAAAGGTTTATTTTTCATTTTATTAAGCAAAGTATATAAATATTTAAAAATACATTGCTATTTACCTCTGTGTTTTAAAATTTCTCTACTTAAGAACAAAAATATAAGATTTTCACACATTTGAAAACAAGATCAAAAGAAAACAAGATATTTTTCTAAACATAGTACACAATCTCATTGTGGGCAAAAATCAGACGTTAGTAAATGTCTATATATATTTTCAGTTAAAATGTCAGCTCAGATATTTAGATATTTAAAACTATATAATTATAAGGTAAAAACAGGCAATAATTTAGGAATATTTGTTTGCTATGCTCTCCTACATTGATTATTTTTCTAAGCCAGTTTCTTTGGGCTGATTCAAAAACACTATTTTGATCAGATTATTAGACTAGGCTAAATTTTAGAAACTTATTTACTTCATATTCCACTCTTTTATTTATAATAACATTCTCTTTGTTACACAAAATAGTATATATTCTGCATAAAAATTAATTGCAAATGCATATTTATTGTTCATGCATTATTGTACAATGCATAAGTTTAAAAATATGTTAATGAGCAATTAATTACTTTGGTAGATAACTTTCACAAAATTTATAACTTAAGCAAAAATAATTGAAAAGCACATATAACTGAAAATATATACAGTTCAAATAAATCTTCCTCCCAATTCTGTTCCCTCACCACATGAATCACCTCCTAAGAGACATTTTCTATTGTTCTTGCATTATATACGTTTACAGATATACTTTCTATATGCAAACATATGCATACTAATTTTATTATAAACTATAGTGTACTATATGTGATTTTTATATCTTGCCTTTTTCATTTGTTAATGTACATTAGAGATTGAACTGCTTCATTCTTTTCAACTTGATTCTATTCTATTTAGGACTCTACTGCAATTTATTTGAAACATTATTTAGATTGTTCCTGAAACCTAATGCTGAAATGAATGTCCTTACCCTTCTGTGAGTATATTCATGAGTATAGTCTAAATCCCAAAAGCTGCATGGTTGAAGGGAATGTTTTATTTATTTGACAGACTGTGCCAGGAATTGGTAACAAAGACCAGATATATTCTTGAGTATACCACAGTAACCTGACAGTTATATCAATTCGATACTTTAAAATGGTATTTCATTGTCCTTTTAATTTTTGTTTACCTTATTAATAGTGAAAGTGAGCATGTGTTTGTGTGCTGAAGAACCATTTTTATTTTCTATTTCTGTTTCTTTAAATACTTTATTCTTTTACAGAGTCCATTTCTCCCAAGGAGTTTTTTACTCAAGTCTTTTTTATTTTAATATGCATGTATATAATATGCTGCAGTTATTTTTCCCCTTGTCATTTGTGCTTTAACTTTGTAAATGGTATTTATATAGAATTTTTAAATGTAGTTAAATTTATCCAGTTTTATATTGTTTTTGCATGTTATATTTGATCATGCTTAGAAAAATGACATATTATGTTTAATTTTTCATGTTTTTTTCCTCAGTAAAAATTTTGATCTAATATTTTATCTGGAATTTATTTTATAAACAGCCATATTGAATATTACTGAATATCTTTCTAGCGTGAAAAGCATATGATTTTTATGTTTCTTAGATTCAATACAACAATACTTTAATAGATATCCTAATGCTAAACCATCATGTCATTTGAAATATGAATGAAACTGGTTTTGTCATGTTCAATTGTATGTTAATTTCTCCTGGCTTGTGTTTACAAATTTGAGGTGGATGGGAAATGCCTTTTACCTTGTTTATGCTTCAGCATTGAGTTTAAAGCCTTTGGCCTAAATATACCACCTTACTCAATATTTGTCAAAGGAAGAACAGTGAATTACTTTGCTGAGGAAGCTTTTCGGGTGGGTCCTCTCAAAAAGAGAGCCCAAGACAAAGGCCCTCAGGCAATAAATTAATCTGATTTATCAGTCTATCCTAAAGGAAATCAGTCCTGAATATTCTTTGGAAGGACTGATGCTGAAGCTGAAACTCCAATACTTTGGCCACCTCATGCGAAGAACTGACTCAATGGAAAAGACCCTGATGCTGGGAAAGATTGAAGATGGGAGGAGAAGGGGACAACAGAGGATGAGTTGGTTGGATGACATCACCAACTCAATGGACAGGAGTTTGAATAAACTCGGAGTTGGTGATGTACATGCTGCAGTCCATGGGGTCACAAAGAGTCATACATGACTGAGTGACTGAACTGAACTGAACTGAACTGATCATCCTAGGGAGCTGTAGTGAGCAGTTGGGGGACTGGAATAGGAAATTACAGACAATCAATTTAAAAATAACATATATATATATATATGGCCTATGTTTGACCACTGCTATGAATTTCTTGGGCTTAGTCTTCTTCAAAATTCATAAACTCATCTCAGAATTATCCCTTTTGGGCATACGAGAGGAAATAGTTACCTGCTGCCTTAATTTGCCTAGTGGTTAGCAGCAGTCTTACACATTTTAAGCCCCTAACATTCAAGATTGCTTATGTGAAGCTTTTAAGTGTATTCTCATGGGCATTGTACATCAATAGATTAGAAAAGGAGAGTTTCTGGGAGTGGAAGTAATAGGCAGGAAAAGGCTCAGCCTGAGATACTATTTATTGTATCTGCAAAATTTCTCAGAAGGTTACTTAAAAATAGTTGCTTTACCAGTGCTGGGAGCAAGAAAGACTCTCAGGATTTTCAATAGTGTCTAAATATGTCCACTGCCATCAACTATTTGTATCACATAGCTGTATTAGAGCCAGTCAGCCAGAGGCCTCAACAAGATGCTAACTCCATCTCTTAAATGACATGTAAGAGAAAAAGTGTTAGTCATTCAGTCATGTCCAGCTCTTTGTGACCCTATGGACTGTAGGCCACCAGGCTCCTCTGTCCATGGAATTCTCCAGGCAAGAATACTGGAATGGGTAGCCATTCCCTTCTCCAGGACATCTTCCTGACACAGGGTTGGAAATTGGGTTTCCTATATTGCAAGTGGATTATTCACCATCTGAGCCACAAAGGAAGCTGATTAAAGAGGATTCTCCTAAATGTTATAATATAAGTCAATTAATAAAAAGAGAAAACAGTTTCTTCTCCAGCAACAGTAGGCATCCCCAAAGTAATGGCTAACATTCATCATTTTTCCCCCACAACTTATACTAAATTTCATTCACTCTTGGCCTTTTTTATGGTTGGTGAAGAATTGGTGCTTTTGAACTGTGGTGTTGGAGAAGACTCTTGAGAGTCCCTTGTACTGCAAGGAGATCCAACCAGTCCATTCTAAGGGAGATCGATCCTGGGTGTTCATTGGAAGGACTGATGCTAAAGTGGAAACTGCAATACTTTGGCCACCTCATGCAATGAGTTGACTCACTGGAAAAGTATCTGATGCTGGGAAAGGTTGGGGGCAGGAGGAGAAGGGGACAACCGAGAATTAGATGGCTGGATGGCATCACCGACTCTGTGGACATGAGTTTGAGTGAACTCCGGGAGTTGGTGATGGACAGGGAGGCCTGGCGTGCTGTGATTCATGGGGTCACGGAGAGTCAGACACAACTGAGTGACTGAACTGAACTGAAAGATTGATTTCCAGGTGGATTGATCCAGATCTTCTTTCCCAATAGTTATGAGTCCTTGTTTGTTTTATCATCGTCCTTCTATGATTGTTGAAATTGCCCAAATACAGTTACTGCAGAGTAGGAAAGAAACAAGAGAAATTTCACTTAATTTTCCAGGATTAAGATGTATTCTTCCTCCATCATGTAGCTTATGGCTCCTTATGGTAACTGGCTGCTATCCCCTTAATACAGCAACTCTTTTGTTTGTTTGTTTGTTTTGTCTGATTGTTGGAAGGAGGAGTAGTAAAAATTGGCCAAGTAGTAGTCACAATTTTAATTTCTATGGAACACTTACTGTGCTACCTAGAGGAAGTATTTTGTCACTGGGAGTAAGGATCTCTAATTTAACAGAGCAAACAACAGTGGTGACAGATAGCATAAATTTTCCAAGTTAAATTTTAAAGTTATTATTAAGATAAAAGAAATCTATATGACTTCTGGGCCTCCCAGGTGGCACTAGTGGTGAAGAACCCACCTGCCAATGAAGGCAGAGAAGGCAATGGCAACTCACTCCAGTACTCTTGCCTGTAAAATCCCATGGATGGAGGAGCCTGGTAGGCTGCAGTTCATGGAGTCGCTAAGAGTCAGAAACGGATGAGTGAATTCACTTTCAATTTTTACTTTCATGCATTGGAAAAGGAAATGGCAACCCACTCCAGTGTTCTTGCCTGGAGAATCCCAGGGACAGGGGAGCCTGGTGGGCTGCCATCTATGGGGTCGCACAGAGTCGGACACAACTGAAGTGACTTAGCAGCAGCAGCATCAATCAATGCAGGAGACATAAGAGACCCGGTTAAATTCCTGAGCTGGGAAAATCCCCTGGAAGAGGGCATGGTAACCCACTTCTGCCTAGAGAATGGTAACCATGGTAACCCAGGTATTCCTGCCTAGAGAATCACACGGACAGAAGAGCCTAGGGCCTGGCAGGGTACAGTCCATAGGGTCACACAGAGTCAAACACAACTGAAGTGTCTTAGCACATACAGCACATATGACTTCTATGTACCTGTTAGGGGTACATCACCATTTGACAGGAATTGACAATGTATCATATTTCCACAGATTGATATTCCTAATCTAGTGTGTCTGTTGAGACTTAATAGGCTATTTCACTATTCTAGTAGGCTAGTTGCTTCAGACATATGGGATTCATTTTAAGACCAGTGGAAACTGTTTTCATATGCCTATAGTTGCTTCTTCTTTGCTGTAAAGTCAATTTCTTGGTCTGAGTCAATGTTATGTGAATGATCATAGTAATTGATCAGTTAATATATATTTGGATGTGAGACACACCTTGGTTATGAAAGACAAGCATATATGGAAATGATACCAGTTCTATTAAGGACAAATCACTGCTCCATTGATGGGGAATAATATCTCTTCATAGTATCTACAGGCCAGCAATTGACTGGTATAGTTAATCAAAGGATAGTAAATGCTAAGAACTTGGCATTAGTCTCAGCCTATGGCAGTCTTGAATACATTCTGAAGTGTCAGTATCTAGAACAGCGTTGATTAAGAAGTAAACCCCTGCTGTTGAGACCATGTATAGCCATTACAACTGCCACCATCATCAACTTGTTTATGTCAGCATCAATGGGCTCACATTTAGCCTGGCTAATTTCTACATAGTTAGTCATCCTGGCCACTTAGTTTCTGAGTTCCTCTTATAGAGATCATTGACAAGATAAAAAGTAACAAAGTTTGTTCACATCCTCATGCCATACACATGTTTTTTTCTTTATATTACTAACCCATGTATTAAGCCAGTTACTACTATCCAGAAGCCTATGTATATCAACTTCAGGCTACTTCTCTACTTCTATCTCCAAACAAAGTGAACAAGTAAGGTTGAACCACCTCATCTTGGAGGATAGCTTTTTCTTTGTTGTTGTTTTTTTTTCACTGTCCTTTAGGGACACTATTGAGTAAGATTTTATTGCAGTAGTGGTCCATCTATTGTTTTTTGATTCCCATTACTGTTGAAGCTTGAGAAGAATGAATTTTCCAGGTCAATAATTATACAGCAAGTGTTAGAGGCTATGCTGTTCTGCTCCAATAAATATACCACTTCTAACATAATGGTTCTGATTGAGACAGCCATTTGGTAAAAGTTTTGGTAGTTCGTCATCATCTGCCACAATCTAATTCATTGTTCTAAAGCCAAAGAGAAACTAACAATAAATGGAGAGATGATAGAGAAAATGCCCTTGACTACTTTCAATCTTTGATTGATTCCTTCCAATCTGTTTAAGATGCAATTTAGTTTAGACAATTATTTTGGCCAAAAGTAGAAGAGTGTCAAGGCTTGCATCTCTCTTTCCTGCTATTATAATGCTTATCCCACAGGTGAGATACCTAAGGTGATATAAGTATAAGACACAACATGGCTACACTTGTCTGATAATAAAAATTTAAAAAGAAGAAATAGAAGAAGAAATAAAAGAGACATCATCTTTACAAAATAGATTTGCTGTCAAATTAGATCCCATCGAGGTGATATCAAGTATCCGTTAGTAAATGATAATATAATATCTATGTCTCAGTCAAAACTCAGTTATTTAAAATGTATCCTAAATCAATAAACTGACTCAATTATTTAAGTATGCATGGATCTTTTTAGTTAAATATGAATATCACCAACTGATAGCATTTATTATAAACTGATGTTAGTAAAACCATGTATATCAGTCATGGATCTAGATCAGTTTGAAACATTATGGCAAATACTGAAGGATTAAAATTTATTTCAAGAATTATAATGTAAATGGTACATTTCCATGATACTTTGAAGCACTGGGGTTTGATTTGAAGAAAAGAAAAACACTTGCTTTGTGAAAAGAAAATTCTAAAATACATGATTAAATATATCCTTAAATATATCATCAAGTGTATATACATAATAATCACATAAAAGTAACTTAATAGGATACTGACTAATCCAACTTTGTAATTGAAAATTGAATAATAAGAATATAGTTAACACTTTTTTCATTATCACCTTGAGAAATCTAATTAAAATTCTCTTTGAATAATGTTTTTAAAGTTATATTCATATACACTGAGAAAAATATAATTTTAATATAGTCTCTTAGACTAGTAGGTAAGTAAAGTCGCTCAGTCGTGTCCGACTCTTTGTGACCCCGTGAACTGTAGCCTACCAGGCTTCACCGTCCATGGGATTCTCCAGGCAAGAATACTGGAGTGGGTTACCATTTCCTTCTCTTAGACTAGATGTTACAATAAACTTTAAGAAAACCTCTCTAAGTTAATCTAAACTCACTGTCTTTTATTTACTTAATATGTAAAGCACTGTTATATTTTTTCTAAATGTCCAAATTAAAACCAAACAAAAAACACATTCTGACTCATTCTAGAAAAAGCAGAGCAACAGCATTTTAACTTTATAAAAATATATTTAATTAGAGTGTGATGCTTTCATACCCAAGCAGAAAATATTTTTCAAGAAGTTAGATGCTATGGTTTTAAGATTTTAAAGTGTTTCTTAAAAAATAATTTGTAAATAGAAATATGAACTGTTTTTCTCTTTACATTATAAATACTAGAATATATACTTAACATTGAAATGCATATCTTATTCATATCTTTGTTTCTGTAAAATTTGCCAATAGAGCCTCAAAGCTGCTAAATACATGTTTAGTTCTAAATTTCATTTCTTTCTGAATTGCATCATCCTTAAGCAATGCATCATCATCACAGGCCATTGCACTGATGGAATTAATCTGATAAAACACCTGTGTGACAGCGAAAATGATATATTAGTGTGATTAATCATTAATGAACATCATCAGTCCATGATCTATTAGTGTATTGCTCAAAGGATGGTGTCATTAGGAGTGAGTTCCTAGTGTTAAATTATGGTGTTGAAAGCAGTAGCTAGAGCTTGGCATAACCCAGAAGGCAGCAAGTAGATGTGCCAATGTAAAATCAAATTCCCAAGAACTTTTTTTTCTGGCTTAAAAGTGTCAGATTTGCATCTTTGCTAATAAGGTTTACTACCCTAGGGCACAATTAAATTTGAACTTATTATTCATCTACTATTAATTGCTTATCTATCCACCATAAATTATACCATTTATGGGGCTGACTCACATATGTTGCATCACCAGTGAGAATGGCAAGCAAAATTTTATTTGAAAAGGAAATAAAGATGAATTTGAAATACCTGTGAGAAAATAATAATTTTTGCCAGGTTATTTCTTCAAGCATGTATTTAGGCATAAATGTGTCACAAACTATATTTCACTTGACCAACTCATGATATAAAGATTGAAAATTGTCCTGAAATGCCTTTGCTAAAGTAATCCAACCAAGAAATGTGTTTATTCAAGATAAAAACACACTTGCATACACAATAAATTTTAAAATCAGAGATTGATAAATATATAACAAATTTTAAGAATTCAGAATCGGAATAGATTATTTTCTAACATAAACTTGATGATTTTGATCTTTTAGATTTAAGTAACCCTAAAATGTGACTGGATATTTAGTCACTGTATTATTTTGAACAGGTATTAAATACTATTTTTTTCTAAGAATGTTTCCTCAATGAGGCAAAAGGTTTTATCTGTTCAATTCATTGTTTTATCCCCTGGATATAGGCTGCTGCTGCTAAGTCGCTTCAGTCGTGTCCGACTCTATGCGACCCCAGAAACGGCAGTCCAACAGGCTCCCCCGTCCCTGGGATTCTCCAGGCAAGAACACTGGAGTGGGTTGCCATTTCCTTCTCCAATGCATGAAAGTGAAAAGTGAAAGTGAAGCCGCCCAGCCGCGTCTGACTCAGCGATCCCATGGACTGCAGCCCACCAGGCTCCTCCATCCATGGGACTTTCCAGGCAAGAGCACTGGAGTGGGTCGCCATTGCCCTCTCCGGATATAGGCTCAGTTCAGTTCAGTTCAGATCAGTCGCTCAGTCGTGTCCGACTCTCCGCGACCCCATGAATCACAGCACGCCAGGCCTCCCTGTCTATCACCAACTCCCGGAGTACACTCAAACTCATGTCCACAGAGTTGGTGATGCCATCCAGCCATCTCATTCTCGGTCGTCCCCTTCTCCTCCCGCCCCCAACCTTTCCCAGCATCAGACTCTTTTCCAGTGAGTCAACTCGTCGCATGAGTTGGCCAAAGTATTGCAGTTTCAGCTTTAGCATCAGTCCCTCCAATGAACACCCAGGATTGATCTCCTTTAGAATGGACTGGTTGGATCTCCTTGCAGTATAAGGGACTCTCAAGAGTCTTCTCCAACACCACAGTTCAAAAGCATCGATTCTTCAGCGATCAGCTTTCTTCACAGTCCAAAGTATTGCTAGAGACCCCCAAATGTGAGACAGTCAAAATTTTCTCTAATTAATTAATAATGTCATGAAACAGAGTCAGACTCCACAGATCATGTACACATATAAATAGCTTCTGTATACATGTGTTTTTGAACCATGATTTAAATAATTCTTTTTCAAATATTAAAAGTAACTTGTTTATATTATCATTAATTTTCAAATCTGTATCAGAAGATAAATATGCTTATGTTGTTCATGAAGATAGTGCCACATAAATATTTTCAATAGTTTAAATATGTAAACTGTAAGAGTAAGAGTTTTATTAAGATCAATCATAGTATAAACAAAAACTATTAACTAAAGTTATTGAGACTTTGAGCTCAGACAATATAGCATAGCCTGATTTTTGTTTATTCTCTCCATTAAGTATAAACATAAACCCTTGAAATAACACTAGGGGTGTGTATAGAAATTTCTGAAACTGCTATAAAGGAGGCTAAGTGGTTTGGAATCCCAGGATTGGAGGAACAACACAGTGGCCTCCATCCACAAGAAGGCCTTCCAGACCAGGCATTTCCCCAGCCTCGGAGAAGGCAATGGCACCCCACTCCAGTACTCTTGCCTGGAAAATCCCATGGACAGAGGAACCTGGAAGGCTGCAGTCCATGCGGTCGCTGAGGGTCGGACACGACTGAGCGACTTCACTTTCACTTTTCACTTTCATGCATTGGAGAAGGCAATGGCAACCCACTCCAGTGTTCTTGCCTGGAGAATCCCAGGGACAGGGGACCCTGGTGGGCTTCTGTCTATGGGCTCACACAGAGTCGGACACAACTGAAGTGACACAGCAGCAGCAGCAGCACCCTAACAGAAGTTAGCTCAGGTAGTTCTCTTTAAGAGCCCATTTGTTTGTTTTGTTTATGTGTTTGCTTTCTCCCTCCAGATACAATTTGTTTCCTCAGTAACACTGTTTGGTTACCTACCTCTTTAATGTTAGTTCCTAGCTAGAATTTTCCTAACTGTCCATTAGAGCAGAGAAATTTCTGCTTTGTTCATTGTGCTTTGTTCATTCTTTGTGCTTTGTTCATTGTTCATTGTGCCAAAAGTCCACAAGAAGGCTTGCGATCAAGTGATTCCCTCTCCTCCTTTTCCTCCTCTTATATACATTTCTTCCATCTCCATTTCACTTCCTTCTCCTCCTACTCCTGTGGAACCAACTTTTCTTTGAAATATCAACCTATTTCTCTACTAGTTCTTCCTTACTAAGCTTTTTAATCTCTTTACTTCTCTCTCAGTAAAACAAACCAAACCAACAAAATCTAAAACCAAGACACTTCACATACCTTTACCTATGTAAATTTATCTTTTCCCTATACATCCAAATATCCTTGAGTCATCAAGCATGCTTGAAGAATCTCTCTTAGTCAGCCATCCTCTCATGTAGTTTCAAGCCCCCATTCCATTACAAAAAACACATTGCTAAAGGTCAACATTATGTATTCATATATCGGGTTGGACCTCCTTGCAGTACAAGGGACTCCCAAGAGTCTTCTCCAATACCACAGTTCAAAAGCATCAATGCTTCGGCAATCAGCTTTCTTCACAGTCCAACTCTCACATCCATACATGACCACGGGAAAAACCATAGCCTTGACTAGATGGACCTTGGTTGGCCAAGTAATGTCTCTGCTTTTTAAGATGCTATCTAGGTTGGTCATAACTTTCCTTCCAAGGAGTAAGCGTCTTTTAATTTCATGGCTGCAATCAGCATCTGCAGTGATTTTGGAGGCCAAAAAAATACAGTCTGACACTGTTTCCACTGTTTCCCCATCTATTTCCCATGAAGTGATGGGACCAGATGCTTCCAGAGGGCTAGAAGAAGCACAAACTGGAATCAAGATTGCTGGGAGAAATATCAATAACCTCAGATATACAGATGACACCACCCTTTTGGCAGAAAGTGAAGAGGAACTCAAAAGCCTCTTGACGAAAGTGAAAGAGGAGAGTGAAAAGTTTGACTTGAAGCTCAACATTCAGAAAACGAAGATCATGGCATCTGTTCCCATCACTTCATGGGAAATAGATGGGGAAACAGTGGAAACAGTGTCAGACTGTGTTTTTTTGGCCTCCAAAATCACTACAGATGCTGATTGCAGCCATGAAATTAAAAGACGCTTGCTCCTTGAAAGGAAAGTTATGACCAGCCTAGATAGTATATTAAAAAGCAGAGACATTACTTTGCCAAACAAGGTCCGTCTAGTCAAGGCTATGGTCTTTCCCGTGGTCATGTATGGATGTGAGAGTTGGACTGTGAAGAAAGTTGATCGCCGAAGAATTGATGCTTTTGAACTGTGGTGCTGAAGAAGACTCTTGTGAGTCCCTTGGACTGCAAGGAGGTCCAATCAGTCCATTCTAAAAGAGATCAATCCTGGGTGTTCATTGGAAGGACTGATGCTAAAGCTGAAACTCCAGTACTTTGGCCACCTCATGCAACGAGTTGTCTCACTGGAAAAGAGTCTGATACTAGGAGGGATTGGGGGTGGGAGGAGAAGGGGACGACAGAGAATGAGATGGCTGGATGGCCTCACCAACTCGATGGACATGAGTTTGAGTGAACTCCGGGAGTTGGTGATGGAGAGGGAGGCCTGGCGTGCTGTGATTCATGGGGTCGCAAAGAGTTGGACATGACTGAGCAACTGAACTGAACTGAACTGAAGAGTCAACATTATATATTCATATATCTATTTTTTCAGATTTTTCCCATATAGATTATTAGAGAGCATTGGGTATATTTCCCTGTGTAATACAGTCGATCCTTGTTAACAATATGTTTTGCATATAATAGCGTGCATGAAAAATATGTTAGTCATTCAGTTATATCCATTCTTTGCAACCCCATGGACTGTAGCTCACCAGGATCCTCTGTGCATGGAATTCTCTAAGCAAGAATACTAGAGTGGGTTGCTATTCCATTCTCCAGGAGATCTTGCTTACCCATGGATCCAACCTGGTTCTCCTGCACTGCACATGGATTCTTTACAGTCTGAGCCACCAGGGAAGCCCATAGTAATGTGCATATGTATAACTGCTGCTGCTGCTGCTAAGTCACTTCAGTCGTGTCCGACTCTGTATGACCCCATAGACGGAAGCCCACCAGGCTCCCCCGTCCCTGGGATTCTCCAGGCAAGAACACTGGAGTGGGTTGCCATTTTCTTCTCCAATGTGTGAAAGTGAAAAGTGAAAGTGAAGTTGGTGAAGAAGTCACTCAGTCGTGTCCGACCCTTAGCGACCCCACGGACTGCAGCCTACCAGGCTCCTCCATCCATGGGATTTTCTAGACAAGAGTACTGGAGTGGCTTGCCATTGCCTTCTCCGATATGTATAACTAACTAGGTACAAATAAGTCACTTTGCTGTATACCAAAAATAACAGAACATTATGACTCAACTATACTCCAATATGAAATAGTTTTTTAATTCAAAAAAACTAAATGAGGAAAAAGGTAAAAATTACATCCAAATCAGTGATTAAAAAGAAAAGATTGTAGGCCTCCTCTTGCAAACATTACAGCAACAGCTGTATGTCTAATCTCTTCTAAATTTCTGAAATTTAGAAATTTACCCTAAATCCCTCTTACCTGTTTACTCCCTCTCTCTTTCTAGTCCTTATTGGCTCACCTTCTTCAAACTAAGCATCAGATTTTAGAGATTCAAAACTCCAGTGAAACTTTAAACTTATACCCAAATCAACATTCAAATACTTAGGCAAACTTACCTATCGTTGTTGTTGTTCAGTAGCTCAGTCATGTTCAATACTTTGTGACCCTATGAACTGCAAAGATGGGCTCAATAAAGGACAGAAATGGTATGGACCTAACAGAAGCAGAAGATATTAAGAAGAGGTGGCAAGACTACACAGAAGGACTATACAAAAAAGACCTTCACCACACAGATAATCACGAGGATGTGAACACTCACATAGAGCCAGACATTCTGGAATGTGAAGTCAAGTAGGCCTTAGGAAGCATCACTCCGAACAGAGCTAGTGGAGGTGATGGAATTCCAGTTGAGCTCTTACAAATCCTAAAATATGATGCTATGAAAGTGCTGCACTCAATATGTCAGCAAATTTGGAAAACTCAGCAGTAGCCACAGGACTGGAAAAGGTCAGTTTTCATTTGAATTCCAAAGACCTGGAATGCCAAAGAATGCTCAAACTACTGCACAATTGCACTCATCTCACATGCTGGTAAAGTAATACTCAAAATTCTTCAAGCCAGGCTTCAGCAATATATGAACCCTGAAATTCCAGATGTTCAAGATGGTTTTAGAAAAAGCAGAGGAACCAGAGATCAAATTACCAACATCCGCTGGATCATGGAAAAAGCAAGAGTTCCAGGAAAATATCTATTTCTGCTTTATTGACTATGCCAAAGCCTTAGACTGTGTGGATCACAATAAACTGTGGACAATTCTGAAAGAGATGGGAATACCAGACCACCTGACCTGCCTCTTGAGAACCTGTATGCAGGTCAGGAAGCAACAATTAGAACTGGACATGGAACAACAGACTGGTTCCAAATAGGAAAAGGAGTACGTCAAGGCTGTATATTATCACCCTGCTTGTTTAACTTATATGTAGACTACATCACGAGAAACTCTGGGCTGGATGAAGCACAAGCTGGAATCAAGATTGCAGGAGAACTATCAATAACTTCAGATATGTAGACACCACCCTTATGGCATAAAGTGAAGAAGAACTAAATAGCCTCTTGATAAAAGTGAAAGAGGAGAGTGAAAAATTGGCTTAAAGCTCAACATTTAGAAAACTAAGATCATGGCATCCAGTCTCATCACTTCATGGCAGAAAGATGGGGAAACAGTGGAAACCGTGGCTGGCTTTATTTTGGGGGGCTCCAAAATCACTGCAGATGGTTTTTGCAGCCATGAAATTAAAAGATGGTTACTCCTTGGAAGGAAAGTTGCGACCAACCTGGACAGCATGTTAAAAAGCAGAGACATTACTTTGTCAACAAAGGTCCATCTAGTCAAGGCTATGGTTTTTCCAGTGGTCATATATGGATGTAAGGGTTGGACTATAAAGGAATCTGAGCACTGACGAATTGATGCTTTTAAGCTGTGGTGTTGGAGAAGAATCTTGAGAGTCCCTTAGACTGCAAGGAGATCCAACCAGTCCATCCTAAAAGAGATAAGTCCTGGATGTTCATTGGAAGGACTGATGTTGAAATTGAAACTCCAATACTTTGGCCACCTGATGCAATGAGCTGACTCTTTTGAAAAGACCCTGATGCCCGGAAAGATTAAGAGCAGGAGGAGAAGGGGACAACAGAGGATGAGATGGTTGGATGGCATCACCGACCCAATGGACATGAATTTGGGTGAACTCCGGGATTTGGTGATCGACAGGGAGGCCTGAAAAAAATCATACTTGACTGAGTGACTGAACTGAACTGGACTGCACCATGCAAGGCTTCCCTGCCCTTCACTATCTACTGGAGTTTGCTCAAACTCATGTCCATTGAGTTGGTGATACCATCCAACCATTTCATCCTCAGTCATCCCCTTCTCCTGCTGCCTTGAATCTTTCCCAGCATAAGGGTCTTTTCCAATGAGTCAGCTCTTTGAACCAGGTGGCCAAAGTATTGGCACTTCAGCATCAGTCCTTCCAGTGAATATTCAGATTTGATTTCCTCTGGGATTGACTGATTCGATATCCTTGCAATCCAAGGGACTCTTATGAGTATTTTCCAAAACCACAATTCAAAACATCACGTCTTCATTGTTCAGCCTTTTTTATTGTCCAGCTCTCATATCCATATATGACTTGAAAAAACAGTACCTCTGACTATATGAACATTTGCAAGCAAAGCAAATTCTCTGCTTTTTAATATACCATCTAGGTTTGTTGCTTTTCTTCCAATGAGCAAGCATCTTTTTATTTCATGGCTCCAGTCACCATCCACAGTGATTTTAGAGCCCAAGCAAATAAAGTCTGTCTCTGTTTCCATTGTTTCCTATCTATTTGCCATGAAGTGATGTGACTGGATGCCATGATCTTCATTTCTTGAATTACCAGTATGCAATAAAACAGCTGATTTTAATCTGGTTCCTGGGTTGTAACCTGTAAATCTTGAGATTTCTTAAGTTATAGAGATGTCTTTGTTATTCATTGCAGGCTCCTAATACAATGAGGGATGGGATGTGCTCACAAGGTGACTCAGGATGAGTCTTAGATAGTTTGTGCTAATAAGTTAACTTAAGATTTGGTCTAATCATGCCTGAAAGACCAACCATGTGATTAGATGGTTGGGATTCTTAGCCAAGTGATATTAGTTTGACCTCTGAGGAGGGGAGAAGGGTGAATTTTGAGCTTCAATCATGTGGCCAGTGATTCAATCATGCCTAGATAATGAAATGTCAACAAAATTCTAGGTACTAAAGCTTAGGTAAACTTCCCTGGTTGGCAGTACCCTATGTACTGTCACACATCAGTGTGCTGGGAGGTTAATGTGTCCTGATTTCATGAGGAGAGGACAAATAAAAGCTTCATATTTGAAACTTTTCTGAATATTACATATGCATTTCTTCCTTTGGCTGGTTCTGATTTGAATCTGTTTGTGATTAAAAAAAACCTCTAATCATAATCATAATATTTTCCTAAGTTATATGGGATGTTTTAGTGAATTATTTAACCTGGAAACAAGTGGGATCCCCAAATTAGAAGTCAGCTGGTCAGAGGTGAAGGTTGTCTGGGGACCCAGCAACCTGCATCTGATATCAGAAGTAAGAGTAGTTTTGTGGACCTTAAACCTAATTTAATCTCTTAGGTTTGATTTAGATCTGTATATTTGGTGTCAGAAGTCATTGTAGGTAAACTAGACATCTATTTCAGATTGTTATGTCCGGCTCACTATTAAAATCTCAAAACCACAAGCTTTTCCATGGGTTCCAGTGAAATGAATGATTCTCCTGTATCTTCCCTTCTTCAAAGATGCCTATATTGCTGAATCACTCTACCACCTACTGAGTACTGCACAGCAGAAATACAATGCCATTCTTAATTATTTCCAATCTTTTGCTCACCCCTCCAAATATCTAATCTACTTTTCTGTTTTAAAGTTTAACTATGTTTTACTTCTTCTTTTCCAATTTGTATTCCTTTTATGTCTTTTTCTGCTCTGATTGCTGTGGCCAAAACTTCCAGAACTATGTTGAATAGTAGTGGTGAGAGTGGGCACCCTTGTCTTGTTCCTGAAATTCTGGAGAGGGTGTGGAGAAAAGGGAACCCTCTTACACTGTTGGTGGGAATGCAAACTAGTATAGCCACTGTGGAGAACAGTGAGGAGATTCCTCAAAAAACTGGAAATAGAACTGCCATTTGATCCAGCAATTGCACTTCTGGGCATACACACCGAGGAAACCAGAATTGAGAGACACATGTACTCCAATGTTCATTGCAGCACTGTTTATAATAGCCAGGACATGGAAGCAACCTAGATGTCCATCTGCAGACGAATGGATAAAAAAGCTTTGGTACATATAAACAATGGAGTATTTTTCAGCCATCAAAAAAAAATGCATTTGAATTAGTTCAAATGAGGTGGATGAAATTGGAGCCTATTATACAGCACAAAGAGTCGGACACGACTGAGCGACTGAACTGAACTGACTGACTGATACGAAGTAAGCCGGAAAGAAAAACATCAATACAGTATACTAACGCATATATATATATCAATAATCTCAGATATGCTGATGACACTACCCTTATGGCAGAAAGTGAAGAGGAATTCAAAAGCCTCTTGATGAAAGTGAAAGAGGAGAGTGAAAAGGTTGGCTTGAAGCTCAACATTCAGAAAACAAAGATCATGGCATCTGGTCCCATTCCCATCACTTCATGGGATATAGATGGAAAAACAGTGGAAACAGTGTCAGACTGTATTTTTTTGGGCTCCAAAATCACTGTGGATGCTGATTGCAGCCATGAAATTAAAAGACGCTTGCTCCTTGGAAGGAAAGTTATGACCAACCTTGATAGTATATTAAAAAGCAGAGACATTACTTTGCCAACCAAGGTCCATCTAGTCAAGGCTATGGTTTTTCCCGTGGTCATGTATGGATGTGAGAGTTGGACTGTGAAGAAAGTTGATCGCCGAAGAATTGATGCTTTTGAACTGTGGTGTTGGAGAAGACTCTTGAGAGTCCCTTGTACTGCAAGGAGATCCAACCAGTCCATTCTGAGGGAGCTCGATCCTGGGTGTTCATTGGAGGGACTGATGCTAAAGCTGAAACTCCAATACTTTGGCCACCTCATGAGACGAGTTGACTCACTGGAAAAGACTCTGATGCTGGGAAAGGTTGGGGGTGGGAGGAGACATGGACGACAGAGAATGAGATGGCTGGATGGCATCACCGACTCTGTGGACATGAGTTTGAGTGAACTCTGGGAGTTGGTGATGGACAGGGAGGCCTGGCGTGCTGTGATTCATGGGGTCGCGGAGAGTTGGATACGACTAAGCGACTGAACTGAACTGAACTGAACGCATATATATGGAATTTAGAAAGATGGCATCCTTAACCCTTTAACCCTTTATACGAGACAGCAAAAGAGACATAGGTGTGTAGAACAGTCTTTGGGACTCTGTGGGAGAGGGTGAAGGAGGGACGATTTGGGAGAATGGCATTGAAGCATGTATATTATCACATGTGAAATGAATCACCAGTCCAGGTTCGACACATGATACAGGATGCTCGGGGCTGGTGCACGGGGATGACCTGGAGGGAGGATATGGGGAGGAGGGAGGTGGGAGGGGAGTTCAAAAAGGGGAACACATGTACACCTGGGGTGGATTCATGTCAATGTATGGCAAAACCAACCAAGGTATTATTGTAAAGTAATTAGCCTCCAATAAAAAATAAAAAAAAAATAAAGTTTAACTATGTACCTCAAACCCATTGGCTGTATCTATATGCATCAGTAATCATAATAAACCAAGTTACTATTATCTCTCCTTGGATTACTATAACAGATTTCAAGGTGATTTTGCTTGTTCATACTTTCAATGTATATTCTACAACTGGAAATAAGGATTTCTTTGAAATACATATTTGACCGTATCCACTTTCCTGCTTGATTTAGGCATGCTTAAACCCTCTAATTGTTTACAATTGGTCCTAAAACAAAGCCAAAACTATTGAAAGAGATTAGAAAGGTCCAGCATGAAATAGGACTCTCTCTACCACTTCAGGCTTTTATTATACCTTCTGCCCCCTTTCACTGTCTGCTCTAGTGATATGGAGCTTCTTATAGCTCTGGAAATCTTTACCTGCTCTCTCCTCCAATAACAACTTTATGCTTATTACACCCCCTTCCCCATAAGGTTCTTTCATCTTCTTTTCATCAGTTATCTCCTATTCAGATTTAAGCCTGGGCAAAATTTACTCGAGGAGACTATAATCTCTGCCCTCCTAAATCTGATGCTCTCATAACACTTAGCATGGCTGTGTTTTTTATTTAATTTTCTTATTATTTGACTAATGTCTCTTTCAGCAGAATATGGTCTCTATGAATACGCCTACTTTCCTCAACATTTTATCACCAGTTCTTGAAACTTAAGTTCTTAATGTTTATTGAATTATCAGTTCAATAATTTAATATAAGTTTGTACTTATTTTATGTCATTATAATAATAATAATAAAGTATATACTGGAATCAAGATTTCTGGGAGAAATATCAATAACCTCAGATATGCAGATGACACCACCCTTATGGCAGAAAGTGAAGAGGAACTAAAAAGCCCCTTGATGAAAATGAATGAGGAGAATGAAAAAGTTGGCTTAAAGCTCAACATTCAGAAAATTGAGATCATGGCATCTGGTCCCATTACTTCATGGGAAAACTTTGGCCACCTCATGCGACAAGTTGACTCACTGGAAAAGACTCTGATGCTGGAGGGATTAGGGGCAGGAGAAGAAGGGGACGACAGAGAATGAGATGACTGGATGGCCTCACCAACTCGATGGACATGAGTTTGCGTGAACTCCGGGAGTTGGTGATGGAGAGGGAGGCCTGGCGTGCTGTGATTCATGGGGTTGCAAAGAGTTGGACACGACTGAGTGACTGAACTGAACTGAACTGAACTAAAAGTATATACTGATTGCATATTTTTAGTAAATGAGAAAATAATCAAGTAAAAAAAGAGAAATCATGTTCCCATGTTACCAAAACAGATATTGAACAACAAAATACTAATAGCTTATAAAGAAATACAGCATTTTTAACATCCTAAGTATAAAAACATATATGATAGATAAAGATAAGATGATTTTTTTTGTAGAAATGGATTTGGTGTAAGGTATTAATATCATTTTATGGCAAAATTCAAATATCAGCCTTAAATTTTTCAGTATGGTTTGGATTAAACACAAATATTTTCCCCCATTCTGAGGATTGTCTTTTCAACTTTATGGTTTCCTTAGTTGTGCAAAAGCTATTAATTTGAATTAGGTCTCATTTGTTTATTTTTGTTTTTATTTCCATTACTCTAGAAGATGAGTCAAAAAGGGTCTTGCTGTGATTTATGTCCAAGTATGTTCTGCCTATGTTTTCCTCTAAATGTTTTATAGTGTCTGGCCTTACACTTAGGTCTTTAAAACATTTTGAGTTTATTTTTATGTATGGTGTTATGAAGTGTTCTAATTTCATTCTTTTACATGTAGCTGTCCTATTTTCCCAGCATTACTTGTTGACTGTAAAGTGAGTACAGAGAAAAAGAGAGTGAGCCGGGCAGTCAGGCAAGAAAAGAGAAATTTATTAGAGGGAAAAAAGAGGGTGACTGGCCCTTAAGTAGAACCAGCATCCTCCCATTCTGACGGAGTCCTTTTCCTACCCCACCGATGAAAAACTCTCTGAAGGGATGGTCACATAGCCAGAGGTCTAGAATCTGTGGTCTCAAAACTTTAAGAAGATAGGCACCAGTGAGATAACAGGATACCATCTGGGCAATTTAGTCAGTCTCAAGAATCACTGTGATTTTTTCTTTTCGAGGTCAACATAATGAGCCACCTTATCAGTGAGACCCCGTACGGACCCTATCATTGACAATACCATATTTTCTCCATTGTATATTCTTGACTCCTTTCTCATTGATAGGGTGACTATAGGTGAATGAGATTATCTCTTAGTGTTCTATCCTCTTTTGTTAATCTATATATTTTTTTTTGTGCTGGCACCATACTGCCTGATTACTGCAGCTTCAAAGTATAGTTTGAAGCCAGGAAACCCTCAGAAAGGGAGAAAATATTTGAAAACTAAACACCTGTCAAAGGATTAATGTACAAGCAGCTCATGTGGCTCAATATCAAAAAACAACAAACAAACACCCCAATTAAAAAATGGGCAGAAGACCTAAACAGCCATTTCTCCAAAGAAGACAGATGGACAACAAACATATGAAAATGAGCTTAACATCACTAATTATTAGATAACTATAAATCAAAGCCAGAATGAAGTGTCACCTCACACCAGTCAAAATGCCCATCAACAAATCTACAAATAATAAATGCTGGAAAGGGTATGGAGAAAAAGGAACCCTCTTGCACTGTTATTTGAAATGTAAATTGATACAGCCATTATGGAGAACAGTATAGAGGTTCCTTAAAAAAGCTATCATATGACCCAACAATCCCACTCCTTGGCATATGCCTGGAAAAATTAATGATTCAAAAAGACATATGTGCCCCAATGTTCATTGTAGTACTATTTAAAATAACTAGTACATGCAAGCAACCTAAACATCCATCAGCAGATGAATGGATAAAGACACGGTACATACATACACTGGAATATTACTCAGAAGTAAAAAGGAATGCAATTAGCTCATTAGTAATGATGCAATAGGGCGTAGAGTTTGTCATTAAAGTGAAATAAGTTATAAAGAGAAAAATATTGTATATTAATTCATATATATGCAATCTCTAAAAATGATACATATAAATCTATTTGCAGAGCAGGAATAGAGGCATAGACTTAGAGAATGGACATGTGGATACAGGGTGGAAGAGGAAGGTCAGAGACTTGAGGGAGTAGCATTGATATATGTGTGTGTGTGTGTATATATATATATATACACACACTATTATGTATAAGATAGCTAGTGGGGAGCTGCTGAATAGCATAGGGAGTTTAGTTCTGTGCTCTATAATGATTTAGTGGTGTGGAATTGTGGAGTGGGAGAGAGAATCACAAGGGTGGGGTTATATGTACACATATAGCCACTGTACAGCATAAATTATCACAACATTATAAAGCAATCATATGCCAGTTAAAATAAATAATAAATAATTATGTCAAAAAGAAAAAAAAAAAGATTTAAACACAATTATGCCAACTTCATCTAATGCATTCAGAGGAAATATACTATCATTCCAAATACATATGGGAATTCTTGGTGGACTGACATTTATCCTCAACATCTGTTTGCACATTCATGATATTCCTGATTTTTCATTTTCTGCTTTTGTGTTTAGCCTTTTGTATATTTCTTTTCCCCACAATATCATACACCCCCTCAAGATTCCTCTACAAGCCTTTTAAAGATAACACTAACAGTGTTTTTAGCCAAGTTTCACTTAAATAAAGAAGAGAGGCAGATTTTAGAGGTAAATTGAACATTGCCCACTTACCAACTTTGCTTTGAAAATATCTTAATTTCACCTTTCCCATTTTGTTCCAAATTCTTTTCCTTGTAGGGATCTATCTAACACTTTAACTCTTTCAAATACTTATAGTCTTATATTGAGGGGGAAAAACAGACTGCACAATTTCACATTATTATCAAGTAGTTTAATTGAGGCTCTGTTTGTTAAACCCTCTCCTTCATAAGGGCTTCCCAGATGGCGCTAATGGTAAAGAACCTGCCTGTCAAAGCAGGAGATGTATGAGATGCAGGTTTAATTCCTGGGTTGGGAAGATCCCCTGGAGAAGGAAATGGAACTTCACTCCAGTATTCTGGCCTGGAGAATCCCATGGACAGAGGAGCCTGGCAGGCTACAGTCCATAGGGTCTCAAAGATTTGGACACAGCTGACGCGACTCAGCATGCACACAGGCACTCTCCATGAACCTTCCTGTTGTCCTAATGTTTCATATCCACATATCCCATCAAGTTATTCTAAGAGACAATTGTCTTCTGCAGAAGAATTATGAATCTCACTTTAGGAATGATGGGTTTTGTTAGTCAATAATTATCTCTCAAAGGATAAATTAATAATGAAGTCAAATAATCTTAGAAGCTTGGTATCTGACTTGACAGAATTTCATTGAAATCAAAATGAAAGAAAACTCTAAATTATTTAACATTGAGTGCTTACTACTAAACAGAAAGATTAACTCAAAATCATTAGATCAAACTAGAAATGCCTCAGTGTATTCTAGGAGCTCATCTTAGTTAATTTATTTATTTTTATTGGAGGCTAATTACTTTACAATATTATATTGGATGGTTTTGCCATACATTGACATGAATCTGCCCTGGGTGTACATGTGTTCCCCTTCTTGAACCCCCCTCCCACCTCCCTCCTCCCCATATCCTCCCTCCAGGTCATCGCAGTGCACCAGCCCCAAGCATCCTGTATCATGGGTCAAACCTGGACTAGTGATTCGTTTCACATATGATAATATACATGTTTCAATGCCATTCTCCCAAATCATCCCACCCTCACCCTCTCCCACAGAGTCCCAAAGACGGTTCTATACACCTGTGTCTCTTTTGCTGTCTCGTATACAGGGTTAAGGTTACCATCTTTCTAAATTCCATATATATGCGTTAGTATACTGCATTGGTGTTTTTCTTTCAGGCTTACTTCACTCTGTATAATAGGCTCCAGTTTCATCCACCTCATTAGAACTGATTCAAATGCATTCTTTTTAATGGCTGAGTAATACTCCATTGTGTATATGTACCAAAGCTTTCTTATCCTTTCGTCTGCAGATGGACATCTAGGTTGCTTCCATGTCCTGGCTATTATAAACAGTGCTGCAATGAACATTGGAATACATGTGTCTCTTTCAATTTTGGTTTCCTCAGTGTGTATGCCCAGGAGTGCGATTGCTGGATCATATGGCAGTTCTATTTCCAGTGTTTTAAGGAATCTCCACACTGTTCTCCATAGTGGCTGTACTAGTTTGCATTCCCACCAACAGTGTAAGAGGGTTCCTTTTTCTCCACACCCTCTCCAGCATTTATTGCATGTAGACTTTTGGATAATAGCCATTCTGCCTGGTGTGTAATGGTATCTCATTGTGGTTTTGATTTCCATATCTCTGATTATGAGGGATTTTGAGCATCTTTTCATGTGTTTGTTAGCCATCTGTATGTCTTCTTTGGAGAAATGTCTGTTTAGTTCTTTCACCCATGTTTTGATTGGGTCATTAATTTCACTGGAATTGAGCTGCAGGAGCTGCTTGTATATTTTGGAGATTAATTCTTTGTCAGTTATTTCATTTCCTATCATTTTCTCCCATTCTGAAGGCTGTCTTTTCAACTTGGTTATAGTTTCCTTTTCTGTGCAGAAGCTTTTGATTTTAATTAGGTCCCATTTGTTTAATTTTGCTTTTATTTCCAATATTCTGGGAGGTGGGTCATGTATCCAGTTCTACTTTTTCTCAGCATGCTAAATTATATAAAGGTTAATCTTGACCTCAACATGTGAAATTATCATTTGTCTTAATTAATTCAGTCTGTTATAATAAAATACCATATACTCAGTAACTTATAAACAGAAGAAAAAATTTTCTCACAATTCAGGAAGTTGTAAATTTCAAGGGCAAGATACCAATAGATTTGGTGTCTGATAAGAACCTGCTTCCTGGTTCATTGATGGCCATATTCTCTGTGTGTTCCCACTTGGGAAAAGGATCAAGGGCACTCTCTGGGGTCTGTTTTATAAGGATATTAATATCATTCATGAAGACTTATGACCTAATCATCTCCCAGGAACCTTGCATACAATATCATAATCTTGAGGATGAGGATTCATCCAGTGAAATATGGGGAGATATAAACCATTTCATATCTTCTTGCTATCTTTGATTATTTTATCACATACAAGTCATAAGTAACTTGATACTAAATTGATAAATACAAGCCCATTCTTTTGAAAAATATTAATGTATATGGATGATGCCACTTTTATAATTTTATTTTAAATAAACTGATAGATGTGTTATTATCTTTTCTTAGCACCTAATGCAAAGTTAGTTTTAGAGAATCATAGCTAAAAGTAGCTAATTTTAGAAGAGTGACATATCACACAAAATAATTGTGTCCCAAAAGACTAAATGTAAGTTAATGTTGCAAGAGATTTAAAGGTTTCAAGAGTTCCAACTTTCAAAACACTCTTTCTATAATAAGTTAAGGCTTTTGGCACTAATATTGACAAGTAGTTTGATGAAGAAATATTTTCAATCTAAGCTCAACAAAAGTGGATCTAAATCAATGTGTATACTTTGCTAAATTTAGCATATTAAATCACTTTTGGATTTAGAAAGTTGTGTTTAAACTCTCAATTTAGGAGAAACTTTTCTGATACCTTTAAATATATAATACCATGAAAATACAGAATAAAGTATAAGTAAATAAAAATAAAACCATTTTTCCTACCCTAATAAATGACAGATCTCTTATACTAAAAGTTGTGTGAAAGATCTTCAGAACTTTGACATTAGTAGAATAATTTTATATGGGATTCTAAAGTAGCTGCCAGTAAGTGAAATGAAGGTCACTCAGTCGTATCTGAACCTTTGTGACCTCATGGACTATATAGTCCATGGAATTCTCTAGACCAGAATACCCTAGTTGGTAGCCTTTTTCTTATCCAGGAGCTGCTAATAAGGAAAAGAACAAAAGGAAGAACACCAAAGGGCTATTTCGAACAGCACAGAAAAGAAGAAGAATGCAAACTAATGAGACAGGATAGTTATCCTGAAAGGCACTTGAAAATATGTATGAAAGGTCTCAAAAAGCATATGTATCTACAAGTCTTTCAATCTTGGAAATGGAGACTTTTTTCCCTGAAAAGTAAACGATTGGGGGAAAATTCAAAGATTTGTATGTGAAATCATTATATGTAGCAGAAAAAAAAAATTTAAATAATTGAAATGCTCAAAATAGGTGATCACTTAATCGAATTATGGTAATATGCATAGCAATTTAATTTCAAGAGAAGTACTATAAAATGTTAAATATGAAATTAAACAAAATTAGTAAGCAAAATATGACAAAAGTTGTATATGTATGTGCGTTTCTGCAGCTTCTTAAGGTTTTCAAACTGTGACTTCTCTAGAACATCTTCCATTTGGTGGGGATTTTAGTTCTGTTCAGTTCAGTTCAGTTCAGTCGCTCAGTCGTGTCCGACTCTTTGCGACCCCATGAATCACAGCACGCCAGGCCTCCCTGTCCATCACCAACTCCCGGGGTTCACTGAAACTCATGTCCATCGGGTCGGTGATGCCATCCAGCCATCTCATTCTCTGTTGTCCCCGTCTCCTCCCACCCTCAATTTTTCCTAGCATCAGACACTTTTCCGGTGAGTCAACTCAACGCATGAGGTGGCCAAAGTATTGCAGTTTCAGCTTGAGCATCAGTCCTTCCAATGAACACCCAGGATTGATCTCCTTTAGAATGGACTGGTTGGATCTCCTTGCAGTCCA
Organism: Moschus berezovskii; assembly: GCF_049115385.1. NCBI lineage: Eukaryota > Metazoa > Chordata > Mammalia > Artiodactyla > Moschidae > Moschus > Moschus berezovskii. Next base: position 45,506,998 of record NC_142472.1, read on the forward strand.
AGGGACTCTCAAGAGTCTTCTCCAACACCACAGTTCAAAAGCATCAATCCTTCGGTGATCAGCTTACTTCACAGTCCAACTCTCACATCCATACATGACCACGGGAAAAACCATAGCCTTGACTAGACGGACTTTGGTTGGCAAAGTAATGTCTCTGCTTTTTAATATGCTATCTAGGCTGGTCATAACTTTCCTTCCAACGAGTAAGCATCTTTTAATTTCCTGGCTGCAATCAGCATGCACAGTGATTTTGGAGCCCAAAAAAATAAAGTCTGACATGGTTTCCACTGTTTCCCTATCTATTTCCCATGAAGTGATGGGACCAGATGCCATGATCTTTGTTTTCTGAATGTTGAGCTTCAAGGAAAACTTTTCACTCTCCTCTTTCACTTTCATCAAGAGGCTTTTGAGTTCCTCTTCACTTTCTGCCATAAGGGTGGTGTCATCTGCATATCTGAGGTTATTGATATTTCTCCCAGCAATCTTGATTCCAGCTTGTGCTTCTTCCATCCCAGCTTTCCTCATGATGTACTCTGTAGCAGAGCTTAAAATATTGTTATATGTATTCCTGTAGGCAGAACCAGGACCCTGCCCCAAGGCTGCACTATTTTTTCTTAACTGCTTTTCCCTTATTTCTGTATCGCCTTCCTTCCTTTGCTAGCAACTGTGCAAATCCACCCTTTGTAACTCAAGAAATGTCATGGAGACTGGCATCTCTTCCCTGCAAATGAGCAACAGGGGACACAGAAAGTCTTCCATTTCCAGAAGACCCACAGGGTCCTGCTTGGTTTCAGTAATGTGTTACACAATGTCTGTTATGTTAGAAATGTGGTAATTTCTTGGTAGCTTACTGTTGTTTATTGTGATTGGGATTGTGATTAATGGTACTCATTTATTATTCCAGGAAACATATCTAAAAGGCATAACCATAATTTTTATGCAAATTTGTACAAAGCCCAAATCCAGTCACAATTGAGTCTATAGCTGGGTTTTAAGGTGCCTACAATGAAAATTTATTAGAAATAATAGGCAATTTTTCAATTTCTTCTTGCCTTCCTTCAAGGTAGCTGAGACTACATAGACCAGTTATTGGATGAATTTCCTGCAGCAATTGGCTTATTTATTATGCCTGAATATGTATATATACATTTATATGTATGTTTATTGCTTAAAATAAATTTGCATATATGTACTTCAAAAAGTTTATACAATTGATAACAATTGGTTGATTAAATATATCCATTTCAATGTCAATAAATGTTATTAATAATTACTTCATTTCTTTCATCATCTGCACAGAAATAGATCAATGATTTGTTCCCACTAACTCTATGCTAGGGTGTGAAGGCTATAAAGTCATATCTTTTTTACCATTTTGTGAGGAGTTTCACGGCAGGGATTCTTTTTAACCTTGAATCTCCAATGACTTATGTGAATTCTGACCCTTAAGAGGCGTTCCATGAATTTTGAACAAAACTGAATTTTACTGGGGAGCATATAGACAAGTAGGAGAGTAAGGCATGTACCAATCTGATTCTGATACAATGTAAAAATGTTATGGCTGCCATAAAGAGATGGAGGAAATTACTTTCAGAATTCAGCAGTGAAACTTTCTCCCAGAATTTGAAATAACATTTTATGAAGAAAAAAATTTAAGTGGAGCATTGAAAGGAAAGCAGGGCTCAGAAATAAAGAGACAGGAAGAAATGCTTGTGCAGGCAAAAAGAATGTGCAGTGCAGAAAGAAAATAATTTTGTTTTTTTTCTCTGTACCAGACACTATGCTTTTTTGCACATTTCTACATTTCTTTCACTGCTATGAAGTCAATATCATTTTACAGGAAGAAAATGGGGTTCAGAATGTTTAGGACACTTGATTAGCAAAAGTAAAACTGCATTTGTCAGGGATCTGTTTGACCATCCAAACCTATCTCTTAGATACAGAGAGACTGGGTATTGGGTGGGAAGGCAATGAGAATCAAAGAACAGTTCACTATAACTGGAGAAAGTTGTTTTGGGTCTCTTCAATCTTATACTCATTCATAAATGGCCAGAATTTTACTGACTCAGCATTTGCATAATCAGTTCAGTTCAGTTCGGTTGCTCAGTCGTGTCCAACTCTCCGCGACCCCATGAATCACAGCACGCCAGGCCTCCCTATCCATCACCAACTCCCGGAGTACACTCAAACTCATGTCCACAGAGTCGGTGATGCCATCCAGCCATCTCATTCTCTGTCGTCCCCTTCTCCTCCCGCCCCCAACCTTTGCCAGCATCAGAGTCTTTTCCAGTGAGTCAACTCGTCGCATGAGGTGGCCAAAGTATTGCAGTTTCAATAAAGTCAGGTTATCTTGGTTCGCATATTATGAATCATAGTGTGATCATGGGTTTCTTCCTACCTCTTCTTTCCTTATTTTCTTTCTGAAGGAAAAATTAATAATCATATTTAATTACAAAGAGAAATCTTGGCTCAGTTTCTGATGAAAATTAGAGATGAGTGGATGAATTTTTAAAACTTAAGTTTTAGGAGACCAATTGAAGATGGTGGGCCCTGAACAGATCCTGACCTTTATCAGCAATCCCATCCTTGAACCATTGCTGTAAAACTCCTCACCAGTTCACCCTAGGGTGGGACACAGTTTTTGAGGTACAATCACACTATGCCCTCCTTTGCCTTGGGAAGCCATAAAGCTATTCTTTTCTACTTCTCCCAAAGCACTGTCTCTGAGATTCAACACCAGGGCACAGAGGCCAAATCTTTGGCATCATTCAGTTCAGTTCAGTTCAGTTCAGTCACTCAGTCGTGTCCAACTCTCCGTGACCCCATGAATCACAGCACGCCAGGCCTCCCTGTCCATCACCAACTCCCGGAATACACTCAAACTCATGTCCATAGAGTCGGTGATGCCATCCAGCCAACTCATTCTCCGTCATCCCCTTCTCCTCCCGCCATCATTACCGCATACTATTTCATTTAGTCTTCATTTCAGCTCAGTTAATTCAGTTCACTCAGTCATGTCCAACTCTTTGTGACCCCATGGACTGCAGCACACCAGGCTTCCCTGTCTATCACTGACTCCCGGAGCTTGCTCAGACTCATGTCCATTGAGTTGGTGCCATTCAACCATCTCTTCCCCTGTCATCCCCTTCTCCTGCCTTCAATCTTTCCCAGCATCAGGGTCTTTTCCAACGAGTCAGTTCTTCACATCAGGTGGCCAAAGTATTGATATTTCAGCTTCAGTATCAGTCCTTCTAATGAATATTCAGGACTGATTTCTTTTAGCATTGACTGGTTTGATCTCCTTGCTGTCCAAGGGACTCTCAAGAGTTTTCTTCAACACCACAGTTCAAAACCATCAATTCTTTGGTGTTCAGCCTTATTTATATTCCAACTCTTATATCCATACATGACTACTGGAAAAGTCATACTTTGACTAGACGGACCTTTGTCAAAAAAGTAATGTCTCTGCTTTTTACTATGCTGTCTAGGTTGGTCATAGGTTTTCTTCCAAGAAGCAAGTGTCTTTTAATTTCATGGCTTCAGTCACCATGTGCAGTGATTTTGGAGTCCAAGAAAATAAAATCATCTTACTGTTTCAATTGTTTCCCCATCTATTTGCAATGAAGTGGTGGGACCAGTTGCCATGATCTAAGTTTTTTGAATGTTGAGTTTTAAGCTAATCTTTTCACTCTCTTCTTTCATTTTCATCAAGTGGCTCTTTAGCTCTTCTTCACTTTTTGCCATAAGTATGGTGTCATCTGTGTATCAGAGATTATTTATAGTTCTCCTGGCAATCTTGATTCCAGTTTGTGCTTCATTCAGCCTGGGATTTCACATGATGTACTCTGTGTATAAGTTAAATAACTAGGGTGACAATATACAGCCTTGACCTACTCCTTCTCCAATTTGGAACCAGCCTATTTTTCCATGTCCAGTTCTAACTGTTGCTTCTTGACCTGTATACAGATTTCTCAGGAGGCAGGTAAGGTGATCTGCTATTGCATCTCTTGAAGAATTTTCCACAATTTGTTGTGATCCACACAATCAATACCACCCTTAATGCAGAAAGTGAAGAAAAACTTAAGAGCCTCTTCATGAAAGTGAAAGAGGAGAGTGAAAAAGTTGGCTTAAAGCTCAAAATTTAGAAAACTAAGATCATGTCATCCAGTCCCATCACTTTACGGCAAATAGATGGGAAAACAGTGGAAATAGTGGCTGATTTTATTTTTCTGGGGTCCAAAATCACTGCAGATGGTGATTGCAGCCATGAAATTAAAAGACGCTTACTCCTTGGAAAGAAAGTTATGACCAATCTAGACAGCATATTAAAAAGCAGAGACATTACTTTGCCAAAAAAGTCTGTCTAGTCAAGGCTATGGTTTTTCCAGTGGTCATGTATGGATGTGAGAGTTGGACTGTGAAGAAAGCTGATCGCCGAAGAATTGATGCTTTTAAACTGTGGTGTTGGAGAAAACTCTTGAGAGCCCCTTGGACTGCAAGGATATCCAACCAGTCCATCCTAAAGGAGATCAGTCCTGGGTGTTCTTTGGAAGGTCTGATGTTGAAGCTGAAACTCCAATACTTTGGCCACCTGATGAGAAGAGCTGACTCCTTGGAAAAGACCTTGATGCTGGGAAAGATTGAGGTCAGGAAGAGAAGGTGACGACAGAGGATGAGATGGTTGGATGGCATCACCGACTCAATGGACATGGGTTTGAGTGGACTCTGGGAGTTGGTGACGAACAGGGAGGCCTGGCATGCTGCAGTTCATGGGTTTGCAAAGAGTCAGACACCTGAGCAACTGAACTGAACTGAACACAATCAAAGGCTTTGGCATAGTCAGTAAAGCAGAAGTAGATGTTTTTCTGGAAATCTCTTGATTTTTCTGTGATCCAGAGGATGTTGGCAATTTGATCTTTATTCTTCATTAAAACTTTCAGATAAGTATTGTCAGGCTGTAGAGAGAAAAAGAAAGTTGGAAACTGAATTAATTAGATCCTATACCAAATCTCTCTGACTTTAATATCCAGGAACTTAACTACAAGCAAAATAATACTTCCTGTTTGCATTCATTTTCTTTATCAATAAAAAGTAATTATATTTCAGAAAGTTGTTGAAATGATTAAAGTATGCCAAATCATAGAAATGGCCTGGAATACCTCATTGACGTTCAATAAACTAATGGTAAAATAACAAAAAATACATAGCAATATATAATACGAGTGCTCAAATAAAATCTTGTGATTTAGTCCTACCTTTTCAGGCTGCTAAAAAGTACACTAGCCAACTGGAAGACTGAGTATGTTACAAATTTTTCAAATAACTGGTTGATGGCAAAACATGTAAAAGTTATATTTCTTCATAGCTTGGAGGTTGCAATAGTTAAGGTACTATGAAAAACTGAATGAGATTCAATTGAAAGAGATAATATTATCGTAAGAGACAAACCTCCGAAAAATGATGAAAATTATAGGCATTAAGCATTGAGACAAAAATATAACTTCAAAATTCTCAAGTATACAGAAGTGTGGCCACTCTCTTCCATTGAGAATTAAAGAAAAAGAAAATTTTTTTTCTGTTAAATTGAGCAAGAACTCTTTAGTTAAATGTGAAAGGCTCTTTTGCTGAAAACTAGAACAAGTTAGTATGGGAGTTCTTAAAAACACTCTTTTAAGATTGTAAAGATCAAATAGATAACGATCTCTTTGAGATGAATTAGGCTCAGTACTGTCTATGCAGTTGAATAAATATGAGGCCATCTGGAGCTCAATACTTTGTGATTTGTATTCTGCCAACATATAGAAATATCTTAATTCATAGATCTTATTATATTTAAAATTTGATATTTTGTATAATTAAGAGAAATTTTTCAAAAGTGCAACCAATTTAAACAAGCTATTCAGTTTCAAGATTCTCTCTAATACTGTTTCAGTTGAAATAACTCCTACAAGTGAAGATAAAGTAATAGCTTCATTTTACTTCTTTAAATTGGGTAATAATGGCTTGTAATTATAGAGTTCCTCTCTTCTGTGGAGCTTAATGTGTTTTGTGGACATTGCCTCATTAATCCTTTCACCTTCCTTTTAAGGTAAGTATCACAGTCCTCATTATACAGATAGAGAACCTGAGGCTCAGAGAAGTTAATTGATTTGCCCAAGGTCACACAGCAAGTAAGTGACAAGGCTATGACTTCTGACTCACCATCTAATGTCTTGCATGCCAGGCCATTCAGCTTTTCCCAGTGGGGGAAATAATCCATTCATTTTTATCAAAGTTCAACTCTAGGCTGCTAAATTCCTTAGGGCAAAGTTGCATACTGCAATTTCACACCACAACTTGGCATACTGTCAACTTACACAGGGGAGATCTCATACTGAGCTGCAAGGTTACTCATAAAAATAGAGAAGAAAAGAGGTTTAAACATGGTTCTCTGAGATGACTGAGTTTGTGCTGCTGAGAACTCACTATCTTTCTCAAACAAGCCACAGCACAGAAACCTGCAAACTTCAGAAGGAAAATTCTAATGATCGTTAATGGTTTGTAAACATTTTTAAAGCGATAAAGCAAAAGTCTTAACTAGGTTATAGTAAAAGTGTTTTACAGGTGTACCTCACTTATTTATGCATGTGTATTTTTATTGACTTGTCTCAAACACAAACCCTTCACTATCTTCTTTGGCAAGCATTCATAAACAATCACCCTCATCTTAATAAGACTACTAACCAGCACATTAAAATGTTATCACTTTAAAACAACAGCAAAACATTACGTGAACACACTAATATGCACAATAAATCTCTCCTTGTGTAAAATGTGAAGGAAGACATTCCAGACACAAAGGTTGTCTGATAATTTGCTATATCAGTAGGCTCTCTAACAGAGCAATACAGAATGCCATTTCTCAGTGAGTGAAGATGCAATGACACCGTTCAGCATACTATTTGTATCACTTATCCAAAATGGGAGGAATTCAGAGAAGTGCCAAAATGTAGCTTTCGTTATCTCAGATAAGTCTCAGAAGATTATTGTCATGAATGATTTTTTCTTCTGAAGCATAACCAACTAAAACCTTCAGAAATTCTCAGTAGATTTAAAGCCTTATAAGCACTGCAAGCACTAGTGAAAGTGAAACAATAATAAAAATCCTTTTCCATAAAACAGTATTGATATTTAATTAAGGAATGGGCTCCTTCTTTCAGTTCTCATAGATTTCCAGTGTGTTGAAACTTTAGTTCATCCCTGCAGACACTGAGGAACACTCATTGCTGACTTGTAAAGGGATAGTACACCAGAAGCTGTGAAATGGATTATGCCTTAGTGCCCTGAGACATACTTGGTAAAATCTCTCCTTGCAGGTCTGGATCCACCTGGCATTCACTATAAGGTCAATGATATATATTCCCATCTCTTTAGTGATGGAAATAAACCAATCTTGCCTCTCAACAATTCCCTCTTTGAGGAAGGAAACTCAGTGAGGGTGAGAATCTTTCTGTTCACCAGTGAACTCAAAAACTCTACAATAAAGATTTTTAATAGATGTTCATGAATTGAATGAATAAAAAGAAAAAATTTTTAATTGCTTTTCTTTAAAGTAATGTCTATGACTATGTGCACATATATTAGAAATATATTTTATGTTATTTCTACAAGTGGAACATGTCATGCTTGTATGATTTCTGGAAGAAGGCTTTTTCCAAACTTATGCCAGCTTGTTCTTTAATGTTCCTAATTTTTCTAATGGTAAAGGGTAGATAGGCTTGGCTCTAATTACAACTACAAAACTTAATAACCTTATAATCATGACATGTTTATTTAACCCCTGTGTCTCAGTTTTTCTCTAAAATGAGAACAATCATAAAGATTAATCCATATGGTTATTGTGAAAATTAAATTAGTATATGTAGAACTCATAAGAAGAGGTGCAAGAATACACAGAAGAACTGTTCAAAAAAGATCTTCACGATGAAGATAATCACGATGGCATGATCACTCACCTGGAGCCAGACATCTTGGAATGTGAAGTCAAGTGGGCCTTAGAGAGCATCACTATGAACAAAGCTAGTGGAGGTGATGGAATTCCAATTGAGCTATTTCAAATCCTGAAAGATGATGCTGTGAAAGTGCTGCACTCAATAGGTCAGAAAATTTGGAAAACTCAGCAGTGGCCACAGGACTGGAAAAGGTCAGTCTTCATTCCAATCCCAAAGAAAAGCAATGCCAAAGAATGCTCAAACTACTGCACAATTGCACTCATCTAACTCGCTAGTAAACACATGTTCAAAATTCTCCAAGCCAGGTTTCAGCAATATGTGAACCATTAACTTCCAGATGTTCAAGCAGGTTTTAGAAAAGGCAGAGGAACCAGAGATCAAATTGACAACATCCACTGTATCATGGAGAAAGCAAGAGAGTTCCAGAAAACCATCTATATCTGCTTCATTGACTATGCCAAAGCCTTTGACTGTGTGGATCACAATAAACTGTGGAACATTCGGAAAGATATGGGAATACCAGACCACCTCACCTGCCTGTTGAGAAACCTGTATGCAGGTCAGGAAGCAACAATTAGAACTGTTCATGGAACAACAGACTGGTTCCAAATAGGAAAAAGAGTATGTCAAGGTTGTATATTGTCACCCTGCTTATTTAACTTATACTCAGAGTACATCATGAGGAACGCTGGGCTGGAAGAAGCACCGGCTGGAATCAAGATTGCTGGGAGAAATATCAATAACCTCAGATATGCAGATGACACCACCCTTATGGCAGAAAGTGAAGAGGAACTCAAAAGCCTCTTGATGAAAGTGAAAGAGGAGAGTGAAAAGTTTTCCTTGAAGCTCAACAGTCAGAAAACGAAGATCATGGCATCTGGTCCCATCACTTCATGGGAAATAGATGGGGAAACAGTGGAAACAGTGTCAGACTTTATTTTTGGGGGCTCCAAAATCACTGCAGATGCTGATTGCAGCCATGAAATTAAAAGACGCTTACTCCTTGGAAGGAAAGTTATGACCAACCTAGATAGCATATTAAAAAGCAGAGACACTACTTTGCCAACCAAGGTCCGTCTAGTCAAGGCTATGGTTTTTCCCGTGGTCATGTATGGATGTGAGAGTTGGACTGTGAAGAAAGCTGATCACCAAAGAATTGATGTTTTTGAACTGTGGTGCTGGAGAAGACTCTTGAGAGTCCCTTGGACTACAAGGAGGTCCAACCAGTCCATTCTAGAGGAGATCAATCCTAGGTGTTCATTGGAAGGACTGATGTTGGAGTTGAAACTCCAATACTTTGGCCACCTCATGCGACGAGTTGACTCACTGGAAAAGAGTCTGATGCTGGGAGGGATTGGCGGTAGGAGGAGAAGGGGACGACAGAGAATGAGATGGCTGGATGGCATCACCGACTCGATGGACATGAATTCGAGTGAACTCCGGGAGTTGGTGATGGACAGGGAGGCCTGGCGTGCTGTGATTCATGGGGTCGCAAAGAGTCGGACATGACTGAGCGACTGAACTGAACTGAACTGATGTAGAACTCATATTCAATTCCTTGAAAAAATATTAAATATCCATGTTGGTGTTCAGTCATTAAGTCATGCCTTACTCTTTGTGGCCCCATGGACTAAAGCATACCAGGTTCTCTGTCCTCTGTTATCTCTCAGAGTTTGCTGAAACTCATGTCCATTGAGTCAGTGATGCCATCCAACCATCTCGTCCTTTGTCATCCCCTTCTCCTGCCTTCAGTGTTTCCCAGCATCAGGATCTTTTCCAAAGGGTTGGCTCTTCACATCAGATGGCTAAAGCTTCAACTTCAGTATCAGTCCTTCCAATGAACATTCAAGGTTGATTTCTTTTACTACTGACTGGTTTGATCTCACAAAACTAAGGGACTCTCAATTCAGCACCACAGTTTTAAAGCATCAGTTCTTTGGCATTCAATCTTCTTTATGGTTCAACTCTCACATTCATACATAACTCCTGGAAAAACCATATATTTGACTATATGGATATTTGTTGACAAAGTGATGTCTCTGCTTTTTAATAGGCTGCATATGTTTGTCATAATTTTCCTTCCAAGGAATTAACATTTTTAACTGCATGGTTTCAGTCATCATCCACAATGATTTTGGAGCCCAAAAAAATAAAATCTATCAACTGCTTCCCTTCTCCCCTTCTATTAATATTTACCATGAAGTAATGGAACTGGATACCAAGATCTTAGGGTTTCTTTTTTTTTTTAATATTGAGTTTCAAGCAAGCTTTTTTACTCTCCTCTTTCACCCTCATCAAGAGACTCTATTGTTCCTCTTCATTTTCTACCATTAGACTGGTATCATCTGTTTATCTGAAGTTGTTGATATTTCTCTCAGCAATCTTGATTGCAGCCTGTGATTTATCCAGCCTGGCATGTTGCTTGATGTACTTTGCATATAAGTTAAAGAAGCAGAGTGACAATATACAACCTTGTTGTATTCCTTTTCCAATTCTGAACCAGTCAGTTGGATCAAAGAGAGGACTTTGGTTTTGAACTTATATGCTTAACAAAGCATCTCCCAGAGAGAGCCATTTACCTTCAGATTGGATTTTTTGTCTTATAACATCAGGCTAAATTAGCTTCCCAGAGAAGACTCTGGCTCTTGGACCTGCTAGCCAGCCCACAATTAAGAGGCATAGATCCAAAAAACTGCCAGAGTAGGGACAATGTTCCAGATTTTTAAAATCATCTATATATATATAATCACTGCAGATGCTGATTGCAGCCAGGAAATTAAAAGACGCTTACTCCTTGGAAGGAAAGTTATGACCAACCTAGATAGCACATTAAAAAGCAAAGACATTACTTTGCCAACAAAGGTCCATCTAGTCAAGGCTATGGTTTTTCCCGTGGTTGTGTATGGATGTGAGAGTTGGACTGTGAAGAAAGCTGATCACCGAAGAATTGATGCTTTTGAACTGTGGTGCTGGAGAAGACTCTTGAAGAGTCCCTTGGACTGCAAGGAGATTCAACCAGTCCATTCTAAAGGAGATCAACCCAGGGTGATCATTGGAAGGACTGATGCTAAAGCTGAAACTGCAATACTTTGGCCACCTCATGCATCGAGTTGACCCACTGGAAAAGAGTCTGATGCTAGGAAGGATTGGGGGTGGAAGGAGACGATGACCACAGAGAATGAGATGGCTGGATGGAATCACCGACTCGATGGACATGAGTTTGAGTGAACTCCGGGCGTTGGTGATGGACAGGGAGGCCTGGCATGCTGTGATTCGTGGGGTCGCAAAGAGTCAGACACAACTGAGCAACTGAACTGATATATATCTATATGTTTAACTGTACCAAGTACCACAAAACATCCTGGAAGAGGAAATGGCAACCCACTCCAGTATTCTTGCTGAAAAATTTCATGGACAGAGGAGCTTCGTGGGCTACAGTCCATGGGGTTGCAAAAATTCAACACTACAGTGATTGAGCACACATGCACCACAAAATGAAACAAGTAAAACAAATCAAAAACAAAAACAAGGAAGAAAAAGAAAGAAAAGCAAATGAAAAGCCAAATAATTAAAATAACTATGGCAAGAAATGTCATATTTAACTGTCCAATTATGATTAAAATGTAACAAAAATGGTCATTCCAACTTATTCTAGTATCTCCCCTTTGCTAGTTGGCAATTAAACAATGTCAATGAAACATTCATAAGAATGAAACAGTGTGACTTTCAAATATGCTCACAACCTTTCTACCTAGTCTGTTTCTCTCTTACTTTCATAACTAAAACTACTATCCAGAAAGTCATACTCATAGTTGTTCGTAAATCCACACTTTCCATTACATTTCACATGTAATCCAATAGATAATTCCAGAGACTTTATGTATAGAATGCATTCTAAATTTGATCATCCCTCCATCCTCCCCCCACCACTTTCACTGTTACCTTCATAGTCCAAATCCTACTGTACCAGCCTCCTAACTCACCTCTCTGCTTCTACACTTCCCTGAATCCTCAGGTATCAAGTGATGCTCTGTCCATTAAAATATGTCCAATGGTTTCTCTTCACATTGAAAATAAGTCTTAAGCTCCTTAATCCAGACTGCAAAGCTCAACATGGCCTAGCCCTTTCTTCATTTCATATTACCACCACCATACTCTTGCTGACCTAAAAAGATAGACTCAGTCATTTTTCCATTAAAAATTAATTTATTGCAGATCAGCAGAGAATTGCAATTCAGTATCTGCAACCATGGTGAGTCATGTTTGAGTCCCCACACAGCAAGGGAAGGAGAACTCTTTTATAGAGGGGAAAAGGAAGTGCTGGGGGTGGGAGTGATTCTGGTAAATGGAGACCATGTCTTTTCATTGGCTGGGTCATTGTCAAGAAAGAACAGGTGTCTCTCTTCCTGTTAGACTCTTGGTATCTTTGCAAGGCAAGGCATGAGAGCTCCTAGTTTTGGTCTTCCAACCCTATTTAATTGATGCTTCTGTTTATTTATTTATTTTTTATACTGTGCAACAGCCATATAGACTTTCTTATTGTTCTTTTAATAATTCTAAGCTTATTCCTGTCTCCAGGGGTTAGAATTTGTTGCTTTTTCATCTTGCAATGCTCTTTTCTGAAATCTTCACATGACTGGCTGCCTCATTATTCTGGTTTCAGATCAAAGATTACTTCCTTAGATTAGTTTTCTGATATCATTCACAGTACAGTAATCTTCACATACCCTATCCCCTGTTCTGTTTTGTTTTCTTATATATTTCTTTATAGTTTGAAAGAAAAATTGGTGTATGGCCAATTTTAAATGAAATAAGAAAAACTTGAAAGAGTTATTTGTGAAAAACATTGTAACATTTTCAATATTTTAGTAAAGAAATGTGTTTAATATTAGTTGTTATTGCTACTGTGGAGTGTGACTTTTACTTATTTCCAAGTGTGTTAGAGAAATTTTTCTTATATTTTACTGTAGAAAGCACACTTAAATTCAGAAAAAATCTATATTAGACAAGCTAATTATTGACTATTGTTAGATTTCCCATGTTTTATTGTAATTCACCTGAGGTTTGGATTGCTAAAAACAATTGTTAAAAAATTGCAGCATGTTTTAAATTTGGTTTGACAACATCCTCTCCCTTCCTCTGAACCCAGTCCCTAAGCCTCCCTGTTCAATTAATTTTGAGTATTTTCCATATGCTCTGTGAAGGCTTGTAAAATAGCTTAATGGCATGGGACAGTGAAAATGTAAGGATTAAATGTGGTAAGGGCCATGATGTTTATAAAATATAGCTAAAGTTTAATCTAGCTGCCACAAATGGCTTTTAAATATTGACAGTTTAATGCAGAAATAAGCACACACACATAATTTGAAGAAAAACTTTTAAAAAATTATTTTAGCTTTTCTTAAAAAAAAAAAAAATTCAGCTATTTACAAAAAGCTAGCTCATTCTGTCTTCTGTCTTGCATTATATATAGTATGTCAGGATGATACTCCCAGGAGAATTTTCAGGATTATTCATTCTTTGAATAATGGCTTGAATATGGGCTTCAAAAAAAATGCAGTAGGAGTGGGTAGAAAAACACTTTCATTTCCAAAGGAATGTTCTGAACTTCCCAGGGGATGCTGGGAAAAGGTTTTGTTGAACTGAGAACACTTGACAGCCAGTTAAGTGGCTCAGTGCATTCACAATAGAAACTACTTTTCCTCTTCTCCGCATCCTAGTTTTATTCATGAGAACAACTTAGTATTCAAATAATGCATAATCTCACTTATAGTACAGGGAATTCATTAATGGGTAATGCAGAGAGTAAGTGATACAATGTCATCAGCAGAAAAAGCAAAGCGCTCCCTTGTGGCAGGATAAGGTTTCATTCAGTCTGATCTGAATTGAAAGAGTTGTGAGCCCCTTCTCTACTTAGAGAGTTTGGCTTTTCAATAGGAGCTGCTGAAAAAAAATGTAGAGTTTTGAAAATAACAAGTATGTTTTGATCAGCATTAAATTCAGGGCACTACTCTTCTGCTACTCACTTATGAGTTTGTCAGTGTCTTTCTAGGCAAAAGAAAAGTGCATTTAATTCAGTGGAAAACAGATGGCTTGAGTGTACAACCACAATGCACTCAAGTCAGCTTTATATGCTGACTCTTCCTTTGTTTTCACTTAAGGGTTTGCAAAAATTTAAAATATGAATCTAATGGCATGGGTATATAATGCACTGTCATCCTACACATAAATCTTGAAGCAGGATGGAGTCAAAATAATAGAACTGTTAGAATATTTGCCCATGGAAGTAACTGATATTAAATCTGAGCAGTGAGAATTCACCTTATTTTGTGTTTTGTTTCTAGTTGAGAATAATTTTTTGAAGGAATCTAAAGTCTTTAACTGAATGAGGAATTCCCCAGGTCAGTAGGTGCCCAGTATGCTGCTGGAGATCAGTGGAGAAATAACTCCAGAAAGAATGAAGGGATCGAGTCAAAGCAAAACCAATACCCAGTTCTAGATGTGACTGGTGATAGAAGCAAGGTCCGATGCTGTAAAGAGCAATATTGCATAGGAACCTGGAAAGTTAGGTCCATGAATCAAGGCAAATTGGAAGTGGTCAAACAGGAGAAGGCAAGAGTGAACGTCGACATTCTAGGAATCAGTGAACTAAAATGGACTGGAAAGGGTGAATTTAATTCAGATGACCATTATATCTACTACTGTGGGCAGGAATCCCTTAGAAGAAATGGAGTAGCCATCACGGTCAACAAAAGAGTCCGAAATGCAGTACTTGGATGCAGTTGTAAAAACGACAGAATGATTTCTGTTCGTTTCCAAGGCAAAGCATTAAATATTACAGTAATCCAAGCCTATGCCCCAACAAGTAATGCTGAAGAAGTTGAAGTTGAGTGGTTCTATGAAGACCTACAAGACCTTTCAGAACCAACACCCAAAAAAGATGTCCTTTTCATTATAGAGGACTGGAATGTAAAAGTAGGAAGTCTAGAAACACCTGGAATGACAGGCAATTTGGCCTTGGAGCACGAAATGAAGCAGGGCAAAGGCTAATAGAGTTTTGTCAAGAGAACGCACTGGTCATAGCAAACACCCTCTTCCAACAACACAAGAGAAGACTCTACACAGGGACATTACCAGATGGTCAACACCGAAATCAGATTGATTATATTCTTTGCAGCCAAAGATGAAGAAGCTCTATACAGTTAGCAAAAGCAAGACCAGGAGCTGACTGTAGCTCAGATCATGAACTCCTTATGGCCACATTCAGACTTAAATTGAAAAAAGTAGGGAAAACCACTAGACCATTCAGATATGACCTAAATCAAATCCCTTATGATTATACAGTGGAAGTAAGAAATAGATTTAAGGGACTAGATCTGACAGATACAGTGCCTGATGAACTACGGACAGAGGTTCGTGACATTGTACAGGAGACAGGGACCAAGATGATCCCCATGGAACAGAAATTCAAAAAAGCAAAATGGCTGTTTGAGGAGGCCTTACAAATAGCTGTGAAAAGAAGAGAGGCAAAAAGCAAAGGAGAAAAGGAAATATCTAAGCATCTGAATGGAGAGTTCCAAAGAACAGCATGGAGAGATAAGAAAGCCTTCTTCAGCGATCAATGCAAAGAAATAGAGGAAAACAACAGAATAGGAAAAACAAGAGACCTCTACAAGACAATTAGAGATATCAAGGGAACATTTCATGCAAAGATGGGCTCGATAAAAGACAGAAATGGTATGGACCTAAGAGAAGCAGAAGATATTAAGAAGAGGTGGCAAGAATACACAGAAGAACTGTTCAAAAAAGATCTTCACGATGAAGATAATCACGATGGTGTGATCACTCACCTGGAGCCAGACATCTTGGAATGTGAAGTCAAGTGGGCCTTAGAGAGCATCAGTATGAACAATGCTAGTGGAGGTGATGAAATTCCAGTTGAGCTATTTCAAATCCTGAAAGATGATGCTGTGAAAGTGCTGCACTCAATATTCCAGCAAATTTGGAAAACTCAGCAGTGGCCACAGGACTGGAAAAGGTCAGTCTTCATTCCAATCCCAAAGAAAGGCAATGCCAAAGAATGCTCAAACTACTGCACAATTGCACTCATCTCACACGCTAGTAAAGTCATACTCAAAATTCTCCAAGCCATGCTTCAGCAATATGTGAACTGTGAACTTCCAGATGTTCAAGCAGGTTTTAGAAAAGACAGAGGAACCAGATATCAAATTGCCAACATCGGCTGGATCATGGAGAAAGCAAGAGAGTTGCAGAAAAACATCTATTTCTGCTTCATTGACTATGCCAAAACCTTTGACTGTGTGGATTGCAATAAATTGTGGAAAATTCTGAAAAAGATGGGAATACCAGACCACCTGACCTGCCTCTTGAGAAACCTGTATGCAGGTCAGGAAGCAACAGTTAGAACTGGGCATGGAACAACAGACTGGTTCCAAATAGGAAAAGGAGTACGTCAAGGTTGTATATTGTCACCCTACTTATTTAACTTCTATGCAGAGTACATCATGAGGAACGCTGGGCTGGAAGAAGCACAAGTTTGAATTAAGATTGCCGGGAGAAATATCAATAACCTCACATATGCAGATGACACCACCCTTATGGCAGAAAGTGAAGAGGATCTAAAAAGCCTCTTGATGAAAGTGAAAGAGGAGAGTGAAAAGGTTGGCTTGAAGCTCAACGTTCAGAAAAAGATCATGGCATCTGGTCCCATCACTTCATGGGAAATAGATGGGGAACCAGTGGAAATGGTGTCAGACTTTACTTTTGGGGCTCCAAAATCACTGAGGATGCTGACTGCAGCCATGAAATTAAAAGATGCTTACTCCTTGGAAGGAAAGTTATGACCAACCTATATAGCATATTTAAAAGCAGAGACATTACTTTGCCAACAATATCTGTCTTGTCAAGGCTATGGTTTTTCAAGTAGTCATGTATGGATGTGAGAGTTGGACTGTGAAGAAAGCTGATGGCCGAAGAATTGATGCTTCTGAACTGTGGTGCTGGAGAAGACTCTTGAGAGTCCCTTGGACTGCAAGGAGATCCAACCAGTCTATTCTAAAGGAGATCAATCCTGGTTATTCATTGGAAGGATTGATGCTAAAATTGAAACTGCAATACTTTGGCCACCTCATGCGACGAGCTGACTCACTGGAAGACTCTGATGCTTGGAGGGATTGGGGGTGGGAGTAGACAGGGACAACAGAGGATGAGATGGCTGAATGGCATCACCGACTCGTTGGACATGAGTTTGAGTGAACTCCGGGAGTTGGTGATGGACAGGGAGGCTTGGCGTGCTGTGATTCATGGGTTAGCAGAGAGTCAGACATGACTGAGCGACTGAATTGAACTGAACTGAAAGTCTTTAACAAGTTTTGTTATGATTCTTAGTGATTTTTTAAAAATATTCTATTCATGCAGGTAATGCATGACATCTATCTATAACCAAAGCTTTTTGTTGTTGTTGTTGTTGTAGATATAGTTTTCTACTGTCAGATTTTCTTTTCTAAATGAATGCAGAAATGCAGAAGCATTTCTTGTAAAGAGTACAGATTCTGATCACTGAGACCTTTACCCACTGGTTCAATGATTGCGTCTCCCTCATTAGCATCCAGATATTAAAATTTTCTCTACACTGTCAAGAAATTACAAATCCATTCTATCATTTATTCATGGAGTTTAATTTTTATCATAACAATTCCCTGAGTGTCTGATATGTACAAATATCTGAGTTTGGTGTGGGAAACTCAGCAGAAATAAGGCAGACATGGAAATATTGTGGAAATTTTAAGATAAGGGAGTTTAAATGAAGCTTCGTGTGAGACAAATCAGAGAGGCTACAAGGAGACCAGGGAAAGGCATCCATTGTGCACTTGGGTAGATATGACTGGCTGTGTCCAGAGTAGTTGCATTTGGGTAAAAAATGTGAAAGGATGGAATTGAAAATGACAGATTGGACAGAGAGAGAGGCAGAGGACATACTTACTGCTAACAGAAGCTCTGGAGGCTAGTTTATTTACTAGGGTAGGTTAACTAAATGGGACTCTACTTGAGGGGAATATGAGTTCAATCTCAGACATCCTGTGACTTGTTTGGCAAATAGGAAGGATGAGTGGAAAAAATGCTATATAATTCTGATGCTCAATGTCAATGACTCTGCTCAGAATAATATAGTTTTTAATTTGATTAATTGAAATATATTTTGTGCTTGAAGTTATAAGAATGGATGAGGGCATTTAAGGAGAATAATTAAAGCAACAGTATAGCAATTTTAATACCAAATCCAGAGGAAATAAAAATATAAGGGTTAGATAAAAGAGATAAAACTAGAAGTACACACCAAAAATGTAGCCAAAGAAGTAGGATGCAAACCAGGACAGTGTGATAATATTTTTTCCATAAAGAGTATCTAATCCTGTCCACTGATATGAAGAAACAAAACATAAAATCAGTAAATAATTGAGCCTGTGTTGAAATAAACAAGGAGATCTGAAAGTGTAGAGTTTTCTCTTATAAGCTGATGCACAGCAGGGATGACAGCCTCTAGTGAAACTGCTTGAAAGTGATTAAACAGAGATGGGGATTTGTAGGGCTTTTGCCTATGGAGCCATGCTAAGGACAAGTAGGAGTGATTCTGGAAAGTAAATTGCAAGGCTTTAAACATTCTGACATGCAAGCTTTCAGCAAAATAGGACACCAGTTGAGTAAAAACAAAAGGACCCCTGCAGGTTTCTTGAGAAAGGTACAGGTTGTTATTGCTAGTAACCTTGCTTTAACTTGGGGTAGAGTGGGTTTTTCCATCTGGGGTAAATGGGGCTCTGGAAATTTTTATGAGAATAGACAGATCAAATGATTTCAGGAAAATACAATCTTTCAACTGAATTTTGTTGTTTGAACATATCAACATGGACAGCATTGTTTTAACAGAGAAATTCTGAATGAAATAAGTTGAAAAGTAAGCTAAAGAACAGAAAGTTTTATTAAAAGTTTGAAAAACTCTTTTGAGAAAGCTAACTCTGAATTACAGTTGAGTGAAAGGAATAGTTAAAGCTGTGTGAAATAAATGGAAGAATGTGCAGAAATTGATGACTTATTTGATTATTTATATGTCAATTACTAGAATTTTACTTTTTTCTTTGAGAAATTGTTAATAGTAAGGGCTTCTCTGGTGGCTCAGTCAGTAAAGAGTCCCCCTAAAATGTGAGAGACCTGGGTTTGATCCCTGGGTTGGGAAGATCCCCAGGAGGAGGGCATGGCAACCCAATTTAGTATTTTTGCCAGGAAAATCTGCATGGACAGAGAAGGCTGGCAGGCTACAGTCCATGGGGTCAAAAAGAGTCAGACACAACTAGGTGCAGCACAGTTATCATTAATGCATTATTTACACTTGTATTGTTTATTTATTGATGTGATAAACTAGAACGTATGAAATGGAGTGAAAATATCCAGTGTAAAGGAAAATGTTGATGATAAAAGAGAATTAGAAAATAATCAACAGCACACGGTTTGGGAGATTCAAAGAAATAAAATCAAAATAATAGATAAAGCATCTAGACTTTGAGGGAACACTTTTGTCTAGTTGAATCACGATAGAGGATGATCACAAACTGAAAGTGACCTTAAATTTGGGGCTGAAAAGGCTAGAAAATTGCCATTTGTAACCTCTATTTTGTCTATGATGAAACCAAAAGTCATTTGACAAGAATGAGGATAAGGAAAGATGAGCTATTCAAAAACATTGAAAAAAATGATATTTTTATTCAGGATAGTGGAAAGAAAAACTAGCAAAATAAATAGTAAAACTGATTATAAATAATGAAGTTTCAATAATTAATCAGATATTTGCTCCTTGGAAGAAAAGCTATGACAAAGTAGATGGTGTATTAAAAAGCAGAGACATCACTTTGTTGATAAATCTCCATCTACTCAAAACTATGGTTTCTCTAGTAGTCATGTATGGATGTGAGAGTTGTACCATAAAGACGGTTGCGCACCGAAGAATCGATGCTTTTGAACTGTGGTGCTGGAGAGGATTCTTGAGAGTCCCTTTGGCAGCAATAAGATCAAACCAGTCAATCCTAAAGGAAATCAACCTTGAATATTCATTGGAAGGACTTATTTGAAGCTGAAGCTCCAATACCTTGGCAACCTGATGCCAACCGATGACTTACTGGAAAAGACCCTGATGTTGGCAAAGATTGAGGGCAGGAGGGGAAGGGAACAACAGAGGATGAAATGGCTGGATGGCATTCTGGGCTCAATGGACATGAGTCTGAACAAACTCTGGGAGATAGTGAAGGATAGGGAACCCAGGCATGCTGCAGTCCACGGGGTTGCAAAGAGTCAGACATGACTGAATGACTGAACAATAGTAATTAATCACCATTCATTATTATGAGCTCAAATGTTCAGGAAATAGAGTGTTATTTTCTCAACTTTATTCAGGTGCTTGGTTCAATACTGGAAAAGGAGATGACTGAATTAATCCATTATTTACCAAGAAAATAAACATTTTCTTTTCACATAAGAATGGAAGTGTTTCTCCAGCAAAAGAAATCTCCTTTCAAAAAAGCAGATAACGTATGCATTGGAAAGGTGAGAAATATAAATAAGAAATTGAAAATATAAAAGTTAAAAGCTATACAAGAATAGAAGACAAGGCGATTTAAAAACTGGAGGAGTAACTATACAGAATAGATAAAATAAAAAGAATTAAATTGTTTGAAATATATAAGATAAAAAGACAGTATTTTATGTGTTTTCCTTTAAAATTAGTACATCTTTTGTAATTTTGCACAAGATTTAGTTGTAATTCTTAAATCTTTATCAGAGATTAGCAGACTATAGCTTATGGGCAAAATTTAGCCTGTGAGCTGTATTAATAAATAAAATTTTAACAGAACTCATCTATGTCCAGTCATTTGCCTATTATATAGGACTACTTTTGTGCTGTCATGCTGGCGTTGAATAGTTGCAAGAAAATCATATGAGCTCCAATGCCTAAAATATGTGCTGCTGCTGCTGCTGCTGCTGCTGCTGCTGCTAAGTCACTTCAGTCGTGTCCGACTCTGTGTGACCCCATAGATGGAAGCCCACCAGGCTCCGCCATCCCTGGGATTCTCCAGGCAAGAACACTGGAGTGGGTTGCCATTTCCTTCTCCAATGTGTGAAAGTGAAAAGTGAAAGTGAAGTCGCTCAGTCGTGTCCGACCCTTAGCGACCCCACGGACTGCAGCCTAGCAGGCTCCTCCATCCATGGGATTTTCTAGGCAACAGTACTGGAGTGGCTTGCCATTGCCTTCTCCGAAAATATGTGCTAGCTAGAAATATACACAAAAAGCTTACTAATACCTAAATTAAAGCAATGATATTTCCAAATTGTAGTCAGACTAATAATTTTAGATGCAGTTAATTCTTCAATCTAAGACTCATTAAATAGCTAAATTTTTTTAATCCCAATAAAAGCACTGGACTCTTTTTGAGACTCTGACCATCCAACAGTCGCCAATATGGGTGAGATGTTTGCCTTTAATAAGTTTAAAGTTTAGTAGAAAGGAAAATTCAGTAAATGTAATGCATAATTAGTCAGCATTAAATACTAAAGAGAAAAGCAAAAATTGGTAGGAAGAGAAGTTACTCACTTCACATATGTTTCAGAGAGTCTTCCCTAACACAAAGAAAATGCTAGAACACATTCCAGGAAGAGGAACTGACTAAAGAAAGGTTCTGGAGCTAAAACAAGCCTGACATATTCAAGAAACAGGTTTGTTCCCTGGAATCATCAGACAAGTGGGTGATCTGTGTTAGAACACGTTAGTCAGATAGATGAAAGTCAGTTCACATTAACACTTTGCAAATCAGATAGTAGACTGCATTTCATTTCAATTAAAAGGAAAGTCTGTTAATTGTTTAAAGCAGTAAGTAAAATGGTCTGACTTAGTTTGAAATAAATCACTCTGGCTGCTATGCAGAAAGTGAAAATTGCTCACCAATGCCCGACTCTTTGTGACCCCATGGACTATACAGTCCATGGAATTCTCCAGGCCAGAATATTGGAGTGGGTAGCCTTTCCCTTCTCCAGGGGATCTTCCCAACCCAGGGATCCAACCCAGGTCTCCTGCATTGCAGGTGGATTCTTTACCAGTTGAGCCACAACGGAAGTTCAAGAATACTGCAGGGGGTAGCCTATCCCTTTTCCAGCAGATCTTCCCGACCCATGAATCGCTGGGGTCTCCTGCACTGCAGGTGGATTCTTTGCAACTGGGCTATGAGGGAAGCCCTACTATGCAAAGTAGACAAAAATTTGTAGGAATCAAGAGCAGAAGTTGGGAGACAAGTTAGAAAGCTACTGTAATTTTCAAGGCAGTGTGATTTATGTGTATGATAGTGGAGATGGACAAAATTGAACTGCTTCTTATTGTTCATTCCCTCAGTCTTATCTGACTCTTTGTGATCCCATGGACAGCAGCACAACAGGCTTCCCTATACTTCTATCTCCTGGAGCATGCACATTGTCCATGTCTCATGTCCATTGAGTAGATGATGCCAACCAACTATCTCATCCTCTGTTGTCCTTTTCTCCTCCTGTCCTCAATCTTGCCCAGCATCAGGGTCTTTTCCAGTGAGTGGGCTTTTCGCAGCAAGTGGCCAAAGTATTGGAGCTTCAGTTTCAGCATCAGTCCTTCCAATAAATATTCAGGGTTGATTCCTTTAGGACTGACTGGATTGATCTCCTTGCAGTCCATGGGACTATCAAGAGTCTTCTCCAACACCATAGTTCAAAAACATCAATCCTTCTGTGCTCAGCCTTTTTTGTGGTTCTACTCTCACATCCATACATGACTACTGGAAAAACCATAGCTTTGACTATATGGACTTTTGTCAATAGAGTGATGTCTCTGCTTTTTACTATGATGTCTAGGTTTGCCATAGCTATTTTTCCAAGGAGCAAGCGTCTTTTAATTTCATGGCTGTAGTCACCATGCAGTGATTTTGGAGCCCAAGAAAATAAAATCTGTTGCTGTTTCCATTTTTTCCCACATCTATTTGCCATGAAGTGATGAAACTGGATGCCATGATCTTAGTTATTTTGAATGTTGAATTTTAAACAAGCTTATTTGTTTTCTTCTTTCACCTTCATCCATTGGCTCTTGAGTTCCTCTTTGCTTTCTGCCATTAGGGTGGTGTCATGTTCATATTTGAGGTTATTGATATTTCTCTTGACAATCTTGATTCCAGTTTGATCTTCATCCAGCCCAGCATTTCACTTGATGTACTCTTCATAGAAGTTAAATAAGCAGGGTGACAATATACATCCTTGACATTCTCCTTTCCCAATTTTGAACAGTTTGTTGTTCCATGTCCAGTTCTAACTGTTGCTTCTTGACCTGAATATGGATTGCTCACGAGGCATAAGGTGTTCCCATCTCTTTAAGAATATCCACAGTTAGTTTTGACCCACACAAAGTATTTAGCATTGGCATTGATGCAGAAGTAGATATTTTATTCTGAAAATGTCTTGCTTTTTCTATGATCCAATGGATATTGAACTGATTCTAAGATTTTTAAAAAGAAGTAAAAGTAATAGGTTTTGCTGGTGGGATGACATTGAGATGGGAAATTTAAGTGAACCAAAGGTAATCTCTGGTTTTAACGTAAGCAATGAGGTGGTTATAGTAATAAAACACCTGTTGTGTTTGTCCTGATTCACTCAGTTTTGTCCAACTCTTTGAAACACCATGGACTACAGCCTGCCAGGCTCCTTTTTCCATAAGATTTTTCAGGCAAAAATATTGGAGTGGGTTGCCGTTTCCTCCTCCAGGGGATCTTCCTGATCCTGGGATCGAACTCATGTCTCCTGTGTCTCATGCATGGCAAGTGGATTCTTTACCTGCTGAGTTAGTACATTAAACACCTAAGAAGGTAAAAATGTGGCGGGAAAACCAAGGATTTTCTCTTAACAATGTCAGACAGAGAAGGCTTATGTTCCAGTGGAGAAGTTATATAATTAATTTTGGTATATGTTATTCTAAGATCCATATTAGATATAGCTTGTGGGGGTTATATTGAGTTATTGGAGACTAGACAGACTAATCTTAATATTAAACTAAGAAAAAACAAGGGAACAGAATGGAAACTTCAGCATTTAAGAGTCAAGAAAGAGACATAACAAAAAAGATGGTCTAGGGGTACAAGGGAGATTGCAGACAAAATGCTGTATGTGATAGGAAGGAAACTGTCCCTGATTCCAGAGTATATAGGAGATAAAGAATAAAAAAAAAATCCAAATTTGGAAACAGAATTCTTTGACTTGGATGGAGTTGAAGGAATGGAAGACTGATGAGATTGAGGAGAGGATGTGAAATGAAGACATTTATATAGAATGTTCTAGAATCAACATTTTGTGGAACATTTTGAAAACACATAGGCAAAAAGGGGTATCTTATAAGCAGAGAGAGGATGCTGTCTCAAGAAGTATTGTTAATATAGGAAATTCTAGGATATGTTGTAGTCTTAGATGAAAACTCCAATAGAGAGTTATTGAAATATTAACACTTGAGTAATAAAGGAAGAGGCATTCTGGAAGAGAAGAAAGAGGAGAATTGTATCTAAAGCAGCAGAAGAGTGACCTAAAATGTACAGTTATAGCTATTCACTCACCTAGAGCCAGATATCCTGGAATGTGAGGTCAAATGTGCCTTAGGAAAATCACTGCAAACAAAGCTGGTGGAGGTGATGGAATTCCAGTTGAGCTCTTTAAATCCTAAAAGATGATGCTGTAAAAGTGCTGCACTCAATATGCCAGCAAATTTAGAAAACGCAGCAGTGGCCACAGGACTGGAGAAGGTCAGTTTTCATTCCAATCCCAAAGAAAGGCAATGCCAAAGAATGCTCAAAATACCATACAGTTGCTCTCATCTCACACTAGCAAAGTAATGCTCAAACTTCCCCAAGCCAGGCTTCAAAAGCGCATGAACTGTGAAATTCCAATGTTCAAGTTGGATTTAGAAAAGGCAGAGGAGCCAGAGATCAAATTGCCAACATCCGTTGGATCATCGAAAAAGAGACAAGAATTCCAGAAAAATGTCTACTTCTGATTTATTGACTATGACAAAGCCTTTGTGTGGATCAGAGCAAACTGTGGAAAATTAATCAAGAGATGGGAATACCAGGCTACCTGACCTGCCTCCTGAGAAATCTGTATGCAGGTCAAGAAGCAACACTTAGAACTGGACATGGAACAATAAACTGGTCTCAAATCAGGAAAGGAGTACATCAAGGCTGAATATTGTCACCCTGCTTATTTAACTTATATGCAGAGTACATCATGAAAAACCCTGGGCTGGATGAAGCATAACCTGGAATCAAGATTGCCGCTAGAAATATCAATAACCTCAGACAAAGAGATGACACCATACTTATGGCAGAAAGCGAAGAACTAAAGAGCCTCTTGTTGAAAGTGAAAGAGGAGAGTGAAAAAGTTGGCTTAAAGCTCAACATTCAGAAAACTAAGATCATGGCATTTGGGCCCATCACTTCATGACAAATAGATGGGGAAACAGTGAGATACTTTATTTTGGGGGGCTCTGAAATCACTGCAGATGGTGACCTCACCCATGAAATTAAAAGACACTTGCTCCTTGGAAAAAAAGTTATGACCAACCTAGATAGTATATTATAAAGCAGAGACATTACTTAGCCAACAAAGGTCCATCTAGTCAAGGGTATGGTTTTTCCAGTAGTCATGTATGGATGTGCGAGTTGGACTATGAAGAAAGTTGAGTGCCAAAGAATTTATTTTTTTGGATTGTGTTGGAGAAGACTCTTGAGAGTCCCTTGGACTGCAAGGAGATCAAACCAGTCAATACTAAAAGAAATCAGTCCTGCATATTCATTAGTAGAAATTATGCTGAAGCTGAAACTCCAGTACTTTGGCCACCTAATGAAAGGAACTGATTCATTTGAAAAGACCCTGATGCTGGGAAAGATTGAAGGCAGAGGAGAAGGAGACGACAGCAAATGAGATGATTGGATTGCATCACCGACTCAGTGTACATGAGTTTGAGTAAACTCTGGGATTTGGTAATGGACAGGGAAGCCTGGAGTACTGCAGCCCATGGGTTCATAAAGATTTGAACACGACTGAGAGAATGAACTGAACTGATAGCTATGCACTGTGAAAGGAAGGGAAGCAAAGATATGAATAAGGGTGTGCATAGGCTGATGCATCTTTGGTAGGTGCAGGAACTGGTTCCTGAGTGATTATTTCTATTTTCTCCATAGTATGAGTTTATATCATCAGTTTAGAATTTCTATCATTTTAGTGTAATGCTTCCCCTCTCTAATGCTTTGACTATAACTTCCCTGGTTGCTCAGATGGTAAAGCGTCTGTCTACAACGAGGGAGACCCAGGTTCGATCCCTGGGTTGGGAAGATCCCCTGGAGAAGGAAATGGCTCTACATTCCAGTACTATTGCTTGGAAAATCCCATGGACAGAGGAGCCTGGTAGGCTGAGCAAGTGAGTGACTTCACTTTCACTTTCACCAGAATTGCACTTCTTAGTCTTCCTTGCCATTGAAGGTTTGGGATGTGTTGCCAGTACAAAGCCCCAAGTACTTGTCAAGCAAAACCAGAAGCAATGGGGCTCTGAAAGGACAAAACATAAGCTTGGTTTCCTGTGGCACCTGCATCAGGGAAGTGCCTGCCTCTTCAGCTTGGTGGCGGTTTCCTAAAGCTGTTGACTTCCAGATAACACTATGTTCCTTCTTCAAATATTTCAGTCCTTCCAACAATTTTGCAACCTAAGTCCCATTCTTTTCTTTTCCTAGTCTCTAGAGAGGTATCTTTAGTTTTATTGTCTGGATCCCAATAGTGTTGAGTGAATTCTGAGGAAGACAATATAGGAAAGAGTCAGAAGTCTGGCATGTGATGTACCTAAAAGCAAGACTTTTATGTTTCAATAAGACAAAATTAGAGAAATCCAGCTACTCAGCCCGTTTCATCTCACCCCTGATGTGGCGTGTGTTTCATTAAGCAACTACAGAAAAACACACAAGGATCATGGAGCCTAATTTTAAAATCCTCAGTAGATGCTTTACTATTCTTTAAGACATTAGCATCGGACCTGGACTGGCGATTCGTTCGATGCATGATACAGGATGCTCGGGGCTGGTGCACTGGGATGAACCAGAGGGATGGAATGGGGAGGGAGGTGGGAGAGGGGTTCAAGATGGGGAACACATGTACACCCGGGGCAGATTCATGTCAATGTATGGCAAAACCGATACAATAATGAAAAGTAATTAGCCTTCAATTAAAATAAATAAATAAAAAAAAAAAAGAAAAAAGACATTAGCAGCAATGTTCACTCAGCCAAAACTGGAGCCCTATTAATGGCAGAACTCTTTTTAGATTTTAAGCAAGTTTATTTTTTGATAAACTCTTAAATATACATTCTGTGACTGTAACTTCTTTCCCTTAGTCTAAATGTTTTATTTGTGGTCATTTTGAAAGAAAATAAATGTCTCAATGACATTTATATAATAACTCTCCAGTTATTTTCATCTTCAGTATAAAATCCTGCCCCCCAACCAGTCTCTCCTTGTGTACTTGATACTGAGGCTATTCAATATCCATATCCCTGCTTTCTGGACACTATTAGGTTGATTAATGTCTTTCTTAAGTTTTAGCAGCTAGAATTTTATAAATATAGTTTGAGTAGCCTAGAAAAAAAATGGCCATTGCTTCCAATGCATCTAACTTCACATCAGTGTTAATTACAAACCTAATAGCACTGATAAATATTTTAATAATAATCAATTGAAATAGTTAAAATAGTTAAGACTTTGTTTTTGGCATTTCATGTGGTGTGTTTGGCTGTGTCATCTCTGTTTTATAAATATAGTTTTTAGACATATTCAAGGTATTATATTCATGCTTATTTCATAGTTCTTTATTAGACTTGGCTTCATGCCAGCTCATCTCTTTGATGCCCCTTCAGTCAAGCATTGTGTTCACTGTATCATGGCATCTAATTACATCTGTTGGCAGATTTTTATCATCACAGCATTATTACTTTCATCGAAGCCAATGTCTAAAATATTTATGGATGATTACTACAGAATGACATCAGAGACGAAATATACATTGTTCAAACATCAGTGTACTATTTCAAGCTGTCAGAATAAAGACCACATAGAACAGAAAATCCAAAAGATGGAGGCATATGGGGAAAAAAATGGACTGAGGCCTGCTGCTGCTGCTAAGTCACTTCAGTCGTGTCCGACTTTGTGCGACCCCATAGACAGCAGCCCACCAGGCTCCCCCGTCCCTAGGATTCTCCAGGCAAGAACACTGGAGTGGGTTGCCATTTCCTTCTCCAATGCATGAAAGTGAAAAGTGAAAGTGAAGTCGCTCAGTCGTGTCAGACCCTCAGCAACCCCATGGACTGTAGCCTTCCAGGCTCTTCTGTCCATGGGATTTTCCAGGCAAGAGTACTGGAGTGGGGTGCCATTGCCTTACAGTACAAGTAAGGAAAGCACTGTATTATTTGCCAGAATCTCCATAACAAGAACCACAGACTGGAGTGTGTCTGTGGTATAAATAGTAGACATTTATTTTCTCAGAGTTTGGAAGCTGGAAATACAAGATCAAGGTGCCAGCAAGGTATATTTCCTCTGTGGCCTCTCTCCTCGGCTTGCAAATGGCCACCCAATTGCTGTTTCATCATTCTTTCCACAGGGAATGTGATTAATGGCACTTAAAACTCAGAATATTCAGAGTTGAACTCATTTTCTCTGCTTCTCACTTGCTCATGTTTCTGCCTACTATTTTTCCTGTGTTAATTTTTTCTGATTGATGGGTCAGCCATGTACCTAAGAGCTCAGGTTAGGGCAGCTATTGGAAAACCACTATCCCATTGGTTTTCCACACTCATTAGGATAAAATTCAGACTACTCTGTATGGTGTCACAGGGATATACACAGGACTTGGTCTTTCATCTCAGACATTATCTTCAATCATGTTTCCTTCTTTTATTGTATTTCATGTACACTGGGCATATGCTTGTCTTTAAAGAAGTACACCAAACTGTTCTCATTCTCAGGATATTTGATCTCTCCTTGACCTCTACTTAGAACATTATTCATCAAGATTTTCAGATGACTTATTCATTCTAAGCATTAAATGTCTCTCATTTGTAGGGTCTCAGCTCAAATGTCACCTCCTTAAAGGATTTTTTCTTGACTATAATGTCCAAATTAAGTCCCCAGGTGTCATGACCACTTGTCACTCTCTGTCATAGTATGTGCTTTGCTTCCTTCATCTATCACTTTGTAATATCAGAACTTGGTCTGTCTTGCTCATTAAAATCTAATCTTGTATCTGTTTTTCACAGTACTAAAATAGTACTGTGAAATTGATCACCTACAGAATGATGTCTGACATTTTTACCATGGTGTGTAAGCCCCTCATTATCTGGCCTTCCTTCTTCCCATCATTTTCATTTTACGTTAATTGCCATTCTTCCATGTATAAACCTCTCTCACTATCCTGCCATCATCCACAAACAAGATTCCTATCTGTCCAATAACAAAATAATTATGTTTACTCAATTTAGCCTTGATATGCTCATCCATAAAGTAAGGATAGGAAAAGGGGAAGGATAGAGGAGATAATTTATTTCTAAATTTTACTCAGAATTTGATGTCAACTGGTGTGTATAGTAAATCACATAATAACCATTCAATAAAGTTAACTGTGATTATTGTGACTACTCCATTCCTAGTCAATGCTGTTAGACATAAAATTTAAGGAACTAAGATGATGACTGTAACTTTTAAGTAACTTATCTTCTCAAAAAGGACAATTTTGTCACCGCTAGCACTCCACATAAAAATCTTCTCAAGTTTTTTTTTTTATATTTGCATATCCGCTCCATAGTGATAAAGTGTCAAAGCATAAATTAAAATGTGACAAATATGATATTTTCATTAAAACATAGCATTTCAAGCCAAAGTGCATTCACATTTACAATATTTATTTATATTTTTCTGTCATCATGAAAAGACACATGAATGTGCCATCTCTAGAAAAGTGAAAAACAAATACTCTAAGAGCATCACAAATTAATTATTCTTAAAATTTAATATACAGTTCATCACTACCATTTTACTCATATTACAAAAACTATTTAAACATGACCAAAATATTTTTTAATAAATTGCAATTACTAAACTTAAAAATAAGGCATTAAATTATAATCATTAACTTCTCAAATTGTATAACCTCAATAGGAGATTTAAATCCATTTCACATAATGTCTTGCATGATTTTAAACACTGGAAGGGGAAAACAAATAATAAGGTAATAGTACTTGAGTCTACAAGGGGGCCTTTCCACTTTATTGATTCAGTGCATGAACAAGAGTCATATTTGTTTTGTTTACTTCTGTTAAATAAAAGCATGAGGTGCAAGAGTGATATATATCATAGCTGCTAACAAAATGGACTGTGGCTGTCTAGCACAACTGAACCACTGTGTTTGCCTCATAACAAAGCACTGCTGGGTTCATTCAAAAACTGCATAAACCAGGTGGCATACTAATTTTCATGTCAGTATATCATTGGCTGCACAGTAATAGAATCTTAAGGCAGATGGTGTTTTGAAAAATCATTACACAGGGGAAGTCTCTTATCTCCTAGAAAGAATTTTTAGATCATATCTATTTCTATAATGTAAAAGAACACAAAACATGAATCCTAATGTTAGAGTAAACTTAGATGTAATCAAGCCAAATATTTTACCAAATTGCAAAATTCTGTCACAAAATTCTGAAAGACTCTTGCTCATTCTTTTAAAAAAATCTTCTAAGAATGAGTAACTTAGTATTTCACATGTGATTTTGTTTTTTAAATTAATTCATTTTTTATTGAAGGATAATTTCTTTACAGAATTTTGCTGTTTTGTCAAAACTGAACATGAATCAACCACATGTAAAATAAGAAAAAATCTTCTAATTATAAAACTTCCTTTTTAAATTTGAATTTTAAAGTCCCCTTTTAGTTCTTCCTTCTTTAGTGATGTATTAAACCTACTCCCTATCCAAAACAGTCCCTTTTTTACTTAAAAAATGAATATGATACCCTTCCAATCCCAGGCCCAGAGTTACTCTGATTGAAGTACTGTGAAATCGTTTGAAATTGATTTGATTGATACAGCCAAGAGAGAACAAGATACAATGAACGTATCTTGATACAAAAGTGACACAGAATCAAAAATCATGAATCTAAAAGTGAATACGTATATCACTCTCTATTATATTCTCTATTCTATCCTATAATCTTGCATTTAAAATCTTTCATGAATACATCTAATAATGGAGAATTTTCTGACTTCAAAGACATTTATTTCTAATTTAGCCAATATGGCAATATTAAGTCTAGTGGAAATCAGATATTTAACAGAAACCAGATACTCTTTAATTTACATATTTCATCTTGATTCCAACATTTTAGGCTTATAACACAAATGTAATTGTTTTTGCAAGATAAATTGTTCAAATATTTAATGATGGCTAGATGGTTATTCACTAGCTCCCACTTCCATCTCTCCAATCTGCATTACATTTGTTTTATTCTAAACAATACTGTTTGCAACAGATAGAATAAAGATATTTAATATGAAATGAAACCTGTGTTTTACTTACGATATAATAAAATGCTTTACTGTATGATCCAACAGACTACACTTTTTTCATTTCTGCACTGTTCTGTATTTTCAGATTTTCTCAGTACTGCATTATTGAGATCTAGAGATTTAAGATTAGGTTATGAGTTTGGAAAACTTGACAGAAGATGTTGTTAGGTCCAATATTATTTCTCCAGATATATCCTAGGCCACTCTTTTTCTAAATATTGTACAATTCCCACAGATTCATTCTTTCATTCAATATATATAGGCTTATTTATGTGCAAATAATATTAGTATAATATTAAATTTTGACAATAGTGGGAAAGGTATAGACTTTCAAATAGACTACAGAATAGAAGAGACTTACTTTGAATCTTGATCTTTTCCCCAGGCTAGCTGTATGTGGTAGACACTTTCTTGTGAGACTGGATGACAACTGAGAGCAGCAGCTCCTGGTCAGTCATGTGATCACAAGGGTAAACAACCCTAACACTTAAAACCATTCTGGATGCATATATCCATTCTGCTTTTTACTTTCTCTATAGCATTTGATAAATTATATAAGATATTCAATACTTTATTATAAAATAGGCTTGTGTTAGAAGATTTACATAATTTCAGGCGAATGCAATTGTTCTGAGTATGTTTAAGTTAGCACAGGCTCAGCTATTGCCAAGAAAGATCCATCTAGTCAAATTTATGGTTTTTCTAGTAGTCATGTATGGATGTGAGAGATGGACCACAAAGAAAGCTGAGCACCAAAGAACTAATGCTTTTGAACTGTGGTGTTGGAGAATATCCTTGAAAGTCCCTCGGACTGCAAGATCAAACCAGTCAATCCTAAAGGATATCAGTCCTGAATATACATTGGAAGAGCTGATGTTGAAGCTGAAGCTCCAATACTTTACCCACCTGATGCAAAGAACTGACTCATTGGGAAAGACCCTAATGCTAGGAAAGATTGAAGGCACACGGAGAAGGGGATCACAGAGGATGAGATGGTTGGATGGCATCACTGACTTGAAGAACTTGAGTCTGAGCAAGCTCCAGGAGTTGGTGATAGTCAGGGAAGCCTGGCATGCTGCAGTTCATGGGGTAGCAAAGAGTCGGAACACAACTGAGCAACTGAACTGAGGCTAAGCAGGTTAGGTGCACTAAATGGAGTTTTGACTTAATTTTCAACTTAGGATGGGTTTGCCAGGACAACCTCACTGAAAATTTAGGAAGATTTGTAACACAAATAGTATAATCACTGCCTCAAAAGTTTAGTTTAAAGGATTAAATTATCCATATAAAAAATCTCAGCACAGTGCTTGATACAAAAAATAGACCATCATCATTGTTAATTTTTTTTTTTTTTAACATTTTTCAGTCCCTCTCCTTAGGTCACTATGGTCTGTGATTGAGACCACCTCAATGTTCCACTCAGCATGAGTAAACTTTAAGCAAGTTTCTTTCAGACTATTAAGTCTCATGTCACCCTTTTCTTAGAGAATTTGCTTCATAAACTAGCAATTATAAATTATTTTTCTGCTTCTTTGAGATGTAAATCTCTTAGCATCTTGTTAGGTTTTACAACTCAGAAATGTCTTTCCTTAATGTAAGTACCTTGGAATCATCTCTTTACAGTGTACGATAAAGAATGCTAGCACTCCTGTCTTCCAGTATCTCTTCTGGTTTTATAATCTAAGCCCAGTGAAGTATACCACATTTTAAACAACATCTATCTAGTTAGCTTTTAATTTCCTCAGTGTAAACTTGCCTTTTAAATAGATAATTTCAATTAGGGACAAGAATGTGTGTGTGTGTGTGTGTGTGTGTGTGTGTATGCTGTGCTTAGTTGCTCGGTCCTGTCTGACTCTTTGTGACCCTGTGAACTGTAGCTCACCAGGCTCCTCTGTTCATGTGATTTTCCAGGCAAGAATACTGTAGTGGGTTGCCATGCCATTCCTCCAGGAGATCTTTCGAACCCAGGGTTCAAACTCTGGTCTCCCACATTTCAGGCATGTTATTTACTATCTGAGCCACCAGGGAAGCCCAAGAACACTAGAGTGGGTGGTCTATCTCTTCTTTGGGGGAACTTTCTGACCCAGGAATTGAACTGGGGTCTCCTGCATTTCAAGCTTATTCTTGACCAGCTGAGCTACCCTGGAAGCTGATATAAATACAGAAAGTTAGATAGATAGATGTCTGCTACATCTCCAACAGTCCTGTTATATAAACAAGAAATTTAAAAGAGCAAAATAATGCTATAGATTTCGTGAGGTAAATTCCTTCATTCCATCATGGATAAGAAATAAGTCGTAGCCATTGGGATGTATATATCCTGACTATTGACCACGACCTGCACTTAGTGCTTCCTCCAGGAAGACAGCATGTGTAACCACTTCCCCTGCCTTCCCACAGATGACACCATCTCATTTGTAGAAGAAACAATGAGGAGCCCTGTGTACCTGGTCAAATTAGGATCATTTTTTTCACCGTTTATATTACTTGAATGTTCTGTGGTGATCCTTTGACTTGAAGCATTAAATACTATCTTCTCAAAAGTCTGAATTTAAATTTCTAAAATATGTGTGTTAGTTTCAGTAGTACATGTTTATTCTATTTTTTCCTCTGTATCAATTTATTAAGTTGCAAAAAGTGTCTTGAATTCAAAATGGTACTTGTAAAATATTTTTCAATTATTCAGTTTTATTGAGAATATCTTCATCTTTTATAAATAAGATAGAAATTCTAAATCTTGTCAATTTCTTTTAAATATAGGACCAACTCAACCCTAAAACACATCTACTTGGTGAGTCCCTCACTAGGAGGATAATGTTATACATATATTTGTAATCATGGAACAGTTCTCTTGAGATTACTATCTCTTACACTTTCCCTGGACATGCCACTATTTCTGGCCCATTTTACCCTGGGTGTCTTTTTGCATACTACTCCTATGTTGGCAGAAAGTGTTGGGTAGCTAAAAGATTATTAGAGAATGCCTTACAAAGACAGTCACATTTAGGTAAAATCCTGATGTCAATGAGAGAAAAAGAAGGACTAGTGAGTGAGTATTAACATATATGCTTATATAACTTCTGTGCAGAGTACACCATGTGAATTGCCAGGATGGATGAAGCACAAGCTAGAATCAAGATTGCCAAGAGAAATATCAATAACCTCAGATATGCAGATGACATCACCCTTATGGAAGAAAGTGAAGAGGAACTGAAGGGTCTCTTGATGAATGTGAAATAGTAAATTGAAAAGTTGGCTCAAAACTCAACTTTCAGAAAACTAAGATCACGGCACCTGCTCCCATCATTTCATGGCAAATAGATTGGGAAACAATGGAAACAGTGAGGGACTTTATTTTGGGAGGCTGAAAATCACTGCAGATGATGACTGCAGCCATGAAATTAAAAGACACTTGCTCCTTGGAAGAAAAGCTATGACCAACTTAGACAGCATATTCAAAAGCAAAGACATTACTTTGCCGACAAAGGTCCATCTAGTCAAAGCTTTGGTTTTTCCAATAGTCATGTGTAGATGTGAGAGTTGGACTGTAAAAAAGCTGAGCACCTAAGAATTGATGCTTTTGAACTATGGTGTTGGAGAAGACTCTTGAGAGTCCCTTGGACTGCAAGGAGATTCAACCAGTCAGTCCTAAATGAAATCAGTCCTGAATATTCATTGGAAGGACTGATGCTGAAGCCAAAACTCCAATACTTTGGTCAACTGATGTGAAGAACTGACTCATTGGAAAAGATCCTGATGCTAGGAAAGATTGAAGGCAGGAGGAGAAGGGGACAACAGAGGATGAGATAATTGAATGGTATCACCAACTCGATGGATATTAGTTTGAGCAACTCTGTGAGTTGGTGGTGGACAGGGAAGCCAGGGGTGCTACAGTCCATGGGGTCACAAAGAGTCGAACATGACTGAGCGACTGAACTGAATTGTGAGTGGATAGCTGAACTACTTTTCAAGCAGGAAGGAATACCATTAAAGGAAATTTCATAAGACCATAACTTATCTGGAGAGGCTCAAGAAATAGAAAGAGGACCACATGACAGAGGTGACTGTGGCCAAAGTAGAGATGAGGCCAATGGGATAAAGGCTCAGGAGAATAAGCCTGATAGAGTTTTTCAGGACATTTCCAGGACTTAGACTATTACTCTGAATGAGATAGAAGAGGGCAGAAGAATAACAGTTGGGTTCCACTTTTAACAGAACCACTCAGGCTGCTCTGATATAAATAGTCTCCCAGGATAGAAACAGAGCAATTAGCTAGAACAATTTTGTATTAAAAAAATCAAGACATAATGGTTAATTTTCACCACTCTTTATGAGAGGGAAAGCAGATAGAAGTTGTGAGAATTTGGATTTAACAATATTTTGAAGATTGAGTGAAAAGAATTGCTGATACACTCACTGTATTTGGGCCTGATGAAGAGTATTGAAAGTGTGGACATTTACAGCAAACCCCTGATTTGCACTATAGTGTGGGATGGTTAATTTACCCTGCAAGTTAAACAAAGTAATCTTATTAATCAATGGGAAAATTTGTGATTGTTGCATGGCTTTTAACTTTTTTTGGCAAAGCATTAAATCTCTTCTACTATCAGTTATAAATGTATGCAAAAATAAAAAAAAATTATATATAGAAGTAAATATTTATCACACTATAATATAAAATACTGGAAACATAGAGAATTAAAGTCTTATTTCTTTGTAAAAAAGATAAGACGTTTATGTAGTTTAAGCAATGTTTGCCTTCTCATTAAATACATTGAGATGAACTTCAAGAATTTTATACTTGGTACTTTCAATGTTATGAAATATCTCCAAGAGTCTCTTAAATGTGAGGTTTATGCCAGTGTCAGTGAACGGTGTTTCTTCATCATTTTCATCAAAATCACTTTTTTTTTTAAATTATATCGACAAGTTTGACCTTACCAAATTTCTTTGGCTGCAAATCCAGAGTCTCTCTAATAGTGAGAAAATGTTCCTGATCATCTATTTCTTCTACAACTCCGTTTACATTTGATTCAAATTTCACTTTCAGCATTCTGACTTTTAGATTTATTGCTAAACTTTTATCTCACCTTATTCTGGAAAAGACTATGATGCTGGGAAAGGTTGGGGGCGGGAGGAGAAGGGGACGACAGAGAATGAGATGGCTGGATGGCATCACTGACTCAATGGACATGAGTTTGAGTGAACTCCGGGAGTTGGTGATGGACAGGGAGGCCTGGCGTGCTGTGATTCATGGGGTCGCGGAGAGTCAGACATGACTGAGCGACTGAACTGAACTGAACTGATTCTCTGGAACTCTGCATTTCAGAGTATATTTTGGGTATATTTTCCCTTTCTGCATTGTCTTTTGTTTCTCTTCTTTCTTCAATTATTTGTAAAGCCTCTTCAGACAACCACTTTGTCTTCTTTCACATCTTTTTTCGTGGGGATGGTTTCAGTCATTGCCTCCTGTACAATATTAGGAACCTCTTTCATAGTTCTTCAGGCACTCTGTCTACCAGATACAATCCCTTGAATCTATTTGTTACTTTCACTGTATAATCATAAGAGATTTGATTTAGGTCATATCTGAATGGTGCAGTCTTTTTATGTACTTTCTTCAATTTAAGCCCGAATTTTACAATAGGGAGCTGATGATCTGAGCCACTGTCAGCTACTGGTCTTGTTTTTGCTGACTATATAGAGCTTCTCCATCTTCAGCTGAAAAGAAAGTAATCAATCTGATTTTGGTATGACCATCTGGTGATGTCCATGTTAGAGTTGTCTCTTGTGTTGTTGGAAAGGAGTATTTGCTATGACCAGTTTGTTCTCATGACATAACTGTTGAATTGCCCTGCCTCATTTTGTGCTACAAGGAAAAACTTGCCTGTTACTCTAGGTATCTCTTGACTTTCTACTCTTGCATTCTAATCCCCTATGATGAAAAGGACATCTTTTTTAGTATTAGTTCTAGCAGATCTTGTAAGTCTTAATAGAACCAGTTAACTTTAGCTTCATTAACATCAGTGGTTGGGACATAGACTTGGATTACTGTGAGGTTGAATGGTTTGTCTTGGAAATGAACCAAGATCATTCCGTCATTTTTGAGACTGCACCCAAGTACTGCATTTTGGACTCTTTTGTTGAGCATGAGGGCTCAGTTCAGTTCAGTTGCTCAGTCGTGTCTGACCTTTTGTGACGCCATGGATTATAGCATGCCAGGTTTCCCTGTTCATCACCAAATCCTGGAGTTTACTCAAACTTATGTCCATTGAATCAATGATGCCATCCAACCATCTAATCCTCTATCGTCCCCTTCTCCTCTTGCCTTAAATCTTGCCTAGTATCAGTGTCTTTTCCAATGAGTCAGTTCCTTGCATCAGTTGGCCATAGTATTGGAGTTTCAGCTTCAGCATCAGTCTTTCCAATGAATATTCAGGACTGATTTCCTTTGAGGTGGACTGGTTGGATCTCCTTGCAGTCCAAGGGAATCTCAAGAGTCTTCTCCAACACCACAGTTCAAAAAAATCACTTTTGTGGCACTCAGCTTTCTTTATAGTCCAACTCTCACATCCGTACATGACTATGGGAAAAACCATAGCTTTCACTAGACAGACATTTGTTGGCAAAGTAATGTCTCTGCTTATTAATCAATATGTTGTCTAGGTTAGTCATAACTTTTCTTCCAAGGAGCAAGTATCTTTTAATTTTATGGCTGCAGTCACCATCTGCTGTGATTTTAGAGCCCCAGAAAATAAAGTTTGTCACTTTTTCCCCATCTATTTGCCATGAAGTGATGGCACCGGATGCCATGATCTTAGTTTTCTAAATGTTGAGTTTTAAGCAAACTTTTTCACTGTCCTCTTTTACTTTCATCAAGAGGCTCTTTGGTTCTTCTTCACTTTCTGCCATTAGGGTGGTGTCATGTATGTATCTGAGGTTTTTTATGTTTGTCCCGGCAATCTTGATTCCAGCTTGTGCTTCTTCCAGCCCAGTGTTTCTCATGATGTACTCTGCATATAAGTTAAATAATCAGGGTGACTATATACAGCTTTGACGTACTCCTTTCTTTATTTGGAACCAGTCTGTTCTTCCATGTACAGTTCCAGCATGAGGGCTACTCCCTTTCTTCTAAGGGATTCTTGCCCAGAGAAGTAGATATAATTGTCATCTGAATTAAATTTGTCCATTCTTGTCCAGTTTAGTTCACTGTTTCCTGATATGCCAATGTTCACTCTTGGCATCTCCCGCTTGAACTCATCCAACTTATTTTGATTCATTGACATAAGATTCCAGGCTCTTGTGCTATATTGCTCTTTACATCATTGGACTTTACTTTCACCACCAGACACACCCAGTACTGAGCATGATTTCTGCTTTGGGCCAGCTGCTTAATTCTTTCTGAATCTATTAGTAATTGCCCTCTACTTTTCCCCAGTAGCATATTGGACACTTTCTAACCTGGAATTGGGGGTGGGGGTCAAGGGCCCATCTTTTGGTGTCATATCTTTTTGAATTTTCATGCTGTTCATGGGGGTCTTGTGGTAATGAAACTGGAGTGTTTTGCCATTCCCTCTAGTGGACCACATTTTGTCAGAACTCTTCATTATGACCCATTCATCTTGGGTGCCTCTGAACAGCATGTTCACAGCTTCATTGAGTTATGCAAGCCATGACAAGGCTGAGATCTATGAAGGGGTCTATTAACACTGGTAACTGAAACACGCTTACTATAAATCAGAGTTTCCTATAATCTAGACAACAGACATTTTAGAAGGATTCCAGTTGCTGTTTTCAAATATATAAAGTGAAAAATATAGATACCTTGTATGTAGTCAAGAAACATAGGTGAAAATTCTAGATGGTAAGATGGTAATTTTTCCAGGTAGGTGAGTTAATTCAAAACAAGATAGGGCTTACATAAATTAGAAATGTCTACTGTTGGAAGGAGTTGCCTCTGAAATAAGTAAAAGTCCAATTAATAGATATTTTCTAACAGACACTGGACAACCATTTTTCATCCAGGAGTGTTATATGGAGTGTTATATGGCCAACACCAAAATAAATTAAATTAAATTTTCAACCAACTAACATTTAAGTTCTTATCTAGCTGGAACATGCTTTCTTATTTCCAAAGTACATTTGATTAGATGGAACCACACAGACATCTACTCCCTCATTTCCTGTAGGGAGAAGAAAAGAAACTCTTTTTGAAAAATAAAATAGGTCATTCAAATTTTTATAAATGCTAAGAAATGTTTATTATCTATGCATGACTTTTAAAATCAGTTACTGTAAATGTGAAAAAACTTAGTCAACAAACCAACAGTGTGCCGAAAATAGAAACTGCTTCAATAAGTAGAAATAGTTATTATTTTCTCAGAATTGGAAACAATTTTCATTAGCTGATTTGCACCTGTTCCATGGCATATCTGTAGTACACATATATATATATATATATTTATAAACTGTACTGAACTGAACTGAAAGCAAAATATACCCTATTAAGTATGCAAGAGATTAATTTTATAATAATGTGTCATAGAATCAACAGTTAAAATTTTCATTATATTTTTAATATAAATAATACTATTTTCACTTTATCGCCTCAAGGGTGAAAGAAATCATCATTTGTTCTTTACAGCCTGAACTTTAGAAAGTATTTAATAGATGCTTTTTGCATCTAGAAAATCATTGCACCTCATTTTTATAAAATTTTGGAATATCTTCTGTTTGTAGCATACTTTATAAATCATGGAAAATGTGTGACTTTTTATACATTAGACAGAACAAGTGCTAATCTGATATTGGGGAAACTTTAGCTTTAAACTTAAAAGTATTGCAGTTACATAGTTATTTCTGAAAATCATCCTACAAGATACAAAACAGAGCAATGACTGATTTTTACTTCAATTTTTTGATGACTGAAGTTCATGAAAATTTAACAACTTATTACAAATCCATAGTTAGTGACAGAGTCCTGACAAATGTTCCAGTTCTCACTTCATAGTGATGTGCTAACAAAGAAGGCAACAAAAAAGAATTGAAAACTTCATAGTCACAGGGATGGTTTGGATTAAAAAGGCATAGTCAGTACTATAATGCAATTTCTATTTGGAAGAATGAAAGAAAATTCAATAGCTCAAGCTTAGCACAATCTAGTAGTGATTAAGCACATACAGAGGATGAATTGTGCATCAGCAATGTCACAACCTAAGAGAACATAATGAAATCTTGAAGTGAGAAATTATTCCTATTTATGGAAGTGTTTAAGGAAGAATAAAAAATGTTTTATATAATATTTAATTATTTAGAATACAATGAACAAACCAAAAAGACAAAGAAAGACCTTTAATATACGTGATGAAAGAAAACTATATTATGCAATCTCTATTTCATATGAATTGCTCTAAAAATGACAAATATTTATTCTTACATTCATTAAAGATCATTAAAGAATCCTTTTTATTACTCATATATTGTTAAACAAATCTAAGAATACTTTTTTGAAACAAGCTTTACTACATCAAAACTTCAAACTAAAGTCTTATACACAGACCTATAAACACTATGGTGAGCTTGAAGTTACTGAATGGATTTCAAATTGTTGTAAAAGAAATGCATCTCAATATGTGTAACAGAGAATAATATTTTTGCAAAATAACTATCCATACATTGTTGTCTGGATTGTGTTACTCAGATGTTTCCCAGACTTTTTCTAAATTCTTTCTTCCCTAAAACACCTTTTAATATATTATTTTCCCTGTTTCCTCCATGGAATTTTAATATCACAGGTATACTGTATATTTATGTACTGTGGCCTTCCTGAAGGCCACAAATCCCAATAAAACACAAGCCCCTTCAAAAATAATTTTTCCTTCCCTTGGGGTGACACTGTCCAGATTGAAAACACAGCAATCAGATTTACAAGTATAGAAATTCTGAAAAAAATAATCTGATTGATTATATAAATGCATCATCACTCTTGAAATTCACAGTTTCCTGGGTTGTTCTGGTCAAACACTAGGTAGTAAATTCAGCATAATCTGAATAACCATCAGGTCATAGTTTTACTCTTTGTTATACAATTATCATTTTCCCCAGTTCTAAATTATGAGATATATGAATTTAATCTATAAATACTACTGTTCTTCATTGAAATATGTCACTGTTACTATGGGAACATAGGAATTCATAGAAATGTGTACATATCAAAGTCAAGTTTTCATGTAAAAATTTTAAAAAGTTATTTTACCTCCAAGAGAAAAAATGTACAACTATCAGATCTATTTTTTCTTAAGCTTATTTTCTGAATGTAAACATACCCTTATTTCTGCATTTGAAAACTATGATGTTAAGTGCAATTATGTATAAATTCATAAATTCAGTGACCACTAATGTTATTTTGCATGTTCAGTTCAGTTCAGTCGCTCAGTCGTGTCCAACTCTTTGCAACCCCATGAACAAAAGCACGCCAGGCCTCCCTGTCCATCACCAACTCCCGGAGTTCACTCAAACTCATGTCTATCGAGTAGGTGATGCCATCCAGCCATCTCATTCTCTGTCGTCCCCGTCTCCTCCCACCCCCAATCCCTCCCAGCATCAGACTCTTTTCCAGTGAGTCAACTCGTCGCATGAGGTGGCCAAAGTATTGCAGTTTCAGCTTGAGCATCAGTCCTTCCAATGAACACCCAGGACTGATCTCCTTTAGAATGGACTGGTTGGATCTCCTTGCAGTCCAAGGGACTCTCAAGAGTCTTCTCCAGCACCACAGTTCAAAAGCATCAATTCTTCGGTGATCACCTTTCTTCACAGTCCAACTCTCACAT
The DNA here is from genome assembly GCF_049115385.1 of Moschus berezovskii. Lineage (NCBI taxonomy): Eukaryota > Metazoa > Chordata > Mammalia > Artiodactyla > Moschidae > Moschus > Moschus berezovskii. The sequence goes on from NC_142472.1 coordinate 45,549,530, forward strand.
CCATACATGACCACGGGAAAAACCATAGCTTTGACTAGACGGACCTTGGTTGGCCAAGTAATGTCTCTGCTTTTTAAGATGCTATCTAGGTTGGTCATAACTTTCCTTCCAAGGAGTAAGCGTCTTTTAATTTCCTGGCTTCAATCAGCATCTGCAGTGATTTTGGAGGCCAAAAAAACACAGTCTGATACTGTTTCCACTGTTTCCCCATTTATTTCCCATGAAGTGATGGGACCAGATGCCATGATCTTCATTTTCTGAATGTTGAGCTTCAAGCCAAACTTTTCACTCTCCTCTTTCACTTTCATCAAGAGGCCTTTGAGTTCCTCTTCACTTTCTGCCATAAGGGTGGTGTCATCTGCATATCTGAGGTTATTGATATTTCTCCCAGCAATCTTGATTCCAGCTTGTGCTTCTTCCAGCCCAGCGTTCCTCATGATGTACTCTGAATATAAGTTAAATAAGCATGGTGACAATATACAACCTTGACGTACTCCTTTTCCTATTTGGAACCAGTTATGTACTAATAGAGACAATATAAACCATAGGGGAAAAAACTAAGCTAAAGAGTGACACATAATGAACACTTAAAAAAAAAAAAACTGTAATTAGAGATGCTCAGTATCTTTCTGCTCTCCTCTGTAATCAGCTTCTTGCTAACAAAATCTCATATTTTTTAATTCCCAGAAACCAGAGATATATTCAAATCAAATTTCTCTCATGCTGAGCCCTGTACATGTTCCTTTAGTGCACATTTCCTTCTTGGCTCACAGTGGTTCAAGATGTAAAACTTTGGTAAGGAGGGAAGATATGGTGTATTTGGAAGTGCGATAATATACATGCTGTTCTTAAAAGATTACTATTTCATTAACTAAAGTTTATATAATCATGATTTATATGTCTTCATACTTTGGGTTGAAATCATATATAATGCTTGCTCCTGGTGCTTAATAAGAGAAGAAATATGAACATGGACATTCTTTTAAATTCACACCATCAAATACATAAAAGAAAAAACTCTAAATAGTATCAAATTTGCCTATTTTTTGAACTTCATGAGTAACTTTATCTACCAGTTCTTACTTAGTCCTTACAACATTATAAATTAGAATTATTTAGAATTATTATATCTCTTTTGCATACAAAAAATAAGTCTTAGATAGGTTGGTTTATCTATGTGTTGCTAAATGAAGAAACCGATATTCTAGGCAAGATACATCTCATTCAAGAGCCTATGCAAACATTCTTCAATCTAACCAAAAAATATGGCATTCTAAATATGCCATTAATGTCAGACTTGGTTTAAAAATGCATTTTGGTAATGCATGCAATTCCATCCCCTCATCAAATCCTAGTGAGATGGTAAATATATGCGTGTTTTTACTTAAGGATGAACACATAATTGGCATGAAAAACTCATGCAATTTTACCATTAATTTTCCAGAAATTTTAGTGAATTGTTTTAGAATTTGGAGGTGAGTGGAGTCAAATTGGCTGAGAAATAAGAAAGATAGAATAAAATAAGGGCTATAAAAATACATGTTCATGAATAAGGACTCTATTTCAGATAACATTTCTAATACAAAGCATTTGAAAGAGCCTGAAATAAAATAATCAAAACAATTTAATGGAAACATGAATAAGTCAGATAAAAATGCAGTCCCAAGAAAAATAAAAAAAAAACATACATACATATAAATCTTAAAATGCATTGAAAATACTTACTGGTATCAGAAACAATTTAAAACAATAATTATTGTTGTTGAAAGAAAGATTTTGTTCCCATCCTATTGGCCAAAATTCAAACTTGATTAGTTGATTCTACCTAAATTTATTTTAAATATGAGAATTCTATCAATGTCACTGATGGACATGAAAAGCAGTACAGTCAAAGACGTATAATCACATTGGCTATATTAATCAAAATTTAAGTGAATGTTTCCTGTCACTCTAGAAATTGTCTATCTAGGGATCTATCCTGTAGACAAAACTGTATATGTATTTAAGTATGCTAGTTGCAGCATTGTTTGCAATACAAAAAAAAAAAAGGAATAAAATATGTATGGAATGTTATACCAGGGTTACAGTGAATGAGTATGTATCTATATACTGACATGAAAGACGATCATACGAAATTTTGTTTAAAAATAACAGTAACAAAGGTTCGTCTAGTCAAGGCTATGGTTTTTCCAGTGGTCATGTATGGATGTGAGAGTTGGACTGTGAAGAAGGCTTATCACTGAAGAATTGATGCTTTTGAACTGTGGTGCTGGAGAAGACTCTCGAGAGTCCCTTGGACTGCAAGGAGAGCCAACCAGTCCATTCTAAAGGAGATCAATCTGGGTGTTCATTGGAAGGACTGATGCTAAAGCTGAAACGCCAATACTTTGGCCACCTCATGCGACGAGTTGACTCACTGGAAAAGAGTCTGCTGCTGGGAAGGATTGGGGGTGGGAGGAGACGGGGATGACAGAGAATGAGATGGCTGGATGGCATCACCGACTTGATGGACGTGAATTTGAGTGAACTCCGGGAGTTGGTGATGGAGAGGGAGGCCTGGCGTGCTGTTATTCATGGGGTCGCAAAGCGTCGGTCACGACTGAGCGACTGAAATGAACTGAACTGAACTGCATATATAATTCCACTTATGTTTTCTAATTTGTGAACACAAAGACACACCAAAAACCTGTGTAGAAAAAGATCCAGGAGAATATACATCAAATTGTTTAGAGCCTTAAGAGGAGAGGAAAAGTTTGCTGTTGAGTAAATAAAGCTAAGTAGCTTTTTTCTTTTCTTATGATTGATGTGTTGACTAGCTCTATTGTGTTAATAATTTCACAATATGTACATCGTTTGAATCATCACTTATATACCTTAAACTCACACAATGTATTACATTAATTACATCCCAATAAAACTGGAAAAATAATTTATACTATATTTTATTTTACTAATACATTATTTTTGCACATTTTCTTTGTGACCATCAAGCTCCATATTTGTTACTAAAACCTGTATGTTTGCACCACACAGGTGAAGATACCTTTAATTATAATACACTCATTTAAAGAGTTGATAGAAATAAGGGTATTTCCTTCATGGCAGTTTCAAAAATAATTCCCTCTTCATTTCGTATGGATTTAATTTATCTTAGGTGACGTTGCACTTAGATAAGAATACCGGAGTAAGTTGCCATTTCCTTCTCTAGGGGATCTTCCCAATTCAGGGATCGAACCTGGTCTCCTGAATTGCAGAGGGATTCTTTACCATCTTTACCACCAGAGAAGACCACCAATTCAGCAATTCTGTTTAATTAGACTCTTGACTACCCTTGAGTCACCAGGGAAGCCCTATTAAAATCCACCTACTGTCTGATATATAATTCTAAAGTTAACCATGAAAATTCATTGATAATTGATGTTAATGTCAGTATGTTAAAATTTTAATTGATGGCTTAAATACACATATGATTACTACACTGTTCACTAACAATTAAAGCTGTTATGAGGGTTCCTAATTCTACAGGTTAAAATGACAAAATAAATATGCTCAGATTTGGGATGTGGATGTATGAAGGTGTATTGTACATGTAAGTGTGTGGTAGAGTGATAGAAAGAACATTAAATATGTTCTAATTTTGATAATCAATAGTTTTATATAATGCAAACTGTCATATTTTATTTTTAGGTTGGTGCAAAAGTAATTGCGGTTTCAGATTGTGACTTTTAAATCATTATACCTAGGTTCAAATACATCCTTATTAATCAAAATAAGAACCTTTATAATCAGCACAATTTTGCCAATGAGATAAAGTTGGTTTATTTCTGTAGTGTAAAAATTCATGCTTTGGAATTTGACGAATCCTTGGAAAGCATTTTTGCCTCCTGCTGGTTGCGGAAGCATTTTCCCTGTGAATAGTTGTTAAGACGATTGAAGAAGTGTAGTCAGTTAGTGAGTGGTTAGGATTATAGTGGATGAAGCAAAACTTTGTAGCCCAATTTGTTCAACTTTTGAAGCATCGGTTATGTGATGTGTTCTGGTGTTGTCATGGAGAAGAACGGGTCCCCTTCTGTTGACCAATATTGGCTGCAGGTGTTGCAGTATTTGCTGCATCTCATTGATTTGCTGAGCACACTGCTCAGATGTAATGGTTTCACTGTGATTGAGAAAGCTGTAGTGGATCAGACACCACCAAACAGTGACCATGACCTTTTTCTTTTTGATGCAAGTTTGGCTTTGGGAAGTGTTTTGGAACTTCTTCTCAGTCCAACCACTGAGCTGGTCATCACTGGCTCTATAAAAACTACTTTACATCTCACATCATAATCTGACCAAGAAATGGTTCATTGTTGTTGCATAGAAAAAAATGTCAGCTTTTAAAATTTTCGGTTGGCTCATGAGTCACCCACTTATCAAGCTTTTTCACCTTTCCAATTTGCTTCATATGCCAAACAACCATAGAAAGGTTGATGTTGAGTTCTTCCACAACTTATCCTGTCATTGTAAGAGAATCAGCTTTGATATTGGCTCTCAATTTGTCATTATGAACTTCCAATGACTGGCCACTGTGCTCCTCATCTTCAATGTTCCTGTTTTCTTTGCAAAATTTCTTGAACCACCACTGCCCTGTACATTCGTTAACAGTTCCTGGGCCAAACATACTGTTGATGTTGCAAGTTGTCTGTGCTGCTTTGTGACCCATTTTGAACTTGAATAAGAAAATTGCTCAGATTTGATTTTTTGTCTCACATTATTTCCATTGTCCAAAATAAATAAAAAGTAAACATCAAGAAATGTCATTAGCAAAAAATATAAAGAATTGTGCATTAAAATGATGTATAACAACCATATTTATTAAGAATGTATTCCAATATCAAATGGTAAATTTCAACAATGCAAACAAAACTGCAGTTATGTTTCCACCAACCTAAAACAAGTTTCTTGATTTTAAATTTTGTTTCTATAAATTCACAGATACACATCCAGAAACATTTAAAGAAACTTACTCAGACTATATCTGAAACAATTTAATGTGAAAGAATTTATCCTTCATTCATTTTATTCTCAAAAATATGCCTCATAGGCAACAAACATGTTTTAAAAATTAAATATCTTCACTAAAAATTGGTGCTACATTTTAATGGGGTTTGATATACAATTTCTAGCCAAGCTAAATATTTGTACGGACAAATTTAATTCATCTTAAATGAAACTTTAGAGTCAAAAAATATTGTTTTTAAATAAGACGGATTAGACTTGTCCTATATCAGCAAGCATTATCTATATTCCCCCATCTCAACATTCTTTTACTTTCTATATAAATGGTTATAATATCTTCTTTTCCTTTAATACACTTTAAAGAGAAGTGTCATTCTTACTGACTTCAGAACAGGAAATTTGAATGCTGAGGCTCTGCCAAGATTTGTAATTACATCACATTGTTTCTCATGTGCTTACAGTATTAACAGCTTGCCATAAAACAATTTATAGCTCAAAGGCTTAAAATGCATTCCCTGTGAAACATATCTGCTGATGACTCACTTGCAAATTATCTAATTTTCAGGGTTATTTGAGTTTCCATATTGAACATTTTATATTAGATCCATCTTTTAATCAGAGCATATACCATGCCATATCTATGAATTGTAACCAATAAGTGTTTGCATATTGATTGTTCAGAACTCAAAATACATTTTCTCATGAAGCAGTAGTTTGGTTTCAGGATGTTGGGCACAAAAAGCCTATTAATTGGCTAAAAATAATAACTCAAATTTTCATTCTTAAGAACAGAAGCTTTTGATATAGGAGGCACAAAGTGAAGAAAAGAAAAAAAGGGCAAAGAGAAATAAATTTTTTTCAGTATATGTCCTGATCTTAAATTCTGTCCTTTTCACATAGTAGGTTGCTTAAGTTTGGGGAAATTACTTAATTTTTCTGGTCTTAGTTTGAAAAACAGGATTATAATACTATTTTGATTATTTCTAGGATAATTAATGCATGATACATCTTGATGTACATCCCTAAATTTTTTTATGAGTTTTGCTATAAATCTCTTTCTTCATAAATGCAGATTTTAATTAAATCAACCATGTAGAAATATAAGACACTTTCTGATTGTGTGGATTCAATATTTTCAATATACTTCACTGTGGCTCTGTTGGTAAAGAATCTGCCTACAATGAGGGAGACCTGGGTTCGATCCCTGGGTTGGGAAGATCCCCTGGAGAAGAGAAAGGCTACCCACTCCAGTATTCTGGCCTGGAGAATTCCATGGACTGTATAGTCCATAGGGTTGCAAGCAGTCGGACACTACTGAGCGACTTTCACTTTCAGGAAGCATGATGGATTATTTTCCAGAGATATGTATCAAAAAGAGAAAAATTATCCCAGTCTTCATAGAAGCTTGTTATTTCAGGTATAATCACCCCTGGATTTATTATTTACTATTTATATAATTTGTCACTACCAAAGGGTGAGAGGTGGGGAGGATGGTGAAGGAGAACAAACTTAAAATTTAAAAATTAAAGATACAATTTGTTAGTTGTCCAAGCATTTTTAGATTTCATATATGAGACCTATCACTAATGGTGGTATTGTTTTTATTCCACCTCCAAGTATGATACTAACCGCCAAAAAAAAAAGCTCTATAAAGCTGAAATTTACTTGAGAGTCATTTGGTAGCATTTGAAAAAGAATCAACATATAGGAGAATATACTTCTTAAAAAATACATCTCATAAGACTGATGCTTGCTTATCTTGGCTAAAAGCACGTTGTACAGTGAATTCATTTTATTTGTTTTTTCAACTTGGTTAATGCACAGAAAACCAAGTTTTATTGTTGATGTTTATGTTTGCCTTTTTCTCCCACATCACGCCTCTGACTAATGGCTAGGCACAGAAAGATTGATAGAAAAAATTGTTAATAAGAATGATATTTGAAGCTCTTGAAGGAGATCAAATCCTTTTAGCAAGGTAAATGGCCTATGACAATATCTGTAGATAGTTGTTATTTTGACTACAGCACGCAACAGGCAATTGAGGATGGTATAAGGAGTACATCCCAAGGTTGTTTTATGATACACAATGCTCCATTAAAATCAGTCCTCTATGAAACTAAAACCGTGTGACTTTGTAAGATTTTATTTTCATTCTAAAGTGAATACATTTCAAGCACAAAGTTTTCTCCAATTATCAGTGCAATGCATCTTTTTATTTAGTCACCTTTTTGCATTCAATCATCTTTTATGCTTATTCTGGAAATCGGAGCTTACCATATTCAAAGTTTATTATGCTAACAAATTATCATTAACACAAAGATTTTTTAGCAGGATGAGAGTCATTTTAAGTTTTCTTTATAATCTTATTGATGAGCAGAGAAACTGAATCACCAGTAAGCTTTTTTAGTTCTACAACAGTAAATACTCACAGTGAATATATAAACAGAATCAGGTTTCGACCATAAAAAAAGGAAATGTTTCCTTGTTGGTTTTTTAAAGGTGACTTTCCTTTTAAAATTCTTATTATCATTGCTAAAATTTTACACACCTTAGAGATTCAATAAATGTTCCTTTTTGATGAAGATAGGGTTGTTGTAAAGAATGTCAAAAAGATTAAAACTCAAACTCTCTTCTGACTAAGAAAACTTACAGCAGAAATCTTATGTTAATACGTCTACCTCAAAAAGAAATTTATTCCCAAGGTTTTATTGAAAGGTTTGGAGCTCAGTTTGTCATATCCTATCAATTTTTATGCACTATATATTTGTAAACTGAAATAATGGCATTGATTATGTAGAATATATACTTGCTTATGTTCTTTCATAAAAATAAATTAAATATGAAGATTTCAAGGTTTGCAATATGGTTTTGCAATGTTTACAACTTTTCGCAAAAATGAATAAATTACAGATTTATTTGTCTGGATTTACCTGGTGGCTCAGACAGTTAGGAGTCTGGCTGCAATGAGGAATATCCAAGTTTGATCCCTGTGTTGGGAAGATCCCCTGGAAAAGGAAATGGCAACACACTCCAGTATTCTTGCCTGGAAAACCCCATGGAAGGAGGAGCCTGCCGGACTACAGTCCAATGGGTCGCAAAGTGGTTGAGTGACTTCACTTTCCTTTTGTCTGGATTAACTTGTGGGTGTGTACATATGTCATGGCTACACATACATATATATATATATATATATATATATATACATATTCAAGGAAACACATATTATACACATGCTGTGCTGTGCTATGCTAATTCACTTCGGTTGTGTCCAGCTCTTTGCAACCCTATGGACTGGGACTGTAGCCCAACAGGCTTCTCTGTTCATGGAATTGTTCAGGTAGGACTACAGGAGTGGGTTGCTGTGCCTTCCTCCAGTTGATCTTCCTGACCCAAGAATTGAACCCATGTCTCTTACATCTCCTGCAGTGGCAGGTGGGTTCTTTAATACTAGCACTTCCTAAGAAGCCCATATATATGTATATATGTTATTTTATTGCTTATCCTCTTGTAATATGAATATTCCTGAGAGGTCAATATTATTGAAACACATACAGAAGTGTTTCCTTAATTTATAGTATAAACTATATGAGTTGGAATATATTAGAATTTAAATGTTAGCCTGAATGTTAGCTTGTTAGGAAATAATATATAGTGTTCTATGATGTTAAAGGCTTCCCAGGCAGCTCAGTGGTAAAGAACCTACCTGCCATGCAAGAGATGTGGGTTGGATCTCTGGGTAATGAAGATCCCCTGTAGAAGGAAACAGCAACCCACTCCAGTATGGTTGCCTAGAAATCCCATGTTCAGAGGAGCCTGGCAGGCTACAGTCCATGCAGTCAGAAAATAATTGGACCTGATTTAGTAACTAAACAACAAAATAATGTTAAAATTATTTTTGACTTCTGAAAATGAAAAATCACTCAAGTTAAGGCACATCACAATATTATCATCACATTTGAATTTGAACTTCAAATTATAACATTTATCATGAAATTCAAATATATAAATTAAACTTGACTGCTGGTACTTTTGGCCATTTCCAATATTCGGATTAATTCTCAAAGGACTACATTTTGCCCCTATTTAACAAAAGTAGATATTAAAGCTCTGTTATTAATCATTGATGTCTCCTTGTTTCCTTAGCTTTCACAAATATAACTCTATAGAACACTGTCATTTTTGTTAAACAGCATCTTCAGTAGGAGCTTCTCCCCTTGGTTCAGTGGTAAAGAATCCACCTGCTATGCAGGAACCGCAGAAGACTCAGGTTCAATCTCTGGGTCTGGAAGATCCCCTTGATAAGGACATGGCAACCCACTCCAGTAGTCTTGCCTGGAGAATCCCATAGACAGAGGAGCCTGGTGGGCTACCATCCAGAGGGTCATAAAGAGTGAGACGTGACTGAAGTGACCTAGCATCCTTGCACATCTTCAATTACTTCATTTTAACTGGTTTCAATCATCTCTCATCTAGAAAGGACTAGCCATACTCATGCCTCTTCTCAAATTACCACTTTTTTACTTTGCTGACCAGATTTCTTGAGAAATTAATATCCAATGCCTCTGCTCTTATTCCCTTAGGTCCTTCAGAGAAGTCTGACTTTGGTCACCAACACAATTGTGAAATTGCTGTTACCAGACAGACCAAGAGCTAAATTGAAGGTGATCTAATCAGATTTCATTCTATTTTACTTTCTGAAGCATTTTAGTCTTTTGACTAAATTCTTTGGAATCAGAGTGTCTCTGTGCAAAAACCACTTGTATTATTACTTGTGCATACATTTTTGGTCTCTCAATTTACTTTGGATTCTCATACTTCTCATATGGGACTAGTGCCCTACTCCTTATTTGACCAAAGTAATTACACTTGATAATACATAAAAAGAATATTTAATAGTATCTGATATACATCAAGCACTCAAGAAATGTTAACTATCCTTCCTTTCTAAAGTGATATTTATATTTAACTCCTTTCACGATTTTTCTTTTCACCCAATCATGCTAAGTCACTTCAGTTGTTCCTGACTCTTTGTAACCTAACGGACTATAGCCCCTCAGATTTCTCTGTCTGTGGGAAGGCAAGAATACTGTCCAGGCAAGAATACTGAAATGGGCTGCTGTGCCCTCCTCCAAGAGATCTTCCCGACCCAAAGACTGAACTAAAATTTCTTGTCTCCTGCATTGGTAGAAAGGTTCTTTACCACAACCACCACCTGGGAAGCCATTTAACCCAATATTTGTATCGTACTTGAAATGTGTAATTCAACTGTATAGTCAAAGCTATTTCCAGTAGTCATGTATAGATGTGAGAGTTGGACCATAAAGATAGCTGAGTGCCAAAGAATTGATGCTTTTGAACTGTGATGTTGGAGAAGGCTCTTGAGAGTCCCTTGTACAGCAAGGAGATCAAACCAGTCAATTCTAAAGGAAATCAACCCTGAATATTCATGGGAAGGACTTATGCTGAAGCTGAAGCTCCAATACTTTGGCCACCTGATGAAAAGAGCCGACTCATTGGAAAAGATCCTGATGCTGGGAAAGACTGAAGGCAGCAGAAGGGGACAACACAGGATGAGATGGTTGGATGGCGTCACTGACTCAATGAACACGAATTTGAGCAAGCTCTGTGAGATGGTAAATGACAGGGAAGCCTGGCATGCTGCAGTCCATGGGGTTGCAAAGAGTCAGACACGACTGAGTGACTGAACAACAATTGAACTGTAGATACACCTTAGTCAAAGACCATCAGAAACACAGTTGTTAGCAAAATTATATTCTCTACTTCCTGGAATAAGGGAGATATTTAATATAAATATTTCATAGTATAGAAAGGGTACTAGGTATACTAGAAAGGTTTGTGCTAGAGTTAGCTGTAGGAGAGTCTTGAAAGGAATGTTTCAGAAGTAAGTGGACTTAAATTGTAGTTCTAAACAAAGAAAACCCAAAGGAAAACAAACGGAAGCTATTCATTCAAAGTTGCTTATAACAAAGGAGTTGGACAGAATCACTTGAAGTTTAGTGGTTCATTGGTAGGCACCCATTGAGAAAGCATTCATTCTTTTCTTTAGAGAGAAATAAAGGGAAGTTTACAATTTTCCTCTGATAGGAGGCTATTTGCATGAGGAAACTGGGGGCAGTGTGACTAGAAGTTGGGCATTTATGTAAGTGATTTGGGGACCACTTTTGGTTTTCTCTGGTCCTCAGAAGCAGGGAAGAAAATTGGGGAAGCTGACAGTCACTGTTTTGGACTGACTGCTGCAGAAGTGGGTTTGGCTCTCTAGGTAGGCTGTTGCAGAATCTGTGAATCAGAGCTCTGTTGTCATTTATGGCTGATAAGTGTCCGTTTTTATATTCAGTCTCTAAGAACCCATGAATTTGTCCTGAGTAAATCTTAGGTCAATTTCTCTATGATCATCTTGGACCCTATGGCTCTGGAAGGACTGCTTTTAGAAAAAAATTGTTAGATATTTTGTAATGAACATGGTGACTTTGATTTGATTCAGTTTCCTATTTTGAGAAGTTATAGTGGACAAGCTGTGGATTATTTTTCAATTCTCAGTTCTCTCTTAACAGTTTAGTAGCCAGCAGGTCAGGGTTTCATTTATCAAAAACTACAATTAAGATACATCCATCTGGATATTACAAAAGCATCTCAAAATAAATGGATAAGCTGTCCAACTCATACCTGGAAAATATTTTTCCTTATATTTAAGTATGGAGTACTCACTGTTCCCCTTATTCCTTGAGTCTTATTTGTACTGATATAGTCAAGGTTTTAGCTATCTCTTGAATGAACAATTGTGATATACCCCTAAATGGTGTATGTAATTCCAATCTTTCCCAACTCTAATCTATATAACTTCAAGCTACTAAAGTTTTATTTCTAAAGCATAGAATTTGCTTTAAAACATAAAGTTAATTCTGTATGTAATACACAATAAATACCAAACATAATAAACTTCATATCCTTGTTCAGCCCCCTTTTTCATATCCTTTACCTTTCCCTTTATATATGTCCCTAAAGACTTGAAAACCTGGCTCATTGGAAAAGACCCTGATCCTGGGAAAGATGGAAGGCAGGAGGAGACAGAGATGACAGAGGATGAGACTGTTGGATGGCATCACTGACTCGGTGGACGTGAGTTTGAGCAAGCTCCAGGTGTTGGTGATGGACAGGGAAGCCTGGAATGCTGCAGTGCATGGGGTCACAAAGAGTTGAACACGACTGAGTGACTGAACTGAACTGAGCTAAAAGACGTGAATATTTCATGAGTCTGACAAATGCTTTCACAGCATTGTTCGTTTATTGATTTTCCTCTTTTTTCTTGCCTGTGATTTCATTTTCATCTAAAACTTCAAGATTCAGATTAATATAATCTCTTCACTAGCCTTCTCAGACAAATGTTCCTGCTTTTTCCCCTGTCTCCATTGCCCTATATCTTAGAATCCCCATAGTATCCCAATTCACATTGTAAAAACCTGGGGTCACACTGTATTAGCTATCACCTCATTATCTTATCATCTCCATTGTACAGTTGAGGAGACTTAGCAAGTTAAGAATTTGTATGCTATCTTGAACATTTAGTTTTCCATATGTAAAATTTCTTATTTTATTGCCTTCAAAGCCTAAAATACTTACTAGTGCATCCACCTTTCTCCTCCTGTGTCAAAATAAAAGCTTAAGAATGTTTCTTTTTCACCACTGTACCAGCTCCAAGGCAGGAGTTAGATGTAATTCATTTTTAAATTCCCTGTATAAATCATCATCTCTCTTAAACATAATACAGGGCAGAAATTTAATGCATGTGACAAAATTTCTAAATTTCTAATGACATTTCAGAAATACCTAAGAAATTAAAAATTTGTCTCAAGTATTTTCCCATGTAGGCTGAAATTTTCTTATCATCATATATATTCATGATTGAAAAGGTAAATTTCCTAAAATATTAACCTGAGTTTTAATTTTTGACAAATTTAAATAGTTAATCTACTTGTTGAATCACCTACTTGTTTCTTCACCTTTTTTCTTTAGTAAAAAATTCTTAAAATATCAGAACTACATACTATTTACATTCCGTACCACTTATATATTAAATACTATTTAAATATACATTGTTTAAAACTATCTGCATATGTGCCAAATGTATACTCTTTTGTTGATAATGCATTATGGAAACATGATGCACTATTTGTCAGTTATTGTTTTAACCAACTTCAAAATGTAAGTCGAACATATCTAAGGGAAAATATATTTTTGGACAAGTAGATATTGAAATTAAATAGCTGAAAAGAAGAAATATAGCATTTTGTAATTATCTCCTTAAGTCACAATTCCTTTGTTAACATACTGTCAAGCAAAAAGTAAACCTGGGCTTATCAGGAGAGGCTTTTTTGAAATGGTTATCAAAGAATGGGAAAGAAAAGACTGCAATGGGGAGACAGAGTATTAACATAGGTAGAATGCTCTTAATCTTCTCTTTTTTCATAATCACAGAGTTCAGGTAAAATTCAACACTGCTAGGATTCTATTGCATCACAATTTATACCATATTATCTATTTATCCAAAGCCGCCCTGAATGTGGAAAATTCTTTGAAAAGGCCAGAGTCTGATACAAACCCAGCCTTCCCACACACTCAAAGCCCAAGCTGGATGTTATCAGTCACCTAGGAAGGTGACTTCAGAGAAATAATGTGAAATAATGTTTCATGATGAAGATTCATCAGACACCTAAAGCTATTCCATTGGTCTCCTTCATGTTGGCTTTCCAATATCCTGCTTACTTATTGAAAAAATCAAAAATTCAGCAGTCGCAGTATTCTCAGATGCCCTTTATTAAGTTTATTTTAAAAACAATTGTTTCTTTAGAAACAGTATATGTCCATCCATATAGAAAATTAGGGAAATACATCAAAATTAAAGAAATGAAAATTAATTGCAATAATATTACCAATTCATAAATACTGTTAACATTCATGTGCATCACATACATATTTGTGTACTTGAGATTATGCTGTTAAAAATTTTGCGTTCTTTTTTATAAATCACATTTTATCATATATATGACAAAATTATTATAAAAATAATTTAAAATTTGGTATAGAAGTCTATTCTATATTCCATATATTATCATATCATTAGCCCCATATATTATCATATCATGTTTAATAAAATATTATTGATTTTTCATTTCCTAATTTCCTAATAAGGTTAACTAAGCTTAATAAAAATAGTAGTTCATTAATATTTATCTAAATCTGATTACTTCTTAAAATTTTATTCATGCAATTATAATTACTGGCATGAAGAATATGAACATTTTAAAATATTTATATCTGAGTTGTCACCTAGAATGAAGTGCTGCATATATTATCTTACTATATTTTGTAATAGATATATATATTCAAATTTCTCAATTTTAAAAAATGTAATAGTTAAGTAATATTTCATTATCTAATATACACTTATGGATAATTTTGAACAGTATTATCTCATTTAATTCACAATTTACTAATATTGTTAAGCATTTTTTTTCCTTTTTGAATTAATGAGCCTCTTTTCTATAAGAATCCTTCTTTTGTAGTTGTGTTCTTTGTATTTATATGTATTAATAGCACAAAACTTACAAAACGTTTTTGTTCTAGACGGCGAGTTTATTAAGCATAAGGGGCAGTTTTTTGCTTTGTTTTGTTGTTTTCTTTATATAGTGCATATAATTGTTTCTGGAGAGAAGGATCTAGCGAACACAAAAACACATGTTACAAACCTGTGACACAGATGAGCTCATGTGGGAATTAGTTACTCAAGGTCAGCAGAGATCATGAAAGAAATGACAAATCCAGACAGGATATTGGAAACAGAGAAGAGAGACAAGAATCAAGTCATCCTTGATTTGTTTAAAGGTGGTTGTGTAGTTGGCTGTCAGCAACCAACAGAAAAATTGGAACAAAAGGCTAGCAAGTAACATGGAAACATCATTCTAATTTGCACCTTATTCAAAGATTTTTTTCAAGCTCTCTCCACTACATTTTGAAGTAACTAGTGTGAGTCCACTGACAATCTACCAACTGTATTTAAAGGGCTTTTTATCTGTAAATGTGCAGAGCTTCAGACACAGAATGTACAGATATTTGGACTGTTTTAAGATCTGACTTAGATAGCTTTACTAAGATTAGATTAGGTGTGGAAAACCTGATAGATAATAAAGCTGATTAAATGACAAATACATGATCAGAGATAATTCTTTATAAAACAGTGAATGTTCAAAGGTGTTGCAGATAATTGATCAATGCAGAATGATGCTCTGAATATCCAAAACAATGTGTTGCACTTTGGTCCCTCATTGTCTATAATTGATCAAAATATTCAGGTAAGGCTTGGTGTGCATGCCAGTTGGCACCATATATTTCCATTTTGAGCTACATTTTGCAAGGAAATGCTAGATAGCAGTTGGATATAATTTTTCCGTAATGAAAATAGCAAAATATCTTCCCAGTTATCCCATAACAAACAATATTCATACAAAAAAGAACCTATTTAATAAAAAGTATAGCTGCTTTTACACATTTTTATAGCAGCTTAATCATATTTTGGCATAATAAACCCTGAAATAAATCTTGTATACATCTCAACAGAAAGTACTAAAACTGAATAAAAAATTGCACAGACCTAGTTTTCTCATGCACAGCTTTTTTAAAATGATGCTCAAAATTATACAGAACTATGCTGTTGAAGCATTTCTTTAATGAATTAGAGTGAATGATAGTACATTCTTGTAAACAAACAGGCACATAGAAACAGTAAAGTGAAGAGGAGGATTCAGAGAATTGCATTGTGCTAATCCTGAGAAACTAATTCTTTTGATGTAGTACAAGAACAGTCTATATTCCATTCACTTCAAATAAGAATATATACTGCAGAGGCCATTCAGAAATTGCTGTTCCATCAGGGTACATTCAGTGAATCAATGTAGTATTTGCTCATTCTTTTGGCAATGTGGACTGTACATGTGCTGTCAGAGTTCAAAAATTCTACCAATTAATCTAGAAGAGAAAGTGTTTTCATTTTTTTTAAAATAAATACTTTTATACAGCTTAATAAGTATTAGTTTTGTTAGAATGAGATATTAATTAGCGACGTTTTCCTTTGAAGAAATTTAAATGCGTTATGATTATATTTGTGGGACCACCATGATGATTTGCTGGTATAATTTTAGTGGGTTAATATTTTATTTGTTTTATAATTATGCTTCCTCATTCAAAGTAATGCCAAATAGGAAATGTTATGTTTAGTACAAGTAATATTGATGGTCTACCTAAGATACACGCTACTCTAACATAATAAAAATTGTGCAAATCTTGTTGGTTGTAGCAGAAAGTCATGTTTCCAATTCAATTGACACTTTTTATTAAATTGTTTAGTATAAAAAACATGTTTTATTTGAAGAGGCCTTTATATACAAAATATTTTTAAAAGTATCAAGTAAAGTCAAGTGCCAGACTCAGACTCAAATGAGATTTATGCTTTCATAATTTCTCTTGCAAATAACTTTCAGAGTTTCATTAGAAGCTAGGCTGAAAGCATTCTGTTTGAGTGTAGAATATTCTAATCATTTGGATGGGGGAAATTTTGCAAACATGCTTGTTTTAGATCAAAAAATTTTCACTAGAGTGGTACTATGAAATAGGATCTATTGTTGTAAGGTGAATTTATTCATGTATTGTGCAGAGTAAGATTATATCCTAAAGCACCAGATGCTTGTATTTAAAACATACCTCAGCTGATTCATGAGAATGTATGCAAAAACCACCACAGTATTATAAAGTAATTAGCATCCATTTAAAATAAATAAATAAAACTTATTTTATCCAATCCTGTACGTGTGACCTTGACATAGTTACAAAGCCTGACAATATATGAGTATGTTCACCTTTAAATCCAGGGTAATAATAGAAACTTTTTAATAGAAAGTGTGTAATTTTGAAAAGCTTTGTAAAGCGTTACTCTTATACAAACATAAAATGAACATCTGACAGAGTTGATATTTAACCCACTATTTAATAATTGAAGTGGTAACACGTTATGAACAGCTAGAGATAATTTAAGTGTATATGTAGAAATAAAAATAAAGATAGATATGAAATTGATAGATTGTTGAATAAAATACAAAACTGGCTAGCATCCAACAAATCCATAAATCACAATATTTCAGGTTATCTCTTTTACTGTATAGAAATTATTTACATCACTACCAGGCAAGATTCTGTAAGTTTACCACTGGCCCTAGAGGGTTGGTATGTGTGTGTCTGTGTACGTGTGTGCTAAGTTGTATCCAACTTTTTCCCACCCTATGGACAAAGAATTTTCCAGGCAAGAAATACTGAAGTGGAAGGTCACTTCCTACTGCAGGGAATCTTCCTGCCGAACCAGGGATTGTACCTGTGTCTCTTGCATTTTCCTGCTTTGGCAAACTGATTCTTTATCACTGTACCAAATTGGGAAGCCAAGAGGGTTGGTAATCACTAGTAAATACACCCAGAGTGGCACCAAGAATAACTGGTAATCTTTTTACTTATATTCAGGTTGGGAATATTTTTGATTTTACAATTTTCCCCTGTTGTGATCACAATTGCCAAAAATTATTCTTGATCACACACACACACAAAAAAAAATCTGACCTTATTAGATTTAGACTGATTATTTACATGGATAAAACAAGAGTGTTACTTAATTCAATAAGCTGTCTTCAGTTCTGTAAATCAGACTTGAAAAGTTTTGCAGCTAATAATGTCATTAATTAACCTATCTGTATAAAGTTTAAAAAGAAATCCTAGATTGACTCCCCAAATTACATAACTACTTCTTTATTGGTGAAGATAAGATTCAAGCCCAAGGCAGACTTTTCATCAGATTTCAACTGTTATATCTAAATATTTGGCTAAATTTCCTTAGTTGAGATTCCCTCAGTTCAGTTCAGTTCAGTTGCTCAGTCATGTCCGACTCTTTGCAACCCCATGAATCACAGCACACCAGGCCTCCCTGTCCATCACCAACCCCCGGAGTTCACTCAAACTCATGTCCATAGAGTCAGTGATGCCATCCAGCCATCTCATTCTCTGTCGTCCCCGTCTTCTCCCACCCCCAATTCTTCCTAGCATCAGACTCTTTTCCAGTGAGTCAACTTGTCGCATGAGGTGGCCAAAGTATTGCAGTTTCAGCTTTAGCATCAGTCCTTCCAATGAACACTCAGGATTGATCTCCTTTAGAATGGACTG
Source organism: Moschus berezovskii (assembly GCF_049115385.1). NCBI lineage: Eukaryota > Metazoa > Chordata > Mammalia > Artiodactyla > Moschidae > Moschus > Moschus berezovskii. The sequence continues at coordinate 45,567,800 of NC_142472.1, forward strand.
GTTGGATATCCTTGCAGTCCAAGGGACTCTCAAGAGTCTTCTCCAGCACCACAGTTCAAAAGCATCAATTCTTCGGCGATCAGCTTTCTTCACAGTCCAACTCTCACATCCATTCATGACCATGGGAAAAACCATAGCCTTGACTAGACAGACCTTGGTTGGCAAAGTAATGTCTCTGCTTTTTAATATACTATCTAGGTTGGTCATAACTTTCCTTCCAAGGAGTAAGCGTCTTAATTTCCTGGCTGCAATCAGCATCCACAGTGATTTTGGAGCCCAAAAAAATAAAGTCTGACACTGTTTCCAGTTTTTCCATCTATTTCCCATGAAGTGATGGGACCGGATGCCATGATCTTTGTTTTCTGAATGTTGAGCTTCAAGCCAACCTTTTCACTCTCCTCTTTCACTTTCATGGAACAACAGAATGGTTCCAAATAGGTAAAGGAGTACGTCAAAGCTGTATATTGTCACCTTGCTTATTTAACTTATATGCAGAGTACATCATGAGGAACGCTGGGCTGGAAGAAGCACAAGCTGGAATCAAGATTGCTGGGAGAAATATCAATAACCTCAGATATGCAGATGACACCACCCTTATGGCAGAAAGTGAAGAGGAACTCAAAAGCCTCTTGATGAGATTCCCTACGATGTTTTAAAATCCTTAGATTACTAGATAATGCATTTCTTACTAAGACATTTACCTGTGAATTTTAAAAGTGTGGCACTTACTTGGAAATCCAGGTAGCAAGTCAGATTTCTTGGAAGAATATTACAGAATTTGTCTCCAAATATAAAGTAAACCCCTATTCCTAAATACATGCTTGTCATATCTGATTAGACAAAATTTGTCTCAAATGTAACAGTCCAAATACAGCTTTGGTTGCACTGATTTGTCCAATTTTATCCTGGTAAGATAGAGGACAAATCTGTATAGCACTCACTTTTATAAGAAGACTCAGCCAAAAAATATTTGCTTTTGATTTTTGAAGAGACAAAGAGAATCAGATATTACTTTAGAATGGTTCATTTCAGTGTACAAAAGCAAAACTTCCTAAATAGTGGGTTAGAAATAATTTAAAAAGAAAGATAAAGTGCTTTGTCATCAGTTCAGTTCAGTCACTCAGTCATGACCGACTCTTTGCGACCCCATGCATCGCAGCACGCCAGGCCTGCTTTGTCATATACCCATATGAAGTAGACTACTAAAAACAGTGCTAGCAGTATTTCAAGACTCCCATGTGAAACAATTAAATCCGACAAATTTTTTTCAAAAGTATATTTTAGAATTTGAATGATTGGCAGCTCAGGACATTGACCCCTGAGCAAGGAATGACAGAAAATGATGAGCCCTATGGATCTTTTAGTTTATGCCTGACACAAGTGAGATTCCAGGATATGGAGAGATGGGACTACAGAAGCAGAAACCATTGTGATATGATTGATGGTTTCGAGGAGCCCTTGAGCCAAGGAATGGGTATAGTCTTTAGAAATCAGAAAATGCAAGTTAACAAGGTTTTCCCTAGAAACTTTGGTAGGCACACTGTCCTGCTGACATCTTTACTTCAGTTAAGTGAGATTCAACTTGAATTTCTGACTTTCAATATTATATAAATTTGGGGTGTTTTCAAGCCACTAAGTTTGTGGTGATTTTTTACAATAGTAATTGAAACTAATATGTCTTTTAGTTTGGTTCAGTACACACAGGCAAAGTCGTGTCTGACTCTTTGTGACCCCAGGGACTGTAGCCCACCAGGCTCCTCTGTCCATGGAATTCTCCAGGCAAGAATACTGGAGCGGGTTTATTCTGCCCTAATATTTCCATTAGGGCAAATAATATTCCCTTTCCACTCATAATCTTTCATAACTTGCTATACTTCCTTAAGTTTTATATTTCATTACACTTTTACATATTCTGAGACAACCTATATATATACTTTTTTTAACAGTTTTTTTAATTTTTATTTTTTTAATTAATTTATTTTAATTAGAGGCTAAATACTTTACATTATTGTATTGGCTTTGCCATACATTGACATGAATCTGCCCCAGGTATATATGTGTTCCCCGTCTTGAATCCCCTCCCACCTCCATCCCCATCCCCTCCCTCTGGTTCATCCCAGTACACCAGCCCCGAGAATCTTGTATCATGCATGAAACCTGGACTGGCGATTCGTTTCACATATGACAAATACATGTTTCAATGCCATTCTCCCAAATCATCCCGCCCTCGCCCTCTCCCACAGAGTCCAAAAGAATAAAACTATTTACTTTGCTGCTGAAAAAATTAAAATTCTTCCTGTTGTCTTGCATGCCTCTTCTGTTTCTTTGTAGCTATTACTCTGAGTAAAATCTAAACTGTGTGTGTGCTTAGTCACTCAGTCATCTCCAACTTTTTGTGACCCCTTGGACTATGGCACCCCAGGTTCCTCTGTCCATGGGGATTCTCCAGGCAAGAATACTGGAGTGGGTTGTCATGCCCTCCTCCAGGGGATCTTCCCAACCAGGGATCAAACACAGGTCTCCCACATTGCAGGCAGATACTTTACTGTCTGAGCCACCAGAGAAGCACATAATCTAAATTACCTATATGAATTTTTAATCAGAGTAGCTTACTCCTAAGTGACAGATAAAGCTATGAGGTAGAAAGCTCCAAACTGCCACAATCAAATGTTTTATCAGGTTAGAAAAACTTAAAAATGCATTAACACAAATATCTATAGTCACACACATCTCTTTGAAATTTTTTAAAGTGGTAACTAACTCAATTGAGTAATAAATTATTATTATATAATGAATTAACTCAATTTAGTAATCCAAAGATTTAAGTTACCTAAATATCTTGGAAATAGTTTAAGATGAAAAAGAAAAAAATAATAGTGATGTAAAAACTTCTGCTGTCATTATTTAGTTATTATAATTCATGTTAGGTTACTTGATCATATAACAAGTATAAGCAATAATTCAGTTTAACTAATTTCTTGACTGAGCCACCAGGGAAGCCCCATTTAAAATATACATAACACAAATATATTAAAGATAAATAAATATAGTGTACATGTGCACTATCCTCAAGAAAAGCACACATAGCTGTTTAATATTTTTCAAAACACACAAAATTATTATAAGTCTAAAGATTTGTCTAAACTATGAATGTAGACTTTGAAAGTATTTTTTAATCCAGAAATTTCTCTAAGCACTATTTTTCCTTAAAGTTCTATATGTTTAAAGTATCAAGATTCACATTTTTTAATTCTCAGAGAAATGGAGAATATTTTATTTACTTAAGCACTTGTTAATACCTGTAAGTCATTAAAAACAGATCTTTTATGTGAGAGATTTTAGAGTAGGAAATAATCTCATTCTTACATAAAAGGGAAAAACTTCTCTCAAGTACAAACACACAAACTCACAGACACATGGGGAGTTTATATTTTCAATTCTACAAAATCATCCACAGGTCAAAAGAAAATATAGAAATACAATGACTGTCCATTCCAAATTTCAAGGCCTGCTTTCTTTCCTAGCACACAGAAAACTATTAATTGATTTAAGCTCATAAATAAACAAACAAAAAAGACTAACAAACTAGATTCTCTGTCATTTTTCACTCTACGTAGAGTTGTTCTCAATCATTTGTTCACAGAGATCACCAACGTTCATATCATTAAACTAAACACTGCTAAACTAAATTCATACCATAAATGAGAAGTCAGTTATCAGCCATGTGAATCAAAAAAACAAAAAAGTCAGTATCCGGTAATAAATCATAATAGAAGCAAGCAGGCAAGCAAACAAACAAAAAGAGCAAGAACTCCAAAAGCAGGGGAGGGAGGGGACAAAGTTCAAGTACTATCACTTCTTGACATTTACTCTAAGTCTCTGTGAGCCAAGAAAGATAGGAAGGGGGTAAGAAAGTAAAGGAGGGAGAAGAGGGAGGCGGGAGGGAGGGAGGGAAGGAAGGAAGAAAATAAAACCAGCCTGGGCTAAACAATCCATCAGGCATCTGCTGAGAAAAATTTCTCCATGCCTATCTCAAAGTTCTCTAAACAGGCAACAGATTCTTGTCTAGATTAATACTTCAGAATGTTTGTAGAGCCTGTGACCTTGGAAGCTATAGTGTGTTCCTCACTCCAGGCCAGGGAACAGATTTGTTTACTGTGGAGGAGAAGGAAGACAATACCTCCTTCTAGGTCTAAGTTTGGATAGGTTTACTAGGAGCCAATTGAAAACATCAGAGTTCCTTAGCTATGTTACAAATACACTGAGTGTGCAAAATTCATCTAGGCTCATCTCTGTGTCATTCCACATGAGGGTGCTAGGGATGTTTTGAAAACCGGAAACTGTATTGCCTGCTGTGCTGTAAAAAAGCCCTTTGCTCTGTCCCAGGAGTTTTATATCTTCTGCAAACATCAGTGAAAACTGATTGGCTATCTTCTTAACTTGTAGGCTAAAATTTTAGACCCTGAACCTTTCTTGACAAGTGCCTTTCTTTAATCATGCAGTTTCCTTGAATATTTTAGGGAAGTCTACTTGGGCATTTTCCCAGATTATTTCCAAAACTGTTAAAGCATAAGTTTCAAAAGTTTAAAAATATGACTCTCCTAAAAATATGAAATAAACATGCATCCAAGATTTTCTTTGAATCATTAACTAATAAGGTCACAGGTAAATTATTGTGACTCTTTCAAAGAGCATTGGAGAAGTTAGGTTATTTACAGAAAATAAGAACACTGAGTTGGAAACAAAAGTTGTTGATGTTCAATTGGAATAGAAATCATAACTTTTGGCCTTTTACCAGAACAAAATAGTCAAGACAACCCTGCCACTAAAAAGTTGTATAATAGTCCAATGAAAAAGTTGCAAAGAGTTCAATTTCACCTAGTAATCTATTGTTTATTTCCAGGTTTTAGATCATATCTTGTACTTACAGTTGGAAAGATTATAAGGTTAATATATTTCAATCTTTTAGAACAGATAAAAAGAATCTTAAGATTTTTTAAGAATCTTTTAGATCTTTAAGAATCAGACATCTTAAGAATCTTTGTTCTTAAGCACAAAATTAGATGCCATATATATGTTAGCTATTATTCATTTATTTATTTGATTTACCAAACCAAGTATGAAGCCATTTTTTGTTCTTCTAGATAGGAAATACAGATGAATCTTAGTTTATCAATGATAAGTTATCATAGATAATTAATGAGGATACTTCCCTTCCACCCAAACAGCCATAACACAATGGTATCAATATCTTAGGCCACTTACCTTAATCTCTTCTCCCTTTTTGTTTTACCATTCTCACTCCATGTGTTAGGAGCACTATCAGAATTCTGTTAGAGTAGAAATAGTAATGAATTCTCTCTCAGTCACGGTTCCCTAATGCTTCCATTGTGTATAATGAAGTTGCTAGCTATATATTGTCCTTGGGAGACTTTAAAAAACAGCCATTAAAATTATTCTATGTAGTTCTACATTCTTCTGAGGAACTTTGATTGAGAAAGACTGGAGCTGGACAAGCAAAACTGGTAACAATTGGGGAACTGTTTAAAACTTGAAAGCTCAGGATCTACCTCACCTACTAAACTCCAGAATGACAATTTTAGCCAGATACCAAAGTAACTCATATGGCTATTAAAGTTTCTGAGGCACCACTCCAGAGTATTCAGCTGTATAGATTTTCCTGTTTATGATGGAGCTCCATCCTGATAAATCCACTGTAAGTTGTAAATAATATGTCAAAAATGCATTTAATACCTCAACACTACTTAGCATTGTAGCCTAGCTTAACCTACTTTAATGTGCTCAGAACACTTACATTAGCCTCCTATTGAGCAAAATCACCTAGCACAAAGCTTATTCTATAATACAGTACACATATAATTCATTGACTACTGCATTGAAAGTAAAAAGCAGAATGGTTGTTAGTATACTGCGTGCTGTGATTCATGGGGTCGCGGAGAGTCAGACATGACTGAGCGACTGAACTGAACTGAACCGAACTGAATACTGCTTATTCCCATCATGATCATGTCATGGACTACAAGTAGCATCTCCCTGCCCTGTTGAACTTCATGAGAAATTTATTGCAGAAAGCTAGCCCAGGAGCAGATCAAAATTCAAAATTCTAAGTACTGTTTCTATGGAATGTGTGTTGGTTTCACATCATCATGAAGCTGAAAAATCATGTCAAATCATTGTAAATCAAGGACTATCTGTTGACTAGACTACACCAGAGGGTAAATCTTCATTTGAGAGGCAGCTTATGTAGAACTGTAAGGCCTCTGAAGCCTGATGACCTGGTTTAAAACTTGGTTCCATTATTTAATAGTTTTGTGACTTTTGCAAGATACATAACCCTTAACTATAGTACTTCAGTTTCTTTATCTGTAAACTGAGTTTAAGGATACTAATTCATTGGGTTGTAGAATGGAATTCTGGTTATGTAAATGCTTTCTATGAGCATCTGACACATGGTAAGCTCTTAATAAATGAGAATTATTGTTACTTATATCCGTGTCTTAGAGACACTTTTTTCTAAGTGTCTCTAAGTGATTTTACCCAGATACAACAGTTGTATATATTTTAATTCTTATCCTTCTGAACTGAAATTTGTTCACCACAATACATACTTTCTTACATTAATACTTCATGCTTTTCTATATGAATTTAGTAAAGAATGTCACAAACAGTATAGGAAAACAAAACTTGAATATTGCCTCATATTGCCACATTCAAGAATTTCAAGAAGATATTTAAATAAATTACATATATTTTATTTTAAAAGCTGGTCTTTTGTGACTTTCAATTGTTATTAGATCTTTTTCCAATAAAAAGTACACATACACATACACTTTGCCACATCACTCATTATCCTAAAGTAAAGGAATTAAATTTTTAATTGATTAATTGATTTAATTAAATTTTAATTGAATTAATTTAATGAAAGAAGAGAGATTTGGCTCTTAAAGAACTTAGTCCAAAAGTTTAATTGCAGCCTAAGAAATAAGACAGGGAGTTTATAGAAGGGTCATTCTGAGGTGGAGGAAGTTTTGGAATAATCAGACAACATTTCAGCATAATATACAACATGAATACCATAGGGCTATAAACAGAGAATGGTATTCCTAACAAAGCTATCAATATAGAAGAACTAGGCAGAAAATCACTTCCTTCTCTAGAAAGAATTCCTCTACCTTTGTTTCCATGATAATACGCTCATGTGAGCTTTTGGTATCTTTCTCAGTGTTTCTTTTGCCATCCTTTGCTGAATTATTCACTTTTCTGTTTTCCTTAAAGACTTAAAATATTTGTGCATAATAACAAGAATCTAATACTACAGATGCAGATAAAAATAAAAAACAATAATGTTTTGCTCCAATTCTCCACAGCCCCTCTCTTCACCCTTTAAACTATTTTAAAAAATGTTTTTAAAATATATTTGCTAGTTTCATCCACAAGATTAAATAACAGACTTATTTGCTGTTACTTGATCTATCCATTTTAGAATTTGGTCTATTTTTAGAACTTTAGGTCTATTTCTATATCACTATAATTCCCTTTTTTATATTTTAGCATCTGTCTCCACACACTAGAGTTTTAAGCCCTGAAAAAGCAGAAATGCATATCCTCTTGGTTCACTGCTCTATTCTCAGTGAGAGAATAGTTCCTGACAATCAGTACTGGTTGAAAAATAAATATTGATTAAAATTGCTCACATATCAATCCCCAGAAATTTTAACCCTCCAGTTTTGATAATCCATGTATTTTTCTTTTTCTTCCTTTAGTTAAATTTCAATTACCTACCTAAATGAAGTACCTTACTTCTTGAACTAGAAACACCTAACTTTCTAATGATGAAGGCACTCAATTATTTCCCCATTACCTCTTCTCTACTCATAGATGATGCTTTCTAAACAAAGCCATTCATATTCATATCATTATTTTTATATTATTTATGAGTTACACAGTAGAATATTCCACACAATGAAATGTTCAAATAATATTTTACAATAACAAATAAGTCTGTTATTTAATCTTGTGGATGAAACTAGCAAATATTTTTTAAACAAATTGTTCACATTTTAAAAATATTATTTTATAATTCCATTTGGTTATCTGAAAATTACTGTTGGAGATTTAGTTTAAAAAAAATTGCGGCTGAGATTTCCAAAATAACACGACGCAAAGTTTTAATGACACTATTAATTTCAGGAGTTTTGTTAGACTCTCATGAAAATGAAATTTAAGGAAATTCCTTCATGACGTTACTATAAAAGCCATATATTCTAGAGCTTTAGATATTTGTAGTGGCTTCCTTGGTGGCTCAGACTGTAAAGCGTCTGCCTGTAATGCGGGAGACCCGGGTTCGATCCCTGGGTCGGGAAGATCCCCTGGAGAAGGAAATGGCACCCCACTCCAGTACTCTTGCTGGGAAAATCCCATGGACAGAGGAGCCTGGTAGGCGACAGTCCATGGGGTCGCAAAGAGTCGGACACGACTGAGCAACTTCACTTTTACACCTAAGTCATACCACCTTGAAATGATTTTGTATGCAAATGAGCTAGAGCTCTACTGTTTTTTTTTTAAGCCAAATAAAATGTTCAAAACCGTGAAGGATTTAAGATACTATTCCCTAACAAGTTAACAAGTTATCTTGCTACATTTAAACACACACACACACAAATCACACCACTTAGTCCCAGGTCATCGTAGCAGCACTTGTTTCCAAACAAATTCCCCCCCAGAGTGATGTTTCGAGTTCAGATGAACTTAATATGCGCAATGAGGTTTACACCACAGGTGAGGGATGCTAATATTATGACGGTCAGATTTTATACAGAGGAGTTGTCAGATCCTTCCCTTTTAAACTCAGGGGAGAAAAATAGAGAACTTTTCTCTGGAATATAAATAAATTATCCTTGGCTAGAAATAAAGACTTCTGGGTCTATTACCTTTAGAACTTGTGCCAATGAATCCAAGGAAGAAGAGTCTTTAAATCAGTCCTGCTGCTGCTGCTGCTGCTAAGTCGCTTCAGTCGTGTCCGATTCTGTGCGACCCCGTGCGACCCCATAGATGGCAGCCGACCAGGCTCCGCCGTCCCTGGGATTCTCCAGGCAAGAACACTGGAGTGGGTTGCCATTTCCTTCTCCAATGTGTGAAAGTGAAGTCGCTGAGCTACTTGCTATCTTGAACTTCCAAGGCATGCTTGTCATTCAGTGATAAACTCAACTAAGATGAAATGTGAAAACACTCAATGAAAATATTTTCATTGTTTCATCCCAATAATAATTTTCCTCAATGTTATTTAGTGAGTAGTCATCATTTCTCCAAGCGTCTGCAAAGCAATTGGTTGTATAATATATTTTTACACAAGCCTTAATCTGTTTTGGGTCCTCTATTAGGTTTAATTGCTTTATTTCTATTTTCACATTAATAGTTTAATATCACACTCTCCACATTAAACCTTATAACAAATCATGTGACTTGATGGGGTAAGTTGTTCAACTTCATTTGTTTTAGGATTATCTTGGCTATTTTTAAAATAGAATTAGTTGATTGATTACCATGGACAAATATTAACATAATTTTATTTAAATTGAATTGAATCTATGAAGCAATAATGCTATAACTAGTGCCTAATAATATTTAATAATCTTATTTATAGCATCATATTTTATAGTTAATATTAAAATATTTAAAATATAAATTAATGGGTAGTTCAAAATAACATCTCAACTATCATGAATACAGTGTATAAAAAAAGGCTTATTTATTCAATGGAACTTATCTTACAGTAGAAAAGAATAAACTACAATCACCTACTTGAACCGTCTTCCCAGGAAGCACTAGTGGTAAAGCACCCACATGCCAATGCAGGGGACATAAAAGACTCTGGTTTGATCCCTAGTCAGGAAGATCCTCTGGAGGAAAGCATGGTAACCCACTCCAGTATTCTTGCCAGGGAAATCCCTTGGAGAGAGAAGCCTGGTGGGCTACAGTCCACAGGGTCACAAACAGTCAGACTCAACTGAAGCAACTTAGCACACAGCGCCCACCTGAATGAACTTATCTCAACAATTAATACTAAACAAGAAAAACAAATATCTGAGACCATATTTTTTTCTAAAAATGTTTTGAGTATTGGTATGTTCCTTACCACATTTGGGACAATTTTGGTACATCTGGCAGTGCTGCTTCTAGATTAGTTGTTGGTATGTCCCTGGAGTAACTGGCAAATTTGACCTTGGAGCACGGAATGAAGAAGGGCAAAGGCTAATAGAGTTTTGTCAAGAGAATGCACTGGTCATAGCAAACACCCTCTTCCAACAACACAAGAGAAGACTCTACACATAGACATCACCAGATGGTCAACACCGAAATCAGATTGATTATATTCTTTGCAACCAAAGATGGAGAAGCTGTATACAGTTAGCGAAAACAAGACCAGGAGCTGACTGTGGCTCAGATCATGAACTCCTTATTGCGAAATTCAGACTTAAATTGAAGAAAGTAGGGAAAACCACTAGACCATTCAGATATGACCACAATCAAATCCCTTATGATTATACAGTGGAAGTGAGAAATAGATTTAAGGGACTAGATCTGATTGATAGAGTGCCTGATGAACTCTGGACGGAGGTTCGTAACATTGTACAGGAGACAGGGACCAAGACCATCCCCATGGAAAAGAAATGCAAAAGAGCGAAATGGCTGTCTGAGGAGGCCTTACAAATAGCTGTAAAAAGAAGAGAGGCGAAAAGCAAAGGAGAAAAGGAAAGATATAAGCATCTGAATGCAGAGTTCCAAAGAATAGCAAGGAGAGATAAGAAAGACTTCCTCAGTGATCAATGCAAAGAAATAGAGGAAAACAACAGAATAGGAAAAACAAGAGACCTCTTCAAGAAAATTAGAGATTCCAAGGGAACATTTCATGCAAAGATGGGCTCGATAAAGGACAGAAATGGTATGGACCTAACAGAAGCAGAAGATATTAAGAAGAGGTGGAAGGAATACACGGAAGAACTGTATAAAAAAGATCTTCATGACCAAGATAGTCACGATAATGTGATCACTGACCTAGAGCCAGACATCTTGGAATGTGAAGTCAAGTGGGCCTTAATAGAGCATCACTACTAACAAAGCCAGTGGAGGTGATGGAATTCCAGTTGAGCTATTTCAAGTCTTGAAAGATGATGCTGTGAAAGTGCTGCACTCAATATGCCAGCACATTTGGAAAACTCAGCAGTGGCCACAGGACTGGAAAAGGTCAGTCTTCATTCCAATCCCAAAGAAAGGCAATGCCAAAGAATGCTCAAACTACCGGATAATTGCACTCATCTCACACGCTAGTAAAGTCATGCTCAAAATTCTCCAAGCCAGGCTTCAGCAGTATGTAAACCGTGAACTCCCAGATGTTCAAGCAGATTTTAGAAAAGGCAGAGGCACCAGAGATCAAATAGCCAACATCCGCTGGATCATGGAGAAAGCAAGAGAGTTCCAGAAAAACATCTATTTCTGCTTCATTGACTATGCCAAAGCCTTTGACTGTGTGGATCACAATAAACTGTGGAACATTCTGAAAGAGATGGGAATCCCAGACCACCTGACCTGCCTCTTGAGAAACCTGTATGCAGGTCAGGAAGCAACTGTTAGAACTGGACATGGAACAACAGACTGGTTCCAAATAGGGAAAGGTGTACGTCAAGGTTGTATATTGTCACCTTGCTTATTTAACTTATATGCAGAGTACATCATGAGGAACGCTGGGCTGGAAGAAGCACAAACTGGAATCAAGATTGCCAGGAGAAATATCAATAACCTCAGATATGCAGATGACACCACCCTTATGGCAGAAAGTGAAGAGGAACTCAAAAGCCTCTTGATGAAAGTGAAAGAGGAGAGTGAAAAGGTTGGCTTGAAGCTCAACATTCAGAAAACAAAGATCATGGCATCTGGCCCCATCACTTCATGGGAAATAGATGGAAAAACAGTGGAAACAGTGTCAGACTTTGTTTTTTTGGGCTCCAAAATCACTGCAGATGCTGATTGCAGCCACGAAATTAAAAGACGCTTGCTCCTTGGAAGGAAAGTTATGACCAACCTTGATAGTATATTAAAAAGCAGAGACATTACTTTGCCAACCAAGGTCCGTCTAGTCAAGGCAATGGTTTTTCCCGTGGTCATGTTTGGATGTGAGAGTTGGACTGTGAAGAAAGCTGATCGCCAAAGAATCGATGCTTTTGAACTGTGGTGTTGGAGAAGACTCTTGAGAGTCCCTTATACTGCAAGGAGATCCAACCAGTCCATTCTAAAGGAGATCAATCCTGGATGTTCATTGGAGGGACTGATGCTAATGCTGAAACTCCAATACTTTGGCCACCTCATGTGACGAGTTGACTCACTGGAAAAGACTCTGATGCTGGGAAAGGTTGGGGGCGGGAGGAGAAGGGGTCGACGGAGAATGAGATGGCTGGATGGCATCACCGACTCTGTGGACATGAGTTTGAGTGAACTCCGGGAGTTGGTGATGGACAGGGAGGCCTGGCGTGCTGTGATTCATGGGGTCGCGGAGAGTCGGACACGACTGAGTGACTGAACTGACTGACTGACTGAACTGATGTCCCTTAACTAATCCTCAGACTACAGAACTTGAAGTTTTATAATTGATCCTAAAATTCACCTGGCAATTTAGGTGACAATCTGTGTTAACTTGTTGCCTTTATCCAGAAGATTAAGAAAAAAAAAGAGAGAGAGTGAGAAGAGACAAAAACAAAGAAACAATTCTCTTTTGTTTATGCTGGAGGCAGTTTTGAGACTTGGAGCAAGATGTTCACAGATTTTGGGCTCCTACCCTCCCACAGAAACTGGGAGTTAAGTGGTACCATCACCCTTCATTTCAAAGAGATGGCTCCCAGGTTCTTAAGAAAGAATTTCCTGGGTCACCAAAATGACAAAGGCCAGCTAGAAAGATCTTTTGAATCTTTAGAATAAATTATATACATTTCAAAGAAATAAGAAAGTGCTTACAATTTTCTAAGGAAAATACTGGAAGATAAGGAACAGAAGAGAGATCTCTTTCTTATTTTCAATAAAGAGGATTAATCAAGCCCTTATTTTTAATTTGTATTTTTCCTTATAGTTGTGAGATACAATAAAAGATGTCCGGATAGATTTTAATTTTAGATAAATACATTTAGTATATATGTATATATATGAGCTTCCCTGGTGGCTTAGATGGTAAAGAATCTATCTGCAATGCAGGAGACCTTGGGTTTGATCCTTGGGTTGGGAAGGTCCCCTGGAGGAGAGCATGGTAACTCACTCCAGTATTCTTGCCTGGAGAATCCCATGGACATGAGGTCTCAAAGAGTCAGACACAATTGTGCGACTAGCATACATGTGTATGCATATATCTATCCCAAACTATGTATGAAACAAACTTGGTAAATCTGTCCATTTTCATTCCAGGTTCATTGTTGATGTGGCATAGAGAAGAAAATTCCTACCAATGCAGTACTTCAAGCTCACTCAACTAAAGCAGGTGGACGATCCCTCCCAGAAAATTCCAGTGTTTCAAAGGGAAAGCACTGAAGTTCTGATTCCTAATGCAAGTGTCATCGGATAGATAATAATTCTTAAGAAGAGAAGACAATAAAGGCAGCTAGGTCCTGGGTGAGACTGCAAGACACTTCACCTGAACAACCTTATGCAAATAATAAATAAATATAAAAATCATTTTAGACAGAAATCTTAGTAGGTTAAGAGAGAGACTTGAACCTAACTTAAAAAAGAAGTTAAGCAATGATTGCAAAATAAATTTAAGTGTGCATATCTGTTTTGTACATTGCAGCTATTGGAATCCAACTAGAATACTTAAAATGTAGATCATTTTCTCCATGAACATGAAAGACTAATAAATTACTAACAGCCCCTCTCAGGCTGAGCACAGTTTAAGCTTGTTTTTTGGTATTCAACTAGAGCTGCTCTTTGCAGACCCTAATCACTTAAACTACAATTAGTCTCCAGACTTTGTTCAAAAACACTTATTCCATTTGTAATTATAATACTTTGCCTAACTGATTTAGCAATTGCTATTTCTCCAAAGTTAAAATTCCCTCTTGCTTGCACACCTCTCAGGGACAGGAAGGATGGTGAACAGTCGTCTCTTATATGGTCTTCTCTACAATCTTGCTACTTAGATTCATATTATTCAGTCACTGAAAAAAATAAAAGGTGATGGCTTTAGAGATTTGCATACATTTTTATTTAAACAAGCTTCCCTGGTGGTTCAGATAGTAAATCTGTCTGCAATGCAGTGTTCAGTCCTTGGGTCAGGAAGATTCCTTGGAGAAGGGATGGCTATTCACTCCAGTATTCTTGCCTGTAGAATCCTATGGACAGAGGAACCTGAAGGGCTACAGTCCATGGGGTAGCACAGAATTGGACAGGACTGACCAACTAAGCGCGCAGACATGAACATTTTCATTTTCATCATTTTCTGGATTAACACATAAAAACTTTGAGTTTTATTGTTCTCTTCAATATACCATTCATAGAGTAGGTTACGGAGCCATCACTACATCTCCCGAGGGAAAATCTTCAGAAACTTCAATAGGATAGTAGTTAATTTGCCCTGAAAAAAAAAAAAAAAATAGGATATAAGTCATCAAAACATATTTCCCAGTTAAGCTCATACACATTCAATACATGTACCCAAATCATGCTTGGATTGCTTCCCTGTCTCAAAAACCTACATATAAAGTTGATTGACCACTTAAACTATCTCTTGCTTCCTCTGACTCCCCATCATTTGCTAGAGTGCCTACAGACTGCCATTCCCAGCATAGGTGCCTCACCAGACAGATCACTAGCCTACAGAAAAAGGGAATGGAAACAAAAAACCATCCGTCCAATACTCGTGATCAAACGATATTTTACGGGCATATTATCACTGTCAGTTAAATGAATAGGTAAGTGAAATAAATGTGATTTGAAATTAGAAATGAAAAGACATTCTACAACTTAAATTTCAAAGACAGAACAACATTGAGGGTAAAATTATTTATGAATGTCACATTGTTTTACAGTCCAAAACATAGAAACGATTTTCAGATAATTCATATCTGCACACTTCTGTAATGTTTATGCAGTTTGGGAGCTGAGTGCTTTGTTGTAGTAATTTAAAACTCTTGTTTTTTTTTTTTTTTCCCTGTCTGTAAAACAACAAACAAAAGCCAGCATAAGATCAGAGCATTTTGGATCTGCTTATCTCAATATGCCTATCAATCATTTTATTTTTATCAGTTGCTATTGCTTTTCACTGTATATGAAGGAAAAGAAATTACACCATCTAGATTTATCTGAACCAAGTAAACTTAAGGAGTAGTTTAAAATGCAGTTTATAGCTTATTGCTCTCCATAGCAATGATCTAAAATAGCATCCTACTGCTATTTATAATTGCAGCTCTAGCAGAGAAGGATTAAACATTCTTACCAAAGTTGCAGAGTAAATAAGTCAGTCTCTTCTCTGTGAGTCCTTACACCTTGGTGTTGCTTATCATTTCTACTGTCTTGCCTTAAAGCCCTCAAATACATGCTCAGTCTCAGCTTTTACAAAAAAAAGTCTATGTCCCCAAATCTTAATTACAACAAAAATCCAAAGAAAACACTACACAGTCTAAATGTTCTTATAGTTCCATATTTTCCATCTCGATGTTAATTTATGAAATCTATATGTGAGAGCCAGTGCTTCTATTTTGCACTGGAGTGACAAACATTATGACCTAACAAGTCTTTGCTCCTCCAATTTCAAAGATTAAACTGAATTGCAAGGACAAGTTATTTGTGCAGAAACACTTACACTAATGAAAGAAGCTTGTATTAAACCTTGGATTTTCAGCTTGCAATTCCTAAGGGAATTGTTACCAACCTTTTATCCCCAGCTCCTTCTTTCTGACTAGCTCTTCTGGCTACTCAGCTTTCCTTCTGTCAAGTGTGAGTTTTTCCCAGTTCTCTCTGTCCTTCAGGAATCTTCATCACTTCAACTGTGGCACATTACCTGAAATAACCTACTCAGAAAACTCTCCTGCTATTTTCATGCTAAATTTTAATGTTGGTTCATAAGATTTTAAGGTAATCTGATTAAATCCCAGTGAAACTAAACACAAGGGAGAGAATAGAATATAAAATAAGTCAGATAACCTAAAGGATATCAATTTAAATCTGTTTTTAAGCTTATTTATAACATGGGGCCTGCTTTCTCCCACATTAGAGGAACTTCTGGGATTTACAGGAATAAACTAGCAGGAATGTTTCTCTTTGATATGTTCTGTCTTTGGGCATCTTACCGCCCCATCTGGAACATCTCAAATCATCAGCAGTTGTCATATTACATCCTTCAAGTCCCTTTAACTTTCCTGGACTTCCTCTAATACTTCTTCCTTATTCTTCTTGGAAAATAAATTCTGTTCTGGAGATTAAAAAATTCTCCACCGTATTTAGAACATAATATTCAACTGACCTACTGAAAGTTCTCTAATCTTTGTTTAAATCATTTGTGCTTTTTTACCCTATAGTTGATCTGATTTTTCCCAAGAAAAATAAATAACAAGTTTGCCTACAAACAAAAAAATTCATCTTCCTTTTGTCTCCTACTTCCTTAGGATCAATCACATCATTTATCCTCAGTCTTAAAAACTTCCCTTTCTTTTCACATATTCAATGTAAAAGAACAAAACAAAAAAGCATTGGATGTTATAAATACAAAGGATGAGGCAATAAAAGTAATTATTCACATTAAACAAAAATAAAGGTATTACAAAAAGAATCTGTTAGGCCTCACAGCTGGGTAATCTATAAGTATAGATGATTAAAGTGCATTGCTTTGAATTACATTAAACAGGGTGGCATTATGAAAGATGTCCAATAATCTAACCTAACATGCTTTTAAAATTTTTAATTTTTTAAATTTAATTGGAGGCTAATTACTTTACATTATTGTATTGGTCATTTTTGTGTAGTTTATAGAAGATACTTCCTCGAATTGGGCTCAGCTGCATATCATAACAGTAAACTAATCATCAACCTAGTCCACAACTAATTCAAGCTCCAAGAGAATAAGTATTGAAGAGCAGGGTCTAGGATATATCTTGAATAATTCTGTTATTATCTATATATTTGAAAGTAGTTTAAAGATACTTCCTAAAAAAGTCATTAAGTATAATACATTTTCTACTTCATGTGTGTGTGTGTGTGTGCTCTCAGTCACTTCAGTCATGTCTGACTCTTTAGGACCCTATGGACTGTAGCCTACCAAGCTCCTCTGACAATGGGATTCTCCAGGGAAGAATACTGGAATGGATTGCCATGCCCTTCTCCCTCCTTCACACATGTGTACTTTTTTAAACAAGTAAATTTACATATGAAATTCTCCATATGTAGCAGAAAAAGGTGTTATGACAATTTTTAATTAAAATGCTTTACTAAGCTTGAACAAAATTTGACTCTAAGATTGTGTTGGTTAGATTAGAGTTGTTACTGTGCATTTTACTGCCTTATTTGCCTATTTAAACAATTACTTGTGTTTTATAAGATGATTAGCCATTATAGATGGAGAAGGAAATGGCAACCCACTCCAGTGTTCTTGCCTGGAGAATCCCAGGGACGGGGGAGCCTGGTGGGCTTCTGTCTATGGGGTCACACAGAGTCGGACATGACTGAAGTGACTTAGCAGCAGCAGCAGCAGCCATTATAGAATCAGCCCCACACAGTACCAAGTGTAACCATGAATGTCAATGAGATCACTAACAAAATTTCTTTAAAAAGACTGATCAAGTGATTTTAATATTTCCTGCAGATGTGGTATGTATTTTCTAGAGGCCCTGTGTATCATTGTTTAATAGGTAAAAATATCAGTTCTTGGATTTCTGGGACTATTTTTTTATAGCCTCTTTCTTAATTTGATTTACAGTTATTGACTGCCATTTTAATTTAAAAAATACACAAATTCAGCTACATGTCATTTACAACATTTTTTCTTTAGGGCAGCACTTACAAAAATTGAAAACAATAATTTTGCAAAGAAAAACATTACCCCATGGGCCTACTAGTAACGCTTCTCACTTTGCTATTATAATTCCACCTCACACTCAGTAAAAGTCCTCCTTGAAGTAGCTCTTCATTGTAACAAATGGTACCCACTTTGGTCATTTCTAAGCAAGGTATCAATTTGTCTCCCAAAATGAAGAGAATGCTGGCAACATAGAATGTATACAAGACCAGGCATTTATGGATTGAACACACAGCATGAAGTGGAATGAAGATGCTAAAAGGTGATCATTTTGAACTGCTGTCACCTGACCCAGAAAAAGCAATGTTTAAGATTTTTCCGTGCTTCCTTGTCACTATAGAATTGATATTTGGGTATACACATTGGGCTTCCCTGGTGGTTCAGCTGGTAAAGAACTGCCTGAAATGCAGGAGACCCGGTTCAATCCCTGGATTGGGAAAATCCCATGGAGAAGCAAATGGCTACTCCAGTATTTTTGCCTGGAGAATTCCATGGACAGAGGAGCCTGGCAGGCTACAGTCCATAGGGTCACAAAGAGTTAGACATGACTGAGTGACTAAGCACACATACACCTAAGTAAAATGCACTATATTATAGACTTGAAAGCAAAGAGTTAGAACGTGCCTAAGTTTTATGGGGATGATGTGGTTAATTGTGCAATTATCTAATAATCAGCCAAAGTCTGGGTTAGGCATCCACTGTTAACTCTTACCCGCTCTGACTGACCACCTAAAGACAGAGAAACAAAGAATGAAGACTTTAAAAGATTTAAAAGTATTCTTTATCTTTTCCTAGCATTCATTACTTGGCTTGAATAATAGGAAAAATACTCTGCACAGAAGATTAATTCATCATCTCCATTTCCCATATACAGTGTTACATAGCTTAATTCTACCTGTGATAGAGCAAGGCAGAAACCTTGACCTGCCCTCTATTTTCACCTTGTCTACATTTCAAGATAGACTACCAGTGGTTTAACACTTTTAAATCTTTGCTCTCAAGTGGTTTGGCCTCATCGCTCCTCTCAACCTAAAATTCTTCCTTTATTAAATATAAATATGTATGAAGCAGAATATGTTAATAATAACTTGAGCAACTGTGAACTGTCAGTTTAGAATCCTGATCTCTATCTCTATCTATATCTATGGTGAGATGACTTTGTTTTTTTGAATATTCTAATAGTGAATCAGGAAACATTTGTAAACTAAGCTACTTACTTATACTATTTTAACAAGTAATGTGATAACAAGTCCATATTATCTCATTGTATTATCTTGCTGAACTAGGAAGAATCTAGGTGACATAACAAGAGCAAAGATAATAGAAACAGAAAATGCTGAGGTTCACTTCTCCTCTATTTTTTAAATGCCTACTAGTTTAAAACCAGAAATTTAAGTGGCAAAATAATATATCAATGAAAACGTGCATCATTTAATAAAGGATGAATAAAAGGTTAGTTTACAGTACACAATTCATTTTTTCAAAGATCAATAATTTGAAGGCATGTAGTTCATTTGGTCCTATTATTGAAAACGGGTTTTGTTTTGAAAATATAAATATAAAATTGAAAATATAAATATACAAATTATCTTCAAAGCAATTTAACTTTCATAAGAACACTGAATCCAAATTGTAGTCTTTCCTCCAGTTGTAGAGTATAATTTTACTTTATGTAATTAGATTTTATTTGGATCATGATGCTCATTCTATTTTATGAATTTACTCCTCTAATCTGTCAAAATCATTCTTTGAAGCTAAAGATATTAATAGTGATACAATCACCTTAGGCCTTTGTGCAACAACACTTAGTTTTTCTAAATAGGTAGCAATTTATTAAGTTGGATAAATGTTACATTCATCAAACTAAAAAAGGCATATATTTTTCATGATGCAATATTCCAAAGGAGTACCTGGTTACTTTATAAACATAATATATTATTACTATTTAATTTCAAGGATATTAAATACAAAAAATATTACACAATAGCATCTTCAAACTGCTTATATTTTTAATTTTTTATGAGTATATATCAATATTATAAGTTCAAGTCAGTCTCTCAGTCATGTCCAACTCTTTGTGATGCCATGGACCACAGCACAGCAGGCCTCCCTGTCCATCAACAACTCCTGGAGTCTATTCAAACTCATCTCCATTGAGTCGGTGATGCCAATCAACCATCTCATCCTCTGTCGTCCCCTTCTCCACACGCCTTCAATCTTTCCAAGAATCAGGGTCTTTTGAAATGAGTCAGCTCTTCACATCAGGAGGCCAAAGTATTGGTGTTTCAGCTTCAACGTCAGTCCTTTCAATGAACACTCCATACTGATCTAGTTTAGGATGGACTGGTTGGATCTCCTTGCAGTCCAAGGGACTCTCAAGAGTCTTATCCAACATCACAGTTCAAAAGCATCAATTCTTTGGTGCCCAGATTTCTTTATACTCCAACTCTCACATCCATACTTGACTACTGGAAAAACCATAGCCTTGACAAGACGGACTTTGTTGGCAAAGTGATGTCTCTGCTTTTTAATATGCTATCTAGGTTGGTCAAAATTTCCTTCCAAGGAGAAAGCGTTTTTTAATTTCATGGATGCAGTCACCATCTGCAGTGATTTTTGAAGCCCCCGAAAATAAAGTCAGCCACTGTTTCCACACTTTCCCCATCTATTTACCATGAAGTGATGGGACCTGATGCCATGATCTTAGTTTTTTGAATGCTGAGCGTTAAGCCAACTTTTTCACTCTCCTTTTTCACTTTCATCAAGAGGCTCTTTAGTTCTTCTTCACTTTCTGCAATAAGAGTGGTGTCATATGCATATCCGAGGTTATTGATATTTCTCCGAGTAATCTTGTTCCATTTGTGCTTCATCCAGCACAGCTTTTCTCATGATGTACTCTGCATATAAGTTAAATAAGCAGGGTGACAATATACAGCCTTGCTGCTGCTGCTAATTCGCATCAGTCATGTCTGACTCTTTGCGACCCCATAGACGGCAGCCCACCAGACTCCACTGTCCCTGGGATTCTCCAGGCAAGAACACTGGAGTGGGTTGTCATTTCCTTCTCCAAGGTGTGAAAGTGAAGTCGGTAAGTCATGTCTGACTCTTCGTGACCCCATGGACTACAGCCTACCAGGCTTTTCTGTCCATGGGATTTTTCAGGCAAGAGTATTGGAATGGGTTGCCATTGCCGTCTCCAACAACCTTGATGTACTCCTTTTCCTATTTGGAACCAGCCTGTTGTTCCGTGTCCAGTTCTAACTGTTGCTTCCTGATCTTCATACAGATTTCTCAAGAGTCAAGTCAAGTGGTCTGTTATGCCCATCTCTTGAAGAATTTTCCACAGTTTATTGTGATCCACACAGTCAAAGGCTTTGGCATAGTCAATAAAGCAGAAATAGATGTCTTTCTGGAACTCTCTTACTTCTTCGACGATCCAGTGGATGTTGGCCATTTGATCTCTGGTTCCTCTGCCTTTTCTAAAACCTGCTTGAACATCTGGAAGTTCACGGGTGAATATTGCTGAAGCCTGGGTTGGAGAATTTTGAGCATTACTCTAGTAGCGTGTGAGATGAGTGCAATTTTGTGTTAGTTTGAGCATTCTTTGGCATTGCCTTTCTTTGGGATTGGAATGAACACTGACCTTTTCTAGTCCTGTGGCCATTGCTGAGTTTTCCAAATTTGCTGGCATATTAAGTGCCACACTTTCACAGCATCATCTTTTAAAATTTGAAATAGCTCAACTGGAACTTCGTCACCTCCACTAGCTTTGTTTGTAATGATGCTTCTTAAGGCCACTTGACTTCACATTCCAGGATGTCTGGCTTTAGGTGAGTGATCACACCGTCATGATTATCTGGGTCATGAAGATCTTTTCTATACCATTCTTCTGTGTATTCTTGCCACTTCTTCTTAATATCTTCTGCTTCTGATAGGTCCTTACTATTTCTATCCTTTATTGAGCCCAACTTTGCTTGAAATGGTCCCTTGGTATGTCTAATTTTCTTGAAGAATGCTCTAGTCTTTCCCATTCTATTGTTTTCCTCTATTTCTTTGCACTGATCACTGAGGAAGGCTTTCTTATCTCTCCTTGCTATTCTTTGGAACTCTGCATTCAAATGGGTTTATCTTTCCTTTCCTCTGTTGTGTTTTGCTTCTCTTTTTTCACAGCTATTTGTAAGGCCTCCTCAGACAGCCATTTTGTTTTTTTGCATTGCTTTTTCTTGGGGATGGTCTTGAACCCTGTGTCCTATACAATATCATGAACCTCCCTCCATAGTTCATCAGGCACTCTATCTATCAGATCTAGTCCCTTAAATCTATTTCTCATTTCAACTGTATAATTGTAAGAGATTTGATTGAGGTCATATCTGAATGGTCTAGTGGTTTTCCCTACTTTCTTCAATTTAAGTCTGAATTTCGCAATAAGGAGTTCATGATCTGAGCCACAGTCAGCTCCAGGTCTTGATTTGCTGACTGTATAGAGCTTCTCCATCTTTGGCTGCAAAGAATATAATCAATCTGATTTCGGTATTGACCATCTGGTGATGTCCATGTGTAAAGTCTTCTCTTGTGTTTTTGGAAGAAGGTTTTTGCTATGACCAGTGTGTTCTCTTGGCAAGACTCTGTTAGCCTTTTCCCTGCTTCATTCTATACTCCAAGGCCAAATTTGCCTGTTACTGCAGGTATTTCTTGACTCCCTACTTTTGAAAGTCCCCTATAATGAAAAGGACATCTTTTTTGCATGTCAGTTCTAGAAGGTCTTGGAGGTATTCACAGAACCATTCAACTTCAGCTTCTTCAGAATTACTGGTGGGAGCATAGACTTGGATTACCATGATATTAAATAGTTTGCCTTGGAAATGAACAGAGATCATTCAGTCATTTTCAAGATTGCATTTTGGACTCTTTTGTTGACTATGATGGCTACTCCATTTCTTCTACAGGATTCTTGTCCACAGTGGTAGATATAATGGTCATCTGAGTCAAATTCACCCATTCCAGTCAATTTTAGTTCGCTGACTCCTAAAATGTCAGTCACTCTTGCCATCTTCTCTTTGACCTATTCCATTTTGCCTTGACTCATAGACTTAACATTCCAGGTTCCTATGCAATATTGCTCTTCACTGCATTAGACCATTACTTAGCAAATCATAGTATGACTAGGTATATGAACAGGCTTTTTTTTTCAGAATTAAATATATTCTGATTACCTAAGAAATAGATTCTTCATTTAATTTTTATATTTTTTTTTCAGTTTTATTGAGACATAAGTATCATACAACTCTGTATACATTTAATGTCTACTGCATAATGATTGATTTATATCATGAAGTAACTACCACAATAATTTCAATAAGTCTCCATTATGTTACACAGATACAACTGAAAAAAAGTTTTCTTTCTTTGAAATGAGAACTGTTCAAATTTACTCTCTTACTCTCTTATCTTTCTTAGATAACATAGAACAGTGTTAATCAATCATGCTGTGGGTTACACTCTTTGTACGTATTTATAGTATAACTGAAAGTTTGCACCTTTTGACTACTTTCATCCAATCCCCTCCCTGTCAATCCCTCCACTTCTGGTAACCATAAATCTGATCTATTTCTCTAAGAGTTAGTTAGATTTTTGAGGTATAATTGATCTGCTGCTGCTGCCAAGTCACTTCAGTCCTGTCCGACTCTGTGTGACCCCATAGACGGAAGCCCACCAGGCTCCCCCATCCCTGGGATTCTCCAGGCAAGAACACTGGAGTGGGTTGCCATTTCCTTCTCCAGTGTGTGAAAGTGGAAAGTGAAAAGTGAAAGTGAAGTCGCTCAGTCGTGTCCGACCCTTAGCGACCCTATGGACTGCAGCCTACCAGGCTCCTCCATCCATGAGATTTTCTAGGCAAGAGTACTGGAGTGGCTTGCCATTGCCTACAATACTATACTACTTCCTGGTGGTAAACAAGATAGTGATTTGATATATGACAAAATAATCACCACAATACCTCTAGTTACCATCTGTCACCATTCAAAAATACACAGTATTATATTTCTCATGCTTTATATTTATCTCTATGATTCATATACTTTGTAACTGGAAGCTTTTACCTCTTAAATTCCCTTACCTATTCCACACATCTTACCATCTCCCTCTCCTCTGCCAATCGCTTGTTTGTTCTTTATATATATGACTCTGTTTTTGTTTTGTTTGTTCATTTTTTAAAATATATTTAATGTAGAAGCAAAATCATTTAATATTTTTCTTTGTCTGGTTTATTTCACTCAGCATGACACCCTTTAAACCCATCTACTTTGTTGTAAATAGCAATATTTCTTTTTTATGGTTGAATACTATTCCATTTATATCTAGTGTATATATATCATATATTCTGTATCCATTCATCCTTGATGGACACTTAGATTGCTTATATCTTGGCAATTTTAAATAGTACTGCAGTTAACACAGAGGTGTATGTATCTTTTTCAAATTAGTGTTTTTGCATTATTTGGAAATATGCCTAGAAGAGAAATTGGTAAATCATATAATATTTTTTAAGAAACCCCAATATTGTTTGCATAGTGACTGCACCAATTTATATTGCCACCAACAATGCACAGTGTTCTCTTTCTCCACATAACTTCCAATCCTTGTTTTTTGCAGTCTTTTTTTGCACCCTTGTATTATTTATTTTTATTGGAGGCTAATTACTTTACAACATTGTATTGATTTTGCCATATAATGACATGAATCCACCCCGGGTGTACATGTGTTCCACATCTTGAACACCCCCTCCCACCTTCCTCCCCATATCATCCCTCTGGGTCATCCCAGTGCACCAGCCCCGAGCATCCTGTGTCATGCATCGAACGTGGACTGGCGATTTGTTTCACATATGACAATATACATGTTTCAATGCCATTCTCCCAAATCATCCCACCTTCTCCCTCTCCCACAGAGTCCAAAAGACTGTTCTATACATCTGTGTCTCTTTTGCTGTCTCGTATACAGGGTTATCATTACCATCTTTCTAAATTCCATATATATGCGTTAGTGTACTGTATTGGTGGTTTTCTTTCTGGCTTACTTCACTCTGTATAATAGGTTCCAGTTTCATCCACCTCATTAGAACTTGTTCAAATGTATTCTCTTTAATTGCTGAATAATACTCCATTGTGTATATGTACTACAGCTTTCTCATCCATTCGTCTGCAGATGGACATCTAGGTTGCTTCCATGTCTTGGCTATTATAAACAGTGCTGTGATGAACATTGGAGTACATGTGTCTCTTTCAATTCTGGTTTCCTCGGTGTGTATGCCCAGGAGTGCGATTGCTGGGTCGTATGGCAGTTCTATTTCCAGGTTTTCAAGGAATCTCCACACCGTTCTCCATAGTGGCTGTACTAGTTTGCATTCCCACCAACAGTGTAAGAGGGTTCCCTTTTCTCCACATCCTCTCCAGCATTTATTGCTTGTAGACTTGTGGATAGCAGCCATTCTGGCTGGCGTGAAATGGTACCACATTGTGGTTTTGATTTGCATTTCTTTGATTGTGAGTGATGTTGAGCATCTTTTCATGTGTTTGTTAGCCATCTGTATGTCTTCTTTGGAGAAATGTCTGTTTAGTTCTTGGGCCCATTTTTTGATTGGGTCATTTATTTTTCTGGAATTGAGCTGCAGGTGTTGCTTGTATATTTTTAAGATTAATCTTTTGTCAGTTGCTTCATTTGCTATTATTTTCTCCCATTCTGAAGGCTGTTTTAACCCCATTCTAACAGGTATGAGGTGGCATATTATCATGGCTTTGATTCACATATCCCTGATAATTAGTGATATAAAGCATCTTTTCACGTGTCTGCTGGCCATCTGCATGTTTTTGCGTTTCTTTAGTTGGGAAAGGGAAATGTCTATTCAATTCTTCTGCTGATTTTTCAGCTGGGTTACTGTGGGCTTTTTTTTTTTCTCATTATTTTTTTGATGTTGAATTATATGAGTTCTTTGCATATTTTGGGTATTAACCCCTTATCAGACATATTGTTTCTAGATAAACTGTCTCCTTATTTATTTTTAAGGTTACTTTTCTTGTTATTGTTAGTTAAAATTATTTTCCAACCTACAGCATGATTTGGTTCATTAGATAATTGTTTTTAAAATTAAAAGATTTTTGATTATTCATGACAAAATTAAGTTTTAGTTATGCCTGTAAAAACCAGAATTATATACATCTTAGGATGTTTATATAACTATTTTTAGTAATGAAATAGAACAATAATATAAAACATGTTGAACGTTTATTTTCCAAATAATATCACTATGTTGCAAAGTTTAATATGAATCTGAAATTCACTTAAGGAAACACTCTAATCATTTCTTTGCTAAATAACCAGTGATCAGATACAATGCAATAGAGGAATTGCTAAGGATTAATCAATTTATGGTTTAGGAATATTGACTGTCAATTTGTTTTAACAGTTTTATAGTAGAGAAGGTCTTCCAATTTGGTAACTCTGTTTTAAAGGGAAAGCAAACTGATACAATGCTATATATTTAAATTAAGAGTTCTATTTTGGCCTTGACACATCCAAAATAAGAACATTATTCAACAGCAGGACAACTTGTCTATGTATTAACCAAAACTATTGGTCCTTAGTGTCCTCTGTATACATTGAAAATAATTACTCAGTGGGTGGAAAGGTGATTGTTTTTCACTGACTTGAAAGAACATATGTAATAGTTTTGTTTAAAAAACTGATTTTACCTTTTTGAACCTGGCTTGAGTAAATGATGACTGAACAGTCTTTCATGGAATTGATTTTGGACACTCTCAGCTAGACTTTAGGAAAAGTTCCTCTGATCCTTCATATTTGATAAGCATTTGACAATTGAACAGAAGATCTTTTTCCATTATACACAGGCCATTTTATTCACATGTTTGCAAAAGATTATGAATGTGCAAAAGAAGTAAAAACTATCACTTGGTAAATCTGAAATCTTTTTTTTTAATTTGCCCAATTCTTTTGTTCTTAAAGAAATGTAAAATAGAAGGCAGGCTGCTTCAGATTTATGACCCCACCACCATCAACAGATTTTTAATTAGCTGACCAAATGGAGCATTTTGCTTGTAGTTTTTGAGCCTGACAGTGAGAATGGGCAAATTTTAATTGGTTTACTGAGAAAACTTTCATTAAATAATTTCCAAATAGTCTATAAGAAGCTCTTCCCTTTCACGGAGACGATAATTGTAAGTAAAAGTACTCTCATTTCATTGTGATTATAGTCCTTGATAACTATTTAGGGATAGCTTAAAGCAAGCACTGCAGGGTGCTTTTCATTTTGTGGAGAAAATCAGAATGCGTAACCATGCAATTACAAAATCAGAAAGGTTTCTACATTTTTAGAAAACTTCAAAAATTGAATATTTCTCAACCTGTCATGTATAGCAAGAGTCTCCTGAATGCTTAATTATTTGACAATATTGAAAACTCCTAACACCTTAAAGGTACTAGTGAGTGCCTGCCCTGTAAGAGCAGAGACTTGCTCCTTAATGTCAGAGAAAAAGTGCAACAGAAAATGCTTTGATTGCATAAGAGTGATGGTCTATAAAAGTTCTAATCAGAAAGGAGAAAAGGCTTTTGGAAAGTGATAATATTTCATAGGTTTTCTTAGTTTCTATTTCACCAATAGATGATTTCAGGAGTAGCCAGGTTATGTTGATATTTATAAAGGGGAACTTTATGAACTTCATGCTTATCAGTAAATGAACAAAGAGGCTGCAAAAAAAAAATAGACTTCATGGTTTGGAAGGAATGCTCAGAAATGTACATTGGTCATGTAGTAGTGAAAAGCCAGAGTTGATGAATATAAATGTTCAGTTCAGTTCAGTCGCTCAGTCATGTCCGACCCTCCGCAACCCCATGAATCACAGCACACCAGGCCTCCCTGTCCATCACCAACTCCCGGAGTTCACTCAAACTCATGTCCACAGAGTTGGTTATGCCATCCAGCCATCTCATTCTCTGTCGTCCCCTTCTCCTCCCGCCCCCAACCTTTCCCAGCGTCATAATATAAATGTTATGCCTGATAAATCAGATTGTCTCTATCCTGTTGTTCAGTTGCAAAGGCATGTCTGACTCTCTGTGACCCCAAGAACTTCAGCACACCAGGTTTTCCTCTCCTTCACTATCTCCCCGAGTTTGCTCAAACTCAGGTCCATTGAGTTGGTGGTTCCTTCCAACCATCTCATTCTCTCTTGCCCCATTGTTCTACTGCCATGAATCTTTTCCAGCATCAGGGTCTTTTCCAGTGAGTCAGTTCTTCTCATCTGGTGGCCAAAGTATTGGAGTTCCAGCTTCAAAATCAGTCCTCCAATGAATATTCAGAGTTGATTTCCTTTAGGGTTGACTGGTTTGATCTCCTTGTAGTCCAAGGGACTCTCAAGAGTCTTCTCCAGCACCACAGTTCAAAAACATCAATTCTTTGGCACTCAACCTTCTTTATGGTCCAGCTCCCAAATCCATACATGACTACTGGAAAAACCAGTTTTGATTATACGGCCCTTTGTTGGCAAAATTATATCTCTGCTTTGTAATATGCTGTCTAGACTGGTCATAACTTTTCTTCCAAGGAGTAAATGTCCTTTAATTTCATGGCTGCTGTCACCAACCACAGTGATTTTGGAGCCCAAGAAAACAAAGTCCGTCATTGTTTCCATTTTTCCTTATCTATATTTCAAGTCTTGAAAGATGATGCTGTGAAAGTGCTGCACTCAATATGCCAGCAGATTTGGAAAACTCAGCAGTGGCCACAGGACTGGAAGAGGTCAGTCTTCATTCCAATCCCAAAGAAAGGCAATGCCAAAGAATGCTCAAACTACCGCACAATTGCACTCATCTCACACACTAGTAAAGTCATGCTCAAAATTCTCCAAGCCAGGCTTCAGCAGTATGTAAACCGTGAACTCCCAGATGTTCAAGCAGGTTTTAGAAAAGGCAGAGGCACCAGAGATCAAATTGCCAACATCCGCTGGATCATGGAGAAAGCAAGAGAGTTTCAGAAAAACATCTATTTCTGCTTTATTGACTATGCCAAAGCCTTTGACTGTGTCGATCACAATAAACTGTGGAACATTCTGAAAGAGATGGGAATCCCAGACCACCTGACCTGCCTCTTGAGAAACCTGTATGCAGGTCAGGAAACAACTGTTAGAACTGGACATGGAACAACAGACTGGTTCCAAATAGGAAAAGGTGTACGTCAAGGTTGTATATTGTCACCTTGCTTATTTAACTTATATGCAGAGTACATCATGAGGAACGCTGGGCTGGAAGAAGCACAAGCTGGAATCAAGATTGCCAGGAGAAATATCAATAACCTCAGATATGCAGATGATACCACCCTTATGGCAGAAAGTGAAGAGGAACTCTAAAGCCTCTTGATGAAAGTGAAAGAGGAGAGTGAAAAGGTTGGCTTGAAGCTCAACATTCAGAAAACAAAGATCATGGCATCTGGTCCCATCACTTCATGGGAAATAGATGGAAAAACAGTGGAAACAGTGTCAGACTTTGTTTTTTTGGGCTCCAAAATCACTGCAGAGGCTGATTGCAGCCATGAAATTAAAAGACACTTGCTCCTTGGAAGGAAAGTTATGACCAACCTTGATAGTATATTAAAAAGCAGAGACACTACTTTGCCAACCAAGGTCCGTCTAGTCAAGGCAATGGTTTTTCCCGTGGTCATGTACGGATGTGAGAGTTGGACTGTGAAGAAGGCTGACCACCGAAGAATCGATGCTTTTGAACTGTGGTGTTGGAGAAGACTCTTGAGAGTCCCTTATACTGCAAGGAGATCCAACCAGTCCATTCTAGAGGAGATCAATCCTGGATGTTCATTGGAGGGACTGATGCTAAAGCTGAAACTGCAATACTTTGGCCACCTCATGCGACGAGTTGACTCACTGGAAAAGACTCTGATGCTGGGAAAGGTTGGGGGCGGGAGGAGAAGGGGACGACGGAGAATGAGATGGCTGGATGGCATCACCGACTCTGTGGACATGAGTTTGAGTGAACTCCGGGAGTTGGTGATGGACAGGGAGGCCTGGCGTGCTGTGATTCATGGGGTCGCGGAGAGTCAGACACGACTGAGCGACTGAACTGAACTGACTGATTTGCCATGAAGTGATGGTACTGGATGCCATGATCTTTTTTTTTTTTTCAATGTTGAGTTTTAAGCCAGCTTTTTCACTCTCCTCTTTCAACTTCATCAAGAGACTCTTTGGTTTTTCTTCGCTAACTTCCATTAGGGTGGTGTCCTCTGCCTATCTGACGTTACTGATATTTCTCCTGGCAATCTTGATTCCAGTTTGGGTTTCATCCAGCCTGGAATTTTGCATGATGTATTCTGAATATAAGTTAAATAAGCAGGGTGGCAATACATAACTTTGATATACTCCTCTCCCAAATTTGAACTAGTCTGTTATTCCATGTCTTGTATTAACTTGCTTCTTGACCTAGATACAGGTTTCTCTGGAGGCAGGTAAGGTCGTCCGGTATTCTCATCTCTTGAATTTTCCACAGTGTGTTGTGATCCACACAGTCAAAGCTTTAATGTAGTCAATGAAACAGAATTAGACGTTTCTCTGGAATTCCCTTCCTTTTTCTGTGATCCAACGGATGTTGGCAATTTGATCCCTGGATCCTCTGCCTTTTGTAAATCCAGCTGCATATCTGGAAGATTCAGTTCACATACTGTTGAAGCCTAAATTGAAGGATTTTGAGCATTACCTTGGTAGCATGTGAAATGAGCACAATTCAGTAATTTGAACAGTCTTTGGCATTGCCCTTCTTTGGGACTGGAATGAAAACTGAAAATTTCTATTCCTATGGCCAGTGCTGAGTTTTCCAAACTTTCTGGCATAATGTGTGCAGCACTTTCACAGCATCATCTTTTAGGAGTTGAAATAACTCAGCTGGAATTCCATCACCTCTACTAACTTTGTTCATAGTAAATCTTCCTAAAGCCCACTTGTCTTCACACTCCAGAGTGTTGACTACGTGAGTGGGCACACCATTTTGGTTATCCGGGCCAGTAAGACCTTTATTTGTGCAGTTCTTCTGTATATTTTTGTCACCTTTTCTTAATATTTTCTGCTTCTGTTAGGTCCATACCATTTCTCTCCTTTGTTGTGCCTGTCTTAGCATGAAATATTCCCTTGGTATTTCTGATTTTCTTGAAGAGATCTCTGATCTTTCTTACTCTATTGTTTCCTTCTATTTCTTTGCATTTTTCACTTGAGAAGTCTTTCTTATCTTGTTCTTTGGAACTCCACATTCAGATGTGTGTATATTCCTTTTCTTTTTCTCTCTGTCTCCTTTTTTTCTGTGGTAAATCTTTCTCTGTCCTTCTTTTCTACTGGGCAAACCTCCTATAACTATTTTAAGGTTTAAGTTATATATTTATACACTATTAAAATATTTCCAGGTACCCCAAGAAGTATTATGTGCTATTATGAATATAATTTTATTAAAGCTACAATGATTTATTTTCAACTTTGAATTCTCCAAAGATTGACACAAGCATGCATCTGCACATACACACCCTCAATATTGTATCAATTGACAACACACACAAAAATATAGTTAGTTTATGTGTAGGTGAAAGGCAATAAGGACTGTCTGTTTGGCATCCTCTTTTATGGCTACTCAATACCCACATAAATACATCTATCCATTTTTAAACTTTCATGTAACAGCAGTAACAACGACATGTTTTTGCCCTAGAGGATGCAACTATCTGTATGTAAGGAAAGAAGTGTTTATTTTCTTCAAAAGTGGACAGTAAGTTGATATCAGTTATTATATCCTTTTCTGAATGATACTAATTCCTTCTCTAGATTGCTGCTTCAGTATTACGTTAAAATCAAATATTAAATTTTCACATTATTATAAGACCTTCCCATTTTATTACCATCATAAAAAGGCTATGACCTAGCTCAGTTCTGGCTCAGTCTCTTGTATGGTAACAGCAGTCTGTGTTCATGAGACTGATAGTTTTTCTGAGTACTATGCAAATAATACAATAATAGACTCTCTATCCAGGATACTGTGGTTAATTAAGTCACTGATATTAATCTCTGCAGGTCAAAACATTTCAATTGTCTCTCTGGACCTATGCTCACTACCGTTGCTTCATTTGCTAGTCTAGGATTTAAATCAAACCCACTGAAATGAGAGAATCCAGGTCAATGGAAACACTGGCCACTATCATCACAGACCTTCAAAGAATAAGCTACAGAAAACTTAAAGTTCTGTTTTTGGAGATCTTTTTTGCCAACACATTTTCAAGATGTTTCAAATATTTTCAGGTTGGTATCCTAAGATCTATCATTAAAGAGGAATCCACACCAAGATGGTTATCTTCCTACATATTTAGATTCCTTCTTCCCAGTTTACCAAGGAAATTCTGGCAATTAATTTATTAATGTGGGCCACTGTTTAGACCAGGTTTCAGCCAATTAACCATGAAAAGTGTTAAAGTGAAAGTCAAAGCTGCTTAGTCATGTCCAACTCTTTGGGAGCCCATAGACTATACAGTCCATGGAATTCTCCAGGTCAGAATACTGGAATGGGTAGTCTTTTCCTTTTCTAGTTGATCTTCCCAACCCAGGGATTGAACCCAAGTCTCCTGCATTGCGGGCAGATTCTTTACCAGCTGAGCCACAAGTGAAGCCCATGAATACTGGAATGGGTAGCCTATCACTTCTCTAGCAGATCTTCCTGACCCAGGAATCGAACCAGGGTCTCATGCATTGCAGGCAGATTCTTTACCAACTGAGCTATTAAGAAGTATTCTAAACTGCTTGAGTTTACAGTTGAATCAGAATCTTTGTTGCATGCTCTACAATATTTGTAGAGACAAATTTTGTTTGTTCTAATGCTACATCTTGTCCTTCTTGATATAAACCTTTAGAATATAGCCCCACAAAGTATGTTTAGGATTTTGTTCATATAAATTAGCAAAACTTGGCAAATCTTTTAGGATATAAGTTTTCTTCTCCCAAGTAATGCTTTCTACTTGTTTCCTAGAGGCACTAGTACATGCTCTCTAATAATAATGGATATGAAGGGGAGGGGAAATAGGGTATGGAGGTTGGAGAATAAATTAATCATATAAAGTAACTGCCTAGGATAATATTATCACATAAATTTGAAGCAAAGAATAGCTAGTGTGTTGCCAAGGTAGAAGGGGTTGATTCTGTTGGTAAAAAAGGCTTGAAGTTCTTGAGTTTCTCAATTACTTGAAATGTTATCTTGTTGTTGTTCAGTAGCCCAGTCATTTCTGACTCTTTGAGACCTTACGGATGGCACACAACAGGCTTGTCTGTCCCTCATCATCTCCTGGCGTTTGCCCAAGTTCATATCCATTGCATTGGTGATGTCATCCAGCCATCTCATCCTCTGTTTCCCCCTTCTCCTTCTGCCTTCAATGTTTCCCAGCATCAGGGTTTTCCAATGAATCAGCTATTAGCATCAAGTGGGCAAAGTATTAGAGCTTCAACTTCAAGATCAATCTTTCCAATGAGTATTCAGGGTTGATTTCCTTTAAGATTGACTGGATTTATCTCCTTGCTGTCCAAGGGACTCTCAAGAGTCTTCTCCAGCACCATAGTTTGAAGGCATCAGTTCTTCAGTTCTCTGCCTTCTTTATGGTCCTGCTCTCACAACCGTAGGTGACTAATGGAAAAACCATAGTCTTGACCATACTGACCTTTGTCAGCAAAGTGATATCTTTGCTTTTTAGCACATTTTCTAAGTTTCTCATAGCTTTCCTAACAAGAAGCAATCATCTTCTAATTTCATGACTGCAGCCACCATCTGCAGTGATTTTTGGTACCCAAGATGAAGAAATCTGTCACTGCTTTCACTTTTCCCCTTCTATTTGCCATGAAGTGATGGGGTTGGCTGCCATAATCTTGTTTTGTTTTGTTTTAATATTTAATTTTAAGTTAACTGTTTCACTCTTCTCCTTCACCCTCATCAAGAGGTTCTTTAGCTCCTCTTTGCTTTCTGCCATTAGAGTCATATTATCCACATATTTGAGGTTGTTGATATTTCTCCTGCCAATCTTGATTCCAGCCTGTAACTCATTCAGT
This sequence comes from Moschus berezovskii, assembly GCF_049115385.1. NCBI lineage: Eukaryota > Metazoa > Chordata > Mammalia > Artiodactyla > Moschidae > Moschus > Moschus berezovskii. The sequence continues at coordinate 45,602,003 of NC_142472.1, forward strand.
CCAGCACTTTTCATAATTTTCTCTGTATATAAGTTAAACAAGCAAGGTGGCAATAAACAACCTTGTCATATTCCTTTCTCAATCCTGAACCAGTTACTCTTTCCATGCAAGGTTCTAACTGCTGCTTCTAGACTAGCATACAGGTTTCTCAGGAGACAAGTAAGATGGTCTGGTATCCTCATCTCTTTAAGAGTTTTCCACAATTTGTTATGATCACAGTAATTCAAGACTAGGCCCAAACCACTGATGCCAAAGAAGCTGAAGTTTATCAGTTCTGTGAAGATCTAGAATACCTCCTAGAACTAACACCAAGAAAAGATATCCTATTCATCACTGGAGATTGGAATGCAAAAGTAATATATCAAGAGACACCTGGAGTAACAGCCAAGTTTATCCTTGGAGTACAAAGTGAAGCAAGCCAAAGGCTAACAGAATTCTGCCAAAAGAATACACTGGTCATAGAAAGCACTGTTTTTCAACAATCCTAGATAGACTTTACACATAGACATCACCGAATGTTCAATACTGAAATCAGACTGAGTACATTCTTTGTAGCTGAAGATGGAGCAACTGCATACAGTCAGCAAAAATAAGACCTGGAGCTGACTGTGGCTCAGACCATCAGTTTCTCATAGCAAAATTCAGGTTTAAACTAAAGAAAGCAGGGGAAATCACGAGGCAAGCCAGGCATGGTTTAAAGCCTGTTTGAACATATAGTGTAGGTGATGAATAGATTCAAGGGATTAGATCTAGTAGACAGAGTGCCTGAGAAACTATGGGCAGAGGTCCATAATACTGTATAGGAGGCAGTGTACAAATCCATCCCAAAGAAAAAGAAAAGCAAGAAGGCAAAGTGGTTGGCTGAGGAAGCTTTACAAATAGCTGAAGAAAGAAGAGGAGTAAAAAGCAAGGGAGAAAAGATATACCCAACCAAACGCAGAGTTCCAGAGAATAGCAAGGAGAAACAAGAAAGCTTTCTTCAGTGATCAAGGAAAATAAATAGAGGAATCTTATCTACATGTCCTCAATTGCTACCCTCTTGTCCCCAGTTCTTACCAAATAACATAGTATGTAAGTCACATGTGATGCTCTAAATTTTACTTGCCTTGCATGATTATATTTTGATCTTATTTTAGTGTCATCACACAAACTTTTTCTCTGACTGGATCTTGATCTAAGAGTTTAGAAGCCTGGCATAGTGTGTGTAGTCAGTCATGTCCAACTCTGAGACCCTATGGACTATAGTCTGTTAGAATCCTCTGTCCATGGGATTGTCCCAGTAAGAATACTGGAGTGGATTGTCATTTCCTCCTCCAGTGGATCTTCCCAACACAGGGATCAAACCTACATCTCCTGTGTCTCCTGCATCCTGCAGGTTGATTCTTTTACCACAACTTTGGTATTATTTTTCAATAAACTCTCCAGTACAGTAAAAAATAGTCAACATCCCATAATTCTAATAAGCAGTATCGACCCTAACAGTCTAGTGCAGTCTTGCCTTCACTAATCACTTCATCCCAGGAATTAGGTGTATAAATGACCATTTGCCTGTGTATGTCATGATTATCTATGGTTCATTTTCCAAATGTGATAAGGTCAATATTTACAATCAGGTCAGATAAGTACTCTCAGATTTTCAGATTTAATGTTTTATTCCATGGGGATACTCCTTAGCACATCTATCAGTTGTTATCCTGTCATTATAAGGAAAGGTTGGGGGCGGGAGGAGACGGGGACGACAGAGAATGAGATGGCTGGATGGCATCACTGACTCTGTGGACATGAGTTTGAGTGAACTCCGGGAGTTGGTGATGGACAGGGAGGCCTGGAGTGCTGTGATTCATGGGGTTGTGGAGAGTCAGACACGACTGAGCTACTGAACTGAACTGAACTGAATTCTTGATATTTCCAGTAGAAAGGAAATTGATTAAGATGATGTTATCTGTAGGCATATGCTAGAGGAGCAAAAGGGGAAAAGAGAGATCACATCAAGCTCAGGAATCTGCTGACTATCCTGAACTCCTGAGCCCATACACCTGATGAGTTACTGGAGATTCTGAAGTTGCCATGCCATAACTGTACCCACAGCTACTGAGCAGGATGCAAGGATTCAGTCTTCTTGCTCCTGTGGTTGCAACTAGGTTAATACAGTTGTCTTCAGCCTTCTGCAGTCACATTACTTACCTTGTGTGACTACTACCATTATCAAAGTCACTTCCAGAAACAGAAATGTGATGTCTATTTTCCTCCACCTTTCAGTCTCTCACTTATGGCTTCCAGTTGTAACGTATTTCTTGAGCATATTCTGTAGATAATTTGTTTTTCCTTTTGAAATAGGAAAAAATGATTTAAATATCAAGTTGTCAAATAAGTGAAGTAAAACCCAAAGTAAATTTAATTAAAAAATAAATTACAAAGATCAAATTGAGGACTAATAAGGAAGGGGAAATAATTGTCATAAGCTTTATCTTAAATTAGGTGGAAGAGTAATATTTTCATACAAAGAACATCGTATACTTTGACCTGGTATTACCAATTACTTCTTTTTCTCCAGATTACTGCTTCTTTAAAGCACATCAGAATAATCATCCTCATATCATCTAAGATGATGCAGTCTGAAAAGTTTCTCTCTATTGAAAATGATTTTCTTTCTTTAATATATAGACATACATAAGCATGTATACATGTATATAATTTGTTTTAATCATTGAGACTTTTATTTATTTATTTATTTTATGGAGAGGAGAGACATTGCTCCTGGAAAGAACGATTCAAAAAGTACATAAACTGACATTGCATTAGAAAGGGATTATTACATAAAATCACTATGCAAAAGTAAATGTTTTTAAAGTTGAATAACAGAAGAAACTAATAACATATCATATTTCCCTGTCATGCAAGACAATTTAGTCTCTAAATGTTATTGCTGTCAGTATTTGGTGGTCAAAACACTTTTAAAGTCAAAAGACAGCTCTGTTTTCACAAAAACATCTATAAAGTTTGCAAAAAATGAGATCTGCAGAATTCCTTGCAAAACTAAGAAAAGTACTGGTACCCAGATGTCTATGAAATGTTTAATGTCAAGAAGCACTAGACAAACATGAATTTCTCAATAATTTTCAAAGCACTGTCATCCAGTATAATACTGGCATTGTTCAGATATAGTCACTAAACTTTGGAGCATAATAGCTGTCCAATAATGATCTCACATCTGTTTATTAGATGCTTGCCTTATTTTGGTTTTTAGTACATGTATGTGTTTGTGTCTACCTTTATTATTTTCTGCTCAATTTTACCTTATTATTTTCTAATATCTTCTTTCTGTACTCTCATCAGGTTTTCAAAAACGTATTCTCTCTATAGTGCTTTTGATTCATGTTATTCATATAAAGAGACATAGGTGTATAGAACAGTCTTTGGGACTCTGTGGGAGAGGGTGCAGGTGGGATGATTTGGGAGAATGGCACTGAAGCATGTATATTATCATATGTGAAATGAATCACCAGTCCAGGTTCGATGCATGATACAGGATGCTCGGGGCTGGTGCACGGGGATGACCTGGAGGGAGGATATGGGGAGGAAGGAGGTGGGAGGGGGGGTTCAAGAAGGGGAACACATGTACACCCAGGGCGGATTCGTGTCAATGTATGGCAAAACCAACCAATATATTATTGTAAAGTAATTAGCTTCCAATAAAAAATATATATATATATATATGTCATTGACAAATTTTATTGAATGATCAATATCAGTAAGATATCTTTAGATGCCATGAGTGATGCAAAGATATATAGATTTCTTCCCTGTCCCTCTAAAAAGACAAGCAATCTAGAAAGAAAATGAGATGATTGCAAAATGTATTAGAATAATTTAATTGCCTTAGACCCCAAAAGAAAAGATATTTCAAGATGTTTTGACCTAAACTTCTCATAACCAACTATGGAACACGCAGTGAAATTCCCTTAATAGATATTTCAGTTCAGTTCAGTTCAGTCGCTCAGTCGTGTCCGACTCTTTGCGACCCCATGAATTAGCCTATCACAATTTCACATGGAACATTCCAAGTTCGTTGATTTTATTCATTAAAATCTCCCACTATCTGAAGCTGGAATCTACTTCTCTGTTTTATCACATGATTAATAGATAATTGTGGGCAAAGAGGAAACAACAGTACTAAACCACAAAAGCTGAAAAACATAAGGATTTTTCGACAACAGTGAGGAATTCAGTTTAAACAGTGCAATTAAAAGTGGCATGGGACAAAGAAATGAAGGGGGAGAGTGATACTTATCAGAAACTTCAGATTTTAACAACATTTTAGTAAACTTCTAAGGAGTAAGGAAACAAAAAAATGTGAGAGGCAAGAACTAATTGGTAAATTATCTAAGTTCATAGTTTACCAGTTGTCTGGATATCTGCCATTTATTAACTGCTTTATTGAAAAAAAAATCACTTATCTTCTGTGGCTCAGTTTTCTTATTTGTAATATAATATTTTTAATACTTACCTAAAAAGACTCTTTTAAGCCTAATGGTATATTATATTTGAAAACACTTTATAAACTATATTATTGTTCAAGTTTAAATTGTTCTTTTATATACATGAGTCAAGGATATTACCACTTTCAGCAACTATGAAACTTGGCATTGTACATTTACTGCGAAGGGAATAAAAAATGCTGTTGTTTTGACTTCAATGAATTCTTTCTCGTTCATTGGAAATAAGAAACCATTAACATTTATTTCAGTTATCTCAAAAACTACACACATCACATATCTATTTACAATTATTTGAATAATGAACATATACACACATTAAGTGGCTTAGGTTCGATAAATAATTTAAAGTTCAAATCTAGTCTAGGATTTGAACAGCTGCCAAAATCTGTGGGCCCATACAGTAAGTAGTCTTGCACATTATTCTTGTATATGAAATTAATAATGGAAATAAGATAATAGAAATATGAATTCTCTCCCACAAATAATTTATTCACTATTTGGGATAAAGATATAGAAGCAAAACATTAATGTATTGATAGGGAAAGTCACAGATATAAAGCAATCTAAAATTACTTAAAAGGACAAAAAGAGAATAGATAGGATCTGGGGAATATTATCATGTAACTGCATGCTGTCTGCTTGTTTAAGAAGAGTAAGCTTTTCCATGACAACTATAAATATGTAGGTAAAATATGCTTTCCATAAAAATGAAAGTTTCAAAGACCTATGTGCTCTGTAGTAGTTTCACCAAGCTAAAAGCAAAATTTGCAGCATTGCTAAAGTGAATAAATGTGTGTGTGTGTGTGTGCATACTCAGTCGTTGCCGACTCTTTGGGATCCCATGGATCTTAGCCTCTAGGGTCCTCTGTCCGTGGAATTTTCCAAGTAAGAATCCCGGAGTGGGTTTCATTTCTACTCCAAGGGATCTTCCCAAGCCAGGATAGAACCCACATCTATTGCATCTCTTGCATTGGCAGGCGGATTCTTTACCACTGCACCACCTGGGAATTCCAAACTGAATAAATAGTAACTTACATCTCAAAAATTAGAAGAGTGGACAAATATACATTGGATTCAATTTTGACCAAAAATGTGGAACTAATGATAGAAGAGTACAATAAATGCAATAAGTAGTAAATATATATTACACAAATTATAGTAATAAATTTCTTTTATTTTTTCTAAAGACCAGTGTTCAACTGATAATATAGTCCTTTTGATTGAGCAAAATAACTTTCTAGAGATTTTTCTAAAGATAAAATAAGTCTGGTTTCAACACAAGAATCTCTATTTTTTAGGTGTCAAAAGAATAAGGTATGTTAAAACACTCAAAACTGATACAAATTAAAAATGTCCACAAATACATATAAAATATGGTGTGGAAGGCATCCTTCAAGTTATCCATCCATGTTACTAGAGAGACACTACTTTTTAAGATCAACTCTTCAAAGACTATATGTAGACCCTATTCAGTTCAGTTCAGTTCAGTTGCTCAGTCATGTCCGACTCTTTGCGACCCCATGAATCACAGCACGCCAGGCCTCCCTCTCCATCACCAACTCCCGGAGTTCACTCAAACTCATGTCCACAGAGTCGGTGATGCCATCCAGCCATCTCATTCTTGGTCGTCCCATCTCCTCCCACCCCCAATCCCTCCCAGCATCAGAGTCTTTTCCATTGAGTCAACTCATCGCCTGAGGTGGCCAAAGTATTGGAGTTCCAGCTTTAGCATCAGTCCTTCCAATGAACACCCAGGATTGATCTCCTTTAGAATGGCCTGGTTGGATCTCCTTGCAGTCCAAGGGACTCTCAAGAGTTTTCTCCAGCACCACAGTTCAAAAGCATCAATTCTTCAGCGATCAGCTTTCTTCACAGTCCAACTCTCACATCCATACATGACCACGGGAAAAACCATAGCCTTGACTAGAAGGACCTTTGTTGGCAATATGCTTGATAATAAAATAAAAACAAAGCAAACTCATAAATTTACCTAAAGTAAACAGAAGAAACTTTTGAGGCTCTAATTTGTTGTTGTTTAATCACAAAGTCCTATCTGACTCTACATGACCCCATGGATGGTAGCCCACCATGCGCCTCTGTCCATGGGATTTCCCAGGCAAGAATACTGGAGTGGGTTGTCTTTTTCCTTCTCCAGGAGATCTTCCTGACCCAGGAATCAAACTTGCATCTCTTATTTGGTAGGCAAATTATTTATCACTGAGGCACTAGGGAAGCCCAAGGCTCTGATAACATGTTACATAAAGGAAATACTTACTTTAGAAATACATATTTTTAGAGATAAATAAGAATTTGTGACCTCTGAAGGGATGATAATGATAAGAATTATTTTATATTCTTTATGTTGGAAAAAGATTTTGGGATTGTTATGTGTGCAAAGCCAAATTATTCCACTTGAAGAATAAAGTTAATTAATACTAGTGACACTGATCTAATTTTGAGTTAATTTGAGTATTTTTTAAATAGTATTATACAGAAAATACAATGATTTTTACATTTTCATACACTGATTGATTTGGTTTTGGGTGGACTCCAACAGACAAATGACTTAAGAAAAAAGATCAAAAAGCACAATTTTCTTTGTATTATTGTAATGCAGCAGAACATTCAGTACTTAATAAAGGATGTGGTCACTAGAAAACATGAAACATTAAGTCAGACTGTCCATTAGTCAGGCTGCCTAGCCTCTGGTGACAATATCTCAGACATATAATGGCTCAAAACAAGAGCAGTCTGTCTCTTGCTCATGTAACAAGAGTGAGAAGGTAAACAGATCCAGGAGGCAGGTCTCAACAGTTTAATTCAGAGACCCTGGCTAGTAGATCCTCAGTCGTCTTCAACGTATGATATTCAATACAACCATTCTTCTCCATCTCACAGAACTGATTTGATGAGTCAGAGGAGAAACTCATATTAGTGAGTGGGAGTGTAAGACAGATCCTTGGATACCATGAAAAGATAATGGGACCTAGAACCTGTGCCCTCAGAAATAAATTATAATATACAATGAAACTGTTAGCCAAAGAAAAAAATCTAATAAACCCACAGCAAATAGATGACTTCACGTGTTGAAATGAAAGTAGCAGATTGTTCTGAAGATACTAAAATAAGTGTATTGATAACACTCAGAGTGACTATGAAGAAAATAGCACCATAAAACAAGATTAGAAGATAAGAAAAAGAAAACATTGAATTGTAGATGTGAAAAAAATATTACTAAAATGAAAATAAAAGGATAGGATAATTAGTAGTCTGGGGACAGGGAAAGAATTAATGAACCGAGTTAGAATTAGTCATATAAGACATTATGAGATAAAAATATGAAATGTAGATTGAATAGTTATAAATTACATTTAATGGAATTTGCAGTAGAAGAGAATGGGATAATTTGGAGAGCAGCAAAAGTAAAATAAAGTTTCAAAATTCTCTGCAATTGACGTAAAATGTACATTAAAATGAAAATATATTCCACTTCTGAGTGAGACAAGCATAGAACATAAGAGCAAACAAAGAGCAAAACAACAAAGAGCAAACAAACATAAGAGCAAAAAAAAAGTTACCTAGAAAAATTATAATATTTCAAGATAATGGAAAAATCATTAAAAACTACCAGAATTAACAATCTATAATCTAATGTGGACATTCTATAAGGCATAATACATAAATCGCTACAGTGAAAGAAAATAAACTGAATATCTATATCTAGCAAAACTAAATCCTGAGCATAAAAAAATTAAATCATTTTGCCAATACTTTATTGCTCCAGATGCTTGCAAAAACGTTATTGAATGATGTACTTAGACATGAAAAGTCGTGTCCTCATTAAAAAATGAGGAGCAAAAGCTAAATGAGCAAATATATAAATAAAATATGTCAATAAATTGGACCAAGTACAGAAAGCATATGAAATAAATATACCAATTTTTTTTGCTTTATAAAAGATAAAAAATGAAATTTTACAAAACAAAAATGTATTAGCTGTGTAAGTAGTATTTAGAGAAATTTTATAGCAAGCTAATCTCTTTAACATGGATGGGTTAGAGAATTATTAAAAAATTAAGTATGCATATAAAAACTATTTTTTAAGAAAAATTACTAAAATAAAATATACATCTTTCCAGTATAGTAAAAAGGGAAAGAATAGAAAAAGATCGTTTCAATCCAGAGGTACACAGAATCAAAGTGTACTAACAAGTCTTTGGCCATGTTTTGCTGACTTACTAACTGGAAAAAAATTATATAATTATGAAGTATTTGAGGATGTTATTGTCTCAATTATGAAAGAGTTATTAGAGAAATTTCTAATATATAATAATTAGAAAGCAAAGACATACTTACAAGTTGAGTGTATTAAAATCAACAATTTGGGGCCCGGAGACTCTCCCAGGGGGACCAATAATGCTGGGAGATTGAATGTACTATTAGCCTGTTTTCACTCTGAACTTAGCAGCTACTGGACAGGTGATAGTTCTCTGGAAAGTACAGAGTGATTGACTGGATTCTTTTCGTCTCCATAAATCACTGGAGGAACTGGGACTCTCAGTTCCTGAAAGATTTCCTGTTACTAATTAGAATATTAAAATCTTACAGAACAATAAGGTGACCAAAGTCTGAGTCTGAAACTCTAGAGTGACTATACTCAGAAAGAATTAGGCAAAGCATTGTTTTGAATCTTCAGATTTCAATTGTATGTGACAGAACACAGCACTGCATTAGAGTTCTATCACCCAAGTAAGAACATACAGTCCAGGGAGACAGGGTTTTATGAGACCCAAATTCCAGTAAACACTTTCTATACATTATTAAATTTTTACCTCAAAAAATAAAAATAAATAAAATCAACAATTTATCAGAGCAAAATACTGTCCTTGCCTTAAGTTTTAAATATTATTTACAAAGCAATCTATCTAGGATTACTTGAAAGATGTGGGAAAATTCTGTAACTTTTAGTTAACCGCAAACTCAGTAACCATTTATAAAATTTTAAAAGAAATAATTATATGCGAGCAATGTACAATGTAAGTAGTATATGAAAATGATTTATGAATAACATTTATTCTGTTCTTAAAATAATCAGTTGCCTCCATTTGTCCTCCCTCTGGGTCATCCCCGCACACCAGCCCTGAGCATCCTATAACATGCATAGACCCTGAACTGGTGATTCGTTTCACATATGACAACATACATGTTTCAATGCCAGGGAGGTAGGAGGTGGGAGGGGGTTTCAGGAGGGGGAACTCATGTACACCCGGGGTGGATTCATGTCAATGTATGGCAAAACCAACCAATATAATATTGTAAGATAATTAGCCTCCAATAAAAAATGAATGAATAAATAAATAAAGAGAAAAAAAATCAGTTGCTAAGCCATTAGTTCAATTAATTCTTATAGCAACCCTCTGATGATGTGTTATTATAGCTGCTATTCTTACCATGTAAAGGAAAAGGAAGTCATAGATATATAAAGCATCCTCAGTGATCAGTGCAAAGAAATAGAGGAAAATCGTAGACTGGGAAAGACTATAGATCTCTTCAAGAAAATTAGAGATACCAAGGGAATATTTCATACAAAGATGGGCACAATAGGGGACAGAAATGGTGTGGACCTAACAGAAGCAGAAGACATTAAGAAGAGGTGGTAAAAATACACAGATGAACTGTGCAAAAAAGATTTTCATGACCCAGATAACCACGATAGTGTGATCAGTCACCTAGAGTCAGACATCCTGGAATGTGAAGTCAAGTGGGCCTTAGCAAGCATCACTACAAACAGAGCTAGTGGAGGTGATGGAATTCCAGTGGAGCTATTTCAAATCCAAAAGATGATGCTGTGAAAGTACTGCACTCAATATGCTAGCAAATTTGGAAAACTCAGCAGTGGCCACAGGACTGGGAAAGATCAGTTTTTGTTCCAATCTCAAAGAAAGATAAAGCCAAAGAATGCTCAAACTACCACACAGTTGCACTCATCTCACATGCTAGCAAAGTAATACTCAAAATTCTCCAAGTCAGGCTTCAACAGTACATGAACTGTGAACTTTCAGATGTTCAAGCTGGATTTAGAAAAGGCAGAGGAGCAAGAGATGAATTGTCAACATCTGTTGGATCATCAAAAAAGCAAGGGAGATCCAAAAAAACACCTATTTCTGACTTATTGACTATTCCAAAGCCCTTGACTATGTGGATCACAAAAAAACTGGAAAATTCTTAAAGAAAGGGGAATACCAGGCCACCTGACCTGGCTCCTGAGAAATCTGTGTGTAGGTCAAGAAGCAAAAGTTAGAACTGGACGTGGAACAACAGAATGGTTCCAAATCGGGAAAGAAGTACATTAAGGCTGTATATTGTAACCTGCTTATTTAACTAATATATAAAGTACATCATGAGAAATGCTGGGCTGGATAAAGCACAAGCTGGAATCAAGATTGCTGGGAGAAATATCAATAACCTCAGATGTGACACCACCCTTAATGCAGAAAGCAAAGAGGAATTAAGGAGCCTCTTGATGAAAATGAAAGAGGAGAGTGAAAAAGCTGGCTTAAAACTCAAGATTCAGAAAACTAAGATCATGGCATCTGGCCCCATCACTTCATGGCAAATAAATGGCAAAGCAATGGAAGCAGCGACAGACTTTATTTTGGGGGGTTGCAAAATCATTGCAAATGATGACCACAGCCACAAAATTAAAAGACGCTTGCTTCTTGTAAGAAAAGTTATGTCCAAACTAGACAGCATATTAAAAAGTGTATATATAACTTTACCAACAAAGTAATAGCTTTGATGTCTATTCAAAGCTATGGTTTTTCCAGTAGTCATGTATGGATGTGAGATTTGGACTTTAAAGAAAGCTGAGCGCTGAAGAATTGATGCTTTTGAATTATGATGTTGGAGAAGACTCTTGAGAGTCCCTTGGACTTCAAGGAGATCCAACCCGTCCATCCTAAAGGAAATCAGTCCTGAATATTCATTAGAAGTACAAATGCTGAAGCTGAAACTTCAATATTTTGGCCACCTGATGCAAAGAAATGACTCATTTGAAAAGACCCTGATGCTGGGAAAGATTGAAGGAGGGAAGAGAAGGGGATGACAGTGGATGAGATTGTTGGATGGCATCACCGACTCAATGGACATGAGTTTGAGTAAACTCTGGGAGCTGGTGATGGACAGGGAGGCTTGGCGTGCTGCAGTCCATAGGGTCGCAAAGAGTCAGACACAACTGAGTGACTAAACTGAACTGAACCTGATCACAATACACAAATATTAGATGATAAAAAAAATGAGAGTCAAATCTAGACAGTGTTAGTCATTCATTTGTGTCTGACATTCGTGACCCCATGGTCTGTAGCCTGTCCAGACCCTATGTGCATGGCCTTCTGCAGGCAGAATGCTGGAGTGGGTTGCCATGCCTTCCTCCAGGGCAAATCTAAACAAATAGTTTCCAAACTCTGATTTTGACCATGATGTTCCACTGCCTTTTATATTGTCACTGTTTAGTCTTTAAGTTGTACCCAACTCTGTGTCAGTTGACTATAACACACCAGGTTCCACTGTTCATGGGATTTCCTAGGCAAAAATATTGGTGGGTTGCTGGTTCCTTTTCCAGGGGATCTTCCCCACCCAGGAATAAAACCCATGTCTTCTGCATTGGCCTGTTCATTCTTTCAGTTCAGTTCATTCGCTCAGTCGTGTCCGACTCTGGGATCCCATGAATCACAGCAGGCCAGGCCTCCCTGTCCATCACCAACTCCCGGAGTTCACTCAAACTCATGTCCATAAAGTCGGTTATGCCATCCAGCCATCTCATTCTCTGTTGTCCCCTTCTCCTCCTGCCCCCAATCCCTCCCAGCATCAGAGTCTTTTCCAGTGAGTCAACAGGTTGCATGAGGTAGCCAAAGTATTGGAGTTTCAATTTTAGCATCAGTCCTTCCAATGAAAACCCAGGACTGATCTCCTCTAGAATGGACTGGTTGGATCTCTTTGCAGTCCAAGGGACTCTCAAGAGTCTTCTCCAGCACCACAGTTCAAAAGCATCAATTCTTTGACACTCAGCTTTCTTCACAGTCCAACTCTCACATCCATACATGACCACAGGAAAAACCATAGCCTTGACTAGACGGACCTTGGTTGGCAAAGTAATGTCTCTGCTTTAAATATGCTATCAAGGTTGGTCATAATTTTCCTTCCAAGGAGTAAGTGTCTTTTAATTTCCTGACTGTTGCTTCCTGTCCTGCATACAGGTTTCTCAAGAGGCAGGTCAGGTGGTCTGGTATTCCCATCTCTTTCAGAATTTTCCACAGTTTATTGTGATCCACACAGTCAAAGGCCTTGGAATAGTCAATGAAGCAGAAATAGATGTTTTTCTGCAACTCTCTTGCTTTCTCCATGATCCAGCGGATGTTGGCTATTTGATCTCTGGTTCCTCTGACTTTTCTAAAACCTGCTTGAACATCTGGAAGTTCATGGCTCACGTATTGCTGAAGCATGGCTTGGAGAATTTTGAGCATGATTTTACTAGCATGGGAGATGAGTGCAATTGTGTGGTAGTTTGAGCATTCTTTGGCATTGCCTTTCTTTGGGATTGGAATGAAAACTGATCTTTTCCAGTCCTGTGGCCACTGCTGAGTTTTCCAAATTTGCTGGCATATTGAGTGCAGCACTTTCACAGCATCATATTTCAGGATTTGAAATAGCTCAACTGGAATTCCTTCCCCTCCACTAGCTTTGTTCCTAGTGATGCTTTCTAACACTTGACTTCACATTCCACGATGTCTGGCTCTAGATCAGTGATCACACCATTGTGATTATCTTGGTCGTGAAGATCTTTTTTGTACAGTTTGTCTATGTATTCTTGCCATCTCTTCTTAATAGTTTCTGCTTCTGTTAGCTCCATACCATTTCTGTCCTTTATCGAGCCCATCTTTGCATGAAATATTCCTTTGGTATCTCTAATTTTTGTGAAGAGATCTCTTGTCTTTCCTATTCTGTTGGTTTCCTCTATTTCTTTGCACTGATCGCTGAAGAAGGCTTTCTTATTTCTCCTTGCTATTCTTTGGAACTCTGCATTCAGAAGCTTATATTTTTCCTTTTCTACTTTCGTTTTCACTTCTCTTCTTTTCACAGCTATTTGTAAGACCTCCTCAGACAGCCCTTTTGCTTTTTTGCATTTCTTTTCCATGGAGATGGTCTTAGTCCCTGTCTCCTGTACAATGTCACGGACCTCCGTCTCTATCAGATCTAGTCCCTTAAATCTATTTCTCACCTCCACTGTATAATCATAAGGGATTTGATTTAGGTCATATCTGAATGGTCTAGTGGTTTTCCCTACGTTCTTCAATTTAAGTCTGAATTTGGTTCATGATCTGAGCCACAGTCAGCTCCTGGTCTTGTTTTTGCCAACTGTATAGAGTTTCTCCATTTTTGGCTGCAAAGAATATAATGAATCTGATTTCGGTGTTGACCATCTGGTGATGTCCATGTGTAGAGTCTTCTCTTGTGTTGTTGGAAGAGGGTGTTTGCTATGACCAGTGCATTCTCTTGACAAAACTCTATTAGCCTTTGCCCTGCTTCATTTCGTGCTCCAAGGCCAAATTTGCCTGTTACTCCAGGTGTTTCTTGACTTCCTACTTTTGCATTCCAGTCCCCTATAATGAAAAGGACATCTTTTTTGGGTGTTAGTTCTAAAAAGTCTTGTAGGTCTTCATAGACCCGTTCAACTTTGGCTTCTTCAGCATTACTGGTTGGGTTATAGGCTTGGATGACTGTAATATTGAATGGTTTGCCTTAGAAACGAACAGAAATCATTCTGTTGTTTTTAAGATTGCATCCAAGTACTGCATTTCGGACTCTTTTGTTCACCTTGATGGCTACTCCATTTCTTCTAAGGGATTCCTGCCCACAGTAGTAGATATAATGGTCATCTGAGTAAAATTTAGTCCATTCCAGTCCATTTTAGTTCACTGATTCCTAGAATGTCTACGTTCACTCTGGCCATCTCTTGTTTGACCACTTCCAATTTGCCTTGACTCATGGACCTAACATTCCAGGTTACAATATTGCTCTTTACAGCATCTGACCTTGCTTCTATCACCATTCACATCTATATCTGGGTATTTGTTTTGCTTTGGTCCATCCCTTCATTCTTTCTGGAGTTATTTCTCCACTGATCTCCATCAGCATACTGGGCACCTACCGACCTGGGGAATTCCTCATTCAGTATCCCATCATTTTGCCTTTTGATACTGTTCATGGGGTTCTCAAGGCAAGTATACTGAAGTGGTTTGCCATTCCCTTCTCCATTGGACCACATTCTGTCAGACCTCTCCACCATGACCCGCCCGTCTTTGGTGGCCCCACAAGGCATGGCTTAGTTTCTTTGAGTTAGATAGGGCTGTGGTCCATGTGAACAGATCGACTAGTTTTCTGTGATTATGATTTCAGTGTGTCTGCCCTCTGATGCCCCCTCGCAATACCTGCCGTCTTATTTAGGTTTCTCTTACCTTGGTCTTGGGATATCTCTTCACAACTGCTCCAGTAAAGCACAGCCACTGCACCTTACCTTGCACAAGGGGTATCTCCTCAAGGCCGCCCCTCCTGACCTTGAACGTGGAGTAGCTCCTCATTCATTCTTTAGCACAGAGCAATCTAGGAAGACCTTATGTATTATTACCTCTCATTAGTTCCTAGGCTCTGGTAGATTCACTCAGTTTTAAAATTTAACTTATTTTTATTTTCTAATTGGCAAACAATTGTTTAACAATGTTGTGTTGCTTTCTGCCATATATAATAGATTCACTGTTAGCCATAAAACATTATACTTTCATTGTATAATGCCATTCTTCTTAAGTAGAAATACAGTGAACTGACTACAGGGGTTGTGATAGATTAAAATATCACGTTGTTTTTCTTCTCCTCTTACAAAAGGTGAAATCTGTTCCCTTTCCTTTTGAATCTTGTATGCCCCAATGGCTTGCTTTCACCAATAGAATGTGCCCTCTTAGAATCCTAAGACCCTCATTCTGCATGTAAGCAGAGCTAAGGCTCCTCAAAGATAAGAAATCATGTGAAGAGAGACATTACATAGACAGAGAATGTCCAGCCATGCAGCAAAAGCCCCAGACATATAATGAGTCCATTTAGGGCCATCAAGCCCCAGATTATGGTAACTGCATGAGTTACCACAGCAAGATCAGTAGGATAACTGTCCAGCTGAGTCAAGTTCACAAAGCTGTCAAGACAGAAATGTGAACAAATAAATGATGGTTAGTTAGAATTACTAAGCTTGGAGTAAACTTGTCATGGAGAAAAATTTCCCAGAAACAGAGGTTAAAAAGCCTTCTGTGATTTTTTTCCAGCTGGACTTATCTTGAGTATTGAATCTGTTTCCCCATTCCACAATTGCAAAATATATTTAACCAAATATGTCAACAATCTGATAACTATAGTGATGACATATCCAAATTCCATATGTAGATAAAAAGATAACAGCTGCTCAAAACTACTATATTGGACTTAGAAATTTCTGAAAGTGTATTCCAAGACTACTGCTTCCAGAAATAACTGTGCAATGATACCTTATCTATGTTCTATTTAGCTAGAAATTGCATCTAACTGTCATAAATTTTCATTGTGATACATTGACCAGTAGATTGCAATTACAATGTGAGGCATGTGACTTGACATATTCTCCTTAATGGGTTATGTGACATTCAGAGTATAAATGATGGGAGAGAAATGGCAGGGGTATGTTTAGTGAATTAAAGTGGACACAGCTGACTTCAATGTTGCTTTTTTACAGTAAAGTTCACCTGTACAGGGCAGAGGCCTGCAAGCTGTGCTTGCTGCTGCTGCTAAGTTGCTTCAGTCATGTCTGACTCTGTGTGACCCCATAGATGGCAGCCCACCAGGCTCCCCCATCCCTGGGATTCTCAAGGCAAGAACACTGGATTGGGTTTCCATTTCCTTCTCCAATGCATGAAAGTGAAAATTGAAAGTGAGGTCGCTCAGTCGTATCTGACTCTCAGCGACTGCATGGACTATAACCCACCAAGCTCCTCCATCCATGGGATCTTCCAGGCAAGAGTACTGGAGGGGGGTGCCATTGCCTTTTCCAAAGCTGTGATTGAGTTGGAACCAAAGCTTCCCAGACTGCAAGTCATAGATGTAGTACCTGCCAGAGAGGTACCTAGTAGTGTATCTTCCAGAAATGCTGGTACCTTAGGGATTTGCATCCAACAAGCCAAAGAAAAATTGCTCACAATAATTGTACAAAGAATTACTCACCAGTGTGCCTATTGTGTGTCATATAATGGAAATAAAATGAGTTGAGGCCTTATTTCTTGTGAATCTTTTCAGATGCTAAATTTAATATCACCTGACATTGAACCAATGGTTATTTAGGAGGCAGATTTGAGGCAGAAATAGAACTGATACAAAGAGACCTATTCAACACATACAGGAAAAATTTTACGAGGTTAAAGACAATATGGAAGGAAAGAATTGATAAGATTTTGATCTCTAGTGGTGGGTAATCCATTCATAGTCTGAGATGGTATGACTAGAAATTTCTCCTTTTAACTGAATTTAAATGATATAAATATGATTATTCTTAAGGAGGGAAGAAGACTGAAAATGGACACAAAAAATTGTATAGTGACTTCTCTTGACTATGTTGACAAAGGTGAAAATATTAGCTACAGAATACCTAAGTAAATGATTTCAGGTGAGTACATAACAGAAAGAAATGGTTCATATTGATGTTTTTTTGAAGACTGGAAGGAAATTAAAGTTAATCCAATGGTTTGATAGGTAGGTATTACAGATAAGGTCACTCTTCATGGCTCAGTGGTAAATTTTCCAATTTGGGAGATGTGGTTTGATCCCTGGGTCAGGAAGATCCCCTGAAGAAGGAAATGGCACTCATTCCATTACTCTTGCCTGGGAAATCCATGTACAGACTATCCTGGCAGGTAACAGTCCATAGGATCACAAGAGGCTGAAAATACTTAGCAATAAACCAATTAAGAATAAAGGGATATATTTGGACTAAGTAGCTACCTAAGGTTCACTTTCTGCCATAAAGGTGGAGTCATCTACATATCTGAGGTTATTGGTATTTCTTCTGGCAATCTTGATTCCAGCTTGTACTTGATCCAGCCTGGCATTTCTCATGATGTACTCTGCATATAAGTTAAATAAGCAGGGTGACAATATACAGCCTTGACATACTCTTTTACCAATTTGGAACCAGTCTGTTGTTCTATGTCCAGTTCTAACTGCTGCTTCTTGACCTGCATACAGATTTCCCAGGAGGCAGGTCAGGTGGTCTGGTATGCCCATTTCTTTAAGAATTTTCCAAGGTTTGTTGTGATCCACACAGTCAAAAACCTTGGCATAGTCAATAAAGCAGAAGTAGATGTTTTTCTGGAACTCTCGTGCCTTTTCGAAAATCTAACGGATGTTGTCAGTTTGATCTCTGGTTCCTCTGCCTTTTCTAAATCTAGCTTAAAAAGTTCATGGTTCATGTACTGTTGATGCCTGACTTGGTGAATTTTGAGCATTACTTTGCTACTGTGTGAGATGAGTGCGATTGTGAGATACTGAAAACATTTTTTGGCATTGCCTTTTTTTGAGACTGGAATGAAAGCTAAACTTTCCTTGTCCTGTGGCCAATGCTGAGTTTTCCAAATTTGCTTGCATTTTGAGCTCAGCACTTTCACAGCATCATCTTTTAGGATCTGAAGTAGCTCAACTGGAATTCCATCACCTCCAATAGCTTTGTTCATAGGGATGTTTCCTAAGGCCCACTTGACTTCTCATACCATAATGTCTAGCTCTAGGTGAGTAATCATACCATCCTTGTTATCTGGGTCATGAAGATCTTTTTTATACAGTTCTTTGTTGTATTTTGCAACCTCTTCTTAATATCTTCTGCTTCTGTTAGGTCTATATCATTTCTATCCTTTATTGTGCTCATCTTTGCATGAAATATTCCCTTGGTATCTCTAATTTTCTTGAAGAGATCTCTAGCTTTTTCCATTCTACTGTTTTCCTCTATTTCTTTGCACTGATCACTGAGGAAGGCTTTTTTATCTCTCCTTGCTATTCTCTGGAACTCTGCATTCAAATGGGTATATCTTTCCTTTTTTTACTTTACCTTTAGCTTCTCTTCTTCTCTCATCTATTTGCCAGCCCTCTTCAGACAACCATTTTGCCTTTTTGCATTTCTTTTTCTTGAGGATGCTGTTGATCACTGCCTCCTGTACAATGTCACAAACTGCTGTCCATAGTTCTTCAGGCACTCTGTCTATCATCTCTAATCCCTTGAATCTATTTTTCACTTCCACTGTATAATCATAAAGGATTTGATTTAGGTTATACCTGAATGGTCTAGTGGTTTTCCCTACTTTCTTCAATGTAAGTCTGAATTTGGTAATAAATAGTTCATGGTCTGAGCCACAGTCAGTGAGCATTCAACATTCAGAAAACTAAATCAACATTCAACAAAGTCAACACTCAGAAAACTAAGACCATGGCATCTGTCTGCAGCCATGAAATTTAAAGACGCTTGCTCCTTGGAAGAAAAGCTATGACCAACATAGACAGCAAATTAAGAAGCAGAGACTTTGCCAACAAAAGTTTATCTAGTCAAAGCTATGGTTTTTCCAGTAGTCATGTAAGAACGTGAGATTTGGACTATAAGGAAAGCTGAGTGCCAAAGAATTGATGCTTTTAAACTGTGGTGTTGGAGAAGACTCTTGAGAGCCCCTTGGACAGTAAGGTTAAGAAACCAGTCAATCCTGAAGGTTATCAGTCCTGAATATTCGTTGGAAGGACTGATGCTGAAGCTGAAACCCCCATACTTTGGCCACCTGATTCGAAGAACCGACTCGTTTTAAAAAACCCTGATGCTGGGAAACGTTGACAGTGGGAGGAGAAAGGGTGACAAGAGAATGAGATGGTTCAACTCAATGGACATGATTTTGTGTAAGTTCCGGGAGTTGGTGATGGATAGGGAAGCCTGGCATGCTGCAGTCCATGGGGTCACAAAAAATCGGACACTACTGAGAGGCTGAACTGAAATGAAAGTTAGTTGTGGCTTTGGCATTCAATTCATTAATGTAAAAAATGTAGCAGATCTCTCCTCCCCAAAATGATAAAAGGCAGAGTCAAGTGAGTGTTCCCCCCCCAAAAAAAAAAGAGAGAGAGAGAGAAGTGTCCTATTTATTCTTTCATGTGAAAATAGAACAAACCTATGGAATAATGAAAATATTAAGACAGGCAAAGCCATTTCATTGGTTATGTGATAATCAAAAAAGAGTTGCCCCTGAAGACATGCTCCCTCCTGAAACGGTATTGGAAACAATAAAATTCAGAGAAACATTTCCTGAACTTCCTGTTCAGGGACAAAAAGGGTATTATAACATAGTAGTCGATAAACTTCCTCAGTTATCTATCATCATGGAGTTTGGGAGAGTGAGTGTAAAAGCTTAGAGCAATTCAAAAGACCAAAGAAAGAGAAAGAAAAATGAGCCTAAGTGTAATGATTAAAAATGAGTAAGATTAAGTTAGGTAGAGTTCTGCTGTTTATTAAAAAGAAGAGGGAAATAAAATAGATTTTTAAAAAGTATTCAATTCAGTTCAGTCACTCAGTAGAATGAAAAAGAAGGATGGATATGTGTATATATATACATATGTGTGTGTTTGTGTGTATATATATATATATATATATATATATATATAAAATGACTCACTCTGCAGTACAGAAGAAACTAAGACAACACTGTACATCAACTATGTTTCAATAAAAATTAATTCAAAATATTAATTTTGGTGGAAGTGGGAGTAATAATATCAATGCAGCCTACATTAATTTGAGTTTAATTATGAGAAAATTTAGAGGGTCATGGAGATTGATGGTAAACTGACAAGGAATGAATAATATAGTACACTTGGTATCAGTATCTTTTATAAAGGAACTATTTAAAAGATGCAGTAGGCTAACAGAGATCAGTATAATGTGACATTGTGCTAACACTTTTTCAAATTTACGGAATAAACTGAAAAAAAAGCTTTATAATCACCTTTATGTACACTGTAACTCAGTACAATTGTACCACATAGTCAAAGGTATTAAAATTGTACCATGTACTCTCGTACTTTTTGTGAGGAGAAATTTAGTCATTATACTGGTAAAGATCATGCTGAATCACTGTCGTTGGCATTATACTAGCAGCAAAATAAGAATAGCGACTTAAAAAAAAAGTTTGACCAAAAAAAAATAGAGAATGGTTGATAAATTTCGAAAATTTAGAAATTGGCTAACTCTATGAAATTTGGAAAATAATTTATCTGGTGCTTCAAGAGGTATTCCTAAAATAGAGATAATTACTATTTTTGGAGAAATTAACTACTAAAAAGACAGTCCACATTTAATGGTTATATCTCATTCCAAATTATGTACCTTCCTAATTAGGAAATTTAATTGTGTCTTTAAAAGAGGCAAAATGAAAGAAGTGAGTGAGTAGATGCTGACTATTCAAATGGATGTCTGAATAGAGTTTCACATTGTAGGATTAAAAACATGCTATAGTACAGGACTTGTCTAGTCACTTATAGTGACTATAAATTCCTAGTGAATATACTATATTAGACATTTTACCAACTTGCCACCAATCTCTTTTGACTTGGTGACAGAAGTCAGATCATGCATCCTCAACCCCTTATTATAGGTTACTATATTTATTAAAGACCTAAGAGCTACCAAATGCTGTTACTATGTATATTGTTGTGTTCAATAGAAACTGTTCTCTTGAGCTCTAATAGAGACAGAACCCAATACTAAAGACATATGGATATAATAATGAATTTGCTTTCTAAATTATTTTTCATGGGAATTGTGAACAGGTTTAATACTAAAATACTCCAGAGAAAGTGTATCAGAAAGCAAAGGGGAAACTCAGAGCCTATGACAGAAACAATTGAAACTATAAATGAGGATGCTTCCCAAGAGAGTTCATTTATCAAGTGAAAATTGTGTGTCGGGGGGGCGGGTACTGAATGCTAAATACGGTAGGTGTTGCTTCAGGAGGATTGTCACATAACATGGCTACGATTTGCATGACAATAAATGGACCCAAGGAGCTTCTTTCCCCCATATTCCATTGATGAATGACCTGACCATATAATTATCTTCTTAATAAAACAATTCAAGACCATGGTACACATGTAATAACTGTCAGAAGAATGGAAATTTCAGCAATTCAGCTAGTGGAGAAAAAATTTCTTATAAGTATAAAAAGGAAAACCTGTACAGTAAGCTAAATCATTTACAGTAGCACATTCAGTTTGTTGTAAAAATACTACAACCTTATTCTCAGGGGACATCTGTTGATTTTTTACAAATTCTTGAACAGTGGTGATAACTAACCTATGAGTTTTGCTAATGGGTCATAGAGGGAAAAAAATTGTGGAAATCCCTAATGTTGGAAAGATTTCTGAAATTCCAAAGAATAAAGAAAAGATAGCATATGATACGGAGAAGGCAATGGCAAGCCACTCCAGTACTCTTGCCTGGAAAATCCCATGGATGGAGGAGACTGGTGGGCTGCAGTCCATGGGGTCGCTAGGGGTCGGACACGACTGAGCGACTTCACTTTCACTTTTCACTTTCACACATTGGAGAAGGCACTCCAGTGTTCTTGCCTGGAGAATCCCAGGGACAGGGGAGCCTGGTGGACTTCCATCTATGGGGTCACACAGAGTCGGACACGACTGAAGTGACTTAGCAGCAGCAGCAGCATATGATACACTGTCCCAAAAAAATCTATCAGAAAGTTCTGAAGAGACTGAAAACTGAATTTTAAAACAATATTTGAGGTAGCAGGCTGATAGAAGAGATGAGTCTCCATGGTACTACTAGTTGTTCTGAATTAAGGTATATTTCTTTATTCTCCATTGAAGTATCAATAGTTGATTACATCTCTTCATAATGACAATGAGATTTTTTTTCTTTTTTTAGTAGCTGTGGAACAAATTACACAGAGATAAAATCCAGCTGATAGTTATCAGTTAGATCATACTGTACCATCACTTACAGTTTCCCTGATAAGTGTTCGAACAATCTCTTCTTTTGTTTGTTCATTTTTGGTGTATGTCATTACTGAAACAATGATAAAAAATGTTATAAAAATATAGATATGATGTGAATTATTTCAATTTGAAGCATCTGACTCAATGTTCTCAAGTTAAAGGACCTGTTTCACAATGACTATGATACGTGGTTCAGCTAAAAACATCATGTTATTTGGACATATTCCATTCATTCTTACCTTCAGAGTAACATTTTTATAAGAAATTTAAAGGGGCACTAAAAAGGTTTCCTAAAAAAGGTGTTAGAAAGTGTTCTAATCTTTCTTTTACACATAGTTGACCAGTTTTCTCAGCACCACTTATTGAAGAGATTTTCTTTTCTCCATTGTATATTTTTGCCTCCTTTGCCAAAGAAAAGGTGTTCACAGGTGAATGGATTTATCTCTGGACTTTCTATTTTGTTCCATTGATCTATATTTCTGCCTTTGTTCCAGTACCGTGTCTTGATGACTGTAGCTTTGTAATATAGTCTAAAGTCAGGAAGACTGATCCCTCCAGTTCCATTGTGGTCTTTTCTATTTCCATACAAATTGTGAAATTATTTGTTCTGTGAAAAACACAATTGGTAGTTTGATAGAGATTTCATTGAACCTATAGATTGTGAAGAGTCAGACACGACTGAGCGACTTCACTTTCACTTTTCACTTTCACGCATGGGAGAAGAAAATGGCAACCCATTCCAGTGTTCTTGGCTGGAGAATCCCAGGGACAGGGGAGCCTGGTGGACTGCTGTTTATGGGGACACACAGAGTCGGACACGACTGAAGCGACTCAGCAGCAACAGCAGCAGCATAGATTGCTTTGTGTAGTAAAATCATTTTCACTATACTGATTCTTCAATCCAAGAATATGGTATTTTTCTCCATCTATTTGTGTTGAATTTAATTTTTTTCATCAGTGATTTACAGTTTTCTGTATACAGGCTTTTTGTCTCTTTAGATAAATTTATTTCTAAGTATTTCATTCTTTACTAACATGTGAGATGAGCTCTGGGAGGGATTGGGGGCAGGAGGAGAAGGGGACGACAAAAAATGAGGTGGCTGGATGGCATCGCCAACTCGATGGACATGAGTCTGAGTGAACTCCAGGAGTTGGTGATAGACAGGGAGGCCTGGCATGCTGTTATTCATGGGGTCACAAAGATTCGGACACGACAGAGCGACTGAACTGAACTGAACTGATTTCATTTTTTTCTTTGTAATGGTGAATGGGATTGCTTCTTTAATTTCTCTTTCTGATTCTTCATTGCTACTGTGTAGGAAAGCAAAGTATTTCAGTGTGCTAATTTTATACCTAGCCACTTTATATTCATTGATTAGCTCAACAAATTACAATGAACTGAAATTTACAACCACTAAATTTACAACCTAAAATTACAACCTCTAATAATTTTCTGGTGGTATCTTTAGGGTTTTCTAGCTAGAGAATCATGTCATCAGCAAACGTTTAGAGTTTTACTTCTTCTTTTCCAATAAATGAAATTAGAACATTTCTAACACCATATACAAAAATTAACTCAAAATGGATTAAAGACCTAAATTAAGACCAGAAACTATAACACTTAGAGGAAAACACAGGCAGAACACTGTCTGACATAAATTACAGCAAGATCCTCTATGACCCACCTCCCAGAATAATGGGAATAAAAACAAAAATAAACAAATGGGACCTAGTTAAAGTTAAAAGCTTTTGCACAATGAAGGAAACTATAAGCAAGGTGTAAGAAAAACAACCCTCAGAATGGAAGAAAATATTAGCAAACAAAACAACTGACAAAGAATTAATCTCCAACCATCATCAAAATGTTTACAAACAATAAATGCTGGAGAGGGTGTGGAGAAAAGGGAACCCTCTTACAATGTTTGTGGGAATGCAAAATGATACAACCACTATGGAGAACAGTATGGAGATTCTTTTCAAACCTAGGAACTAAACTACCATATGACCCAGCAATCCCGTTAATTTAAATGTACCCAGAAGAAACAAGAATTAACAAAGACACATGTACCCCAGTGTCAATGCACTAGTTTACAATACCTGGGACATAGAAGCCACTTACATGTCCCTCGACAGATGAATGGATAAGGAAGTTGTGATACATATACTCAATGGAATATTACTTACCTATAGAAAAATAACATGTTTGAGTCAGTTCAAACAAGGTAGTTGAACCTGAAGCCTATTATACAGAGTGAAGTAAGTCAGAAAGAGAAAGACATTATCTATATTAATGTATATATATATATATATATACATATATATATATATACACACATATATATGAAATTTAGAAAGATGGTACCAATGATCCTACATGCAGGTCAGTAAAGGAGACACAGATGTAAAGAAGAGACTTTTGAACTCATGGAGGGAAGAAGAGGATGGGATGATTTGAGAGAATAGCATTGAAACACAGGCATTACCAAGTGTAAAACAGATAGCTAGTGAGTTTGTTGTATGATGCAGGGCACCCAAAGCCAGAACTCTGTGACAACCTGAAGGGATAGAGTGGGATGGGAAGTGGGAGGCAGGGTTCAGTATGGAGGGCAGCTATGACACATGTATACCAATAACTGATTTATACTGATGTACGGAGAATGAGATGGCTGGATGGCATCACCGACTCTGTGGACGTGAGTTTGAGTGTACTCCGGGAGTTGGTGATGGACAGGGAGGCCTGGCGTGCTGTGATTCATGGGGTCGCGGAGAGTCGGACACGACTGAGCGACTGAACTGAACTGATGGCAAAAATCATCACAATATTGTAAAGTAATTATCCTCCAATTAAAATATATTTGCTTAAAAAAGAAAAAAGGAACAAAGAGCTTGTCTGCATGATCAGGTGCCTGGAGTTAATCTTTTAATAGAGAGGCTAAAAAATTGGGTCATTTGGGGTGTAGAAGTGAGAATGCAAGAAACGATACCATAATACAACTCTGTCTTTTCCACTTGATAATGTGTTTCTGCTGTAATGTAGAATTCCATGATACCAAGGTCTTGATTCAATTGCTGGCTCCTATTGAGAGAGACATTTTGACACATAGCATTATCTCTAAGACTTGACACCTTGCAACATTTATTCTGAAAGAATTCTGGTTTGGATGACTCTTATGTCAGCAGCTTTTCCTTCTTTTCCAAAGAAACTCTCTTTGGGAAGTTCTTATGGTACAAATGAGAATGAATGTACTTTATAAATAGAAAGTGAACAATTAATTATTTCCTAATAACCACAATATGTGTGTAAATACAATTTTCTATACTGCCATCATGCTCAACAATAGCAAGGACACATGTGTAGCAAAGTCAACAATGGCCCAAGTGGTCTGGAAGGGATTCAGAAAACACTGATTTATAGCTGAATGCTTTGAGCCAAGCAGAAATAGCACTTTTGGAAGCATGTCACAATGTTAAAAAGTAATTTTGCTCCATATAGATATTTTAGAGGGATTTCTTTGGCAAGAAACTAGCCAAATTAGGCAAGACTCAGAAAAATGATGAACAGTTAGGTGGAGTACATATATTCATAAAATGATGAGGCATTTTCCTGAGTGACCCTTTGGGAAAAGGCATAACCTTCAGTATAGGAAGAACTCTCTTACATGCAAATGATCATAAAGTCAAGTAGGTTGTGAAAAGCATAACTGAGTATTGTGGAAGTACAGGTGAAATTAGCTCATTCATCGTTGTTTTTCAGGTACTAAATTGTGTCCAAATCTTTGCGAACCCATGAACTGCAACATGGCAGGCTTCCTTGTCCTTAATTATCTCTTTGACTTTGTTCAAACTCATGTCCTTTGAGTCAGTGATGTGATCCAACCATCTCATTCTCAGTCACCCTCTTCTCCTCCAGCTTTCAATCTTTCCCAGCATCTGGATATTTTCCAATAAGTCAGCTCTTTGCAACAGGTGGCCAAAGCATTGGAGCTTCAGCTTCAGGATCAGTCCTTCCAATGAATATTCAGGGTTGATTTCCTTTAGGATTAACTGATTTGATCTCCTTGTAGTCCAAGGGATTCTCAAGTGTAATCTCCAGCACCACAGTTTGAAAGCATCAGTTCTTTGGTGCTCAGCCTTTTTTATGTTCCAACTCTCACATCCACACATGACTACTAGAAAAGCCATAGCTTTGACTAGATGGGGCTCTGTCAGCAAAGTGATGTCTCTGCTTTTTAATACACTGTCTAGGTTTGTCATAGCTATTGTTCAAAGGAGCAAGCATCTTTTAACTTCATGGCTGCAGTCACTGCACTGAAAATGGAGAAAAAGAAAATGAAAACTGACACTGTTCCCACATATTCCGCATCTATTTGCCATGAAATATTAGGACCAGAAAGCATGATCTTCATTATTTTTGATGGTTGAGTTTTAACCCAGCTTTTTCATTTTCCTCTTTAATATTCATCAAGAGACTCTTGGATACCTCTTCATTTTCTGCCATTAAAGGGCTATCATCTTCATATCTGAGGTTATTAATATTTCTTGCCACAATCTTCATTCCAACTTGAACTTCATCCAGCCTAGTATTTCATATGATGTACTCTGCATATAAGTTAAATAAGCAGTTGACAACACACAGCCTTGATGTACTCCTTTCCAATTTGGAGACAGTTCTTTGTTCCATGTCCAGATCTAACTGTTGCTTCTTGACCTGCATATATGTTTCTCAGAAGGCATGTTAGGTGGTCTGTTATTCCCATCTCTTTAAGAGTTTTCCACAGTTTGCTGTGATCCACACACTCAAAGGCTTTTGCATAGTCAATGAAGAAGAAGTAGATGTTTTTCTGAAAGTTCTTTGCTTTATCTATGAGTCAGCTGTTGTTGGAGATTTGGTCTCTGGTTCCTTAGCTCTTTCTAAATCCAACTTTATATCTGGAAGTTCTTGATTCATGTACTGCTGAAGTCTAGCTTGAAGGATTTTGAGCATAGTTTTGTTAGAGTGTGAAATAATGATTTTGAGTGAACTCTGGAAGTTGGTGATAGACAGGGAGGCCTGGCATGCTGCGATTCATGGGGTCGCAAAGAGTCGGACACGACTGAGTGACCGAACTGAACTGAACGGATATGGTAATATGAATAGGGTTTGGAATGAAAATTGACCTTTTCCAGTCCTGTGGCCACTACTAAGTTTTCCAAATTTGCTGGCATAATGAGTGAAGCACATTAGCAGCATCATTTTATAGGATTTGAAATAACTCAGCTGGAATTCCATCACCTCCACTAGCTTTGTTCATAGTAAAACTTCCAAAGGCCTACTTGATTTCGCATTCCAGGTTATCTGGCTCTAGGTGAGTGACCACACCATCATGGTTATCTGCGTCATTAACAGCTTTTTTAAATACTAATAATTCTTCTGTGTTTCTTGTCACCTCTTGTTAATATCTTCTGCTTCTGTTAGGTCCTTGCCATTTTTGCCCTTTATTGTACCTATAGTTGCATGTAATGCTCCCTTAGTAGCAGCTCCAATTTTCTTAAAGAGATCTCTAGTCTTACCCATTCTATTGTTTTCCTCTATTTCTTTGCACTGTTCATTTAAGAAGGCTTTCTTATCTGTCCTTTATATTCTGTGGAACTCTGCATTCTGCTGGATATATCTTTCCCTTTCTTCTTTGCCTTTCACATCTCTTCTTTTCTCAGCTATTTGTAAAGCCTCCTCAGAAAACCACTGTGCCTTCTTGCATGTCTTTTTCTTGGATATGGTTTTGGTCACCACCTCCTGTGTAATGTTAAGAACCTCTGTTCATAGTTCTTCAGGCACTCTGTCTACCACATCTAGTCCCTTGAATATAATTGTCATCTCCACTTTATGTAAAAACATAAAAGATTTGATTGAGATCATACTTAAATGACCTAGTGGTTTTCCCTACTTTCTTTAATTTGAGCGTGAATTTTGCAATAAGGAGCTGATGATCTGAGCCAAAGTCAGCTCCAGTTCTTATTTTTATTGACTGTATGGGGTTTCTACATCTTTGGATTTAAAGAATATGATCAATCTGATTTCGGTACTGGCCATCTGGTGATGTCCATGTGTTGAGTCATCTCTTGTGTTGATGGAAGTGTGTGTTTGCTTGGCAAACAGTGTGTTCTCTTGACAAAACTCTGTTAGCCTTTGCCCTGTTTCATTTTGTACTCCAGGACAAAATGTTTTTTGTCATACCTGTTTTTCCAGGTATCTCTTGACTTCCTACTTTTGCATTCCAGTCCCCTATGATGAAAAGGACATCTTTCTTTGGTGTTAGTTCTATGATGTATTGTAGGCCTTTGTAGAATCATTCAACTTCAGTTTCTTCATCATCAGTGGTTGGGGCATAGACTTGGATTATTGTGATGTTGAATGGTTTGCTTGGAAATGAACTGAAATCATTCTGTCATTTTTCAGATTGCAGCCAAGTAACACATTTCAGACTCTTTTGTTGACTATGAGGTCCATGTCATTCCTTCTAAGGGATTCTTGTCCGCAGTAGTAGATATAATGGTCATCTGATTTAAATTCATCAATTTCCATCTAGTTAAGTTCACCATTTCCTAAAATGTTGATGTTCATTCTTGCCATTTCCTGTTTGACCACATCAAATTTACCTTGATTCGTGAACCTAACATCCAGATTCACATTCTTTAGAATATCAGACTTTACTTTTCACCATTAAATACAATCACAATTAGGTGTTGTTTCTGCTTTGACTCAGCCTCTTCATTATTTCTGTAGCTATTTCTCTTCTCTTCCCTAGGAGTGTATTGAACACCTACTGATCTTGGAGGTTCATCTTTCAGTGTCATATCCCTCTGCATTTTCATAGTGTTCATGGAGTTCTCAGGCAAGAATACTGAAGTGGTTTGTCATTCCCTTCTCCTGTGGACTGTGTTTTGCCAGGCCCTAACTAGCAGAGACACGTCCTTCAGCTGCTTAACATAGCTGGATAACATTCCCAGTGCCCTAGCTGTCCCATTGCTTGTCCTTTTTGAGCATGTAAACCTGCACTTTCTATCAGGTGTTGGTCAACTTATGGAGAGTCTAAACAGCCTAAGTTGTATAGAGTGTCACAGAGAAGCATTGACTGGTAAAAGTTTCCTGGTAACACAGTTGGTGGAAACAAGGAACAATACAGTCTGCAATATGTCATCTTAGCGGGAAGTAGACAAATCATAGTATACAATGATACTTAAAATTATTAAGATGATTATTTGTAACCTGGTTATGAATGGAACCCAGCCTTGATAGACCCTAAATTTAATAAACAGTGTCTTTTAATAACTGTTTTTCTTATTGGGAGTATGTAATATAAATGAGACAATGGTACATTGTGAATATATATTTGATATAGAAAACATTGATGCTGGTATTTGGCATAATAAAAGATTTTTTTCTTTCAAAGTAACTGAATAGAAAAGGATATATTCCAATTAAAAAATCATTAGAATGTTATTTGAAAAAATTGATTTTTGATTCTTAACTGACATAGCTGCCATGGAAATTAACTGGATTGAAAAAGAAATAAATTTACTTTCAGAATAATTAGATGTACATTTAATTGCATATCATATTTTTTTTATTTTTTAATTTATTTATTTTAATTGGAGGCTAATTACTTTACATTATTGTACTGGTTTTGCCATACATTGACATGAATCTGCTCTGGGTGAACATGTGTTCCCCATCTTGAACCCCCCTCCACATCCCTCACCATCCCATCCCATCCCTCTGGTTCATCCCAGTACACCAGCCCCGAGCATCCTGTGTCATGCATTGAACCTGGACTGGCGATTCATTTCACATATGATAAAATACATGTTTCAATGGATTCTCCCAAATCATCCCACCCTCGCCCTCTCCCAAAGAGTCCAAAAGACTGTTCTATACATCTGTGTCTCTTTTGCTGTCTCGTATACAAGATTATCATTATCATCTTTCTAAATTAAATATATATGTGTTAGTATACTGTATTGGTGTTTTTTTTTCTGGCTTACTTCACTCTGTATAATAGGCTCCAGTTTCATCCACCTCATTAGAACTGATTCAAATGCATTCTTTTTAATGGTTGAGTAATACTCCATTGTGTAAATGTACCACAGCTTTCTTATCTATTCGTCTGCAGATGGACATCTATGTTGCTTCCATGTCCTCACTATTATAAACAGTGCTGCGATGAACATTGGAGTACATGTGTCTCTTTCAAGTCTGGTTTCCTTGGTTTGTATGCCCAGGAGTGCGATAGCTGGGTCATATGGCAGCTCTATTTCCAATTTTTTAAGGACTCTCCACACTGTTCTCCATAGTGGCTGTACTAGTTTGCATTCCTACCAACGGTGTAAGAGGGTTCCCTTTTGTCCACATCCTCTCCAGCATTGATTGCTTGTAGACTTGTGGATAGCAGCCATTCTCACTGGCGTGAAATGGCACCTCATTGTGGTTTTGATTTACATTTCTCTAACAATGAGTGATATTGAGCATCTTTTCATGTGTTTGTTAGCCATCTGTATGTCTTCTTTGGAGAAATGTCTGTTTATTATTGAAAAGTACAACTGAGTCAGATCAAATATTCTGAATGACCCCACAATGTTAAAATAAATAACAGACTTTATTTTGTTTCTGTTGCTGTAACTGGGTAATGAGCAGTTGAAAGTCACATTTACGATGTTCATAATATTACCCTTTCCATATTATTGTGTCCTGAGCTTAAAAAAATTATCTCTACTT
Organism: Moschus berezovskii; assembly: GCF_049115385.1. Taxonomy (NCBI): domain Eukaryota; kingdom Metazoa; phylum Chordata; class Mammalia; order Artiodactyla; family Moschidae; genus Moschus; species Moschus berezovskii. The sequence continues at coordinate 45,633,359 of NC_142472.1, forward strand.
TCTAAGCTTTGCAGTTCAAAGTATGAATCTATGTGATTGGTTGCTGGGTTAAGAGGTTGCATAGATTACTAGACCAAGCTACATTTTACATCCAAATTAATGTCACAACTGTAACAAATTGGGATGCTCGGCTATTGTCAAACAATGTAGGGCCAAGGTTGGCAAATTAGTTAGTATTAGCATATAGACCTTTTGGCAGGAAAGAAAAGCTTTTTACTTGGAGCTGGACATTCTGCAGGATTTGTCAACTTGAATCTGCCACTGGTCTCATTATCTCATTTGTCTTATTTAGGCTAAATTGGCAGTTATGTCTTCATGGCAAATGTTTGTTTTTACAAATGAGCGATGAAGCAGAATCTGTGAAACACACACTAAAATAGCTTTTCTGAAAGTTTGTAAGGTATTTCCAGAACTGGATAAGCCATAGAAAAATTTCTTTACCCTTTGACTTTGTTTTATATTGTAAATTTGTGGCTATTAAGGAAAATGCTACAGAAATTAGAGATCCTATAGTCAACTGAAAAAATAAAATAAATTCAGTATTGAAAATGTGAAAGCCTAAGTTATGACACTAGACAGGTTAAAGAGTAAGAGATTACATTCACTTTTGATTTTTTAGTGTTGCAAATTAAAATTTCCTTATCTGAACCTGATTGGCACAATCATATACCGTATGCACCTATGTGAGTATCTTTGTCTGCACAAAACCACACACACATATACAAACACACATCTGTATATATGTATACATGCACATACACACATGACTTCACTGTAACATTTTATTCTGGTCAATCATGTGTAAGACAGGCTTATTTTGCTTAGCTTGTGAACAAGAAGCTTAGAAAATTAAGTGATAGATGGGCTGTATTATGAAGACATATAAACAGACTTGAAGTGAAGTCAAAAGTGAAGTCACTCAGTCGTGTCTGACTCTTTGTGACCCCATGAACTGTAGCCAGCTAGGCTCCTCTGTCCATGGAATTCTCCAGGCAAGAATGCTGGAGTGGGTTGCTGTTTCCTTACAGACATACATATATAAGGCCTCAAAATAGTATGGTGTATAAGTACTATGTTAGTGTAAGTAAGGGGCTTCCCTGGTGGCTCAGTGGTAAAGAATCCACGTGCAATGCAGGAGATGCATGTTCAATCCCTGGATTGGGAAGATCCCCTGCAGAAGGAAAAGGCAACCCACTCCAGTTTTCTTGCCTGGGAAATGCCATTGAGAGAGAAGTCTGATGGGTTACAGTCCATGGGGTCACAAAGAGCCTGACACAACTCAGTGACTAATCAACAAAAAATATATATAAGTTATAGTATAAGTGAAAGTTATATGTTGACAATAATATATATAAACTTTTTAATACATTTAAGGTTAGATTAGCTAGGTTATACTATATGTAACAAAAATAACATCATTCCTAGCGAAAAAAAAAATTATAAGAAAGAAATCTTCATTGTTGTATGTAGAAAACAAAATGAAGAAAAAATAATAAATGCTACATCAGAAGAATTTTTCACAAGGTTATCTTACTTTAAGTTATATCCTCAAAATTATAGTTTAAGATCTACAAAAGAAGTGCTGCCATGCTCTTCAACCCAAATCTTTACAGATTTCCTAGGTTACAGATCATGAAAAAATCTTTGCTCAAACTAGAAGACAAATATTTTATGGACAAGTACAGAGTTCACTGTAACAACAAAATAATTAATAATCTTTTTCTAAAATGAATAACAGAAAAATACATATTCCAGATGCATGATCAAAGATAGTCTGTCTCTGAGGCTTTTATTTAAGCTGTGATTATTGAAATTTTTATAGAGAAATTCCAAATGCAGCGTATCATTTGATATAAGTAAGAGCCATGTTCTTGTGTCACAGATATAATTCATATCAATTCCTTCTTAGTTTATGGATGTATAAAGGACTAAAATTCTACTCGCTTCTAATTCAGTAACAAGAATAGAAAAAGACCTATGGATTACAGTAGAAACTCCATGTTGAGAACAGTAGTAGTAGTCATTGGCCATACGGGGCATGAATGAAAATATAATAAATCAATTTTTATATAAATTACACAGAATATGTTTCATAGTACACAGGAAATAGGCCATTTGTAATTATTATTATACTTATATTTACAATTACATTTTTACCAATTAATATGGGAATTTGTTCATACTTTTAAGATATGATTCCTTTATAGTTTACTTACTGACAGAATAATTTTTTTAGCTTTGAACATTATTGTTTCAGTGAGGTCTGATCAGAACATGTGGGTAAGTATTGGCTTATGTGGATTGTTTCACTTTATAAAATCTCTGCTAAAGATTAGCATTTAGGTTTGAGAAAGGGTTATATAAATTATTTTCTTTATCCATACCATTTCATGATAGATTATAGATATCTAAAATATGTTTTTAATAATGCTTCTGTGAATTCTCTTTAACCTCAAAAAAAAAAGAGAATACTCTATTCTGAATACTTGTGGTATTCAGTTCAGTTCAGTTCAGTTGCTCAGTCGTGTCCAACTCATTGCAAACCCATGAATCACAGCACGCCAGGCCTCTCTGTCCATCACCAAATCCCGGAGTTCACTCAAACTCATGTCCACAGAGTCGGTGATGCCATCCAGCCATCTCATTCTCTATCGTCCCCTTCTCCTCCTGCCCCCAATTCCTCCCAGCATTTTTTCAGTGAGTCAACTCTTTGCCTGAGGTGGCCAAAGTATTGGAGTTTCAGCTTTAGCATCAGTCCTTCCAATGAACACCCAGGATTGATCTCCTTTAGAATGGACTGGTTGGATCTCCTTGCAATACAAAGGACTCTCAAGAGTCTTCTCCAGCACCACAGTTCAAAAGCATCAATTCCTCAGCAATCATCTTTCTTCACAGTCCAACTCTCACATCCATACATGACCACGGGAAAAAACATAGCCTTGACTAGACGGACCTTTGTTGGCAAAGTGATGTCTCTGCATTTTAATATGCTATCTAGGTTGGTCATAACTTTCCTTCCAAGGGGTAAGCATCTTTTAATTTCATGGCTGCAATCAGCATCTGCAGTGATTTTGGAGCCCCAAAAAATAAAGTCTCACACTGTTTCCATTGTTTCCCCATCTATTTCCCATGAAGTGATAGGACCAAGATTCCATGATCTTTGTTTTCTGAATGTTGAGCTTCAAGCCAACCTTTTCACTCTCCTCTTTCACTTTCATCAAGAGGCTTTTTAGTTCCTCTTCACTTTCCGCCATAAGAGTGGTGTCATCTGCATATGAGGTTATTGATATTTCTCCCGGCAATCTTGATTCCCACTTGTGCTTCTTCCAGCCCAGCATTCCTCATGATGTACTCTGCATATAAGTTAAATAAACAGGGTGACAATACACAACCTTGACGTACTCCTTTTCCTATTTGGAACCAGTCTGTTGTTCCATGTCCAGTTCTAACTGTTGTTTCCTGACCTGCATACAGGTTTCTCAAGAGGCAGGTCAGGTGGTCTGTATTCCCATCTCTTTTCAGAATTTTCCACAATTTATTGTGATCCACACAGTCAAAGGCTTTGGCATAGTCAATGAAGCAGAAACAGATGTTTTTCTGGAACTCTCTGGCTTTCTCCATGTTCCAGCGGATGTTGGCAATTTGATCTCTGATGCTTCTGCCTTTTCTAAAACCTGCTTGAACATCAGGAAGTTCATAGTTCACATATTGCTGAAGCCTGGCTTGGAGAATTTTGAGCATGACTTTACTAGCGTGTGAGCTGAGTGGTATAGTATGCCGTAAAGTGAAGAGGAACTCAAAAGCGTCCTGATGAAAGTGAAAGAGGAGAGTGAAAAGGTTGGCTTGAAGCTCAACATTCAGAAAACAAAGATCATGGCATCTGGCCCCATCACTTCATTGGAAATAGATGGGGAAACAATGGAGACAGTGTCAGACTTTACTTTTGGGGGCTCCAAAATTATTGCAGATGCTGATTGCAGCCATGAAAAAAGACGCTTACTCTTTGGAAGGAAAGTTATGACCAACCTAGATAGTATATTAAAAAGCAGAGACATTACTTTGCCAACAAAGGTCCGTCTAGTCAAGGCTATGGTTTTTCCCGTGGTCATGTGCTGAAGAAGACTCTTGAGAGTCCCTTGGACTGCAAGGAGAGCCAACGAGTCCATTCTAAAAGAGATCAATCCTGTGTGTTCATTGGAAGGACTGATGCTGGAGCTGAAACTCCAATACTTTGGCCACCTCATGTGACGAGTTGACTCACTGGAAAAGACTCTGATGCTGGGAGGGATTGGGGGAGGGAGGAGAAGGGGATGACAGAGAATGAGATGGCTGGATGGCATCACCAACTCGATGGACATGAGTTTGAGTGAACTCCGGGAGTTGGTGATGGACAGGGAGGCCTGGCATGCTGTGATTCACGGGTCGCAGAGAGTTGGACACGACTGAGCGACTGAAGTGAACTGAACTGAACTGAAAGGATAATTATCAAATAATTATTGGTAAACTCTCAATAAGCAATAATTACTGTCTTAAACTCAGAACATGAAAGTAAATTTCTAAAACCTATTTTGCAAGCTCTATTTACTTGAAATAGCTCTCAAGCAGGGTTAAATTACCATTTTCAAAATGGAATCCACTTTTTAACGAATTAAATAAACCAATATTTACAAAAACTGAGGCTTCCTTATGTTTCCTTCAGTACAAACCAATGGCTATTAAATATCTAAAACTGCTACATAAAATTCAAATCACGCTTTTTTTTAAAAGAGTGATTGTGTATGTCTTGGAGAAATGGAGCTTCTTAGGGCAGAATTTCTCAAGGAAAACAAAGTTAGGAAGAGGAGCAGTTGCTGAAGCTCTTGTATATCCTGAATGTTTGTTCCCATGCAGGAAGGGAACATGTCAGGATTCTGTGAGACTGCAACGTGTGCAGGGTGAGGAATCATGGGAATTTTCCACACACAAAGTTAGGAGTATAGAAAGACCTATGCTATTAGAAAATACAGTTAACTAAAAAATGAATTTGAAGCAAGTCAGAAAGCAAGGAAAATTTCTCTCTCATATTTCAGGCTCTTTTTCTAGCTAAAATAGAAATAGTGTCCCATGAGAATTTATGGCCAGGTAGGTACAGGAATTGAATTTGTACTATTTGTCTGGTTCCAAAAAGTACAAAAGAATAATTAATTTGAAGTGGAGAGGATTTTTATTTCTTCCAGGTCTCAGGAAGAAACAAAAGAGGAAAATAACAAAAAGCTTAACTTCTGAGGGAACTGACACTAAAACCAGGCCTCATGGAAATGCCATAGTGTTATAAAAAATTATGAGCCCCAATTAAAAATCATTCAATATCATAAAACTATATGGGTATTATTCATCAGAGAAAAAAATAAGAGTACTAGGCACATAAAGATTATATTACAATTTCTGAGTATGTGGCAAAATGAATAATAAATGGCCCCCCAAAACTTTGACACTTGAATCCTTGGAACCTGTGAATATATTATCTACATGGCAGAAGGGGCCTAACAGATCTGATTAAGTTGAACATTTTTTAAAGGAGGCACTATGCTGGATTATTCTATAATCAGAAGGGTCTTTGCAAGTTTTAACGTCAGGGAGAAAGTGATGTGATAATAGAAGCAGAGATTGAAGTGGTGCAGCTATAAGCCAGAAAACTCAAGGAGTGCTAGTAGACTTTAGAAGCTAGAAAATTTAAGGAATAGATTTTCTTCTGGAGCCACCAGAGGGAACCAGACCTGTCTCAAATCTTGATTTTAGCCCCTTACGACTCACTTAAGATTTCTAACCTCACAAATTTAAGTGAATGAACTTGTGTTTGCTTCAATCCATCAAGTTTTAGTCCACTAAAATAACTACTGTAAAAATTGAAACAAATTATTGTGATAATTTGTCACAGCAGCAATATTAAATGAATGTGACTATGAAATAATGCATGAAATTTTTAAATTATTAGAATGTAAGTTGAAAATGTTTTTAAGGAAGGGAGATTATAAATATACATAAGCTGATTTGGGAGGGAAAAGTCCACTAAAAGCCAACTAGCAGAAATTTTCAAAAATAAAACAACTCAAATTAAAAATTCTATATGAATTAAATAGCAGAATAACCACAGTTAAACAAAGAATGGATTGGATGGATGAACCATCTGAAGAAAATACAGAAAATTCAATATAAAAAGTCAAAAAAATTAAATGCAAAAATTAAAATAATTGGAGTATAGAGTGAGAAAACATAATACACATTTAAAGGTAAAGTGATAGGATGAAGAAAATATTGGAAGAAATTTAATCTGAGAAATTTCTAGAACTGATGAAAAACACAACCTTCACACAGGAAAAATCAGTGACCTCTTCACAAATAAAAATATATACTTAAGTACATTATAATCAAATTAGAAATCACTAAAGAGAAATAAAAGACATGAAAAACAATCAAGTAATATTTAAGACAGATATATGGCTAAAGTCTGTTGAAACATTATGTAGCTCAGATATACATTATAGAGGTAGCGTCACTGTTTTGGAAAGACAAAACCAAACGATTCTTGTATGAATCAAACCCATGTTTCCTGCATTGACAGGTGGACTCTTTACCACTGAGAACAATTTCATGGGTAAGAATGGCATATCATATGCTTAAAATATTTCCCAATGTTTTGAAATTTCAATATTCTGAGTTTTAAAAAAATTTATTTTAAAACAGAAAAACTTACATAAGAAAAAGCCTCTGCAGTTGAATCCTGCTGTTCAGTTCAGTTCAGTTCAATTCAGTCGCTAAGTCGTGTCCAACTCTTTTGAGACCCCATGAATCACAGCACGTCAGGCCTCCCTGTCCATCACCAACTCCCGGAGTTCACTCAAACTCATGTCCACAGAGTCGGTGATGCCATCCAGCCATCTCATTCTCTGTCGTCCCCTTCTCCTCCCGCCCCCAATCCCTCCCAGCATTAGAGTCTTTTCCAATGAGTCAACTCGCATGAGGTGGCCAAAGTACTGGAGTTAAGACAAATTAGATTTCTAACTGCTAAATATGTGTAGATTTTACAATCTATTTTCTTGCATTCTATTTTAGATATAAAATTTCTAACGTCACAATTAGCATTGGATCCACAGAAAGATCTAGCTTTTTTCTTATAAAGGTATTAACTGACATGTACATAAAAATTTGACAGTAAAGAAAATATTTTCCCAGAGAAATAGAAATATATACTGTTGATTCAGCTTCATTCTAAAAGCAAGCTGGTAAATGAAATATATTTTGTTATATATTAATCTTCAGAGTGACCCAGTGATGGTATTAACTTTCTAGAGGAAATAAAGAAAGAAATAGGCTCAGAGAAGCTAAGGGAATTGTGTGAATTCAATCTATGACTGTATTGTACCAGAGTTATGTATTTAACCACTGCACTGCAGTCACTCATCATTCACTGTTTGCTCTTTTAAGAAAAAAAAAAAAAAATCAAGAAAAATGAATCTGCTTTCTAAATATTTTAGATGAATTAAAATTGTGGTAGCTGACCTATGGCTATTGATGTTACCCAGTGAATCTTCCTGGAAAAAACAAATGGGCCCAATAATTTCTTTCATCAGTATTTACTGTATATTGATAAATATGATGATGCTACCAGTATGTATTGTTTTGTTATTATTTAGAAAGAATGCTTATACTCTTCTACAGGTTTTCCTATTGGCCATTATATCTAACTGAAAATAAAAGATTATAAGGTAAGCAATAATGCATGTCTTTATTTAACAGCAAAATGAATAATTTATTCTGTCAATGTACAATGTACAGTGATAGGAAAGCTTAAACAGATTAATGGAATAATAATAGAATTTTTTGCTACTTCTCATGTTCTCTCTTTTCTCATCATGTTAATATGTCTTTCCATCTATCTCTCCCTCCATCTATTTTATCTGTCTTTCTCCATTGCTATAATACATGCAATATATGTACAGCTATACCTTCCTGGTTTACATTTTATAATTTCACAAAAGAGGAAGAGAAAATAATTTATATTAAAAAACATAGTAAACAAAGTATTTTTTAATGCATTGAAGTCAAAGTTAAGGTCGTTTAATCATGTCCAACTCTTTGTGACTCTATGAACTATAGAGTCCATGGAATTCTCCAGGCCATAATACTGGAGTGGGTAGGCTTTCCCTTCTCCAGGGGATCTTCCAAACCCAGGTCTCCCATATTGCAGGTAGGCTCTTTACCAGCTGAGCAACCAGAGTAGCCCAAGAATACTGGAGTGGGTAGTCTATGCCTTTACCAGGGTTCTTCCTGACCCAGGAATCGAACTGAGGTCTCCTGCATTGCAGGCAGATTCCTTACAGCTGAGGTAAAGGGAAGTGTGTTGAGGCAAATACAAATTCTGCAAGAGTAATAAGAAGGTTAAACATATGAACCAATGTAACCATATAAATTACCTATGACATATATGTCACATGAATCAATGTTGTATAATCTAAGCTGTGCTAATAGAATTTATTGCAATGTTGGAAATCCTGTGTCTTCTCCATCCAATTTGGTAGCTACTGATGGCCACATGTGGCTTTGTATACTTGACATGTGGGGAGGGAGACTGTGGAACTGACATTTTAACTTCATAGCAACATGTGGCTAATGCCAACTGTGTTGAACTTCTGCAGATAGAGAAGAAAAAAATTTGGAGAGAATAGATTCATAAGTATAAATAAAAATATTGATTTTTATCATAAAAATTTTAAATAATTATTTTATCCAATTGAACGATGTTCTAAATAGCATTTCTGAATTAAATATTTTCAGGATCATTTACTGCACAATAATTTTGCATTTTTTAATATGGAAGGAATTTGAATTGTCATCTTCAGTAAGCAAGCAAGTAGAATAAATGAGTAAAAAAGTAAATAAGTGTATAACGAAAATTATTTGATATCCATTAGACATATTTAGGGGCTTTCCCGGTGGTTCAGTGGGTAAAGAATCTGCCTGCAATGTAGGAGATGCAGGAGGTGCGGGTTCATTCTTGGGTCTGGAAGATCCCTAGGAGGAAGGCATTGCAACCCCACTCCAGTATTCTTGCCTGCAGAATTCTGTGGAAGGAGGAGCCTCAACAGTCCATAGAGTTGCAAGAGCTGGACACGAAGTGATTGAGCAGATATATCTAAAACAGTTTAGAAAAAAATGGGCTCTCAAGATGAAGGAATTGTTTCTTCCTATGTGGCATCCTGTTTTATGCTTGGTGAAAGTTGTTTTATAATGCTACACTTCTGCTCTAAGTCTATTATTAATTTTCCTCCAAGAAGAACAATGTACTCAGAGAAAATTTATACAAAGTCTTATGAAAAGGTTTCTGAGGTGATCATAAACTGAATGTGACAGAAACAAATTTAGACAAAAAGTTTAAATTCTTAATTATTAAAGAGATTTATTATCAGATCTTCCACAAGCCTCTTATCATTGTCCACCAGAGGGCAGACAGAGTGCAAACCACAGTCACAGAGAACTAACCAATCTGATCACATGGAACATGGCCTCATCCAACTCAATGAAACTGTGAGCCATGCTGTAGGGCTACACTATAAGCCATGGTGTAAGGCTGCCCAAGATGGATGGATCGTTGTGGAGAGTTCTGACAAAACGTGGTCCACTGGAGAAGGGAATGGAAAATCACTTAAGTATTCTTGCCTTGAGAACCTTATGAACAGTATGAAAAAAAGCAAAAACATAGAACACTGAAAGATGGACTCCCCAGGTCAGTAGGTGCCCAATATGCTACTGGAGATAAATGGAGATATAATTCCAGAAAGAATGAAGAGACGGAGCCAAAGCAAAAACAACACCCAGTTGTGGAAGTGACTGTTGATGGAAGTAAAGTCCAATGCTCTAAAGAACGATACTGCATAGGAACCTGGAATATTAGGTCCATGAATCAAGGCAAATTGGAAGTGGTCAAACAGAAGATGACAAGAGTGAACACTGACATTTTAGAAAACAGTGAACAGAAATAGACTGGAACAGGTGAATTTAACTCAGATGACCATTATATCTACTACTGTGGGCAAGAATCCCTTAGAAGAAATGGAGTAGCCCTCATAGTCAACAAAGGAGTCTGAAATGCATTACTTGGATGCAATCTCAAAAATGACAGAATGATCTCTGTTTGTTTACAAGGCAAACGAATCAATATCACAGAAATCCAAGTTTATGCCCTGACTAGTAATGCTGAAGAAGGTGAAGTTGAACGGTTCTATGAAGACCTACAAGAACTTATAGAACAAACACCCAAAAAGGATGTCCTTTTCATCATAGGGGACTGGAATGCAAAAATAAGCAGTCAAGAAATACCTGGAGTAACAGGCAAATTTGGCCTTGGAGTACAGAATGAAGAATGGCAAAGGCTAACAGAGTTTTGCTGAAAGAACACACTGCTCATAGTAAACACCCTCTTCCAACAACGCAAGAGAAGTCTCTACACACAGACATCAACAAATGGTCAATGACTAAATCAGACTGATTATATTATTTGCAGCCATAGATGGAGAAGCTTTGGATGTCAGCAAAAACAAGACCAGGACCTGACTGTTGCTCAGATCATGAATGCTTTATTGCCAAATTCAGAATGAAATTAGAGATAGTAGGGAAAACCACTAGACCATTCAGGTATGACCTAAATCAAACGCCTTACATTTATACAGTGGAAGTGACAAATAGATTCAAGAGATTAGATCTGATAGACAGAGTGCCTGAAGAACTATGGAACGAAGTTCTTTATATTGTACAAGTGACTGAGATCAATACCTTCACCAAGAAAAAGAAATGAAAAAGGTAAAATGTTTGTCTGAGGAGGCCTTATAAATAGCTGATAAAATAAGAGAAGCTAAAGGCAAAGGAGAAAAGAAAGATAATCCAATTTGAATGCAGAGTTCCAAAGAATAAGGCGAGCTAAGAAAGCCTTCCTCAGTGATCAATGCAAAGAAATCGAGGAAAACAACAGAATGGGAAAGACTAGAGATCTCTTCAAGAAAATTAGAGATACCAAGGGAACATTTCATGCAAAGATGGACACAATAAAGGACAGAAATGGTATGGACCTAACAGAAGCAGAAGATATTAAGAGGTGGCAAGAATACACAAAAGAACTGTACAAGAAAGATCTTCACAACTGAGATAATCACGATGGTGATCACTCACCTAGAGCCAGACAAACTGGAATGTGAAGTCAAGGGGGCCTTAGAAAGCATCACTACGAACAAAGCTAGTGGAGATGTTGGAATTCCAACTGAGCTATTTCAAATCCTGAAAGATGATGCTGTGAAAGTGCTGCACTCAATATGCCAGCAAATTTGGAAAACTCAGCAGTGGCCACAGGACTGGAAAAGTTCATTTTCTTTGCAATCTCTAAGAAAAGCAATGCCAAAGAATGCTCCAATTACCTCACAGTTGCTCTCATGTGACATGCTAGTAAATAATGCTCAAAATTCTCCAAGCCAGGCTTCAACAGTACATGAACCTGGAACGTCCAGATGTTCAAGCTAGATTTAGAAAAGGCAGAGGAACTAGAGTTCAAATTGCCAACATCTACCGGATCATTGAAAAAGCAAGTGAGTTCCCAAAAAATCTACTTCAGCTTTATTGACTATACCAAAGCCACTGACTCTGTGGATCACAACAAACTGGAAAACTCTTCAAGAGATGGGAATACCAGACCACATGACCTGCTCTTGAGAAGTCTGTATGCAGGTCAGGAAGCAACAGTTAGAACTGGACATGGAACAACAGACTGGTTCCAAATAGGAAAAGGAGTACGTCAAGGTTGTATGTTGTCACCCTGCTTATTTAACTTATGTGCAGAGTACATCATGAGGAATGCTGGGCTGGAAGAAGCACAAGCTGGAATCAAGATTGCTGGGAGAAATATCAATAACCTCAAATAATCAGATGACACTATACTTATGGCAGAAAGTGAAGAACTAAAGAGCCTCTTGATGAAACTGAAAGAGAAGAGTGAAAAAGTTTGCTTAATACTCAACATTCAGAAAACTAAGATTATAGCATCTGTTCCCATCATTTTTGGTAAATAGAAGGGAAACAATGCAAACAGTGAGAGACTTTATTTTGGGGGGCTCCAAAATCACTGCAGATGGTGCCTGCAGCCATGAAAGTAAAAGAAGCTTGCTCCTTGGAAGTAAAGGTATGACCAACCTAGATAGCATATTAAAAAGCAGTGACATTACTTTGCCAACAAATGTGTCTAGTCAAAGCTATGTTTTTTCCAGTGATCATATATGTATGTGAGAGTTGGACTATAAAGAAAGCTGAGAGCTGAAGGACTGATGCTTTTGAACCGTGATGTCAGAGAAGACTCTTAAGATTCCCCTGGACAGAGAGGAGATCCAACCAGTCCATCATAAAGGAAATCAGTCCTGAATATTCTTTTGGAAGGACTATTGCTGAAGCTAAACCTCCAATACTTTGACCACTGGATGTGAAGAACTGGCTCATTTGAAATGACCCTGATGCTGGGAAAGATCGAGGGAAGGAAGAGAAGGGGATAACAAAGGATGAGATGGTTGGATTGCATCACGGACTCAATGGACATGAGTTTGAGTAAACTCCAGGAGTTGGTGATGGACAGAGAGGCCTGGCATCTGTCCATGGGGTCAAAAATAGTCGGACATGACTAAATGACTGGACTGAATTGAACTAATTTTCAGATCTAAAAGTCCTGGCCCTGAGATCGCTGTTTAAATCAGAAAGAATTGTTTTCCAATTGCATTTTAGATTGAATAATTTCCTTTAATTTGTGGCTAAAGCTAAATACAAGAATCACTAACTGATCCATGCTTTATGAGTCATCTATGTTTGGATATTGAGCCAGGACTATCAGCTACTTTCACTTCAGTTCAGTCGCTCAGTCTCCTACTCTCTGCGACCCCATGGACTGCAGCACACCAGCCTTCCCTGTCCATCACCGACTCCAAGATCTTGCTCAAACTCATGTCCATGGAGTTGGTGCTGCCATCCAACCATGTTATACTCTATCATCCCCTTCTCCTCCTGCCTTCAATCTTTCCCACCATCAGGGTCTTTCCAGTGAGTCAGTTCTTTGCATCAGGTGCCCAAAGTGTTTCACTTAGGCCATTGAAAAAGTTATTGGATATTTTAATGTTTAATCACCAGTGGTTTGGTTTGTGAGCTAGAAGTTAGTGTCTTTGTATCCTATTACTAATCTCCTGAGAAAGCCATACTTATTTATTTACCTATTTTAGATCCAAGGGATCATTTGTTCCTCATGAAGACAGCTATCAATCCTTAAATTAAAAAAAAAAAAAAAAAGTTTTGTAATGTCTGGTACTTGGTTTCCCTACTGTGACTTTTAAGTGTGAAAGTATAATTTAGTCTAGCAGAAAACCTCTTTACAGAACCAATTCTTCTCTAAAAGTATCAATCTAAATATGTAGGCCTTTTTGAGAAACTACTTTCCTTTCTGTGGCACTTATTATCATAGAGATGATAAGGTTTTCTCCCTTTTATTTCTTAGTCTGTACAGGATTCAAAAGTTGTTGAGTTTCTTTTTTTTTTTCCTTGCAGAGTTAAGTTGCTCATCACAAATGTTCTTTCCTTCCTTTTCTGCAATGAAAATGAATGCTACTGATGTCAGCAATGGCAGCATTTGGAAGGTAAAGAGAAATACTGTGCTTTGCCCTGTCAACAGTCAGCTCTATGAGCAGTCAGCCTCTGAAGTCTTCCGATCTTACTAAAGAAAATGAGTGGAAAACGAGAGCTAACCCTGCTGGGTGTACCCACACTCTATTTTATCATCAGGATTTACATTACTGCAGGACATGACAGTTATAAATAAAAGCAGCAGTTTGTGACTCATGCTGAAGGACAATAAATTATCTGTACCAGACAGAGTCACCTTCTTGTTCTATTAAGTTATCATTCCAATTTTCAATTCAAGTTTTCTGAAGCACTTATTTGATTTTTTCCCCTTTCAATCACAGATGTCCTTTTATTTTTATTTTCCTCTCTCAAAATTTCTATCGAAATTTTTGAATAATAGAACTTTTTTATCATGCCATATTTTAGAAATACTTTTGTGTCTCTCCCATATTTTCAACACTATTCCATTTATTAATTCATCTGACAATTCAATCCAAAAATAAACTTTGATAACTTGCTATATGCCATGTTCTGTGCTATTAATAGGACAAAAATGTTACATGAGTAATACCTTCTGAAAAAGGAATATCCACCTAGTGTGCCTGTAAAAAGGTATCACCTGTAGTATAGGTATTGGTCTTCAATAGACTGAAATATAAAAATTATCTAAATAGTTGCTCTAAATCTCCAGGTCATTTTGAACCATCTGTGAGGCTTTAAACACTAAATTATTTGAGCCTCATTTCAAATTGATTGAATTAGACCTTCAGGTGGTAAGTGGGCGGCACGTAGGCTGTGAATAATAAACCTAAATGGCTTTAATAATGCCAGTTGAGAACCATTGCTCTAAGATATTAAATAATTTGCATTTTTATTATAATGGGGGAAAGCAAACACTTACAAATAAAACTTCATCAAGTGAACAAACACTAACATTAAATTATAGAAACTATTTTGTAATTATGTGATCAATGGTCTTACATGATATCTCAGTTGATAAACAATCTGCCTGCAATGCAGGAGACTCCGGTTTCATACCTGGGTCAGGAAAATCCTCCACCTTATCACACAAAAGGTGGCAGAGTAGGACATGTGCTCATCTTCTCCTGTGAGAACTCCAAAAAATCACTGCTGAACAACCATTGACAGAATAATGTTGGATCCCACCAAAAAAAAGATACTCCACAACCAAGGGCACAGAAGAAGCCCCAGCAAGACTGTAGGAGGAGAAAAATCACATTTAGAACCAAACCCCATACCTGCCCCTCGAAGGGCTTAAACAAAACTTTGTGTGTATCAGAACCCAGAGACCCCTCAGAGACTGAGCAGACCTGCCTTTGAGTCTTTGAATGTCTCATGCAGAGGTATGGGTCAGCAGCCGCCAGCAGCAGGGGCAGGGGCTCTGGGTGCAGCTACCTGGGTCACACAGCTTATGGCATAGGCCCTCTTGGAGGAGGTCACCATCAACCCCGTCATAGAGCTGCTAAGCAGATGACCCACAAACTGCAGAACAAATATACCAAATAAATTCTTGCACTGTTAAGAAAGTTCTAGGATGCACAAAAGATTTCCCAACCTGGGGATCTGGCAAAGGGACTGAGAACCCCTAGGAAATTTGATTTTGGAAGCCAGTGGGATTTGATTACAGAACTTACACAGGACTGGGGAAACAGACTCTTGGAGAGCACAAACAAAATTTTGTGTGAAACCAGGACCCAGGAGAAAGGAGCAGTGACGCCACAAGAGACTTGCCTGTGAGTGTCCAGGAGTCTCTGGTAAGGTGTGGGAAGGCAGTGCCCTGCTGTATGATCAGGGTCACTGAGTGCAGTAGTACTTGCACAGGACACTTTGAAGGAGGTCACCATTGTCTTCATAACCCCTACCATAGTTTGGTCTCAGGTCAAACAGCAGGGAGGGAACACAGCCCCACCTATCAGCATAAAATTGGATTAAAAAACTACTGAGCATGTCCTGGCCCATAAGAATAAGACCCAGTTTCCCACACAATCAGTCTCTCCCATGAGAAAGCTTTCATAAGCCTCTTATCCTTACCCCCCAGGG
Source organism: Moschus berezovskii (assembly GCF_049115385.1). Taxonomy (NCBI): domain Eukaryota; kingdom Metazoa; phylum Chordata; class Mammalia; order Artiodactyla; family Moschidae; genus Moschus; species Moschus berezovskii. Next base: position 45,649,097 of record NC_142472.1, read on the forward strand.
GGCAGAAAGGATGAAAATCAAGTAACAGAAAACCAGTCATACTGATCACATCGAAGACAGTGAACTTGTCCAACTCAATGAAACTATGAGCCATGCCATGTAGGGTCACATGAGATGGACAGGTCATGGTGTAAAGTTGAGACTAAACTTGGTGCACTGGAGAAGGCAATGGCAAACCACTTCAGTATTCTTGCCTTGAGACCCCATGAACAATATGAAAAGGCAAAAAGATACAAAACTGAAAGATGAACTCCCCAGCTCCATAGGTGGCCAATATGCTATTGGAGAAGAGTGAAGAAGTAACTCCAGAAAGAATGAAGACAAGGAGCCAAAGTAAAAACTACACCCAGTTGTGGATGTGACTGGATGGAAGTAAAGTCCGATGCTATACAAGACAATATTGTATATAAAGCTGGAATGTTAGGTCCATGAATCAAAGTAAATTGAAAGTGGTCAAACAGGAGATTGGAAGAGTGAATATCGACATTTTAGGAATAGGTGAACTAAAATGTAGTGGAATGGATAAATTTAACTCAGATGACCATTATAGCTACTACTGTGGGTAAGAATCCCTTAGAAGAAATGGAGTAGACCTCATAGTCAGCAAAAGAGTCAAAAATTCAGTACTTGGCTACAGTCTCAAAAATGATCTCTTTTCGTTTCCAAGGCAAACAAATTAATATCACAGTAATCCAAGTCTATGTCCTAACCAATAATGCTGAAGAAGCCAAAGTTGAATGGTTTAATAAAGTGATGCCATTCAGCCATCTCATTCTCTGTCGTCCCCTTCTCCTCCCACCGCCAAACTCTCCCAGCATCAGAGTCTTTTCCAGTGAGTCAACTCATCGCATGACGTGGCCAAAGTATTGGAGTTTCAGCTTTAGCATCAGTCCTTCCAATGAACACCCAGGATTGATCTCCTTTAGAATGGACTGGTTGGATCTCCTTGCAGTCCAAGGGACTCTCAAGAGTCTTCTCCAACACCACAGTTCAAAAGCATCAATTCTTCGGCGATCAGTTTTCTTCACAGTCCAACTTTCACATCCATACATGACCACGGGAAAAACCATAGCCTTGACAAGATGGACCTTTGTTGGCAAAGTAATGTCTCTGCTTTTTAATATACTATCAAGGTTGGTCATAACTTTCCTTTCAAGGAGTAAGCGTCTTTTAATTTCCCGGCTGCAATCAGCATCTGCAGTGATTTTGGAGCCCCCAAAAATAAAGTCTGACACTGTTCCCACTGTTTTTGCATCTATTTCCCATGAAGTAATGGGACCAGATGCCATGATCCTTGTTTTCTGAATGTTGAGCTTCAAGCCAGCCTTTTCACTCTCCTCTTTCACTTTCCTCAAGAGGCTTTTAGGGTGTGCTGTTATTCATGGGGTTGCGGAGAGTCGGACACGACTGAGCAACTGAACTGAACTGAACTGAACAAATATTTATACAACTAACACTCAAAAATGATGTCCTTTTCATCATAAGGGACTCGAATGCAAAAATAAGCAGTCAAGAAATACCTGGAGTAAAAAGCAAATTTGGCCTTGGAGTACAGAATGAGGAATGGCAAAGGCTAACAGAATTTTGCCAGGAGAATGCACTGGTCATAGCAAACACCCTGTTCCAACAACACAAGAGAAGACTCTACACATAGACATCAACAGATGGTCATAAATAACTAAATAACTAAATCACTAAATAACTAAATCACTAAATAACTAAATAACTAAATCAGATTGATTATATTCTTTGCAGCCAAAGATGGGGAAGCTCTATACAGTCAGCAAAAACAAGACCATATCATATTGCTAAGATCATGAACTCCTTATTGCCAAATTCAGAATGAAATTGAAGATAGTAGGGAAAACCATTAGATCATTCAGGTATGACCTAAATCAAACCCCTTACAATTATACAGTGGAAGTGACAAATAGACTCAAGAGATTAGATCTGATAGACAAAGTGCCTGAAGATCTGTGGACTGAGGTTCTTCATGTTGTGCAGAAGGCAGTGATCAAAACCATCACCAAGAAAAAGAAATGCAAAAAGACAAAATATTTGTCTAAGGAGGCCTTACAAATAGCTGAGAAAAGAAGAAAAATAAAGGCAAAGGAAAAGAGAAAAGATATACCCATTTGAGTTCAGAGTTCCAAGAATAGAAAGGAGAGCTAACAAAGCCTTCCTCAGTGATCACTGCAAAGAAATAGAGGAAACAAATAACATGGGAAAGACAAGTAATCCCTTTAAGAAAATTAGAGATACCAAAGGAACATTTCATGCAAAGATGGACACAACAAAGGCAGAAATGGTATGGACCTAACAGAAGCGGAAGATGTTAAGAAGAGTTGGCAAGAATACACAGAACTGTACAAGAAAAGATCTTCATGACCCAGATAACCATGATGGTGTGATCACTCACCTACAGCCAGACACCTTGGAATGTGAAGTCAAGTGGGCCTTAGGAATTATCACTACAAAAAAAGCTAATGGAGGTGATGGAATTCCAGTTGAGCTATTTCAAAGCCTAAAAGATGATGCTGTGAAAGTGCTGTGCTCAATATGCCAGCAAATTTGGAAAATGCCTCAGGGCCTACAGGACTAGAAAATGTTAGTTTTCATTTCAATCCCAAAGAGAGATAATGCCAAAGAATATTCAAAGTACCTCACAATTGCACTCATCTCACATGCTAGTAAAGTAATGCTCAAAATTCTCAACCCAGGCTTCAACACTACATGAGCCGTGAATTTCCAGATGCTCAAGCTGGATTTAGGAAAGGCAGAGGAAACAAAGGTGTATCATCAAAAAAACAAGAGATTTCCAGAAAAAACATCTACTTCTTCTTCACTGAGTATGTCAAAGTTTTTGACTGTATGTGTTATAACACACTGTGGAAAATTCTTAAAGAGATGGAGACACCAGACTACCTGACCCTCCTCCTCAGAAATCTGTATGCAGGTCAAGAAGCAGCAGTTAGAACTGGACGTGGAACAGAAGACTGGTTCCAAATTGGGAAAGGAGTATATCAAAGCTGTATATTGTCACCCTGCTTATGTAACTTATATTCAGAGTACATCATGCAAAATGCCAGACTGAATGAAGCACAACCTGGAATCAAGATTGCTGGAAGAAATATCAATAACCTCAGATACGCAGATGATACCACCCTTATGGTAGAAATTGGAGAACTACTAAAGAATCTCTTGATGAAAGTGAAAGAGGGGAGTGAACACGTTGGCTTAAAATTCATCATTCAAAAACTAAGATCATGGCATCGGGTCCCATCACTTCATGGCAAATAGATAGGGAAACAATGGAAACAACAAGACACTATTTTTGGGTCTTCCAAATCATGGCAGATGGTGACTTGAGCATGAAATTAAAAGACACTTCCTCCTTGAAAGAAAAGTTATGACCAACCTAGACAGCATATTAAAAAGCAGAGACATTACTTTACCAACAAAGGTCCTTCTAGTTTTAAGGTATGGTTTTTCCAGTAGTCACGTATGGATGTGAGATTTGGAGTATAAACAAAGCTGAGCACCAAAGAATTGATGCTTTTGAACGATGGTGTTGGTGGAGACTCTTGAGAGTTCTTTAGATTTCAGGGAGATCAAACCAGTCAATCATAAAGGAAATCAGTCTTGAATATTCATTGGAAGGACTGATGCTGAAGCTGAAACTCCATTACTTTGGCCACCTGATGCAACAAACCAACTCACTGGAAAAGACCCTGATGCAGGGAAAAATTGAAGGCAGGAGAAGAAGGAGACAACAGAGCATGAGGTGGTTGGATGGCATCACCGACTTGATTGAAATGAGTTGGAGAAAGCTCCAGGAGTTTGTGATGAACAGGGAAACCTGGCATGCTGCAGTCCATGAGGTTGCAAATAGTTAGACACGAATGTGCGACTGAACGGAACTGATCTGATGTGATCAATGATTTCATATATTGTATTAGCACAGTATGCGACAATGCTTCAAGAAAAAGAACTGTATTTAAGTGCATTCTTAAAAAAGATACTTTATAAAATTAATTGTTTTCCCCACCCTCCCAAAATATGTATATTGAAACTCTAACTCTCAGTGGGAGTATATTTTGAGGTGAAGACTTCAAGGAGGTCATTAAGAATAAGTGATATAAGGGTAAGGCCTTTATCTGATTTGACAGACGTCCGTATAAGAACCTGAAGAGCCACCAGCAATCTCTCTCTGCCTGCAAGTACAGAAAAAAGTCTATGTGAGAATATAGTAAGAAAGCAGCCACCTTGTAAACCCAGAAGAAAGATCTCACCAGAAACCAACCCTCCTGGCATCTTGATCTTGGATTTAATATCACAGAACAGTGAGAAAGAAATGCCTATTGTTTAAGTCACCAAGTCTTTAGTCTTCTATTATGGAAGCCCAAGTAGATTAATACAATATCTTAAGTCTTCTTATCCTGTCCTTCTCTTCAGAGGGTATGGGAAGAAACCAGACCTAAGTAAAGTATGTCATCTTGATTGCATGTAGTAAAGCCAAAGTAGTTACCCATTCCTACAACAGTTGACAGAAAAAAGCAAGCTCAAAAAAAGAGATACGCCCTATATAAAATGACAATCCTAGCACATTCCTCGAGACCCCTTGTTGCCGAAACTCTGTTCACCAGTGCTGAGTAGAAACACGGAGACACAGATTTGGGTGAAGTAGAAAAGAGTAGCTTTAATCTCTTTGCCAGGCAAAGGGGGTCACAGTGGACTAATGCCCTGAAAATCATGTGACCCATTCTGTAAGGGTTAGTAAGGAGTTTCAAGGAGCAGGGGATGATCAGCTCATGTCCAGTTCTTGGATTGGTTAGCATCAAGGTGAAGTTTCACGTATCATCAACCTTCTGGTTTCAACTAGTCTAGAGTCTATGTTCTTGGGGTCAGTTGTTTTCATATGGAGAGGGGTCTGATTCTTCTAAAAACAACTTTAGGAATGTGTATCAGGCCTTTATCTGTATCTTTCAGGAAGCTGGGAAATTGGTGATTCTGTAACATAGAAGAATTATGGTCTAAATTGTTACCATCCCTAGTGCAGTAGCTATTCTTTGTTTCTACATCTTCACATTTCCAAATCAATAACTCTTGAGTCAACATTTTACTTCACAAGAAAAGTGCTTGTACACAAGGGCTTATACACTATTTCACTTTCACCTTAACATACTAAAACTCTTAACATTTATTAATTAATTCAAAAACACTGATAACCAGTCTCTGTGTTAATTCCTGCTTGATTCTTTGAGGTTCTTTGTGAGTTACTACTAAAACAGAAGAGAAATTTAACAGTGGCCATGGTATTCAACAAGGGAGGAACATATGGCTACAAAGTACACAGCAAGAGAGTTAAAGGCAGGTGGTCACCTGACGACAATAAATGGATTGGGCATCCACTTCAAATAAGGAAAGGAAACTTAAGATTAATATCAATACAAACAGGGCAGCACAATTTATTGCATAATATTTTATGATATGATTGCCTCTTCTGCAGTCAAGTTTTATTATTGTGGCAGAATAATATAGATAAATACTCTGCCCTATTTCATGGGAGAGGAGAAAGAAATAGGTATTTATTTTTTTTATTAGAAAACTGAAATTTACAATGTGTTTATATCACTCACTGAGTACATGGCACTTAAAAACAACATCATTACAGAAAGATAAAAAAATACAAACCCTTAAAACCTATGGGATATGGAAAGCATTATCCACTGAGGCCTTAAATGTAGTAGACTTTACATAAAAAGGAAAAGCAATGAGTATACAAGTATACAGCCAATTTAAGAAGATAGCAAAATAAACAGAATAATCATAAAGAAAAGAAAGCACTAATACACACCAGGTATAAATGCAATAAAAATAAATATAAAATTGAGAGGCTCAACAGAGTCAAAGCTGCCTTAAAATGCTTCTCGAAAAAGGGAAACATCAGGTAACAATAATCAAAAAGAAAAATTTTGCAAATAAACAATACTCAAAATGGGAATTACTCATAGAAGCATTAAGAATATAGATAATAGAAACAACTTTATGCCTATATATTTGCAGATTAGTTATCTCATATACAGGGTTATCTTTACCATCTTCTAAATTCCATATATATGCATTAGTGTACTGTACTGGTGCTTTTCTTTCTGGCTTATTTCATTCTGTATCATAGGCTCCAATTTCATCCATCTCATTAGAACTGATTCAAATGTATTCTTTTTAATTGATGAGTAATACTCCATTGTGTAAATGTACCACAGTTTTCTTATCCATTCGTCTGCAGATGGACATCTAGGTTGCTTCCATGTCCTGCCTATTATAAACAGTGCTGTGATGAACATTGGAGTACATGTGTCTCTCTCAATTCTGGTTTTCTCGGTCTGTATGCCCAGCGGTGGGATTGCTGGGTCGTATGGCAGTTCTATTTCCAGTTTTTTAAGGAATCTCCACACTGTTCTCCATAGTGGCTGTACTAGTTTGCATTCCCACCAACAGTGTTAGAGGGTTCCCTTTTCTCCACACCCTCTCCAGCATTTATTTCTTGTAGACTTGTGGATAGCAGCCATTCTGGCTGGCGTGAAATGGTACCTCATTGTGGTTTTTATTTGCATTTCTCTGATTATGAGGGATCTTGAGCATCTTTCCATGTGTTTGTTAGCCATCTGTATGTCTTCTTCGGAGAAATGTCTGTTTAGTTCTTTGGCCCATTTTTTGATTAGGTCATTTATTTTTCTGGAATTGAGCTGCAGAAGCTGCTTGTATATTTTTGAGATGAATTCTCTGTCAGTTGCTTCATTTGCTATAATTTTCTCCCATTCTGAAGGCTGTCTTTTCACCTTTCTTATAGTTTCCTTTGCTGTGCTAAAGCTTTTAATTTTAACTAGGTCCCATTTGTTTATTTTTCCTTTTATTTCCGATATTCTGGGAGGTGGGTCATGGAGGATCCTGCTGTGATTTATGTCAGAGAGTATTTTGCCTACGTTCTCCTCTAGGAGTTTTATAATTTCTGGTCTTACATTTAGATCTTTAATCCATTTTTAGTTTTTTTTGTGTGTGTGTATGGTGTAAAGGATTGTTCTAGTTTCATTCTTTTACAAGTGGTTGACCAATTTTCCCAGCATCACTTGTTAAAGAGACTGTCTTTTCTCTACTGAATATTCTTGCCTCCTTTGTCAAAGATAGGGTATCCATAGGTGTGTGGAATTATCTCTGGGCTTTCTATTTTGTTCCATTGATCTATATTTCTGTCTTTGTGCTAGTACCATACTGTCTTGAAGACTGTGACTTTGTAGTAGAGCATGAAGTCCGGCAGGTTGATGCCCCCAGTTCCATTCTTCTTTCTCAAGATTGCTTTGGCTATTCGAGGTTTTTTGTATTTCCATGCAAATTGTGAAATTATTTGTTCTAGTTCTGTAAAAAAATACCGTTGGTAGCTTGATAGGAATTGCATTAAATCTATAAATTATTTTGGGTAGTATACTCATTTTCACAATATATATTCTTCTAATCCACAAACATGGTATATTTCTCCAACTATTAGTGTCCTCTCTGATTTCTTTCACCAGTGTTTTAAACTTTTCTATATATATAGGTCTTTTGTTCCTTTAGGTAGATATATTCCTACGTATTTAATTCTTTTTGTTGCGATGGTGAATGGAATTGTTTCCTTAATTTCTCTTTCTATTTTCTCATTATTAGTGTATTGGAATGCAAGGGGTTTCTGTGTGTTGATTTTATATCCTGCAACTTTACTATATTCATTGATTAGCTCTAGTAATTTTCTGGTGGAGTCTTTAGGGTTTTATGTGTAGAGGATCATGTCATCTGCAAGCAGTGAGAGTTTTAATTCTTTTGCAATTTGGATTCTTTTTATGTCTTTTCCTGCTCTGATTGCTGTGGCGAAAACTCCAAAACTATGTTAAATAGTAGTGGTGAGAGTGGGCACCGTTGTCTTGTTCCTGACTTTAGGGGAAATGCTTTTAATTTTTCACCATTGAGGATAATGTTTGCTGTGGGTTTGTCATATATAGCTTTTATTATGTTGAGGAATGTTCCTTCTATTCCCGCCTTCTGGAGGGTTTTTATCATAAATGGATGTTGAATTTTGTCAAAAGCTTTCTCTGCATCTATTAAGATAATCATATGGTTTTTATTTTTAATTTTTTTAATGTGGTATATTACGTTGATTGATTTGTAAATATTGAAGATCTTGCATTCCTGGGATAAAGCCCACTTGGTCATGATGTATGATCTTTTTAATGTATTGTTAGATTCTGATTGTTAGAATTTGGTTTAGGATTTTTTCATCTATGTACATCAGTGATATTGGTCTGTAGTTTTCTTTTTGTGTGTCATCTTTGTCAGGTTTAGGGATTAGGGTGATAGTGGCCTCATAGAATGAGTTTGGAAGTTTACCTTCCTCTGCAATTTTCTGGAAGAGTTTGAGTAGGATAGGTGTTAGCTCTTCTCTAAATTTTTGGTAGAATTCAGCTGTGAAGCCGCCTGGACTTGGGCTTTTGTTTGCTGGAAGATTTCTCATTACAGTTTCAATTTCCTTGCTGTGATGGGTCTATTAAGATTTTCTATTTCTTCCTGGTTCAGTTTTGGAAAATTGTACTTTTCTAAGAATTTGTCCATTTCTTCCGAGTTGTCCACTTTATTGGCATATAATTGCTGATAGTAATCTCTTATGATCCTTTGAATTTCTCTGTTGTCTGTTGTGATCTCTCCATTTACATTTCTAATTTTATTGATTTGGTTCTTCTCCCTTTGTTTCTTGATGAGTCTTGCTAGTGGTTTGTCAATTTTATTTACCCTCTAAAAGAACCAGCTTTTGGCTTTGTTGATTTTTGCTATGGTCTCTTTTATTTCTTTTGCATTTATCTCTGCCCTAATTTTTAAGATTTCTTTCCTTCTATTAACCCTGGGGATCTTCATTTCTTCCTTTTCTAGTTGCTTTAGGTGTAGAGTTAGATTATTTAGTCAACTTTTTTCTTGTTTCTTGAGGTATGCCTGTATTGCTATGAACCTTCCCCTTAGCACTGCTTTTACAGTGTCCCACAGGTTTTGGGTTGTTGTGTTTTCATTTTTATTCATTTCTATGCATATTTTGATTTCTTTTTTGATTTTTTCTATGATTTGTTGGTTGTTTAGCACCGTGTTATTTAGCATATGTTGGAATTTTTAATAGTTTTTCTCCTGTAATTGAGATCTAATCATACTGCATGGTGGTCAGAAAAGATGCTTGGAATGATTTCCATTTTTTTGAATTTACCAAGGCTAGATTTATGGCCCAGGATGTGATCTATCCTGGAGAAGGTTCCATGTGCACTTGAGAAGAAGGTGAAATTCATTGTTTTGGGGTGAAATGTCCTATAGAGATCTATTAGGTCTAACCAGTCTATTGTATCATTTAAAGTTTGTGTTTTCTTGTTAATTTTCTGTTTAGTTGATCTATCCATAGGTGTGAGTGGGGTATTAAAGTCTCCCACTATTGCTGTGTTATTGTTAATTTCCCCTTTCACACTTGTTAGCATTTGTCTTACATATTGTCTTACATTTTGGGTGCATATATATTTATAATTGTTATATCTTCTTCTTGGATTGATCCTTTAATCCTTATGTAGTGTCCTTCTTTGTTTCTTTTCACTGCGTTTGTTTTATAGTCTATTTTATCTGATATGAGTATTGCTACTCTTGCTTTCTTTTGGTCTCTATGTGCATGGAATAACTTTTTCCAGCCCTTCACTTTCAGGTTGTATATGTCCCTAGTTTCAAGGTGGGTCTCTTGTAGACAACATATATAGGGATCTTGTTTTTGTATCCATTCAGCCAGTCTTTGTCTTTTGGTTGGGGCATTCAACCCATTTACATTTAAGGTAATTATTGATACGTATGATCCCGTTGCCGTTTACTTTATTGTTTTTGGTTCGAGTTTATATACCCTTTCTGTGCTTCCTTTCTAGAAAAGGTCCTTTAGTATTTGTTGGAGAGCTGGTTTGGTGATGCTGAATTCTCTCAGTTTTTCCTTGTGTACAACCGGCACACCTTCTCAGGCAGATGTTGACTGGCCAGAATCCCAAGAAATCTTGGTTAGCAACGAAGCCTGCTTGCAGTTTGGTATCAGATGTCTCTTTGGGGCAGCAATTGCCCGCTTCCAGCTCTAGCTGCCCTCCCCTGCCTTTCTCTGTGGGGGATGGGGGATGGGCCCTCCACAGCCTGCTAGCCCTGCTCAGTCCCCTGCTCTGTGAGCAGGTCCGGCTGTGTCCTAGGTCAGGGCTTTTTGCCTTTTAGTGGGGTAGCTATCCCACAGTCTGCTTTGCTATCTCAAGTTAGTTTCCTCAGATTACCCTCAGAGCATTCAGGCCTGGTCCTTACTTTAAGGAATTCAGTCTGCGCCTCCCTGCCGAGCCCCTGCTTAATAATGGGGGATGTGGGCGTCTGCACTGTTTCTCCACTGGGAGTTACTGTTGGTCTGGTAATTATTATCTATCAGTTCAGTATCTATAGAGCACTTCTAACACGCTAAGCAATATGCTAAATATTTTATATCAAAGAGTCAGTATAATCTTAAAATTTAATGCAAGTCATTATTGAAAGTAATAATCCAAAAGAGGCCCAAATTATTGTAAATTTTAAAGCAAAAGAAAAAAAAATGTAAGTGGAAGCTTGGAAATTCTGAGCCTGTGACCATATTAGGAATGAGCATATTGAGCTTACTAATTTATTTTTCCACAATTGTGTGTCTGTATTTGGTTTAGGGAGAGTCAAGGGAGTGATTTCCAGAACACAATGGAGTAGCTATTCCCTACAGTTTTTCTGTAACATACCCAGAAATGATGTATGACATACATCTAACATTCTGAATGGAGCAAAAAGAATTTTGTCTGTTTTGTTCAATGCTATTGAACAAAGCTGAAAAGTTATGTCCAGATGAAAAGCTGCACCTGGATATTGACAGTAGCTTTATTCATAGTTGTGTAACTTGGAAGGGACTAAGTTGCCCTTCACTACATGAATAGATAATCTGTGGTATATTCAGACAATGGAATATTATTTAATGGTACAAAGAAATGATCTATCAAACCTAAAAAGACACGAAGAAACCTTAAATCATAAAAAATTACAAATTGTCTGATTTCAACTATGACATTCCAGAAAGGGCAAAACCATGGAGACAGTAAAAAGATCAGCGGTTAGCAGGAGTTAGGGGAGAGAGAGGAGGGATGAATAGAAGATTTTTAGGACAGTGAATCTACCCTTTACCATACTATCAATGGTGAATACTTGTCACTATGTGTGTGCTAAGTTGCTTTAGTCATGTCCAATGCCTCAGGACACTATGACTTGTACCCTGCCAGGCTCGTCTATGGGATTCTCCAGACAAGCATACTGAAGAGGATTGCCATGTCCTCCTCCAGGGGATCTTCCTGACCCAGAGGTTGTACCTGTCTCTCTTATGTCTCCTGCATTGGCTGGCTTTACCTCTGAGTCACCAGGAAGCCCCACAGATCATTATACATATGTCCATATCCATAGAATTTAAACGACCAAAAGAACTAACTCCTATAAACCATGGACTTCAGATAACACTGGTGTGTCAGTGCAGGTTCAACTAATGTAACAGAAATACCACTCTGATGGGGATGTTGATAATGGGGGAAACTATGCATGTGTGAAGGCAGGGGGTTTATCAGAAATCTCTGTACCTTCCACTCAATTTTTCTGTGAACATAAAATCATAAAATTTCTCTAAAAGATAAGGCCTACTTAAAAATATAAAAAAGAATAAGTACTCTAAAAGATGTATCATATTTGCTCAAATAACCCATAAACTTTCAAATATATAATGAATAAAAATTGGAACAGTAGCCACCTCTGGGGAGGGAAGGACATAAAACATGTTTCAATTTTAACTGTAAAGACGAAATTTCCTAAGCTGGATATAGCTTCATTTGTGTCTATTATATCATTTGCTATAAGTTTTGTATGCCTGAAATATTTCATGTCTAAACAAAATAATTAGAAACATATAGTGTGGAATGAATGGCAAAAACCACCACGATATTGTGAAGTAATTAGCCTTCAATTAAAATTTTAAAAATACGAGACTGCAAAAGAGACATAGGCATATAGAACAGTCTTTGGGACACTGTGGGAGAGGGTGAAGGTGGGATGATTGGGGAGAACGGCATTGTAGAATGTAAATTATCATAAGTGACCAGTCCAGGTTCGACGCATGATACAGGATTCTTGGGGCTGGTGCACGGGGATGACATGGAGGGAGGATATGGGGAAGAGGGAGGTGGGAGGGGGGTTCAAGAAAGAGAACACATGTACACCCAGGGCGGATTCATGTCAATGTATGGCAAAACCAACCAATATATTAATGTAAGGTAATTTGCCTCCAATAAAATAAATTTTAAAAAATAAATAAAAATAAAAATTGAAGCAGAAAAAATAATAATAAAATTTTAAAAATAAATAAATAATAATTTTCCAACAAAATATAAATAAATGAAATACCAATAATTTACAAATTCCATCCTCTCTAAATATTATTCCTCAAATAAGATCTGTAGAAGCCCAAATTAGGGATCCCTTTATTCTTTCCTCTCTTCCTGGTAACACAGCTTCCCTGCTCCTAGTTTCCTTCTTCACTTTCCCTGTATTATTCACTCCTTAGTTACACAGGATTATTCAGCTCTGTCTCTGCCCTCACTTTTTGTCCCCCCAAACCTACTACAGAGCACAGCAAGCAGATAACCCTCTAATTAACAGGTCCCTCTTTCTACTCAAACACACACACACACATATACAGAGTTTTCAAGACAATAAAAATATGTTAATATGTGCATATACAAGTATTTATATATTATATATGTATATATATGAAAATGAATCTTCTGCAAGGCAGAGAACTTTTATGCTACTTTTTTTTCTCAGTATCTAGCACATATCTCAGTACATGACATGCGTATGCATGTGCTAAGTCATTTCAGTAACGTCTTTGCCACCTTATGGACTGTAGCCTACCAGGCTCCTCTGTCCAAGGTATTCTCCAGGCAACAATACTCGAGTGAGTTGCCATGTCTTCCTCCAGGGAGTCTTCCTGACCCAGGGATAGAACCTGCATCTCTATGCCTCCTGCACTGACAGATGGGTTGTTTACCACTAGTGCCACTTGGGAAGCCCTTCAGTACATGACGAGACCTTTAAAACAAGAAGTCACTTGTTGCTAGCATGACATCTTTGGCCAGCACCTTAACAGGCTAGCTCTCTGAAAGGTCTGTCACTCATGTCCCTGTAGATAGTACATTATTTGAGTCATTTTTCAAACACATTTGCAAGAAAAAAGTACAAGAGGACAGAAAACGTTATAAATCATGGTTAAAAAATATAAAACCAAGAAGGGGGAAATACTACTCAGATCAGTTCAGTTCAGTTCACTCGCTCAATTTTGTCAATTTCCATAGAAAGAAGTCTTCTTCAAATTTTGTTGAAAACAGTACTAAAATAATTTCTTACTGAATTTTATTTTATTTTATTTTTTTCCTGGGCACTCCCTTTATTCCCTCCAATTTCTTCTTTTTTTTTTTTTATTTCTAAAAAAGAATTTTATTAAAAAAGCACAAATGCAAAGAAATGAACAGAGGAAAATGTATGCGTCAAACCTGGACTGGTCACTTATGATAATATACATGCTACAATTCCATTCTCCCCAATCATTCCACCTTCACCCTCTCCCACAGAGTCCCAAAGACTGTTCTAAATGCCTATGTCTCTTTTGCAGTCTCTTATACAGGGTTCAGGTTACCATTTTTCTAAATTCCATATATATGCGTTAATATACAGTATTGATGTTCTTCTTTCTGGCTTACTTCACTCTGTATAATTGGCTCCAATTTCATCCACCTCATTAAAACTGATTCAAATGCATTCTTTTTGATGGCTGAGAAATACTCCATTGTGTATATGTACCAAAGCTTTCTTATCCATTCATCTGCAGATGGACATCTAGGTTGCTTCCATGTCCTGGCTATTATAAACAGTGCTGCAATGAACATTGGAGTACATGTGTCTCTTTCAATTCTGGTTTCCTCGGTATGTATGCCCAGGAGTGCGATCGCTGGATCATATGGCAGTTCTATTTCCAGTTTTCTGAGGAATCTCCACACTGTTCTCCATAGTGGCTGTACTAGTTTGCATTCCCACCAACAGTGTAAGAGGGTTCCCTTCTCTCCACACCCTCTCCAGCACTTATTGCATGTAGACTTTTGGATAGCAGCCATTCTGACTGGTGTGAAATGGTATCTCATTGTGGTTTTGATTTGCATTTCTCTGATGATGAGGGATGTTGAGCATTTTTTCATGTGTTTATTAGCCATCTTTATGTCTTCTTTGGAGAAATGTCTGTTTAGTTCTTTGGCCCATTTTTTGATTGGGTCACTTAGTTTTCTGGAATTGAGCTGCAGGAGCTGCTTGTATAATTTGGAGATTAATCCTTTATCAGTTGCTTCATTTGCTATTATTTTCTCCCATTCTGAAGGCTGTCTTCTCACCTTGCTTAGAGTTTCCTTTGCTGTGCAGAAGCTCTTACTGAATTTTAAAATATACTAAATAATATATTAAAGTAGTAAATAAGGGAGAAATGCAGTTCATATGTAGGAAGGCAGTCATAATTATCTTGCTTTTGAGAATGTGTGTTCCTAACAAACAATAACAATATAGATGTTTGTGCCATTGGCTGTTTTCCTGATTTTCTGAACCCTAATCCATTCTGCTTGCCACTAACCAAGTGCAAGCTACCAACAACTCATAATCTGGTGGTTTGTTGCTTTGCAAATCTCAGAAATTTTTTTTTTTTTTTTTACATTTTTGCTTTGGTTTTTCTCATTTCAACCCATAGGTACCTGGAGTTGGGTTAGGTAAATTATTGATACATAGTAAATTCTGATTGAATTGAGATGCACTTGATAAGTCTTCTGTTGGGCTCCTTTTCCAAAAGGCTATCTACCCAGGAACACTATCTCTAAGAGGTGAAAAACCTGTAAACTATGTATCTTTGGTAAATTAGCAGAGTCCACTCTAGCTCCTTGAGTACATGGAAGTGTTGTGCTCTATATCTTTCAATTTTCACTAGAAAGTTAATTTAATTTAGAATTTGAATGGTTTTATGCATCTCTTTCAATATATTTACACCATCCTCTATTTTTTGGCCTTGTTTTTTGTCGTTGTTGCTGTTGTTGTAGTTGTTTCAAAAAATTAATAATCAGATTTCACCCACAGTATATACTTTTCCCTAGAAAATTTTTATAGGCATGTAAGAAAAAGTATGAAATATCAGCTGAACTGTAAGGTGTTTTGAAGAAAGAAACGTTCAATATTCTTATCCAACAGGGATATGCTGCTAATACACAAAGAAAAAAAAACTGGCTTCAACACTCAGGATGATATTTTTAGATGACTTGAAAATATTGAAGAAAGTGAATAGCAAATGCACAAATTGACTTTTGGCTGATGTACTTATATTTTCTAAATATGGCTTTTACTGCTGTTTAGAAAATAGCATTTTATGAACTGAATTTGAACTAAGAAGGTTAACTCATTAAGGTTAGATCACTACACAAAAGGGCTTAAGAAAACATAAAACCTCTGTGTTGTGTATATCATAACTTAGAATAAAAGATGCAGATTAAGGAAAGACTTTAATATCCCATGTCCTTTCACCATTGCTGTTTACTATATCTTATTTGTGTCACCTAACTCACTTGAAACATATTCAGAATTAGATTTAAATTACTTTGAATTTAAATAATTGCAGCAACTGCATGTCCTACTCTAAAGGCAAATAATTTATAGCCAATCTCATTATAATCTTCCCTCTAACTGCCATTTTGAGAGGCAACATATGAAGTATAGGCTTTCCACGTCTTCAGAGAAAGTGACCCTTTATACGCCTGGGAACTCAGAAAACACAATTTGGCACAAAATAAAAATGTGTTAATGAGTAGTTTTACTCTGAGATTGTATATTTATTGGTCTATTTCATGTCAAAGAAGGTCGTAGGTCTATTTTCCTGTTCCCTCTACCAATGTATACATGCACTGTGGATTTTGCTTATCATTTTTCTAGTATTATGATATGCAGACCTCTTAAAATGTTGTGCCCTCACGTTTTGTCAAGTAAAATATGGGAAACCAGTAAGATGGATCTGTGCTGATATACAGCACTCACTCAGTGGCAAAAGAAGAGGTGACCTCCATTTCAGTAAAAGCAAAATTCAGAGTCATCAGAGGAAAATGTTACCAAAACATATAAAATTTTTAGGAATGCATGAACTAAATATGGAGCTAAAATACAATTAACACAGGAAATCACTTTATTTTCTTCAATAAGGTTATTCAGAATCTCTTGGCTTCTTAATTCTTTTTCATGTTGTGCCTCCTTCCCATATTTTCCTCTCAATATCCTGTTTTGATTTTGTCCATGTTTTTCAGTCTTCATGGGGCTTTTTGTAGATTATGTGAGAAACTTGAGAGTAGCCTGTCCTTTCTTTTTAATATGCTTTCCTTGTAACCATAGATTTTAAAGACCCAATTCTTCCAAGAGACTTCCTAGATTGAAGGAATATTGAATAAGAACAATTTCTATCCCTTTTTCTAATTGTCTAACCATATTGCAGTCTATAAATTCATTGGGTATTATAGCCATTTCTTATCATCAGCTGTATTTTAGCTTTTAAAGTTGTTGATGGTACTCCAGTTGTTCTGAATTCTTTCCTTTTCTTTACATTTGTCTGAACAGGGCATTAACATCCTTTTAATTGGGAGTGCCAATCTTAAATGTTTTGAAAAGCCAAGTGGTAAAATGGTGCATACATGTGGATTATCAGAAATTCAGAGAATTAGAACTGGATGACTTTCCTAAAATTATTCAATTGTAAATTCCTAGAAAATATACTAGTCAAGTTAAATATAAGATAATGCCACCAGCTATAAAGGGGCTTCCCTGATGCACCAGTTATAAAGCAATGTGTAGAGGAACAGATAGAATCATATACAATTAGAAGGAGACAAACAAAAAGTAGAAGTTCACGTACCGCAGATGACTAAACCATACATTGAAGATTATCTTACATGTCATGGTAAGAACATTATCTTCAATATCAAAATGAAAACAAAAGGTCTTATATATTACACATAGTTCAGTGTTCAAAAAAACATTTGAATACTAAGGTTCTGGATTGTTTTTCATGTTAGAAAGAATTTACTAATCATCAACAAAGAGATTTACATATTGTAGTAGATTTGGTAAGAAAAAAATTCTTTTCTCCATCTATGTAGAGGATCATGTCATCTGCAAACAGTGAAAGTTTTACTTCTTTTCCAGTCTGGAGAAATATACCATGTTCATGGATCAGAAGAATCAATATAGTGAAAATGAGTATACTACTCAAAGCCATCTATAGAATCAAAGCAATCCCTATCAAGCTACCAACAGTCTTTTTCAAAGAACCAGAAGAAATAATTTCACAATTTGTTTGGAAATACAAAAAAAAAAAAAACAAAAAACTTGAATAGCCAAAGAAATATTGAGAAAGAAGAATGGAGCAGGAGGAAAAAACCTGCCTGATTCAGACTATACTACAAAGCTACATTCATCAAGACAGTATGGTGCTGGCACAAAGACAGAAATATAGATCAATGAAACAAAATAGCCCAGAGATAAATCCATGCACCTATGGACACCTTATCTTTGACAAAGGAGGCAAGAATATACAATGGAGAAAAGATAATCTCTTTCACAAGTGGTGCTTGGAAAACTGGTCAACCACTTGTAAAAGAATGAAACTAGAATACTTTCTAACACCATACAAAAATAAACTCAGAATGGATTGAACATCTAAATGTAAGACCAGAAACTGTAAAATTCCTAGAGGAAAATATAGGCAAAACCCTCTCTGACATAAATCACAATAGGATCCTCTGTGACCCACCTCCCAGAGTAATGGAAATAAAAGCAAAAATAAGCAAATAGGATCTAATTAAACTTAAAAGCTTTTGCACAAAAAAAGGAAACTATAAGCAAGGTGAAAAGACAACCTTCAGAATGGGAGAAAATAATAGCAAATTAATCAACAGACAAATAATTAATCTCAAAAATATACAAGCAGTTCCTGAAGCTCAATTCCAGAAAAATAAATGACTCAATCAAAAAATGGGCCAAAGAACTAAAAAGACATTTCTCCAAAGAAGACATACAAATGGCTAACAAACACATGAAAAGATGCTCAACATGCTCATTATCAGAGAAATGC
The DNA here is from genome assembly GCF_049115385.1 of Moschus berezovskii. Classification (NCBI taxonomy): domain Eukaryota; kingdom Metazoa; phylum Chordata; class Mammalia; order Artiodactyla; family Moschidae; genus Moschus; species Moschus berezovskii. The sequence continues at coordinate 45,667,422 of NC_142472.1, forward strand.
AAATCAAAACCACAATGAGGTACCATCTCACACTGGTCAGAATGGCTGCTATCAAAAAGTCTACAAACAATAAATGCTGGAGAGGGTGTGTAGAAAAGGGAACCCTCTTATACTGTTGGTGGGAATGCAAACTAGTACAGCCACTATGGAGAACAATGTGAAGATTCCCTAACAAACTGGAGAGAAAACTGCCAAATGACCTAGTAATCCCACTGCTAGGCATACACACCAAGGAAACCAGAAGTGAAAGAGACATGTGTATCCCAATGTTCATCACAGCACTGTTTACAATAGCCAGGACAAGGAAGCAATCTAGTTGTCCATCAGCAGATGAATGGATAAGAAAGCTGTGGTACATATACCCAATGGAATATTACTCAGCTATTAAAAAGAATACATTTCAGTTCTAATGAGGTGGATGAAACTGGAGCCTATTATACAGAGTGAAGTAAGCTAGAAAGAAAACCACCAATACACTAACGCATAGATATGGAATTTAAAAATTGGTAACAATGACCCTATATTTGAGACAACAAAAGAGACACAGATGTAAAGAACAGACTTTTGGACTGTGTGGGAGAAGGTGAGGTTGGGATGATTTGAGAGAATAGCATTGAAGCATGTATATTACCATGTGTAAAATAGATCACCAGTCCAGGTTTGATGCATGAGACAGGGTGCTGAGGATGGGTGCACTGGGATGACCCTGAGGGATGGGTCACATCCCATATGCTTCATATCTAGTGGAGAATATTACTGATGCTGAACCATAGTAAGTTCAGTTCAGTTCAGTTCAGTTCAGTTGCTCAGTTGTGTCTGACTCTTTGTGACCCCAGGGACTGCAGCATGCCAGGCCTCCCTGTACATCACCAACTCCCAGAGTTTATTCAAACTCATGTCTATTGAGTTGGTGATGTCATCCAACAATCTCACCCTCTGTAGTTCCCTTCTCCTCCCACCTTCAATCTTTCCCAGCATCAGGGTCTTTTCAAATGAGTCAGTTCTTTGCATCAGGGAGCCAAAGTATTGGAGTTTCAGCTTGAGCATCAGTCCTTCCAATGAATATTCAAGACTGATTTCCTTTAGGATGGACTGGTAGTATCTCCTTGTAGCCCAAGGACTAGCAAAGGACTATGAAAAAGGACAGAATCCTGACTAAACCAGCAGTTACAAGCAAAGATAGGTTATGATTTTTTAACAGAATTAAGTGTTTCAGATTATAAATCTAAAGCCTCCTTTGCATATGTAAAGCATCACCTAACTGTGAATCTGATTTATCATTTAGACAACTAAGAAGATATTATCAATAGTAGTATTTTCCAGAAAGAATGAAAGAGGAAAAACAAACAAACTAGTGATACAATCTCATTAATCTCATAAGCTACAGGAGGCATTTTTGGGAGGAGAGGGAAGGAGTGTGAGAAACACACTGAAGGCTTTCTCAGACTGTACAAGCAAAGATGTTGATCTTTAGCCAAGAAGCATCTGCAGAAGTCCTTGCTGGAATAAGTAAAGAAGGCTCAGAGATTCTATTTAACACTGCTGTGTTGAAAATAGTCTCTACATATATAACTAAGTTTCCACCCCAGTCCCACGTGGTCTGATCACATACTCATGCACAAACTCAGCTGTGTCCACATGTGCTCTAAAACTCTCATACACGTATACTCCCACTCACATTTACTGATTCACACAGTCCTTCACACTCACACCCGTGTTCAACTGCACTTCCCCTCCTATACCAGCTGCTGCTGCTGCTGCTGTTAAGTCACTTCAGTCACGTCCGACTCTGTGCGACCCCATAGATGGCAGCCCACCAGGCTCCCCCGTCCCTGGCATTTCCTTCTCCAATGCATGAAAGTGAAAAGTGAAAGTGAAGTCGCTCAGTCCTGTCCAACTCTTAGCGACCCCATGGACTGCAGCCCACCAGGCTCCTCTGTCCATAGGATTTTCCAGGTAAGAGTATTGGAGTGGGGTGCCACTGCCTTCTCCACAGAGACATCAAAATCCTATAGAAATTAAAAATAGTTTTTGAGAATTCCCCTTTTAAGAAAAAAATTTTAATTGCCAGAGGGTGGATTGTGGACTTGATATTTATATTTTGAGAGGTCTCCATTATAATAAAATCTACCAATGTTTTTCATTCTATGCTGAGCCATTCATTTCTGCTTGGAATATGGTTCCATTTTCTAAATTTGGCTAAATTAAACATATTTAAATAAAATTATGTATCAAAATGAGACAGATTTACAACTGGGAAAAATGCAGTGTTTGCACATTTATTTTACCCTCTGAGACAATATCAATTCTGAAAATTTTCTTCTTTTTTTTTTGAAAAGCAGTAACCTGATATATTTTCATTGACTATATGAATACTGTTAGGTCTCTGACTCCTTCTCTTAATTAAAAAATAAAATAAAACTTTATTGAACTAAAATAAATTGGCAATGCTGTGTTACTTTCTGGGGGGGCAATGAAAATTGATTTATATATATATATGTTTTTCAGATTATTTCACATTATAGGTTACTACAAGGTATTGAACATAATTCCTTGTGGCATATAGCTCAGGTCAGTTCAGTCGCTCAGTCATGTTTGACTCTTTGCAGCCCCATGGACAGCAACACGGCAGGCCTCGCTGTCCTTCACCAAATCCCAGAGCTAGCTCAAACTCACATCCATCGAGTTGGTGATGTCATTCAACTATCTCATCCGCTGTTGTCTCCTTATCCCCCTGCCTTCAATCTTTCCCAGCATCAGGGTCTTTTCAAATGAGTCAGTTCTTCACATCAGGTGGCCAAAGTATTGGAGTTTCAGCATCAGTCCTTCCAGTGAATATTCAGGGCTGATTTCCTTCAGGATTGACTGGTATTATCTCCTTGCAGCCCAAGGAACTCTCAAGAGACTTCTCCAACACCACAGTTCAAAAGCATCAATTCTTCAGTGTTCAGCTTTCTTTACAGTCCAACTATCACATCCATACATGAATATTGGAAAAGCCATACCTTTGACAATATAGACCTTTGTTGGCAAAGTTGTATCTCTGTTTTTCAATACACTGTCTAGGTTGCCCATAGCTTTTCTTCCAAGAAGCAACATCTTTTAATTTCATGGCTGCAGTCACCATCAGCAGTGATTTTGGAGCCCAAGAAAATGAAGTCTGTCATTATTTCCATTGTTTCCCCATCTATTCGCCATGAAGTGATGGGATCAGATGTCATTATCTTAGTTTTTTGAATGTTGAGTTTTAAGCTAGCTTTTTCACTCTCTTTTTTTACTTTCACCAAGAGACTCTTTCATTCCTCTTCCCTTTCTGCCATAAGGGTGATGCCATCTGCATATCTGAGGTTATTGATATGTCTCCCAGCAATCTTGATTCCAGCTTGTGCTTCATCCAACTCAGCATATCACATGATGTACTCTGCATATAAGTTAAATAAGCAGGGTGATCATATACAGTCTTGACATACCCCTTTCCCAATTTTGAACTAGTCCATTGTTTCATGTCCCAGTCTAACTGTTGCTTCTTTACCTGGATACAGATTTCTCAGGAGGCAGGTAAGGTGGTCTAGTATTCCCATCTCTTTAAATATTTCCACAGTTTGCTGTGATCCACACAAAAGCTTTAGCACAGTCAGTGAAGCAGAAGTAGATGTTTTCCTGGAATTCTCTTGCTCTTTTATGATCCAATGGATTTTGACAATTTGATCTCTGTTTCCTCGTCTTTTGTAAACTCAGCTTGAGCATCTATTTTATTATAATAGTTTGTATCTGTTAATCATAAACTTTTAATTTATCCATCCCCTCTTTCCCTTTTGGTAACCTTACATTTGTTATCTGTGTCTGTTAGTATGTTTCTATTTAGTAAATAAGTTCATTTGTCTAACTCTTTTAAGATTTCACAAATAAGTGATTATTTGTCTTTCTCTGTCTGACTTACTTCTCTTAGTATGATAATCTCTAGATCCTTCTGGATGTCTGTCTCCTTTTAAGAGAAGAAGAAGCAAATGAAATACAAAGATTGGACTCTTTCAACTGAAGAAGGGAAGAAAACACTAGCACTAGAACACATTTGTAATGTTTATTGGAGTCTAAGCACTGTGCTAGACCTTATAACATGTATAATATAAACATATTTTCAGTTAAGAAGACCAGGGCTTTATTCTTGCCTCTGAGGAAAGCAGCTGAGCAACCCTGGATTCCAGTTACTTGTTCTGGCTCAAAGCTATTTCATTTAAAATTAAAGTCTTTAACCTTAATTTTAATTTTAGAAATTTAATTTATAGATCATTTTTACTATCATATGCTGATTTAAATTTATATTATTATATAGGATAATAAAACCTTCATTTGATAAATTTATTTACAAAATGATTTTTATGAGTATTATGGTCTGTGGCAGTGAATGTTCACATGTCCCTTCTCCAGTAAGTTTTAAAAAGTCCAACTTTTATTTTTCTTATATTTCATTTAAAATTGAATTCTCTTTTTTGGAATTGGAAAAATCTAGACTCCATCTCATTATTTCTAAGTGCTTGTTGTCACTCATATTCAATGTAAAATAGCTAAAAATTTTATAGCCCCTGCTATTTATGGAGTGTTTTCACAAATGTTAAATCGATCCACCTTTATGTAATTAAAGATCTTCAATAGTCAAAGAATTGAAGAAGACCTTCAGAGTTTAGGATTTCCTGGTTAAAGAAAGAGGTGATAAAGAGGATTAGGAATTCCACTGTTCTTCCTTCAATTTATGCACTAATAGAAGGGTCACAAAGATGGAGATCAATATATAAAATTGATATAACTAGTTTTGATAAAATCCAAAATAGCAATTTCATCTTAGATATCTAGACTCAAGGAAAGATTTAACTTTTCACTGCAGATGAGTGTCTATATTGTTTCCCAGGTTTCCAGCATAGCCTGAATGCAGATTTCCCCCATCACTACAGGCCAGGAATCCATCATGGAAGAAAGAGAACATCCATCTGTTAGGCAGGAAATTAGCCACATGCAACTAAATGTCCAATGGCTGCCTAATCTCACCAAGGTATTTACCAGTCCCACCCCAAATATACCCCCATGAATATACTCCAAAATAGTCAAGGGACTGGAAAAATTCCCCACTGGCTGGCTGGAGGGACTTTCCTTACTCTGACACATGTACACACGTAATGCTAGCATGTACTTAGATAATCATTAGTCACCACTGGACTCATTAAATATTTATAGTCTATGAACACATATATCTAATCATGACAGACTGAATTATGGGAAGGACATGTGAAGTAGAGTCTCTTGTTATATGATCTGCAGTTCTCAAATAAGACTGTCAATCAACAACTTCGTGGATAATGCAAAAACCTTATCTTAAAAGCTCTTCACCCCAGCCTTCTGGGGCTATTTCCTTCCTTGGCTTGGCCCAACTCTCTCTTGAGGTGTTCTCTCTCTTCTCTCCTTTCTTATCTTCAATAAAGCTTTTTGCAATGGGTAAGATCTCAAACTCTTATTTGAATCCTTACAAAGAACTGAGACTCGTGGGAGGATGGCTCTCTAGATCCTCTACTAACACATCCAGAGAAGAGGCTACTCCAAAGAGTGAGGACCCAGAAAGGCTTAAATCCTGTATGCTATAGATTGAATGTCTGTGCCCTCCTCTACAAATTTATATATTGAAACCTAATTCCTAATGTGATGATTTTAGAGGTGGGGGCCTCTGGGAGCTGATAAGGTCATGAAGGCAGAGCCTTCATACATAGTAGTATTAGTACTTTTATAAAAGACATCCCAGAGAGCTTTTCTGCTGCCTCCTCCATGTGGTTATAGTGAAATTCTGGCTATTTATGCACTAGGAAGTAGGCCTCACCAGACACCAAATCTGCCAGTGCCTTGATCCTAGACATCCTAGCCTCGTGAATTAACTGTGAGAAATGTATTTCTGTTGTTTATAATCCACTTAGTCTATGGCATGTTATTATAGCAGCCTCAAATTGACTAAAACAGAAATCCAAGAACTCCCTTCTCCTCAGTTTGGCAATTAGCTCAATTGTTCCTCTAGTGGGCACAATGAAAGGACTCATAGAGGAATAAAGCTGAAAAATCTTGTATTACTCTCCCTACAATGGAGTAGTAGTTTTCTGTCTTCTAAGAGACATGGCAAGTAGGTATTCAGACCTTTTCCAGTGATCATGGCTAAAAGGACTCAAAACAAATTGCCTGAGCTTCCATGGTTCTTCAAAAAGGAGACAAGATTTCTCTTCTACTTGGAGACTGAATGTTTTAAATGTGTTATTATGAGAATTAAATAATCTACTTTATATCATATAATTAGCATGTAAAATGTTACCTAGCAAATGGTAATTATCTTTGGACAGAGGTAGACTTTTTAATTCTGGATTTTCTATTTACTAGCTATGTATTCTATTTATTTAAAAATTAGGTACGTGGTCTATTTACCATGAGCAAGTTTGATTTTTATTTTTTTTTAATTTATAAAGCTAAGAGGTGATCTGCAGAACTTTTGTGAAGAAGCATTAAAAAACAGGGAAATATATATATAAATCATTGAAGCTGGAACTTGACATACACTCATTAAATGTTAACAGTTTTTTTCAAGGGTAGTGCTAAGATTTGTAAGTCTGCTTGTACAGTCAAGTATCATTTCTTCATTCAGGATAAATTCCCATACATTCTTATATCAACTACTAAGCAACAGCACTGTCCTGGGTATATGAATTACATTAGGGAAATAAACATTTAAAAGTCCCATCCTTGGTGGAACTCATATGACAATAACCGATTTAATTGTTAGGTGTCATAAATATAAATAGAATATAAACATACAAAAGATGTCATCCCATTCTTCACACAAATAATCTAGCTAGCTCTCAGGTAATTTTGTGAACCATGACTCTCTTTTTCCTAAACATGTACACATTTAATATCTGAAGAATAAAGAAAAACTATGAAACTAAGATTCTTATTATTTGCTTTAGGTAAACATGGACAGCTTTTGAAAAAAAAATGAGAAGTTCTTACTTTTATGTGTGTAGTCAAGATTCAAGTCAAGAAATATTTTATATAGAAATATATGTTGCAGCCAGACCCCATGCAGACAGTGGAAGTGAAAGCCTTCCTTCACTTAAAGAAGTGAAATTCAAAGAAGTGAAATAAGACCAAGGTAATAGAATGAACAGCAAAGACATTCATTCATAGTGGAAATGTTCAGCAGGAGAAAGACTCCAAAGAAGTTCCAGAACATAGGGAGAAAAATAGGCTGGATATCATCAAGCAGAGAAAGCCAACATGATAGCAACATAGATATGAAACCACAGACAATAGGGAACTTTAAAACAGATCAATATATCCTTAACTGTGATTAGCTTTGTACCATACATAGATATCTCTTTATATTCCATATTTTTTATTTTTCCTGCCTAACAATCCTATAATAATAATAAGAGCAACATCTTGTGTTTTCTTTTTCTGGAATATGAGATTCTGCCTTTAGAAATATATTAAAAATGTTTATACTTCTCTTTTTATAGGTCTTGTACCTTTCTTGTTAAATGTGCTCTTAAGAATTATATACATTTTATCAAGACAATTTTCTTTTTTATTTGAGCATTTCATTTCTGTTTTTAGTTGGATATTGTTAGTTGTCAGTGATTAAGAATATTCAAGTTTCTTTCTTTCTTTTTTTAAAATGAAAAGTAAAACACCTCTACTTTTATTCTCATTTACTTTAGACTAAAAAGATGGCATTTTCTTCTCACCCCTTAACAGACTGAAAGCATTATTTTTCTGTCTTTAAGAGAATGAAAACTATAATTTTTTACTCATTAATGATTTAAGACCATAATTTCAATAAAGCATCAAATTCTGTGTAAAAAAATAATATGTTTTTTCAGAAGATAAAAAATAGAAGACAAGTGTTCAGTAAGTGAGGTGGTGAAATAAATATGAAAGAGGAAATCTGAGTACTGGGAAGAAAGAAAAAAACTGAACTGTATTAAAATTAATAGCAGGATTTCCGAACTGGGAGGCTTTGCTCTCCATATAAATCTTGTCGAAGAAGGCAAGGATCAGCTGCCAGTTGAGTAAATACAGGAGGAATCTCCAGGAAAATGATTCATATGACTAGTAGTCCTGGGAGCTAAGACATCATTTACTATTGTACCTATTCTCACTTGACTGATAATTTCTCAGTATCTACTCCAAGAACTTCTGCCAGGTTACTCCTCATCAATATCTAAAGAAGACTTTTCACCAACTTCACCCATTGGCTGTTTTATTCCCTGTTCCTCCAAAATGTAGCTCATTAATGCCATACTAACGTTCTACTCAGTTTTTTTTTTTTTTAATCCAGTGTGAATTCTATCCATTGAATGCCTGTAACAGCTAAAAGCATCTGGGAGGAGATAGAAATATGTATATGGTGCTGGAGAAGACTCTTGAGAGTCCCTTGGACTGCAAGGAGATCCAACCAGTCCATTCTAGAAGAGATCAATCCTGGGTGTTCATTGGAGGGACTGATGCTAACGTTGAAACTGCAATACTTCGGCCATCTCATGCAACGAGTTGACTCACTGGAAAAGACTCTGATGCTAGGAAAGGTTGCGGGCGGTAGGAGAGGGGACGACAGAGAATGAGATGGCTGGATGGCATCACCGACTCTATGGACATGAGTTTGAGTGAACTCCAGGAGTTGGTGATGGACAGGGAGGCCTGGCGTGCTGTGATTCATGGGGTCGCAAAGAGTCAGACACGACTGAGCGACTGAACTGAACTGAATGGTCTAGGATTTGAAGGTAAGATGACAAGAACAGGTTAAGGGATATTCATTACATTAGCACTCAAAAACAAACAGCAGTTAGAGATCATCCAGCCTTTTAGCACTCTATTGTCATTCATAAACACAATTTATCTGAGTTTATTGATTTTCTAAGCTCATCTACAAAACCAGATCCACAGGATAACAATGGTAACTTTAGCTCCAGCACTACACATTTTGAAGTTCAGTGAAACTTGGCTGGATTTGGGTGACATGCCCCAAAGCAGCCAGTCACTGTGGTCAAGGTAAAGATCCAGTTTACATGCTCCACTCCTATATTCTTGGGTGAATTCAAACATATCAGAATCCCAGACACTGAGAATGTAGGAGAATATCGATTTCCGTAGGGACACACTTTAAGTTAAATTGTAAGAGGAAGAAAGGCTTAACAAATGGTATAATAGATTGTGCTGTGATTCATGGGGTCGCAAAGAGTCAGACACAACTGAGTGACTGAAGTGATCCTCTAAGAAGTAAAACAGAGAAGGCAATGGCACCCCACCCAGTACTCTTGCCTGGAAAATCCCATGGAGGAAGGATCCCGGAAGGCTGCAGTCCATGGGGTCGCTGAGTGTCGGATACGACTGAACGACTTCACTTTCACTCTTCACTTTCATTCATTGGAGAAGGAAATGGCAACCCACTCCAGTGTTCTTGCCTGGAGAATCCCAGGGACGGGGAGCCTAGTGGGCTGCCATCTATGTGGTCGCACAGAGTCGGACATGACTGAAGTGACTTAGCAGCAGAAAGTAAAAACTTGATATCATGTAAAATGCCAAAATAAAATACAAAGACTTAATGATATTTCAATTAGAATCGAAATTTTAACTTGATTAAATGTTTTCAAAGTTTACATGGAGAAAAAATGGAAATAAGGAAGTCTTGCAAAGTGAAACAGTGATTGAATAAAGATTTGCTATACTCAAAAATAAACGTTATTTTAAATCATCACAATAAAAAACTGTTCAGTGTCTTTGGAAAGTTAGCCAAATAGATATCCATTATAGTGTCTAAGGATAAATACAATTAAGGTATAAATGAGGGAGTCAGTGTGACATTTAGGTAAAGGAAGGACTTGATTATACAAGTATAATGGGCCAGTAGTCAAAGAATGCTACATTTCTTTATTTGTATAAATCAAACATAATCTACTTAGAAATTATGCAAAGTGGTAGGGAAGTCAAAGTCAATGTAGGAGTAGACCACTGTTTTCCTAGGGTCTTAAAAGTGAGAATCTTTGTATTAGTGTACAAAACTGTAACAAATTACCATAAATTTAACAGTTTAGTACAGCACAGATTTCTTATCTCAGTTTATGTGGGTCAAACATCCGGGCACAGCAAAACCAAACCCTCTCTTCAATGTCTTACCAATATGGAATCATGGTGCTAATTGATCTGTGTTCTTATCTGGAGTTTGAAGTATTCCTTCAAACTTATCCAGGAAGTTGAAAGTTTTCAGTCCTTTTGGAGTAGGTTCCTATTTTGTGTGGTCAGTTGGGGTCATCCCCAGCTCTTACAGGCTCTCCTAATATTCTACACATGTGGCCCTAAAACAGCATCAATATTGACTTTAGTTTCAATGCTAACAGGAGAATCCCTTACAGTCCAATAAGAAGGTGTTTCACTTAACATAATGCTAAATCACTTAACATAATGTTTTGTCACTTAATATAATGTTATCCCAAAATATTTTCCTCCACGCTGGCCATTACAAAATCTGATGAGATGGATTTCTGTGCACTTGGAAATCATCTCTTGAGTCTATAATTCACAGCACATTTACAACAGATGTATGTAAAGGTTTAAAATCCTAAAAGATGATTCTATTAAAGTGCTGCACTCAATATGTCAGCAAATTTGGAAAACCTAGCAATGGCCAGTATTCTTGCCTGGAGAATCCCGGGGACAGAGGAGCCTAGTGGGCTGCCATCTTTGGGGTCGCACAGAGTCGGACACAACTGAAGTGACTTAGCAGCAGCAGCAGTGGCCACAGGACTGGAAAAGGTCAATTTTCATCCCAATTCTCGAAAAGGGAAATACTAAAGAATGTTCAGACTGCCAGATGATTGCACTCATCTCCCATGCCAGTAAATTTGTGCTCAAAATTCTTCAAGCTAGGCTTCAGCAATACAAGAACGAGAGCGTCCAGATGTTCAAGCTGGGTTTAGAAAAAGGCAGAGGAACCAGAGATCAAATTGCTAACAGTCACTGGTTCATACAGAAAGCAAGACTTTTCAGAAAATCATCTACCTCTGTTTCATTGACTATGCTAAAGCCTTTGAGTGTATGGAGCATAACAAACTATGGAAAACTCTTAAAGGGATGGGAATACCAGACCATCTTACCTGTCTCCTGAGAAGCCTGTATGTAAGTGAAGAAGCAACGTTAGAACCTTGTATGGAACAAATGACTGGTTCAAAATTGAGAAAAGAGTATGACAAGGCTGTTTATTGTCACCCTATTTATTTAGCTTATATGTAGAGCATATCATGCAGAATGCCTGGCTGGATGAGTTACAAGCTGAAATCTAGATTGCCAGGAGAAATATCAACAACCTCAAATATGCAGATGATACCACTTTAATGGCTGAAAGGGAAGAGGAACTAAAGGACCTCTTGATGAAAGAGAAAGTGAAAGTTAAAGTACCTCAATTGTGTTGACTCTCTGAGACTCCATGGCCTAAACAGTCTGGAATTCTCTAATCCAGAATACTGGAGTGAGTAGACTCTCTTCTTCTCCAGGGGATCTTGGAGAGTGAAAAAGCTTGCTTAAAATACAATATTTTAAAAACTAAAATCATGGCATTCATCCCCATTCAGTTCAGTTAAGTTCAGTCGCTCAGTCGTGTCCGACTCTCCGTGACCCCATGAATCACAGCACGCCAGGCCTCCCTGTCCATCACCAACTTCCGGAGTACACTCAAACTCATGTCCACAGAGTCGGTGATGCCATCCAGCCATCCCATTCTCTGTCGTCCCCTTCTCCTCCCGCCCCCAACCTTTCCCAGTATCAGAGTTTTTTCCAGTGAGTCAACTCGTCGCATGAGGTGGCCAAAGTATTGCAGTTTCAGCTTTAGCATCAGTCCCTCCAATGAACATCCAGGATTGATCTCCTTTAGAATGGACTGGTTGGATCTCCTTGCAGTATAAGGGACTCTCAAGAGTCTTCTCCAACACCACAGTTCAAAAGCACCGATTCTTCGGCGATCAGCTTTCTTCACAGTCCAACTCTCACATCCATACATGACCACGGGAAAAACCATTGCCTTGACTAGACGGACCTTGGTTGGCAAAGTAATGTCTCTGCTTTTTAATATACTATCAAGGTTGGTCATAACTTTCCTTCCAAGGAGCAAGCGTCTTTTAATTTCATGGCTGCAATCAGCATCTGCAGTGATTTTGGAGCCCAAAAAAACAAAGTCTGACACTATTTCCACTGTTTTTCCATCTATTTCCCATGAAGTGATGGGACCAGATACCATGATCTTTGTTTTCTAAATGTTGAGATTCAAGCCAACCTTTTCACTCTCCTCTTTCACTTTCATCAAGAGGCTTTTGAGTTCCTCTTCACTTTCTGCCATAAGGGTAGTGTCATCTGCATATCTGAGGTTATTGATATTTCTCCCAGCAATCTTGATTCCAGCTTGTGCTTCTTCCAGCCCAGCGTTCCTCATGATGTACTCTGCATATAAGTTAAATAAGCAAGGTGACAATATACAACCTTGACGTACACCTTTTCCTATTTGGAACCGGTCTGTTGTTCCATGTCCAGTTCTAACAGTTGCTTCCTGACCTGCATACAGGTTTCTCAAGAGGCAGGTCAGGTGGTCTGGGATTCCCATCTCTTTCAGAATGTTCCACAGTTTATTGTGATCGACACAGTCAAAGGCTTTGGCATAGTCAATGAAGCAGAAATAGATGTTTTTCTGAAACTCTCTTGCTTTCTCCATGATCCAGCGGATGTTGGCAATTTGATCTCTGGTGCCTCTGCCTTTTCTAAAACCTGCTTGAACATCTGGGAGTTCACGGTTTACATACTCCTGAAGCCTGGCTTGGAGAATTTTGAGCCTGACTTTACTAGCGTGTGAGATGAGTGCAATTATCCGGTAGTTTGAGCATTCTTTGGCATTGCCTTTCTTTGGGATTGGAATGAAGACTGAACTCTTCCAGTCCTGTGGCCACTGCTGAGTTTTCCAAATCTGCTGGCATATTGAGTGCAGCACTTTCACAGCATCATCTTTCAAGACTTGAAATAGCTCAACTGGAATTCCATCACCACCACTAGCTTTGTTCATAGTGATGCTTTCTAAGGCCCACTTGACTTCACATTCCAAGATGTCTGGCTCTAGGTCAGTGATCACATTATCGTGACTATCTTGGTCGTGAAGATCTTTTTTGTACAGTTCTTCTGTGTATTCCTGCCACCTCTTCTTAATATCTTCTGCTTCTGTTAGGTCCATACCATTTTTTTCCTTTATTGAGCCCATCTTTGCATGAAATGTTCCCTTGGAATCTCTAATTTTCTTGAAGAGGTCTCTTGTTTTTCCTATTCTGTTGTTTTCCTCTATTTCCTTGCATTGATCACTGAGGAAGGCTTTCTTATCTCTCCTTGCTATTGTTTGGAACTCTGCATTCAGATGCTTATATCTTTCCTTTTCTCCTTTGCTTTTCGCCTCTCTTCTTTTCACAGCTATTTGTAAGGCCTCCTCAGACAGCCATTTCGCTCTTTTGCATTTCTTTTCCATGGGGATGGTCTTGGTCCCTGTCTCCTGTACAATGTCACGAACCTCCGTCCAGAGTTCATCAGGCACTCTATCAATCAGATCTAGTCCCTTAAATCTATTTCTCACTTCCACTGTATAATCATAAGGGATTTGATTGAGGTCATATCTGAATGGTCTAGTGGTTTTCCCTACTTTCTTCAATTTAAGTCTGAACTTCGCAATAAGGAGTTCATGATCTGAGCCACAGTCAGCTCCTGGTCTTGTTTTTGCTAACTGTATACAGCTTCTCCATCTTTGGTTGCAAAGAATATAATCAATCTGATTTCGGTGTTGACCATCTGGTGATGTCCATGTGTAGAGTCTTCTCTTGTGTTGTTGGAAGAGGGTGTTTGCTATGACCAGTGCATTCTCTTGACAAAACTCTATTAGCCTTTGCCCTGCTTCATTCCGTGCTCCAAGGCCAAATTTGCCAGTTACTCCAGGTGTTTCTTGACTTCCTACTTTTGCATTCCAGTCCCCTAGAATGAAAAGGACATCTTTTTTGGGTGTTAGTTCTTGTAGGTCTTCATAGAACCGATTAACTTCGGCTTCTTCAGCATTACTGGTTGGGGCATAGGCCTGGATTACTGTAATATTGAATGGTTTGCCTTGGAAACGAACAGAAATCATCCTGTCATTTTTAAGATTGCATCCAAGTACTGCATTTCGGACTCTTTTGTTGACCATGATGGCTACTCCATTTCTTCTAAGGGATTCCTGCCCACAGTAGTAGATATAATGGTCATCTGAGTTAAATTCACCCATTCCAGTCCATTTTAATTCACTGATTCCTAGAATGTCTATGTTCACTCTTGCCATCTCCTGTTTGACCACTTCCAATTTGCCTTGATTCATGGACCTAACATTCCAGGTTCCTATGCAATATTGCTCTTTACAGCACCGGACCTTGCTTCTATCACTGGTCACATCCACAACTGGGTATTGGTTTTGCTTTTGCTCCATCCCTCTATTCCTTCTATAGTTATTTCTCCACTGAGCTCCAGTAGCATACTGGGCACCTACCGACCTGGGGAATTCCTCATTCAGTATCCTATCATTTTGCCCTTTGTTACTGTTCATGGGGTTCTCAAGGCAAGTATACTGAAGTGGTTTGCCATTCCCTTCTCCAGTGGACCACATTCAGCTGTGGTCCATGTGATCAGATCGGCTAGTTTCCTGTGATTATGATTTCAGTTTGTCTGCCCTCTGGTGCCCCCTAGCAATACCTACCGTCTTATTTGGGTTTCTCTTACTTTGGTCGTGGAAAATCTCTTCACAGCCGCTCCAGCAAAGTGCAGCCGCTGTACCTTACCTTGGGTGAGGGGTATCTCCTCAAGGCCGCCCCTCCTGACCTTGAACGCGGAGTAGCTCCTCTCTGCCCTCCTGCACCCGCGCAGCCACCGCCTGTTGGACGTAGGGTAGCTCCTCTCGGCCCATTACTTCACAACATCCCCATTACTTCACAGCAAATAGAAGGGGAAAGGTGGAAGCAGTGACAGATTTCTTCTTCTTAGGGTTTAAAATCACTGTGGATGGTGACTTGCAGCGATGAAATTAGAAGACTGTTTCTTAGCAGGAAAGCTATGACAATCTTAGTGTATTAAAAAGCAAGGACACCACTTTGCCAACAAAGGTCCATATAGTCCAGGCTATTTTCTTTCCAGTAGTCATGTACGGATATGAGAGTTAGACCATAAAGAGGGCAGAGTGCTTTCAAGCTGTGGTGCTGGAGAGGACTCCCGAGCATCCCTTGGAAAGCAAATAGGTCAAACCAGTCAATCCTAAAGGAAATCAATCCTGAATACTCATTGGAAGTACTGATGCTGAAGCTGAAGCTCCAATACTTTGGCCACCTGATGCGAAGAGCTGACTCGTTAGAAAAGACCCTGATTCTGAGAAAGACTGAAGGCAGGAGAAGAGGGCATCAGAGGAAGAGATGGTTGGATGGTATCACTGATTGAGAGGACATCAGCTTCAGCAAACTACAGAAGATGGTGAGGGGCAGGGAAGCCTGGAGTGCTGCAGTCCATCAAGTGGCAAACAGTTGAACACAAATTAGTGACTAAATGTCAGCATGTAAATTTTCAGCCATTATCATGAGACAGCAAAGGAATAATACTTCTTATTATCTCTAATTTTTGATAAAATGTAAACAATCATGAATTAATTAAGCTTAGATTATCTTTCCATGTAAACAGGACATATAATAAAAACATATAAATAAAAACATCAAAGAACAAACTAAACTAAAATGAAGTTATTCATTTGCCAAAAACTATAATAAACAGTAAATACAAATGATAGACCAATAGAAAATAAAACATTATTGTATATAACAGAAAAATACATACAATAAACAATTTTAAATTAATGCAGTTTTTATAAATTAATAAGTAAAATAGTTTAATGGAAAAATAGTAAAAGCTATAAACAAATAATTCACTGAATAGAAAATTCAAAAGGGCAATAACCATATCATTAGACGTCTAGCATTACTAGAAGTCAGGAAATTGCATATTAAATCAGTAAGAAAATATAATTTTTTACCATTGCACTGAAAGATATAGAGGAAAAAATATCCTTACACATTGTTGATGATGCAGTATATTATAAAAATTTTAGGAAGCAATCTAGCAGTATTTATTAAAATTTAAAGTATATGTACTCTTAGAACCAACATTTTTCTTCTGTGAACTTTCTCTACAGATATGAAAGTATCAATAATTGAGAGATATCAGCATGACTGTAATTAATTTTAAAATTCCGATAACAATGTTAGTACTTAAGGATAGAAAAATGATTGAAAATGCATTGAGTTCACTTAATATAAAGCTGTAAACGATGGAAAAATGACAAGTTAAATGTATATTAAATACATATAAATTTGGAAGGATGTCCATGGCATATTTTTAAGTGGAAACAATTAAGTTAAAAATTTTGAAAATTATCTTACATTTTTGAAAGATAAATCAAACAAAACAATAATGTTATTATGTATATATTTTAACAAAAGTACTATTTTGAAAGATATAGTTTATACCAAAATGTTAATAACCCTTAGTTCTATTTGTCAGTACTCAAGCAATATAAATGCTTTTAATTTTTTGCAGGAATATATTTCTACCATCTTAAAATCATGTATCAGTGAGTTGAGATGACCTTAACCTAAGAATAGTTTCCACTATAGATAAGCTTGACCCTTGGGCTCTAACTCCCATAGTGTTTGCTTTTGCCTTCTACACAAAACACCTCTCTGACCACAACACTGTAAGTCAATACCTGAGACTACTTCTGCGTTTCCAAATTTATATATGAAATTGCGTACTAATCTCTACTAAATATTGACTGTTTCAAAGAATATTAATTTTTTGAAGTTATTTTTTTTGAAGCCAAACAACTTGTGTGCTAAGTCATTTCAAACTTGTCTGACTCTTTGCAACTCCATGGACTGTAGCTGACCAGGCTCCTCTCTCCATGGGATTCTCTAGGCAAGCATACTGGAGTGGGTTGCCATTTCCTTTTCCCTCAAATGTGCCTGACTCAGGGATCTAACCTGCATCTCTTATGTCTCCTGCATTGGCAGGTGAGTTCTTTACCACTAGCGCCACCTGGGAAGTCCAGCCAAACATACTAGAGAAGACAAATGTGACCATAATGTATTGAATAATTGTTTTGTGTCACACAGCTTGCTAGTAGCTTTTAGTGTCCATAAATGTGAAACTTATTCATATGAACACTTCTTTGTAGAGCAGTGAGTAGAATCCTGATTAGTAGGCATACACACAAGAAAAATACTAACATAAATGGTGATGACAACAACAACAGCAAGAGTGAATGAATTTGACTCAAAATAGAGTTAAGGGACATTCCCAGAAGCAACGTAAAGGGACCAAAACTGTTTATTCTCCCATATGTTAAACACTTCATTTTCCCTCTAGCAGCTTGTGTCTATTCTGGTTTCTTAAGTAGCCCTGAAACAAGATCTGATCTCGATAAATTAGAATTTTGAAGGCAGGATGCAAGACAGCCACTTAGAGAAACAAAGTTCTATATTTTCAGTCTTCTTTTTTCACAGTCAGTTAAAAAATACCTAGTTTATTTTTTCCAGACACATTTTACTCCTATTCAAAAGATTCTTGTGTAAATTTAATAAATTTAGATAATTGTTTTTATTTTGTTTTTTCATACTGTCTTAGTCCACTCGGGCTTCCATAACATTATAACATATGCTGGGTGGCAGAAACAACAGAACTTTCTCACAGGGATGCTCAAGACCAAGCTAGCAGCAGGTCTGGTTTCTGGTGAGACCTCTCTTCCTATCTCGTAGATGCCCACATTGTTTTTTTTTTTGCTGTTTCTTCACATGACTTTTCCTGAGTCTGTTTAAAGAGAGACAGAGAAATCTCTCTTTTCTTCATATAAGCCACCAATACTATTGGATTAGTACCACACCCTTATGACCACATTCAATTTTATTTACTTCCTAAAAGCCTGATTTCCAAATGCAGTCATTTTAGAACCTAGAGCTTTAACATGCGGATTTGGGCTGGGGAGCCACAACTCAGCTATACCAACGTTTAACATTTTATTTATTTATTTCAGAGTAATTAATCGAAGAATGGGGCTTCCTGAGTGACTCAGTGGTTAAAAAAATAAATCTGCCTGTGAGGCAGAAGGGACAAGAGATGCTTCAGATTCGATCCCTGGGTTGGAAAGATCCCCTGGAGAAGGGCATGACAACCTACTCCAGTATTCTTGCCTGGAGAATCCCATGGCAGAGGAATCTGGCAGGCTACAGTCCATATGGTCTCTCGGAGTCAGACACGACTGAAGAGACTGAGTACACCCGCAATCTATTAATACCTATTATATGCAGAGAAAGTAGAGGTTACTGTGTTGTACACAATTATTATAATAATGGTACTATACATGGCTGTGCATTTATTCATCAATTTACTCTTTCAGCAAACATTTTCAGAAGCCTATTCTAGACATATGAAACATAAAAACCCAAATAATAAGTGAGTAACTTCAGATTGTCTAATTTGAGGAGAATTTGGTACATTTCTATTGTCATATCAAATGATCAGTCACTACTACTTTTGGTCACCTGTTCTATATTCAACATTCTAGGATGCATTTGGGAGAATGAAAATGGCAGCACATAATACACATTTTGATGCTGAAAATATAATATGCTCATAAATCTTTTAGAAGGGAATTATTTGGAATTATCAGCAATCATTACTATTTCAGTTATCTATGTCAACAACAATGCTGTGTAAGAATCAATCATGCCACTTCCATGCATATAGAAAGAGGATTATTTCCACTCTTGAGACTGTCAGCTGGGCAGTTCTGCTGACTGAGTTGGGCTCAGTGGAAGCCATTCAATCACCTGTGGTTAGCTATTAGTTGCTCTGCTTTACTGATCTTGGGTAGGTTATTTCACTGGTCTGGGCTTGTAGCTGGAAAAAAATGATCTGATTTTGTTCCACTTGATGCACAGTAAGGATAGCCAGGCTAAGCTTCAGAAAGAGAGAATGGAATTCTGGAAGGCCTAATAACCTGAGTCTCAGAACTGTCATGGCATCGTTTCCTTATAATCCACTATGCAAAACATGTTACAAGGCCAGCCCAAATCCTATGAGTAAGGAAAAGTACATCATTTTTATTGTATTGTATTGCAATGTAGATACTGGGGTTGACTGATGTAATAGGTGAAAAATCAGGACAATTTTTTCAATCAATATAGTATTCTAACACATTAAAAACTGGGGAAAATGTAAACTTAATTTGTTAAATCACTTTACTTCATAGATAACCAGAGAAATTGCCAAATGAATCCACAGAGATACCCAAGCTTGCAGATCACAGATAGGAAAATAAACTAAGTCAGTTCAGTTCAGTTCAGGGGCTCAGACGTGCTAAACTCTTTTCGATCCCATGAACCGCAGCACATCAGGCCTCCCTGTCCATCACCAACGCCTGGAGCTTACCCAAACTCATTTCCATTGAGATGGTGATGCCATCTAACCATCTCATCCTCTGTCATCCCCTTCTCGTCCTGTCTTCAGTATTTCCCAACATCAGGGTCTTTTCAAATGAGCCAGCTCTTCACATCAGGTGGCCAAAATAATGGAGTTTCAGCTTGAACATGAGTCCTTCCAGTGAACATCCAGGACCAATTTCCCTTAGGATGGACTGGTTGGATCTCCTTGCAGTCCAAGGGACTCTCAAGAGCCTTCTCCAACACCACAGTGCAAAAGCATCAATTCTTCTGCACTCGGTTTTCTTTATAGTCCAACTCACATCCATACATGATCATTGGAAAAAATATAGCCTTGACTATATGGACATTTGTTGACAAAGTAATGTCTCTGCTTTTTAATATGCTGTCTAAGTTGGTCATAACTTTCCTTCCAAGAAGTAAGCGTCTTTTAATTTCATGGCTGCAATCACCATCTGCAGTGATTCTGGAGCCCCCAAAAATAAAGTCAGCCACTGTTTCCACTGTTTCCCCATCTATTTCCCATGAAGTGATGGGACCAGATGCCACGATCTTAGTTTTCTGAATGTTGAGCTGTAAGACAACTTTTCACTCTCCTCTTTCACTTTCATCAAGAGGCTCTTTAGTTCTTCTTCCCTTTCTGCTGTAAAGAGGTGCCATCTGCATATCTGAGGTTATTGATATTTCTCCCAGCGATCTTTATTTCAGCTTGTGCTTCATCAAGCCCAGCATTTCTCATGATGTACTCTACATATAAGTTAAAATAAGCAAGGATACAGCCTTAACATATTTCTTTTCTTATTTGTAAACAGTCTGTTGTTCCATGTCCAGTTCTAACTGTTGCTTCCTAACCTGCATCCTGCATACAGATTTTTCAAGAGGCAGGTCAAGTAGTCTGGTTCCTATCTCTTTCAGAATTTTCCACAGTTCATTGTGATCCACACAGTAAAAGGCTTTGGCATAGCCAATAAAGAACAGATGTTTTTATGGGACTCTCTTGCTTTTTCGATGATCCAGTGGATGTTGGCAATTTGATCTCTGGTTCCTCTTCCTTTTCTAAAACCAGCTTGAACACCTGGAAGTTGATGGTTCGCATATTGCTGGAGCCTGGCTTGGAGAATTTTGAGCATTACTTTACCAGCGTGTGAGATGAGGGCAATTGTGGGGTAGTTTGAGCATTCTTTGGTATTGCCTTTCTTTTGGATTGGAATGAAAATCGACCTTTTCCAGTCCTGTGGCCACTGCTGAGTTTTCCAAATTTGCTGGCATATTGAGTGTAGCACTTTCACAGCATCATCTTTCAGGATTTCAAATAACTCAACTGGAATTCCATCACCTCCATTAGCTTTGTTTGTTGGGATGCTTCCTAAAACCCACTTGACTTCACATTCTAGGATGTCTGGCTCAAGGTGAATGATCACATCATCCTGATTATCTGTGTCATGAAGATCTTTTTTGTACAGTTATTCTATGTATCCTTGCCAACTCTTCTTAGTATCTTCTGCTTATGTTAGGTCCTTACTATTTCTGTCCTTTATTGAGCCCATCTTTGCATGAAATGTTTCTTTGGTATCTCTAATTTAATTGAAGAGATCTCTAGTCTTTCCCATTCTATTATTTTCTTCTATTTCTTTGCACTGATCACTGAGGAAGGCTTTCCTATCTCTCCTTGCTATTCTTTGGAACTCTGTATTTAAATGGATATATCTTTCCTTTTCTCCTTTCCTTTTCACTTCTCTTCTTTCACAGTTTTTTGTAAGGCCTCCTCAGACAGCCATTTTGCTTTTTTGAATTTCTTTCTTGAGCATGGTCTTGATCCCTGTCTCCTTTACAATGTCATGAGCCTCCGTCCATAGGGACTCTATCAGATCTAGTGCCGTCCATCAGACACTCTTTCAGATCTAGTCCCTTAAATCTATTTGCACTTCCATTGTATAATCATAAGGTGTTTAATTTAGGTCATACCTGAATAGTCTAGTAGTTTTCCCTACTTTCTTCAATTTAAGTCTGAATTTGGCAATAAGGAGTTCATGTTCTGAGCCATAATCACCTCCCAGTCTTCTTTATGCTGACTGTATAGAGCTCTCCATCTTTGGCTGCAAAAATGATGGACATTTTAACAATGCTAAATTCTTCCCATCCATGAGAGAGAAATCTTTCTATATTTTTCTGGTTTCAATTTTTTTCAGCATCTTATAATTTTAGTGTACAGGTTTTTAACCTCCTTGCTTAAATTTATTCCTAGATATTTCATTCTTTTAGTTTCAATTGTAAATGTAATGGTTATGTTAATTCTATTTCTGCTAGTTTGATGCTAGTAACAGAAATACAACAGATTTTGTATCCTGCAACTTTATTCATTTTTTTATTTCTAATAAATTTTTAGTTCTCATTAAGTCTTTAGTGTTTCCTATATATAAAATTATGTTATCTGAAAATAGTTGCAGATTTACTTCTTCCGTTTTATGTATATAGTTTTTTCTTGGCTAATTGTTGTGACTGGGACCTCGAATACTATGTTAAATAAGAGTAACAAGAGTGGGCATTCTTATCTTAATCTTGATTTTTGAGGAATATATTTCAATGTTTCACCATTGAGTATGATGTGGCTATAGATTCATCATATCTGATATTTATTATGTTGAGGTACATCCATTCTAAACCCACTTTATTGAGAGATATTGAATTTTATCAAGTAATTTTTCTGCATCTATTGAGGTGATAGTATGATTCATAGCCTTCATTTTGATAATGTGTATCATATTGATTGTTATGTAGATTTTGAGCCATTCTTGAATCCCTGGAATAAATGCCACTTGATCAGGCTGTGTGATATTTTTTGTGTATTGCTGTATTCAATTTGCTTATATTGTGTTGGGAATTTTTATATGTTTTTTAATCAGTGATATTGGCTTACAATGTGTGTCTGTGTGTGTGTGTTGCCTTTGTGTGTATCTGGTATCAAGGTGACGTTGGCTTCTTAAGTTAGGAATTCTTCCTTCTCTTCCTTTGAAACGTTTTGACGATAGGCATTAATATCATTGAATATTTGGTAGAATTGACATATGATACTGTCTGGTCCTAAACTTTTGGATTTTGGGATATTTTTATTACTGTTTCAATCTCTGAACTAATGACTGGTCTACTTAGACTTTCTGTGTGTTCATGATTCAATATTGGAAGACTGTATAATTTTAAGAATTTGTCCATTTATTCTAGGTTGTCCAATTTTATGGCATGTATATGTGCATAATATCTCTTACAATTCTTTATTTCTTTGGCATATATTTTTTTAATTACCTTTTATCTTAATTGGAGGCTAATTTACTTTATAATATAATGGTGGTTCTTCCATACATCGATATGAATCAGCCATGGGTGTACATGTGTTCCCCCATCCTGAACTCCCCTCCCACCTCCCTTCCCACCCCATCCCACTGGGTTGTCCGTAGCTTTGATTAGACAGACCTTTGTTGGCAAAGTAATGTCTCTGATTTTCAATATGCTGTCTAGGTTGGTCACAACTTTCCTTCCAAGGAGCAAGCATCTTTTAATTTCATGGCTGCAGTCACCATCTGCGTGATTTTGAAGCCCAAAACACAGAAGTCTTTCACTGTTTCCATTGTTCCCCCATCAATTTGGCATGAAGTAATGGTTTTTCCCGTGGTTATGTATGGATGTGAGAGTTGGACTGTGAAGAAAGCTGATCGTCGGAGAACTGATGCTTTTGAACTATGGTGCTGGAGAAGACTCTTGAGAGTCCCTTGGACTGAAAGGAGGTCAAACCAGTTCATTCTAAAGGAGATCAATCCTGGGTGTTCATTGGAAGGACTGATGCTAAAGCTGAAACTGCAATACTTTGGCCACCTCATGCAACGAGTTGACTCACTGGAAAAGACTCTGATGCTGGGAGGGATTGGGGGTGGGAGGAGAAGGGGACGACAGAGAATGAGATGGCTGGATGGCATCACCGACTCCATGGACATGAGTTTGAGTGAGCTATGGGAGTTGGTGATGGACAGGGAGGCCTGGCGTGCTGTGATTCATGGGGTCGCAAAGAGTCGGACATGACTGAGCGACTGAACTGAACTGAATGGGACCGGACGCCGGTCGTTTTTTGAATGCTGAGTTTTAAGCCAGCTTTTTCATTCTCCTCTTTCACTTTCACCAAGAGGCTCTTTAGTTCTTTGCTTTCTGCCATAAGGGTGGTATCATCTGCATATCTAAGTTTATTGATATTTCTCCTGGCAATTTTGTTTTCAACTTGTGCTTCATCCAGTCTGGCATTTCACATGATGTACTATGCATATAAATTAAATAAGCAGGGTAACAATATACAGCCTTAACATACTCCTTTCCCAATTTGGAACCAGTTTCTTGTTCCATGTCCGGTTCTAACTGCTGCTTCTTGAACTGCATACAGATTTCTCAGGAGGCAGGTAAGGTTGTCTGATATTCCCATCTCTCGAAGAATTTCCTGCTGTTTGTTGTGATCCACGCAAAGGCTTTGGCATAGTCAATAGAGCAAATGTAGATGTTTTTCTGGACCTCTCTTGCTTTTTTGATGATCCAATGGAAACTGGCAATTTGATCTCTGGTTCCTGTGCCTTTTCTAAATCCAAGTTGAACATCTGGAATTTCAGGCTCATGTATTGTTGAAGCCTGGTTAATTTTTGCCAAATTGAAGTAGCAATAGTTCTCCTCCCCTTCGCCCCGCACTGTTACCTTTATGCTACAGTTGCTTCACAATTTATTCTGACATTGAGTTACAATTTTCTCCTTCTTTCTATCACTGTAATTAATGTTCTCTGTATTTTTGCCTTTTCATTTCAGACAGAAGAGTTGCTTACAACATTTCTTACAAGGCAAATCAAATGTTGCTGAAGTATCTCAGCCTTTGTTTATCTTGGAAAATTCATCTTTTCCCTTCATATCTGAAGGATAGCCATGCTGGACAGAATATTGTTGACTGTTTTTAATTTTCAATATTTTGAATATGTAGGTTCACATTCCTGACCTCAAGAGCTACTGCTGAGAAATTTGCTGATAGCCTAAAGGACACTCCTTACTAGGTTGCTATCATTTTATCCTGATTGTCTTAGAGCAATCTGTCCTTTAAATTGACTTTTGACAGTTTTAATATCACATTCTTGAAGAAAATCTTTTTTGCATTTTGATAATTATGTGTTCTCTTAGAACCTAACTCTACATTTAAAGAAACTAGAAAAGGAAAAAATGAAGAACCCCAGGGTTAGTAGAAGGAAAGAAATCATAAAAATTAGGGCAGAGATAAATGCAAAAGAAACAAAAGAGACCATAGCAAAAATCAACAAAGCCAAAAGCTGGTTCTTTGAGAAGGTAAATAAAATTGACAAGCCACTAGCCAGACTCATCAAGAAACAAAGGGAGAAGAAGCAAATCAATAAAATTAGAAATGAAAATGGAAAGATCACAAATGACAACACAGAAATACAAAGGATTATTAGAGAATACTATCAGCAATTATATGGCAATAAAATGAATAACCTGGAAGAAATGGACAAATTCCTAGAAAGGTACACCTTTCCAAAACTGAACCAGGAAGAAATAGAAAATCTGAACAGACCCATCACAAGCACGGAACTAGAGGCTGTAGTCAGAAATCTTCCAGCAAACAAAAGCCCAGGTCCAGACGGCTTCACAGCTGATTCTACCAAAAATTTAGAGAAGAGCTAACACCTATTCTACTCAAACTCTTCCAGAAAATTGCTGAGGAATAGAAACTTCCAAACTCATTCTATGAGGCCACCATCACCCTAATCCCAAAACCTGGAAAAGATCCCACAAAAAAAGAAAACTACAGGCCAATATCACTGATGAACATAGATGCAAAAATCCTTAACAAAATTCTAGCAATCAGAATCCAACAGCACATTAAGAAGATCATACATTATGACCACGTGGAATATATCCCAGGAATGCAAGGATTCTTCAATATCCGCAAATCAATCAATGTAATACACCATGTTAACAAACTGAAAAATAAAAATCATATGATTATCTCAATAGATGCAGAGAAAGCCTTTGACAAAATTCATCATCGATTTATGATAAAAAAAAACCTCCAGAAAGTGGGAATAGAAGGGACATATCTCAACATAATAAAAGCTGTATATGAGAAACCAACAGCAGACATCCTCGATGGTGAAAAACTGTAAGCATTTCCCCTAAAGTCAAGAACAAGACAAGGGTACCCACTCTCACCACTACTATTCAACATAGTTCTGGAAATTTTGGCTACAGCAATTAGAGCAGAAAAAGACATAAAAAAATAAAATTGGAAAAGAAGAAGTAAAACTTTCACTGTTAGCTGATGACATGATCCTCTACACAGAAAACCCTAAAGACTCTACCAGAAAACTACTAGAGCTAATCAATGAATCCAGTAAAGTTGCAGGATATAAAATCAACACACAGAAATCCCTTGCATTCCTATACACTAATAATGAGAAAATAGAAAGAGAAATTAAGGAAACTATTCCATTCACTGTTGCAACAAAAAGAATTAAATACGTAGGAATATATCTATCTAAGGAAACAAAAGACTTATACATAGAAAACTACAAAGCACTAGTGAAAGTAATCAAAGAGGACACTAATAGATGGAGAAATATACCGTGTTCATGGATTGGGAGAATAAATATTGTAAAAATGAGTATACTACCCAAAGTAATTTATACATTCAATGCAATCCCTATCAAGCTACCAATGATATTTTTCACAGAACTAGAACAAATAGTCTCACAATTTGTATGGAAATACAAAAAACCTCGAATAGCGAAAGCAAACTTGAGGAAGAAGAATGGAACTGGGGGAATCAACCTGCCGGACTTCAGGCTCTACTACAAAGCCACAGTCATCAAGACAGTATGGTACTGGCATAAAGACAGAAATATAGATCAATAGAACAAAATAGAAAGCCCAGAGATAAATCCACGCACCTATGGACACCTTATCTTTGACAAAGGAGGCAAGAATATAAAATGGAGAAAAGACAGTCTCTTTAACAAGTGGTGCTGGGAAAACTGGTCAGCTACTTGTAAAAGAATGAAACTGGAACACTTCCTAACACCATACACCAAAATAAACTCAAAATGGATTAGAGAGCTAAATGTAAGATCAGATTCTATAAAACTCCTAGAGGAGAATGTAGACAAAACACTCTCCAACATAAATCACAGCAGGATCCTCCAAGACCCACCTCCCAGAATATTGGAAATAAAAGCAAAAATAAACAAATGGGACCTAATTAAAATCAAAGCTTCTGCACAGCAAAGGAAACTATAAGCAAGATGAAAAGACAGCCTTCAGAATGGGAGAAAATAAGAGCAAATGAAGCAAGTGATAAAGGATTCAGTTCAGTTCAGTTCAGTTCAGTCGCTCAGTCGTGTCCGACTCTCCGCGACCCCATGAATCACAGCACGCCAGGCCTCCCTGTCCATCACCAACTCCCGGAGTACACTCAAACTCACGTCCACAGAGTCGGTGATGCCATCCAGCCATCTCATTCTCCGTCGACCCCTTCTCCTCCCGCCCCCAACCTTTCCCAGCATCAGAGTCTTTTCCAGTGAGTCAACTCGTCGCATGAGGTGGCCAAAGTATTGCAGTTTCAGCTTTAGCATCAGTCCCTCCAATGAACATCCAGGATTGATCTCCTTTAGAATGGACTGGTTGGATCTCCTTGCAGTATAAGGGACTCTCAAGAGTCTTCTCCAACACCACAGTTCAAAAGCATCGATTCTTTGGCGGTCAGCTTTCTTCACAGTCCAACTCTCACATCCATACATGACCACGGGAAAAACCATTGCCTTGACTAGATGGACCTTGGTTGGCAAAGTAATGTCTCTGCTTTTTAATATACTATCAAGGTTGGTCATAAATTTCCTTCCAAGGAGCAAGCGTCTTTTAATTTCATGGCTGCAATCAGCATCTGCAGTGATTTTGGAGCCCAAAAAAACAAAGTCTGACACTCTTTCCACTGTTTTTCCATCTATTTCCCATATCTCCAAAATATACAAGCAGCTCCTGCAGCTCAACTCCAGAAAAATAAATGACCTAATCAAAAAATGGGCCAAAGAACTAAACAGACATTTCTCCAAAGAAGACATAAAGATGGCTAACAAACACATGAAAAAATGCTCAAGATTCCTCATAATCAGAGAAATGCACATCAAAACCACAATGAGATACCATTTCACACCAGTCAGAATGTCTGCTATCCAAAAGTCTACATGCAATAAATGCTGGAGAGGGTGTGGAGAGAAGGGAACCCTCTTACACTGCTGGTGGGAATGCAAACTAGTACAGCCACTATGGAGAACAGTGTGGAGATTCCACAAAAAACTGGAAATAGAACTGCCATATGATCTAGTAATCTCACTCCTGGGCATACACACCGAGGAAACCAGAATTGAAAGAGACACATGTACTCCAATGCTCATTGCAGCACTGTTTATAATCACCAGGACATGGAAGCAACCTAGATGTCCATCTGCAGACGAATGGATAAGAAAACTTTGGTACATATACACAGTGGAGTATTACTCAGCCATTAAAAAGAATGCATTTGAACCAGTTCTAATGAGGTGGATGAAGCTAGAGCCTATTATACAGAATGAAGTAAGCCAGAAAGAAAAACACCAATACAATATACTAACGCATATATATGGAATTTAGAAAGATGCAAATGATAACCCTCTATACGAGACAGCAAAAGAGACACAATTGTATGGAACAGTCTTTGGGACTCTGTGGGAGAGGGTGAGGGTGGGATGGTTTGGGAGAATGGCATTGAAACTTGTATATTATCATATGTGAAATGAAACGCCAGTTCAGGGTCGATGAATGTTACAGGATGCTCGGGGCTGGTATGTGGGGATGACCCAGAGGGAGGATGAGGGGAGGAGGGAGTTGGGAGGGAGGTTCTGGAGGGGGAACTCATGTACACCCGGGGCAGATTCACATCAATATATGGCAAAACCAACCAATATAATATTGTAAAATAATTAGCCTCCAATAAAAATAAAAATTAAAAAAAAAAAAAAGAAATGCATCTTAGATAGTTCTAGATATTCTTGAATACCCAATTCCTTCCCCAGGTTTGGGAAGTTACTAGATACTGTAACTTTAAATAAATTTTGCTCCCTTCTTCTTCTCTTTGCCTTTACTTTATTTTTATTTATTTTTATTTTTTAATGTAGTTTTTTTTTTTAAATTGGAGCCTAATTACAATATTATAATGGTTTTACCATACATTGACATGAATCCGCCACAGGTGTATACGTGTTCCACATAAGGAAACCCCCTCTCTCTACCCTCATGATCCCAGCCCTCTGGGACATTCAAGTGCACCAGCCCCGAGCACCCTGTCTCATGCATCAAACCTGAACTGGCAATTCATTTCACATATGATTATAAATGTTTCAATGCCATTCACCCAAATCATCCCACCCTCACCCTCTCCCAAAGAGTCCAAAAGACTGTTCTATACATCTGTGTCTCTTTTGCTGTCTCACATATAGGGTTATCATTACCATCTTTCTAAATTCCATATATATGTGTTAGTATACTGTATTGGTGTTTTTCTTTCTGGCTTACTTCACTCTGTATAATAGAATCTAGTTTCATCCACCTCATTAGAACTGATTCAAGTGTATTCTTTTTAATGGCTTTGTAATATTCCACTTTGTATATGTACCACAGCTTTCTTATCCATTCATCTGCAGATGGACATCTAGGTTACTTCCATGTCCTGGCTATTATAAACAGTGCTGCGATAAACATTGGGGTACACGTATCCCTTCAGTTCTGGTTTCCTTGGTATATATGCCATGCAGTGGGATTGCTGGCTCATATGGCAGTTCTATTTCCAATTTTTTAAGGAATCTCCACACTGTTCTCCATAGTGGCTGTACTAGCTTGCATTCCCACCAAAACTGTAAGAGAGTTCCCTTTTCTCCACACCCTCTCCAGCATTTATTGCATGTAGACTTTTGGATAGCAGCCATTCTGACTGGCGTGAAATGGTACCTCATTGTGGTTTTGATTTGCATTTCTCTAAAAATGAGTGATATTGAGCATCTTTTCATGTGTTTGTTAGCCATCTGTATGTCTTCATTGGAGAAATGTCTGTTTAGTTCTTTGGCCCGTTTTTTGATTGGGACATTTATTTTTCTGGCATTGAGCTGCATGAACTGCTTGTGTATTTTTGAGATTAATCCTTTGTCAGTTGCTTCTTTTGCTATTATTTTCTCCCATTCTGAAGGCTTTATTTCCACCTTGCTTACAGTTATCTTTGTTGTGCAAAAGCTTTTAATTTAATTAGGTCCCATTTGTTTATTTTTGTTTTTATTTCCAATATTCTCGGAAATGTGTCACAGAGGATCCTGCTGTCATTTATGTCGGAGAGTGGTTTCCTTATGTTTTCCTCTAGGAGTTTTACAATTTCTGGTCTTATGTTTAAATCTTTAATCCATTTTGAGTTTATCATTGTGTATGGTTTTAGAAAGTGTTCTAGTTTCATTCTTTTACAAGTGATTGACCAGTTTTCCCGCACCACTTGTTAGAGAGATTTTCTTTTCTCCTTTGTATATTCTTGCCTCCTTTGTTAAAGATAAGGTGTCCATAGGTGTGTGGATTTATCTCTGGGCTTTCTATTTTCTTCCATTGATCTATATTTCTATCTTTGTGCTAGTACCATGCTGTTTTGATGACTGCGTCTTTGTAGTAGAGTTTGAAGTCAGGCAGGTGGACTCCTCCTGTTCCATTCTTCTTTATCAAGATTGCTTTGGCTATTCGAGTTTTTTTCCATTTCCATACAAATTGTGAAATTATTTGTTCTTGTTCTGTGAAAAATACCGCTGGCAGCTTGATAGGGATTGCACTGAATCGATAGATTGCTTTGGGTTTTACCCTCATTTTCACTATATTGAGTCTTCCAATCCATGAACATGGTATATTTCTCCATCTATTTGTGTCCTCTTTGATTTCTTTCACCAGTGTTTTATAGTTTTCTATATATAGATCTTTTGTTTCTTTAGGTAGATATATTCCTAAGTATTATATTCTTTTCGTTCCAATGGTGAATGGAATTGTTTCCTTAATTTCTCCGTCTATTTTCTCATTATTAGTGTATAGGAATGCAAGGGATTTCTGTGTGTTAATTGTGTATCGTGCAACTTTGCTATATTCATTGATTAGCTCCACTAATTTTTTGGTGGAGTCTTTAGGGTTTTCTATGTAGAGGATCATGTCATCTGCAAACAGTGAGAGTTTTACTTTTTTTCTAATCTGGATTCCTTTTACTTCTTTTCTTGCTCTGATTGCTGTGGTCAAAACTTTCAAAACTATGTTGAATAGTAGTGGTGAGAGTGGGCACCCTTGTCTTTTTCCTGACTTTAGGGGAAATGCTTTCAATTTTTCACCATTGAGGATAATGTTTGCTGTGGATTTGTCATATATAGCCCTTATTATGTTGAGGAATGTTCCTTCTATTCCCGCCTTCTGGAGGGTTTTGATCATAAATGGATGTTGAATTTTGTCAAAGGCTTTCTCTGCATCTATTGAGATAATCATATCGTTTTTATTTTTCATTTTGTTAATGTGGTGTATTACATTGATTGATTTGAGGATATTGAAGAATCCTTGCATCCTTAGGATAAAGCCTACTTGATCATGATGTATGATTGTTTAAATCTGTTGTTGGATTCTGTTTGATTGAATTTTGTCAAGGATTTTTGCTTCTATGTTCATCAGTGATATTGGCCTGTAGTTTTATTTTATTGTGGCATCTTTGTCAGGTTTTGGTATTAGGGTGATGGTGACCTCATAGATTGAGTTTGGAAGTTTACCTTCCTCTGCAATTTTCTGGAGGAGTTTGAGTAGGATAGGTGTTAGTGCTTCTCTAAATTTTTGGTAGAATTCAGCTATGAATCTGTCTGGTCCTGGGCTTTTGTTTGCTGGAAGATTTCTGATTACAGTTTCAATTTCCGTGCTTGTGATGGGTCTGTTAAGATTTTCTATTTCTTCCTGGTTCAGTTTTGGAAAGTTGCATTTTTCTAAGAATTTGTCCATTTCTTCCAAGTTGTCCATTTTATTTGGACTGATAGTAGTCTCTTATGATTCTTTGAATTTCTATGTTTTCTGTTGTGATCTCTCCATTTTCATTTCTAATTTGTTGATTTGATTCTTCTTCCTTTGTTTCTTGATGACTCTGGCTAATGGTTTGTCAATTTTATTTATCTTCTCAAACAAACAGCTTTTGGCTTTGTTGACTTTTGCTATGGTGTTTTTGTTTCTTTTGCATTTATTTCTGCCCTAATTTTTAAGAATTCTTTCCTTTTACTAACCCTGAAGTTCTTCATTTCTTCCTTTTTTAGTTACTTTAGGTGTAAAGTTAGATTATTTATTTGACTTTTTTCTTGTTTCTTGAGGTAAGCCTGTATTGCTATGAACCTTCCCGTTAGCACTGCTTTTACAGTATTCCATAGGTTTGGGGTTGTTGTGTTTTCACTTTCATTCATTTTTATGCCTATTTTGACTTCTTTTTTATTTATTCTGTGATTTGTTGGTTATTGAGCAGCGTGTTGCTCATTCTCCATATGTTGGAATTTGTAATCATTTTTGTCCTGTAATTGACAGCTAATCTAATTGAATTGTGATCAGAAAAGATGCTTGGAATGATTTCAATTTTTTTCTTTTAATTTACCAAGGCTGTATTTATGGTCCAGGATGTGATCTATCATGGAGAAGATTCCACTTGTAAATGAGAAAAAGATGAAATCCATTGTTTTGGGGTGAAATGTCCTATAGATATCAATTAAGTCTAGCTGTTCTATTGTATCATTTAAAGTTTGTGTTTCCTTGTTAATTTTCTGTTTAGTTGATCTACCCATAGGTGTGAGTGGTGTATTAAAGTCTCCCACTATTATTGTGTCATTTTTAATTTTCCCTTTCATACTTGTTAGCATTTGTCTTACATATTGCAATGCTTTTATGTTTGGTGAATAAATATTTATACTTGTTATATCTTCTTTTTGGATTGATCCTTGATCATTTTGTAGTGTTCTTCTTTGCCTCTTTTCACAGCCTTTATTTTAAAGTCTATTTTATCTGATATGAGTATTGCTACTCCTACTTTCTTTTGTCCTCTGTTTGTGTGGAATATCTTTTTCCAGCCCTTCACTTTCAGTCTGTATGTGTCCCTCGTTTCAAGGTGTGTCTCTTGTAGACAACATATATAGGGGTCTTGTTTTTGTAACCATTCAGCCAGTCTGTCTTTTGGTTGGGCATTCAACCCATTCACATTTAAGGTAATTATTGATAATTATGATCCCATTGCCATTTACTTTGTTGTTTTGAGTTCAATTTTATACACCCTTTCTGTGTTTCCTGTCTAGAGAAGATCCATTAGCATTTGTTGGAGATCTGGTTGGTGGTGCTGAATTCTCTCAGCTTTTGCTTGTCTGTAAAGCTTTTGATTTCACCTTCATATTTGAATTAGATCCTTGCTGGGTACAGTAATCTGGGCTGTAGGGTTTTTTCTTTCATCACTTTAAGTATGTCCTGCCATTCTCTTCTGACCTGAAGAGTTTCTATTGAAAGATCAGTTGTGATCCTTATGAGAATCCCCTTGTGTGTTATTTGTTGTTTTTCACTTGCTGCTTTTAATATTTGTTCTTTGTGTTTAATCTTTGCTAATTTGATTAATATATGTCTTGGGGTGTTTTGCCTTGGTTTTATCCTGTTTTGGACCCTCTGGGTTTCTTGGACTTATGTGACTATTTCTTTCCCTATATTAGGGAAGTTTTCAACTATTATCTCCTCAAGTATTTTCTCATGGTCTTGCTATTTGTCTTCTTCTGGGATTCCTATGATTTGAATATTGGGGCGTTTAACTGAACTGACTGAACATTGTCCCAGAGGTCTCTGAGGTTGTCCTCATTTCTTTTAATTCTTTTTTTTTTTTCTTTTTTCCTCTCTGTTTCATTGATTTCTATCATTTTATCTTCTACTTCACTTATCCTATCTTCTGCCTCCGTTATTCTACTGTTGGTTCCCTCCAACTTGTTTTTTATCTCATTTATTGCATTATTCACTATATATTGACTCTTTTTTATTTCTTCTAGGTCCTTGTTAAACTTTTCTTGCATCTTCTTAATCCTTGTCTCCAGCTATTCATCTGTAACTCCATTTTGTTTTCAAGATTTTGGATCATTTTCACTATCATTCGGAATTCTTTATCAGGTAGATTCCATATCTCTTCCTGTTTCATTTGGCTTGGTGGGCATTTATCATGTTCCTTTTCCTGCTGAGTATTTCTCTGCTTTTCATCTTGTTTATATTGCTGTGTTTTGGGTGACCTTTCTGTATTCTGGAAGTTTGTGGTTCCTCTTTATTGTGGAGGTTCCTCACTGTGGGTGGAGTTGGACAGGTGGCTTGTCAAGGTTTCCTGGTTAGGAAAGCTTGTGTCGGTGTTCTGGTGGGTGGAGCTGGATTTCTTCTCTCTGGAGTGCAATGTAGTGTCAAGTAGTGAGTTTTGAGATGTCAGTGGGTTTGGCGTGACTTTGGGCAGCCTGTATATTGAAGCTCAGGGCTATGTTCCTGTGTTGCTGGAGAATTTGCATGGTATGTCTTGCTCTGGAACTTGCTGGCCCTTGGGTGGTGCTTGGTTTCAGTGTAGGAATGGAGGCTTTTGATGAGCTCCTATTGATTAATGTTCCCTGGAGTCAGGAGTTCTCTGGTGTTCTCAGGATTTGGACTTAAGCCTCTTCCTCTGGTTTTCAGTCTTATTCTTACAGTAGCCTCAAGACTTCTCTATCTATACAGCACTGATGATAAAACATCAAGGTTAATGATCAGAAGTTTCTCCACAATGAGGGATACCCAAAGAAGTACACAGAGTCACATGGAGAAGAGAAGACAGAGGAGGGAAGACCAGGAGGAGAAGAGGGGGAATCAAAAAGGGAGAGAGCAAACTAGCTAGTAATCACTTCCCTATTTGCTCTCCACAAGTCTGGACCCCTCAGAGATGTTCACGGAGTTACACAGAGAAGAGAAGAGGGAGGAAGGAGACAGAGGTGACCAGGAGGATAAAAGGGGGAATCAAAAGGAGAGAGACAGATCCAGTCATTAGGAGAGAGAACAATGAAGCCATTAATCTCGCTCCCGATTAAAAATGGGTACTGAAGATTGGATTCTTAAAGGTATAAAATTGATAACAAATACCAAAAAGCAAAGATTAAAAATCTAGAGTAGAGGTTAGATTCTCAAAAATACAATATTCAAAAAACAAAACGTCACAAAAATTATAAAATATATATATATATGAATTTTGCTTTAAAAATAGGGTCTTTTTATTGCAAGGCAATAGTAGGTTATAAAAATGAAAATTAAAGGAGTGATATAGCACTTAAAATTTTTTTTAAAAAATTAAAATTTAAAAAATGATAATAATAAAAATATATCTAGGACTTTCTTTGGAGCTGTTGTGGACAGTGTGGGGTCAGTTCATTTTCGGATAGTTCCTTGATCCAGCTTATACATCTCAAGGTCTATAGGCCCCTTCCTATGTAGTCGGTGCTAACTACAGGGTTTTAATCTATTGCACCTGCCACTTCCAAAGTGATTCCCTCTGTTTATTTTAGCTTCTTCTGTTTTCTGATCTCTTCAGTGTCTAATTTCCGCCCTGACAGAAAGGAGCGATGGTGGTCACTGTTTTTAGGCTCACTTGTTCAGGCGTGCTGTGGGGAGGGAGGAACACTGCAAACAAATATCACTGGCATGTGTGGGGAGTGCTTGGAGTGTCTTGGCCACGATGGGTTTGCCCCTGCTCATGGAGTGTGTTCTGTCCCAGTTTACACTGCTCAGGCTCTAGGTTGCTCTGCTGGGAACTGTCTGAGGCGGGCCCTGGGTTGCTTGCACTTCCCAGGTCTAAGCTCCTCAGGTTCAGGTTCTTAGGTACTCCACAACCAGGTCTGAGCAGCTCAGATGACCAGGTGCTTGGCGAGCACAGTCGTCCCCAGTTGGAGGCTGTGTCTTATCACCTCCCCTGTCCCAGCCATCGGTTTTCTGGGTGTACAATGGGCGTGGCTTCTCAGGTGTGCCGTATTTCTCTTCTGGGGAGCTGATCTCTGGCTGCGACCCTCCCGGCAGGTATCAACCATCCAGAATCCCAAGAAGTCTTGGTTAGCAATAAAGCCTGCTTGCAGTTGGTAGAGGATGCCTCTCTGGGGCAGTGATTGCCTGCGTCCGGATCTGGCTGCCCTTGCCTGCCCATCTCTGGTGGGGGATGGGCTTGTTCACAGCTGGCTAGCTCTGCTCAGTCCTTTGTTCTGTGAGCGGGCCTGGCAGTGTCTTAGGTCAGGGCTTTTAGCAGATAGCTATCCCACAGTCTGGGTTGCTATCTCAAGTTAGTTACCTCAGATTGCCCTTGGGGCATTCAAGCCTGGCCCTTACCCTAAGCAATACAGCCCAGGCCTCTCTGTCCAGTCCCCACTTGCTAATGGTGGAAGCAAGCATCTGGGTTGCTGGGAGTTGCCATTATGCACGTAATCTGTGGGTTTTATTTATTTATTTATTTTTCCTCTTGGTTATGTTGCCCTCTGAGATTCCAAGACTTGCCATAGACCTGCCGGTGAGGGTGTTTCCTGGTGTTTGGACACTTCTCTCTTTTTAAGAGTCCCTTCCCAGGACGGATCTCTGTCCCTGCCTCTTTTGTCCATCCTTTTATCTTTTATATTTTGTCCTACCTCCTTTCAAAGACAATGGGCTGCCTTCCTGGGTGCCTGATGTCCTCTGCCAGCATTCAAGAGTTGTTTGGTAGAATTTGCTCAGCGTTCAAATGTTCTTTCGATGAATTTGTGGGGAGAAAGTAGTCTCCCCATCCTATTCCTCCACCACCTTGGACTGCCTTCACCGCCCCCGCCTTTACTTTATATTGTCCATTCTAATGGGGTTGAATAGTTCTCATTAAATTTCTTTGCTTTTTAAGATTTTCTGATCTTTTATTCTGCTTGTATCCTTCCTAGATTTCTACCTTGGAGCTCACTAATTCTCTCTTCCAAATAGTCTGTTCTATTTTTAATTCTTTCTAATGTCTCAGTTATTGAATTCTTCAGCTTTAGAATTTCACTTGTTTTTTTTTTTTCTAGAGCTTTAATCTATTTGCTAAAGTATTTCTTCTGCTCACTAATTTTGTTCCTAAGCTTATTAAACTGTGTTTCTACATTTTCTTTTAGCTAATTGAATTTCATGACAGATATTTTGAATTCTTTATCAATTTGCTTGCAATTTCCATGACGTTAAGTTTGTTTTTTGAAAAACTGTTATTTTCTGTTTGTGATACCATGTTACTGTGGTGTTTCATGATGAATTCTTGATAAGATTTACCTCTTTCAGCACATTTGAAGTAGAGAGCACCTTTCTTGTTAGATAAACCTTATTTATTTGATTCTAACAATTCAATAGAATGGTAGTTAGAGATCCTTTTTTAAAAATATTTTAATAAAAATACATGGTATACCGCAAGTTTTAGGCTTATTTTAGTTGAACTGTGTCTAGCTATATTTGAGGATCATCACTTTCCATCCTCAAAGGCTCTGCCAGAGGTTCATCCATTGTCCCTGCTTGTTCCTTCAGTGTTGCTGGTACCTTGCTGCTGCCAGTGTTGCTGCTGACATCACTGACTGCACTACCAGGACAGTGAGTGCCTCTGGTACTGCCAGGTTTGCCAGGGTCACGGGCACCACTACCATGGGAGAAGCAGAGGGTCACAGGAAACTGCAGTCACAGGTACCTCCACCAGGCCCAGGGTTGTCAGGTTCCAGCTTGCCACTGCTACAGAAAGAGATGGAGGGTCACAGAAGCCTCTGTGACTTGAGGTGTTAGAATCCTGTCACTGCTGCCCAGTTCCCTGTGGCTGTGGGTGTCACTATAACCTAGAGGCTTGAGTAATGTGAGCTACCTCTACTGCTGCTGCTAGGGTCTCTGGGGCTGTGGCTTCAGCTGCCACAAACTGTGACGCCAGGATTGCAAGAACTGTCTCCACTGTTCCCTCAGTTTTTCCTCCTCTGTGTGTTCTAGTCCACTGATTTTTAGGAAGTATAGGTGTGTGGGACTCTCCAGAGTCCTGGTGTGTTGGACAGAGGGACCTTTGTTAAGTTTTGAATTTTTTGCTGGTTGTAGATCGAAGGGGGAGGGACAAAGGTTACATGTCACAATACCATGATACTGACAAATTAAATAGCATAATACATACTACAAATATGTCAAAATATATAAGTATTATTTATTCGATGATAATGATGGTGATAATAATAATGAATAAAATTTATTAAGCTCTTACTCTGCACTAAGGACAGATTGTTTTTTAATATACATAAAGTCACTTTATTCATACAACAAATTTATGAGGCTAGTCATATAAGCAATATTATCAACACTTGTAAAACAAAAGAAACTGGAGATTGTAGAAGTTTTAAAATCTTTTATACATTTAAATGTTAACTTGTAATAAGACTGTAAATCATGGTCAATCAAAATTTAGACCCCAAGACTTTACAGCAATTTTCTTTGTATTACTAAGCAATGCAATACTAGTAATACTACTAAGTCATTAAATTATATAGCATAATTAAAAAAAACATAATAGGTAAATTTAGCCTTAAAGTATGTACAATTTTTCTTTTAGTTGGTTATTATTATTAGGCTACAAAGCACAAACAGGATCTGATTATCTTAGGTAATAAATGTGGAGTGAAGGTACTGAATCAAACTAATTTGTGGCTGTAATCATGAATCTGCTATATATTCAACATAGGTGATAAAACCAACCTGCTACTACAGGTTGCCTACTTGCTTCTACGGGGAAGTTATCTTTAATTTCCCATAACTTCATGGGCACAATAAAGGACAAAATATTATAGACCCAAAAGAAGCAGAAAATATTAATACACAAAAGAACTATATGAAAAAGATGTAATGACACAGACAACCACAATGGTGTGCCATTCACCTAGAGCCAGACATCCTGGAATGTGAAGTCAAGTGGGCCTTAGGAAGCATCACTATAAAAAAGCTAGTGGAGGTCATGGAATTCCAGTTGTGCTATTTCAAATCCTAAAAGATGATGATGTGAAAGTGCTGCTCTCCATATGCCAGTAAATTTAGAAAACTCAGCAGTGGTCACAGAACTGGAAAATGTCAGTGTTCATTGCAATCTTAAAGAAAGGCAAAGACAAAGAATGTTCAAATCACTACACAATTGCACTCATCCCACACACCAGAGAAGTAATGGTCAAACTTCCCCAAACCAGGCTTCAACAGTACATGAACCTGGAACTTCCAAATGTTCAAGCTGGGTTCAGAAAAGGCAGAGGGTCCAGAGATCAAATTTCCAATATCCACTGGATCACAGAAATAGTAAGAACAAGTTCCAGAAAAACATCTTCTGCTTTATCAGTTCAGCTCAGTTCAGTCATTCAGTCATGTTCAACTCTTTGTGACCCCCATGGATGGAAGCATGCCAGGGCTCCCTGTCCATCACCAGCTCCTGGAACCTGCTTAAACTCACATCCATTGAGTCATTTTTTACATCCAACCATCTCATCCTCTATCATCTCCTTCTCCTCCTGCCTTCAATCTTTCCCAGCATCAGGGTCTTTTCCAGTGAGTCAGTTCTTCACATCAGATGACCAAAGTAATGGACTTTCAGTTTCAGCATCACTCCTTCCAATGAATATTCTGGACTGATTTCCTTTAGTATGGACTGGTTGGATCTCTTTGTTGTCCAAGGGACTCTCAAGAATCTTCCTAAACAGCACAGTTCAAAAGCATCAATTCTTTGGTGCTCAACTTTTTATAGTCCAACTCTCACATCCAAATGTGATTGATTACTGGAAAAACCATACCTTCGACTAGACAGACCTTTGTCAGTAAAGTAATGTCTCTGCTTTATAATATGCTGTCTAGTTTGGTTATAAATGTTCTTCCAAGGAGCAAGCTTCTTTTAATTTCATTGCTTCAGTCACCATCCACAGTGAGTTGGGAGCCCCCCAAAATAAAGTCTGTCACTATTTCCATTGCTTCCCCATCGATTTGCCATGAAGTGATGGGAACAGATGCCATGATCTTAGTTTCTGAATGTTAAGTTTTACTGCTTTATTTTTATTGTGTTTTATTTCTGCTTTATTGACTATGCCAAAGCCTTTGACTATGTGGATCACAACAAACTGGAAAATTCTTAAAGGGATGGGAATACTAGACCACCTGATCTGCCTCTTGAGAAATCTGTGTGCAGGTCAAAAAGCAACATTTAGAACTGAATATGGAACAGACTGGTTCCAAATCGGGAAAGGATTATGACAAAGCTGTATATTGTCACCCTGCTTATTTAACTTACATGCAGAGTACATCATGAAAAATGCTGGGCGGGATGAAGCACAAGCTAGAATGAAGATTGTCAGGAGAAATATCAGTAACCTCAGATACGCAGATGACACCACCCTACTGCTAGAAAGCAAAGAGGAACTGAAGAACCTTTTGATGAAAGTGAAAGAGTAGAGAGGAAAAACCTGGCTTAAAATTCAACATTCAAAAGATGCAGACACATGGCATTCAGTCCCATCACTTTGTGGCAAATAGATGGGGAAACAAGGGAAACAGTGACAGACTTCATTTTCTTGAGCTCTAAAATCACTGCAGATGGTGAGTGCAGCCATGAAATTAAAAGACACTTGTTCTTTGCAAGAAAAGCCATGACAAACCTAAGCAGCATGTTAAAAACCAAAGACATTACTTTGCCAACAAAGGTCCATCTAGTCAAATCTATCATTTTTCCAGTAGTCATGTATGGATTTAAGAGTTGGATTATAAAGAATACTGAGTGCCAAAGAATTATGCTTTTGAACTGTTGTGTTGGAGAATACTCTTGGGAGTCCCTTGGACTGCAAGGAGATCAAACCAGTCACTCGTAAAGGAATCAGTCCTGAGTATTCATTGGAAGGACTGATGCTGAATCTGAAACTCCAATACTTTGGCCACCTGATGCCAAGAACTGACTGCTTAGAAAAGACCTTGATGCTTGGAAAGTTTGAAAGCAGGAGAAGAAGGGGAAGACACAAGATGTGATGGTTTGATGGCATCACTGCTTGATGGACATGAGTTTGAGCAAGCTTCAGGAACTGGTTATAGACAGGGAATCCTGGGGTGCTACTGTCCATGGGGTCACAAAACATCGGACATGACTAAGCAACTGAAGTGAACTGAGAGTTATATGACTTGAACAGTAAAAATTGAAATTCCCCAAAGTCTCAAATGTTTTACAGTTAACACAGTGACATCATGAAATGACAACTAGTTTCCTGATGTAGAATTCATTGTATGTCTAAAGAACAACTATTAGTACAGTTTTAAAACACCATTCAGTTCAGTTCAGTCACTCAGTCGTGTCCAACTCTTTGCAACCCCATGAATCACAGCACGCCAGTCCTCCCTGTCCATCACCAACTCCCGGAGTTCACCCAAACTCATGTCCATCAAGTCGGTGATGCCATCCAGTCACCTCATTCTCTGTCGTCCCCTTCTCCTCCTACCCCCAACCTTTCCCAGCATCAGAGTCTTTTCCAGTGAGTCAACTCTTCACATGAGGTGGCCACAGTATTGGAGTTTCATCTTGAACATCAGTCCTCCCAAAGAACACCCAGGACTGATCTCCTTTAGTGGTAAGTTATTAATGGACCTTATAAATATTTCCAATTCATTAGATTTTCTCTTATTTTGAGTCAGGAATTCTTGTGATGACTGTCATTTTAAGCTGTGAAGACTTTTCTCATCCACAGGATGAAAATATTACTACCTATTTCATTGTGAGAATCCTATTAAAATGTGTATTATTATTTACTGCTCAGTCATGTCTGACTCTTTGCGACCCCATGGACTGTAAACCACCAGGTTCCTCTGTCCATGGGATTTTCCAGGCAAGAATACTGAAGTGGGTATCTATTTCCTTCTCCAAGCCATCCTATCAACCCACGGATAGAACCTGGGTCTCCAGCATTGCAGACATATTCTTTACTGTCTGAGACATCAGGGAAGCCCTATTTACCTAAATAAGTATACTCAAAATATGTATTTAATTATCTAGAAATGAGATAAGATACTTTTAAAAAATTGTTAGTTTTATCTCAGTATTTTATTAAAATATGATAAAATATTTTAACATCTTTTTCATCATAATGATATAGATATGTCAATAAATTTGTGCTGAAAGACTGCTTTAGTCCTCAAATTGTTTTACTTCTCTAAGCTGCACACAATTTTAACTGGAAACCTCAAACAAGGCATTTATATATCTTGTTATACCATGGTCTTTTTAATCCAAGTGAAAAAGTAAATACCAGCTTCTTGGGAAGACACTTAGTATAGAATGATCTTTTCAGTCAACATAAAAATGACATATTGTCTCTATATAATTTAAAGAATATAGAGGCAATTAAATTTTACTATAATAGTTTTGTTCTTATTCTGGTACTCAGAGCATTGATTTTTAAGTGGTTTAGAATTCTCAGCCTAGACCTAATAAAAAAATAACATAAAAATTTAAAAAAAATAACAATTCATTAGAAATTATTTATAGCATTCAAAATAAATCTTGCTCTGTTCCAGGCATGCAGTTTTTTTTTACATGTATTGCTATGTTTAATCTAATCCCAGTGTAGTGAGAAAACATATATAATACTATCATCATATATATTTAAAGGGGAGTGTACTGATATTGATCAAAGTATATATCTTAAAGCCAGAATTTTATTATCTGAGAATGAGACAATATAAATGATCCATTTCATTGCTCCCCATCATAATGTCATGGTATTTAATATTTATTATATTGAAGTTTAGAGTTTTACTTATTTATAAGTCTTGGATTTCTTTTTCTTTTTTTTTTCTCCTGAGTTTGTTTATTGATTAGAAACACAAATTTTTCTACTGTGCTGTTTGTCTTTTTATTTTAACAATGTTTAATCTTTAATCTTTAAAATAAGCTTTCAGTTAAGCAGAGATGTGTGTGTGTTTCCTTTTTTGTCAAATTGAAACCTTACCTGTTTCTTCAATTACTGTCTTCAGTTCAGTTCAGTTGCTCAGTCGTGTCCGACTCTTTGCAACCCTATGAACTGCAGGACGCCAGGCCTCCCTGTCCATCATTAACTCCCGGAGTTTACCCAAACCCATGTCCATCATGTCGGTTATGCCATCCAACCAACTTATCCTCTATCGTCCCCTTCTCCTCCTACCCTCAATCTTCCCCAGCATCAAGGTCTTTTCAAATGAGTCAGCTCCCTGAATCAGGTGGCCAAAGTATTGGAGTTTCAGCTTCAACGTCAGTCCCTCCAATGAACACCCAGGACTGATCTCCTCTAGGATTGACTGGTTGGATCTCCCTGCAGTCCAAGAGATTCTCCAGAGTCTTCTCCAACATCACAGTTCAAAAGCATCAGTTCTGCACTTAGCTTTCTTTATAGTCCAACTCTCACATCCATACATGACCACTGGAAAAACATGAAAATCTATTATTATAACTTTAGTATGTATATACCACAGGGAGGTCATCACACTGCTGAAGAAACAATTAACTGAAACTTTTAGTGTCAGAGGATATCTTTTGGGGTTAAAAATATGATACTTAACAAAAATTAGCTATTTTCTATATAGCTCCCAAATTATTATGACAAAATTATTCTAATTTACTCTAATTTATTTAAGAGTAATATTTGAAGAAGGCCCTAATTTGGCTTCATGTAATAAACTTTGATAATTTCACTTTCAGACATATATTAATGGATACTAAATGATATTTTGTTTATTTGCTTCCTTAAGTATGAGTCTTAGCAATCTCAAACCAGGTTAGGCTTTCCTGAAATGGCTCTGTGTTACAAATAATCAGAATATAATGGGCTCAGAATAGCTCTTTCAGAAAACATGAAAGTTTCACCTCAAGCATTTTTTGTTTTGTTTTGGAAATTTTTATTTCCTGTTTCCTAAAGCTTTGTTTGAATCAAGATATGAGGCATATATGCAATTGAATTTTAATAGGTTGGGAAAATATCATCTCTAATGCTATACTTCAACATAATGACAACATAAACCAATGAATATTTCTTGCAATCAGAAGTCCTGGAGACAGATATCAAATATTAATGTAGTGACAATTACTGCCTCAAGTCTGTACTACATATGTTTGAGGAGTC
Source organism: Moschus berezovskii (assembly GCF_049115385.1). Classification (NCBI taxonomy): domain Eukaryota; kingdom Metazoa; phylum Chordata; class Mammalia; order Artiodactyla; family Moschidae; genus Moschus; species Moschus berezovskii. The sequence goes on from NC_142472.1 coordinate 45,711,307, forward strand.
TTTTTTTTTTATCTCAAATTATAGCTCTTAAAATCATGGAAAAACATTACTTATTAGAATTCTAAAGATAGAAATTTTTATATCTATTAAGTTTTACTTAATGCCCTCCAGGATTTATTTACAAAGTGAAGAAAGCTGATCGTCGAAGAATTGATGCTTTTGAACTGTGGTGCTGGAGAAGACTCTTGAGAGTCCCTTGGACTGCAAGGAGATCCAACCAGTCCATTCTAAAGGAGATCAGTCCTGGGTGTTCATTGGAAGGACTGATGCTAAAGCTGAAACTGCAATACTTTGGCCACCTCATGCGATGAGTTGACTCACTGGAAAAGACTCTGATGCCGGGAAGGATTGGGGGCAGGAGGAGAAGGGGACGACAGAGAATGAGATGCCTGGATGGCATCACCGACTCGATGGACATAAGTTTGAGTGAACTCCGGGAGTTGGTGATGGACAGGGAGGCCTGGCGTGCTGTGATTCATAGGGTCCCAAAGAGTCGGACACGACTGAGTGACTGAACTGAACTGAAGGTTATCTAGGCTCCTATAGAAAAGTTTCCAGTTCGGACTGATGACTATAATATGCTGTAGAGGTCTTAAGCAATGCAGAATTCTAAGTTAGTAGCTCTGAGGTAAAGTCCAACAATAAACTTTTCAAAATGTTCCATAGGAAGTAATTCCACTTGTGGTAATGGTAGAATAGCACATAACACAGACTCTTGCAGATAAAAATTAAAATGTCTGCACAAAAATGTTTTTAATGACATAGCTTTTTAAATACACTGGCAAGTGGCATAAGTGGACAGAAACTGGCTGTCTAACCTTGGAACAGGGTACAAATTGAATGGAATTTGCAACTATGTAACTTTTTGCCTAGGTGGGGACACTGTTTAACGGGCCTTCCCAAGACAGCTGAAAGGTAATCTGAAAACTATAATTTTACAGACTTGGGGAGTCAGAGTGTGGCTTTTGTGGTTTTCAGAAGTGAGTGGAAAGTGAGATAGAAAGAGCTACTATTCCAGAAAGAAAGAGCTACTGAGAAGAGGTACAAAATCTGCATATGAACGCTGCCTGCCTTCTTGTCTGAACTTACTATATGCTTTGAGGAAGCTCCAGTGTACTCAAAAGAAAGTAATGGCTAGAAGACTGAAATAACAAAGTAGAGCATTTAACTGCAAACTACCACTTGAGAGTCAGAGTTTAGAGTTTGAGTTTAGCCAATTATCCTGCATGACATTCTTTAGTGGAAGAAAACAGAATCCAGATCCATATGAGATTATACATAATGTTCAAGATATAATCTTCTTGTTAAGAACTCTCTGGGTCTAGATAGTTTTACTGGAATCCTATAGGGTATTAGAAAGAAAAGATAAAGCTAATCTTGCACAAATTCTATTCAAAATAAGAATAAAGAAACCATCCTTAATTGCTTTATGTAGCCAGTATAATCTAGAAATTAAAACAAGAAGACATTAAAGAAGAAAATTGCTGACTTGTATTGTTAATATACATGATTAAAAATAATAACAAAAGCACTCATTACAGGGGAGTGAGAGAAAAGCAGAAGACTTGGTTTCATCTCCTTTTAAACATACAGATGACAAACCTACTAGCTGACACACTTATGTTATATGTTTCAAGAAGAGTTCTAGACATTGGATTTTTTTTTAATTTATTTATTTTAATTGGAGTCTAATTACTTTACATTATTGTATTGGTTTTGCCATACATTGACATGAATCTACCCCGGGTGTACATGTGTTCCCCATTTTGAACACCCCTCCCATTGCTTATAGTGTACAAAAACAAAATTCAACATTAAGGGAAAAATGTTACCTATGTCAGTTGAATATTCTAAAACAAAATTAATTCTTTCCTAGATATTTCCAGTTATTATCTAGGTTTAGAAACCACTGTAATCTTAGATTACTTTTGCCTATTTGCCAGTTAGCTCAGAAGGGCAGCAGGAGGATTTCAATTATTCTTAGACACTGACTTTAAAGACTAATCAGAAAATGACAAGACAGTTGTTTATACCAAAGTTTTTCATTATGCCAGCTGCTAACATTTCTCCACTACCAGTACAAAAGTCACCACTAACAGGAAATTTCTCTTTCTCCTAAGCTGCTCCACCCACTTATTCAGCCATTATTCACTTACTAATGAGCATATAAAATACCTGGAATTTTTACTATTTCTTAATGTTTCAGATGTCTATAACAGTTAACAAAATTACTTTGAAGATATAAAATCAAACTATATAAAATATCTATACATTATTTATTACCTCATAAATGTACTTATACTTTTACCCAGTGCTTTCATGTCAAATCATTATATTGAAAGCAAACATTAATATTTTTTATTCCCTCACTTTAAAAAAAATGCAGCACCAGAGATTATCATCATAATAAAATTAATATTTTTAAGCTCTCATTATTTGCCAGACATTATGGCAAGGGTTTATATACTTTATACCAGTTAATCCTCAAAACTGTACTGTAAACATTTTTATTATCTCTTTTCTCAGCAGGGCAAAAATAATGTGAACTTTTCAGGTGATTCTGATATACCCTGATTTATAGCTTTATGAAGCATTACCTTAGACAAATTGTTTCAAATGTGCAGTTGATTAATGATTCTCAGGTGAAAATTTAGATCTATTTATTTTTAAAACACGACATGTTATTTATGCAGACATCAGAGATATAGAATTCTGCATTTGAATTGTACTTCAAAGAAACTGAAAGTTTATGAACAGTTCTACATAGATCTGATAGAGTCAATTACTTTTGGTCATATATTTACTCACAATTTCATCAGTTATATTGGATTGGTCAAAAAGTTCATTTGGGTTTTCATAATATTTTATGGAAAATCTGTGATGAACTTTTTGGCCAACCCATTATAACAATGGGTAATATTTTGCTATTGAATTGTCACATGATACTTTGGAAAACAGTTCATTGTGATAAGTAGTGCTAATTGCTGTGGACAAATCAATCCTGTAGGACATTGGTCATTTCAAATTTGTGAGCCAATGAAAACAATAGCAGCATTAACAGACTGACTAAAGTGGTAGCAGCATGACTCAGACACTACCTGGAAATAATGCCTTAGGAAAAATTATTTCAATGAGCAAGAAAGACATTGTAAAGTAATCCTGTTAGTGGCTATGGAGAGTCGAAGAGGACTCTTGCTTGTGGGCCTCAGTTCTTTGTAAGGACACAAAGAAGAATCTGAGGTCTTATCCATGCAAAAAATTTACTGAAGAAAGAACACCTCAAGGGAGAGATGGGCCAAGTCAAGAGAGGCACTGGCCCCAGGTTGATGAGGTACAGGTTTTTCAAGACAGGACTTTGGCATATTCATCTAGGTGTGTGAGAACTTAGAGTTTTGACAGTTGCAATTTATGTAACAGTAAGCTCTATTTGGCAGGTGTTTCCCACAATTCACTCTGTTATAATCAGACGTATGTATATATGTATAGAATATTTTATGAACCCTTAAAGGACTCCCGGCTGCCTAAGATAACTTGAGGACACAGTTGTGCATTAAAAGTGTGTGTGTTAAAGTTGGAAAAGTCCCTAGTGTTAGTTTGTATCCACTGTGACCTAAGGTACTGGAGTTGTTAAAGTCTCTGTGGTTATTTTGTAGCATACCTGTGAGTTCTTCTGGGCCACATTGGGGCGTGTCTGGGGTGGGGTTTAGAGATCAAGTTGAATCATTTTTGGCTAGGCTACCCATCATTGCTCATGCCTAAATTCTTACCTAAAAGTCCTCCAAAGTATCAAGCCATATATATTTCATCAGGGGTGAAATTAGGAAACAAACTCTTATAAATATCTGAGTTGGTGTATAATGTTGTCAAGCCAACCCGAGAATCTAGAAATACTAACTGTGGACTAGTAATTACTGGCTCTGATTCAACTGAAGTAAAGTGTTTGTCTCTCAGTCATGCCCAACTCTTTGTGACCCCACGGACTGTCAACTGCCAAGCTCCTCTATACATGGAATTTTCTAGACAAGAATACTGGAGTGGTTTGCCATTCCCTTCTTCAGGGGTTCTTCCTGACCCAGGGATTGAACACAGTAATCCTGCATTGCAGACAAATGCTTTAATTCTCAGACACCAGGGAAGCCTCAATTCAACTGGCAGCCCCTAGATAATAAAGTCTTTCAAAACCTAGGAGTCTAGTCACATGGGAAGGACAGAAAAAAAAAAGGGAGGTAGAGGAGACTCTTGATTGAATACCTTTATAAATTTGTTATATTTTCATTTCCTTGGGAGTCTTTCAAAATTATACACTAACGGCACGTATAAAGGGAAAATTGGTGTGCTACAGTCCATGGGGTTGCAAACAGTCACTGACATGACTAAGTGACTGAACAACAAAAACAAGAGGGAAACTATATGATTGTGTATATATGTAGGTGATTTTGTAAAATGGGTCAGTATTGATCAAGCCCATGTATTGGTGTCTTCAGTTCAGTTCAGTTCAGTAGCTCAGTCATGTCCGACTCTCCACGACCCCATGAATCACAGCATGCCTGGCCTCCCTGTCCATCACCAACTCCCGGAGTTCACTCAAACTCATGTCCACAGAGTCGGTGATGCCATCCAGCCATCTCATTCTCTGTCGTCCCCTTCTCCTTCCGCCCCCAAACTATCCTAGCATCAGAGTCTTTTCCAGTTAGTCAACTCATCGCATAACGAGGCCAAAGTATTGGAGTTTCAGCTTTAGCATCAGTCATTCCAATGAACACCCAGGATTGATCTCCTTTAGAATGGACTGGTTGGATCTCCTTGCAGTCCAAGGGACTCTCAAGAGTCTTCTCCAGCACCACAGTTCAAAAGCATCAATTCTTCGGCGATCAGCTTTCTTCACAGTCCAACTCTCACATCCATACATGACCACGGGATAAACCATAGCCTTGACTAGACGGACCTTGGTTGGCAAAGTAATGTCTCTGCTTTTTAATATGCTATCTAGGTTGGTCATAACTTTCCTTCCAAGGAGTAAGCGTCTTTTAATTTCATGGCTGCAATCAGCATCTGCAGTGATTTTGGAGCCCAAAAAAATAAAGTCTGACATTGTTTCCACTGATTTTCCATCTATTTCCCATGAAGTGATGGGAACAGATGCCATGATCTTTGTTTTCTGAATGTTGAGCTTCAAGTCAACCTTTTCACTCTCCTCTTTCACTTTCATCAAGAGGCTTTTGAGTTCCTCTGCACTTTCTGCCATAAGGGTGGTGTCATCTGCATATCTGAGGTTATTGATATTTCTCCCAGCTTTTGCTTCTTCCAGCCCAGCGTTCCTCATGATGTACTCTGCATATAAGTTAAATAAGCAAGGTGACAATATACAGCCTTGACGCACTTCCTTTCCTATTTGGAACCAGTCTGTTGTTCCATGTCCAGTTCTAACTGTTGTTTCTGACCTGCATACAGGTTTCTCAAGAGGCAGGTCAGGTGGTCTGGTATTCCCATCTCTTTCAGAATGTTCCACAGTTTATTGTGATCGACACAGTCAAAGGCTTTGGCATAGTCAATGAAGCAGAAATAGATGTTTTTCTGGAATGCTCTTGCTTTCTCCATGATCCAGCGGATGTTCGCAATTTGATCTCTGGTGCCTCTGCCTTTTCTAAAACCTGCTTGAACATTTGGGAGTTCACAGTTCACATATTGCTGAAGCCTGGCTTGGAGAATTTTGAGCCTGACTTTACTAGCGTGTGAGGTGAGTGCAATTGTGCGGTAGTTTGAGCATTCTTTGGCATTGCCTTTCTTTGGGATTGGAATGAAGACTGACCTTTTCCAATCCTGTGGCCACTGCTGAATTTTCCAAATTTGCTGGCATATTGAGTGCAGCACTTTCACGGCATCATCCTTCAAGATTTGAAATAGCTCAACTGGAATTCCTTACCCTCCACTAGCTTTGTTCGTAGTGATGCTTTCTAAGGCCCACTTGACTTCACATTCCAAGATGTCTGGCTCTAGGTCAGTGATCATGTTATCGTGACTATCTTGGTCTTCAAGATCTTTTTTGTACAGTTCTTCTGTGTATTCTTGCCACCTCTTCTTAAGATCTTCTGCTTCTGTTAGGTCCATACCATTTCTGTCCTTTATCGAGCCCATCTTTGCATGAAATTTTTCCCTTGGAGTCTCTAATTTTCTTGAAGAGATCTCTTGTGTTTCCCATTTTGTTGTTTTCCTCTATTTTTTTGCATTGATCACTGAGGAAGGCTTTCTTATCTCTCCTTGCTATTCTTTGGAACTCTGCATTCAGATGCTTATATCTTTCCTTTTCTCCTTTGCTTTTCGCTTCTCTTCTTTTCACAGCTATTTGTAAGGCCTCCTCAGACAGTCATTTCGCTCTTTTGCATTTCTTTTCCATGGGGATGGTCTTGGTCCCTGTCTCCTGTACAATGTCACGAACCTCCATTCAGAGTTCATCAGGCACTCTATCTATCAGATCTAGTCCCTTAAATCTATTTGTCACTTCCACTGTATACTCATAAGGGATTTGATTTAGGTCATATCTGAATGGTCTAGTGGTTTTCCCTATTTTCTTCAATTTAAGTCTGAATATGGCAATAAGGAGTTCATGATCTGAGCCACAGTCAGCTCCTGGTCTTGTTTTTGCTAACTGTATAGAACTTCTCCATCTTTGGCTGCAAAGAATATAATCAATCTGATTTTGTTATTGACCATCTGGTGATGTCCATTTGTTGAGTCTTCTCTTGTGTTGTTGGAAGAGGGTGTTTGCTATGACCAGTGTGTTCTCTTGACAAAACTCTATTAGTCTTTGCCCTGCTTCAATTTGTGCTCCAAGGCCAAATTTGCCTGTTACTCCAGGTGTTTCTTGACTTCCTCCTTTTTCATTCCAGTCCCCTATAATGAAAAGGACATCTTTTTTGGGTGTTAGTTCTAAAAGGTCTTGTAGGTCTTCATAGAACCATTCAACTTCGGCTTCTTCAAGGTTACTGGTTGGGGCATAGGCCTGGATTACTGTAATATTGAATGGTTTGCCTTGGAAACGAACAGAAATCATTCTGTCATTTTTAAGATTGCATCCAAGTACTGCATTTCGGACTCTTTTGTTGACCATGATGGCTACTCCATTTCTTCTAAGGGATTCCTGCCCAGAGTAGTAGATATAATGGTCATCTGAGTTAAATTCACCCATTCCAGTCCATTTTAATTCACTGATTCCTAGAATGTCTATGTTCACTCTTGCCATCTCCTGTTTGACCACTTCCAATTTGCCTTGAAATATGGACCTAACATTCCAGGTTCCTAGCCAGTTTTTAAACAAGACTACTGCCTAGTTTTGTGTATATGGTTTTAGTGGAACACAGTCACACTCATTTTTCACATATTGTTTGTGAATGCTTTCATACTACCCAGACAAAGCTGGGGGAGATCATGTGGACTTTTTATTGCATTGTACCTTACGAAAAATTTGCTGTCCCATGCATCCGACAGACTGTGTCAATATTTAAGGATGGCATAATGCTAGAGAGAAAACTTCCCCTCAGCTCTAATTTTGATATGTCATAATATTCTCTTTAAAATATATATATATAAAACCCTCTTGACCTATATGTTACTTATTTCCCCATGGCTGAAGAGTAAGGTATCTGGCTGATAGATGATGCTCATTGCCATATGTTGCTGCTTTGAATGGAGCACATGACTTAGCGACTGAACTGAACTGAACCGAACCCAGTAAGAGGCTATAAATCATAGGACGTTAGTCTTTCTCTTTAAAAAAATAAATAAATTTAAACTTCTCTACTCTCCAGACTTGTGAATGGATAATACTAGATATGTTTATTTCTCTGCAGATCTCATTTTCCTGTGGGACTCTCTCACAAACTTTAATGGGGGCATGGGAAGTATCTGCAAACCTACTTGTTTCTTATTCCCAATAAAAGTTCTCAATCAACTCTATTAGAAATAAATTGATATACTAATCTCTATCTACTGGAGTTATCTATTATTTATTGTTTTCAAAATTGTTATTAGGAAGAAGGGTGCAATTTATTTGGCATCTATGATTCTAAGTTTCATGGTATCAAATGCCACATGTTGTTGCCACTCAAATTGATTACATTTTTCTGGGATGACCAACAAGTTAAAATATAATTAAAAATGCCGTATCAGAAATATGAAATACTAAAATACATACTATGGAATAAAAAACAAAAGAAAAGAATTTAGAAAATACTTAGAAACAAATGAGCATTGAATGTGACTAGGAATATCCTTCACAGGTAGGGTATATTCTGTGAGTTTTATGGATAGAGTAGAAAGAAATATGTCAGGATTCCAGATAAAGCAAATTAAAAGGAAAATATGCAGCTATGAAAGAAGTTGAGAAGTATGTTAATTAGTTTGGTATATCTAAAATATAGACTGAAACTAAAGAAGAGGATTAGGAAAGACTGAATTGGAAAACATGAGAAATATCATCAGCCTGAAAAGAGTAACAAATAATCATGGCTTTGCAGATAGATTGAATTCATTTTCCTCTGTAAAAAATATTCCTCCTACCCTTTCAACCTTTGTAATTAAGGGTAATTCAAATTGACCTCCATTACCAGCTCAGGGATATTTGTAACTTTGTCACTTTGACCCCATATTCCTGGGTATGCACTTGATTCAGATTAGAGCCAATGAGGGGGAAAAAAATGAATATTTTTTTTCTGAGAGTTCAGTGAAAATAAACTCATATTATTTATCGGAATTGATCTGGGAAGTTTATAATTATTAGAATTAATTATAGCTCTTTTGAAACCACCAAGGAAAAGCTTGTCTGAAAAACGAACTAGCACAGTGGAGGCCAAACTGTTAAATTAAAAAGAAATCTTTTGATAGAATGTAATCCCTGGGTCAAGCTGTATTTGAAATCAAGTCTACTTCCAAAGCTTTGTGCAAGAATAAATTCTTTTTTATTTAAGACAGTTTGCATCAGATTATGTACAACAGACTTATTGTGGGTATTTGGTATAGCTCTTCAAGAAATCTGGGAAGGTGAAACAAATAAAAGGATTGTAAATATAAATATGCTTTGATTGAGTTGTTAATTAATTCATAGAAAGATCAGTGTGAGAATAGTATCTCTAAAATGCTGTAATTACACATTTTACTCTCCTGGCCAAAGTTCTTTAATGGCTGTGGTAGGCAGAATAATGGTTCTCCAATATTGCCCATATTTTAATTCTTTGACTATTTTAATATATTATTTCAAATGGCAAATGGAAATTGGCAGATGTGATTACATTATGGAAATAAAGATGATTAGTTATATTATCCAGGTGGATACAGTCTAGTCATATGAGTCCCTAAACATGGAAATTTTCCGGTTATAGTGAGAGAAAAGTGACTGTGAAAGAATACTCAGAGAGATGTGGCATTGCATATTTTGAAGACAGACAATGGATGCTAAGCCAAGGAGTATGAGTCACCTCTTGAAGTTGAAAAGGCTGATACATGTATTCTTTGTTAAAGTAGCCAAAAAGGAACACAACATTGTCAATGCCTTGATTGTAGCCAGGTGAGACTCCACCTTGGGCTTCCAAGGTCCAGAACTTAGAAAATACATTTGTGCTATTTGAAGTCACTGTGTAATTTTTATAGTTTCCATATGAAACTAATACAATGATCCTCTAAAATTTTACTTAGCTACCAAGACTCACGACACAGCACTTGTTGCCCCATGAGATTATCTTACTCATCTACACAAATTATTCTATTTCAGGAATCTGTCCCTTTTCTTGTATCCACATCACACTTGCTTTCCATTTGCCTTCACCTAGAACTTCAAAACCTGTTTCAAGAATTATTTTCTCAGAAACATTTCCAGATACCCTGGTATATATATATTTTTTCTCACCCATGCACTCTCATTTCCCCTGAGCTTATTATTACTGACACCACATTGTACACTAATCATGATACCTTTATATGTGAACATCTCACAAGATATAAATGTTTTAAAAAATAGTATTAATAAAATGTCTTCACTGAGCATATGTTCAATTTTTCTTGATTGAATAGATGAATGATATAAGGATAAATTACCGCTGTTTGTCATGGGCACCCAAAAAGACCCCAAGTTTCAATGATTCACTTGGAAGACTTGTAGGTACCATGACTATGAGTGTCATAGGAAATGTATATAAAGCATGAGCAGCAAAGGAAAAAAAAAAAAAGAACACGTTATATGTTCCCAAGAAAATCAGGAACGATCTTCCAAGAGTCTTTACCCAATGGAATCCCAACAGGATGCACTTAAATCCCTTGTCAGTGAATTAGGACAACATTTATAAAATATTGTTAAACAGGGAAATTTATCTGAGACTAAATGCCCAAGGTCTTTTATTGGAAGCTGATCCTGATCATGACTTGATTGACTGATAACAATATTCTGTATATGCAAAAGAAAGCAGGTTTTCACTTACAGAGACTTACTTCTGGGCTAAGGAAACATATAAACTGAATACAAATGAGGACTGGATAAAGATATTTTAAGAAAATAGAAATTATAAGAAAAATGAAATAGCAATACTTACATCAGATTAAGTAGAATTTAAAAAATCATTCATAACTAAAGACAAAAAGAGGCACTATATAATGATAAAGAGATCAAAACATGAAGAACATATTACATACCTCAACATTTATGCACATTGTATTTAAGCTCTCAAATAAATAAAGGAAATATTAATTGACATAAAAGAAGAAACTGTTGATAGTGCAATAATAATAGGGGACTTTGACAGCACATTTATATCAAAGGATAGATTACCTAGACAGAAATTAAATAAGAAAACAGTGATCATAAATGAGACATTATACCACTTGGACTTGTCACAGGACATTTCACCCAGAAACAAAACATATTATTTGCATGCATGCATGGGATGTTATCCAAGGTATATTACCTGCTAGACCACAAAACGTGTCTCAATGAATTTAAAAGGATATAAATTATATCAAGGTTTTTTCTGATCACATTAGGATGAAACTAATAATCAATTACAGAAATAAAACTGGGGAAAGGAAAAAAGTGGGATTAAATAGTATGTTACTAAAAAACTGTGTGAATGAAGAAATTAAAGAGAGAATACCTTGAGACAAATAAAAATGGAAGCATAGCTTTCATTCCAAAATCTATGGAATGTACAGTTGTATGGCAGAAACAAACACAACGTTGCAAATATTTTTTAAATAATTAAAGTTATTCATAGCCAAAAAAGCAGTTCTGAGGTTTACAGTGATACAGACTTCTTCAAGAAATAATTAAAATCTCAAATAAACAACCTAACCTACCACCTAAGATAAACACACACACACACACAAAGTACAGAGCCCAAAGTCAACTGGAAGAAGGAAAAACTAAAGATCATAGAGGAAATGAAGTTTAGAGCAAAAAAAGAATAAATAAAGAAAAGAGTTGTGGGTTTTTTGTTTTTTTTCAATCTTTTTAAAGTTGAGGTAAAAGTCACATAATATGAAACAAACTATTTTAACCATACTTAACAGTGGCACTAAGTATAATGCGTTCACACTGTTGTGCGTGCATCTCACCGTTATCTATCTCCTGATTTTTTCACCTTCCGAGACTGAAATTCTGTCCCAATTAAGCATTAGCTCACCATTTCCCTTTCCCTCTTCACATCCCTAGCCCCTGACATCTGCCAATATACTTTCTTATCCTGTGTATTTGACTATTCTAGGGTACCTCATATACAGGGAATCAAACAGCATCTGTATCCACCTAAAAAATGTTGGAATGCATTATTAACTTAATGTGTCTAAAGCAGACTGTGCCTTCTTTTTCCCCCTCTGTGCTATAAAATAGGTCCTCCTTAGTTGCCTATGAAAAGATAAAAAATTGATAAACTTTTAGACAGAAACACAAAGAAAAGATAAAATAAGAAATGAAAGAGGAGAAATAATAAATACCACAGGGGAAAAAAATAATAATAAGAGAATACTACAAACTGTTATGTGCCAACAAATGGACAACGTAAAAGAAATGGAAAAATGTCTAGAAATGTGCAACTTACCAAAGCTGAATCAAGAAGAAACAAACAATTTGAGCAGACCGATAACTAGTAGCAAATAAATAAAGAAAGATTCCAGTAAACACAAGTCCAAGAAAAGATGGCTTAATGGGATAATTCTACCAAACATAAAAAGAAGAAAAATACCTATAATTCTCAAACTATTCAAAAAATTGAACAAGTGTGAACACTTTAAAATTCACCCTACAAGACCATTATTATCCTGTTACCAAAGCAAGAAAAAAAGATGCCATGGAGAAGGAAACACCAGCCAATAACTTTGATAAATATAGCTGCAAATATCCTTATTGTTGTTCATTGTTCAGTCATGTCCTACTCTTTGCAACTGCATGGGCTGTAGTACACCAGACTTCCCTGTCATTTACTCTCTTGTTGAATATGCTCAAACTCATGTCCATTTGCTATCCAACTATCTCATCCTCCCTTCTCCTCCTGTTCTTAATCTTTCCCAACATCAGGGACTTTTCCAGTGAGTCGGCTGTTCACATCAAGTGGCCAAAGAATTGGAGCTTCAGCATCAGTGCTTACAATGAATTTTCAGGGTTGATTTCCTTTAGAATCGACTGGTTTGATCTTTCAGTCTAAGAACTCTGAAGAGTCTTCTCCAGCATGACAACCCAAATGCATCAATCCTTTGGCACTCAGCTTTCTTTATGGTCCAAAATGAAATCCATACATGACTACTACAAAAAAGAATAGCTTTGAATATACAGATGTGTAAGAGCAAAGTGATGGCTCTGCTTTTTAATGTGCACATGATAACACTATAATGGCATAAAATGAAGAGGAGCTAAAGAGCCATTGATGAACTTGAAAAAACTGCCTTAAAACTCAACATTCAAAAAACAAAGATCATGGAAACTGGACCCATTAAGTTCAGTTCAGTTCAGTCGATCAGTCATTCCAACTCTTTGTGACCCCATGGATTGCAGCACAACAGGCCTCCCTGTCCATCACCAACTCCCAGAGTTTACTGAAACTCATGTCCATTGAGTCTGTGATGGCATCCAACCATCTCATCCTCTGTCATCCCCTTCTACTCCTGCCCTCAATCTTTCCCAGCATCAGGGTCTTTTGAACTGAGTCAGTTCTTTAAATCAGGTGGCCAAAGTATTGGAGTTTCAGCTTCAAAATCAGTCCTTCCAATGAATATAAAACTGATTTCCTTTAGGATGGACTGGTTAGATCTCCTTATAATCCAAGGGACTCTCAAGGGTTTTCACCAACACCACAATTTAAAAGCATTAATTCTTGGAGCTTAGCTTTCTTTTTAGTCCAACTGTCACATCCATACATGACTACTGGAAAAACCATATCCTTGACTAGATGGACCTTTGTTGACAAAGTCTGCTTAAGTTGGTCATAACTTTTCTTCCAAGAAGGAAGCGTCTTTTAATTTCATAGCTGCAGTCACCATCTGCAGTTACTTTGGAGCCCCCAAAATTAAAGTCTATCCCTTTTCCCATTGTTTAACCACCTATTTGCCATGAAGTGATGGGACCAGATACCATGATCTTAGTTTTCTGAATGTTGAGCATTAAGCCAACCTTTTCACTGTCCTCTTTCACTTTCATCAAGAGGCACTTTAGTTCTTCGCTTTCTGTAGTAAGGATGGTGTCATCTGCATATCTGAGGATATTGATATTTCTCCTGGCAATCTTGATTCCAGCTTGTGATTCATCCAGCCCAGTATTTCTCATGATGTACTTTGCATATAAGTTAAATAAGCAGGGTGACAATATACAGTCTTGACGTCCTCCTTTCTCGATTTGGAACCAGTCTGCTGTTCCATGTCGTTCTTACTGTTGCTTCATGACCTGCAAACAGATTTCTCAGAGGCAGGTCAGGTGGTCTGGAATTCCCATCTCTTTCAGAATTTTCCACTGTTTGTGGTGATCCACATAGTTAAAGCCATTGGCATAGTCAATAAAGCAGAAATAGATGTTTTTTTTCCAGAACTATATTGCTTTCTCGATAATCCAGTGGATTCTGTCAATTTGCTCTCTGGCTCCTACGCCTTTTCTAAAACCAGCTTGAACATCTGTAAGTTCATGGATCACATACTACTGAAGCCTGGCTTGGAGAATTTTGAGCATGACTTTACTAGTAGATGAGTGCAGTTGTGCTGCAGTTTGAGCATTCCTTGGCATTGCCTTTCTTATGGATTGGAATGAAAACTGACCTTTTCCAGTCCTGTGGCCACTGCTGAGTTTTCCAAATTTGCTGGCATATTGAGTGCAGCACTTTCACAGCATCATCTTTCAAGATTTGAAATAGCTCAACTGGAATTCCATCACCTCCACTAACTTTATTCATAGTTATGCTTCCTAAGGTCCACTTGACTTCACATTCTAGGATGTCTGGCTCTAGGTGAGTGATCATACCATCGTGATTATCTGGGTCATGGTTATCTTTTTTGTATAGTTCTTCTGTGTATTCTTGCCACCTCTTCTTATATTTTCTGCTTCTGTAGGTCCATACCATTTCTGTCCTTTATTGAGCCCATCTTTGCTTGAAATGTTCCCTAGGTATCTCAAATTTTCTTGAAGAGATATTTCATCCTTCCAATTCTTTGTTTTCCTCTATTTCTTTGCACTGGTCACTGAGGAAAGCTTTCTTATCTCTCCTCACTTTGGTTTGGGACTCTGCATTCAAATGGGTATATATTTCTTTTTCTCCTTTGCTTTTCACTTCTCTTCTTTACACAGCTATTTGTAAGGTTTCCTCAGACAGCCATTTTGCTTTTTTGCACTTCTTTTTCTTGGGGATAGTCTAGATCCCTGTCATCTGTACAATGTTATGAACCTCTGTCCATAGTGTATCAGGTACTCTGTCTATCTGATCTAATCCCTTGAATCTTTTTCTCACTTCCACTGTAAAATCGTCAGGAATTTGATTTAGGTCATACCTGAATGGTCTAGTGGTTTTCTCTACTTTCTTCAATTTAAGTCTGAATTTTGCAATAAGGAGTTCATGATCTGACCCACAGTCAGCACCTGGTCTTGTTTTTCCTGACTGTATAGAGCTTCTCCATCTTCAGCTGCAAAGAATATAATCAATTTGATCAATTTGATTTCAGTATTGACCATCTTTTGATGTCCATGTGTAGAGTCTTCTCTAGTGTTGTTGGAAGAGGGTGTTTGCTATGATCAGTGCATTTTCTTGGCAGAACTCTATTAGCCTTTGCTCTGGTTCATTCTGTACTCCCAGGGCAAATTTCCCTGTTAATCCAGATATTTTTTTACTTTCTACTTTTGCATTCCAGTCCCCTATAATGAAAAGGACATCTTTTTTGGGTGTTGGTTCTGGAGGTTTTGTAGGTCTTCATAGAGCTGTTCAACTTCAGCTTCTTCAGCATTACTGGTTGGGACATGTTCTTGGATTACGATGATATTGAATGATTTGCCTTGGAAACAACTGACCTGGACCCATTACTTCATGCCAAATAGATTGGGAAATAATGGAAACAGTAAACAAATTTTATTATCTTGGTCTCCAAAATCACTGCAATTGGTGACTGCAGCCATGGAATTAAAAGATGCTTGCTCTTTGGAAGAAAAGCTATAACAAAACTAGACAGCATAGCAAAAAACAGAGACATTACTTTACCAACAAAGGTCCATCTAATCAAAGGTATGTTGTTGTTTTTTTTCCAGTAGTTTTGTATGAATGTGAGATTTGGACCATAAAGAAGTCTGAATGCTGAAGAATTGATGCTTTTGAACTGTGATGATGCTAGAGGACTCTTAAGAGTACTTTGGGCTGCAAGGAGATCAAGCCAGTCAGTCCTAAAGGAAATCAACCCTGAATATTCATTAGAAGGACTGATGCTGAAGCTGGCCACATGATGCGAGAAGCTGACTCATTAGAAAAGACCATGATGCTGGGGAAGGTTGAAAGCAGGAGGAGAAGAGGATGACAGAGGAAAAGATAGTTGGATGGCAACTATATTGATAGCATCACTATAGATAGCATCACTGACTCAGTGAACATGAGTTTGAGTGATCTCTGGAAAATAGGGAAGGACAGGGAATCCTGGGGTGCTGCAGTCGATGAGGTCACAAGTGTCAGACATGCCTGAGCAAGGTTTGTCATGCTTTTCTTCCAAGGAGCAAGCATCTTATCATTTTGTGACTATAGTCACATCTTACAGTTATTTGGAGACCAAGAAAATAAAACTTGCAACTCTTTCTACTTTTTACTAATTTATTTGCCATAAAGTGATGTGATCCTATGCCATTATCTTAGTTTTTGAATGCTGAGATTAAGCCAGCTCTTTCACTTTCCTCTTTCAGCTTTTTCAAGAGGATCTTCATTTCCTCTTCATTTTCTGCATTAGAGTGTTATCATCTTCATAGCCGAGGTTGCTTATATTTCTCTCCACAATGCTGATTCCAGCATGTGATTCATCCTGCTTGGCATGTTGCATGATTTACTCTGCATAGAAATTAGATAAGCAATGTGACAATATACAGTCCTGATATAATCCTTTCTCAACTTTGAACCAGCCCGTTGCTGCATGTCCAGTTCTAACTGTTAACTTCTTGACCTGCACACAGAATTCTCAGGAGGCAGGTAAGGTGGTCTGATATTCCCTTCTCTATAAGTATTTTTCACAGTTTGTTGTGGTCCACACAGTCAAAGGCTTTAGCACAGTTGATGAAGCAGAAGTAGATGTTTTTCTGGAATTCTCTTGCTTTTTTTATAATTCAATGGATGTTGGCAGTTTTATATCTGATTCCTCTGCCTCTTCTAAATCCAGCTGTACATCTGGAATTTCTCAGTTCACATATTGTTGAAGTCTACTTTGAATGATATTGAGCACTAACTTGTTAGCTTGTGAAGTGAGCACAATTGTACAGTAGTTTGAACATATTTTGGCATTGCCTTTCTTTGGGATTTGAATGAAAACTGATATCTTCCTATCCTATGGCCATTGCAGAATTTTCAAATTAGCTGACATACTGATGATAGCACTTTAACAGCATCATCTTTTAGAATTTGAAATATTTCAGCTGGAATTCCATCACTTCCCCTAGCTTTGTTCATGGTAATGCTTCCTAAAGCCAACTTAACTTCACACTCCTGAATGTTTGGCTCTAGGTGATTGAACACAGCATCATGGTTATCTGGCCCATTAGGAGGGCTTTTTTTTTTTTTTTGGATAGTTCTTCTGTTTATTCTTGACACCTCTTCTTAGTCTCTTCTGCTTCTCTTATATTTTTGCTGTTTCTGTCCTTTATTTTGCCTATCTTTATATGAAAGTTTCACTTGTCAACTCCAATTTTCTTTTAGATATCATACCTTTTCCGTTCTATTGTTTCACTTTATTTCTTTGCATGTACATTTAAGAAGGCTTTCTTCTCTGTCTTTGCTATTTCTCCTTTCAAGTATCACTAACAAAATATAAACAAACCAATTCCAACAATATATAATAAGGATCATATTAACACAATATGATCAAGTGGAATTTCTCCAAGGATGTAGGGATATTTCCATATTATAAATCGATCCATGTAATACACCATGTTAGCAAAAGGAAGGATGAAAATCATATGATCATCTCTATAGATTCATAAAAAAAAAACCTCAACAAACTTCAACATCTAATGGAATTTTTCCATGTAAAAACTCTCATCAAAGCTGATATAGAGAACACATCTCAGCATGATAAAGGTCTTTCATAACAAACTCACATCTAGCATCATACTCCACAATGAAATGTTGAAGTATTTTCCCTAAATCAGCAGCAAGACAAGTATGCCCTTGCTCACCACTACTTAACACTGTATTTGAGTCCTAGCTGTAGCAATTAGAAAAAAAAATGAAGCATCCAAATTGGAAAGGAAGAAATAAACTGTCCTATTTGCAGATGACATGCTTTTTATACTGAAAACTCTGAAGTGTCTACCAAGAAACTATTCAGTTCAGTTCACTTCTGTTCAGTCTATCAGTCATGTCTGACTGTTTGCGACCCCATGAATCGCAACACACCAGGCCTCCCTGTCCATCACCAACTCCTGGAGTTTACCCAAACTCATGTGCATCGAGTCGGTGACACCATCTAGCCATCTCATTTTCTGTCATCCCTTTCTCCTGCTGCTCCCAATCCCTCCCAGCATCAGGGACTTTTCCAATGAGTCAAATCTTCCCATGAGGTGGCCAAAGTATTGGAGTTTCAGCCTCAACATTAGTCCTTCAAATGAACACCCAAGACTGGTCTTTTTTAGGATGGACTAGTTGGATCTCCTTGTAGTCCAAGGGATTCTAAAGAGTCTTATCCAACACCACAGTTCAAAAGCATCAATTCTTTGGCGCTCAGCTTTCTTCACAGTCCAACTCGCAAATCCAGACATGACCACTGGAAAAACTATAGCCTTGACTAGACGGATCTTTGTTGCAAAGTAAACTCTCTGCTTTTTAATATGCTATCTAGGTAGGGGACGGCAGAGAATGAGAAGGTTGGATAGAGTCACTGACTCGATGGACATGACTTTGAGTGAACTTCGGGAGTTGGTGATGGACAGGGAGGCCTGCAGTGCTGTGATTCATGGGGTGGCAAAGAGTCGGACATGACTGAACAACTGAACTGAACTGAACTGAGGTTGGTTATAACTTTCCTTCCAGGGAGTAAGCATCTTTTAATTTCATGGCTACATTCACAATCTGCAGTGATTTTGGAGCCCAAGAAAATAAAGTCTGACACTGTTTCCACTGTTTCCCCATCTATTTCCCATGAAGTGATAGGACCAGATGCCATGATCTTAGCTTTCTGAATGTTGAGCTTTCAGCCAATTTTTTTACTCTCCTCTTTCACTTTCATCAAGAAGTTCTTTAGTTCTTCTTCAGTTTCTGTCATAAGGGTGGTGTCATCTGCATATCTGAGGTTATTGATATTTCTCCCAGCAATCTTGATTCCAGCTTGTGCTTCTTCCAGCCCAGCATTCCTCATGATGTACTCTGCATATAAGTTAAATAAGCAGGGTGACAATATACAACCTTGACATACTCCTTTTCCTATTTGGAACCAGTATGTTGTTCCATGTCCAGTTCTAACTGTTGCTTCCTGACATGCATACAGGTATCTCAAAAGGCAGGTCAGGTGGTCTGGTATTCCCATCTCTTTCAGAATTTTCCACAGTTCATTGTGATCCACATAGTCAAAGGCTTTTTTCATAGTCAATAAAGCAGAAATAGACGTTTTTCCGGAACTCTCTTGTTTTCTCCATGATCCAGCGGATGTTGGCAATTTGATCTCTGGTTCCCCTGCCTTTTCTAAAACCAGCTTGAATATCTGGAATTTCACGGTTCATGTATTGCTGAAGTCTGGCTTGGAGAATTTTGAGCATTACTTTACTAGCATGTGAGATGAGTGCAATTGTGTGGTAGTTGAAGCATTCTTTGGCATTGCCTTTCTTTGGGATTGGAATGAAAACTGACCTTTTCCAGTTCTATGGCCACTGCTGAATTTTCCAAATTTGCTGGCATATTGAGTGCAGCATTTTCATAGCATCATATTTCATGATTCGAAATATCTCAACTGGAATTTCAACATCTCCACTAGCTTTGTTCGTAGTGATGCTTTCTAAGGCCCACTTGACTTCACATTCCAGGATATCTGGCTCTAGGTGAGTGATCACACCATCGTGATTATCTGGGTCATGAAGATCTTTTTTGTACAGTTCTTCTGTGTATTCTTGCCACCTCTTCTTAATATCTTCTGCTTCTGTTAGGACCATACTATTTTTGTCCTTTACCGAGCCCATCTTTGCATGAAATGTTCCCTTGGTATCTCTAATTTTCTTGAAGAGATCTCTAGTCTTTCCTATTCTGTTGTTTTCCTCTATTTCTTTGCATTGATCGCTGAAGAATGCTTTCTTATCTCTCCTTGCTCTTCTTTGAAACTATTAGCTTTGATAAATTATATCAGTAAATTTTCAAGACCTGAGATTAAAATTTGAAATCCATTGCTTTCCTGTACACTATTAATGAATTATCAAAAAGAGAAAGCAAAACACAATTCTGTTTAAAATCACATCATAAAGAATAAAATATCTAGAAATAAATTTAACCAAAGAGGTAGAAAATCATACTCTTAAAACTATAAAACACTTATGAAAGATGTTTGAGTTACAAATAAATTAAAAGATATCCCATGGTCATTGATTGGAAGAATTAATACTGTTAAAATATCAGTACTGTTAGGCCATCTACTATTGATTGCAATTCCTATCAAATTACCTATGACACTTTTCACTGAACTAGAATACATGATCTTAAAATACATATGGAATCACTGATATCCAAAGCAATCATGAAAAAATAATAATACTAGAATTATCACATTCCTTGACTTAAGATTGTAAAAAGAATCTACAGAAATCAAAAGAGTATGCATTGCAGAAAAATATACACATAGGTAATTGGAAAAGAATTAGAACCCAGAAATAAATCATCAGAGCCTCCAGGGAAGCTAAATCCAGATACTTATGCTCAGTTAATTTATGACAAAGGAGCTAAGACTATAGATGGTAAAAAGGCAGTTTCTCAGTAAGTCGTGCTGGGAAAAGTGGACAGCAACATATGAATGCATGAAATTAGAGTTTTTCTTCACTCCATATACAAAATAAACTTAAATGGGTTAAAGACTTAGGTATAAGTTTGGAAACCATAATACAAAAACCAAACAACAACAACCAAAAAATAGAAAGAACACTGTGACAAAAATTGCCACAATATTTTCTTGGACCTATATCTTTAGGTGAAAGAAATAAAAGCTTTGTTAATTAACAAAACTAAGAGCTTTTCTTTAAAAAAAGTAAATTATCTACAAAATAAAAAGAATAATTAATATCACAAATAATATGATCTATAAGTGGTTAATACTCAGTATATATAAACTGTTCATACAACTCAATACCAAAAAAGGTAACTACTCTATTAAAAATGGTCAGAAAACCCAAATAGACACTTTTTCAAAGACATACAGATGTTCAACATATATGTGAAAGTCACTCAGTCATGTCCAACCACTTGAGATCCCATGGACTATACAGTCCATGGAATTCTCCAAGCCAGAATACTGGAGTGGGAATCCTTTCCCTTCTCCTGGGGATCTTCCCAACCCAGGAATCGAACCCAGCTCTCCCACAAGCAGGCAGATTTTTTACCAGCTGAACCACATGGGAAGTTCAATAGGCACATGAAAATATGCTCAACATCACTAATCGTCACATAAAGGCAAATCAAAAACACAATGAGATATCACTTCATACATATAAAAATGACTATCATAAAACTGTCTGCAAATAACAAATGTTGGTGAGCATGTGGAGAAAAGAGAATCCTAGTACACCAGGGAAATATAAATTGGAGGAGCTACTGTGGAAAATAGTACAGAACTTCTCCCAAAAAATTAAAAAGAAAAGAAAGAAAAACCAGCAATTCTACTTCTGACATACATCTGAGGAAAACAAAATGACTAGTTTAAAAAGATCTATGAACACCAATGAAGAATTTTTTATGATAGCCAAAATATGAAAGCAACCTAAGTGTCCAGCAATAGATGAATAGATCTATTAGGTGGGTGAGATGAATGGAGAGAGTAGCTTGGAAGCATATATACTAACGTATGTAAATAAATAGCCAACCAGAATTTACTGTATGAATTAGGGAACTGAAACAGAGGATGAGATGGTTAGATGGTATCACCAACTCAGTGAACATGAGTTTGAGTAAGCTTCGGGAGTTGGTGTTGGACAGGGAAGCCTGGAGTGCTGCAGTCCATGGGGTCGCAAAGAGGTAGATACAACTCAGACTGAACTGAGAGGGGTGGGAATGGGTGGGAGGTGGCAGCGAGATTCAAGAGGGAGGGAACATATGTGCACCTATGTTTAATTCATGTTGATGTATGACAGAAATCAAGTGAGTATTATAAAGAAATCATCAATCAATTAAAATAAATAAATATCTTTTTAAATATCGTAAATTATATACATATATGATGGAATATTACTCACCATAAAAATGAATGCAGTTTTACCATTTACAACAACATGGGCGAGCATATAGGGTATTATGCTTAGTGAAATAAGTCAGACAGAGAAAGACACATACTGTACGCTTTATCTTATATGTGGACTCTAAATATAAATCAAACAAAAGAATATAATAAAACAGAAATAGACTCAAAGATACACAGGAAATCAGCCATCCTAGTGGGTAGAATGGACAAGGGAGAGGCAATATAAGTTTAAGATATTATGACGCATAAACTACCCACAACAAACATTATCCTCAATGGTGAAAATTTGAAAGCATTTCCCCTAAACTCAGGAGCAAGACAATTGTGCCCACTCTCACCACTACTATTCAACATAGTTTTGGAAGTTTTGGCCGCAGCAATCAGAGAAGAATAAGAAATAAAAGGAATCCAAATTGGAAAGGGAGAAGTAAAACTCTCACTGTTTGCAGATGACATGATGCTCTACTTAGAAAACCTTAAAAATACCACCAGAAAATTACTAGGGCTAATCAATGAATATAGTAAAGTAGCAGGATATAAAATTAACATAAAGAAATTCCTTGCATTCCTAACACTAATAATGAGAAAACAAAGTGAAATTAAGGAAACAATTTCATTCACCATTGCAAGGAAACAAATAAAATATTTAGGAATAAATCTACCTAAAGAAACAAAAGACCTTTATATAGAAAACTATAAAACACTGATGAAAGAAATCAAAGATGACACAAATAGATGGAGAAATATACCATGTTCATGGATCAGAAGAATCAATATAGTGAAAATGAGTACACTACTCAAAGCAATCTATAGATTCAATACAATCCCTATCAAGCTACCAACAGTCTTTTTCAAAAAACTAGAACAAATAATTTCACAATTTGTATGGAAATACAAAAAAAGAAAAAAAAAAAAAAAACAACTTGAATAGTCAAAGCAGTCTTGAGAAAGAAGAACGGAGCAGGAGGAATCAACCTGCTTGACTTCAGGCTCTATTACAAAGCCACAGTCATCAAGACAGTATAGTACTGGCACAAAGACAGAAATATAGATCAATGGAGCAAAATAGAAAGCCCAGAGATAAATACACACACCTATGGACACCTTATCTTTGACAAAGGAAGCAAGAATATACAATGGAGAAAAGACAATCTCTTTAAGTGGTGCTGGGAAAACCGATCAACCACTTGTAAAAGAATGAAACTAGAACACTTTCTAACACCATACACAATGATAAACTCAAAATGGATTAAAAATCTAAATATAAGACCAGAAACTATAAAACTCCTAGAGGAAAAATTAGGCAAAACCCGCTCTAACATAAATCACAGCAGGATCGTCTATGACCCACCTCCCAGAGTAATAGAAATAAAAGTAAAAATTTTTAAATGGGACCTAATTAAACTTAAAAGCTTTTACACAATGAAGGGAACTATAAGCAAGGTGAAAAGACAGCTTTCAGAATGGGAGAAAACGACAGCTAATGAAGCAATTGACAAGGAATTAATCTAAAAAATATACAAGCAACACATGCAGCTCAATTCCAGAAAAATAACAACCAAATAAAAAAATGGGCCAAAGAACTAAACAGACATTTCTCCAAAGAAGACATACAGATGGCTAACAAAGACATGAAAAGACGCTCAACTTCACTCATTATCAGAGAAACGCAAATCAAAACCACAATGAGGTACAATCTCACACTGGTCAGAACGGCTGCTATCAAAAAGTTTATAGACAATAAATGCTGGAGAGGGTGTGGAGAAAAGGGAACCCTCTTACACTATTGGTGGGGATGCAAACTAGTACAGCCACTATGGAGAACAGTGTGGAGATTCCCTAATAAACTGGATATATAAACAGTGGCTGACTTTATTTTTTTCGGCTCCAAAATCATTGCAACCTTGAAATTAAAAGATGCTTACTCCTTGGAAGGAAACTGATGACCAACCTAGACAGCATATTAAAAAGCAGGGACATTATTTTGCCAACAAAGGTCTGTCTAGTCAAGGCTATGGTTTTTCCAGTGGTCATGTATGGATGTAAGTGTTTGGCTATAAAGAAAGCTGAGCACTAAAGAACTGATGCTTTTGATCTGTGGTGTTGGAGAAGACTCTTGAGAATCCCTTGGGCCGCAAGGAGATCCAACCAATCCATCTTAAAGAAGATCAATCTGGGTGTTCACTGCAAGGACTGATGTTGAAGCTGAAACTCCAATACTTTGGCCACCTTGATGTGAAGAACTCATTTGAAAAGACCCTGATGCTGGGGGCAGGAGGTGAAGGGGATGACAGAGAATGAGATGGTTGGATGGCATCACCAACTCAGTGGACATGAGTTTGGATAAACTTCAGTAGTTGGTGATGGACAGGGAGGCCTGGCGTGCTGCAATGCACGGAGTTGCAAAGTGTCAGACATGACTGAGGGACTGAACTGAACTGAATATAAAATAAACAAGCAAATACAGACAATATTTTATGATGATTTTAAATGGAGTATACATAAAGCAAACAATAACAAACAAAATTTCCTCTTTGTGCATAAATTAGTGGATGTGACTGAGCTCGAATTAAACTTTATTTATCAAAATGCATTGATAATATACACATGCTGTGACTCATATTTTGTCAAGATCTGACTTAAAAGATCAAATTATTTTTTATGGAAAAAAATACCTTAGAGACAATTCAAATAGTGGGATTGAGTCAACATTAAACTGGATAGGACAATTTAATTCACTAGCAATTGGTGCTACTCAAAAAACCTATTTAAAAATTTTACAGAAGATATAAAGCAAGTGAATTGATTTTTCAGTTCAGTTCAGTACCTCAGTTGTATCTGACTCTTTGCAATCCCATGGACTGCAGCACGCCAGTCTTTCATGTCCATCACCAACTTCCAGCGCTTACTCAAACTCATGACCATCGAGTCAGTGATGCCATCCAATTATCTCATCCTCTGTCATCCCCTTCTCCTCCTGCCTTCAATCTTTCCCAACATCAAGGTCTTTTCCAATGAGTCAGTTCTTCGCATCAGGGAGCCAAAATATTGGAGTTTCAACTTTGGCATCAGTCCTTCCAATGAATATTCAGGACCGATTCCTTTAGGATGGACTGGTTTGATCTCCTTGCAGCCCAAGGGTCTCTCAAGAGTCTTATTGAACACTACATTTCAAAAGCATAATTCTTTGGCACTGGGTATTCTTTATAGTCCATCTCTCACATCATACATGACTACTGGAAAAATGATAGCTTTGACTAGATGATCTTTTGTCGGCAAAGTAATGTCTCTGCTTTTTAATATGCTATCTAGCTTGGCCATAACTTTTCTTCCACGGAACAAGTGTCTTTTAATCTCATGGCTACATTCACTATCTGAAGTGATTTTGGAGACCAAGAAGATAAAGTCTGTCATGGTTTCCATTGTTTCCCCATCTATTTGCCATGAAGTGATGGGACTGGGTGCCATGTGTCTTCACTTTTTGAATGTTGAATTTTAAGCCAGTTTTTTCACTCTCCTCTTTCACTTTCATCTAGAGGCTCTTTAGTTCCTCTTCGTTTTCTGCCATAAGGGTGGTGTCATCTGTATATCTGAGATTATTGATACTTTCCTGGCAATCTTGATTCCAGCTTGTGCTTCATCCAGCCCGGCATTTCTCCTGATGTACTCTGCATATAACTTAAATGAGCAGCATAATAATATACATCCTTGAAGTACTCCTTTCCCAATGTGGAACCCATCTGTCATTCCAAACTGATTCCAAATTGCTCCAAATTGATTTTTGCAATAAGTTAATTTTTAAGTCTTCCTCTGTAAGTGTAAATAGTTTTCAGATAGAAGTTATCATATGCTTTAGAAAATACTATTAAAAATAGTTGTTACATAAAACAAGAAATCAGTTACCCTGAAATAAAAAAGATCACTGATACGATAACAACAACAAAAAAATCACTCAAAAGTGGACTGAAAATCTCAATCTTTATATCTGAACTCATAGAGTTCAAGATCAGTGGTGCTCTGAACACCATACAAAGTACTGATGTCATTTAAAAAAAAAAAAAAAAGTAAAGCAGAACT
Source organism: Moschus berezovskii (assembly GCF_049115385.1). Lineage (NCBI taxonomy): Eukaryota > Metazoa > Chordata > Mammalia > Artiodactyla > Moschidae > Moschus > Moschus berezovskii. The sequence goes on from NC_142472.1 coordinate 45,737,503, forward strand.
AGAGGAGGACAAAACTCAGTGTTTCAATTTATGTCAAACAGGTATAACACAAGTAGTTAACAGAGAACGTGGATGGGAGGAAAACATTCAACTGAATAATGCAAAAACATTTCTGTAACTTTTTCTTTGCTCTGATGATGCTGAAAAAGATATCAATAGCTTAGAAAAAGAATTATCCGTTTTTGTGTTGCTCTGCACATCAACAAGGTAGGCTCTGTTTGGGGATAAATGCTCAGGTCAGGTCTGCTCCATGAATCTTTAATTCCAGGACCAGTAGCAACCTAGACATTCTTTTCTCATAGTGAGTTGCAGAAGGGCTAGAGTGCTAGCAAAGTGATGCTTCTTAAGACATGGCTTTGTAACTGGCATACTGATTTCGGTCTACATCCGAAGAAAATCATTTAGAGAGTTCAAAATCAATAGAAAAGGGAAATTGATTACATCCATGGTGATGGCATGGAAAAATCACATGACCAAGCACAAGAATTTGTAATTCTATTATAGGGATAGAGTAAAAATTTGAGACAGTAGTTCAATCTACCACCCTTACAATAAGCTTATTTCTTAAAAAAAAAAAAAACTTGTATTCTCTTAGAATCTAATTTTTACAAGGAAGTAGATTTTATCTGTATTATTAATTACAAGGCACTGTTTTCTAGAACTGACTTATACAATAGGGTAGTCACTATAGATGAGGCTATAAATCACTGAAATTAAGTCAAGTCTGAATTGATGCATCCTATATACACACTGAATACCAAACACCATGTGAAAAAAGATAAAATATCTCAATGATAACTTTATATTTATAGTATATTAAAGTGATAGTGCTTTGTATAAAATTTATTATTATAACTTTATTTTTATACATATTACACTACATTTTAAATATATTATTACAATTAATCTTATCTTTTTTGTCTTCTTTAATGTAAATAATAGAAAATTTAAAAATTGCCTATTAGATTTACATGTAATATCATGAATCCCGAAGAATTCACTATACTTATGCCTGGTGTATAGTAGATGGAAAACGCAGTTGAAAGAAACAAATAACAATGCAAAAAGTTACATGTTATATTGATATAGGTGAAATTCATCCCAAACATATATTACCCATTACTTGTTCAGTTCAGTTCAGTCGCTCAGTCGTGTCCGACTCTCCGCGACCCCATGAATCACAGCATGCCAGGCTTCCCTGTCCATCACCAACTCCCAGAGTTCACTCAAACTCATGTCCACAGAGTCGGCGATGCCATCCAGCCATCTCATTCTCGGTCGTCCCCTTCTCCTCCTGCCCCCAACCTTTCCCATCATCAGAGTCTTTTCCAGTGAGTCAACTGGGGGTAGCCAAAGTATTGGAGTTTCAGCTTTAGCATCAGTCCTTTCAATGAACACCCAGAATCGATCTCCCTTGCAGTACAAGGGACTCTCAAGAGTCTTATCCAACACCACAGTTCAAAAGCATCAACTCTTCGGCGATCAGCTTTCTTCACAGTCCAACTCTCACATCCATATATGACCATGGGAAAAACCACAGCCTTGACTAGATGGACCTTTGCTGGCAAAGTAATGTCTCTGCTTTTTAATATACTATCAAGGTTGGTCATAACTTTCCTTCTATGGAGTAAGCGTCTTTTAATTTCATGGCTGCAATCAGCATCTGTAGTGATTTTGGAGCCCAAAAAAATAAAGTCTGACACTGTTTCCACTGTTTTTCCATCTATTTACCAAAAGTGATGGGAACAGATGCCATAATCTTAGTTTTCTGAATGTTGAGTATTAAGCAAACTTTTTCACTCTTCTCTTTCAGTTTCATCAAGAGGCTCTTTAGTTCTTCTTCACTTTCTGCCATAAGTATAGTGTCATCTGATTATCTGAGGTTATTGATATTTCTCCCAGCAATCTTGATTCCAGCTTGTGCTTCTTCCAGCCCAGCGTTCCTCATGATGTACTCTGCAGATAAGTTAAATAAGCAAGGTGACAATACACAGCCTTGACGCACTCCTTGTGTATGATGGTGTAATTTCAAAATACAGAGAGAAATGTTAGAAATTCAGGAAAAAATGAATAATTGTCATGTTTTTACATAGAAGGTTTAATAAAAATTTTTGAATACTATGAATCACTAAATAAATAAATAGATTATGTATTAGGAGGCATGTGGAAGAACTGAATAATACAAGAATTAACCTTGACTCAACAAATGTTTATAACTTAGTTACCACTTTACAGAAAATATACCATCAATTTAATAATTCCATCATTACATAAAAGAAATAGCACTATATTTTAATCTGTACATTGTTGGTAAAATAAATCCAGTATCAACAGAGAGGCTGCATAATTTTTTTCAGTAAATATTTTATGAAAAATAAAGAAACTGGACTTCACAATCTTTAAAATATAGATTCAGAAGTTAAGAACTAATCATATTTCAATAACAAGCAAATTCTTAGCAAGTCTCCACAGAATATATAATTTTTCTATTTATTAGACCAAAAAGAAAATCTCAAATTCCACATGCAAAAAAAAAATTTATTTTAGAACTTTTCTCTCACAACAAAGCATTATAACTAAAAGTGATTATAAAAAGACAGCCTTTTAACCCTCTCCATAACTCAAACTACTTTGAAAATATCAAAAACTCCATGGGAAAAAAAAGATATCAGAGTTGAAATCTCAAGCTATCAGTAACAAAACTGAGTACTAGAAACTTCAAGGAAACACCATAATAAACAATAGAAAAATTTCCAGCTAAAATCAAATGAGTTCACTAAAAAGAACTAATAATTTGAAGTATGAAATAATTAAATAAAACAAGGAAATACACTTAAAGGTAGCAAAACTAATGATATAGTAATTATAAAATAAGAAATTAATGAAATAGTAAAAGTTTAAATGGAACTTTAAAATTATGATTATTAAACAAAATTGGTTCTTGTAAAATGTCAGACTAGGCTAAATTTAACAGACCATTCAAGAAAAAATTTAAATCAAATTGGTTTAGGAAGTGGTAGGTAAGAAAGATTCATTTATAAAAACTGCTTTTCTTTTTTTCTGTACATCCAACATCAATAGAGAAAGCAAGGAAGAAATTGCTTAAATTTTTTACTTCATAATACTTAATGTATGATTTTTGTCTCTGTTTTGAAAATCGTCAAACTGAAAGGGTCGCTGTGCCCATAGCACTCTCAATGGTTAACTGAAGGCACCTCACTTTTTCTTCTAGTTCAGGATGATGGACACTCAGGCAAAATTACAGTACTGGGGAATCAGACTTTATTTTTCTAGGAAACTGATTGTTAAGCTGATAAACACAAAGAAGCACTGAGTTGATTTCAGAGACTTTACAGAAAATCTCCAGGAGGTCCTATAGTTAAGGTCTCAAGGCTTTATCAAAGAATATGTTTGTTCACGTCTTTTAAGTTTTTAGTTACTGCAATAAGCTTCCAATAAAATCTTTTTTTTTTCTTTCTCATTCAAGCGAGCCAAAGTAAATTGTCAGCAAACAAAAACACCTTCTGCCAGAGATCTGTGAAAGATAAAAAATATCAAATTTAAGGGTCGAATTGTTGCTTCTGATATTTCTGAACAACTCCAAATAATAGAATGATAATTTCAACTCTCAAAAGTTTAACTCAAATAGAGAATGAAATATAAGGCTTTCATGTGCTTCTCATGAAGTAATTACTTTCTGCTTATAGTCATGAGGCTGACTTTCCAGAAGCATTTCACAAAATAAAACTTCAAATAAATGCACCCTCTAAATTCACAAATGTTTTACTTCTCCAGTGAATGTTACAATATTATGGGAAATTTAATGATTGCATGTCAGAGGGTGTATAGATTCAGAAACTTTCTCAAGCCAGTCCCTTTCTTATTCTATGCTATTCTGAAATTATTATTGCAGCTACTCTGGACTGAAAACATTGAATAATTTGCTTCATTCAACTGTTTTTTCTTTGAACTTCAACCTGAACTATAGTTTAATATGGCAATCAAAATGAAGTGAAACATCCAGAAGAAATTTAAAAAAAAAGACTGTGTTCAAAGGTGATATATGACTCTCCTAATTTAAATGCTTGTTTGTTTGTTTTTTAATTAGAAATTTTCCAAGAGTAATTTGAATGTATTTAATCAAAGAAGAGGGCTTCCTTGATGGCTCAGGTGGTAAGAATTTCTCTGCAATGCAAGAGACTAGGTTCAATCACTGAGTTTGGAAAATCCCTTGGAGAAGATTAATCTTTTGACTAATTTCATTGCTACAGGTGTGCATGCTTCACATGTGCATATTTTCCTACACACACACATAAACTCACACTCAAGTAGACTGCATTTAATATGATAGTTTAGAAAGCTGGCTATAGTTAGGTAATGCAAATCTTATCAAAAGTCTAACCCATGCTGTGCAGCATTTGAAAGTTGTAAATAACTTAATATGATACACAGGAATGGCTAGCAAGTTTGCAGAGATAGGGATACTGGATTTCTTTTGTTATCAGCGGTCTTTTCACACAGCCCAATTTGTGTTCTCTCCAGACTTTCTCTCTATATATAATAAGGAGCTATTTATCATACAGATGATAGATAGATAATATATAGATATAAAATAGATTGATGAGGAGAATATAATAACTTTGAAACTTGCTTTGTGAAAAATTTATAAACAGAAATGTCAATAAAATAGATTCAAGAGACCAGGGGAATGTAGTGGTTCTCAAATCACATAAATGGAATACTTATCTCAATTGTTATTTTAAGGACTCCCAAAGTGATCAGGAGTGTAAAATTGCCTCTCTGCAAAATAAAAAAGTAAGATTAACTGAGGCAACAAACTATTAAAGAAAGATAAAATAACTAAAAAAGCCTTGGCTATTCTTTCTTGATTTTGCCTCAAGTTCTGTCATCAGAACCATCTTGTCTCTCTACCATGATTCCTTATGTTCAGATTCTGCCTCCAGGACCACTTTCATACCACCCACTTCTGTAGTCCTTCTATCTCTTCTATACCCTTAATTCCTCTGTGCTAATTCTTACAAGAAACTTCCCACTTCCCTTTCCTCTGAATTTTTCAGAAACCATCCCTTTAAAATTAAGCATTCTGAAGATCCTGAGGCTAAACTAACAAATTATTATACTCCATGGACTGACACTGAACTTCAAGTTATACTCAAAAATTTCACCAAATTAACCAAAGATCCTCATAAACTTGCTAAGGAATTTAATATAATCGTTAGAACATATCAGTCTGATATTTCTGACTTATATGAGCTATTCCAAATGCTTGTCAATGAACACTCCTGTTGCTCCTGCCAACTACTTTAAAGCAGTTCTTACCTCAAAAATACTAATAGAGTTCAAATAGTGAGGACTTCTTTTTATTATTATTATTATTATTATTTTTTGCTCAATCAATCATGTCTGACATTTTACCAGCACATGGACTGTAGCCAGCCAGGCTGTTCTGCCCTTGTCATTTTCCATGCAATTTCTAGTGAATCTAAAATTGTTCCTATCTCTGAACCTTTGTCCTTTTGTTTAGGCTCTTTAAGAAATACAAATGGAATTATCCTCAGTTCCTTCAGCCCTGTTCATTAATTAAGTTGAGGTTTCTTGGAGAAGTACGGTGATAAATTTCTCTTTCCAAAAGGGGGAAATGATTCTGTAATTTGACAGCAGTTATGAAAGTAACCAATCAGATGAATTAAGTGAAAAAATTGACACTGTGATATCTTTTGTTTAATCTCTTTTGAGTACTAGAGTTGATATTAGAAACCCTGACAAATTGCCCTTATTGAATTAGCTATTACATTTCTTATGCGAAAAAATATCCAACTGACGTTGAAAAAGTTCACAGCACACATCACATCAAGATTCACATAGATCCCTCAGAACTCCTTAGCATAAATTATCCATATCCCATAAGTAAATACATCCTTTAAGGCATAATGATCATAATAAAATATTATAAAGACTACCCCTTTGTGCATAATATTATAAAAATTACCCCTTGTGAAAGTCTCTACTAATACTTTTATTTAACTGGTGAGGAAATCTAAGGAAAGAAAGTAGAGGTTTGTCTAGCTCATATGAGCAGTAATTCTTTTTGTTCTTCAGTCACTAAGTCATATCCAATTCTTTGTGATCCCATAGACTGCAGCTCCTCTGTCCTCCACTGTCACCCAGAGTCTGCTCAAACTCATATCCATTGAGTCTGTGATGATATCTAGCCATCTTATCCTCTGCCACCCTCTTTTCCTTTTGCCTTCAATCATTCCCAGTAGCAGAGTCTTTTCCAATTAGTTAGCTCTTTGCATCAAGTGGCCAAACTACTGGAGCTTCACCTTCAGAATCAGTCCTTCCAGTGAATATTCAGGGTTGATTTCCTTCAGGATTGATTCTTTTGATATACTTGCTGTCCAAGTGACTGTCAAGAATCTTCTCCAGCACCAAGTTTAAAAGCATCAATTCTTCAGAACTCACCCTTCTTTATGGTCCAATTCTCACATCTGTACATAGATTTGACTATACAGACCTTTGTCAGCAAAGTCATATCTCTACTTTTTAATATGATGTCAAAGTTTGCCATAGCTTTCATTTCAAGGAGAAAGCATCCTTTAATTTTATGGCTGCAGTCACCATCTGCAGTGATTTTGGAGGCCAAGAAAATAAAATCTCTCACAGCTTCCACAATTTCCCCAACTATTGGCCATGAAGTGATGGGACCAGAATCCATGACCTTAGATTTTTATAATGCTGAGTTTCAAGCCAGCTTCTTCATTCTCCTCCTTCTCCCTCATCAGGAGGTTCTTTAGTTCCTCCTCACTTTCTGCCATTAGAATGGTGTTTGGCATGATGTACTCTGCATAGAAGTTAAATAAACAGGATGATATTATATAGCCTTGTTTTACACCTTTCCTGAATTTGAACCAGTCAGTTTTTCCATGTCCAGTTCTAAACTATTGTTTCTTTACCTGTATATAGGTTTCTTAAGAGGCAAGTAAGTTGGTCTGGTACTCTCATCTCTTTAAGAATTTTCCAGAGTTTGTTGTGATCCACACAGTCAAAGGTTTTAGTGTATTCAATGAAGCAGAAGTAGTTGTTTTTCTGGAACTCCCTTGTGTTTTTCATGATCCAAAAAATGTTAGCAGCTTTATCTCTGGTTCCTCTGAATCTTCAAAATCCAGCTTCTACATATGGAAGTTCTGGGTTCACAGAACTTCAAGCTAAAGTCTAGCTTGAAGGATTTTGAACATAACCTTGCTAGCACATGAAATGAGTGAAGTTCTACAGTAGTTTAAAGGCATTTTGGCGTTGACTTTCTTTTTGAGTGGAATGAAAACAGAACTTTTCCAGTCCTGTAGCTACTGCTGAACTTTCCAAATTAGCTGACATACTGAGTGCACTTTAAAAGAATTATCTTTTAGGATTTGAAAGAACTCAGCTGGAATTCTATCACCTCTACTAGCTTTGTTCATAGTAATGCTTCCTAAGACCCATTTTACTTCACACAACGGAATGTCTGACTCTAGATGAGTGACCACACCATTGTGGTTATCCACGTCATTAAGGGTTTTCAAAAAAAATTTTTTTGATAGCTCCTCTCTGTATTCTTGCCATTTGTTCTTAACCTCTTCTGCTTGTATTAGGTCCTTACTGTTCTTGTCCTTTATCTACCCACCCTTGCATGAAATTTTCCCTTGATATCTACAATTTTCTTGAAGATATTTCTAATATTTCTCATTCCATTTTTTTATTCTATTTCTTTGCATAGTTCAATTAAGAAGCCTTTCTTACCTCTCCTTGATATTATCTAGAATTCTGCATTCAATTGAGTATATCTTTCCTTTTTCTCTTGTATTTAACTTCTCTTCTTTCCTCAGCTATTTTTAAAACAGCTTTGCCTTCTTGCATTCCTTTTTCTTAGGGATGATTTTGGTCACTGCTTCCTATACAATGTTATGAACCTCCATCCATAGATCTTCAGGCACTCTGTCTACCAGACTTAATCCCTTGAATCTATTCATCACATCCAACTGTGTAGTCCTAAGGGATTTGATTTAGTTTATATCTGAAGGGCCTAGAGGTTTTCCCATGGTAATTTACTTATACAGTGTATTATATAATTTCCCAGAAGATAAACCAAGCCAGATAAAGCTCACTTTTACTTGGAAGGGAAAACATTTCACCTGGAGAGCAATGCCTCAGAAATTTACCGAGTCCTTATTCCATGCAAATCTTAAAGGCTGATTATACATTTTGCTAGAGGTTCTACTTTTTTGCAATATATGGATGGTTTTATTCTTTATTCTCCTTCTCAACTCCTCTCACAGGAAGACAGCATCAACTTGCCAAAACTTTTAGCTTTGCAGGGACTGAACTGAAGGTCATCAAAGAAAAATTGCATTATAATTTGCCCAAACCCAAGTTCAATATTTAAGGCATTCAATATCAGAACACGGTCAATATCTAAATTCAGATAAATTTCACAGTTTCTCAAGCTTTTCCAGTTTGTCGTAAGTTTCCAAAATCCAAAACTAAGTGCCAACTTCAGGTTTTTCTCAGGCTAGTTGGTGATTGCCAGTATTGAATCCCAACTTTCTCTTTTATGCCTAAATATCTGTATGTTTCACTAAATAACAACAATCTCCATGCAGTTCTACAGGAAGAATCATACAACATGGCTCTTAAGCCCTTAAAAAGAATTTGTTGAACCTACTTGCTTTTGGATAACCTAGTAATCAAATTCCCTGTTTTACTTTTTGTTTATGAAAAAGAAATGCAGCCCTCTGGGTTCCTACCCCAAAACAAGGGGACTTCAAGTAACTCATAGGATTTATAGCCAGCAACTTGACCCTGTGGCATGGGGAAATAGCCCCTGTCTTAATCTGTTATAGCCACTGCCCTTTTGGATAAAACCACTCATAAATTTGTGAGATAACTGTTAACCATTATAATAGAAACCCTCCTGATTCCCCATCACATTCAACATTTTTATCATCAGCATCATTTCCTATGAAATCTATTTTTTAATTCTCCTCATATAACTCTTCTGTACAGTAATAAACTTAACTCATCTATTCTCCCATCCAATACTAATGAAGTTCCTCAAGATTGCTTAATGGTGATAGACTACTTCTAGTGACGATTTTCAGGAGACACTTCTAGGTATTTATGAACCACGATATGTGGTCATTCACCAGAGCCCTACATTGAGAAGTGTGAAGTCAAGTCGGCCTTAGGAAGCATTGCTATGAACAAAGCTAGTGGAAGTGATGGAATTCCAACTGAACTAGTTCAAATCCTAAAGAATGATGCTTTTATTTTTAAAAAATTTATTATTATTATTATTATTATTTTTACTTTACAATATTGTATTGGTTTTGCCATACATTGACATGAATCCGCCCCAGATGTACATGTGTTCCACATCTTGAACCCCCTCCCACCTCCCTTCCCATTTCATCTCTCTGGGTCATCCCAGTAGAATGGATAAGAAAGCTGTGGCACACATACACAATAGAGCACTACCCAGCAATCAAAAAGAATACACCTGAACCAGTTCCAATGAGGTGGATGAAACCGGAGCCCACCATACAGAGTGAAGCAAGCCAGAAAGAAAAACACCAACACAGTACACCAACGAGTACATACAGAACCCAGAAAGATGGTAACGAGAACCCTGTATGCAAGACAGCAAAAGAGACACAGATGTACAAAACAGTCTCACCTGGTTTTATTAACAGTATCAAGCTTGCATTAACCTGAATGATGAAATGAATTGAACATTTAAATTTATTTTTCCCATTTTTTTTAACTTGAAGAACATGTATAAGGTTTTCATCAACAGCTCTTTAAAAATTTATAAGCCAAGTGGGGCTGATGATTATAGAAAGGGAAGTTCTTTAATCATTTCTTTTTCCTTCTATCTTTTTTGAATATACGGTCTGTTTTCTCTTGCATCAGTTTGGAATCTTATATTTCTGAGAATATGTTAATTTCATGTATTGTTTTAAATTTCTCAATTTATAATTTCTATTTTTAGTAATTTTTAAATATCCGTAATATTTTTAGTTATTTCCCAATTTTAATTTTAGTTTTCTTATTGACATCTTTTCTTTGTTTCTATCTTATTAGTCTTTTTTGACCTGATATTGGCTGTTAGAAGCATAATTTTTTCTGGATACTTTCTTGGTAATTATATGTAGATCTCTAAATTTTCCTCATTCCCTCATACTATTTTAGCTTAAAATATTTATATTTGATGTTTAAATTATTTAATTATAAATATTTCTTTATTTCATGATTTACTACTGAAACAAAAGCATATTTAGTACTGTATTGAGCTTCCTAACTTATGGAATTTCAAAAGCTATTTCTTCTCCATCGATTTCCAAATATAATGCATTGCAATCTATATCAAATAATGCTTTTAAAGTGCTACACTCAATGTGCTAGCAAATCTGGAAAACTCAGCAATGGTCACAGGACTGGAAAAGGTTAGTTTTCATTCCAATCCCAAAGAAAGGAAATGCCAAAACAGTTAAAACTATCACACAAGTGTGCTCACTTCACAAACTAGCAAGGTAATGATTAAAATACTTTAAGCTGAAACTCCAATACTTTGGCCACCTCATGGGACGAGTTGACTTACTGGAAAAGAGTCTGATGTCAGGAGGGATTGGGGGTGGGAGGAGACGGGGACGACAGAGAATGAGATGGCTGGATGGCATCACCGACTCGATGAACATGAGTTTGAGTGAACTCTGGGAGTTGGTGATGGACAGGGAGGCCTGGCGTGCTGTGATTCATGGGGTCTCAAAGAGTAGGACACGACTGAGTGACTGAACTGAACTGAATTGAGGGTCAAGTAATGTGAACCAAGAAATTTCAGATACACAATATGGATTTAGAAAAGGATGCGCCGGTTGTACACCCAGAAAACCGAGTGGCAGGGACTAGGGAGGCGATAAGTCGCAGTGACCGCGCTCACCAAACACCTGGTCACCTGAGCTGCTTGGACCGGGGAAGGCACAAAATGCAGGCCCAACCAAGTCTGCGCCTTTGTGGAGTACCCGAGAACCTGAACTTGAGCCGCTCAGACCTGGGAAGTGCATACAACCAAGCACCAGCCTCGGACGGTTCCCGGCAGAGCAACCTAGAGCCTGTGTAGTGTAGACTGGGACAGCACAAGCACTGTGAGCAGGGGCAAACCCAGTGTGGCCGAGATGCTGCGAGCACTCCCCACAGACACCAGAGATATTTGTCTGCAATGTTCCTCCATTCCCAGAACATAACTGAACAACTGAGCCTTTAAAAAGTGTCCACCCGCACCCTAGTGTCAGGGCGGAAATTAGACACTGAAGAGACCAGCAAACAGAAGCTAAAACAGAGGGAACCACCTTGGAAACGACAGATAGAGTAGTCTAGAGGCTACTCCAAGAATAAGACCAAAAACCAGAGGCAAGAGGCTTAAGCCCGAATCCTGAGAACACCAGAGAACTCCTGACTCCAGGAAACATTGATAGGAGCTCGTCAAACGTCTCCATAACTACACTAAAACCAAGCACCACCCAAGGCTCAACAAGTTCCAGAGCAAGACATATCACGCAAATTCTCCAGCAACACAGGAAAATAAACCTGAGCTTCAATATCCAGGCTGCCCAGTCACTCCAAACCCATTGACAACTCATAACTCTTTACTGGACACTTCATTGCACTCCAGAGAGAAGAAATTCAACTCCACCCACCAGAATACCGACACAAGCTTCCCTAACCAGGGAACCTTGACAAGTCACCCATCCAACCCCACACACAGTGAGGAAACTACATAATAAAGAGAACTCCACAAACTGCCAGAAAAGGGAAACGCCACCCCAAGCAAAGCAATATAAGCAAGATGAAGAGGCAGAGAAATACCCAGCAAGTAAAGGACAAAGATAAATGCCCACTAACACAAACAAAAGAGGAAGATATAGGGAATCTACCTGATAAAGAATTTCTAATTTTGGTGGGGAAAATGATTCAAAATCTTTTTTTTTATATATCAGTAGTTATCAGCTATTTTATTTATTTTTTTATTTTATTGGAGGCAAATTACCTTGCATTAATATATTGGTTGATTTGCCATACATTGACACGAATCCGCCCCGGGTGTACATGTGTTCAGTTTCTTGAACCCCCCTCCCACTTCCCTCTTCCCCATAGCCTCCCTCCAGAACATCCCCGTGCACCAGCCCCAAGCATCCTGTATCATGCGTTGAACCTGGACTGGTGATTCATTTCACATATGACAACATACAAGTTTCAAAGCCATTCACTCAAATCATCCCACCCTCACCCTCTCCCACAGAGTCCCAAAGACTGTTCCATACAATTGTGTCTCTTTTGCTATTTCGTATACAGGGTTATCATTTGCATCTTTCTAAATTCCATATTGCATATATATATGCGTTAGTATACTGTATTGGTGTTTTTCTTTCTGGCTTACTTCACTCTGTATAATAGGCTCCAAATTCATCCACCTCATTAGAACTGATTCAAATGCATTCTTTCTGAATGGCTGAAAAATACTCCATTGTGTATATGTACCAAAGCTTTCTTATCCATTCATCTGCATATGGACATCTAGGTTGCTTCCATGTCCTGGCTATTATAAACAGTGCAGCAATGAACATTGGAGTACATGTGTCTCTTTCAATTCTGGTTTCCTCGGTGTGTATGCCCAGGACTGTGATTGCTGGATCATATGGCAGTTCTATTTTCAGTTTTTTGAGGAATCTCCACACTGTTCTCCATAGTGGCTGTACTAGTTTGCATTCCCACCAACAGTGTAAGAGGGTTCCCTTCTCTCCACACCCTCTCCAGCATTTATTGCTTGTAGACTTTTGGATAGCAGCCATTCTGACTGGTGTGAAATGGTATCTCATTGTGGGTTTGATTTGCATTTCTGAGATTATGAGGGATGTTGAGCATTTTTTCATGTGTTTGTTAGCCATCTTAATGTCTTCTTTGGAGAAATGTCTGTTTAGTTCTTTGGCCCATTTTTCGATTGGGTCATTTATTTTTCTGGAATTGAGCTGCTTGTATATTTTGGAGATTAATCCTTTATCAGTTGCTTCATTTGCTATTATTTTCTCCCATTCTGAAGGCTGTCTTTTCACCTTACTTATAGTTTCCTTTGCTGTGCAGAAGCTTTTGATTTTAATTAGGTCCCATTTGTTTATTTTTGCTTTTATTTCCAATATTCTGGGAGGTGGGTCTTGGAGGATCCTGCTGTGATTTATGTCGGAGAGTGTTTTGCCTACGTTCTCCTCTAGGAGTTTTATAGTTTCTGCTCTTACATTTAGCTCTCTAATCCATTTTGAGTTTATTTTGGTGTATGGTGTTAGGACGTGTTCTAGTTTCATTCTTTTACGAGTGGTTGAACAGTTTTCCCAGCACCACTTGTTAAAGAGACTGTCTTTTCTCCATTTTATATTCTTGCCTCCTTTGTCAAAGATAAGGTGTCCATAGGTGCATGGATTTATCTCTGGGCTTTCTATTTTGTTCCATTGATCTATATTTCTGTCTTTATGCCCGTGCCATACTGTCTTGATGATTGTGGCTTTGTAGTAGAACCTGAAGTCCGGCAGGTTAATTCCTCCAGTTCCATTCTTCTTCCTCAAGATTGCTTTGGCTATTCGAGGTTTTTTGTATTTCCATACAAATTGTGAGATTATTTGTTCTAGTTCTGTGAAAAATATCGTTGGTAGCTTGATAGGGATTGCATTGAATATATAAATTACTTTGGGTAGTATACTCATTTTCACAATATTTATTCTTCCAATCCACGAACACGGTATATTTCTCCATCTATTAGTGTCCTCTTTGATTGCTTTCACTAGTGTTTTATAGTGTTCTATGTACAAGTCTTTTGTTTCCTTAGGTAGATATATTCCTAAGTATTTAATTCTTTTCATTGCAACAGTGAATGGAATAGCTTCCTTAATTTCTCTTTCTATTTTCTCACTATTAGTGTATAGGAATGCAAGGGATTTCTGTGTGTTGATTTTATATCCTGCAACTTTACTGGATTCATTGATTAGCTCTAGTAGTTTTCTGGTAGAGTCTTTAGGGTTTTCTGTGTAGAGGATCATGTCATCAGCGAATAGTGAAAGTTTTACTTCTTCTTTTCCAATTTGTATTCCTTTTATGTCTTTTTCTGCTCCGATTGCTGTGGCCAAAACTTCCAGAACTATGTTGAATAGTAGTGGTGAGAGTGGGCACCCTTGTCTTGTTCCTGACTTTAGGGGAAATGCTTTCAATTTAACACCATTGAGGATAATGTTTGCTGTGGGTTGTCATATATAGCTTTTATTATGTTGAGGTATGTCCCTTCTATTCCCACTTTCTGGAGGGTTTTTATCATAAATGGATGTTGTATTTTGTAGAAGGCTTTCTCTGCATCTATTGAGATAATCATATGATTTTTATTTTTCAGTTTGTTAATGTGGTGTATTACGTTGATTGATTTGCGGATATTGAAGAATCCTTGCATTCCTGGGATAAAGCCCACGTGGTCACGATGTATGATCTTCTTAATGTTTTGTTGGATTCTGATTGCTAGAATTTTGTTAAGGGTTTTTGCATCTATGTTCATCAGTGATATTGGCCTGTAGTTTTCTTTTTTTGTGGGATCTTTTCTAGGTTTTGCGATTAGGGTGATGGTGGCCTCATAGAATGAGTTTGGAAGGTTCCATTCCTCAGCAGTTTTCTGGAAGAGTTTGAGTAGATTAGGTGTTAGCTATTCTCTAAATTTTTGGTAGAATTCAGCTGTGAAGCCGTCTGGACATGGGCTTTTGTTTGCTGGAAGATTTCTGATTACAGCTTCTAGTGCTGTGCTTGTGATGGGTCTGTTCAGATTTTCTATTTCTTGCTGGTTCAGTTTTGGCAAGGTGTAACTTTTCTAGGAATTTGTCCATTTCTTCCAAGTTATTCATTTTATTGCCATATAATTGCTGATAGTATTCTCTAATAATCCTTTGTATTTCTGTGTTGTCAGTTGTGATCTCTCCATTTTCATTTCTAATTTTACTGATTTGGTTCTTCTCCCTTTGTTTCTTGATGAGTCTGGCTAGTGGTTTGTCAATTTTATTTACCTTCTCAAAAAACCAGCTTTTGGCTTTGTTGATTTTTGCCATGGTCTCTTTTGTTTCTTTGCATTTATCTCTGCCCTAATTTTTACGATTTATTTCCTTCTACTGACCCTGGGGTTCTTCATTTCTTCCTTTTCTAGTTGCTTTAGATGTAGAGTTAGGTTATTTAGTTGACTTTTTCTTGTTTCTTGAGGTGTACCTGTATTGTTATGAACTTCCCCCTTAGCACTGTTTACAGTGTCCCAGAGGTTTTGGGTTGTTGTGTTTTCATTTTCATTCATTTCTATGCATATTTTGATTTCTCTTTTGATTTCTTCTCTGATTTGTTCATTATTCAGCAGCGTGTTGTTCAGCCTCCATATGTTGGCATTTTTAATAGTTTTTTCCTGTAATTGAGATCTAATCTTACTGCACTGTGGTCAGAAAAGAGACTTGGAATGATTTCAACTTTTTTTAATTTACCAAGGCTAGATTTATGGCCCAGGATGTGATCTATCCTGGAAAAGGTTCCGTGTGCACATGAGAAAAAGGTGAAATTCATTGTTTTGGGGTGAAATGTCCTATAGATATCTATTAGGTCTAACTGGTCTATTGTATCATTTAAAGTTTTTGTTTCGTTGTTAATTTTCTGTTTAGTTGATCTATCCATGGGTGTGAGTGGGGTATTAAAGTCTCCCACTATTATTGTGTTATTATTAATTTCCCATTTCATACTTGTTAGTAATTGTCTTACATATTGTGGTGCTCTTATGTTGGGTGCATAAATATAAATATAAATATTTATAATTGTTATATCTTCTTCTTGGAATGATCCTTTGATCATTATGTAGTTTCCTTCTTTGCCTGCTAATTTTGTTAGTTTTTCCTATGACAAAGGAAGATGACACTTTGTGAAGAGCTGCCATAATATAGGCTTTACTCATAAAGCATTCCTACCAATCCTGGCTGTTCATTGGAAGGACTGATGCTAAAGCTGAAACTCCAATACTTTGGCCACCTCAAGCGAGTTGACTCACTGGAATTAAAGAAATCTTTTTTTTTTTTTTTTTTCTATGATCTACACAATCTTCTGTGTATTAAGAATAGAAAAAGGTCACTTGGCTCAACAAGCAACCCCCTGCTGTTGTCCTCAAGAGACCCACCTCAAAACGAGGGACACATACAGACTGAAAGTGAAGGGCTGGAAAAAGTCATTCCATGCAAATAGAGACCAAATGAAAGCAGGAGTAGTAATACTCATATCAGATAAAATAGATTTTAAAACAAAGGCTGTGAAAAGAGACAACGTATATGGGGGTCTTGTTTTTGTATCCATTCAGCCAGCCTTGTCTTTTGGTTGGATCATTCAACCCATTTACATTTAAGGTGATTATTGATAAGTATGATCCCGTTGCCATTTTATTTATTGTTTTGGGTTCGAGTTTATATGATCCAGCAATCGCACTCCTGGGCATACACACCGAGGAAACCAGAATTGAAAGAGACACATGTACTCCAATGTTCATTGCAGCACTGTTTATAATAGCCAGGACATGGAAGCAACCTAGATGTCCATCTGCAGATGAATGGATAAGAAAGCTTTGGTACATATACACAATGGAGTATTTTTCAGCCATTCAGAAAGAATGCATTTGAATCAGTTCTAATGAGGTGGATGAATTTGGAGCCTATTATACAGAGTGAAGTAAGCCAGAAAGAAAAACATCAATACAGTATACTAATGCATATATATGGAATTTAGAAAGATGCAAATGATAACCCTGTATACGAAAGAGCAAAAGAGACACAATTGTATGGAACAGTCTTTGGGACTCTGTGGGAGAGGGTGAGGGTGGGATGACTTGAGTGAATGGCTTTGAAACTTGTATGTTGTCATATGTGAAATGAATCACCAGTTCAGGGTCGATGCATGTTACAGGATGCTCAGGCCTGGTGTGCAGGGATGACCCAGAGGGAGGATAAAGTGAGGAGAGAGGTGGGAGGGGGGTTCAGGAGGGGGAACTCATGTACACCCATGCGGATTCATGTCAATGTATGGCAAAACCAACCAATATAATATTGTAAAATAATTAGCCTCCAATAAAAAAAGAACACCATTAATAATAAAGGAAATTATAAGAAAACAAAACAAAACAAAAAAGGCAGAGGAGCCAGAGAGAAAAATGCCAACATTTGCTGAATTATAAAATAAGCAAGAGAATTGCAAAAAAATAATTTCTCTACTTCATTGAATACACTAATTTTGTTGTATGGATCATAACAAACAGTGGAAAATTCTGAAAGAGATGGGAATACCAGATCATCTTACCTGCATGTTGAGAAACCTGTATGCAGGTTAAGAAGCAAAAATTAGAACCAGATATGAGCAACGAACTGGTTCAAAACTGGGAAGAATTACGTCAAGGCTATATATTGTCACCCTGCTTTTCTAATATCTATGCAGAATACATCACACAAAATGCTGGGCTAAAAGGATCACAAGCTGAAATCATGAGTGCTGGGTGAAATATCAATAACCTCAGATATTCAGGTGATACACTCTAATGGCAGAAAGTGAAGAGGAACTAAAGAACTTCTTGGTGAAAGTGAAAGAGAAGAGTGGAAAAACTGGCTTAAAATTTTACATGCAAAACACTAAGATCATAGCATCTGGTCCCATCACTTCATGGCAAATGGATGGGAAAAAAGTGGAAAAAGAGGCAAATTTTACTTTGTTGTTTTCCAAAATCATTGTAGATAGTGACTGCAGTTCAGTTCAGTTCAGTTCAGTCACTCAGTCGTGTCCAGCTTTGCGACCCTATGAATCACAGCACGCCAGGCCTCCCTGTCCATCACCAACTCCCGGAGTTCACTCAAACTCATTTCCATTGAGTCGGTGATGCCATCCAGCCATCTCATTCTCGGTCATCCCCTTCTCCTCCTGCACCCAATCCCTCCCAGCATCAGACTCTTTTCCAGTGAGTCAGCTCGTCCCATGAGGTGGCCAAAGTATTGGAGTTTCAGCTTTAGCATCAGTCCTTCCAATGAACAACCAGGATTGATCTCCTTTAGAATGGACTGGTTGGATTTCCTTGCAGTCCAAGGGACTCTCAAGAGTCTTCTCCAGCACCACAGTTCAAAAGCATCAATTCTTCAGCGATCAGCTTTCTTCACAGTCCAACTCTCACATCCATACATGACCACGGGAAAAACCATAGCCTTGACTAGATGGACCTTTGTTGGCAAAGTAATGTCTCTGCTTTTTAATATGCCATCTAGCTTGGTCATAATTTTCCTTCCAAGGAGTAAGCATCTTTTAACTTCATGGCTGCAATCAGCATCTGCAGTGATTTTGTAACCCCAAAAAAAATAAAGTTTGACACTGTTTCCACTGTTCCCCCATCTATTTCCCACGAAGTGATGGCACCAGATGCCATGATCTTTGTTTTCTGAATGTTGAGCTTCAAGCCAAACTTTTCACTGTCCTCTTTCACTTTCATCAAGAGGCCTTTGAGTTCCTCTTCACTTTCTGCCATAAGGGTGGTGTCATCTGCATATATGAGGTTATTGTTATTTCTCCCAGCAATCTTGATTCCAGGCTGTGCTTCCTCCAGCCCAGCGTTCCTCATGATGTACTCTGCATATAAGTTAAATAAGCAGGGTGACAATATACAGCCTTGAAGTACTCCTTTTCTTATTTGGAACCAGTCTGTTGTTCCGTGTCCAGTTCTGACTGTTGCTTCCTGACCTGCATACAGGTTTCTCAAGAGGCAGGTCAGGTGGTCTGGTTTTCCCATCTCTTTCAGAATGTTCCACAGTTTATTGTGAATAGTGACTGCAGCCACTAAATTAAAAGTCCTTTGCTCCTTGGAAGAAAAGCTATGGCCACCCTAGGCAGTGTAGTAAAAAAAGAGCTATCATTTTGCCAACAAATATCCATATAATCAAAGCTTTTGTTCTTCCAGTAGTTATATATGGAAGTTAGAGCTAAACTGTAAAGAAGGCTGAGCACCAAGGAATTGATGCTTTTGAATTGCGGTGCTGGAGAAGACTCTTGAGAGTCCCTTGGATGGCCAGGAGCACAAACCAGTCAATTCTAAAGAAATCAACCATGATTATTAATTGGAAGGACTGATGCTGGCGCGGAAGCTGCAACACTTTGGCCACCTGATGGGAATAGCTGAATTTTGGGAAAGATCCTGATGGGGGGAAAGATACAGAGCAATAGGAGAAGGGGACGACAGAGGATGATCGACATTACTAACTCAATGGACATGAGTTTGAGCAAACTCTGGGAGGTGGTGAAGGACAGGGAAGCCTGGAATGCTACAGCTGATGGCATCCAAAATGTTTTACATGACTTAGTGACTGAACAACAACAGTTAAGAAGCCCACAAAAAAGTGCCTACCTCATTTGTCCCACTTCTCTGAAGATAACCCAGGGAAGCCTGTTTGTAATACTCCCTGACATACTAAACTGTACAATGCACAGTTCAAGTTCTGACAAATATGTTTCCTCAAACATCCTCACTCTCATGGATGCAAATATGTTTTAGTCATGGAGTTTGTTTTTGTGCTAGACTGAAGCCTTCCCTTGCAGACAGGGGTTGGCCTCTTCTGTGGCAAGTGTCTTTTTGTCAAAGATTTATCAATATCTTGGGAAATCCTGTCTAATTTCATAGTGATAAAGGAACCAATTTTCCTGACAAAATGCTTCAATAAATCTGTTCTGTTTGGCCAATTTTAATTTCAATATTTTTACCACTGTCAATCTTCTGGTTTAGCTGAACATACTAAAGGTTTATGAACACTCATTTGGCAAAATTTGTAGATGTCTTCCAAATACCTCAGCCAAAAACATTGCTGTTTGTCCTATATCTCAGAAGTATCCCTTTTGGAATTCATATTTACTTTGAATTAGCCACAGAACATTCAATGTACTACACTCCTGCTGCCTTTGACCTACATTAATCAAAAGAAATAAATTCCACTATTTTAAGGCCTAACGGCTTCTTTTTAAATAACTGTGTTTTGGTAGAGCAATCTTTTAAGAGTACACTCACCAGAGATGAAGAACTTAAGCATCACACCTGGCTCTGACTGGACCTGGGCATCATCGAGCAACCTGAAAGTAAAGTTTTCCTAGAATTGAATCAGACAACATTTGATAAAAATGTTTTCCCAAGATTTCTGGATTAGGCCTCTTAAAACTTTATTACTAAACATTTGACGGTTACAAAAAAACTTCAGATAATTTCTGATGTCTATGGTCTTGATAACATCTTTAAGTTAAATATCTGAGAGTTATCTTTTCTATTCTACTTGTTATTCAAGTGTGACCTCAGTAAGTTTGCAATCTTTGCTCTTCCCTCAGATGTAAGATACCACATCCAGGAAAGGTTTTTCCTGATATTAAGGGACAAAATATTCCTGAATATTCATTGCAAGGACTGATGCTGAAGTTGAAGCTCCAATACTTTGGCCACCTGTTGCAAAGAACCAACTCATTGGAAAAGACCCTGATTCTGGGAAAGATGGAAGCAAAGGAGAAGGAGCAGGCAGGGGATGAGATGGTTAGATAGCATCACCAACTCAATGGACATGAATTTGAGCAAGCTCAGGGAGATGGTGAAGGAAAGGGAAACTTGGTGTGCTTCAGTTCATGAAATCACAAAGAGCTGGACACGACTGAGTGACTGAACAACAACAAAGGTGCAAAAATTCACTGAAACTGGAAAACCTCACTCTTATTCAGCAATGAAAGTGAAAGTGTTAGTCACTTAGTGTGTTCAACTCTTTGTGATCCCATGGACTGTAGCCTGCCAGCTTCCTCTGTCCTTTCAGAGAAAACTTTTGATCAAAAGAGGAAAATGTAAAAACAAAAAAATGTAATAAACAAACATCTCAATTAAAGAGTCAGGAGATCAGAACAGGGAAGTTACATGCCTTGCAAAGATACGTATGTGCTAAATCACTTCAGTAGTGTTTAACTCTTTGCAACCCTGTGAATTGTAGCCTATCAGGCTCCTCTGTCTTTGGGGATTCCCTAAGCAAGAACACTTGAGTGGATTGCCATGCCCTCCTCCAGGGGATCTTCCGAAACCAGGGATCAAACCTGAGACTTTTATGGCTCCTGCATTGGCAGGTGGGTTCTTCACCATTAGCACCATCTGGGTGCCTGACAATGATAGCAGAGCTCAATAAGAACAATAAAGACTCCTATTCTTTCCTGACAGACAATGAAAACAAGGGACTTCTTGTTTACTCTAGCACTTTGCCCCCCATCAGCTTCCTTTTCCCTTCTATTACCGTCTTCTCCTCTACTTACTGTAAAGAGACTTGCATGCGGCTTGTCATGGTTGTAGATCTTATATATCAGTTCTCTGCTAATTCTGAATAAGTCTTTATCTTTACTGCAGAAGTATCTGACAGTCTGTTTTAGGTCAACATTCGTCAGTCTTTTCTGTATACTAGAAGATGAAAGAACATATAACGCAAAGGGGTTTTCTGATCTCAACTGAAACTGGAGAAACCTTTAGCTACATGAATTCAGTTACTTTAGAAGTGAAGTGTGTGTGGTCATTGTGTTAGTCCTTAGCACAATAATTAGGGGTCAAGGGATGGTATAACATTCAAAATTTGCTGATAGTCAACAAATTTCTAGGAATTAAAAGGAAAGACAACTAAATAATCGACTTGTAAAGCCAAGATCATTTAGAATTGACAGACAGTCCCATTTTTCACTTGATTCACAATCATGAAAAATCAAAACCTTGAAAAAAGTCATAAAATTAACTTCATTTATCAGTCCTATAGTCCACCTGCAGTCTAACTTGATTATAAGGGAACACAGGCACTTTTTCAGGAGGCCACATCTGTTAAATGACATGTACCTATTATCGTTTCTCACATTTCCCACAGATAAGTGTACTAAAATATATAAATATAAATATTTTAAGAGAATTAGCTTAACTCTAAGCTAACAATAATTACTAGGGACCTGAAATATTGTTGTGAGTTGCCAATTAGAGTGTGAATTTTTAGGAGTTGATCCTCTGATCTTGTGACACTAATCTCTGATTACTTTTGCATTTCTGAAAATATCACAAAAATAGATATTCTAATATTGGTTTCATATCTCAAAAGTGATATTTAGTGTTAAGAAACAAATGTAAGTCAATGAAAACACACCCATATCAGCATTATCATTGACATCACCATTCTTGATGAAATATTAAAATTATTTTAATCATCAAAATCTTGAAAATCACAGGTATAAAAACAACCTTCATTATTCCTATTCAGTTCTACAGATTGGGTAGTAAAAACAAAATGTGCACATTTCTAGAAAATAACATAAGATATTGACTAAAATATGACTTTTGTTACAAATAAAATAATCTGGTATGGTAGATAAAATATTGCTCCTCCAAGATATTTCTCATGAATTTTCAGAGTCTATTATATATTACATTACAGGGAATCAGAACTTTGCAGATATAATTAAGTTTAACAAACTTGGTGTTTTTTGTTTTTTTTTTTTCCCATACCATAATAGAAGCATCTTGGATTATCCAGGTGGGACCAATCTAAATCCATGAATCCCTAAAAGTGGAAAATTTTCCCAAACTTGGTAAGAAAAGAGCTGAAGAAAGGGAACACTTTCTTCAGAAAAGGGAATATCAGAGAGAAACTATGTTGCTAGATTTGTAAACATGGAAGAAATCCATGAGCTGAAGAATGTAACTGGTCTCTAGAAGATGGAGGCGGCAAGAATGTGGATTCTGGTCCCAGGTCTCCAGAAAGAAACATCTATACAGACACATTGATATTTTGCCAGTGAGATCCATTTTATAGGCTGACCAACAGAAATGGAATATGATAAATTTAAGTCAAAAATTTTGTTGTCATTTGTTACAGCAAAAATTAGAAAATTGTTTATATTAATATAGTATCTAATATTTGGAGTATTATTATTGATGAGGATAACACACTCCAAGTAAAGAGAGAAAACACAATGCTATCAGAACTCATTTGCTTTTATTGAAGAAAAGAAAGAGCAGATTTTATACCATTGCCTCAATAATACATTTATTTTTATACTTTATGCCACAGTGTGGTTCAAAAGGTTCAAAACTTCAAGCCATCTCACAGAATATCATCTTTGTCCATCACCTGAATGCTATCATTTTAATGTTCATAGGACCTAGAGAGCAACAAGGAGCAAGAACCTGATTTTATATATATATATATATATATATATATATATATACACACACACATATTTATTACATGAGTCTTAGAAGATAAGAAAGACATTTCATGAAAAAAGTTCTGTTACCTCATTAAGTTAATGGCTGAATGAAGTATTATAATTTATATATGGTGTACCACATTGTTGCTTAGTAAGAGTCCCTACATCTAAGGAAGAGTGTCAATGCTGAGGATTTTTGAGAAAGGATATAACGTATATCCTGATGGAATCCAATTTCTTAATATTTCAAGTATCCAGCTTTTAAATACAGTTCAATATAAAAGGAAAATCTAGTACTGTTCCATGTTTCTGAGGGAAAGTATTTGTAATTCTGGCTTTATTATATCGTATATCCTACGAAGTAAAAATGGTGGCATATTGCAGAGTTAGGAAGTATCACAGAAGAGAACTATAAAAAAATGACTTGAATAAGATCCAGCATTATTCAGTAAGACTATCTTCTACTATTGAAAATATCTCTGCAATTGTTTTGAGACTTTTCAGTTCAGTTCAGTTCAATTCAGTCACTCAGTCATGTCTGACTCTTTGCGAAACCATGAATCACAGCACGCCAGGCCTCTCTGTTCATCACCAACTCCCGGAGTTCACTCAAACTCATGTCCATCGAGTCGGTGATGCCATCCAGCCATCTCATTCTTTGTCGACCCCTTCTCCTCCTGCCCCCAATCCCTCCCAGCATCAGACTCTTTTCCAGTGAGTCAACTCGTCCCATGAGGTGGCCAAAGTATTGCAGTTTCAGCTTTAGCATCAGTCCTTCCAATGAACACCCAGGATTGATCTCCTTTAGAATGGACTGGTTGGATCTCCTTGCAGTACAAGGGACTCTCAAGAGTCTTCTTCAGCACCACAGTTCAAAAGCATCAATTCTTTGGCAATCAGCTTTCTTCACAGTCCAACTCTCACATCCATACATGACCACGGGAAAAACCATAGCCTTGACTAGGCGGACCTTGGTTGGCAAACTAATGTGTCTGCTTTTTAATATGCAGTCTAGGTTGGTCATAACTTTCCTTGCAAGGAGTAAGCGTCTTTTAATTTCATGGCTGCAATCAGCATCTGCGAAGAATCGATGCTTTTGAAATGTGGTGTTGGAGAAGACTCTTGATAGTCCCTTATAATGCAAGGAGATCCAACCAGTCTATTCTAAAAGAGATCAATCCTGGATGTTCATTGGAGGGACTGATGCTAAAGCTGAAACTGCAGTACTTTGGCCACCTCATGCGACAAGTTGACTCACTGGAAAAGACTCTGATGCTGGGAAAGGTTGGGGGCGGGAGGAGAAGGGGACGACCGAGAATGAGATGGCTGGATGGCATCACCGACTCTGTGAACGTGGGTTTGAGTGTACTCCGGGAGTTGGTGATGGACAGGGAGGCCTGGCGTGCTGTGATTCATGGGGTCGCGGAGAGTTGGAAACAACTGAGCGACTGAACTGAACTGAACTGAACTGAATCAGCATCTGCAGTGATTTTGGAGCCCAAAAAAATAAAGTCTGACACTGTTTCCACTGTTTCCCCATCTATTTCCCATGAAGTGATGGGACCAGATGCCATGATCTTTGTTTTCTGAATCTTGAGCTTCAAGCCAACCATTTCACTCTCCTCTTTCACTTTCATCAAGAGAATTTTTAATTCCTCTTCAATTTCTGCCATAAGGGTAGTGTCATCTGCATATCTGAGGTTATTGATATTTCTCCCAGCAATCTTGATTCCAGCTTGGGCTTCTTCCAACCCAAGGTTCCTCATGATGTACTCTGCATATAAGTTAAATAAGCATGGTGACAATATACAACCTTGACGTGCTTCTTTTCCTAATTGGAACCAGTCTGTTGTTTCATGTCCAGTTCTAACTGTTGCTTCCTGACCTGCATACAGGTTTCTCAAGAGGCAGGTCAGGTGGTCTGGGATTCCCATCTCTTTCAGAATGTTCCACAGTTTATTGTGATCCACACAGTCAAAGGCTTTGGCATAGTCAATGAAGCAGAAATAGATGCTTTTCTGGAACTCTCTTGCTTTCTCCATGACCCAGCAAATGTTTGCAATTTGATCTCTGGTGCCTCTGCCTTTTCTAAAACCTGCTTGAATATCTGGAAGTTCACGGTCCACATATTGCTGAAGCCTGGCTTGGAGAATTTTGAGCATGACTTTCCTAGTGTGTGAGATGAGTGCAATTGTGCAATAGTTTGAGCAGTCTTTGGCATTGCCTTTCTTTGGGATTGGAATGAAGACTGACCTTTTCCAGTCCTGTGGCCACTGATGAGTTTTAAAAGTTTGTTCACATATTCAGTGCAGCACTTTCACAGCATCATCTTTCAGGATTTGAAATAGCTCAACTGGAATTCCATCACCTCCAGTAGCTTTGTTCATAGTGATGCTCTCTTAAGGCCCACTTGACTTCACATTCCAAGATGTCTGGCTCCAGGTGAGTGATCACGCCATCGTGATTATCTTCGTCGTGAATCTTTTTTGTAGAGTTCTTCTGTATATTCTTGCCACCTCTTCTTAATATCTTCTGGTTCTGTTAGGTCCAAACCATTTGAGACTTTAGTGGACAGTAAATATATAAATGAAAAGGACATCTTTTTTGGGTGTTAGTTCTAAAAGTTCTTGTAGGTCTTCATAGAACCATTCAACTTCAGCTTCTTCAGCATTACTGGTTCCAAAAAAAGATGTCCTTTTCATTATAGGGGACTGGAATGCAAAAGTAGGAAGTCAAGAAACACCTGAAGTAATAGGCAAATTTGGCCTTGGAGCACAAATTGAAGCAGGGCAAAGGCTAATAGAGTTTTACCAAGAGAACAATCTGGTCATAGCAAACACCCTCTTCCAACAACACAAGAGAAGACTCTACACATGGACATCACCAGATGGTCAACACCAAAATCAGATTGATTATATTCTTTGCAACCAAAGATGGAGAAGCTGTATACAGTTAGCAAAAACAAGACCAGGAGCTGACTGTGGCTCAGATCATGAACTCCTTATTGCCAAATTCAGACTTAAATTGAAGAAAGTAGGGAAAACCACTAGACCATTCAGATATGACCTAAATCAAATATCTTATGAGTATACAGTGGAAGTGAGAAATAGATTTAAGGGACTAGATCTGATAGATAGAGTGCCTGATGAACTCTGGACGGAGGTTCGTGACATTGTACAGGAGACAGGGACCAAGATGATCCCCATGGAACAGAAATGCAAAAAAGCAAAATGGCTGTCTGAGGAGGCCTTACAAATAGCTGTGAAAAGAAGAGAAGCGAAAAGCAAAGGAGAAAAGGAAAGCTATAAGCATCTGAATGCAGAGTTCCAAAGAATAGCACGGAGAGATAAGAAAGCCTTCCTCAGTGATCAATGCAAAAAAATAGAGGAAAGCAACAGAATAGGAAAAATAAAGAGATCTCCACAAGAAAATTAGAGATATCAAGGGAACACTTCATGCAAAGATGGGCTTGATAAAGGACAGAAATGGAATAGACCTAACAGAAGCAGAAGATATTAAGAAGAGGTGGCAAGAATACACAGAAAAACTGTACAAAAATGAACTTTATGACCAAGATAATCACAATGGCGTGATCGCTCAGCTGGAGCCAGACATCTTGGAATGTGAAATAAAGTGGGCCTTAGAGAGCATCACTACGAACAAAGCTAGTGCAGGTGATGGAATTCCAGTTGAGCTATTTCAAATCCTGAAAGATGATGCTGTGAAAGTGCTGCACTCAATAAGCCAGCAAATTTGGAAAACTCAGCAGTGGCCACACGACTGAAAAGGTCAGTCTTCATTCCAATCCCAAAGAAAGGCAATGCCAAAGACTGCTCAAACTATTGCACAATTGCACTTATCTCACACGCTAGGAAAGTCATGCTCAAAATTCTCCAAGCCAGGCTTCAGCAATATGTGAACCGTGAACTTCCAGATATTCAAGCAGGTTTTAGAAAAGGCAGAGGCACCAGAGATCAAATTGCCAACATCCGCTGGATCATGGAGAAAGCAAGAGAGTTCCAGAAAAATATCTATTTCTGCTTCATTGACTATGCCAAAGCCTTTGGCTGTGTGGATCACAATAAACTGTGGAAAATTCTGAAAGAGATGGGAATCCCAGACCACCTGACCTGCCTCTTGAGAAACCTGTATGCAGGTCAGGAAGCAACAGTTAGAACTGGACATGAAACAACAGACTGGTTCCAAGTAGGAAAAGGAGTGTGTCAAGGTTGTATATTGTCACCATGCTTATTTAACTTATATGCAGAGTACATCATGAGGAACCTTGGGCTGGAAGAAGCCCAAGCTGGAATCAAGATTACTGGGAGAAATATCAATAACCTCAGATATGCAGATGACACTACTGTTATGGCAGAAAGTGAAGAGGAATTAAAAATTCTCTTGATGAAAGTGAAAGAGGAGAGTGAAATGGTTGGCTTGAAGCTCAAGATTCAGAAAACAAAGATCATGGCATCTGGTCCCATCACTTCATGGGAAATAGATGGGGAAACAGTGAAAACAGTGTCAAACTTTATTTTTCTGGGCTCCAATATCACTGTGGATACTGATTGCAGCCAGGAAATTAAAAGATGCTTACTCCTTGGAAGGAGAAGGCAATGGCAAGCCACTCCAGTACTCTTGCCTAGAAAATCCCATGGATGCAGCAGCCTGGTAGGCTGCAGTCCGTGGGGTCGCTAAGGGTCAGACACGACTGAGCGACTTCACTTTCACACATTGGAGAAGGAAATGGCAACCCACTCCAGTGTTCTTGCCTGGAGAATCCCAGGGACAGGGGACCCTGGTGGGCTTCTGTCTATGGGGTCACACAGAGTCAGACAAGACTGAAGTGACGCAGCAGCAGCAACTCCTTGGAAGGAAGGTTATGACCAACCTGGATAATGTATTAAAAAGCATAGACATTACTTTGCCAACCAAGTTCCATCTAGTCAAGGCTATGGTTTTTCCCGTGGTCTTGTATGGATGTGAGAGTTGGACTGTGAAGTAAGCTGATGGCTGAAAAATTGATGCTTTTGAACTGTGGTGCTGGAGAAGACTCTTGAGAGTCCCTTGGACGGCAAGGAGATCCAACCAGTATAAAGGAGATCAATCCTGGGTGTTCATTGGAAGGACTGATGCTAAAGCTGAAACTCCAATACTTGGCCACCTCATGTGAAGAATTGACTCACTGGAAAAGACTCTGATGCTGGGAGGGATTGGGGGTGGGAGAAGACAGGGACGACAGAGAATGAGATGGCTGGATGACATCACCGACTCGATGGACATGAGTTTGATTGAACTCCGGATATTGGTGATGGACAAGGAGGCCTGGTGTGCTGTGATTCATAGGGTTGCAAGGAGTCGGACACTACTGAGCAACTGAACTGAACTGAACTAAATTGTCTAAGTAATTCAGATTAGGATATTGATCTAAATTAATAATAAGTTAATAATAATAATTTAGATTGAATTTACGTACTAAATAATCATTTGGTAATCATGTGATTAGGGACCCCTTCACAAAGTAATATTAATTAATCTAATCAGCATAGACATAATATCAGGTAAGTCCTATAACACTGGATCAAAATTTATAAAGAAGATAGACCTCGTACAACCCTTGAATGCAGTAATAAGTTTCATGTATACAAATGTACTATCTGATAGGTACAACGACACAAAATGACTGTGTCAGATAAACTCGTTTGATTTACTTTCCATCAAGTTCTTTGTGACATTGATGAATGTCACTCAAGGATGTGGTGTGCATACTTTATTGATGACTTTTGTACTTTATCTCCCACAGTCAGTGAATGGGTTAGCACCTTTAGTGTCAGAGAGTAGAACACTGCAGTTATTTTAAGGATGAAATGATTATTACAGGTGTCAAAAATACAAAAATTAAACATACCAAATCAAAGATTAATATTTAATAATAGCTTATTTTGCATATTAAAAGACTTTGAGACCTGGGAGCTTGCAAATTCAAAGACTGATATGAAGCTTAGCAGCATGAAGTTATGAGATGTCTTATAAAGTTAAAATAGAAAATTATTAACTTTTATGGTGATTGGTTATTACAATGGTGATTGAAATAAAGTGATTTTGTCATATCATTTTTAGAAAGATGACTTAAGGTTTTCTTTATGAATTGCGTAGGCTTTTATTAAAAACCACCTAAGGTAAGTTTTTATTATGCTCATGAAATAAGCTAGGCTTAGTTTTGCTGCATGGCTTACATGGTTTGGTTTGTTCGAGACATTCTAAAGTCCAGTCTCCATTTTATATTTAATTTTAACACAGATTTACTAATGGGCTGTTTACAAAAATCATTTAATAGTTGAAGAAGCCAGATCCTTCCAGGAACAATACCTAAAACACTGCATACTCAACTGCCATTGTAACCACATAGCCCTGCTATTACCCTCAGTAACAAAATTGATTTTATGTCTCCTGAGTGTTCCTCATGTAATTAACTTCCATGTGGTGGTGTTCTAGAGGACAGACAGGTTTTTAATGTAATTATATTATTATTTTTATTTTGTATTTGAAGAGCAGAATTTATACTGTGATGAGCTATCAAAATACAGTAATCTCGTGTTCAAATTAAGTTTCCTACATATCATTCTCCAATAAAAGGAATCAGGATTTCTTGATGAAAAAGAAAATGGTAAGGAAAATGCACAAGTCTGGAACATCTTACAGTGCAAAATGGAAGGAAATAAAAAGCTGAAGGGAGGAAAAGAAAGAAACTGGGGTACACAGAGATTACCTGAAAGAACTCTCAATGCCCAGGGTTGAGAATATTTGAACAATTTAAAAAATATAATATTAGACTATAAGTCAAATGATATAATAAGTATGCATGAATCCTGCATGATATTGATTGAATAAATAAATGGACCCCCAAAAAAATTCTTTCTTAGAGAAAAATTAGAACTATTGTAAACAGTTACTTCATTCTTTCAAGGAGTGGATCTTAATTCTCCTCATCTTGAGTGGGGGTTGTATACATTGACTTACTTCCAAGCGAGAGAAATATAAATAGCTATAGAAATATAAATAGCTCCAAATACTAAGTTCAAACTATAGTATAGTATAGAAAAGGGAAAATAAATAACAAGGTGAAGAAACTTGTCAAACACTACCTTAAGCCAGTGATCAAGGGTACCATCACCAGTTATGAGTAATACTGACACCATGAGGTTTCATGAGAAAAACATCAGATACACACAATTCAGAAACATTTTACAAAATACCTGACCAGTATTCTTCAAAATCGTCAAGGTTGTAAGAAACAAGTAAAGACTGAGAAACTGTTAAATGAAAGATGGTATCCTAGATTAGGTTATGAAACAGTAATAGGACTGGTAGAAATATGATAAAATCTTGGTAAACTAATACAGTTTAGTTGGTAGTAATGTGCTGTAAGGGATTGGGGACAGGAAGAGAAGGAGACGACAGAGAATGAGATGTCTGGATGGCATCACTGACTCGATGCACGTGAGTTTGAGTGAACTCTGGGAGTTGATGATGGACAGGGGGGCCTGGTGTGCTGTGATTCATGGGATCGCAAAGAGTCGGACACGACTGAGCAACTGAACTGAACTGAATGTGCTATGAAAATGTCTTAGTTTTGGAAGATGGTTATGATTATATAGGATGTAATATTAGGGGACTCTTGTGGTAGGAAATCTGTACATTGTTCAACTTTTCTGTAAAAGTAAAAGATTTTCAAAGCAAACAATTATTTTTAAAAACATAGAGAACATCTTGCAAAAATTTTGTACTGCCAGCATAGATCTTTAATATGAAAGATACAAAGATAAGAAATATAGTTTGAAAGAAAAAGTAAAGTTCAAGACACCCAAAGAAGCATATCAATGGTGAAACATACTAATAATTTTCAAACACTAGAAAGATGATTTACAAAATTTTGCTTTTGGAGTCTGTGACAACTTTAATCCAAAACAAACTTCTATTTTTAGATTACAAGTGGAGCCTACAATATGCCCTATTGACTGATGTCAAATTACATTATTATCACATGCAGTCCAAAAACCAAAACATGTATCATTAAACAAGCTGTAATTTTCCATCAGTGAGAGATTAATAAGAACATGCAAAGTCAACAGAATCGGGTTTAGTACATGCTATAGCAAACAAGATCTCACAATAGGGGGCACTCTGGATAATCTTGGTGGCAGTTTAGTGGCTAAGTCGTGTCCGATTCTTGAGATCCCATGGACTATAACCTGCCAAGCACCTCTGTTCAGGGGATTTTCCAGGCAAGAATACTGGAGTGGGTTGCCATTTCCTTCTCAAGAGGATCTTCCCAACCCAGGATTCAAACCTGGGTCTCCTGCATTGCAGGCAAATTCTTTACCAACTGAGCTATATGGAAGTCCCTTTTAATAAAGTTTGAAGGACAGAATTTGGTTATGAAATGCTCTTGTCAGAGACTTTAAGAATATATAAACTAGAGAGTGAGCAGAGTTAGTGATCTAGTCTTCAGAGCACATGAGGACATGGGGAGTCACTGTAACATTTTCTTGGGGTATACATATCTAATGAACTGGAAAGAATTTAAACTAGATCTGTGATGAACATCATAGCTTGATATGAAACAGTTCATCTGCCTTGTAAATTATAATGCAATACATTTTGTAAAGTTGTGGTTTCTGTTACATGTCTTAATTCACCCCGACTGTTTAGTTGACAGAGGGACCATTTTTCACTTTATCAAAGCCAACAACACAGTTGAAGATTAAATAATGAAGCAAATGCAATTTTAAATGCTTTGAAATAAACCTGTTACGTATGCCAGGTGCTGCTCTATCCAGTATTAATGCAGTTTTTAATCCAGGAAAGTCCTTGTGATTGCATGTTGTCATGATTTAGAATAGAATTAGCCTGGAGCTATGTTTATGACAATAAAAGTCTGTTTTGCTATAGTGCTTCCCTATTCCACAAATACAAAATTGCCTGTTTTTAAAGAAACCTAGGAACTCTAAATATTTTTCCTCTAATAACCTATATCAAGGGCAGGATATTTTATGCTTATTCTGAAGCAGTGATTGACATCTACTTAATGCTCAGTAAACACTGAGGTGTTTAATCAGGTGATTGTATGGTGAGTGAATGGAAGGAGTCAGGTGGAGAGAAATTTGACGTGTACTCTCAAAGGGACCAGAAGATAGAAATAATAAATTAATATTCTTAATGCTAACACTGTTATGTTCTTTACCTGTTTTATGACTTAAAAAATCTGGTAAATGAATATTGAAATAATTAGTTGTAAGTCATATACCATATAGACTATACTGAATTACAAAAAAAAAAGACAAAAATGCCTTATTGTATTCAATTTATTTTTCTTTCCACTAAGGAGAAAATGATGCTCCTTCAGTGGCTCAGCGGTAAAGAATCTGCCTGCAATGTAGAAGAGATGTGGGTTTTATCCCCAGATCAGGAAAACCTCCATAGGCGGAAATGGCAACCCACTCCATTATTCTTGCCTGAAAAGTCCCAAGAACAGAGGAGTGTTGTAGGCTACAGTCCATGACGCAGCAAAGAGTCTGCAGTCCATGAGGCAGCCAAGAGCTAATGCAAGAGACACAACTGAACAATTAAGCACAAGGTGAAAATTGTAATTAAACCTTGAAACTATTGCTAAAAATGTATGTGAATAAATATTTGAATAATTAATTCTTTTTTCTATGGATTTTATTATACCTGTAGGAAAAATTAACCTATGGTTCATAGTAGAAATAATAATTAAGAAACCAATATTTCTTTAGAGGAAAATTTGCATTTTCAATGAGTTTTTGATTCCCTGAATTCCAGAAAACATTTTATGTACAGAGTTTCCTGTTTTAGTACTTTGCTTTTCCCATATAAATTGATTCTCTGGGGAAGAAGTCATAATTGAGTCATATGCTCTTTTCTCAATCTTAGAATAGTCATTCTATATCAGTATTTGAATAACTATTAGCACACAAGAAAATATTATCCTTAAATTGTATTAGAACACAGCAATCAAACTCTGGGGCTTCCCAGGAGGCACGAGTGGTAAAGAACCTGCCTGCTAATGCAGGAAACCCAGACCACCTGACCGGCCTCTT
This sequence comes from Moschus berezovskii, assembly GCF_049115385.1. Classification (NCBI taxonomy): domain Eukaryota; kingdom Metazoa; phylum Chordata; class Mammalia; order Artiodactyla; family Moschidae; genus Moschus; species Moschus berezovskii. The sequence goes on from NC_142472.1 coordinate 45,770,997, forward strand.
GAGAACACTGTATGCAGGTCAGGAAGCAACAGTTAGAATTGGACATGGAACAACAGACTGGTTCCAAATAGGAAAAGGAGTGCGTCAAGGTGGTATATTGTCACCCTGCTTATTTAACTTATATGCAGAGTACATCATGAGGAATGCTGGGCTGGAAGAAGCACAAGCTGGAATCAAGATTGCTGGGAGAAATATCAATAACCTCATATGCAGATGACACCACCCGTATGGCAGAAAGTGAAGAGGAACTCAAAAGCCTCTTGATGAAAGTGAAAGAGGAGAGTGAAAAGGTTGGCTTGAAGCTCAACATTCAGAAAACAAAGATCATGGCATCTGGTCCCATCACTTCATGGGAAATAGATGGGGAAACAGTGGAAACAGTGTCAGACTTTATTTTTCTGGGCTCCAGTATCACTGCAGATGCTGATTGCAGCCAGGAAATTAAAAGACGCTTACTCCTTGGAAGGAAAGTTATGACCAACCTAGGAAACATATTAAAAAGCAGAGACATTACTTTGCCAACAAAGGTCCGTTTAGTCAAGGCTATGGTTTTTCCCGTGATTGTGTATGGATGTGAGAGTTGGAATGTGAAGAAAGCTGATCACCGAAGAATTGTTGCTTTTGAACTGTGATTCTGGAGAAGACTCTTGAGAGTCCCTTGGACTGCAAGGAGATCCAACCAGTCCATTCTAGACATAAGAGACTTGGGTTCTATTCCTGGGTCGGGGAGAGGCCCTAGAGAGGGAAATGGCAACCCACTCCAGTAACTTAAATTGTCCACTATCTTTTTGAAATCACAAAATCTTGAAAATTTTCACAATTACCTTGCTGCTGCTGCTCAGTCACCTCAGTCGAGTCCGACTCTGTGTGACCCCATAGATGGAAGCCCACCAGGCTCCCCAATCCCTGAGATTCTCCAGGCAAGAACACGGAAGAGGGTTGCCATTTCCTTCTCCAATGTGTGAGAGTGAAAAGTGAAAGTGAAGTCGCTCAGTCATGTCCGACCCTTAGCGACCCCATGGACTGCAGCCTACCAGGCTCCTCCATCCATGGGATTTTCTAGGCAACATTTACCTTACAGATCATTGTAATGTTCTCTTGTCAATAGTGTCAACATGATTACAACACATCCTAGAAACTTAACTTTGTTCCATCTGAAGCATAACCTATTTTGTAACCACTCAGTACAGAACTCATTAAATGAGACTCTTGAGCATTGGAATGCTTTAACCTGCTGATTGTTTTCTCAAGTTCAACCCACATTCATATATATTCAATAATATGATTTTGGAGCCCCCAAAAATAAAGTCAGCCACTGTTTCCACTGTTTCCCCACATTAAAAATAAATCAGGAAGTATTAATACAGGAAAAAGAAAGCAGTGCAATGCTTATATTTTCTTTTAAGATTATAGAAGTTTATATACTGCTGCTACTGCTGCTGCTGCTAAGTCGCTTCAGTCGTATCCGACTCTGTGCGACCCCATAGACGGCAGCCCACCAGGCTCCCCTGTCCCTGGGATTCTCCGGGCAAGAACACTGGAGTGGGTTGCCATTTCCTTCTCTAGGGCCTTCCTTCTATATATATCTTTATATACTACATTATATTAATTAGATATCATTATTACTAATTATTGTCTAACTATTCATATTACATAGTAGACATATTTCTGTTAATACATTTTTAAAATGCAGAACCAATTTGTGTGGTTTAAATCAATATTAATAACTGATCATCAGTTTGGAGAATCAGTTCAGTTCAGTTCAGTCGCTCAGTCGTGTCCGACTCTCCGCAACCCCATGAATCACAGCACGCCAGGCCTCCCTGTCCATCACCAACTCCCGGAGTTCACTCAAACTCATGTCCACAGAGTCGGTGATGCCATCCAGCCATCTCATTCTCCGTCGTCCCCTTCTCCTCCCGCCCCCAACCTTTCCCAGCATCAGAGTCTTTTCCAGTGAGTCAACTCGTCGCATGAGGTGGCCAAAGTATTGCAGTTTCAGCTTTAGCATCAGTCCCTCCAATGAACATCCAGGATTGATCTCCTCCAGAATGGACTGGTTGGATCTCCTTGCAGTATAAGGGACTCTCAAGAGTCTTCTCCAACACCACAGTTCAAAAGCATCGATTCTTCGGCGGTCAGCCTTCTTCACAGTCCAACTCTCACATCCATACATGACCACGGGAAAAACCATTGCCTTGACTAGACGGACCTTGGTTGGCAAAATAATGTCTCTGCTTTTTAATATACTATCAAGGTTGGTCATAACTTTCCTTCCAAGGAGCAAGCGTCTTTTAATTTCATGGCTGCAATCAGCATCTGCAGTGATTTTGGAGCCCAAAAAAATAAAGTCTGACACTGTTTCCACTGTTTTTCCATCTATTTCCCATGAAGTGATGGGACCAGATGCCATGATCTTTGTTTTCTGAATGTTGAGCTTCAAGCCAACCTTTTCACTCTCCTCTTTCACTTTCATCAAGAGGCTTTTGAGTTCCTCTTCACTTTCTGCCATAAGGGTAGTGTCATCTGCATATCTGAGGTTATTGATATTTCTCCCGGCAATCTTGATTCCAGCTTGTGCTTCTTCCAGCCCAGCGTTCCTCATGATGTACTCTGCATATAAGTTAAATAAGCAAGGTGACAATATACAACCTTGACGTACACCTTTTCCTATTTGGAACCAGTCTGTTGTTCCATGTCCAGTTCTAACAGTTGCTTCCTGACCTGCATACAGGTTTCTCAAGAGGCAGGTCAGGTGGTCTGGGATTCCTATCTCTTTCAGAATGTTCCACAGTTTATTGTGATCCACACAGTCAAAGGCTTTGGCATAGTCAATAAAGCAGAAATAGAAGTTTTTCTGAAACTCTCTTGCTTTGGAGAATAGCTACCAATTATTCAGTATATACCATGAAAGTGGCCCTGTACTTGATATATATATAAATATATATATATATTTATTTATCTCTGTGTGTGTGTATATATAGCACACACAGATTTATGTATATACCTGTATATATATGCATATATAACATAAATATGAATGTGTATATAATTTATATATGTATCTATGTATGTATATTGGAGAAGGAAACGGTAACCCACTCCAGTATTCTTGCCTGGAGAATCCCGTGGACGGAGAAGCCTGGTAGGCTACAGTCCACGGCGTCGCAAAGAGTCGGACACGACTGAGTGACAGAACGGAGAACGGATGTATGTATATATGTATATGTTTATATATATATATATATATAAAACCTCCCATGTGTAGTTAGAACTACATGACAATATCAGTAAAGATCTTTTCTTCCTTGAATATTAGTATCTTAATATGTCACTTTATTCTCTATTTATTTCATGTTTTATAAATTATTTTTGAAGGTTTAAATATATTTTATTCTACAATATGTCTAGTTATCAAGAACATATAATCTTTTCCTGATTTTTTTTTTTAAATCACTATATTTTCTGTATTCTCATACTATGCTTCTTTGCAAACAGACACAGAGGTAGAAGCAAATGTTTTGTTTTGAGGAATAAAATTTAGTTTTTATAGAGAGAAACATCCTATGATAATTGAAATGCTTAGATTCCCTTGACATAGATGAAATTCTATGTGTAACTCTGCACTTCATTAAACCATTTCAGACACTGCCAAACTTGGGTAAAGAATTGGAAATGATATACTTTGGGAAAAATTTTAAACAGGCACAATTTAATGTTATAAGTTGGACTTATTCCAAGGTGCTGAAATATTTATGTGTTGTCTCTGCTGTCAAGTAACTTGCTATATGTGAATGTTATTTGGACCTATAATTATTGACTGTTAGGTTATTGTACAAGTAAGGAAAGTTGAAATCTTTACTTTATAATCAGTTGAATTTGATGCACTTTGACTTTTAGATAATATTCTTACTGTGCTTCAAGAATAATCTTCAACTGAGCCTCCAGGGATCCACATAGATATGATACCCAAAAGGAACAGAGATGCCTCAGATGTCACATTCAGAGGATACTTTAGTTGCAGGGAGACTCAAAAGAGCCTATTGATATTATCCAGTTTAAAAATGGGCAATGAGAAAGGAAAGGAGAGAATTATTGAGGAAAAAGAGTAAAAGAAAGAGGCAAAGAATATAGGAGAAGGAAGTATACATTCATAACATCCTTATAGGCTTCCCTGTTGGCCCAGCTGGTAAATAATACACCTCCAATGCGGGAGACCTGGGTTTGATCCGTGGGTTGGGAAGATCCCCTGGGGAAAGGAAAGGCTACCCATCTCCAGTATGGAGAATTCTATGGACTATATAGTCTGTGGGGTCACAAAGTGTCGGACATGACTGAGTGACTTTCACTTCATTTCAACATCCTTATTACTTTACTAGACTTAAGAGATGAATTCAGTGCAAAGCTATAAAATAACAGTGTGAGTTGCAAGCAAGATCATTGCAATTATAATCATGATTATCATGGTAAATTACTTACAGGTCAATGAGAAATGCTTGAATTTTAAAAAATATGTAGCAATATTATATGAACATCTATGTTGTCATTTACTCTTCTCAGACAAAAGTAGAACATACCGCAAAAGCTAAATCTCTCCAGCTTAATTTATTTCCAAAGAATATTTAATAATCTAAATTTTAAAGTTAAGATTCTCTTTTTTATTTTTAGGAATAAAAGAAATCATATTTTGTTAGCTGTCTCCTTGAAGAAAATAAAATCATTCATTGCACTTCCTTTAGTTTTTTTATTTTTAATCATTTTTTTTAATAATGAATGTTAGTGACAATTCCACAACCTAAACTATGCATGTACCAAAATCTTGGCTTGAATTCAGTCATATTATCAGAAGAGATATTGAGCAAAATTTTTAAAATTTATATATAATTTAACCTATGTGTCTAGGACAGTATATCATTATGGAGGACTATATATCAAGAAATGAATTAGCCAGTTAATTAACAAAAGAGTAAAACTCAGTTTCTATTTAACAACATTAAATGAATCACTATATAAAATATCATGTATATATTTAGATGTTCTAAGTATTAGTTCCCTCATGTAAAAAGTTATTTTTTATTTTTTTATATATGTCGAGTTCATTTTTGCTAAGGTTTTTATTCTCTTTTATCTAGATCAAGTTTGAATGTATTTTGCTTTTTTTATTATAAAGTTTCCATGGTCAGTTCAGTTCAGTTCAGTTCAGTCGCTCAGTCGTGTCCGACTCTCCGCGACCCCATGAATCACAGCACGCCAGGCCTCCCTGTCCGTCACCAACTCCTGGAGTTCACTCAAACTCATGTCCACAGAGTCGTTGATTCCATCCAGCCATCTCATTCTCGGTCGTCCCCTTCTCCTCCCGCCCCCAACCTTTCCCAGCATCAGAGTCTTTTCCAGTGAGTCAACTCGTCACATGAGGTGGTCAAAGTCAACATAACAGCAAAAGCTTTGTCTTAATTGCCTAAAGTAGGTTTGAACTTATTGACTTCAATTTCACATATTTTAGCTTTAAAAATTAACAGAGAGTCTTTGTATGAGATTAATCTAAGTATCTCCATCATGAATATTTTGAAGTAGGGTCTCTCACGTTTTTAACTCTCAATAACAAATGAAAATACATTAACATTTGTTTTAAGATACATAAAAGTACCTTTCACATGCTCATGTTAATAGCACAGTACAAAAGAAAGTGTTCTCTATTTCCTAAAATCTCTTACTGGCTCATGTCTTCTTTCTGTCTTTTTATTTTTAATGAAAATACATAGTTGATATGCATTATTATGTTAATTTTAGGTGTATTACTTAATGATTTGATATTTGCATACATTTTGAAATGATTACATGTCAAAAAATCATCTGTCTACATACAAAACTGTTAAAATATTATTGATCACTTTCAAATTAGTGTTTTTGGTTTTCTTGGGATAAACACCCAGAAATTAAATGGCTGGATCATATGGCACTTCCTTTTTCAATTTTTTTGCAAAATCTGAACAATGTTTTCATAGTGGTTATAAAATTGACATCGCACAAACAGTGCGTGATGGTTCCCTTTTGTTTACATTCCAGTCAATAAGTTTTATATCTTAGCTTTTTGATGACAGGTATTTTGATGGGTATGAGGTGGTAGCATTTCATTGTCATTTTGATTTGTATTTCCCTGATGATTAGTTATGCTGAGCATTTCTTCACATGCTTGTTGATTATCTGTATGTTTTCATTGGGAAAAAAAGGTCTGTTTCAGTCCGATGGCCAATTTTTTAAAAAATTGTTGATCTTTTTGATGTCAAGATGTATACTTTCTTTGAATATTTTAGATATTAACCTCTTACTGGATACATTGTTTTCAAAGATCTGCCATTCAGTAGGCTGTGGTACCTTTGGATTGAGTTTCTTTGGCTGTGAAAACTAAAAGATTTTTGGTTTAATGTGGTCCCATTTGTTTATTTTTGCTTTGTTTCCCTTACCTGATGAAACATATACTCCCTCATCCCAAATAATACTAAGACCAGTGGTAAAATCACATTATAAACAAACATTTATGGTATTGGTATAAATACAGATTTATAGATCAAAGAAACATAATCTAAATTAAAAAACGGTTATATATAAAACTGATAAGCAACAAGGATTTACTGTTATAGCATGGTGTATTATACACAGTGTCTTGTATTAACTTATAATGAAATATAATCTGTGAAAAAATGCTAAATAAAAAGTGTGCTTTCTAAGTTTTCTTAAAGTTTTATAGTCTTAGGTATTACATTTAATTGTTCAATCCCTTTTGAGTTTATTTTTGCATATGGTGTAAGAAAATAGTTCAATTTGGTTATTTTGCATGTATTTGTTCAATATTCATAACACCATTTATTAAGGAGGGTGTTTTCTTCTTTATATATTTTTGCCTCCTTTGTGGTAGATTAATTGATCATATAACTGTGGGTTTATTTATAGGCTCTCTATACTATTCCTTCATTCTACGTGTCCAATTTTAGTGCCAGTACCACACAGTTTTTGATTACTCTAGATGAGTAGTATAGTTTGAAAGCCCAGTGTGTGATATTTTCAGTTTTGTTTTTCTCAAGATTGTCATGGCTATTTAGGGATTTGTGAGTTTCCACATAAATTTTAGAATTATTTATTCTAGTTCTAAGAAAAATTCCACTAGTATTTTGAAAGGGACTTCATTGAATTTGTATATTGCCTTGGGTAGCATGGCTATTTCAACTATATCAATCCTTTCAATCCATGAGCACACGGTTATTTTCCATTTGTTAGTGCGGACTTCTGTTTCTTTCATCAATGACTTATGATTTTTAAGCACAGCTGGCGTACCTCCCTAATTATGTTTATTTTTAGGTATTTTATTCTTTAAAGTACAACTATAAATTGGATTGCTTTATCAAATTATCTTTATGAAAGTTTGTTTTTGCTGTGAAGAAATGCAACAAAATTCTGTATACTAATTTTGCATCCATCTAGTCAAGGCTACAGAGAAGGCAATGGCAACCCACTCCAGTACTCTTGCCTGGAAAATCCCATGGATGGAGGAGCCTGGTGGGCTGCAGTCCGTGGGGTCGCTACGAGTCAGACATGACTGAGTGACTTCATTTTCACTTTTAACTTTCATGCATTGGAGAAGGAAATGGCAACCCACTCCAGTGTTCTTGCCTGGAGAATCCCAGGGACGGGGGAGCCTGATGGGCTTCCATCTATGGGGCTGCACAGGGTCAGACACAACCGAAGCGACTTAGCAGCAGCAGCAGCAGTCAAGGCTATGGTTTTTCCAGTGGTCATGTATGGATGTGATAGTAGGACTATAAAGAAAGCTGAGCACAGAAGAATTGATGCCTTTGAACTGTGGTGTTGGAGAAGACTCTTGAGAGTCCCTTGGACAGCAAGGAGATCCAACCAGTCCATCCTAAAAGAGATCAGTCCTGGGTGTTTATTGGAAGGGCTGATGTTGAATCTGAAACTCCACTGCTTTGGCCACCTAATGTGAACAGCTGACTCATTTGAAAAGACCCTCATGCTGGGAGGGATTGAGGGCAGGAGGAGAAGGGGACGAAAGAGGATGAGATGGTTGGATGGCATCACCGACTCAATGGACATGGGTTCGGGTGTACTCCGGGAGTTGGTGATGGACAGGGAGGCCTTGCGTGCTGTGATTCATGGCGTGGCAAAGAGTCGACACGACTGAGCAACTGAACTGAACTGAACTGACTGAATTTTGTATCCAGAAACTTCATTTATTAATTAAAAAATAAATTTTGCTGATTTTTAAAATTTTTTCTCCATATGTCATCTACAAACAGGGTTAGTTTTATGTTTTTCTCTCCAATTTAGATCCCTTTTTTCTCTTTTTTCTTGTCTGATTGCTGTGACTAGAACTTCTCTACTTTGTTATATAAAACTGATAAAAGTAGTCATCCTTATTGTGTTCCTGAGCTTAGAGGATAGACTTTTAGTTTTCTTTTTTTTTTTCTTTTCATCATTAAGTATGATGTGGTGTAGATGTATCTAACGTGGCTTTTATTATGCTGAGATATGTTTCTTGTATACCAAATTGTTTTGTTTTTTATCAAGAATTGTTATTGGTTTTTGTCCAAAGCTTTTCTGCATCAATTGAGATAATCACATAATATTTATTATTCAATTTGTGATAATGGTGAATCATATTGATTGGTTTAAAATATTGAAACATCCATATTTATATCCCTAGGATAAATTACATGTGATCATGGTGTGTGATTTTTTCAATGTGTTATTGAACTCAGTTTACTTATATGCGTATTTGTTCATTGGTGAAACTGAACTATAATTTTCTTTTTTTGTTTTATCTTTATCTAGTTTTGTTATGAGAGTGATGATAGCCTTGTAGAATGCATTTGAAAGTATTTCTTTCTCTGCAGTTATTTGAGAAGAATGAATGCAAACTTTTCTTTTAATGTTTGGCAGAATTCGCCTGTGAATTCATCTGGTCCAGGACTTTAGTTTGTTGCTAGTGTTTTTTAATGCCAATTTAATTTTATTACTGGTAGTTGGTGTATTCATATTCTCTAATTCCTCCTGGTTCAGTTTTAGGAGATTATATATTTCTAGGAATTTGGTTTTTCTAGATTTTCCATTTTAGGTACATATAGTTGTTTTAAGTACTCTCATGAGTATTCCTGTGGTGTAGATTGTAACTGTTCCTTCAGTTCTGATCTTATTTTCTTTGTTCTTAGTGAGTCTGGCTAAATTTTGCCAATTTTATTTTTCTTTTCAATTAACCAGCTGTTATAGTTTCATTGATATTTTCAATTATTTTTTGGTTTCTATTTCTGCTCTGATATTTTTTTAATTTATTTTTTTATTTTATTGGAGGCAAATTACCTTACATTAATATATTGGTTGGTTTTGCCATACATTGACACGAACCTGCCCCAGGTGTACATGTGTTCCCTTTCTTGAACCCCCCTCCCACCTCCCTCTTCCCCATATCCTC